>NC_135307.1:167681802-170233052 GCF_048772815.1 Callospermophilus lateralis | reverse complement strand
ACTGGTGACCAGGCATTTGTGTGACCACTGCTTTTCATTTCTCAGGCATAAATGCCCATGAATACAATTGCTGAATTATCTAGTAAGTACAGACTTAGTTTTTAAAATGCCAAACTATTTTCTAGAGTGACTGGACCATTGTACATTCCCACCAACATATGAATGAATCAATTTCTTCCAATCCTAGGATTTGGCTTATAGCTATTCTAAATTTTAGCCACTTTGGAAGGTACATAGTGATACTTTACTGTGGTTTTAATGTGCATGTCTCTTAATGGTTTTGGGGGTTGAACCTCTTTCATGGGGTTGCCATATATCTATCCACTTGGGTAAAATATCTCTTTGAGATGGTTTACCCATTGGCTTCCTCACTTCCTTCTTTCCATCTCGTTCTCCCTCCTTCCTTCCCTTCTCTCTTTCTTCTCTCTCCCTCCCCACCCTCATTTTTGTGCCACTACAGATCAAACTCAGGGCCTGGCACATGCTTGGTAAATGCTGTATCACTGAGTCACATCCCCAAACCTTGTTTGACTATTTTATAGTTGCACTGCTTTGTTTCTTTGTGGTTGAGTTCCCAGAATTTTAATATTCTAGATATAATTGCTTTGTCAGACACATGATTTGCAAATATTTTTCCCTGTATATAGCTTGTTTCTTCACCTTCTTAATAGGATTTCACAAGCAAAATCTTTCAATTGTGATGTGGTCCTTTTAATATATCAGTTTTTCCTTTTATGGATTATATTTTTGGTGTCAAGCCTAAAAGCCTTTTCCTGGTCCTTGGAAACAAAGATCTTGGGTTTTTTTCTAACAGTTTTATAGATTTATGTTTTACATTTAAATCTGTGACACATATTGAGTTACCTTTTGTATAAAATGTGAGGTTCAGGTTGTCCGAGTACTCTAGTGCAACTCGTCGAAAGCCCTCCCTTTCTCCATGGAATTGCCTTTGTATCCCTGTTAAAAATCAGCTGGAGGGGCTGGGATTGTGGCTCAAGAGGGAAGAATTCTCATCTAGCATGAGTGAGGCACTGGGTTCTATCCTCAGCACCGCATAAAAATAAAATAAAAAGATTGTGTCCACCTATAACTAAAAAATAAATATTAAAAAATCAGCTGGGACATCTTTATGTGCTTCTGTTATTGTACCCCAACAGTAAGTCTTAACATGGGGTACAATGATCCTCACATTTAATTCCTCTTTTCCAAAAGAATTAGAGCTATTCCAGAATGTTTGTCTTTTAAGCTTGTCTATATCTACAAAAACGTCTTGTGTGTTGTTGTTGTTGTTTTTTTTTTTACTGTGGTAAGATATTTTTAACACAAAATTTACCATTTTAATATTTTTTTTGAGATGGGGTCTTACCCAGGATGGCCTTGAACTCTTAGACTCAAGCTATGATCGTGACTCAACTTCCTGATTAGCTGGGATTAAAGGTGCATAATACCACACCTGGCTCCATTTTAACCATTTTTAAGTGTACGATTCAGTGGCAATAAGAACATTTACAATTATGTACAACAAACACTATTATCTACTTCCAAAGCTTTTTTTTATCACCCCAGATAAAAATTCCATAATAACCCTAAAGTAACTCCTCCTTTTCTATATTTCCCAAGCCACTGGTAACCTCTAAGCTCCTTCCTTTCTATAAGAATTTGTGTATTCTAGATACTTCATGTAAGGGGAAACATAATATTTTGTCCCCAATGACTGGCTTATTTCACTTAGCATAATCTTTCCAGGTTCACCCTTGTTATAGCAAGTGTCAGAGTTTCCTTTCCTTTTCTTTTTTCTTTCTTTCTTTCTTTTTGGTTCCTGGTGCTAAGGTTTGAACCCAGGGCATTGTGCATGGTAATCATTTGCTCTACTAATGAACCACACTCTCAGCCCCTTCATTCCTCTTTCAGGCTAAATAATATTAAATTAAACATATATGCCACATTTTTGTTTATCCATTCATCTGTTGAAGGACACTTGGATGGTTTACTGCTTTTGGCTATTGGGAATAATGCTGTTATGAACTTGTATACAAAAAAAAGCATTATATAGGCACAGATGTTGCCAAGATTGCATAAGAGAACAGTGTGAACACTTTAAAAAAATTAATGTCTAGAAAAAATTACCAAAGTAATTCAAATAAAAAGAGAAAATCTTAAACAGCCTGCAGAAGTTGATACAGAACAAAATAACTCCACAAATAAAACACTAGAATCAAATGACCTTATAGGGGGTGGGTATTCATGTAATCCTAATCTGACTTCTCTTCCAGAGATGAGAAAGAACACTCCTCAAGTTATAATTATTAAAAGTTAGTTTTATTTGAACTTGATATCAGAACAATGACATGAACATAAAACCAAAATTATCAGATATTCTCACTCATGAAATTGATGCAAAATTCTAACCAAGATATTGAAAACTGAACCCAATTATGTGTAAAGTAAGGAAATTGTACATCATGTCCACATTGGGCTTATGTCAAGAATGTAAATGATTTCCAGGTCCTAGCTCCTGCAACAGGGTGAGTGGCAGTGCTGTTCACTGAGAAAGAAAGAGCAATAAGTTGCAGCTAAGAGCATGAGAGCAATTAAGTGTCCAGTGCAGGGAACTTGTAAATATCCCAGTTGAGATGTCTAGCAGCACCCAAGGATCCTGCTGTGCAGTCCACCTATAGCTGGGCTGCAGATGGCACTGAGAATGCCCAGCACAGACATGGCACAAGTCCTAAAGTGGGGTAGAATCACCCAGGGAAGCTGGGTGCAGCAAAGAGAGAAGAGGACCAGTGTTTAAAGAAGAGAACTCCCTAAAGAGGCTGGCCCAAGAAAAAGGGAAAGAAAGGAACAGGGAGGCAAGAAGGAAAGTGACTCAAGTCAGACAATGAGAAAGAAAAGGAGCCTAAAGAATTCAGTCACGGGGCTGGGGTTGTGGCTCAAGGGGTAGCGCGTTCGCCTGGCATGCGTGCAGCCTGGGTTCAATCCTCCACACCACATACAAACAAAGATGTTATGTCCGCCGAAAACTAAGAAATAAATATTTAAAAAAAACTCTCTCTCTCTCTCTCTCTCTCTCTCTCTCTCTCTGCTCTCTCTTTAAAAAAAAAAAAAAAAGAATTCAGTCACTGGGATGCCGTGTGACAGGGAAGAAGCCAGACTGCTGGGGGATGACAAATGAATAGAGATGAGAAACAGAAATAGGGATTGCGGCCCTTGCTTACAAAAAGACTGGCTGAGGAGAGAAGCAGAGTGTGCAGGAGCCAAGGGAGAAGCAGATCAGAGATGGGCACATGTGCAGACCACTGGACAGGAGGGTGGTGAGCAGCAGAGAGGGTGGTGAGCAAAAACACAACAGCGTTCCCGTCCTCCACATGCCAGAAAGGAAAAGATGAACTGTCCTTCAGTCACAGCCCTAAGGCATGAAGACACAACCACCACAAGTAGCTCCAAACCCATCCCAGGCAACTGCACCACCTGCTTCCAACACTGATAAAGCCCCAGCCCCTGTCCAGCAACCACGCTTCCAGGGCTAAAGGCAAATTGTTCCTTCCAAGTCAACCCATCCCTGACCTCCACATTCACCCAAAGTGAAGGAGGCAAGAGCAGGGAGTACTGAGGCCAGGGCTTGGGAACATGATCATGGAAAGCTCAAATGGGGCCATGAGTGTCGGACAGGAAGGAGGACCATGGCCCTCTGAGAGCAGGTGGATGAGGCCACACAGACATGTAGTACCCTTTGGGTCATGTGCACAAAGAACCCGAGACTAGGAGAGGCCCTACAATCTGCACAGGAGCCACCAATCAAATCCACATCCGTCCCACTGCAAGGCCTGTGCTCTCACACCCCACCACCCCCTGCCTTCTCCTACAGCTAGCTCTCTTGCTTTAAATCCTGATTGCATTTTGGGAAACTTTCCAACATTACTTTCCCCGTTCTGACTCTTGCTGGTTAGAAGTGTGTCTGCTTCCTTTACACTCACATCATTCATTCCAGAACTGAAGTTCTTTGGCCTTGCAGGCTCTTACATGGCAATTGATTAATGAAGAAATGAATACATAAGGCTGGGGATATAGCTCAGTTGGTAGAGCACTTGCCTTGCAGCCTTGCATGCACACCACCCTAGGTTCAATCCCCAGCACCACCAAAAAAAAAGAAAGAAATGAATACATGTATAATCATCAAATGTGCTATGTGCCAACTTACTTCCAAAAGGGTCTTTAAATTCCCTCACAAGGGACACATGATGTCCCCCAGCACTCCTTTGCCATAGTTCTTACAAATGCAAAGCAACGCTGACCATTTCATTTACCACAAGTTCCACATTACTGAATCTAGTCTTCACTGAAGAGATTTCACCGTCTTTGCATGCCTGAGACCAAAAAGCATACCTTACCTGAATTTTGATGGGCTAGATGATATTACTGACATACACAAAGAAAGTGACATTTGGGTGGTTTCTAAAATCAAACTTTTCATTAGAGAAACTGTCTTTGAACTCCTTAATGTTGGATTTTGAAACAATAAGCATCTGTTCCTCAGGCTGGGCTCCATCTGTCAGGGAGAAATGAAATAAAATAATGGATTTGCAGGAGGCAGAACTTGCCTTGTTAATAAGAATGAACAACATTATTAAATACTTACAATTTCTTATGAATAGCCTTTAGGAATTCAGTTTCCCTAAATCTCATAACCCCATTATCCTTATTTACAGACTAAGAAACTAGGGTTCCAAGAAATTAAGTAACTTGCCTCAGGCTGCAAGGAATGCAGCTGGATTTGATTCTGGGAGGATGAATCACAAGCTTGTGCCTCAAATCAGAAGGGTTTTACCAGGAATCTCTGTGACTCCCCACCACCACCCCTGAAACTGGGAACACATGGTCAGGAAATTAGAGACACTAGCAGAGTCCTGTTAACACATGCTATCACTCACTCTGCAACAATGCCCCAATTCCTTTGCATTTCCCCCTAACATCTGTATGGTGATACTCCAGACCCAGGTACCAGAAACATCGATTTGCCTCTCACTTCCCAACCAGGAGTGGCCTCAAATCTCCACAGGGAATTAGGTGCTTAAGTTGCCACTCAGTCCTGCCTTCTGCTACCAGTTACCAGTGTAGCTAAGTCCCCATCCTGGTGTAACTCATTTGTTCCCAGATGGTTTTTCCACATTCCAGATTCTCCCTCAGCCAGGAACTCAAATGTGAATAAATAAAGACTCACAAAATGCACTCTTTTCCATGTTGAATTAAACTGTGGGACTAGAGCCTCGCCTGTCATGTTTTCATTGAGATGGTCACTGAAAATCTTTTAACCCCAAAATGACAGCAAAGATTATATTCCTATATTATATTATACCAGTCTGATTAGTTTTTGTGTTGTCAAAAACAAGAGTATTGTAACAGCAGTGATGGTGATGAAACTGAGCTACCATTATGTGACAACTGCCCATGTTTCAAGCATTACATTGAGTACTTCCTTTATCATCTCATGTAATCCTTACAATACTCTACATGGCAAGGTGTTTTTAGTGTCCCATTTCCTACACAAGGAAAGTGGCTCGAAAGCCTAGGTAACTTGTTCAACAGCACAGTGCAAGTAAATAACAGGCAGAATTGAACTCAGCTCTATTTGACAAGTTATCATGTTATGCAGTGGTAATGTGTCCTAACCACTACATCAGGGTCATCAGATCTTTAGTAAATCATAGTTAAGGCAAACCAGATAGCAAAAGCTGTGCTTTCACAGTTTGGTTTAATACCCAAAGTATGGTTCTCTGTACCTACTAAAATCTCATTTTATTTAAACATTTCCATTTCTTGAAACTGAATCACTGATATTTTTCCCCTCTGAGGCATGGATCTGGATGTTGAGCACAGTGGCAAAGCAGTGACCACTGCAAGGGTGTGAGTGGTGGTGGTGGGGGAGGTGGGGCAGGGAGGAGGGGGAAGCCACCCACTGAGCCTGAGCCATGGTAGGTGATGGCAGCTCTCACTTCATTTAATCTACATTATTCTAGGAGGTAAATGTTGCTATGCTCACTTTACTGATGAACAATCCAGAGAGGGATTTGGACACTTACTCAAGGTCTCATGGATAGTATGTGCCAAAGCTGGGTTTAAAAAAAAAATCCATCTGTCTGTCTCCAGAGCCTCTTTTCCCAATTCCTATATTACAGTTCTCTACCCAGAATCTCCACTCACCGTGTGTTTGCTAGGTGTGTCTTTACCTGAGAAGCTGGCAGCCCAGGTGATATTGAGATTAAAGTTTTTGGAGGCATTGATGAACATATCCAGATCCCTGTTTTGCTGATGAGAGGCACAAATAAGTAGAAAATTAATTATAATGATAATTTGATTTTACTGCTCTTGATATATATTATAACAGAAAATTTTGCAATGTTTCAAGGCAAACTTGTGTTTATAGAGGAGTTAGCAACATTTCTAACCAGTTTTCCTTAATATAAGCAATGTAACCCAGATGAAATATTATTTTCCTCCCAGCAATATACATAGGATTCAATGCTTTAGCAGATGTCCAACTGCATGGGAAAGGTACCTTTTAAAAAGGCCCTGTTGAGCACAATGATTTACATCTTCTGACTTGTGGCAGAGGAACCAGAGTCCCCAGGATCCTCAGGGCAGCTGTTTCCAAACATTAAGTGTTTACACTTGCTGAGAAAATATCTGACCCAGAGTTCCAATTTCTGTATATTTCCAACTTCTACATATTTCTAGCTTGTCCTTCTGAGTATACCATAGGTTATAATATGATATAAATTTCCTCCCAAACCAGAAGTGCTTTTTTTAAAAGCATATATAGTACATGATGGTGCGCATCTGTAATCCCAGCAATTTGGAAGGCTGAGGTAGGAGCAGAGCAAGTTCAAGGTCAATCTAAACAACTTGGTGAGAGCCTAAAATAAAAATAAAAAAGTCTGTGGGTAT
This sequence comes from Callospermophilus lateralis, assembly GCF_048772815.1. Classification (NCBI taxonomy): domain Eukaryota; kingdom Metazoa; phylum Chordata; class Mammalia; order Rodentia; family Sciuridae; genus Callospermophilus; species Callospermophilus lateralis. The sequence continues at coordinate 170,226,107 of NC_135307.1, read as the reverse complement.
AGCTCAAAGTTAGAGCACCTCTAGTTCAATCCCCAGTCCACACACACACACACAAAAAAAAAAAAAAAAAAAAAACATATAAAACTAAGAATACTAAATTTAAAAAGCAAGGTATCGGGACTGGGGATATAGCTCAGTGGTAGCACATTTGCCTAGCATATGTGAGGCTGTGGTTCAATCCTGAGTAACACACACACAGACACACACACACACACACACACACACAAAGGTATTAACTCTTGAGAATGTATCTTTTTTAGTCCTTCGTTGCTTAATTTTATCACCAAAATGGAATATTAAAAACAAATCTTTAATTTTTTTTGTAAATATGGCACACCATGGACTTCATTGTTTACTTTAAAAAATATATTAATGTTTATTGATAACAAAGTAATACACACTTCTTCATTGCCATCTTGTTTCCCATCTATAATTTGTTGATTGTGATAGGAATCTAGTGATGGTAAATGGCTTTGTGTTTGTTGATGAGAAGAAACCCCAAGGAGTTTACTAAATAACTTGCCATCATGTTGAGGAAAATTTCCTTATACTTCATTAAGGACATTGGACTGGGGGTTTAGCTCAGTGGTAGAGCTCAAGCTTAGTAGGAAGAAGACCCTGGTTCAATCTCCAGCATCAAGTAAAAAGAAAGAAAAGAAATTGTACAGTGTATCTTCATGTTTGAAATGTTCTACTTTTAAATACCATGCTGTGTTGACTCCTGTCTACCAGGATGTAATGCCTTTAGATAGAATGGGTTTTATAATTATTGACAATAGACATAAATGCATATTTCAAATAGTCATCTTAACCATTTTAAAATGTTTCTGGTCAATGTCTTTTTGGACCAACTAAACTTTTTCTGTTTTACCTACCAATGAGGCTTCGAATCCCTCCAGCAGCAGAAGGTCACCAAATACCTCCTGTGCTGCCCGCTTATGCGTGCATCATGACATTAATTAATTTCAATCAGATTTTTGTTTTTTGTAGTACTGGGGATGAAACTCAATAGTGCTCTGCCTTTGAGCTACATCCACAGCCCTTCCTTTGATTTTATTTATTTATTTATTTATTTGAGACAGGGTCTTGCTAAGTCACTAAGGCTGGCCTTGAGCTTGTGATCCTCCTACCTCAGCTTCCCATGTATTGGGGATTACAGGGGTGTACCACTATTCTCACGCAGCAATTTCTTTATGGGTGATTTTGAAGCCACTGGTCTCTTCACCAGCTGCTCTTGAATGATAGAACTCCCCTTTCAATCTCTGAATGGAGCTGTGGTGGGCTGGCAGGAATATTATGTATGTGTGGTATCAACGTCAGTCTGTGGATCAGGCCCTGGTAAATCCCATAACACCATTCTCACCTTATGGATGAAAAGGAGATAAAATGTAGACTCTTTACATTTTTTCCTGTGCCTCTAAACATCATCCTCTATGCTCCCCTCTGAGACCACTGCTAAGGCAGTACTTCTACCCACGATGACCAAGAGTAGGAGCCGCACAATTCAAAACAAAATAGGTTTTAAAAATCTTACTTCCTTAGGAGTGGCCACAAAATTGATGGCTGTGTAATAGTGATCCTCTTCCTGGGAGAGGGTAAAAGTGAACTGATAGCCAATAAGAAGAGTATCTATGGAAAGAAAGAAACACGCACTTAAAACTGAAACAACACAAAAATGAACAGGTATCTGGAGATATCCATTGCATTTCTGATACATTCAATAGCCAGGAAAGGACTTTGACTCACCTCTACCCAGGTTTTTCAAAGGAAACCAAGTCCCTCAGCAGTATCATTTTATTTGGGTTACCCACTAAACTTTCTTCTTGTTTTTTCCTTCTGGTAGTAGGGATTGAACCTGAAGAGCATGGTGATTTACACCTTTGGACCTGTGTCAGAGGAGCCGGATACCCAGGATCCCCTGGGCAGCTGTTTGTAAACACTTGGAGTTCACATTTACTAGGAAAACATCTGGCTCAGTGCCCCAATTTCTGTTTATCTATAACTATAAATTTCTATTTATTTATAACATAACAATATTTACCAAATTGTATATATTTACCAATATTTATAAATAGAAGAAATAAATAGAAGTAAATATTGTTATGTCACTTTACAGATGAACAATCCAAGGTCCAGAGCAGAGTTTAGATACTTCCTTAAGGTCTTATAGGTACTAAATATTTTTATTTTTGGAGTTAACATAAATCAGCTCTAGAAAGAATGATGCAACTTCATTTGTATTTTAAGGATTCTGTTTTGATCTATATCCTGAACACGAACAAAGAAATCACTCTGTATTGACTCCTGCTATCTGCTATAAAAACACTGACATAGACATGGCCACATTAAAACTGCTTCAAGAGCTGGGCACAGTAGAGGCAAATGGATAGTAAGTTTGAGGTCAGCCTCAAAAACTTAGCAAGACCCTGTCTCAAAATAAATAGTAAAATGGGGGTGTTGTTCAGTGGTAAAGTGTCCCTGGGTTCAATCCCAAGTACCAAAAAAAAAAAAAAAAAAAAAAGGCAAAGCCATAAAGTTGGGAGACAATTCCATGGTGATGGCTATGTTGCTACAGTGCTTAACATTCTCAAACCATATTAAATATTAAAGAACAATGGAATTTTGTCAAACTTCTGCTTCTAGATATGAGAATTATAAAAACACAATAACATGTTCCTTTGAGAGGGTTTCCCTGGTATCGATTTTCTACCTCACATCTAAGAGAAAAAAATAATATTATCTTCTATTATTATTTAATACAGAATCTACCTTCATTTTAAAATCAAGAAGATCCTTTTATTCAGTCAACATGTAGGTTTTTTTTTTGTTTTCTTTCAATAAAGCTTTTAATGAAAAGATAGTAAAATAGTTTCTCATCACTGTACATTTCTGAATGGAGAGATCAGTTGTTGGTGAGTAGCTTTTCTATGACACTGGAGGGCTACATACCTCCAGCTTCAACCGAATTTATCCAAACCCTAGAGGGAAGTAAACTCAATATGATGAATGACAACAGTGGTGGCCAGTATAGGGGTGCAATCGTCATGTGCCCCCCATCTCTGGGAAGGGTATAAACTAGGTAGGACATAATCCTTCTTCTAGTTCCAATTAAACAAAACAGCCATGACCCCATCCTTTGCCCCCTCCTTGAGGTATTTGTGAATGGGTCAAAGCCCAACCTGGGGTCTCTTGGAGAAGAGGGAAAGCAAATGATGGGTGGGGTACAGAGAGGCTCCCCTCAGCACCTGGCCACACAGGTTCAACCAAGTGAAGCCAGAGGCCCTGAGGGCCCTTCCTGCCCCAAGTAAGGTTTATTATTTTAGGTCAATAAATTACTGCAACAAATAGCAAGGAGAGCTGGGAAGGGGTTAAAATGGGGTGACTGAAGCTGGGGGGATCTTAGGTAGGGGGTTCTAGGCAGCCTCAGTTCCCATAGCTCCCACCCATCCCCTGTATGGAATGTCAGACTGCAGCTCCGGTGAAGACCCTCACAATTCCCTCATTCCTGATATCTGATTCACAGGTTCTGTAACCAGGTCCCCAGTGTGATCTTGTTCCCTTTAGCGGGGATGGTAGGGCTGAGAGTCCCTGTCTTCCATTCTCAGGCCTGGCGTCTTTAGTTTTTGTTCCCTAGTCTGGGAGTGAGACAGTTGCAACACTTGTCCCCTGAGCCCCGCCCTCTTGACTGCCCAGGCCACCACCACTCAGGATGGCCATAGGAGGGCAGCAGGTCTTCCTGTCTGCAAACCCAGACAGACTGTGCTCCTGCACAGGGCCCTGAGGTCCAGAGAAAACTGACAGAGTGGGGCAGCAGGTGGCGAGCCTGGTGTCCTTCAGTGATAACTGATAGGAAAAACACCCTGGGCTGTGTGAGGTCAGGAGTCAGTCTGGGGTATGGATTATTCCTTTCACAGGCTGAGGTGTATGGCTATGCTGCAAGTCTGAGAAATTTTTATTTGCTTCAAGGGTCATCTTTTCTTTACTTTTCTTCTTGCCTTCTTTGCAAACCTGGGGAAGTCCTAGCTGTGGCTTAGTCCAGTGGGGGCAGGCAGTGGCGGAGCCCAGCCTTGCCATTCACCAGCTCACTACAAGTCTGAGAAATTATTGCATTCATCACTGTACAAACACTGATACAAAAACAAAACTGTAAAAAGTGTTTGCAACCTTCTATATTGATAAGGACCAGGCCCTGCCAGCCTCTTGGCTGCGTGGGGTTGAGGATGGGGACCCACTGGAGTCAACTGAGCTATGCAAAGGTCTTGGATTTACAAGTAGTTTTGAGTCATGATTATTGTAATCTTCCATTATTCAGGAAATAATCAGAGTCTGCATGAACTTTCACACTGACAGGACTTCACACCACCAATTATAAAACAAAAAAAAAAAAATGGACATTTACCAAGACACAGGAGATAATTCCAGCTGCAAAAATCTAGGTCGCATTTATTAACATGAAAAACACATTTTCACGTTTGTGTGGACTACATATTCTTCAAAGAGTGCAGTTAAAACCTTTTTCAAGTATCTATTGCTCACTCTCCTGTTCTCCCTGGGTAAACTAAGCCTGTTCTTTAAACACAATGGAGAGATAACTATCAAGAATCACTAAAAAAAAAAAAAAAAAACTACCACCCTTAAACATGTGTTTGCCAGTCTGGAGAGAAAAAAAAAAAAAGTTCTACTTAAAAAGAACTGTTCATTCATTTCCCCACAGATGTCATTTAAAAACCCATCTCCCTCTCCACAAAGCCAACTAGCAAGCAAAGCGACTATGAAGTTCACAGGAAGGAGGGAGAGCTGCGGGAAACACTTTTCCCAGGTCAAATGAGCCAGGGACGCTGCCCTTTCATCCAGGGAGATGACAGGCATTTGTCTCTATCTACAACTTCTAGAAGACACTTGAAAGTCCTCCACTGCATGCCACATCATGTCTTTGCTGTTTCCCCCAATAGAGGGCAATAGTGACTAATTTTGCTCTCACATTTTTCTGTGAAAAGGAACCTAGGTCTGAAATTTAAATTTAATTTTTGATTAGACTTTTCTTAACATATTGGCTTTGGGAAAGCATGAAATTGACGACCATGTACATTTGTATAAACTATAATATAATTATAAAGTGTACATAGACCAATTCCTTGCTGAATAATATCCATGTTACTGGTGACATTCTTTAAGGAAAATGAAGTTTGCCACTGATGATGTATCTGCATATATCAGCTCAAGATTTTCACTAAACACATCTCTCTTAAGTTTCTTCCTGAGAGAGTGGATAAGCCTGGCTACATGTTTCATGAGGTTTTCTACTATAGCAGATAGGAATATGTTAATTGGGGGTAATCTCTCTTGTTGCAACTCTCCAGGATACTAAAAACAATTACTGCTACTCCCCCTATTGGGAGATGGGGAAACTGAGTCTTGGCATGGTTCTGTGATCTGCCTCAAAGGATCCTGCTCAATGGAAGCACAGCCAGGTCTGAAACCCAATGCTGCCTGATGTGCAGCTCAACAGTGAAAGAGTTAAACCCTTAACCACACTGAGCCATGGGATAAGCAAGGGGCCCAAACCAGAGAAATGCTGACTTATTGTTCATAAATCTCTTATGGACAGAGATTTGAAGCCCTCCCCTTGAAGATGATAAACACACTTCAGCAAGGAAGTGCAGAGCAGGAAGGACGTGTGCAAGGCAAGAGGATCATCTTTACTATCAGACACACAGAATGCCAAAGAAACACCAGCACTGGTTCAACATCAGCTCCTCCAACTCCATCCCTCAGAAAAAGTGCAAATTCTGATGGGACAAAAATCGAGTAGTTGCTAAGTTAAAATGATTAATCCAAATTAACAATCCAGGAAATGTCAGTATCAATCACATATAACAAATATCTAAAGACCCCTCAAGTTGGGGGTTGACCTGTCAGAGGTAGAAAGGGCAAAATTTTAAATAATCACCACAGGAATCCCTCAGGGTCCATGGCAACAAGGCAGAGGGAAGGGGCAGCTCGCAGGGCAGGGTTCATACAGCCTCCTAGCCCCAGCCCTCACTGGTGGTACAGAGCATGTGGTACTCACAGCTGGCACTGGTCCCCCTTGATGCCCTTGGTGGCACAGAGCACTTGCCCGTGTTGGTATCGCACAGTGAGGCGTGACCATTGCACTTGCATGCTGGGAAAAGGAAAAGGAACACAGGACACATCTGGCTTATAAGGTCAGGATGTAGCTCAGCGGTGCAGTGCTTGCCTTGTATGTGCAAGGCCCTGGGTTGGACCCCAGTGCCTGCCAAAAACTGGAGTGATTACTCTTGGAGACTTTCCCCCCAAAACAAATGCTTTTTTTTTTTAATTGAGCCAAATTGGATTTGGAAGGAAAGACAGCCTAAAACAAGAGCAAGGCTTCCATCTGCCAGGAATGAGGAAACAGGGACTATTGAACTCTTGAAAATACACTAGAAGGGCTGAGCGCAGCTCACCATTAAAAACTTATGTGTGGTTTTTCAGCAAGGGCTTGACCTGGTGGCCTCAAGGGACAACTGCCCTCCCCTCAGCAGATTCAGTGCACAGCTAAGCATTTCAGTCTCTGCAGGAGGTGCAGTCAAGGACTTGGGCCTCCAGCCAGTCACTCCTCACGTGCACCTTCATTCCCACGGGTCTTCCTCCAAAGCCTCCAGCACAGGTTGGCTTCAGGGCCTCTGCTGAGGCCTATTTAAGGGGGCTGGGGTGGGGGGTCTGAAAATACTTTCTTCACTCTGACTCAGTGCCCAGGACTTCCCCACTCCCTGTCCTTACTCCCTCCCTCCCCACAGCCTCAGGGTCTACAATATTGCTGGGAAAGTGCCCTCCATGGGGAGCCGCTGACCACCAGTGCTGAGCCTCCAACTCTCCATTTCTGCACTGTTCCAACAGGGAAGATGGAAATGGGGAAGTCAGCATTTCTCTGGTTTGGGCCCCTTGCTTATCCCATGGCTCAGTGTGGTTAAGGGTTTAACTCTTTCACTGTTGAGCTGTTGCTTCACCAGACTACTCTCACATCCAACGGTTCACCTTTCTCTTCCAACTAAGCTGAGCTCCTGACAATATGACTTAAAAAGAAATGCAGCATCCAAAGCCAAGTGGCTTTTCTCCTCCTAGGTACCCAAGTCAGAGAAGTCCTGTGTTCCACCTGACTTGCACTCAGCAAGTCTGACCCACACTACTTACGCTGGCATTTGCCTCCATTGGTGGGATCACCATAGAAGCCCGATATGCAGGTCTCGCAGTGCTTGCCTGTGGTCAGGTTCTCACACTTCTCACAGATGCTCTGGTTGATGCACTTGCTGTGGCCATTGCACTGGCAAGCTGAAAGGAAAAGGATTTTAGGAGCCTCTATCATGGCAGAACTGGGTGCAGGGAGTTCCATGAAATTTATCTGCATCTCATTGTCTCTAAAAATAAAATCCACCAAACTAACCTGGCATAGGGGACATGCCAGCTACTGGGAAGGCTGAGGTAGGAAGATCTCATGAGCCCAAGAGTTTGAGGCCAGCCTGGGCAATATAGCAAGACCTGTCTCAAAATCAAAATAAAACAAGAAAAAAATCATCAGAACTGACTCACTGAGGGGCTGGGGAGAAGAGCAGAAGTTCATTGGTTTAGATAAAGGGGAATGAAGGGAAGGAGGGGGGAATAGGAATAGGAAAGACAGTAGAATGAATCAGACATAACTTTCCTATGTTCATCTATAAATACATGACCAGTGAAACTCCACATCATGTACAACCACAAGAATGGGGTCCTGATTAGAATAAGTTATACTCTATGTATGTGGAATATGTCAAAATATACTCTATTGTCACGTATATCTAAACAAATTTTTTAAACATTTATTTTTTAGATGTAGTTGGACACAATACCTTTATTTGATTTATTTATATTTATGTGGTGCTGAGGATCGAACCCAGTGCCTCACACATGCTAGGCAAGCGCTGTACCTCTGAGCTACAACCCCAGCCCTTAAAAAGAACAGATAAAAAAAAATGAAAATCCTTTCTTTGCTAATCCTTACCAAAGAAAGTAAACTCTGTTAAAGACACACCAGGATGAAGTTAATTTTTATTTCCTATTTTCACAAACAAAATATGTTTAAAGAGGGTCCTTGCTAAAATTAAAATCAAGAAAGACTGATCATCTGTGAGAGTTAAGGAGCATGCAAGGAGAGAAAAGAGGAGCAACTAGTGAGTTACAGAAACATTTCTTTAATTCATTGTTGCTTTGGGGGTTATCCTGTTTAATACAAGCACGAGGGTTGAAAAGTCTGGAATCTCTACATAAACAAAACATGACAATCGTGCTGAGTTCTCCAAGTCTTTCCTCAGGGAGTGGACCCTGAGAGAATTCACTGGAATCTCTTGGGCTCAGTGGGCTCTGTTTGCTCTGGAAGCCAAATGAAGCCTGAGAGGAAGAGCTGTTGGAAAAGGTGGAGGAAGGCTGATGGTTCATGAAGATCTACTAGTTGAACCCGAGAGCTTGTGAGCTAATGCAGATCGAGAAAGGCAGAATCTTAGTGAGCAGGTCCAATGCTTTATTTAAATGCCAGGATGCTGGTTACCAAAAGCTGAGAACACTATCAGCTGAAAAGGTCTGAGGCTATCACACTCTTCACAGAAAGGTGGTGAAACCAGTGGTTCTCAAAGTCTGGCTCCAGGACCAGCAGCCTCTGTATCAGCACCCCTGGTAGCTTATTAGAAATGGAAATTCTGTGGCCTTTCTCGGACTCACTGAATCAGAGTTCTGAGTCTGGAACCTTCGGATTCTTTTGCCCTCTAATGTGTGGAAGCCTCAAGGATAAATGAGTGGAATATAGTTCAATTAAAAAAAACTGACTCACTAGAAACTAATTTGAAAAATAAGATCAAACCATCAAAAACAAATGTACAACTGTATGTACATTTTCTGTACAACATATTATGTACAACTGTAATGCACCAATAAAAAATGTGAAAAGAAAAAAAACATTAGTCCAGAAAAATTAGAAATATTATCACAGTGAGGTAAAAATCCATAGCAATATAAAGATAAATTTTGTTGTTATTCATTGTAAAAACATAATATATGCTCATGATAGTAGATTTTCAAAAATACAGGGATGGAGAAAGATCACATACTATCCCGCCACTTTAAAAATGTGTTCACATTCAGTTTCTTTCCTCCCAGTATATTCTTCTTTTTCTTCTCCATATTTTTTATTACAATTATTAGTGCATATTAATTATACAACACACTGATTTCATTGTGATAATACCATACATGCATACAATGAATAGACTTCATTTATATCCCTCTTCCCCCTTTCTTCCTATTTCCCTCCCCTCTTCCTGGTCCTTTTCTTCCCTATGTGAGAAATAGGAAGTCTGGTGGTCCATTTTCAGAATCCAGTATTTAGACTTAATGTAAAACTGGGAAGGCACAATAGCACCATAGTCTATGGAAACCAATTATCTTTTCTGAGTTCCCTAACCCGTATCCAATCACAGCCATTTTGAGCTCCCAACCTATGTCCACCCCAATTTTAAAATTAGCCCTTCACATATATTGTAACCTAAGCTCCTCTTATCAGAGCAAGGGGCAGTGCTACCTTAGGGAGAAAAACAAGTGGACTGCCCGCCCAAGTGTACTTGCTTGCCAGACTTCGTTCAGTAGCACCTCCTGAAGAGGTAAATTTTGCCTTGTGGAGCTACTTCCCAAGTATATGTCTGATTCCTCGTGGCACCCCAGTGTTGCTAACACCTATTAGCCCCACTTCTACTTTTATGTCATTCTTTTTTCTTTTTTCTAGATTCTACAAATGAGAGAAAGCATGAGATCCTCGTCTTTCTAAGTTATTTTGCTTAAAATGATGATCTCCAGCTCCATTCATCTTCCCAGCCCCATTCATCTTCCCACAATGGACAAAATTTCATTACTCTTTATGACAAATACTACTCCATTGTGTATATGTAGCACATGTTGTTTACCATTCATCTGCTGAGGGGCACTTGGGCTGATTCCATAACTTGGCTCTTATGAATGCTGCCAGGATGAACATGGGTATGCAAATATCTCTATGGTATGCTGCCTTTGATTCCTTCAGATATACCCAGAAGTGTTACAGCTGAATTATATGGTAGTTCTGTTGCTGAAATGGGGTTTGAGGAGGTCCTTGGAAAAGGGGACCTCAACTCAGCCCTAGCAGGTTCTTGAGTTATATCACACAGAAAGGATTTTAAGGTTGCAGCAACAGTAGAGATTTATTCAGGGAAGTAAGAAACAGCAGGATATGCATTCAAAGAGACAGGGAGAGTAGGTGATTGAGAATGAGACATGCTTTGGGGGTGGTCTCAGACCTCTTTTAAAGGAAACCGTGTACATGGTGAACATGAGAAGTATGAGAGGTAGCATCAGTCTAATGAACTCAATTCCTTTCTGGCAGCATGGGCCACAGTAGTCTGGTTCTTTTGAGAATCTTCAGGTTGACATTATCTAGTTAATAACATTCGGACAGTACCTGTATCATGGGTCTTATTATTGCTCTCTAGGCTCCTTTTAATTAGTTTAAAAATAATTCTGTATGCAAAGTAGGCATAAGATACAAATTAACTAGATTTACAGTAGTCTAAAATGTATTAGACCTTTTATGAATTTAGGCCTGGCAGAAAACAGGCCTCGGGGTGGGGCAGTGAAGGTGAGAGTGTTCATGGAGTTTTAGATTTAAAGATACAGGCTCTCTTTCTGCATCTGTTTGTCTCTATTCTACCTATCCTGACTTCTTCTACCTCCCTCATTTTTTTTTTAATTTTTTTAGGTTTTTGAGGAATCAGCATGCTGATTTCTAAAGAGGCTATACTAATTTACATTCCCCCACCAACGGTGTATAAAGTTTCCTTCCCCACCCCATCCTTGCTAGCATTTGTTTGTTTGTTTTCTTGAAGATATCTGTTGTGATTGGGGTGATATGGAATCTCAATGTAGTTTTGATTTGCATTTCCCTTATGGCTAAAGATGTTGAGCACTTTTTCATAGATTTACTGGCCATTTGTACTTCTTTTGAGAAGTGTCTCTTCGGTTCTTTTGCCCATTTTTTATGTGATGGGCAAAAGAATTATGTGAGGGCTTTTTTGTTCTTGTTCAATTTCCCTGAGTTCTTTAATTATTATTAATCCTCTGTCAGATGAAGAACTGGCAAAGATTTTCTCCCATTCCATAGGCTGTCTCCTTGCTCTGTTGATTGTTTCCCTTGCTGTATGGAAGCTTTTTATTTTGATATCATCCAGTCTGTCAATTCTTGTTATTATCTGGAGCTACTAGAGACCTATTCAGGAAATTGCTGCCTATACCTATCTCTTGAAGTGTTTCCCATATGTTTTCCTCTGGTACTCTTAAAGTTTCAGGTCTTACATAAAGTTCTTTGATCCATTTTGAGTAGATTTTTGTGCAGGTTCAGAGATAGGGATGTGGTTTCAGTCTTCTAAGGTGGAAAACCAATTTTCTCAACACCTCTTGCTGAAGAGTCTTTTCTCCAATGTATATTTTTGGCTCCTTTGCTAAGGTCAGATGGCTGTAGACACATGGTCTATAGAACTATGTGTCTTATTTTTATGTGGATATCAAGCTGTTTGTGTTACAATGACTCCAATATATTTTTATCTGGGTATTATGATACCTTTGACACTGTTTTTTTTTTTTCTTTTCCCCCAAGGCCATGGCTGAGGTTTATTGTGAAAGTTTGTGGGTGAGGATGGGATGGAGCAGGTTCTAAGAGGCCGAGTCAGAGGCCTCTGAGCTGTCCTCAACAACTGTCCTCTCTGTGGTCTAGCTGACCTCACTGAGGTCCTTGCTGTCCCCACCACTATCCTCAGCAGCCAGGCGCTTCTCAAGACAGGCCTCTCCTGAGCTTGGAAGTGAATTGCCTTTGCTCTCCACCTTGTTCTCTATGGACCTGGTACTCTGTATCTGCCTTTTCCTTCAGCTCCAGGTGCCACCCCAGCTCATCAGTCATTGGGTGAGGTCCTGCATCATTGAATATGCATCTTCCCTACTGCAGAGTATTTGGGCTCCACTTTGCTGTCTGATAGTTGAGAGTCTTGGAATAACAGGATGGCCAAGGGGACATATTTGGCACTGAAGTTCTCTACCATAGCTTGAGAAGCCTTGTGTGTTAGCCTCAGAGCCAGGCCAAGGCACTGGTGGGACTGATTCACAGCCAGCAAGATGGTATGTCCATGGAGCACATCATCTGGGTCCTCTTCCATTGTGGCCAGAACATACCCCACAATCTTCCATTCTCATCCTCAGCAATGTAAGAGAGCTGGGGCCAGGAGAGGCCTTGGTAGAAGTGGTATTTCATCTGGTAGTGCATGGGCCAGCAGAGGAGATTGTAGTGCTGTATATTCATCAGGTCTTCAGGCCTCACGCCATGCATGTTCATAACCCTGGAGAGGCTCCTGGGGTCTAGCAAGTAATGAATGTGCACACAGAGGCCTAGGCTGCCATGCCGGCTTTGGGACTGGGGCTGAGCTAAGCACTGCTGGTGGCATGGTGGCAGAAGTCTCCCATATTGTTACTTTTGCTCCCAGCAGTTCTAAGTCTTATGTTTCCATATGAATTTTATGATTGTTTTGTCCATTTTATCAAATGAATGTCATATTAATGGGGATTGTATTGAATCCATAGATGGTTTTCCATAGCATGGCCATACTTATGGATCTGTATAATCTACACAAACACCATAAACAACCTGCCACAAGCAGAAGGAGGAGAATACAAAATGCCACGATACCAAGCCATTGATGACTCCAAGAGAGAAACCCTTGGAAAAATTGTACCACCGATGATACCGTTGGCAAAGATACCCTGGTACTATTAAGAGTTACAATTTGTTGTCTCAATAGATTAGTTAAATTTTGAAACTTCACATTCCATGTGCCATTAAGCATGGCTCCTAGTTGTCTGGAAAGATTTGCTGCTCGAGAAATATTATCATAATGCATAGAAGTGACACACAGTCCAGGCAAGTTCCGTAAGCAGCTTAAAGCAGAGGAATCCATTAATATGTCTATTCCTTCTTGAAGTAAATCAACTCTTCGGTTGAGCATCAGAATTCCATTTCTAAGATGATCATTAATAATGTTTTGTGTTTGTAAAGCTTGTGCTACTTGTTGAGTTACATTATTTATTGATGCAGCAGTTTGTACAGTTGTGTGATAGTTATCGCAGAAGCTGTAGCAGCAGCAGCAGAAACAGCAACAGCTGTGATGATGGCAGCTGTAATTCCAAAGTTTCCTTTGGTTCTCAGTAATACTGGAAATTCTTCTATTTTTGTCTTCACTGGCACTGGGATGAAGGTAGGAATTCTGGCAATGATGGCTAAAGAAAATTGTGTAGCATTCCAGCAGGCACTAAGAAAACAATTTTCTGAACAATTTAGTACATTATCCTGAACAGAATTATTAGGTATAATGAAAAGGAAAGGTGAAAGTAAACAAACAGGAGTAGGTTTGAAATCTATATATTTAGTCTTATTTATTTGTACATTGGTCTCAAACGTAGTACTAGTATTATAATTGTAAGACCCATTAAACATAGATCCTCCTTTTATAAATCCTACAGGTGAAATATCCATACAAGCCCTTTGTCCACAAAATGACCATATATTAAATGGGTCTGGTGTAATGGCTTGACTAGGACTTTGATAAGTAAAATTGTTTCCTTTAAATGTTTCATTTGAAAAGGTGCTAAATCTAGGAGTAAATGTAAATCCAGGAGTTAAGTAACGGTGGAACCTCGTTCCAAGCAACCTGACCATGTCGGTGGACAGGTTTTTTACATTTGAAATAGGCCTCAATGGTGCTCATTATTCATTAGCCTCCAGGTGTGGGAGAACCATTGTCGCAAATGTAAGGATAGCTAAACTGGAGTTCTGGATATCAGCTGTTATGGATTTGAGATATTGCTAACCCTGCATTTATAAAGCTCAGAAGGCTTGAGAATGGCGGGTTGTTCCCCCCCCCCCCCCCCCCCCCCCCGCCGTGGTTGTTTTCCCTCAATATCAAATTTGGACTTATAATCCTTTTGCCAAATGAAATCCCTTTTTACACTGGGGGCAGGGTGTCTTGGGCAGAGTTTGACCTTTCTGAACATTTGTATCCACAGGAATAGCAGGGAGTCCTGTGGTAGCATTTGTAGTATTGTAGGGAAAACTGATTCATTAGTTATTGGCATTGGAAATGGCCAAACTTCAGGGGCGCCGGGCGCATCCTCCACCACTGGCCACAGCGTCCTGCTCCCCAGGCAGCCCCATGGTGCGGGGTGGGGAAGGGCCAGCGGCTGCAGCTGCCACCTGTTGGAAAGTCCCTACTGCGCCTGATCAGCTCACAGCACGCGGTGGCCGCTGCACCACCCTGCTTCACGCACCCTCTGGTGACAAAAAGGGGTTAGTAGCAACCTTTTGTTGTAACTCCTTCCCTGATAGTCCTTACTTTTCTGAACTTTCTTCCTCTTTCTGACTAGAGTTTTTATCAACGTATGCCCTAACTGTTCTTGGTTTTACTGGGGTGCCTCCTTCCTTCAGCAATTTACTTAACACCCTTTCGGTTTGAATTTTAGTAACTTCTGATCCCATATTTCTGTAACAAAGACAACACAACACACTAAGAAACAAAACAAAACAAAAACACACTGTATCAATTTTTCTATTTTCTTGAAAAGGCCATCCATCCTCTCGCCCTATCTGCTCCTCAGGGGTGAGCAGCTTTCCTCCCGTCCTATCTATTTCTAGGGACAGGCAGCTTACCTTGTCACTTATCCTGGAGCGTCCCGGAGTTCCCCATATGGGCCACCACTTGCCGCAGTCCAGCTGGGCAAAATAACTGAGAGGTGACAAGCAACTTGAAGGTTGAAGTGGGAACTGCTTTATTGAGGAACAGCTGAGGTATATATATCTAACTGATTTACATAAAGCATGACTCAATCAGCATCATCCAATCATAGCATTGCTCCCTTACAGACATAGCAATCAGCCAATAAGGAGCCCCCACCATCTTGATGGCTCGGTGGCGTTGCCTCACAAACCACTCCTCCTGGCAAACTGCCAGGCGCCATCTTGACTTGATTTCGGCCTCCAACAATGGCTTTCCATCTTCTGGGGTTTTATTTAATTTCTTTTTTCTATGTTTTATAATTTTAATGGTAGAGATCTTTTACCTCTCCTTAGTTAGGTCTATTCCTAGGTATTTTGTTTTTGTTGTTGTTGTTGTTTGAGACTATGTGAGTGACATTTTTTCCTGATTTCTTTCTCACTAAGTTCCTTGTTGGTGTAGAGGAAAGCTACCAATTTATGTACCTTGATTTTGTATCCTGTTACTTTACTGAATTAATCAGTTCTAAGAGACTTCTGACAGATTTGTTAGGGTTTTCTAGATATAGAATCACATCATCTGCAAACAGGGATAATGTGACTCCCTTCTTTCCTACTGGTATTCCTTTTCTTTCTCTTATCTGATTGTTCTGGCTAGTTTCCAGTACCGTATTGAATAAAAGTGGTAAGAGTAGACACCCTTGTCTCATTTCTGATTTTAGAGAAGTTTTTCCCCGCTCAGTTTGATGTTGGCAATGGGTATGTCTCATAAGCCTTTATTATGTTGAAGTATAATCCTTCTATATTTAGTTTATTTGGGGTTTTTATCATGAAGGAGCACAGAATTTTATCAAATTGTTTTGTTCACAGTAAACTAATTTTCCACAAATGTGCCAAGAAAATTCAATGGTAAAAACAAAACAGTCTTTTAAAAAATGGTGCAGGAATCATAGTTACAGGAAGAATTAAAGTTCATGACAACAAGTTATTGTTTGTTTTGAGGTTATGTATATAATTGCTTACATATGCTTGGTCATTTTAAAATTTCCCTCCATATTTTCATCTCACTAGTAGAGTGCCTGTGATGTGTAATAGTATGACTTAATGCTTATTTAAAAAGAAAACAGTTTTCTTTCTTTTCTACATTTGTGAAGATAAATTTCTGGGTTGGCAGGAGATTTCATTTTTAATTTTTTCCAACAATTACCATGATGTGTTTTTAAGTAAAACACAAATTGAAGAGCAATATATATGATGTACCTACTTATAGCACAGTATTCTTTAATTTAAAATATATAAAATAATATGTCTGGAAATATCTATATTGAGTTGTTTATAAAGAATTGGAGAGAAAAGGAGAAACTCTAGTTTTTATATCATGTATATCTGTAACATTTTTATAAAGAATATATTATGAGAAAAGTTTGTAAAATAACTCATGTGAAGTTCTCAATATTTTTGTTCACATTAAAAATATTTTTGGGGGCTGGGGTTGTGGCTTAGTGGTAGAGCACTCACCTAGCACATGCAAGGCGCTGGGTTCGATCCTCAGCATCACATAAAAATAAATAAAATAAAAGTATTGTGTCCAACTACAACTAAAAAAAATATTTAAAAAATATTTTTTAAATGAAACTCTTTTCTCCTAAAATGATGCTACTAATATTTTTTTTACTTAAAGGAAATTCATATGAATGGTGTAGCTTTCAAGTTTGTATTTTTTGTAAACAGGTAATGAATAACTTGAACTTGGATATGCAGGCATCTTACCTGGACAGTGAATGAAAGACCAGTTGTATCTGCTGTCCTCCAGACACATGCTGGAATTCAGAAGGGGCTGTGGATAGGCAGTTCCAGCAGAGGCCCTTGGAGGCATCTTCACTGGTCCTTTGTAGGATCCCTCCATGCATTTCCCTTTCTCAGTGTTGCTGGGATCAGTACACCAGCCACAGCCTGGCTGCTCCAAGCAATGACTGCAGGTATAATAACCTGAACAATCTTCAGCTATTAAAAGAACAAACAATAAACAATTCACTATCAGGTAGAACTAAATTTATTATCTTTAAATAACCTTTTCTTTAACAGACTAACTTAAATCCAAATTACTACTCTAGAGTGACCATTTTAAGTGAGATAATGAATTTAAAGAGCTCAATAATTTGCCCAACACATCAGAGGGGTCCCTCTTTCCTCTCTTAATCCCAGGATGGTGGAGGCAAAAGGAACCTCAGAGGGCCTCTACCAGAGAGCAATTATTTTATAAATTAGGAAAGTAGGAGGCAGAGACATTACACAGATTGAATAATGTAACCCTGAAGTTGAAGAGTTAATTTCTGTATTCTGTGATCTATCCTAGATTTACTTGACTTATTTACATGTATCACTGTTCAATTCTGTATGCAGGTTCTCATGATGCAGGACTAGATGACTTGAGTAGAAGGTCAAATCCAACTAGCCCATAAAATGTTCAAAGATTATGAACTCTGCCCCATGCCACAGTTGTCAACACAATTGTCACTACATGCCAAGCACTCAAGAGTGCCAGAACTCCCTTTTGCACTCACGGGGGCAGCTGCTCATGGTATACCACTCCATACACTGGTCGAAAGGGAAGGAGGCCATGTAGGCGTTGGAGTCCACACACTGCTTCATGTTGCTGCACCACATGCACTCAGAGCTGCTGCTGGTGCACTCCCCACACGCAGTCCGCAAGGCACATGGCGTATGGCACTTGGGCACTTGGGTTTCACTGGGAATAAAATCCAAAAGGGTCATTGAAGAACTTCACTAAGGTCAGAGACTTTTCAAGTGTGGGTTGTGAACTCAATTAGTGTGCCATGAACTCAATTCAGGCACTACATGACATGGAGAAAACAGAAAACACTGGATTCATCATGTACTGTTTGGTCAAGGTATTTACACACTCAGGGAAGAAAGGGACTTTCTATTCAAAGGTCACTGAGGACAAAAAAGAAGGAATAAGTAAATCTTTCAACAAATGTAGGATCTGAAACCTTTTAGAATATAGGGGACCTTTCCATCAATGAAAGAATGGATAAAGAAAATACATAGAAATATAAACAATGGAGTTTTATTGCACCATAATGAATGGATGATGTCATTTGAAGGAAAACGGATGGAAGTTGAGAACATTATGTTAAGTGAAATAAGTCAAACTCAGAAAGTCGAGGGTCATATGTTTTCTCTCATATGTGGAAGATAGAGAATAAAAATGAAAACAGTGTGTGTTTTGGGGGGAGGGACTTTATGAAAATCAAAAGGAGATCAGTAGAGTAGAAGAAAGGGACCAGAAGAAGAGAGGATGGGAGGGAATGGGGGAAAATAAAATTATATTATTATATCATGTACATATACAAATATGTAACAGTAAATTGCATAATTATGTATAATTATAATGCACCAGAAATATATTTTTTAAAAAAAGAAGAATATAGGGGACCCTGGGTGAACTTTAGGAGTTTTACAATCCATCTGAATTTGTAAAGTCCTGTGTTTATAATTTTGAGGATAAGTGGGACCTCTAAATGCACTAAATTTACCAAATCATTTAGAATTCAAAAAAGGTTGAAAAGCTCCCCTACAAAGTTTAGAAATCTTGTTTTAAGGTGATTCCTACAATACTACAAATTATCTTCTACACTTCTGTATCCCTCAAACATCTTACAGTATATGATTTACATCCTCAAATCATCAAAATTGCAGTTATTTCGTGGGAGCCCCCATGCAGAAAGGAAAAGCTAGTTTTGAACTCTTCTATGTGCCACTGAGGCTGCCCCTGTGCCTGCAGCTAAGGGAGCCTAGACTTAGCCCTCAGAGACATGCAAATTAAGAAACTATTTGAAACATTCGACCATTCAGTACTCAGCCACAGCTCTCAAACCCTTTGGACTGGCTTCTGTCTCCTGTCACAAAACTCTCTCATCATTTTTCCTCCCTGCAACACTGGCTTCCTGATTACTGTCCTGCAGTGATGTTCCTGCTTTTCTCATCTTTTGTTATTATTTTCCTTTGTTTTCTTCCACAGCATTTTTCTGCCACCACTAAGAAATCTGCCCTTGGGGGCAATTCTCAACACTTTTTGTGGTCAAGAAACCAAACAATCTCAATGTTAATTAGAGTATTAGATTTTCAAATAAAGTTATTTATTTTTGGTTTTGTTTATGGCTCAAACTGGTCAAAGCCACAGACTATTTCCTTCTGCTTTTAAAATTCTGGGTTTTGCCTGAAATCAGTTCTCCATCTGTCTTCACAACAATTTCGCACATCTCAATATTAACTATGTAGGGAAGAATGAAAAAAGACATTATATCATGTCTAAGCACAAACATACCACAATGAATCCCACTTACATATAATAATTCACAATAAAAAATAATAGAAGGAGCCAATAGATTGGGAGTTGGAAAAGGAAGTTACTAGGTAAGGAGATTGAGTAAATTATGTGCATGTATAAATAGGGCACAATGAATCCCACTATTAAGCACCATTATAATGCACAATAAAAAATTTAAAATATGTCAGGTGTGGTGGCACCTGCCTGTAATCCAAGAACTCAGGAGGCTGAGTAGGAGGATTGCAAGTTCAAGGCCAGTTACAGCACCTTAGCAAGACCTAAAAAAGGGAGTGAGACCCTGCTTTAAAATAAAAAATAAAAAGGGCTGAAAATGCAGTTCAATGGTAAAGTGCCTCTGGGGTCAACCTCCAGTATCATTTAAAAATAAAAAGTAAATACATTAAAATAAAAATGATACCTAACTATGACTCCTATACTTTCTTTCTCTAACTCCCTGGAGCACCTATCACCAGTGTCCTTACCAGGCCGTTCACAGATGCTACCATTGAGGGGGTTGATGCAGGTTGCAGCCTTTAATCCCCGAAAAGTGGGTTTTGACAAGATTCCACAGAACCCAGCATCGCTGGGCTCAGATGGCATCCACTGTAGTAAACTATTTGTAAATGGAGTCATATCTTCCCAGAACCAGTGGGTCATGTTGATCTTCAGAAGGCCAACCCATGGGGTTAAGGTAAGCTTGGACTACGGGCAAAACAGACACAATTATGAAAACAACCAATGTCTCGACCAAACAGGCTACTTGATAAAACCCACTAAGTTAGGTACACCCATAGGTACTGGGAAGCCTCCTTATACCCTAAACTCAGGTGTTGGTATAGATCACCACTTCCATATGGGTCATTTTACAAAGGACAAATACAAAGCTTAGAGACGAGAGGTATCAAAATTTTCACAGAGATCTATATCCAAAGTGATAATCAAGTTCCAAAATTTCTACACTCTGTGACAAATGCTATGAAGAAATGGTCATCACCCCACACTGGGTTTAAATGCCCATTCAGGACATGAAGTCATTTCCCCAACATTTATAAAATATTGGTTATATGTCTATCCTCAGATCAGAAGCTAAGCATTATGTGATGGTTGCCACTATCAACTAACTGACATCCATCACCTCTCATATTTACTATTTCAGGTCCATATGTATGTGGTGAGAACATGTAACATCTATGTCCTGAACAAATATTAAGTATATGATACTTAACTATTATCACCATAGCATATATTAGATCTCTAGAACTTATTCATCTTATGTAAAAAAAGGCTTTGGACATTTTGATCACCATGTTCCCATTTCTCACCCCACTTCTCAAGGCCTGGAAACCACCATTGTGCTCTTTGCTTCTGTGAATTAGACTTTTTAGATTCTACATATAAGCAGGGTCATGTTGTATTTAACTCTCTGGAACCAGCTTATTTCGCTCAGTGTAAGATCCTCCACCTCCATCTGTGTGTTTGCAAATGACAGTATTTCCTTCTTTTGAAAGGCTGAATCATAATCCTCTGTCTATCCCCAGATCAGACAGTGTTAACTGCCTTTTTAAATCTATTGCTTCATTTGGTACTGGATTTTATAAAGAATAAAAGAACAGTGAACACCTAGGATGGTTTTTGTCTCCTATTCTCCTAAAATTTCCTTGCCATTGTGCTTTAAAATTTTTTTAAATTAAGTATAATTTTGAACCCAGAAATGAAAGATATTCTTAATTTTTGCAGTTGAAAAACAAAATATACAATGTATTTTCATTTTTGAGAGGAAAAATATATATGCTTATTAAAAGACCTGAAATAAATAAATACATTCCAAAAGAGTTTTTAGTGGTATTAACAAACATTATTTGTTTTCTTACTCTTTTATTGGCATTTTCTAAATTTTTTTTAAATGGTGTTTTTAAAAAAGAAACATAATTTTAACAGATACACTTTATAAGTCTTTTCATAATGTCTTTTTGCTTTCCTGATAAAATGCAGGGCCATTAGCATTGTGGACAAGGTATCTCTGATTTGGCAGTGGGCCCTTCTTGAAGCCCAGCTACAGCATCTTTCTCCCATCCAACCTTCCCCAGCCACACATCTGCAGCTCACTCAGTGAGCTATTCCCTCAAACTTTATGCCTTGTATGGGAGGGTACCAGCGCACAGGGAGCCCGTCCTTTTTCCCTTTCCATCCACTCCTTCCCCCTTCAGAGTTAACTCTTCCCGGCTCTACCAGACAGCCTCTACTCTATCTTGCTTTTTTCATACGCAACTGGGCTCTACAGACTGGGCCACATCTGGAGTTTAACCTATGGTGAGCACATTACACTGGTTGTTTTATCTGTTAGCCTTTTCATAAGAGTGTGGGGTTCTGTTTTTGAAAAGTGCCACCCAGAACCTGTTAGGGATAAAACACTTGAAGAAGAGGGGAACAGACATCTGTGGCCAGCTGGCATAGTGGAGCCTTTTTACCCACGTAGTCTCCCACAGAGGTGGACTTGAGAGTCACCAGTTGAAATCCCAGCATGATGGGCAGGGCTGACTCTACCAATGAAGAAAATGTGAGCCTTTCTGAGCTCAGAAACCCTTCACAAGAAGATGCCCTCTTTTGTTGGGCTGCCAGGTCTAGAAAGACCCAAACAGATATAAATGTCTTAGTGGTAGTGACAACATGTACTAAAATAATACCTTAAATCTAAAGGAGATAAGTGTCTAAATATGACACCTAATTAGCTGTGATCCCATTGCTCTCTACTCCAGCAGAATCTAGAGATAAAATAGGTATGGAATTATCTAGTGATGTCACCAGACTATGTGCACAAACACACACACGTCACTGTTCATCTCACATATTACTTTTCATGTTATAATAAATATGACTTAAGAAAATGTATGAAGTATTAAAAGTTTCAAGGTCAGGTAAAAACCATTAAAGGAAGAGACTGACCTTCCTTTAATGCCACATCTACTACGCCACACATCCTGGCATTCCTCCTCTTCCCAGCACGTCCTCACCCACAGCCTTCCATGCACCAGCTGTGGGCATGCCCTCAGCAGAAAGGTGGGTACGAGACACTTAGGTTCTGAGGATTCACTCACCATGTTTTGTGATGGCTGCATTATTTGCAGCTGCTTAAGGACAAATTCCACTTTCTTCTGGGTTGTAAGGGAAGCCAAGAAGGCATTGTGGTTCCTACAGTACAGTTTAGCATTGTCATAATTCCCCTTGGCAGTAGTAATTTTCAAACACGAGTTTCCAACCAAATGCCAGCCAATGCCACAGATATTTTCTTTAACAAAAGGGGAGAGAAAAAAACAGCTTTAGAAATTACACAAAACTACTACATACCTAGTTCAAGTTCCTGAATACCTAAATGATCCTTGTGATTTGAATTCTAGGTGCTTCGTTAAGAATGTGGCAAGGGCAAGAGACACATTATTCACTTCCAGACACAGAATGCAAGAGATAAGTTTGTCAGTCTTATTTATTGGATCTCATGAAGTATATTCTGAAGTCAACTCTCTAGTCACTTGGAGGAAAACCCATTTAGTGTCAATACTTGGTGGCAGATCTTTTAGAAGAACAATTAGAAAGACTAACTCCTGAGTGGAGACCAGACAGATGAAAATGACAATGGAAAGGTGGAGTGCAGAACAGCAAACATGGACATGAGTTGAGAATGAATAAATCTAAAGTCTTCAAATGCTGCACTGTTTTCATATCATCGTGTACAAATTAAAATGAAGACTCTAGGGCCCCACCCCAGGCCTGTACAAGAACATGCCTTTTGGAAAGATCCCCAGGGGTTTTGCTATACATGAATGTCTGAGACTCAGAACAAGAGTAAACAAACAAGAAGCCCATTCTGCAAGCTGAACTGCATTATTCCAAAGGACACTCAAAAGGGCCCTGGTCCAGCTCAAGTGGCCTGCTCATGTCTTAGCTGTTACACAGTGCCACAAAACTCCCCCTTCCTAGACATCTGGATGGAGTAAATATATCAGGGGTTCAGTCATGGATGGCCACCCCAAAGTCATCACCTTAAATCTCAGGATGCCATAAACAGGTACTCAGGACTGGAGGTCACCTCAAAGTTGCTGCTAACACAGAAATCCTCCTCTCCCTCTGCTCAGAGAAGCCCCTCAAGAGGTGCCAACAACCAAATCCCCATGTTCAGTAACACTCTTCCATACAGTGCCCAGAAGTCTGGCAGCTAAGACTACAGAATTCTAGTCCCGGTTATCACAGCCAGGTGGGTGTCAAGGGAGGGAGCAGGTTCACTGACATGAACCCAGAATCATTTCATTCTCCAGAGGAGCAGATGATGCTAGACTTTATGTCAAGAACAGTCAGAGTGTATACTTAAGACTTGAATTTTAGTTTAAAAAACAAAAACAAGACACTGGGGCTGGGGATGTGGCTCAAGCAGTAGCACGCTTGCCTGGCATGCGTGCGGCCCGGGTTCGATCCTCAGCACCACATACAAACAAAGATATTGTGTCTGCCGAAAACTAAAAAGTAAATATTAAAAGTTCTCTCTCTCTCTCTTTAAAAAAAAAAACAAAAAAACACTGGTGATAGGGATGAATTGATAGAATAGGCGCCTCCTCACTGTTAGGTTACAACCAAGTCTGCATAAGATTCAGGGAGCAGACAAAGTTCTGGACCCATCCCCCAGGTGCATAGCAAGGCTTACCAGGCAGGGAGATGCACTCTTGATTCTGGGGATCCCACTGGCACTTCTGGTCCAGGTCACAGCTCCTACAGCTGGTCTTCTTGACACAACTGTACTTAGGGTTATCCTTGGGGCAATTCTCATATGTAGAAATGGAAATCTAGAAAGTAGAACATATTCAAAGTAGAACATATTCACAGAGATAACTCATGGTGGTGACCAATAGTTGTAAAGACTAAATCTAATTGAGGATGCAAACTTCAAATAAAGAGATAAATAAAATGCAGATGAACAGCTCTGTGGTGGAAACACTGTAGTAAAATGTTCTGCTCAAGAAAATGCCTTTAACTGGCAAGGAAGCAGCCTACTCTTTTAAACAGCATCCCTCAAATTGCTCATTGGTAAAATGGGGCTGTGGAACACACTGCTTTTCAAATACCTCCTACAGTCTAAAGTTTGCTTATAAACAGCAATAAATTGACAAAAGTATAAAGGCTGCGTCATCTTATCTTCTTTGGTCTTAGTGTAACCTAAATTTTTAAAACCATTTACGGGGAGCACCGAAATTATGCTGAGCAAGATATAACATAAAAAAAGGAGAATTTTCCGGGCTGCAGATGGTGCTTCCAGGGAGAGCCATGGCTACTTTCCGCTTGGCCCTCATCCAGCTTCAAGTTTCTTCCATCAAATCAGATAATGTCATTCGCGCTTGTAGCCTTGTCAGGGAGGCAGCAAAGCAAGGAGCCAAAATAGTTTCTCTGCCAGAATGCTTTAATTCTCCATATGGCACAAAATATTTTCCTGAATATGCGGAGAAAATTCCTGGTGAATCCACACAGAAGCTTTCTGAAGTAGCAAAGGAGTGCAGCATATATCTCATTGGAGGCTCCATCCCTGAAGAGGATGCTGGGAAGTTATATAACACCTGTGCTGTCTTTGGGCCTGATGGAACTTTACTAGTAAAGCACAGAAAAATCCATCTGTTTGACATTGATGTTCCTGGAAAAATTACATTTCAAGAATCTAAAACATTGAGTCCTGGTGATAATTTCTCCACATTTGATACTCCTTATTGCAGAGTGGGCCTGGGCATCTGCTATGACATCCGCTTTGCAGAACTTGCACAAGTGTATGCACAGAGAGGTTGCCAGCTGTTGGTGTATCCTGGGGCTTTCAATTTGACCACTGGACCAGCCCACTGGGAATTGCTTCAACGAGGCCGGGCTGTTGATAATCAGATATATGTGGCTACAGCCTCTCCTGCCCGGGATGATAACGCCTCCTATGTTGCCTGGGGACACAGCACTGTCGTGAACCCTTGGGGGGAGGTCCTAGCCAAAGCTGGCACTGAAGAAATGATCCTGAAGAAGTTGGCTGAAATACGCCAGCAAATCCCCATTTTTAAACAGAAGCGATCAGACCTCTATGCAGTGGAGACCAAAAAGCCCTAAAGTTTGTTTCCAACATCTCACAAAACAGGAAGATACAAATGTTTCTGTAGCATAGCTTCTGTTGATTCTTGTTTTGTAGGGGTGCTGAAGATTGAACCAAGACTCATGCATACTACCACTGAACTACATGCTTAGGCTCCTATTGAATTCTTTAATGGTTTTTTAAATAAATTTCAGCCTTTTCCTCCTGGGAGAGCTGTCTGTTGAGATGATAAAGCCATCTTGAATAGTTAGAAAAAGGGGGGGCCATGAAGCTTCTTTTCTTAAGATGCTGAAGAGCAGTAGGTTAAAAAGTATCTTGGTATCCTGTTGGTTGATGTACCTAATATAAACCTTTTTGTATATTAAGCCTCTTATCCCACCTCCTTGAGTTGGTCTGCTGCTATTCGTTTTCAAAAGTATATTAAAGTTATTGTTAGTCCCTGCATAGCTGTGGGAAGCAAGATGATGGATCCTTGGTGTTTGCCAGAGGATATGGCAACCTTTTCTTTCCTAGCAGCTTTTGGGCTCTTTAAATTCAAGAAGGAGCTAATGACTTAACACTAGGCCTTCCTGATCTTGGAAGAAAGGCCAGGTCAACAGTGAGCCTCATGGGAAAATGGCATTGGTGAAAGCAACTCTGTGTGTCTGCAGATTTTTCTGATAGGGTTGAGTGTCTGAAAATCTCATCTTTTTCTGCTTTTCAGTTTGCTTTTTTCCCTAGTAATACTTTACAGCTCCATAGATAAAAAACTTCTGAACCACTTTTGGTCTCAGAATCTTCTTGGACTAGTGTGTTTTTATTTATGTGTAAAAGTTGGCTCATGTGACCTGGTACAATACTGCTCTAGCACACTACTGGTTTTACATGATATTTACCATACTGGTAAATAAAGCAAAAATTTTAAACAAAAAAAAAAAAAAGGAGAATTTGCAAAGCCTATCAATTTCCCAATTCAATATTGACCACAACAAACCTGCCTGAAGCCCAAACCTTCTCCCAAGAACTCACACAGATTGAGTGAGCTCATTGTCACAAGCCTCAGACTAAGGATCGGGTACTTCAACATAGCCACACCCAGGGACATAGTCCCCAGACCACAGTCCTACCTTCTTTTAAATCACCACACACAAATTCCCAGGGCTAGCGAGACCCTTGAATCAGGATGTACTCAGCATCCTTTCCTAAAAGAAAACCTGATCTAATACAAAATCCAAATCTACATCTCATTAAAAAAAAATCCAGCCCAACTATTATGTATAATTATAATGTACTAATAAAAGAAAAAATATTGAAAACAAACCAATATGGGACATTATATATGCCATATATTCAACCTACACCTAAACACAATTAGGATATTTTTATCCTCTGAAATCCTTGAGAGATGACCCCTGACCTGGTCTTCCATGCAGCTGAGATGAATAGGGACACAATGGTCATTGCACCAGCGGCAGTCATTGGTGTTGGCCGTGCAGCTGTAACAATCCATGTGCTGGTTACATCTGCCATGGTCAAGGGCTAAGAAGAGAAGAAACATCAACTGTGACAGCTTCTACTAAGCACAATCTGAAATGGGTTAAAAACAAACAAACAAACAAACAAACAAAAACCCTAACAATGTCTGGGAAAGAAAATAAAGTTTGAAACTGGAAGGAAAATGTATTGGGATGTTCTGGTTAAATAAGACTTAGAGCCAGGCACAGTGGCATATGCCTGTAATCCCAGAGTCTTGGGAGGCTAAGACAGGAGGATCAAGATTTCAAAGCCAGCCTCAGCAAAAGTGGGGCTAGGCAACTTGGTGAGACCCTATCTCTAAATAAAATACAAAATAGGGCTGGGGATGTAGCTCAGTGGTCAAGTGCCCCTGAGTTCAATCCTTAGTAACCCCCCAAAACAAACAAACAAACAAAAAAATAAGACTTGAGACAATCTGAAGAAACACTGTTTTTCACTTAAAAAGATTAAACAGGAAGTAAAAAGCAAAAATAAGTTCATTTAACAAGTCTAAGAATGGAAATAAGATCTGGGCATTTGAATATATTTTTCTTAAGAAAAACCAACTAGAAACTGCCCAAGAGCCAAAGAAAGTTACAAAGGAGACCAATCCATTCCTCCCAGTTACAAACACCAAAGCTCATTTTGACCACAGCCAGCAGGCAGTGCCAGGACCCCAAGGGAAGTGTGAACTGAGTCATGCTGCATTTTGTACACATATATGTGATTTCCACAATGCAAGCTGCAGTACCCTGGGGTGACTGCAGACCTGGTGCACTTCCTGTTGACCCCAGAAAAGAGAAGCTGCACCACCATGCTGCCTCATCTGCTGAACCACCTCTTAGACACCGCACATGGTGAAACCCAGAAAGTGTAAATGGAGGTCATTCGGGTGGTGGCTCAGTGGTAGAGAACTTGCCTAGCATGTGTGAGGCACTGGGTTTGATCCTCAGCACCACATAAAAATTATAAATAAGTAAATAAATAAAGGTGTTGTGTCCATCTACAACTAAAAAAATCCTTAAAAAAAAAAAGAGTAAATGGGAGGGTCCATGGCCCACCCTCTTAAAGGCCCCAGCAGTATACCCCTTAGGTTGCTCTTCCTTCTCTTGTCATCATCAAAGGATTATGACCACCTCTGCACAGAGTGGAGTGAAACAGGGAGTTGATACTGCACATGAGATGACAGGAAATGGGCTCATACTGAATCATCTAAGGTAATTCAACATTATTTCCCATGTACACTTGCACATTTAATTTGAACATTTAAGAATTTGGTTAAAAATAACTGGCCTGCCTACCTTGCGGACGCGGGTGGAGGATCTGCTCTGCCCCTACTCCAATTGGGGTGTCTAGACTACCACGCCGGCGGGTCGCTGGGCCTGTTCCAGGCCTGATTTATTTCTCTTAACATGATAATGGTATCTAGTTCCATCCATTTCTCTGCAAATGACATAATTTCATTCTTCTCTATGGTTGAATAAAACTCGATTGTGTATATATCCCACATTTTCTTTATCCATTCTTCTGTTGATGGACACATAGGCTGGTTCCATAGTTTGGCTATTATGAATTGTGCTGCTATAAAAATGGGGATGCCCTTATCACTGTAGTGTAATTACTGTAATTCTTTAAGAAAAATACTGAGGAGTGTATAACTGTGTTATTTGGTGGTTCCATGACTACTCGTTTGAAGAATCTATAGATTTCCATAGTGGTAGTATTAATTTACAATCCCACCAACAGTATAATGTTCCTTCTCCCCCAAATCCTTTCCAGCATTTGCATTCTTGATGACTGTCATTCTGACTGGTGTAAAATGAAATCTCAGTGTAGTTTTGATTTGCATTCTCTAATTACTAATAATGTTGAACATTTCTTTATATATTTGTTGGACATTTGTATTTCTTCTTTTGAGCAATGTCTGTTTGATTCATTTTCCCATTTACTAATTGTATTATTTTTGGTGTAAAGTTTTTAAAGTTTTTTAATATACTTTAGAGATATTTATCCAGCAAAGATTTTCCCTATTCTGTAGGTTCCCATTACACTCCTAATTGTTTCCTTTGCTGTGCAGCTGTTTAATTTGATGCCATCCCATTATTCACTCCTGGCATTATTTCCTGAGCTTTATGGGTATTGAGAAGTCATTGCCTATGCCTATGTGTTGGAGTGTTGACCCTGTGTTTTCTTGTAGAAGTTGCATAGTTTCTGGTCTAACTCCCAGGTCTTTGATTCATTATGAGCTGATTTTTATGCAAGGTGAAAGATAAGGTCTAGTTTCATTCTTCTATATATGGATAACCAGTTTACCCGACACCATTGGTTAAAAAGGCTGTCTTTTCTCCAATGTATCATTTGGCACTTTTGTCAAGAAATGACTACATATGTGTGGGTTTGTCTCTGTATCTGTTTGTATGCCAGTACCATGCAGTTTTTGTTACTATAGCTCTGCAGTATAATTTGAAGACAGGTACTCTGATGACTCCAGCGTTGCTTTTTTGCCTTAAAATTGTTTTGACTATTCTGGGTCTATTTTTTTTTTTCAAATGAATTTTAGAACTGTTTTTTCTAGCTCTGTGAAGAATTCCATTGATATTTTGATGAGGATTAGACTGAATCAGTATACTGCTTGAGGTAGTATGGTTCCAGGCCTTTTTATTATTTCGAAACAGGGTCTCACAAAAGTTGCTGAGGCTGGCCTCAAACTTACAATTCTTCTGCTTCAGCCTCCTGAGTAGCTGGGATTACACCTTTGCACCATCATACTCAGTCAAAATGTTGTTTTTTATGAAGACTACAACCAGAAAATATAGTAATACAACTTTTTATTGGGGGGGCGGGTACCAGGGATTAAACTCAGGGGCACTTGACCACTGAGCCACATCTCCAGCCCTATTTTGTATTTTATTTAGAGACAGGGTCTCACTGAGTTGCTTAGAGCCTCACTAAGTTGCTGAGGCTGGCTGTGAACTTGAAATCCTCCTGCCTCTGTCTCCCAAGCTGCTGAGATTACAGACATATGCCACTGTGCCTGGCTTTCAACATATTTTTAAGAAATGCAGGTGAACAACTGAAACCAAAATCAGGACACTGCCTCTGGTACTTGAGAAGAACATACCAGAGTCCTCAATTGTATTCACAATGTTTTATTTCCCAGTATAGGTGCTAAATGCATTAGTATTCATTATATTTTATCCAAACTTTTCCTTTTCTCTAAAATATTTTATACAAGATCTGAAGCAAATATAACAACATGGTGACATCTATTAAATGCAAATAACACATAAATTAGTATTGGCTATTTATTTGTATATCTCTGGAATAGTCCATTTTTTAAAAATACATGAAAATTATTTAAGCTTTAGTGTTATTTAATCATTATCCTTTAAGTAGCTAATTATTTAGTTTTATTAATTAGTTATTTTATTAACTAATGTTGTTTGCTCAAGTTTTACATGTATACACAATTTACTTTTGGGCACTCTACTAACTTCCTGCTTTGAAAGTTGAAAATCTTAGCATTAACATTTCTAATCCCATTTCTTCTCCCTATTTTTGTTATATTGACACTACATGTTCATAACTTTCACATTCCATTCTATAATCCCATAGATATTTACTACAGAATCTGCGTCTGAGCTCAGGCAATCTTCTCGAAGTCATTCTACCATGACTTCTCCTTGAGCTCTTTAATACTTAATTTGCTGATTTCACAACCAAGTAGTATTTTGTAAAAGCAGCACTCATCAGGGCTGGAACTATAGTTCAGCGGTAGAGTGCTTGTCTAGCACATTCGAGGTACTGGGTTCAATCCTCAGCACTACATAAAAATAAATAAATAAAGATATTTTTTTAAAAGAAAGAAAGAGCTTGTTTTCTATAAAAATGTATGCTTTTTTTTTAAGCCAAGAAAAACATTTAAAGGAAACAGGAAATATGCTTTCAAATAGTGTTAAGGGGAGAATATTAAATAGGTGTGATGCAAGTCCATCTAATTTTCGGATTTGGGGGTAAGGAGATCATCTTTTTGGTATAAGATGCTAAAAGTAACTCAGAAAAGAATCCCACTCCTGCTGGGGTTGTGGCTCAGTGGTAGAGAACTTGCCTTGCATGTGTGAGGCCCTGGGTTCAGTCCCCAGCACCACATAAAAACAAATAAAATAAAAATAAAGATACTGTGATCATCTACAACTAAAAAATATATATTAAAAAAAAAAAAGAAGCCCACTCCTCAACCTACCATTCCTCATTTTACACAGAGGAAACAATCTCAGAGACTGACAGTTGCTCAACTAGGTGGAATAAATTTCCTGTTAACAACAAGAGAAAAAATAGCAGCAATAGTTCAGTGTATTTTCCACATATCCTTTCACAAATTTTTGGTGAGTTATTCTTCTAAGTTGCAAAAGGTTATTTCACTATAATACTTCAATTAGTCAGTAAATTTAATTAAAAAGACTCAAGAGAAGGAAAAATTGATTACATTTTCCAGCATATTTTCTGTTCCTGAGGTTCTGAGACTCCTTTTTTCATTAATTTCTGTTTACAGACCTTCCTTTATCACTGTTATAGGAAAAGTCTACTGGAAACAAATTACGTTTTCCTTCATTTCAGCGTGTCTTTTGATTTCCTCTTATTTCTTCTGCCCCATGTTTGTTTCTCATGTTTTAGTGTCCAGGATTTTGAACTGTACTTACTGTAAAAACGGGAAAGTAACCTTCATTTCTTTATGATTAAAAACAAAAATCCCACTTTTCATATTCTATTTCTAAAGCATTTATAAACCCTGTGTCCTTCAGGTTTGTCTTCAATTCTGAAATTATTTTTGAATTTCAAAAATTCTTAACTTCTAAAAAATATTTTTTAATTTAACAAATAAAATTCCTAACTTCCAGCCAGGCATGACAGTGACTGCCTATAGTCCTCCTGCAATTTCTGGGGCTAAAGGAGGAGGACTGCAAGTTAGAACCAATCTCACCAACTTAGTGAGACCTTGTGTCAAAATTTAAAAATAAATAAATTAAATTTAAAAAGAAAGATCTCAGAATGTGCTCAGTTGTAAAGTACCCCTGGGTTCAATCCCAAGTACTAAAAAAAGAAAAGAAAAGCAAACAAACAAACAATCAAATTTCTGAATTTTTCTAGTTCTGAT
Organism: Callospermophilus lateralis; assembly: GCF_048772815.1. NCBI lineage: Eukaryota > Metazoa > Chordata > Mammalia > Rodentia > Sciuridae > Callospermophilus > Callospermophilus lateralis. The sequence goes on along the minus strand of NC_135307.1, from coordinate 170,194,135 downwards.
TAGATTGTTCTTGCATACTATATACTTAGCTTGTTTTGGAATACTGTATTGTAATTTTCATCAGTTTTATATTTTTCTATATTTAATACTTTCTATATGAAGGGGCTTATTTTATTCCATACTCTCTTTTTTCTGATAAGAACTTTCCATGATATTTAACCTTGATGTTTTTAAGTAAAATTGCTTCTCCCTGGAGCTGGGGTTGTAGCTCAGTGGTAGAGAGCTTACCTCGCATAGGTGAGGCACTGAGTTCTATCCTCAGCATTACATAAAACAAAAAAAACAAAACAAAGATATTGTGCATATAGAAATAAAATTTTTTTAAAAAAAAAAACTGCTTCTCCCTGTGTTTTCACAGGGTAGCTGCAGGATAGTTCTACCTTCTCAGCTCTTGAGCTCACTCTTTGCTGTTGCAGTGGAATGTTCACACAGATGGCAGTTCCCATGTTGAGAACACCTCACTCTGTTCCCTTCTCACTGAACCTTCTCTCATTGACTCTCTACTATCCCTGTCCTGTTCATTATGAATTCTATTCTCAGCATTTCTCCTCAGTATGGACTTGCTCCTGCAAAGAAATTGTGGCTGGGCAGTTAAAGAAAGATAGAAACTTTGGCTGGTTCACTTTGAGAATAAATACAGCACAAACTGCTCCAGACCCTTCAAATTCTACTATGGATCCCTTGAGCTTACTCAGCTACTAGAATATACAACATCCTCCAGTCCCAGCTGTGGCTCTCACAGGCTTTGCTAAGCCCATGAGTGAGTACCTTACAGCCATTCTGGATGCTACGGGCCTCCCACTGCTGCTCTTCTGTGCTACTCACTCCTGCACAGAAGGTGACCCATGCAGGGCTTATAGCCATCAACAGATCTGCTGCACACAGTTGAGAGTAAACCTTCAGACAAAATTTTCTTACAGATGTTGCTCATTTGTCTGTTTGGTTTTTGTTTGTTTGTTTTTTGGTTATTTCACAGTACTAGGAACCCTACCACTGAGGTACATCCCCAGACTTTTGTTTTTTCATTTTGAGTCAGGGTCTCACAAAGCTGGCCATGCTGGCCTCAAAGTTTAAAACCTCCTTCTACAGCCTCCCAAGTGGCTCATTTATAATGCACATACCACCATGCCAGGCACTCAGGTGTTTATTTTGCTATCCTATTTGTTCTGGACTAGTGACTGTATTTCATAGAATTCAGAAACTATGCCACGAGTGCCATATTTCTATCTTGAAAAATAGATGCTGGTGTTTTATAATCTTCATTAACACAAAAGGCCTAAAATAAACTTTCACATCACAAAATCACAATGAGTAAGTATTCACAAATTTCTTCTAAAAGTAAGTCACCCTACAACTATTAATGCAATTAACACATAAAATACTCCCCTATTTATATAGCCTACTATAAACAAATAAAGTAAAATACCAGAAAAAGTATCTCAAAATGATAAATTAGCACATGGCTTAAAAATGAATTCTTTGGGGCTGGGGCTAGGGCTATAGCTCAGTGGCATAGTGCTTGCCTAGCATGTGTGAGGAACTGGGTTTGATCCTTAGGCACCACATAAAAATAAACAAATAAAATGAAGGCATTCTGTCCATCTACAACTACTGAAATTTTTTTTTTGCTAAGAATAAGGTTAACGAACAATGTATTGTGGTGCTCAATTTCAAAGATTCAGTATATCTGAAAAAGCTCAGAAGATTTTTTAGTAACAGGACTGATGATTTCTTTTCCTTTGGCTTATTTATGCTATATTGGAAAAGTGAAAAACTAAACTTCTTGCAAAAATTTTTAAAATAACTTACGCTAGAACCATGCTGTAATCTGAGTGGTTGAACATATATCCTCCAACAATCCACATTGTGTTTCCATTGACCACAGCTTTATGAGATGCTCTGGGCAGCTTTAAGTTTGAATATTCTTCTCGAGTCCAAAATGACTGGTTAGCCGGCACAGGAACTGAACATCCAGGGCCTAATAAAACATAATAAATTAGCTTCACTAAATGCACCTGGAAAGTTTACTGCACTTCAAGTTTTAAACATATAAATGTGAAATTTTTCTAAAGAATATTTAGTCCCTAATTTAGCATCTACATTTCAAACAAATTTCTTTGTAGTTTTAGTTCACTCACAGCATTGACCCAGGAATCCCTAATAAAATTCAAAATAATATACTTTCTAATAACTTGACCATATCCAATGTAGGTATTTCAGTATCAAAAGTCCTACTTCATCAGCTTTCGGTGGGAAGACTACACAAAGAAATTATTAATTCAAATTGAAAAACCTAAAATGTAACAACTAGATCTAGGAGTGATAATAAAACACACAAACAACAACAACAACAACAACAAAAAACTACCCATCTTCTAGTAAAGCAAAGAACTCAACAGAGGTAAGATACAACAACAGATGTAAGGTCTGGCTTCTGCTGCACTCTTTGCAAGTAGTTAAAAATTGGTACTCAAACATGCCAATTGTTAACTACTTACTATCACCAAACCCAACAGATGAAAGCATTTCCTTTTAAAATGAAAAGGTTCTGAGGAAGGAATAAGTATATAAACAAAGTCATCAAATCAACAACTGCCCTTAGTCCTTATGGAGTCCCCTAAAGCACCTTTAACAAGCTATTTCTCTGGATAATAACTTTAGGTGACTGCTTTAAGATTCTAATGCATAATCAATTTTCTCAGAACATGGAGAAAGTTTTAGGGGAAATAGCATTATTGTCAGCTCTTGTCCCATCTCCCAACTTGGTTCTATGCTATGTCCTCTTATGGCTGAGACCAAGTTCTTAAAACTTTCATAAATGAACTGCAAAATGGAAAACCTCTCCACAATTCTAAGAAGACCACAACCACATAGGTGAGACATTAAAAGATTTGTAGGAAACCGCATAAAGGGAGGAGAAAGCTTACATGACCCCTGATATATGATGAACGCAAGTTGTACAGACGCTAAGAATAAGGTTAATGAACAATGTATGAAACTAGAAACAATTTGTGAACTGAAAGAAAAACAAGAGAAAGAAGCTCCTACCCTGCCATTCAGAGAAGCAGGAGCATCCTCTGACAACACTTGAATTGCAGATGCCTCGATGAGGAAAACCACAGTTGTTTGTACAGTAAGGAATGTCACACGAGTCACCTTTCCAGTTTTCAGAACATTCACACTCCACATTGCCACTGCTGTTGCTGGTCTTACATTCTCCTCGGCCTGAGCAATTATTCGGACACATGTCAAAACTATAAAGACAGTGAAAAAACTAAGTCAACACAAACCAACATGCCAATGAACTTGGCAGAACTTCCTCCTACACAAGGCTTAAGGATCTCCCTGTCTCTTCAGTTCATTCACAAGCATAAATGCACTGTTTACCACTCAACCCAAAAAGGGTCACTCCACACTGCACAGCTTGGGCATGTGAGCTCAAACCCACCCTGGTGGAGGCTCATGAGAATAGGGCAAAAAAACAAGTAACTCATAAAGTTAAAGAAATCACAAGGAGAGAAGAGATTTGATCACATTTGTTCAGATTTAGCTCCTCAAGTCTGGGACAACTATCCTATTCTTCTAGGTAGCCCACTAGTGACAGGCGCTACACAACTGCCAAATTCATGTTTGCAAGTGTGGGAAGGAAGAGGACAAACTTCCAACTACACTCATAGTACCAGTAGCCCTCTGACCATCTCTGAAAATTTGTAAAACTTAAGATTATTGCCCAAAATCTTATATTTTAAATTATTTAGTAAGCTGACCCATTTCAGATGGAACTGAAGCAGGGTTATTTTAACAATGTGTGAGTTTAACCATAATATATCTCTTATTAATGTGGCTTAAGATAACTATATAGATAGTGCTTAGAAATAACATAAAGGGGGCAGATAAATGAATTATCATGATACTTCAAAAACATAGACTTGTTCTACTACTGAGTACATGGCAACTGTTAGTATTTATTAAATTGTACTTACCAAAAAAATCCAAATGTTTTTATCCATTAGCAAGAAATACCCCCTCTCTTCCAGGAGAAGCTCAACAGCAGCAACACCTGGGTTTAAACTATGGCCCCACCAACAACAACAACACTTATATTAACAACTTATTTAACCTTTTCACCCATTTCCTTAATTGTAAAATATATTAAAAAACTTTAAATGAGAAACTCATGTAACCTGCTTACTGAAATTCCTGGCACAGTGTAAGTTCTCAATATTTTAATATTATTATACTATTATATCATAATTATTAAAACATTTCATTTAAATAAAATCACAAATATTAGATTTAAATATCTTACTTGTAAGTGATATTAAATCCAGTCAAATTATAAGCGGCATCGATAAAAAAATGCAGGAGGGCATAACCTGATGTGACAACCACCTCGGGAACCGTCTCATTGCCATCTCTTTCAGGAACAATGAGGCCACTGAAATGGAAGCACATTTCTTATAGCACAATGTCAGCTGTGTTAAACTGTAGCCGAGACAATTCAAAAGTTCATCTTTACAACTTTAGAAAGCACATGCAGGCAGAGGGGTGAATTCCTGTGATGGAAGCACACAGCTACCCTATTAGTTGTCCTTCTTTTGCTAGGTTTCCTTTATTCTGGGTTCCATTTCTAATAAAAGTTGAAATCAATGGTTCTATTTTTATATATCATTTAATAATTCTCTAAATCTCCACAATCATGTAAAGTAGTAAACTTTATGAGTTGATAAATGGTAAATATGTAGTACTAAAAGACATAAAATATTGTTAAATAAAATATTTATTTGCAAAACAACATAAAGAAGCTAGATAAACCCACAACTCCGACACTATTGGCATTCTGATGCATTTTCTTTCCCTAATTGATACCACTGGCATTTTATGTTCGATTTTACACATAGCATACCACAGGCCTTCCCTGTCACTAAGAGCTCCCTAGGCTCTCCCAAGGGCCTCACTCAGAGGCCAGCACATAATAATCTAACTAAGTACTGCTTTGGGGCCAATAAATCCAGGGGAGGAAAAAAATGAATCGAAGGGTCTTATTTTCCAGAAGTGAGATGCTCAATTGAAATCCTGTCTGATCAATCCAGATTGTCTGAACACACCACCTCACACCACCACCAAGAAGGATTACCAGAGTTCTAAGTTAGCTTTGCTAATTTAATACGTGACTTATTGTGGTTTTGCATTCTTTTCTACTCCTGAGGTTAACACTTTCCTATGTCTACGTGCCATTTGCATTTCTTCACGTGCTCTGACTTTCCCATTATCAATTCACCTCCCCCACCATCACATTCAGCCAGTGCCTAGGTCCTTACCAACTCCCATGGAATCTGCTGCACACACTCCCACTGATGAATGAACATCAACTAGTATTCTCCCTTCACTTACTCACCCTCAACCCCATTCCCTTTCTAGAGCACACACCTGGTAAACTCCCACCTCAAGGCCATGATCATCTTAAATGCCCATTCACCCTGACCTAGTGATTCTCTTTCTTTGTAGAGGAAATACTTGCTCTCATTCACAAAAGAAAATATACAAGAATCCTAATTGCAGCATCACTCAGATGGTAACACTTTGAAAGCATCAAAGTGCTCATCCACAGGGAGCTGCTGAATGAGGCCTTGGGCATCAGGAGCTCACCCTGGCATTCTGATGGGGCAGGAAGGTGCAAAACAACAGGCCTAGAATATGGGTACCATTTACCTGAACGTATATAAGTGCAGGAAGACTACATAAGTGTGGAATGAAGACAAGAGGGCATGGGATTTCCATTTAATTTTTAATATGAAGAGACAATTCTAGGAAACCTAACACTCAGAAGGCACCCCAGGGGTGTCCAGAACACACTGACATATTTTCTACCAGGTATTCAACTAACAAATATTTACTAAGTGCTTACTACATGGGAGGCTCTATTCTAGGTATAAGGATAACAACAGTGAAATAGACAGTGTCCCTACCCTCAAGGAGTTCAGTTAAGAGAAACAAATAAGCCCTGACACATCCTCACATGCAAGTGTGTATTCACACAGGCCAGGCAGAGATCATACCATGAAGGGAAACAGGGCAGAGAAGAGTACAGGAGGTACTGGGTTAGAAAGGCAGTTGGGAGGGCTCTCAGAAGACGTGACATTTGGTCAGAATCTTTTTTTTTTTTTTAAAGAACATTTATTTATTTTTCACTAAGACTTTATCTTAAGGACATAACTAAACTGTGTCAACCACCCCCCACCCGATCTTGAAGGGTTAGTACAGTGAATGTTATAAAGCAGATATGAATAGTTCGAAGGACTGGACCCAACATAAACTGACAAAGAGCAACTGCAACCTAAATCATAAAAATGTTTAAGTAAAAAAAAAAGGAAGAAAGAAAAAGGGAGCAACTGGGGTTTCAGATTGAAAAGATCCTCAAAGACCCTCACATTTCATCTAATACATTCAATCTTGGCCAGAGTGTAACAAAATGGAAACAGGATTACTATAATACAAAACTTTCACTACAGCACGCTGTACACACCTGTGTTCCAAGCCCACCCCAGCCCCCTAATGCTTCCAGCTCAATTATTTCCGGGCCTGTTGAGCCTGCCGACGAAGGAGCACGTAGATCTTCTCTTTGATCCAGTCTTTGTTATAAGGCTGGTATGTCTGGGTATCAGCTCGGTAAACAAGACAGCTGAGGTCTGCCAGATCATGGATGAAATCAAACAACTGACTTATATGTGATAGAGGGGCTGTCGGGATTCATTCTCTTCAGATGTTCTTCATACATTTTACAAACTCCTTCCATGCATTCATTCACAGACTCATAGTCAGCATAAGTTCTGCCTTCTGGCCTCTTGGTTGGCTGTACCAGCAGAATGGTATGAGACACGGCGCCAAACTCTTCTTTGCTGCAGCCGCTGTGGATACTGCCGCCGCACACGAGCTCAGCCACAGCGCCGCCAACAGCCAATCCCCGAGAAGAGCCGCCTGGTCAGAATCTTAAGTGAAAGTTTTGCCCTCACCACGTTTTCATTCACTTTACACAGAAGTCGAGCAGCCTTTATCCAAAAGCTTGGGACCATGTGTGTTTCAAATCTCAGATTTTGTCAGATTTGGCAATATTTGCATATACATAATGAGATATCTTGGAAAAATGGCCTGCCCTCAGGTTGCTTATGATTTTATATTTTAAACATAGACCATCAAACAGAAAATTGATTTACATTGCATGTACACCCCCAGACACATAATCTGAAGGCAATTATTTATATAATATCTTTAATAATTTTGTGCATGAAACAAAGTTCCATGGTGTGGAACTTCCCACTCGTGGCATCATGTCAGCATTCAAAAACTTCTGTGTTTTGGAGCATTTCAGATTTCTGGATTAGGGATGCTCCATCTGTACCAGAATGTTGAAGGAATAAGTACTTGCCTTGCAAGTGCAGAGCCTCTTACAAACAGATATGTCAAAAGCAATCTTCCCAGGCTCAGTGGTAGAACACTGCCCAGCATGTGTGAAGCACTGGGTTCGAGCCTCAGCACCACATAAAGATAAATAAATAAAGGCATTATCCATCCAGAACTGAAAAATGAAAAAATTAAATATTTTTTTTAAAAGCAATCTTCCCATAAGAAATATAGACCTATTCCAGAAAGAATCTGGGACTACAGTCACAAGTGGGAGGTCCTGTATTCTCTGTTAGTCCAGCACAAATTTCAGGATCAAAGAGACTTGACTTCAATCCTTGCTGCATGTTACTGACATCTCTGAGCCCCAATTTCCCCCAAATGCACAATGGGAAGAATCCTGTCCAGCTCATAGTGACATCACAAGGATCAAATTGGTGGAGCATATGCAGGGCCTAAGCTTCCCACTAGGAGGTGCTCAGTAAGTGATAGCCGGTGGCCTTCTTCATATGGTTGGGACATTTAAATATGCAGGATGAATGACTTTACCAACTGGAGAAAGTGGATCAGCTTTCCCTCTGTCAGAGAGGCTTAGGAATTTGGTACTATTTGCTTCATAAACTTGAAACTGTGACAGCTTCTCAGTGTGTGGATTTCTCCCAGTGTGAAAGCAAAACAACTGGTTTAAGACAAAAATAAACTTTTACAGAGTAAATGAACAAACACAGCCTCCTTCAGCACATGAGACAAAGGAAGGCCTGTGGGTGAGGAAGGGATGCTACAGGCTTGCCCCAGCTGTCACCCTGAGCAGCCTCCAATGGGAAGTTGGTAAGTGCAGGTGCAGCCTGGGCTGTAGCTACTTGTTAAACTGGATCATTCAAAAATGGCCTGCCCTCAGGTTGCTCATGATTTTATATTTTAAACACAGACCATCACTATTTAGAACCAATTGTGAAAATCACATAAGTAGACAAACTGAGCCCTGCTTTCATAAGGCATCCTTTGTTCACAGTCTAACAACTGCCTCATCACTATTTTAAAAAATAATAACTCTAGTAGCTATGGCTTGATGGTGCAGGCCTGTAATCCCGGCGACTTGGAAGGCTAAGTGCGGGGAGCTATCTGTGAGGGGTGGATAAACTGGGCAATGTTGTAGCCATTAGGCAGGAAAGCCTGGCATGAGGAACTCCCAACAGGGATCCACTGGTTGGAGAAAGCCTGAAAGACATGGTGCCCTGCCTAGCTCACCGCTCAAGTTTCAGCTGAAATCCTGAGATGGAGTGACCCTCTGGAGCCAACAGCCTCTTGATGTAGCTTGTCATTTGCCAATCAACCTGTTTACTGCAAGACCCCAGCCACCGAAACAAGACTCTTCCCATTGAAACCTTATTCCTGCCTTTGATGTACTCTGCCTTAAAATAAAGCATGGGGCCTTTTTTCAGTTGTTCAGTTTCCAGCTCCTATCAGGACTCGAAGGCCCATCAGGCACTTCGCTAAATCGAATCTTTGGCTCTGTCTTTATTTCTTACTGATTATTTCAGACTTTTAATTTTCCCAGGCAGTTCACACCTCTTTGGCAGGAACCTGCTCTGTTGGGGTGCCAGTCATCTTGATAGCTGGGGCAGGAGGATCATAAGTTCAAAGCCAGCCTCAGCAACAGTGAGGTGCTAAGCAACTCAGTGAGACCCTGTCTCTAAATAAAATACTAAATAGGGCTGGGATGTGGTTCAGTGGTTGAAAGCCCCTGAGTTCAATCCTCGTTTCCAAAAATAAATAACAGACACTTCTCAGAAGATGATGTACAATCAATCAACAAATACATGAAAAAATGTTCATCATCACTAGCAATTAGAGAAATGCAAATTAAAACCACTCTAAGATTTCATCTCACTCCAGTCATAATGGCAGCTATTATGAAGACAAACAACAATAAGTGTTGGTGAGGATGTGGGGAAAAAGATACACTCATACACCACTGGTGGGACTGCAAATTGGTGCAGCCAATATGGAGAGCAGTATGGAGATTTCTTGGAAAATTGGGAATAGAATCACCATTTGACCCAGCTGTCCCTCTCCTTGGTCTATACCCAAAGAACTCAAAAATAGCATACTACAGGGACACAGCCACATCAATGTTTATAGCAGCACAATTCACAATAGCTAAACTGTGGAACCAACCCAGATGTTCTTCAATAGATGAATGGATTAAAAAATGTGGCATATAAACACAATGGAATATTACTCAGTAATAAAAGAGAATAAAATCATGGCATTTGCAGGTAAATGGATGGAGTTAGAGAAGATAATGCTAAGTGAAGTTAGCCAATCCCAAAAAAACAAATGCTGAATGTTTTCTTTGATATAAGGAGGCTGATTCATGAGGGATAGGGAGCAGGACCATGGGAGGAATAGATAAACTCTAGATAGGACAGAGGGGTTGGAGGGGAAGAAAGGGGGCATGGGGTAATTAATGATGGTGGAATGTGATGATCATTACTATCCAAATACATGTATGAAGACACGAATTGGTGTGAATATACTATATAGACAACCAGATATATGAAAAATTGTGCTCTATATATGTAATAAGAATTGTAATGCATTCTACTGTCATATATAAATAAAAAATACATAAAAATAAATAAATGAATATTTTTTTAAAAAACTCTAAAAGGAACAGTGTTCTTTTGAAGAATGTTCTCAGGGAGGAAAACCACTCTCCAGTTCCATCAACCACAAAAACCTCTGCATCTCCTACCCACAGACTCTAACAGATGCCTGTGTCACAAGGTGCTCCACACGTGGACCTGTGGAATACCCAACAAAATCACAGTGCTGCAGAGCAATTCAGAACATCCCATATAGTTGGTGAAATTGTTTCATTTAACTACTAATGTAGAATGTGCTTGTTAGAAAAAAAAAGCAATAAATAACTGGTCTGTTCCTCATTCTTAGCAGGTAACCACTTTCATTTTATTTATTTCATTCCAAAGTTTCCCTCACCCATTATAACACATATATAAATACATATACATACATATACGTAAATGCAAATACAGACTGACACACCTACCCACCAATCATATGTGAATTCAGCAAGTAATTCCTGAAGTCCTATGTAATAACACAGAAGAACAAGATGGGCATGGTTTCCAATTTAAGTTTTCACAAAAAATGTTATATTTAACATATTACTCAAACATTTTTTTCTGAAAAGGTAAACTTCACCCCCACCATGAAGAGAAGGTAAACTTGGTAATACTGTCACAACTTTACAGATCAGCAAAATGGAAGAGATCAAGCACTACGCCCAGAAACTGACCCTGAAGGCAAAGGAGCCCAGTTAGGACTAGCACACAAGCAAGTGGACTGCAGAACCACTCATTCCATGAAGTGAATGTGTTATGTGATATTAACTGTGAATCCAGTAAGAATGTAATACAGGATATAGGTTTAAATTCAAAAATAAAATAATGATGACCAACTATTTATATGACTGAGCTTACCTAAAGGCAATTAGTGGTGCATAAATTGAGTCCCCATCATAAACATATAAATGGTCCCAACTACACTCTGTAGCGAAATGATTGAAATGAAGTCTCATTTTTCTATTTGGCCTGAAAAGAACAAAAATAGTAATTTACAATAATCATCATAACCATTAAGCACTGGAGAAACTATTTAAGAATTTACAAGGAGAAAAGAAATTAATAGTATATAAACAGCATTCCTCCATTTGTCAAAGACTCACTTAGTACTTACTATGTCCAAGAGGGCATTAAACATGCAATGGGAAACAAAACAGATGTGGTCCATGACGCCTGGGGCTTTGCAATCCATTTAGCAGTCTAGGACAGCCAGTGTTTAACAGCCTCTGACCAATGCATTAGGCTCTTCCACTTCGCACTTCCTTTCTTATTCAACTTCAGATTCCACACTCTTCATTTCACAAACACACCTGTCAGTTCTCTAACTTGCCTGCCCTCTGCCTCTTCATGGCACTGCCTGGCAAAAGCCCTCGTCTACAGGAAAACATTTATCAGCTTTGACTTAGATTGAAAAAGAAAACTGAGCTGTACCGGAGAAGTCCTGCCACCAGGCAGACTGCTTCCAGTACCCATCTCTGCTCAGCACTTCATGTGACACTTGGATTCTGCCAGCAGTCCTACCACTATCTCCCTCTCCCTCTCCACAATCACTAATTTTCAGGGACTATTTCAAACCTTCCAATTTCACCTTCCTGTTTATGCTTTGCACCTAGACAAAAATCCACGAAATTACCATTTCCCAAAACAGATAAACCTATTTCTCCTTACATCTCTCAAATATTTAATATTTCCCTCTTATATGGGACTTTCCCATCCACATTTAAATCTGCTTAGTATCCCATATTTGGCAAAGCAAAACATAAAAGTCCTGATGTACCCATTGAAGAGATTTGTAAAATGGGAAAAAATGCCACTCTTTTCACAAAAATTTCTTTAAATATAAGGATTTTTTCCCCATAAAAGTGACATTTATTTGGAATCCTCAAAGTTGAAAAGTGTCAGGAGATCCTGCGACTAAAAGTTTGAGAAATACTGCTTCCCAGGAGAAATACTTCTTCCATGATAAATACTCCTTTGCATGAAGGAAAGGAGAAAAAGGAAGGAGAAGCTGGAGGGACCCAGAGGTCCAGAGGAGGGACAATAAGGCAAGAGTGGTTATTCTGATTTTTCTGCCATGATAAAAACAGATATTTAGAAAAATTACAAAATATTATAATTTATAAAGTTTTAAGTAAACTGTTAAAAATAGTTTAACAGGTTTTTAACTATTACAGTTGAAAATATACAATTTTATAGTGCATATAATTTATTTGCAGCAATTTAAATCAATCTGAAATTTTAAAAAAATAATAATGATAAAAATTAAGGTGCTGAGAGAGTGCTTGCCTAGCAATACAAGGCCCTGGGTTGAATCCTAGTGCACGAGGAAGAAAATTTAAAAATCACAATCAGAATCATTTGCCAAATGAAAATTATTAAACATATTTTAAATATTTATGCTACTGGATCTGGGGATATAGCTCAGTTGGTAGAGTGCTTGCTTTGCATGCACAAGGCCCTGGGTTCAATCCCCAGCACCATAAAAGAAAAAAAAATAGCAACAATTTGTTAATGTCATTTGTTGGAAAAGTAATGCCACACTGAGCTCTATTCTAAAAAATAAAAATAAAAAATGAAGTCAGCCATTACTACTTACTGTCCTTCAATGAGCCACGTGCACTTCATTTTATATTTATAATAACCAGGTCCATCTGTTATAAACCCAGAAGATCCAGTTAGCCTGTAATTTAAATTTTAAAAAAATCAATCTATCAGGAATTCAGACACTAATATCTTTCTTAATTCTCAATACAATGCAAATTGAGCAGAATGGGTACATTATGCATTTTAAGCACTGTCTCTTATCTCTCCAGTTCATTTACTTAGTTCCTCAAATGTGTCTTAGTTCCTCTTTCCAATGTGTCTTCAGCTCATAGGGACTGTCAATACATGGAACTACTACTTCTTCACTGTTAATCATTCACCATGAACACATTTCACTTTCTCACTTACCTTGTTAAGATTCCATGGTCCATCACAAGAATCATATCCTCCAAATCTCTCAACTTCCTTGCCCTTTTCTCCCTCTGCTATGCTTGTCTGTCTGATACAGAGATCTACATGTCTTACTTCCCAAACCTTCTTTATTTTGAGAAAGGGTCTCACTTACTTACCAAGGCTAGTCTCAAACTTGCAATCTTCCTACCTCAGCCATCCAAGTAGCTGTATTATAGGTGTGTATCATGGGGTCTGGTCAATCTCTTTTGTTTATTGTATTTTGCTCTTTTACATTTAGTTAGTTATTTATAATGTCAAAATTTAAGTTCTCCTCCTGTTTCTCTTTGCCTTTGTACGGATCATGTGAACATTTTTTTTTTTAGGATTCTGTACTGGAGTTCTACAGAGAAATAGAACCAATAGGATATGTGGAGTGAGTCTTTTGCAGGGGACAGACGAGGCAAGACACCAAATAGGAACAGGAAGCAGGTTTATTTAGCTCTAGCCAGGTTCAGTGGGCAAAGCTTTCTCTGTAATCAATCAATCCCCCTGAACCCTGAATTCAGGCAGTTTCAGAACTTTATACCCTTCATGTAAGGGAGGGGCTCCGAAGTTCACAGTCTGCAGAAGTTCACACAAAAGCAGCTTTTTCTTTCACTGTTCTGGGCAAGTTAACCCTTCAAGGATAGAGCCTGAGAAGGGGAGAGCTTTTTTCTCCCCTTTCTTTCCTTTCCCTGCCAGCTGTTACCATGAAGCCCAATTGGTAACTTCTCTTATATTAGAAATGTAGACATCTCTGTGAAGCCCAGCTCAAGGCCAGAGACCTTGTTAAAGGATCTTTTTTAAAATCTCACTTTGCATTTGCAAACACACTTCTACATACTATTGTGCTGGATAAATATCTGTAAAAAACTAGTAAAGGGGCGTTCAGCACTCCAAGTGCTGAACTCTTCCAGACTGGGGCCAAGTAAGACAGAGCAACAGGAAATAGGAACTACACTGAACTCTTTTGTACAGACCCTTTTGCTCATAGTCCTAAAACCAATTATGGTGAAGATTTCTGGAGAAGCTTAGTTAAGATTTTCTGTCGAGAACGGGGTGCCAATATAAGTTTTCTAGGGAAATTAGCTTTGCAACTATGGAAACTGCGAAGTGCCATGATAAGCTATCTACAAGCTAGATAATCAGGGAAGCAGTGGCATAGCTCAGTTCAACTCCAAAGAACTGAAAAGCAGGAAAGCTGATGGAATAACTCTCAGTCAAAGGCCAAAGACCTGAAAGACCTAGTGGGGAGCTTGTCAGGTCCTAGAGTCTGAAGATCAGAGAATATGGGGTTCTGATGTTCAAGAGCAGAAGAAGATGGATTTCTAGCTCCAGGAAAGCAATAAAATTCCCCTTGCACTAGGTGAGGTCAGATTTTCCTTGTTTAATCTAGCTCGACCACTGAGCTATATCATCATATCTTCTGGGTATCACTTAACCCAGTCAAGCTCTGGGTTGATTACAACTAACCATCACAGATTCCATCTTGATTTATTGTTTTTATCTTTTTTCATAGTTGTTTAGGTCATTACTATAATGTAAACATGTGCTTTATAATAATCTATTTACTAGTAACATTTCACCACTTTGAGTGAAGTATGGAAACTTCACTTCCATTTAGGTGCTTTGTCTTCATATAAATGTCATCTTTAGTACCCGACAGTCTTGTATTTTTATTCAATCATTAAATATGATTGCTAAGACTTAGAAGGAAAGGAGAACCTATTATTATTAAATAAACCCTTATTTCTGTTACCCCATTGTTCTATCTTCCTTTCGATTGTTCCATTGTTCCTTCCTTTATCATTTTCTTTCTGATTAAAAAACTTCCTTTAGTCAATCTTTAATGATTAAATATGCTAGCAACAAATCTTTTACCTTTCCATCATCTAAGAATGTTTTATTTCCCTTTACCTCCTAAGCAACATTTTCAACAGAAACAGAATTCGAGATTGACCTCTTATGCCACTTCCTTCTGGCTCCCCTGGTTTCAGATGAGAAATTTATTGTCATTTGAATTAGTATTCCCTATAGGCAATGCTTCATTTCTTTCTGCCTGTTTTTAAGATAGTTTCTTTGCCTTTATAATTTAATAGTTTAATTATGATGCATCTTAGCATGGATTTCACTGAGCTTTATCCTTTATGGGGCTTTCACAGCTCCTTATGTCTTCAGGTTGGTTTCTTTTGCCATTATTTCTTTCAAATACTCATTCTCCTTTTCCTCTGAAATTCTAATTATATGAATATTTGTTCCTTTTTTTTCTTTTTCTTTTCTTTGTTTTTTTTTTCAGGACAAGGGATTGCACTCAATGCTTCTTGTGTGCTAGGCAAGCACTTCCACTGAACCATATACAGTGCTTTTTCATTTTATTTTGATACAGGATCTCACTACATTGCCCAGACTGGCCTTGAACTTATGATCCTCCTGCCTTAGTCTCTCTAGTAGTTGGGATTGCAAACTTGAGCCACCAGTATCTTCTTTCTTAAAAGATATTTTCAGGGGCTGGGTTTGTGGCCCAGTGGTAGAGCACTTGCCTCGCATGTGTGAGGCACTGGGTTCAATCCTCAGCACCACATAAAAATAAATAAACAAAATAAAGGTATTGTGTCCATCTACAACTAAAAAAATTTTTTTAAAGATATTTTCATTGGACACAGAATTCTAGGGTGATGTAAACAATGTTCTTTTCTTTCAGCTTTTGAAGAAGGCTGTGCCACTTCCTTCTAGCAACCATAGTTTGGTGTGAGAAATCTGTTGTCATTTGAGTTATTTTGTCCATGTAAGTAATGTGTCAGTATTTTCTCACTGACTTCAAAACTTTTTTTGTCATTAGTTTTCAGAAGTGGGACTCCACTGTGT
The DNA here is from genome assembly GCF_048772815.1 of Callospermophilus lateralis. Classification (NCBI taxonomy): domain Eukaryota; kingdom Metazoa; phylum Chordata; class Mammalia; order Rodentia; family Sciuridae; genus Callospermophilus; species Callospermophilus lateralis. The sequence continues at coordinate 170,178,245 of NC_135307.1, read as the reverse complement.
CTTGGCATCTGTTTCTTTGCATTTATACTATTTGGAGTTCACCTACACTATTGAATCCATAGGTTCACATATCTTGCCAAATCTGGCACATGCCTATAATCCCAGCTACTCAGAGCCTGAGGTCAAAAGATCACAAATTCAAGGCCAGTCTTAAAGTTCAAAAATAAAGTGGGAAGCTGGGAATGTAACTCAAGGTTAGAGAACCCCCCAGGCCAATCTGCAGTGCCACAAAAAAAAAAAAAAAGAGGAAAAAAACGAAACAGCTATAACTGAAATTATAACATAGGATATATACAAATCAAAAGTTTAAAAGACAAATGACTTGGGCTGGGATTGTGTGAGGCACTGGGTTCAATTCTCAGCACCACATAAAACTAAATAAATTTTTAAAAAGGTATTGTGTCCATCTACAATTAAAAATTTTTTTTTGGAAAAATGACTTGATGCTTTTGTAAACCAGAAGTGTATTCATTTAACAACTGTTAGTTTAATAACATAGAAATTTATAAGTTAAATCAAAACCAACATTTAACTCTCCACTCCAAAATATCAAGTAAAAGATCTTTTTTAAAGACTTAAGACTTAACTTCCTCCTGCTTTCATTTTTAAAAATGTAAATTCCAGAAAGCATTTAATATAATGGTATCATCAGGACCAGTTGCAATTATTTGCCCATGAAAAAGCACTCACATCAGCTAGAACCAGCTCGAAGGAGAGCTAGGGAGCTAGGGAAGCCCTTCACTTACATGTGATACCATTTGAGACAATAATCATCAAGAGTGTTCCCCATTCTAAGCAGTTCTCCTCTAATTCTCTGGACTGTCCATGTAGAAACTAGATGAGTCTCTTTCCCTGGTAATACCCCTCATAGGTAGATGACTCCAATGCTTATGTGTGCCATGTACATACTCTGAGAGTACATCAAACTCAATATGTACAAAATTTAACTTATCTCAAAATCAGCCTCTCCTGGGTCCCCAGGTCTGTTAATAATATCACTGAATCACTCAAGATAAGAATCTAGTTTTGTTTCCCTCACCATAATCCTCCCTCTTCCCAAGAGCAAACCAGTTTCAAAGAAAGACCTGTCCATTTTACCTCTGGAACACCACACGGCATCTAGCCCTGCCTCTAATCAGACTGCCTACCTCAGACTCTCATACTGATATCCTGACTCATGCTAACAGACTCTACTTAGAAACCCACTTAGCCTCTTATGCCCAGTAAGTCCACCTACTCTGAATATTACAGACAGATAGACTTTGCTACAAATGCCCCTTCCCACTCTAGGGATCCCACTGCCTACCCCAGTGTCCCAAATTTTCAGAACACTAAGGATCCTCACTGAACTCAATCAACCATTCACTTGATCTTGAAAGTACCTCATATTCAAAATGCCCTGGCCTCACCTTCAAAGCTATTCCTGCTCTAACTATAATCTAATAGCCTATAATAGCACAAAAACAAAAGTGAGCTATGCCATCACACAGTTCTGGAGCTAAAGGTCAAAATTCTCAACCTGGCTAACAGGTCTCCACTAGGCCTGGCTCTGCAGTCTGTCCAGTCTTGTCATGCTCCCCTCTGCTCTGTCTGCTCCAGTCATCTTGTCACCTTGCCATGATCCCACTCATCCCCAAGACTCTGGACCTGGTGACCTCTCAGCACCCCACCCTGCAGGTAGTAGGACCACCTCACCCTTCAACTTTCAACTCATTTACCCAGTGACTAACCTCATCCCCTTCCAAATAACTTAGAGGTGCCCTGCTCTTCACCTCCACAGCCTTAAGCAAAATTACTGTAGATTAACTGTTGAATTTTTTTATTCCCAAACTGGAAGGTAAGCTTCACAAGAGCAGAACTGTATCTGACTTTTTTGCCACTCTATCTCACAACCTAAAACAGAGGAGCCATCAGGTGTAGTGGCACATACCTGTAATCCCAGCTACTTGGGAGGCTGAGGCAGGACAATCCCAAATTTAAGGGGCCAACCTAAGCAACTCAGCAAGATACTGTCTCAAAATTAAAGAATAAAATAGAAAGGGCTGGGGATGTATCTCAGTGGTAAAGTACCTCTGGGTGAAAGAAAGAGAGAGAGAGAGAGAGAGAGAGAGAGAGAGAGAGAGAGAAAACGGAGGAGCCCTCAACAAATATGTGCAGATTAACAGAATTCATAAATCAGAACATCCTAAAGTTATAAAATCAGCCCATACACACTGGTCCTGAAGTCACTTGGTTTCTGTATCCATTAAACTGAAGATCTCATCTGCTCCATATTCTCTGAGTTCCCTAGAAGATGTTATTCCATGATTTTATCATTCCAAAGTTCTCCCTCACGATTCTCTTCTACAGAGGCACCAGCAAATCTTGCCTCCACAACTCTGTCTTCATCTTTCCTTTCATTTAGGAATTTTTCCCCCAGCTCCACATTTCCAAATCCTACTTAGCCTCAAATGCTCAAATCCAGTATTACCTCCTCCTTCAAGTCTCTCTTCCTTATAGGCCCCAGCTAGTCACAACCCCTCCACCCCTGAATTTTCACAGGTTCTCCAGTGCTTCATTCAGGTCTCAGATCAAATGGCACATCAAATGAGCAGCCTCTAAACTCACTGGACGGTTATAATTCTCTATCAGACCGACCTGTTTTTATTTTGGTGATAACATTCACCAGGAGCTGAAATAACCTTGTCATTTCTTTCACTTGTTTATTTTCTTGTTAACTGCTTGTCACCCATATTAAAATGGAAGGTCCTTGAAAGCAGAACCCTGTCTTGCTCACCACAGTTCCCTACTCCCTCAGGTCAGATGGGGAAAGTATTCAGTAAATAGCTGCCAAAAGCTTGAATGACTATAGTTCTCATGACTAGGGTTTTGTGTATGGATCTTCCTCTTTCTATTTCCAAACTCCTTGGGGACTAGGCCAAAGTCTGACTACTCTATTTGTGTGTCATATCCAGAAATCCTTGCACAACTGAAACAAATAAAACACAACTGTTAATTAATTAGTGAGTGATCTTTCAAGGGGTACTGCCTCAAACCAAGCCAATGCAGGAACTCCATATGTTCAGAAACCAGAGTAAACAGGAACAGATTTCCATCCCCTCTCCAGGACAGAACCTGTTCTAATATGCCATTGGCCAGTGAGCTTCCAAAGGCTAGCTTCTTCACTTTCCTTTAGTCTTCTATCCCTAAAATCTCACGCCTACCCTTTCCTTTATATCTCCACCAATACATCACTCCAGGGGCCTGGCTTCCTCAGAGCATCCCACACCTCCGCAGTTGGGGAACTTATTAGGATCTAGAGAAAAAGGGAAGGTTCAAATGAAGTATTTGGTTAAGAACTGGCTCACTCACCTTTTTCTTGATATCTCATTTATCAAAAATAGGCTGTTGGGCTGGGGCTGGGGCTCAGAGGCAAAGCACTCGCCTAGCATGCGTGGGGCACTGGGTTCGATCCTCAGCACCACATAAAGTAAAATAATGACGTTGTGTCCACCTCTAACCAAAGAAATTTTTTTTAAAAATAGGCTGTTTCCAAAACTAGCTCTGATAGTCTTTGGAATCCAAAGCATTCTTCCAATTTAACCCACAGCACCCAAAAACTTTGGGGACACCACCACTACTGCCTCGCACCTTTTCACCTTCCGCCACAGTAAAAAAAAAAAAAAAACAAGCCAGAGATGGTCATCTTCCCGGAAGCAAATGACCATCAAATGGAGCTGGGGCACCCCCTCTCCTGACTTTCTGTCCCGCATCCACCTCTGGGCTGGAGGAGTCTTAAGCACCTCTCACCCCGGTCTCCCCACCACGCCCCACCCTCCAACTCACTCACTTGAGGCGGCCCCCGCAGTGCTGGCATTGCTCGCCCACCCAGCCGGCGGGGCAGATGCACTGGCCGGTGTCAGGGTCGCAGCGGCCGCCGTTGACACAGGGCTGATCACATTTCTTGGCCTCGGATGCAAGTGAGCCTGATCCTGTCGCCGCCGCCGCCCCAGCCTTTCGGGGCAACAGCAAGAGTAGCAACAGCGGGAGCAAGAGGAGCAGCGGCAGCGGAGGGAGCACCACCAGGAGCCTTGGGAGACCGGGCCCAGACCTCAGTCTCCCGGTCCAGGTTACGTCCGGGTCCCGCGGCCTCCATCCCTTCCTGCCCGCAGGCGCTGCCATCGTCTCAGCTGCTGCAGCCGCAGCCAGCATCTTCCCGGGCTGGAGACCGCACCCGGAGAACTTGTACACAACCACCGCCCGGCCCGGGCGGGGACGAGGTGCCGGCGGGGCTGTGCGGACTGTGGCTCTTGCGATCCATCCCGAGGGCGGGACCCGGGAAGTGCGATAAAGGAGGCTGATGGTGTGAGTGCGGAGGCGGTCTCTACCCAGAGTCTGCGAATAGTTGAGACCCTCCCTCCCTTCGCTGTTGGGGCTACCTGTCTCTAGACTCTTTGCCTATAGCACCAGGTAGAAGCGGGGAAGCGAGCCCAAAGTGTCCCCTTCGCGTGTCTGCTCCGAAGCCACGTCAGCCTCTTTGAGTTTTGTCCTTGGGGACACTCCGCGCCCATCAGCGCTCTGCACCCACTGCAGTTGCGTGTCAAGAAGGACCCGGGAAGGCTGCTTCGTGGGGTGGTGCTAGGTGCCACCCTGTAGAAAAGAGTGCTGCACATGAGTCTCTAAAATTGGGACAAAATAATGCGTGGGTTAAGACTCTAGCATATCAATAAATACCTAACAGACTGAAAACACACAGCCTGTTCGCCCTTGGTTGTGGTAAGCCATTGTTGTAGATTGTGTCCGACATTAGAAGATGGCGCCGGCTTCCACTGTGGCCTTTGGTAAACAAATCCTTTTATGGAGAGTTGGCACGCTATCCCTTGCCACCCTATAAGAAAGATCCATGTGGCGGCTTAAGATTGGTACGTGGGAGGCTTTATTAGGCTGTGCTTGGGCGCTGGGGAGTAGAGGGGGGTCACTAGAAGATACTTTAATCAAGGCCTGAATAAACTGCTGAAAGAAGATTCCTGAGTTGCGTCTTCCTTGCGGGCAAGGGGTCGCGACAAGTGGTGCCGAGACCCGGGAACCAGAACTTTCAGTAGTCAGGGGTGGTGCACCGGTTAGTCCCAGGTAAGTGGGATCCGCGATCAAAGCGGGGCAGCTCCTCTGTAAAGCAAGAGAGAGCGTTACATTTTATTGCAGCTGCACTGTGTACTTTCACTTTTGTTTTTTGTGTGTCTTTTGTTGTGTCATGGGTGCCGCATCTTCAAGTCGGCTTCTCCTGGCCCTAGATGGCCTGTTACGTTTCAAGGGCCTAGAAGTGAAACGTAGTACTTTACAGAGATTTTTACAGAAGACAGATATTGCTGCACCGTGGTTTGCGTTTTCGGGCAGCCTTACTATACCTAGCTGGGACAAATTAGGGAAAGATCTAGATTTCGCTCGTGAACAAGGCACCTTAGAGGGTGGTATTATACCACTTTGGAAGTTACTTAGAGGATGTATAGTAGATAGTAAATGCCAGGAAGCTGTGAGTGAGGGTCAAGCTGTTCTTGAGCAACTACATGAGGAAAAGTCTGAAGGATCACATAGTGAAGTGGCAGAGAGCATTGGGAGTAAGAGTAGTGAGAAGGCAAAAGAGCCTGAAACTAAAGATAGGAGAAGGCTCTACCCAGACTTGGCTGGATTAAAAACGCCTGAGAACACAAGCGGCTCAGAGAGTTCTGAGGACCTTGATATATTGCTACAACAACTATGCAAGATAAAAGTGAAGAAAAGGAAAAAAGGGATACAGGGCACGCAGGCCTACTGTAAAAAGGGGACGGGATCCAATATCGGTCAACAACACTCTGAGGAGGAGGAGGTAGAATAGCTCGAAGAAGATATGGTGTCGGTTGCCCCACCCCCGTATGTGGGGGGGAGCCAAAATTCCGGGAGATCTTTTCATGCACAAGTTTGGAGGACAGTTAATACAGATATGGGACTTGCATACCCTGTATTTCAGGACAATAACAGGGGAAGATATCATGAGCCTTTAGACTTTAAGATAATTAAAACCTTGGCGGAATCTGTCCGCACTTATGGCGTGGATGCCACTTTCACCCTTACTCAGGTGGAGGGACTTGCTAGATTTTGTATGACTCCTTCAGATTGGGCTAGTCTAGTCCGCGCTTGTGTCTCCCCAGGGAAATATTTGGATTGGAGAGCATTTATGCTAGAGGATGCAGTAGAGCAAGCTGCTCAAAATCATGCAGCGGGACGCACTGCCTAGGATAAGGATATGCTTTTGGGACAAGGCAGGTTTGTTAATCAACAAACAGGATACCCCCCCCACCCCTGCAACATTCACGCCTTGTCAAGATCATTCTTGGGAGAAACATCAAGTTGCTAAAGGCTTCTCCCTTTCCCCCTCTCTTAAGAGGAATGTTTATAGCTTTAACAACAGTGCCAACTCCTCTACAGGAGTAGGTTGGTCCTGGTTTCAATGGCTGATTTCCAATGAAAAGGGGGCTTCAGCCGATATTTCTGCACTGGCTCAGTTGCTAGGAGCCAAAAGTTGGCTGGCTAATGTTTCTGGCACTGTTAGGGAAAGTGAACGAGGTAATAGACTTACATCTGTTTCATTCAACTCTCTGTTGTATAATGCCACATTGCCTCCTGCAATGGTCTGTGTCCAATCCCCGTTCTTATTCCTTTTGGCTAATGCCACCTTGTTGGGGATGCTGGATTGTTCTCATACTACCTGTCTCTTATCTGAGTGTTGGAATGGCTCTTGGACTGTGGCAGTGGTTATGAAAATTCCAACTTTTGTCCCAATCCCGGTCACTGCGGATCCTGATAAATTCCCTATTGTTGAGCTACTTAGAGTCCGCAGAGATTTTGGAATCACAGCAGCTATAGTGACAGCCGTGGCGGTATCTGCTGCTGCAGCGGTTACGGCCGGAGTGGCTATGGCCAATCAAGTACAAACTGCTGCCACCATTAATCAAGTTGTCCAACAAACTTCCACTATACTTGAATCCCAAAATACAATTAATCAACATATTTTGTCAGGGATTTTAGCTGCCAACCAAAGAATAGATTTACTCCAAGCTCAGGTAGAAGAATTGGCTGACTTGGTGCTTTTGGGTTGTGTTGACCAACGTGCACATTTATGCATAACCTCTGTCAGATTTAATGATTCCAGGAATGCCTCCCACATCATCGGGAAATATTTATCCGGAACCTGGTCCATGGAAGCAGAAAACCTACTCCAATCTCAACTAACTCAAATTGCTGTTTTGAATAGTACCGGTGTCGAACCAGTGACTTTGGGTCAATTCACCAGTTGGCTATCTTCTGCCTTTTCCTTCTTTAAGGAGTGGGTGGGAGTGGGCATTTTTGGGGCAATGTGTTGCTTTGGTATTATACTTTGTTTGTGGCTTCTCTGTCACCTTAAAACTCGCCATACACAGGAGAAGGCTATGATTGTACAGGCTCTTGAGGCCTTGGAAAATGGCATGTCTCCGCAAATCTGGCTTGCACATCTTAAACAGTGATTTTCTGGGCATGGCCATTGCACCCCAAGTTAATTTCACATTGCACTGGGATTGGCATGTCCTCTTTCTTATTCTCCCCCAGCACTGAATAGCCCTTGCACTCTGCAGGTCTTGTTACCATTGCACGCAGATGGGTTTTAGGACTGGTCTTTCTTCTTGGCTACAGACTCTTTACTTTCCTCTGGGGCTTAGGGATTGTGTTGCCAACTAAAAATTTGTTATGTTACCAGGCTACCTGTATTGCCCTACTTCTCGCCGTCGTCACGATGCAGGATGCGAGGCAAAGCACTGCACTTGAGTGATCCCTCAACGGACCTCAAGGAAAGCATGTCCTATTGCATGCGGGTTTGACGTCCACACCCCCGCCCTACGAAAAAAGGCGTCGGCTGATATGGGGTCAGGTCTGGGGAAGGCGCCTCCTTAGGACTGAACCATACATTGCAGCCGCTTCTGCACAGTGGGATAGGACCTCTACTTTCGCCTGCATTGTTTTATAAAATAGAAGGGGGAACTGTGGTAAGCCATTGTTGTAGATTGTGGCCGCCATTAGAAGATGGCGCCGGCTTCCACTGTGGCCTGTGGTAAACAAATCCTTTTATGGAGAGTTGGCACGCTATCCCTTGCCACCCTATAAGAAAGATCCACATGGCGGCTTAAGATTGGTACGTGGGAGGCTTTATTAGGCTGTGCTTGGGCACTCGGGAGTAGAGGGGGGTCACTAGAAGATACTTTAATCAAGGCCTGAATAAACTGCTGAAAGAAGATTCCTGAGTTGCGTCTTCCTTGCGGGCAAGGGGTCGCGACACTTGGTAATGTTAGAAATAACAAGGTGCCACAAGAAATCAACCAATCAATCAATCGTAAGTGGGTCCAAAAGGCGCAGTTGCACTTCTGCAGAAGGGTGCTCTCCAAAGGGAATCTAACCCGCAATCCAACCCCTGGACGGGCAGCCGAGGTGCTGCCCCTGGCGTCGGATGGGAAGAGTTGGGGTGAGAGTATATAATTACTGGATTAGCTAATTTTCAAAATAGGTGGCACTGAAAAGGGCTATAGTGTGATTGGAAATTAGAAAATTTTAAAAATGGCTCCATTTTGGTCATATGATCCCCAAATTTAAGATGACTCTCTTCTGCTCACATGATTCTCTCGTTTAAAATGGCTCCATTCTGACCACATGGTTCTCTAACTTAAGATGGCTCTTTCATACCCTTGAAACCTCCAAGTTACTATAAACACGCCTGTGTTGCATTACAGGTTTAACTTTGATAGAAAAGAAAACATAAATCTTACAGTTTCCCCCTCTTATATGATCCATATAAATCCTTTTCTTCAAATTTGGATAACATCTTTTGACTTTCATGTTGAACTGTATCTAACATAGGAAGGTTATTTTGATATATGACTAGGCTTTGTTTGGTGAGAACTCTGTCAATGGTTGAACAAGTCCTTCCATACATGGAATTGGGCAATATCTAACTGTAAGTCATTACTCCCAATACAACAATGAATGGGATAATAATAAATGTGATTAGTTCTTTCCATGTCATCCTATTAGTGGCATCTATTTTTTGTAATTCTTTTTAGAAATTCTCTTGTATAATAACCCTTTGTTGATAATAATCAATGTAATTAATCCAATTTACCCTCTTATTTATAGAAGACCACCAAAAGAAAATTGATTCAAAACTTGCTGTTGTCTGATTTCCGTCTTTGAACTCATTAGGAACCAACCTCTCAAGGAATTCTGATTAAATCTATGTATATATGGGGGTCAAATGATTCCAGGGAAGAGAGATCTCTCTTCTTCTCAAAGAACTGGGATTGCTTTGATCTGAGAAATGCTGGGGGAAAGGGATAGCCAATTGAATAAAAGTGCAGGTTCTATTCCAATTGTCAGATAAATAAGGTCTCAAGTAACAGCCCTCCACAATACCACCAGACGATGGCTGTGCCTATAGCAAGTGCTTTTTGATTAGATATCTCCTCAAAGGACCAACTTTAATTGCATCCAGATGTATTTCCCAAGAAGGCAAATTGTTCCTCCCTCTGTGCCCCCAAGAGAGACAAGAGGTATGAGTGGTTCTAAGGGAAAGAAGTTGGAGTCTTTAGCCCTTAACTGCTGAGAATAACAACCACAAGGTCTTGCAAGAGTTATTTTCCCAAGCTGTGTTTTCCTGAAAGAGGGATATCATACAACTCATGGCCAGAGGTCTGAGGTCCAGCCAAGTGGGAATGGGACCACTTGAGCTTGTGTTAACTTGAACAAGCGTTAACATTTGCTTTTATTTAATGTGTAAACAGAATATTTAAACCCTTCCACCCTTCTTAAACTCAGATTTTAAGAGTTTGTTGTAAATCCTTTACTTCTAAAATAACCTTGGTAACATTATATTTCCAGAGATTTATTTCTCTAGAATATGCTGAATAACAGTATCTGTTTGTCCCAGATAATTGCCCCTGAATGTGTAAATCTCCACAGGCATCCAATGTAACAACCAGAGGGGAGGTGGTCTGGATTACATTAATGATCAAGTTATAGTATGCCATTTTCCATATCACTATGGACATTATTAGAGTCTTTTCACAGCAAATTTGGTGGAATCTAGATATTGGACTGAGGACCAGTGTTCCTCCCTATTAAAAGGTGAGGAGGCTCCCTTTACTCATGTGTAGTGAGGACAACCTGGCTCTGTGGTCTGAAGAGCTGGATCAGTTGTGAGCAGGACTTCCTAGGGCCCATCCCAAGCAGGGACCAGTTTGTTTTCCATCTAAACTTGGATCAGGATGTAGTCACCTGGTCAATGTTGGTGTACAGGGAATTCCAGAAGTGGTATCTATGCCAGGAGGCCCTGTTATTGCAGGGATGATAAAGTAGAAGACAGACCTAATATATAATTTTTCAGAAATTGATCCTTTGTTTCGAAGGTGGGGAAACCCATTGTTTTTCCTAAATATGGTAACCCATACAACACTTCATGTGGTGATAACCCTACATCTTTTCATGGAGCCATTCTAATTTGAAGAAGAGCAACGGGGAGGCACTTAGTCCAGAGGAGTTTTGTTCCTAATATTAACTTAGTGATTTGTCTCTTTAGAGTTTGGATCATTTTTTCCACCTTTCCTGGGTAAGGTGGGTACCAGCGAATGTGATATTCCCATTTTAAGTTTAATATTGTCATGCATTCTTTAATAATGGTTGCCCTAAAGTGGCTTCCATTATCTGAATCAATTTTTTCTATCAAACCAAACTGAGGGATTATAGATTCCAATAAGACCTTGGTCACATTGTTGGCATTAGTACTGGGCAGAGGGATAGCTTCTACCCAATTGGTAAAATGATCCACTGTTATCAACAACGATTTTAAATGGCCTATTTTGGGCATTTCAGTATAGTCAATCTGGATGCTTTGGAAAGGTCTTAATCCAGGGTTCCTCCCTCCTAGGGGCTGTTTTCTCAAAGCCTGTTCATTAGCTCTTGTATAAGTAATATAGCTTTTGTTGACTTACTTGGCTATAGAATAAATTCCATGCACCCATATATTCTTTTATTTTAAATTTTGTGTAGTTATAGATGGACAGAATGCCTTTATTTAATTTATTTATTTTTATGTGGTGCTAAGGATTGAACCCAGTGCCTCACACATGCTAGGGAAACGTTCTACCACTGAGCCACACAGTCTCAGCCCCATATATTCTTTTGTTTTTTTATTTTTTATTTTTTTTATTGTTGGTTGTTCAAAACATTACATAGTTCTTGATATATCATATTTCACACTTTGATTCAAGTGGGTTATGAACTCCCATTTTTACCCCGTATACAGATTGCAGAATCACATCAGTTACACTTCCATTGATTTATATATTGCCATACTAGTGTCTGTTGTATTCTGCTGCCTTTCCTATCCTTTACTATCCCCCCTCCCCTCCCCTCCTCTCCCCTCTTCTCTCTCTACCCCCTCTACTACAGTTCATTTCTCCCCCTTGTATTATTTTTCCCTTTCCCCTCGCTTCCTCTTGTATGTAATTTTGTATAACCCTGAGGGTCTCCTTCCATTTCCATGCAATTTCCCTTCTCCCTCCCTTTCCCTCCCACCTCTTGTCCCTGTTTAATGTTAATCTTCTTCTCATGCTCTTCGTCCCTACTCTGTTCTTAGTTACTCTCCTTATATCAAAAAAGACATTTGGCATTTGTTTTTTAGGGATTGGCTGGCTTCACTTAGCATAATCTGCTCTAATGCCATCCATTTCCCTCCAAATTCTATGATTTTGTCATTTTTTAATGCAGAGTAATACTCCATTGTGTATAAATGCCACATTTTTTTTTATCCATTCGTCTATTGAAGGGCATCTAGGTTGGTTCCACAGTCTTGCTATTGTGAATTGTGCTGCTATGAACATCGATGTAGCAATGTCCCTGTAGCATGCTCTTTTTATGTCTTTAGGGAATAGACCGAGAAGGGGAATAGCTGGGTCAAATGGTGGTTCCATTCCCAGCTTTCCAAGAAATCTTCATACTGCTTTCCAGATTGGCTGCACCAATTTGCAGTCCCACCAACAATGAACAAGTGTACCCCTTTCCCCAAATCCTCGCCAGCACTTGTTGTTGTTTGACTTCATAATGGCTGCCAATCTTACTGGAGTGAGATGGTATCTTAGGGTGGTTTTGATTTGCATTTCTCTGACTGCTAGAGATGGTGAGCATTTTTTCATGTACTTGTTGATTGATTGTATGTCCTCCTCTGAGAAGTGTCTGTTCAGGTCCTTGGCCCATTTGTTGATTGGGTTATTTGTTATCTTGTTGTCTAATTTTTTGAGTTCTTTGTATACTCTGGATATTAGGGCTCTATCTGAAGTGTGAGGAGTAAAGATTTGTTCCCAGGATGTAGACTCCCTATTTACCTCTCTTATTGTTTCTTTTGCTGAGAAAAAACTTTGTAGTTTGAGTAAGTCCCATTTGTTGATTCTAGTTATTAACTCTTGTGCTATGGGTGTCCTATTGAGGAATTTGGAGCCCGACCCCACAGTATGTAGATCATAGCCAACTTTTTCTTCTATCAGACGCCGTGTCTCTGATTTGATATCAAGCTCCTTGATCCATTTTGAGTTAACTTTTGTGCATGGCGAGAGAAAGGGATTCAGTTTCATTTTGTTGCATATGGATTTCCAGTTTTCCCAGCACCATTTGTTGAAGATGCTATCCTTCCTCCATTGCATGCTTTTAGTCCCTTTATCAAATATAAGATAGTTGTAGTTTTGTGGATTGGTTTCTGTGTCCTCTATTCTGTACCATTGGTCCACCTGCCTGTTTTGGTACCAGTACCATGCTGTTTTTGTTACTATTGCTCTGTAGTATTGTTTGAAGTCTGGTATTGCTATACCGCCTGATTCACACTTCCTGCTTAGCATTGTTTTTGCTATTCTGGGTCTTTTATTTTTCCATATGAATTTCATGATTGCTTTCTCTATTTCTATAAGAAATGCCATTGGGATTTTGATTGGCATTGCATTAAACCTATAGAGAACTTTTGGTAATATTGCCATTTTGATGATGTTAGTTCTGCCCATCCATGAACAGGGTATATTTTTCCATCTTCTAAGATCTTCTTCTATTTCTCATTAGGGTTCTGTAGTTTTAATTGTATAAGTCTTTCACCTCTTTTGTTAGGTTGATTCCCAAGTATTTTATTTTTTTTTTTTTTTGAGGCTATTGTGAATGGAGTGGTTGTCCTCATTTCCATTTCAGAGGATTTGTCGCTGATATACAGGAATGCCTTTGATTTATACGTGTTGATTTTATATCCTGCCACTTTGCTGAATTCATTTATTAGCTCTAATAGTTTCTTTGTAGACCCTTTTGGGTCTGCTAGGTATAGAATCATGTCATCTGCAAATAGTGATAATTTAAGTTCTTCTTTTCCTATTTTTATGCCTTTAATTTCTTTCGTCTGTCTAATTGCTCTGGCCAGTGTTTCGAGAACTATGTTGAACAGAAGTGGTGAGAGAGGGCATCCCTGTCTTGTTCCAGATTTTAGAGGGAATGCCTTCAATTTTTCTCCATTCAGAATGATGCTAGCCTGAGGCTTAGCATACATTGCTTTTACAATATTGAGGTAAGTTCCTGTTATCCCTAGTTTTTCTAGCGTTTTGAACATAAAGGGATGCTGTACTTTGTTGAATGCTTTTTCTGCATCTATCGAGATGATCATATGGTTCTTATTTTTAAGTCTATTGATGTGGTGAATAACATTTATTGATTTCCATATATTGAACCAGCCTTGCATCCCAGGGATGAATCCTACTTGATCATGGTGCACAATTTTTTCGATATGTTTTTTAATCCGATTCGCCAGAATTTTATTGAGGATTTTTGCATCTAGGTTCATTAGAGATATTGGTCTGTAGTTTTCTTTCTTTGAAGTGTCTTTGTCTGGTTTAGGAATCAGGGTGATGTTGGCCTCGTAGAATGAATTTGGAAGTTCTCCCTCTTTTTCTATTTCCTGAAATAGCTTGAAAAGTATTGGTATTAGTTCCTCTTTAAAGGTTTTGTAAAACTCTGCTGTATACCCATCCGGTCCTGGGCTTTTCTTAGTTGGTAGTCTTTTGATGGTTTCTTCTATTTCCTCAATTGATATTGGTCTGTTTAGGTTGTCTATATCCTCCTGACTCAATCTGGGCAGGTCATATGACTTAAGAAATTTATTGATGCCTTCGCTATCTTCTATTTTATTGGAGTATAAGGATTCAAAATAGTTTCTGATTATCTTCTGTATTTCTGAAGTATCTGTTGTGATATTGCCTTTTTCATCCCGTATGCTAGTAATTTGATTTCTCTCTCTTCTTCTCTTCATTAGCATGGCTAAGGGTCTGTCGATTTTATTTATTTTTTCAAAGAACCAACTTTTATTTTTGTCAATCTTTTCAATTGTTCCTTTTGTTTCGATTTCATTAATTTCAGCTCTGATTTTAATTATTTCTTGCCTTCTACTTCTTTTGCTGTTGTTTTGCTCTTCTTTTTCTAGGATTTTGAGATGAAGTATGAGATCATTTATTTGTTGGTTTTTTCTTTTTTTAAGGAATGAACTCCAAGCAATGAATTTTCCTCTTAGAACTGCTTTCAATGTGTCCCATAGATTCCGATATGTTGTGTCTGTGTTTTCATTTATCTCTAAGAACTTTTTAATTTCCTCCTTGATGTCTTCTATAACCCATTGATCATTCAGTAACCTATTGTTCATTCTCCAAGTGATGCCTGATTTTTCCTTCCTTCTTTTATCGTTGATTTTCAGTTTCATTCCATTATGATCAGATAAGATGCATGGTATTATCTCTACTCCTTTATATTGTCTAAGAGTTGCCCTGTGAAATAATATATGATCTATTTTTGAGAAGGATCCATGTGCTGCTGAGAAAAAAGTGTAACTGCTTGATGTTGGGTGGTATATTCTATATATATCAATTAAGTCTAGGTTATTAATTGTGTTAATGAGTTCTATAGTTTCCTTATTCAACTTTTGTTTGGAAGATCTGTCCAGTGGTGAGAGAGGTGTGTTGAAGTCTCCCATGATTATTGTATGGTGGTCTATTAGACTCTTAAACTTGAGAAGAGTTTGCTTGATGAACATAGCTGCACCATTGTTTGGGGCATATGTATTTATGATTGTTATGTCTTGTTGGTGTATGGTTCCCTTGAGCAGTATGTGGTGTCCCTCTTTATCCCTTTTGATTAACTTTGACTTGAAATCTATTTTATTTGATATGAGTATGGACACTCCTGCTTGTTTCCGAAGTCCATATGAGTGATATGATTTTTCCCAACCTTTCACCTTCAGTCTATGTATGTCTTTTCCTATCAAATGCGTCTCCTGTAGGCAGCATATTGTTGGGTCTTGTTTTGTGATCCATTCTACTAGCCTGTGTCTCTTAATTGGTGATTTTAAGCCATTAACATTTAGGGTTATTATTGAGATATGGGTTGTTCTTCCAGCCATATTTGTTTATTTATGTTACTAAACATGGTTTGTTTTCCTTTTTGATTATTTTCCCCCCTTTACTGTCCTACCTCCCACTGTTGGTTTTCATTGTTATTTTCCATTTCCTCTTCCTGTAATGTTTTGCCGAGGATGTTTTGAAGACATGGTTTTCTAGCTGCAAATTCTTTTAACTTTTGTTTATCGTGGAAGGTTTTAATTTCATCTTCCATCCTGAAGCTTAATTTCGCTGGATACACGATTCTTGGTTGGAACCCATTTTCTTTCAGTGTTTGAAATATGTTATTCCAGGATCTTCTAGCTTTCAGAGTCTGTGTTGAAAGATCAGCTGTTATCCTGATTGGTTTACCCCTAAATGTAATCTGCTTCCTTTCTCTTGTAGCTTTTAAAATTCTCTCCTTATTCTGTATGTTGGGCATCTTCATTATAATGTGTCTAGGTGTGGATCTCTTATGATTTTGCACATTCGGCGTCCTGTAGGCTTCTAGGATTTGGGATTCTGTCTCATTCTTCAAGTCTGGGAAGTTTTCTCGTATTATTTCATTGAATAGATTGCTCATTCCTTTGGTTTGGACCTCTATACCTTCCTGTATCCCAATGACTCTTAAGTTTGGTCTCTTTATATTATCCCATATTTCTTGGATGTTCTGCTCATGGTTTCTTAACAGTCTTGCTGAGCTGTCTATGTTCTTTTCAAGTTGAAATCCTTTGTCTTCTTTGTCTGATGTTCTATCTTCTAAGTGTTCTACTCTGCTGGTAGTATTCTCAATTGAGTTTTTAATTGGGTTTATTGCTTCCTGCATTTCTAGGATTTCTGTTTGTTTGTTTTTTATTACCTCTATCTCCCTGTATAGTTGATCTTTTGCTTCTTGGATTTGTTTATGTAATACATTGTCGAAGTGGTCGAAGTGATCTTTCCTTGTCTGATTTTGCTGTCTAATGTCTTCCTTGAGACTCCAGATCATCTGCAGCATGTATATCCTGAATTCTTTATCTGACATTCCATCTGCTGCAGCTATTACCTCTTCTAAAGTTGAGTTGACCTGCATTGCTTGTGGTCCTTTCTTTCCTTGTCTTTTCATATTGCTCGTGTTTCTTTCTGCTTGGTGAAACTGTTGTGTTTTTGAAATTTTCCCCCTATATATTTATATTGCTCTTGTATAGTTGAAAAGTCTCCCTTGCAGGGGCGGGCGGCGGCTCTGCTCCTCCTCCAATTGGGGTGATCTGTCTACCACGCTGGCGGGCCGCTGGGACTGTTCTGCTGGTCGGTCACAGGTCTGCCTACCTTGCAGGCGCAGGCTGCGACTCTGCTCTGCCCCTACTCCAAATGGGGTGACGTGACTGCCACGCCGGCGGGCCGCTGGGCCTGTTCCACCAGTCGGTCACAGGCCTGCCTACCTTGCAGGCTCGGGAGGTGGCTCTGCTCTGTCCCTACTCCAATTGGGGTGACGTGACTACCACGCCGGCGGGCCGCTGGGCCTGTTCCGGGCTCGGGAGGCGGCTTTGCTCCAATTGGTGTGACGTGTCTACCACACCGGCAGACCACTGGGCCTGTTCCGCCGGTCGGTCGCAGGTCTGTCTACCTTGCAGGCTCGGGATGCGGCTCTGCTCTGCCCCTACTCCAAATGGCGTGACGTGAATGCCATGCCGGCGGGTCGCTAGGCCTGTTCCGGGCGCGTGCGGCAGCTCTGTTCGGCCCCCACTCCAGTTGGGGTGACGTGATACCACGCCAGCGGGTCGCTCCCCATATATTCTTTTTTTTTTTTAATATTTATTTTTTAGTTATCAGCGGGCACAACATCTTTGTTTGTATGTGGTGCTGAGGATCGAACCTGGGCCGCACGCATGTCAGGCAAGCACGCTACCGCTTGAGCCACATCCCCAGCGCCCCCATATATTCTTAATATAGCATCAAACATGGCTTGTAGGTCTCAGGAACTACCTTTATGCATCATAAAGGTATGCATCATTTCCCCCATAAGAGGTTTATGAGCATCTCTCTACCATTGGATAAAAGCCATTTTCCTTGGGGGCTCCCAGCTTTATTTTGTTTCTCCTCCTGTGGGCTGAATATTGGGATAATTGGGAAAGGGGATAAAACAGGGGTAAATGGCATTAGCCCTCTCATCTCTCTCTTAGTAGCAGTCATTAATTAAGGAGATATCAGATGAGAGTCAATAGGGAATGAAGAAAAGACAAACAGACACACAGAGAGAAAAGGGTGGGGCCAGCTTCATCATTCCTTGATGAGGGATAAATGACCCAGAACTAGCTCAGCACGTTTATTGTATGTTTCCTTGACAGGTAATTTGTGGGGAAGTTTCAGCAAAGCAGGCAATATGAAGGATGCAGGACTGGTGATTCATTAGGATCATCTTGTTTGCTCAGAATCCTCTATCCCTGGGAGTTGGTGAACTCAAAGTTCTAACTGATAACTCTGAGCCTTTGCAAAGAGTTTCCTTGAGCTAGCAACTGGGCTATCTTGACCTGCACCTTTGCACAGGCATTTCCAAGCACAACTCAGACCATGATTCAAATCAATGCTGTCCACAGGTGAAATAAAAAATACAGGCATCTGATTGGAGGGCAGCCTCTTTAACTGCTTCATCTGCTAGTCTGTTGCCTTGGCCTCTATGTTATAGCTCCTTTGATGTCTTGGCATAAGTTCAATAGCTATCTTTTCTGGTAATAATAGGCTTTCCAATACTTGAGTAACTAATTCTTTATATATTAAATCTTTTCCTTACTATTAATTAAGCTGTGTTCAATCCAAACTTTTACAAAAGTGTGGACAATTCCAAAGGCATATTTCAAATCTGTGTAGATAGTTCCCTCTTTCCTTTCAGAAATTTTAGGGCTTGATAAGAACAAGTACTTCACAGGTCTGGGTGAACCACCTGTTGGGTAGCCTTCCTGACTCTATTATAATTATTATTATATTCCATCTACTACACAATATCAATATGTCTTTTTCCTTGAATAACTCAGGAGGACCCATCTACAAAGATTCTAAGGCCTGTTGACAAGGGAATTTCCCTAAGGTTGGGCCTGATCTTGGCTTGGTATTCTATTAGATCCATGCAGTGGTGCTCAGTAGAGTTTGAGAGTTTTTCCCCAAATTAAGAATTCAGCTGGGTTTAGGCAGCATCAGTTACTGCGCCCCTCCCCTGACTCAGGCAATGGCAAGGCCCTACTGAGGTGGATGGCACAAGGTGTCCATCCTCTGGAGGTGCGCAGTATGTTTCTGGGAATGGGCTGATTTGTTTTTGTATTCCTTTAATAAGTATAGTTGTGATTTCTCATATGACCATTAAGTATGAAGGAAAAAACATGACTTTCCCAATTAATGCAACTACTTATAAAGAATAGATCTGTTTGCTCTAAATGCAATGATTCAGCTGTGGAGAGTAAATTGTTAATGTCTAATGAAAAACTCCCTGTATTCCTGTCAAGGAAGTTTTTGAGAAATTAAATTAAAATCTAGAGAAGAAAAATTAATGTTAAGAAGACAGATTAGTGCTTAGTACTGGGCAACTTGTTCTTGTTCCTGTGCACAATGGTTTGTGCTCTTACTCTTGTTTGATTAAAATTAATAACAAGTCAACCACTTGCCATAACTATGGCACCGGTTTCAGTCAGTAAGTCAAGAAAGAATAGTCAAAGTATAGGCCAATAGTTTGGGACATTTGTAACTATTATTAAAAGTTAACTAAGCAGAAACAGCTCAAAGCAAAACTCGAACTGAAAGTACAAATGCTTGCTTATGCATAAGCCAAGATACATTCTTCTATTCTAATTGTAGCTAAGTAATATATTTTGTTTCTTTGAATAATGATTCCTGTTTTGTAACCACAAAGTACTGTGAGCCTGCCAAAATGAAAAGTATATATGATCAACACCTGCACTTTGGTGTCTGTATTGTTTCTCCACCCCTCTTTCGCTGACTCCTCACCATCCGTTGTCTCCTGAGACTCCCCTGTTGGAGCTGGACTCCGACAATCAGTTATGAGTGTTAAGTTGTGGTAAGGGCTCCTCAGGGACAGGGAGAGAGCAACATTACACACTGAATAGCTATGTGCACATGCACCCCCAGAATAGAGACAGCATGGAACATTCGGTCCACAGGCAGACTCCGGGGAAACTGTTATGCATAACACTGTTGCCATTTTGTTGAAATTTTAATGTACAGAATATCTAATTAATATGCAAGTTAATAGATAAGGAAGACAAAGGAACTAACATGCAATGGGAGGAGGATAAAAACAATGCCCTGCTGTACTTGGGGTTCAGTCTTTGGATCTGTGTAGATACTTCCCTCTTTCCTTTCAGAAATTTTAGATAGTTCCCTCTTTCCTTTCAGAAATCTGCCAGGCCAGTGCCAGCATTAATAAATGCTGCTTTATGCTGAATGCCCCCAGTGCCCTGTTTCTCTGTGTGAGAATCCCACAACAAAGTCATCCCTCTCCAGGAGAACAGCCTCATATTTTAGAATACTAGAATCAGCTAATCATCTCCCCACTCTTAGGTGGAGGATAGTTCTGACCTGATGGGATTTGCTCCCCCAAAGGTTACTTTTTTTACTTTCCTGACCAAAAGAGCATGGCCTGAATGTATCCAATTAGTGGTGGCTATTGTCCTTTTGGGCATAAAGCAACTCAAATGGCTACATCACAAGATGATACAAGTTTATGGACCACCATTGTGCATGATTTTATATATATCTTTATATCTATATAAAAATAATAATCAGTTGGGATATACATATACATATATATATGTGTGCGTGTGCGTGTGTTTGTGTGTGTGTGTATATATATATATATATATATATATATATATATATATATACATCCCAATTATTTCTATCCACAATTGATTATTTCTATTTTATTTCTATTTATTTAGTGCTGGCCGTCAAACCTAGGGCCTCACACATGCTAGGAAAGTACTCTCCTATCCCAATTGTTTATTTGATTATATAAGAAATTAGGAAAAGGAGAAACAGTGGGATGAATCTGACGTAATTTTCCCAATTATATATATGAATACATCACAGTGAATTGCACCATCAAGTACATCCATAAGAATGGAATCCTAACTAGAATCAGATATATTCCATCTTGTATAATTATATCAAATGGATTCTGCTGTCATATATAACCAAAGATAACCAATACATTTTTTAAATTATTCTAAAATGAGAAGAAAATTGAGCAAGTTGGTTAGAAAGGAAGCTGGAAAAGACTTCATAATCTAAGTGGTAGCTGGCTATTAAACTAAAGGCACTGTGGGGTTTTTTTAAAGTTCTCGAATTCTTTGACATTCCTGTTAGAAGTTGAAGTTTAATTCCCCCACCCTGTAATATGAGAATTATCAACTCAGTCTAACAAATACAATGTGATGGCACTCTGCTGTGTGACATCTGAAGTACAGTCCTACAAAGGATAACTTCTCTTTTTTTTTTTCTTCTCCATCACTTTCTTTGGGGGAAATAGGCCACCATAACATGAGGACACTGAACACAGCCAGTGGAGAGGCTTGGATGGGGAGAAACTAGGCCCCCTACCAAGAGTCAGAACCAACTTGCCAAGCATGTGTGTGAACCAACTTGGAAGTGAATCCTCCAGCCCCTGTCAAGCCTTCAGATGAGTGCAGCCCAGGCTGACATTTTGATAGCAACCTCAGGAGAGACCCTAAGCTGGAATCACCTAGTCAAGTCACACATGAATTCCTGGACCACAGAAAATGTGGGCATAATAAACTAAGGTCTTTGTTGTAAACCACTAAATTTTGATGTCTCAGAGTGAAAGAAAACATATTAATATAGGCACCAAGAGTTTGGAAGTGTCCCTACCTGTACCTCAAAACCCTAGCAGGAGACTGTACCACTGAGATAATATGGCAACCCTATGGAAGAGGTTCATTCTCTCATTTTCTGCTTTGGCTCACTGAAAAGCCCTCCTTTCTCCAAGATGATTCCCATCAAAAGCCCATTGTCCTGGCACCACTAGAAACACTCTTTCTAGTGTTAACCCCAGGCCCCGAAACAGACCATGGCTGGGGTTGTGATGAAGGCCTCTGATGCCTACACAGAGGTTCCCATCTTAGGTTGCTGCCAAAGCCACTGACACCAACTCTCATTATCCAAGAAGCCACTGGTAACAATACAGGCTTCATTAAGGCAAAGTGGTTCCTGCCTTCACTTGTAGCATGTCAAGAACCCCAAAGTAGGGAAGAGTTGCATATCACCCTGTGTGAAACTCTTCAAAAATAAAAAGAACTATGTTGTTTATTGGAATGATTACAGATCTATAGATAAGCTAGGGCTGTCACTTTTTTAGCTTCTAACTGAAGGGATGGTAGGTTGCAAAATTTTCCCAATTCATTTTTCTCTGAAATCTGTTTTTGCTGCTTATTGTTTTAAGATCCTCAGTTTGGGGTCGTTTTATTATGCAGCAACAGCTGCCTGATATAGAAGCCAATTCTTGAAAGAAACAACAAAAGAATGAGGACATTGGAGGGGGCAGAAAATGACAGGCCAAAAGGGTTCTTCAAGCTGGGCAGCACACTCCTAGTCTCAGATATGTGCCTATGATACTGGCTGCCATCAAATGTTCCACCCACCATTTGCCACCTTTTGAAAAGGCCTCAGGACAGCATGTCTTACATGTCACCCCACCACAACCTCTGGTGGTGAGCTAGAAATGGGGTTGGGGACTGAGGAAATGTCCAGGGCATAAGACAGGGCAAAGAAGACAGGAAAGAAGGTCCCAACGATTGTGCTTGTTTGTTTGCTTGCTTTTCTTGCAGGGCCAAGCTTTAAGAAAGTGTGGACTAAAATCTGAAAGGCAGGGCTCAAGGAATTTCTGCCCTCCACAGAGCTGCATCTGGGGAAAATGGGAGACACAGCTGGGCTCCCAGGACAACAGTCTCTGGGTACCCAATGTGGGAGAGGTTGAGGACTGCAGGACCGTTACTCTTTTGCTGATGGATTCTTGGAGTGGAGGATGTACCCAGGATAACCTAGCCCTCAGGGCTGGGGACAACATGGCAGAGGTAACTTCTGATAAGGCTTTAGGGTCCTGGAGTAGGAGGGGCAGAGCTCAACTGGTGGAAGAAACTAAAAAGCTGCAGAAGGTAAAGCAAGTCACTCTGAGCCAGCCAGAAGGTGCTGGCTCTGCCCTTAGTCCAAGTTTCTGGAGTCAATGGTCACTTGTCTTTAATTCTCATCTCATCAGATGTCACACAGCAGAATGCCACCTTTCCCCAGAGACAGGGACTTGGTTTTTAGACTTAACCTGTAAGAATGGAATGGAAGAACCAGAGGTTATTCCCTGAAAGCTGGGGCCCCAGGCTGCAAATCATGAAACAGAGACCCCGTCCTCTTTCAGTGAGGACCCCTGACCCAGGAAGAATCATAACTTCCTCTGCCCCCACACCAGGGGCTTTCAGCATCCTGGTCTCCATGCCAACAGCTTTTCTGAGAGATCTGTCCCTTTTCCATGTTAACCCAAGCCCGAAAACCTGAGTAGGGAACATCAAGCTAAGGGGAGAAAAAGGGAGGTGGCTGAGCAATGGGAAAGGGAGGGCTCAGCATCAGGATTCCCACCTACCTTGGGGATCAGGCAGAGCTATAGGGCACAGTCTTCTCAGGGTGGCTGCTGGGCTCTGGCAGAGTTCGCAGGGTCTGGGAGCAATAGTGGAGGATGAATGCTGTGAGCACAGCAGGAGCCCCAGTGGCTGGGGCAGGGACTCAAGGTGGCTGGGGATTAAATGGAAGGAGGTGGCCCATCTAGACAGAAGCAGAGAGCAGGAGCCCACTCTTTCACTTCCCTCCCCATGTCCTCTGCTGCCTCACTCACCCAGGGCCTGGGACTCTCCAGTGGCTGTGGGGCCCAACTGCATGGAGTAAACACTGCCCAGGGGGTTGTCCTTGCATGAGCCATCTTTGGGCCTGAGCACCAGAATCAGAAGCCAGGGGGTTGGAAGAGTGACCCCAAGCAAGGGTCCCAGGGACTGCTTCCCACAGCATGGTGCCCAGCTGTAGTTCCACATTGACTGTGTTTACCCTTCTGCTCCAAGTCACTCTCTCTGGCTCCTTCTTGCCCCCTCCTGAGAGGAGCTCTTGGGCCCCAGGGTTCATTTGAGAGCAAGCTCTCCAGGGCCCCTTCCCTCCAGTCCTGATGTTTCTTTCAAGCTCTGGTGTCATACCAGCCTCCTGGCACCTTCTAGATGTTGGCAACATTCATGTTCCATTGAGGGCTGGATGTCCCCTGCCCCTGCCCAGTTGAAGCTGTGCCTGCACTCCTTGCTGTTGAGGATCTTGTTGCCCTTTATGACCCTAAGCCATCTCCAGGGTCTTGCCACTTTGTGGTGCTCATGCTAGGCAAGTGTTCTACTGATGAGCTATACCACCAGCCTTTGCCACTTCCTTTGATGTCTCATCTGAATAGTCAGCCAGTGCCCTCAAGACCCCACCCTGGTGATGAGATGCAGCCGCCACCCCTATGCAGTGCTCCTGACATGCCAAGCTTGGCCTACATTTCTCCTCTTTCACAGACTCCCTATCACTACTCCTTGTGCCAAGGCCCTCCAAACTGGCACCTGGGGCATAGTTAGTGCCCTGCCCCTGCTGGGGATGCCCTCTGCCCCATCTCCAGGTCAAATCCTGCTCTCTCCTTCTGCTGGTCCAAAGCATTTCAAGGCCAAGCTATATCCAACATGACACTGGGTCCCAGCAAAGGGGCATCCCTAGGTGGACCATGCTTAGTGTTATGTGACCCCCTCCTCCCACCTCACAGAGAACTGGGCTTGGGGCAGTCCCCTGACATAAGAGCAGTCATCACCATAGCTGACCAGTGGAATGGAGTGCAAACATGTGCTTAGCCTAGCACTGGGGAACTTGAAGCGGGTAACAGAAATGATATGGGCAGAGGAAGGAGTAGAGGGTTGAAAACTCATGGAACAGAGAGGCTGGAGAGGCCTCCAGGGACACAAGGGAGCATGAACTGTGGGAGCTGGTGACACAACAGGACAAGTCAAAGGTAAGGTAACCACCTGGTGGGAGAAGCTGAGGATGTGACCAAGAGAGGCTGCTATGGAGGGAGGATGGGGAGGGTCATGCCCTGAGTGCCGGTGAGAGCAAGGATTCACTCCCTGGTCTTGCCTGGGAGGCCAAGATTTCTTTCCAACTGCCTCAGGTATCTCTCTGCACCTGTGGGCAAGGCTGAGGCCCCTGCCCAATTCCCACAGCCCCCAGCAACCCACAGGTCCAGCAGAACTCTGAGGAGCAGGAACCACTGAAGTAGGAAGAACCAACCTCAGGAGGAAGAACCAGAACCCTTAGGAGCTAGGTACTCAAGAGCCTACCTACTGCACAAGAGATCCCTCCTGCAGCCCCAAGGGCATTGCTGGAGATGGAATCCTGGGAGCCGGTAGCAGCACCAGGCCAGGCCTGCCCCAGGGAGCAGAGGCAGTAGAAAGCTGAGGAGCATGGCTAGCAGGAAGGCATCCTTCTCTGCAGAGGACAAGGGCACTGAGTCCTGAGCAGGTACACCACTCCTGGCCCTGTCTAGCTGCCCCACCCAACCCCAATGGCCCACTTTCAGGCTGCACAGGGCCACTGTCTACACTACCACCGAAGCCAGGCTTGTCGCAGAAGGGTGGGGCCCAGCCCGGAGCACAGTGGCAATTATGGTTGCTATTGCAAACCTGCAAAGGAGAAGAGGAATGAAGGAAGGTCATCAGGAATCAGGGACCCCAAGGTCATCCCCACACCTCATGCTACTCACTCCCCGGTGGTGGCAGGCAGTCAGGCAGCCCTCCAGTTCCTGGAAGGTAGCATTCTGGCAGCGCCTGTCCTGGCACACCTATGGGCAGTGTACCAGCTGGGCAGTGACGGAGATTGGGGGGGGGTACAAGACGGGACTTTGGGCTACAGGACTCATGTGCCCAAAAGGGGTGGAATGGACAGGGCTCACCATTTTAGGTCCACATTGGGTCCCCGCCTCTACCAGGCCCAAGTCAAGTAGATCCAGCTGTGCTTCTGGAAGCACCAAGGCTCCACGACAGGCCACTTCACCACCCTCTAAGGGAACCATGGAGTCCACCGGCACCATGTATGGCACCCGTGGACTCCGCTCCCCACCTTGGCACTGTAGCTTCCCACACTGAGCATCCCTGGGGAGGAAGTGGAGGAGGGTCAGCAGTGTGGAGTGTCCCTCTTCCCTCAATTTACACAGCTTTGGTTCCTCCATTCCACTCCTCACTTCTGTGCACAAGGCAGGAAGCGGCCCTCGCTGTCCTGGCCACAGTTCCCATGGGCATCTCCCGCAGAGTTCACCACCTGGAAACAGGCCTCTGGGGCTGGGCGGGACCCTGAAGAAGAATGGGCGGGACTGGGGCAGCCAGGACAGGGCCTGCAATTAGGTGGCCCCAGTAACCCCCACCCTGTATCTTCCCCCACAGTAGAAAACTAGGCAGAGACAAGGAGGGGTCAGAGTGAAGGGCGCACAGTGGTCTCACCAGGCCCCCAGAACTGCTGGCACTGCTGTTCCAGGGTGGGACATGCGCCGTCCCGGCAGTAGCCTCTGCCGTTGGCGCAGGGCGAACCATCCAGTAGGTAAATGTCTGGGGGACAGTGTGGGGAGGTGCCCGTGCAGAATTCGGGGAGGTCACAGTCGCCTGCAGCCCGGCGACATGGCGTGCCTGCTGGCTTCAGCTGCGTAGATAACCCGGTTAGGGAAGGGCAGAGAGACACTAGACAGTGAGAGGTCCACGCCAAGAGCTCGGCTTAGAGTGGAGGACCCAGCAGGAGATCCAAGCGGACCCACACAGAGAGCCGAGCCCTCTGCACGCAGTAGAGGAAGCAGAGGGCACCAATTAGCCAAGATCTACTGGCCCGCTCCCGAGCGCCCCAAGTGGTCATTCCTGGGCTTCCCATTCTCTCACCAGGCAGCCGGAGCAACAGCCCCCGTGAGCGCACTGGGCCCCCGCACGCAGTGAACAGTTATGGGCGATGCAGCAGGGGTCCGGGCACTTCTGGCATCAGAAAGGCGAGAGTGGAACAGTGAGGGCGCAGCGCTCCATACCTCGGGGAGGGGACGAGCGGGGCCCAGCCTTGGTCCCCAGAGGTGGGGCAAGAGGACTTCACCTGGCTGGAGCCACAGTCGCACTCTTCGCCGGCCTCCACGAAGCCGTTCCCGCAGCGCGCCGAGGGCAACACGAGCCTAAGGTCCGGGGCATTTGAAAGGCACGCGCCACCTCCCTTTCGGAAGAAGGCGCGCAGCTGGCGGCGGCTGCAGGCGCTGAACACGCGCGGGAACGGGTGCCTACGGGCCAGAGGAGGACATGCGAGGATCACCCCCAAACCCCGGCTGGGGTTGGATTCTCACCTCTGAAGTTAGCCACACAGCCACCAGATGCGCGAGCATCTCCTGATCAATGGGATGCCTGATCCTTCAGAGGCTGAGCTCAGAGAAGGGACGCCACCTGCGCCATTCCAGAGCCCGACTCCGGAGGGTGTGACGCCAAGAGTGGGTAAGCCAAGGACCCAAGGTGGAATGGCGAGCCAGCGTTGTTATTCCAGAGTTGGAGTAGCCTTGCTCGGTTGTTCCGAAATTGATCTTTATATACTCTTGAGAAACGACTTTTCACTTAGGCCTCATAACCCCTAAGGGCAGGTAGTTATCATCATCCCCATTATACAGCAGAGGAAACTGAGGAATAAACACAGAAACTCAGAGAGAAACGTGCCTAGGTCCAGTGGCCCCTGCCCTGCGCACGTACCCAGTGGCCTCCGCCATCACGCAGCCGCCCTCGTCTGCCATGGCCTCCACGCAGCAGCCGTCTGGGTCATGGCTGAGGCCAAGGCTGTGCCCTATCTCGTGGGCCATAGTGGCCGCAGGGCCAATGGGGAGCTCCGAGTGGTCCTGGGAGGTGGGCATGGGGATGTCATTGCGGACCGCGAGCCCCTCTCCCAGCCACTCTGCTCCCACGTCTCTGGCAGAGCTCACCATGGTCACGCCTCCAGAGCTGTCGACGCGGCACATGCCATTGACTGGCGCCAGGCCCACAGTGGTGCCCTGGAAGGTGCGGCCCCTGAGGGTGGAATGCGGCGTGACCCTGCGGGACTGTGAGTCAGGACCTTCCTGCCCGCGATCCGCATTAGGGTCCAAGGCACCCACGTGAGCAACTGTGCTGAGTCGTGTGGCCGCCGAGTCCACACCCCCCGGCGCCACTGCAGGAAGGCCCAGAGCGTGGCATTCGCGTCAGGCGTGACGCGGCTGCGGTCCTGCTCAGTCCACACCTCCAGGCCAGTCAGCACCAACTGAATGTCCAGAGTCCTAAGAATCTGAGGGCAGAACTCGGTGGGACTGAGGCCGTGAACCAGGAGCCCCACAGAACCAGTGCCAGTGTTTCTTGGTGGCGGAGACCTTCTCCTCCCCCTCTACCATGCTAGAACCTGCCCTCTCCCCGCAGTCTCCAACCTGTTCCACATAACTGGCAACCTCTAAAAGACGCTGTTTGGTGTGGTTCAAGTTCCGGTGCTGGATCAAGAACTGGAAGGACAGAATTGCCCCGGAGTGAGGGGCTGAGCTGGCCTTATCCCAGATCCTGCCAAATCCTTGGGTCTCGCCTCACCAGGGTGTGGTCAGCCACTATGTACAGCTCCAGGTACCTCGGACTCCTGTGGGACTCTCGCCTCTCCTATAGAAGGACAAATAATGAAGCTAAGTGACAGAAAGGATGCTAGGCTTGAGTTTTTACCACCTACCCCAATTTCCAGAAAGAAGAGTTTTTAGAATTCACTAGGATTTGTTTCTTCAGCTTCTGAGTTAAAATCTGAGTTAAAAGGTGGTCCTGGTCTGGACCTTCATTCCTGTCTCCTCTGAACTGGAGCACTACAGATACTGCATTTCCACTCCCAACTATGTCTGTGTCCCTGACCCTGCTCTGGAGGGCAGGAAGAAGGCTGGCCATTTCTGGTTTGTCCTTGAAGTCCCTGTAGCCACAGGTCCCTTTCCAAGTGAGCAGTTGATCCATGCGGAAGATCTTGTGGGTTGAGAGGTCCTCAGAATCCTCAGATGGCCAAGGATGCAGATAATAGCTGGCATTGCTGCTGAGCCTGATTAGGCCCCTAGGGAACAGAGGAGTGCAGAGGGGGATAGGAGGGAGCTCTTGCTTAAGCCCCATCCCAGACCCCTCCCCTAGTACTGCTCACCTCATCCCAGAGCAGGTGCTGAGGACTACCCAAGAATGAGGGAAGCCTCTCACATGCCCATAGTAGTGACAATGATCCTGGAGAGGAAAGAACCAGCCCCAAACTTCACCCAGGGCTGAAGCAGGAGGAGCAAAGGGAGGGAAGAGAGGAAAACTGGCTCCAATCTTCCTTAGGAATGGGAATTGGGGAATGAGGTAGGCATAGGAGGGCTACCTTCAGGGTGCATCCCCAGCACCCATCACCTGTCTTCAGAGCCCCTGGAAGCATCTCACCGTGTGGTTGGGGACCAGAACCACTGGCTGCCCATCTGGGCTGTAGTGGGTTTCTGTGTATCCTGGGGCCAACAGCCTGCTGGGAGGGGATGTTTTAGAAATCATGGAAATTAGCCCACCTCTTCTAGGTTGCCCCACCATCCTCCCTGAATGCTAATTAACCAGCTCTACAGGGGGCACCCAGTGTGTGTCCTAGGGTAGGCACAGGAGAGGTTGTGCATTGTCTCTCTCAGAAAAACGTTGAACAAGAGGGAGAAAGGTGAAGGTCAGGAAAGAGGCTTCACGGTGGCTTAGAAGTGGGAGGTGAGAGTATAGAAAGCACCAGCGAGGGACAGGCAAAGGTGAAGGGTTCGTGGTCCTGTGGGGCCTGCAGCAGGCAGCTGGGTCTGCAGGTCAGAAGGGGAGAATTCTGGAGACACTGCTGAGAGGTAGGACTGGGAGCCAAAGAAATGTGGTAAACTCCCTGAGTGCCCCTGCCCCTGCCTACCTTATTGGGAATCTAGTCAGCCCTCTTGCCTCCCTCCACTCTAAATCCTTCAAATCTTCTCCTCAAAAGGCCTCCAGACACCATATGTCTCCCATCTGTCCCTCAGTGATGCTCACTCCCTGCTTCCAGAGAAAACAAAATTCCACCTGTCTATACTTGCTTCTGCCCTGACCACCTGAGTAGGGATCCCCATCCCCACCTTCTCCAGACCCTCCTCCATGAGGAGAAATCAACTATAGCCAATCATTCTTCTCTAAAGAAAACCCTTGACTCATTCAGCCTCTTTACCTCCAGACTATCTCCAAACACCTGTGATTCCTGCTTTTCCTGCTCCCAGTCATTCCTCTACATTTTCCAGCTTTGCTCACCCATTACATGAGCACACACATGTGCACATGCATACCATTTAGTGGGTAGGGACATTAAACCCCAGGGTAACTGCGGTTTGGCCTGGTGGAACTAGAGTTTGTTCCCAGTCCATCTGACTCAATTGGGGAAAATAAAATATGTGTAGAGCACTCAGAACAAACCATGCAATGAGACTACTACACACTAAGTGATACCTATTGATAATGTAGATATGGGGGGGGGGTCCAAAATTCTGTACTCCATCTTGCATACCCACACCACTCAGCCAAGGGCACCATCCTGAGCCCCTCTCCACTTTCTCATTCAACGGCTTCAATTTTTTGGCTCTACATATCCAGAACACAGCAGGAAATTGCCTTTGGTGATTGGCCCTCTTGAGACTCCCCACATCATTCCCCCCAGCTTTCTTCTTTATAGATGGAGGCCTTCCAGAGAATCCAGACAAATTGCCACCCCTGAATGTGCTTTGACTCCTGTAGCCATTGTGCCTTTGTTCCTGCCATCCCTTCTACCTGGAGTGCTGTCCATTTGTGGAATTCTAAGATTCCTCCAGCTCACCATGTCCTGGGAATGCCCACTAGGTGGTGCTCACCCATCACCAGCAGCTCCTGAGGTTGGGACACACAGCAAGCCCACAGCAGGACTGACTCAGCTTCAACAGTCCACTTCAGTCTCTCCCTATCACCTGTACCCTTTCTGAGGCCCTCTCCCTAACTAGCCTCCAAGTTAGTTCCTATCCCCAGGACTGATCCCCTCCAGAGACAGGTGTGTTCCTGGCCCCCACATACCCCTGTCAGGTACTCACTGGTTCTTCTCCAGCTCAAGCAGGAGCTCCAGGCCTTCAGCCTCCAAGACCACCAACCCCGAGTTGAGTTTCAAGATCTGAACAAAAAGGAGTTCAGGTTGTGATGAATGCCTCTGGGTCCCCTGCCTGCCAAGGAGCAGGCAGGATGTAGAGCTGGCTGGTGAGCAAGTTCATGGGTACAGTAGAGCCCCGTGGATCATGGGCAGTGTGGAAGGTGTGGAAGTGAGAACATGCAAAGATATTCCCAGATGTGTTTTGATGTGACCAGTAGCCACTCAAAGGTACATAAACCTTCCAGGGCATACTATGTCATCCCTAGAGATGAGGGATCCCAGAAGGGTACCCTGCTTTTCCCACAGTCATTGGGCCTTTCCCTTGGTCTTCCCTCTTTCATTCCCAGGAAGCATGAAAAGCAAAGAAAGACAGTGGGGGAAGAAGATGAGAGGCATTGGGTAACCACAGTCACTGAGCTTTCTCATGATCCCTGTGTTTCTGTCTCTTTAAAATGTGTGTGTGTGTGTGTGTGTGTGTGTGTGTGTGTGTGTGTAAATTTGGGGGAATGCTGGATATTCAACCTAGGACTCTATGCATGCTAGAACCTACACCCCCAGTTTCTGTGTCTGGCTGCCCCTCCTTCCCTGTAGAATTCAGACTTTATTCCTCCACCCCCAATTCTGGCAAACTGCCCTACCTTCCAAAGTTTTCCATGGCTTCCAGCAAGCCTTCCCCACACCTGAGCTCACAAAGTAAACATGGACTCCATCCAGGCAGAGAGAACTCTGACTTTCTCAGCTAGATGTCAGGGAGGCTGGTCGCAGCCAGCCAGCCCTCCTCCCTTTCCCCTCACCTTCTTTGCCTCTTGACCCCCCTGGGAATACCCCATATTCCCTCCCTTGTCTACTCAGCCTGGCTGGGGGCCCAGAGTTGGAAGCAGCCCAGGAGATTCCTGGGGGGTTGTATTTTCAGAGTGTTCCCTCACCCTTGTTGGCCCTCCCCTTTATCCTAAAATGCACTGGGCTGGGGCCCTGGCCAAGGAGCTCAGAGTCTTGGAGGGGGGCTCTTTCCCTGCAGGTGGGGAGCAGACAGCCCTCACTTCCCCAGCCACAGACTCCACAAGGCCCCAAGCGTGAGCTCATGTGGCTGGAATGCCACTTGCTTTATTGGGGAAAGGTTTGCACTGGGAGAAAGGCCGTGGCCCATGTGGAAGAACACACTGGAGGTACCTGCCCCTCCACAGCCCCTGCTGCCTTTGCTTGTTGCCTTCCTGGTGATACTGCCCACCCACCGTGCACCCCATCTACACCCCAAAACGTGAGTGTACCCTGAATGTTGGAGAGGACATCCTGCCAAAGCTTAGTCTCCTGTCCTGGGCTTTCCTGGGGGCAGAGACCAGAAGTGGCTGAAGCAGAGCCCCTATGGGATCCTCCTCTTAGTCATAGCCCAGGCCAGACAGAGAAGGAAGCCCACAGTTGGTGTGACCCCAGCACATGCCCAACCTTCACCTTCACCAGGTATGTCAAGAACAATCTCAAAGTGCGGGCCAGCACTGTGCTTAACCAGTTGAATGGGGGCCCTAGAGGTCTGTGGGACCCAAGTGAACCCAAGTCACTGGGCCTCCAGGTAACCCCAACCCTCATGGTAGTATTCTCCTTGAACAGTGGAGCTGACCTTTCTTACCTGGAAATTCAGACCTCAGTGCTCTCTAGGATTGGGTGAGGGTGACCAGTGGTCTGAGGTCTTTCAGAACTTAGCTGTTCTCAGGTTCTGAGGTCTGTATGACTATGGGTAATTTTTTAACTTCTCTTTTCTAACTTTACCCTTCTGTAAAATGGGCATATTGAGGCTACTAGCCTGTTTGTGATACAGGTATTGTGGCAACAGATGGGAGATGGTTACTCTGGAAGAATATGATGGACAGGAGTTGGGAAGACGCTGGGCACAGTGTTCCAGAGAAGTAAAATGGGATGGGCTTGCATCTGGGGGTACCAGGAGAGTGACCACTGCCCCTTGGCCACAGTTTCAGGCACTTCAATGGCAGGATCTTGGGAGAAACAACAGTGTGTCTACAAAGTTACGTGTTCTGGTAAATTTGGCTAAAGGAAGATATTTTGTTTCTTCTTTAAGAGGTTCCTGAAAAGCTTCAGGCCCCACAAACTCTGGACCCATCTCTGCCTGGTGGGGGGTGGGGGTGGGGGTAGCCTGGATAATACAAGGAGGGAGGGAAGGGGGAAGATGGGGGGAGGAAGCTGAAAATGACTTCCATATGTGCAGGCTCAGCCATCTAGATGTCTCCCACCCTGCCTGCCTGGTGGGGAGGGGCTAAGAAAGCAGTGAGTTGGTGGTTCTGAGGACCCCAGAAAACCTGCCAAGCTGCAACTGGGGGGAGGGCAAAGGGCTGGGAGACAGGGGCCCATGCTGAGCATGGGGTATTGTAGCACTGACCGGCTCTTCCAGGGTAACTTTGCGCCAGGGTCGTCCATCCAAGACCCACTGGGGAGTAACAGGCTCTCCAGGAGTGTTTCCTAGGATGAAGGCAGAGCACAGAGTGAGGGGGACCTTGGGGGCCTGGGAAGGAGGGAGGGGAAGTCCTGGGGGACAGGACTTCAATGCTTCTTCAACACTTCTTCAACGCTCCTGGGCTCAGCCTAGAGAAAGATGGGTGGGCACTCATGGGGGCAACCCTGGAACTGAGGGGCCACCAGGGAGATGGCAGGAGAGAGACAGAGGAGCTTGGGAAGAAACAGCTCAGCTGGGGATTTGGGAGCTGCCTGACCTGGGGATGAGGTTGGGTCAGAGGTCACAAAGAAGAGGCCCAGGCCTGAAGTACAGAGGGGAAGGGAAAAAAAAGAGGAGGAGGCAGCCTCTGTATTTTTAGACTGGGCAGCAGATGCCTTTAGTATGAGAGATCTATGAGAAGAGGCTGCCTGGGTCTCCCCACCATCTGAGAAAAACAACAACCAGATGTTGTCTGCAAGGTCCACCATGCCCAGTGTTCTCTTGGGGGCTTGGTGCTGGTGGCAGGCTCAAGGACCCTGGCCCGGAAGCCCCCTCTTTTTGTTTTCAAGTGGAAATCCAGGGGTCAGAACCTCTGTGCTCCTGTGCTGGTGTGCCTAAGGGGGCTCTAGGAGGAATCCCAGAGCCAAGCATTACTCAAAGGGTGCCTGGAATTCTCCCCTGGAATGTTCCCTCTCCTCCCCCTAACTGGCCCCAGCAAATCTCACCCAACCTACCCTGCAGAAGCCAGGCTCCACCCAGAGCCTGCAGCCAGCCCTCAGATCCTCAGTCCCTAGGGCAAGCCCATCTCCCAGAAAAGCAGCACCCAATTCACCACCCAGCCCTGGCCATAGTCCTGCTTCTCAGGCTGATGGTTGTTTGTGTATGTGGCTCAGCTACTCCCAGGCCACCCCAACTTCTTCATCTCCATTTCCTCTCCTAGACAGTAGGCATCAAAGTCCTGGAATGACAGCAGCTCCAGGAGTCACCTTTCCTCAAGAAAACTTCTTTAATTGATGACCAAGTTGCCATCAGGCAGATGGCAGGTTTGGGGAAGGACCATTTCAGAACTGAGGTTGAAGGAGCTAACTGTAGGGAGACATTGAGTGGGAGGGACCATCTTTCAACCCAGAGAGAGCTTAACTGGGTATGGAGAACCAAGCTTTCTGGTCCCAGGCCTCAGAAGATGCAATGGATGGAAATGGGTGTGTTATCCGCATGGCCTGCATATACTTGCTGGTTACTGGCACATTGGCAAAGGAAGCAAAGATGGAACTGGGTGCCTGGGTGCATGGGAATAGAAACCAAGGGATCATATCTGGGCTGAGGAATAAAGCCCCTCTCGCTCAGGAGTCCCATCACCATCCCCTGGCCCCAGGCTAGAGCTCTGGAGGTAGACAGTAGTGCAATACCTAGGGCTTGTTCCCAAAGGTATGACAGCTGTTGTTCCCTTACTTTCTGGCAGGAACAGGGTAGGAGCCAATACATCTGGGGTCCCTCAGTACAGAGCTGTGGAGTCTGAAGCTCCTAGGCTTCCCAGCCCAGATCCTGGTGCCCCATTGGCTCCAGTTGCCCTTTCAGTCTCTTGGACAGGCTCTGAAAAATCCATCTTCTTGGAGGGGCTGTTGTTAACAGCCCAGCCATACAAGTAGCTTACAGAGAAGAGAGAGCTGAAGTCTTCCTTAGGCACTGTCAGACACCTTCTGTTTGGAGAAGTCCCTGCCTGTCTAACCAAACAAGGCAACTCCATCAACAATATACACACTGCCCGAGACTGGAGGAGGGAAGGGAGGGTGGTGTGCAGTGAGATGGCTAGTTCTAAGGGCAGAGCAGGACTTTAGGGACCTGTAGGCCTGGAGGGAGGCTTCTTGGAGGAGTGAGACCTGCTGACCCTGAGGACTGAAGGTACAGAAGCCGCTCAGTTCACCCTAGCAGCTGGGGACTGGGAGGTTTTGAGAGAAGAAAATACAGGCGAGAGGGGTCGAGGGGCTTGGCAGCTGCACAGGCAGGAAAGTGCCTTGCCCTTCTGCTTTGCAAGGCACCATGTGCCGGCAATTCAGGCCCTGAGGCCACCCCAAGCAGTCAAACCCCCTAGACAGGTCTCACAGACACCTGCCTAAACCCTGCGTTGTCCTCTTGGCCAGGTGGTCCCAGTGTTTCAGACCCTCCAACTGCTGACCAGGGCTGGACCCCTCAACCACCAATCACCTCATCTGCCCTCGGGGCATACCCGCGCCCACATCCTCACCTGGAAGCAAGAAGGCACAGGGCACTGGCCAAAGCGACAGCAGCAGCAGCAGCAGCAGCAGCAGCAGCAGCGACCCCTGCGTTCTCGAGGACCCCCTGCCCATGGCTGAGAACGCCTGGGCCTCTAAGCTCTGGCCGCCCGCTGCGGGCTCCGCCCCGGCTGGATAGAGGCGGACCCACGCCCCGCGCAGCCGGGCCGCCGCCTCCCGACCCTCCCGCGCAACCCGGCTGGGAACAGCCACCGCGGCGGATCCGTCCCCACGCAGGCCCCGAGGACTCGACCTCGTGCGTGCCGGGGAGCGGGACGACCAGCCCGGGGAAGCAGCAGCGGCC
The DNA here is from genome assembly GCF_048772815.1 of Callospermophilus lateralis. Taxonomy (NCBI): domain Eukaryota; kingdom Metazoa; phylum Chordata; class Mammalia; order Rodentia; family Sciuridae; genus Callospermophilus; species Callospermophilus lateralis. Next base: position 170,142,512 of record NC_135307.1, on the reverse strand, counting down.
GTCGAGGGACAAGAGCCGGGCAGCGCGGGGCGGAGGCAGGAATGCAGCCCGCGAGGTCCCTCCGCGTCCCTACCCGTGGGGGCGGAGGATGGGGACGGGGCGGGAACGCGGGAAATATTCTTCGAGGCCAAAGCGGGGTGGGGTGGTAAACAGGGGCTGCGAATGTGGGCTCAGTAGCTGCTCAGGGCGGTCCGAGGAGTCCCCGTCTCGGTGGTCTATCCCCACCCTGACTTGACACGGGTCCTGCCCAGAGGCGCCTAGGCGAGAACCCGGAGGAGGGTTCATCTATCCACACCGGGTGCCTCCCAGAGGAGAGGGACAGTCAGGTGTAGCTGCCTCTGAACCGTAGTGGCCGCCAGCCTCTGCCGCGGACGCACACCCGAGTGATGGTGATGGGGAGTGTGCAGAGGCTGTGGTGCCGTGGTGCGGAGCAAAGGCGACGTTTCCGACAGGCGCTGGGTGGGGCCCAGTCCTTTGTCCCAGGCCATGGCTAGAGCGCAGAATTGTACAAAGCTATACCTCCCAGGCTGCGGGGAGGAGGGGTGTCGGTAACGTGTGTGTGTGTGTGTGTGTGTGTTGGCTGGGGTCCTTTTGGTGTCAGTAGCTCTAATAGAAAGATTTGTTGGTTAGAGAATTAGGTATATATTCAGAAAGCGAAGGACGTTAACTTTTAAGCGGATCTGTTTCCAAGAATTTGGGATTAGGAATGCGAGTAGTAAAAATTCTAGCGGCGAGAGCAACCTACATTTACAGCATTAAAAATTATGATGGATCCTGACTCAGTGATTCCCACCTGTAGTCGCAGCTATTAGGAGGTTGAAGTAGAACAACTGCTTGAGTCCAGGAGTTCAGGGCCAGCCTGGACACACAAAAAGACCCGTTTCAAAAAACTCAATAAATAAACATAAAAATTAAGGAATGATAAAATGCTTAAGAAAAAGTCTTTCTACCTCTTCAGTCTCCATTCTTTCAACCCTCCTCGCCCAACAGGAAGCTGCTACTGTTAGTTTCTTACACAGGTTTAGATTATTTTTATACATACCCAAGAAATAAAGACATTTTTTTTCTTAATATTTTTCTTCACCTTGGTTTTGTTTTTATTTTCTTAGTACAACTTTTATGTCAGAGCTTTGCTGTCCAAGGGCATCAGACGACTTTTCTGCCAAAATCTCTGAGCAACTGTTAATTTACTTTTGAGTTTGTAGAGGAAGGAATGGAGCCTTTGGATCAAAGTTGAGGGTGATAGATCCTAGAAAGTCACCAATCAGCCCAGTATTCATGTCAGGTAATGGGAAAGATGATTTATCAAATGGTTTATTGTTGTTTCTCTCTGAGCAGCATGGGGAAATGTCCTGGAAATAAGACAGACTAAGTGCAATGTTCACCAACTAAACAGGACTCAGCCTGAGGAGTGATCCAGAAGAGGGTGACACTGACAACTCCAGCTTACCCACATGTCCTGGGTGGCACCTGGAAGTCCCAGGCCAGTGGTTGAGTGGATCAGAAAAAGTAATGTGTCAATGGAGGGTCTCAAAGTCACAGTCAAGGCTCCCTCCCTGACAGCCTGGTACATCCAAAAGGCAACATGTTGCCCCTTGATAAGGTGAAGGGTTTGCTTAGAACCCTTCATCAGCCAGGTTTTGATTTGGGTAAACTGTTCTGATTATTAAGCATAAAAGATGGGAAGTTTCCGGTTGTGGTAGTGGTGGGGGTTTTTGTTGTTGTTGTTGTTAAGAAATGGGGTCTTGGGGCTGGAGTTGTGGCACAGTGGCAGAGCACTTGCCTCACATGTGAGGAAGTGGGTTTGATTTTCAGCAGTATAAATAAATGGATAAAATAAAGGTCCATCGATAACTAAAAATATATTTTTTAAAAAATGGGGTCTTGCCTGGCATGGTAGCATAAGCCTGTAATCCCAGCGACTCCAGAGAATGAGACAGAAGGATTGCAAGTTCAAAGCCAGCCTCAGCAACTTAGCAAGGCCCTAAGTAATTCAGTGAGACCTTGTCTCTAAAATATAAAGAAGGTCTGGGGATGTGGCTCACTGTGTAAGTGCCCCTGGGTTCAATCCCAAACAGAAAGGAAGGAAGGAAGGAAGGGAGGGAGGGAGGAAGGGGGGAGGGAGGGAGGGAGGGAGGGAGGGAGGAAGGAAGGAAGGAAGGAAGGAAGGAAGGAAGGAAGGAAGGAAGGAAGGAAAAAAATGGGGTTTCACTATGTTGCCCAGGCTGGCCTTAAACTCCTGGGTCCAAGTAGTCCTCCAACCTTAGCCTCCCAAGTAACTGGGACTACAGGTACACACCACCATGCCCAGCTAAGTGGAAGAGTTTTTAAATACTTTCTTTCTGAAATACACATTCAGAAAAGTAAGCAACTCAATGAATTTTCACAAAATGAATATCCCCATATAACCTGCATCCAGACCAAGACAGAGCACATTCCCAGCCCCCCTAAAAGCTCTTTCATGGCCCATTTCAATCATTTTCCCCATTGTTAACCATTATTTTGTCTTACATCACCATTAATTTAATTTCACAAAAATGGAATCACATGGTGTTATGATTTGGATCTTCAATGTCTGCTCCAAAGATTCATGTATTGGGGCTGGGGTTGTGGCTCAGCGGTAGAGTGCTTGCCTGGCACATGCAGGGCCCTGGGTTCAATGCTCAGCACCACATATAAATCAACAAAATAAAGGTATTGTGTCCACCAACACTAAAAAAATAAATATTTTTTAAAAAAGATTTGTGTATTGAAGCCTTGGTCCCCAGTGCAGTATTGTTCAGAGGTGGGGCTTCTGGGAAGTGATTGGATCACAAAAGCTCTAACCTCATCTAAGGATTTATAATTGGATGACACTATCAGGAGGCGGGACATAGTTGAAGCAGTGAGTCCTTGAGGGTGTGCCCTGGGAAACTATCTTGTCCCTGGCTCCTTCCCCTCTCTCTGCTTCCTGGCGGCCAGGAGCTGAGCAGCTTTCCTTGGCCACACCCTTTTGTCATGATGTCCACTTTGCCTCAGGGTCAAAGCAATGGAGCTAGCCAGCTGTTCTAGTGACCAGAACGTCTAGTGATGTTCTAGTTTTGCATCGTTGTGACCAAAAGACTTAGCAAGAACAACCTTAAAGGAGGAAAAGTTTATTTTGGCTCATGGTTTCCAAGGTTCGGTCCATGGTTGACTGACTCTGTGTACCTCTGCACCAGAGGTGGAGGCAGAACACCTTGATGAAAGGGCATGGCAGGGAGAGCAGCTCAGGATGTGGCAACTAGGAAGCAGAGAGCTCTGCACACCGAGGCCAAAATACGAACCCCAAAGGCATACCCTCAAGTGACCTACTCCCTCCTGCTGCCCTCACTTACCTACAATGACTGCCCAGTTCATCCAGTTATACCTTTCATAATCTTATCACTTCACCTCTGAAAATTCTTGCATTGTCTCACATCTGAGCTTTAGGGGGACACCATAATACTAACCATGGACTGAAACCATGAGCCAAAATAAATCTTTCCTCCTCTAAGTTTTGTTTTGTTCTTTTTATGTTTGTTTGTCTGTTTGTTTTGTTTTGTTTATACTGGGGATTTAATCCAGGGGCATTTAAACACTGAGCCACATCCCCAGCCCTTTTTTTATTTTTTATTTTGAGACAGGGTCTCGCTAAGTTGCTTAGGGCCTTGTTAAATTACTGAGGCTGGCTTTGAACTTGCAATCCTCCTGCCTCAGCCTCCTGAGCCACTGGGATCTAAATTGGTTTTCTCAGGTATTTTGGTCACAGAGACTAAACTGATTAGCACATACAACCTGTGCTCGTAGCATCTGGCTCCTTCCACTGAACATTGTTTGAGAGCGTCGCCCATTTGTTTTCTGCAGCTGTAGCTCCTGCTCACTGTTATAATATTCCATTGTGTGAACATAACACAATTGTTTTTAGCCCTTCCACTGCTGTTGAGCATTCACTGTTTTTAATTTCTGGCCAAGAGTAGCGTTTCTGTGAACGTTCTAGTACGAGTCTCATGGTCACATAAGCCCTCGTTTTCTTGAGTAAATACCCAGGGGAGAAATGCTAAGGTCATGGGAGGGATAGGATTAGCCTAAATAGATATTTTCAAACTGTTTTCCAAAGTTGTCATACACACTCTATGATATCATTTATATAAAGTTCAAAAATAGGCAAATCAAATTTATGATGGTAGAAATCAAGATAGTAGCTGCCCCTGGGAAGTACAATTGGGAGGGGCTGTGGAAGGATTCTGTGGTGCGGGTGATGTTCTGTTTCTTGATCTGACACTGGTGGCATGGGTGTGTCCACTTTTGGAAAGTTGTGGAGCTGTATGCACTGATACTGTGTGCATTTTTCCGTGTGTATGTTACACTTCAATTACAAGTTTATTTCAAAAGACTAAGGGGGGCTTCAGATCCCTGAATGGAACCAACTGAACCCTCTGAGCACTTTCCAATCCAAGGTGGACGTACATCTCTTGGAGGGACATAGAAGCAAATGAAGACATGTTACATGTCCCCAAACACCCCAGTAGGCACTCCTCCTGCTGCCATCTGTGGTTCTCCTCTCTCTCTCTCTCTCTCTCTCTCTCTCTCTCTTCCCTAAGACAGCTCCCAAACATCTGGCTGCATTTGGCTTTATCTCTTCCTCTCCCACCTCTGGATTTAGCCCATTCTTTCCACCCTCCTACTTGACAACAATTCAGAAGAAATGATGCCAGTCACTGTGCTGGTTACTGGGGGTGAACAACACATAACCAGAGCCACAAGGAGCAGGGAGGGACACAGATCGCTTCAGCAGAAGGCATTTGATGTCATGTGATACGCACTCCCTGGCCACCTCTGCAAATATTCTCCAAGAATAAAACCCACCAACGTTGGAATCCTCTGTGTTCTAGCCCAGAAGTTTTGAGTTATAAGAAACTCACTCCAGTTGCATCATAGGATGGAAGTTTATCAAAAGGATGTACTGGACAGGCTCCCAGGAAGAGTGTGACAATCGGGCACGAAGAAATGGGGTCTGGAATAAGGGTGCGTGAAACATCAGCTGCACAAAGCTTGCCTGGCACACAATTTCTTCCCAACTGTTAACCCCTATGCCAATGCCTCCCTATTTACCATGCTTCCTATCCCAAGTCATAGGCCCAGATCAGTCCCTTTACTTCTCCCACTCTCGGCTACCAGGCTACAAGGGAGGATCACTAGTCACCTGAGAACTGGCTCCCCCCAGTTCCTAATTTCCCAGGAGCACTTTATTCCTTCGTGGCAACCCTCATTCCCTTCAACATGGTACACAGGCCCACAGGAAAAGGACAGGAGCTCACTCAGTCAAGGAGAGGGATGCCAGCAACAATGACGCTGATGACATCTGTGTCTGCTCCTCGTGCTTGAGAGAGCCAGTTAAGCAGGGCCCGGCCCCTGGGGTTGGGTGGAGGCACCTCTTTTCCAGGGGCTAGATCTCATACAAAGATGTCTGCTCAGGCACCCTCACAGCCTGGCATGCCCTCACCATAGGGACCACCAAACCTTGATTTCCTCAGTCCTAAGTCCTGAGAGGGACAACCTCCTTCAGGAAGCCCATAACCAGAATGGCTGGGGTCACCAAGACAGAACTGGTCTGCTGCCAGCATTCCCATCAATGTCAAAAGTCCCGGGAATGCTCATTAGTTGGAAGTTCTTTGGAAATAGAAGTTCCAAATGTACTTTGGACTCAGAATAAAAACTCCATTGCCCAATCTTCCTTGCAGCTTTCAGTGACCACATGACTAAATTCCAGCCAATGGGAAGGGAGTGCAACTGACATATGCTACTTCTGGGTTTGATTGACAAGTGCTTTCCGTTTCCACTCTTTCTCTTCTCACTGGAGGGCTGTAGACATGGTGGGGCCATAGTGAACCTCACAATCAAAGACCACCTTTGATGGAGGAAAGTAAAATAGAAGTATCTTGAGCCCCAACACTTTATACCACCATAGCATACCCAGACTAGTAGGCAAGAGAAAAACAAAATTCTATCATGTTGATGTCATTGTATTTGATCTCTTATAAGAGAAGCCTGAGTTGTATTCTGCCTGGTACAAAGTTTCTTGGCAACTCTATGAGGTCTCAGATACTATTCTAATCCATCCAAAAAGTCCAGGGTGGGCTTTGAGAAGAAAGATATGAAGAAACAGTGCCTCCTTCGGAAGAGAAATGGAGAGACAAGAAGAGACCCAGAGAAAAGTTAGAGACAGAGAGAGAAGGGGACAACAGGACCAGCTCAGTTCTTTTCAGGATCCCTCAGAGGCCACACCCTCCCAGGGTAGACTGGGTTTCACCATCTCCTCTTACCACCCATTTTTCTTGGGGGTGAGAGGCTTGGAGCCAGTCATAGAAAGTCAGATGTCACTGCGCTGTTTGCACAGAGGTAGGTAAGACCCAACGCCGCCTCCTTCACATTTCTGGAGTCATCACAGATGCCAGCAACCTCCTCTTCCTGAGGGCAGGTAATGCCACTGGTCAGCTCAGGGGCAGAGAACAGGATGAAGTTCCACGTGTGGCTGCATCAGGATCAATGAGCTTCTCACAAAGAAAATCCTGGTCACAGGACTCTGGGTGCACAGGAGGGCCATCCCCCTACCTCCAGCCCTCAGCCCCCAGCCCTTGGTAAGAGTCCCAAGGGAATTGGTAGGAGTTTTGAATGACTAAAACTGACACCAGATGGGTGATCAGGAGAAGAGGCACATCCCAGTGGAGGGGAAACAGACTTTCACCCTTGATCAGGTAACAGGCAGGCTCAGGAGTGGGGAAGAAAGACCTCAAATTAAAAGTCAAAACATCTCGGAAGTGTGGGTGATGCTAAGACCAAAAAATCTACCAGAATCAGGGAGCCAGTCCCCCAGCAAACACCCAGTGGCTGCTCTCAGCCTCAGAATCTTGCTCTCCCCATCTTCCAAGTGATGCCAGTTCCCTTCCCAACTCCCCATGATTGTAGGAAATGACCACAAATTCCACCACCTGGTCCCAGGCACCATCTTATCGATAAGTGCAGCCTCTAGATGCCAGCCAGGCACTATGGGTAGCCAGGCCTCAGGTCTGCATGTGGCTGTGTGTTGACTGAGTGATTACCTGCGTAGTGTCTTTCTGAGGAGCCATCTCCACAGAATTCTCGCCCACGTTCAGTTTATGAAAACGCCTCCTCCTACAGGCAGGAATGGAGTCAGAGAGGCTCCCTGCTCCCTACCACCTGCCCTCAACCTCCCTCCCCACCCACATGCTGGCCCAAGACTGCCCACTATACAGAGCAGGGGAAGCCCTGTGCACCATGGGATACCTTATCTTTTTTTTCCCTCCCTGGCCCGTTCTGTAGCCCAAACAGGGAAGGGAAAAGAAAAGTAAGAAAGCTACAGAAAGATGGATGGAGAAGCAACTCTGGAAGGGATTCCCAAATTTGGAAGAGGTGGGCTGGGAAGTATGTGGCTTGTGAATTTGGGAAGAGGAAGGTTCCCCTAAAGGATATGGGGCAATGTTGGAGGAAAAGGGCATAGAAAGGCGGCCCACCCTCTCTCTAGACCCACCTCCAGTTGTAGCAGGCCCCCAGGCCCAACAGCAGGCACAGGCAGCCCAATAGCAGCCCCAGGACCCACAGGAGCCACTGGAACACATGTAGCCGGTGCAGGGCTGGAACATGGAGGAGGTCCTCAGGGGACAGCTGTGGCTCATGGCCCCCAGTGCTCCCTCCCAACACCTTGGCTCACCCAAGATGAAGACTTCTATTCTAACTTTTCCTTCATTTCCAAGCACCCACCCCCATGCAATGCAAGAGCACTCTAAGCAATCTTTTAGACTACAAAGATAGTCTTATGGCAGACAAACAGACTCAGGGAAGACAACCTTTGGACCTGAGATCTATGCCTTTGTGCAAAGTGGCCTGGGAGCCCCCTCTCCTCACCTCTGACCCCAAAGTAGGTGGAGGCAGAGGCAGAACCCAAGGCATTGGAGGCAGAGCACACGTATTCCCCCTGGTCACTGGGCCGCAGTTCCTTGATGTCCACCCTTAGGGCATTGGGGGAGGCCGAGACATGGATGTGTGGCTCAGTGGGAGCTCCCTGAGGCTTGCTGGAGGCCACCAGTCGGCTGCCAAGGTGAAGGGTCAGGCTGGCAAAGGGCTCACTGTCCACTTGGCAGTCCAGGATACCCTGGAGGCCACCCTCAGGCTCCACAAAGACTGTCATGGTGGGCACCTTGGGAGGGTCTGTAGGGAGAAAAAGAGTATGGTGATTGTAGAAAATGACTACAAATTCCACCCTTCCTGCACCCATGCAGCTTGTCTGGTACCCCTCCCATGAAGGGATAAAGCCTATTTCCTCACTTTTTGACTCTGTAACTCACTTCAACCAATTAAAGCAAAAACGACATTGAGGGACTTTAGAGATAGACCTCAAGAAGTCTTGAAACTTCCATTCTGCTTCCTGAAATGCAACCATGTGGGAAGCCCAGGCCAGCCTGCTGAGCACATGTAGCCCAAACACAGCCATAAGAATGAGACCATCTTAGACAATCCAGCCTCAGTGGAGCCACTAAACAATGGCAGCCACATGCAGTGAGATCCCAACTGAGCCTAGCCCAAATTTTTGACCCATAGAATTGTGAGCTTGGGGTAGCTTGTTACATAGTAATAGCTGACTGCTGCAGAGGTAACTTGTTACATAGCGATAGCTGACTGCTGCAGCATGGGTGCTAGGGAAGACTGGAGCAGGAGACCAAGGCTGACAAAGGCCTCCTGTATGCCAGGCACTCAGAATGCTTTATCTCCTGTATTTCTCCCAAGAAGATGTATTCCCCATTTTACAAAAGAGGAAACCATGACAAATGCACAAGAGCATACAACCAGTTGACAGCAGAACCCAGGATTCCATTCCTGTAAAGCCTTTACTCTTGGCAGGCAGCAGAGGAGGAGGACCTGAGGGTCATGGAGGATGTGGGGAGACCAAGGCTGGTGGAAGAGAGTTCACACTTACAGAGCACACGGAGCATGACTGGAGCAGAGGTGGTGGCCCCAGAGGGGAGGTCGGCCAAGCAGTGGTACAGCCCAGCCTGGGCACGGGCCACGTGGGTGAAAGTGAGAGTGGACACAGGCTCCGTGTGTAGTGGTCGGCCATTCCAGAACCATGTGAAGGTGGCATTGCTCACAAGCCCAGGGCCACCAGGGAGGTGGCAGCTCAAGTTCAGTGCTGCACCCTCAGGCACATCCAAGCCTGGCTCAGCTACCACACGCACACCTGCAGGCCAAGGATGGAAGGTGGTCAGTGAGTTGTACCTGCCTCTGGGCATTGCAGGGAGGTCTCAATCTGTCTTGGGATCTGTGCCTTGCAAGATGGGACTGCCTCTCCCTTCACATGGAGGGCAAGAAGAGGGCTGTCCCACATCCGTACTCTGGGGCTCCCAGGACAGGACTGTGCCTCCCTTACAGACAGGCCGCCTGAGAGATGAGGATCTCCACCCCAATCTGAGGGTAAGGCTGTCTCTCTCCCTGCTCCAGGCTTTTCCAGGGCAGATCTGGGACCCCCACCCCAGATTGGGAGGGTGGGGTTATCGCCTCTCCATCGCCACTTCCCTTGGGCTTCGCAACACCTCCCCCTTGCTGTGTCTTCACCACCAGAATGGGCAACCTTCTCCAACAGAATAGACTTCTCAGGGCAGTGCTCTCTCATACACCTTCAGGACAGTCCCCTCTAGTGGAAATCCCAGCCCCTCACATGGACTCTGGCCTCAGTGCCTGAACCCCAAGCCCAATCTCCCTTCTTGCCTCTCCTTTCTTACTCACCTTCTGCCTGCAGCTTCCCACTAGTGCTGACGGAGCCCAGCAAGTTGCGGGCTGTGCAAACATAGGTGTCGTCATCACCTGCATGCACATCTTGCACCTGCAGCCGTAGTGCATTGCGGGCCACCTGCACATGGCCCTGCCTCGGTGCTGAGTCATGGAGCCCATTGCTGGTAGCTAACACTTTGCCATTGTGGGACAGGGTCAGCTCGGCAGGAGGTTCGCTGTCCACAGTGCACTGCATCACGGTCATGGGTCTGGCCCTTGAGTCACGGAAGGAGGACAGGACGGCATCTCGAGGGGCATCTAGGGGTGGGGCAGGGCACAGGTGGGAGTGTTGCCTATGCACTACCCATTGACCACCTGCCTGATGCTGTTGAGGCAGAAGCCTCTGGACAAATGGTCACTTTCTAGAAGAAACATCTCAGGAGTCCTGTAGGCAGAGTCCTCCAGGCAGGGTTTGTAAGGCCATAGGGTGTCTTTTCTTATAACCTTTGTCCTTGTTTCTCCAAATGCCCATTCCTGAGCCCATTGCAGTCCCGTGCCCTCCCTCACTGAGCCCAGAAGCACCTCCCACCACCCTCATCCCAGGCAGCCCCAACCAGCCTCCCTCACTCACAGAGGACTTTCAAGGCTGCAGGCCGGGAGCTGCGTGTGCCCTGGGCATCCTGCACCTGGCAGGAGTAGGCACCTGCGTGAGCCCTTGTGGCCACCGGGAACTCAAGTGAGGTGCCTGGCCCCTCCTGCAGCCAACGGCCATTGTGGTACCAGGTATAGAGGCTGGGTGGGCGGGCTGCGGTGTCCTCACATGTCACTGTGATAGGGTCCCCCTCAGATACAGTAGCCGAGGGAGTGAGTGTCACCCGTACACCTGAGACGAGAAGGTCAGGGTCTGTTGGGGCCAGCCAGACACCACAGCTGATTCCCACCCCTGTGGCCCCCCACCTGGCCCCCACCCACCCTCTAGCCGCAGCTCCAGGGATGTGTTGGCCTGGCCGAGGGGGCTGTGGGCAGAGCAGCTGTAGAGCCCCTCATCACTCAGCTGTGGCTCCTGTAGTTCCAGGCGCAAGGTGTTTGGGACAGAGGTAGCAGTTGAAGAGGTCAGGAGGCGACCCGCATGGCTGAGGATCATTTGGGCAGGTGGGCGGCTGTCCACAGTGCACAGTATCAGAGCCAGCTGCCCACCGCGGCTCTCTAGGAGGTAGGTCAGACGCAGGCTGCGGGGCGCATCTGTAGAGACCCGGAGGGCATACAAATTTAGATGAAAGTCTTACAGAGGCCAGTTTTAAAGTGCATAGGGACTGAGGAGGGCCCTGGCTCCCCACCCCATGGGCCCTCTAATTATCCAATTTGGGTGCTACTCCTCTGCCCTGAAAAGATCTGTGTCTACTGCCCCCAGCTCTAATGCCCCTTGTCCAGTGCTCCATCAGCTGGCTGGGAGCTGAGTCCTTGGGCTAAATGCCTGTGACACTCTGGCCATTCCCTGATCCCTGTGAGCTGCTGTCGTTCCTTTCAACCCCACCCTGCACCCAACCAGACTCACAGAGGATGTCCAGGGTGGCAGGTCTGGAGAGGTGGGGTGGCTGGCCAGGGAGCCCTACACCACAGCGATAGGAGGCAGCATCTGTGACCGTGACATTGGGCAAGGAGATGGAACGGGCACCGCGGCGCTGCTGCCCATCCTGGTACCACGTGTAGGTGAGCTGGGTCAGGCTGGCGGCCCATACAAGGCAGGTCAGGTTCACCTGCTGCCCCTCCTGCACCACGGCCTTGGGCCACACCTGCACACTCACAGCTGGGGAGAGAGGGAGGGCAGAGGACACCAGTGAGCATCTTGAGGCTGTGCAGGTCTTGAGGCTGAGCTTAGGAAATGGCTCACTGTTTCTTGGATGGTCCCAAATGGAGCTCTGCAGAGTCCTAGAAGGTCCCAAGCCCCTCCCTGCCCCTGGTAGAAGGCAAATGGGGTGAACACCATGAACCCTACACTATGGTGGTTTCCCCTGATTAGTTTTATCTACTGGGGCATCCAAGAAAAATCCTGTTTTAAAAAGGCTCTTCTGGGAAACCTAAGCCTGAAGACCACTGGGCTTAGGCAGCATGGGAATGGAGGCTGTCCTTATGCTCCCAGGCTTCTAGGGTCCTCTCCCACCTTCTCTCCCCTCTTCTATGAGACCTATGCGCGCGTGCGCACACACACACACACACACACACACACACACACACACTGACCCTGGGCATCGAAGTTGGCTGAGGCAGAGGCCCGGCCTAAAGAGTTGGTGGCCTCACAGGTGTAGACACCCTCATCCTCCAGCACTACATTGTGAATCTCCAGGCGCAGTGTATTGGGGGCCACAGCCACCTGCAGCCGAGGAGAGTTGCTTGCAGGTTCTGTCACACCTTGTAGGGTGGAGGCCACAAGGCGGTCCCCATGAAGCAGCTGAAGCTGTGCTGGAGGGTCACTGTCCACACGGCACAGGAGAAGACCCAGTCGCCCTGGGCCTGTGTCCATCAGGGTGGTAAGTGTGGCTTGTCGTGGAGTGTCTACACCAGGTGGGGAATGGTCAGGGTGTGGCCCAGGGTCCCTCATCCAGGGCTCTGTCATGGTGGCAGAGTCCAGGACCAGGAAATGCATCCTCTCCCCCACATGTGAATGGGAAAACACTCTTACAGGACACATGGAGGCTGACTGGAGTGGCCAGGCTGGTGGTTGCTGAGCCTGGGGCCTGAGCTTGGCAATGGTAGGCCCCAGCTTGCTTCAGAGTTATGGCTGCAAAACGGAGTGTGGCAGAGTTCGACTCCGGGAGGAGCTGGCCATCTCGATACCAGTGGTATAAGGTCCCTTCAGGGACCCCCGTGGGCACCTGGCAGCTCAGGACCACAGCCTGGCCCTCCTGAAGCTCAGGCGATGGTGAGACCTGGACCCAGGCTCCTGCAAAGAGAAACCAAGGACAGGTGGGGGCTTGCCAACATCCCTCCTGCAGTCTGGGACTGTATGTGTCTCTGCCCAGGATTGCAAAACCCCGCCCCTATATCCAGGGTCCACTTTTAGCTCCATCTCTGCCTTTCCTGCCCAACTTGCCTGCATAGACTCCACCCTGGTTTTTCACCACCCACCACCTGGAGTTATGGTTTTGCTCTGTCAATCAATCTTGCCTACCAGTGAGTAGGCTTTATGGGAACCAGGCTTGTGTGACCTGTAACCCCATCACCAGGTTTAGCACCTATATGTGTTAGCTCTTGACAAATGTTGCATTGACCCATGAAGCACTGAAATAGGAGGGGGTTAGGTCATGGCAAGGGCTATTGATTGACTGTGAATGGGACTATGTGGGTGGCCCAGGACTTGAAGGGAGGTTGGCAGCTGTGTGACCTTGAGTACTTTCTAGCCCTCTCCAGCCCAGTCCTGCACTCAGGCTCCAGGCAAAAGAGTCCAGGTATTGGGCAGTGAGCAAAGGTCAGCTTCTTGATACCCCCTGGCTCTGGAGCAGGAGACCAGGGTGGAGGTGGGGAGGAGGGACAGCTGGGATGGTAACTGAGAGCACAGGCCATACCAGGACCAGAACCAAGTTGGTCCAGAGTTAGCAGAATCATGTGCCCATGAGCAAGCTCCTAAAATTCTGACCCTCAATTTCTCTACCTGTGAAATGGGTATAATAAGTAAGAAAATATACACAGAACCAATATCCAAAGCAATGCCCCCAAATTGCTTTTGCTTGTCACTGTGGGAAAAGAAAAGTTTATTTTTCTTTGGCCTTTGCTTTGCAGACAATATCTTTCCTTTTTTGTTTATTTGCTTAGGGATAATTTTTGTAGAGAATATATACATATATATATATATATATATATATATATATATATACATATTATATAAATATGTATATATGAATATGAATGAAGAATATAAATATGTATAAGAAAGAATATACACATATATATGTGCATATATACATAATATACATACACATTCAGTTTTGTATGAGACTACCTACTATGTAACAGAATTATAGTGTTACAAAATAAGTTATGCCACAAAGTGCTGGAACCAAGCAAACCATCTCGTGCAATTGTTGCTGCCTCCTAGTGGTTGCTATAGTTATTACAAGTGAAAATATCTAGTGGAAGTCAGGCATGGATGCACATACCCGCAATCCCAGCTATTAAGGAGACTGAGGTAGGAGGATTGCAATTTGACGCCAGCCTCAGCAACTTAGTAAGATTCTGTCTCAAAAAGAACTGGGGGTGCAGCCTTGAGTTCAATCCTTGGTACAAACAACAAAAATCTAGCAGGAGGCATTCTGCTGACTGGTTGGAAACTGTCCCCTAACCAATGCCAAAAGACTCACATTTCTGACAAAATTGATGGCACCCCAGCCCCAAGTCTGACCTAAGTAGCTTCCCTGGGCTTCAATGTCTTTCACACCATGAGAGCACTGACACTCACCTCGGACCTGGAAGAAGAGTGAGGTGTTGGCTGATCCAAGAATATTTGTGGCCTCACAGCGGTAGCTTCCAGAATCTCTAAGACCCAGTTCTCGAATCTCTAGCTGTAGGGAGTTGGCCATGGCCTTGGCCTGCAGCCTGCCATGGGATGGCAGCTGAGGTCCCAGACTGCTAGCCAGGAGGTGCTCTCCATGGAATAGGGCTAACTGAGCCACGGGACGACTGTCCACAGTGCAAACGAACAGAGCCATGTGGCCCTGGCCCACGTCCAGGAGGGCCGACAGCTTTGGTGGGTCTGGGGGATCTGCAAGAATAGGGAGAACTCACGATACTGCAGCTCATCTCACCACATTCCAAGTGCCACGCCTTGGCCCCTTCTCACTGCACACGCACAGCCCAAGCCCAAGGTAGCCCATGGCCAGTCCAGGCTCTTACCTCCCGAGCCCTTTGTGCCCCTGAGCTCCTCCACCCTCCAATCCCCAGTTGCCCTTGGCCAGAACTCACAGAGCACACTCAGGATCACAGGAGCAGAGAGCTGGGCACCATCCTCCATGAGGAGGCGACAGGCGTAGAGGGCGGCATCGGTTCTGGACACGGGCAGCAATCTCAGAGTTTCCAGGGGGCCCTGGGCCCACAGTGCCCCATTCCGAAACCAGGAGAAGTTGGCAGGGCTGCCTGTGGCTTCCTGGCTCACATTGCAAGTCAGGTTGGCCTCTGAGCCCTCCCAAAGCGTGTTGGATGGTGTGATGACCAGGACTGTGGCTGGACAGCAGGCAGCATGGGCTCATGAGAGACAGACCCCACTATGACTACCCCCTGCCCAACCCAGGGGCCTGGGGCAGGGAGGGAAGGAGACCCCTTGGGCTGCCCACAGTGTAGGGAAGACAGCAGAAGAGCTCATGGGAGAGCCATGAGAAGCAGGTACTAGAGGACATGGAGACCCAGGCCAGAGAGGGGGCATAGTAGAGGAGAAAGAACAAGACAGCCCTACTGTCCTTTGCTCAGAGATCAGCCTCACAGTTCCAAATCTGTCCCTGACCAAAACTGAGCATAGGAAGGATCTGAAGCTTTGGTTTCCCTCAGTGTGGAGGTTTCCCAAGACAGATAGTCAAAAGACACCCAGGGGACCCCACTCTGTCACTGGGAGCAGCTTTGCCTCCCACTGCTGAACAGGGGTGTTTTCGCCTGATCAGCCCTCCCCAGAACAGGAGAGGCAGAGGCAGGAGCTCCAGCCCCTAGCCCCCAGCCCACCGGTCCCCTGCACCCACTCACCCTGGGCATTGAAGATGGCCGAGGCTGAGGAGTTGCCCAGGGCATTGCTGGCCTCACACAGGTACAAGCCCTCGTCCTCCACCACTGGATTGCGAATCTCCACACGTAGCGAGTTGGGGGCTTTGGTGACTTTTGCACGCTGGGAGCAGCCCCCACAGGTGCTGCAGCCACCGGCTGGTGACAGAGAACTAGTCACAACATGGTCCTTGTGGAGCAGCCTTAGCTGAGCAGGAGGATCACTTTCCACCCGGCACAGGAGGACACCAAGCCGTTCAGCCCCAGCTCCGGCAGCATTGAGATCCAGCTGGGCGGTGAACAGGGGCTGGCGTGGGGGGTCTGTGGGGAGGAAGAACATGGCCACTCATCCCAGGGCCACAGGCTGGCTAGGCTCCCAGGACACACTGAAAAAAGGCATGTCCCTAGATTGACCACAAACAGCTGTGCAGTTGTGCACTGCACAAAGGTAACCAGACCAGGATGGGTGGGATTCAGCCCATGCTCCTGGCTCTCACCTGTGCCCGGGTACTGTATTGAGTCTTCCTAGAAGGAGAGCCATTTGTTAGTTGCAGCAAAGATGCCACATGAGCTAGAGGCTACTCTACAGAAATCCCATCTGCTCCTGAGCCCAGCACCCTCATAGCAGTCCCTTGGAGCCTTGCTCTCGGTTCCATTGAGCTTGCCCCAGGGCCCTACCTGCCTGTCTCTCTGACCTCAAAGCCAGCTCTTGTGATACTGCATAATGCCTTCAAAAGCCTCTTTCTAAAGGTTTCTCAAGAGAGATGGTCAAAAGACACCTAGCAGTCAAGTCCACCACATGATCTCACTCAGAAAACCCCCGATGAGGCAGCTGCCCTCACCACAAGCCCTGAGACAATGCCCCTGTGCACACTGTCAGGGGAGACTTTCTGGAACTTAAGCATGCTCTACACATGACTCAGCCCCTCTGGATAATATGGAGCATGCTCCCTTGGGAGGGTGCAGAGGGGCTGGTGAGGAGCACTGAGGGAGGAGACTCTCCAGGAATCGGGGAGGGCTCAGCCTCTGGCGTATGTGCACATGTATAGGAGTTCGGCATCCCTGAGTCACCTGCAGGCAGTTTGGATATGGGGCCATGGTGGCACTGAGACTTAGGGACAGAGGGACTGGGATTGGAGGGCAGAACTCAGGGAGCAGAGGAAGCCCTGGCTCATTTCCCCAGCGCTGGGTGGCCAGGGCCACTGTGGCCAGGCCTGTGACCACCCTCCTGATGTAGACCCCAGAGGAGGACTGGGCCAGGAGAGCCTGCAGGATGTGGGGACAGCTGGCAGTCCCAGTGGGCTGACCCTCCCCCAGTAGGCAGTGGCTGGTGGCAAGGCTGCTCACAGAGCACGGTGAGGACGACAGGCAAGGAGGGGCTGCTGGTGCTGTGGCTGTCCTGGGCCCGACAGTGGTAAGAGCCGGCATCGCGGCTGGAGGCAGCAGGAAGCAGGAAGTTGCTGCTGGGTCCCTCGTGAAACAGGACTCCATTGAGGTACCAGGAGACACGGGTGTCCAGAGTCGGACTCAGGCCGCTCCTGCAGCTCAGAGTCACCGCCTGCCCCTCCACCACCTTGGCTGCTGGACGGATGATGAGGCGGGCCACTGGCAGGAGGGGGAGAAAAGAGGCTTAAAGAGGCTGCGAGGTCCCCACCCTCCATGTCACCTGCCATAGGAAACCCTGTAGGTTTCTCCTCACCCCACATGACTGTGGGCAGGTCTGAGCTTTGTGGTGGATCAGGAGGATTTGGCCTTGATGCTAATTCAGATCCACTGCAGCACAGTTGAGAAGGTCTCTGAGCTAGAGCCCAGGTTCCTGTCAAAAGCTTAGCTGGATGGATTGGCTACATCTTCCATAGCCTCAGAAGGGAAGGGCAGCAGTTGGAAGACCTTACTTCCTGCATCTGACTCTTAGCAGAGAGCCTGGCCCAAAAGTTTAACAAATAAAAAATAAACGAATGTTTATAAAGGACCCTCCAAGTTCAGAGTCCAAGTATAATCTGCAAAAGTAATGATGTGCATTGCCACATTTCCCGTTTTGCCTTGGCTTCTAGGAACTTCTGA
The DNA here is from genome assembly GCF_048772815.1 of Callospermophilus lateralis. Lineage (NCBI taxonomy): Eukaryota > Metazoa > Chordata > Mammalia > Rodentia > Sciuridae > Callospermophilus > Callospermophilus lateralis. The sequence continues at coordinate 170,124,926 of NC_135307.1, read as the reverse complement.
GGTTAGAATGACCAGATAGCTCAGATCTTTAATATGACCTAACCAACTAGTTCAGCCTCTCCGTTGAGTCACCTGGACTTTTAAAGGGAAGAGGTCAGAGCATGCCTCCTTTGGGGGGGTTTCCCCTATCCACTCCCCTGCAATCTGTGCCCGTGTTACCATTGGCATGGAAGTCCAAGGTGGAGGTCGAATTTCCAAGAGAGTTGGTGGCTGAGCACTCATACTCTCCACTGTCAGCTTGTTGCAGGTCTCGGATCTCCAGGCGCAGGGAGTTAGGAGCAGAGGAGATACTGAAGCGTGGGCTGTAATCCCTCTCCTCAGAGCTGGAGGCCAAGATGAGGCCACCATGTGACAGCACCAGTGTGGCCACAGGCTCACTGACCACGGAGCAGTGAAGGATTCCCATGAGCCCGGCCTGTGTCTCCAGGAAGGCGGTCAGGTCTGGAGTAAGGGGTGGGTCTGTGTGGAGACCAGAGGAGGACCTGTCATCCTCAGATGGAGATGCCCTGTTATAACCTATGACCCTGCACCCTGTTGCCCCATAGTGCCCAGGGACAGAGGGCAACCCCAGAAGCTCCTGAGCACCTGTCAAATGCACTTTTGCTCCTGGGCCAGGCAAATCACTCTGTTGTCCCAGTCGGTCCTCATGGCAAAATTACAAGCAGAGATGGGGCCCCACATTAAAGATGAAAAAAAATGGTAAAGACCAGATGGTGGACAGCACCTTAACCAAGCCATCAACAGGGACATTACCAGCATGGAACAAACTGACACCAGATAGATGCCTCCCAATAGGATGCACCAGGGTTGACACAGCATCACCCCTGCAACCTTCCTGCCCAAGCTCAGAGTCTTAGGCTATTTGAGTCACATAAATGCAAATTGAGGAATAGCACAGAACAACTGACCTATGCTCTTTAAGCTTCAATGTCAGGAAAAATTAAGAAAGACTGAGGAACTGTCCCAGAGAGACACAACAGAAGAATAAAGAGATATGTATGACAACCAAATGCAATGTGTGTACCCAGATCTTGGACCAGAAAAAAAAATGTGCTGCTGAGCACAATAATGCACACCTGTAATCCCAGCAGCTCAGGAGGCTGAGGCAGGGGATCATGAGTTCAAAGCCAGCCTCAGGAGTCCTTAGCAAGAAGACTGAAGCAGGAAACACTGCATTACCAGACCTTATACTATGCTACAGAGCAATAATAACAAAACAACAACATGGCATTTGTACCAAACTAGACATGTAGACCACAAAATACAAGACACAGATACAAACCCACATAAATATGGTTATCTCATACTAGACAAAGGCGCCAAAAAACATAAATTGGAGAAAAGATAGCCTATTCAACAAACGGTGCTGGGAAAATTGGAAATCTATATGTAGCAAAATGAAATTAAACCCCTATCTCTCACCCTGCACAAAATCAACTCAAAGTGGATCGAAGATTTAGACACTACAACAGAGACCCTACACGTAATAAGAAGAAATAGTAGGTCCAAATCTTCATCATGTTGGCTTAGGACCTGACTTCCTGAACAAGACTCCTAAAGTGCAAAAAGTAAAATCAAGAATCAATAAATGGAATGGATTCAACTAAAAAGCTTCTTCTCAGCAAAGGAAACAATCACTAACATGATGAGAGAGCCTACAGAATGGGAAAAAATCTTTACCACACACACATCAGATAAAGTACTAATCTCCAGGATATGTAAAGAACTCAAAAAACTTAACACCAAAACGAAACAAAACAAATAAATTTTGTTTTAATTTAAATGGGCTAAGGAACTGAACTGAACTGACACTTCACAAAAGAAGAAATACAATCAATCAGCAAACATGAAAAAATGTTCATCATCTCTAGCAATTAGAGAAATGCAAATCAAAACTACACTGAGATTTCATCTCACTCCAGCCAGAATGGCAGTTATCAAGAATATAAGCAATAATAAATGTTGGCAAGGATGTGGGGAAAAGGCACACTCATACATTGCTGGTGGGACTGCAAAGTGGTGCAACCAATATGGAAAGCAGAATGGAGATTCCTCAGAAGAAGTGAAATGGAACCACCATTTGACCCAGCTATCCCACTCCTCAGGTTATACCTAAAGGACTTAAAATCAGCATACTACAGCGACATAGCCACATCATTGTTTATAGCACCTCAATTCACAAAAGCTAAACTATGGAACCAATCTAGATGCCCTTCAACAGATGAATGGATGAAGAAAATGTGGTAAAGTTAAACAATAAAACATTACTCAGCCTCAAAGAAGAATGAAATTATGGCATTTGCAGGTAAATGAATGAAACTAGAGAATATCATGCTAAATGAAAAAAACCAATTCCAAAAAAACAAAAGCCAAACGTTTCCTCTGATAAGCAGATGCTGATCCATAGTGAGGTGGGGGGATAGGAAAGAATGAAGGAACTTTGGTTTGGGTAGAGGGGAGTGAGAATGAGAGACATTATTACCCTATATACATGTATGATTATACTACTGTAGTGACATTATTACCCAAAATACATGTATGATTACACCACGTACCACCAGAGGAATGAAAAGTTGTTCTCCATATGTGTACAGTATGTCAAAATGCATTCTACTATAAAATGAATAAGTAAATAAAATTTTTTAAAAAGAATGGGAAGTTATACTCCATGGATGTATGATATGTCAAAATACATTCTGCTGTCATGTATAACTAAAAAGAACAAATAAATAAAAAATTAAAAATAAAAACAAAGCCAAGGCTGGGGTTGTAGCTCAGTGGTAGAACACTTATCTGGCACATGTGGGGCACTGGGTTCAATCCACATAAAAATAAATAGATAAAATAAAGTCATGGTCCATCTACAACTTAAAAAAACTTAAAAAAAAAAGAAAAAAGAAAAAAAAGCCAGCCTCAGCAACAGTGAGGTGCTAAGCAACTCAGTGAGACCCCGTCTCTAAAATAAAATACAAAATAGGGCTGAGGATGTGGCTCAGTGGTTAAGTGCCTCTGAGTTCAATCCCCAGAACCCACCCTCCCAAAAAAACTTTTGTTCTAAAAGACATTGTGGAGTCAATTGCTAAAATTTGGATATGGACTATAGGTTAAATAATCATCTTGGATCAATGTCACACATCCTGAGTGTGATCTTTGTACTAGGGCTATGTAAGGGATTGATCTTAGGAAATACTCACTTGAGGAAGTTAGGGGAAAAGAGACATCATGTCTGCAACTGTAACGATGTGAATCAAGATGGTCCTCAATTTACAATTAGTCCGACTTTATAACAGTGTGAAAATGATACACATCCATTAAAAACTGCACTTTGAATTTTGAATTTTGATCCATTCCCAGGCTAGCAATTTCGTGGTATGATTCTTTCTCACACGTGTTGTTGGGCAGTGCAGCCCCCAGTGAGTCCCAAGACCGTGAGGGGAAGCTACTGACACCCTACTATATGCCCTGTGGCCAGCATTTTGGTGATTCAGCATTCCATAAGTCCCAAGAACTAGTCAACACTTTATATTATAAAGTAGGCTTTGTGTTAGATGCATTTGCCCACCTGTAGTTTAATTTGTTTTGAGCATGTAGGTTGAAGGTTGGTGAAGCTAAGCTACACTGTTCAGTAGATTCTTGATTTTGATATTTTCAATTGACAAAAGGTTTGAGATGTAGCCCCATCATAAATCGAGGAGCACTTGTTTGAAGGTGGATAAATAACACATATGTGCATTGTGCATGTACATGGGGAGGGCATATGTGTTTACAAAGAGAGTAAATGTGTGTATACATATGAACATATCAGTACACATATTTTGCACATATGTGTAAGTGTGTGTGCGCATGCACATAGAGAGAGAAAAGGATAAAGTAACATCTAAAATGTTAGTAAGTGGGGATGCTAGGTTAAAGATATATAATTCTTTCTACCATTTTTGCTACTCTTCATAAATTTGAACTTATTTCCAAATAAGTCTTTTTAAAAGTAGGAGGAAACTGAGGCCCAGAGAGGTCCAAGCCTTTCCAAAGTCAAAGTGTGCAGAACTGGTATGTGAGCTGTGGCCTCAGAGCCCCATGCCAGCGACCCCAAGCCTCCCCCAGGGGCTCCACCCTCAGGCTCTGCTCTGGCAGTACCAGTGCCACCCCACCCTGGCCACTTACGTTTGACCACCACACTGACAGGGCCAGAGCGCTCGCTGCCCTGGGTGTTCTGCACCTCGCAGAAGTAGAAGCCAGTGTCGGCCCTGGTGGCTGAGGGCAGCTGAAGGGTGGAGGTGTGCGCTTCCTCCAACAGGACATTGTTCTTGTACCAGCTGTAGCGGAGCTCACTGGGCGCCTCTTTAGGAGTGCCGCAGGACAGTGTTACAGTCTGATTCTCCAGGATGGGGCCTGCTGGGCTCACCTTGACCTCAGCCACTATGAGGGAAGCATAGGGCACACTAGAGGGACTCCCAGACAACTTGAGCCCCAACCCCTCAGAGTTCCAGATGGCAGCCAATCAGCTTCAATCTCTGTGGATTCCACTGCACCCCCCCACCCCCACCCCCGCCATGTAGGGAAGCCTCTTGGAATTGCCCTGCATCTCTGTCTTATTGACGGGGGTCCTCTGGACATCCCACTCTGTCATGTGTCCCCCAGTGAGGCAGAGCTGGGATCCACACCTACATCCCAGAGGCACAGAGCTATGCCAGCCTCTGGCTCTGCCCTGGCTCGGCTCTCCTCAGTCCCATGGCCTGGAGCCCCCGCCCCCCCTCTGGCTAGATCCAGCCTCACCCAGGACTCACTGAACACATGGAGGCTGACTGGGGGTGAGACTAAAGAACCAACGCTATTCTCAGCTTGGCAGGTGTAGACTCCCGCGTCGCTCCAGGCTGCCTGGGACAACTGTAGCACACGACCGGTGGCTTTCAGGAGCTCCCCGTCCTTGAACCACTGCACGGAACTGATCCCAGGGTAGCTGCTGTTCACTTGGCAGGTGAATGTGACCAGATCACCTGGAAGGATGTTCCGCCCCGCGGGGCTGAGGAGGACCTCCACGCCTTTAGGGGCATCTGCAAGTCATGATGCAGGTGTGGGGTAAGGGAGGGGGTACCACACCCCTCGTTTCCTTTCAAAACTCTGCTCTTTGCATTCAGAGCAAACATCAGTCCCAAGAGTTCCTCCGTCCTGTCCTCCCCTACCCCAGACAGGTTCCTGCCCCCTTCCTTTTCCACTGAGGCTCTGATAATGCGATGCTTGGCCTGGCGTCCAGCTTGTGCAGCCTTCTGTGGTTTTCTGCTTCAGGGGGTGAGCTGCATGAACAAGGTCACGGGCACCACTTTGCTTGCTTTAGTGGCCTGTGGTGGTTGTTGGTTAGGGACCAGCCACTTAATGGCAGGGGCCAAAGGGTTTGTAAGGAAGGAACTGGCAATACTAAGAAACTACATTTCTTTAAATCTTGTGCCAAGGCCTCTTTCTACGTAAACATGCGAATAAAAGCTAATATTTCTAAGTGTCCAACACTCTTCTAACTACCTCACCTGTGTCAACTCCTTTCATTTTTTAAAAAAATATTTTTTAGTTGTAGTTGGACACAAAGGAATTGTACCTTTATTATTTATTTATTTTTTTTTATTTATATGTGGTGCTGAGAATTGAACCCAGGGCCTCAATCGTGCTAGGCAAGCGCTCTACCACGGAGCCACACCCCCAGCCCCTTATTTCCATTCAATTCTGAGATAGGAATGAGGAATCATTAGCTCTACTAAGCAGATGAGAAAACAGATGGGAAACAAGTGGCTAGCCCAGTGTTTATTCATCTAGTGGATGGAGGCCAGCAGACTGGTGCCTGTAGATAGTAATTGTTCTAGAACAGCTGCCCCATTTTATTGAGATGGGATGAAGCATAACCAATGGAAACCGGGGCTTTCTCCCCATTGACTCGGCCCAGGCCCCAGTGATACCCTGGTCATTGTGACCATGTGCAGCTTAAAGCAGAAAAAGTGTAGACTCCATCTTACCAGCTCCTCCAGAGAGGGTACTTGTCGCCAACCTAGGGAGGGGGCACTTGTCACCAACCCCCAAAACTACTTGGAGGCTTACCTATTCCTTGACCTTTTGTGTCTCCCCTTCTCTGGCCTTGAGGATTGACCCTTTGAAGCCAACAGAGTTGGAACAGAGCCATTCAACTTGGCTCTCAGAGCATAACACTCCCTCTTCATCGGCGCTGCCCTGACTGTATGCCTGGTTTTGCCTCAGGGACACAGTCGCTGTTCCCCTCTCTCCATTGGGGAGCCACGGACAGGGTGCTCAGTAACGAGGGCAGGACCCCTCGCACACTCACACTGCACTTGGAGGCGAATCTTGCGCTGACTCCTGAAACTGGACACTGAGACCTCGCAGAGCAGTGTCCGGTCATGGTCCTGCCATGACAGGACCGTGTGAAGGGTCTCCAGGTGGCCGACGCCGGTGGGCTCAAGCTTCTGGAAGCTGGAGGTGACAGAGCGAGTGGGGTCCTGGCCCTGCCATGTCAGGCTGACTGGCTTCTCCAGGCACGAGTAGGGTGTGGAGCAGTTGAAGTTCACTTCCATGCCCTCTCGCAGCTCCATGGGGGAGGCAATGATGGGCTCACTGGGCTTCTCTGAGGACAAAGACAGGTGTGCTCAGGACTCCCCTTTGCCACACCTGACACCTCTTGCCCTGGAAGCCCCAGCTGAAAGGGGAGACCTGATCAGGGGACTTAATGGCAAAGTGAGGCTACTTTCAACCTCCAGCCCCACTTTAGTGAATGCACAGGTTTGCTGGGGCTCAGACTGGGGGACCCTCCAGGCAGGGGGGCTGGAATTGAGGTTGAGAAGGGACCAGGGTGAGGTTTAGGACAAAGTCTGATGCTATGAGCCAGTGGGTCTAGAAGCAGCTTGGAAGTTCTTTCCAGGCAGTAGCAAGATTCCCCATTCCTCACCTGTCACAGAGACCGAGGTGCCTCTGACATCAACCCAGCGGTTGGTATCACTGATCTCAAAGCGGAAGTTGTAGGTGCCTGAGTCCTCAGGCCGCAGGTCCTTCAGCAAAAGGTTGCAGACTTTGTGTTGCATATTCCCCAGCAGCTGGGCGCGGCCGCGGAACCGTGCCTCCACCAGTGTGGGATTCGCAGAGTGGGTCACCACCTGCCGCTGGCCCGAGTATTCATAGTACCAGATGGCTGTGATGCCATCGGGCACTTCCACGGTGGCAGGGAAGCTGAAGATGCAGGGGATGAGCAGGCAAGACCCCTTCACTCCCTGCACAGTCTTGGGACTAGAGACACCCCATGAGGTGTGGCCTGGTGAGAGGGTGGGAGAGAGACATACGGGAGGGTGATACAGCCTTGGGATACCACATGCCCTGCCATTCACCCCAGAAAAGGTGCCTCAGGTAAATCCCAAAAACCATGCCCTGCCCTACCCTCACAGCGCACCCCTAGCTCAGGCTAGCTCAATGTCCTAGGGGTACCATACGGATGTCCCCTGGGGGCTGCTCAGAGGCCTGGCAGGGTGGCTTCAAGAGGAAACTTGGCCTCCTGCTCAGCATCCTGCCATTGCCTGCCTCTGACCCCTCTTGACCTCAGCAGCCAAACCTGACCAAGGCATATCCAATCTGCAGAGGGCTGGATCTTCTGAGGCTGGGTCCTGGGACATAAGCTTACCTGGTGGGAAGAATGAGACCAGAAGGAGCAGCCAGAGCAGGAAGCCCATAGCAGGTCCTCAGGTGGGTTCCAGTGCCTAAGAGGTGATACACAGAGTGGCCGAGCGTGCAGAAGCCTCCTAGGGCTACCCCAGGCACTGGGGGTCCAGCCCTGTGTCTCCACCCACTGAGCTGGCCAACCTAGGGAGAGGACCGTGTTCCTAAGGATGTCTAGGGTAGCCCCCAGCAGGGAGCCAGGAGCCCACGTTTCCTGTCCAGGCTCTGCACAGAAATGCCCTCACTGGGTGGTGTGTCCAAGAAAGCTTTCTGCTCCCCTTGGCCCAAACTCAAGTTCTGCTTTTCCCCGCCCCTCAAAAACCAAGGCAGTCACTGGCAACTGAGCAGCTGTTTCTCCCTCCTCCCCTACTCCCCTGCCCCATCCATGCTACCCAAATTAACAGGAACTGGAGCCCAAAGAGGTTCAGGGCACCCAGTGAGAATGACAGTGGTTTGTTGTTGTTGTTGTTGTTGTTGTTTTCCACTTGAGAGTTTTCTCCCTGTCACCAGCCTTACCAGCTACAGGTCATAATGGGGTTTGATTAAATTTAGCCTAAATGCTGCTTTTAAGAATCACTCCTCTGTTCAAAACCCTTCTATGGCTCCCAACTGTCAGTGAGATGTGAAAGGACCCCTTTCTTGCTCCCTCTCCATCCCATTCCCTGTCCCCACCAACCCACTGTGGGGCCAGTCTTTCTGCTCAGCAGCTCCCTAGCTACCCAGCTCTGTCTCTACCATAAATGGTCTTTGCCTGCTGAAACCTTATTCTGCCTTCAAGGTGCAGCACACATGGGACTTTACACTGGAACTTCTCCTTTGGAGTCTTTGGAGTCACCCCAGCGCTCTCTCTGTGTTTGCCTTGTTCTTGGTGGCCTCCATTTTGGAAAACCTAGGACTGAGGCTATATGAGCCCCAGCAGTACAGAGCCCCCCAGGCACACCAGGGTTCCCCTCAGTTGGTGAGAGAGGGCTGTGGGTCAGAGTAGAGGCAGGGAGGTGACAGAGCAAGTCTAGGTGTGACAGGTTGTACAAAGGCCTACAACATATCCCATAAGTATGAGTTAAATGCCTACTGTATACTGTGCACAAGAAGGCACCCCATGCCATGGAGTGCCTCTGGTGGGGAAGGAACACCATGGAGTACAATGGATGTTAAATCCAAAGGGGAGAGAGAGCAGAAACTACTGAAGCTCTAAAACTCTTAGAGGATAACATGGGTGAAAATCTTCATGGCTTTAGATCAGGCAATGCTTCCTTGAGCATGTCATCAAAAACACAGGAAAGGAAACAGAAACTGGCATAATGCTATGTGCCTTTAATCCCAAGTTCCTCTGGAGGCTGAGGCAAGAGGATCGTGAGTTCAAGGCCATCCAGGGCAACATAGCAAGACCTCCATCTCAAAACAAAAAGAGAGAAAGGAAAAAAGGGAAGGAGGAAGAAGAGAGAGAGAGAGAGAGAGAGAGGAAGAAAGAAAAAAATGGACAACTTTGACCCTTATCAAAATGAAAAAATTTTGAGGTGGGCATCATGGCTATTGTCCCCACTACCTGGAAGGCTGAGGCAGGAAGATCACTTGAGCTGAGGAGTTTGAGCTCAACCTAGACAACATAGCAAGATTCTGTCTCAAAAAAGACAAAAAGAAGAAAAAAATAAAGAAAAAGAAAAAATTCTGTGTATCAAAAGGCATATCCATAGAGTAAAAACAAACAAACAAAAAGATTGGGAGAAAATTTGCAAATCATTTCAGGGATTAATATCCAGGCTACATAAGAATTCTTACAACTCAAAAGAAAAAAAAAAAAACTACCTCAGAAAATAGACAAATGACTTGAATAGATATTTCTCTAATGAAAATAAGCACACAGTCAATAAACACAGGGAAAAATGTTCATCATTAGCCATTAAAGAAATGCAAACCAAAACCACAATGAGCTACCACTTCACATCCATTTAGAATGGCTATCAATGAACAAAGAAAGAAAGTAGAAAATGAAAAATGTTGATGAGTATGTGAAGATGTGAAGAAGTTGGTACACTTGTCCTTTTTTTTTTTTTTTTTGGTACCAGAGATTGAACCCAGGGGTATTTAACCACTGAGCAACATCCCCAGCCCTTTTTATATTTTATTTAGAGACAGGGTCTCACTGAATTGCTAAGTGTCTCACTAATTTGCTGAGGCTGGCTTTGAATTTACGATCCTCCTGCCTCAGCTTCCCAAGCTGCTGGGATTATAGGGGCGCACCAAAGGGCCAGGCTCCTTGTGCATTATTGTTTGCTGGGAATTTAGTGGTATGGAAAACAGTTTGGAGTTATGATGTGGCCCAGCAACTCCATTCCTAGGCATGTATCCAAAAAAGTATTAAAAACAGAGGTTCAAATCAGTACTTGTACACCAAAGTTTATAGTGGCATTATGTACAAGAGTCGAAAGGTGGAAACTTCCCAAGTGCCCATCAACAGAAGAATGCATAAACAAAATGTGGTGTGTGCATACAATGAAATATTAATCTATCGTAAGAAGGAATGAAATTCTGACATTTGTTACAACACATGTGAAACTTGAAATCGTTATGTTGCGTGAAATCAACCAGACACTAAAGGACAAATATTATATAGTTCTGCTTACATGAAATTCTAGAAAACACAAATTCGTAGAAGCAGAAAATGAAATAGAGTTTACCAGGGACTAAGGGGAGGAAGGAATGGGTAATTAGTATTTAATAGGTAATGAGTCTCTCTTGTGGATGATGAGAAAGTTCTAGAAAAAGATAGTTGTGATAGTTACACAACATTGTACTTAATGCCACTGAATTGTACACTCAATGACTAAGTTTTATATTATGTATATTTTATCATATACACTGCTGTCAACTTTGCAATTCTTCCTGGCTCCTGCTGACTCTGCAAAGTGACAGAAGAGCCTGAGGAGGCTGGACATGGGGACAGGAAACTCATGACCTCTCCCAGCCCCCGAGTCCATCTGCCTCATGGGTTATGTGCTGCTGACTCTGCTATGTCCAGGGGCACACCTGGGGAGGGCTGAGCAGATACCCAGGCTTGGACCAGGCCTGGACCAGGCCTGAGCTGCCATCAGGATGCCCAAGCAGTACTCAGCTCAGTGCAGAAGGCAGAAGGGATGTCCTGGAAGGGAGCACAGCAAAGGGCATGGGCAGGTCAGGAACTCTGCTCCCCCAGGGACCCAGGCCTTTCCTGGGGCTGCTCCAGCAGACAGATCTGGTCATTTGCACTGGCCTAGCAGCTCATCCTCAGTTTTTGGCACTCCTAGGCCTGCTTCCCTTCTGGGAAGACAACCCTGCAGCCTGTATTGGAGATGGGCCCCAATGGGACTCTGAGGCCCGAAGTTGAAAAAACAACCTGTTGGGCACATTGGGGTATGTGTGGCCTTGGGGCCCAGACCTATGCAGAGTGTCAGGGGCATTTCTCTGCAGCAGGGGACATTAGCAAGCTATGTCCATGTTGTTCCTGTTACTGGCAGCCGAGCCAAGGAAACTACCTGGATCCAGCAGGTTGGACTTGGCCATCTGCCCACATAGGAAAACAGCACATGATATAAAAAGGAAAAATGAATTTAATGGTGTTTTATCAAACTGCGTAGAAGCAGCTTATTCTAATACAGGTGGACGGCTGAGTCTAGTCAGCTGAAATCAGGGCAGATTCCTTGGCTTGCTGCAGGTAACATCCCCAGCTGCCTAGTTCTTTCCATTTGGGGTCCTAGAATGGATAACTCTGAACTTCACAGAGGAATGGTGGGTTTGGACATATGGAGCATGTAGGAGGACCTTTCTAGACCCACTTAGATCACATTCTGCAGATGTCACCAGTGCTTAGCTTAGCCCTAAAGGGGTCATTCCCATTGAAGACCAGATCAGCTGGTCCATCCCCAAAACTAGCCTTGACCCAGAAAACTGTCCCGGGGTGGGGGGGGGAGAGCAGGGACAACCCCAGAAAGAGAGACCCTCATCCCTGTTTGAAAGGTTGGTATGGAGGGGAAGGAGCCCCCTGAGCTTGGGTTGGGGCTGGTGAGCATCTAGTGCCCCTGGTGGTAGAGGAAACTTTTCAGTCCTGGACAGGGGGCCATGAATGTACTGGAGGACAAGGAGTTCTGCCACTCTGAAGAAAACCTTCCCTTGGACAATGACTCTTTTGGACAGCACTGCCTTCATCCTGGGTCTCCAAGTCTTGGGTGGTCCTAAGGCAGGGTTTTAAATCCCCAGAACTGTCATGTGGCAGATTGGATGGCACCCATGTTGGCTGCATATAAGATCAAATGCCTTGGGACATCTTGGAAGGGCAGACTGGGGGGCTCCAAAGCACTGACCTCTGATCCCAGAGGCCAATTCTGACCAGGAAGAAAGGGCCAGGAAGTTTTGCTATAGGCAGGATTCGGTTTCTCTTTCCTGACACCAGGGCTTCTCCCCAACTTCCCTCTTGAGCTGTAAAAGGAGGGACACAGGGTGATAAGGCCAGCTGGAGGCCCCTGGCTTAAGATAGGAAGTCAGGGTACAGGCGGGCAGTTCCAGGAGTAGCTTATTTTCAAAATAAAGGAAAGCCCCAAACACAGGTCCAACATTAATTCTGCTAGCCACAGAATTCATGTATAATATAGAGGGGCTTTTGACGGCAACATTAGAAATTTCACATTTCATTCCTTAAACTGGCTCTAAATGCCCCCAACTGGAGTCACCCCTCCCTGAGTTGCGACAGACAGTACTGAGGGTCCCTCTCGCAGGCAGATAAAGTGATGGATGGATGGAGTGGGAGAACAGAGGAGATTAAGGCTGGGCTGAGCTTGGACTGAGATGGGGGGTGATGGTTGGGATTTGGAATGGAATCTGGGCTGGGATTAGGTTTGTCATGGAAGTGAGAAAGGTGTCTGGGACAAGGGTGACAGGTGAAGTTAGGATAAGGCAGAACTGGGTTAGGATGAGGGTGACGGGGTTGGGGCTGGGATTATGATGGTTGGGGTGACCATGCAAGTGACATGAGATTGGAACAGGAACTGGGGCCCACACAGGGTAGGGTTAGGATTGGGACTGGGCTCTGCACTGGGGAAGATTTAGGGTGGTAGAGGAATTTAGGTTCTGATTACAGCTCTGGTTGGTGTCTTGGGTTTGGGTTGTTTGGGGATCTAGCCCTCACACCCAGATGACCCCCAGCAAGTCTCAGCCTCTCCCTACTCCCCACCTTCCGCTCTTCCCCTCACCCCGCCCTCCAGGCCCAGGGTTGGGGAGTACCTGCTCCACAGGAGGAAGTGGCTGCGGGGCTGGCAGACCTGCCAAGAAGAAACGGAAGAAAAGCCAGGAGCTCTTGATGCAGCTGGTTCCCCTGGGTTCTGCCACCCCAAGAGAGGAAGATCCAGTCTCCGGTGCTGCTTCCTCTTTCTCAAAGCCTCAGCTCTTCGCCCCAGCCCAGAGTTTGGCCAGGGAGGCAGCTGCAGGCCTTGCACAATACCAGGACTGGAAAGACCTAGGCCCAGGACCTAGAAACATAAGCAAGCAGAAGTGGGGGCCATGGGCAACAAGGTGACTCCTCCCAGGCAAAGTAAAAAATGGGGGTAGTGTTTCCTGTTCACCAGCCATGCCCACACCCCTCTCTCTGGGTCATTGAGCCTTTGGAGGGGGCCAAGGGGAGCACTCTGCACAGTGCTCTTCCCTGATGATTGGGAAGGAAGCGAGCCTGGCCTGGGGTTGGGGAGCATCACAGGATACCGAGACCACAACATTTATTCTCCAAGCCCTTTGGGAGACTCTGTGTACCCCACTGCCACCTGGATCCTCACAGAGCTTCCCAAGAAGCAGGCCCTGGTTGTGGCGGACACAGACGACTCCAACATCCAGGATCCTGCATAGGCTGATTCCTCTCTCTCCTTTACTGGTTGTTACCCTCACTCCATGAAGGCAGACAAGGAAAGACCTCTCCATAGCTGGTTCTAATACATGAGTCCATTTTTTTCTTTTGAGAGCTTACTAGGCACACCTGAAATATGGGATCAGCGCTAAATCCTTCAAGCAATCTCAGATACAAGTGACAATACTTTTTTTTTTTCATTTCTCAACATCAATTCAACTCAGCCCCTGCCTGCCTGTCTTGGTGGGAAGCCCAGCTATAGCAGATGGGGCCCCTGTCCAGAGACATGAACTTGCATGTACAGAAAAGGAGAGGAAACCCTAAGTCAGAGTGGATTCAGAACTCCCGGCCACGGAAGTGCAGAGCCGAGGTCTGGTGATGTTCTGTGCTGAAATCCTCAGAGAGTCATTCTCTGTCACTGTTTCCTTCATTACAGTTCCTCCATCTACTCCTAAACTTGGGTCATTTCCTCTTTTGACCAGAACCCCAGGGGTTCATGCCATTGCTTCCTTCCTCAACAACCGGTCCAGGGACCCCAGCTCTAGGCCTATGGGACGGTGACCTATTGGTACTAATCCTTCAGTCCTCCAGAGGCTATAGGTACATCTACCCCACTGCTTCATGATGGAGAAAGCATATTCCCCTGGTCCTGGATTTTGGTCTTAGCCATGTGACTTACTCTGGCCACAGGAGGTAAGTGGACAAGACATAAGCAAGGTCTTGAGATGCACGTGTGTCTCTGCATGTGGCAGACTCCAGCGCTAGCCGGCTGGTCCCAAGAGGATGACAGACACACAAAGATGACCAGAACCAAACCTCTGGCCTAAAACGAAGCCCTGCTGGCCCCCGTCTATGTCAGCAGACCTGAGCCACCCTATAGATGTGTGTGGGCTTAGAGTTGGGTGCCCCTGGGAATTTTGTGGTCCCTCGTTTAGCTGCATCAGCAAATTTATGGTCCCAGAACAACAAGCACAGAAACTGCTTATCTTCCTGTAGGGTGAAGAGACTTGTCTCCTTGCCCAGTCAGGGACCACTGCTTTTCCTAATGTCTTTCAGTCTGCAGCAACCTCAATAAATAATAATTTTTTTAAGTACAGGGTGATTTCTGCATAACACTACTACACCATACATTACACATACACACATACACAACCCTCGTGAGCACACTCTGTGAGGTGGGTACTATTATTCTCATGCTGGATTTGAAGACCAAGATATAGGGAGGTCAAGGAATTTGCCCAAGGCAAAACTTTTTGGATGCAAAAAAAAAAAAAGTTTGGGCTGGGGATTTAGCTCAGTTGGTAGTGCTTACCTCGCATGCACAAGACACCGCAAAATAAATAAATAAAAAAGTTTGACAACAAGTACCAAAACCCCCAAATAACAGTGGTGTAAATAAAAAAGAAGTATACCTCCATTCCCCTCCAGTTAATGTTGGCATCAAATATTGATATGGCAAATCCATGATCATTATGAAACTAGACCCCTTCTTTTTGAGAGCCATCATCAGTAGACTGCTTCTACTCATCCAAGATGGATGCTTGAGCTCCAGCCATTATATCTACATTCCAGCAGGATAGAGAAAGGGGGAAAGGAGGTCATGCTTCCTGCTTACAATAACTCCTTAGATTGCACGCTTCATTTTTGTTTATATCCCACCAACCAGAAGTCACGTCACAAGGTCTTATGACTTTATTGTAATAAAGGATGTGCACCGGAAAGTACTGTGGACTCATTATTGAAAAGTTGGAGAAGATGAAGGCCTGGCGTCATATGGAACAACAAGGATCCTAAGTCATTCATTTCTTTTTTTTTTTTTAATTTTTTTTTATTGTTAGTTGTTCAAAACATCACAAAGCTCTTGACATATCATATTTCATACATTTGATTCAAGTGGGTTATGAACTCCCATTTTTACCCTGTAAGTCATTCATTTCTTGAACCTACCTGGATTTCAGTTCCAGGCTTCTGCTCACCAACATTGCCATTATCACTGCAGAACCTCCTATCTCCTCCAGAGGCAGTCAAGTCCGCTTCCTCTGTCTTCAGACACACACACACACACACACACACACATACACACACACACTGTAACTGATGTGTGAAGCTCAGTCTACGGTAGCTCTAGGGAGTCCTTCAGGACTATGCTCCAGTCAACCTGGGAATCATATAGCTTGATGGTTAAGAGCATCAGTCCTAGCCGGGCGGGCGTGGCACACACCTTTAATTGCAACAACTCAGGAGACTAAGGCAGGAGGATCACAAATTTGAGGTCAACCTCAGCAACTTAGCAAGGCCCTACACAATTTAGCAAGACTCTGTCTCAAAATAAGAAATAAAAAAAATGGCTGGAGATGTAACCAGAGTAAGTCACGTGGCTAAGATCAGTAGTAGAACTCTCCTGGATTCATTCCTGGTGATGCAAAAAGAAAATGAAACAAAAGATTGGTTAAGAATGAAGAGCAGATAGCTGTTAAGGTCATACGAAAGGCTGTTCCCATTTATAGTAAAATGAGTCACAGGTAGGTAGAGTAACTTGAGCAAGGTCTACACAAATTTTAAGGGTCAAAGAGATGGAATTTGAATGTGGAAGCCTGTTTCCTGAGATGTACTCTGAATCAATCAACTCTGCTGCCCCTTCTTGTCGCTTGTTTGTTTGTGTAGTACTAGGGATTGAACCCAGGGCTTCTTATGTTCAATCCTACCATCTTCTTAATAAACTAGAAGAAAGGTGAGCAAACCGGTCCTAGAGAAAATATGAGAACTATATAGGAAGATTCTAATGCTATTACATTCATAGAACAAAAAGAGACAGTTATGAAAGAAAACAAAAAAATTCTTGGAAATTTAAAATAAAATTGATAACATAAAAAGAAATTTAATAGAAAAGGGTGTGAACATCCGTGGTTTGGGTTTCCAAAATTAATTCACTCTTTTCTGGTCTAAAAAACAAAAATTAAAAAAAAAAATACCTGATTTCTCACTTGTATTCTCATCAGGATGGGTGAGATTAACCCCTGCCCCATTTACTACACAAGAGGAACATGCTGCTCTGATAGTCCACTAGGAGGAGCCAGGGGACAAAGACAACACAGGGCAGAAGAAAGGTACATAGGGACCCTGGATTCTTAATAACATCATTGAGTCCCTGGATCAAGCCTTACCTGAAGCTACAAGAGTGAGTGCTTCTCTTAATATCCACTGATTAAATCCCATTAGAAAGACTCAAATTGTCCTTGCCTCAGTTGTGTGTCTAGCCCTCAGATGAACCACCGTCAAGATAAACCGCCAGATCTTGGTTACAAAATCCCCATTGAGGGGAAATTTGCAACTGGTGAAAAATATCTAAATCATACTATTAGACTAGGAGAGCAGCAGTTCATCAAAAGAAAGGGGAAGAGAAGGCTGGGGGTGTAGCTCAGTGGTACAGTGTGTGCTCAGCACGGCCGCGCCCTGGGTTCCCAGCACCAAAAAAAAAAGAAAAAAAAGTAGGGGTGGGGGGTGGGGGGGTTCGGAATGTTGCTTAAACCCAACAACAGCTCCATCATCTCACTTCACTTACAAAGGACCCAGGCATGAGAAGGTGCACATGGCAAGTAGGCTCTCTGGCGACACAATGAGATGACATCTGTTTCTTCTCTCAGGAAAAAAAAATATATATATATGAAAGGCAATTAGAAAACCAGAAACAACAAAATCTATTCCAGGAACCAAATAAGAAGCAACACATGTGAGGCATGATTTTGAGCAATTAGTGGAGTATAAGAAAAGAGAATCTGATTGACCTTGACTTTGGAACAGTAAATATTCTCCTCCAAGCAGCACAGGGTGGAGGAAAGGGAATTAGATTTCCTTCTCGAAGGAGCTCTCTCATTACTTGGTTCTGCGGTAAATAATGGTTATATAATCACAGCTTTGGTTGGTTTTCAATTTTCCAAATCAGCCTGAAGATGAAGCATGGAGAATTTCATTATAATTCCAGAATAGAATGTAAATGTTATAAATGTTGACCATGGCAATGTAAAGAGAAAACCAACCGAAATTAGAAGGAGGTGGGAAAAGGGGTGTCAGGTGGTAAATGGGGAGTTTGTTTTCCTTACATAGCAATCAAGCTCAAGAAATTCTGTCTGAAGGGCTGGGGTAGAGCACCTGCCTAGCATGCGTAAGGCCCTGAGTTCAATCCCCAATAGTGCAAAAACAAATAAATAAGTAACTCCCATCTGACGTTGAAGGACAAGGAACCAAATTTTAAATTTTATAGATTGTTAAAAACTGTATATAGCACCAACATAGGACTGCAATAATACAGCAAACAGAACTGAGAAGGTAGACCTGCGGGGAGATGAGCAATAATGTGATTTAAATTCCAGGCATACTGGAGGGTGTTCACCTGTAGTTCTTGCTACTTGGGAGGTTGAGGAAGGAGAATCACTTGAATCCAGGGATTCAAGGCCAGCCTAGGCAACAAGCAAACCCGTCTCTTAAAAAAAATAATTAATTTCTTGCTTAAATAATAAGGTATCACAAATTGCGATACTAAATCAAGAAACAGAAGGAAAGCATATTTAAAACCATGATGTTAAAAGTCCAGAATATCTAACAGGACAGAGTTCTGATGAGTAAGGCTGGGGGTAGGAAATTTTGCTCTTCATTTCATCCCATTTTGTACTGACTGGATGTCTTTACCTCCATGTCCCACACTGAAGGGCTCTACCCCTTCTGTTTATATGAAAAACTTTATTGTAATAAAGGATGTGTACCGGTAAGTGAAAATGAAAATAAACAAAACAAAAAAGACACTTAGGACCCATTCCCCCTCCTTCTACTTTGTCTTCCAGTACTGCACAGGCTGGAAAACTAGATTTCCATTTCCCAGACTCTCTTCCAGCTGCATAATGTCATCACACTATCCAGCCATAACTCATTTCCCACTTCACCAAACTAATCAAAAAATAGTCTCCCAGAAATTTTGGAGACAAAGAGACAGTATTTGGGATCTGGGAGTATCTGTAATCAGGCAAATTGATTCAGGAGATGTGGAATGATTCTATTCACAGAGAAGAAAAAATAAATAAATTCTAAAAAGTGAAATCTGTTAAGAAAATGAGAGGACCAGTCACACTTGGGGAGGGCATATTTGCAAAACACAACTCTGACGAAGAACCGTTATCTAAAATAGACAAAGAACTCAAATAAATCCAAAAACCACTATTAAAACTGGGCAAAAGCCAGGCTTGGTGGCAAGTGACTGTATTTCCAGCAACTCAGGAGGCCAAGGCAGGAGGAACTCAAGTTCAAGGTCAGCCTGGGCAACTTAGTGAGACCCTGCTTCAAAACAAAAATTATAAAAGGGCTGGAGAAATAGCTCAGAGGTAAAGCACCCCTGAGTTCAACCCCAGTACCTAATGATGATGATGATGATGATGATGATGATGATGATGATGATAACAATAATAATAGTTTTAAAACTGGGCAAAATATGTGAATCAACACCTTACCAATGAAAATATGAAAGTGGCAGATTCGCATTAAAAAATGTTCAGGGGCTTGTTTGCAGCTCAGTGGCAGAGCATTTGCCCTAGCATGTGTGAGGCACTGGGTTTGATTCTCAGCACCAAAAATAAAATACATGAATAAAATAAAGGTCCATCAGCATGTAAAAAAATTTTTTTTAAAAAAGATATTCAAGAGTTGGAGTTGTGGCTCAGTGATAGAGCGCTCGCCTAGCATGTGTGAGGTGCTGGGTTTAATCCTCAGCACCACATAAAAATAAAAAAATAAAATAAAGGTATTGTGTCCAACAAAAATAAATAAATAAATAAATAAAGGTATTAAAAGGAGAGAGAGAGCATCATTAATAAAAGCTATAGACTTCAGTTAATAATGTATCAATATTGGTTTACTAATTGTAACATATGTATCATATTAATCCAAGATGTTAATGATAGGGGGAAACTGTGAGGGAAGAGATCTATGGGAACTGTACATGCTACACTCCATAATTTTGTATATCTAAAACTATTTTTTAAAATAAAGTCTAGAACCTGTTGTGGTGGTTCACACCTATAATCCCAGCAGCTCAGGAGGCGGAGGCAGGAGGATCTTAAGTTTAAGGCCAGCTTCAACAACTTAGCAAGGCCCTAAGCAACTTTGTGAGATCCTGTCCCCAAATAAAAAATGAGAAGGATTGGAGATGTGGCTCAGTGGTAAAGTGCCTCTGGGTTCAATCCTATACCAAAAAAAAAAAAAAAAAAACCTTATACTACCTAGTTCATACACTTCTTGTCCTCCCAATACCATCCCCTCCATTAAATCGCACATGAAAAAAAAAATGTTCTGGAGAAGACAGAAACTTTTTTTTTCTTTTTAAACTATGGATTGAACCCAGGGGTACTCTACCACTGAGCCACATCCCCAGGTCTTGCTAAGGTATCCAGGCTGGCATTGAACTTGCAATTCTCCTGCCTCAGCCTCCCCAGTAGCTGGAATTATAGGTGTGCATCACCAGCGCTAGCTGGCAAAACCCTCCTTGTGCATGCAATATTGGAAGCTGGTGGATGACATTGGATGGACAAAGCCAGACTCCTCTTTCATGGGTAAAAAGAGATGGGGCAGCAGGCAGAGGGGAGCAGGCTGGCCTCCTGGACAGCCCTCATCCTTTCTCTTTCACACTACACACTCTGTCTGAGTGAGCTCATCTGTCCTTATGTCTTCAATTTCCACCTCCTTGAGAAGGGCTGCCAAATTTCTACCCACAACCCAAAACTCCGCTTTAAGCTCCAGCTCCATGTACCAACTGCCTAGTCAACATTTTCCCTGTGGTGTTGAATTAGATAGGATTACATTCCACTGTGAGTAATAGAGACCAAAATGCAGTGTCCTGAACAAAAAGAGTTTCTCTTACATTTAAAAGTCTGGAAGTACCCAGCCTGAGGCTTAGCATGGGGATACTGCTCCAAGGATCAGTCTCCTCGAAGGTCACTGCTTTGCTGTTGCTCTGGTTTGTCCTGTAACCTATAATCCAAAGTGGAGGTTAAAGCTCCAGTCATCCCATTGACATTCCAGGTCGCAGGATGGAGCAGAGGACGAACAAGGAACAATGGGCACCCACCAGTATTTTCAAGGAAGGATTCTGGAAAAGGTCACAAAACAGTTCTGCTTACATCTCATTAGCCAGACTTAGTCATGTAGCCATGGTTTGCAGCAAGGGAGGCTGGGGGGCATATTCTGTATGCTGAGTGACCATGACAAAAACGAAAATGAGAAAAGAGCTGGAGATGCAGCTCAATGGTAGAGCTCTTGCCTACCATGTGCAAAGCCCTGGGTTTGTTCCCAGAACAGCTATAAGAGAAAAATAGAAAAGGAAAAAAAATGAGAGTTGATATTGGGGTAGAAAGCATCCACCCCGCAGCCGTACAATCTCCTCAAGAAAAATCTTGTCTTCTCTAGTATTTCCTTTTCCCTTAGTCTTGCTCCTTTTTGTACCTCCCCCACCACCAACCTCACAGAAGGGCAATTCTGTGGGGCGGGGCCTGGAAGGGGACAGTCTCACCCAATCTAAGAATTGGGCAAGGAAGACAAACTCCAAGGGTCCACAAACAGAGACTGAAGACCCCAAATAGAAGACACCCAAGTGGAGCAAGTAGGATTAGGGGGTTCTGTGCAAAGGACCAGAATGCCTGTGGGGTTGGAAACAAGGGTGGGTCTGTCATCAAAAGCAGCAGGGACAAACAGCCCAGCCCTTCATTGGGCTGGCTGCCAACTACCTAGATTCCATCCTGCCTCAACTGGCACCGCCCCTCACGCCTCTGCACTGCCTCTTTCTTCCACTTGGATTGGCTCTCCTTTATGGTTTCTCCTTGTGGATCACTCTTAGTCACCCTTAGGGGGCTCAGATCAAGGTCCACCTCCTCCAAGAAGCCTTTTCAATGTCCCTATGGCAAAGCACTGAGAGAAGGGGGTGCAAGTGGGAGGTGTCAGTATAGAGTTTTGGAGGAAAGGCCAATCCTGGTCCTTGGGTACCATTTGGGGTAGGGCATTGGAGGCTCAGGTGGAAGCTGGGACCCCCAAGTCTTTCTTTTTATAAAGAAGGAGGCGTCAGCTGCCCACAGAGCAGTGACAACAGAAGTCACCAAGGTTAGCCTAGATCTCCTGGCCACCAGGCTACCACAAGCAATGGAGGAGGGATTGGGTCTCCCACAGTCCACTTCTAGTGAGGAAAGTGATGCTGTCCGAGGTCTGAGGCTGTAGGCCAGAGAGAGGAAGTCCATTTGGGTGGGAGCAGGCAGAGTAATTCCTGGAAGGAAGCTCATACCTCAGGAATCTGGGAGAGGAACATTCTAGAGGTCTCTGTCCCAGAAGCTGCCCACCTCCCATCCAGGACCAAACAGGCAGGGCTGGGCAGCCAGCTAGGGAGTACATCACCTGAGCTAGGGTGCTAAGGTACCAGGTCCCATCACCAAGCCCCTATAACTGTGGCACAGCAAGAGCACAGGCCATGAGGTGGCCTCTTGAGTAAGGCTGGGCAATTTCCCATTATCACTCAGCTTTCTCATGCAGAGAGAGAAGCACAGAGGCCTTCTTTCTATGGGTGCAGTGAGGATAACTGAGGCTGCAGAGGAAGGTCCCCAATGAGGCACCAGCACACCATGAAGTTCAGCTGATATGGTCCACTGGTGAAGAAAGCCTTGCCCACCCTCTGTGGGGTGTGTGTGTGTGTGTGTGTGTGTGTGTGTGTGTCCCAAGTTCTGGGCCACAACAAGCTGCCAGCCTTAGACAAGAGGTGGATGGGAGACTTTGAAGTCCCCTCCACAGCCCTCCAGCATCAACAGGCTTAGAAGGTGGGACAGCATGGCCTACTAACTATACCCCCTGCTCTAAAGCCATCTGCTGCTCTGCCCTGTCGTGGGTACCAGGAAAGGGGAGCCTACACCTTCCTGCCTTCCAAACCCAGGGTCTCCTTGGATCCCCAGCTGGCAATTCCTAGGGTAGAGGACTTTCTGAGCAGACACAGCACCCACAATAGGGTTCAAGGAACAAGTTTCTCCCAAGGGTCTGAGAGAAGAAAGGATGCTGACCAGCAGGACAGAGCTGGGGACTGGCCAAGGTAGAAAAAAGTTCAGAAGGTCAGAAGAGAAGCTGTGCCAGAAAGGCAGGAGGGACACTGATGGTTAGGGCTGGGAAAGGGAGTTTGAGGGGTCAGCCAAGGATAGTCCATGCCCTGAATCTTTTGGATCTTCTCTTATAGGTCCTGGGCAGTCAGGGAAAGTGTTGGAGTGGTGAAATGACCGGCCAGATTTCACCTTTGAAAACCTCCTCCAGTTACACACTAGAGACAGCCTGAAGGGGCAGGGCTAGGGCTGGGGCATCCCCTGGGAGGAGTAAGCCCTAGGCAGAGGCCCAGAGAAGGGAGGTTCGACCTGGCAAGAGGCTGCTGCTGGGAGAACACACTCAGGCTGATCTTTGTTTGTGCTGTCCCCACCCGGATAGAGGGAGGAAGCTCGGTGAGGTCAGTGGGTGGGCCCACAATGGGAGACATGAGACCACAGAGAGATGAAGGGCAGGGGTTCAGCAGGACCCTGTGAGGCCCAAATTTTCTATGGCAATTGAACTTCCTCTAACATGGATCAAGGTTTCACTGGGGTCATTTGTTGTCCTTCTTCTCTGTGTCAGATTGGAGAATGCCCAAGGGTGGAGCCTGTGGCTCCCAAATCAGACTGAGGGAATCTGAAGTTGGGGGAAGCAGGAAGCTTCCAAATAAGAGGGCACCCTCAAGTCCTGCTTGGAGCTTGCTGCTGCGGCTGACAATGACAAGCCTATCTTTGGAGTTCAGGGTTGGGATGCAGGAAGAGGAATGAATGGAAGTGGAAGGGGAAAATAATAACAGGGAGCCCACAGGTGAGCCCATCCTCTTTATCCCCTGACCATACACTCAGACTTCAGTCCTCTCTGGCTTGACTCAGTCTCGAATGAGATGAAGGCCTGCCAGCCCCCTGATCAAGTGTTACACACAAATACGCACACACAGAGACACAAAGCATAGTGACACACATACACACATACACACAGGCAGCCAGCAGAGACTGCTCTTTAGATACTTTGTTGGCCTCACTGACAAGGACTGACATCCAGAACTGTGAGGGCATAGCAACCCCCAGCCTGACTTCATGACAAAGGTCCTCAGATGGGGGGGAGGGCTGTGGTGCCTGCTTGTAATCTCAGATACTCAGGATGCTGAGGCAGGAGGATCTCAAGTTTGAGGCCAGCCTGGGCAACTTAGTGAGATCTTGTCTCAAAAATAAATAAATAAATAAATAAATAAGGCTGGGAATATAGCTCAGTGGAATAGTGCTTACCTAGCATGTATATGTCAAGCCCTAGGTTTGATCCCCTATACCAGGGGGGAAAATAGGTCCTCTGGAACAGTAGCCCTGATAATAAGGGCAGCAAGGATTCTCTCCATCAGGTAAAAAAGGCTAGGGGAGGTGATACTGTAGCTAGGGCAAGCCCAGGGAAAGCAATCCAGGAGGTAAAATGGCCCCTGACAAAGTTTGGGGTAGAGGAGAGTAGTGGCGTTCCTAGAAGTGTGGGGGCCTTGCTGATGGAACAGGAGAAGCAGACACGAACAGACATGGGTGGAGAGGCTGCCAGGCACAAGCGGGAAGAGGCAAGGGGTCTAGGCTCTGCCAGGTCCAGGAGGGTAGGGAAGGGGTAAGTCAGCTGCTTATAAGGCTCCATGCGGGGCCTAGCAGAACCAGGTCTCATTATTCAGAAACCACATTCTGGTATCCTTACACCTGCGTTAAGACCAGAAGGCCGCTGTGAGCCCCACTTGAAAGAGACTGAGTGTTGAGGGTTGCTGGGACAGGTTGAGTTCCGAGCGGTCCCCTGACCAGGAGTGGGGCTCTGGTCGGTGAGAAGCACCTGCCTTGACGCCCCAGATTTGAGCAATGACAGGGTTGGGTCCCAGCCACGGACCTGAGAGCCTGCCCTTACCCTCAATTCTGCCTCTTCTGACATTGGAGAGCCCGCTAGGGAACAAGAGTAAGGGGAGGTGGAAGTGGGTCGGGTTCTGGGTCCTGGGACTGGAGGAGTCTAGGGCGCGGTACTGCCTCCCGCGGTGGCTAGGCCCTGGCAGATGCAGAAGGGCCGGCCAAGGCAGAGCCCCAAGGTGGGCTGTTGGGGCGGGGCGGGGGAGCCGCAGGAGGCCGACGAGGGGTCTGGAATTCCTCTTCCCCTCCCTCCTCCGCGCGCCTCGGCCTTTTCCCACCCCCTGGGCTGCGGGGGGAGCAGGGGAGGCGCCGGGGCCCCTCCGCCCCGCCGGCTAAGCGCAGGAGGGGCGCAGGGAGGGGCCCTGGACGCCGCAGGGCTGGGCCCCTCGCAGAGGCCCGCGCAGGCAGGCCCCGCCCCGGCCTCGCACATCTGGGCCGGGAGCGCGGCCATCCGGCCTGGGGGAGGGGGCGCGGGCCAGAGCAGAGTTGGAGGCCGCCGGCCGGGCGCACGTCGAGGGCTGCGGCAGGCACCTCCGCCCGCTGCGGGCCGGGATCCAGGCGACCGGACCTGGGCCGAGCTGTCGGGAGGGCGGAGGTGAGCTCTCTAGGGCGGGGGCTGCTGGATTCCGGGAGCGGAGAGAGGCGCAGAGGTCGGCCGTTCCGGGCTGTCTGCGGAGACCCCACGAGAACGCTCCTGACTCCGGTGAGGGCAGTTCTGCAAGCCCCTCTCTTTAGCCAGGCGGTGGGAGCGAGCTCCTACTTGGGCTATGGGGCCCCACACCCGTTGCGCTAAGGCTCCACCTGGCTGTGTGTGCCTGGGGGCTGGCAGGAGAGCCAGTGTGGGTTGGGGCCTGCTTTGGGGAAGTGGTTGTGGAGACACGGTGCCTGGGATGGAGACTGGAGGCTGAATATATGTGCGTTTTGGGAGCTGCCTCAGAGGCCCCAGTTCCTGTGGTCTGGGATGCAAGAGAGTGGTTGGGTGGCCAGGGTCCTGGTGTCCCAGCCTCTGGTTTCTCTACTGAGGCAGCATCTGGGCTCCCATAGGGGTCCTGGAGCTGCCTGTGGAGCAAACTTGTGTTGGGGACAGATGGGAGGCAAGGAGTTCTCAACCAGGACTCCAGGGAGCAGATCCACCCAGGAGTTATGGAAAGAGAGGGAGGTATTGGAGACTGATGGATCCTGGGGGACAGAGGTTGTTTGTGAACTGGCTGCTCCCATGATGAGGACCTAAGGGCATGGGGCAGGATGTATGGAAAGCAAAGATGACGACAGAAAGGCTCCATAGGAGACCATTTCTGTCACCCTTGCCCCAGCACAGGAGGGGGCAGCCCCTTCACCCCACAGCCTCCCCCTAGTTCCCTTCTGGCTTCTCTCCAGATTCAGGGTGGGGCAGACTTTTGGGTGCCATTTCTGATCTGACCCTTGGACCCTGGTTGGTTGGCCCATTCTGTGGCTTGGAAGAAACGCTTGTGGCCTCACTTAGCTTGCTGACAGATCTGTTCCATTAGAAAGGCCTGCAGTATGCTGAGCAGGCAGCAGTGGATAGGAGAGGCAGGGTCCCAGGGAGGAGGGGAACTGTAAAGGTGTGGTTGTCCTCATGGACATTGTGTGGAGTCCTGAAATCTAGTAGCACCACTCACTTGCAGAGCTCCGAGGGCCGTAAGTGCCCAGCCCAAACACCCCTGACATAGGGAGAGATCTTGAGAGAATTCTCTCCATTAAGTAAAAAAGTTCTAGGCTACTATGAAACTAGGGAACACTCTCTAGGAAGTCTCTGGTGTAAGTCCCTTCTTGGCCACACCCTGTCCTGGTTCCCAGGAACCGATAGGGCATGCCTATTGGGTAGAAATAAGGACCAGGGGTAAGGGAGAATCTGAAGATTAGAGGTCAATATGAGGCCAACAGTTAGGAGTCAATCCATGGACAGAGTTAAGGGTCTACTTATGGGTAGGGTAGGGATCATGCTGGGGCCAGAATTTGACACATGCTGTCAGCCAGGAAATGGAGTTACTTTTTGCATGAAATCAAACTGTTCCAGGAAAATATTCCCTAACCCATAGATGTCACTCTGAAATCAGTGGGCCCCTGCGACAGGGGTCTGCCTCCCTCATTTTCAGCTGTAAATTCTGTCCAGATCTAACTTTGGGGAACTAGGTTGTCTTGAGCTCCCTGGTCAGCATTGCACTTTGGGTGCATTTGCATGGTGGTGGGGGTTTCCAAAGACATGGGGCATGTGTGAGTGTTTTGTAGCTGCTACCTGCTTCTACCTACAACTCTCAGGGAATCAGCAGGAAACTCCTTTAGCACAAATTGATTTGATTCCTACCTCCTTGACAAAAAACTCAGGATGGCTAAATAAAATTCTCAGTAAGACCAGAAACTTCTAAAAAGCCAAAATTCAGAATTTAAATGAAACTATGAAGGAAAGAACACTGCTCATACATGCCTGACTCTCTGCCTTTATCAACACCTTTCATACCTGGATTTATTGATCCTTGGAAGTTCCTTGTGACACCCATTTTATAGTAAAGGACATTGAGGTGCAGAGAGGTGACATGATAGACTCATGACAGGTGCCATGATATACTCACTTCAGGTACTCAAGCTCCTGCCATCCCTGAGAACCCAGGGCAGGGGCACTCCATGTATGACACACTCAAAGAAAGAAGATAACAAGCTTCAGAACAGAGATTATAGGCACATGGTTGGGGCATGAAATTCAGTTTAGAGTGATGGAAAAAAACTCAGTGTGTTTTTTCCCAAGTTTTTGGTTGTTTCTATAGACCCAATAGCATTAATCCATCCATCCACCCATCTATCCATCTAAGAAAGTGGTTCCCAACACTTAGCACAGAGACTGGTACAAAGAAATTACTAATATGTGTTCGCTGAAGAACCAAACATGATGGTGCATGTCTGTAATCCCAGCAACTCCAGACTAATGCAGAAGGATGGCAAGTTCAAGGCTAGCCTCAGCAACTCAGCAAGACTGTCTCAAAATAATAAATAAAAATGGCTGAGAAATGTAACTCAGTAGTAGAAAACCCCAGGGTTTAATCCCTACTACTGCAAACAGTGACAACAAAGAACATACAAATAGGACTGCCAGCTTCTCTATTGCAGCTGGATCCAGTGGAATGCTGGTAAATGTTTTATAGTCAAGTCTCTGGGAGGGAGAAAAATCTGATTTTGTAGTGTTTGCCAATTCCTAAAGTGTAAATATTCCCACCACAACTGATTTCAAGCTACTACCATGATGTCAATGAATGCAGAATTGAGAAAAGAGACACAGTTTCAGCTCTGAAGAGCTTGTGGAACCCAGCTCTAGGATGTCACTCTGTCACTCTGAGCTGGGCTCCTGTCCCTGGTGACCAAGATTCCTATCAACCTCAGTTATTGGTTTCTCTTTTCTGGGCATCATCTGGCCACTACTATGCAAGTGTCCACAGTTAGCCCCAGTCCTTCTCCTGATTCAGATTCCTGTGTACCTCCAGTGACATGGAGGACAGCAAGACTGCATGGTGCTAGCCTTGTAGGAGTATCCTTGACATGCAAAAGGATGTAGAAGTCTGGGTGTCTGTCCACAATTAGGCTGGGTTTGTGTAAACCCTGCATGAACGAGGGTGTGTACATGTGTGTAAGGGCGTGCCAGTGCCAGCTCTGTGTTGGCTTGTATTCTGTTAGCAAAACTTCCTGATCCTGTTAATGGGTACAGAGAGGGAATAGGCCCTGGGCAGCCCCCACCTTTGTTTAGAGGGAGAACCAGGCTCACAGATAAGGCCAATAGCATCCAAGATCTGCAGGCTGTTGAACTTCAGGGACACTTGAGCAGCACTTCTCAAAGTCACCTGGGCATCTCTCCTTAACATACAAGTCCTGATTCAGCAGGTCAGGGATGAGGCCTGAGTTTCTACATTTCTAACAAGCCTCCTGGAGATTCCAGGAAGATGCCCAAGCTGCCATGTTTTGAGTAGCAATGCTGTTGAGAATTTGGAGGGTCCTGCCTATAATCTGGCCCCAAGAACTTCACAGACACAAACTCAAGTTTTTCCCATCTTTTGTTGTTGTTATTGTTATTGATGGACCTTTTATTTTTCATATGCGGTGCTAAGGATCGAACCCAGTGCCTCACACATGCTAGGCAAGTGCTCTACCACTGAGTCACAACCCCAGCCCAAGTTCTTCCCATCTTAAAAAATAATGTAAATATTCTTCCTCACCTCCCTCCAGCTACTATGCTGTTCCTGGTCTCAGCCAGCCTTCTAAGGAGGTTTAGCCCAATTACCTTCCACTGTTGGCCATATTTGGACTTACCTGCCATGAACCATTAAGATAGGTGTTTACAGTCTTCTCTAGGGCTACAACTCTTTTATTTTTGTTTTATTTTGTTTTGTTTTACACCAGGGATTGAACACGGGAGGCTTCTACCGCTGAGCTACATCCCTGGCCCTTTTTATTTTATTCGGAGACAGGGTCTTGCTAAATTATCCAGGCTTGCTTGGAACTTAGATCTTCCTGCCTCAACCTCCCAAGTAGCTGGAATTACAGACATGTGTCACCGTGCCCAGTGAGTCTCAGGATCTCTTAAAGGCATCTAGCTTCACCCTCTTCTCATCATAGTCTTCATGAAACCACAGAAAGCTTCTCCATATCTCGGGCAGCCCATCTTCCCCTATTCAGACTTTTAAGTCACTTCTCCTCTCTTCCCTCTGCTTTCCGCCAGGCCTCCCATGACCATGACTCCCAAACAAATGTATCTAATTTGGATTTCTTCCTGACCTCCCAATCACATATCATCTAGCTTGTTGGTATGTTCTCTTAGTTCCAAATTCTGCCCCTTCTCCCTGCCTTCCTGCCCCTTCACTACCTAGCTTATCATCTGTCTCAGCTTGAGCCAGGCACTGCCACCTTGACATCCACTGTCTCTTAAATGTCTCCGCCTGTCTCGAGGCACACAGACACCACCATCTAAAGCCTGGAAGGCTACAAGCCCAGCTAATTTCCTGCTTCCATGGTCTCCTGCAATCCACCTCCCCAAGCAGTCAGAGGGACATCTCAAAATACAAATTAAATCACGCCTCTTCAAATCTTTCAACCTAAAGGAAGGTCCACAGGGGCCTGCCTGCAGCCCACCCCTCCCCCATTCGCTGTGTTCAGCTGCCACATTCACAGTTCAGTATTGTTTATAATCTCAAAATTACTTATGCTGATTATCGGATTATGATCATCTCCCTCACCAAGCTGTGAGTCCCTAGGGACGGAGTCTCTCTAGATCACTGATGTGCCCCCAGCACCTGGCTCAGAGGTGGGCACCAGGAAACACTGAGAAGGATCCCAAGCCCTTTAAAGCAAAGCCATTTTGAGACAAACGGGGCCTGTGAGACTGAGCTTTACATGAGATGAAGGAATTGCTGTAAATTTGGTTAGACATGATAATGGTGTTGTAATGGTGTTTTTCAAAATGTCTTTATCTTTTGGAGAGACATGTTGAAGTGTTTATAGGTAAAGCAACATGATGACTGGGATTTGCTTCAAAGGACTCCAGCCAAAAGTAAATAAATACAATAAATAAGCAGTCAGTGAAGGAACAAAAGAACAAGTAAATCCCATTCTGCTTGTCTGTTCCTGTTGACAGTTACAAGTCCCTCAAGGATGCTGGCTGTCCCGGAGATGGGCCTGCGGGGGCAATACATTGGTAAGACCCCCCACTGCTGGCTGCTCTTCCTTGACCACCCTCCACTCACCCCTGCCTTGAGACCCCTTCACCCGCAGGTTGTCCACATTGTGTGTGTGTATACATATGACCCATCTGGTCACAGAACCCCTCTATGTATATATGGGTGTGAGTGCAGAGAGGGTGTGTGCACACACAGGTATATGCATGTGCAAGTGTTTTGTTCAGATAGTGTGTGCACAGGACTTTGTGTGAGTATGAGTTAGTGTGTGTCTGTCTGTGGGTAGATCTCTGCACAGGACCTGTGGGGGGGTAGGGTATAGTCTAAGATGGGCATGTGAATACAGAAGTCTGTGCATGCCTATGTGAGTGGCCTGGTCTGGAGGCAGGCTCTGGGCTCTCTGCAGGGGTGGGAGGCCAGCAGGCAGGAGGGACACTCCTCAGGAAATCCATTCACAAAGACCTGGCAGGCTGGGCCCTTCCTTCCTGCCTCCCTTCCCAGGCTCAAAGCACAGCAACTTGGCCTCTCAAGCTGGAGCTGGTGGCAGGGCTAAGCCTATGCTTGGATGCCTGAGAAAGGGGAGCCCTCAGAATGTGAATACCATGTCCCTGCCCCTCTGGCACCCAAAGAGACTGCAACCCTGTTCAGGCATTTCCCAGAATTCCATTCATTCCCAACCCCTCACATGTTCCTAGGTTACCCCAGGCCAATGAAGGCTGGGGC
Organism: Callospermophilus lateralis; assembly: GCF_048772815.1. Classification (NCBI taxonomy): domain Eukaryota; kingdom Metazoa; phylum Chordata; class Mammalia; order Rodentia; family Sciuridae; genus Callospermophilus; species Callospermophilus lateralis. The sequence goes on along the minus strand of NC_135307.1, from coordinate 170,093,973 downwards.
CTCTCTTGGGTCACATAGTAAGGCTGTGGTTGAAGGAACAGGTCCCTCCCCTAGCTCAGCATGCAGCATGACAGACCTGCCTATTTGACAATAAATCTTCATGCCAGGTCCCTCTTTGCCTCTCTGGACAACCTCCTTTTCCCCACCCATGGATCTCAGGACTGCCCCAGTATCTCCCACATGACCCTTAGCAAAGCTCTGTCTGATAGTGACCAGCTGCCAACCCATACCTGGGAGTGTTCAGCCAGGCAGGCCCTCTTGCCCAGTGAGCTGCCTGATCCTTCAGGCAAAGCCTTGGGCTGCCTCCTGGGGGCTACTCTTGTGACCTCTTACCTAAGATCCAGCTCAGTCGTGAGCCTGCAAAGGGGTTTCAGTAGGATCTCCTGCCCCTAAATGCTAGCTGAGGTGTACATTTGTGTATGGGGGTGTGTGTTTAAAGGATTGGGTGATCTGACTTCCCAGTGCTGTGGACATGCCTAAGCTCAGAGCTGGACTGGAGGGAGGTGCTGGCCTCCCCCTTCCTGATCCTCCCTAGGCAGCTAGTTGGGCCGTCTGTGGCCCTGAGGATGGGGGAGGGAGAGCTCCTCAAGTCCTGATTAGAAACAGGTGGCCCAAGTTACGGCAGAGGGGAGCAGTCCCACTTCTGGGCCAGCTGTGCTACCTCCCAGCCACTTAGATCTGCAATTCCCACTCCTTTTGTGATTGCTCTACCCTCCACCCCTACCCCAGTAGCTCTCCTGCCCTGCTACTTCTGGACTCAGTCTCCCCACCATATGATGCATCTCTGTCTCCCCTCCTCCCTAGCTGGGTGTGCCGGAGGGGTGCCGGGGGAGTCAATGAGCCCAGGTGATACATAGATCACCCTCCAGGGAAAGGTTGTCTCTAACTGATAACAGGCCCTTAGCCTCTGCACCTGCCTCAAGACTGTCCTTCCTGATCTTCCCTTCCAGTCCCTCTTCCCCAGTAGAACTGATGGAGAACCTCCTGGTGCCAGACCTGGGATTCCGCTATCCTGATCATGCCAGAATGACCTGCTCTTTCTTCCCTGCAGGTTCCAGCCCAGAGCGATCACCAGTACCTAGCCCACCTGGCTCCCCAAGGACCCAGGAGAGCTGTGGCATTGCCCCCCTCACACCCTCACAGTCTCCAGTAAGCCCAGATCAGGGACTGGGGTTATGGGAGACCTGGGTTGGTGTGCAGGGAGATGGATCCTGGCAGAGCCATGGCAGGCCCTGTGCTGGGAAGAAAGAAGGGGCAGGGGCATACTTCCATGCCTCCTGTCCCTGTACACTCTAGTCATACACCCCCAGGAGGATTAGCCTTGGGTGGCTTTGGGCTACTAAGCAGGTAAGCCCCACATAACTAACTCCCAGCCTTCCCTGCTATAGGATTACACCTAGGGGCCACTGTGGCTGGCTGCAGCAGGTGGTGGGGCAGGCCTGTGGTTTTTATAGGTTCTCTGAGCACTAGGGCCTCTCAGAGTTGCTCCACCTCCTGCCAACCGCAGTCCCGCCTTATTTCAAGACATATCTGGAGGAGAGGAAGTGTGTGTTGTCAAAAAAGTAGTTTGGAAACTACTAGCTTGAAGTTTCCAGGACATAGCCTTCTCACTCCCAGTTCCCTGAGAGTCTTGTCCTGATGATCCAGCTTGGGGACCCTCTTGTTCTCAGAGACCCCAGGCCTGGCCTGGGAGAAGGCAGGGACAAGTCTGCATGTGCATGGGGCCTCTCCTCTCTGCCACAGAATTGGACAGAATCTGGTTTGAGTCACTGTAGCCACAAAAAGAGAAAAGGAATAAAATATGCACAGGTCCATATAAAGCTATAAAACTGCCCAGAGGAGCAAAATTGCTCCCAGCCATTCCGAGACTGGTATAGGGAGAGAAGATGGTGCGAGATGGGGGCAGACCAAGGCAGTAGCTGGGTGAAGAATTGGAAGTGGCAAAGCAGCTGCTGTCGCCCAAAACCACAGGGCTACCTGAGAAACCTCAGACTTTCTGAGTAGTTGGTATGCCCAGGTCTTAGCCTGGAGCCAGGGAGGAGAGGGGAGCCCTGGCCAGCAGGTGGGCAGGTGGAGCTGGGCCAGGTATGCTCTGGACCACAGCTAGCAAAGGGGAGCACTTCCCTGCTGGTTGCTGACTCTGAATCTTGGATTTGCAGAAGCCTGAGGCCCGAGCCCCGCAGCAGGCTTCCTTCTCCGTGGTGGTGGCCATTGACTTCGGCACCACATCCAGTGGCTATGCCTTCAGCTTTGCCAGTGACCCTGAGGCCATCCACATGATGAGGTGATGGTGGCTGGGATGGGAGATTGCGGGATGGGCCTGATCCTAGAAATGGTCACTGAGACATGGGGTCTTCTCAGAGCCGCTTCCATCCCTAGTCCAGGCACGCCTGGGGACAAAAGGTTGGAGGATGGCCTCACATCTGGGCTCCAGGCCTCAAGTGGAGCACTCTCACCCTCTGCCTGAAATGTGGAACTTTAGTTTTATTTTAAGTTGTTATGTATTTATTTACTTTTGCACTGCTGGTGATGGAGCCTAGGGCCTTCCTTGCACATGCGAGGCGCTCTACAACTGAGCAACATCTCCCAGCTCAGGGGTTTATTTGTGTGTTTTGGGCAGTACTAGGGGAATTTTTTTTTTTTTTAAGAGAGAGAGAGAGATTTTTTTAATATTTATTTTTCAGTTTTCGGCAGACACAACATCTTTATTTTTATTTTATATGATGCTGAGGATCGAACCCAGTGCCCCACGCATGCCAGGCAAGCGCATTACCGCTTGAGCCACATCCCCAGCCTGGGGAATTTATTTTTAATTTAAAATTTTTTGTGGAGATATAACAAACTTGCAATAAAACATACATACCTTTTTATTGGGTTATACACAAACATATACATCTGCATATATGTGTTTTTTAAAAAATATTTTTAGTTGTAGATAAACACAATACCTTTATTTTATTTATTTATCTTCATGTGGTGCTAAGGATCGAACTCAGTTCCTCTTACGTGCAAGGCCAGCGCTCTACCACTGAGCTACAACCCCAGCCCTGCATATATGTGTTTTAAAGATAAAAGTGATCTATAATAAAACTTGCTTTATTTTATTTATGTATTTATTTATTTTTGTGGTACTGGGGATTGAACCCAGGGGTGCTCTGCCATATCCAATCCTTTTAATTTTCTTTTGAGACAGGGTCTTGCTAAGTTGCTGAGGCTGGCTTTGAACTTGCAATCCTCCTGCCTCAGCCTCCTGAGTCTCTGGGATTATAGGTGTGTGCTATGGTGCCAGTTCTCTCTTTCTTATAAAGCTGCTGGGATTCAGTCATGGTTTCTTCACCCTAAAAACCTTATTTTAGTCCTGATCTCTTCCCAAAGGCCTCACCTCTAAACACCATAAATGGATCTCCACTCTCCTAGGACCTCACAATGAGGATTACATTTCAACAGATGAAACCTTAGGGGACACTCAAATCATAACCAAGCCATAGCAACTTCCCTCTGTATCTCAAGATCCCGATCCTTTGAATGTGTCTTACTAGGGCCATAGCCAGTAGGTGAAGCTACAGAAGACTCCACAACTCTCAACCCAGATGGGTATGGGAGATACAGGGGAGCTTCCCAAGGGCCTGGGAAGGGTGGATGGAGAGACAGAAGCAACTGACCCAAAGATACATGAGACATGAGCTTCCTGTGAACCTGGACTGATTTTCCCCTATCTCTGCTCCCCCCACAGGATAGGAGGCCACAAAGGCATTTAGAGCCCTCTAGGAGCTGTAGGGCATACCAGCTGATCAGCATACACAGCTAAGGCTATACCAGGTTTCATGAACATATGAAAGACACTGTCTCATGAAAGTGATGGTCACAGAAACTGAGGAACATCTTGACCTCCCCAAGCCCTCTCTTCTCACCACCACCAACCACCAAGCCCCATCATTTCTGTGTCTCCCTAATATCTCTGGTATACCCATCCTCCTCTCTCCATGGCCACCACTCCAGCCTATGTTTACCCTCCATCCTCTCTCACTTGCACTGCTGCAACATCCTCCTTCCTGGGGTAGCTTCTGCATCCTCTCTTGCCTCCAATCTGTTCTTCATGGAGACCAGTGACCTCCCTTTCCAAAGGTAAATGTAGTCATGTCTGTTTGCTGCCCTACTTAAAATCCACCAAGATAGAATTCTGGTATGACATTTAAAGTTCTTCATTATCTAGAATTCCTGTAATTTTTTTTCCCTGCTGTACATTGAGCCAATCTAGAATTGGTTCCCCTGCTCTTCATACCTCTAACCTTTTGCATACTTCTCTGCCTGGATTCCCAGTTCCTTCCCATAAAGGACTGCAATGGCGAAGTTGGCCTGAAGGAGTCAGGATGTCAGAGAAGGAAGAGGCAGGCAAAAAAGTGGGTAGTTCTGGGTGGAGGTCCAGAAGCCCTTGTAGACAGAGGGTTTCAGAATCTCATTCAGGTTTTTGGGAACTGCCAGAGGTGCAGTCTCCCAAGGTGTGACTGTGGAGGTGGGTCAGATAGAAATGGTCTTGAAAGACTTGGAAGGAGTGCAGTCTCCCAAGGTGTGACTGGAGGTGGGTCAGATAGAAATGGTCTTGAAAGACTTGGAAGGAGCCTGGCCTTGGAGAATGGCCTTCAAGTGGGCAAGGTCCCTGGCTGGGACCTGGGTTTCTTCCAGAGTCCCTGGGCTTCTTCCAGGGTCCCAGAGAGAACACATCAGGAAATCAGACCCACCCCAACAGATGGTGGCTTTTTGCTGCTTGTAAGGGATATAAAGAGGAGAGGTCAAAGGGTGTTACTTAATGGAAGAAACAGGAGTCAGATGGGACCAGTGGAACCTATAGGTAGCATTTAAGGAGATTTAATTGTGTGCCATCTGTACTTCCCAAGAACAAATCTTCCCTCATTTCCTCTTCATAAGAACCCTAAGAGGTAGATACCATCATTATTCCCATTTTACAGAAACTGAGGCTTAGAGTTGTGTCCTGCCTGAGGTCACACTGCTGGCCCCAGAGCCAGCACCCAACCCCATGAAGGGTGGGTTGCCGCTGAACCCACTGATAACCACCCTGTGCCTCCACAGGAAATGGGAGGGTGGGGATCCAGGCGTGGCCCACCAGAAGACCCCTACCTGCCTGCTGCTGACCCCAGAGGGAGCCTTTCACAGTTTCGGCTACACTGCCCGTGATTATTACCACGACCTAGACCCTGAGGAGGCACGGGACTGGCTATACTTCGAGAAGTTCAAGATGAAGATCCACAGCACCACTGTGAGCCACGTTCTGGCTCTTGGCAGGGCTGGGACCAGGGAGGCGGGGCCAGGAGGGGAAAAGACTGCATAAGTGGAGGGTGGGGCACAACTAAAAGAGATGTGGAAGAGTGGTGGAAAGATGGCTAAGGGGCGGGGCTGAAGAGAGTTGGTCCAGGAGGTGGGCGGAGCGTAGGTGGTCGGGCGGGGCTAAGGTGAGCTGGGACTGAGGGTGAAGAGGAGTTAGAGGGGGAGTGAGGCGAAGGTCAAAGAGGTCATCAGGGAATGGTGGTAGAGCTTTGGCCTCTGGCAGAGCCTCTGTGTGTCTCTGCCAGGATCTCACCTTGAAGACCCAGCTAGAGGCCGTAAACGGAAAGAAGATGCCAGCCCTGGAGGTGTTCGCCCATGCCCTTCGCTTTTTCAAGGAGCACGCCCTTCAGGTGTGCCGCCGCCCCGTTCCAGACAACTGGGGAAGGGACTCCCAGGCTCTTCTACTCCTTCCTTTCCCTTCATCCCACCTCATTCATCAGATGTGAAGTTATTGCCGGATATTATAGACCATCTTCTCCAGTCCCCTGTTTCTAAATGATCAGACAGGTGGAGGAGGGAGATTCTTCCAACTCAACTTGGAAGTCCTTCCTGAGATTTGGTTAGTTCCCCCAGCTCCCATACAGGGCTGAAGATGCTCCCAAGCCAACTGTTCCCCTCTCCACTCCCTATTCCTCCAGGAGCTGAGGGAGCAGTGCCCGTCTCTACCAGAGAGGGACACTGTGCGCTGGGTGTTGACGGTGCCTGCTATCTGGAAACAGCCGGCCAAGCAGTTCATGCGGGAGGCTGCCTACCTGGTGAGGAATGCAGGCAGAACAGAGAACGATGCTTGGGAAGGCCTGGGGGTTGGCCCCATATCCTCATCTGCTCACCACCCCTGGGATCACAGAGTTACTGTTCAAAGACCTCAACCTTCCCCTAATGGGAATTTTGGAGGGCCAATGCCACCAGGAAAGGAAGGGCCTGAGGAAACAGGAAGTAGAATGACAAGAAGCACAGCTCAGGCCAGTATAGACAACATCTTTTTTTTTTTTTTTAATATGTAATGCTTCACGAATTTGCATGTCACTCTTGCACAGGGTCCATGCTAATCTTCTCTGTATCAGACCAATTTTAGTGTATGTGCTGCCAAAGTGAGCACCAGACAGCATCTTAAGTCATGTTTCCTAGAAGCAGAGCCCAAAATGGGGAGTCTCATGTTGTTGTCTACTGAAAACAGGCTCTCAGGAGAAAGGGAAGGGAGGAAGCAGGACAGGAGAGAGCTGAACAGGGATGTGATCTTGCAGGAGCCCCGCCTCAGCTTGGTCTCCCAGGGAGCTCCAGAGGGAGAATTATAGCACTGAGTTGGCCACCGTGAGGAAAGGGTCCATGTCCATCAGTGACATGTTGCTGGGAAAATGGGAGGGACTCCTGTCCAAGGGAGGCTGTTCCCATTCAGTTGAGGACAGCTGTCCATAGAAGTAGCAGTTGTGGGCCAACAGCAGCAGACCCAGCAGCAGACAGGGAACCACAGACATCCACTTCAGCTGGCATCAGTACTTTCAGGAATTCCCCTGCCTCTGCCCCAGCCACTGTAGGTTCTTGAGCAGAGGAGAAAGGACTATGAAACTAGGAAGGGAGAGTATTCTGCCCAATGTGTGCCAGTCTTCATACACAGAGATGTCCAAAGGCCTGGAGAAAGAAGAGGGTGCAGAGGCTCTACTCTCTCCAGGGGGGACACAGAGGGTATCCCCAACCTCACAAAGCAAAACTCATTGCTTGGCCTTGCCCCTGGGGTCTTGGGGGACAGACCCTAGGACACCCAAAAGGGATCTTGCCTATCGGCTCCCTGGGATATCAGTGCCCCCAATACCTCCATACCTGTGGGCCAGGCATGACCCAGGGGCCAGGTTTATAGCTATCTATGCTTCTCACTGGAAGTCAACCCTGAACAAGTGGCCATCTCCCCACAGGGATCAGGACAGAAGCAAAGCTGTCTCTTGAAAGAATACTCCCCACCTTAGTGTCTCCCTGCCCATTTAACCACCCTGCTTCCTCCCATACTGTTCCCTGCTGCCAGCTTAGGAAGGGCTGGCTCTGGGCAGGAAGTCTCCATCCCCACCTGTATCCTCCTCCTCCTTCTGATCAGAATTCTGGGGAGCCCCAAAGCCCCTACAAAACCCAGTATTTCCCAAAGGAATCTCCTGTCCTAATGCAGGAAATAACAGATTTCAAGTGTTTTTCTCCCCCACACACTGGCCTATCTTGGTGCCTGGAATTTCACTGTTTCCTTCCTGCTGTATCAGATTCTCTGGGAACAAAGTTCTCCTGGGAGTGGGGCAGCCTGTGGCCAAGTGTCTGACACCAGCCCGGTGAGCCCAAGGGAGCCCCTACCACTTCCTCTGCTCTACCACACTCCAAATACTGTGCTAGATAGTCTCTGCCAACACCCCAGCCAGTGCTCAGCTGGTCAGCTACACCTGTGAAGGGGAACCTTGCTACAGTTCTGTCATCTTCCTGCTGGGCCACCCCTGTGTCCCTTTGGCCGTGGCCATGGCCTCTGGCCTGGTCATAAAGTGGCTGTGAGCTCCACATTTATGTAGCATGAAGGGGCCTGAGAGGCCTAGCATGGGTGGGATGTGACTAGGGAGGAGGTGGGAGCCCCCTGGTGTCATCCTAGATATGACAGCCCATAGCACTGTCTGGTCCTGCCCACTTTCCATCCAGGCTGGCCTGGTATCTCGAGAGGATGCAGAGCAACTGCTCATTGCCCTGGAGCCTGAGGCTGCCTCTGTCTACTGCCGAAAGCTGCGCCTGCACCAGCTCATGGACCTTAGTAGCCGGACCCCGGGGGGTGGGCGCTTGGGTGAGCGCCGCTCCATTGACTCTAGCTTCCGTCATGGTGAGCTGCCTCAGGGACCTTGCCCAAGACTGCTGAGATGCAGTTGCCCTTGGAGTGTTGAGGTCACTGAGGCCACAGACTCAGAATGTTCAAGATGAAGCGGAAGGAGCTCTAATCTTGAGGTAGCAGGAACATCCCTGGTGAAGTTCAATTGATGGAGAGAAGTGCAGCCCTGCTCTTGGGGCCCCTAGTCTGGGAGGTGGGGGGAATTGAGATTTCACCTTGCCTAGGGGCATATAGTCTGAAGAGGGCAGGACTCATTCAGGACTGAGACTGAGGTTGGGGGAGGCACAGCCTGCCCTGGGGCAAGCTGCTTAGGTGGGCACTGCCAAAAACAAAGTCTGCCCCCACTCTTGTCTTCAGGAGCTTTCCCTTAAACAGCCACTGCCCAAGCCCCAAGCTTCTGCTGCCAGAACCAGGCACTGAGGCAAGGACAGCTATGGATAATATTGATCATCTTCCCAAATGTCATCTCTCACAATAGGTAGAGGCCCCAAGTTTTGAGCTCCCCTAGGATACCCCCAGATACCCCCACCCCAGCTCCTCCAAACTCTTCTAAGTATAATTGTGCCTGGTCTGGCCCTTCCTGGGTTAAAGAAAGGTCCTGTGTCCAGATATTACACCCCCTCCCCGGTTTCAGATACAGTGCCTAGGTTTGGGGGTCAGCATTGCACTCTCCCACTGGGGGTGGATAGAAGTTTCAGGAGCACTGGCTGCTCCTGGTCTGGAGGGTCCTGGCTGGGAAGATGAGGGGAGGGGCGTTGGGGGGGTGAACATGGTAGCACAGTCTGATCTCATTCTCCTGCTGTCCACAACCCCTAGCCCGTGAGCAGCTGCGAAGGTCACGCCACAGCCGCACATTTCTGGTGGAGTCAGGAGTAGGAGAGCTGTGGGCAGAAATGCAAGCAGGTGCAATGGAGGGGGATGGAGGGACATCTTTCAGGGAACCATATACTGATGGGAGGAAGGACATACCTAACCTGGCAGTCCCCTCAGTCACCAGCACCTTCCCTCTCACAGCTGTGCCCCTAACTCCCACTTCTTCAGAGTTCTGTGTGGAGGAGTCAGTGGAGTTGCAGAACTTCTGGAACCATTTCTCTCCCATACCCTGTGCCCATATTTGGTGGCCTGAGGTTCAAGTTCTTGAAGCTCCTCACATCCCTCCCCACACCCTGGGGTTGCAGGCTTGGGACCTTGGGCAGGGTTGGAGACTGGACAGGGTGGAGGGGATGCAGGACTGAGGGTTCAAGGCAGGCCATGCGTGTTTGCCTTTGCCGACTGTCACAGGAGACCGATATATGGTGGCAGATTGCGGGGGAGGCACTGTGGACCTGACGGTGCACCAACTGGAGCAGCCCCATGGCACCCTCAAGGAGCTCTACAAGGCATCTGGTGAGTAGCCAGGCAGCACCCTTGCTACGTAGCGCAGGACCTATAGCCCACCAATAGTACTTGGTGGCCAGGTGGGCGCTGACACCCCTTCACTCTCTGGCTCACTGTAGGCGGCCCCTATGGCGCTGTGGGCGTGGACTTGGCCTTCGAGCAGCTGCTTTGTCGCATCTTCGGTGAGGACTTCATTGCGACCTTCAAAAGGCAACGGCCAGCGGCCTGGGTAGATCTCACCATCGCCTTTGAAGCCCGCAAACGCACGGCGGGTCCGCACCGTGCGGGGGCGCTCAACATTTCACTGCCCTTCTCCTTCATTGACTTCTATCGCAAGCAGCGAGGCCACAACGTGGAGACAGCCCTGCGCAGAAGCAGGTAGGTCCAGGGCCCCGGCTCAGGCAGGATTTGCTCTTGAGGAATGGAATGCCACTTCAAGGGACGGTCGTGGGCCCCACATGACTGTCGCTGTCCACGTGGACTGTTGCATTACGGAAATGTTGACGGGGCGAGGGGCGAGGGGTGTGAGAACCCAGTGGAGCAGCCCAGGAATCCGCAGCCCAAACTGGGCAAGAGGGAGAATCAAGGGCGGACGGTGGTGGTGGTGGGCGGGGGTCGGATGTGTATCTTCTCCCGCCCACCTCCCACCTCGCAGCCAACCAATATACCGTTCCTTGGCTTCTCTGCACCTAGGCAAGGGGATGCTCTTGCCTAGAACTGGAGAAGAATGAAGAATGGGATGGGGATTAAAAGCCAACTTCTAGCTGGTTCACCCTTGGCCCATAGTCAGCGCCAGGTACATATCCCCTGGCGGCAAGGGTAGGGAGTGAAGACCACAGATTCCAAACTGTGGCAAGCAGCCTGACCCTGACTCATGGGCCTGTGCCCCTCTTTACTGCTTACAGTGTGAACTTCGTGAAGTGGTCCTCTCAGGGGATGCTCCGGATGTCTTGTGAGGCCATGAATGAGCTTTTTCAGCCCACCGTCAATGGTATCATCCAACACATAGGTGAGTGCCTGGTCTCTGTTCCACCCTCATTAGAGAATAATTCCCCTCACAGTGCCTGGAAGCCACCACACATCCATACACTGGGATGAGACCCAGAATCATCTGAAACACCTGGAGCATGCAGTGAGGCAGTGATTAAGAACTAGGGGGATGATGTGTAGCTCTAGCAGGTTAAAGAACCTCTGGTGCCCCGGCTTCCCCATTTATAAAATGGGGTGATAGTACTGAGTTCCCCCAGATGCTATCACAGGGATTAAATGAACTGAAGTGTCTAGAGAGTGGGTACACAGTCTTGCATAGTATAGGTATTTGACACTGTAAATGCAGGTCCTGGTCCCTTGCCCTCCAAGGGGTGGTGGGAAAGAAGGGGGTGAAGATAGAGTGTTGGGGAGGCAAAGCCCATGAGGACTGCCAAGAGCTCTCAGTGAAAGTGCTTAGTGTTTTTATCAGGATGTAGTTCAAATGGCTAGTTTTTTATTGCCTAAAGTGTACAGGTGGGGAGGGGAGGGGAAGCACCAAGTTGGCACGAAGTTGTGGCCTCAGTGGCTCTTTCTCTCCCCTTCCCTTTCCTCTTCCTCATCCATCATCTTGGTTCTGCCCCACAGAGGCGTTGCTGGCGCGGCCAGAGGTGCAGGGTGTGAAACTGCTGTTTCTGGTGGGCGGCTTTGCCGAGTCTGCGGTGCTACAGCATGCAGTGCAGGCAGCGCTGGGCGCCCGTGGCCTGCGCGTTGTGGTCCCACACGACGTGGGCCTCACCATCCTCAAGGGCGCTGTGCTCTTCGGCCAGGCCCCAGGCGTAGTGCGGGTGCGCCGCTCGCCGCTCACCTACGGTGTGGGCGTGCTCAATCGCTTTGTGGATGGGCGCCACCCTCCTGACAAGTTGTTAGTGCGCGACGGTCGCCGCTGGTGCACCGATGTCTTCGAGCGCTTCGTTGCGGCAGAGCAGTCGGTGGCCCTTGGCGAGGAGGTGCGGCGTAGTTATTGTCCAGCGCGCCCTGGCCAACGGCGCGTGCTCATCAATCTGTACTGCTGCGCCGCCGAGGACGCACGCTTCATCACAGACCCCGGCGTGCGCAAATGCGGCGCGCTCAGCCTCGAGCTCGAGCCGGCCAACGGCGACCGAGATAGCACCGGCGCAGCCCCAGGCCGCCGCGAGATCCGCGCTGCCATGCAGTTTGGCGACACCGAGATTAAGGTCACTGCTGTGGACGTCAGCACCAATCGTTCCGTGCGCGCCGCCATCGACTTTCTTTCCAACTGAGGGCTAGTCGCCCCGCGCTCTTTCGGTCCCTGGGTCTGGAGAGCGGGGTGGGAGCTCAGGAACTGGCCAGTTCCAATGTCAGCGCCCCTTCCCTGCCCTCCATCCTGGAGAGGTGAAGTCTGGAGGGAGGGAGGGGACATATGGAGACTCGCTTTGGGATTGGGCTTTGGTCCGCTGATTGGAAGGCTGAAGGGCCTCGCCAAGAACCAAGAACTTCTGAAAGGTTTGCAAGAGGGAGGGCCCAGACTGGCAGGGTGTATGTGATCCCTTAGAGAATGCTACAGAAGACTAAGCCCTGGCCTTAACATGGGTTGGGGGAGAAGCAGCAGCAAGATAGGTTGCCAGGTGCCACTGCAGGAGGGAGGTTGTGCAGGGCCTGGGCCTGAAGGGCCAGAGTTCACTGATTGATGGGCTGCTGCCATAGGGGAGAGCCAGGCAGAGCAACCCCAAACCACAGGAAAATGACAAATGGACATTGGAGGGACAGGTGTTAGTAACACCTTCCTGGATATGCTGACCGTCTAAATATGACTCTTACTCACAGAAAGGGCAGTAGCTGACTAGTGGGGAGGAAGGCACATTATTATAGTGAAGGCAGCTTTGCGGGGTGTGGAGACGACATGCTCTGGAGCCTAAAGACAGCTTGTGAATGACCCACCCCACTTTCATCCTCACCACCTGCTTGGATGGGCAGTTGAGGGAGGGTAAGAAGGACAGAGGGAGCACTGAGGGATGGTCCCAGCTCTGCCACTGATTCCATGTGCCATTAGGACATTCCCGGAGCACCCACAGGCCTGCTTCCCCAAATGTGAAATGTCAGGCATCTCTCTCAATCATGACATGCAACACCCACCCTGCAGCTTACACTAAGATGACAATAAAGCATTTATGCTTAAGGACAAGCCACAGCCTGCTGGTACCACACAAGTGGGGACCCTAATAGTGGTAGTACTGTAGAAAGCATGAGTTATAGAGAAAGAAGAAAGTTTTCAGCTGTGTACAAGGCAGGGAACCGGCCATAAGGGGGTGCTGCTGTCAAACATCCCAAATACTTCCCCACTCCTGAAGACTTCTCCCTGGCCAGGGCAGATACCCATCCCCAGTTAGCCCCAAGCCTAAAATGCCACCACCTGTGCACAGGTCTTCTGAGGTCAAGGTGCTACAATACCACTGGCTGTTCTTGCCTCCTGAAAGGATGAGTTACCCAAGTCCTTGCCTGGCCCATCTGTGAGGCATTAGACAATCATGAGACCAGAGAGAACAAAAACCCATGGCCATGTATCCATTTAAGTTTTTATTTCTTATTGGTTCTAACCCAACCAGTCATTTAAAAACCAAGTAACACAGACCTGAGGGGTAGGAGCTGGGAACTGCGCCTCCCTCCTACTCACATGGGTAGCAGTGGGGAAGAGGCAGGGGTGGGAGAGGTGGCTGAGGCATCCAGGCAGCAGCAGCAGTAATAGGGTGTTGGCATCACAGAGCCACTCAGTCCTCTCCCAGACCCTGACTGGAGCCCACATGGCTTGGGATGGAGAGTGGGTAGAACCCACCCCAGAATCTCCCCTTCCCCTCCTTAGATAGCCTCCTTGGGGGCTCAACCCATTTCTTCTGGCAGGAGACTGAGGCACACGGAGAGGAAGTGGGAGAATAGAACACAGGAGAGGCAGGGTAGTGGCAGAATGAAGGCAGAGGTGAAAGGTGTGGGCGAGGCCCCAACACCACCCCTTCGCCCACCTGGGGATGGAGTGAGGAAGCCACATCATCACGCAGCATGTTGGGAGACCAGGTGGGGTTTAAGGCTGAGGGGCCCCAAGACAGGTCGGCTGGGTGCAGGCCTCAGTCGAAGCCATGCCAGTCACTGTGCTCAGAGTCGTACTCCAGCTCTGCACCCACACACTTGACACCGTCCAGTAGCATGGGTGTGCCGTGGTGTCGGTCTGCAAAGCAGGCATGCAAGCTGGTGTGTCCACTGTGCCCTGGCCCCACCCCAAAGGGTCCTCTCTCCCCTAGAGATCAGATAGTGGGGGCCACTGGGAGGACCTGGGCTAAAAAGTTGGGACCCCGTTGGATAAGGATCCCCGAGGCCAATCTTGCATCTGCTCCCTTCCAGCCAGATCTATGCCTCACACTCACCCATGACACGTGCCTGTACCGTCACCCGCACACAGGCACCAGTGCCACCCTCGCAGGCTAGGAGCATCTCCTCTTTGAGGACGCCCTCCTTGTGTGCAGAGTACTCGCACTTGATGCTGTAACCTGCCCAGAGACAGGGGACAGGTGTGCCATCAGCACCTCCCACAGCTTCCCAATCCTGTCCCCAACACTTATGGCTATCACCCATCACATGACATGCTAAGCCTCCCAGAGAATGGGGCAAGAATGGCCCCTTCAGAGCCCAGACACACATCCCTATTGGTAAGATGTGCCTATAGGCCTAGGAAGCTTCCCTTTCTTTAATGAGCTCAATGTGCCTCTGGCCTGCAGGCCATCCCCAGCATGGCTCTCAAGGTGAGGCAGACTCAAACTCAGGCTTCCAAAAGAAGGACCTGTGTATTTAACACAAAGGCAGGCAGTGAGGGGGTGAGGGAGAACAAGGGAGGCAGGCAGGGTAGAATGTGAGCAGACTGTGGCAAGAGCAAGGCAAATGCCTAAGGCATGTTGCTTGGAGTCCACTGGAAGACAAGATCATGAAAAGGTAGAGAAAGGGGGACATGACACTGAAGCTGAGGTCTATGGTCAGCACATGGAGAAACTGACACCCTAGCCTCTTCCAAGCTGAAGGTAGTGGGTGGAGCAGGGCCTGAGGCCAGCAGGGTTGGAAGAAGCAGTGTGAAACCCAGAGCCTGGGACTGGTGGGTGCTAGAAGTTGGCCACACAAAGTTCTGCGGCTCCAGCAGGTTTTTCTCGAGGGCAGGAGGGTTGGAGGCCCAAAGCCGGTGGTTCCCATCTTGATAACTTCCCCACTAAGGAAACCATCAGACAATGGGCAGATGCAGGCCTGCAGTGTGAGTTCATTGGCTTCAGTCGAAGAAGAGAGGTCTGGGACATGCGAACTACCAACTTATCACTGCAAGCTCTTAAGAGGTATGTGTCACTGACTTGAAGTACCCCATATTCTTACTCTCACTCATATCTGGGACCTACTGGAGGAGGGCAGGCCTCCAGAACCCCAGGAAGGGACACACCTTCAGGGATGGGCATGACGCTGAGGAGCTTGAGGTGAAGGCTGGGAACAGGTGCCTCCCGGATGTCCTTGCTTAGCCTGCGCACTGGGGGCAGAGTGAAGGTAATCTCATACCTGTGCAGGATCTTCAGGAAGCCAACCTGCAGCAGAAAGGGTGAGAAGACAGGCACCTCCAGTTACTGCTTCCCTAAGAGTCCATCCAGGCCATGCTGCCTATGATCCTTGTGGACCATAACACCTGCTTCTCTAGAAGCCTAACTCCTTCCATCACTTTAGCTAGACCCCTAGTCCAGTGGCTTCAGGCCCTCTGGCAGAATCCCTTCCCCTAAAGGCCAGCACAATCCTCATCATCTGTCAAGGACCCCACATTCCTTAGTGGCCTATTTTATAAAGAAGATTGAAGTCAGAAAATGACATTATGTGACCAGGGAAAAGTCTTCCCTAGATCTCTTGGCCACTCTTGCCTTATTGGCACATAAGGCACTAGCCACTACTTTGAGCCATTTGGAGGCTCCAAGTCCCACAACACAGACCATCCACCTGTCCCCACTACTACCAGCACCTATTCAGAACCAGTAGCCCAGGGTCCTCCAATCCCTAATAAGGAGACACCAAGTAACACAAAACAGTGTGGATGAGGGATAGAATGAAATTAGGTAAGTGGACACCAAGGAGTAGGGGTATAGTTCAGTGTTAGTTCATGCCTAGCATGTGTGAGGCTTTGGGTTTGATCCACAGCACCAATTAAAACCCAAAATGAACTCCAGACCAGCTGTGTAAGTCCAAGCTGGCCCACAGACCTGACTTCTGCCTGTCTCGCTGGCATCAGATACACCCACCTGCTCACTCAGAAGCCCCTATTCATGGCCCATGGAATTTGTTGTTGTTTAGTACCAAGAATTAAACCCAGAGGTGCTCTACCACTGAAATACATTCCTGACACTTTTTATTTTTTATTTTGAGACAGAGTTTCACCAAGTTACTTAGGACCTTGATAAGGTACTGAGGCTGGCTTCCAACCTGCAATCCTCCTCCCTCAGCCTCCTACTTGTATGGAATGACAGGTATGGGCCATCACACCTGCTTGAATATCCATTGTTTATACATAGTGCTTGGCAACCAACACTGTCCCTTTGGGACAGATGCCATCCTTGGAAACTCAGTGATGTGAAGAATTACAAGCCAGAGTGGCAGTTGGGCACAGTGGCTGATGGAAGTGCCAGTCCAATAAACACAGGAGGGATGCAGTACCCCCCAGCTCATGTGGGCAGAGAATCCTGGTCACAGTTATACAGGGCAGTTTGGAAATGGTTGTGTGGAGCTTTTAGCCTTTCAATGGGACCAGCCTTACATCACCACATGATAAAGCTCAATCCAGGTGATCCCCTCACACTCTGCTGGTAGTGGGCATACTTCTCAAGAAGCCTTTCTGGTTGTACCTGCTTGCTGTGACTCTGTGATCCAGCTGCACCACTTGCAGAATTTTCCAGGAGAAATGCTCAGAGATATGCAAAACAATAGTCATTGATACCCTATTTATAACAGGAAAAGAAACAACTGTAGCACCTAGGCACAGGGAAGCAGCAAAATCAATGATGATACACATGATGAAACACCAGGCAGGTATAAAATCTCATGGAAGATTATTTCCTGATACAGGCAGGAGCCAGTTCACAAGAAAAGCAAGCAAATATACCCTGTCCACTGTGATGCCAGTTTTTTGTTTTTTGGCTTTAAAAAAAAAAAGCTTAAAAAATGAAACCTGGACTGATAGATATCCAAATATTAACCATGGTTATTTCTGGAAAATATAACTGTGGCTACTTTTAAATTTCTTTTTTTTTAAGCTTTAGTTCATTCCTTTTTTTTCCCCAGGGGAAAACTGTCAGCTGTAGGAGAAAGAAGGAAGACATTAGGGTTAGACAGAAACGGATACAAACCTGGGCCCCTTCTGAAAAGAGCAGCAAGCCCCTTTTCAGGGCAGTCTCCAGGGAACCAAATCTCTGCCCCCACCACAGGGCATTCCTACTCAACTCTGGATCCTGGGCTTATTGACCAACCTGAAGGCCTCAATCTGGCCCCTGCAGAGACTCCCTCCTGCCTTTCCAAGTGAATAGGGGACCTATCAGTCTCCTGGCAGTTGGAGGAGCCATGTGTGAGGTATGGCCATGAGAAAGGGGTACTCTACCAAGTAGAAAATGTGGGGTGAAGCAGGATATGTAGTTCAGTAATAGAGTGTATGTTTAGCATGCACAAAGCCCTAGGATCCATCCTCAGGGGCAAAAAGAAAAAAAAATGGAGTAATAAATACCATTACAAAGAGCCCAAAACATGGTAAAAAGTCACACTTTGTTATCACCATATATCTGCATCACATACCTACATCTTCCATTCTCACCAACTCTATAAGGTGTGAATTGTCTCCATTGGAGAGAAAACAAATGAAGATGACCTGCCTAAGGTCATAGAGCCAGAATGGCAGGCCTAGACCTGAATCCAGGCTCGTAGCACTACAGCTGCCTTGACACCAGCCTTCCACTGCTACTGGCTGGGTAAGCCCAATGACACCAGCTCTACTCACCTGGTGATGCATTCATCTCATTGACCCCCCCCCACCACCACCATTTTATAGATGGGAAACCAAGGCTCAAGGAGGGGCAAAGACATGCCTATGAATGCCACTGAGGAAAGAGGAAAGACAGTCCCAGAAAGCCAGGTAGAGCCAGAGAGGAGGTAAAGCTGATTCTGGGAGAAATATGAACATACCTTGACCAGAAAGCTGCTGTCACCCTCCTGGGTGACCATGACCACTGAGTCATGTAGCTTCTCATCAAAGTGGACATGGCTCTGGGAGCCTTCGGCATCATGGCCTGCTGCAAAGCGGATACTCCGGACTCTGGGCTTATTGCCTAAGAAGAGTGGGAGAAGAATCCATGGGTGGCTACGTTCTCCTACCCCCAGAAAACTATGTCCCCCTTATTCCTTCCCCATCCCCAGACTTCCCTTGACATTACCCAGAACCCACTTGGCCAGGCCAATTTCAGGACTAAGTCCACTGGCAATCAAGAAGCTTGAGGTTATCTGCCTCACTCCTACCTGCCCAGTCGTCCCACAAAAGTCATCCCCACAACATGGTCATGGGACCCCTCAGGACTAGCTGATATAACTCCCCCCTTACTTGGAAGGGAGGAGGCTGGCACCAGAGACAGGAAGACACAGCATTGTAGGGCTTGGCCCAGGTCTCGGCACACCTGGCCCCATACTCTCCTTCACAGTGCCAAGCTCCCCAACCCTGGCATCTTCTCTCACAGGTCTGTCAGTACCTGAGGCCCAGTCTACTCCCTGTGATGACCTCAGCCAACCTGAGGGCCAGAGATAGAAGGAGGTGCCCTTCTTGGAGGTGGGAGAAATGAAGAGGGTTAAAAACCATACTCCGTCCACTTAGGAGAGACTGCAGCTGTCACTAATGCTCACTGATCACTGGCAGGTTCAAGAAGAAAGAAGCTGGGGAGCCTCCTCGTCCTCCCCATGCCCTTTCCTCTCTGCTTAGCCCCCATCAAGGCCCTTGGCTGTCCCTGAGCTGGGTCTGGTTCTCCGAGGCCTGAAAGATCAGGGGATTGAGAGGGGAAGAGTGGTGGGGAGCCAAGTGGCTGGTCTGAATGGTCACTCAGGCTGAGGGACCCCAAGAGCATGAATCCAGTCCTCTCTGACACTTCAGCCCTAGGCCTCCCAAGAAACCTGTCTGGAGTCCTTTTGGTGGGAAGGCCTGGGCCAGCCTTGGCATGGGTTCTTTGACATTCAGCAAAAGCCCTGGGGGCCAGCCTGGTACATCCACAGTCCTTGTTGCACTTCATTAACCTGATTATAAGATTTTACCAGAACTCCCTTGCCTAAAACTCTCCAACAGCCCTCTGGATTCAGTGAAATCCAGATGGCCTGCTGTGGCCCTGCCCATCTCCCCAGTTTCAGTACTTACACAAGCCCTGCATGTTGCTGGACCACTAGCAGCACAATAGGGTATCTCACACAAGACATAGGAACACACACCTCCAGAAAACAGCAAACCAAAGAACTAGCAGGGGCCTCTGCTAGGGCTTGGGTGACCCGCAGGACCAGGCACACACAACTCACATGTTCAGAATTCATACACCATGCAGACAAACACACACAGCTGAAGCAGGCCCCCCAAGCAAAAATGCCCCATACCCCAGGGCCCATCTAAAAGCTCATGCACACCCACAGGCCAGGAGGATACTCACCCTTGTTGGCTGCAGCCATGGACGCCCTCCCTGCCACCGAGTGAAACACACAGCTCCTGCTGTAAACCTCCGCTCCAGCTCAACAGCCTCCCATGCTCCAGGGACACAAGCAGGAACCTGAAGGATGGGGGATGGAGAGGGCAGTGGTCAGGATCACCCATGAGCCCATGACTGGGAGAAAGCAGAGGGCTTTGCTTAAGAAAGACTCAAACTGCTGCTGCTTTCAGCAGTCCAAATGGGGCCTGCATCCCCTAGCACAGGGGTCTGCCTGACCCCTTCAGCCAATGACCATAGACATCAAGAGCCCTCACCCCTTTCTGACCCTCTACTGAACCCAGGGCCCTGCCAGCACATGCTAAGTTTCTGGTGCCAAAGTGCCAACATAGGTCAAGTGCCCAACCCACTTGAGACTGGCAGGAAACAGCCTGGAGAGAAAGGGAACTTTATTAATTTTTAGGGGCCAGTATTCAGGTCACAAACCCAGTGCAGCTGTGTGCTGGTCAGTCAACAGCATGCTTGGAGATAGGAAAGAATAGGGGACCACAAGAGATAACTCTATCCTTAGAGCTTTCCCCCTAGTGGTCAGTCAGAGCCACATACAGAACAGAGGCCCATGGAGAGGATGTTACCCCATCTGAACCCACCATCCAGACCCTGCACTGGCTCAGCTCTCCAAAGGCTGCCTCAGTGCAGAAGCAAGTGTGAGGTGCCCTAAGGATACCTCTGATGGGCTGAGCTGGTCCTATCTAAGCATCAAAAAGAATAAGAAGCACAACTGATGGAAATAGATGGAATACGTAAAATCAGAGCATTTACAGAGATTACAAAAAAAGAAGAACAAGGAAAGCAAAACAAACACAAACCCTCATGTATCACCACTGATGGCAGCAGTGCCCCTTAAAGAGAAATAATTCTACCTGTCCCTCAGCCTTTCTTGTAAGCAAACTGCCCTGGTGGTTAATGGAAAGCTCCTTTTCACTACAGATTCCTTACTAATAAATAACAAAGGAACAACCAAATGTCAAGTAATTCTGCAGCGTCTAAAGAAACAAATGCCAGAGGCAACAACAGTGAGAAGATGCTGAACCACCAAGGAAAGGCAGGTGGAAGTAGATACACACAGATGCCCAAGTGCCACCAATGGATGACCTGGTGTTCTTAATGGGGATTAACATAAGTTTACAATAAGGGGGTGTGACATCACAAGGCCACACATAGGTCTGTCCCCCTCACTAACCACAGGACAGATGGCCTTGACACACTGATGCCTCCTGATGTGAGGCAGCCAAAAGTCACAGCACCACTGACAAGGGATCCCTGCCAAAGATGCTTAACCTGGATCTGACAGGGCCTCTAGCCCCAACTCCTCAATTACTAAAAACCAGAGGATAGCAGAACAAAATAAACGATGCCCTGAGCAGACAATGAGACAAACCCAGAAGGCCGAGTATTCCACAGGATGACTGACCTGTTTTTTTCAAGGTGCAAGAAAAAAGAAACAGAAAGATTGTTCTAGATAGGGAATTGGCAAGTTACAGCCTCTTGGGCCACCACCTGTCTTTTGTAAATAAAGTTTTACTGGAATGTAACTGTTCTCATTCATTTACATATTGTTTGTGGCAGCTTTCGCACTAAAACAAAACTACTTCAAGCAGTTGTGACAGAGATCATATGGCCGCAAAGTCTAAAATATTCACCATCTAGCCCTTCATAGAAATGTTTTGCCAACCCCTGTTCTAGATTAACTCACACTTAAGGGACAGAAAAATCTACAGGACAACTGACCTGGTTTTTTCACTGAATCAGCTACAAAAAGAAAAGGACATGGGGGAGGGGTTTTTTTAAACTCCCTATAAAAAGACATTTGGGGGCTAAGTGGGGAATGTAAGTGAATAGAATAGTAGAAGACACTAAGAAATTAGATGACTTTGTTAGGTGAGATATCAGAATTGTACTCCATAAAGAAGTATATGGCTTTATTTTCTCAGAGAAACACTGAAGTCTGAGAGACGAGTGACCCATGAATGACCTTGGGTAATCCAGAGAATGAAGAAAAACCATGGGGTGGCCTCACGTCAGGGGCTGGGCCTATTGAGGGCATGACTTTTGAGATCCCTTGGGGGCTAAGCCAAACAAGTCCACCCAGGTCCAAGCTGTGTGTTCACAGCTTGGGTCCCAGGAGTCCCCTGGTAGGAGGCCTAGAGATGCAGGGAAGGGCAAGGTTCAGGCCTGTGGAATGCAAGGTAGGTCAGAGCAGCAACAGCCCCTTCCTTGGAGGCAAACTCCCAGGCTAACTTGCAAGGAGGCAAACTATACCCTACTCACCTCTAGCCAGGGCTGCTCTGGAGACAGCTTTCCTCCAAGGAGCCTGGCCCTGGAAAGCAGTCTATCCCAACCCACCTACTCCAGCCACCCCCGAGGCTATAACTCGGAACATGTGACAAATAGCCAAATGCAAGGTGCCAGGCCTCCTCCCTTCCTCAAAGAGGCTGCTCCAACCATGCTTCTATAGCCATAAAGTAGTGACAGCCCAATATCCACAAGCCTCCCCTACCCCACCCCCCAAGTACCCTGCTAAAACTCTTAACCAATGGCTCATGAGAAGCTCCTAGAGGCCCTCTTCACAAAACACACAGACCCAGTATATGCAGGGCCCCTCCCTGTCTTCCCCTACCCCACTGCCTGGTCCCCCCCTCCTTTTGCTGGACCCGCCCTTTTCACTTCTGGGATCATATGTTATCTATCTTCTCCACCTTAAAAGGGCAGTGACTGTGGTTTTGTCCTGAGCCCCCAGCACAGCACCTGACAGGGAGCTGCTGACTTCAGTTCATATTTGTTGAATGAATGAATGACATCTCTAAGGGGAGCCCAAGTATAGGCCTTGGCTGGACCCTCTAAGCAGACATGGTGTGGTTCAGGGACAGCAACTCTCAGTATCTCCCTTCTCAACTCTCAGAGAAACCTCTACCCTGAGGGCATCATTCCCCTGGACTTCCTCTGACCTTGCCACAGTGGGCTGGTTACCTGCACATGCCTACCTTGAGATGGAAAGACTGCTCAGGGCAGGACCTACATCTTCAGTGCCAGAACTCATGACAGTCACTGAGCAACTGCCTGTAACACTCCGTGAGAATACAGAACAGGGAGGCAAATGACTTCAGGGGCCCAAAGAAGGTTGGAAAACCCAAACCATCTTTCATAACAGAGAACCTGCCAGCAGCTGTCCTTGAAGCTAGACTCTTATTCACACCATTTCCTCATTAGAAGCAGGAAATGAGGGCAACAGACCTCCCCTGATGCAGCCATGTTCACAGAGAAGTGCTAGGCCACCTTGCAACCCCTAGGGTGGCCCTGCCTCCAGTCTCCTCCTGTGCCAATTCCTCACTATGGTCTAAGACACACAGTTTCCTAAAGACAGCAGTCCAGGTTTAAATTGAGGTTCTGCCCTTTCTGGCTGCATGGGATATTCCTATCACTTTTCTAATAGGCAGGAATAAGGAGTGGCCTCTTCCTCCCAGAGTATGGTGCAGCTTTGTGCCTAAGATCTGTGAAAATGCACCCACCCTGGACCTCTGTAAAACCCCAAAGGCCTGGTTTCTAAAGCAATAGCAATTTCACTAGGGAAAAAAATAAATAAAAGCACTTGGAGGAGAGGCACTTCAGGTCAATCCTGGAGGAGCCAGGAGTGGCCCTTCAAGAGGACCCCAGGGAATTCAGCTTCTCGGAAAACAGCTCAAGGGTTAAGGGGACCTCCCCCCTCCCTTCTATTCCCAGGGCAGTCAGGCCCCCAGGGAGGGATGGAAAGAAAGAAGCTCGAAAGCCCCCTATCCACCCCTCCCTAACAATCACAGGAGCTCAGAAAGATGTGAACAATGTGTATCTTTGCCCTCCTTCCATGGCAAAACAAATGACCCAGCCTCTGCCTTGGGTGCTGTCAGCAAGTCAGGGGTAAGACTCTGGACAATCACAGGATGGGAAGGGCTGAAAAGCTGGGACAAGGCCTTTGGGGCTTCTTTGGCTTTCAGTTGTTCTCAGGCAAAAGGGGGAAACTTCCATTAGGGGGACAGAGAGGTGCTAGCCCAGATCCCTCTTGGTTTTGGAAAGAAAGGCTATTTTAAGGCTACTAGGGACTAGCAAGTAACCAGACAGCTGGACAGTTACTCAGGAACCCAGTTCTGCCCCACAGAGTGCTGGCTGTCACTTCAGGGTGTCCCATGCAATGGCCCAAGCTTCAAACTGGAGAAAGGGCCAAAGACCAGTCTATTGGTAGCAAAGTAGAGCTCCTGAACCCAACACTCTTTTGTCCCCAGTACATGCAAACTCCCTGCCCCAGAAGCAGCCCCCAAACTCCCAGGTATCACAGGGCCAGCTCCAACTAGATCTTTGCTGTGTGGCTAGGGGTATGTCCCCAAACTCTCAGGACCTTGTTTCTCAATAACTCCTCAATCCCTAATCTCAGCCTGGTCCAAGGTCTTTCTCTGTGCCAGGTGAGACAGACAACCTTCCACTCTTACTACCATTTCCTCCACTACACCCATCCTGGGGCTCAGTACTGGTTGAAGCACTCAATGTAGCCTCCCATTAAAGCTCAAGTCTGTAAACTGAACACCCAATAAGGCCTTGAAATTGGGCAACAATGAATGAATGCCTACTTCCTAGAACGTGACCCAGGACTGAGCACATAGCAGGGCCACATACTTACATTACAGCAAGGCAATGCTGGAGGAAGCCATCAGCTCGGCCTTGACCTAACTTCATTTCCTCCTCCCTCCAGAAGGCCAAAGATGTGAGGGTTAAGTAAGGATTTTTTGTTTGTTTGTTTTCTCTCACAGTGAAGCAGGAGTTGAATTTGGGAAGGGACTCCCACCCTCCTCCCACCCTCCTTCCTGTTTCCCAGACAAGTGCTCCCCTCCCCTGCCCAGCTTTCTCTCTCCTCATTCCCCCTGCCCTCAGCTAGAGGGTGCTGAGACTCCTCTAGTCTACAGACTGCCTGACCCACCCTGACCTGGCCCTAGAGACCTAAAAGACCCAAGAAGCAGAGGCCAGTCTGCATTCAGGGGATGACAGATACTTCTGACCTTTCTCAGCTCCCTAGAGTAGAATAATGTCCTATCCCCACTTCCCAAGGCCAAGACTCAACAGGAAAGACAGGCTGAGAAGCCCTTTTCAGTCTGACAGGGTCCTGGGAACGTTGGTCCAAAATGTAAATCAAATCACTCTAGCTACATGATATCAGGGAGGCCAAACTAAGTCTCCAAGGTGCTAGGGGACCAAGTGTGGGACTCTGTTTCCTTTCTTATCGCTATCCCTGTGGGTGTGGCACCCTCAGCCCCACACCATTCTCATCTTCTTGGGAAACAAATGCAGCTGAACGTACCCCATCATAACCTTCCCGAGCATCAAGGCAGCGGTTCTGACCAAGATAATCGCCTGTGCTCCTTGCCCTCACCTCGGCTGACGCAGGAGTCTCCGGAGTCCGCACTCCCAGACATTACCGCCCTCTTGCCCGAGGGTTCAGAGCACCGAAGGCTCAGACAGGCTACCCGCCCAAGGTCAAACTACGAGACGGTAGCGACAGCGAGGACGCGGCAGAAAGCGATGCTAACCTCCCCCCATTACGCCCCCGCCCTCACTGTGTCACTCGTGCCCCGCGGAAAACATTCCTGCTCCACCAGCTAACGGTCACCCGCAACCCGAAGACCTAACATCTCTCATTCATGTATTGGGAAGTCCTCCAGGCCCGGCCCCGACAGCGGAGTCCCCCTGCCCCACCCCTCCTATCACCCCGAGCGGGGTCCAGACACCAAATGTCTAGGACAGGGACCCTGCCGGGAGCGGAATCTCGGCAAGATGGGCGGACCCCGGAGGCTGTGAGAGGAGGAACAGTCTCACCTTGCAAGTGCACCTTTGGGATGGGCCAGGCAGGGACA
Source organism: Callospermophilus lateralis (assembly GCF_048772815.1). NCBI lineage: Eukaryota > Metazoa > Chordata > Mammalia > Rodentia > Sciuridae > Callospermophilus > Callospermophilus lateralis. Next base: position 170,068,765 of record NC_135307.1, on the reverse strand, counting down.
ACCGCGGTGGTGGCTGCGGTGGCTGCGGTGGCGACAGCAGCAGGCGGCGGCTGCAGCCGGGCCACAACGCTGAGCACGAGGAAGAGAGCCCCGCGCCACTGCCGCCCGCCTCACGGCACGCCCCCGCCTCCGCCCATTGGCTGGCTGGGGGGTGGGGCGAGGGCCGCTTCAGACCAATGAACTAGCTTCAGGGAACCGCCAACGAGCGATTAGCCACCAGCGTTACGTGTAGGGGGCGCTGCGCCTGCGCCCTGTGATAAAGCGGTTGCCCCAGGACCTGGCGAGTTCTCGCGATGAAGGCTGCCAGGCTGCCAAGCCGCCTGTCGTAGCCGGGAACTAGAAAGCGACCCGAGGGAGAGAGGGTAGGAGGGGCGCCTCAGAGACTCCGCCTTTGTCCCACGTCCCTGCGTGGGGGTTTGTACTTCCCACTTTGGCCTCGACTTGGGCGGGGCTTCCCCTGGGCTTTGCTCCCTCCCGTGACCGTAAGGCGGGCTGCCGGCTGGGTGGAGCGCCCAAAGGTGGCCTTTCTCCCTGCAAGTTTCCGCGTCCTCACCATCAGCCGTTACGACCCACGCTAGTGCTGTCTAGTAGCTAAGCAGCCATCTGTCCGACTCTGCGACCCCAGGCTTCTGCTTTTCCCTTTCTACCCCATCCCCTGCCTCGGAGGAAGCGCGCCCGCGCGGACTGGAGACGCGTCCCGAGAGCCCGGCCCAGCCCAGATAAGCTTCAGAACAAAGGCACGCGGCATGGGGGGTTGGGAGATTTTGCGGGCGCCCCCGGGGACCGCAGCCTCTGCTTCCGGTCTCCATGGAGGCGGTCGCCATGGCAGCGGGATGCGCCTCGCTTAGCCTGGCGGGGGTAGCATGTGGGCGACTCCACAGCGCTGGGGAATCGGAGGCGTGGCCCCCGGGTCCTCATAGGTTCTAGCCGTATCTCGCTACGGGAATAAGTTCCCTAAAGTACCAGTGACGGGAATAAGTTCCCTAAAGTACCAGTGAATGAACCATCTAAAGCACGCAGCCTTTTCCTTCCAAAGTAACTAGGGGAGAGGGCTTTAACAACTGAGGGCCAGCTTCCTTTCTGAAGGGCTAAGGTCACTGCCTTTGAAGAATCTTAAAGAAGCCACTTCCCGCTGGATCCCTGTGGCCCCTAACTTTCCTGGTCTCTGATCCGTACACTTTTGAAAAATAATCTTTTTGAGCTATTGTTTCCATCGAGTCCTCCCATTCCTCTAAAATGCTGCGTCCTCCGGGACTGTCTCCAGCTGAGCTTCAAACTTCAGCATTTTGGGTGATTTCGTGCGTGAGCTTTCTGGCCTTTGAGAACACAGTCTTCCAGCGCAGACTTTGGGAGTTTTCCACATTGTGATCTCAGCTCATCCATTCCTTCCCACTCGCTACCAATTCCCACCCTTCCTTCCCAATATCTACCCCCCACCCATCCCTGCAATGTATTCTTTTTTTTTTTTTTCAACTTGGCAGACAGTGGGCCCAGAGTAGTCTGCAGATGTATTTTGTTTAACCTACATGAGGTTTTAAAAATAATTCTTCCTCCCCTCCCCCTTCCTCCTTCCCTTTCTTGCAAAAGAATCTGATTTCCAGACTTCTTTTGAAATAATAACATGGACTCATTACAGCCTGGCACCAAATTCTGATGCTGAGTGGTAGTTACCACTTTAGGACACATCAGTTTACCCTAAATCCGATCAATCTCTATTTCTCATGTTTATTTTAACTCCTGGGTCTGTGCCGACATTTGATTTCATGAATCCTTCCCTTCCTATGGTGCCCTCCCACCTGAAAAGTCATGTCTAGTATAGACTCTCCCAAACACAGACTAGCTGCTCCCTACTGCCTGGGGCCATTTCCTAATTGTCAACTCCTTTCAACAAATATTTACTGAATGTATGATGGGCAAGTTACTGTGCCAGGTTCTGTGAAATGGAAGGTATCCCCAGCTTAGTGGGGAGGGACACCACATAAAAACAACTGTGGTCTCCTTTTCCTGCCACACAATCCTCATACTTCCAGACCCTGGACTGTCTGGATAACTGGGAGGATCTACAATACAGACTTGCCCATGCTGAAGATACTACATGCTCCTGGGGAAGGCCACACAGTTCCAGAAAGTCTTCAGAAGAAAGCAAAACTTTTGGTGCCAGAAGGAAGTTAGGGTAGAAGTTACATGGCTGCACCATCTCTGCCCAATGAGCCTGTGTACCAAAAGAGGCCCTGCCAACGTCAGAGTGGTATCCAGGTCTGAGGGCTTCCTGTGCATAGAGTATTAACTGAGCTAAATGACTCTGAAAAGGAAAGCCACAGGCCCCTACCAGGCTCCCTGGAGATACAGACAGTATGGGAAGGAACTAGGAGCAACTCCAGGTTAGAAGAACAGATGAAGAACATGGAAAACACCTACTCCAGCTCCAAACAGTAATTCTGGATGATGGGATGGGGGAATCAAACCCAGGGCCTCACACATGCTAGACAAGTACTCTATCACTGTTCACTGTTATGGTTTAGATATTAGGTATCCTCTAAAAGCTCATGTGTGAGACAATGCAAGAGAATTTAGAGATTAAATGATTGGAACATGTGAGGTTTAACCTAATCAGTTAATTAATCCCCTGATAGGATTAACTTGGGGGTGACTGTAGGCAGATAGGTTGTGGCTGAAGGAGCTGGGCCCCTGGGGATGTGCCTTTGTAATTTTACCCTTGGTAAGCACTCTCAGCTTCCTGGTGCCATGTTCCCAGCTGCTTTCCTTTGCCACACACTTCCATCACGATGTTCTGCCTCATCCCAAGCTCTGAGGAATTGAATCAATCATCTATGGACTACGACCTCTGAAACTGTGAGCACCAAATAAATTTTCCTCCTCTAAAATTGTTCTTGTCAGGTCTTTTGGTCACAGAACAAAAAAGCTGACTAAAACAATCACTAAGCTCTATACCCAGCCTGACTCTATTATTTTTAATAAAAACTGTGTCCTCTTTTGAAAGCTACTTGGCAGATTCTAATAAAATTGATATGTGCCCACTTTTACACAGTAATTCCTCTCTTAATTATATACCAGAATACATGTATACACATATTCATGGTTGCATTTATAATAGCCACAGACTAGAAATAACCAAATGTATATCAGTAATAAAATGAATAGATAAATTGCACCATATTTGTACAATGATGTATTACCTATCAGTGACAACATCATACTGAATATGTGCAACAACAGGGATAATTCTCACAATATTGAACAAAAGAACAAAAAATAATATATTGGGGCTGGGGATGTAGCAAAAGCGGTAGCGCGCTTGCCTGGCATGCGCGGGGCACTGGGTTCGATCCTCAGCACCACATAAAAATAAAATAAAGATGTGTCCACCGAAAGCTAGAAAATAAATATTTTTTTAAGTTTAAAAATATTAATATATTGTATAGCTCAGTACATGTCTTTTAGAGAATGTATGTGTGCATTTCTCTTGCGTATATATCTAGAAATGGAATTGCTGGGACATAACTGTGTTGTTTTATAATATGTCAATTTAGCTAGAGTAAACTGTTTCAAAAATTCTCTTTAATATATGTTTCCAATTAAGGTGGGCCATGTGGGCCATGACAGACATTTTTGCATGAGATTTGAAGAATGAAAGGAAAGCAGCAACAATACGGAATTTGAGGGGCTGGGGATGTGGCTCAAGCCGTAACCCGCTTGCCTGGCATGCACAGGGTGCTGGGTTCAATCCTCAGCACCACATAAAAATAAAGATGTTGTGTTCACCAAAAACTGAAAAATAAATATTTAAAAAAAAAAAAACCCAACACCGAATTTGACATTTGCAAGCTCCAGGCTGGAGCTTTGTAGCCCACACACATTGTTGCTGATCTGCAGCTTACCTCATTGACATGGGATAGCAGTTAGGCCTGCAACTTACACCTTCCCTGGGTCCTCTTTCACTTCTCTGACTCGTGGGCCAGATGACAAGGGGGCCAGCTGCTTCTGCAGTTTATTCACATCCAGATTAGAGGCAGTGAGAACTGACATGAGTTCCAGTTTGTCCTCAAGCCTTCCAGCTTATGCTTGTGGATTCCAGTGTGTTCTTTCTGTCCCCTGCCTTATATTCATCTTCCCATCGGCCTTCTTGTAGACTTTAAGCTCCAGAATTAGGTGCAAAAACAAAAGTGTTACAGAGATTGGAGACTCTTTAAACAACTTCCACAATTATCTAGTCAAATCCCTATAAGAAATCCCTTCTACTACTGATTAAATCATAAATGATAGCATAGGCATCTGTTTAATTTTATTAGAAACTGCCAAACATTTCTGAAATGTAATTCTTGATACTCCCATTAACAGAGTATGAAAGTTCTAGTTGCTTCACATCTTCATCAACATAAAAATTAGCATTTAATTTTATAAAAATACTACACCATGCAAGTCAAAGCATGGCAACAGGCCACCAGTCTTCAGCCTCTACTATGAGCCATGTCCTTCTGCAGGACAATCTCATAGTATCAAGATTACAAATGCATATATTTTTATCCAACCAATTCTGTTTCTAGAATTTATCATACATATATACTCATGTATAATACTAAATATACTAATATATAAGATTATTCATTGTTGCATTATTATTAATAACAAAAGCCTGGAAATAAATGCTTTCTGAAGTAGAGGACTGACAAAGTAAATTTAGGATAGACAATAGATTTTTTATTTTTTTGGTACTGAGGATTGAATCCAACCCAGGGGGATGCTCTACCACTGACCTACAACCACAGCCATTTTTATTTTTTTATTTTGAGATATAATCTTTTTTTTGTTTTTTAAATTTGTTCTAATTGGTTATACGTGCATTTTGACATGTGAGATAGGGTCTTGCTAGCCTCAAACCTGCAATCCTCCTGTCTCAGCCTCCTGAGTCATTGGGGTTATAGGTGTGTACAACTGCATTCAACTTAAATAACAAATTCTGGATACTCTTTTCATGCCTTTCTCTCCCACAGGATTGTGAACACGATTTTATACTTTTCTTGGTGTTCCTGGCATTTGGCACATCATATGCACTCAATAAACATTTGGGGAATCAATCAATGAATTAACCAGGGAAATTAGAATTAGTGGGGGTCAGAAATGGGAGAGACAGCATTGGCTGTCCAAGGGGAATTTTGGGAATGAGAGAGATATTTAAAGAAGAGTTATAGAGCTATAATGTTAAGATGTGATCTACTTTAATATCCCCAAGAGACATTTAGCAAAATCCTCCAATTGCTTCTGGGATTTGATTTGTGGGTCATGGAGATATGACTGTGGGTTGGTACAGTCTCAGGTATATCTGATAACGGGTGGAGGGGTCTCAAGGAAGAAGAGCCTCCTAGACCCAGCCCAACCTTTGTCATGGAGAGGCCAACAGATTCTTTAGGGCTCAACCCAGTCACCGAACTTGTATTCTAGGGCCACTGTGCTCCTTCTAGGCAGAACCATAATCTGCCCAACTGATGTTTCCTCAGATTCTTCATATAAGCTATGACTACTAGTATCACATATAGGAGCCTATACATACGGTTAAGTGAATGAAAGTTTTAGAGAATAGAACTCTGGAAATCTAATGTTGACTAAAAAGAGTGTTAGAACTGGTCCGTGTGTGGGAGAAGCTACTGGTTTGATTAGGTAGAAAATCAGTGTTTGAACCCAAGTCCCTGCTGAGCTTAGGGATGGGGCTCAGACCAAAGGAGTAGTCACCAATTTTGATTTTCACTCATTCATTGATTTTTTTTTTTTTTCAGTGCTAGGGGAGCTAGGGCCTTGCCCATGCCAGGGAAGTGCTCTACCACTGAGTTATACTCCGGCTCTAAATGTTTTTAATATTACTGAATTTGGCTAAATATAATCCTGATTCATGAAACTCTTCCTATTTGTTCATAAATAACCATGAATACCTATCAACCTGCTCTAAGAGTTAAATTATTACAAATAACTTATACCAATGCCTATGCTTCATCTCTTCCCTTTGCTTCCTCTTAGAGGGAACCACTATCCTTGATTTTTGACCCTTCATTACCACAAGGAGGAAATCTGGCTCCCAGTGATCCCAGTCTGGTGTTCATACTCATATGTACCCTTCCCCTTGAATGTTAGCTGGACCCAGTGTCTTGCATCTAATAAACAGATGTCAGGCAAAAAATATGATGAGGTGTCACTCCCTTGGTTACATTAGATAACATTGTAACTTCCATCCCACTAGCTCACTCTTTACTCTCTCCCTTATTGGCTTTGATGAAGTAAGCTAGTATGCCAGAGATGGCCACATGGCAAGGAAATGGGGGCAGCCACCCACCAGCAACCAGCAAAACACTGAAAAGCTCAGTCCAATAGCCTACAAGGAACTGGATTCTGTCCACAATCAAGACAGCATGGCTCCTTCCCCAGTTGACCCTTCTGTCTGACACCTGGAGTACAGTCTTGTAAGAAACTCTGAAGCAGAGGACCCAGCAAAGCTGTGCCTAGACTCTTAACCCACAGAAAAATGTGAGATAATAAATGTGTTGTTTGGGGCTGGGGATGTGGCTCAAGTGGTAGTGCGCTTGCCTGGCATGTACGCGGCGCTGGGTTTGATCCTCAGCACCACATACAAATAAAGATGTTGTGTCCGCGGAAACTAAAGAAAAATAAATATTAAAAAATTCTCTCTCCTTAAAAAATAAATAAATGTGTTGTTTTAAATCTCTAATTTAGTGGCAATTTGTTATAATGGTGATAACTAATACAGGTTATTTTTTGTTGTTGCCATTGGAGCATTGCTATGAATATTGTTGTAACTTATCTCTCAGAACACAGAACACAACAGTTTTAAGTTTCCCCTGGGGATGTGCCTAGGAATGGAATTGCTATAACTCAGGATTTACAAATGTTCCACATTATTGGTAGTCAGCAAATCATCAGAGTTAAGGTTATACCAAGGCCCTGGTGTCTTGGTCAGTGTTGGGAATAAAGTTGGCCTCAGTCCATAGAACTTGAGCAGTGTGTGCACAGTCAGGAATCAAACAGAAAGCCAAGATAAGGGTCAGTCATGGGCAGTTGAGGGCAAGAGTGTGGCCACAGTTGGGGAGAATCTGAGGCCTGGGTTTAGGGTTCGGTTTGGACAAAGTTGCAGGACACTGTGAAGGTATACATTTGGGGGTCCATTTAAGCCAGGATTAGAAGTTAGGCTGCCATAGTTCACAAAAACTGACCCTTGGGCTGGGGATGTGGCTCAAGTGGTAGCGCGCTTGCCTGGCATGTGCCGGGTGCTGGGTTCAATCCTCAGCACCACATAAAAATAAATATTAAAAAATTCTCTCTTTAAAAAAAAACAAAAAAAAACCTGACCCTTGGTGATCTCTTCAATATGCCAAGCAGTGAGTACACAGGACCCACCACCCATAAGATGAGACCCATTCTGGGTTCATGACACTCTTTCACTGAAGGGGGATAGAGGGTGGCAGAGTGGAGGACAAGCGGGGCGGAGATTTGCTGCCTTCAAGGATCCAGGCAGAAAGAGAAAGCAGGCACAGAAAAGAAAGCACAACACCACCTTTAATGAGGGCAGCCCTGTCACAGACACACCCCAGGCACACCAGACAGTACCCAATGGGCTGGGAGGGAGACTGCTATAGGCACCCACGGATGTGTCTCCTATTTCTGGCTATTCCCACTCATCACGCCTTCCTCTCCAGCTGCTTGGGTCTCCAGCCTCGAGATGGGTCCCAGGTGAGCACCCAGGAGGGGCATGGGAGCCACTCGGTTTCCAGGGACAATTTCCCACGTGTCTGAGGCCATGGAGAACTAGTCTGGATGAAGGCATCGCTGGCCTCAGAGCTGGGCGGTGACCTGGGTCTGGGGGTGTGGACTGAACCAAGAGACGGCTTCTTATGGCCCAACACCTGGAGTTCCAAGGCGGGACCCCAGGTGTTGGGCACTGCTTTGGTGGGCACGCTGGGTCTCCGCACGTGGCTTCTGGGCTCTGGAAAGCGGTCCATTCTCCTGGCCCGGGTGGAGTGTAAGGAGGCGGCTCAGTCGCGAACTTCGGTTCCTAGGGCTCCAGTCCTAACGCCCCTATGCTCACTCCCATCCCCAGGGAGAGAGGCACAAGAGCCGAGCAACTGGCTCCGCCCTCCCAATCTTGCGTCTGTTGTTGGGTGGGTGGGTCGCGACGTCTGGGCTCTGACCCGTAGAGGGATGTTCAGGCGCAGCTCACCGCTGCTTGCGCTCCGCCTGCTGGAGCCTCCGAGAAAGGTCCTCGATGCGCACGTTCTTGAGCTGAAGCAGGTGCTCCAGGCGCCTCACCTTCATCTGCAGGACCTGGGCGGCGTCGCACACAAATCAAACCTAGTCACTGGCTGGCCTGCCCCAACTCTGCAGCCCCTAACCCCCTAAGGCTTCCCAGTGCGCCCTCACCTACAGGGTCTCCTGCCCTCACCTGCACGGTCTCTTGCGAGGCCAACAGCTCCTGCTCCTTTTCAGCAATCTGAAGGACGAAGCTTGGGTCGCCCTGCAGCGCCTGGCTATACCCAGGAGGCCGGGGCGCTGGCAGCCGCCCCATCCTGAGGTAGGAAGCATCTTAGCGGAGGCCTGTGTATTTGGCTGGGCGTTCACTATTCCCCTTCTCCCCTTTTCCCCGCTCCCCACCTTTCCACACCCAATCACCGCCCCCCCCCCCAGCCCGAGTGGGGAGATTACCCAGCCTGTTGAGATCACACTGCTTCCAGCTTCTTTACCTGAGCTGCTCTCCTCCTTGGGGTTCTGGTGCACCTTCCCCTCGTGTCTTCTGGGATACATCTGAGACAAGGCAAATGGAGGAGTGACATTGCTGTAGCTCTATTTTGTTTACCCTCCGATTCTGCAAGCCATAGGAAGGTCAGGAAGACCTTTCTGAGAAGAAAGGAGGAAAGGCCCCTTACCCACATCCAAGTAGCCACTGCCATCAGCGGGAGGCAGCTCCTGAAAGAATCCCAGTGGTCCACTGTGAGTCTCAGCTCACCCATTCCCCAAAAGGCCCCCTTGGCCCTTCCGCAGTTCCCCAGATCAGGGTCTTTTAGCCAGGCACCCCTCCCCCACACTCATCGCAAAGGCGATGCTTCTCCCTGCCTGGGAACCTCTCCTCCCCAAAGCATTTGGAGAGATTCGAGCTGGGTGCCACCTGTAAGGAACCGGAGCCCTGCTTCCTGCGCCTTTGCCGCTCCTCCAGGCGCTGCTTCAGCGGGATGAGTACCAACTCCACCACACCCGGGGCACACTGAGCAATCTTGCGCATTACATCGTCTGGTACCGAAAAGTTCAGTTTGTTTAGCACCTTCCTACAGGATAGACATAGGGATGGTGGACTGGGTCCTGCAGGGAATGAAATCAAAGTAGTGGAGAAGGGGCGGGGCACGGTTGTCTTAGTCCTGAGTGTGCAGCCCAGGGGGAGTAGAAGGGCTTGCCATCTGAGCCTCACCCTCCCCTGCCCGAGATTGGGTGTCCCAAGGTTCTTTGCCTCCTTCCCAATAGAAAAGTTCCTTGATTTTATTACCAGATGAATTCTGTTGTGTTCGCCCTCACCACCCTACCGTCAAAACAGTCCCAGCCTGGACAGTTAAGACCATAGTAAGTGAACATTCTTCTTAAGGTATTAAAAGTGAGGGTTGGGTTTGTGGCTCAGTGGTAGAGCACTTGTGTGAGGCACTGGGTTTGATTCTTAGAACCGCATATAAACAAACAAACAAACGAAATAAAGGTCCATCAACAACTAAAATATATTTTTTAAAGGAATTAAAAGTGCAGAGATCACAAACAATAACAACAACAACAAACCCCATAGGAGATGAAGAGGCTGAGGCAGCTTTCCTGGGAACTCAGGCAGGTTGGGGCTGAAGAGTTCCACTCCTGCATCCAAGTATTATTTTACCTGTTCAGGTGACCCCAGTTGCTGAGCTTCTGCTGGAGAGAGTTTGCAGGGACATAATTGTGCATCTCCACCATCTTTGGGAAATAAAATTTGATGACCTCTGCCACCAGGACTGTGGGAGTAACCGTGAAAGCAGACATGGAAGATGGGGGAATGAATAAGGGAGAAGAGGGTGGGAGAAGAGAAGGGAGGGATAGAAAAAGCAGCAGAGTGATTGAACCCAGTGGGGAGGAAGATGCAGAAAAGGGAAGGATAATAGGGAGGGAAACAAAGAAGAGACAAAGATCATCAGTCAGACTTAAGATTCAGCTGCATTCCTCTCCTTTAACTCGGGGCATAGGAAAACTCAGAATAAGTCTCTTAAGAGCTCTTAAGGAGGATGGGGCCTTACCCTAGGAATTCACATGGACACACATGCTGTAACACCAAAGTTCCAGAGAGAATTACAGACTCATACAAGCAGAGACATGTGATAAGATCCCACTACAGATATATATGTATGGCAGAATGTATAAACATGAAAGACAAAAACATAAGTCAGCCTAGTGCAGTGGCACATGCCTGTAATTCTAGCAGCTTGGGAGGCTGAGGCAGGAGGATTACGAGTTCAAAGCCAACCTCAGCAACTCAGTGAGACCCTATCTCTAAGTAAAATATTAAAAAGGGCTAGGGATGTGGCTCAGTGGCTAAGTGCCTCTGGATTCAACCCTCAGTACAAAACAAAACAAAACCAAAAACAAGCCAAAAAAAACCCCCACAAGCCAGATACACATAGGTGCACATGTAGAATACACATGTAAATACAGAGTCACATATGTACATGGCCTTCTCAAATATGTACATATAAAATGCATATTCCATCCTGAAACCCCAGAAGACATTACTGGGATTAATAATGTCTGTGACTGTGACATAATCTCATGGAAACACATACACTGCACAAATACATACATAGATATGTATCTTAGTCATCAAAGTCCCTGGAGGGAGTCACACACACACACACACACACACACACACACACACACACTATGTGCACACCAGATAGAACAGGTGGACATACACATAGACACACATTGTTCACACATAGAAACAAATAGAAAACACACACAAGGGTACTCTTCCACAGTTGAAGTCCCAGGAGGTAGATCTCACCCATATACACACACACCACAATTACCCAAATACCAAAAATACAGTAAGCACACAGATCCCTTACACACGTCCATACAGGTCAGAATATGCAGAAACACACAGGAGCGCACACCTCCATCACTGAAGTCCCGGGAGAGGTTTCTCTTGGGCCTGGACAGAGGGATGTTGTCTACCCATAGGTACAGCTGGTGCAGCGCTTCCTCATCCACACTGCTCGCCATTGGGGCCCAGCAATGTCAAGCCGTTCCAATCGTGCAGCGTCCACACCCAGCCTCACGACCCCTCAAACGCTTCCTCTCTCGCCACTGCGGGCGTCCAGACCTGCCTCTGCCTCCCTAGCCCAGACTTACGTCCCATCTGGGAGCAGCCATATTGTTTTCTGAAACCATGGCAACCATTGCCGACTCGCCTTGAAGCAAGGCCTTCTGGGAGTTGTAGTTTTTTCCAGCTACCCTTTCCTGGGCTCCAGAGTTGGAGAGAGTTAGGTGTCCTTATCTTCCCTTTTTCTCCAAAAAGGCATCACCTCTACACCCATACCACCTGCTGACCCACTCTGAGATCTGCCAAAGCCGAACAGGCCCCCAGAATCCTGGCACCAGTATCCCCAGGGCTGGGATCCTCCTTCTGTGCCCTTTAGCTGTCAGTCCTAAATGAAGGAAAGCATTGCCATAATAATAATCACCTCCATTTGGGAGTACTGTTAATAATCTGCTACCCATCTGAGCTGTGCGATTGGCTTCTGTGTGACAGTGCTTCCTTGCTGGCTCCCTCCCAAAGTTCTGTACTCAAAGGGCCACTGCCACTTCCTCATCCCACCAGTGTTCTGGAGGGACATTTAATAGGTAACCAAAACTCCCAGAGAAAGCACAGAGTTCAAAGTCAGTACCTTAAGCAAGTCATTCAACTCCATCACCCTATTTGCTCCTTTGTGAAATGGGGACAGTTCTCACCTACTTGTCCCTGTGGGGTAATGAATAGGAAAGAACTTACAAAATGGAAAGATGTTAACATTTACAAAAGACCTGTATTTGTATGGTAATTGGGGGTAATGGGAGTTGGTTATAGGTACAGAAGCAAGAGCTACATCTATCTGCTTTCCTCATCTTTCAAAGAGCTATTCAACCATGGATTAGCAATTGATTTTAGTAAACAGTTCCACTTCAAACGCAACCCTACAAGAGTTAGGAAGATGGATCCCTCATTAATGAATAGGTACAGGTAGCAGTAAAGGAGTACTTCTAGGGTCAGCCTGGGGAGAAAGCTTCCTTCTAACAGAAGTGTGGCTTTGGGTACATCACCAAACCTCTCTATGCCTATTTGTCATGGTTTTTCCTATCTTGTGGGCACTTTGGAAAGTGTTTAAAGCCTGATACACTGTAAGGCCCTATTAGTATCAGCAGTATGATCACTAATGAGATCATCTCAGTTCCAGCAAGAGGTGTTGTTGTTGACAAAAAACAGCTGGAAGTGATTTGCCTAGTTAGTTCTTGAAATAAGGGACCTGAGTTGGCCAGGGTCACTTGGGGAGAACACCACTGTTCCCTCCTACTCACTCCAGAGCACATGGGATGTGGGGGGGTAGGTTGGGCTTGATTTTGGCTCCCTGGTCTCCTCCTCCAGAGTTCAGATAAAGGAATGGGGGTGATGCCAACGGATAATCTCAAGTCCTTTTGGTTGTCACTATGTTTCAAAGCCTTCAAGGCCTGGAGGGGAGTGCCAAAAGTGCAGAAGGCCAAAAGTGGAAGTCACCCCACCTTCTTGTTTTAAAGTGATGCACAATGGGCTTGCCTTTCTGGGAGGAACCACACCCAGTGCAGGCAAAGAATATCCCCCACCCAACATTCCAGGGTAGGGAGAAGAGGAACTTGGTAGCAAAGGGGTGGCAAGGGGTTGGGAGGATACCAGAGGTGAAGTGCCAGTCCCAGGCAGGGTGGGAAAACCGGTTTGAGCCCCAGAGCTGCCTGCCCTACTCAGGCTCAGGCCCTCCCCTGTCTGGAACCTCTGGGGCCTGAGGGCTTCAATGAGGGAGGGTTATGGAGAAAAGTACTGGGCCCTGAAAACAGGAGGTGTAGGACAGAAAAGGGCCTGTCCTCACTTTTGGACAGGGGAGCCCCTGGAGGGCACTGCATCAACTTCTTGGTGGTACAATTTGCTCCTAGAAAATTTCACCTTCCTCCTACCACTGTCTGCAAAGGTGGCCACCAGGTTTGCAGAGGGCCATCAATGAAAGGCCTTAACCAGGTGCCACCAGCATGCCTATATCCCAACTACTCAGGAGAGTATAGCAGTAGGATCACTTGAACCAGGAGTTTGAGAGCAGCCTGGGAAAGACCTCAAAAAACAAAACATCTCTCTAAGGCACCAAAGGCAAATCAAAGGGTTCTCCATATGCTCCTCCAAACTCCAACTTGACCCACAAGAGCTGTCCCAACAAACTTTCTGTTCTAGTCCAATTCTTGCAAGGATCTTCTTTAACCGGCCTTGGTGAGTCTAGTCCTCAGGTGCATATTGTCTGATTTAGCCCGACAGACTATTGGCTCCCTCTTTCCTGCCCCCAGCCAAGTGACCAAGAACTTCTCTCTAACCCCAAAGCAGTGCAGGTGTAGGCTTCCTCAAATCTACCCTTAGATGGGTACACTGAAGACCCCTTCTTTCCCAAGTCTCTATAAATAACTCTTAGACATGGATGTTGACAACTCCTGCTGCCCCTCACCCCAATCAGGGCCACCCACCCTCTCAACCCTTGCTTCTATGTCCCACCAGAGCAAGGACCAAAGGAATGAGGGAAAGCATGTGTCCCCCAAGACAGACGCAAGCCCAGACCATGAAGGATGCACCCTTGGCTGTTAAAACGTTCACCCCCACAAAAGGGGAGTGGACAGATTTATTGAATTCAAACTGGGAAAGGAGCAGCTGGATGGCTGGACTCTGGGCCCAGCCCCAGGCCCCTCTGCCCAGGATGGGGCCCTGCCAGAGAGGGATGAGAGGCACAGGGCCTGCAGCTGCCCACAGGGGAGGTACCCAGTATCACTCCCCTGAAGGGCCTCTTGGAAACCTCCAATCTGAAAAGAAAACCAAGGGCCAAAGTCACAAGGACTGGGCCAAAGGAAGGGATTAGGGAGGTGGAAAGCAGGCAGAGGCAAGCTTAGGAGCCTACCATGAGTTAGACTGTGCTTCTTGAGGCGGCCCAGGGGTGGGGGTGGGGCTGCCAGCCTTGTGGGGACCCAGGCTGGACCTTCCTCTGGAGCCCTTCCCAGAATGGCTTTGAGGTCCCCCCCACCGAAGACCTGGTGTGGACGGTAGGGGGAGAGGCACTCTCTGGCCGGGAGCTTCCAGGGCCCATCCCTGGCTGCCACTATGGTCTAGTCCACTGATGGCACGGTGTGGTAGCACCGGACAGCTCCCCACTCACCCCAACTGGTCCCCTAGCCCAGGGGCAAATGGGGAGGAAAGGATTTTGAGAAAGAGGCAATAAGCAGGCAGTGAGGCAGACCTCAGCCCCTCGGTCTATCTCAGGGCCAGGGAAACATTACTAAAGGCCCTGGGGCTCCCCCCTTCTGGCTCCATCCACAGTGGTTGCACAGAGTTCTTTGCCCCAGGGCTGGTGCTGCCCTTCTGGGTCAGGCAATGGCTATGCCCAGGGGCTCAGCTTTGATGTCCAAGACCCCGAACTCCCGCCTGCCTGGCGTGGTTCTTCCTAGTCACGTGGACCAGATCATGTTCCAAGTGGAGGATGTGGCTCTGCACACGGTCATCAATGGGGAAGGAGGTCAGGTACCTCTTGACCATGGCAAAGTAAGCCATGGCCTCCCCAAAGCTGGGTACAGGCACCTCATCGCTATCCTCATCATCATCTTCGTCATCTTCATCCTCCTCATCCTCATCCTCATCTTCCTCCTCTTCCTCACTGTCTGACTCTGAGTCCTCCCCACCTTCCAAGAAATGAAGGGTAGGGCACTGTGCCTCCTCCTGGGCACTGTAACCCCCAAAGCTGCCTCCAGCCTCCACTACTCCCTGGGCCCAGTCCTCTGCCTCCAAGCCCTCAGAAGAGCTTTCCTCCTCTTCCTCCTCTTCTTCATCACTGTCATCAACATCACCCTCCTCCTCCACCTCCTCTTCCTCCCCCAACTCCTCTCCTTCTCCTCCTTCCTCCTCCTCCTCCCCTTCTTCTTCTTCCTCCTCCTCCTCCTCTTCCCCTTCACCCTCCTCCTCCTCTTCTTCTTCCTCCTCTTCTTCCTCCTCCTCCTCCTCTTCCTCTTCTTCTCCCTCACTCTTGAGGGAAGTGGTGATGGTGGCATTAGGGCCACCTCCAAAACCAGCCTCCCGAAAACAGGTAGCTATGTCCGAAGGCTCCACTGCCTGCCACGCTGCAGCCACAAAGTGCAGGGCTTCCATGAGGCCCAGCTGCAGGCCTGAGCGATCCTGGCCCTCTAGGGCGGCCATGGCCTTGAGCAGCATAGCCTGGCGATAGTGGCCTTTCACCTGTTGGACCACTCCTCGCTCCAAGGGATGCACAGTGCCCGGAGGGAAGAAGGCCAGCTGCACGTGCCTCAGGCCTGAAGTGTCCAGGGACTGGGCAGCCAAGCGGCCTGCCAGCAGCAGGACCCGGCGAGACTCTGCAGCCATTCGGGTGTCCAGGGCTTTCAAGTACTTGGCCAGTGCCTGGGTGGTGACACCACCCTTAGAGTTGGCGGTGTAGTCGCAGGGCAGGCCACCTTGTCCCGCACGAGGCTTAGCTGATTTGCCGGCCACCAAAGGGGGTAGCTTCTCGCTGCCATCGGCATTGGCGCACAGCAAGACGCTTAAGCGCTGGGTGGCTTGGCGCGCCCTTCCATCGCCTCCGCACAGCCCCGCCGCCTGGTCCGGCAGAAAGTCATACCAAAGACTGGTCTCAGTGGCGCTGAACACGTCCTGGGAGGCGTATCCCTCGGCCACAGACGGCGGTTGCTCCTCCCGGGCGCGCCAGCCAGGCGTACTCCCACCACTGCCCTCCGAGGGCACAGCAGCCGGGCTGGCAGGTGCTGCTGGGGTCCGAGGAGCACTGTTTCGTCCCCGGGCACGGGCCACACCACTGCAGGACACCACACCATGGCGCCGGCGGAAGCGATCCAGCCAGCCGTTGGAGGCTGTGAAGTCGTCCATGCCCAGCTCCTCGGCTATACGCAGAGCCTTCTCCTTGAGGATGATGCCCTTGACGGGCAGGCCAGCGGCGCGGATCTGCTGGAACCAGGCTATGAGCAATCCCTCCAGCTTGTCATACGGGGACAGCTTGTTGGTCTTGCGGCAGGTGGAGGCCACACCGTACTTGCGCTCCGACGCCAGGATGGCGCGCTTGTTCTTCAGGATGGTGCTCAGCGTGGACGGCGGGATGTTGAAGCGCCGCGCGATCTCGCCCTTGCGCAGGTCCGGGTTCTCCTCCACCTCCTGGATGATCCGCGACTTCTCCCGGAACGTCAGCTGCCGCCGCTTGGGGCCCATCCCGGCGCGCCCCCCGCCCCGGGGCCCGGCACCGCCGCCGCCGCCCCGGGGCGGGGGGCCCGGGCCCGCGGCGGGGGGCACTTGGCGGCCTCTCCCGCGCGCCCCGCCCGAGACAAAGCGGCTCGCGGGGCGGCGGGCGGGGCGGTGA
Organism: Callospermophilus lateralis; assembly: GCF_048772815.1. Classification (NCBI taxonomy): domain Eukaryota; kingdom Metazoa; phylum Chordata; class Mammalia; order Rodentia; family Sciuridae; genus Callospermophilus; species Callospermophilus lateralis. The sequence continues at coordinate 170,052,053 of NC_135307.1, read as the reverse complement.
CCCGGCCGGGCCGGGGGCACCTCCTGGGGCGGCGCCGGGCGGCTGGCGGCAGGCGACGGGCACGGGTGAGAGTGGGAGGCGCGGGCGCGGAAGGCAGGAAGTGCCGCGGCGCGGGGATCTGAGAGCGCGGCGATCGGGGCGGAGCACACGGAGCGGGATCTCGCGGGAAGCGCGGGGACGCCCGGCGCCGCCTCCCGGTCCTCCGTGCCCATCCCCTTCCCGCCGCCCCGGACCTGCCACCGGGGGCGCTGCGGCCTGCGGGACTGTCCAGTGCTCGGGCCTCCGGGTGACCCGCCGGTAACCGCACAGGCGGTGACGCGCTGCGCTGCCACTGCTCTCGGTGGAGAGCGATTTGCTGCATAAAAAGCAAAATAATTCCTCCCGTCGCCTTAGGTTTAGGGTGAAAATGACCCTCATTTTTTTCTCTCGGAAATTGAAAAATACCCGAAGCTTAAAATCGCTTTTCACACCAGCACCTGGAGAGATGCGCAGGTAACATTTTGATACATTTCCTTGCAATCTTTTCTCTAGGCACAGTTTTTATATTTGTTTGTTTTTTTAATGGATAAAACGCATCATGCTATCTAGAACGTATATCTGGCATCTCATACTGTTTTATCTAGAATCTAATGATGATAATTTTACCATATCGAACATGCTTTTCTAACGGTTGTATATAGTTCTAAGTGTGGATGAGCACTAACCCACGTAACCCATTGTTACACACTTAGGTTATATGTATAGACAACACCACAGTTTTGTTTGATGATCCTAATGATATTTTTAAAGTTCTAGTAATCCCACACTATAAAGATAAATACTGATAATAACTCAGTGTTTCGCTGCCTGGGCTTTTCCACGCACATAGCCATACATGTACCTTTGCACTTATAGAAATAATGTCTTGAATATACATAAGTATTTACACACATAAATCCATGAAACCTCCTCCTCCAGCACCAAAATACATAAAAATGATGAGTTCTTAAAACAAGCTCATTGCAGTGTTTTAAAACGTGGGGTAGAACAGCAACCCAAGGAGACAGGTTGAGAATCTGAGACTGGATGAAGGTTCCAGTGAGTGGGTGTAGACAAGAAGAAAAGAGGACCAAAGACAGTGCCCTGGGTGCTACAAGGTTAAGGGGGTGCAAGAAAGGACCATCAACAGACGCATAAGGAGCCCTTGAAGCCACAGGGGGAAATGGTCTGAAAACCAAGGGAAGAAAATACAGCTTACTAGGATTTGAGTCTTGTGGATTTTTTTATTAATTTATTTTTTAAAATTTAATTTAATTTTTTTAACTGAGGATTTAACCCAGGGATCCCCAGCCCCTCCCCCTTTTGTGTGTGGGAGGGGATTGAACCCAGGGCCTTGTGCATGTGGAGCAAGCACTCTACCAACTGAGCTATATCTCCAGCCTCCTTTTTTTGTTTTTTATTTTGAGACAGAGCCTTGCTAAATTGCTGAGGCTGGCCTTGAACTTGATGATTATCCTGCCTCAGCTTCCCAAATTATTGGGATTATAAGTGTGCACCACCATGCCTAGCTGTGAATTTTCTAGTTCTATCCTTTGCCTATATTTCTTATGTTTGTCTTTCTTTTTTTAACATTTAGTTTTTAGTTATAAGTATACACAATAACTTTATTTTATTATTTTTATGTGGTGCTGAGAATCGAACCCGGTGCCTCACGAATGCTAGGCAAGCACTCTACCTCTGAGCCATAATCCCAGCTCCAATCTTTCTTTTCTTTTTCTTCTTTCTTTATGTGTGCAGGTACATGTGTGTGCTAGTAATCAAACCCAGAGCCTTGTGCATTGCTAAGCCCATATTGTACCACTGAGCTATGCTCCCAGCCATTTTTCTTTACTTTTAGGAGCTCTTCATATGTTCTGACATAAGTTGTTTTTGTTGTTGTTTTCCCCTCCTGGGGATTAAATCCAGGAGTACTCTACTACTGGGCTATATCTAGAGCCCTTTTTATTTTTTATAGTAAGACAGGGTCTGTCTGGCCTGGAATTTGTGATCCTCCTGCCTCAGCCTCTTAAATTGCTGGGATTATAGGTTTATGTCGCCACACCTGGTTTATGTATATTGTTTTGTGGTTTTGTTTGTTTGTTGTTGTTTTTAGGGGGATAGTGGGGACTGAACTCAGGTACTCAGCCCTTGAGCCACATCCCCAGCTCTATTTTGTGTTTTATTTAGAGACAGGGTCCCACTGAGTTGCTTAGTACTTTGCAGTTGGTTTTGAACTTGAGATGCTCCTGCGGTAGCCTCCTGATCCACTGGGATTACAGACATGCGCCACCGTGCCCAGCTGTGTATTATTATTAATGGGACACATTTGGTATAATATTTTGTAGCTCATATTGTGAACATATTTGCATGTTAACAAATATCAACATAGGTGAATTTCATGCTTCTTTTACTCTAGGAAAACTTTGTTTAAAATACCATTTTCCAAACTAGGTATGGTGGCACATGCCTGTAGTCTCAGTGACTTGGGAGGCTGAGGAAGGAGGATCACAAATTTGAGGCTAACCTCAGCAATTTAGCAAGGCCCTAACCGACTTAGTGAGATCTTATCTTAAAATTAAAAGTAAAGCTGGGAGTGGTAGAACATGCCTGTAATCCCAGCAGTTTCGGAGGCTGGAGCAGGAGAAACTCAGATTCAAAGCCAGCCTCAGCAACTGCTAAATGCTAAGCAACTCAGGGATACCCTGTCTCTAAATAAAATGTACGATAGGGCTGGGGATGTGACTCAGAGGTCAAGTGCCCCTGAGTTTAATCCCCAGTACCAAAAAATTAAAAAGGGCTGGGGATGTGGTTCAGTGGTAGATCATCCTTAGGTTCAATCCTCAGTACCAAATAAGTAAAATCTCAAAAATTTTTAAATGCCATTTTCAGGAGCCCAATATGTAATCATCCAATAATTGACATTTTGCATATTGAGCCCATCAGATATCAAGCATCAGGCATCCCTGCTCAACTGCCTTTTAAGTACTGAGGATTGAACCCAGAGGTGCTCAACCACTGAGCTACAGCCCCAGTTGTTCAGTTGTTTGAGGGTTTTTTGTTTTGTTTTTGTTTTGTTTTGTACTAGGGATTGAACCCATGGCCTTGTGCATACAAGGCAAGCACTCTACCAACCAAGCTGTATTCCCAGCGCCCCCTCCATTTATTTTTATTTTAGGGACTTTCTAAGTTGCTAAGGCTGGCCTTGAACTTCAGTCCTCCTGCCTCAGTCTTGGAAGTGCCCATTCTCTTTAAAGGCTGCAAATACTGAAAATACAGAGAAGTTACCTTCCATATTGAAACACAATGACTCAATACACATACTTCCATGTATACTTTTATCCTCTTCTGAAATGAAATCTTTTTTTTTTTAAACAATTGACTTTATTTATTTATTTTTTAATATTTGGCAGACACAACATCTTTGTTTGTATGTGGTGCTGAGGATCGAACCTGGGCCGCATGCATGCCAGGCGAGCGCGCTACCGCTTGAGCCACATCTCCAGCCCCCTGAAATGAAATCTTTACAAATGGATTATTAAGGTCAGAGAGCAACCTTGATCTTGACCTATGCAAGATGCCTGGAGACTGGAATAGGTGAATGACTTGGTCCCTATTCTTTGGTAGCTCACTCAGTTTAAGGAGATAAGTAAGATGCAGGAAAATGGAAAAGGAGATTTTAATACATATGCTGTTTCTCTCAGTAGTAGCCCCATCTTAGGAATTTATTCTATAGATAGGCAGCACCCAGGCACCAACAGATGTACTTGCTGTTAATCATTGTCAAAGCCAATAACCTAAATGTTCAGCATTAGGGACTTGAGTAAGCATAGGCCATATGGTACTAATATGGATCCATCTCTAAATAAAGTGAAGAAAGAAATGTATGGAACAATGTTTCATATGTTGTTTTTGTAGTTTTAAAAATACAGGCGTACACATGCTTGTAAATGTATATTCCTGCATTGTTCACTAACCCATGTGGCTATGGAGCCCTTGAAATGTGGCAAGTTCAAGTTGAGATATGCTGTGAGTGTAAAATGCACATTGGATTTTGAAGATATCCAGGTTTTAAAGCTATCCATTGGATTTTGAAACTGTCAAAAAAGTATGTGAAATATCTTATTAATAATTTTATTGAAATGTTGCCATGTTCAAAGTAGTCTCCTGTGTTTCTTTTTATTTTTTATTTATTTAATTTTTTTTTTTTTTTTGCAATGTTGAGGATTGACCCCAAGGCCTTGGGCATGCTAGGTAAGCACTTTACCACTGAACCATATCTCTTATTTCCTTTTGTTTGTTTGTTTGTTTGTTTTTGTTTTGTAGCAGGGATTGAACCCAGGGCACTCAAGCACTAAGTTACATCCCCAACCCTTTTTATATTTTATTTTGAGACAGGACCTCTCTAAGTTGCTGAGGCTGGCCTGGAACTTTCGATCCTCCTACCTCTGCCTCCCAAGCTGCTGGGATTACAGGCATGGGCTACCATGCCCAGCATTTTATTTTATTTTTTTTAAATGTTGTTATTACTAGAAAATTTAAAATCCTATATGTGGCTCACATTCATGCCTGCTATTACATTTCTACTGGCTATAAACTATCTTCTGTAAAATATGTAACACATTTATAATAGTAGCTGCCTGTGGGGAGGGGTCCTGAACATTGGTCCTGCTTCACTGCCTTTTTGTAACATTTAAATATTCAACTTTGTTTGAATTTGTGGTGCCATGGTAACCATTTTGGAGGGGCAGGGATACCCAGGATTGAACTCAAGGGCTCTCAGCCACTGAGCTGTATTCTCAGTCTTATTATGTATTTTATTTAGAGATAGGGTCTCACTGAGTTGCTTAGCCCCTCCCCATTGCTGAGGCTGGCTTTGAACTTGCAATCCTCCTGCCTCAGTCCCCTGAGCCTCTAGGATTATCTAAAACCCTTTAACATAGCTGGGTGTGGCTGCCCATGCCTGTAATCCCAGCAATTCAGAAACCTGAGGAAGAAATATCACAAGTGGGAGACCAGACTGGCAAGACTGTCTAAAAATAAAAGTGACTCAGGAGGCTGAGAAAGGAGGATCACAAGTTTGAGGCCAGCCTCAGTAACTTAGCAAGGCCTTAAGTAACTTAGTAAGACCCTGTCTCAAAAAATTAAATAAATAAAAAGCTCTGGGGATGTGGCTCAGTGGTAAAATCCCCTCTGGGTTCAATCCCCAGTACCAAAATAAATAATTAATTAATTAAAAGAAGTGCTGGAGGTGTTAACTTGGTGGTAGAGCACTTGTCTAGCATGTGGGAGACCCTGGATTTGATCTCCAACACACACAACAACAAAACATTAAACATTCCATTAGCCATGACAGAAAATCCACAGGGAGGGGAAGTCCCACAAAGGTGAAGCTGTGTGGTAGCTGGCTTGGAGAAACAGAAGGGATTATGGAAATAAAAAGTTTATGCACCAATGAAAAAATAGGGGAAAATTTTTTAAAATAGTATCATAGAGATACTATATCTCATTAAAGTTGCATGTTACTATCAAAAGTAACTGACAAGCTTAAAAATGCTTTATTTAATAGCATTAAAGTATTCATTACAAATTAAAACAACAACAAAAGAAGTATGTTTGCTCCTCTTCTGCCCAGGCCCCAGGGGTCACATCAGATGCTCTTGAATGAGTCTAGAGTTTGATGTGCTTAGTGCCAGGGTATTTGCTTCCACAGGTGTCCTGAACAGAATATGGCTAGATTTGGTCCTGTTACTATGCTTGTTGAAAATATTTCTTTTAACTTAATTTTATGGACTGGTTTTTGTTTTAACTGAGCACATACTCCATGATCTAATTGGCAAAAGGAGATTCAGCTGAACACACAGAGCTGACATGCCGGGCCTCCACCTGTGGGATATCAAAGGATTCCTGAGATTTTCAGAATCCACACAGCAGGTGGTTTCCTCCTCAAATACCCTGTGGGGATTTGTGTGGGAGGGGGTGGGGAGGTGGAGACCTGCTGTGTTGACTCTCTAATTGCAACCCTCAGAGCTGTTACACTGACAGTCTTTGGAGTAGAAGCTGTCCAAGAGAGTGGAGCATTCCCATCCACTCGGGGAACTAAGGCCATTAATGTAGATAGGAGCTAGCTTCTAGAAGCTAGGTTTCTAGCTTCAGTCCCAAGGAGAATGAAGGGGGCCGGGGCAGCTATCCCTGCCTGCCTCAGCAGTATAGCTCCTGGCACAGCATAGGAACTGGGCAAGATATTGAGAAGTTCCCAGTTCCCACCTTGGTTGCCCCTCTCACAGGCTAGGATCTTTGTTTCTCCTCTCATATTTGCTGACCACCTGGTGCCCGCCCTCCCTTTTGTCACCCCCACCCAGTGTCCTAGGACAAATAGTTGGGATTGCTAGGGAAAGTGCTTTCCACTCTCTTCCCTGGGGAGATAGGATGCAAAATCTAGCTTTTGGGTGTAGCCCTCCCAGCTCCTTTCAGGGAAATAGGCTTGGCTGGAAGGTGATTAGATAATTAGAAGATGACCATTGTAAACTAATGACAAATTCAGCCTCCCTTCTCATCAAAGAAACTCCAATTAAACAATATGGTGTCATTGACACCAAATTAGCCAAGCCATCAGTGGGAATGAGATACTTCTTTGGTCGCTGACAACCCCCCCAAATTCCAGAGGCAGGAATCCAGGCCGAAACAGGCTCGGTGGCACATGCCTGTAATCCCAGCTACTGGGGAGGCTGAGGCAGGGGGATAGTGAGTTCAAAGCCAGCCTCAACTACATAGCGAGATCTTGCCTCAAAATAAAAAAATAAAGAGGGCTAGGGTTGTGGTTCAATGATTAAGCGTCCCTGGATTAAATCCCCGGTACCAAAACCAATAAAGAAAAAAAAAACAAACAAAAAAAACTATGGGGCTGGGGCTGTGGTTCAGAGGTAGAGCACTAGCCTAGCACGTGTGAGGCCTTAGGTTCAATCCTCAGCACCACCTAAAAATAAATAAAATAAAGCTATTATGTCCAACTACAACTAAAAAACAAAATATTTTTTAAGAAAAAACTGTGAATGGTATTTATGAATATAATGCACTCCACTACTGTCATGTTTGTAAGAAATAAATAAATAAATAAATAAATGGAAGAAATCCATGCCTAGGCCAACTGTGGCATTGCCAGGAAAAACTTGGGTCACATCCAACCTGGCGGCCTCCGCTCCTCAGTTCCAGTGAATTTGTGGTGCCCTGTAACACTTTGCAGGGGGAGGGGGGGACGGGTACCCGGAATAGAACTCAGGGGAAAGGGGACTGGGCCTGTGAATTACGTTCTGCGGCTGCTTGGCGCTGAGCGTTGCGTGGACAGGTAGGCTACTGGGGTCAGAGGCTTCTGGGAGGGAGCATATCCTGGCTCCACCTGCCCAACCGTGTGACCTTGAAAAAATTAATGAACTTCTCCATATCTCAACGCTTCTGTCGGTGAAATAGTACCGGGAACGCGGACGCGCAGCACAGCTGTGTTTGGCAAACTTCCTGGAGCCAGGTGGAGCATCTCAAGGTCCCTACCGGATGGTCGTGCGCAATGTTACACCTCTGGGGGTCTTTCTGATGCCCCCCCGCCTCAGGAGGTCTTGGCTTCCTCTGGGGTATGTTGCTCCAAACCAAGTCCCAAGAGGTGGAATTCTGGAAATTAGAATCCTGGTGCCCGGGATTGGGGATGAGTGGGCGTGGCATAACCCCCAATTCCTGTGCCTGGAAAGTGGGCGGGCTCGGCTTGTCCAGTCTAGACGGTGCTCACCCGGCGGGCCCCGCCCTCGGTCCCGCCTTCCTCTGACCGGCGCCCCCATTGGTGGCGTCGGGCGGCGCGGCCGCTGTTATTTTTCGAATATATAAGGAGGTGGAAGTGGCAGCTGCAACGAGAGGTTTCCCCGGCTGCAGCCTGAGTCCCGCGTCCCTCCACCCCTCCCCACCCTCCCCGCATCCCTTCCCCTTGGGCTCCCTCGCTCCCGGTCCCGTTGCTCTTCCTCCCTCCCTCCCTTACTCCCACCCAGGCCCGCTCCCTCCCTGGCCCTGGCCAGCTGTGCTGGGCTTCTGTTGGCCGCCTTGCGCCGGGCCCTGCAGCCAGCTTTTTGCCCGCCCCGCCGCGATGGAGGTGCCCCAGCCCGAACCTGCGCCAAGCTCGGCTCCCAATCCTGCCGGCGTACGCGAGAGCGCCCAGCGTCCAGGCCACCTCCCGGGCCTCTGGCTGGGGACTCATGGTCTCCTGGAGTCCCCGGAGCTTGCGGTCTCTAAGTCTCCAGTCACCACCCTGACCCAGACCATGCACAATCTCGCCGGGCTCGGCAGGTAGGACGCCCTGAGAAAGCCGGGCGTGGAAATGAAGGAGGCCAGGACTAGGATCATGGGACACTGGGCACGGGAGCCGAATCTAAAAGGTGGAGTGGGGAGGCTTCCCGACAGAGCAGAGGCACCCTTGCCCCTGCTTCAGGAGTCCAGGGCAAGGGCATTGAGACAGAGACCGAGGCTTACACCCTCCAGGTGACCTGATGTGGACCCTTTTCCCCCTCCCCCTCCCTCGTTTCGACTCTACCACGCTGTCTCCCTAATCACTGCCCCAACAGCCACCATTTTGCCCCAGGCAGGGACTCTAATTCCGGGCCTAGAGGGGGAACCTGAGGGTAGCATAGCTGTGGTTCTCACCGGTTGGACCCTCTGCTCCCTGCACCACCCCATTCTGCCCCCAGGGTTAGTGATTAAAGAAGGATCCTGCTCCCTAAGACAGTGTGTAGGGAGGCAGGAGGGTGCTGGTTGGGATGCCGGCAGCAATAGAGACCTAGGTCTTGGCCCTTCTTCCTGGAAGGAGCATGAATGGGTGTGGGTCTGAGAGCTGGGGAAGCGACTCTCCAGCTACTTTGCTGTCCCCCCTCTCCGACCCCCTCTGGGCCCCAAGCCCAGCCTCCTTGCTCTTGTCCCTGGATTGATTCATCTCTCCCTGCACCTTGGAGAATTTTTCCTAAAACAATCAATCCAACAAGACAATTAATAGATTGAGCCTTGCTGATCTGAGAGGAGGGGTAGACCTGATGGGATCACCTCCCACAAGTTCTTCTTGGTGAAGGGGCTCCCTGGGACATTGTAGAGGCTGGATGGGCCCTTCAGAGGTGGTGGAATGCGGGAACAGGGGCCGACCAGCCCTTGAGTTCTACATATTTATCTTTCTCCTTTCCTGGGTCCCTTCTCCCTCCCCAGCGAGAACCCAAAGAGTCTGCCCTTTCGAAGCCGGCTGACACACCTATCCCTGTCAAGGCGGGCATCTGAATCTTCCCTGTCATCAGAGTCCTCTGAATTTTCTGACGCAGGTGAGACCCAGGGTCCCTGGGGAGGTCCCCAAGTGCCAGGAGAGTGGGGGAACTGCTTGGGCCTCTTGACTTCCCTGTCCTTCAGATTAACATCCTTCCTACAACCTGAAAGGCCTAGCAGCCTCCCCTAACCTGCCCACAAAGTTGGAAGACATACCTCTGATGAGGCTCACCACACCCAATCCATTCTGTGGAGAGGGTAAGAGGGTGGGGCCCTCTGTGGAAGGTGAGATCTTACCTATTTAAAACCAGGCGCCAAAGTCTCTAAACCGCAGCCCCACCTGAAAGGCATTTACAGTTGAAAGTTGGTCTTTTAGAACATTCTCTTATAGTCTGGAATGTTTTTCTAAAAAGCTGTTGTGTCTTCCAAAGTATTTTAAACCAATTTAAGAAAAATGCTTAGAAAAATATACATAGAGGAGTTTCCATAGCGAACAGGGAGCCAAGTCCTGTGCCTTTTGATGGATAGTGTGTCACCCTCTGGAGCCATGAGTAGGTTTTTGTTTCATTGTTTAAAATAAAGTGTCCAGATTTAAAATAGAAACACATTTCTTTTTCTCTTCTTTGGATGCTGTGGGGAAAGTATACAGAAAATACTACTTTCAGATCAAGGTGTTCTGTCCCCTTAGGTCTCTGCATGGATTCCCCCAGCCCTATGGACCCCCAGATGGCAGAACAGACGTGAGTAGAGAAGCGGGGTGGATCCCTACTACCAAGGACTCACCGCTTACTTTTGGGAATCCTAGTTCTACTAAACTCAGTGGAGAGGCCAGGGAAAGTAGTCAGATCCCTCAACATTTGTCTGGGGCTAGTTGACCTTCCCAGACCTTGCTCCCTGTTTCAGGGAAGGGTCTGCTCTTATGGAAACCACATGAGAGTGGGCTCAGGAATGGTAGGGAAAGCGTTCCCTGGGAGCAGAGGATGGCTCCCACTAGCCAAGTCTGTTTTTCAGTCCAAGCCCATATGTCCCCTTTGTTTGCCCATACATACTATGTGTGTGTGTTTGAGAAATACCAACCTAAAAATATGGTCCCACTAATTCAAAACTTTAATTTGCTTTAGGCCAAGTTGCACACTGTTGGCTGCAGACTGATTTGGCCCTTGGCCCATTTAGCAATCTCTAGTTTCATGACACACTTTACTCTCTGGCCAACCCCTGGAAGTCAAGAGAGCTGGTGGTCTCTGCCCTGGACAGATACCTCTCCCTTTGTTAGGGGGTGTGAGTAGTGCCTTCCAGAGGACAGCTGTTCCCATCCAGCTGTTAAGGCCCAGGCAGGTGGAGCAGCTGCCAACCATTAATAGGGGCAGCTGGGTATCCCCAGCCTGAGCCGGAGGACTGTGGCTTTGGGTTTAGGGCAGTGACTGTTTCCTCCCTTAGCTTTTGATCCGACTGGGCGGGGTACAGGGTTTGTTCACAAACAGGAAACAGAATTGAGTGGGGGTGGAGGGCAACACAGAGCTGCCCTTGCCTTACCCTGAAGGACTAGGTGCAAATTGTAAATGAAGCAAATTAATTGGTCATCCTGATGCCAAGTTGGCTGAGCACAGCCCTCTCTTGAGGGGACAGGGACACCCCTTGATACTTTGGCCCAGAGTCTCCACCCCCCACCCCCCCCCACCCCCGCACCTGCCTTGACAGTTATAGTTTTTCAGAAAGAAGCTGGTGTGTGTGTGAGTGTGCACGCACAGATGCACAAAGAGTTCCCCATGGCAGGTGGTCTCCAGTAACATAGCTGGGGGGCGGGGCCTATATACAGAAGCTTATGCTTTAGCTTCAAAAGGAACATCTGTTGGAATTCCTTGCCTGCTGGCCTCTTCTAAGGCAGGAGGGGGGAGTGGAACAGAGGCTGGGTCCTGGAAAATTCCATAGGAGGGAGGAAAGGATGTGATCCTGTACATTTGTCACTAGGGGGTCTGCTGTGGCAGACTGGGGCTGGTCCAGGGGGCCATTAAAGCAGGCCCCTGTCCTGGAAGGAGGCAGACCAGCTCCTCACTGAGGGAGGAGAGTCCAGCCTTGCTGGCATCCACCCCTGAATAAACTTACATTGCTCGATGCCCATGGCCATCATCATGGGGTGGATGGATGCCTTCCCTGGCAGCCATATGGCTCCACTTAGGTGATTTGCATACAGGTGGAAGGCTTGCATGCAGGCTGGCGAGACTGTTGCCTTGGTGATATCTCAATGACCCTGTGACCTGCCCCAGCTGTCTCCTTCACTGCTTGTCTCTGGGCCCTCTTCCATTCAGGGAAGCCTTTAAAATTCCAGGCTGCCTCTCATCTCCCCTTCCTCAATACCTGGGCCCCACTGACAGTGGGCCTCTTCCTCCCCCTCCCTTTGCTCTGGCCTGAGCCCTGGTTCTTGGGCCTTATGATTTGTGGTCTAGTGCTGGGCATAGGTGATGGGATGTAGAGGAAGATGGGCCACGTCTTCTGTCTTCTAGGTTTGAGCAGGCCATCCAAGCAGCCAGCCGGGTTATTCGAAAGTAAGTGTCCCTGACCCTCTCTGCCCATGACAGGCTGGCCCCCAGGGATGTCAAGGGATCTAGGGGAGGGATATCTTCCCTGCTTTTAGTCCCTGTCCCCAGGGACTTTTAGCTCTGACCTTTCCCTGTTTCCTTCTGCAGTGAGCAGTTTTCTATCAGACGTTTCCAGTCCTTGCCGGTAAGTGTCCTCTGAGACCCAACAGAAAACATAGGGGTGCTGACTGGATAGGGGCACAGGCATCCCAGGGCTACCTCCCAGTTGGTTGGGGAACATGGGGTTTCATATGTGGCTGAGCAGGCCAGGGGAGTTGGAGGAGGGGCAGAAGAGAATAGAGTCTAGGCTGGTGGCCAAGAAATGCAGCCTTCAGTATCTGCTGCCCTTCCTGGCTTCCTAGGTACGGCTGCTGGGCCACAGCCCTGTGTTACGGAACATCACCAACTCCCAAGCACTGGAAAGCTGGAGGAAGAGTGAGGCAGGTGACAGAGCTGCTGGCAGTCCTGGGGAAGACAAAGAAAATGTGAGCTGCTTCTGGAAGGCCCAAGTGGGAAACCTCCAGGGAAAGAAGGGGGCATGCATGCCTGGTGGTTCTCTGGCATCCGGTGATGCCCCTCCTCTTGCATCTCTCCCACAGAATGGATTTGTCTTCAAGATGCCATGGAAGCCCACACATTCCAGCCCTGCCCATACTCTGGCACAGTGGGCCAGCCGCAGAGAGGCCTTTACCCAGAGGCCAAGCTCAGCCCCTGACCTGATGGTACATAAGGAGAGCTGACCCTTTGGAGGGACCTTAGGATGTAGCTTGGGGGAAGGAAAGGGTAGCGTGGGACCCCCCTAGGCACTGAGAAGGAAGGGGTTGAGGACTGACTCTGGTCCTCCCCACCACTGAGTAGCCTGTGCATGTTTGTCACTCTGGCAGTGTCTTACCCCTGAGCATAAGATGGAAGTAGAGGAGCCCAGCCCCTTGGCTCAGTCCTGCTCTCTGACCCCTGCTGAGGCAACTACTGAGGAAGATGATGGATTTGTGGACATTCTGGAGAGTGACTTAAAGGTAAACAGTCTTGGCCTGTCAGGTCCCTACCTCTCTACCTGGGATGGCCCAAAAGAGAGGCTCTGAGCCCCAGCAGCAAGAGATGACTTCATTTCAATGTCAGAAGAAGTATTTGAGGTAACTGAGTCACAGTCTGATCTCTGGCCAATCAGAGAAGGGCAAGTGACTGGTGCCACAGTGGAGGGGAAGCTGGGCAGGGTGAAGGGACGTGCACAGCTCAGTACAAGCCCCAACAGCAAGTAGGTCCCTGCAGCTCTGGGGGTTTCGGGGGGTGGGGGCGCTGCTCTGGGTAGAGAAGCTTAGCAGGGTCTGGGAGGGCTGCTGGCCTGGTGTTTGCTGAGGCGACAGAGAAAGCTGTGCTGGAGGATTCAGGCCTGAGGGGTTTGACTTGTGCCTGTGGTTGTGACCATGTCCTTGCTGATTTGACTTTAGGATGATGAAGCAGTTCCCCCAGGCATGGAGAGCCTCATTAGTGCCCCATTGGTCAAGACCTTGGATAAGGAAGAACAGGTATGCCTCTGGGGTGGCCCTGTCTGGGGTGGCCCTGCCCTCTGGGTAGAATTTGGGATCAGGGATTGAATGTTCTGACCCCTGATCTGCCACCCTTGCCAGGACCTCATCATGTTCAGCAAGTGCCAGCGGCTCTTCCGCTCTCCATCCATGCCCTGCAGTGTGATCCGACCCATCCTCAAGAGGCTAGAGCGGCCCCAGGACAGGGACATGCCTGTCCAAAATAAGCGGAGGAGGAGTGTGACCCCCCTGGAGGAGCAGCAACAGCCTGAGGAACCTGTGAGTGCCTTTCTCCTGGGACTGGGCTGTCACTATCACCTTGATGTTCCACTCACTTGGTCATTCATGGCAGAGGGTAGGGTACAGCTGGTATTCTGGGCATGGTAGCACGGAGAGAACAGATAGCCTCACCCTTGACCCCTGCATCCTTCTGCCTTGCTTCTTAGAAAGCCCGTGTCCTCCGCTCAAAGTCCCTGTGCCATGATGAGATCGAAAACATCTTGGACAGTGACCATCGTGGGCTAATCGGAGATTACTCCAAGGTACTAGCACAGCATGGGGCCCTCAGGAGGCTTACCCTATTACTAATTGGGGACCCCTGCCCCTGGAGCTACTTCTGTTCCTCCTCTCTCCCCAGGGACTCTTTTCTTTGTCCTTTGTTATCTTTGCATCCTATGTTCCCATGCAGACTTCTCCCTCTGGCTCTTCTTGGTCTCCTGACTTTACCCAGATCTGTCTAGGCATGCCAGTGGAGAACATTTCCCACCTTATATCCATGTCGCCCCTCCTCCTGCCTCACTCCTGGACATGGTAGGCCTATGGGGCAGGAAGCAGAAAGTTCATGTTTTCTATTCCCTCCTTCACTTCCCCTTGGAAGGTTGTTCCCTGGTTATCAGCCCCAGGAGGTGCCTCTTGGTTGCTATGGGAACCAGAACTGAATTTGAAGGCCAAAGCAGGTGTGACCTCTGAACTTGGGAACAAAGCTCCTTCCTTTTCAGGCTCTGCTCTTACCAATTTTACTTTCTCTTTTCTTTTATCCCTTCCCTTTAGGCCTTCCTTCTACAGACTGTGGATGGCAAACACCAAGACCTCAAATACATCTCACCCGAAACGGTAAGCAGGGTTGAGTCATTTTCCAGGGGCCTACTGTTGGCTGTGACCTCCTCTGGGGATGGGCTACATGTATGGACCAACAAAAGGGCAAGGCCAGTCCCTGGCTGCCAGCCTGACCTTCTGATGGCGCCACCTGCAGATGGTAGCCCTGTTGACCGGAAAATTCAGCAACATTGTGGAGAAGTTTGTGATTGTGGACTGCAGATATCCCTATGAATATGAAGGAGGGCACATCAAGGTGAGGTGGGACATTGGGTAAAGGCCTGAGGACCCCACGTGGCTCAGGCACCCTCCTGCAAGGCTCAACCAGTAGAGGGCCCATGTGTACCTTCTCATGGTAGGGAACTTGCCCAAGAAAGATGGGGTCGCCTATCTGGGAACAACAAGAGGGAGGGGTCTGCCTCCCAGGTGCAGGGCTGGGGCCTCACCCCTAGCATCTCTTGACAGACTGCTGTGAATTTGCCTCTGGAACGGGATGCTGAGACCTTTCTGCTGCAGCACCCCATCATGCCCTGTAACCTGGACAAGAGAATCATCCTCATTTTCCACTGTGAATTCTCATCTGAACGTGGGCCCCGCATGTGAGTCCCAGCTTTGTCTGCCCAGCCTGCTAGTGCCTGCCCTTGGCCTTTCCTGCCCAGGCTTGTAGTTGCTGGAGCTGTTAGAATGGCCAGTTATGTTAGACACAGCCTTTCAGCCTGTGTCTCTGGTCCTTAGCTAGTCTGTTTCAGGAGCCCTGAAAATATCTCTTGAATTGTGTCCACTCATCACCTCTCTGCTTCCTCTTTCCTGGGCTAGGCCACAGATTTCTCTACTGAATATTGTGCAACTGCTCTCTGGAAATAGAGCTCAGCACCTTCCTCCTGCCATCACCCCAGCCTCTTCTTTGCCCAGTAAAGACCAGCAGACTTATCCTCTACTGGCTGATATTCCTGTGCTCCAAAACTTGTGTGTGGGCTGGGGCTGGGGCTTGGGCTCAGTGGCAGACCACTTGCCTAGCATGTGTGAGGCACTGGGTTCAAGTCTTAGCACCACATAAAAATAAAATAAAGGTTACAAAAATTTAAAAACAAAACCTTCTGTGGCTTTTCCAAGGCCTTCAAAGGAACAATTTTTTCTTGAATATTTCCAAACAAAGTGTAAAGATAAGGGAACAAGTCCTCTCATCTAGACCCCACCACATGGCCAGCTCTGATCCCCCCATCCCTCACTGTAATGTTCCAGGTGCCGATTTATCAGGGAACGAGACCGTGCAGCCAATGACTACCCCAGCCTGTACTACCCGGAGATGTATATCCTCAAAGGCGGCTACAAGGAATTTTTCCCACAACACCCGGTACATGAATGGGGGTGGCTACATCCTCTGGGTGATAGACTGCAGGGAAAAGGCTTGGCCAGGTCGTAGTCCTAAGAGAAGGAGAAGGAAGGGCTGGCTTCCCCTTTCCTCCAAATTGACAGACCCCTTCCATCCTGCCCTAGAACTTCTGTGAACCCCAGAACTACCGGCCCATGAATCACGAGGCCTTCAAGGAGGAGCTGAGGACCTTCCGCCTGAAGACACGCAGCTGGGCTGGGGAGCGAAGCCGGAGGGAGCTCTGTAGTCGGCTGCAAGATCATTGAGGAACCGGTGCCAATCCTGCCACCATCCTGGCCCTGTGAAGCCCTGGTGCCTATTGTACCATGGGCCCTCTAGAGGCCTCAGGTGCTATCCAGGGGAAAGACAGCATGGGTGTCTGTCTGTCTGCCCCTGTCCCTGATTTCCCTTGTCTCACTCCAGTCATTTTCCATACCCTGGTGCTAACACCACCCCTGGAAGACCCCAGCCTGGTGGGTTAAAACCAGGTCAGAGGAAATATTTTGTGTTCAGCAGGAACCTTTTTGCTTTTCTTCCTTCCTGTTTGGGTCAACTCTTTTGTCTTCCTGGTCCAGAAAAGTCCCTTTATGTATGTGTCAGCTGAGGCTGTTGGGAGAGCCTTGCCCCTGAGGATGAGGATGGGCCAGGGCTGCCCCTGCCTCTGCAAGAATCATGGGTGTGTCTGCACGTTGCCCCTTTCTTTTTCCTGTCCTTCTGTCCAAGCACCTCCAGTGTAAACATAAGCTCTTACTCTTTCCTATTGCAGTATTACCTGCGTGCTTGATTTGTTCGTCTAACTTTTACCTGTCTCAGGACACAATCACTGGCTGTGTAGTCTCCCCCTGTCCAGTTGGGGTTAGAGATTCAAACAGCAGTTACCCCCTGGTCCTGGCTTTTGTTTCCCCAGAAAGGGATGTTATTATCTTTGGAAGTCCCTGAGGAAGGGGCTAAGGCCTGAATCGGGAGCCTACTGGAGGCCCCAATGCTGTGAATCCTAGGGCCTGACTGGTCAGAACTTGCTGCTGTCCTGTCACGGATGGATGGATGGATGGATAGATGGATGGATGGACGGACCGTGGGCGGGTGGATGACCATGGATGCATGGTGCCTTGCACACACATGTGCATATAAATTGAGTGGAAGCATTTTGGTGAACATGCTAGCCTGTGGCAGGAATGTATATGTGAACAAAAAGTCTTTACACTTCGTTTGGAAATATTCAAGAAAAAATTGTTCAAGAAAAAATGTGGAAGCAGCTAAACCAAGGACTGAGCAATCTCTGGATTCTGAATCTCAAAGTGGGGGAAGGGTTGTGCTTGAAGGCCCCATGAGACATCTGTTAAGGCCTTGGTTCAATAAAGCACTAAGCAAGTTAAGAAAGCAGCACTGTGATCTCTGGAGCCCTTGACAAAACCAAAGCTGACCACAGTGGTGGGACTGGGGCAGGGAGCAGGCCAGCATAGGCTGGAAGGCTTTCTAGTAAGGTATCTCAAGTTCCCTTTCCGTCTTCTCTTGAAGTCTTTGATTTCTTGTATCAAAGATGCTCCTGCCTTCCCCCTCATCTGACTACCCAAGCATTTCCGAGCTTACCTTCCCTAAATCCTACACCCAATGGCAAGAGTAAGTGACCCCAGCATGCCTCAAGAACTGTCAATGGGATAGGCTGGAGTTGTGGCTCAGTGGTGGAGCACTTGCCTAGCATGTGTGAGGTGCTGGGTTCAATCCTCAGCGCCACATAAAAAATAAGTGGATGAAATAAAGGTATTATGTCCATCTACAACTAAATAAAAATTTTTAAAAATCATTGTCAATGGGAGCCAGGTGCAATGGGGCATGCCTGTAATTCCAGCAACTTGGAAGCCTAAGGCAGGAGGATTATAAGTTCAAAGCCAGCCTCTGTGATTTAGTGATGTCCTAAGCAATTCAATGAGATCCTGTCTAAAAATAAAAAAAGGCTGGGATGTGGTTCAGTGGTTAAACAACCCTTGGTTCAATCCCTGGTATCAAAAAAATTGTGGGGCTGGGTGTGGTGGTACACACCTGAAATCCTGGCTACTCCAGAGGCAGAGGCAGGAGGATCACAGTTTAAGAGCAGCTTCAGCAATTTAGTGAGGCCCTTTCTCAAAAAGGGCTGGGGATGTAGCTCTGGTAAAGCACCCCTAAATTCAATTCCCAGTACAGAGGAAAAAAGAAGAAATCATCAGTAGGACCAGGTACAGTGACATACACTTGTAATCCCAGTGACTTCAGAGGTGGAGGTAGGATTGCCAAACTCGAGGCCAATCTGGGCAACTGAGACCCTGTCTCAAAATGAAAAGCTGAGAGCTCTGGGCATCATCATACTGAGTCTTGCCTGCTCCCCCCTCCCCCCTGGTTTCATAGGAAGGCAGCTGGTCGCAGGTCGCATAGCAGATAAGCAGAGCAGGCATTCCAGCCTGCCCAGGATTCTCACCCTTCACCTCCCACCTTGGTCCTAGCAGCCAATGGGGCTGGAGGGCTGACCTGACCTGTGTCACTTGTGAATGTCCTCTTCCTGCATTATCCAGATCAGGACACCTGAACAGGAAGGAGCATGGACCCAATATCTACAGCACCCAGGCCTGTGCCAGGTGCTGATGTCTGTGCCACTTCTGTCCCACCATCAGAGTCACAGCGGCAGGCATGAGATATTTAGTATGATGCAAACGCTTTTAGACTTATAGCCTCTTCAGCCTCCCTAGAGGACATTTAGCTCATTTTGCCAGAGAGGTGGGAGGTGGTCTCAGAGAAATTTAAGTCGGGAGAAAAAGTCCCCCAAGAGAAGGCCAAAGTGGGTTCTGGCATCTACCTTGAGGGAGGCAGGGACCTGGATCTGGGGAAAGGGCGCTGTGGGTTTGCCTCTTGGCTTTTGACTCAGGCCAGGACCTGCTTCCTATGGAAACTTCAGGGCACCAGGAAGAGTGCCCTATCTCCCTTCCCCCAGCAGGGGAGCTTTAACTTTCTTCCTGGATCCTCTTAAAGAGAAGCAGATCAGGCAGGGAGGCCGTTTAAAATCCTGGGCTGCCAGCCAGTTTTGAAGGTTGTTTTGCTGGGGCCAGGGCAGGGCAGGAATTCCAGCCTGCCAGGAGCCCAGGAGCAGCCACGTGCTGTGCATTCACATGGTTAAAGAGCTGTGTGGAGTTGGGCACTAGCACAGGAAGCTGGGTGGTGCTGGCCCAGACAAGGCAGCAGGCACCAGTAGGGTCTAGGGGGGTGGGCATAAGGGAAAGAATTTCCATCTGATTCATGGTCTGAGTTGCACACACTCAGTCACTTTTTTTTGCAATGACAATGTTTAAGGACACTTTTTTTTTTTTTTTAAAGGAAGAACATCCAGCATTTCCTCAAAATCACACATCATCAGCATAGACTCTGGACCTGAAGAACCAACCACCATGTGGGGTAAGGTTATTTCTAGCATTTTAGGAGGTCCCTCATGTTCTTCCCATGACTCCCACTCCATAGGTAATTCCTATTGTGACCTCTATCATGGTAGTTTGGTTTAATGAAATCATAGAGTAAGTACTCTTCTGATTTTTTTTTCATTTGGCCTAATGATTTTGATGTTCTCATTTAGTGAGAATTTGTTGCTGAGTAAGTAGTTCATGATTTGGATATGTATCCTTTAATTGGATTAATTCATTCTACTCTTTTTTCTTTTGTATTTATTTATTTATGGGGCTGGGGATCCAACCCAGGGTCTCACACATGCTGGATAAGTGCTCTACCAACTGAACTATATCCCAAGACCTCTTCTGTTTTGAATTTTTTTTTTTTTAATTAAAGTATAGCTTGATGTAGTGGCATGTACCTGTAGTCCAAGCTACTCAGGAGGCTGAGGCGGAAGTATTGCTTGAGCCCAGTGTTTCAAGGCTGGCCTGGGCAACATAGACATATCTCAAAGAAAGAAAGCAAATACAAAAAAAGGAGGAGGAGGAGGAGGAGAAAGAGAATAGGGAGGAGGAGTGGGGAGGAGAAGGAGGAGGAAACACACACACACACACACACACACACACACACACACACACATACAGGCACATACACTCCCTGTCTTTTGCCATGTGATGCCCAGCACTGCCTCAGGACTCTGCTAATAAGAAGACTATCACCAGATGTGGCCACTGACCTTGGACCAGAACCAAGAACAAAATAAACTTAAAAAAAAAAAAAAGAAAAAAATTAGATGGGCACAGTGGCACACTCCATAATCAGTAATCACAGTGATTTGGGAGGCTGAGGCAGGACAATAGGCAGTTTGAGGCTACCCTTGGCAACTTAGGGAGACTTTGTTACAAAATGAAAAATAAAAAGAGTTGAAATGTAGCTTAGAGGTAGAGAACATCTAGGTTCAATTCCCAGTACTGGGGAAAAAAAAGTGATTAATATGTAGTAAAAGTCACCCTTTTGAGCATATAGTTCTGTGAGATTTGTATTTTTGTTTGTTTGGTAGTGGGGATTAAACCCAGAGGTGATTTACCACTGAGCTACATCTGCAGTCCTTTTTATTTGATTTTGCTAAATTGCTTAGAGCCTTGCTAAATTGCTGCGACTGGCATCAAACTTGTGATCCTCTTGCCTCAGCCTCTTGAGACAATTGAAAATAGTGCTGGGAGCATACCAAGAAGTACAAGGTGTTCAGCTTCAGTACTTTCTACACAGTTCTCCAAGGTCCTTACACCAATTCACCTTCCCACCAACAATGTCTAAGAGTCTTGTTCCACATTCTTGTCAAAATTGGCAAATTGTAGCTGGGCATAGTGGTGCATGCCTATAATCCCAGCGACCTGGGAGGCTGAGGTAGAATGATCACAAGTTCAAAGCCAGCCTCAGCAACTTAGTAAGGCTCTAAGCAACTTAGCAAGACCCTGTTTCAAAATAAAAAAATTAAAATGGGCTGGGAATGTGGCTCAGTGGTTAAATGTTCCTGGTTTCAATCCCTGGTACCAAAATTTTTCAAAAACAAATTTTAAAAAGAACAAAAAAAATTTTTAAAATTAACAAATTGTAATTTCTATCTCTTAACAGAGAATGTGAATTCTGTATATAGCAAAGAACTCTGGCAAATGTTGAGTGCTGAACCCATATACTATCATGTGGCCTCAGCAGGTGTTTGAGTGATGCAGATTCAGTCTTTTTCTGACTCCTATATTGAAAAATGAGACAATATTTGCCTTAGTCTTGATTTTTTTTTTTTTTTTTTTTTGGAAGATACTGAGGATGGAATCCAAGAGTGCTCTATCTCTGACATTCCAAGCCCCCTTTTTATTTTTTTTAAGACAGGGTCTCACTAAATTTCTGAAGTTAGCCACAAATTTGCGTTCCTCCTGCCTCAGCCTCTCTAGTAACTGGGATTATAGGCCTATGCCACCATGACTTGCTTTGTTTTTTTTTTCTGTCAATTCAGATTCTTTAAACATCAGTGATTTAAGCTGAACATGGTAGTACATGCCTGGAATCCCAGGTGCTCAGGAGGCTGAGGTAGGAGGATGGTGGGTTCAAAGCCAGCCTCAGCAAAAGTGAGGCACTAAGCAACTCCGTGAGTTCCTGTCTCTAAATAAAATACAAAATAGGGCTGGGGATGTAGCTCAGGGGTTGAGTGCCCCTGAGCTCAATCCCTAGTACCAAAAAACAAAAGCAAAGACAAATAAACAAAAACACCTGAATCAGTGATTTAGCCAGGTGTGGTGGCACATGCCTATAATCCCAGCAACTTGGAAGGCTGAGAGGATCACAAGTTCAAAGCCAGCCTCAGCCATTTAGCAAGGCCCTAAGCAATTTAGTGAGATCCTGTCGCTAAATACATAAAATTTTAAAAGGGCTGGGGATGTGGCTCAGTATGTTTTTTTTTTTCAAAAAAATTTTTTTTCCAACAAAAAGGAAAAAAAAAATATCAGTGACTCTCTATAGAGTTAATTAGCTCTGTGTTAACTGGCTTGAGTCCTCTGTTGACAATAGCCCATGACAATCTAGAAAGCATGATTTCTATAAGGTCTTCATCCCTGATCCCTGAAATTGAACAAAAGGACATCCTTCTTTCCACAGGCAATAAAGCTGTTGGTGTGGTGCAAAAAGAAGTTTAGATGGGAAGATCCATAGACACGCAGAATCTGGAATTAATCAGGAAAGGACAATTGAGTAATGATGGAGAAGTGGCTGCTTTGCAGCTGTCAAAGTCATGCCTGGAGAGAATGTTGGATGATGTGAGAGTATTCACAATGTAGTGCTCAAAGAAGACAGTTGATTATGGGACAGAAGGTAAGAAGCATCCCCACCCTTCCCACACAGGAGTCTGTGTGGCCGCCAAGGAGTGTAGGGAGGGTGGCCCCAGCCCCACCCCACCTGCATTGGCATGTACCCGCCAAGGGGGGTGACCACAGCTGCCAGGCTCTGAGTCAGTGGGGCCTGGGGCAGCAGGGAGGGAAAGGGGCCTCACGTGGCTGGGGCCTCACATGGCTGGGCCCACACTGCCTCGTGGAGCCTCTGGCTTTCAGCCCTGCAGGAAGCGTGGCTGTTTGAAAGGACGAATCACACATAGCCTAGTCCTCCTGGGGCCCAGCCAAGGCCACTTCCCTGAAAGGAGGGATGCGTGGGGGAGGAGGGGTATTCCTGTGTTGAAAATAGGAGTACCAGGAAAGAAGGCCATCCAATCCAATCCTGGAGTGGAAGGCAGCTCCCAGGGTTGAGTTGTAGAGAATTAGCCGAGTTGGGATTGGGGAAGGGTTAATGACCTTCCAGAGATTTGTGGGAAGAGGGACTGAGTCAGATCTTGTGGTAACCATGACCGGATATGGGAGAAGGAGACACACAAGGGAAGTGCAAGGGGCAGGCTGAAATCTATTGATATGTACACGTCCCACGATGCCACGTGCAATATCAGGAAAGTTACTTAATCTCACTGGGCCCCTACTTCCTCATCTATAAAATGGGGATAATAAAGACTGTATTTCAAAGGGTTGCAAACTGGATCTAATGATTTGGTGTAAGTAAAACACTCAGAACAGGGCCTGCCTACAAGTGCCACAGGAGAGTCTGCTACAGCTGTTACTACACACGAAGGGCCAGTGTAGAAAGTAAAAGGAGATCGGGATGGTTAAAAGGAACAGCTTAATTAATTTAATTAAAGGGGCTGTTGTGGAGGGTCCTCCCCTTCCTGCACATGAACAGGTCCCTGGGTATGGGTTATAGGAGAAAGCCCACCTACAGTGTGCAGAGGCAGGCAGCGTGGGCTCCAGTCTGGGTAGAAGCTATGGATGGATGTTTGGGGGAGACAGAGGATGGGAAAACTTGTGAGAGACCTGTAGGAGGCTCTTAGCACAGGGTGATGCCAACTCTGAGATGGCTCAGGGAGGTTGGGTAGAGGGAGGCACAAGTCTTGTCTGACTTTTGGGCAGCCAAAATCCACCCAATATTCAGCCTGTCTTGATTCTCAAAAAAGCACATCCCCTCCTCCTCTTAGTTTCTCATAGTTTCTGCCTTGCTCTTTGAGAAATGCTAGTCACCTTTAACATGGAGTCAGCCTGGCCAGGCACGATAGCGCACACTTGTAGTCCCAGTGGCTCGGGAGGCTGAGACAGGAGGATGGCAAGTTCAAGGCCAGCTTCAGCAACAGCAAGGCGCTAAGCAACTCAATGAAACCCTGTCTCTAAATAAAATAGAAAATAGGGCTGGGGATGTGGCTCAGTGGCCAAGTGCCAGAGTGCAACCCCCAGTACCAAAAGAAAAAAGAAAAAAGAAAAAGAACTAACAGGGCTGCCAGGTGGGGGTGCACACCTGTAATTGCAGCAACTCGGGAAGCCAAGGCAGGAGGATCACAAGTTCAAAACTAGTCCCACCAACTTGGCAAAGCCCCTAGGCAACTTAGTAAGACCCTGTCTCAAGATAAAAAATAAAAACGGCTAGGGATGTGGCTCAGTGATTAAGCATCCTTGGGTTCAATCCCTAGTACCAAAACAAACCAAAAAATCAAAATAAAAGATAAAAAAGGGTGGGAGATGTTACTCAGTGGTAAAAGTACCCCTGGGTTCAATTCTCAATACTAGGAAAAAAAAAGGAGGGAGTAGAAATGAGCCAACTGGGGGCTGGGGATGTGGCTCAAGCGGTAGCGCGCTCACCTGGCATGCGTGCGGCCTGGGTTCGATCCTCAGCACCACATACAAACAAAGATGATGTGTCCGCCAAAAACTAAAAAAAATAAATATTAAAAAGCTCTCTCTCTCTCTCTCTTTAAAAAAAAAAAAAGAAAGAAATGAGCCTACTGAACCTGGAAGTTGGTTCTGATGTCTGGGAAAGGCAGCAGAGATTATCAAGCCTGATTGTCTATCAGCTAATCAGGACCCAGCTTGAGTAGATGAAGAGTAGAATTCATTTTCCCAACTGAGTCAATTCAGTCCCTGCATAGGTATCCTAGCAGCTCAGTAGTGGGTGCCAAGTATGATTCAAATAGGAAAGCCCCAGGCCACCTGCAGGTCTCACCCCTAGGTGGGTGTAGGGCAGTGGAGTGTGGGAATAAAGGGGTTGGGGGAAGGGCGGGACTTGAGACGATTCCCCAACTCAAAGAACCACTGAGAGAGCAGGGCTAGGTAAGGGGGCATCTAAGTTGTGAGTGCCTCTGCTCACTGTCAAGAGAGGGAAGGGCCCCAGACGGGTTGTTTCCTTCAAGCTCCTCTTGATTTTCAGCATGCTTTATTAAATTGTACTTTTGTTCCTTCTCACCTTCTCTGTCTCTGTCACATACGTACCTGATCCTGTATACTGGCTTTGCCTCAGATTCTAGGCTAACCACTCTAAAAGGAACCTGTAGCCCACTGCTACGACCCTCAGTCTCCACTGTGTTGTCCTCAGGATGGGTCTTGTAACCCCAGGACTCCCAGCCTGTACCCTGCCCCTGCCCCCTGCTTCTGAGCTGCTACCAGACCCAGAAAAGCCCACCTGTCTTTCCAATGCTAATCAATGCCCTTATCTGCCTCTGGATTAAGGGTTGTCGACATGTACTGATCTATTGAGTACCCATTAAGACCAGTGGCTTCATTACATAAATATGTGTGCTCAGCAAGAAGACTGTGGCACCTCTGGGGCCCATGTTCCTTCCTGCCTTACTATCCTCAGCATAGTGGGTTTTTAAAGTTATTTTATTTTTTATTACTGGCGATTGAATTTAGGGGCACTAGACCACTTAGACACTTCTCCAGCCCTATTTGTGTATTTTTTTTTATTGGTTGTTCAAATCATTACAAAGCTCTTGACATATCATATTTCATACATTAGATTCAAGTGGGTTATGAACTCCCATTTTTACCCCAAATACAGATTGCAGAATCACATCGGTTACACATCCACATTTTTACATAATGCTATATTAGTAACTGTTGTATTCTGCTACCTTTCCTATCCTCTACTATCCCCCCCTCCCCTCCCATCCTCTCTCTCTACCCCATCTGCTATAATTTCTCTCCCTTGTTTTTTTTTCCCTTTCCCCTCACAACCTCTTATATGTAATTTTGTATAACAATGAGGGTCTCCTTCCATTTCCATGCAATTTCCCTTCTCACCTATTTGTGTATTTTATTTAGAGACAGGGACTCACTGAGTTGCTTAGTGCCTCACCATTGCTGAGGCTGGCTTTGAACTCACAATCCTCCTGTCTCAGCCTCCTAAACCACTGGGATTACAGGTGTGTGCCACCATGCCCTGCAGCACAGTGTTTTTGACTTCAGGGGCCACAAGTTGACTGTGTGCTACAAAAGGTCAAGGAATGGTATCATATGAACTGGGTGTGATGGCGCATGCATATAATTCCAGGTACTCAGTAAGATGAGGCAGGAAGATCGAAAGTTCAAGGTCATCCTTATCAATTTAGCAAGATTCTGCAACTTATCAAGACCCTGTTTCCAAAAAATAATAAATAAATATATAAAAATAGGGCTGAGGATGCAGTTCAGTGGTAGACAGTCCCTGGTTCAATCCCTCATACCACCATATAAAAACCCCAAAACAAAACAAACAACCCACCCCACACAAAACTATATTCCTTCCTTATCTGGAAAATTCTGGGAGGCATTTCTGACTGACCTCTGGTCCACTTTGGGTTTGCTCTGACCTACTCCTCTTGTCCAAAATGCCCTTCCTGCCAGATGCAGCTTCTGAACTCCTTCCTACCTCTTCAGAAAACCCAGTTCAGGGGCTGGGGATGTGGCTCAAGAGGTAGCGCACTCGCCTGGCATGTGTGCGGCCTGGGTTCAATCCTCAGCACCACATACAAACAAAGATGTTGTTTCTGTCAAAAACTAAAAAATAAATATTAAAATTTTCTCTCTAAAAAAAGACAAAACAAACAAACAAACAACAACAACAACAAAAAAAAAAACCAGAAAGCCCAGTTCAGATGTTACCATTGAGTAATATTCCCAGACTGCTCCTCCAGGCTTCTTCCCATTCTTGAGCCTCTTGGACCTCTCTGTCTCCGTTTTATCTGTTCCACCTGTCTGCCCAGAGCCTGCCCTGGAAACTCTTGAGTACCCAGACAATGTACCCAGCAAATGAGCACACGAACGAATAAAATGTATGTCTTCCTTTTATTTCAGACCATGACTATCCTTTGCAATCTTGGTCAAATTCTTCCTCTCTTCTGCAGGCTGGCTGCTGTGGAAAGCAGAGTTCATGCCTTAAAATAAATGCTTTCCACTGGGCACTCTGCTGTGTGATGGGGGCCACATCAAGGAGCCATTTAGTCATCTGCTAAATGAGAGGCTGTACTTATAAGTTTCTTTTCATTGTGCTGGAGATGCACTTCAGTGATAGTGCTCTTGCCCAGCATGCTCTAGCCCCAGTACATGGAAAAAACAAATTCGTATTTTAAATCTCCACTATTCCTAACTCAAGCCTGCATTCTTCTAGTGCAGAGGAAGGATTCTATCAGACTTCAAAGAAGATATTTTAGTGAAATTGTCACCATCTCTGAGTCATATAAAAATGAGGACTGTATGAGGGAAGTGGACCTGCATCCCTAAACTGGCTGAAATTTTCATTTTTACTGAAGTTTCTGTTGAATTAAATATATGGGAAAGTGTTCATATCTTAAGTGTCCAATTTGGTTAATATTTGCAAGGTGAATATGCCAATATAATCATCACCCAGATTGAGGCACAGAATGTGACTGTCTCCCAAAGCTCCCTCACATCCCTCCAGTCATTATCTCTCAAGGATAACTGCCATTCTGATTCGTAACTGTGCAGAACAGCTTGCTTAGATTTGTACACTTTTTTCCCTTTATTTTTTTTTCTTTTGTGTGTGTTGCTGGTGATTAAACCCAGGGGCATTCTGCCACTGAGTTACATCCCAGCCACCTATTTTTTTTTTTTTTTTTTTTTTTTTTTTTTTGCTTTGAGACAGGGTCTTGCTAAGTTGCTGGGGCTAGCCTCTATCTTGCTATCCTCCTGCCTCAGTCTCCCAAAGTGCTGGGATTAGAGTTGTATGCCACCATGCCAGGCCAATTTACACCCTTTCTGCTAAAAAAATCACATGGGGTCTACTTTTTTTTTGTATACCAGTAATTGAACTCAGGGCCCTTTACCACGAATGGAGCCATATCCCCAGTCCTTTTAATTTACTTATTTATTTTATTTTGAGACAGAGTCTTGTTAAGTTGCTTAGGGCCTTGCTAAATTGCTAAGGCTGGCCTCAAATTTGTGGTCCTCCTGCGTCAGCCTTCCAAGCTGCTGGGATTACAGGCATGCAGCATGGCACCTGGCTTGTGTCTACATTTTTGTGACTAGTTTTTTTTTTTTCACTCAACATTATGTCTGTGAGGTTATCCATATGTATATCAGTAGTTTTATTTCATTGTCACATAGTATTCTACCAAACAAGAATACACATGTATTTATTCATTTCATAACTGACAAGTATTTGGATAGTTTCCAGCTTGAAACAATTAAGAATAAAGCTACTGAGAACATTTCACATGTCTTTTGGTGACTAAAGACTCCCACTTCACCCAGGTATGTATCAAGAGTAGAACTGCTAGATCACAAAGCAGTGTGGTTGGCTGAGTAAGTATTGCTGGCTGGGTAGATATTTCCATGGTGTCCAAGAGTGTCCTGGATATAGAAGAGGCCAGCGGCCAAGGAGAAGGGCTCTCCTATAAGCAGCCCTCAGCAAAACATCAGGTGAGACTTCCCTCTCGGCTGCTTTCCACCCCCACAGCCACTTCCCAGCAGGCTGAGGAAACCCTCCATGATATCACTCCTCTGGGTTCTCCACAGTCCTCCAGAATAGTGGTTCAGGCCAGCCTGTCTCCTCCATGAACCCTATACAAGGTCAGTCCTGTGGTAATCTGCAACTTGGTGTAGACTCACTGCCTAAGGAGTTGACAGAGGTCAGAAACCTGTGTTCCAGATGCTAGGTGGGCCCCCAAATAAAGCCCTCTGCCAGTTCATTGCTGTAATCAGCTGGCAAACATGAGGCCTGACTGAGAGTGATAAGAACTGAGGACCAGGAACTCAGCCAACATCACTCTACATCACTCACCAGCTCAGTGGCTGAGGCCCCACATTATCTTTGGGCCTATCCCTCCACCTATACATTTAAGTGTTATACCTATGGTCAAAATGCTCACATACCTTAGCCAGCACCATTCCCCAGGGTCCTAAGCCAAAGGGCCCAGAGTGTACTTTCTCAGGGGATTCTGACTCCAGGACCCCTGCTTGGGCCACTGTGCCCTATCCTCATTTCTTTTTTCTTTTTGGTTCCAGGGATTGAACTTGGGGGCACTCAACCATTGAGCCACTTCCCCAGCCCTATTTTGTATTTTACTTAGAGACAGGATCTCACTGAGTTGCTTAGCACTTAGCAGTTTCTGAGGCTGGCTTTGAACTAGAGATCTTCCTGCCTCAGCCTCACAAGCTGCTAGGATTATAGGGGTCTGCTACTGCACCTGGCCCTTCATTTCTTATCACAGGAAGGGTGTTCAGGTCCCTTCAGTCCTGCCTTGTGCCTGCTCCTGGAAAGTGAAGATGGAAGCCACAACCCAGGTATACCCCATGGGAGCAGGTGTACACTACTGCTGCTGGGAGACCTTCATAATGGTTCAAGAGGCCAATGGGCAGTCTGAGAAGGAAGCCTTCCCCAAAGTTTGGGTCTGAGTATATTTGGAAAGGGCGGGGGAGGGGAGGTGATTCTAGACTAAGGGAATCTACAGCCAGTATAGAGGGGCTCTGCAGCATAGAACACTGGGACATACCTGGGGAGGCTCAAGCCGTTCACTTGCCAAGAAGTGAAGGAGTATACACTTTCAGTTGCGGGGAACAGTGCAGGGCAGACGATAAGGCCCAGGCAGACCCCAAATATTTCTGGGCCATGTCTCTAGGTTGAGGTCTTTACAAGGCTTTGGAGGCTGGTACTTGACAGTGCCCATTTCAAGTTTAATGTATAAATCTCTTCATGATGGCCTCCCTTCAAGGAGTCAAGCAGGGATCCTGCTGGAGGTGGGACATGGAAAGAAAAAATAAATGGTCAGCCCTACTAAGCGCTGGCCCCTGCTGCCATTATATTATGGGATTTCACTGGGGTTCAGCGGAAGTTGATCTGCCAGGAACACGCAGCTGTGACAGGATTGGGATCAAAGTTCAAATCTTTCTATGCCAAACTCAGCCCCAGTCTTAGCCGGTCTTTCCCTGCAAATTCATAATTTTTCAGGGCCTTTGATCCTCACACAATGGTCAGTCTAGGAAGTAAACCAGCCACCTCGAGGCCCTGAGGCGTAGCCACGAGCCGCACTAGGTTGGCAGGCAGCCAGGGAGCCTGCACTCCGCGCTCCGGCTACTCTCCGCCTCCTGGGAAAGCACGCGCACTGGTGGACGTCGGGGCGACGCGCCCCCTCGCGGCCGCCCGGGTCAGTGGCCAGGGGCGGGGCTAGGGCCTCCTGCCTGGCAGCACACACCCGCACGGCTTCCACGGAGAACTCAGATCCCCGTGTGGAGAACAGTGAAGCCCGCTTGCGCCCCGGGCCTGAGTGTCGGAAAGTACCTGGATCCCAGAGCAACGCACGCTACGCAAGGGCCCCGCCTACTCCGCGGCGCTCTTGCGCGTGCCTGCCGCCGGCGTGCGCAGGCGCCCAAGAATCGTGAGGCCGCCATTGCTTGCCCACTGCCGTGTTGGGCTCCCATTTCGAAGTCCGCCGCCGGGAGGGTAGGGTGAATGGTACGACTCGATAACAGCTTCCTAGTGCTTCAGGGGCAGCACGTTCAGAACTGAAAACCCTCTCAACGTCAGGCTGATCGGAATAAGAAACTACAATTCCCAAAGTGCATTGCACCGCAGGGTTGCGGGAAGTAGTGACGTAAGGCTCCTCGGCCGCTACCATTATTCTGGTGGGGGGCTGGGGGACGCGGGCTGATGACGCGCTCTGGTTGCCTCTGGCGGGTCACCGGAGGTCAGCACTAGGGAATAAGGATTCGGGTCTCCCAGTGCCTTCGGGATATATACAATTCCAGCCCTCAAACTGACTTTCTATTTAGCCTTAAGGATGGCTGCCTGCCGACTGTACCCGTTGCCTTTCAACCCTCAGGCCAGCCACTGAACTAACCAGATATTATTATTATTATTACTTATTTTGAAATAATAAACTCCCGTATACTTTTGTTTGTTTGTTTTGGTACTGGGGATTTAACCCAGCGGCGCTCTACCAATGAGTTATAGCCCCAGCCCTTTTTATTTTTTATTTTGATAGGGTCCCCCTAAATTGCTGAGGTTGGCCTTGAATTTATGATCATCTTGTCTCAGCCTCCTGAGTTGCTGGGATTATAGGTGTGTGCCACCTCACACAGTTTCCTGTATATTCATTGATGAGACTAGCCAGTCTTCACATCTTTTATCCCCTTTATCATTTCTTCTCTTCTCCGTATTCCTATTCTGCCACACACACCCCTCCCGGTTTGATTTAGCTGCATTTGGTGCGTCTTTACCTCTGTACTTAAAGGTATGTCTCTATGTTTTTTTGTGTGTTTTTTTTTTTTTCTGAAAACAGGGACATATTGCTACATTCAAAACCAGGTAACATTGACCAAGACCATCTTCTAACCCATAGTCCATATTTAAATGTTTCCAGTTGTCCTAGTAATTCCCTATGTGGAAATTGTCTTTTTCTTGGCCTAGGATTCAGCTCAGGAGCCCATGTTGCATTTAGCTGTCAGGTTTCTTTAGTTTTCTTCAGTCTAGAGTGGCTCCTCAGGTTTTCCTGGACTCTTGAGACCTTGACTTTTTTGGAGATTCTTGGCCAGTTGTTTTGAAGAACTAGGTTTAGGGTGTCTGTGATTTCTTCACCACTAGATGCTCTGACTAAGCATCACAGAGGCTGGGGTGGGTGGATGTTGACTGGGTGAGAGGGGATCAGTGTCCAGCCACATTGGCCTCTGGACCCACCCCAGATGCTGCTGGGGCACACCCACAGGTGCATCCCAAGCTGGGGTTTCACTCTCACCCAGGTCTTTGACTTTCCTGTAGCACCCACGACAGAGCCATGGTCCACGCCTTCCTCATCCACACCTTGAGGGCCCCAAATGCGGAGGACACAGGCCTTTGTCGAGTGCTGTACTCTTGTGTCTTTGGTGCTGAGAAGTCAACTGATGATCCTCGACTACATGGTGCAGAGAGGGATAGGCTTCTCCGCAAGGAGCAGATTTTGGCGGTAGCCAGGTAACCACAGTACAACTCCAGGCTTCATTGAGCACGTGGCTGATTGTGATAGGCGCTCTGGGGGCATGCAGCAACACAGGAGGACTAAGAAGCAGGGAGGATATCTTGGAGTGGTTTTTCCCACAAAGTCTTCCACGGTGTTAATAGTGTTAATATGAAAGAGGGTTGAAGAGCGCTGGGGATTGTAGCTCAGCCATAGAGCATTTGCCTGGCATGCTCAAAGCCCTGACTTCAAACCTCATCACTGCAAGAAAAGTTTAAGGAAATAATATTAATGCTTTTATAATCATTATTATAGTGAGCACTCATCGAGTCTGTATGTGCTAAGCATTTATGTTTTGAGCATTTCACATTTATTATTAATTCATTTAATTGTCATAATAGTTTTTTGAG
Source organism: Callospermophilus lateralis (assembly GCF_048772815.1). Lineage (NCBI taxonomy): Eukaryota > Metazoa > Chordata > Mammalia > Rodentia > Sciuridae > Callospermophilus > Callospermophilus lateralis. Next base: position 170,020,089 of record NC_135307.1, on the reverse strand, counting down.
GTAGCTACAGTTATCCCCACCTTACATACGAGGCAATGAGGTGCACAGTGTTTAAGGAACTTAACCTGCCAGGGTTATACAGCTAGAAAGTTACACAGCTGAGATTGGAGTGTAGGCAAGCAGACCACAGTGCAGATTCAACATACTTTGCAGTGCAGGACTTCTCAGGGCCTTTATTGTGCTGTAGGCTTTCTGTATCTCTAAGAAAGAAAGAATATGTATACCCCAGCCATCTTTATACTAAGGTCCTCCCGAATGTTTGGATTCAGAGCACAATTTGGAAAACACTGTTCCAAAGTGGCTATCCTTGAACCTTCCCATCTCAGACTTAGTTACCAGAGTTTTTCCCCTCTGTATTCTGGGTAGGAAATTGCTACTCTGGGCAACTTTTACTGATTCCTGCCAGCCTCTTGTTCTTGACTTCCCCTCCCTCCCTGTAGCATAGAAAACCAAACTGATATCTTCACTATTTTATTATTTTGGTGCTGGGGATTGAACCCAGGGCCTTGCACATGTTAAGCACATACTTTGCCACTTAGATATACCCCAGCCCCAACAAATGCTTTAAAACCAGGCTGTGCATGACTCAAATTAGAAGGCAATTTAGGAAGGATCACAGGGAGTTTTCAATGGAAAGATGGAAAACTTTATTTTTACTTTGGAGAAGGTTGCAGGATGGGATGAAGGTAGAGAGGTTGGGTAGCCCAGGTTGGGCGATGGCATTTATTTTCCTTAGCAAGGCCTCTATGAAGCAGGTGGGACAGCCTCTTCTTCCCCTGAGGCCCTTTTTTAGCTGAAAAAGCTGTTTTTAGAACCTGCCTTCTCTTGGCCACATGTAGTAAAGTGGTCTAGGGCCCAGAGGCCAGGCCTGGATTCCAAGATGAGGTCATACTTCCTTGCTCTGTGGCACTGGGGAGGTCACTTAGTCTCTCTGAACCTCAGTTTCCTCACTTGAGATATAGGGGTAATGGTAGCTCCCAGAGTAGTCATGAGGATGACAGAAGTTGGGCCTCACCAGACCTGTCACTTCTTCCCAGGCAGGTGGAGTCAATGTGCCAGCTGCAGCAGCAGGCATCTGGCCGACCTCCAACGGACCTCCAGTCTCCATCCTCAGACGAGCCTGTGCCCCTGCAGGAGGCTCCACGAGGTGCTTTCCGCCTGGCAGCAGGAGACCCTTTCCAGGAGCCGAGAACTGTGGTGTGGCTGGGAGCACTCTCGTTGGGCTTTGCCCTAGTGCTGGATGCCCATGAGAACCTGCTGCTGGCCGAGAGTACCATCCGGCTTCTGGCCCGCCTACTCCTGGACCACCTCCGCCTGCTGACCCCTGGCTCCAACCTCCTGCTGCGAGCTGACCGCATTGAAGGCATCCTTACCCGCTTTCTGCCCCATGGTCAGCTACTTTTCCTCAATGACCACTTTGTCCAGGGTCTGGAGAAGGAATTCAGTGCTGCCTGGCCCCGCTGACCCCTCACTGGAATGGGGCTCGCTGAGGGGACAGGGAAGGAATATAGAGATTCCACACACAGCCAGGGGAAGCTTGGCATTTGCCTCCTGCCTGACCTGTTTCTTGCTCTGATGTGCTGCCATATCCAGGACACATGGATGGGACAAGCTGGCAGCAAGGGGACCAGTGTGAGGGTAGAAGTGGGACTGTGTCTATTCTCAGGTCACCAGAATCACAGAACATCCTGAGCCTAGAACTGCCGTCGTGTGACTTACTCAGACCACTGCATTATATAGGTCAGACCTGACCTAGACTCTGCTTTCCTAAAGCCCCACTAGCCACTTGTGCTGGGGGGTTAGGAGGTGCTGCCTAAAACAGCACACCTTCTCCTTCCAAAGCTTCAGTCATTGCAGACTCCCTTCATGGTGGGGGTGGCTAGGCCTCAACCTGGCAGGCCCTGGCCCCTACCTTTGCAAATACTTAAGCAACATCCTTGGAAATTTTGTTAGCAAGGGCCTCCTCTCCAGCTAGCTCCACCTCAGTTCAGAAACACTGTTCAGCAGGGCATCCTGTAGCTCCTTTTGTGCCAAGCCCTAGCCGATCAGGTAGGGTTAAGATAGGGTTAAGATGTAGCATTTGGAAAGTCTGTGCTGGTTGACCTTGTCTTTCTCATTTTGTATTAAAAATGCTGGTTGTGTGACCTCGCCCTTTGTGAGTTTGATAGACACATTCTTCTACAAGTGAGTGCCTCTTCAGATGGCCTGTGAGCTAGGTGTCTACTTCCTGCTCAAGGGTCTCCCAAGAGGTTTCTTGGGCGGCCTCTATCTCTTGCCCGCCTCCTTGCCTGCAACCTCCACTGGTGGCAGGTCAGTGTGGGCCTCTGGGAAGGAGAGCCTGAGACAAGTATGTGCAGGTGGCTTATGTGAGAGGTAATTCTAGGCAATAGGAAGGGGAGGCAGCCCATCAGGTGTGACTCGATGGGGAGTTTCATGCTCAGTCTGGGGGCCAGTGTGTAAGTCTCCTCTGAATTACCTCACCTGAGGGTTGGGGGCCATGGGTGTTTGCCCACTTGCTTTAGTCTTTGCTTGTTGTCACAGAGTGTATAAATTTCTAGGCTCTTTCTGCTCTCAGAGAGTGGAGCTGAGTCTGCCTGCCAAAAATATATGGATGGGCCACCAAACACCAGTTGTTAGGAGGTCTTTAATCAGCAGCTTCTAGTGTTGGCCTAAAATTATTCAGTTAAGAAAAGGAAAATCGTTATCATTTTCATGATCTGTCTGCTACTGTAAAGACAAGGCTTTCTTGCTGTGGGCAGAATGGCCTTCTGGGTGGTCAGGGTGCAGGTGGCATCCCCATCTCATGCTTCCCATGCATCAGTTGCCCTTGGTTACCCAGGATGAGTCCACCCACATGCATTTAGGAGGCAGCACCATAATCAGCCCTTCTGTGTCTGCAGCCAAGGCCACCAGCCATACTGTAACCTTCTACTACCAGGGATAATCTTGGTGAAGCGGCTTTATTTTCACAAGAACAAGAACTCTGGCCTCAGGGGAAGATCTCAAGCTTGCCTGATCTGAATTCTTTCTATTCAAACTGAACTTGAAGGAGAGATTGGGACCCTTTTTTCCTGGAAGTTGAAGTTGGGCATGTTTGGTGGCCTTGGTTCCCATCTCCTGGAGCAAACTGATACATGGAGAATGGCGGAGACTGAGGCCACACCCTGGGGCTACTGAGCCCCTGGTTCTTGTTCTGACTGCCCAGTTACTACCTGGGTTTCTGTCACCCCATGAGCTCACCCACTCTCCTTTCTACATTTTTTCCACTTTGTTTTTGGATTGAACCCAGGGGTACTTTACCACTGAGCTACATCCCCAGCCTTCCTTATTTTAATTAATTAATTAATTAATTATTATTATTTTTTTACTTTTTTCCCCAGTGAAAGAAAGTTTTTTTTTCCCAACAACAACAATTATAAGTATAGATACTTGCCTAATTGTTCCAGACTGACACAAACACAGGTATTGGTCAAACAATAGCACATTCTGTTACAGGGATAATTAGTGCTATGGTCTGTGCCCACAGAGAAAATATCCCCAAATCATATGAATATATGGTAGGCATTATCAGGGAGCTTCTGTGAACAGCAAACTTTATGCCACTGACAAAAGGAAAGCTCTAGGTAGAAATCAAGAATCTTTTGATGATTGTTAGCAAATCATGCAAACTTGAAACCACTTTAGGAAGAATTACATGGAACACTTACAAGAGAAAGAGCACCAAGTTAAACTGGTCTAGATATGAGGAAATCTCTAAATCTTCTTGTGAGTTTTCATTAATTCTGGGTCAGGAGAAATTCATAATAAAAATTAATTTATAATTAATGGAATTCATAATTAATAGGATAATAATTGATACTATATGAATTTAGAATTCAGTTTTAATAATGTTTTTGAAATCTGTCTCCATATTTTAATTTATTTTTAAAATATTTTTTAGTTGTAGTTGGACACAATGCCTTTTGTTTTATTTATTTATTTTTATGTGGTGCTGAGGATCAAACTCAGCACCTCGCAAGTGCTAGGCGAGCACTCTACCACTGAGCCACAATCTCAGCCCTCCAGCCCTCTTTATTTTTTGACAGAGCCTCACTAAATTGCTGAGGCTGGGCTCAAATTTGTAATCATTCTCCTTCAGCTTTCAGAGTTGTTGGGATTATAGGCATGTGCAATTGCTCCTGGCTCTTTACCACTTTTGCCCCAGGGCCTCTGGCCAGGTTTCCACTTGTCCTTATCTCACATTCATGAGTTTGCCTTGGGCTTCACATGCTGAGAGGTGCAGGCTGCAGAGATGCCCCCAGCTTCCAGGGGAGTCTAAGAACGGCATGGTTTGATGCTCAAAAATGCTTTAAAATTTTCAGAAGAGGAAGAGGAAGGGGGGGACACTTTAGTGAGGAAGACCTAGTGTAGAAACCAGGACTTAAAATTAAGATTGCTGCATAAATTGGGCACAGTGGCTCATACCTATAATCCCAGTGGCTTGGGAGGCTGAGACAGGAGGATCTCGAGTTCAAAGCCAGCCTCAGCAATGATGAGGTACTTAGCAACTCAGTGAGACGTGGCTCAGTGGTTAAGTGCCCCTGAGTTCAATCCCTGCTACCAAAAAAAAAAAAAAAATTTGCTAGAGAAGTAAACTTGCTTTACCTCCAAGCCTTCTGACGGTCTTCTTTCTGTCCTAGGAATCTGGGTCAAGCCACACACCCCTTGACCTCTTGAGAACTGGAGACATTTAGCAGCTGGTGTTGAAGCCAGGGCACAGAAAATGCTCTTGGGACAACAGGAAGATAGTAGGAAGGAAGTGGAGCCCTATATAGAGGAGGAAGTCAGAGGTTTCAGGCCAGGCCATGGTGTTGCTGGGTGGTGTGGATCACTGGAGGCATGAGGGATGCTTGGGATGGTCCTGGATCATCACATCTCCTTCAGGACAGCGTTATTTTCCCTAGGCCTGTGACATAGCATACTATTGTCCACCAACCCCCAGGGCTCAGTCCTTTTCTTTAAACAATTATTCATATATTTTGTTGTAAACTCAAATACTATTTATCAGATGCAACACTCAGTGACCCCTTAATCAAAGTTCTGCATTTTTATGCCATTAAAGTGAACTTGATTTTTGCATTTTTGAATAGTTTTTTTTTTAAAATAAGATTGAACCCAGAGCCATTTTACCAATGAGCTATATCCCCAGTTCTTCTTATTGCTTATTTTGAGACTACGGTCTTGCCAAGTTGCTGAGGGCCTCACTAAGTTGTTAAGGCTGGGCTGGAACTTGGGATCCTTCTATCTCAGACTTCTGAGTTGCTGGGTTTACTAACCAACTAATATACTTTATTTTCTAAAAGCAATTTTACATTTACAGAGAAATTGAGCAAGAAGTACAGAGAATTCCCATATAATCCTTGTCCTCACATATGCATACCCTCCCATTATCAAATCCTGCCTAGAATGGGTATATTGTTACAATTGTTCAGTCTACATTGACACATCAGCATCACCCAAAGTCCATAGATTCCCTTAGTATTCACTCTTGGTGTAGTGCTTTCTAAGAGTTTTGACATGTGTGTAGTGACATGTATCCATCATTGCAGTACACAGAGTAGTTTCATTGCCCCAGAACTCTCCTGTGTTTTGCCTATCTGTCATTCCTTCTTTTCTACTAACTCCTGGCAACTTCTAATCTTTTTGCCATCTCTCTGGGCTTATCTTTTTCAAATGTCATGTAGTGGAACCATACTAGCCTTACACAGTGGCTTCTTTCATGTAGTAATATGCATTAAATTTCTTTCATGTCTTCTCTAGGCTTGATTGCTCATTTTTTTAATTGCTGACTAATATCCCATCCTATAGATCAACTAGAGTTTATCCATCCACCTACCAAAGTACTCATGGTTGCTTCCAAGTTTTGGCAATTACAAATAAAGGTGTTCTACACATTCATTTTTGTGGGGCTATACAATTTCAATTCATTTGAGTGAATACCAAAAACTGTAAATTCAGTTTGTAAGAGATTGCCAAATTGTCTTCCAAAGTGGCAATACCATTTTGCCAGTAACAGAGTTCCTGTTGTTCCACATCCTTACCAGCATTTGATGTTGTTAGTATTTAGACTTTGTTCATTCTAATAAGGGGCAATGGTATTTCATTGTTTTAATTTGCAATTCTCTATTGACATAATGTTGAACATCTTTTATGTACTTAACTTACCATCTGTATACCTTCTTTTGTGAGGTGTCTGTTCATATATATATATATATATATGTTGTAGTTGTACACAATACTTTTATTTTATTTATTTATTTTTATACAGTGCTGAGGATTGAACCCAGCACCTTGCAGTCGGTAGGCGAGCGCTCCACTGCTGAGCCACAACCCCAGCCCAGGTCCTTTGTTTTTGTGTGTGGTGTTTATTTCTTTGTTTGTTTGTTTTGTTTTGTTTTGTTTTGTACCAGGGATTGAACTCAGGGCCACTTAACCACTTGAGCTACATCTGCAGTCCTTTTTATTTTGAGACAGGGTCTCACTAAGTTGTTGAGGCTGGCCTCAAACTTGCTATTCTCCTTCATCAGCCTCATGAGTAGCTGGGATTACAGGTGTGTGCTACAATGCCTATCTCTTTTGCCTCATTTTTAATTGGGTTGTTTGTTTTATAACTGTTGAGTTAGAGTTCTTTGTATGTTGTAGGTAACAGTCACTTATCAAGTATTTCTTTTTCAAATATTTTCCCCAGTCTGGGGCTTGTCTTCTCATTTTTTCACATTGTCTTTCACAGAGCAGAACTTCTATATATATAAATATATATATAAAGTATGTGTGTGTATGTATTTAGTTGTCAATGGACCTTTATTTAATGAACTTATTTATTTATATGGAGCACTGAGAATCAAACTCAGTGCCTCATAAATGCTAGGAAAGTGCTCTACCACTGAGCTATGAACTCAGTGCCAAGCAGAACTTCTTGTGTGTGTGTGTGTGTGTGTGTGTGTGTGTGTGTGTGTGTGGTCCTGGGGATGAACCCAGGGCCTTGTGTGTGCAAAGCAAGCACTATACCAACTGAGCTATAGCCGCAGCCCTGGAGCAGAACTTCTTTTTTTTTTTTTTTAACATTTATTTTTTTTTAGAAGTAGTTGAACACAATACCTTTATTTTGTTTTATTTTTATGTGGTGCTGAGGATAGAACCCAGGGCCTCACACATGCTAGACGAGCGCTCTACCGCTGAGCCACAACCCTAGCTCCTAGAGCAGAACTTCTTAATGTCATTAAAGTTCTTTCTTCATGGACCATACCTTTGGTGTTTGGTATTTAAAAAATCATCTCTTGGGCTGGGATTGTGGCTCAGTGGTAGAGAACTCGTCTAGCACATGCAAGACCCCCTGGGTTCGATCCTCAGCATCACGTAAAAATAAATAAATCAAGTAAAGGTATTGTGTCCAACTACTTCTAAAAAAAAAAAAATCATCTCTAGGGCTGAGCATGTGATTCAGTGATGGAGTGCTTGCTTTGCACATGTGAGGCCCTGGGTTCAATCCCCAGAAAACAAAACAAAACAAAAAAAACATTAAAATTCATCATTATATATTTTCTGTTATTAGTCCATTGTTTGTTACTATAATGAATGTCCTGAGATCAGATACCTTTTTTAAAAAAAGAAGTTTCTTGCCCCATGCAGTGGTGCATGCCTGTAATCCTGTGGCTCTGAAGGTTGAGGCAGGAGGATCATGAGTCCAAAGCCAGCCAGCCTCAGCAAAAGCAAGGTGCTAAGCAACTCAGTGAGACACTATCTCTAAATAAAATACAAAATAGGCCTGGGAATGTAGCTCAGTGGTTGAGTACCCCTAAGTTTAAATCCCTGGTACCAAAAATATAAAAATAAAAAAAGAAGAAGAAGATAAAAGAGTTTTATTTATCTCATAGTTCTGAAGGGTTAGGGTATAATGCTCAGTGGTAGAATTAGATGAATCAGATCTGGACTGTCCCCCAAAGGCTCATGTTTTGAAAGCTTGATCCCCAGTGCATCAAGGCTCAGAGGTGGGGTCTTTTAGGCAATGATCAAATCATGAAAGTTCCAACACATTCATCATTTGGTGGATTAATTCACTAATAGCTAGAAGAACTATTGGAAGGTGGATCTAGATGGGGAAATAAGTCACTGAGGATATGCCCTGGAAGGGTTCTCTCTTTTCCCTCTCAGCTTCCTGGCTGCCATGAGCTGAGCGGCTTTACTCTGCCACACCTCTCTCTTTTCTTTTCTTTCTTTTTTGGCGGTGCTGGGGATCAAACCCAGAGCTTGGTGCTTGCTAGGCAGGCATTCTGCCGCTGAGCTACATTTCCAGCCCTTTTATACCTTTCTACTATGCTTCTGTCTTCGAGTTGGTCAGTCATGAACTGAATCCTCTGAAACCATCATCCCAAATCTTTCCTCCTCCAAGTTGTTCTTGCCAGATATTTTAGTCACAGTGATGAAAAGCTGGCCAACACAATCTCAGCTCTGATGAAGGCCTCATGTGGATGGCACCACAATTGTGGGAGAGATCTTATCTCCAGAAAGGTAACCAAAGAGCTGGGAGGGGCCAGTATTGGCCTCCCAGTAGGTCTCACCTTTTAAAGGTCCATCACCTCCCAGTATCATTACAGGCGAACTCATGGGGAAGCAATTCGAACATATTCAGACCATGAGACCCCTGAGTCTCTTGACCATCCCCTTAAGAGGGTTTTCTCTCTTCTGGTCCTCATCTGAGGGCCAGGTTATGTGTTAATCAGCTTTTTGTTGAATGCAGCTAAAATCTCTAACATCTTTAAAGGAAATACCTGATAATTTTTAAAAAAATTTTTAAGTTATGCATGGATACAATGTTTTTATTTTGTTTATTTATTTTTATGTGGTGCTGAGGATTGAACCCAGTGCCTCATACATTCGAGGCAAGCACTCTGCCACTGAGCCACAGCCCCAGCCCCTGACAATTTTTTTATATTAATTTTTAGTTGTAGTTGGACACAATATCTTTATTTTATTTATTTTTATGTGGTGCTGAGGATCGAATCCAGGGCTTCACACATGCTAATGAGTGCTCTACCACTGAGCCACAACCCCAGCCCCATACCTGACAGTTTTTAAAAATAAAGATGTATTTGGCCCAAGGTTTCAGAGCTTTCAGTTCATGGTTGTCTGGCTCTGTTGGTTTGGGTCTGAGGCGAGGCAGAACATCATGGCAGAAATGTGTGGCAGAAGAAAGCTGTCTAGCCCTTGGCAGCCTGGAAGTGGAGAGGGGGAGAGAGAGGGGCCAGGGACAGGAAGTAGTTCCTAAGTGCAAGCCCAACCATGCCCTACCAGCCTACAGTTTTTACTATCTCCCCATAGTCTGTTCAGTTATCCACTAATGATGTCAGAGCCCTCATAATTCAGTTACTCCGCAAAACCCATACCCCTGAATATTGCTGCACTGGGGAACCAAGCCTTCAATACATTAGTGTTTGGGAGACACTTTATATCCAAACCATAAAAGGTTATAATGTTATGAGCCAGGCTATATGGGTAATGACCAAACAGACTCCATCTTATCCTGAAACTCCACATCATGTAAAAACTGCTTCTCTCATGGGAAAGCCCCACCTCTGTACCCATCAATTGTTGCTTAGCATAGCATATTTGGCAACACAAAATGGCAATTCTTTTTCAAATTTCTTATTAATTAATTAATTAATTAATTTAAATTAGGTATATATGACAACAGAATGCATTTTGATTCATTGTACACAATTGCAGCACAACTTTTAATTTCTCTGGTTGTACACGATGTAGCAATATAGAGTTGCACCATGTGCACAGTCCTACATGTACCTAGGGTAATTCCACCATCTTTTCTGCCCCCAAGCCTCCTCCTCACCCCACCCTCCCCTTTGCCCAAAGTCCCTCCATACAAAATGGCAATTCTTACATAATGTAAAATTGTTCTCTCTTTGGTTCCCAGTTTTTTTAGACAATGTACCCCATCAGAGATTAATTGCCTAAATGTTAGTAACTATTCTTTAACTTGTACTCAACTAGGGACATTTTGACCTACTCCCTCTTCTGCTTATGATTTTAGATCTCATGATGTTTGTTTATGGTTTTTGAATCATAACAACAGCCACTTATGATTAATATTATTTGGTACTCAAACCCCTGGGAGGGGATCAAAGGGTGTAGACTTGCAGCCTGCCCCTTGGCCCATGCTAACTGGTGAATAAAGTTTCCATCTCCTGCTTTAAGATTGACTTGGTGATTTATTGCAATCTTTTGTTTTCTGCATTATATAACATTTAGTCCATACCAGGCATATAATATATATTGAACAAATAGACCAATGGATAAGGTGATTTTTAGGAGACACCAAAAATTCTCTTTTTAAAAAAATGTTTTTTGCAGTGCTGGGAATTGAACCAGTGCCTTGGTTGTGATAGGTAGGGGCTCTACCACTGAACTACACTCCAAGCCACATATAACAACTTTTCTTTCTACTGGGATACAGATAGAAACAATAGTCTGTCTCTTATATCTCCAAGATGATATTCCCAGGACCACAAGTTCCTTTCCCATTAGATAACCTGAAGTTCCAGCAAAGGAGACACTCACGCAGCATCTGCACATTTCCTGCTGCAAGTGGCCCTACGTCCTGCTGGCTTGCTTTCTACTCAGCTCTTTCTATGCCATAGAGGAAGGGTCTCCCCCTCAGTGTTCTGAATGAGGTTAGAGCTATGACTGGGGATTACCACAGGTCCATGATTCCTTCCCTGAGGGAATGAAGGTAAAAAGATGACCGGAATTCCTGCCCTCTCAGCAACAGTCATCCCAGTTTAGTCTGGCAAAGGTCAAAGGAACTCTTTCTGTGTCCACTCCAATTAAAGCTTGGCTGTGTTGAGGGTCCACAAGTGTTTGCAGTGGCAAAGATTCCACCTTAGGCTGGGAAGTGCCTGATCCCTGCCCTTGCTTGGGACTGACTTTTGGTGTTACCAGGAATCAAATCCAGGGTCTCATGAATGCTAAGCAAGCACTACCACTGAACTACATCCTCATCCTGGGATTGACTCTTGATGGGAAACAAAAGGACATAAAAACTCTGACAGCCAGGCATGGTGGCCCACACCTGTAATCCCAGCAGCTTGAGAGGCTGAGGCAGGAGGATCACAAGTTCAAAGCCAGCCACAGCAATTTAGCGAGTCTCGAAGCAATTTAGCGAAATCCTCTCTCAAAATAAAACATAAAAAAGGGCTAAGGATATAACTCAGTGGGTAAGTGCCCCTGGGTTCAATCCCTGGTACCAAAAACAAAATAAAAAACCTTCTTGACAGGGGCTGGAAATGTAGGTCGGTGGTAGAGCACTTGTCTGGCATGCACAAGTTGCTGGGTTTGATCCCCAGTAACACACACACACACACACACACACACACACGCACGCACAAGTTATTTCCAACACCCTTTGACAGATCTTTGGCTCTTGTGGTCCTGGAATGTCCTTGTGACTGCTCTACCTCTGAGCTACATCCCCAACCCCCATGTAACAACTTTTTCTTTCTCCTGGGATACAAATAGAAACAATAGATTACTGCTTATCTCTCAAGGATGATACTCCTAGGACCACAAGTCCCTACCACAAGGCAAGCCCTGTCTGAAAGACCCACCTCCCCACACTCAGAGAGGCCCTAAGTTAGGTGATTAATAGCAAAAAGAATGAGCAAAAATCAGTAATTTCCTATGCCCATGAATAGGGATTTAATTAATACCATGAAAGTGAAGATCCCAACCAGGGTAAAAACCAACTGTAAAATACCTGGAATCAGACGTACTCATAATATGTAGTATCTGTGCAAAGAAGACCTATGAACTATTCTAAGATGCTGAGACTAAAGAATGAAGGGATGATGAGGAAGCAGTTATTCATACAGGCTCAAAGGATCTTTCCATAATTGCTTATTAATTAAAAATGGGGAAGTGAAGCAGTAGTGAAGTTTACAGACAGAAACCTGTGACTCCATCCACCAAGTGATCAAAGGGAAAATCCACAATGGTGGGACAGATGTGTGTTGCCAATCTCATGCACAAAGGACATAGCATCACTCTGAGTGTCCAAAATGCTACACCTGAATCTGATCAGGAGGAAACCTCAGACAAATCCAGACAGAGGAAAATGTCATAAAATATCTGACCTGTACTCTGCAAAAATATCAAAGGTGGAGTCTTTGCTACTATAAACACTTGTGGACCCTCAACACAGCCAAGCTCTAATTGGAGTGGACACAGAAAGCATCACTTTGACCTCTGCCAGACTAAACTGGGATGACTGTTGCTTAGAGGGCAGGAGTTCCGGTCACCTTTTTACCATCATTCCATCAGGGCAGGAATCATGGACCTGTGGTAATCCCCAGTCATAGCTCTAACCTCATTCAGAACAAAGGGGGAGACCCTTCCTCTATGGCATAGAAAGAGTTGAGTAGAAAGCAAGCCAGCAGGACGTAGGGCCACTTGCAGCAGGAAATGTGCAGATGCTGCATGAGTGTCTCCTTTGCTGGAAAGACCAAGGAGCTGCCTCAGATTAAAGGAGACTACAGGACTATAGAAACTTGACTAGTCAAGGGAACTTGTGATTGGGACAATGAGACCTGGAACCCACAGACTATCTATTCTGTGAATGGACAGAATTCAGGGGACTTTGCAAACTTGGGTGGGGGAAAAATTGCATCTTCTTTTACACTAATCACTAAATGAAATTAACATTTCTTTCCTCTTTTTTGGGGGGGATGTTTGCAGCTTTATGAGGGACACATAATTGGCACACAATGAGCTGCTCTAAGGGTAAATAAAATGAAAGTATTTTGTTTGATAAAGAGGAGGTAGCTGCATCTCCCCTTACCTTAGTGTGTCTCTTTAAAAGCTTGAATAGGCCTTACTCTTTTGCCAGGAATTATAGAAATCCCAGTCTCCAGACTTTACGTGCTGGCTCACAGCCTTCTGACCCTAGAACTCTTTTTCATGAGTCTCCCATGTTAACTCAGGAGCTTCTTGTGAAGAGGATGGGAGACCATCAGCAAGATGTGTTCATTTGTCTCCTGGAAAATGACAGGAGACAAATGAACTTGTCTATCTTCTACTGAATAAAATGTGTGCTGAATAAAATGAAATGCTGCCTAGACTTTGTAGTCTCTAGTGAAGCACTTGTGTGCTTGTTTCCCAATTGCATTCTCAATAATGCATTATTTTCTCTCTCCTGTGTATCCGTGCATATGGATCTTCTTATTCACAAGATTCATTCTCTCTCTCTCTCTCTCTCTCTCTCTCTCTCTCTCTCTCTCTCTCTCTCTTCCTTTCTTTACCAGGGATTGAACCCAGGGTGCTTAACCACTGAACTACATCTCTGGCCCTTTTTATTTTAAATTTTGAGACAGGGCCTCCTAAATTACTTAGGGCCTCACTAAGTTGCTGAAGCTGGCCTCAAACTTGCAATCCTCCTGCACTGGCAGGATTCTTTATTCACCCACTAACACAGGACTGGGGTTGTGGCTCAGTGGTAGAGTGCTCACCTAGCATGCACAAGGCACTGGGTTCAATCCTCAGAACCACATAAATGTAAAACAAAGATATTGTATCCACCTAAAACTAAAATATAAATTAAAAAAAATAAAGTATACACTTTAATGAGATCACACACACACACATACACAAATATTACCATAAAATATGAAAATATCACTACATGAAAATATGATCTCAGTAAAAAATATTACCACAATTAAGACAATGTATTTATCCATCACCCATCCCAAATTTTTGCAATTTTATTTCTTTTTAAGTGCCACCCACAAACGAAAAAGGTGTTGACAGAATCTGAGACTTGGTCACCAAAAGAAATCACCAATATTTTCCTACTACAGTACAGTTTATACAGATATATTATTGTTTATACATGATACCACAAGAATATTTTTTTTATTTAGAGAAACACATCTATTTAATAGTTTTATAATATTATTTAAATATGATGAGTATTTTTGGTAGCCTTATATATCTACATGAACTTAAAGACATTATTCTTCCAAGTGCCATGGTACACACCGGTAATCCCAGCTACTTGAGAGGCTGAGGCAGAAGAATCTCCAAGTTTGAGGCAAACCTTAGCAACTTAGAAAGATCCTATCTCAAATTTTTTTTAAAAAATTAAAATGGCTGTGGGTATATCTCAGGGGTACAGCAACCCTGGTTTCAGTCCCCAGTAAGGCAAAACTCCCCAAAAAACAGAAACAAAAAATTATTATTGTGAAGGCCCATCCCTCTGAGGGTCCATGTGTGAGAACCAGGCCAAAGTAGACCAGGATTTGTTTTTGGGGCTGGATTAGTGTCATGGCCACCATCCACTAGTGGTAATTGAGCCTTTGAAACAAGGCTCCTGTAATTACAGAAAGGCATTTTTAGTTTTATTTGATGTCAATTTATTAAGTTTAAAAAGCAAAGCAGTGCAGGTTTCTAGTATTATGTGATGAAGCAACAGTATTTTTATATATTGGATTAAATAAAATGTGTTACTGAAAAAAATTTTTAAAAATAAATAAAAACATTATCTTGGCCTGTGGATTTTACCAAGTGTTGGTCATGAAGACAGCCCAAGGAAACACTATCTCAAACAAAGTGACACCCAGACTCTACAGGAACAGAATAGTAAAATCGTCGTGTTCTAGGGACTATTCTACAGGCTGGTCCCCATCTGGTCTCCCTAAAGCAGCCCATCCAGCAGATGCACACCCAACTCCTCAAGGCTTGCTCTCTCCCACAACCCTCTACCCTTTCTCTCCCTTTTTTCTTTTTTTGCTGTGGTTCTGTGGATTGAACTCAAGAGTTCTACCACTGAGCTACATACCCAACCCTTTTAATTTTTTTTAATATTTATTTTTAAATTATAGGTGGATACAATATCTTTATTTTTATGTGGTGCTGAGGATTGAACCCAGTGCCTCACACATGCTAGGACTTTGATTTGTCCTGTACCCTGGGTTCCTTAACTTTATTTTCCAAACCATCTAATTAACTTTTAAAAAAATATTTATTTTTTAGTTGTAGTTGAACACAATATCTTTATTTACTGATTGAACCCAGGAGTATTCTACCACTGAGCTATATCCTCAGTCCTTTTTATTTGATTTTTTGAGACAGGGTGTTGCTAAGTTGCTGAGGTTGGCCTTGAACTTGGAATTTTCCTGCCTGTACCTCCAAAATAGCTGGAATTACAGGTTTGTTCTACCACACTTATCTTCTATTTTCCTTTTAAAGTTCTTGTTTGTTTCCTGCCTGGTTATCCTCAGAAATCTTTTTCCCTGTTGGCTTTTCTAGTTCTCTTTCTGTTGCAGGCTTTCCCCAATTATCTGGTGAACTTTGTTCACATTAAGAATGAAGCAATAAGGATGGGGTTATAATTCAATAGAGCACTTGCCTAACAAGTACAAGAACTTGGGTTCAATCACCAGCACTGGGAAAAAAGAAAATAAAAATAGTAAAAAAATAAAAAATAATAAAAAAAAAGAATGAAGCAAAAATGCCTTGGGGAGTCTAGTACAGTGACACTCACCTTTAATCCCAGTGACTCCAGAGGCTGAGGCAGGAGAATTTCAAGTTTCTTGGCAACTTAGAGAGACTCTGTCTGTCTCAAAATAAAAAATTGGGGTTGTGGCTCAGAAGTAGAATGCTCGCCTAGCATGTGCAAGGCCCTGGTTTTGATCTTCAGCACCACATTAAAGTAAAGATATTGTGTTCAACTACAACTAAAAAATAAATATCTTTTAAAAAGTTAATTAGATGGTTTGGAAAAAAAAGTTAAGGAACCCAGGGAACAGGACAAATCAAAGGGGTGAAAAAAGGTAAGATACAGGAAATCCTGTTGATTTGCACACAAAAAAAAACAGATTTGGGGTTTGCCAGCTGGTTCTGGGAGTGGGAGGTATGGTCATTGTGTGGGATGGTTGGGTATATTACCAGCTTTTCACCCCATTATTTATTTCCATCCTGGCAATATGGCTGTATATCACTATAAAGGGGTGGAGTCTTTCTCCACTCCCCTTGAATCTGGGCCAGCTTCTTGACTTACTTTGGCTAGTAGCATGTGGCAGAAGTGATGTTGTGCCAGTTTGGAGCATATGCCTAAAAAGCATGCATTTTGCTTTCTTTTTTGAAACCTGCTGAGCTGTCATGAAAAAACAAAACAAAACAAAAAACACACTGCATGGAGCAGAGATGATCCATCATAGCTGAGCCCATTCCTAGACCAGTTAGTTCCCAACAGAACTAGCAACTGACTGCAAAGGCATGAGTGAATCCAAATTAAATCAGAAGAACCACCTAGCTGAGCCCAGCCCCAATCACCAACATAGAATTGTGAACAAAATAATTGGTTGCCATTTATTTATTTATTTATTTATGGGCACTAGTGATTGGACCCAGGAACACTCTACCACTGAACTACATTCCCAGCCTTTTAAAAAAAAAATTTGAGACAGAGTCTTGTGAAGTTGTTTAGGGCCTGGCTAAGTTGCTGAGACTGGCCTTGAACTTGCATTCTTCCTGCCTCAGCCTCCCAAGTTCCTTATGTTACAGATGTGCACCACCACTGCACTTGGCTGTGTGGTGGCTGTTGTAGTTTGTTACATTTTGGGATAGTTTAAAATCCAGCTAACACAATCGATTCCCTCTATCTCCTTATAGAACATTTTCCAATATATTACAGAGGCCAGAAAGTGGAAAAACTATGTCCCACACTACTTTGCATGTAGAATTATGAATATGAAACAGGTCTGATATTTGAGAGGCAGTGGCTATCTTCCTGCTATCACTTCTGCTGACAATAAGACATGATGGTGCAATAGTTGAAAACCAGTCTCAGCAGCCAGACTCACCATCTTTATACTCTTTCTCTGGTGTCACGGAGGGTGGCAACAGTGGCCTTCTCATTTGCAACTGGCCTGTGAAGATGTGCTCTTGAACTCACTCCTAGTCCCTCTCACAATTTTGCAACCAACCAATTCCCTGTACTGAATTACTTGTTGTGAAAAAAAGCTCCAACCATGTTAGGTGTTGGTGGGAAACTGGATTGGCCTGGAGTTACTGGAACTTGCAAGACACTGCTAGTGGGAGTGTCATATGGTGCAAACACTGTGGCCGACTTCTTGGGAGCTTCTCATAAAGCTAAACATAACTTATCCTATTGTTCAGCAATTTATTCCTAAAAGTATACCCAAGAGTAATGAGTACATGATTCTATAGAAAAGACTTATACATGACTATTCATAGTGGCTTTGTTCTTCCTGCTAGCTCAAAATCTAGAAAACCCCCTGTGTTTCAGTAAAAATAGAATGAATAGCTGGGAATGGTGGCCATTCCTGTAATTCCAGAGACTCAGGAGGTTGATCTCAAGTTCAAAGTCAGCCTTAGCATAGCCTTACTGAGGCCCTATGCAACTTAGTGACATCTTGTCTCAAAATAAAAATTAAAAAGAACTGGGGATGTACCTCAGTGGTTAAGCACCCTGAGCTCAATCTCCCAGTACCTAATAAATAAAAGTAAAAAAATAGAATAAACAGGCCTAGTCATACATTAGAATACTACATAACAGGGCTGAGGTTGAGGTTCAGTTGGTGAGTGCTTGCCTAGCATGTGTGAGGCACTGAGTTTGATTCTCAGAACCACATATAAGTAAATAAATAAAGGTCAATCAACAACTAAAAAAAATACTACATAACAATGAAAGAGAACACATTTATGATACATGCAATAACATTATGTCAAAAACATTATGTTGAGTGAAAGATGCCAGACACACAAAAAAATGTATGTACTCTGTATTTCTGTTTATATCAAATTCAAGAAGAGGCAAAACTAAATTACAGGAATAGAATAGTGATTGGATAGTGATTGATAAAGAAGGAGTGTGGGGGAACTTTCTGGGAAGATGGAAATATTCTAGATTTTGATCTGTTGATGGGTACATAGGTATTTACTCAGATATAATCCAGGTCTTACACTTAAGATTGATGTATTTCACTGATGATAAATTATGCTCAAGAAACCAAACCTGCCATGCATAATATACATAGAATAATTTTTGTTTGCTTCATTGAACACCTAATACTGGGGCGGTGGGGACAAGCAACAGCAAGAGGGGATGACAGAAAGTAGGGAACATCAGTGAGGCAGGAAGCTGGATCCAAGGAGGGATGTGTCTGGGAAGAAGTGCCTTGCATTGGGGGAATTTTTTTCCTTTCTTTTTTTTTTTCTTTTCTTTTCTTTTCTTTTTTTTGAGTACTGCAGATTTAATGCAGGAGTACTTTATCACTGAGCTACATCCCCATTCATTTTTATTTTTTGAGACAGAGTCATTAAGTTGCTGAGACTGGACTCATACTTGCAATCCTCCTGTCTCAGCTCATTGAATGGCTGGAATTACTGGCATGGGCCATTAACCCAACAAGCATGTGAATTTTTGTAAGTCTTTTTTTTTCTTTTCCTTTAGGCACTAGAGATTGAAGCCAGGAGCTCTTTACCACTGAGCTACATTCTTAGCCCTTTTCGTTTTTTATTTTGAGACATGGTTCACTTAGTTGCTGAGGTTGACTTCTAAGTGGCTATCTTCCGTCATCCTCCTGCCTCAGCCTCCCAAATTGCTGGGAATTCAAGTGTGTGCCACCACAGTGACTATGGACATTTGATTTTGACCACATATCCTGCCTACATGCTCATTTCCTTACCATCCCTGCAAATCCCTGGTAATCATCTGCTGCCTACATCAGTGGTTTTCAAAAAGGAATGAAAGGGTGGCAGGACTCCTTAATGGCAGGCTTCTAGCAATACAGTGCCCGAAGGCCTGAGGCGGAGTCCATGCTGACTACAGGGGCTTCACTGCCCCAGAGGAGGAACCAGCTATGCCAGCGACTTATGGAGAACCCTCTCGATCCAAGCCTGCTCCTTCTGCTTGTCCTGAGAGGTAAGAAAGTCTCCTTCCTGGACCCTGTTGTCGCCCAGATCTTAACTTGACCCATCTCACAGACTGTTGTCCAGGAAAGGATGAGCCCAGGAAGACATGAGACTCAGAGACACTGTACTGTTGAAAAGAAAACACCAGAAGAAAAGACACTTGCTGGGTTCAGTGGTGCAGGTTTCTAATCTCTGGAAGCTGAGGAAGGAGGATCCCAAGTTCCAGGCCAGTCGGGGCAACATACAGAGACCTTGTCTCAACAGAAAAAATTAAAAGGGCTTGGAGTGTAGCTCAATGATAGGCATCCCTGGGTTCAATCCAAAAAGAAAGAAAAAATAAGAAGATACCAGAATGTCACCAGTCTTTTACCCCTGGGTGATGGCATTGAGTACAGATTTTGGTTTTCTGCTTTCCCCACATAGCTGTATAAAGCATATATGTGTGTGTGTGTGTGTGTGTGTGTGTGTGTGTGTGTGTGTATACATATACATATATATGTAAAATAACAGCATATATAAAATAAATCAATAGAATGAAAAACAATAGTTTAGAGAATAGCCATATGAAACTTTATTTGAAAGGAAGTTGAGAAGGCAGGGTTTGTTTTGTGTTTATTCTGGGAGCCTTCCCTGAAGGACTCAACCATGAGAGCATGGCCCTTTTTGGGGCCCTCTGGCACTATCTTTGGGCCTCTGTTCTCTGGGGGAAACGTGAGCTGGTGTTTGCTGAGTCATCATGTGTGGATCACAGCTCTCCTTGGAGCACTGGCCTGGGGCATAGATCACTTTCTGGCCCATCCTCCCACTAAAATGTGGACAACAATCAACAAATTGTACCCATGCAATAGGGTGGAATGCAACACACTTTATGAGATAAAGAAATATAAACAGCCAGGTAGAATCAGAAGATTATATTTTATTTTACTTTATAATTTTGAAATGATTTCAGACTTCAAACACAATTGCAAAAATAATACAAATGCATCTTACACAACCAGGACAATGATCAAAACCAGAACATTAACACTGAGAGAACATTGTTAAGCCAAAAGCATTGTTTAGGCTCTGCGTGGTAATGATTACATGCCTGTAATTCTAGCTACTCAGGATGCTGAGGCAGGAGGATCACAGTTCAAGGCCAGTTTCAACAATTTAGTAAGACCCCGTCTCAAAATAAAAAAATATAAAGGGACAGGGATATATCTCAGTGGTAGTGTACCTCTTGGTTCAATTCCCAGTACCAAAACAAAACAAAACAAAACATTATTCAGATTTCACCATTGGTCCCATTAATGTCCTTTCTCTGTCTCAAGATCCAACGTAGGATCCCACATTACATTCAATAGTCACGACACTTGGGTGTCCTTTACTCTGGAACTGTTTTCTAGTCTTAACATGTCTTTCATGACCTTGATGTTTTTGAAGAATTATTCTGTAGATCAGCATTGTCCAACGTAACATTCTAGGTGATAGGAATGTTCTGTATCTGTGCCATGCAACATGATAGCCATTAGCCAGATGAATTGACATTTGAAATGTGGCTAGTGGGATTCAGGAATTGACTTCTAATTTTTATTTAATTTCAGCCAAAATAGTTACATGTGGCTAGTAGCTGCTGTATGGGACAGGAC
Organism: Callospermophilus lateralis; assembly: GCF_048772815.1. Taxonomy (NCBI): domain Eukaryota; kingdom Metazoa; phylum Chordata; class Mammalia; order Rodentia; family Sciuridae; genus Callospermophilus; species Callospermophilus lateralis. The sequence goes on along the minus strand of NC_135307.1, from coordinate 169,999,474 downwards.
AGCTGTCAGGTGGCCTTCATTTGAGGTTTGTTCATTAGCTTCAAATGTGAGCTTTTGGTAAGAATAACAGAGGCATGATGTTGAGTCCTTCTTTGCCTAGATTTTTTAGAAGCTGTTGACAGGTGACAGGGAATCACCCAGCCAGGAAGCTGGATTGTTTTCATGCGCTTCAAGGTCCAGCAAAGACAGGGATGACAATTGCATTTGGAAGCCAGGCCCCACACTCCCAATGCTCTTCCTGCAAGAAGTAGATATGAAGCCACAGGGGTCAAGGTGAGTTGCAGGCACCATTTATTTTTGAACTCATCATTCACTCTTTTAGCTACACAATGTGGAGCTGGCTTAATTACAGTTGGAGTGTGATTTAGAACACTTCGTAAGTTCTGAATGTTGTGAAACACCACAGGGCTACCAAGTACAGTAATAAAATCTCACCTGAAAAGTGTTTCAATAACTTCCTAAATTTTGGTTTGGAAGCACAGGCTTTGTAGTCAGATCTTTCCTTAGCCATTTGCATGTGATCACAACCAAATCTCTCTTAAATGTTTGAACCCTTGCCTTTTCTTTCTTTTCTCCCCTTGCCACCCCCCATAATGGGGATTGAAACTTTGAGCTACATCTCCAGCAACCCCCATCTTTGAGACATTCACTAAATTGCTGAGGCTGACCTTAAATTTGTGATCCTCCTGCCTTAACCTCCCAAATTACTGGGATTACAGGTGTGTGCCCCTGAACCCTTCCCATTGATGTTTTTTTTTTTGTTTGTTTTTTGCCTTACTGGAGATTTAATTCAGGGTCTTGCATATGCTAGGCAAGCACTCTACCACCAAGCTACATCCCAGCCCTCACATGCTAGGCAAACGCTTTACCACTGAGCCACATCCCCAGCCCTACTGATGCATTTTTTTTAAAAAAAAAAATTTTAGATGTTGATGGACCTTTATTTTATTCATTTATTTATCTGCAGTGCTCAGAATCGAACCTAGTGCTGCCCACACATACCAGGTAAACCACAACCCAGCCCCCATTGTTGCATTTTTAAGTATGTAAACTTGTGTAGCTACCGATCACGACTTGTAGAACAACATTTCCATCCCCTAGAAGGTATGCCTCTCTCCCCTCCCCCAGGCAACCTCCCCAGAGGTAACCAGTGACATGATTTCTATTTATGTACATTAGTTTTTCCTGTTTTTGAAGCAGTGCCTAGAATCAGGCATCATATGTTCTTTTGTATTTGGCTCCATTAACTGAACACTGTTTACTCATTCATAGGTGGAGAGATCTATCCATGCGGTGTGTACCCAGTTTGTTCTTTTTTTTTTCATATATATATATATATATTTAGTTGTCAATGGACCCTTATTTTATTTATTTATATGTGGTGCTGAGAATAAATCCCAGTGCCTCACACATGCTAGGCAAGCGCTCTACCATTGAGCCACAACCCCAGCCCCCCAGTTAGTTCTTTCACTGCTGTGTACTATTCCATTGTGTTGAGTACACCACAGCTTGTCTCCTCATTCATCCTACTAATAGATATTTGAATTGCTTCAAGAGTTTGCCTATTATAAATAAAGTCACTACAAATATCTAGTGCATATGCTTCTAGGAAGATGTACATTCAGGAGTGAAATTGCTGGGTCATAGAGGTTGCCTATGTTGCCTATGTTTAACATCAGTAAAATTGTCAAACAGCTGGGTGTAGTGGTGTATGTCTGCTGTAGTCTCAGATACTCCAGAGGCCAAGGCAGGAAGATCCTAAATTCAACGTCAATCTGAGCAAATTAGAGAGACCCTGTCTCAAAATTAAAAAAAAGGTTGTGTGGCTTAGTGATAAAAGGTAGCTTAGTGATAAAAAGCTGGGTTCCATCCCCAGTACAAAAACAAAACAAACAAACAAAAAACCCTGTCAATTTCCCCAAATCTTTTAATCTCTCTTTGAAATAAGAAGTATAAACCTATTCTACCTGATTATTTTGAGAATATTCAATGGGTCCTTAGATATACAGCGGGTATCTAATAATGGCTGGCCTTTCCCCACCAAGTGTCAGCTGTCCAGCAGAGTAAGGACTCCATTAATGACAAACACTAAGAGAGGAGTGCCCAGACCCTTAGGCGAGAGAGGACTCTGCTGCACTGCACTCAGGCCCGCGCCCTCGTCCAGCACATGCGCCTGGCAACTTGACATCCCTACCCAGCAAGTTTCCCGCCCAGATCCCGTTCCGGTGGCCCAGAGTCGCCGGCTAGGCACTCGATCCCCAGTGACCTTTACTTGTCACTCAACGTTTATTGAACATGAAATGTGTGCCAGGCCCGGGAGACGCTGGAGTGAGCGACACCAAGATCCTCTCTCCTCAGAGCACCCAGCTGGAGGAGGGGTTGCTTCACCTGAGGAGTGCGGGGATTGGGTTCCAATCCCGCCAAGGACTCGGAGGCGAACAGCCCTCCAGGCTTCTGGCCTGAACCCGGAGTTCCCCCTGGAAGTGGCTCAAGACAAATAAGGGAAGAAAACAATCTGCTCTTCTGCGCCCCCTGCAGGAAGCTAGGTGCATACCCAACGCCCCTCGGAGCGCTTCCAGGCCTACTCGCCGAGGCCAAGTGCCCGCCCCTGCCGCGGAGTCACCACCGGTGGCCTCGAAGCCCCGCCCCCCTGCCTAGCCAATGGACGCACGGGCCGAGCCCCGACCCGCCCCTTCCCTGTGGGGAGGGTTCCTTGCTGGAGACAGTGGTCAGCTGGTCGCTGGGTCGTGACTGCCCTAGGTAAGATCGCCGTCCCGGGCGCTGGGTCCTCTGGGCTCTGCATGCATCGATGCCCTTCCGGGAGGTGGGCTGCAGCGGCAGGAGCCAAGTGGGTCTCGGAGACCGCCGGGGCGCGCAGGGCCCGGGGCGCGGAACTCAGGGAACCGCAAGTGCCAAGCACTTGCGTTTCGGGACCCCGAGGGCTCCTCGCGCCACCTCCAGCACCCGAAGAGAGTGGGTAGGTGGCTCAGGGCGTCTGCTCAGGCTCGGGGGGAAAAGGTGGGGCCGGAAGGAGACGGGCTGAATTACTCCTGCCGCCTGCAGGCCCAGGGTGACCCTCAGGCTAGACTGGGCCTGGGTGCGCCGACCTGTGGCAGTAACTCCCGGGAGCCCGCTGCCGCCTGTCCCTGGGTCTTGACAGTTCTCTGCTGGTGGCATCCGCTCCGAACAGCCTCCCTGCCCTCCGCGGACCTGGGTCCCGCCCAGGAATCCGATCCGAGGCTTCGAGGCCTGTCCCATGGGAGGGTGGATATTTCTTTCCACTACGCGCTCAGAGGCTCTAGGGCAGTCGGGTCGGAAACTTTGTTCCGGGGTCTGGAACACTCTGCCACCTCCTCCCTTTCTCTGATATCGAAGTGCCAGAGAAAGGGTGAGCATGAAACCAAGCAAGAACGACATTCTTATGGATGCTGTGAAGCTTCAAAAACATCTTGTAGGACAGTCAGTTACCTGGGAATTGAGGCTGTTAAGGAGAGCAGCCCTCTCTCAAAAGATTTCCCCTTCTGCCAAGAGAAAGAGATTAATGTTGCATCCTCCCGTGTTCATCTCCTCTGGCCACCCCCATCCCGCCCCCCTCGACGACCTTGGCCCCTCTGCAGGCATAGATGCAGAGGGCTGGCTGAGTGGCCCTCACTTCCTCCAGGGGCCTTTGTGCCCTGTAAGGTACATAGCCAACTGCAGTGAGGTAGCACATCTTGGGTTCAATTCTTGTGTGGACCCCTGGCCAGCTGTGTGAATGGTATCACTTCTTTCCTGGGATTGTCAAGAAATCAAGTGGAAAAAAATCTCAGGATACGTCTATCTATAGTGAGCCCTCAATCAATGTGAACAAACATGGGCTTCCATTCCTTTTGGTGGGGTCACATCACCCCATCTCCCCCATCTGTACTTTAAGGCTTGAGATTGGGCTGTGGAAGAGCGCCTCATGGGACTCCCTCCTAGTGCCCTCCTAAGTGCCATGGGAAGGTAAGGAGAAGGGGTTCCATAAATCTCCACAGAGTTGTCTTTGTGCATCTCCTGAAAGATCAGAAGACCCATAGCTTCCTGCTCTCTGGACTTTCCATCACTAGCAATTGTCCCACCAGGAGTCTGAAGCATGGTGGTCAACAAAGCAAATCATGCAACCTGGGGCTATGAGACCACCAGATAGGATTGCTGTCCCTCATCCTATGTGGTGAGGGCCTGGCACCTGCAGCAGCTATAGGTACAGTCTATGATGCAACACTGTCTCTGTGCATGTGGGTATCATGCACACTGAACACCCACTTTGTCCCCTATCTGCTTCCTTACCTCTTTGACAGTGCTTTTGATATTCAACAACATCTTAAGCTTCACATGTTCAAAGCAGACCTCTGGAGTCCCCTCTTTACCAAGGCTCTCCCATTGCTTCCCTGGCTTGGTAAATGGCACTTTCCTCCCACCCAGTGCCCAAGGAGTCATGCTTGATTCTCCTCTTCCCTTCACCTTCCTCATCCACAAACACCAGGAATCCCACTTCCCCTTGCCACTTCTGTGGTTATCATCCTGGCCATGTCCATCAATGTCTCCCCCCGAACCCCACCCTGAGTGACCTCCTAACTTGTCTCCTGCTTCCATAGCCCTTCCATAGTCCTCATGACCACCAAAGAGAACTTTGATGTTAATCAAAAACTCTCTTTTCCTTGTTAGAACCTTCTAAGGGAGTTTTCTATTTTTCTCCAAATAAAACCCAAAGTCCTTTCCTACATGAGTGGCCCCTACCCACCTCTGTGACCTTGATCTTTGCCTCTCCCCCTAGCTTTCTGAACCTCAACCACAATGGCCTGCATTCTATTCTTCAAACATGCCAAACTCATTCCCATCTAGGACTTCCTCATACTGTGCCCTCTGCCCGAAACACCAATCTTCTCACAGCTGAGAACAGCCCAACTCAAATGTCTCCAACTGAGAAGGGCTTCCTTAATTACCCCAGTTCAAGTAGCATGACCTTCTCCAGGATGTGTCTCATTGCTCTGTTTTGTTTTCTTTACAATTTGTATTGCTTTTTGGAATTCTCATTTAGGTATGTGTTTACTATCTGTTATCTCTCCTATCCCAATGAATATAAATTGGATAATGGCACAGACCTTATCTCTCTTATCCCCTGCAGAACTCCCTAATGAGGAGGCAAATAAGAAACAAGCAAACAAACACACCTATACTTGCAAATTGTGGCAAGTACATAGCTATCATTTGTATTTGGAATATTTTTAAACTTTTAAGCTTATATGTCTGAACTGAACAATTGTACTGTTAAAACAAACTCTCTGAGCCATTTTAAGGAAAAGGCTGGTAACTTGCCTGGGTCATACTGTGGTGTTCAGGGCAGTAAGTCAATCTCCTGCCATAAGAACACATATACAAGCTTTAAGGGTGAGTCTGCAGGCATGTTCTGGGAAGAACCTGATCCTAAACCTCATTCCTTTGCTTTTCCAGTGACTAGAAAGCTCCTTAATTTCTTAGTAACTTATTTTCTTCATATTTACAGTAAAATGATCCTTTTGTGTGTGTGTTGGGGGGGGGGTTAGGTCTTGCTAAGGTGTCCAGGTTGGCCTTGAATTTGTGATTCTACTGCCTAGCCTTCCAAATTGGGATGGATTACAGGAGCATGCCACTGAAGGGGGAGTCCTATTGTTATTATGTTGGACTTGTTTTTTTCTTTATTTTGGTATACCCCAAAGAGGCAGCACTTGTAGGTGACTCTCTTACTATCCTGCCTAAGAGTCAGGAGGGGAACAGGTATATCCCCTAGTCACAGCAGCTAGGGGCACACTGCAGACCCTCCTCAACACTGAACAACCTACAGGGTAGAAATGGGTCCTAGAAGTCTGGTGTGGTGGCACACGCCTATAATCACAGCAGCTCCAGAAACTAAGACAGGAGGATCTCGAATTCAGAGCCAGCCTCAGCAATGGCGAGTCGCTAAGCAACTCAATGAGACCTTCTCGCTAAATAAAATACAAATTAGGGCTGGGGATGTGGCTCAGGGCCAAGTGTCCCTGAGTTCAATCCCTGTTCCCATCTCTCTCAAAAAAGAAAAAAAGAAATGGGTTCTGGGTCTTCTGCATCTGTTTTTTTCTGGTCATCAATTCATTTTTTTTTTTTTTTAATTTTTGTTTTTGGGTACCAGGGATTGAACTCAGGGGCACTCAACCACTGAACCACATCCCTAGCCCTATTTTGTATTTTAATAGAGACAGGGTCGCACTGAGTTGCTTAGTGCCTTGCTAAATTGCTGAAGCTGGCTTTGAACTTGTGATCTTCCTGCCTCCACCTCCTGAGCCGCTGAGATTATGGGCATGTGCCACTGTGCCTAGCCCATCAATTCATTTTAAACCAATTATTTGAGAGCCTCTGAGAACTAGGCAATATTAACATAGAATGTTTTAAGAGATAAAAGATTAAAGGGAATAAAGCAAAAAATTCAAAAACATGGAGAAAGAATTATGATTTGTCCAACCCTGTTGCCATGTGCAATGCCTTTTCTTCCAGTCTTTTTACCTCTCTCTCAGTCCATTCTCCCTTCCCTGGGCCACAGCCCTATCTCTTTAGAAGCTGAGCAGCCATGGCCTTTGCTGAAGATGAGACCTATAAGTATATCCGCCTCCACCACAGCAAGTTTTGCTGTGTTAATGTTCTGGAGATTCTGCCTTTTCTGCCTTGCCTGACAGCCAGTGACCAGGTGAGCAGGGAAGTGACAATTGGACATGGGGCTGGGGGGCTGGGCTGTGGAATTAAGCTCAGCCCCATGCCAGGTTTTCACCCAAGCCAGGGCCTACTACTTTTTCTTAGTTTCCCTCTGTCTTGCTTTTGTGTTCTCTGCTTTTTGACTTTTAAATGAAACGTGGTTCCTGGTGGCTTTTCTAACCTTGCCGAGCTCCCTCTTGTGTTGTTTTAGTGTAGTGCTCAAAAATATGGCACTGACTCTGGTCCCTTTGCCTATTATTTTTTAGATCCTCTTTTCTTCCCTGATGGTTTTTTTGTTTTGTTTTGTTTTGATATCAGGGATTGAACCCAGGGATGCTTAACCACTGAGCCACACCTACCCCAGCTCTTTTTATTTTTTATTTAGAGACAGTGTCTCACTTAGTTGCAGCGATCCTCCTGCCTCAGCCTCCCAAGCTGCTGGGATTTCAGGCATGAGAACTGTGCTTGGCTCAGTTTTGAGAGTTGAGAGGGACCAGATCTGTCCTGATCCACCAGGACTTTCTGCAGACCCCTTAAATTAACTAGTTAGTGAAATGAATGAATCCCTTACAATTTTAGCTGTTCTCAAATGGTATCCCTGTGCTCCTAGTAGATGCCTGTGGGCTCTTTTGGCACCCAAAAGACAAGTCCTCCAGTGTCTCAGGAGCACCATTGCTTCCTCTGTGTCCTCCTGTGTAAGTACCATTAGAGCACAGGTCTGGGGTAGTTGGAGTTTTTGTCCCAATTTGTATTGATGAGCTTGCGGGCATATCTTGTTACCTAGTTTGTAGTAAATGTTTTCTCTTGAGTTTTCTTTTCTTCTAGTTGCTCTTTTTGTTTGTTTTGTTTGTTTGTTTGTTTTTTGTTTTTTCCCTTTGGACCAGGGATTGAGCCCAGGGGCACTTAACCATTGACCACATCCCCAGCCCTTTTTAAAATGTTTTATTTTGAGATAGGGCTTTGCTAAGTTGCTGAGGCTGGCCTTGAACTTGCAATCCTCCTGCCTCAGCTCCCAAGCTGTTGAAATTACAGGTGTGCACCACCATGCCCAGCTAGTTGCTTGTTTTTATAAGGGAATTTGAATCAGTGTAAAAATGCAGCTGGTGTCTTCTTTCCAGATACCCCCTCCGCAGTGGCTCCCCAGAACCCTCATTCCCCCTATTTGATCCCCTTCCTTCTCTTCTTTGCCTCTTTTCATCTTATTGTTGCTACATAACCTTTCCTTCTGCATCCATCCAAGCCTTTTTCTTTGCTTTAGGGCCTGTCTAAACCCAAGGCTTTGCCTCACATTAACTGGGTTTGGATTCTTGTCCCACTGCTATAGGATTGATGCTACTTTGCTTCTGCTCATGCCTCGTTTCCTCATCAGTGTATAGGGATAATAATGGCATTGAATAAGAATTCATGTAAAACCACAACAGAGAGCCTAGGACATTGTCACAGCCTGTTTCCCGCTAGCTGCCTTTATTGTTGTTGGTAATTTCTCTTCTTCACTCCATACCTGGGCTCCAGTCCTGGTCTTGTTCTGAGCTCTGACTCAATTTCAGATGGCTTACTCCTTCTTGTGGCTTTCTTGATGCCCCCCTCTGCAGTGGCTCCTCTGTGGGTGGAGAAAGAGTTGGGGCCACCTGGCTTGAGCAGGGTGGCTGCACTGTGTCTTCTAGGATCGACTACGGGCCTGCTACTCAAGCCTGGGAAACCAGGACACACTCTGGGAACTCTTCAACCGCCTCCAGCGCCGGACTGGTTGGGTAGATTTCTTAATCAAGGCACTGAAGACCTGTGAGCAGGCTGAGCTTGCTGAGGAAGTGGCTCATGTTTACCGGAGCAAACTGCTTCCTGGTGAGCCTCCTGTCCTGGCCATTTCTGGTCACCCTGCCCCCATCACCCCTGAGCAATATACACACTTGGGTGTAAATCCTGGCAGAGCCACTTATTATCTGTGTCCCTTTGACCAAGTTCCTTAATTTTCCTGAACCTCAGCCTTCTCCTCTGCAAAATGGGGCTAATGGCAATGTCTATCACATCGGGCTGCAATAAATAGCATAGGACGGTACCTGCTGAGTGTTTAGCTGGGGCTTAGCACCTCCCATGTGCTTGGTGCGGGGACCTTCTTTCAATTTTGTGGCTGTGGTGTTTGCCTCCTTGTTTCCTCTTCTGTCTCATATTCCCCCATCCATTCATTCACCAACCCTCTCTCCACCTCCCTTAAGCTGCCTGATTACTCCTTAACTACTCTTAAGTTCCCTGGCCGGCTTGAGTGCCCAGAGGGAATTCGTGGGATGGAATCTGACACAGGAAGAAAAACTGAATCAGCCCTATCTAGTTCAGACTAGAGGCTATCCCAGAGAGCCTCACTCGGATTTATAGCTTTGGAACACTCATCTTCTTCCCCTCTTCCTTCCTTCCTCTCTCCTTTCCCTGGGGATTGAACCCAAGAACACTTTACCACTGAGCTACATTGCCAGCCCTTTTTATTCTTTTATTTTGAGACAGGGTTTTGCCAAGTTGCTGAGGGCCTTGCTAAATTGTAGAGGCTGGCCTCAATCTCGGGATCCTCCTGTCTCAGCCTCTTGAGTTGTTGGGACTACAGGCATACATTACCATGCCCCTCCTGGCTTCTTTTCTCCCCCCACCTCTTTCTCCCTTCTTTCCTAACTGCTCTCTTCATTTGTGGAGATTAGTAGTGATCCCCCCTGAATACAAATGGTTGTGGTAGTATCTGGGGCAGGATGTGGCAGGGATCAATTAGGTATAACAGCCCTGAGAGAAAAAAAGTCTGGGGACGTAGGAGGAGTGACCGCTGATGTAGCCTGGGTGGTCATGCGGCTCCCTGCCCCACTCATGTCGTCCTTCTCCCCAACTCTTCTCTGCCTCCCACTCCTGTCCCCATTCCCATGATGCTTGTCATCTCTGGGGTGCATCCCATGTCAGGTCAGCTTTTAGAGCTATGGAAGGAGGAGGCCCCAGAGCGCCCAGGCCTTGCCCGTCACAGGGAGAACCCCTGGTTCCTTCTTGGTATCACTGTATCTTTGTTCTCCAGGGAACCCAACCTGTTCTCCAGCCCCTCAGGCAGCACCGGCAGCTCCTGGCAAGGTCCCAGGGCCCTCTGCACCTGCTGTGGCTCACGTCCCCTACAATGGCTACCGAGAAGAGCCAAGTTACCCCAGGCCTGTGCAGGACACACAGCCACCAAAGTCCCCAGGAGAGGTATGTCCTCAGGGTTTACCCCAGGCTTCCTGTTTTTATGTTCTTGTCTGTTCACTTCTGTGCCCCCACCTCCAGCCTCTTGGAAGTCTTTGCTGCCTCCCACAAGTCATGCCTGATCTCTGTTAAGGACCCCAGGCTCCTTCAGTGGGGACCTGCTTCAGCCCAGCTCCCAGACTACTGACAAGGTCTGAGGCAGCCCCCAGCACTGTCATCAAACAGCTTGGGAGGCCACACTTTACCACGTGGTCATGCGAGATGTTGAGCTGGGTGGAAGAACCTGGGAGTGACCAGATTGGGGAGTAGGGTGAGGGAACTGGAGGTCTCGGGTGGCTGGAGGGACTGTAATTATCACAGTAAAGTTAAGTGTGGAGAAAAGATGACACATTATATGGAGATATGATAAGTGGCCTGTGGGGTATCAGGAGACACCAAACTGTGGACCTGAAACCACAGGGTTTGTGCAGAAACCCCTGAAGAAAGTGCTTTGTGTAGTGGAGACCTCCACATGGCCAGACAGATGGATAGGGACCCCCATGGGACAGTGTGTGTGTGTGTGTGTGTGTGTGTGTGTGTGTGTGTGTGTGTGTTTTAAAGTTCTGAGGAGTGAACCCAGGGTCTCATGCCTGCTAGGCAAGTGCTCTACCACTGAGGTATACTCCCAGTTCCCTGGGGTGTTTTCTTTGAGCCCATCAATACTGCCCTACTACAAAGGGTGTCCAGTTCCCAGATGTAAAATCATCTGTGGACAGAGGGTCTGGAGATGACCAGAAATAAGAAAAGAGCTCCTTTAGAAGTTGTCCTTAGCTGGGGACAATGGCGAATGCCTATAATACTAGTGACTCAGGAGGCTGAGGCAGGAAGATTGCAAGTTTGAGGCCAGCCTAAGCAACTTAGCAAGGCCCATGGCAATTTAGCAAGACCCTGTCTCAAAATAAAAAACAAAAAGGGCTGGGATGTAGTTCAGTGGTAAAGCACTCCTGGATTCAAGCCCTAATACCCCCACTACCACCACAAAAAAAAAAAAAAAAAAAAAAAAGGAGATGCTCCAGGAACATCAGCTGTTCTTTGCCAGCTCTTGTCAGCCATTTCTCTCTCTCACAGAGTTCAGAGCCAGCCCCACAGATACCCAGTTCCAGGGGAGTCCTGAGGAGACCTGCTGGCTCCTTGGAGCCCTCCTCTAACCCAACATCCCCCAGTCTTCCAACTTCCAGCAGGCATCAGGAGCAGGATCGAGAACTGGGTGGTACCCACATAGCAGGTATGCATGTGATATGATGTTGGAGGGCCTGTTTGACCTCCCAAGTGAAGGTTAGGATTAGAGTTGCCCCTTGGGCTTCCTTGAACAGGAGCAAAGTGGGAATAAAGTGCATTCACCCCAGGTACCAAACCAGTTCCTCAGTGAGTGTATCAGTTAGTATTTGCTGTGTAACAAACAGTCTAAAAAACATTATTATAAGTAGATTAAAATACAAGCATTTATATAGCACACAGCTGACCCAGCTAAACAGTTCTTCTGGTCTTGGCTGAATTTCCTCTCCTGAACTCACTGATACATATACATATTCTGCTTCTGTCTTATTGGATGGGGCACCTTTATTCCCTTCCATGGGGTTTCATATCCTCTAGCGCACAGGCCTTTCCCATGGCAGCTGGACAGAGACCTCTAAGCAAAGAAGAAAGGGCTCTTGAGGCATAGACTCCAAACTGGCACAGTGTCCTTCCTTCTTTACTCTGTGGGCCTAAGCAAGTTATAAAGGACAGCCCAGATTCATGAGAAATTGACTCCATTTTTAGATGGGAGGCCTAAAGATTAGCCAGGACCTGGAGGATGGGGAAAGATAGAACAAAGCTGGACTGGCTATTGGCAGAGGAGCCCTTTAGTACTGCCCTACTACAAAGGGCAGAAAGTCACTAAAATAGTAAAATAGCCCTTTAGTACTGCCCTACTACTCCCAGAAAGTCACTAAAATATCTCAATCCCCAAAGGAAGCATATCTATCATCAGCCAGGTGCCTGGACACTACACCACATCTCAGTATTCCCCCTCAAGGCTATGTAGCTGACCACCCTGACCTGGCATGTCTTTCTACTACTTCCCAAACTGTATTCCATATGACACTTGTGCCTGGCCTGCCCTCAGTACCCTGGAACAGCCACAAGGCACAGGGATATTTAAAAGTTAGGAGAAACCATCTTGTGCCCTCCACTCTTGTCACCCCCAAATAATCCTGAGCACCTGTTTGCACTTTACAGTGTTATTTTGTCATGGAATGCCTTTTAGGAGATGCTTCTATGAACCATGAAGGCAAAGGCACCTGATTTCAGTGCATTGATGGACACAGGTCCCATGAGAGTCTGTGGTACTGCATTTAGAGGAGGGGACATGAGACATCACTTCTTTTTTAGAATTTGGGGTTTTTTAGATATACATGACAGTAAACTTTATTTTGACATATTATACATGAATGGAGATTAACTTATTCTAATTGGGATCCCCATTCTTTTTTTTTTTTTTTTCTTCCCATACTGGGAATTGAACTCAGAGGCACTCAGTCCCTAAGCCACATCCCCAGACCTATTCTGTATTTTATTTAGAGACAGGGTCTCACTGAATTGCTTAGCACCTCGTCATTGCTGAGGCTGGCTTTGAACTCGTGATCCTCTTGTCTCAGCCTCCTGAGCTGCTGGGATTACAAACATGTGCCACCATGCCCAGCTTGGGATCCCATTCTTGTGGTTGTACATGATGTGGAGTTTCAGGCATCACTTCTGACCTTTGTCAACCTTGGGGTCTGGTGTGTGCATACTCAGAGTTCCTGATGACACTGCATCTATGGGCTGTCACCCTGTGTCAGGTCCTCTTCCTAGGGTGGCTTTGCTTTACTCCTGAGAACTGGCCAGCCTCTGGTACCACTTGACTGGTGTGAGCAGTTCTGCTTGAGCCACCCTGCTGTCCCTTGCCCTGATCCAGTGTTGCTCCTGCTGGGGAATGTGAGGGACAGCAGTGAGGGAACATCTAGGATTCCACTAGCTAGAGAGAGAAAAAGGCAGAAACAGGACAGGGAGGTGTTCTGGGTGGGAGAAACAGAAGCAGAAAGAATAGTAAATAATGATCTTTAAGCTCCTGGATGCAGTTAGTGGGAAGGATGACATCAGTCTTGTGATAGGACAGACTTGGGGATATAGGTCAAGAACTGCAGGCAACAGTTGAGTCTCAGGTCTGAGAGCGATGACCAAAGGGACTATAGAGTTTTCTCCATGCACAGGTGATTGGGAGGCATGTTGCAATAGGGCTTATGTGATTTGAGACCTTTCCCCAGCCCTGAGGGTGACGGTCCTTTGGGTTTATGCTTCTACTTTTGCTACCTGCAGGTGCAGTTTGCAGCTCCACATCAACCCGTGGGCCTGTGTCCCCGACTGTCTCCTTCCAGCCCCTGGCCCGTTCCACCCCCAGGAAAAGCCACTTGCCTGGACCTGCAGTGTCAGCTCCTGCATCTGCTGGTCCCTCCTCCATTGCCTTGGCTTCTGTAGAGGAGATTGGTGACCATAATAAGACTGCCATCTGCTCTAGTGATGCAGAGGTACCTGCTGATTCAACAACTACCAGCTTACCGCCCTCCAAAGTGCCTGCCAACTCGGCCCTTGTCAGCTTGGGGCCCTCCAAGTTGCCTACCAGCACGAAGCCCCCTGGTGCAATGCCCCCTAAAGTGCCCTCCAACCCAGCACCATCCAAGTTGCCCATCAACTCAACACGTGCTAGCGCCATGCCATCCAAAGTGCCTACTGCTACCATGATTCCCACCAAGGTGCCTACCAACATGATGCCCTCCAATGGGAGCAAAGCCAAGGTGAGTCCTGGCCCCTCTTAGTAGTGTCTCAGGCCCCTTCCCTCTGGGCCCTGTTCTTGGACCCTTCCCAGTCTCCATCTTGTCTCTAGCCTGGGCAAGTCCATGACCTCTCCTTAAAGCTGTGGGGACAAGCTGGCAACCTGCCTCATCCTCTAGGAGGAACGACTGTCATGAAAGCCCCCCCCCCTAAGTATCATTGCCTCAAGAGGGTCAGGCATGGGGCCACCCTACTGGTCATGTGCTTTAACCATTGGGACTCAGCCTCCAGTTAAGCTTAGCAACACTGATCTGTCGATGAGGAAGCAGTGAGGGGTGGAGCATGGTGGCCCACTTGCCTTCATGCCTTGCCCTTCACCACCAGTATGTCTGGCCTGCCTGTGACCAGGCTTTCCAAACAGCAATTCCTGGCCAGCCAGCCTGGAGCAGCTGCTCTGACCCATTAGCCCCCGTAGCTGCCCTCTCCAAAGCCTCGCATCTAACCCTACTGCTGCTGTCTGCCTCGAGGAATTAAGTTCCTGAGGCTCCAGGACACTGTAGCTGCCCTGTGATCCTAAGGCCTCAGGAGTAGGGGCTTGCTGTCAAGGGCTTCCCTGGAGTGAGCTCACAGGCAGACCAGTGAGTGGGGAGAGGGCTGCAGTGAGGCCATCAATGAAATGATACTACAAAGCCTTGGTGCCTTTTTCCCCTTCTGCCCTCTTCCCCACCAATGGTCGGGTCTCCAAGCGATGGTGTCTTGCAAGCCAGGATATAGGATGGGAACTGAGAAATTTGGGCTCAGGCTACTAGTTCATGCCCTGACTCGAGAACAGGGCCACCCACTTCGTCTGGCTTATCTCCCTCCCATACCCATCCCCTTCCAGCACTTTCCTTTCTTTCCCAGGAGACCCCAGGGACTCCAGCAACCACAGTCACCATTGAAGGCAGCTCTCCTTGGAGGGTTAGCAGCTCTGGGAACTTGCGCTCTGAGGCCGAGCTGAGCAAGCCTGCTACCCTGGTATCGAGGGTCGACAGCCAGCCATTTTCCGGCTGTTCTGAAGATCTCGCCATTAGCAATTCTCTGGTCCTGGAGTCCAACCAAGGCCCAGAAGAAAATGAGTACATGTCCTTTGCTATCCATGTGGCTGAGGGTCCCAGTGCTGACCTCCTGGATGGCAGCCCTGAACGACCTGAGGCCTCAGAGCCCCAGGAGGAGGAAGAGGAGGAGATGATGTGCTCAACAGCACCAGGGGCTCTGTGGTGGCTGGGGACTGCCACAGCCAGCGCGCTCCTGGCAGTGCTCCTGGTGGTGCTCTACCGGCGGCGCCCACTGCAGTGAAACCTCCATTGCCCACTGCACCATGCATCTGCCGCATTCCCATGGTGCCCTTTCCCCAGGCTGGCAGGGGCCGGGTCAAGCAGGGGACCTCGAGAACTACGGGCCTGATGGAGGAGTGAGTTGTGAGGACAGCGTTTTCTATCCTAGCTCTTGTCCTCTGCTTGTCCCTCACCATCCTTGGCTTTCCAGGCTCTAAGCGGCCCCCAGTGCTTCAGACCTTGCCTACCTGGTAGTCTCCCTGTGTGCTCCTAAGGAGGTCCCCTCCACCAGGCTTTGTCTCCCTTTGCCCAAGCCTGAAGATCAGGAGGTGCCCCTCATTCTGCCCAGGTCCCCTGAGGCCAAAACAGGTGTGCTGGGTGGGGGATTCCCACAAGACCTTGTTCCCCGCCCAGCAGCTCAGCATCCTGACAGCAGCAAGGTGCCTAGTGTTCAGGGAACCAGCTGCTTTGGGTTCCCTGGCTCTCTAGTCCCCCTTCATTGGCCAGGCCACCCTGGAAGAAGATCCAGTTCTAGTGGACCCAGGGAAGCCAGAAGCAGCCACTAGACAGGAGGAAGACCCTTGGAGCCTTTCTCCAGTCCCCTTACTTCCATCTCCTGTCCTCCATTCTCTTTGGCTTCCTACATGGGTTGGGGAAGGGACCTGCCTAGTGGGCAGAATTCAAGCCAGGTATAGATTTCAGCTCTTCCCTTTCTGGGCTGTGTGACTTTGGCAGATGTTCAGACTCTCTGGTCTGGTTTCCCCGTGTGGACAGTGAGCCTCTAGCTCATCCTTCATGGACATGGCATACAGGATGCGGCATCCCTCCTGTCTTAACCTGGTAGAGCTGAGGGCTTGAGAGGCAGAGTACATAGCAACAAGGGTGCGCTGTGCAGTGAGGGCAGGCTCGGGCTGCATCCTGCTCATCATCTCACTAGCCCTTTAATCCCAGGCAAGATATTAACCTCTGTGTGCCTCACTTTTCTCACCTGTTAAATGGGAGTGAAATGTCCACACACACACACACACACACACACATACACACACGTACATACATACATGTATATTCTAGTGTTGTCCTGGGGATTAAATTAGTCTATCTATGTAAATCTTAGACTGAATCCTGGCATTTCCTAAGGACTAGATACATGTTATTATTGCTAATTAAATGGGCAGTGAGTAGAGCACTTGGCTATATTTTTAGAGGTAAACCCAGCTACCTTCTCCTTCCTTATATCTGCCTCTTAACTTCATCTAGTACATTTGCGAGTTGTTGGGGAGGGAGGTCTATCCAGTGGGCAGCTGTTCTCCCCATCTCCAGCAGCCAGGGGTGTTCCACCACCTCCCTGGGTGGGAAGATAGCTATACTCTTCACACATTGAGGTGCACTGGGGGGTATCCTCTTGGGTTCTTTTCAGGTGGCCTGTGCTGGACAAGTGGTAGGCACAGGAGCCTTCTCCATTTCTGGGCTCTTCAAGGGGCAAGAACTAGAGCCCTCAGGGGTGGGGCTTGTTATGTAAAGCTCAAGGCAGCTTTACCCTACACCGCCCTAGGGAACTTCCGCAACCTAACGACCTCTACTTCTGAATTTCAGCCCCCACTCTAAACCCAACAGCCTCTAACTTGAATCCAGGTGTGGTCTGTACCCAAGCTATCTATATCAGTACTTATCAATCCCTTGCTCTTAACCAACCACTGTATCCCCCACCTGTACCCCCAGGTGCCAGCCAGCCAGTTTTTGCACAGGTCCTAGTTTTAATGTGCTAGCCTCCCAGGGTACTTTGGGAAAAAAAAAAATCTCACTGGGTGGAGTGGCCCATGCCTGTAATCCCAGCAGTTCAGGAGGACCAAATGTTCAAGGCCAACCTCAGCAATTTAGCAAGAACCTAAATAACTTAGCAAGGCCCCATCTTTTTAAAGAATTAAAAAGGGCATAAAAGGAGACATAAAAAGGGAATGTAGTTCAGTAGTGAAGCACCTCTGGGTTCAATCTCCAGCACCCCCTGAAAAGAAAAAAAAAAAAAAAAAAAACTGGCTCAAGAAGGCAACACGTAGTCCCAGAGAATCACTCAACTGGGGGATTTCTTTTTCTTGGTGGTGGTGCCAGGGATTGAACTCAGGGGTGCTTAACCACTGAGCCACATCCTCAGCTCTTTTTATTTTTTTATTTTGAGACAGGGTCTCCCTAAATTGCTTAGGGCCTGTTAAGTTGCTGAGGCTGGCTTTGAACTTGATATCCACCTGCTTTGGCCTCCTGAGCCACTGGGATTACAGGTGCACCACTGTGCCCAGTCAACTGGTACAATTTCAACCACAGTAACCAGTCACTGTAGGCGATATATTGGATCAGCTGTGTGGGAAGTGTTCAGGGCCCTCCCAGCACTTTTCAGATTATACCGCCTCGAATCCCTGATTTGGCCTGCACTTAACACTATCCCCATCTCAGCTATTATCAACCTGAAGACTTAAATGCCACCTTCAGGCAGAAATGGGAATTAGAGTCCAGTCTCAAGAATCCTGTTCTGGGTTGTGACTTTCAGCTGCAGGAAGGTTTATAAAGGAGTGTGAACTAGGAAGTTCACCTTCACAGCTGTGGCCCAGACAAGGTAGAGGCTGGAACACAAGGAAGGGAGGAAGGACCTCCACTCGCAGAGGGGCTTGACCTCCTGTACTAGGGGACCCTTGAGGTCAAGGCTGGGTAGTCCTGGAGAGACCAATGCCCTCCTAAGTGCCCAGGGGCAGACCCACCTGCAGCAGAACCCCTGTCCACCTTCTTTCCCTGGCTGAAGCATTTCCTCAAAGCCCTGGGACTGTTGTGGTTTCTGTCTCTCAGGGAAGTACCCATGGACTTTGACCTAACAAGCCAGAACAGTGCCACTCCTTCACTTCTCTTGCTGCCCACCCTCAGGTTTAGGGAGCTTCTTAGTCAAGGATGAGGGTGATGCCCTTTACCCTGCCAGGTCTCAGATTATTAATGCCTTCTTTTAGAAAACATTTATTATGGCCAGCTTTTCGATGAATGCAAAAGTAGAGAGACTAGAAAAACAAACCAGTATGTGCCCATCTCTTGGCTTTAATATCTTGGCCATCTTGTTCATCCCTGCCTGTTGCCCCGTTCCTTCCTCTTTTCTTTGATATGGGGGGGGGCGTTGATTCCAGGGACACTTTACCACTGAGCTACATCCCCAGTCCTTTTTATTTTTTATTTCAGGGTCTCACTGAGTTGCTTAGGCTGGCTTTGAATTTGCCATCCTCCTGTCTCCTCCTCCCAAATTGCTGCAATTACAGCCATGCACCAATGCACCCAGCTGCCCCCCCTTTTTTGAGTACAGGTTCTTTGTATAAGAGTGTGAAGGGTTCAGAAAGCCAAGGGAAAGACATAAGCTGGAAGGATTTTAAGATCATCTGTTTTCTCCCAGGGCAGCATTAGGTAACAATAAAGCATCCACGTTGTGGTCTGTTGGCCTCTGTAGGTGACGTCCTTCTTGAACTAGTTCAAAGCATGAGCAGCACTGGACTCCATCTTAGGAGGAGGGGGCTGCAAGTGTCCTTCCATTGTCAAGCTCCTTGGAGGTGCCTGCTATTGCTCCTGTCTCAGAGAAGTGACAACACATGAGACATATACCCCATGGCACAGCCCTTCCAGCCAGCAGAAGTCCTCATGCTAGGCAATGTTCAAATTCCATAGTCCTAGAAATGTAGTCCTTGGGCCTTGAGGTTCAACACTTGCCATGGGTGCACTGTCATGCACCTAAAGGCCAAGACCCACTTCCCCCTGGGAAGGGAGATGAGGGGTCTTTGGTCTGAAGCGTCTGTGCTGGGATTGATACCGCTCCACAGAGGATAGTCACATGCTCCTTGCTTTCTTATTTTTTTTTCCTTTAGCCCAGGCCTATGAGGTCCACAGGGGGTTCTGGGTCACTGTGAACATTCTTCACTTGGCTGCTGCTAACAACAAATAGTAATAAAGGTCACCACTAATGTCTGACTTTAATTGTGTGCTAGACACTATGCCAAGAGCTACACATATATTAGTTCATTTAATCCTCACAATGACCCTAGGAAAGAGACACCATTATGGACCCAATTTATAGCTGGTTTACAAGGACTGGGAGGGAGGGAGGACAAGAGGGATAATGACCCCTAGGCCCCAGAGCTAGAGGCTTCTTATGTCTATGAACTTCAACTGACCTGATATCTGAAACAAAGTAAACCATTTAAAGTGAGATCATCACACCATCACATCACTGCCCAGTATGCCAAAACCTGCCACCTACTATAATAGTATAATAACACTCGGTCTATAATTCAAATAATCTCAGGAGTGTCCTAATGATACGATTATAATCATTTGTGTGTGCCCAGGCTCAAAGCCCTGAGGCTGGGTGAGGTGAGGCAGGTGCCCTAAGCCTAGAATGTTAGTCTTCATGAAGCCAGTTTGATTTAGCAGACATCATTTAAGAGTCACTTGTGCCAGGTCCAAGGCCTCTGAGGGTGCCTTTGAGTGGTTGGGGATGTTCATAATGTGTGATACAGGCAAATAGGCTTCCATGTCATTCTTTCATATAATTTTACAGCAAATATTTATTTTGTACCCACTGTGAGCTAAGCATTATAATAGGTCTTGATGACATAGATAATAAAGTCCTCTCCCCCCCCCACTGTCTCCAACCCAGTAGTGAATGGTTCAATGGAGTTTCTCTGGAGCATGGCAGGGGCCAGTGAGGGGGAAGGACAAGTATTGTTTTGATCTGTTTTTGACTACTGAGAATTATAACTAAATTTGGAGCTGGACAGTATGAGAGATAACATTAAATGTTCATGAAAATATGAATATGTTGGAGGAATGTAGGTTGGTGTTATGGCCTGAACGAATATGTCCCTGCAAAATTCGTAAGTTGGAACCTAACCCCAAGGTGATGGTATTAGGAGGTGAGTCCTTTGGGAAGTGATTAGGTCATGAGGGCTCCACCTTCAGG
The DNA here is from genome assembly GCF_048772815.1 of Callospermophilus lateralis. Taxonomy (NCBI): domain Eukaryota; kingdom Metazoa; phylum Chordata; class Mammalia; order Rodentia; family Sciuridae; genus Callospermophilus; species Callospermophilus lateralis. Next base: position 169,979,422 of record NC_135307.1, on the reverse strand, counting down.
AATGGGACTCATGCCCCTAAGAGGACGGAGGGAGCTGGTATGGTAGTGAACACATGTAATCCCAGCAACTTGGGAGGTTGAGGCAGGAGGCTCACAAATTCGAGGCCAGCTTCATCAACTTTTTGAGACCCCATTTCAAAATACAAAGTGCTGGGGATATAGCTCAGGGTAGAGCACTCCTGGGTTCGATACCCAGTTCTGGAAAAAGAGAGGGAGAAAGGCTTGAGAGCCCTCTGTTCCTTCTACCATATGAGGACAGAGAAGTTCATATGAGAAAGCAGCAACCATATCTTTGAAGCTGAGACTGGACCTTTATTAGACACTGAATTTGTTGGTGCCTTGATCTTGTACATCCCAGTCTCCAAAATGGAAATTTCAATGATTTCTAAATTACCTAATAAAAGGCATCTTGTTATAGCAGCTTACATGAACTAAGCCAGTTGGTGTTACCTTACTGGAAAACTGGCAGTTGTCTACTAGAGCCTAATATAGGCCTAAAGCTGTGACCCAGTAATTCCACTCCTGGGTGTGTTGATAACAGAAACAAGAGTGCATGTCCACAAAGATGTGTGCAAGAATGCTTCTCAGATGCTCAAGTCCCTTGTGCAGTATTTGCACATCTCTGCATATTCTCCCATATAGTTCAAAACATCTCGAAATTGCTGAGCAAGGTGACACTCGCCTATAGTGCCAGTGACTTGGGAGGCTGATGCAAGAGGATGGCAAGTTCAAGGCCAGTCTCAGCAATTTAGTGATGTCCTAAGCAACTCATCTCAAAAAATAAAAAGGGCTGGGGATGTGGCTCAGTGGCAAAGAGCCTCTGGATTCAATCCCCAGACCCTCCCCCACCAAAAACAAACAAACAAACAAAAAAACCCTTCTAACTATCACACTGATCACACTGTCCATAATATCTCCAAAATAAGAAAAACCCAAATTGTCTATCCTCAGGAAAATGGATAAGTTATAATAAAGTCACACAGTAGAATACTATTATATAAATGAAGACATTGTAACATAGAACATGGATGAATCTCCTGGACCTGATGCTGAGCCGGAGTTAGTATACACCAAAAAGCAAATTTTATTTATCTTAAATAAACAAAGTTGATTTATGATGTTAAAAGTCAGGAGAAAGATGAACTCTGGTAGGGATGTAGCTGGGAAGAAACATTCTGGGGTGTTGGTCTACCTCCTGATCCACGTGTTGATTTCATGAGTATTTTTAGTTTGTGTCCAGTACCCTGTGGGAGATGTGAAAATTGGGGCTGGGGATGTGGCTCCAGCGGTAACGTGGTCACCTGGCATGCGCGGGGCGCTGGGTTCGATCCTCAGCACCACATAAAAATAAAATAAACATGTTGTGTCCACTGAAAACTGAAAAATAAATATTAAAAATAATTCTCTCTCTCTCTCTCTCTCTTTCCTCTCTCTTAAAAAAAAAAAGAAAGAAAAGAAACAAAGATCATCCCAATGAGGACCTAAAAGCCATTTAATCAGAGCTTGAGAAGCAGTTAGCCATCATAATTTGCATTTGGCAGGGACTCTAAGGCAGGCAGGGATGCTAAACTCCATAGTAGGAAAAAGGGAAGGTTCAGGTGTGCTGTGATTGGATGATGTTGGAATGGGGTCCGCAGAGGAGGGCTAACTAGAAGAGTGGCATCTAATCATTGGTTAGGGAACATATATGGCTTTTCTGGTTGGTCTTGAGCTGTAAGAGGTGGAGAGGTGGTTGGAGGTTGGGAAGGAACCGTGATCATTAGCTAAATTCTCCACCCCACCCCCATACTGGGCATTGAACCCAGGGGCACTTCATACTAAGCTATATCCACATTCTTTTTATTTTTTTTTAATGTCGACGCAGGGTCTAAGTTGCTGAGGCTGGTTTTAAATTTGCTTGCGATCCTTTTGCCTCAGCTCTCAAATTGCTTGGATTACAAGTGTGTGCCACTGTGCCCAGCTCACTGGCCAAGTTTTGACTGTTCTGAGCTCATTGCTGCACAGATGGAAGTTTGGCTTCTGGGGCTTCCCAGGCTGCTTGCTACAAGAGTTTTATTCACATCCAAATTCCTTTATCATATATAGTCAGTCATTTTCCATTTGCATATTCAGTCTCTCAGAGGGAAGGGCATGGGCTTTGAGGGAGTGGCCATGCAGCACTGATGGGAGGCACATTCACACTTCTTCCAGCTCCCCATCCATCTCTGGGGTCAGAGGTGCCTGCCTGTGTGAGGGAGTCCCTCGAGGGGAGGGGGGGCGGGCTCTGCTCCCAGCTGTGGTGCAGCTGCTACACCAACCAAGGTTCTCTTTTTTTCTTCAAGGCTGGCTTTTTAAAGCTCAACCCCTACAGAAAGGTTTCTTTGATTAGATCCCTCTGGTTTTAATAAGTGGGCTTCTTAAATTCCCATGGCTCACCTCAAATCCTGCTTTTATGTGTAAATTCTGACCTCTTTGCCTACATTTTAAAAAATGTAAACCTGGCACCCTGGTGATGAAGGCCTGTAATCTCAGTGACTCTGAGGAGGACTGCGCAGGCTCAAGACCAGGCACAGCAATTTAGCTAGATGGTGTCTCAAAATAAAAGGGGGCTGGGGATGTGGGGATATAGATCAGTGGTAGAGCACTCTTGGGTTCAATCATCAATACTGCAAAACAACAACAACAAAATCTATACTGATTACTTTTAATTACTTTCTCAGTGAGTTTCTTCTCCCCCGCGCCACGCCCCCAGCCCCGGGAGCGCTCTGCCACTCAGCTACATCCCAGCCCTCGCTTTGCTTTTTTTTTTTTAACCTTTGTATTTTTGAGACAGGGTCTTACTAAGTTATTTAGGGCCTTGCTAGGTTGCTGAGATTGTCCTTGAACTTGTGATCTTCCTGCCTCAGCCTTCCAAATCACTGGGATTACAGGCCTGGGCAACTACACCTGGTTGATTTATCTCTTTCTTTCTCTCTCACTCTCTCTTTCTTTCCTCCCTCTCCTTTTTCTTTCCTTCTTCTCTTTTTGTGATGTCAGGGATTGAACATAAGGTTTGTGCGTGTTAGGCAAATGCTCTTCCCAGTGATGGTTTGTGTGTGGTATGTAACTGGGGAGAGAACTCTGGGGTGTTCTACCATATCCTTTGAAGGTCATGAAGAATAAATTCCAGGGTGTTAGATATGAAAAATGACAACCCCCATAATACTGTGGCCTGGGAAGAGGGCATGAGGAAGAAGGCAACACATTGATAACATTGATCCTTTCCCAATACATTCTTTCCCAGTGACAAGACAAGCCCTGGGGAGGAGATATCCATCAAGCCTAGAATGACAGTCTCTAATAAATCCTTTCTAGATACTGATCGCTGTTCCCCGACCCTCCGTCTTGCCCAGTAAAAACAGATCTCAAATTCCTGGGTGCCCAAATCAAGTCACTTCTCAGTGTAACCTATAACAGACTCCCCCTTTGGCCAGTGACTTATTTTCCATTAGGAAAGTGGGTCTATCATAGACACGACTTTATTGCTGAAAAAAGGCTGTGCTGATCCATGAAGTTTGCACTCAGCTTGTTCCTTTTGGAGCTAACATTTTGGTTCCCTGATCAGGAAATGGGAGAAAGGTAATATTTTGTTCTTCCCCGTATCCCCAAAACCCATTCCCTCCCCCCACAAAGTTAACCATCTAATGAGGCCTTGAAAGTGACCACTGAACATCTGGCACTTCCATGGCTTTCTGAAAGTCAGGGGGACCTCCAAGCCATGGCTCATAGGAGCTACAGCTGAATCCCCAAACTGACTGTGTCCCCCCAACTCTGTAGAATGTAGGCCCTTCACGCCCTTTGTAGTCCACTTTAGCTAAGCAACTGCCAGCTTTTGTGCGGGAGAAATTTGGTGCTTGGGACAGAGGAGGGCTTAAGGCAGCTGGCCAGGGCCACTCTCTGGTGCTACACGAAGGTCTTATGTCTCAAATCTGGTCCTGACAGCCCTTAGGGGTACCAAATATCGACCACCTGCTAGATTTTTGTGGCTTTATGCCACAAGAACAATGCATGATTTGTATCAAATCCTTTATTGGCATTGAAGGTGTCCTGTTTCTACCTCCTCCCCTCCTCAATCTTCCCTTCCCTTACACACCCAGCAAACCTCAGGCATCAGAGATCTCTTTGCCATTTTGTTCCAGCATCCAACACCAGCTTTTAAATTCTCCAGAGAGGTAAGACTCAGTCCAGCTGGTCTCCAGCAGATAGGTACCCGCCCTTTAGCTAGCTAGGACCCGGGGGGTCCCCTACCAGTGAGATTGGTGTAAACATGTTTCCCCAGTCCCCAATGAGAGAAGTCCAGTCTGGTGACTGGCACACCTCTGACATAAGAGTTCAGAGGACACTTTGCTTTCAGTCGTCACTTCTGTCCAGCCTCTCCAAATATGGGAGTTATTCAGTCAGTTCCCAGAGACAACCTCTTGAGCTGTCTCTTTATCAATTTTATGACCCTCTACTCCCAAACTGACCTCAAAATTGAACACCTCATTAGACTCAGCACTCAGATTTGGCCACAGTACAAATTAGATTGCCGCAGTTTGGCTGGGCACAAATCACGAGCCACTGAAGCAGGAACAAACTTTATTTTTGAACTGCAAGAAAAAACCTCACACGCTACTGGGGAATTCTCCCGAATGCCACAAGGCTCGTCCAGGAACCCCCAGCCGGAAATATCTCTCCCGGAAATCCCTCCTCCTGCACTTCCCCAACCAATGAGAACTCTCAGGGAATCCCCGGAAATCCCCACGAGAACTCCAAAATAGTGCGAGAACTCAAAAGTAGTGGCAGAGGCGGATAGTAATGCCTCGCCTGTCAATCAGTACTGTTGGCAAAATGCCAGGGGCCATACAGACTCAGCCGTGGCTCTCAGCATCTCCCCCCTTCTGTTTAATTAAACAACAAGCAATGTGGCTTAGGGACCGTGACTGTTAGGTAGTCCAATTCAACATATGGTTCTTACCCGTCATCAGATGAACTGACCTCTAGGCGTCAGCCTCCTGTCTTAGGTTGGTACCACTGCAATTGGATCATACCCGTCACTGACTACCGGTCCAGCATACAGCCATACTTGTGGATAGGCCTTTGCACCAGTGGGGGGGTGAGGTTCTTTGCCTCACCTCTGTTGGCCCCCAAATTTGGCCTTGGTGCCAGTGGGGGGGTGAGGTTCTTTGCCTCACCTCTGTTGGCCCCCAAATTTTAGACCATCACTAGTAGAAGGGAGGAGGATGCAAAATGCCATGACACTAAGCCAATTGAGGGCTCCTTTGAAAAATTGTACCACCGGTGACACCATCAGCAAAAATACTCCAGCACTACCACAATTCGCTGCACCAACAGATAGTTCACAATGCATACAAGTGATACATAGTCCAGGCAAGTTCTGCAAGCAGTTCAAAGCAGAGGAATCTGTCAATATGTCCATTTCCTCCCAAAGTAAATCGACTCCTTGATTTAGCATTACTTGTTGAGTTATTATTCATTGATGCATCAGTTTATACAGTTTGTTGTGATAACTATCGAAGAAGCTGTAGTTTGGTTTTATCTTTGTCTTCACCGGCAAGGATGAAGATAGGAATTCTGGCAATGATGCTAAGAAAAAAATTATGTAACATTCCAACAGGCACTAAGAAAACAATTTTTTAAACAATTTACATTATCCTGAACAGAATTATTAAATATAATGAAAAGGAAAGGTGAAAGTAAACAAACAGATCTGTTAACCTCCTTATTTGTTCACATATTAAAACAATTTTCAACAGCTGTTTACCCAATCTAAATTAAACCATTAAAATCACGTGAATAAAAAAAATTTGGATCCATTTATTCATGAGTGCTCCTCATATATGATATATGGACATACCTACATACAGACATACAACACAAAACAGAAGTGTGCACACATAACATACAACACATAAGACAATAGTAAAGGCCTTGTAGCTTTACCTAGGTGAAATCTTCATTGCAATGTTTAAAAACTCCACAGTCAAAAAATAAAACTGATGAGAAAAACATTAACCTAGGTCTGTATGAGCTCAGAAATAAAATAGAACTTTATGATGTGGGAAAAGGCAAATAATAAAATAAATATTGAAAAAAGCATCCTGGTTAATCACTGTCACAGATGTAAGAATAGCCAAACTGGAGCTCTGGATATTAGCTGTTATGGATTTGAGTCAAATCACCTTTCTTTTTTTTTTTTTGGTCCGTATAATTCGCTTTGGTTAGTTTCTCTGGAATCCAAATCGGCTGTTGTTCTCCCTATGGAAACACACAAACAGAACCCCGACTCCAGACAATCACTGGGTCAGGACCTTAGTTAATCTCTCTGGAATCCAAATTGGCTGCTGTTCTCCCTGTGGAAATACACAAACAGACCTTCGATTCCAGACAATCACTTGGTCAGGACCTTTCCATTGTCCTGTTAGAATATCCTTCCAAAGTACCTTAGGCTTATGTACATTTTTTGGACACATATGCCTTTCCGCAGCACTAAGCCCTGATGAATCCAAATTTAAAAAGTTTAGAGTAAAAAGAGTTATTTTAAGTTTATCTTTGGGGATATATACCCCTTTCCAATTCCCTCTTTTTGCTTTAATAAGTATATTTTAATAGTTTGATGAGCTCTTTCAACTATGCCTTATACCTGAGGATTGTATGGGATTCCTGTTATATGAGTAATGCCAAATGATGAGCAAAATTGTTTAAAGGAGGTAGAAGTATAACCAGGACCATTATCTGTTTTAACTGTTTTGGAATGCCCACAGTGGCAAAATTTTGTAAGCAATGAGCTCTAACATTTTAGTTTTTTCTCCGGCATGAAGGGAGCCCATCAAAAATCCGGAAGAAGTATAAACTGTAACATGCAAATATTTTAATTTTCCAAATTCTGGCAAGTGTGTGACGTCCATCTGCCAAATATGGTTAGGTATCAGTCCTCTAGGATTGACTCCAAGATTAACTTGTGATAAAAAGGTCACACAATTTTGACATTGTTTTATTATTTGTCTAGCTTGTTCCTTAGTTATTTTAAAATGCTTTTGTGAAGTATTAGCATTGACATGGAACCTTTTATGAAAATGTGTAGCTTCTTCTAGTGTAGAGAAAATATGTATGTCAGGTGTAGTTTTATCTGCTAAATCACTGCCCAAACTAAGGGCTCCAGGCAATCCTGTATGTGCTCTGATATGTCCTATAAAGAATGGATATTTTCTGTCCCAGATTAGACTTTGTATAGCTGAAAACAAAGAGAAAACAGTAGAGGAAGGGGAAATCCTACCAGCATCTTCAAGGGATACTATAGCATTAACTATATACTGACTATCAGAAAATAAATTAAATACAGAATCTTTAAACATCACAAAAGCTTGTAAAACTGCATTAAGCTCTACCTTTTGAGCTGATTGTTTGGGTACTAAAAATGTTTGATCAGGGGTAACTACTGCTGCTGTACCATTATTTGACCCATCAATGAATATATTTGGAGCATTCATGATAGGGGTTTTTCTTGTCATTTTTGGAAAAACTACAGGATGCTTAGACCAAAAAGACAACAAAGGATTAGATGGTAAGTGATTATCAAATGAAACATTAGATTTACACATGATTATTGCCCAAGTATTTAACTCATTAGCTAACTCATCAATTTGATCCATAGTATATGGAGTAATAATTTTATTGGGAGAAATTTCAAACACTCCCTTTGCTGCTTTTATTCCTTTGAGTATTAATTGTCCTACAGCCTCAGGATACCTAGTAAGAATAGTGTTAGGAGAATAAGATAAATGTATCCATAATAATGGATCTTCTTGCCAAAATACTCCTGTAGGAATATTTTTTGTTGGTAGTACAATAAATAATAAAGGCAAACTTATATCAATTCTATCCAAATGCATATTATCCATATATGTTTCAATAATTTTTAATGCCTTTCTTGCTTCAGGCGTTAACATGCGGCATGAACTTGGATCTGATGGACCTTTTAGGATATCAAATAAAGGTCCCAACTCTCCTGTTGGTATGCCCAGATAAGGCCTTATCCAATTTATGTCTCCTAATAACTTTTGAAAGTCATTAAGTGATTTGAGTTGATCTACTCGTATTTGAATTTTTGGTGGATGGACCATGGTTGAGGATAATAGAACTCCTAAATAATTAATTGGAAAATTTAATTGTACTTTATCTATTGCTATCTCTAGATTATAATTTTTTAATAAATTTGTAAGTGTGGCATAACATTCTAGCAATGTGTTTTTATCTTTGTATGCTAACAATACATCATCCATATAGTGAAATATTTGTAGTTCAGGATTTTGATTTCTAAGTGGCTGGATTGCTTTGTTAACATAAATTTGACACATAGTTGGGCTGTTAGCCATCCCTTGAGGGAGTACTTTCCATTCATATCTCTGATCAGGACCTTCATGATTCAGTGCAGGGATAGTAAATGCAAAACGTGGACTATCCTCAGGATGAATTGGAATTGAAAAAAAAAACTATCTTTAATACCTATAACTAAAATGTACCAGGTTTTTGGCAAAGCAGACAATTGAGGAATCCCCAATTGAGCAGGTCCCATAATAACCATCTCATTATTAATGGCTCTTAAATCTTGCAATAATCTCCATTTACCAGATTTCTTTTTAATGACAAAAATGGGAGTATTATAGGGAGATATGGAAGGTTGTATATGTCCCTCTGCTAATTGTTGTTTGACCAGGTCATGGGCTGCTTGTATCTTTTCTTTAGTCAGGGGCCACTGAGGAACCCATACTGGTCTTTCTGATTTCCAAGTAATTTTTATTGCCTCAGTGACCCCTTCTGAAAACCCAGTCCGTGTCTATTTATTCCTTGATCTATATGAATTAGTGCTGCTATACCTTGTTCTCCTAATCGTTTTTCTTTCCTGAAACCTTGTCTAGCCCTAATAGTGGATGCACTTGGATTGATGTTATTTGTTAATGTCAAACCTAATTGATCTAGGACATCTCGTCCCCATAAATTTATAGGAAGATGATCCAATACATATGGCTGTATAGTTCCTTCACATCCTTCAGGATCTTTCCAATCTAATACCATTGCACTTCTATGGGGATTAGTTGCCACTCCTAGGCCTCGAAGTGTTTGAGTGGCTTGTTGTAATGGCCAATGTTTTGGCCTTTCTTGACAAGATATGATGCTAAGGTCTGCACCTGTATACAGTAGCCCATTAAATTCATGTCCTTGAATATTTAGTTTTAGCATTGGGCGAGAATCTAAATTCAAAGACAGCATAGCCCAATCTACACCTGTGGAGCCTAATCCCCTTGAACCTCTTTCTATACTACTACTGGAAAATTTAGCATGTAGGCTGGGTATTATTAGTAACTGTGCTATTCTATCTCCTGGTGAAATTACTGATATACCCTTTGGAGAACTAGCTATAATTTTTATTTCACCTTCATAATCGGGATCAATTACCCCGGGACTTATCATAAGTCCTTTTAGCGTAGAAGAACTGCGTCCTAACAATAAGCCTACTGTTCCTTGGGGAAGAGGTCCTTTTACTCCTGTGGGAATGATTTGAACTCCCATCTCTGGAGTTAGTACTGCTCTGGCAGAGGCGCAGATGTCCAACCCTGCGCTCCCTCTGGTTCATCTGATGAGAGATCTGATGGATAATGTGTCCTGGGCACTACCCTGATGGTGTTGCTGGGTTCCTCCATGGTGTTTCTGGGTTCCTCCAGTGCCCCGTACATTTGTGGTCGTGGGCCCCGGAGCATTGGGCCCCCCTGTCTGTTTTTTGGCAATGGAGCCCAATGCCTTTCTCCATGATATTGTGGGTAAACACCTGGTCCTTGTCCATTTTTTGATAACGGAGTACCCTCTATGGTGGTTAGAGAACGGCATTCATTAGCCCAATGTCTCCTGCTATGGCATCATGGGCAAATACCCGGTATTCTATTCCTTTGATACCTAGCTTTGTTAAACCCTCCTCCTATGGGGCAACTCCTTTTAAAATGTCCTGTTTGTTCACAATTGTAGCATGTTTTTGGCCTGGCATCTAAAGCCTGTTGTACTGCTGCCAAGACTTGTCCTTGTTCATTAATGTCTCTACATAATTTAACATATGTGTTTAAATCTTCATGTCTCCATGGTCTAATGACCTCTCTGCAGCAACGATTTGCTTGGACATAAGCCAGTTGTTTTATAAATGGCATTGCTTGTTCTGTATCCCCCAAAATTCTGGAAGCTGCTTGAATAAGCCTATCTACAAATTCAGCGTAAGGTTCATTAGTTCCTTGTATTACCTTTTTGATAATTGACCTTGTAAATCACCATGCCCCTGTAAAGTTTTCCATGCCCTAACCGCATCTACAGCAATTTGTGCGTATATACCAGGATCATATTCAATTTGTTGCCGTTGACCCTCATAAGGTTCTTTTCCTAACAACATATCTAGATTTCTTTGAGGGTAACCGGCTGCTGCATTTCGCCTAGCTGTCTCCCTGCAAAATTCCTCATTGGCAACCTTCCATAACAAATATTGTCCTCCATTTAGCACAGATTTACACATACTAGCCCAATCTGCTGGCGTCATGTCCAAGTTGGTAATGGATTAGACCATGCTTACAGTGAAGGGTGCTTGAGGACCATAGGTTGTTACAGCCTCCTTTAACTGCTTCACTGTTTTGAAATCTAAAGCACGGTGAATTCACTGCCTCCTGCCTGCTCAAGTACAGGGCATGCTAATCTTTGAGGTCCTGTCTCAGAATCCCATCTATCAACTATGGGGGTTGAGGGCCACTCAGCTATCTCCATAGGTGGAGCTGTTGGTTGAATTACGCCCTCTGGTGATAGAACAGTGTTAGTAGCAGCCTCCTGTTGTAGCTTTTTCCCTAATAGCTGTTTCTCCTCGAAGTTTTCTTCCTTTAAATTTTCTTCCTCTGTCTGACTAGCTTGAGAGACCTTCTCTTTTGCTTGATCTAAGATGTCTTTCTCCATGGTCTGAACCTCTAATAATTTACTTAACACTCTTTCAGTTTGTTTTTTACTAATTTCTAATCTGTTATAAAGATAACGCAACCCAATAAGATACCACAAAACAAAACCGAAACAGAATGAAACAAAAACGGAACAAAAAATCGTCGTATCAATTTTCCTATTTTCTTGACATGTGCATTTGTGGTCTATTTCTATCTCTTCCTCAGGGGCGAACAACTTCAAACCTTGAGCCAACCATTTTTCCCAGTCTGCCTGAGAAAATTCTAGGGATAGGCAGCTTGAAACAAACACAAAACAAATCAAAACAAGAACACATTGTTTTTAAAAATGGTCACCCATTCTCTCACCTTCCCTTAGGGGCAAGCAATTTCACTTACCCCGAAGCTTCAGACATTCCCCGTACGGGCTACCAAATGCCGCAGTCTGGCTGGGCATAAATCACGAGCCACTGAAGCAGGAACAAACTTTATTTTTGAACTGCAAGAAAAAAACTCACACAAGCTACTGTGATTTAAGCTAGCTGCCTGCAGAACTTAACTTGACTATGATTTACTTGGACTGTGAGTTAATCTATTGAGACACTGCTTTACCTGGACTGAGACAACAAACTGTAATCTACAACAAATTGTAACTCGGTATTTTTGCTAACGATGTCATTGCTGGTATAATTTTTCCAAGGGCTTCTTGCATGGAGCCATCAAGTGGCTTGGTATTGTGGCATTTTGTATCCTCCCCTTCTGCTTGTAGCAGATTGTTTATGGTGTTTGTGTAAAAACCACTATGGTCGTTATTTAAATTAAACAAAAGGGGGAAATGTTAGAGTCTGTAAACAAGTCTGGATGGCCCCTGGCAAAATGCCAGGGGCCATACAGACTCGGCCGTGGCTCTCAGCATCAGATAACCAGTGCCCATGGCTCAAGTACAAAACTCTTGATAAAGAAATTCTCCGGGCTTTGCAAAAATATTTAATACAGATTGGCAGGTGGTTTGAGGTTCCATACCTTCAACCTTTCTTTTTCCTTCACTCAGTTACCAAATATACCACCCTAGACTTTCATACTGCTGCTGATACTCTCTTTCTCCCTATGCAATTTATCAGTGGGTCTGCACCTGATACCCATAAAAAAACAGAGAAGGGTGCCAAGGCTTCCCAGAATCAATTTCTAGATCCTGCTTTTAAGACCTTTAACAATAGGGAAGATGAGGCCAAACAGGAGAAAGAAAACCATCTTAAAACTAAACATCAGCTCCTAGCCTCAGCCATCCATCGCCCTAAAAAAGTCATTGCTGCTCGCGGCCCCACCAGACCCTCTAATATACCTTTGGGCCCCATTTCTGATGTGGGTGGACTGGACCTTGAACAAAAATTTGTCGTAACCCAAGGCTCCTCACCAAGCCATGTCCCAAATGTGGGGCAATGGGGACACTGGAAGGTGGACTGTCCCCAGGAAAAAACACCTCTCCCCTCAGTGCAGCCAGCTTCCCAAGTCCCCTAATAATACATCTGAGGAGCCCTAGGTTATAGGGATTGGTGAATGGCCAAACAGCAGGAAAATATTCCCCTTCTGAAGAGATTTTAAGGGCTCAACTAGCTGGTAAATTTCTTCCTTAAATTAAAATAATTATCAAAATGTTAATTAGTATTCTCCATTCTGAGTGAGGTCCTAACATGACGTTATGTAAAAAGGAGGCTTATTTCAAGCCCCTACCCTCAGCTTACCTATGGAGCAAAAATTTAACCTGTTTGTCACTGAGAGAGAAAAATAACCTAACCAGCCCAACAGTGAGTGGCGTGTCTCAGTGGTGTGACCTAGCAGCCTCATCCTCAAAGGTATGGGAGATAGTGTTTCATAGTTTTCTGCATCCAAGCTGGCCTGATTACCAACCAGGGAAAAAAGGGTTAAAGAGCCCTGGCACTTGCACTGGAACATAAAAGGCAGGCTTCTTAGGAGGTAGGAGACCAATCGAGATTGAAGGGAAAAAATGTCATTTTAACTTCTCCCTGGCTGCGGCATAGGGAGAAAAATGATTTCAGGGTGCTCTCTCTCTCTCTCTTTCTCACTCTCTTTCTATCCCTCCCTCTCTCTCCCTCTCTCTCTCTTCTCGCTCTTTCATGATGCTTCTGAAACAATTAACAGCCTTGTCATTTTTCCCCCTAGGATTCTTGTTTTTTTTTTTTTTTTTAAATTCTCTATTTTTTTTTAGCCCATGATTTTGATCCAGCGCACCTAGGTTTATGTGTTTTTCTGACGGACCTATTTTATCCAACTATAAAGGTTTTATACACTCTGCTCTGTTCAGAGTTCAATTTGCAAAGGTTAGCTCTTGACCTAATAGGTTTTAAAAAGCTAAAGACCTTTGTTTCTTTGTTATGTTTCTACATGCACCTGTTTATTGGCCTGTCTACATGTGTTTGTGTATCAAAATAGTCATATAGATGAATGAGCTCATAAATTAAAGTTTCAAAAGTATGGATCCAAATACCTTTAATTCATGTGATTTAGAAGGTTCAATTTAAATTGGGTAAACAAATGAAAATAAAGGATATACTTAAAGTTATTAACTCACAGGTTTTTCTAGGTGATCAGACAACTAATAAAATATTAATATATAAATCCATTGTTTCTAGGATTTTTCTTCAACAACAAAGAGGTGAATGCTGTTTAATACATTCGTCTGACACCTTGGTTCTTAGAGTTAACAAATGAATTAGATTTGACGTATGTGGGATTAATCGTAAATGTATTTGTTAGAGACAGCTGATTAATTTGCAAAGTTAAGATGCTGTTAGGGGTTGGGGATATAGCTCAGTTGGTAGAGTGCTTACCTTGCATGCCCATGGCCCTGGGTTCAATCCCCAGCACACACACACACACACACACACACACACACACACACACAAAAGCGCTGTTAAATATAACATCAAGTACTCTTAACTTCTTGAATTTCATGGGTGATATACTTGAACATTGTTTGTGTTTTCATGAATTGTTAAACAAACAGATGTGATTCTATGTACAAAGGGTCCAAAAGTTTCAACTGTGTTTCAATTAGTGTCTGTAAATAATAATGTATTTGTTCTTATTAATATGGAGTAATTTGTCTAAATTCAGAAATTTTATAAGGGTTATTTCAGAATAAACAAAAATAGGGGTCAACAGATAGGAAAGAGAAATTCGAAGGTTCTAGGGATGGAAATATATTTAGTAGAAGGAAAAAAATGTTTCTGGATAAGAAAGTCTTTATGAAATAAGCAAATAAACAGAGTATCTAAGTAAATGATAAGAAGGTCTGTGTGAATAAAAGGCAAATTTCAACAAGTTTGTGTGTAACTAAGTTGGTTATATGTATGGAGAACAATCAATTAAAGCTCTTCAAGTATCTTCCCTAAGGTCAAATACTAATTTGCTGATATAAAACCAAGTGTAATCTACATGTTAAACTTACAGGATTTCTTAAAACATTAATTTACTCATAACATTGTGTCTGTTAAGTTTTATTCTTTAAAGCAACTAGTCTTAAAGGAATTAGGATCTATACAATACTGGTTACACAGGAACAACCATTATTTTTTAGTATTATAGTACATTACAGAGTCTCAATTTTCCTTTAAAAGCTAAACTTGGTTAATATAAAAACATCAATGCCGGGGCGGTAGTGCATGCCTGTGATCCCAGTGGCTCAGGAGGCTGAGGCAGAAGGATAAGCAGCTCAGTGAGACCCTGTCTCTAAATAAAAATATAAAAAGGGCTGGGGATGTGGCTCAGTGGTTGAGTGCCCTTGGGCTCAATCCCCAGTACAATAAATAAATAACTAAATAAAATAATAATAATAATAATAATAATAATAATAAAATGTCAGTTCAAGATTAAAAAAAACAAAACAAAACACCCACATCAGTATAGCATACTAAATGTGTTCATATCTTCAAGGTATACAAGTCTTTAAAGCAGGAGATTTAAAAGAACATTTTTATGAAGCTGCTGTTCTCCAAACTAAAGTTGTCTGCAATGGTAATTTTAGACTTAGAAGAATAGCAAATTTTATTGGGGATTTATTTATATCATTTAATGTTCTATAACTGAACCTAAATTTTATGTAATTTTTTTACACTGGGGTAGAAATGTGTGATTCTAACAGATAATGAGGACCTGATCAGTTTAAAGGTTAATATTGTAAAACAGGAAAGAATTTTGCCAATTTTCCACATAAAAGGAAAGTTAAAAGTTCTGTCAGCCTTTCTTTGATTCATGTTTTAAATGTTATGTTATATTATGTTAACTAACATTCATATAGACTGAGGAAACAATATATGCAAACTTTGTAAAATGATATTTAAGAAAGAATACAACAGATTCAGAACTAGAACACTTTACCTAAGATTTGTCAAAAGTCCCACCTTACCTGAGAAAAGGCTCTGCCTCTTACCTCACTACTTGTTAAAATGGTTAGACTTCAGCTCATTTAAAGTTATGTTCAAAGATTGATGTTTGCTATAAAGATTATTGTAATCTCAAACAGAGGATATAATGTATAACTCGGCCAAAATTCAAGATAGCTATTACACAAACTAAATATGTTTTTCCTCTTGTTAATTTTATTTTTTATTTTTCTTTTAAACTCTATAGCTGTTGCCTGTTAATGTTTTGCAGAGGTACTGCTGCAAGAATACACAACCTGGGTTAATTTGAGATAATAAGCCAACACCTACAGGACAGATAGGATATAAAGCTAACTTCCAGTACTAATAAGAACCCCAATTAAATAAAAGGGGTAAATGACTGTAAGGTTATAGACATTGAAATTAAAGCCCAGTACTCTTACTCTAAGACTGGTGAGATTGGCTTGCTGGATATTTATGACCAAGGCTAAAAGATTAAGGATGTCACGAGGGGACAAAATTGTATGCAGTCGAGGGGAGAAATAAACAATGTCCATGCGCTTCTGCCCCTTTCAATGCTTTATTCACTCAAATTACCCAACACAATTTAACTCTATAGGTTCTTAATCAAGAAAACAACAATCCTTAATGCTAGGCACTGCAATAGAAATTATCAGTTCACAGTAAATAATTCTAGATTAATTCTAAGCACTGCAAAACACACTTAATCCTGACAGGCTAACGACAGACATTCCCTCTGCATCCTAAGTTCAAAGTCTCAAGCCTTAGGCTTCACGTCCAGCAGATGCACACTCACTCAGACTGCGGTGATGAGGTCGGGAACCAAGGCAGGCTTCTCCTGGCAGGGAGTGGACGACCGGTTGAGGAGGGGGTCGTAGGGAGGAGTTGCTGCTCTCACCGAGGTCCAGAAGAGGCCATAGAGTTTGAGAGCGGTGAGGAACATGCAGAGGCTCAGGAAGGATGACAAGAGAAGGGATGTCAGGTCCTCCTCAGGCTCTCCAGCTCCAGCTCGAGTGCATCCTTGTTTCGGCTGCTGAATCCCTGTTCATTTGCTCTATCATTTATACTAAAATTTGGGGCTTTTGACCCCCCTTTCAATCCTTAACAGCTACCACTGGATTTCTCAGTGACATTTACCCTGGGGTCAGAAACATCTGGTCTGGGGGTCTCCATCCTTATCTTCTCGCCTTTCCCTCTTATCAGGTGAGGACAGCCTGCCAGGGGCTTCACTCTGTTTATCAGGGTGAGGGGAAGTGACTTGTTTGAGGCCATACTGGAGGGCTCTGTTGGATGTGCCTGGTGAGACTGCAGGTTTCAAACTGGAATTTTAAAAATGGAGTTGCTTAGGCTCAGGCCTAAGGCCATCCTAACAAAGGATAAAACTAAAGATCCAAGAAAACCAATATTTGGCTCTTGCCCTGAGTCAGCCTGAATCCTGGGAATGAGAGAGAACTTCTATAAGGGTTTTGCAACTCTGGTCCACATGACCTCCTGATCAGGGAGATTAATGAGCCCACTAGAGAATGGAAAGCCAATCAGTGCACATGCTGCAAAGAGGAGGATCATTGGTGACAGTATAATGCCAGATTTGTGGGACGCCAATAGATCTCCAGGAGCCGAATCCGATGCAATCACACAAGGATCTTTATTGCAAGCTCGAGCCTGGACTCACAACTGTTTCCGACGCAGCAGTCCCAGGGAGTGAGTCCTGGTCCTTTGTTCAGTGAGATTTTATAGGTTTTGGGGGGATACTCTATGCGTCCACAACATCACACAGCAAATCATTCCACACTGTGGAAAAGTCAAACAACAACTCTTAACATTGATTAGCACATTCACTGGCGGGAACAAGTTGGGTAGGGGTGATTGGTTAGTACAAGAGGGGGATTCGTTTGAACTGATTGGTTTAAGCCACGAGGGGTGTATGTGCTAAACTACATGGTTTCCCAACATATTATCAACCACCATAAACTACTGGGGGGGTCATCTGGCATCCCAGGGATTTTCCCTGTCTCATGCTGATTGGTGGTTGCTAGGGGGTTGCTATGGGTCCTCACCTAGCCTAACTGAGTCAGGGACACCTGGTGCCGCAGATCTCTCCTGTTATTTGTAGACAAACAACTCAGCAGGGTGGGTATGGGCTTAGGAGTGCTCTGTGGGTTTTTCCAGGGACAAGGGTCATGCCCCCTTCCTTGGACAGGCTTTGCTCTGAGGTAGAGGCTGGTTTCTCAAAAACGGAGTCACATCAGTCTCTCAAAGGGAAGCCATCTCATCAAGGAGACCCTAATCCATCCTAGCAAGCAGATGACACTAAAAGACTAAGAAGCTGCTCTCAAGTTCCCCAAGAGTGACCCCTGAGGGAACTTAGCTGACTCTTAACAACACATAGAACGAGGTCAATTTGACCAGCTTGATCTTAAACACCTAGCAAAAACGGTTATAACCAAAGTATAGCTATACTTGGGCATTTAAAAGAAAAACAATAGTTCTTTTGAGCAGAACTTTAAGATGTACACTTGTGTCAGTTCCACAGCCCTGATGCCCCCCAAATTCTGAGTTTTTCCTTTGCCAGCCTCATACTTATCCCTACCTACCAAAATTAAATTGGCCTCTGTACCTTGATTTTCCTTACTCTTCAAACTAACATTTTATCCTACGACCAAAGCCTACTTATTCCAATAACAGCACACACCAGACATAGGAAAGCCCCCAAATTATTTCCTTACTCATAGAGCAAAAACACCCACCAGGATTGGCACAGGAGCAGAGGGATTAGGAACCTCTATTCACTATAAAAATAGTTAGCATAGATTATTGCAGATATCCAACAGGTCACCAATTTGGTACTGACTTTAAAAAATCAGTTGGACTCCCTGGCACCTGTTGTTCTGCAAAACCAGTCAGGAAAGAATGCTACTTCTATGTAAACTAGTAAGGAATAGTAAGAGACAAGGTTAAATGGCTCCAGGACCACCTGGAATATGACAAATAAGTCTGACTCAGCAGCCTTTTCGAATCTGGGATGGTGATTCTCAATATAATAAGATTAAAAATGTTACCCATCTTAATATTTCCTTTCATAAGGAATTCTATCTCACAGCATGTATATTAAATCTCTGTTTTATTATTTGGGCCCATTCAAATACAATATAATGCCTCACACACAATACATATATATATATTTAAATGTAAAAACTATATGTTGCAGCATAGTGTCAATCGAATCATATGGCAGAGCCCAAAACAAACTGTTATGATTCTCAAAAGGCTGGTAGAGGCTGGGCAAGGTGGCTCACATCTGTAATCCCCACAGCTCCAAAGGCTGAGGCAGGAGGATAGTGAATTCAAAGCCAGCCTCAGCAAAAGTAAGGCACTAAGCAACTCAGTGAGATGCTGTCTCTCTATAAAATACAAATAGGGCTGGAGATGTGGCTTAGTGGCCGAGTGCCCTGATTTCAATCCCCAGTACAAAAAAAAAAAAAAAAAGTCATTATAATATTACCCATTTTTGGGTTACTAGAATTCCATATAATGACACTGAGATTCAATCAAAGTGTATATGCATTACCTAATGGGACTTGATCCTTCTCATAATGCTTCTTTGGGTGTGTTAAAACTACAATCTCAGGTTCTGGCCAAGGTTAATGCTAAAACACCTTCTTTTGATAATGAAGAGATCTGGGGCAGTTTAGCTAAAGGAATTTCTTCCCTTAACCCTTTTAAACACTTTTGTACACATATAGCTGGGTTACTAGCTATAACTATATTGTTAATTGTATCTCTGTTTTTATTTTGCATAATCTGTCAAGAAGAATGGAGACTAGATTAAACCATCAGGAAAATATGGCTCGAAAGTTCTCATGCTTACTATGCTCCAAAGGAACCAGATCCCTGAAATCATGGGAAGAGCCTAAATCTGATTGAGTGTTAATTAAGAATAATAGGGTCCCCAGCTATATTACACGCCAAAATCATTTTCATAACACTAACAAATTAGTTAATCTTAACTTTTCTCACTAAAATTATTCTCCTAAAGCTAGTAAGCTGGTCTTTATTTTATATGCTACAATTGTTTCCCTAACCTAGCAAACCAGTTAATCTCCACGTACAGTTATAATATCTTTTCTACTCGCTATTTTTAGTTTTACAGTTTCTTAATAAAGTTACCAACTCAGCCACAACTGCCAGGAAACCTCTCCAAGCATCTCTTCTCCCACTGCTCATGCTTGATCTTCTGAGGCCACATAAAGAGAATTGACATCTCTCACGACAGCATCAAAACTTCTCCCACATATGCCCCTCTGTATCTCCCCAACATTCACTTTTAGGGCTCTGAAAGGAAGCCCCCCACCACTACATCATCCCCTCTCAGCAAGAATTAGCCAAAGATCAATCTCTCCATTCCAATTCATTTTTCCCTTTCAGAGTCTGGAATGTTAGACATGGAAAAGGACAAATCCCCAAATAGTGTGGCCTGGGAAGAGGGCATGAGGAAGAAGGCAACACATTGATAACATTGATTCTTTCCCAATATAGTCTTTCTCAGTGATAAGACAAGCCCTGGGGAGGAGATATCCATCAAGCCTAGAATGACAGTTTCTAATAAATCCTTTCTAGATACTGAATGCTGACCCCAGGCCCTCCATCTTGCCCAGTAAAAACATATCTCAAGTTTCCGGGTGCCCAAATTGACACGCTCATTAATCAAGTCACCTCTCAGTGTAACCTATATAAACAGACTCCCCTTTTGGCCAGTGGCTCATTTTCCATCAGGAAAGTGGGTCCATCATAGGCATGACTTCATTGCTGAATAAAGGCTGTGCTGATCCGTGAAGTTTGCACCTGGCTCGTTCCTTTTGTGCTAACACAGGACACTTTCCCTATGTACAGCTGTTCCCCCACCCACCTTCCTGCTACGTGTGTGTATAGAGATATCTTTGGCAAATTTAGAAGCCCAGGACTGAGCTGGAAGGAAGACAGGAATAGAAAATGGGGAGAACACAAAAAGAACTCACACCTGACCCCCACTTGGCTGAACTGGGTGTCCCCAGTACAATAGGCTCCAGGGAACTTCCCTACCTGGCCTCCTCTCCACCCTAAATGAGCGCACCAAAAGAAACTGACTAACCCATCCTGCTTATGCTAAACCCTATATGACTCAGATTATTATTGTAGCCCATCCCCATTTTTCTCTTCTGAAAATATGCCCCTTTGCTGCTTAATAAAAAGCATCGCTGATCTGTTGAGGTCTGTCCCTATTTCAGTTATTTTTGCTTTCCAGCAACATCCTCAGCCCTTATTTATTTATATTTTCATTTCATTTAGAGATAGGGTCTCACTAAATTGCCCAGGCTAGCCTTGAACTTTCTATCCTTCTGCCTCAGCCTCCTGGGTTATTAGGATTACAGGCATGCATGACAGTGCCTGGCAGTGATGTTTTTATTAAAAAACAAAACACTTGCAGAACCTGGTAGTGCACACCTGTAATCCTAATGGCTGAGGCTGAGGCAGAGGCAGGAGGATCACAAGTTTGAAGCCAGCCTCAGCAACTTAGGGAGGCCCCAATCAACTTAGCAAGACCCTGTCTCAAAATAAAAAATAAAAAAGGGCTGGCAATGTAGCTCAGTGGTTAGGTGCCCCTGGGTTCAATCTCTGGGGCTCCAAGAAAACCAAACAACAAAACACTCCACAACAGAGACCGAAAGGAGCGGGAGAGGTGAGAGTAAAGTGAGGACAGAAAAGTTGAGGTAGGGGAGGGAAAGTGAAGAATGGGGAAACCCTGAGTTTTAGTCCTACATGGGCAGCCAGCCCCCTCATCCCTCATCCTCTGGGATGGGCAACCCATGAGACTGGACCAGGTGATGATGTCAAATCCTTCCTCCTCCAGAGTTTAACCATCAGACCTTGGGTGTCCTTGACTAGAGGTGAAAACAAGCTGTAACAGCTCCCTCAGACCATCTCCGTCTTTCTCATCCCCAGGTGCCATTACCACACTATCTGAATGGCTGATTTCCTAAGCAATCAGATGCAGCTTCTACTTAATCAGTACGATTGTATTCAGCATAAGAAAAAAGAAAAATCCTTTCATTACCATGTGCAGCTGGAAATTGCCTTCTTGCAGGAGGTCTATCCAAAGGAATTGAGGAACAGAGAAACTGGAAATTGCTGAAAGAATTACTTAATTTTCCCCCCCTGCCTGCTGTCTTCATGATGTCTTCAGAATTGTGAGCCCAAGGACAATTCCTGTGCAGTAATTCTGCTGGTGTTACCTCTAGAACTTAGAATGCTTTAGCTCTTTCTTCATGAACCCAGTTGTGAGGGTCTATACTAACCAACTGCCTGCGTATAATGAGGCTGCTGCAATAAATGAAAACACAACTTCCAACCTAGGGGGCTGTTGGGACCTCTTCCAAGTTTCCCTCTGCCTTCCTTCTGGGGTGGGGGTGGGGCCATCTACCCAGAGAAGTTCTCAGCTCTCAGAAGGTGTGGCAGGCTGTCACCTTCTGGGCTGTCTCAGCGGATTCCTTCCTTGCTACTTAGCCCAGGGGGTTTGGTTTTCCCATCCCTTCAAATTTTCACCTTGTAATTGAGTTTCTTTTAAAACAATTGGTTTTAATCACACAGGCAATTCATACATGTAAAAAAAAAAAAATTTGAACGGTAGAGACATAGGCCAGAGTTTGTACCTAAACAACATTCTCTGGGGATGTTGTTAAAATAGAAGTTCTGATTCACTGAGTTTAGGGTGGAGCCTGATTTCTAAGAGACTTTTCTTGGGAGGGTACCGGAGATTGAACTCAGAGCACTCAACCACTAAGCCACATCCCCAGCCCTTTTTTAAAAAAACATTTATTCTCAAGTTTTAGGTGGATACAGCATCTTTATTTTACATTTATGTGGTGCTGAGGATCGAACCCAGTGCCTTGTGCGTGCTAGGTGAGCGCTCTACCACTGAGTCACAATCCCAGGCCCCGCCAGCCCTTTTCAATATTTTATTTAGAGACAGGGTCTCACTGAGTTGCTTAGCACCTCGCTGTTGCTGAGGCTGGCTTTGAACGCTGTGACCCTCCTACCTCAGCCTTCTGAGCTGCTGAGATTATAGGTGTGCACCACCATACCCGGCTCTGAGGGATCTTTTCTAAGGATAAAGAACAGTGATTGAAAACACTCTTCACTTGCTTATAAGCCTGTTTTCTTTTTCTTTCTTTCTTTCTTTTTATAACCTTTTATTTTATTTTTTTTATATGGTGTTGAGGATTGAACCTAGAGCCTCACGTATGCCAGGTGAGCGCTTTACCATTGAGCCACAACCCCAGCCCCAAGCCTGTTTTCTTTTTGATGGACACCATTCCTTGCCTTTCTTCAGATACTTCTGTGCCATTTTATGGCCCTGACCTAACCTCATCCTTGGCTTAGGGATAGAGGCTCTGTCATAGTGGGATTCAAGGCCTCTAGCCTCCTGGGATAGCTGCTTGTAGCATTCCATAAAGTACTGTTGCCCCGCTGAACAGGTCTTTGTTGAACTGAATTTAGTTTATATAACAACCTGAATGATTTGGTCACTCTTTCAGGTGGTTGAGGACTTTTTGGTTGTGAATTTTTTTCACCATGTGCAGGATGACCCTGTTGAAATGGTGAAGAGGGCAAAGTTAGAGCTAGAATGCCACAAGATGCTATTTAAAACTACTGGTCAACTGACTTCATCAGTTGGCATTATATGAATTGATTGATCAGCACCTTCTCACGGTCTTATGACAACATACATAACAGCCTGTATGAAGGTCGTATTTGTCAGCTTTCTGTCATTAAAATGAACTATCTTAGGCAATTAATTTAAAAAGAAAAATGGTTTATTTTGGCTCATGGTTCTGTAGGTTCCACCAAGGTTGAGTGGCTCCCATTACTTTGGGTCTCTGATAAGGCAGCCATCATGGCAGGAACCAAACTACAGATGTTCAGACAAAACCACTCACTCATGAAGCAGAAAGCAAAGACAGAAAGAGATGGGGGTTCCAAAACTCTCTTCAGGGGCAAACGTCCAAGGACCTATATATAGAACTCCTATGAGGCTCCATCTCCTAAAGGTTCACAGCACCTCCCAACAGTGCCAGTCTGGGGAACAAGCCTTTAACACATGGGCCTTTGGGAAATGGTCAACCAAACCACAGCAGAGGTATAATCTGTTAACCATATGCTGTATGAGAAATTATGTCAAAATTTAATAGCTTTAAAAATATACACTAGCCATTTGTGGTGGCACACACTTGTAATCTCAGAGACTTGGGAGGCTGAGAGGCAGGGGGATCTCAAATTCAATACAGCCTCAGCCTTAGTGAGCCCGTCTTAAAACAAAACAACAACAAAAAGATCTGGAATATACCACAGAGGTAAAGTGCCCCTAGGTTCCATCACCAGTACTGCAAAAACAAAAGCAAAACCCCACATTTTGTTTCTCACAGTTTCTGTGGGTTAAGATTCCAGGTGTTGCCAGGCGTTGTGGTGTATGCTTGGAATCCCAGCAGCTTGGGAAGCTGAGGTAGGAGGATCACAAGTTCAAAGTTAGCTTCAGCAACTTAGTGAGGTCCTAAGCAACTTGGTGAGATCCTGTCTCAAAATAAAAAGGGCTGAGGATGTGACTCAGTGGTTAAGTGCCCTTAGTTTTAATCCCTGGTACAAAAAAAAAAAAAAAAAAAAAAGAAAGAAAGAAAGAAAAAGAAAAAAAAATCTAGGTATAGGTTAGCTGTCCTGTAGCCTAGCTCAGGGTTTCTCTAGCTCTCCTTGACTCATCACCTTACACCAGATGGTACCACATGGATGGGAGCCTGTCAGAGAGGAAGAGATCACATGGCAAGACAGGAATTTGGGGTGGGGGACAATGTTGCTACCTCCCACTTGGCCCATCTGTTAAAAGTCGCAGTACCACCACCTTGGGGAAGCTTCTAACACATGAATCCTCTGGGAAGAACCACATTCAAACCATAGCAGTTACCTTTAGAAAAAGAAGGAGAGAGGAAATAGTGGAAGTTTCCAGGACGGAAGCCAGACTTCTCTGAACAAATCTTATTTATATAGAGAGTTTACATTGGAACCATATAACTATTTTACATAATTATGTAACTAAATTAAAATTTAAAATCCCCCCAAAATTGAATCAAAATGGAAAACAAAAAAGACTAATTATATATTGAGTTGATGACTGACCTACATAAAGAGGAATTATTTCAAATGACTTTAAAACAGGACGATTTTGGTTTCTCATTCCTACTGCAATATTTTCTAAGTACAAAAAGAACTGCAAAGAACTTGGTGAGATCTTATCTCAAAATAAAATGAAAAAGGGCTGGGGCTGTAGCTCAGTGGTAGAGCATTTGCCTAGCATGTATGAGGCCCTAGGTTCAAACTCCAAAATTGCAAAAAACAAAAGTATCTTCTAGTTCTAGCTTCCAAAAGAACCAGAAACAATTAATGACCCGATAGCAATATGCACTCCTAAGTGTCCAAATTGTAACCTTTAAATGCCATTTCCCACTGAGAGGGACCATTACACTTTGAAGAAATGGCTGATTCAAGGTCTAGGTGGACTGGGTGAGATGACTCATGCCTGTAATTCCAGCAGCTTGGGAGGCTGAGGCAGATGGATCACAAGTTCAAAGCCAGCTTCAGCAACAGCAAGGTCCTAAGCAACTCAGTGAGACTCTGTCTCTAAATATAATACAAAATAGGGCTGGAGATGTGGCTCAATGGTTGAGTGCCCCTGAGTTCCGTTCCTGGTACAAAAAAAAAAAAAAAAAAAGATCTGGGTAGGGAATTTTCCTCTTTCTTTTTTTCTTTCTTTTTTATTTTTTTGTACTGGGGATTGAACCCATGGGTGCTTTATCATTGAGCTACATCTCTATCCCTTTTTAGTTTTTTTTTTTTTTTTTTTTTTTGCACTGTGGACTGATTCCAGGAATATACAACCACTGAGCCACATCCTTTTTTTTTTTTTTTTTTTTCAATTGTTAGACAGGGTCTTGCTAGATTGCTTAGGGCCTAAATTTCTTTGGCTAACCTTGTATGTGCAATCCTTCTGCCTCAGCCTCCTGAGTTTCTGGGATTACAGATTTATGTCACTGTGCCTAGTTGGATGGGGAATTGACAGAGTTGTCATATTAGAAAACAAAGAGGCTATTGAAGATGCAATAGTCGTGATTACCTGACTCAGATATTAATCTTCTGGTTTTTTTTTTTTTTTTAGAGAGAGAGAGAGAATTTTTTTTAATATTTATTTTTTTAGTTTTCGGTGGACACAACATCTTTATTTGTATGTGGTGCTAAGGACCACAGGCCGAACGCATGCCAGGCGAGCGCACTACCACTTGAGCCACATCCCCAGCCCCCAGAAATTAATCTAAAGGGCTTCTATTGACCGAACATGGGACAATTTGAACATAAAATATATTAGTTAGGTGTTGTGGTGTGTACCTATAAGTTCCTTGGGAGGCTGAGGAAGGATGGTTTGAGGCCGGTGGTTAAGCACCCCTGGGTTCCATCTCCAGTACCAAAAAAAAAAACAGAATAAAGGCAGGATGGGCACAGTGACATATGCCTATAATTCTAGATACTCTGGGGCTGAGGCAGGAGGATTGCAAAGTTGAGGCCAGCCTGGGCAGATTAGTGAGACCCTGTCACAAAAGATCAAAGTGGGTGGGGATGTGGCTCAGTGGCAGAGTGCTTGCCTAGTATGTGCCAGGCCCAGCGTTCAATTCCTAGGACTGCCAAAAATTAAAAATAAAATTAAAAAGTAGACTCGTACACATACTTTATACCATCTTTATTTTATTCATGGTATCTATTTACTGGAAACAAACCAAATATCTACCAGGTGCTGAATGAATAAAGGAAATAAGATATTTCCATATAATGTAGTATTATCCATCAAGAAAAAAAATACTGATATAGTAACAACATGGATGAACTCAAAAGCATTATGCTGAAAAAGACAGACACCAAGAGTACATGCTGATTGACTGCATTTACATTAGTCCTCAGAAAAGACAGATAAAAGCAGTAGAGATAGAGATTGAATCAGTGGTTGTCTGGGAGTAGGAGTGGGGAATAACTAGGAAGGGACATAAGTGAAACTTGGGGCGTGCTGAAAAAGTTTTTGATTGTGGTTTTATTTATTTAAATTCATCCACTGTGCATTTAAATGGATGCATTTTATTACATGTTAAATTATACCTCTCTAAAATTAATTAAAATGTAATTGGAAGGCTAAGGATGTAAGTTTGTGTTATGTGTGAGGCCCTGGGATCAAAGAGAGACAAAAGTGCAATTGGAATAGAGGGAAAGGAAATTATAAATAAATAAATAAATGGCCAGCGCTATCATGGTAGCACATGCCTATAATCCCAGTGAGTTGGGAGGCCAAGGCAGGAGGATCATAAATTAGAGGCCAGACCCAGCAATTTAGCAAGCCCTAAGGAACTCAGCAAGATCCTGTTTCAAAATAAAAACTAAAATGGGTTCCGTCCGGATGTGGCTCAGGTTTTAGCACTCCTGGGTTCAATTCCCGGTACAAAAATAAAATAAAATAAATGGAGGGTGGCTGGGGTGGGTAAGTGGCACTAAGGGAGGTGGTGAGGGGATCTTCTGAGGGAGAAGCAGAGTTCTAGCCAAGAT
The DNA here is from genome assembly GCF_048772815.1 of Callospermophilus lateralis. Taxonomy (NCBI): domain Eukaryota; kingdom Metazoa; phylum Chordata; class Mammalia; order Rodentia; family Sciuridae; genus Callospermophilus; species Callospermophilus lateralis. The sequence goes on along the minus strand of NC_135307.1, from coordinate 169,952,358 downwards.
AAGGGCCAAAAAAGAGGAGGGTGAAGATGCATCAGCTGGAGTGGGAGTGGGGAAGGAGTTCTCCAGGCTGGAGGGAGAGCAGATATGAAGGCTTCAAGGCAGCAAAGAGCCAAGGAAAATTGCTTTTGCTGTGATAATTATTTGAATGAAGACTAAACTAGAGATGTTTGGCCTACTTAACATAACAAAACATCTTTGAAGAATTTGAGTAGCATTCTTCAAAACTTAATGACTTATAATGAAGCAACCTCATCTACACAGGTCCCATGATGTCCTCCTGATGACACTTTGAAAGTCAGTGTACAAGGGTACGAGAGTAATATAAACAATATTTCATAAGTATGATTAATTTATCACTGTCATTAATGGAGATTGAGATTCTTTCACTGACTCTGACCAGGGAAAAGGTTCTGAGAGGGCAGCATCATAGAGAAACTTCTGTAGTGGGTCCATCTGCTCAAATAACATAGACAATTCTTCTTTTGTGAGTTTTAGCCTCTTTAGCTGCCTCACATTTGAGGATCCTTGAGCTCTGAGCCCTTATGGTAGAAAAACTATAATTCAGGTTTTTGGATCATGGAAAAAGGACAGGATAAGTGGCCTTGATAATGAAGGCTTGTCCTCCATCATGATTATTTTAAGAGTTGGTTCCAAGTAACGGAAGGCAGTGTAAGCTAAATTAAGAAAAGGGGGAAGACTTAAGAAATTTATTTTAACATTACAGGGAAGACCCACGGAACCTGATGTGAATGTATTCAGGCCAGGGAAGATAGAAACGGGTGGAATGGGGAAAGCTGGCCAAGGAGTCTACTTCTGTGTTTTGTTCTCCATCTGTTCATTTTTGAGTTTCCCTGCAGACCAGATCTCTTGGCTTCTTTGCTTGCATGGGGGATGTGGCATCATGCTTTGAGGGGTGATCTCTGCTCCAAGGTGATGGCAGGATAAGGTACAAAGATGGCTGCTGGGGTCCAATCTGTGATGTGTAGAGGTGGAGGATTTCTTGGAGAATAGAGAATAGCTGGTAGCTGGGCAGATATGGAAGACTGTCCACCACAATGTTGGGTTGTTAGGGGATCGTGAAGCTGCTATTGTCACTGCAATCATTAGCTACCATATTCTCTGTGTGCATGTGTGCATTCATACATGGGCACACACTTAAGTGTGTGGGTGAATCTGTGCTTACTCTGTGAAAGTCCCTTTTGGGGATGTGAAAATGCAAATTCATATTCTAATAGCTTTCATAATCTAGTTGAGTCTATAAAAAGTACACTAAGACTTTTAAGTCAAGGAAGTACGTGAGAAATGCCATAAAGGGTGACATAATATAGGCTTTGGAGTGTAGATTAGTGGTAGAGTGCTTGCCTAGCAGGCATGAAACCCTGGGTTTTATCCCCAGCACTGGGGAAAAACAAATAAGGCTGACCTAATATAAAAGGTCATAGCAAATGTGGGTAACTGGTGAAGATTTTAAGGAAGAGGTATCACTTTGTTGTGCCGTGGAAGCTGGGCTGGATTTTGATAAGTAGAAGGAATTTGGTAAGTGGAAAGGAATTTCATGTAGAGACAAAGGATGATCTGGTTTAGAGTTGGGTCAGAGTAGAGCTTATCTGGAGAACCTGAGACTTGTTTTGTTAGAACATGTTATGCAAGCATCCGGGAAGTAATAGGGAAAAGTGGGAAGATGTCAAAAGTGGGGTTCTTTGGATGTTAAGTTGTTTGAACTTTACTTTGTAGAAGAACCATCAAAATATTTTCAACAAAAATAGGATTATAAGCAGAACAATCTTTAATCACACAAATTTGGGAGTTTGGGGAGGAGAGAAAAGGCAACCTTTTAGGAGGCAAAGAAAATAAATTACTGATTAGAGCCTTTTCTCTAGGATGGCCACTATACATATGTGACTATTAAACACTTGTAATATGACCAATGCCACATGTTGAACTAATATTTTGGATATGCCCAATTAAGTAAAATATAATATTAAAAATAATTTGTGGGCTGGGGATGTGGCTCAAGCGGTAGCGCGCTCGCCTGGCATGCGTGCGGCCTGGGTTCGATCCTCAGCACCACATACAAACAAAGATGTTGTGTCTGCCGAAAACTAAAAAATAAATATTAAAAAATTCTCTAAAAAAAAATTTGTTCCTTCTTGCCTTTTTAAGCATGGCACAGAAATGTTTTAAGTTACACATATGGTTTACATTATATTTCCTCTTGAACAGTGCTGGATTCAAGCGAATGAGAGGAAGAATCAAGTTACAGCAATGGAAAGAAAGGGCAGTACCTTTAAGAGAAGTACAGAAGCTTAGAAAGTGGGGAAGTAGAGCAGTTTAAGAAAAATCAAGACAAACTTGTTTTCAAGGGACAGATGCTTCTATGAATAGGTTTATTTGGGAGTGAAAATAATCCCAGTTATCGAGTTTTTCACAATAGAAAGAAGCATTGCCTTTAATATAACTGGCAAGTGATATTATTCTCAGAGAGGAATGGCTTAAAGTGTGTTCTGAGGAATCAGAAGTTCTGTGAAAAATAGTTCTGTAGTTAATTACTTTTGGGAATCACCCACATGACCTCCACACCCCAGCCTCTTCTTAAAGATTTATCATGCTTTCATTCAGCATGTTAAAAACATTAAGAGGTTGCACTTAAATTTTCTTGTATTTTGCAAACTTACTTGAACACAGATTCCTTCTCTAAGTACTATTAAAGGATGAGACCATTACAGTTGTCAAAGAGTTAATAGTATCCCATCAGGAATATTTATCAAACATAAGATAGGCCTCGAATGTGAAAAACAATGAAAAATAGTCAACCCTTTTCTTCTTTTTTTTCCCTGGGTGCCAAGGATGGAATCCAGGGCCTCATGCATGCCAGGCAAGTGCTGCTCTGTCACTGAATTGTGTCTTCAGTTCCTGTTCAATCCTTTTAATATTTGGAAAGGGATTGGATCTTCCATATCTAGAAAATTCAAGTTGTTCTAAAATTGTATTTCATCTTGAATTTTCTTTCTCTATTTGCTTGAGACTGGTTTTGCGAAAGCAGTCAATGCTTTTACATTGCTTGTGATGAGCTGAGGTGGGACCACCAAAATGCCACGTTCTAGTTAGTGTATGTGTGTGTTTGATGGATAGTGCACATCTGTCCTAGTGACTTGGGAAGCTGAGGCAATAGAATCATAAGTCTGAGGCCAGACTGGCCAATTTAGCAAGACCCTAACTTGGAATTAAAAATAAAAAGGCCTGGGGGTATAGTCAGTGATAAAGTGCCCCTGGGCTCAATCCATAGTACTACCAAAAAAACAACCTGCCCCGCATCTCTATTCTCTTTGATAGAGGAATCTGGGCCAGCATCCAAGTCTTGGAATAGCATCTAGGGGCTTAAGAACTTCAGGTTTTTCATTTCTTTGAATGGGTGAGAGAGGGAGATGCACGCATACTTTTACGCTGTAGAATAAAGAACCTGGGATTAAAAGAGATCTGATCTACACTATGTCCCTAGCATCACTAAAAAAAAAAGTAAAAAAAAAAAAAAAAACTTGGTCTAGAAACCTCTGTGGCCTCTTGCAATGATATCTTAATTTTTATTCTCCAGTGATGCTCTACTTTAGCTGAAATGCCAACTCAGGGTCTATCTCCTGGCTCTTAGAGAGTAGAAATAAAGAGATGAGGATGCCAATCACTGGGTGCTACAAGACTGTGGAGTCCAAGATGTTGCCCTGGGTCCTCTCCCTTGTGATATTCACATCCTTGTAATACTAACCCATAGTGATTAGAACTTATCTGTGTGATAGGATAAACAATGGAGTCTGAGTTCCCAGCTAGGTCATAAAAGACACTGCAACTTCTATCTTGTTTTCTCATGGATCACTAGGTCTGGGAGAAGCCAGTTGCTACACTGTGAGTATACTCAAGCAACCCTTTGGAGACTCAACTGGTGAGCTGAGACTTCCTGCCAACGGCCAGTACCACTTTATCAGCAGGATGACAACTAGGCAGGATCCTCCAGTCCATTACATCTTCAAATGACTGCAACCGCTTAGAAGCTCCTGAGCCAGACCTCCCAGTTAAGACAGTCCTGATTTCCTCTCAGAAACTGAGATAATACATAAATATTTATTACTGCCTCAGTTGAAGTTTGGGGGTTATTTTTACCCAGCAATAGGCAACTACGACAGATGAATGATTTGTACGATGTTTCATTATAGAAATGGTTCTAGATTTGCAAGGCCTTCCTTTAGCATAAGGTGAGTTCCTCTGAAGTACTATGCTTACCATGTCCATTTGCTGTTTACTCTGCAGTATACACCAGAAAAATGGCTTCTCCTGGACTTAGAAGAGTGATAAAGAACTTAATAATGCTATCTAAAAAATTTTAAAAACCTATTATAATAACCATGGAAAAGTGAAACTTCTTAATTGATATTTTCATTGTGAAGTAAAGTTGAAAAAATAGAATAAATAAAAAGGAGACAAAAGGAAGGACAAGAAAATATAATTTTAATGTGAAGTTCTGCAGAACTTTCCACGCCTGTCACTTCCCACATTAGTTCCTCCAGGCTTATTACTCTCAAATTTCTGGGAAATCTATAAATCTTTGGAGTTACTTTAAATTCATCCAGTTATGAAAATTACTTGTGCACTGTTAATTACACCATGTAATAAACAGATTAAGCAAAGAAGTAGGGTATTTTAGGAAATTTATAATCTAGGGTACTTTCCAATGTTATCTACTGACCAAATAATGAAGACCACGTCAGCCTAAGGATCCTGAGATTGACAAGAGTACCATAAACCTTTAAAAGCAGAGCCTGAGAACCCCCCAAAATGTCTCTCAGTCTCAAAATGGTCTGCATTTTTCCTTAAATGTGCATTTCTTGTTCTCCAAAATAAACTTCTGTGCCTTTAACTGACACATCCTTAAATTAATTTCTGCTATCTTTGTCAAGAAGCTCACTTGTCCTGAGTTGAGATTCCCTTCTCCCAGGAATCCTTGGATCTCCTTCTGTGATGATTTCACTTTTTTGGGGGGTGGTGGTGGTAGTGTACTGGAAATCAAAACCAGGAGCACTTTACCACTGAGTTATACCCCCAATCACTTTTGTTTCTTTTCTTTTCAATTTTTTTAAAAAAATTTTTAGTTGTTGATGGACCTTTATTTTATTCATTTATTTATATGTGGTGCTGAGAATCGAATCCAGTGCCTCACACTTGTGAGGCAAGCGCTCTATCAGTGAGCCACAATCCCAGACCTTTAAAATTTTTTGAGATAGTCTTGTTAAGTTGCCCACTCTGGCCTCAAACTTGCAATCTTCCTGCCTCAGCCTCCTGAGTAGCTGGGACTACATGCATGCACCACTGTGCCTGGCAACAATTTCTTTTTTCTTTTTTGTGGTACCAGGGATTAAACTCGGGGGGAACTTAACCACTGAGCCACATCCCCAGCCCTTTTTATTTTTAAATTTTGAGACAAGGTCTCACTAAGTTGCTTAGGAACTTGCACTTGCAATCTTCCTGCTTACAGCTTCCCAAATTGCTGGTATTACAGGTGGGCACCATCATACTTGGCCAACAATTTCACTTTTCAAAAATAAAAATCTAAGCTTACTCATGGAGTTGTTTACCTTACTTTGCTCCAAGGCAAATATTCAATTACTCTTTTCAAAAATAAATAATTTAAGTATAACATGTATACAGAAAAGTGCACAAATCATAAGTTAACATCTTGATGAAATATTACAAAGTGAACACACTTATGTAACCACCAGCCATCAAGGAAACATCATCACCAGCCTCCTGGTCCCTTTCATTACTTCGTTCCTTCTTTCCCTAAAGTAACCATCATCCTCACCTCTCACATCCTCTACTAATTTTGAACTTAATTAATTTATTGTAGTGCTGGGGATCCAATCCAGAGCCTTGAGCACTTGAACATGCTTAGCAGGTGCTCTAACACTAAGCTATATGTATCCCCAGCATCTGAACTTAATATCTGAACCATACAGCAGTGTGTGTGTGTGTGTGTGTGTGTGTGTGTGTGTGTGTGTGTACAAAATATACATATTTTATTTTTTGATACTGGGGACTGAACCCAGAGGTGCTTTACCACTGAGCTACATCTCCAGCCCTTTTTATTTTTTATTTGGAGATAGGGTCTCACTAAATTGCTTAGGGCCTAAGTTGCTGAGGCAGGCCTTGCACTTTTGATTCTTCTGCCTCAGTCTTGAGTTGTTGGGATTACAGGCATACACTACCTCGGTTGACTCAGTATGTATTATTTAGTTTTGGTTTATTTTGCTCAATTTATTTGCATTTCTGATTTAGGATTAGAAACAAGCTATCTTGTTGCTATTGGTATATGCTTCATCTTTTTAGATAAATTTTAATAATTGCCAGATTGTCAGCAAGTTCACAAATACACTACAATAGGTGAAGACTAATACACATATTTAAGAGGAGAAAAAGTCAGTATTTATTGGAATTTCACTGAATCTGTTCCTTCTATTGGTATGCAAAAGGCAGACAGTAGCTGAACTTCTCAGGAGTCTAGGGTATCATTTTTTTCCCTCCCTGTGCTGGGGATGGAACCAAAGGGCTTCCTCTCTGCCAGGCAAGCACTGTACCACTGAGTTACATCCCCAGACCTCTGTCATTTTGAAAGCTGTGTATTTTAGATAATATGCCTCATCATTCACATCTTTCTGTTGGAATAAAGTGAGATGTGAAGGCACTTGGTGACTGCAAAAACACTACACAGATTCCTGGCACTGTTTTGATGTTGGATTGCCTCTTGGTAGCCAAGAGATGATGAAGATGATTCTTTGGTTCTTCAGGATGATCTATGAGAATTCACAAACTTAGATGGAAGTTCCCTCAAGTCAAGGAAGACCATATTTTGGGGGCAGGGGTAGGAGGCAGAGAGAGATGCGATGTTGGGCACTAATATGTAGAAGAATAGCTACAGGTGTTTTTGATTCTAGGAGGTTCATCTGGAGTGGGTTCTGAAGGAGCTGGAATTTCAAATTAGGAAACAGGGTTTCCAATCATTCCAATGGGGAGAGGTGCTCTGGAATGATCATGGGAATTCTATTACAGGAAACTTAATCTTCTTGTTCAGCCTGCTACTACCAGTCATGATAGGAGACGTGAAAAAAGAAAGGCTATGGCCCTTCAGTAGATGAATGGATACAAAAAATGTGCCATACATACGCAATGGAATAATACTTAATAATAAAAAATAATAAAATTATGGCATTTGCAGGTAAATGGAGTTGGAGAAGATAATGCTAGATGAAGTTAGCCAATCCCAAAGAAACAAATGCCGAATGTTTTCTTTGATATAAGGAGGCTGATTCATAGTGGGGTAGGGAGGGGAGCACGGGAGGAATAGACAAACTCTAAATAGGGCAGAGGGGTGGGAGGGGAAGGGAGGGGGCATGGGGATAGAAATGATGGTGGAATGTGTTGGACATCATTATCCAAAGTACATGTATGAAGACACAAATGGTGTGAATATACTTTGTATACATCTAGAGATAGGAAAATCTTGCGCTGTATATGTGTAATATGAATTGGTGTTTTTAAAAATATATATTTATTTTAGTTGTAAATTGATCTTTACTTTATATGTGCGTTGAGACTCAAACCCAGGGCCTCACACATGCTAGGCAAGTGCTCTACCACTGAGCCACCACCCCAACCCCTGTAATATGAATTGTAATGCATTCCGCTGTCATAATTTTTTAAAAAAATAATAATAATAAAAAGAAGGACTATGGCCCAAGGGTCATTATAGAGTCTTCGGGTAGGCACTTATTGGATAATTAGCAAGCAATATAAGATCACAGACCACTTAAACTTGACGGGGTTGAGGAAGTACCTTGGGGATATAGGGCTTAGGCAGCCTTAGGTGGAAGGAATGCCTGGAAGGGCTTTTGGTATACAAAAGATACTGGGGTCTCTGGGCTGTAACCATTTTTGCTCTTTAACAGAAAAATGAAGACGACTAAAGTGGGGGAAAAATCCAAGTTCCAAGGCGGCCGCCAAATCCTTCTATGTCCCCCATTACACCACAGCGAAGTGGCTCTGGGTCTCCTTCAAAAAGCCAACCCAACTTCCTGGCTCCCACACACCCTCCTTCACCACAGGAGGATGGTGAAGGATTTATATCCCTCCTCCTTCCTCCAGTTGCCATGGAGACCAACCCCAGTCCTTTCATTCCTTCTGGTACCCGGAACATCTCTCCAGCATAGACGGAATAGGAGAGGGGCTTAGATGATACAAGCTAGGGGAGGGAGTCTAAGTGCAAAATAATGCGGAGGGGCTGGAGGCCTCGAGGGTAGCTGCGGAACCAGACCCAGGGACAAAGGCTTATGTCCGTCGCGGTTCAAGCCCTTGCATCTGCCAACGACTGGAGGCCAGTCGCTGAGGGGGCTCTACTGGGCTGGAGGATGGCAGGACGGCACGAGACAGGAGGGAGCACAAGGAGCAGCGAGACGGGACACGAGGGCGTCCCGGGAGAGTTCCGGAGGCCGGGGCACCGATCTGCCCCGGGGTGGGGGAGACTGGGTAGGGAGGAAGGAGTTCGGCCCCTCCACCCACGCGCCCATTGGGCAGCGCCGCCATCACTCCCCTCTCCGCGACACCGCCTCCTCTTCCGCGGAGCCCAGATACTCCTCTCCTCCGCCACCTTTTGCCCCGCCCCGTCCTGGGAGACTCTCATTGGACGGGGGCGCGGTCGATCCGACTTGAGTCAGAGATTCGATTGGACAAGAGGCCCTTGGGCCGCCCCTAGCCTACTTGGATTGGCTTGATGTGCCTTGGCGCAACGGAAGAGGCGGCCGGCCCAGGGTGCGCCTCTGCTCAGGCTGGACTGCCGCGGAGGAGGCAGGAGGATTCCGGCGCTGGGGGGCTGGCTCGGGCGGCAGCGGTGGCTGCTGCGGATGGGAGCGGGCCGGCTCGGCGCGCCCATGGAGCGCCACGGCAGGGCCGCCGCCACCTCAGCCTCATCGGCTGGGGAGCCGGCGCCCGGGGGCCCCGAAGGGCGGCGGCGGGAACCACTGCGGCGCCGGGCGAGCAGCGCGTCGGCGCCTGCTGTCGGCGCCTCGGCGGACGGTGTGAGGCGGGATCGGCCCAACTCCTACAGCGACCCTGCCTCGGTCCCCCGCCCGCGCATCGAAAGCCTCCGGAAAAAGCGGCCGCGTAAGTGCCCCACGGGGCGCCCTGCGGCTCGCCCAGCCCCCTTCGTTCCCGGCTGCCGTTTTTCCCGCGCGTGGACAGTGCCCCCGCACGGTGGTCCCACGTTGGTGCGTGGCCTGATGCTGGGCTAGAGGGCTCGAGTTTCCCTATCGCGGAGCCTTCAGAATTGGGGCCCCCGTCGGGCCCTCGCGGCCATTGGTCTGCGCTTCCCCCTTGTTGCAGTGCCAGGACCCTTCCTCCCTCTCCTTAGCTCCTCGGGCGTTCTTTTCCAGAGAGTCACATGATTTGGTCCTCTAGAAGGCTTCTTTTGATTTGATTCATTTTCATCGCCTTTCTCCCCTCCCCCAAAATCTTTTGACTCCTCGGTGTCTGTCTTCCGTGGATTTCCAGAGAGCTGCTTTCCGAGACGTTGAATCCTTTTTATCTTGCCATTTCGAGCTTAGCGGAAAATGATTAACCGCCCCTGAGTCGCTCCCAGCCTAAAAGTGGATTCCCTGTTTCTTGCACCTTTAAGGTTTGGCTGCTTTTCTTCCCTTGAGAATTCAGGTCATCTCACACCCAGATATCTCTTGTTTTCCTTCCATCTATTTGCAGGTAGTCACGATTCAGGGCTGTAGCATTTTGGGCCTTACAGGTTTTAGTTTTGAAGGGAAGACTACATCTTCCTGAATTTTGCCTTGGGAGTTGCATTTGCTTTTTCCAGAGAACGTGTTTCTCCGTTTTATAACCAGGTTTCTTTTTCTGCATTTTCTTTTCATTCCTCCCTTTACAGGTCTTCATTTCAAGACTGCTGTCTCACAGCCATTGCTACTGTTGAAAGTATCAGTTGCCCTGATACTGTAATATGAGCTTTACATTGTAGTGGGGTAGATTTGCTGATGGTGGTGGTTGCTAAATTCCTATTTGAGGAAATCGACTTGCTTAAATGCAGATTGTGAGAATGAGGTTAAGTGGCAGGAAGTGGGTGAACTCTGTGTTAATCTCAACCACTCAGTTTGCTTTTTCTTTTATCATTTGTGATTTGGGTGATTAAATGTAGCTCTGTTTTGCTATAGAAGGTTTGGGAATTTTCAGTTCTTTCGTCCTTTCCCGTCTTCTTGCAAAAGATTTGGAAAAAAGTCTCAACTGATTCCGGTATCAGAGTTAGTTATCTAGTTTTTGTTTTGTTTGAGAAGCACCTGATTTTAAATAGTGCAAACCATTAGTTCCTTCATGTGTTTTTCTTCTACATTTCTTTTCTTTTCTTCTTCTTCTTTTTTTCTTTTGGGTACCGGGGATTGAACTCAGGGGCACTCAACCACTGAGCCACATCCCCAGCCCTATTTTGTATTTTATTTAGAGACAGAGTCTCAGAGTTGCTTAGTGCCTAGTGCTTGCTGAGGCTGGCTTTGAATTCTCCATCCTCCTGCCTCAGCCTGCCAAGCTGCTGGGATTACAGGCATGTGCCACCATGCCCAGGTTCCTTCATGATTTTGTATTATATGGTTGAAGATGTGTGTGTAAATTTCAGAGATTCAGCAAGTAAGAAACACAGCTATATAGAGAGCCGTTTGTGATCATTAACCACAAGGATCATAAGTGTTGTATTTTGGATGTTTGCATGGGTCAGTACTTTTCTAAGGTCTTTAATAACTCATTAGTCCTCAAAGCTCTGAGGTAAGTAGGTAGTATTCCATTCATTTTACAGATGAGAAAATGGTCATGTTTGCCCCAAGTTGATTGGTTAGTGTGTGGTGGGATAGAACTGTAAACTCAGGCCCAGAGTGTTGGTGCATACTAGTAATCCCATCTACTCTGAGGCTAAAGCAGGAGGATCCAAAATTCAAGGCCAATCTAGGCAACTTAGTGAGACCTACTCTCAAAATAAAACTTTAAAAAAGGGTTGAACATGTTGCTCAGTGTTAGAATGCTTGTTTAGCATGCTCAAGGCCCTGGTTTCAATCCTCAGAACTGGGAGTGTGAAAAGGAAAAGAAAACAAAGGAAATGTAAACTCAGGAATTCTAGCTTCATTGCTTCTGCTTCTAACCACTGTGTTTTACTGAATTGTTGATGTTCATTTAGTTGTATCTTGATTGCTCTAAGACCAAACACAAGCGTGATCTTTTGAGCTCAAGGCTCTTACTTGTACTATGGAAGTACTTTCAAGTATTGAGCATAAAAATAACCAGAGTTAAGAATGCACATTTCCTGGGCTCAATTCTTTATCTTTAGAATCAGAATCTGGGGAGAGGGATTGGAAAAACTGCTATTCAAGTCCAGGCCACTCTAAGATTCCTCTGGAAAACTGGTTTAGGCAGGGGGCAGCAGGGGGCAGCAGGGGCTGGGGGGGGTGGGCATTTTAAAGTGGCTTTGAAACTTAAAGAACTAAGAAGATAAATAGTCATGTTATAGGATTTATGTTTTGATTTGGTGTCCGATATTCATTGTGTTCACCTTCATTGCTTTCTCTGACAAATTATGAAGTCATCTTTCAGATAATGAGACTTGAAAAAGAGATAAACAATATATTATTTTTCCTTTGATTTGCACTTCTTATATTATCCTGGGGTTCACCTGTTAGATGGAGAGGCAGTTCATTGCTGCTGAATCCTTCAAGAATGTACTTTAGTTTTAAATTTGAAAATTCCATGAAGATGAAATCTTTTGTCTTTATTGGTACATTTGGCTGTGGAAAGGTGCCACCTTTTGGTTGGGGTTGGAAAATCTTGTTCTGATGTTCTTATGTTACTTGTCTAAGAGCACAGAGTCTAGTTATTATTTGAAATTAGAAGGAAACTAGTTTGTCTTAGAATTTTCATGGCCCTAGTTAGTCAAGTTCTGCTACCACATGTCCCTAGAGCAGTATGGTTCCCAGATTACTGGTCCTTCTTTTAGACTTTCTGCATCAGAATAATTAGGGATGAGGCTAGGCATGTGTCTATGTTCTTGAAAAGTTTTGCGTTTATTGGGGTGTATGTCTTAGGACTGAGAAAAATATCTAATGAAGATGGATTAAAAATAATGGAAACATGGGCTGGGAATGTGGCTCATTTGGTATAACACTGACTTAGCATTCATGAGGTGCTGGGTTTAATTCCCAGCACTGCAAAACGAAACAAGCCAACAACAACAACAAAAAACCATGGAAATAAGATAATAGTGATCATTATAGCTACCATTTTCCAGGTGCTTGTTTTGATATTTTATAAACATCTCACTTTGGTCTTATATACCCTGTGAGGTAGGGTTTTTTTTTTTTTTTTTTTTTTTTAATTCTAGATTAATTTTTTTTTTTTTTTTAATTCTAGATGAGGAAAAGGCTCAGTGAAATTGTCCCTTTGTCTAAGGCCAGGCCTTATTGAGTTATTGATGAAGGTTTTTTTTTCAGTGTTCGGGATGGAACTCAGGGCCATGAACTTACTATATAACTGCTCTACTACTGAGCATTGTACCAGCCTAGGGCTGGTTTTGATTCTAGGTGTCTGATTTTAGACCAAGAATGTTCTTGATCCCCATTTTGGGACTGGGGGAAAGAATATATGATGTAATCCAGAGCTGTGGTTGTAAGATGTTTTAAAAATTGTCTCCAACCCACCCCAATCCCCATTTCATGCAGAAGGGTCTAAAATAATTTAAAAAAATTTATCATACATACAATAAAATGCAATCTTGATAAACATGAAAACATACATTTTTATCAAGGGCCTCAGATGTGCAGCAGATGGGCAGTAGGTGTGGGAATCCTGGGATCATAGTACTCCAAAGCAGCGTTGGGGACTAGCCAGTTCTTTGATGTTAACTCCAAAGTATGCTATAGTGAACCAGGGAGATCTTTGGGACTTGCTGATTTTGGAATCATGCCAATCATGAGAAATCCTTAACCCTTATTAGTCTAGAAGGTAAGGTATACAGTTTTTGTTTGTAGCTTGATAATACTAACCTGCAAAAAGGGTTATTTTCCCTGTCTTTTTTTTTTAATATTTATTTTTTGGTGTAGATGGACACAACACAATGCATTTTATTTTTATGTGGTGTTGAGGATCGAACCCGGGTCCCGCCTGTGCTAGGTGAGTGCTCTACCGCTGAGCCACAATCCCAGCCCTATTTTCCTTGTCTCTTGAGGGAGCATAAGTGTTGGCAGAATAGAGCTGCTCTTGAGTCCATTGAGACCCTCCCCAAACCCCCTTTATCAAGCTCACCATTTCACCTGCAGTGAATTCACCTAAGGAATTAGGACGGGCTGCCCACTAGGAGCTCAGGAACAAAATGGTTGATTTCCTATAGCTTTGTATCCCGTTATTGAGAAACAGAATGGGAGAGGATGTTTTTTAACTTAATGTTTTATCACTTTTTTTTTTTTTTTTTTCCATTGCTTGGAGTGGAAGCCAAGGCTTGCTCATGCTAGGAAAGCACTTTACCACTGAACTACATCCTCAACCCCTGTTTTAAGCATCACCTTTAAATCAGAATGAAACCCCCAAAGTAAATATGGCCCCTCACCTTGGATGTATAACATATATATAAAGTATTAAGCAAGGCCTAAAAAATAATCCAGTTATGCAGCTGTGTAAAATGGCACAGTGTGTTATTTTAGGGGTTATAGGTATGAAACATGTTTTTGAATAATATGGTTATTCAGTGTTGCTATCCCTGCCTCTATTTTTCTGGGAACATTAAGGCAAGAAGAGATAGATGCTATTAAAAATATTTTACTTAAATACTTTTTCCAAAGGAGAGAGGGAACACAGATAATTCACTATATGTTGTTGGAGAGAACTTTATCAGGTAGTGAAAAGAACGGCTATTTCTATTGGTCACTTAAAAGAGCAATGAGGTTTGTTAGACTTAAGTTAGAATAAACTGAGTACTTTGCAGGTTCAGAACTTGGAGTACCTTTGTCTTTAGGAACTGTTGTTTCTCAGTTTATTTCAATAAAACATATCCATAATATGAAAAGTCCCTTTTTAAAATTATGGCTTAAAGTTTGCTTTCTAAAAGTGAAAACCACTCTCAGTTTTTCAGTAGTCTTTTTTTTTAGTTGTAGATGGACAAAATACTTTTATTTTATTTTTTTTGTGCTGGGGATTGAACTCAGGGGGCCTTGTGCATGCAAGGCAAGCACTCTGCCAACTGAGCTATATCTCCAGCCCTTATTTAATATATTTTTTTATGTGGTGCTTAGGATTGAACCCAGTGCCTCATATGTGCAAGGCAAGTGTTCCACCACTGAGTTACAACCCCAACCCTTTCAATGGTCTTAGTTAATATTTGTGTGTTTACATTTCCTGAATGTAGAATTTATGATTGGGCATACTGATTTTAATGATGTAGTGTTTTGTAGGCATCCAGTCTTTGAGTTTAAAGCTATTTTGGGAAAAGAATAATAATTATTAAAGTGTTTTTTAATATTAGGCCAAAATCTTTTTTTAATATTGATTTTATTTTTTAAAAACATGACAGTGGAATGCATTACAATTCTTTTTTTTAAAAAATATTTATTTTTTAAGTGTAGATGGACAGAACACAATGCCTTTATTTTTATGTGGTGCTGAGGATCGAACCTGGGTCCCGCCCATACTAGGCGAGCACTCTACCATTGAGCCACAATCCCAGCCCACATTACAATTCTTATTACACATAGAGCACAATTTTTCATATCTCTGTTTGTATATAAAGTATGTTCATAACAATTCATGTCTTCATACATGTACTTTGGATAGTGATATCTATCACATTCCACCATCATTGCTAACCCCCTGCCCGCTCCCTTCCCCTCCCACGCCAGGCCAAGATTTTAACTGACTAGACTAGCCTACGGATTTGAGATTGCAGTGTCTTAACCACATATGGTAAAGGTGTAATTCCTAATGTTAGAAAATTGAGCACTCCCTTGCTCCACCTGGTACTGGGGATTCACACATGCTAGGAAGGCAATCTACTAACTCAACTGTATTGTATCCCCAACCCTTTTTTAAAATTTTTTATTTTGAGAAGAGGTCTTGCTAAGTTACCCAGGCTGACCTTGAACTTGGGATCATCCTGTCTCAGCTTCCTTAGTAGCTGGAATTACAGGTGTGTGCCTGGCCAGTATACCATTTAAATAGTGATAATATACTTCTAGTGTTAGATTTATTTATTAATATTTTATATTTTTTTGCTATGCTATTGTGTATTTACTTTTTTCATGTCATTTTGTTTTGCTTATGTATAATAGCAAAATGAAAAGCTATTGGTGTTTGTATCTGAATACCTTTAAACATTTTTGTTGTTGTTCTATTGGTTTTAATTAGTTTTCTTAGATTTATACTTTCGGAATATTGAGATAATCATGTTTTTTTTTTCCTTCAACTTATTAATACAGAAAGCCTCAGTAATTGGACTTTCTAATGTGAAAACCATCCTTTCATTCCTGAGAAGATTCTTTGCTGATCATGATGGTCTTATTCTTTATTTTACAGCTGGATTCCATTTAATAATTTAGTGTTTTTATATTTGGGTTCCCAGATGCCTTTGTTTTTTTGGTACCAGGAATTGAATCCAGGGGCTCTTAACCACTGAGCCACATTCCAACCCTTTTTATTTTTTGTTTTGAGATAAGGTCTCACTAATTTGCTTAGGGCCTCGCTAAATTGCTGAGGCTGGCTTTGAAGTTGTATTCCTCCTGTCTTAGCTTCCTCAGCTGCTAGGATTATAGATGCGCCAGACACTGGCCTCTCCTATAGTTTCAGTGTGAGATTATGCTGGAATGATAGAGAAACTTTGTCTGGAAACCAGTAGGGTCTGAAATTTTTATTCCCCTGGTGATAGATCTTTGACATCGTTAGAAACGTTTTTTAGTGCGTTTGATTGCCATGTTTTTAAGTCTTATTCTGAACTATTTGATGTTTTTTTCTTCCCACCAACTGATCCATGTTAGTGTACACTTTAAACTAACTGATTGCTATTGGCCTAAGATTTCTGAGCATGTACTTTTTCTTTTCTTTTTTAAAGAAAAGCCATATCTTCTTTTTCTTGGGTGTAGTTACCAGACTCTTGTCTGTTAGTGATGTTTTCAAAGCTTTGTTTTATTTTATTTTCAGTATGGGGATTGAACCCAGAAGCACTGTAACGCTGCCTTACATCTCCATCCCCCTTTTTTTTAATATATATATTTTTTAGTTGTAGGTGGACAAGTACCTTTATTTTGTTTATTGATTTTTATGTGATGCTGAGGATCAAACCCAGGGCTCCACAGGTGCTTCGCGAGCGCTCTACCGCTGAGCCACAACCTCAGCCCTCAAAGCTTTATTTTATTGATCAGCAGTACTGTAACTGTACACAATGATGTTTTTTTGTTTTTATTTACATAGTTTATCTTTAACATCTGCTCTTTTTTTAAAGTAGCTTTCAAATTGTGCATGTTTCCTTTAAACTGATACATAAAAATTGTACAGACTCATGTGGTTCTCTGTGATGTTTCCATACATGTATATACTGTATAATGTTCAAATCAAGGTAAATATCTTTCTCTTCAGATTATTTTTATTTCTTTATGGTGAAAACATTCAAGATCCTTTAGGGCTGGGGGAGTAGTAGCTTGGTGGTAAAATGCGTTGGGTTCAACCACCAGCATTTCCCATCCCCACCAAATACAGCACACTATTATTATTTACATCTAGTTGGAAAAGTTATGTCCCTTTTTTCTTCTTCTGGCATTACCTCTACATTTTTAGATTTTGAAGGGGGGTACTGGGGATTGAACTCAGGCCACTGAACCACATCCCCAGCCCTGTTTTGTTTTTATTTAGTTGCTTGGTGCTTAAAAATTGCTGAGGCTGGGTTTGAACTCTCGGTCCTCCTATCTCATCCTCCCTAGCTGCTGGAAATACAGGCCTGTGCCACTGTGCCCGGCTATTATACAATTTTTTAAAAAATATTTATTTTTTTTAGTTATAGGTGGACATAATATTTTATATTTATGTGGTGCTGAGGATTGAACCCAGTATCTCACGCATGCGAGGCGAGCGCTCTACTTCTGAGCCACAACCCCAGCCCCTACCTATATGTTTTTAACACATTTAAAGTTACTTCTCTTTCTTGTCTAGAATTAATCAGAATCTTTATGTTTTCTTCCTTTTTCCAACAAGGCAGAAATGCTGCTTGCTTTCACTTCCTACTCCTTTTTCTTCCTCTTTGACTTCCTATGTTGAAACCATGTAAGTATTTTAGTTCCAGATTGCTTGTTTTTCTAAAAGTCAGCTTGTGCTGGTTTCTCTGCTTATAGCCCATGGATGAAAAGTTTCTTAGAGCTCTTGGATGTTTTAAAATTACGTTGATATGCATATACTAATTATTGCAGAGGAAATCTTGGAGCAGTAAAAGTTGAGCTCTTTTGTGTGTGAAGATTTCTTTGCATTCCACTTGAAAGCTGGTTTAGCTAGATAAAAAGTTTCCAAATCCTTTTCCTAATAATTTTGAAGCAGGTACTCCATTGTCTTCCACTAGTGCTCCATTGTCTTCTAGATCTGTGTTGCTGTTGAAAAGTCTGTTTACTTTTATGAAATTTATGTATCTTTGCAGGGATTCAGTTTTTTCCTTAGGATTTCCTGAAATTTCAGTAGGATGTGTCTAGGTCTTCCTTTTTCACTAGTTATATATAACACTTGGTGTTTTGACCTGATGATTCATGTCCTCTCTTTTCCCTAGAAAATTTCTGGAACTTGTATAATAGAGGTATTGAACTTTATGGTTCTATATTCTGTGTATCTACTTTACCTTCATACCTGAGAGGCAGTCTAGAAGAATTTGTTTTGTTTTCCATTTTTTTCCTGCCCATTTTGTTGGTGAGAATGTCTATTAAGCTTTATTTTGGCAATAGTTTCTTTTATAAAAATGTGTTTTTTTAAGTATAATTTACATAGAGTAAGCTGCAGCCATTTAAAGTATACAGTTTCACCCATTTTGACACAAATATTTACCTAGGTCTTGCTAGGCATAGTGGCACATGCCTGTAATCTCAGTGCCTTGGGAGACTGAGGCAGGAGAATCTCAAGTTCAAAGTCAGCCTCAACAACTTAGCAAGACTCTGTCTCTTAATAAATAACAAAGGGTGGGGGGTGCTGGGGATGTGGCATAATGCCTCTGGGTTCAATCCCTGGTGTACAAGAAAAACCAAATTACCTAGGTATATAGACATACAACCTCCATACTCCCAACAATCACAATTTGGGTTGCCATGGAAAGTGTTTTTCTGCTTTTGTGCAATTTAGTTCCTTCTGTCTAGCCTGTGATCTGCTTTTTCTCAGATGCAGAAGTGATTGGTTTGCATTTTCATATAAGTAGAATTATAAAGTAGGTAGCCTTTTGTGCAAGACTGCTTTCACTCAACCTGTTTTTGAGATTCATGAATGTTAAGTGTGTAATAGTTTATTTTTTTGCGGGGGGGCATTTGAAATCATTTTCCTTTATAACTTGGAAATTAACATGGGTATACTTTATTTAAATTTCGCCAATTTTACTCAAGTTCTTTTGTGTATTTAGTTTTATATAATTTTTTTTAAATACCAGTGTTACAAGTTTTATCTTTTTTTTAATATTTATTTTTTAGCTGGACACAATATCTTTATTTTATTTTTATGTGATGCTGAGGATCGAACCCAGGGCCTTGCACGTGCTAGGTGAGCGCTCTACACCGAGCCACAACCCCAGCCCATAGTTTTATATAATTTTTATAATATGTTAATGCTTGCAACTACACTAATTAGCAGTCATTTTTAAATTTTTCATTTTTCTTTGGTAGCTTATTCTTCATGGATGAGATCTCATTTTATGCCTGAGGACATTTAAGATTCTCCTGATTGTTCTTGCAGTTCTTCAGATACCAAGTTTATCATATTTGTGGCATTTATTTCCCTTTGGTGACTCTAGCTTGTACAGTGGTCATCCCTGGTTTGAGTTTTGTTCTTCTGTCAGTGGATGCGGTTTCTATTTACGGATCTGTCAGGGTGGACTATAGAGGAGAGATGGATGTATGTGTGGCCAGATGTGGGGACTCCCCATTATTTGTGGCTAACAGTAGCTACCCAGATGTTATCTTGATTATGGGACTACAGTGCCACTGAAGAGTTTGTCTATGCAGGGGTGGAGTGGGGAGTATTGAAAGCGGGGAAGTGGGCCTGTCTATTTGCATGAAATGTATTTCCCTATATCGCTTGATCCTGCTTCCATTCCATGGCAGCAATCCTTGTTGGCAGCCTCAGTGGATCTTCCACCCTTGTATCCTCTCCCATCTTTGTAGCTGCTCTCAGTTTTAATAGCATTCCTCTTGGGAGGGTTGTGGACTGATATTACCTAGTTCTAGTAATATCACTTTTTTCTTTTTCTTTTTTTGGTACCAGGGATTGAACCAGGGGTACTTGACCACTAAGCTACATCCCCAGCCCTTTTTATTTCTTATTTTGAGACAGGGTCTCACTAAATTGCTGAGTCTGGCTTTGAACTCACTATCTTCCTGCCTCAGTCTTCTTGGCTGCTGGGATTACAGGCGTGCACCACCACGCCCAGTGTAATATCACTTCTTGGATTCCAGAATTATTTTAGAAAAGGATATATCAGTAAATTGATATTTTAGCCATTTCTAGGAATTAGGGTGGGAGAGGAAGGCATGTATATCTGCAGTACATTTTGATCCAACTTCCTGAAGTCTTTTTTTTTCTTTTCTTTTTGTTGGAGAGGATTTTGAGGAGACTGATGTTAACTTAAAGTCTATTGAAATCTTTTATTTTTAGGACATCATATTTTGAGAGAAATTAATCGTTGGAGCTTATTTGTTAGGTAGGGTAGGGAATTTCCTGTATCTTTAGTTTTAGTACTAAACCAGAGTTTTGAGTTCTCAATATTTCTTGTTTAAGCCAGTTGGAGGCATGAAGATTTTCATTCTCCATCTTTGTTTTTCAGATATGAGCTTATTGTAGTCATTTTTTGGTGGGGGAGCATTGGGGATTGAACCCAGGGGCACTTAACCCTGAGTCACAGCCCCAGACTTTTTTATTTTTTATTTTGAGATAGAATCTTGTAAGTTGATTAGGACCTCCCTAAGTAGCTGAGGCTGGCCTTGAACTTGTGACCCTCCTGCCTCAGCCTCCTGAGTCACTGGGATTACAGGTGTGTACCAGCACACTTGTTTTTTTTTTTTTTTTTGGTACCAGGTATTGAATTCAGGGGCACTCGACCACTTGGTCACATTCCCAGCCCTGTTTTATATTTTATTTAGAGACAGGGTCTCACTGAATTGCTTAGCACCTCATAGTTGCTGAGGCTGGCTTTGAACTTGCGATCCTCCTGCCTTAGCCTCCTAAGTCGCTGGGATTACAGCCACTTGGCTTATTTTTAAAAAAATATTTTATAGTACAGTTTGGACTTGTCTGTATAGGAAGGTTAGGTTGGCTCAATACTTTGATATTTTTCTTTTTGATCTTTGTCCTAGCTTTTTCCAAATCAGAGGCAGTCACATTTCTTTACCCCCTTTTGTATAGATTAATATCCCTTGGGGACCAGAGGGTGTGAAATAAGTTGCCAGCTGTAAACTCAGGTTTTTAGAAAAGCTGTTCTGACTTTTTTTTTCTTCCCTAGTTTTTCCATGGTTTGGCTTGGATATTGGTGGAACCCTGGTCAAGCTGGTTTATTTTGAACCCAAAGACATCACTGCTGAAGAAGAAGAGGAAGAAGTGGAGAGTCTTAAAAGCATTCGGAAGTATTTGACCTCCAATGTGGCTTATGGGTCCACTGGTATTAGGGACGTGCACCTGGAGCTGAAGGACCTGACTCTGTGTGGACGCAAAGGCAATCTGCACTTTATACGCTTTCCCACTCATGACATGCCTGCTTTTATTCAAATGGGCAGAGATAAAAACTTCTCGAGTCTCCACACTGTCTTTTGTGCCACTGGAGGTGGAGCATACAAATTTGAGCAGGATTTTCTCACAGTATGCATTTTTTAGCTTATATACAATTTATGGTAATTTGATTGTTAAAAATAATGCCAATTGCAAGTGGTAAAATTATTTCCATTTCTAATGGAACTTGAATTTTCTTTAGTGCAATGAAGAATAAATATAAATTAGTAATAGGAGTTAGCTATCTAGAGATAGCTGTGTTGATGAGAATCAGGACCTCTAAAAGCATTGCATTTTGTCATTCCTCTCCATGAATACTTATTGAGTCTGGGATAAACAGAAGAACAGTGAGCTTGAATAATAAGACTTAAAAAACCCTGTCATAAAATTGTTTCCAGACTCATCTATCACATGATTCTTCTGCCTTTCTATGTGCTCTGTGTTCACTGAGTCTGTCCACCACATCTGTCCCTGAGGGCAAAGGTCACCCAACACTTGATTTTGCCTTTTTTCTGTGAACAGCGAGCAAGGCCTTGAGCCTAGGTCTTTTGAGGATGGATGTCAGGATAGGTGTAAGAATTTACTAGTGAATGGCTAAGACCCTAACCTTCAGGGTTCAATACAGATTTAAAATGTCTCTAGTGACCATGTTTTTCATGCCACCTAATGAGAATATTAAACCAAAGGAGATTCTGCCTTTGTTTTATTCTACACATCTTTCTTTTTCCCTTGTATATCATTATTATATGGTTTGTGACCTTGTCCTCTTTCTTTGTTCTCTGTGTCCTGACTTTTTCCCTGTAACTGGCCGGAGTCGTCATAGTATGAAATTGACTTGAATTATTTAACAGGGTTTTATATTCTTTGTTTGGATTTTTCTTGGTTGCTGTTTTTCAGTGGTTTCTTTTTCCTCCTGTGAGTACAGGAGAGGTAGCCATAGAGAGGCTTATGTCCTTTGTGGAGGTCTTCTAGTGGGCTTTGGACTATAAACGAGAGGAGAAAACCTCTCTGTTTCTAGGATTCAACAGAGTTCTTTGCAACATACTTGAAAACTATTCAGGCTGTTAGAGGATCATGTTGCGTGATTATCCAAGGAGAGGATTCAAAGTGGATTTTATGCCTTAGGAATTGGCTCTTGGGAATTCTCTTTTGTATGCACCAGTGCTGTACTTTAAAACTATATGAAACAAATGCCTGTTAAATTGTGTATTAGGAGTGATTAATATTATAAAGAGAGAATTTTTTAAAATCTGAGTTTCTTTTTTAATGTGAATCATATTTTCTTATTTTATATTTAGTTTGCTTCTTGGCACTAAATTCATATTCTGAATAACTTGGAATAGTTAAATTACCTGTGAATTCAGTCATTGAATATGTCACTTGGGCTGAGATTCATTAGAAGTAATATCACAGCAGGATATCTAAGGATAAAATGAGAAATTGATTTGACATACACTATCAGAAAACGACTTGGGTTCTAATAGGCCACTGGTGTCAGATGATTTGGTTTAGGAGTGAAAATACTGGCACTTAGAGATGCAGGGAAGTCAACTTTGAATTCATCTTGACATGGGGGAGTGACTAGATGAAATGACAGTGATGAACACTTAAAGGGTTTTGGATTTGGTCCCAGGAGTAGCTTAATATTCTTAATTAATTAAATTAAGGATTCATCCAATGCTGTCCATTAACTCTTTTCATAACCCACAGTGGCTGTGAATAAATTGAATGTAAATGTAATCAAATGGGATTTGGATTAAAGAGGGAGAATTTGATGGGCTAAACTTGGTTATAAACAGAATCAGGTACTTCAGGGAGTTAAGCCTTGTAAACATCCAGGTGGTTCAGAAGTTCATAGACATGGCAGTCTGTATCAGCTCTCTTAAGTACTGTGAAAAGTTTATATATCTTAAATTTTTCTGTGCATAACTGTGTATGACACATGTGCGTGTAAACATGGTTTTAAAAAAAAAAAGTCAAATTGGGCTATATTTTATAAAATGGTTTCCAATTTGCTTTTTGACTGACAGCATGTCTTGTGATTCTTTCCATTTTAATACATATAGATCTTTATTCTTAATTGATATGCCAATTCCATAATGTTGAATACTTTCTTTATTAATTACTTACAAGGAATTAAGTTAAAAAAATGATTTCAATTTTGATATGGCTAACCCGACCTTCCCTAGAGCTATAATCAGTTTAAATAGGGAGTAATTTTCTAATTGGATACTTGAAGCCCTTTGGCTTTAGGTTAAATAGTAAGGTATGGCTTCTTTTGATACTGCTCCATAGACTTGAATCTGGTCTTTTGGAAAGCTGATGTCAGAGTCTTTATGGCTCCTGCAGTTGTCACCAGGTACTCTCTAATAGAGCTGTGGCTTAATTTGTGCACCTGCCTCATTGTCCCTGTGAATATAGATCTTGTTTTCTCCTTGACAAGTTGATGAGCATTCACTTAAGATTTTTGGCGCACTTCTTCAGCTGCTGCAGTAGTTTGTATGTAGAGTATATTTGGGTCTATGGGAGCAGGCGTCTATCTTGGCAGGCCATCCCTGTGTGTTGTCCCTAAATCTGTTCTGTAATGCTCTATATCAAATAATACATATCTGTGGGTGTATTTTTATGGTGTGTCTAACGTAGAGGGGATGTCTTTTTAAACAGAAGTTTTTATTTCTATTGGTTTGTTAAAAAGTCTGAATACAGTCTTATTTTATTACAGATAAGTGATCTTCAGCTTTGCAAACTGGATGAACTAGACTGCTTAATCAAAGGAATTTTATATATTGACTCAGTTGGTTTCAATGGACGGTCACAATGCTATTACTTTGAAAATCCTGCTGATTCTGAAAAATGTCAGAAGTTACCATTTGAGTTGAAAAACCCATATCCTCTGCTTCTGGTGAACATTGGCTCAGGGGTTAGCATTTTAGCAGTGTATTCCAAAGATAATTACAAGAGGGTCACAGGAACAAGGTAAGTCTTTTATAGAGAAGTCATTGTTTATTCTTAGTATCATATTAGGTTAACTGAGTTTTCAGGTATTATATGTAACTGTACCTGCAAGAACTGGTTAAAATTATGTACCTTTAATGTCTTGCTGAGGATTTTATTACTACAGTTTAATAAAATGTTGCATCAATAGACTCATTGATCAAGTTCATGGTCCTGGCCCTCAGTTGGTTTATGATGCACTTATACAAAGTAGATAAAATTACTAGGTAGCATTTTAGAAGGGAAAGTCCTGTAGATTTTGTGTGATAATTTAAAAAAATATATACATATTTATTAGTTGTAGATGGACACAATACCTGTATTTTATTTATTTTTATGTGGTGCTCAGTATGGAATCTAGTGTCTCACACATGCCAGGCAAGCACTGTACCACTGAGCAACAGCTCCAGTCTGAAATCTGTAGATTTTATTTTATTTTTTTTTTTTGAAATCTGTAGATTTTATACATCTGTACAAATACACATATTTACACATTCATGCACACATGTGATCAGAAGAAGGTAGTCTGAAAAGGGAGGAATAGGTGGAAGAAAAGAGTGAATATGTTTTGGTTTAAGAATCAGGTCACTTGAAAAACAAGGATCTGGGATTAGGATAATTTTGCGGGGGGTAACTGAGGATTGAATCCAGAGGCACTTTACCACTGAGCCACAATTTTTATTTTGAGACAGGGTCTTGCTAAGTTGCTTAGGGCCTCATTGAGTTTCTGAGGCTGACTTTGGTTTTGGGATTCTCCTGCCTTAGACTCTGGGATTAGAGTCACTAATAGGCATGTACTACCATGCCCAGCTAAATAAACATTTTTTTTTTTTTTTTAAACAAGAGTGAGCAAAATAATGAGAGGAGGCTGTGTGTGGTGGCACACATACCTGTAATCCCAGTGGGTTAGGAGGCTGAGGCAGGAGGATCATGGGTTCAAAGACAGCCTCAGAAATTTAGTGAGGCCTTAAGCAACTTGGAGAGACCCTGTCTCTAAATAAAATATTAAAAAGGGCTGAGTATGTGGCTCACATCTAGGGTTCAATCCCAGGTACAAAAACAAACAAACAAAAAATGTTGGAGAAAACAGATTAGTGGAGTCTGATGGGGTGCCAATGAGCCAGGGTGATTAAAGTGCTTGAATGAGAATAACTTCAGTGAATATGGGAAGAGGGAAAGTGAGACAGTGCCAGTGTGACTGGTCCCAGGTATGGGGCTAAACTGTAACTGAGGCTCTTTATACCTACTAGCACCCTGACTGCTCTCAGAACTTGGGAAGTGGGAGGGGCTGGAATTGTGGCTCAGTGACTGAGCGCTTGCCTCGTACATGTGACGCCCTGGATTTGAACCTCAGTACCACATGAAAATAAAATTAGAAAAAAAAAAAAGCCCTCATTAAAAAAAAAAAAGAGAACTTGGGAAGGGAGGCGGGCCCTATGTTTTACTGCTTGATTGTCTGATGAATGTGTCCATCCAAGGTGTCTATGAAGCAGACTTTTTCATATCACAGGCTTGTTTCTTACTGATGGCATCTGCAGGATTGTATTGGGGCAAGAGTGAATTGACGTGAATAGACGTGAACACTTTTAGGGGTCATAATTTTTACTCATCTATTCCTATTTTTTAAAAATATTGTACTTTATTGCTTGTTTTTAATTACAGTCTTGGAGGAGGAACTTTTTTTGGTCTCTGCTGTCTTCTTACTGGCTGTACCACTTTTGAAGAAGCTCTTGAAATGGCATCTCGTGGAGATAGCACCAAAGTGGATAAACTAGTGCGAGACATTTATGGAGGAGATTATGAGAGGTTTGGATTGCCAGGCTGGGCTGTAGCTTCGAGGTAAGGGAGCCTGTGTATTTTAAGTAGTATAGGAATATGATATTAAGTACCTGACATATGTTTTCTTTTAAGCAGCTTTATTGAAATATAATTTATATACTGTGAAATTACCTGGTTAAAGTGTGTAACTTAGTGGTTTCTAGTATATTTCCAGAACTGTGCAGCCATCACCATGATCCAATTTTGGAACATTTTCATCTCCTGGAAAAAAGGCTTATATTTATTGGCTGCCACTCCCTGTTTCCCCACCTCCAGCCCTGCCTAATTAATCTACTTTTTTTTTTTAACATTTATTTTTTAGTTATAGGTGGACACAAGATCTTTATTTTATTTTTATATGGTACTGAAGATCAAACCCAGTGCCTCACACATGCTAAGCATGTATTGTACCTCTTGAGCCACAACCCCAGCCTTTAATCTACTTTTTGACTCTGGATTTGGCCTCTCCTGCATAGTTCCTATTATATCATACATGTGCTGTTTTATGACAGCTTCTTTCACTGAGCATAATGTTTTCAAAGTTCATTTTTACTTTATCATGAATGTTTATTCCTTTTTGTTGCTGAATAATATTCCATTATATGCATATACCACATTTTACTCATTTATCAGTTGATAAACATTTGGGTTGTTTTCCACCTTTTGGCTGTTTTTTTTTTTCTTAATATTTATTTTTTAGTTGTAGTTGGGACACAATACCTTTATTTTATTTATTTTTATGTGGTGCTGAGGATTGAACCCAGCGCCTTGTACATGCTAGGTGAGCACTCTACCGCTGAGTCACAACCCCACCCCTTTTTGGCTATTTTTATGAATGATGCTGAATTTGGTGTACTTGTCTTTGTGTGGATACTTTTTAATTCTCTTAGGTGCATCTTTTTAATTAGGTGCATATCTAGGAGTGGAGCTTCTAGGCCACGTGGTAACTATGTTTAATCTTTTGAAGAAGTACTAGACTGTTTTCTAAAGTGTCTGCATTGTCTTACAACCTGAGTTTTTAAAGAGTGTTAAGTTTTTTCATGTCCTTCAGCCTGTTTATCTCTTTGGTCTTAGCTGTCTTAATAGGCATGAAGTGATTTTTTTTTTTTTTTCTTTTTAAACTGGGAATTCAGCACTTTACTGCTGAGCTACATCCCCAGTCCTTTTTATTTTTTATTTTGAGACAGGTCTCATTGACTTTGCTTAGGGCCTCACTGAGTTACTGAGGCTGGCCTTGAACTTAAACTTGTCCTGCCTTGAATTTACAGTTGTCCTGCCTCAGCCTCCTGTATCACTGGGATTACAGGTGTGCATTACTGTGACCACACGAAGTGATAGTTCATTGTGGGTTTTATTTGCATTTCCCTAATGGCTAGTGATGAACAGTTTCACATGTGCTTATTGGCCCTATGTCTGTTATCTTAACACCTATGTCTGTGTTCAAATCGTACCAATTTTTTCTTGTGGGGTACAGTTGCACAAGTCTGTAATTCCAGCAGCTCAAAAGGCTGAGGCAGGAGGATCACAAGTTCAAAACCAGCCTCAGCAAAAGTAAGGTGCTAAGCAACTCAGTGAGACCCTGTCTGTAAATAAAATACAAAATAGCGCTGCAGATGTGTTCAATTCCTGGTACCAAAAAAAAAAATTTTTTTTCTATTGTTTTTATCTTAATATTGAATTACAAGAATTGTTTATATGTTGAATACAAGCTCCTTATTAGAGATTCAGTTTGCAAATATTTTCTCTCCTTTTATTTTATCTTTTCATTTCTTTGATGGTGTTCTTTGCAGTATAGTTTCAAATTTTGGCAAAGTCCATCTTTGTTTTCTCTCTCATCTCTTGTGCTTTTAGTGTCATAGATAAGAATTCATTGTCTAAGATCGTGAAGGTTTACTTCTCTATTTTCAGTTCATATATTTAGGTCTGTTACCAACTTTGAATTAATTTTTATATATGGTGAGAAGTAAAGGTCCAAATGCCTTTTCTTCTTTATTGTGTTGCTATCTCGTTGTCCCAGCACCTTTTGTTGTAAAGAGTGTTCTTTCCCTATTGAATGTCTTTGGTCCCTTTGTCCAAAATCAATTAACCAGTAATTACATTGTAAAGGATTCCTGATCCAGTCCCAAAAGGAAAAAAAAAAAAAAAAGTGAGAGAGAAAAAAAAGAAAATCAATTGACCATAGATGTTTAGGTTTATTTCTGGACTCTTAGTTCTTTGTCACTAATCTGTCTGTCCTTAAGCCAGTATCACACTGCCTTGGTTACTGTAGCTTTGTATTAAGTTTTGAAATTAGGAAATCCAAGTCTTCTAACTTGTTCTTTTTTGGATATTTTAGGTTTCTTGAATTTCTATATGAATTTTAGGATCAATTAGGCAATATCTGCAAAGAAGAAAACTGAGATTTTGATAAGGATTGAGTTGAATGTATTGACTAGTTTACAGAGAATTACCATCTTAACACTGTAAGGTCTTCTGGTCCAAAAAGATGGAATATTGTTCCATTTATTTAGGTCTTTGCTTTTTGTTTCAACAGTGTTTTATAGATTTCAGTGTAAAAGCATTTACTTTTTTTTTTTTTTTTTGGTACCAGGGATTGAACCCTAGGGCGCTTAACCACTGAGCTGCACCCCCACCCCTTTTTTATATTTTGTTTTAAGAGTCAGGATCTTGCTGAATTGCATAAGGCCTTGCTAAGTTGATGAATCTGGCCTTGAATCTGCAGTTCTCCTTTCTCAGCCTCCCAAGCTTCTGGGATTACAGGCGTGTGCCACCGCGTCTGGCTACCATTATACTTTCCTTAAATGTTCCCTGAGTGCTTTATTCTCTTTGTTATTATAT
The DNA here is from genome assembly GCF_048772815.1 of Callospermophilus lateralis. Lineage (NCBI taxonomy): Eukaryota > Metazoa > Chordata > Mammalia > Rodentia > Sciuridae > Callospermophilus > Callospermophilus lateralis. The sequence goes on along the minus strand of NC_135307.1, from coordinate 169,923,660 downwards.
ATGGAATTGTTTTGAGATTGTGTAGCAATTCAATTGTATATTTAGGCACATGGATTTTAATAGAAGAAACACTCATTTATACATGTTGTTCACTAATTTTAGGCACTTAGTGCCATAGATTTTGTTTTGTTTGCAGCATTTGCTCATTGGTCCTGACTTTCTTTTTCTGATTGCCTAGGTTTTTGTTATGGTCAAGCAGCAATTCTTATGGTCAAGAAATTAACTTGACACTCTTAAGTAGCTCACTTTAGACTCAGCTGACCCCCTGCACTTTGCTTTGCTCTGATAAAGTAGTTTACTAAATGTAAATGTGAGCATCTGAGTAGAACAGCTATGTGTTTGGGATGGATTGCTGATAGAACTGTCTGTGATGGCAGAAAGGGTGCTGCCTTCCGTGGGACTATCTGGGTATCAAAGCTGGGTGTTGGTAGACACCACAGGGAAAGCTGCCTATTTATTTAGAATGCTTGTGGGCTCTATTGAAGCTGAGTTCTCTGAGCAGATGCTTAGGTGCTTCATCATTTGTGAGATAAGAAGTTGGAAGACGTGAACAGTATTGCCCTAAAGAACCGTTTTATCTTAGTAAAGTAAAATTGAAGTTCCATTGGGCTGTGTTGCCTTTGGTTTAGCAATGGGATATTTTTTTCCCATCACAGCTTTGGAAACATGATGAGCAAGGAGAAGCGAGAGGCTGTCAGTAAGGAGGACCTCGCCAGAGCAACTTTGATCACCATCACCAACAACATTGGCTCCATAGCAAGAATGTGTGCCCTTAATGAAGTAAGGGGACATGGGTTTTTTATGTTGCTCTAAGGAAAATACTGAACTTCCTAAGTGGCCCCACCTTGACGTTAAGCTTTTTTCTTCTTAGAACATTGCCTACATATAGTTGTGGTGGACTTTTGTTTCAGTGCACAGTTAAGATTTCTTCTAATACAGGTTAATCTTCACTGATTTATTTTTTCTTCGTACTGAAGATAACACTGCTACTGTCTAGGTAAAATGACCTCTTTTGAGGAGAAAGTAGAGGGAATTAGGAAGATAGCTAGTGTTGAGATGATGGGGAGTGGGGAGGTGTGCAGTGATGGGTAATGATGCTGAATCAAGACTCCATGCTCATTGGGAGCAGTAGAGGCTCAGGACAGGAATCCACAGAAGTCACTGAAGCTGGGAGAAGACTGAGCAGGCAGAGGAATGTCACCCTGGCTCCCCTCTACTTCAGCAGAGCTGTGTCTTTGTGCTTTCAGCTTCTTTACAGTGCTGCCTTGTAGCATTCAGGTCAAGCAGCATTGTACAGGGCTATGAAAGAACCAAGAATGGGCTGCCCTTGGGGAAAGAGAACTTAGGATCTAGTTGGTGCAGCTTGATGTCCCTATTTATACATTTTGTGTAAAGTTATTCTTTAGATAATACAGTCATGCAGCTTAAAAGGAAACCTCAGAAGACAGAAGGATTTTTCTCATTTTTAAATAAAAAAAAATTTGGATGGGATCAAATAATTAAATTTCTTCATTTTAATATAACACTTTTTTCTTTATTGCATGTTCCCTTTCCTGTGCTTATGTATTTTAAGGTAGCTAGCATACATACCATTTCATACATTTTACTTAAGTATTATACATTTCTTGGTTGCATATTTGATTGGGTTCATCTGTGTCATGGATTATTCACATAACTTTGGCATTTCACATGCTGGATATTTGGTTGCTTGCCAGTGATAACTCTTCAGTAAGCAGTTTTAAGTGTGAAACTACTCTTTGGCTCAGTTTTATTCTTGATATGGGACTTACTCAGGAGTGAGACTTCAGGTCTTAAGAGTATGACCATCTTATGAATCTTGGTGCATATTGCTGTGATACTTTACACACACTGTGCCTCTTTAGATCATCTTTAGCAATGAATTAATGGATCCATTATACTGCAGTTTTACTAATGTTGGGGGTAGAATTTCAGGTAGTTTTTTTTTTGTTAATAGTTCTATAATTTTGCTTTCTTTGATCATTAGTGAAGATGAATTTTTCCAACTTGCATATCTTGTGTGATCTGCCTATTTGTGTCGCTTTGCTCTTTTTGAATTGGGTTATAGTTTTTAATTGTGTAACAAATTTACTTAAAATTAGTTGTCATTTGTCATATTTAATACGAATGTCTTTCCTAATCTGATTTCTTCTTCTGTGACATTTTTGGGTATGCTTTTGCAGTGGGTCCAGAGTTGTTTGGGAATCAAAATTTCAGAAGTCTTGGACCAAATGGAATAAATTTGATCATCAGTCAAGTTGCTGCATGATCCTCTGTTGGGGTAACTTTTATGAGAAAACAGAAATTAAGATGCAAACTAATTGTCTTTTTTTGATGTGCTCAGAACATTAACCAGGTGGTATTTGTTGGAAATTTCTTGAGAATTAATACGATCGCCATGCGGCTTTTGGCATATGCTTTGGATTATTGGTCCAAGGGACAGTTGAAAGCACTTTTTTCAGAACATGAGGTAAGTAGATTTGTTTCTGGTGAGGTGTCGTATATACAAAAGTGCACAGTTGTAGTGGAACTTGAAGAATAGGTGAACTGGGTTGCAGTATTTCTTTCTTTCTTTCTTTTTTTTTTTTTGTAATTGTATGAGGTGGAGTTTAACTTTGTAATGTTTGAAAGCTTTTTTAAAAAATCTGATATATAGTACAAAGTAGATTTTTGGCTATTTTAATTGTAAGTTTAAGCAATTTTAAAGAAAATAATTTTTTTGTTGTTGTTGTCATGGTGCTGGGGATCAAACTCAGAGCCTGCACATGCTAGGCAAGTGCTGAGCTATCCTGTATTCTTTTTAAAACAATCTTTATTTTTTTCTCATTGCACTGACTCTGAAAACGCAGTTCTGGGTTTTTACTTTTTTCATTTTTTTGATGTCAGTTATTATGTATTGATATAAAATTCATGTACTATTTAACATGTATATTCTAAAAATGAATGGATCAGTGAAAAAACATTCTAGACTAGAACCACATTATTGTAAGAACAGGCTAGAAATGACAAAGTGGAGAGGAATCATTAAATTGTTCAACCTGATATCCTATGTTGGAAAGTGCCCTTTTTTACTGTTTTGGAAAAAATGGGACCAAAGCTGTAGAAGGGTTTCTCTCTTTTCTCTGTTTGGTTGTTGGGCAGTTGAACTATTAAGTGTTGTTGGAGTTCAGGTAGTACTACCATGAACATTTTTCAGAATTGTATGTGGGTATTTATTTTAAGTGTTTACATGGATTGACAGAAATCAAAGTAGGATTTGAGATGCTGTAAGTAAAGGTTATTTTTTTCCTTTAAAGTTGTTCCAAGTTTTTCTTTTTAAATTGTTCAAGTTCATAGTTAAAATCCCAACTACACAGAGTCCCCATATCAAAAAGCATTATCAAAGCCCAAAGTCATCTGATTTTTTTATATTAGTAAATCAATACAGAATTTGGCCATAAGTCTCATATAGTTCATAAGTTTTGTGCATTTTGCTTTTATTATCCTTGACCTGTTTTGTTTTATTTTGTTAGAATAAAAATAAACTTTATTTATGTTACATAATAGTATAAATTTCCTCCTGTATTATTTTTACATCTTTTTGAAATTTTCCTAGGTAGAACTTAAGAGATTAGTTTCTTAGCCTTTTTTAAACTTACACCCTCATATCATAATAATAGTTGAGTATCTCTAGTTATGAAATTTGAAATCTGAAACTGTTTTTGCACAGGGGATTTGAACCCAGAGGTGCTGTATTACTGAACTGCATCTCCACCCCATATATATATATAGCCAATGGATCTTTATTTTATTTATTTATATATGGTGCTGAAAATCGAACCAAATGCCTCACATGTGCTCTACCACTGAGCTACAACCTCAGCCCATCTCTGCTTCTTTTTTATTTTGAGATAGGGTCTTGCTAAATTGCCCAGGCTGGTCTCAAACTTCAGTTCTCCTACCTCAGCTTCCCAAGTAGCTGGAATTACAGGTGTGTGCCATCACACCTGGCTGAAATAAGAAACTTTTTGAATGCCGATGAGCATTTTTGGATTTTAGATTTTTGAATTAAGCATGCTCCAACTGGTAAAGTCTGTGAATATTTTAGACCACTTCTAGGCCCAAGCATTTTGAGTAGGGGATGTGTAACCTGTAATTATAAATCTTTTTTTTTTTTTTGTATCAGGGATTGAACCAAGGGCACTTAACCCACTGAGCCACATCCTCAGACTCCCCGTTTAGAGATAGGGTTTCCTTAAGTTGCTGAGGCTGGCTTTGAACTTGCGATTCTCCTACCTCAGTCTCCTGAGGTGCTGGGATTATAGGCATGTGCCACTGCACCCAGCTGTAGTTAGAAATCTTTTTAAACCCTCATGTGTCTACAGTTTGTCATCTTTCCTGCCTGCTGACATCATTTTTCCCTCTGGTTAGCATTATTGCAGTGTTTGTCCCCGTGTTCTCCATTTGTGGTCAGGACTCTTACTCTAGTATTGATCACTACCCTTGTGGAATTTTGATCTTGAAGTGTTCTCCTGCCCCACCACAACAGAGCAGTTGGTTTAACAGTTTTAAAGCTGTGTGTGCATTCTTCTCAAGCCTTCCTTCTCTCATCCTTTACCATTGTCATCCCAGCACTTCTTGGTCTACAACAGCCTGTCTTTACTTTATAGTAGCTTCTGGGTCTTCTGTGGTTAACTCTTATTTTTTTTTTAATTGTAAAATAAAGCACAGACACTGGAAGCTACATACAGCAACATGTGCTGTTGGTATGAGATGACACCTGTGTCTGTTCTCTGGCAGGGTTCCCAAGCATTGCTGTCTCTTGGCTGTGTCACCTTTATAATTCTGGCCTTCTAGTAACACAAATGGATGTGACTGCCTTTTTGAAAAACTAAGAAATAGAGTGATAGGGCAGGCTTCAGCCTTGCTGCTGTTTCATCACATTTCTTGAGCTAGCTCGTGTGTGTGTGTGTGTGTGTGTGTGTGTGTGTGTGTGTGTGTTTTAATTTTTTTATTTGTTCTTTTTAGATGTATATGTGAGCTAGTTTTTCTTGAAAGACTAAACCTCACTATTAAAGATATTTTAGACATTTTTAATATCTTTGAAATTCACAGTCACATTGTTCAGGATCTTCCCACATTCCTTTTTCAGTTATTTCTTTTTTAAAGTTCTTCAATACTTGATCTCATGCTCTTAGAGACCTTGATGGATTCTGTAACATTGTGGGTTTCCTGTCTGATTCCTGCTGGCATTCTTGTCAGTGTGGATTTTGTACCACTTTCTTTAATGTTTTATATCCTTTATGTTTGGATTTAGGGTTCTTTTTCAGCTGCTGCTTCTCAGTCCTCCCTCATTGCTGTCTACTCCTGTGCTTCCTGCTCTGGTCTAATGGATCCAGTGACTGCTGGGCACAGCTGCTCCTTTGGCATCCTGTAGGAAACCTACCTGCCTTGTTCTCCACATCTCATGCTCCTGTGTTCCCATTCTCAGGGTTGGTGTTCTCAGACTTTCCCTGCTGCCCTCATCCCCTCCTTTAGACGCACCTTGAATTTGTTCTACTTCCTCCTCATCCTTCCACCTCCAGCCAGGCAGGCCCTCAGCTGTGACACATCCTATCATCTTCATTCATTACTTGTCTGAAAATGTGCCAGGCCTCAGCTGGTTCTCACCTCTTTTTTCAGGACAATCCAGGTATCATCTTTTACCAGAATAACTGAGCTGCTGTTGGCCCCACCACTGCTCCTGGAATACCCACCGTGGGTTTGATTTTTCTTTTTTTGGGGTGGTGGTGTTAGTGGTGATGTTTAGGGATTCAACTCAGAGGTGCGTTACCATTCTACATCCCCAGCCCTTTTTATTTTTTGTTTTGAGACAGGGTCTCTATGTTGCTGAGGCTGGTCTCGAACTTGCGATCCTCTTGCCTCAACCTCCTGAGTCACTAGGATTACCACTGCTCCTGGCTGGGCTGGTGTTGTTACACAGTAGTCTGACGTGTGTGGGGTGTCTTGTACCTCCACCCCCTCCCTGGCTAGGGAGCTCCTCAGGCCTTTCCTGTTCCCAGGCTGGCCTTGGGCCTGCTGCTAGTGCTCAGGAGTTTAGGGTGATGTTGATTTTAATACTAATAATCGTATTTGCGGTAGTTGAAATAAATCAAAGGAAAATTGCTCTTATTTTTGCTGTATTGTTTTTCAGGGTTATTTTGGAGCTGTTGGAGCACTCCTGGAGCTGTTGAAGATTCCCTGATTGTTACCTGGGAGGGCGTCCTGGAAATTTCGACAATGGGATCTGTGGACTTTTGTATTTTAAAAGACTTACTCAGTTTTATGATCGTGTACTACCCGAATCAAAGCGAGAAATGATGTGTATTTTTCTAAGTCATCAAGATAAATCCTTAAAAAATTCAGTGTAAACTAGCAACCAGTAAGGAAAAAAGCATTAAAAAACAAGTGGACCATGTTCAGGCAGTGTGAGGATTGCTGTGTTTAAGTTGCCTTTCAGGGTAGCGCTGTTACACCTGTGGTGTTTTTGTAAATCTCAGCATAACTCACTGCAGACGCCTTGGAAGAGCTGTCCTGCGTTGAGCTGGCTGTGATTGTGCATCCTGTTTTGACTTGCTATATGCAAGACAGGCTGCTGTGTGTGATAATCTAATCACTGTTTTCTCAGTATGGCTTTAGAGATCACCGGTGCATTACTCTGGTTTGCATTTAGCCTGTGTGTGTACATATTGAAAAATAGTTTAAGCTTCTAAAAACTTAAATGGGTGGGTTAATTCTGTTCCTGAAACTGAAAAAGCAACTTTTAGAAGGGCAACTCTGTGTTACTTCTCTAAATCATGGGAAGATCTGTATGGAAGGAGAAAACTGCTGGCAGAATTCCCTAGGGTAGGGGGCATAATGACCTGACCAAAGTGGGTGAGCTAGTGGAAAAAGCAGAGGCTGGCATTGTGACACCAAAGAGCCCCTGGAATTGATGGCTCTTCAAGGGGCCATGTAGAGAGTATCCTTTCAGGCTGAGTAGCAGATGAGGAATTGAGGTGTCTGCTGATTAACTACGGGAGCCTCTGATGCTTGGGGGTTTCAGACTACTTGAGTGTCTTGCTAAGGGCTGGACCTTTTCTTTCTGCTGTGCAGAATAATTTAAGAAACCTTCCCCTTGGAGACAGTGCAGCTTTTATATCTAATGTGCCAAGTGATGTGGGAATCACAGTTGAAGGCAAGGAAAGGCCTGGTATAAAGCGGCCTTGTAACCAGAAGGAAGGTCTTAAGACCCTCCCTGTTCTGTGATCTCCACATGTAGCTCAGTTTCTTTCTGGGGTGGAAGGGAGGGATGAGTAGGGCGTAAGATTGGGTGTGGGCTGTGTGATGGCAGCAGAGGGGCGGCTCATGCAGGGCGTCCCATAGCTTTTTCCCTGAGGGACACGTGCCTTTATGCATGTGCCTTGACACTAGTGTGGGTCCAGCTGGGCTGGGGCCTCCTGCAGCAGAGTAAGAGGAATGCTGCTGGGATGGCAGTTCACCCTATTGCAGCTGCTCATCTCTAGGTCTTCCACTCTCAGTTGTCTGCTTGTTGGCTGCACTTTCTCCTTGTTACCAAAAACACCACCACCATCTACCCACTTGTACTGGGACTGGAGTCGGGATTTCTCAGCTTCTGGGCTCTTGGCTTTCCTGCTTCGCTGGGCAGATTATTCCTGTGAACTTCCATCTCATGGATCTCATGAGGTTATGACAGTGTTCCACATGGGCAGCCTCCTCGGCCCTGGCTATACCTACAGTATAACATAGAAGGAAATTGAAGCCCAGAAGAGCAAATATACCCAAGGTCACACAGCTGGTAATGGGCAGAACTGGAATCAAGCCCAGATCTGTCTGGATCCAGAGTATGAGCTGTGAATGTCTCGCTGGCCTTACTTCAACTCACTGCTCCTCTCTTGAGAAGCTGTTTTCTTCACTTTTTACCTTGTGTTCAGCCCACTCTGTCATTCCATGGGAGTGTTTTTGATAGGCTACCAGTGAGCCTAAAGTTACAAATCTAATGGATGTTTTAGGATCTTCCCTACATCAGCTCTTAGCAGGCTCCTCTTGCTTCTCTGCCTCATGGATTATTTCCGTCTTTGCCAGCTTGTTCTCTGATGACAGATGGTGTCAGTCCTCAGACACAATCCTGGATCTCCTCAAGCCATCTCTACAATCCTGGATCTCCTCAAGGCAGCACCCCACCCAGACCTGACCCTTAAACTCAAGCCCTGGACACTATTTCCTTTCCACCTGTGGACTTCCACACTATCCCTGCAGATGTGCATATCCTCATCCAAGTTTACTGCTGTCTCACCACCTCCAGCCCATAAGGTGCACTCTGGGTGGTCACCATGGCCAACATCCTGTCTGCTTTCCACCTGGTGGCCTGAGTGTCTCACCTTATCCTAACGCCAGAAGAAGCAGTATGTGGGCTATGGCTATGGTGCAGAGAAAAATATATGGCCTGAACTGATAGGAGGAGGATAGCTGGTAAGGGGTAGGAGGTGGCAGGGTGTAGGGAGATAAGGGCGTAAGGGCACCTATGCTTGATTTTGGACTGTCAGATAGGCAGCTGAGTTTTTAGGTCAGATACAGAGCTGGGTAATGCATATGCAGATGGGAAAAGCAAGGGGATTTTGTGAATTCCAAGGGCATAAGAAAAATAATAGTAATGAAATGGGCAGTGAAGGAATAAGAGACAAAACAAGCTATTCATAGGGGCCTGTGGCTCAGACTGAGGGCAGGTCTTCAGGCACCTGGTGGAGAATGGATGAGGCTGTCAGAACAACTTGGCCTCAGAACAAGTTTTCCTGAAGCCACCAGACTGAAGCTGATGTCCTGGTGAGGAGAGTAGCACTGGCCTAGAGGACTTTGGACCAAGACTTTTTCTCTTCAAGACAATACTTTAAGGTCTGGGATATATAGCAAGAGGGTTGGTTTGGGGGTGAGTCCTTAGGGTCATGTGGGCTGAACGTGGAAAAAGCTAAGTCCTGCTACTTCAGGCCACCCTGAGTTCACAGTTGGGAGATTGTCAACATGTGCCTGTACAATTGAGGCCAGGGTCGTTGGTAAGGCCTGGATTTCCATTGTAATCTCCATTTGAAGCCTAGCATTCTCACCACTACCGCCTGTTACAGAAGTGGACAGGCCAGAGGCATCAGCACCTACCCCCTCTGCTTGAGCAGAACCTTTCCCTTTGTATTTTCAAGTCTTACTACCCAGGCAACTACTAGATGAAAGGCACACACTCGAACACTAAGTATTTTCAAAACCTGCTTTTTATTTACATGTGTTTCAGTCAATTACATGCATGTTTTGTTTTTAAACAAGTGATTAGCAAAAAATGCATTAAAATTTTAAAATAGCAATTAAATATACAAAAATATACCTTACAAAAAACTGCGGATGTTTAAAAATATTCTGCTGCAGAATTCTTAGTGTACAAACACGTCTATGAAAACTGAGGTTCAGCATTTCATAAACCTTATTTTTGAGGGAGTTATACAATATCTAGTGAATAAGCCCCAAAGGGCTAAACTGCAAGACTAAAGTGCCCCCCTTCCCGACAATGATCTGTCAAGAGACCTAGAGACAAGTTACCAGCAGCGTTCTCTTGGAAGACCAGGCTGTCACCAGGAGGGACTTATTAATGCTGGGCACTCTACCCCATCCACCGAGCTGTGCAAGGGAGGGAGGAATGTGGACGGAGACTAATGGTACACAGCAGGCCTCAAACACAGACCTGCCAGGCTGGAACTGGCCTAGGGTGCTGGGAAACTTTGTCAAAGCACAAACAGAAGTCTCTTGACGTTGGTGGGGCCCACATTCTAGGTTACACCATGTCTATAAAGCAGCACGGGTGGTCTCCCTGACCCTGTGGCCACAGGAATGAGGACTAGATTGGAAAGCCAGAAGTGTAGATGCTTCATTTAAAAGTGGAATTAAGTGTTTTGCATCTTGCAACATTTTGGGCTCTAAAGCTGAACGGGAATTACTGAACAATTTCCTCTCAATTGGAAGCACAGTCCATGGCACATGGGATCTTGTTCACCTTACTAAAAGAGCTATGATCTGGTGTTTTCCAGTTATCACATGCAGTTTTCAGAATTTACATTGAGTTTAGGTATCTCCATCTCTGTTACTTAAGGAATTCCTAACAGGGAAAGACACAACCAAAGCCAGATATTCCACAAGTACCTGAAGGGTGGAGTTTACCACAAAATTTCTAATCAAAGTTCAGGTTAGAGTGGGCCTAGTTGCACTTTAACACAGTGATGCTGCTTGGGGCAGTAGGCAGACAGATACCATCAAGGCTGATGAGAGGCACTGGGTGGCTGTTGGTGAGTGAGGCACAAGTCCTCCCCCAGGGCTGCCTGGAGGAAGCAGCTTCAACTTTCATCTCCTTAAAGGGCAAAAATGAAAAAAGATCATGGTAATTTCTTATGCCAAATGGAAAAGTGGTTGGGTGAGGGGAAAATTCTCTAGGAAATATTTGCCTCTGAGTACATGAAGATGAAAGAAAAGGAAGCCAATCTGGAACTTGCTTATGGACATTCAGGCGTAGCAGCCAGCTGACTGGTAGAGGCTCTAGAGACATCTGCACTACAGATAAACCTTTAGTTTCTATTCAAACTCCTTCCTCTGAGACACTGGCACTCTTAAGAAACAATGGCAGTTACAGGCAGACAACACTAAACAAACCAGATGGGGTTGGGGCACACTGCACATACAGCTTGGGGCTGGGGAGCTGGTCTTGCTTGAGCCTGCTCTGATCTCACACAACAGGAAGACCATCTGAAAACTAGTGCTCTTGAATTAGCTGGACCGTTGGCTTAAGGGAAGGATTGCAGGTGCCGATTCACATAAGAAACTATATAGTTCCAGTATGTAAACATCAAATAAAAAACACCTTATTCAAAAGGAATGTAATGCAAAAATATCCCCCAGTTCTGGGTTCACCTTTTAAGAGATTCTGACTAATCAAATGGCTCTTCCCACACGAACAGGAATGTCCCTTTAATAAGCCTGTGTGTTATAACATGAGCAAAAAAACTCCAATTACCCATACATTTGCACATGTGGAATGTGTATGCATGAATAATCTCTGGAAAGCTATGCAAGGAACAAAAACCAGTGGGTGCTCATGTGCTGAGGAACTGGGTTTGATGGGGTCAGGAGTGCAAGGAAGACAATTTTTAACTGTTTTGTGGGATTACCTATTTAAAAAGTTAAATCTAGAAAGGAAGACAGCACTGAACAACCAAGTTGGGGTGCAGTGCAGTGGGGGAAATGACAGATGAATGTGACCAAGGAAGATCAGGAGAGGAAAGAGACAGGTGAGTCCTAGCCCCAGGTAAAGCCCCTGCAGCTTAGGAAGCTCTTGAGCCTGCATGACTCAGATATTATGTGGATGAGCAGCCCCCTGTCCCTAGGCCTGCTGCTCACCAGGCTCTGGACACTGGCTAATCTTCCCAAGAGGTGGCAAGGACATTGTTATTGCAGTCCCCAGGTGGTGAATGAAGAAATGAGGCTTTGAGACAAGCCTGCAGAATGGCACAAGGCAAGTGAATGGGAAGGGGGTGACTTAAATCACTTCAAGTGCCTCTGCCTGGAGCTCTGGGATACCTCCCGGTGCATCTCCTAATACCCAGGAAGCCTCTCAGAAAATGATTTCTATAGTAGTTCATAGTAGCTTAAAGTGGGACCTAACAATGGAGATGAGATGTGGAGTCTTTTAGAGACACGGCCCAATGTCATCTCTGATGGAGCCAAGGAGTTTGGCACAAGGGAAAAGGATCTTGATTTATTAAGAACTAGGTAGCTGGCAATAGTGGGAGGTCCTCTGTATTCTTTAGCCCAGACCTCCAGAAGCACTTGTTCCCATTTGGCCAGTTCTGTCTTGTCCTGCTCCTTGGCCAGAAAAGTACAGGTTGCAAGGACTTTATCTGCCAGTGATGGGCCTAACTAAATCATACTTGGCAAAGAAAAGCACCAGATGTCAACTTCTAGGGTCTTATGCTGATCCAACTAGGAACTGGGCTGGGTCTGTTACCTGCTTCTAACATCAGCTGAATTCAGTTGGCCTCTAGCAATAACTAGATAATGGTTTAGCCACAGAAGGGCTGAGTTATGTTCCACTAACCCATAGCACCCAAGTGACATACAATCTTTGAGCTGCTTAAGACACTGACAAATCATACCAGCTAGTGGTCCAAGAGTAGATCAGATTCCCCACATATCTACACCTGGTCGGGGACCCAGGTGTAGGGACTATATGGCTAAGAGTTGCCATAACTACTGTTAGTGATGCAGCAGGATGCCACCAAGCCAAGAGATCACTAAGAGCAGAGGAATACTCTTGTTGACAGTTCAGCTTCCAGCTCAATGCTAGCAGAAGGAATTCCTTTTAAGAAGCACTTTGCATTCACAAGTGCTGAGATGGTGAAGTTAGTGGCACTTCATATCCAAGATGAGGCCCAGTGCAGAGTACAGAGCATTCTTGTCCTTTCCTCTAAAGGCCCTGACTATTTGGAGTCTGCACCTTAGCCTGCCTAGAGCTCTTATTCAGTGAGATGAGATGATTTTGTCTTGGCACAAATCCAGGGCCTTCATGAGACTATCTCCTTAGTACTAATGCATAAGGACAGAAAAGGTGGCAACTGAAAGTCTAGAGTCCTAGGAAAGTTGTAAGTGGCAATGATTTGCACTGTAGGTCAGAAGGGGAAAAATTTCTTTCCTATTGGAGCCCCTTAAAAAAAGAGGCAGCAACATCTGTCCCAAGGTCATGCCATGGAAACTGGTGGATGCTGGCCATTAATGAGGCTGGGCTAGCAGCAAGCCCACTTAACACTGGTCACTGAAAACATTTCACCGAAAACTGGGTGTTGCAGCATTCAACTCTATCATGCTACGAACAGAACACAAAAGGAGGGTGAAAGTCGCAGTGTATAAAGAGTTCTCAAGAGGGCCAAACAGGCTAAGGCGTTCATTTAAAAATAGTCACACTTCTCTTGCCCTGTTTAGGCAGCAGTCCAGTTGGCATGCAAATAGGTCACACATAGGAAATGGCCAATTCTGACCAACTGCATTTGTAATTTTCCAAACTGGATTCTGCCCAGCACTTTTCTAAGCAAATGGGAATTTTCTTCCTCATCTGACCCAAGCCACCTGAGCCAAGGTCAGGTTCCCTCTTATGATCGTAGAGGCTGGATTCCAGAAAAAAATTCCTGGAGACATGCCATGAGTACAGCGGCAATGCCTTCTCCATCCTCTCCATGTCACGCAGACTGTATTCCAGTGAAAAACTCTACTCACACCTGTGGGACAGAGTGGAGTAAAGCAGTTGATGATGTGTTGCGGCACCTCCTATGATGGGATGGGAGGGGGAGAGCAGGCTGTGGAAAAGAACGTTCTGTCTCATCCACTGCTACTTTACATGGCTAGTTTACACAGTATTCACAGATCCTAATAGACTGAGTAATTTCTAGAAAAGCTGGACAGAAAGAGCCAAAGAGTAGCATGCATCTCTCTCCTATGAAGACACTTTCAGTTGGTGATCACAAGTTCAAATACTGAGGCACACACTAAGGGTAGCCAGCCCTATAGGGGCTTCCTGAAACTATTTACAATTCTGCATGGATCACCGGCTTCAGGATTCAGAATTACGGAGGGAACTTACTTGGGGTAGACTTTAAAAAGTCAATGACAGGCATTTTTTTTTTTTTTTTTTCTTAAGTGGAAACAGCACAAGAGAGGGGAAAGAATAGAGGGAGGAAAGAACAGGAGAGGCAAAGGGGTCAGTATCCTCTTCATTCAGCTGGGCCAGGAGGACTGGCCTTTGTCAGTTGCTCCTCTTTAGGGCCATCTGAAGGGCTCACAGCAGCTTCACCTGCGCCAGTTGGCCAAGGCCAGCAGCTACATTGGCACCATACTGTGCTTATAGGGATGTAGGCAGAACCTTGGGGCCCCCTGGGTTACACAGGGACAGTGTGGACACAGGCTCTAGCCCCTGCTGAGGCTCCTGACAGGCCTAACTGGTGAATGGGAGGAGGAAATGACTTCTGACCAGGCCTTTCCAAGCACATCTAATATTTTCAGCTTAGATGATTTGATAGCAAGTATTGGTAGCAAGTGAACTTGGGACAGATATGGTGAGGGGCACTTCTGCCCTTGGGTTCCAAGATGGCCTTATCAAAAGAACATAACTGAAAAGCTGTGGGCACTGCCTCACCAACCACTGGCAGCTACCTGTGTTTTGGCTGGTTGTAACCACTGGTTTTACTCAGTTCCCAGCTGCCAGGAGGGTTTGTGGTCTGCACAGGAGCTCATCTGTCCACAGGGTAGGGGCATGGCTTTAAAGACGATCCCTCAGTTCCCTTATCTTACACCTGTTTATCTTCCCTTCTGCTTGATAAAGATTCACCTCAACACGGAGATAGAGTGTAATGGAGTTAGCAAGAGACCCTCATGAAGTTTCTGGAATCAAACCTGTAGACTCATCCACTCCTCTTCTCTTGGCCATGGGGTAGTGTCAGAGTGCTTTGGTTGTCACAAGACCCAGATGCCTAGATTGCCAGCCTGGCTGACTCAAGAGTTCTTCGTGAGGAAAAAGAAGTGGCAGCTAATGCCCCAGGTAGAGAGCAGCCAAGACAAAGACTGCTTGTGTTCCTCCTGGCTCCACACAGATCTCATATTCAACAACAGTCTGATCCTTGCAGTGAGCTATACAATGTTCTCTGCCCCAGGCAGGGGTCCCTGGGGGGGCCCATGGTCCTGCTTATTATGCAGTTGGGCCAGCTGCAGAACTGGCATGTTGCACAGTGGACACACTTTCCGAACTTCCAGCCACTTAATAAGGCACCTGCAGAATGAAACAAAGTGAGGGGAGGGAGATGTTAGTCTCATACTAATAGCAGCTCCTGCCGTCATCTCACTGTTGCCAAGGATAGTGAACATGTCTGCCACCTAGAACCCAAGTGTGAGGAGTCTGGTATATGGTCTCAAGGAGCTCCACTATAGGTGGAGAAGACATTTCACTCTCTGAAGGAATCAGACCCTCCTGTTTTCCAAAAGGTGGTATTAGGAAGCCAGTTGTGTGTTATACCCTCAGTTTACCCTCCACAACTTCTTTTTTTAGTGAGGGTACCAGGGATTGAACTCTGTGGTACTCAACCACGGAGGCATATTCCCCAGCCCTATTTTGTATTTCATTTAGAGATGAGGTCTCACTGAATTGCTTAGTGCCTCACTTTTGCTGAGGCTGGCTTTGAACTTGTGATCCTCCTGATTCAGCCTCCTGAGAGGCTGGAATTACAGGTATGTGCCACCACGCCCGGCTACCCAGGACTTCTTAAAGAGCAAAGTACACTGAGGAGGGAAATAGGAAGCAGGAAAATAAAGTTTTCTAGTAGAAATACAAAACACATAAAATTACAAGAGAAGGGAGATATTAATGTCTGTGGTAAGGAGGAGATGACCCCACACTACCATTTATATACAGACTTTATTTATTTTGATTTAAAGTAACTATGGTTTTGATTAAAATACATTTTTAGGAGATGGAAACTATTGTTGGAAAGTTCCATCTAAATAGTTATTTATAATCTGGGTTCCAGAGAGGTGTAGGCTTGGCTGACTCTCTGCCTGAGCCCTGTCGTGGTAGTTACATTCCACCCCCCACACCCTCCTAAATGTCACGAATACACACACCTGCCTCATAGGGTGCTGTCAACTTCCTGCATTACAGACCAACTGAGAAGCCATCAAGCTTGTCTGGCATTGCCACATAGCCCACACTGAGTTAGTTGATATGCCTCAAGGTCAACTCCCATTAAATAATTCCATGCCAATACTCACTTTCTGTGGAAGGCATGCTTACATGGACAAATCCCTAACTCGTCCCGAGGCTTGAAGTCTTCTAGACATACTGCACAGAGCTGAAAGACAAAGTCACAAATGAGACCAAGTGTCTGGTAGGTACTCACTCAAGCCACAGAGCAGAGCTCAGGCTCCCCAGGGCCAGCCATTTGAAGAAATTTATAGTGTCTCACAACTCTTTACAGGAAAGAAACCAACTGGAATGGTAAGGCCCTCTGAAGAAAATGCCCATGCTCTTCCTATTGCACATTTAAAGGTGGTAGGCAGATGGAGAGACAGAAAACAAGTAAAGGTTCCTTTATTCTGTGTATGAGAGAAGTGTGACAGGATTCCTCTCATACATGCAGGCTTTACCTTGTAACTTGCATGTGACCAGGGACTGACTTTCCCAGGGTATGCTCTGCCTGATCAGCAGCACGGTCCCAGCTCCCAAGTACTCACTGAAGGGCCTACTCACATCCTGGGCAACTCTTGCTTCAGTTTCTAAGGCACAAATTGCAGTAACATGCTATTTATAGTTCTTACAGCTGCCCATGTGGCACTGTCCTATCAGAGTCTGTCTTTGTCAAATTAAATGTTATTACAAGTTTCACTTACCAAGTTATGTACATGGGCCAGGATTGCTCTCTGACAGATGGAGTTTTCACTGCTTTCATACTTAGTGCCTTGGATATATGTATCATCACATATACCCATTTTACAGATGAGGAAACAAACGTAGCAATAATTATGTTGGGGAGAGGCCAGGCTTGGTGGAGTTGGGGAGCAGCTAGTCCTGGCTGGGGTCTCAGGTCTGTTACACTGATGTGTTGCTGAACCCCTTCTGTCTCCTGCTCAATAGCTGCATTCTTCTTTGCTTGTTTTCCTGTTCATCCCCAGGGATCCTGGCTGAGGCTATCACTATTTCCTGCCCTGACAGCAGACATGGTTTTGCTGTGATCAGCCTTTTAACCTGTAATATGTAACCCAGTCTTTCTAGGTTACGTGTGCCTATAGCCAGTGCTGTGAATGTCAGTCTTCCAATACCCCTGTTGTGGCAGTTACTGGGGCCTTTTGTGTACAGCAGACAGGATCTTCTCAGGAGGAGAATGGACAAGAGTACCCTGTAAGATTCAGCATGCCACCAAGACTGCAGGAAGGAAGAAGGCAGGATAGGTGTCTGGCCTGGGCTTGGACACCTACTAGCTTTGTGTTATTACAAGTTGTGGCCTCTGTCCTTTACCTGTAAAGTGAGGACATTACCTGTCCTGCTCCTCACTGAACTATATCAGGTTGGAAGGATATAGTAAGGCAGTCTATCAATACCAATTGTCTATTAATATTTAAAATTTGTGATGAGAGCATTACTTTCAAGTCCATTTTTGTTTTCTGGGGCAGGGTTATCTTTTTGGGCCTCAGTTTCTCATCTATAAAGGCAGAAAATGCCCCCACCTTCTAAACTGGGTAAGCAACCCTGTGGCCTTCAAGATGAAGCTTCCCTCAGCCTAACCTTCTGAAACAGGGTTAGAATTATCTTCTGGAAGTTCAGTACTAACTCTACTGAAGTATGTGAGACACATTGCTCATTTTTATAAATTCTAGGATCCAAATTTGTCACCTTTTCAAAATGGAGTTTGTTATGGTTTTTAATGTGCTATTATGTTCTACATAAACAAATTCTAAAATTATATTGGGATAGTGTTGTGGCTCAGTGGTAGAGCACTTGCCTTGCATGTGTGAGGCACTGGGTTCGATTCTCAGCACTATAATTAATAAATAAATTAAATAAAGTTCCATCGACAACGAAAAAAATTAAAAACACCCTCAAAAACAAACAAAAACTATAGATGCCTGAAAACAAACAAACAAACAACAACAAATATAACATATACACACAGAAGATAAATTCTGACATGGTAAGTGCTAAAAGTGACCAAAAATTAAAGGCAATAACAAAAAGATAAAAGCCTCAAACTGGACTTCCTGGAAGATCCCCCAGGGCCAGAGTCATTTAAACATTTTCCTTTATAGAGCATATTTTGCAAATGACCTTTACTTTCAATGACAGATTGTTTGTATCCAAAGTGATTTCCTATCACCTTTATAAATACTAAGCTATAATTCTCATATCA
Source organism: Callospermophilus lateralis (assembly GCF_048772815.1). Lineage (NCBI taxonomy): Eukaryota > Metazoa > Chordata > Mammalia > Rodentia > Sciuridae > Callospermophilus > Callospermophilus lateralis. Next base: position 169,905,655 of record NC_135307.1, on the reverse strand, counting down.
TGATATTTACTCCTTTAAATAGGTATATAATTCCAGCAGGGTTTTTTGTTGTTGTTGTTATTGTTTTGGTACTACAGATTGAATTGAATCCAGGGGCACTACTGAGCTATATCTCCAGCCCTCTTTGTTTTTTATTTCAGATAGGGTCTTGCTAAATTGACAAGGCTGGCCTCAAACTTGTAATTCTCCTGCCTCAGCCTTCTGAGTCACTGGACTCAGGTATGTTCAGATGGGTACCACTGTGCCTGATCAAAGAACTCTTCCCTCTCTGCTCCTAGTACTGGGCATCAAACCCAGGGCCTTGTCCATGCTAGGTAAGTGCTCTACCACTGAGCTATATTCCCAGCTCCTAAAAGTTTTAAAACACATCCAGAGTTGTAACCCCAGTGATTCAGGAGGCTGATGCAGGAGAATCACAAGTTTGATGTCATCCTGGCCAACTTAATGAGAACCATTCTCAAAATAAAAAAATAGGGCTGGGATTGTGGCTCAATGGTAGAGCGCGTACCTAGCAGATACAAGGCCCTGGGTTTGATCCTCAGCACCACATAAAAATAAATAAAATTAAAGTATTGTGTCCGACTACAACTAAAAAAATAAATATTAAAAAAAAAATAGAAGAACTGGGGATGTAATTCAGTAGTAAAGCACCCTGAGTTCAATCTCCAGAACCAGGGAAAACAAAAAATAATATATTAACTCTCTGCCACTATTTAATTCCAGAACATCTGCCTCACCTCCCTTACCCCAAAACACCCATAGCCATAAGCAATCCCTTCCTATTTTCCCTTTTCATCAAATTCTGGCAACCAACCACTAATTCTGTCTTAACGGATTTCTCTATTCTAGACATTTTATGTAAATGGAAGCATAAATATGTGGTATTTTGCATTTGGTTTCTTTTTCTTGCTGTCTTTAAGGTTCATCCATACTGTAGTACTTCTTTTTTGGGGGGGTTACTGGGGCACTTAACAACTGAGTTATATCCCCAGCCCTTTTTTATGTTTTATTTAAATTTAGGGTCTCACTGAGTTGTTTAGGCCTCACTAAATTACTGAGGCTGGCTTTGAACTCATGATACTTCTGCCTCAGCCTCCCAAGCCACTTGGATCATAGGCCTACGCCACTGAGCCTGGCCTTCATTCATTTTCATAGTTAAATAATGTTCCCTTGTATAAATATACCACATTTTGTTTATCCATTCATTGGTTGGTGGCCACTTGAGTTGTTTTACATTTTGGCTATTGTGAATAATGCCACTGTATATATCAGTATTATTATCTATTTGATTGCCTGTTTTCAATTCTTTGGGGTATATATGAAGGGGTAGAGTTACTGGGTTATAGAGAGTAACTATTAATTTTCTGAGGAGCTATCAGACTGATTTCCAAAGTGACTGAATCATTTTACATTCCTACCAGGACTATATATGGGTTCCAATTTCTCCATTCATCACTAACATTTATTATTGTCTTTTTGATTATGGTTATCCTAGTGGGTGTAAAGTGGTCATTTCCCAAGTAACTAATGATAAATTATTTTTTGGCTATTTGTATTTCTTCCTTGGAGAAATGTCTATTCAAGTCCTTTTACCCATTTTTTAGCTGACTTATTTTTCTTTTTAGTTATGAGTTTTATATATTTTAGATATAAATCCCTTGTCAGATAATATCAACTTGTTTTGACAAAGGTGCAAAAACATTTCAATGGCAGAAGGATGGCCATTTCAATGAATAATGTTGGAGCAACTTCAAGTCCACAGACGTGAAAAGCACATACTACCTAAATTACAAGTAATGAGAAAAAAATTTAATAAACTGGAGTTAAAGACTTTTTATTTTGCAAAAAACCCTGTTAACAAAGTAGCAAAATATGAAGTCAATACCCATAAATCAAATACACTTCTATACATCAGCAATGAATCCTCTTTTTTTAAATTTTTTTTTTAAAGAGAGAGAAAGAGAGAGAGAGAGAGAGAGAGAGAGAGAGAGAGAGAGAATTTTTAATATTTCTTTTTTTTAGCTTTTGGCGGACACAACATCTTTGTTTGTATGTGGTGTTGAGGATCAAACCCAGAGCCCACACATACAAAGCAAGTGCTCTACCACTGAGCTACAACCCCAGCCCCAGGTTTTTTTTTTTTTTAACTGATATAGACTAGCTGATTCTATACTTTCCATGGAAGGGCAAAAGAACTAGACTAGTGCTATAACTTGGTTTGTCCCCACTAAAACTCATGTTGAGGCTTGGTCCTCAATGTAATGGTGTTGAGTAGCAGTGGGACCTTTAAGAAATGAGACCTAGCAGAAGTAATTAGGTCATGAAGGCACTTCTTTCATGAATGGTTTCATATTTCCTGAGAGACTGGATTATTCTTTTGAGACTGGATTAAGTTTAGCACCACTGAGCTAGAACCTCACAAGACTGGACTAGTTACTGTAACAAAGATTATGAAGCTGTTCAGGTTTCCCTCTGTCTCTCTCTTGCTATCTGACCTTTCTTCTGCATGTGCCTACTTCACTTTTGCTTTTCTACCACACATGGAGCAGCACATGGTCCTCACGAGAAGCAAAGCCAATGCCAGTGTCACGCTCTTGGACCTTCAGCACATGAATCCAAACTAACCTCCTTTCTTTATAAAGTACCCACCCTCAAGTATTTTGTTATAGCAACAGAAACTAGACTAAGACATCTAACTAAAGCAGTTTTGGAAGAGAATAAAGTTAGAGGAACCATACTACTTGATTTAAATTTTTTTTAAGTTATTGATAGACCTTTATTTTTTATTTATTTATATGTGGTGCTGAGAATCAAACCCAGTGCCTCACACATTCCAGGTTAAGTGTGCTTCTACCACTGAGCCCCAGCCCCCGCCCCCATACTACTTGATTTTAAGACTTAATATAAAACTACTCTAATCAAGTCAATGTGGTACTAATGAAGGAATAGGCACATAAATTAAGGAAACAGAAGAGAGAATATAGAAATAGAGCCACAAGAATATGGCCATTTATTTTTTGACAAAGGTACAAAAGAAAATGATGAAAGCAACTTCTCACCATAACTAGAATTTTTTTTTTTTTTTTATCACAGGTAAAAATTGAAGACAAAGGTACAAAAGAAATTTAATGATGAAAGCAACTTCTTACCATAACTAAATACAAATGGCCAGATTCAGCAAAATAAATTGATTAGGAACAGTCGGGGGCACTAATTCTAATATGTAATGAGGCAGCAATTTCCTTTTTTTGGTATTATTAGGTATTGAACCCAGGGCCCCCCACATGCTAGGCAAGCACTCTATTGCTGAGCTCATCCATAGACCCTTTTAAAAAAACTTGTGAGTCAGGATCTTGCTAAGTTGTTGAGGCTGGCTTCGAACTTGTGATCCTTCTGCCTTAGCCTACTGAGTAGCTGGGATTATAAGTACATGTATCATGCCAGCAATATAATACATTTATTCAGGATTAACTTTCTAAAAGTAATCGGTCAAATCAATACTAAAGACTTCTGTTCCCGACAAACCTGGTTTTTCAACTTGTTAATGTATGTCAGAATTAAAATTTCATTTATGGTTATCAAAAAGATCTCAAAGCAGGGCATGATGGTGCACGCCTATAATCCCAGGGCTCGAGAGGCCGAGTCAGGAAGATCACAAGTTCAAAGCCAGCCTTAGCAATGGCAAGGCTCTAAGCAACTCAGACCTTGCCTCCAATAAAATACAAAAAGAAAAAAATCTTAATTAGAAAAGAGATCACCTTCTATTATTTTATGCTAATTTTGGCCACATGTTAAAATTAACCTTTGGAAAGTTAAATATCCAGCAGTAATTGATGCTTAAATTTAATCCAAAACTATAAGTAAACTGCTGTTAAACAGGAATGTATTCAATTCGTTGATAAAAAATATGTAAAATGACCAAAGGAGCATCAGATCATTTCAAAGTGTTTAACAACAATTTAAATAATAATTATTATTCTTCAAATAACTTCACAAATTAACTCTCTTTGAGAGACTGACAATGTAGCTTCACCACAGGCAACACAGGAATAACATTAAAATTAACAGAATTTTTATAGACTATGTGTCTTAATGTCTAGAACAGGATACACACACAAAAGTTTATATTTAAATTACCAGTGAGCACTTGTGAGTCAACCCTGCAACTTAACACTCAGACAATGCCCAGGATTTTTACTGCTACCTTTGTGCCTTTCCCCATTCCATCCTTCTGCCTCACTTTCTCACACACCTATCCCTATTAGAAAATCTATACTGTGTGTGTGTGTGTGTGTGTGTGTGTGTGTGTGTGCGCCATTAGTAGGAAGATAATACTGAGAACATTTTCAAGAGTGGAATTAGTACAAATTCACCTCAATTAGAAAAACTGATTTATATCTATCTCCTTTTATATAGTATTGACAGTAAGCAGCATTCCCTGTTGCTATGAAATCTTACATTGGCACCATCCCTATTAAAAACAGTAAATATGGGGCTGGGGATGTGGCTCAAGTGGTAGCGTGCTCGCCTGGCATGCGTGCGGCCCGGGTTCGATTCTCAGCACCACATACAAACAAAGATGTTGTGTCCGCCGACAACTAAAAAATAAATATTAAAAAAATTCTCTCTCTCTCTCTTCCTCTCTCACTCTCTCTAAAAAAAAAAAACAGTAAATATGTTACTCTCTTTAAGGCCTCACACAATTTATCTTTATATGACTTCACCCTCAAATGGTCTATTAAGCAAATCAAAACAAGCCTAAGTTTTTCAGCTTCTGAAAATAAAGTTATTTAAGCATACTATAGCATATCACTTCTATTAGAAAATAGTTTAAGAAAATATTAAAATGTTTATAAAGCAACTTACCTCATGTAAATTCAATTCTTTTACTTTCTCTTTTAATATAACCTGTAAGAACAAAAAATTATTTTGTGCTTATTTAAATTTGTAACTTAAAACATTTTTCATTCCACTTAGAAATATTTATATTTATATATATGTATGTGTATATATGTGTGTGTGTGTACATACACACAAATAAAATTTCCTTCATAATTCAGTATTGAAGATAATCTCTTACAATTTGAGATACAACATTTTAACAACATTCTTTTAACTTGAGCTCAATATACTATATAATATAAATATATTTAAATATATTCAGTATATTTTAAAGATTAAATTTACCATGTGTCTTATGACCCAATTAGTTCTATCAATTTCATGTATAAATGATCACCAAGGCCAATTTTACTTTCTAGTTAGCCTATATACAAACATGCTTAGGTTGTCAAGATTATGACAAAACTGAGACAAAAGATTCACTTAAAACTAAAATATTCAACTCTGAATCTCATATGAAAACTATGGGGAAGAATGTGGGATTAACCAAGACATCAGTGTGCACATCTAGGGAACAAGCCAATAAATTCAGATACATGAAATAGAGCTGGGGCCGTGGCTCAGTGGTAGAGCACCTGCCTCATATGTGTGGGGCACTGGGTTCGATCCTCAGCACCATGTAAAAACAAAGATAATGTGCCCGTCTACAACTAAAAAAAATTTTAAAAAAGGACATATGAATAAAAAATGGATAGAAAGATATACACTCCTAAAATGATGACACAGTCCTGTTAACATCAGTGTCAATAAGGTTAATGACCCAAACAAGCTGAAGCTGCTTCCCCTCCCTGCCTATATTTAAACTCATATAAACACATACTAAAATTCTAAGGACAACAAAAATTTTATGCTTAGAGCCAAAAGAGAATTAAGGAAAATCTAGGCCCACTGTTTGGTGTCAGTGGAAAATGTTAAAGAATGACACAAGGAAGAAAAAACTACTTTTATTTGGATTTCAAGAAAAGTTGAGTTATTAAAGCAAAAACCAGTGAGGAACTATAGAAGGGTTAACAGCTATGATCCAAGTTTGTGGGCTTCTAATGCAAGACCTGAACTAACATTTAAAGTACAAAAGGGAATGATGAGACCACTGTACCATAGCTGGTCATCTCTGAGGAACTGCTATGTCTTTAAATGTAGAAGGAGTAAGTTCATTTAGCAAAATGACAGAAATGCTAAAATGAAAATATGTAAATCCAGTCTTAGTTTAAAATATGAGTGAAAATAATCTTAGTTCTTAGTTTTTAGGAAAAAAACATGATCAAAATCAATTTGGAGGCTGGGGTTATATAAATCAATTTGAACGCTTGCCTTGCACATGTGAGGCACTGGGTTCAATTCTCAGCACCACATAAAAACAAATAAATAAAATAAAAATAAAGATATTGTGGCTTTCTACAACTGAAAAAAACATTAAAAAGAGTAGATGTTTATAAATCTTAATTAATTAATTAATATATTGAATTAAATTTCTTACCTGTTTGTATGCATAAAATTCTTTGTGGGCTTGATGTCTTAACCTAAAAGAAATGAGCAATGAGTTACTGAGATTTCTATTAATTGAAAAAAATTTTAAAATTGATTTTAGTATTAATTTATATAATTTATGGTTTAAAATACAGTCTTTATCCTAGAATTCACCTAAATGACATCTCTTTTGCCAGGTTAGGAGAAAGTGAATCATGAAATGTTACCCAAATATAAGTTCTATTGATATTTCATTAAGACAAAATCTTAATACAATAAATATTTTAATGAAGATGACAGTTCTTTTTATATTTGCAAATATCTATTTTTCAATAATATTTGCTATATCACATTTTTCATAAATAAAAATTTAAGTATAACATACATATAATAAGGTATAAAATCTTGGCAGGCGTGGTGGCACATTCCTGGAATATCAGTGACTCAGGGGGCTGAGGCAGGAAGATTGGGAGCTCAAGACAAGCCTCAGCAACTTAGTGAGGCTTGCAACTTAGCAAGACCCTGTCTCAGAATAAAAAATAAAAAAGGACTGGGGATGTGGCTCAGTGGTTAAGTACCCCTGGGTTCAATCCCCATTACCTAAATAAATAAATAAATAAAAAGTATAAGACCTTAATTATATAGCTCAAAAATTTAAAAATGTATATTCCAGTATAATTATTATCCATATGAAGATAATAGGACATTTATAGTATCCTTGAAGCCTCGGAAATGATTCCTCTCAATCAGTACCTACTCCCCAGAGTTACCCCCATCTTGACTTCTGGTTACTGTAGATTATATCTGTTTTTTGGACTTCACATAAGTGGATCATTTGGCATATATTCTTTTGTGTTTGGCTTTCAGTCTACAATCCTTTTTGAGAGTCATCCATGTTATATTCTGTTCTTTTGACTGACATGGTATTCCACTGTGTGCATATAATACAATTTATCCATTCTGTTGTTGAATAAAGCAGCTTCACAAATTCTTCTACTTGTCTTTTAGTGAACATACAGATTCATTTCTGATGAGGATATAATTAGAAATAGAATTGCTATGTCCACAGTGCTTGTACCAATTTCTACTCCTATAGGTAGTTTCTGAGAGTTCTAGTTCCACATCTTTGCCATTATTTAATGGGCTCAGTTTTAAAAAATTGAAAATTTAAATGTAGTCCAATTCATTATCTTTTCTCCAATTATTGTTAGTTTTTTTTTGTATCTAGTTAACAAAATCTCTTTGTAGCTCAAGATTAGGAAAATATCTAAATCATAACAGTGCTCCTATACAATACTAAATAAAAGTGATAGTCAAGGGCCTATCAATATTGTCACTATTAAGTATGATGTTTTATTAGGTATTTTGTAGACAGCTTTGATTGAATTGTAAAAACACTCCCTTCTATTCTAGTTTGCTTATTTTAAAAACATTATGTGTAAGTATTACATTTTATAAAATATTATTTTTCTTCCTTTTTTTTTACTATTAATGTGGTTATTATATTGCTTTTTTGGGGGCAGTACCGGGGATTGAACCTAGGGCCCTATGCACGCAAGACTAGCACTCTACCATTGAATTTTATCCCCCAAACTACACTTTTTGATTTCTGAATATTAAAACAACCTTCATTCATGGAACAAATCCTATTTGGTTATAATGCATTACTCTTTTTTTGCACATATATGATTCACTAATATTTTGTTCATGAGAAAGAATGGTCTATAATTCCCTTTCTTGTCATATACCATCAGACTGTGGAAAGAAAATTATGCTGGCCTCATTATACGTGCTGAGACGCATTTCCTCTACTTCTGTTCTTTGGAAATATTGTATAAAAGCAGTATTTTTGCCTAAAATGCTTCAACATAACGAATTCACTGATGAAATTACTTGGCTTGTAAGTTTTTTATGGGAATGCATTAATAACCATTCAATATTCATTACATATAAATTATTCATATTTTCTATTACTTTTGTCAGTTTTTCTTTTAAAAATGTTATTTTTATTCACATTACAATTAACTATCTTCTAGTGTACAAATCAATGATAATTTAATCACAACGTTGGTGCAACCAACAGTTGTGTCTAATGTTAAAAGTTTTCAGCACCCTCCAATAAAACACCTGACACCCATTAGGTAATCATGCTTTCCTTCCCCCTTCCCCATCTCCTGGCAATCTCTAATCCCTCCTCCTATGGATTTTCATATCATGGATATATTCTGGAAAAGAACTCAAACAACATGCAACCTTTTGTGGTTGGCTTTTCAGTGAGCATAATGTTTTCATGTACATCCTAGTTGCAGTATATGTCAGTACTTCATTTATGTCCGAATAATATTCCACTACATGTACATACTATAATTTGTTTATGTTGATAGACATTTGGTTGATTATCCATTTTGGCTATTATGGATAATGCTGTTAGAAATATTCTTCTACAAAGCTGGGTGTGGTGGGGCACTCTTTTGGTACTTATGAGTTGGGAGAGAAGCAGGAGGAGTGCAAGTTTGAGGCCAGCCTCAGCAACTTGGTGAGACCCAGTCTCAAAATAAAAAATAGAAATAGCTAGGGATGTGGCTCAGTGGTTAAGCTCCCCTGGGTTCAATTCCTGGTACCAAAATCAAAACCAAAAAAAAAAAAAAAAAGTCCCGTACAAGTTTCTGTGTGGACATATCTCTTCATTTGTCTTAGGTATCCGCCAAGGAATGAAAATACTAGGTAATATGAAAATACTAGGTAATATGATAAATCTATTTAATATTTGAAGGAACTGACAAACTTTTTCCCACAGCAGCGTCACTGTTTTATTCCCCATCAGCTCTTTGATTTCTTTGTTAATGTTCTTTAGTACACAAATGTTTTTATTAATAATAATTATTATTATCTTTTAGGAGATATCTTATTATGTTTCCCAGGCTAGTCTTAAACTCCTGAGCTTAAGTAACCCTCTGTCTAAGCCTCCCCAATTACTGGGCCTCACCTTTTAAAATATTTTACAACTGCATTTTTTTTTTTCCTTTGGTTGCTTGTGCTTTTTGTACCAATCCACTGCCAATCTGAAGTCATGAATATTTACCCCATGTTTAAGACTTTTTATAGTTTTAGTTCTTAATATTTAGGTCGCTGATCCATTTTGAGTAATTTTTTAAATTATTGTGTGAAGCAGGGGTTCAACTTTAGTCTTCTGCATGTGAATATGCAGCTGTCTCAGCACAACTGGTTTAAAAAAACAATTCTTTACCCACTGAATGATTCTGGCATTCTTATTTTAGATGTTTAGGTTTATTTATTATAGACTCTCAATTCTATTCTTTTGGTTTATGTTTCTTTCTTTCTTTCTGTTTTTTTTTGGTACCTAGGATTGAACCCAGGGGTGCTTAATCACTGAGCTACACCCTCAGCCCATTTCAAATATTTTATTAGAGACAGATCTCACTGAGTTGTTAAATGCCACACTAAGTTGCTGAAACTGGCTTTTAACTTGCAATCCTCCTGCCTCAATCTCCAAAGATGCTGGGTTTACAGGTGTGTGCCACTGAGACAGCTAAATTTCTAACTTTAGGCCAAAGATGACAATGTATCGATTACTGTACATTTGCAGTAAGTTTTAAAAACAGGATAGGTAATTCCTTGTATTTTGTTTTCTTTTTCAATATTATTTTGACTATTTGGAACCCCTTATAGTTCTAAATGAATTTGAGGAATAATCTTTCCATTTCTGGAAAAAAGAAAAAAGTCATTGTAATTTTGATAGGAATTGCATTGAATCAACAGCTTGGAAGAATACTATGATCTCAGCAATATTGTCTTTAAATCCATGAACCTGGGATGTCTTTCCATTTATTTAGTCTTCTTTAATTTCTTTCAGCAATGCTTTTAGTTTTCGGTATACAAGATTTTCACCTCTTGGGCTGGTGATGTGGCTCAAGTGGTAGCGTGCTCGCCTGGCATGCGCGGGGCGCTGGGTTTGATCCTCAGCACCACATAAAAATAAAATAAAGATGTTGTGTTCACCGAAAACTAAAAAATAAAAATTAAAAAATTCTCTCTCTCTTTATAAAAAAAAAAAAGATTTTCACCTCTTTATTCCCAGGAATTTTATTATTTTGGATATTATAAATAGAATTGTTTCTTTAGTTTTTTTTGATAATGTTATTCAAATTATCTATATGCTTACTAGTTTTTGTCTGCTTCTTTACTAAAAAATGTGTACAGTGCATTTTCATATAAAGAAAAGAGATAAATTCTATTAGAATTCATTAAAATGAGGCTTGATTTGTAATTTCCTTTTTGCTTAACTGAATCTTTCCATTGCATCTGAATATTTTCCCAAAGTAGAACTTGTTACTTCCACTCATAAGAGGGATCAATTATGTTCCAATTTCTTCAATCTGTGGCTCAAACTCTATCTATTCTAGGAAATTCTCAAATTAACTCCCCTTATTGATTACTCCTTTAAATCCCACTAATTATTAATATTTTAGATTATAGTTCTTCATTTTGCATTACTAAATAAATATCTTAAAAATATGTAAGAGAACATGATTAACAATGCTGAACAGTGCTGGAGAAAATGACAAAACCATGTAGCTTATGGCCACTAAGACTAGTCTCAGCCTGCCACTCCACATTGTTCTCTAATCTAATATGTTCATGGTTAGAATCCTAAGCTTCCATGCAGTGGTTGATTCAAACCCTTGCCACACTTTTAAGTTTAACAGTACCACATTCTCTCCATCATTTTCTTTTCTTTTCCCTTTCTTCTTTTTCTTTTTTTGCAGTACTAGGGATTGAATCCAGGGGTACCCAACCACTGAACTACATCCCCAGCCTTTTAATTTTTTATCTTGAGACAGGGTCTAAGTTGCTGAGAGGCTGGTCTTGAACTCGCAATTGCTTGCCTTAGCCTCCAGAATATCTGGGATTACAGACATGCACCACCTCCCTATCATTTTCAACTGTAATTTTTTATTTCACAGGAAATAAAGGAAGACTGCCACATATGCAAACTCTCTCATTCCCAGACTTACTGACTTACATGAGCAATTATTCTCTACAGGTATTCTGTTTAGGACTATATCACTGTATTCCTTAGGTTTGTCTCTTTGAACATACATGATTATTCTTTCTCCACAAATTAGCTGGTTTCAAATCCTCCACAATTAGCTGGTTTCTATCTTTAAAAACAAAAAATAGGGGCTGGGGTTATGGCTCAGTGGTAGAGTGCTCACCTAGCATGCACTAGGCATTGGGCTTGATCCTCAGTACCACATAAATGTAAAATAAAGATGTGTCCACCTAAAACTTAAGAATGAATATATATAAATAAACAGGTTAGTTGGTGGTGTATGCCTGCCTGTAATCCCAGTGACTCAGGAGGTTGAGGTAGGAGGATTGTGAGCTCAAGACCAGCATGAACCAGTATAATGAATTGGACATAACTTTCCTATGTTCATATATGAATATATGATCAGTGTAATTCCATATCATGTACAACCACAGGAATGGGAAGTTATACTTTATGTATGTATGATATATCAAAATATTTTCTACTGTCATGTGTAACTAAAAAGAACAAAAAATTTTAAAAAATAACAATTTTTTTTAAAAACGGCAAATCTTTAAAAAGAAAAAGACCTGCATGGTCAATTTAGTGAGATCCTGTTTCAAAATAAAAATGGGCTGGGCATCCAATCCTCAGTAACACACACACATATACAAACAAAAAACAAACATCAAAATACTTCCTTGATTTTACAGCCTCTGCCCCTCCCCTAAACCTAATAGTTCTTCAGCCAAATTTCTTCAAAGAGATTATATGTCTTGTATCCATTTTCACTCACTAGTCAGGTTTTGCCACATTATAGCTTGCCTTCCTTTATTCCCCTATCCTGAGCTTTTCTAAAAGAGTATGGATACAAACCTAACTGTTCAAGGTGATGGGAAATTTTCAAATCTTACTGGACCTCCCTGGGAGCAGCTGACACAACTGACTCAATCCATTGAAATCATACTTGTGGGGCGCCTCTTTCATGATTTTCCTCTTATCTGCAGCTACGCCTTCCCAGTCTTCAGCTCCAAAAAGCTGTTTCCCCAATATTTTTTAGTTGTAGACAGACACAATACCTTTATTTTATTTATTTATTTTTATGTGGTGCTGAGGATTGAACTCAGTGCCTCACAAGTGTCAGGCAAGCACTCTACCACTGAGCCACAACTCTAGGCCTCCAAAAAGTTCTTTGAAGAATATCATATAAAATTTTATATAGTCTCAGTCTTGGTTTTGAAAATTAGACACTATTAAAAAACTTTAAAAGTAAAAATGCTTAAATAATTATGAGTCAATCAACATGAATCTTTACTGGCCAAATCTATTACCCTTTCAACTGCAGTGTTACCTTTTGTCAATTGTCTCTACATGTACTATTGGTAATGTAGAATATGTAGTGGTTTTTGCGGATAACCAATCATCTGACTACTCAACTAGCTGGACAACAACTGGGAGTTTAAAATCTTCTTGAGGGACACAAGGAGCTTTTTTAAAGGCATGGGTCTTGTCTTGGACACTGCTGATCCCTAATGACTTTAGCTAACAATGATGCAACACTTTCAAAAAACAATTTGAAATCCCTGTGAAAATATATATATATTTTTTTGAAAACAGACAATGATGTAAGTATAGTTGGACCAGGTGCTCATATGGAGGACAAATTAATAAAGACAATTTTCTCCTATAAGAGACTTAACAGTAAATAGGACTGAAGACTGCATAAAGGTGTATTACTGATTAGTAACTCAGAGAAGATTAAAACAATAAGCATATTAACTTTTAGAAAATGTGCCATTATCACATTTAATTTTAAATATTTTAAAATCTGAGGGTAGGACTGGGGTTGTGGCTCAGTGATAGAGAGCTTGCTTAGCATGTGTGAGGTACAGGGTTTAATCCCCAGCACCCCATTAAAAAAAATTAAATAAAAAAATAAAGGTATTGTGTCCATCTACAGCTTACATATATATATGTATGTGTGTGTGTGTGTGTTATATATAAATATATAAAAATATGTGTATATATTCATATATATGAATATTCATATATAACATATATATGAATATATACACATATAAAAAAAATCTTAGGGTAGAAACTTGATTGCTTAACATATTCTGAAGTAACATAAAATTAAAATTACCTAATCAAGTAGCAACAGAAGAGTAAACTAAGGATGAAGACAAATATAGCAGTGCCAAAAACCACAATATATATGTTGAGAGGCAGATTCTGGAATCCAATATTAGGCATCCTGAAGTTGTAATGTGGGAAATCTGAGCTCATGGATAAACTGTAGGGGAAGAAAAGAATGGAAAAGAATTAGGTATAAAGACTAAGAACCAAGATGTATAGAGGCAAAAGTTTTCTAATGCTTGACTTCATTTGAAACAAGTATGACAGACAGACATTCATTCATTGTATCACATATTTACTACATGCTTACTTACCTGGCATTATTCTAGAGAATAGAGATCCTGTGAAAAAGCTCTGCAAGCTGCATTCATTCATTAAGATATTTCACTGAAATAATGCCAATAATCAATAAACACAAAAATGTTCAACCTCAAAGAAGTGCAAAAAGGAAAAAAAAAATCTTGAGAATTTTCAAACTTTAACCTTTGACTTAATAATTCAACTCTTAAATTCCTAATATTTATAATAGTAAAAGTATTAAATAGTAATTATTATAGTAATTAAATAGTATTAAATAGTAATTAAATAGTAATAGTGAAAGTATTAAAAACTCAGACCAAAAGCAGTGGCTTCAGTGACTCAGAACAGAAGGCTAAGGCCAAGAGGATTGAAAGTTTGAGGCCAGCCTCAGCAATTTGGCAGTACCCTAAGCAACTTAATAAGATCCTGTCTGAAAATACAAAATAAAAAGGACTGGGGATGTAGCTCAGTGGTAAAATGCTCCTGGGTTCAATCCCCATTACCAAACAAACAAACCCCAAAACCACAAATAACCACCCAAACAAAACAATATCTGACTTAGATATCTTACAAAGAGATGATTAAGCAATTACATCATATGTTATTACTTTATGGAGTCATTAAAGCTGATGTTTTTAGTTAATTTTAATTCAAGAGAAATAAAAATATGTGGGAAAAATGAAACAAAGGTTGCACATAAAATATGAAACCCATTTTGCAAATACAAGTGTGTGTGTGTGTTTGTGTGTGTGTGTGTGTGTGTGTGTATATATATATATAATATATATATTATGAGTCAATCAACATGAATCTTTACTGGCCAAATCTATTACCCTCTCAACTGCAGTGTTACCTTTTGTCAATTGAGAGAGAGAGAGAGAGAGAGAGAGAGAAAGCCTGAAAGGCAACATATCAAAATACTAACAGTGGCTTAGAATTTTATTCTCTTTTTTTTAAACATCTTTTATCAAGTCAGGCTCTGTACTAATAATTTTACTGGCACTATTTTATTTAATCATCACGTCAAACTTTTCTGGTGGGTACCACAATTATTCCCTGTTTTATACATGAGGAAACTAAAGCTGAGAGTGTTTTGGTCACACAGTCTGGTCAATTATGTAGAGGAGCTTGGGTCCCTCCAACTCCAAAGCCAGTGCTCTCAATCAATTTGCTCTACTACCTTTCTTGTATTACTTTTATAACAAGAAAAGAGCCAATGTTTTTAAAACATTAAAAGGGGACTATTTCTGTAGATTTGCTTGGTAATACTTAATGATCACTACCAAAGTTAAAATTTTATAAATGGAACCTGACTCCTCATTTAGGTGATGAGCTATAGTGATAAAATGACTTATCACACCTTCTCACTAGAACTTCCCTTGTCGTTGATTCCTCGCAGAATAAAAAAACTCCTGCCAAGCCTGCTTATTAAGACAAAAGATGGATAACTGAATTATAACTATGACTATTACCAAAATCAGAACAAAAAAACCTTACCAAGAAAATAAAACTACTTTTATTTATGCATAGAAAATTTAAAATTTTATACACATTTAGTGTTCTTGTTAGTTCTCAGAATTATGTCATATTTACACTGTTGACACCATTGAGATGGTGACTGGCTGTTTTTGAAATGTAAGTCTTATCATTACTTAAAATTTCCAGTCTCTAATATATTTTTTCCCCCTGCCAAAGGCTAGAAAGAGGTTTATTTAGGAAAGTAGATATACATTCAAAGGAGAATATGGGCAATCTCAAGAGAGATGCCTTTGGAGTAAAGCAAGGAATATGTATTTTAGGTAGAATGCAGGCTTTCTTTCTTTACTCCAGAAAGAGAGACAGTAACCTGTTGATATGGTTTGTTAATACTTACAAAGGGTTAGTACTAGGAGCTGAACTAGAGGTGGAGCTAAGGTGGAATTACATGATTTTGTGTTATTTCTCTTGTGACGGTGTATTGCCTCATTTTATAAGGTGCCCCATAATTTTGTGCTAGTTTTTCTTGTGCTTGTGCATTTCCCTTATTTTACAAGGAAGGCCAAGGGTAATGCTGCTTAGAAATTAGAATTGTTCCAGTGTGCTTTCTGCATTTCAATTGCTCATGAGTGTTTCCTTTGAGACCTCTTTTTATCCCAAATTTCTATCTTGCCCTACATCCTACCCAAGGCTTTGATCCCTTATTCTTAAGGGGTGCAGAAGGGGAAAAGTTCAGCTTTTATATCTACTTTAGGCTGATATGAGATGTTGTCCTAACCTACCCAGGAACATAAAGTCTCTTCCTGCCTCATCTAATGGGACAAATAGAGATGGGTCTTAGTTGGAATATATAGGAATCCTTGTCTTGTCATGCTTTTAATATGAATTGTTGTAATCTGGAAAATACAACTTTATTAGGAGGCTAAAAGGCAAGGGCTGATCAGTAAGAGAAGAAGTACAATTACCAGAGGTCCTAATAGTGATAACAGTTAGATGGGGCTAATTAAGTAAGCTTTAATAGTTTTATTTGCTTATACATTTCAAGATATGGATGTTTTTTTAAAAGCACAGTCTGTCAGATCAGACTTAACTAAGCACAAACTTATACTTTAGCAAAGCCTCTTTTTTTGTAGCCATAGATGGACAGAATGCCTTCGTTTATTTTTATGTGGAGCTAAGGATCGAACCCAGTGCCTCACACGTTAGGCAAGTGCTCTGCAACTGAGCTACAGCCTCAGTCCTGCAGAGTCTCTTTTGATAGTTATCAGACACTCATGTGTAAGCACCCTTTCTCTATAAACTTTACTCACTTCTGGTAGGGCTGATGCAAATGCACATTAAGTTACATTTAAAAGGACTAAAGCATTTTTCTTTAAATGCCCATACTGCTCTTTGCTTATACTTTCCTGCCAGGTGTTTAAGACCAAGTTGGTCAAAAATTGACCTTGTTCTTATTTACTATTATGGTCTTACTGACTACACATGACTTCCCTTGGAAGCATCAGGGATACTTTCCCTCTCCAATAACCCTCCTCTTTGCAAAATGTACAATGGTTGGTTTTCAGTTCTCTAGGGTCCTCAGGATACCTAAGTGGGAGGTTGAGTGACTAATCAGAGTCGCAGGGCCCTTAGAGGGGTCCTGTCATTCCTGGGTCCTGGTGGACTATTTGGAGGCCGAGCCAAAATACTGGCTTTTTTCCTTAGCTTTTTTACTTCCTTGGCTTTAGTCTCTGAGTTTTGGACTTTAAACATTCAGCAGGCCAGTCCCACCAGTCTTGAATTGAGAGTAATGGGTTTTAACATTAATGTCTATATTTTTACAGTTACCCCTTTAATTTAATTGGGATCAACACTAGTATTGGGAGTCAGCATTATCTATTATCTGTCTTGTGGGTGATATCTTATTATCTTAAATTAACTCAGGTTGTTTAGTTAGAAGTAGTATTTCTGCAAAACACTAACAGGCAATGTTTACAAGGAAATACAAAATGAAATTAACAAGACAAAAAACATACAGTTTGTATAATAGCTTTGAACCACAGAACATAATTTTTATAATAACATTAATTATAATAACATTAATTCATCTTTGTTATCTATTTAGCACCTATAAAAATCCATAAATTTATCAACTCAATCACATATGAAATCCTTCACAAATTTTGCTTTTTTAAAAAACTTTTACAATCTTTTATAATTTATTCAAACCTTTAGTTTTGCATCATATCCAGTCTCTAATATCTTGAGCCAATAAATCAACAGCTGCAAAGAGTAACTATATCACATAGAATTTCTTCTCCAAGAACTGCCAAATATAAATGATATTAATCAGTTTTAAATCTTTGTCCATTTTTGCTTAAAGTGAGTTTTTACTTAAAATACATATTTCCTTTTTCCTATGCTCAGATCTTCTTAGGAAGGGAAGATGTAGCTAAGGATCATTTTGCCAAATGTACACAGCACATATGCTGCAGAGTTATAAGAAAATTATAGCTGCACAAAACTTAGCTTTCAACTTTACATTGTGGACAAAGCCACACTTGATGACCCCTGCTATAGTCAAGACTTGGATGACTGTACTTTAATCCCTAAAAATGTCACTTCTAGACAAATAGGGTTTGGTAAAATACTTCTCATCTTAGGAAATAATCTGGGCTAGGTTAGCTAACAGAAAGGAAATAGGGCAACAAAGTGGTGTAGTTAAAAAAAGGGACTGTTTGTGTCAGTAAATCTGGATGCTTGTTTTCAGGATGTCGCGGGGTGAATGTCAGTACCTGTCCCAACTATATTTAAATTTTCACCTTTCAATAGGAAAATGCCTATCTTATTAACTTCAAATAATTCTTAGAAGGATAAAATAATAGAATTTGAAGAGTATAAAAATTCTAAGAGGGTTAGACATAGTGGCACACACCTGTAATCCCATACTTGGGAGGCTGAGGCAGGAGGACTTCAAGTTCAAAGTCAGCCTCAGCAACTTAGTGAGACTCTGTCTCAAAATAAAAAAATAAAAAGGGATGAGGATATAACTCAGTGATAAAGTACCCCCAGATTCAATCCTAGTACCAAAAACAAACAAAAACTCGCTAAGACGACAAAAATATTGAGGCTTTAAGATGTGTATGGTGTATGTGTGTATGGGCGCGCATGCATGCATGCATGTTTGAGGAAGGAAGTTACATGTGAAATACAAGGAATAAAGAAATCTCAATAAAGACCAAGCCTCTGGAAAAGATTCCATCAAACCAAGTGCCCTTTTATCAGGGAGTTCTTCCACATACACTACAAAGGTTTGTGTCAAGTGTCAAGTAGTCTACTAACCTGACCTCTAGAGGCAAGAACTGGAAACCAAACCAACAGAAGCCCTCTATTTAGACCAACTTGGGGTGAGCCCTATGCAGTGCTATGAGAATGATACCCTATAGGGGTCCTTGCACTGGATGGTACTATCAAGGAACTCTTGTAGAATTCTGAATGGAGATACAAACATATGAAACATTAGAGGTAGCGCTATCATCAAAGAGAAGAGATATGTGCCTCAGTGATCCTGGGGGCTAGATGGTATATGCTCACAAGTCCATACTACTCAGCATGGAAAGAACTACATATTCATCATTTGAGTAATAATAATGCTTTGCTATTGAGGTCTTATGATGCAAAAAGTTCTTTAGTAATTGCTCCTTGTGGGAGAGAAGAAGAGAAATGGAACTTGTAGAGAATGCACTGTTGTATCTTGGAATTTCTGACTTATTTACACGAAAATCACTTTTTTCCCAGTATAATTCATAGGTTCTGAAATTTGTTGCTTTAATTTCAAATCACCTAATTAATTTATAAAAACAAAACAAATAAATAAATAAATAAATAAGCAAAGGCAAGAAGATCTAAACATTTTATCAGCAATAGGACTTCTCAGCAAGAAGGTTTTAAGACAGACAGATTACATGAGATTTAGATTCGTATATAGACTGGAGTTTAAAACAATATACCACAGCTGCAGCATCCTTTCTCAAAGCATATTTGGTAGTCATAGTCTTCTTAGGTCAGTCAGTTTCTGTTCCCTGGACAATATTACATTACCAGAAGTTAGTATTCTACTTTTACTTTAAAAATGCTTAGAAAGGGAGCCACCAGTAATTAATAATGCTGTATTTTATAGTTTCCTGTTCACAAACCATAAAACTACATCTGTTTCTTATAAAATAAGAAGTGTCCAAGAAAAAAATTAGGAAAAACTACTTTAGACTTTCTTTATATATATATATATATATATATATATATATATATATATATATATATAAATAGATATAAGCCAGGCCCTGAGGTGCATACCTGTAAACCCAGCAACTTGGAAGGCTGAGGCAGGAATATCTATAGTTCAAGGACAGCCTCAGAAACTTAGTGAGAACTTGTCTCAAAATAAGAAATAAAAAGGGCTGGGGGTATGGCTCAGAGCATGCTGGGGTTCAATACACAGTACACAAAAAAAGTTAATAGATAATTTTAAAAAATGCATCCATGACTGGGTGTGATGATGCACACCTATAATTTCAGCTACTAAGGAACAAAAAATAAAAACAAAAATAAATTTTAAAACTAATCATCTTAAAATCAACAAACAAGTGGTGTTTAAGACATTCATAATGTTATGCAACCATTCGCTGTATAGGAGTTCAAAACATTTTCATCACTCCAAGCATAATAAAACTCTACCCAGGGCTGGAGTTGTGGCTCAGTGGTAGAGCACTTGCTTTTGCACATGTGAGGCACTGGGTTCGATCCTCAGCACCACATAAAAATGAATAAGCAAAATAAAGATATTGTGTCCATGTATAACTAAAAAATATTTTAAAAAACCAAACAAAAACAAACCTCTACCCATCAAGTAGTTACTTCTTATATACTCTCTCCCCCTGGCAATCACCAATCTGTTTTCTGATTCTATAGATTTAGCCACTATGGATATTTTGTATATATGGAATCCTAAGTTATAGGACTTTTGTATCTGGTTTCTTTCATTTACCATAATGTTTTTGAAATCTATCCACATTGTAGCATGCATTAATTAGCACTTTATCTTATTTTTATGGGTGAAATGACAGTATTTCATCAGCAGCTGATGAACATTTGTGGTCTTTCAACCTTTAATAGAAAATAGCCAATAAGAACAACAGAGAAAAACTAGAATGAAGGGCAAATAAATAAACAATAGCAAAAAATCCAGAGCCTCAGGAGCATGAGGACTAAAGTAAAAAATTTAACATTTATGTCATTGAATTTCTAGGAAAAGAGAAAATGGGCAGGGCTGACAAAATACTCAAAAGAAATGGCTAAAAAAATTCCCATATTTTGTACAAAGCTATAAATATACAGATTCAAGATACTGAGCAAACTCCAAATAGAATAAACCCAAATAGATCTACATTTAGGTACATCTTACTGAAACTTCTGAAAACTAAAGACAAAGAAAAAACCTGAAACCAGCAAGAGAGGGATGCATGTTAACATTAGAAAGAAAATGATTTGAAAGATAAGAGATTTTTCATGAGAAACAATGAAGGAAAGAAGGAAATTACATGGAACACTTGCCTAGCATGTGTGAAGCTCTTTCTGGATTCAACCCCCAGAACTGTAAAAAATTTAAAAAATAAAAATTAAAAAATAAGAAGAAAATTACATAATTTTTAAGTTTTGAAATAAAAGGGTCATCAACTCAGAATCTTACATTCAGCAAAAATATCCTTCAGGAAATCATAAATCATATAAAGGAAAACAAAGATTATTTGTTGTCAGAAGGCCTACTCTGAAGAATGACTAAATGAAGTTACTTAAATGAACTTATTTTAACAGAAAGGAAATGATAAAAAAAGGATCACTGGAACATCAAGTAGGAAGAAAAACAGCAAGCAAAAATATGGGTAAACACAATAAACTTTTTCAGTTTTCTAAATTCTGTTTGATGGTTGAAGGAAAAATATAGTTGTCTAAATTATTCTAAATGTATGAAGAGGAAATATTGAAGACATTAAAAATAAGACAGGGTAAAGAGATACAAAGGGAGGTAAGACTTTTAGTTTTCACTTAATTGGTAAAATGATGACACCAGAAGACTTCACATATAATAAAATACCTACAGCAATTACTGAAAATACTACACAAACAGATATACTCAAAACACTACAGGAAACTTCAAATGGACTTCAAACAACAATTCAAGTAACAGAGTAATAAGGTACAGAGAGAGCAAACAACACAAAAATCAAAATGACAGACCTAGACTGGCAGAATATGTGGGGTCCCAAGGAAGCTGAGGTAGCAGGCATAAAAATTCAAGGGTAGCCTGGGCAACTTACTGAGATCCTACCTCAACAAAACAAACAACAACAAAAACAAACTCCCCCCACCAACAGGCATAAACCCTAACTTATAAATAGCTACATTAGGTATAAATGGTTTGGGCTGGGGTTGTGGCTCAGTGGTAGTGTGCTTGCTTAGCGCACATGAAGCACTGGGTTTGATCCCTAGCACCACGTAAAAAAATTAAATGAATAAAATAAAGGTATAATTTTTTAAAAAAAATATAAATGGTTTAAATATGCCAATGAAAATGCAAAGATTGGCAGAATGGATTAAAATATGGCCCAACAATATACTGTCTACATGAAACTCACCTCAAAAATAATGATCTAGGTAGGCTGTCAAGAATAAAATACACAATGCAAGTATTAATCAACAGAGTAGGAGTGGCTAGATTAGACTTCAGAACAAATAAAATTATCAGAGACAGAAACATTACATAATGATAAAAGGTTGATGCACCAAGAAGACATAGCAATTATGAATGTGTGAGTACAACAACAGAGCTGCAAAACGTGTAAAGTAAAAACTAAGAATTGAAAGGAGAAATGGACAAATCCACTATTATGCTTGGAGGCTCAAAATCTTCTCTCAACAAAAGCTGGAACAACTAGATAGAAAACTAGCAAGAACAAAGAAAAATTCAACAACATAATTAGCCAATAAGATCTAATGAAAATTTATAGAACATTCCATTGAGCAAGAGCAAAATGCACAATCTTTTCAAGTACCCAAGAAAGTCCACAAGCTCAGCCATAAAATGGATCTCAATAAACTTTAAAAAACTGAAATCATACCAACTATGTTACTACACACATTAGAATAAAACTAGAAAAAAAGAAACCTAATAGGAGAAAATGCCCAAACACTTAGAAACTAATCAACACACTTTTAAATAATCCATGGGTCAAAAAGGTCTCAGGGTAATTAAAAAAAAAAAAAAAAAACTGAATTGATTGGAAATGAAATCAGAACATATCAAAATCTGTGGGACACTGGTAAAGCAATGCTGAGAGGGAAGTTCACAGCACTAAATGTATACATTAGAAGAGAGAAAAATATCTCAAATCAGTAATCTAAATGCTTACTTCAGAACCTAGAAAAAGAGTAAAAAAAAAAAAAAAAATCCAAGTCAAGCAGAAGGAAGTAAATAATAAGGAGGAGAAACTGGCAAAATTTGAACATGGCAACAATAGAGAAAAATCAGTGAAACAAAAAGCTGAGTTTTTTTTTTTTTTTTTTTTTTTTTGAAAAGATCAATGACAAACCTCTGGGAAGAATAACAAAGAAAAGAAAAAAGGGGTTGGGTATAGCACAGGGTTTGGGGTATAGATCAGTGGAAAAGTGCTTGTGTAGCATGCTAGAGCCCTCGGATTTGATCCCCAGCATGGGGGATAGAGAAAGGAGAGAACAGAGAAAACACACAAATTACCAGTATCAAAAATTAAGTAAAAGATGTTACCACAGACTCTGCAGACATCAAAAGGATAATAAAGATATGTACACATATACAGGCATAAATTTAGCAACATAAATAAAACACACAAATTCCTAAAAAAAACTATCACAACTAACCCAATAAAAAGATAATCTGAACAGCTCTACAACTATTAAAGAAATTTAACTCATCATTTAAAAAATTCTTAAGAAACAATGCTCCAGGTCCAGATATTTCACGACCAATTAGGGTTTATTCCAGGGATATAAGGTGGGCTTAATATTTTAAAATCAGTATAATCTACCACATTAAATAGCTAAAGAAGAAAAATCACAGGGTCGTATCAACTGATGCATAAAAAGCATTTCACAAAATTCAACATCCACTTATGATTAAAAATTTGCAGAAATTTAGAAATGGAAGGGAACTTTCTCAACTTGATGAAAAGCACCTATAAAACACTAACACATTTCAACCAGACAACAATAAAAACTGTAAATTATTCTTAATGGTGAAAGACTGAATACTTACCCCCCTAAGACCAGGAACAAGGCAGGATATCTGCTTTCACCACTCTTATTCAACATAGTGCTGGAAGTTCTAGCCAGTGCAATAAAGTAGAAAAGGGAATAAAAGGCATACACATCAGAAAGGAAGAAATTAAACTGCTCCTATTTGCCGACAACATCACTATCCACATAGAAACAAAAAAACCCAAGAACCTATAAAAACAAACAAAAAAATCCTAACAAACCTCCAGAACTAATAAGTGAGTCTAATAAGCTGCAAGATAAAAAAATAAAAATACAAAAATCAATTAACAATGAACATGTGAATACTGAAATTAAAAATACAATGAATTTATACAATTGTTAAAAAAATAAAATAAAAGGACTATATCCAATAAGATATATATGGAACTTCAATGCTGAAAACAATAAAATTTTGATTAAATAAATCAATTAAGATCTAAATAAATGCAGAGGCAAACTGTGTTCATGCATTTGAAGAGTAAAACTATTTTCTCCAAATTGATAAACAGATTTAACATAATTCTGTTTATCAATTTGGATAAACAAAATTCCAGTAAGAAAGACAGGTAAAGAACTAAAATAGCTAAAACAAGTTTTAAAAAGCAATAAGGGAGAAGATTCAGTCTACTCAATTTAATGACAATATAATAATTAAGACTGTGTAAGGATAATATAATAGTATTATATATAATTAATATAATAATATAATAGTATTATAATATAATTAAGACTGGCAAAAGGACAGACACATAGATGAATGGAACAGAACAGAGAATCTAGAAACAGATTATATATTTATGCCTAAATAAATATTGAGAAATGTGGAAAAATAATTCAATGGATAGTCTTTCCAACAACTGGTGTTGAAGCAACAGGACATCCATAGGCAAAATACTGAACCTTGATCATAATCTCACACACACAAAGTAACTCCCCAAGTGGACCATTGTCTTACATACAAAATGTAAAATTATCATACAGTTAGCAAAAAACAGAAAGAAATATTTGAGATCTAGGATTGGGGAAAGCGATCTGATAGCGAAAATGTGTCCATAAAAGGAAAAGAATGATATCATTTTAAAAAAACAAGCTCTTCCTTATGAAAGTCCTTGTTAAAAGGATACCAAAAGAAATAAGATTTTCATAGTGGTGGAGTAGAGGAGGTGGCTTTCCTGGCTGTTCTGTGGAGTGAAACCAAGAAAGCAGACAGGCAGCTTGTCAGTAAGGTGGGTGAACCAAAACTTGGGGGTACTTTACTGGAATTTAAAACTGGACATTCATAGCAGACCAGGAACTTAGGAGGTTGGATATAATAAAATAAGCAAGAATTCCCCGGTGGTATAGCCAGTGCCACAGTTGGGCTGGGATTACCAGCCAGAGCGGTCCCTCCAAGAGCAAAGTGGAGGGATAAGGGAATTAAAGGAACTCATGATATGGGAGGCCAGAGGAGTGTCAGGGTATGGAGCATTTAGACATCAAGGACATTGCCTGGCAAACTTGAAAGACATGCTGTACAATATGCGTGTGCATGGGGGAAAGAAGCCACCATCTCTCCAGGTAGCATTTGGGGGACAAAGGAAGGAACCATTTTGCAGCCGTTTTGTGGGGGCCAGCAGCTGAAGGGGCCAATTCCTGGCAAACCTGAGTTGGCCTGAAATACAGGCCTAGTGAACACACACTGCATGACATAGAGTGTGCTTAAGTGACCAGGAGAAAATCAAATGTGGAGAGAGGTTTCCACAGGAGACAATGGGTAGTGGAAATCCCCTGGCTCTACCCCTCCCCCTCCAATCCAACACTAGCAGGGCTGGCTGAGATGCCTCTGGCTTGGAACCTGGAAGGGCGGGGGGGGGGTGGGAGAGAAGTTCCATACATATCTGCCACAGTCCGGCTGCAGCAAAATAATGTGACGAACAACTTGTGTAGACTGATATAGCAGGAGTGGAAGCCGTTTATTGTAGGACCAGAGCGATATTTATACATTCCACACAGCCTATCTTAATTAGCATAAACTAGATACAGCAGTCAACCAATGAAGAATCTCCAAACTTAATGGCTCACTTTTGTTACTTCACAAACCACTCCCTCTGGCATTTTGCCAGGCGCCATCCTGATTTGTTTACAGACTCTAACATTTCTCTGGCAAAATGCCAGGCGCCATCCTGACTTGTTTACACACTCTAACACATATCTTATTATTTGGAGAGTGAACCCCAGACCAGGAAACCTGGAGTCCAAAGGTGATGTAGGACTAAGAATTGGCAATCCCACCAACAGAGCAGAATCCAAGGAAGATCCCTGGAGTAGTCTTCCAGTGTGGACCAGCAAGTACTGGGTGCTGGAGGTGCACTGATTTAAAATCTCTAGACCAACTGGCATTCTGCGAAGAGCCTGGAGCCTACCTTAGCCTAAAGTTTGCTTCCAGGAATTTGGCCTATGGGATTACCTCACTCCAGTATTCAGAGGGTGGAGCCTCAAGTTCCAGATGACCCCACCTAAAACTGCTGAGAAGCTGAGAATATTATGAAGTGTCCAACGGAAAGAATTTTTAACTTTTCATCAAGATCTTTTAAATTCTTTTTCTCTGTTTAATTGTGATCTTAATGATACATGGACATTTATACATATTCATATTTTCCCCCTCATTTCTAGTATTTTTGAAGTCAGTTTTTTATGGATTAGTGTTTTGTGAACTAGAGGGATTAATTAGTATTTAGTTGTGTTTTATATTCTTTAATTTTTATTTTTAATTAAAAATTTTTTACTTTATTTTTTCTCTTATTTATTGCCCTTGATTCTCTTTTCCTCTGCTAACAGCCAATCTCTATTGTTCTTTCTTTCACTCTTCCTTTAATTTTTTACTTCTTCTTTCCTCCTCCCTCATAACCATCACATCCTATATCACTTCTGTTCTCTCCCTGTCCATTTGAAACTATAAACCCTTTTGCAAACTTGCTGTTTTTATTGTAGGCAATAACTGATCATATCATTTCTGTTTATTGTGATAATTAACATTGTAGACATCATAATAGGAATTATTTGGCTTAATGCTGTATATTGTTGATGTTATTTGTCTCCCTGTAAACAGTGAGACTGGAAACCTTCAGAAACACTATAAGTCTACAGGGTAGAAACTCTACTGCCTCAGATCCATACTATTAGATGGGGAGACACACAAACAACATAAAAAAAACAAGTGAACAAAGTGCCCGAAACAAACCAAGATACTCTAATAACAGAATCCATCGACATTACAGTAGTAGAAATGTCAGAGAAGTCGTTTAGAAAGGACATAGTTAAACTGATCTGTGAAGTAAAGAATGCTATAAGAAATGAAATCAGAAAATACAGGAAGTGAAAAATCACTTCAGTAAAGAGGCAGAAAAAAACCAAGCAGAAATTCTCAAAATGAAGAAAACAATAAACCAAGTTAAAAGTTCAATGAAAAGTATCACCAACAGATTAGACTACTTGGAAGACAGAACATCAGGCAATGAAGACAAAATATATAATTTTGAAAATGGAGTTGATCACAGAGAGATGTTAAGAAACCATGAGCAGAAATTCAAGACTATGGGATAACATGAAAAGACCAAATTTAAGATTTTTGTCAGGATAGATGAAGACATGGAGATACAAACCAAAAAAATGCACAATCTTCTCAATGAGTACTATCAGAAAATTTCTCACACCAAAAGAATGAAATGGAAAATCAAATATAGTAAGAGGCTTGCAGGACCCCAAATGTACAAAATTACAACAGACCCAAACCAAGGCACATTATAACGAAAATGACTAACATACAGAATAAGGATAGAATTTTAAAGGCTATAAGAGAAAAATATCAGATTATGTATAGGGGGAAAGCAATTTGAATCTCAGCTAATTTCTCAACCCAGACCCTCAAAGGTAGGAGGTCCTGGAATAACTTATACATGAAACTCTGAAAGAATATGGATGCCAACCAAGAATCCTATGCCCAGCATAGTTTCAGATTTGAAGATGAAATAAAAATCTTCCATGATAAACAAAAGTTAAAAGAATCTGCAACTAGAAAGCCTTCACTATAGAACATTCAACAAGATATTCCATGAAGATGAAACAGAAATTAAAAAAAAAAAAAGTGAAAGCCAGCAAAGGGAGAAACTACACTAAAGGACTAGTAAATGAAAGAAGAAACTAATTCAAATTAAAAACTAGAAATAAACCCAAATGATGGGGAATCCAAATCATTTCTCAATAAAACCCTTGAGCATTAATGGCCTAAACTCATCAACTCAAAGACAAGGCTGGCAGACTGGATTGAAAAACAAGGCCCAACAATACTATCTCCAAGACATTCACCTCATAGGCAAAAAGACATCCACAGACTAAAGATGAAAGGATGGGAAAAAACAAATTTACATGGAGTACGTAAACAGCAGGGGTTTCTATCCTCATATCAGATAAAGTGGACTTTAAGCCAAGTTAACCAGAAGGGACAAAGAAGGCCATTTCATATTGCTTAAGGAAATTATACAATATTATTATTATTATTATTATTGACATAACAATTGTAAACATGCCTCAAATAATGGAGCATCTACATTCATCAAACAAACCCTTCTCAATTTCAAAAATCAAATAGCCCACAGCACAATAACACTGGGTGACTTTTACATGCCTCTGTCACCACTGGATAGTTCCTCCAAACAAAACTAAAGAAGCTATAGAAGTAAACAGTACTTTGATAAAACATTCAGTACTTAAAGTATTTGCATCAGAAAGAAGCTAGAATAACAATCAAATTATTTTCAAATTATGTAGTAGGAAGGAAAAATAAGAGTAGGAGCAGAAATATATGATTTATATTTCACATAATAATAAAATTATTATCAATGGAAAGGGAGCTATAAATTATAAAAATACAATCAATAATTTGACTTAACAGACATATATAGAATATTTCATACATCAATGACTGAATACATTTTCTTCTCAGCAGCACATGGATCCTTCTCTAATACAGACCATGCTAGATAAACTATCACATATGTTAGCATACAATTTTGTAATATTACCTTAATATATTTTTAGCATCTGTTGGGTTGGGGATATAGCCCAGCTGGTAGAGTACTTGCCTTGCATGCACAAAGGCCCTGGGTTCAATCCCCAGTACCAAAAACCAAAAAAACAAAAAAACAAAACAAAAATAAAAACACCCTAAAAAACATATTTTTAGCATCTGTATGGTTATTTTGATAGCTTCCTTTCCATTGATAATAATTTTTGTGTTACTGTTTTCATGATTAGACTTGATTTTTATCAAATTTTTAGTGTATTATTTCTTCTCTATTTCATATATTTCTGCTGCTACTCTTATTTTTCCTTCCCACTACATAATTTGAAAATAATTTGATTGATATTCTAGCTTTTTTCTGATACAAGTACTTTAAGTTATGAATGTTCTAAGTACTGTTTCATCCAAGAGATCCTGATATTTTAAGCTTTTATTATCACTTAGTTCAAAGCAGTTTTTATTTTACTTTTCTTGGGCTTTCTTCCTTGACCTGAGATATTTATAAGTGTGCCATTTAATTTTGAAATATTTGACAAGTGGGGATGGGGTTCTATATATCTTAATGTGACTGATTTCTAATATAATAAATCATCTAGGAAAATATACACAAAATAAATAGATAGAAAAAAAGAAAGGAAACTGGGTGGTGGTAGTGAGAATCTTTTGTACTGTTCAATTTATATGTTAGCATGAAACTGTCCAAATGAATTGCATTATTTTAAAAAGGAAGAGAAAATAAAACCAAAAAAGGATAAAAAGAAGCTAAGTTTGAAAATAACTTACCTGACAAAGAACTAATATCTATACTTAAAACTCAACATTTAAAAACAAAACAAAACAATTATGGGTTAAACTGTGTCCTAAAAAAAAAAAAGGTGAAGTTACTACTTTAGATTGTGACCTTGTTTCAAAGCAGGATTGTTGTAGATGTAATTAACAAACTGAAATCATACAGAGTAAAGGTAAATCCTTAATTTAATATGACTTGTGTCCTTGGAAGAATAGACACAAAGAAACAGACATGAGAGGAGAATGCTATTTAACTGAAGAATGCAAAGCAGCAATCAGCACAGAACACTGAAGGTTACTGGCCATCATCAATCTAGGAGAGAGAAAATACTCTCTCAGAGCCCTCAGAAGGACCCAACTCTGCCAACATCTTAATTTCAGACTTCTATACCCCAGCACTGTGAGATAATAAATTTTTACTGTTTTAAGCTGCCTAATTTGTGATTATTTGTCATGGTGGAGCTAAGAACTACCGAACAATTCAATTAGGAAATGTGCAAAAAAGACATTTCACCAAAGTGGGCATACATATGATAAATAAGTACCTGAAAATAAGTTTGAAATCAAGATAGGGATTTACTAACCAGGGTTCCAAAAAAAAAAAAAAAAAAGAAAAGAAAAGGCTAGGGATGTGATTTAGTTTAAGTGTCTGTGGGTTCAAACCCTGGAACAAAAAAAAAGGTTAAATTGTACTAAAAATTTCATTTTTGAAAAGGTATACTACTAAATAAAATTTCTATAAGGTATAATTTCAAATATTATGCTAAAATGCAATGCATCTCATTTGCAGCTCTAATGCAATGAGATAATATTACTTTGTCACCATCACTAAGGAAAAAGAAGCAAAGACAAGTGGATATTTAAGAAAGATAAAAAAGATAAAAAGAGAAAGGGGTGAGTCAAAAGTTAGGAAATAATAAAAGTATAAAACAAAGAATAGAAACAAGGTAAAAATCACTCATGATGAAAATAAAATAAATGATTTACGTTTCCTTATTAAGAAAGACTCTAATATTACACACAAATAATATTTAGCTAAAAGCTAGTTTTATTTTTTTGTCTTTATTTATTTTTATTTTTTCTTATATATGTCAGCAAAATGCATTACAATTCTTTTTTTTTAATTTTTATTGTTGGTTGTTCAAAACATTACATATTTCTTGACATATCATATTTCACACTTTGATTCAAGTGGGTTATGAACTTCCATTTTTACCCCGTATACAGATTGCAGAATCACATCGGTTACACATCCACTGATTTACATATTGCCATACTACAGTCTGTTGTATTCTGCTGCCTTTCCTATCCTCTACTATCCCCCCTTCCCTCCCCTCCCCTCCCCTCCCATCTTCTCTCTCTACCCCATCTACTGTAATTAATTTCTCCCCCTTGTTTTTTTTTTTTCCCTTTCCCCTCACTTCCTCTTATATGTAATTTTGTATAACCATGAGGGTCTCCTTCCATTTCCATGCAATTTCCCTTCTCCCTCCCTTTCCCTCCCACCTCTCGTCCCTGTTTAATGTTAATCTTCTTCTCATGCTCTTCGTCCCTACTCAGTTCTTAGTTACTCTCCTTATATCAAAGAAGACATTGGGCATTTGTTTCTTAGGGATTGGCTAGCTTCACTTAGCATAATCTGCTCTAATGCCATCCATTTCCCTGCAAATTCTATGATTTTGTCATTTTTTAATGCAGAGTAATACTCCATTGTGTATAAATGCCACATTTTTTTTATCCATTCATCTATTGAAGGGCATCTAGGTTGGTTCCACAGTCTTGCTATTGTGAATTGTGCTGCTATGAACATCGATGTAGCAGTGTCCCTGTAGTATGCTCTTTTTAGGTCTTTAGGGAATAGACCGAGAAGGGGAATAGCTGGGTCAAATGGTGGTTCCATTCCCAGCTTTCCAAGAAATCTCCATACTGCTTTCCAAATTGGCCACACCAATTTGCAGTCCCACCAGCAATGTACAAGTGTACCCTTTTCCCCACATCCTCGCCAGCACTTGTTGTTTGACTTCATAATGTCTGCCAATCTTACTGGACTGAGATGGTATCTTACGGTGGTTTTGATTTGCATTTCTCTGACTGCTAGAGATGGTGAGCATTTTTTCATGTACTTGTTGATTGATTGTATGTCCTCCTCTGAGAAGTGTCTGTTCAGGTCCATGGCCCATTTGTTGATTGGGTTATTTGTTTTCTTATTGTTTAATTTTTTGAGTTCTTTGTATACTCTGGATATTAGGGCTCTATCTGAAGTGTGAGGAGTAAAGATTTGTTCCCAGGATGTAGGCTCCCTATTTACCTCTCTTATTATTTCTTGTGCTGAGAAAAAACTTTTTAGTTTGAGTAAGTCCCATTTGTTGATTCTAGTTATTAACTCTTGTGCTATGGGTGTCCTATTGAGGAATTTGGAGCCCGACCCCACAGTATGTAGATCGTAGCCAACTTTTTCTTCTATCAGACGCCGTGTCTCTGATTTGATATCAAGCTCCTTGATCCATTTTGAGTTAACTTTTGTGCATGGCAAGAGAAAGGGATTCAGTTTCATTTTGTTGCATATGGATTTCCAGTTTTCCCAGCACCATTTGTTGAAGATGCTATCCTTCCTCCATTGCATGCTTTTAGCCCCTTTATCAAATATAAGATAGTTGTAATTTTGTGGATTGGTTTCTATGTCCTCTATTCTGTACCACTGGTCCACCTGCCTGTTTTGGTACCAGTACCATGCTGTTTTTGTTACTATTGCTCTGTAGTATAGTTTCAAGTCTGGTATCGCTATACCGCCTGATTCACACTTCCTGCTTAGAGTTGTTTTTGCTATTCTGGGTCTTTTATTTTTCCATATGAATTTCATGATTGCTTTATCTATTTCTACAAGAAATGCCGTTGGGATTTTGATTGGCATTGCATTAAACCTACAGAGAACTTTTGGTAGTATCGCCATTTTGATGATGTAAAGGCTAGTTTTAATAAAACATTTTAAATGACTTAGAAAATTTTAAATGGGAATGTTAAAAAAAAAGAGAGCAAAATATGGCAGGCAAATATTACAGAGAGAAAGTAGGAGTGCCAATTTTAAAAAAAGTAGAAGTGAAAACAAAAAATTATATGGAACAATGATATTTATAGTAATAAAGATATCAATCTTCAAATAGAAAGAAAGGATATAAATACCATTCAACAAATAATAAATATACACATAGAGCTTTGTATCTTTACAGAAAGGCAGTTCCTTTTCAAATGAATATAGAACTTTTTTTTTTCTTTTAAAGATAAACTGTTTATTATTCTATAAAGAACATTCCAAAGAATGAAAACTGTATAGGCTACATTCTGAGACCACAATGAAATAAAATTAAATCATCAACAACAACAAACACACAGCAACAAAAAAACTACTTGGATTAACTACTTGGATTCAAAAAAATAATCTTTAAATGACTTTGGTTTCAGTCAAAAAAAAAAAAATCAAAGCAAATCACAGACCACTTAGAAATTAAATCACATTGTAGGGAAAAATCCTTGTACTGAGAGACTAATGCATAGCTTTTAATTCTGCATTAAGTCTAAAAATAATGAAACAAATGAATAGGACTGGGGCTGTAGCTCAATGGTAGAGTGCTTGCCTCACATGTGTGAGGCACTGGGTTCGATCCTCAGTCAGCACCACATAAAAAAATAATAATAAATGAATAAATAAATAGACAAATGTTCCAGCATTGAGTATTATCATTTTTTAATTTAGTCATCTGACAGATGTATATGTAGTGATATCTCATTGTGGTTTTAATTTGCATTTCCCTAATGACTAATGATTTCAAACATATTTTCATGTGTTTATTTACCATATGTATACCCACTTTGGTGAAATATCTTTTGTGTCCATCTACAACTAAAAAAATATTAAAAAATAAAAGAAAAGAAAAAAAAATGAAGAATTCAAATTTAGAAGATAGAAAAAAAACAAAGTAAACAAAATAGAAGAAGGAATTAATAAGGTCAAAATAAAAATAGATGAAAAAAATTAAGGAGCATCGAAATCAACCAATCAATCAACCAGAATATTAATGAGAAAAAGATAAAAACTATTGTTATACTGATATTTTAATTAAAATCTTTTAAAAAATTTAAGTATTAATTTTAAAACCTAGATTAAATAAAACTTATAGGAATATAATTATCCAAACTGTCTCAAGAAGAAACCATGATAACAGAGAAATATCTTCATGCAATAGCCCTAGACCTTGAGGCAATGGAGGTGGAATTCAGTAAATGTGCATAGAGAATTCCTCTGCTATGAAAACTGATCCATAGTGTAGAGGGAAAAATGTTGAAAAAGGTAAGTACAATCCTGAAACCAAAACAAAAACCAAAACTATACACTGAAGTTTATAAATTCAAGGCCTATGACTGAATCTAGCCTACAAATAAATTTAATTTGGCCTATAAAATTTTAAAGAACTAAGACAATGGTTTAAATTTGTGAGATTTAACATAAAATTAGCAATTTCCAGCTTCACAATGAAAAAAAGCCAAAAGATCTGATAACCCTGGGCATTCTTGCATGGCAAAAACTGCTTGGAGCTAAGTGGCCTTTTACCAGGCTGCCATGTTGTTGCACAATTTGGGATAGGTGAGTGGCATTCCTGAAGTCTACAGTGTGGGAATGCCCCTGGGCCTATGTCAACAGGTTCCCGATCATTTCTTAACTTTGAACCAAATGTAGGCTGCCATTTATTGTTCCATTATTTTTGCCATTATTTTTCTCAAAGTAGATAAATACTTCTAACTCTATCTAAATAATAAAAGAAATTGAGTGCTGCATGACTTTATTTTCAAATTCTTGCTTGGTCCCCTGTTAGCACTGAGTTTTGTCTGTGTTTTATGGTTTCTTTCTCTGTTTTTCCTGTACCAGTTTATTAAAAACAACCACTTACATATTTTTAATATCTAAATGGTTTTACATGTTAGGCATGAAACAAAAAAGACCAAAGTTTTCCCAAATCACCATTTGTTCCAGTAATGACATTTATGAAATCCTTTCTCCACTGTCTTAAAATTCTACCTTTTTTCAGAGTTCTTACACATGCCTGGTTCTGTTTCTCAAATTTGGAGACTTTTTTTTTAATACTTATTTTTTAGCTTTAGGTGGACACAATATTTTACTTTTTTGTGGTGCTGAGGATCAAACCCAGTACCTTACACATGCCAGGCAAGTGCGCTACTACTTGAGCCATATCCCCCAGCCCTGAAATTTGGAGACTTTTCCCCTGTTCCTGTCTATTATGACCCACATCAGCATCCTATGCTTTGTTTTAATATAATTCAGCCTATCAATAATCCATGATAGGGTAACATTTCTGATAGTCTTCCTTTTTAATATTTTCAAGCATATTCTTATATAGTCTTTTTTCAATAAGCAAGTTTAAAAATACCCTGCTGGGAAACTGATTGAAAACACATTAAATTAATAGCTTATCTAACTAGGGAGAATAGGTCTTGCTATAGCCTGAATGTTTGTCCCCTCACCTCAAATTCATGTTGAAATATAATTGTCACTGTAATAGTTCTTCTCTCATGAATGGATGAATATAATTATCAATGGAATTGGTTCCTTTTATAAAAGGATAGGTTCTGCTCCCCTTTGCTTCTCTTTCACCCTCTTTCTGTCCTACCACCATGGTATGATGCAGCAAGAAGGCCTTTGCCTTAATCTTGGACTTCTAGCCTCCAGAATTGTGAGACAAATTTCTGTTGATTTAAAATCACTTAGTCTATAATATTCTATTAGAACAGCACAAAATGGACTAAAATAGGTCATTATATCTGGGCATATGATATATCTTTTCATTTATTCTAATCTTATTCCTTTCAATAAACTTGTATAGCTTATTCATACAGGTCTTATACTTTATTTATTCATAGTTATTACATATAGGAGTGGTTTTTTTTTTCCATTATATTTTCTAAATTGGTTCTCCTGGCATATAGAAAAGCTACATTTTTTGCATGTTCATTTTGCAGCCTAACCTTGAAAAAATTTTAGATGCAGTTAATTGCCTGCCGTTTAAATAAATATTAGTAAAGCACCCACAGAACATTTAGTATTTTTTTAATGTTTTGTTTTCATTGTAGTTGGATACAATACCTTTATTTTATTTTTATGTGGTGCTGAGGATGAAACCCAGCACCCTGCACGTGCTAGGTGTGCACTCTACCACTGAGCCACAACTCCAGCCCAAACGCTTAGTATTGAGCAGTCAATATTCCAGAAAAAACCGGTTGTAACCCATGTCAAGGCAATTGAACATGACATTCTATATGATCTTTATACTTACATATTACCTAAAATAATTATAAAAACTATATACCACCAAATAAATTTTTTGTTTGGGGGTACCTGTTTTCTAGCTCATCTTTCTGATAACAAGCAAGCAAGTAGCCTCTCAAGACCCTGCCCAATAGGGAACATGAAGGCACACTATGCTTTAGGAGATGCAATCTTTTCATTTTCTAGCTTAACCAAAGGTAATATCAGTAACAAATTATAAATAAGAAGCTGGACATGGTGCCTTACACCTGTAATCCCAGCTACTCAAGAGGCAGGAAGATTCCAAGTTCAAGGTCAGCCTGGGCAATTTAGGGAGACTGTATCTTAAAGTAAAATTGAGTTGGAAATGTAGCTCAATGATAGACCAGTTTCAAAGCCCAGTACCCCCCACACACACACTAATAATAGTAATAATAATAATAATAACAAGAAGAAGAAGAAGAAGAAGAAGAAGAAAATAAGAAAACCAGGATACATCTCTGTTCTTTTAACCAACTACTATAGAAACCAACTCAGAAGAGACCATTCTGTCAGACCTGTTGCTAATGTTCAGCAATGAGCCACAGTGTAGTCTCCCTCCAGCTATAACACGACCATCTGAGCTGGGTGAATTAGCTCTGGGTCTGTATTAATGGTCAGGAATAGATGTAAAGCTTTTGTAGCTCAGACCATAGCAAACTGCTCTCCACCACATCAGAGGCCAATAAAATTACAAACATGGATTACTAGATAGATGGGGGTAGATTTCAGTAGTAATGAGTATAGAAATTTACTTTAAATATGTGTAAACCCTGGAGGATTTCCAAGAAATTGATAATATAAGCAGCTTTTGATGAGGAAACAAGGAAGCTAGGAAGGTTTCATTGTCTATATTCTTTTGTATCATTTGAATTTTGAATGATATTACTATCATTTCAGAATATGTTTTAAAGTAAAAAAAAACAGTGATATATGTAACCAATATTTGTCCACATATTCTTACAATAGAGACAAGGATATTAAAGAACTTAAACGAAAGTCTGTGCATAGGAAAGTAAAGGATACAATTAAACACACACTTTCTGCCACATCCATTGTGCACCCACCAGTGAATGTCAAATAGGTCCTCCAGAAAGTATCCTTATGACAGGAAAGAAATACTTTTTAAAACTACTTACATCCCTCTACTTAAATTCTAAATTCATAAAAATTATATACTGATTTTATTCTGTTTGTCCCATGTGATTTACCTAAGAGAAAGAGTGTGAAAATTTGAGGCCCAGTATCTCCAACAGATATCCTGCACTAGGAGGTATTGCTCCTGGGTACCTAAGCTGATGCTCCTGGATGACACTAGTGCTGCACTTCCTTCTAAGAACTCCAGTCTTTCTATGAATTATATTTCAAAGATGTCCCTCTGCATTTCAGTCGTTTGTAATCTCTTCTGGTACTTGGTTATTAGAAAAAGATTTTTTAGGGTTCTATCAGAGAAAAGAGTTTCAGAGTTGTAAAATCTTTTGTCTTCAAAAGGCAGAGAGCTAGACAAGATAATTTGCTGGTATTCTTTAAATATTTCCCTAAGTGTATCTTCATCTCTGTTGAGTTTAAAGTTTAAAGTCATTTTTATCTTTTATTCTCCAGAATGTAGTTCTTTTTCTTTTCAGTCAGTTCTAAGAAACTGATAACTAGGTATCTGTATTCTGTTTTTAAGGGTTCTATTTTTCTCTGTAGTAACTTATGTAATATTTTCTTTCTCAATGCTTCCTCCTATTTGTATCCCCTTCCCATTATTTAGAGGAGAGTTGGAAGTAAAAAAAACTACATCTATTGGAATAGTTATAACCTATTTTTCTATCCCAGCTGTACTTTAATCTGCATATTTCCATTTAGTCTCATTTCACTGACCATCCCATTATTTTGATTCCATTTTAAAATTAAAGAATGTCATAAATTAGCTCATTTTATTTTTTATTTCAAGACAGGGCCTTTAAGTTGCCAAGGCTAGCCTCAAACTTGTGATGCTCCTGCCTCAGTCTCCCTAGTAGCTGAGATTACAGATGTTTGACCCTTGCCCAGCTTAACCAGTTCCTTTTAATAGTCTTTGTGTCTTTCAGCCTCCCCCATGCCCATTACTGACAATTCCGATCCCTCTGCAACTTGGGTCTGCTTCTTCTGCTACCACTGTTTTGAGTTTATGCCTAGTTTTTCTCTTCATTGACATTGCCAAAGTTTTAAAATCAAGCCTGAGGTACTATCTATATTTACCATAATTGAAGTGTGTTTCTTAAACTTTTTGTTTATTTTAGAAATTTGTCATTTTGATATGTTTATTTTTACTCTACCATGTTCCCAGTATTTATTCTCTAGGTCAGTTCATAAAGACCTTTTTTCCATTCTTATGATTAAGTTTCTATTTTCAATTTTTTAAAAATCCCATCAGATCATTCTGAGACTACATTTGGTGAAAGGGATTCAAGTTTGATGTCTCGTATTCCCTGCTAACCTCTATATCCAAGGAACACAGTCCACTAAAATTTTATAAATAATCTGTTTATCAGCTTTTAATTACTGACTTTTGTTTCACAGTTTTAAGATTAACTGAGGGCAGAATTCTTTTTTTTTTTTTTTTTGGTTCTACTAGGGATTAAACCCAGAAGCATTCTAACTCTGAATTATATCCCCAGCTCCCCCGACCACACACACACTTTTTATATTATTTTGTGACAGGTTCCTACTAAATTGTCTGGGATGGCCTGGAACTTGCAATCATCCTGCCTCAGCTTCCTGAGTAGCTGGGATTACAGGCATGTGCCAATGCGCCTGGTACTACGGGCAGAATTCATTTATGAGCATGCATTGGGGGCAGGGGAAGAAAACAGTAATGTTGAGACAGGAGAAGGATGAAATGGATGACAAGTTATGAAGGAGGAAAATACTTTCCAGTTGAACTTTTACAGTCATAATTACATAAAGGCAATGAGAAGAAATGGGTAGCAAAAAGCAGTTCCCATTTCACCATGAAATAAACTCTAGGTGTAATATAATACCTGTTTAATTTCAGGAAAAAAGCTGATTTTGTTCTGCAACATGTTTTTTTACAACAAAGTAAACCAAAACACAATAGGTGAGCAATGCCTGTAATGCTGGCAACTCAGGAGGCTGAGGCAGGAGGACTGGAAGTTCACCTTGGGCGAAAGCAATGTAGTCGGTGGTCTAGGGACTGAGAACTCTGAAACCATGAGCCCCAAATAAATTGTACCTCCTCTAAGTTATTCTTGTCAGGTATTCTGGTCACAGGGAGAAAAAGCCAACTAAAACACCAAAGAAGTTTCATTTATTCTCGATAATACTATTATTTAGTGAGTTGAAAAATGCATTTCTTGAGGGCAATAGAGATTTTACTTGTTATTTTACCAATTCTTTATTATTATTATTATTATTATTATTATTATTATTATTATTATTTCTCCTTATTCAATTTTTCTTTAAATCTAAAATTGTCTCAAAATTTAAAATAAATATTTTATTCCAAATTATTTAAGAATTACGATTGGCCCTTTTGATTCTTTAAGGCAACAAAAATGACCTAGGGCACATCAGCATGCTAACTGCCTGCACACAGGAACCTGTGGCAGGAATTGTTTCACTGGTGCATTTATTCTAACCCAGTTGGTTAGGTTCAAGCTTACTAAAATGAAAAACAACAGGATCTCACAGGAGCCCATGAGAAGAGTAAGAGATCTGGTTTTAGATGTAGGTTTTAGTTCCTTTCACCACTAATACTTTCAGTTTGGACAGCTAATTTGGCTTTTCTCAGACTATTGGAAAGTATAGTACCAATCCCATGGTGACTATAAAGAGTAATATGAACTAGGTATGTGAATCGTAGTGTTTAACTGTAAAGCACTATGCAAAATGTTCTTTTTGATTACAATTCTATAGAATTGCTTGGAAAAAGATTCTCTAGTTTCATGGATTGTATGTTAAGCTGCTCCTCTTCTATAATTTTTCCTACATTAATTGTATTACTGTACTGAGGGAAGTTGAAATCCACAGATGACATGACTATGTTTCTGATATTTTTAATCTTTTATTATTAACAATC
Organism: Callospermophilus lateralis; assembly: GCF_048772815.1. Classification (NCBI taxonomy): domain Eukaryota; kingdom Metazoa; phylum Chordata; class Mammalia; order Rodentia; family Sciuridae; genus Callospermophilus; species Callospermophilus lateralis. Next base: position 169,865,721 of record NC_135307.1, on the reverse strand, counting down.
AGTTGGGACCTAAGCAGTAGACAAACCCATAGAATTCAGCTGAATACTATAATCTACTTATTATAGAGATTTTACTTGAACATTATTTTATTTAAGCCAACATCTAGTCCTTTTGCTTTGAAAATTATGACATTAGGAAGAGAATTTAAAATATGAGAGCCTCAAATCTGTTAGTTTTCCTAAAATTTCAAACCAAAGCCATTAGTACAATCATGGAAGTATTTTCAGGAGAGCCCTATAAGGATACAATATGCCAAATTTACCAGTTATCAGAGACTAAATAACCTTATACTTTGTTTTCAAAAGTAAATTATCCGGGATGGGGTTGTGGCTCAGTAGTACAGCGCTTGCCTGGGATGCGTGGGGTACCAGGTTTGGTCCCCAGCTCTTGTAATCTGTGACAAAGACTGTCTTTTTTCTTTCTTTTTTTTTTTTTTTGAACTGGGGATTGAACTCAGAGGCACTTTACCACTGAGGCACATTCCTTAGCCCTTTTTATTTTGAAATAGTGTCTTGCTAACTTGCCAAGGTTGGCCTCAAATTTATATTCCTCCTGCCTCAACCTCTCAAATTGCTGAGGTTACAGGTATGAGCCATCGTGCCTGGCTGAGAACTGAATATTTTAAATTAAATTTAGTCAAGGTTCATTTTATTCTGAAAATGCCGGACTGAAGTTATGGCTCAGTGGCAGAGTGCTCACGTAGCATGTATGAGGCCCTAGGTTCGATCCTCAGCACCACATAAAAATAAATAAATAAAATAAAGGTATTAAAAAAAAGTTTAAAAATGTCATGGTACTTCTGGAAACAGCATTGAATGTGGAAGATCTGACTCGGGAATTGCTGGTCTATGTGATGATCAAGGAAATATCCTGAAACAATGAGCCAGAGCTATCCTAAAGATATAGAAAAAAGAATCATTTTTTTAAATAAGAACTGAATGTGATAATCTGAATAGGTCAGTGATACTTAAGATACCTATCCATAATAAATCAACAGTCAATTCCTGGACAAGCACAGGGCACCAGACAGATATCAATATAATTCTGATTTTTTTTTTTTTTTTTTTGGTGGGGGATGTGGGGTGGAATTGAACCAAGAGGCACTGAGCCACATCCCCAGCCCTTTTTTATATTTTATTTTGACACAGGGTCTCACTAAGTTGTTTAGGGTCTCACTAAATTGCTTTGAACTTACAATCCTCCTGCCCCAGCCTCCTGGGCTGCTGGGATTACACCACCATGCCCAGCTATAATTGTTTAATGGTGCAGTTATGAAGGATTTATTTATTTAGTTTTTAAATGAAAAAACTTGAGTTTGTCTAGTCTTCAAAGAAAAATAACAAAATTCAAGTACACAAAGGTTATTAGAAGGCACTAAATTTTCTCCACATGTGGACTCCCTTTTCTAACTGGTAACAAAAAAGTTGCCCAGCTGTGAGTGACCCTAATTCAAACTTGGGAGTTTACAGTCTTTAAACCTCATTCAGGCTACTCTTGAGAGAAATGGCAAGATGGTCATTTGTAAACTGCAATAAGAGCTCTTATTCTTGAGGGATTTGGGTTGAGCATATTAATTCCAGAACTTTACTGGTAAATTCCTTTTTTTTTTTTTGGCGGTGGTGCTGGGAATCAAACTCAGGAATTCATTCATACTTGCTATGCACATGCTCTACCACTGAGCTACGATCTACCAGTGAAGTCTTAGTTACCAGAAAAGGTACTGGTTTTTCAGAATTCCAACAAAAGTTTAGAATGCCTGAAGAGGAAAGATTACAAGCCATAAACTGTATATACTAAAAGTGGAATAAAGAGTTTTTGTAAAATAAGCACTTTTAGAATGGTAAAAACATTTTCATACAAATGAAAAATTGAAGAGTCTTTAAAATGACAGAAAATGTCACTCATGCTTTAGAAATTCATCAGCAGGAAAGGAGAGAGTAAACCAGAGAAAGCCTAAGGCAGAGGTATTAATCCTGCAGGCTCCAGTTTAGCCATTCCCCCAACTTGTACCATAGGCAAGTTTCAATTTCCTATCTGAAAAACCAGGATAGTTGTGACACCACCCCCCCCAGGGGTGTGCCTGACAAATGAGTGCTCGTCACTGCCATCAAAGTCTTCTTTGGTTTTCTGGTATAAGGTTGGTATTGGGGTTAGTGTCTGAATTTTCCTGAGTCAGGAACCACTGGAGGCTGAACTATATCTTTCTGGGCTTCAGGTGAACTCCTTTCTGAAGTGACTGGGGTGGAATATGGAATTTTGGGAACTAGGTATCGGTTTAGTTCCATTTCTTTAAAAATGTCAGATGGTTAATCTGTATAAATTAAAAGCTTATCAGTTCTTGGATCTTAATTTTGTAGAAGGAAAGAAAATTCTATGGCCATAAAACAGCATCTACCAAGCTCATGACTAACTCAGTAATCCTCACATAATTATGAATCCAGAAAAATATGCAGGCTGCTTTTTATGTATTTTGACACTGATGATAATTACCTGAAATTTCCAAAACTATAGCTCTAGGCACTGCCTGAAGATCCCTTGTTTGGCTGGGTAGTCTGTTCTCACTTGTAATCCCAACTACTCTGGAGGATGAAGCAGGAGGATATCAAGTTTGAGGCCAGCCTGGGCAATTGAGTGAGACTATCTCAAAAATAAAATTTAAAAAGGTCTGGGGATGCAGCTCAGTGATAAGAATGCACCTGGGTTCAATCCTCAGTACAATTAAAAAACTAAAAACCCCAAATCCCCTCCTTTGTCTACTAGACTCTCCTTGTTTGAAAAAAAAAAAAAAAAAAAAGTCCTTAAGATGGGCTGGGGTTGTGGCTCAGTGGTAGAGTGCTTGCCTAGCATGTGCAAGGCCCTGGGTTCAATCCTTAGCACCACATAAGAATAAATAAGTAAGAAAAAGGTATTTAAAAAATCCTTAAGATGATTTTAGGAGGATGGAATAACTGTGTTAATGGGACAGGTGAAATATATTACTTCAATATTTTGGGAAGTGAGTGGTTCTGCTGATTTTTACTTCGAAAAATTCTGAAAAGGTCATATCATTCTGGAACAGTGAATATAAAGAGCCAAGATTTGCAATATCATAAGCCCTGGAAGTTTTCTTTCCTTTATGAAAACATTTTACAAGACCACTACTATTATCATCATGCAAAGCACTATTATCTTGATTTTACAGATGCACACATTAGAATGTATGGACATTCCCCACTACAAAATAAGGAATGAGATGGGAGCTCAGGCCAGACTTAAGCCTTACAGGGTGTATGTTCCAGGTAAGATCACTGTATATTTGGGTCAGATCTATTCCTTGCTTCCTCAGGGGCTACTTGGCTCTGTGGAAAAATTCACACTAACTCAACTCACAAGAGCTTGGCTTCTAAACTATACTCAACTCTAGCATTTAAACAAGGAAATATCTCTTTTGGATAATCCTCTTGTGCTAATCCGATTACAGAAAAGATAATGACATATTCTTTTTTTGTTATTTTAATTTTTTCAATTTATTTATTTATTTTTTAGTTTTAGGTGGACACAATATCTTTATTTTACATTTACGTGGTGCTGAGGATTGAACCCAGTACCTCAAGCATGGTAGGCGAGCGCTCTACCACTGATCCACAATCCCAGCCCAAGAGAATAACATATTGTTAAGAAATGTTTCTACTGTCAGCCTTTTTCTTCTAAAAGGACATTTCCATTTAGGTTGTAATATCAACTACTAGAAACAGAACCCTTCTTTCTTTAGAGGAAGAGATATATAATGGCAAATGCCCCTTGGGTTTCCCCATTGTTTATTGTTAATGAGATTATGGCAGAGATTGACGGTGGGCTCTCTTAACCATTCCCCAGTACCTGTTCTTCTTTCTTCACTGAAATTAAAACTTTTTAGTTAAGCATACAGCTACAATTCCCACAGTTTCCTTGCAGCTGTGCATGTCAGTATGTTTTAGTTCTAGCCAATGTGACAGATGTATATGAAAGTTTCTGGGAATCATGTTAACAGAGCATTCACAGGTGCATTCTACCTTCTGCTTCATTCCTTTCTAGATCCTGTTCCCAGTAATATGGATGCCACCATCCTGCTGAATAAGAATGAGATTTACATCCAACTGCAGCGGGGGTACGGTAAGAGAGAAATGAAGATAAGAAGTATAAGGTCCCTTACGGCATTAAACTCCATATCAGGCTTGTGCCAACTTTACATGAATAAGAGATATTTTTAATCTTGTTTTAAGCCATTTGCTGTTTTGGGTTTTCTGTTAACAGCTGAAACCATCTCATACAGTGTCGGGAGCCATTCTCACACGTGACTGGGTGACTCCCGGTTAGGGTCTGAGGCGCTCTGGCTGTGTCGGAGCTTTCCCGGCCCTCTCCTGATGAGAGAACCTGTCTGTGTGGGGGTGTAACTGACCACCGACCCCGGAGGCCCAATCACTGACCCTGACCTTGGAGTGCAGCACCCCCCTTCAACCTTCATTGGATGGAATTATCCCCTGAATTTCTTGCTCCCCAATAAAAGGCTACTCCCTGGCGTGCTCGCTCTCTCTCTCCTGCTAGCCCTGAGTAATCCTTGCTGCCCTGCCGGGCGGTTAGAGGAGGGAACCAGAGAGGGGAGCCGTCTCGGACCTGGTCATAGAAAAAGGTAACTGAGTCTGTGTGTTTATTTCGATCTCTGCTAGCTAACTTTTATGCCAAGAACCTCATTAATGAAACCATTGCGCTGGCCGCATGGGTAGAATACAGTGATGTTCTAATATTTTAATATTCTAACATTTTGAATATTGATATCATAATGTTTTAAATTGTTTTGTATTCACAGACCATTCAGAACATCAGACCACAAATCCTAATTATTGTTCAGAAAAACATGATTTTTACCGAGATTTATACTACTGGCTTTCTGTCATGGCACCAACATTAGATAACTCATTAGAACAGGAAATTTAACATTACCAGGTAAACTTTTTTCTAGGAATCAAATCCAGGGGCTCTCTACCAATGAGCCACATCCCCAGCTTTTTATTTTGAGATGGGTTTAAATTGCTCAGGCTGACCTTAAATTTGGCAATCTTCTTGCCTCAGCCTCCTGCTTAGCCGGGATTACAAGCATGCACTACTACAACTGGCTACTACAACATACTCTTGAGATGATATAGAAGTAGTCTAGGATCACTAGCAATGCTTTTTCTTACCAATTAATTTCACAGAAACACAGTTAAAAACCTTTAGCACCGGTCTGGGGACATGACTCAGTGATGGAATGCTTGCCTGGCATGGTTGAGACCCTGGATTGGATTCCTGGCACTAATTAAGTATCACAGTTCAACCATCATCCCACTTTGCAGAAGAAACTAAGGCACAGTGGCTGGATTTTCAAAATGACAGTCTGACTTATTTTTCTTTTTTAACTATATCCACAAATTTGGGAGGAATGGGCTCTGAGGATTGTATTTCTATGTATCCTGTCTCCAACATCTCATTTATACTAAGGATAGATAACTCTTATCTGAAATGTTTGGGACCAAAAAGGTACTGACTTTCAGATTTTTTCCCCCTAGATTTTAGAATACTTGTATACACATAATGAGAAATATTGGTGATGGGACCCAAGTCCAAACATGAAAGTCATTATGTTTCAGGTATACACATCATGAATCTAATTTTACATAATATTTTTACAACGCTTGTGTTTTGATTATAACCTGTCATATGAGGTTGGGTATAGAATTATCCAACTGTCGTGTCAGTGCTCAAAAATTTTTAGATTTTGGAACATTTCAGATTTCAGGTTTTTGGGCTAGGGATGCTTAATCTGTAATATACAGTAATTGGTTATCCCAAAATAAAATACCTAGCATTTAGCTCATAAAGTTACATAATAACTAAAACTACTGCATGTAATCCTAGCATTATATAACAATGTCTGAGTTATATAGAACAGTCAACAGAAAAATCAGTTACAAGAGGAAAATAGCAAATAAAAATGACAGTGGTGCAATAGTTTGGGTTACAATAGTCCCATAGAGTTATACAGTATTAGTCTCTGTTATTGAAAGATGTACTAATAATCATGGCATTATTCATGCACACAGAAGCAGCTAAACAGAATGATGGGACATGAATCTTCCACATTCTGTACTAGAACACCATTCTTTGGTCTGCAGCTACAGCAACTGCAGCTTTTAGAGAGCTTTTCTCATCATTTGTGACTGATAATGAGCCACGGACACAAGTCAATTTTCTTTATTACAAAAAAGTCACTTCATCTCCTTCCTATCCTACAGATAGGTCAACAAGCCTGTCAGGTTAATATAACAAAAAGATAACAATGATAAACCTTGAAACATCATGCTAAGTGAAAGAAGTCAGTGAGAAAGAGACACATATTGTATAATTCCACTTATATAAAATGCTCAGAATAGGCCAATCAATAGAGACAGAAAGAAGTGTGGGGAGAGTGGGGAGTGATGACTTAAGAAATGAGTCATTTCTTCTTTTTATTTTATTTACTTATTTATTGATTGGTATTGAGGCCTGAACTCAGGGGTGCTTTACCACAGGAGTTATATCCCCAGTCCTTTTTATTTTGAGACAGGGTCTGGCTAAATTGTTGAGAATGGCCTCGAATTTATAATCCTCCTGCCTCGGCCTCCCAAATTGCTGGGATTACAGGCATATGCCATGGTTCCCAGTTCTTGAAATATGATAATGATCATGTACAACCACAAGAATGGGAAGTTATACTCCATGTACATATGTCAAAATACATTCTAATGTCATGTGTAACTAAAAAGAACAAACAATAAATTTTTTAAAATAAAATAATTAAAAAAAATAAAGTGAAAATATTCTAAAATTGTGGTAACATGCTCAATTCTGCGAATATATTAAATTCTAATTAATTTTACACTTAAGTGAACATACTATATGGAATGTAAATTACATCTCAATACAACTGTTCAAAAGTGGGGGGAAGAACTGACTTAAAACAACTATCAAAATTTTATATATACACATGTATGTCTATATGTGTGTGTGTGTGTGTGTGTGTGTGTGTACACATACATATATATCTCCTTAAAGTTAAGAAAGTAAATGCAAGGGCTGGGGTTATAGCTCAGCAGTAGAGCTTTGCCTTACACATGTGAGGCACTGGGTTAGATCCTCAGCACCACATAAAAAAATAAATAAATAAAATAAAGATATTGTGTCCATCTTAAAAAAATCTTTAAAAAAATAAAGTAAGTAAATTCAGTTAAGGAGCAACAATTTTTCACATCATCTGATAACCACTGGAATGAAACCTCTGATCCAGCATAGCTCAGTAACTAGGCTTAGCCTGGCACCATAACTGGCCTTATATTTATGAAAAGAAGACGACTGAGATTTTCTTGTATACTTCTCTCATGGTCCCATCCTTTGTATACAGTAACAATAACATTAGGAAATCAGTTTATTAAAGAAGCTGAACTACCACAACAACTTGAAAGTATTCAATGCAATTACCCCATCTGAGAATGGCTGAGATTTCAATGTAATTACCCCATCTGAGAATGGCTGACGAAGTTGAGAGATTTTAGTAGGCAAAGGCTACACAGTAAACAAATAGGGTCAGAACTTGCTTAAACTCCATATGCTTTTCCCTACATCATTCTACTTTTTTGCCTTTGTGAAAATAAATCTGGAATTTACCATGTAAAAGAAAATATGCTTAGGTTTTTAAGAGAGTTGGAAGTTAGCCTGAATAAAATCTAAATGCAGGCTCCACTGATTTTACTGCATTTGTAGAAAGTTATCTTAGTCAGAAGAGTACTGAAATTCCTTTGAGAATTCAATTTTCTTCACCTTAATAGGAAATTTTAAGTCAGATAATACCAAAAATGCCAATAAAAAAATCAAAATAACAACCTCAAATCTAATAAATGCAGAATTAAACCATAACAATTTCATTTAATAAAATAAATGAAAGTAGTGGAGTTAATTCATCAAGCACTTTTTATCAAAAAATTTTCATCTCTATAAGTTCATTCTGAACAATACATGATGGCATATAAGAGATTATAAATAAATGAATTGTGAATAATGGTAGGGTAATAAATCCAAGCAGAATTTGATTAAATAACTGAAATATTCTTAAAAAGAAAAAACTACTCTTTTTTTTTTTTTTTTCTGGTAGAAATGTACAAGCTTTGCAGCCTCCAAAGAGCAGGCTACTAACTTTTGTGGTTTATCAGTTTCTAGCTTTATTATCCCATCCCCTCCCCTCCTCCTTGTTACAAACAAGCAAAGAGGACAAAGGATGAAAAACGGTATCCAAGCACAGTGGGCTTTCTGGCTGCTTTAAGGGAGGGCTAGGAAGCAACAGCATTGGAACAATTTCCTAGAAAGGTTATTAACAAAAAGGAAGTACATCTTCCTCATCCCATAGATGAACTCAACCCTTCTGCTCAGCACCTAGCACCTTGTACACAACTAGGTTTTCCATATCTGTGCTTAATTCCCCAAATAGAAAATGTAATTTTTGCGCTAAAACCATTTTAGAGCTCAGATGAGGAATAATCAGTTTTCATATTTAACTCAGCCAATTAAAACAATTATTCTGATTTTGTTTATGATCTTGTTTGTTTATTTTTTGTGGTGCTAGAGATAGAATCCAGGGCCTTGAGCATGCTAAGCAAGTACTTCACCATTGAGCTACATCCCTTTCTAATGGCATTCTTTATTTTTCAGAAGACAGTATTATTATTTTTAAATAAACAATATATTCATAGCAAGTGTTTGCCTATGGAGAAATCACACTAAGCATATACTTTTAATAGCCTTCTCAAATAATATAATTAGAGGTTGTCTAGCGATGGTTATCAAGCTAAGAATATTGATCTGTTTAATTGTCATTTGATATCAAGGTTACATTTTCCAGAACACAAGGGTTCAGAAAATGCATTAAAAGTCTTAAGGTGAAATGCAGCAGGACAAACAAGTAAGGCTTTCTTTGCTCAGCATTTTTTATTCAGAAAAAAAGAAAAAAAAGTGAATACATGAAGTTAAACAAAAGGTATTGTGAGAATTGGTGATCAAGAAACTCTCTCTCAGAAAGAAAAATTTCAATAAAAAGAACAACATTCAGTGAAGAATTCCTTCAGCCTTTAAAATATTTAAGCATTAATTCTGTAATACACAATTATAATTTCTTTATTCACAATTTCCCCCAAACACTGTCAATGCTTTAGGGATATACACACACACCAGTAATTGATTGATAGAAAGTACATAAGAGACCACATTAAAAAGGCACAGCATGTCCTATGTTTTTCATTTCTGTGATTTGTACCCCAGGGATCTGAGTCAAGCTCCTTTTACATGAAAGATAAATTAAAGATAATTAATTAATTGGGGGAAAGAAACAACTAAAGAGAAACTTCAGATTAGACTGTATTCAAACTAGGCCCCACCCAATAGTATGAGTCCCAGGGTAATCAAGCATTTGGAATCACTAGGCAATATTTCTGAGAAATAATAAAAATTAGGCAATGAAGTTCTTTATTATTAAAAAAATCTCTTAAATTCAATCAAGGGTAGGGGCAGAGGTAGGATAAGTAGAGGAGCAGAGTTCATTTTGTAACCCAATAGCTTTAGATCAAAAGTTTAACTAAGAATAATATCTTGCTTAAGAAGCGTAGAGTCTAGGGGCTGGGGTTGTGGCTCAGTGGTAGAGTACCCACCTAGCATGGGTGAGGAACTAGGTTTGATCCTCAGCACCATATAAAATAAATAAATAAAAATAAAGGCATTGTGTCTACCTACAACTAAAAAACATTTAAAAAAAGAAGCAAACAGTCTAGAAAAAGATACTTGAATATGATCATCATTATTTCATCTTGATAAAATAAATTTTAAAACAACATCTTTTATAGTAATTATTTCTTTATAAATTTTTCTTTATTCCAAGACTCAGGACTATTTAGAAACTTAGTGATATTTATACCCCAAAAGAGATTCTATTATGACAAATGAAAGGATTAGATATTCAGCTGCATTAAAGGAAGAAGGCTGGGCCAAATCAACTTTGGAAATCCCCTGACTTTTTAATCCTAATCTAATTCTCTTTCCTCTCCACTGCTTGATTCAAGTTATGAAAGGCTTTCAAGTATCTCCACCTTTAACTTCCAGAGGTACTGGAGTACATACCTCAACTATAACAGAAAAACAATCATTCACATATTGCTATAGAACTAAAAATTTTTAAATGTCTCATTAAAACAAGATTAAATCCTCCATTCAATGAACTCAATTCCACTTATTCTGATTAAAACTTGTTATCTTTTATCAATGATACAATAATATAAAGTTTTATGGTAGCCTCTCATATGAACTGCATTTCAGGGTAACCCCAAATACCTCTGTTGAAGTAAAGGTTTTCTTTACAGAATTCTTCTAATAAATGTGGAAGAAACAACAGAAGAAGAAAAATCATTTAGGATTTTTAAAATTTTTTTTTAATTGTAAATTATCTTTTACTTTATTTATTTATTTATATGCAGTGCTGAGGATCAAACCCAGGGCCTCACTCATGCCAGGCAAGTGCTCTACCACTAGGCCACAACTCCAGCCCTCATTTTGGATTTTGGATAAGATACCTATATGATGTTACCATCAATGGGGTTTCTTTTCACAACACTAGAAGTGGGGTAGCCAGACACAACAGGCCTCTAGATGTGATGCAATTTAAGCACTAGGTAAGCATTCTTGTCAAAAATAGACAAACAAATTTAAATTTGACTTTAATCAAGATTCTAGAGTTAACTTCCATTTATAGGAAATATAAGGAATGGAGCAAAAACCACCACCATGATGAAGCAAGTGGACAAAACACAAATGTGAGAAAGTTCACAGGGTAACTGACCCATTTCCTGCAATGAGTCCATAACACAAAACAAAACAAAAAGAGGAGGAGGAATTGCCCTAGACCAAAACAGGCACAAGAGACAAAATGACCAATGTTATCTGTAGACTCTGGATCCCACAAATCTCTAAAAATAGATTCTTAAGTCAATCAGGCAAAGCTAAATCAGGTCTAGCTATGAGATGATACCAAAAATTAATTGCTAATTTTATTAGGTATGAAAATGGCATTTTGGTTTTATAAGGAAATGTCCTTATTTTTTAGATATGTGTATAGAAGTTTGGTAGGGTAAATATCTGGAATTTGCTTTAAAATACCCCAGCAAGGAAAGATGAAAGAGAAATGGATAAATGAAACAAATACGGCAAACTTTGTTAACTGTTGAATCTGAATGATTAGCATATGAGGATATTTAGCACTACTCTCTAATTTTGAGTGTATACAAATTTTCATAATAAAAAAGAATTTCAGTAGCAGAGAAATCTAAAAAACAGTACAGGTAAATCTATTGAGTAATATTAATCTCAGATAACAAAGGGATCAGTGAAAATTGTTACATATTGGCTAATTATGTAGAAATGGAATGAGTTACATGGAAAATATATGAATTTTCTTCTTGTATAATGGCCAGTTATACAAAATAAACATTGTTTTACTCCTGAAGTAGGTTGTTTCACTGAAAAACAAGAAAAACAACCGTAAAGAACAAGCAGTTTTACAGAATATACTAAAACAAACAAACAAACAAAAAACCTTTTAGGAATGCAGCTGTGTATCTCTTCTCTCAGAACTGGTCATGCTTTTATATACAAAGTTCTAAATAGGTGGTGGAGCAAACTGAAATAGAGAAAACGGAGAAACAGAAAACAGATGTCATAGCTGCATTCTGAACTGAATGCTGTGCATTTTTCTTTTTGTGTGATCATTTTATTACTTTTTTTTTTTTTTTTTTTTTTTTTTTTGAGTACCAGGGATTGAACTCAGGGGCACTCGGCCACTGAGCCATAGCCTACTCCTATTTTGTATTTTATTAGAGACAGGGTTTCACGGAGTTGCTTAGCACCTCCCTAAATCACTGAGGCTGCCTCCGCCTCCGGAGCCGCTAGGATTACAGGCTTGCGCCGCCAGGCCCAGCCTTGATTACTTTTCTAAGAACCCATGGCCTCCTTCATATCCCTCCTGAAATAGTATCTGAACTTTTATTATGCAACATTCACAATGTATTCCACAGATAGTGTTGACTAAGGTTCTCTGAAGCTCAATTTTAAAATCTTTCAAGTAGTAATTCAAAGTAAACCAAAAAGAAAATCAATAGATTTCTTGAAACATTTCCAAAGCATAAAACATTTCATTCCTAATAAAGCAGTGTTCCCCTTAATCTTTTTAGGAGTTATGAACCCTTCTGAAAATCTTCCTATAGAAAAAAACTATATATATTTTTCAAAGGGCTTTATAATAGTTCTGAAGGCACCTGTAAGAAACTCCTCTAATATGTTCTCATAGGTAGATAACTCTAAACTAAATACAAATTCATCAACCCAATACTACAGCCCTTCCATGAACTGGCTGAGGCTTTTCAACCTCTTTTTCCATTATTTCTCTAAATCCTACACTTTAGTCAAATGCATTAGTTATGGCTGCACAAAGATGCCTTCCTATCTTTATTTTTGATACTTTTACAACCTGCACTCCCCAACTATCTGATAAAAATCTGTCCATTCCCAGCTGCTTGGGAGGCTAAGGCAAGAGTGCAAAGCCAGCTTCAGCTAAGCACTAAGCAACTCAGTGAGACCCTGTCTCTAAATAAAATACCAATAGGGCTGGGGATGTGGCTCAGTGGTTGAGTTCAATCCCCAGTACCAAAATAAATAAATAAATAAATCTGTCCATCTTTCATGATTTGTTTCAAGGAATACTACCATGAAATCTGCCTTAATTCCCCAAATCTTCCTTTGAACTTCAGTTTTTTGTCCTTCTATATTTCTAATACCTTTGCCTATTTTGTATCTTAAATCTACTGAATACTTGTCTAATATATGATTCTGTGTGACACAGCAGTGAAATAGAAAATTAGCACCAATAAAGTTCTTACCTCCTTTAGTGGGTTGACTGGTGCCTCCCAAAAAGATATGTCCATATCTTAATTCCAGAAACCCATGAATATGACTTTATTTGGACAAAGAGTTTTTGCAGACATAATTAAAAATCTGGAGATGAGATCTTTTTGGATTATTTGGGTAGACAATAAATCCAATGGCAGAAAGTGACTTTATAAGAGAGAAATAAGAGAAAGCCACATGAAGACACTGAAAGAACCTGGAATAAGTAAGGAAACATTTTCTCTTAGAATCTTTGAAGGGAGTGTCGCAGGTAGCCTTGCTGACATTTTGATTTATGATTTCTAGATTCCAGAATTCTGAGAAAATAAATTTCTGTTGTTATAAACCACTAACTTAGTGATAATCTGTTATGGCAACCCTAGGAAACTCATACACCCCCTCTGACCCATTCTAATTCTAAAAAATAATTTTTATTTCCTTTTTTATTTTCTGCAGTAGTTCTGCAAGAATATTAGAAGAGATAAAAACATGTAGATGTCCCCTAAATCTGTCCTTATTTCCAACTATTCTAAAAGTCATCAAATGTGACAGGTGATGGGCATTGGAGGATAAAGGCCTGGCTTCTAAATCTGGCCCTTGACCTGTGAACCTGAACAGAATTACTTTTTTCATCTTTAGTTTTATCATGCATAATGTTTTGAGGATTGTTGTAAGGAGTAAATAAGAAACACATGTAAAACTACAGGCATGAAATGTTTTCAGTACAGATTAACTAATGTGAAAGATGATTTCTCAGTATAATATATTACCCAATTAATATACTGCTTTGTGATTTTTAAAATAATCTTAGTCACTTCCACAAGATGTCCTTCTAGCCTGTTTTCAGAGATAATCAACAAGTTTGAGTAAAAAAAAAAAATTAGTTATAGCAATACATAAGATTTCTAACACATTTCGGAGAGTTTGGTAATTTCTTTTATGCTAAAGAAAAAGAATGACAGCCTACAGTTCTGATTTCCCTACCCACCCATTTCCCACAAACTACATTAACTCATAACTTGATGTTTCATTATCTGCCAAATTTTTATTCAGATCAAGATCAAAAGAGTATTTGGATATGATGCCTAGATTCTATTGTAAGTTTATACTACAGGGCATAATTTTAAATGTTCAGATGTGGGAGGGAATCAGAGATACAGATAGTCCATAAATTTTTTGTTTGCCTAGATAAACTCAACAAGTAAAGGTAATGCAACACCATTCAATCTCCAAATTTGTAAGAAAAAAAAGTTTTGTTTTGGGTTTTTTTTTTTTTTTTTTTTTTGGTACCAGTGATTGAACCTAGGGGTGCTCCCCACTGAGTTATATCCCCAGCCCATTTCATGGTTTTATTTTGAGACAAGGTCTTGCTGAAACTGGCATTAAACTTGCCATCTTCCTGCCCCTGCCTCCCCAGACACTGGGATAAGAGGCATGCACAACATAAAGCATAGTGATAGACTGTAGTGAAATCATTAATTTTGAGGCTAGACAATATCATCATAAAGATGCTCACATTACCTGCAGTGCCTCATTGGCATTTCTTTTATTCTCAAACCACTGAAATTAAGTTTGCTAAAAAAAGTGAGGAACTGTATCTGATACAAGAGCCTGCCTAAGAAAATATGAAGAGCAGATAAAATGAGATAGATTTTTTTTAATATTTATTTTTTAGTTGGACACAATATCTTTATTTATTTATTTTTATGTGGTGCTGAGGATCAAACCCAGGGCCTCGCAAGTGCTAGGTAAGCACTCTACCACCGAGCCACAACTCTGGCCCCAAAATGAGATAGATTTTAAGAAAATATACAAAATTAGCTTTTTATTGAAACCTATACTTTATATAGGAGCAAGCATTATGATATGAGGAAAAATTTTACTTCCTAATGACCAAAACTTTAGGAGATGACGATGACCATAAAAAGAACAGGCAAACCTCCCTTTAAGAAAAGTTAATCAGGAACTTTGAAAGCATGTAAACTGGTAGTTACTTAGAATATAAAAACATTTACCTTTATTTGTAAGCAACTTTATTATACTTAACATTGAATCCATAAAAATTCAAGCTGCATTAAACTTTTCCAAAGCAATTAATAACATGAGGTTCAATTGTAATGCTATCTAAGAAGTAGCTAGCTTCCTTTCCCTTGCTACTGCAGACTGGCTCCAGCCCTTGGAGCAAGCACCATGGAGGCCTAATACAACTCTTCTGGTGCCAGACTATCCTTAGGGCATATGGAGGGCACAGGCTGTCTTTCCCAAGAGTGGCCAACCAAAAGTAAAGCCATTGGCCAGCTATTCATGTGCCAGCTGGCATGGAACAAAGTGTCTGGTTCCTACCTCCAGCACAGAAGAGACTTAGCCAGCTGGCTTTCAAAGGACTGCGCTAGTTGGAGTGCTCACAACTTCTTTCAAACCATCTGGCATTCTTTTAAGAACCCTCAATTTACCCAACACTATACTTTGAGGACTGAAATGCTCAAATTATTTGAAGAGTCCCTACTACCTATCTAAAGAAGAAAAGAAAGAGGCACGGTAATTGCTAAATTACTTCCAGAAACAATTTCTAAAACTAAAAATTATTCTCAATTTTAGCTTATATATTATCTCTTAAAACATTCCCATGATTATTAAGCAAACTTCCAGAATAAAAATCAAGACAAAAAACTAGGTAATAAGATAAAGCAAACATTTTAACATGCATAAAAGCATCCCATAAGACTGACAGGACCTAGTTCTACTCTGAATTTTTATAGCCTGTCTGTATTTTTCATGTGACTCAAAGAAGACTATATTGTATTGCTACCTATATTTATCTTCCCAGCTAGCTAGTATCTGAAAATATCAGTGTCTTATAGTTACTTTAAAAAAAATCTGTTTGATGACATATTGGGTGTTTTGAAAGTTTTAATAAATAGGGCCGGGGCTGTGGCTCAGTGGTACAGCACTTGCCTCACACGCGTGAGGCACTGGGTTTGAGCCTCGGCACCACATACAAAAAATAAATAAATAAAATAAAGATATTGTGCCCATCTACAATGAAACAAAATATTTAAAAAAGAAAGTTTAAGTAAATATGAAATAAGAAGAGTTAATGTGGAATAACATGAAGAAGGCACTTCATCTCTGAGCAAGGCAAATAAATCAAACAAGATATGACTTGAAATAAAAAGTATTTTATCAAATGATCAAAATGATTTATCAAATGACCCAAACTGCTGGTAAGTGCTACAAGGTGCTCATTTGTCAATTGTAGATCATTGTATCCAACACAGGATAATCTGCAGCAGAGGCAAGGAATCAGGAAAAAAAAAAAAACATAAAACCAAAAAATAGCTGAGTCATATTCATAGCCAATATATGTTAGGAGACACAAGCATTCTGAACAAAAATATTAAAGAGTCTGGGTCATAACCAAATGTTATAAATTGAAGGAGGCTGCAATAATAATTGTTTTTCACTAAGTTCACTGCCATTCCAAGTATTGAATTTGTCATTTCACATGTTATCTCCTTTAACTCACAGAATAAGTACATGCAGTGGATATCATCATTATTTCCATCTTAGAGATGGAGAAACAGACGTTAACCTGCCCATAGTTACTTGTTAAAAAGTAAGAGCTGAATTCAACTCCAAGTAATCTGATGTTGGAATACTGGCAGAAAACTGCCAATACTAAACTATACATAGGAAAGAATTAAATGGAACCTAGGGAAAAATGCAATCATGATGTAGTACTTGTATAGTACTTACAATTTTTTCCAACTCTAAGTGCAGCAAAAAGCGGAAAATAAAAAACAAATGAAAATGTATTTTCTTATTAGAAAATTTCAAAAAGCAAGAGCTATTTTACTAGTTTAAAAATGTCAATTATACCTTTTTGCCCATATATTGAATAGGTACTTCTGCTAGCAGCTGTTCTAGGGAACATAATAGTAAACAGGACAGATGAGGTCCTTGCCTTCCTGGAGCTGACATTCCAGGGGCATAGGTGACAAAAAGATCAGTAAACAATAGATTTCAAAATGTGACAGGTACTATAAATGAGGTAGGAAGGAAATGTGCACATCTCATGTGAGACTTCAATTATGCAGGTAAACAGGAGGTGATTGATGGAAGGCGGGGAAAGTTATAATTTGTTGTTTTTAAAGATGAGCAACATGGGAGCATGTGGGTATGCTGACATGAATAGATCCCTGGAGAGTTGATGATGCATGGCTCAAATGTAGGAGTCAGGAATTATGAGGGGGTATGAGGTAAAGAAGGAAATGAGGAGGAAGAGTATGAGATCGTACACATGTATGCAGATAACTTTGGAAAATATAATCTACTCTACAAGCCAGATGAAAGAAAAAGAGCTATACCAAGATATATCAGGAAATGTTAGGAATGCCACAAATAAACTGATGACCCTAAAATCTTCTAGAATGGGAAAAAGGGATTAGGGATTAGAATGCTATTGAATTTCTCAATAGCAACACTGGAAATTTACAATGGAACAATGCCTTCAAAGAGGGATATTAATTTTCAATCTACATTTCACCAGTGAACTAGACCCACATCAAATGTGAGGGTAAGATGAAGACATTTCCAGATATGCAAATTCTAAATTCAGGAAGGAATTTCAGATTTTCTAAGTGCCCTTTCTCAGGAAGCTACTAAGGAATGAGGAAGACACAGGATCCAAGAAATAGGAGATCCTACACAGGGGAATGGCAAAGGGAATTCCCAAGATGATGACAAAGGGAAGTCCTAGGATGATGGCTATGCACTCTGAGAGCAAAACAATACAAACTGGAGTAGGAAAGGGAGGGCTCCAGCAGGACCAACCCCCAGGAAAATGAAGTGAAACCTCGAGGTTACCTTTAAAAATACTGAAAAATAATCAGTTTTGTCATAGTTGGAGGAAGAATTCGTGACTGATACAAACACAACTAAGCAAATGAAAAACAAGATGTAATAATAGTACTCTACATGGTTCATCTGTGAATAATAGGCATAGTCATAGTCATAAAAATACTAAATACTGATGTAACTGGGAACCGTGAAGTACCAGTAAGGATGAAGGACAGTTACATGGAATAGCTAAATCTTCAATTTCCAAAATAGAAGTCCATTTTTTCCCCCAAAGGTTAAATAAAACAAGAAACAGTAGTATGAAAATTAAAAACAAAATAAGAAATACCAAAAGTAACTGCTAAGAGTTGGAAGATTTTGAACCACATGAAATTGATGATTTTTAAGTAATTTCCCAGTCTAAAAAAAAAAAAAAGATTTTATCTGCTGCAAGCTAATATGTTACAATAAAATTACTGCTAATTTTAAAATAAAAATAATTATTAATAAAGGATACTTAATAGAACAACATTTTACTTTCGTTAGCAGACATTGTTGGGAGGATTATGGATCCCAGTTTTGGAAAACAAAAAGTCACTGGGTGGGCTGGGGCTGTAGCTCTGTGGTGGAGTGCTTGCCTCCAAATGAGGCACAAGGTTCGATCCTCAGCACCATATAAAAATAATAAATAAAAAAATAAAGATATTGTGCCCATCTGCAACTAAAAATATTTTTTAAAAAGTCACCATGTATACAACTACACCATGCCTAATATAATAATATTAGTATTCTAATAAATGTAAATAATATACTTACTACTAAAACATTTATCATAATTTAGTCTACTTCAATGTTTTAGAAGTCACTGCAGAATTTTTCTTCAATTACCATACTTACAGAAACATTAGACTCTAGGTTAGTAAAGATTTTGATTAACAGAATGCTGAATAATAAGGTCAGGCTGTATTAGGAGTCCTTTGTTGTGCTTGCTACAGCAGTACATATACTAAAACTGTGAATGATAAAGAGATTAGCATGAGCTCTGCACAAGGATGACATGCAAATTCAGGAATGGTTCCTTTGTTGATGTCAAAAATGGCTAAGTCACTCTTGCAAAATTAAAGTTCTATGAAATTGCAGTACAATACAAGACTATTACAGTGATAATCCAGTTATACTGTTTATCTAAAACTTCCCTTTATGGTTTATTTTAAAAGTACTTCTAAAAAATGTCTTATGCAGGCAATTTATAAATGTATTGGGGTTGCTTCAATATTGGTGACATAGTTTTTAAGTTAATTTACCCAAGCTAAATTCATTGATATTTAAATTTTATTTAAATAGAACATCATAAAACCGAAACTTCTTTAACTAAAAAAGTCAACTTTTAATAATTTTAGCTCTTACAAAAAAAGAATTTGAACTTGGTAGCATAAGATAAGCATTTTACCAAGAATTACAGAGCTTGAACCAACCAGAGGAAAATTTCTCCTTCAATTTAAAAAGCAAAGGTTTTAAACAGAGGGAATATAAATAAACAGATGTTGTGAAGGTTAACATTTCATTTTGCATCCCAAACTACTAGGAACTAAAATACATATGATTCAAAAATAAATAATCTTAGGGCTGGTATTGTGGCTCACTGGTAGAGCACTTGCTTAGCATGTGTGAGACACTGGGTTCCATTCTCAGCACCGCATATAAATAAAACAAATGACCATTGACAACTAAAAAAATACTTTGCCAGGCATGGTGATGCATGCCTGTAATTCTAGCAGCTGGGGAGGCTGGGGCAGGAGGTTCAAAGCCAGTTCAAAGCCAGCCTCAGCAAAAGCAAGGCTCTAAGCAATTTAGTGAGACCCTGTCTCTAAATAAAATACAAAATAGGGCTGGGGATGTGGCTCAGTGGTTGAGTCCTCCTGAGTTCAATCCCTGGTACCCCCCAAATAAATAAATAATCTTAGAACATTGAACATACCCAACTATTCATGCCATCCAATATAAATTCCTCTTAATTTTTTTTGGGGGGGGAGTACCAGGGATTGAACCCAGGGGTGCTTAACCATTGAGTCACATCCCTCGTTCTCCCTTTTATAAATTTTTTTTTAAATTTTGAGACAAGGCCTCACTAAGTTGCTAAGGTGGTATCAAATTTGCATTCTCCTGCCTCAGCCTCCTGAGCCCCTGGGTTTATAGGCTGTGCCACTATACCTAGCTCCTAATTTTCTTTCTTTTTTTTTTTTTTTTTTACCTCCCCTATTTTGAATTAAAATGTCATAATAAAAAACATTTTGAAAGTGTGTTTTTGTAACTGAATTTACCATCACTCTGCAAAATTAGAAGGGTGGAAAAGAAACTGAAAATCATCCAACAAAACAAGTATCTTCTAAGATTTAAATAATTTTTTAAAAAAATAGCAAAGAATAGATGGTGGTATCACAATGGCCTCCTTTTAATTGGTCTACATTAACTATAACTCCTCATAACTTCACCAAGACAACAAAATCAGATAGGCAGTCCTATCCAGCCAATATCTATGGGAACCTGCAGTGCTTCTTCCCCAACACCCCCTCTCTGGGGAAGAGGATAATGAAAAAAGGTGTTCTGTTTTCCAATAGTCCTGTAAGAGGAGCCATTGAGCTGGGCTGCACAACCAGACAACAGAATACAAGAAAATTCAGATCAAAGGAAGGGTGCATGCCAGGGTAATATGCAATAAAAATCTTTGCCAAAGTATTAGGAATTTAAAAAAAAAAAAGCAAGGAGGTGGAAAGAACCTGCTGGACCACCTTCTTAACACAGGGAGTCAGGAACGAAATCTGCCTATACTGGGGATTCCAGAAAACAGTGTCCTAGATATACTGGAGTATTCCTACAGACTTGTTCTCAAGTATAAAGACATTATCAATGAACTATAGCCAGATGAGTTGTCCGATGAGTTGGAGTATTCCCACGAACAGATATATTGCCATTAACTAACCCCCACAAAGCAAAGTATTCTAAATTTACAGCTAGAAGAAAATAAACATGCATAATTTCAATTAACGAAAACCACCGGTTTTACAATAAGAAACCAAAAAACTGCTGTTTGAAAATAATACCGCAGAACTGGGTAAAGGTGTGAAGTTACTTTTTTTTCCCTTCAATCCCCCTTCCCCCCTTATGTCCTTTTTGATGATCTGATTCTCTCATTTCATGGGTGTCTCTCTCTCACAAACACCCCAGCAGGTCTCCGGAAACAAAGGAGGCTCCTCAAATCTCTGGCCTGTGGGAGCACACCTCCCCCCATGATGAGGCCACCATATGACTTCCATAATGAGTAAGCCAAGGAGAGAGGTCTCAACGCAGACCACTGCCATGCACACAGTGACAACCAGGCACGAGCCAAGCACCACAAAGAAGGCGGAGGAGAGGATCGGGACCAGGAAAACACTGCCACGCCGCGCCCCCCACGGAGCGTCCACATCGCCAGCACCTAGGCAGCCGTCCTCGACATCCTCCTCGTCGCCTCCCTGCTCATTCCCGCCGCCTCCCACGCTCGGGGACCCGACGCCAGGGCTCTGGACGGCAGGGCACGAGGGGGGCCACGAACCTGCCCTGGGTGACCTCCGGGTGACAGCCCCACGCCGCCCTTTGTGCAGGATTCACCGCTCCCTGGCCCCGGTCCCGGGCCACGCCGAACCCTTCTACGCGTTTCTCCCCGGCCTGAGGCAAATGTCTCAGCCCTCTGCCCCTCGCCCAGCCCGCCAAGGCGCCCCAGAGTGTGTAGGGAAGGCTGACGCGGGCCCGCGGTCTCCTCAGCATCCCGGACCCGCCCCGTCCCTCAAGACCCAGCCCGGGGGCGGCGGTCACGGCGTCCCGGTCCTCGCTCGCTCACTTACTCGGGCGCGCCGGCTACTGCGGCGGCGGGCGTGCGGGACCGTCAGCGCCCGGCAGAGGGCTGCGGGATGCGGGCGGCAAGAGTCCGACCGGAGCAGCGAGGCTGAGGTGGCGACTGCAGACTGCGCTCGGCGGCCCCCGGTGAGGGGCGGGCCCGACGGGGGAGGGGCGCTCGCCGCGCCTCTCATTCATGTAGCGGGGGCGGGGTGAGGGACCCGGATGCCCGGGCAGTCCCCGCCTACCTCGCTGAGGGCCCTCGGCTTCAGCGTCGACAGTGCGCAAGCGCGCGGTTCCTTGACCAGGCCTGGCCCCGCCCTGCCGGCTGGCGTGGTCTAACCGCGAAACTGCGGGGGTTTATCCTGTCTTGCTAGAGAGTTTAGAATTTTGCTAGCGCTGGGAGCAATTTTAGACAGTGAAAGGTTGGAACACCATCTCTTTCGCCTAGGAGTCCTTGGGGACACAGGGATGTGCATGAAATGGGGTACCCTTAGTTTGATGGGGAGAACTGCACACCATTGCCCCCTCCATCTGTCTTTGCAGGACATTGTGATGGATGACACCTGGACTTTGCCCAGATAGTGGAGAGAAGTGTGTGCAAGAAACAGTGCGTGTCTTTAATTATGTCTTACCTATTGCTCTCAACCCCCAACTTCCATTCTAAAGGACAGGCAAGAAATTGACCTGTTTTGGTGGGGGCTCAGCCTTTCTTGTAATACCAAGACCAAGTGTCTAATGCAGCTCCAAGGATCTCATGTCTTTAGCAGGCAGTGTGTTCTTGTTCCCGGTGCCTTTACTTTGCCGCTCCTGCCGCTGGGAGCAAACAACAGGCCTCAAAACCTCTTCTGAAGCTTCTCAGTAGTGTGGGCACTGCAGCTCAGGACTTGCAAAAATGATTGCCCCTTTTCCTCAATCCCTATGTCCCTCTCTAAAGTTCTCCTTCCTTTCCCAACCCTCCCGGACCCCTCATATAGACCACAAATAGCTTAGTAGCTTAACTTTAGGAAGCAAAATGTCATCATGGAAAATGCCTGCAGTCCTGTTCCTCCTGCTTTGGCAAACTATAAGCCTTCAAAACAAGGGGA
The DNA here is from genome assembly GCF_048772815.1 of Callospermophilus lateralis. Classification (NCBI taxonomy): domain Eukaryota; kingdom Metazoa; phylum Chordata; class Mammalia; order Rodentia; family Sciuridae; genus Callospermophilus; species Callospermophilus lateralis. The sequence goes on along the minus strand of NC_135307.1, from coordinate 169,842,912 downwards.
AGTCAAGAGGAAACATCAGTGAACATCTCAAGAAGTAGCCTTCTACTCACTGATCACAGTACCCCAAGGTGAGAGATGAGTACAGGCATGTGCTGGGGAAAGAGAGTAGCTCTTCCATCGGAGTTGCCTGTCGTGGGGTTTTGGACCCATATCTTCTCTGCCAATCAAGCCAGGACGCTGGGGCAAGGCTACCTACCTTGCTCTCAGTCACAGCAGTTACCAGGAGGGGGTTTTCAACTCAGTTTTCCTGATATTGATATTTGTCATTGTCTAAATCGGGTCTTCTCACCTGTCTCCTGAGTTGCTGCAGGCACCTCAATCCATTCCCATGCAAATCTAGTCTCATGATATGCAAATTTGCCTTTTTCTCATTTCCTGCTCCATCCAGCTCCTTAAACCTTATTTTCCAGCCATTTCCAGAATACCATCATGGTGTTTCAACATCAGTGGCTTCATTTCCTGTTGATTTCTTTACAAGGAAAGCAACACTCATCTTGCTTTTTCCTCTAAAAATCCGCAGAAGATTTTTAGGACAGTGGAAATAACTTGTATGATAGTATAATGGTGAATATAAGTCTTTATACCTTTGAGCAAACCTGTAGAATATATAGCACCAAGAGTAATTCGGCGGCTAATGTAAACTATGGACTTTGGGTAATAATCAGTTGTAACAAATGTACCAGTCTGATGGAGGATGTTGATAACTGGGGAGGAGGTTATGCATGTGTGGGGAGTATAGGGAAGTTCCTGCATCTTCCTCTCATTTTGCTGTGGACCTAAAACTGTTCTTTAAAAATTAAATATTAAGAATTCACTTTTTGGGAAGGTCTCCTTACTCCCTTCACCCATTGACATCCTTTCCTTTGAAATCCCCACCTGTGTCATTTACCCTTCTCTCTGGGCACCAGGCATACTTTGAGGTCCCGCTTATTTGCATATTTTGGCTCCCTCCAGAATATGAGTCCTTCAACATCAAGAGCAGTGGTTCCTTAGAACCAAGCATGTGACTGGTGCACAGTGGACATGCAATAGTTATTGGTGGAGGCAATGTTCCCTGGCAGCCCAGGGAGGTTTCAAGTAGGAGAGAAATGCTGAGTTCCTTTTCTTCTCCCTTCTTATGGCTTCCCTCCCTAGGCCTATGTTTGGAAACCTGTTTTCTTTGTTTATAAAGCTTGGCTAGTAATTGCTAGTCCAAACAGGCTACAGGGTAGAGGTTGGAGTGGCTCCAGCTTCATGACTTTTGTCCTTAGGAAAATTAGGTGTTAGAGAGAAAGAGAAAATTGCTTAGCAATGCACAAGGGTCAACTCACTGCTCTCCCCACTCCCAACCACTACCATTTCTCTAGACAAAATACATGTGATGGAGGAGTACAGGGGCATCAAGAGAGGTCTGGGCCGTTCTTTCTCTAGAGAGTTTAGGTGGGTTTCCAGGCATTCAGAATTTGAAAGAGTGACTTTCTCAGCTAACATGTTCCCCTTTCCACATGAAAGGCAGGGGAAGGGTAGAAAAGACTTCACAGTTTAGTTCTTCAGAAGATGGCTCTATGTGTCTATCTATCTCCTTTGTATGGTTTGAATATGTCCCCCAGATTTTGTGTGTTGGAAACTTAGTCACTAATGCAATAGTGGGACCTTTAAGAGGTGATTAGGTGAATGGATTAATGCCATTATTGTGGGAGTGAGCTCCTAATAAAAGGATGAATTTGGTCCCCTTCCCTTCTCTCTCTCTCTCTCTCCTATGTGTACTGTCTTGCCGTTCTGCTTTCCACCATGGTCACTGCAGCAAGAGGGCCCTCACCAGATGCCAGCTCATTGATCTTGGACTTCCCAGCCTATAGAACTGTAAGAAATAAATCTCTATTCTCTGTAAATTATCCCGTCTTAGGTATTCTGTTATACAGCACAAAAAGGACTCAAAGGGTTGGGGTTGTAACTCAGTAGTAGAGTGCTTGCCTAGTACGTGTGAGGCACTGGGTTCAATCCTCAGCACCATATAAAAATAAATAAACACAATAAAGGTACTGTGTCTGTTTTCAACTAAAAAAAAAAAAAAAAAGAACTCAGACACTCCACACTTCCTTCTCCTGACCTCTCCCATCTCCTTCCTATGTTATACTTTCTTTATAGTAATTATATAACAATACAATAAATAATTATTAATAAAAATTGTTATTAGTGATCCTGGGAATTGAACACAGGGGTGCTTAACCATTGAGCCACACCTCCAACCCTTTTTAAATATTTTATTTAGAGACAGGGTTTTGCTAAGTTGCATAGGGCCTCACTAGGTTGCTGAGGCTGGCTTTGAGCTCCTGATTCTCCTTCCTCAACCTCCTAAACTGCTGGGATTATAGGTGAATTTGCCACCCAGCAAATTCTTCTTTTTTTGGGGGGGGTGGGTACTGGGGATTGAACTCAGGGGCACTCGACCACTAAGCCACATCCCCAGTCCTATTTTGTATTTTATTTAGAGACAGGGTCTCACTGAGTTGCTTAGCGCCTTGCTGTTGCTGAGGCTGGCTTTGAACTTGCGGTTTCCAGCCATTGGAATTATGGGTGTGCACCACCAAGCCCAGCAATTTCTTCATTTTAAGACAGGGTCTTACTAAGTTTGGGAGGCTAGCCTTGAACTTACAATCTTTCTGTCTTCACCTCCCAAGTAGCTGGTATTACAGACACATGCCACTGTGCTCAGTCATTATGTCTCTTTTAAGGTATTTCCTCACCCCCAACTCATCTCAGAGAACTGTGCCCTTATCCATATGGTCAGAAGTCCTACAAGACTCCTGAAAAAAGAAATGATGTCTAATTTTAAATCAAATATCTGTGACTAATTTTAGAATAGTAACTTTCTGTATAGTAACTACAGTGGGAGCAGGAGCTGGATTTAGTCATCTTTGGATTTTGCACTTAATGCATGTTTGTCAAAGACTATCTGACTAGTGAAGGAAAAATCAGTCTTTCAAATAGAAGCTAGAAATCAAAGATTGTCTAGAACCCAACTCCTCTTCCCTACCTGGTAGGGAAGGTAGGTCCTGGGGTGGGGGGCCTGTCTTATCTGTTGGGTGGTGAACACCATCTCAGAAAAAATATCCCTCCTCTGATCAATCACTTGAGTGTTTAATTAGCCAGAGTTCTGATTGGCGCTTTCAAGGGTTGACCATACAATACTTTGACCCCTTGCACTGGCCAGGAGAGGAGTCCCACCATTCTATCAGAGCAGGAGGTGTCCTCCTGTATTTCCTGAGTTCCTTCATTCCAGGAATAATTCCTTCATCCCTCCTTATGTGGACCTCTTGCTGGGATGTGACCTTGCCTTTGTGTGTGTGTGTGTGTGCGCACCTGTGCGTTGGGGTAGGGGTTGCTTCTCAATGTGTGTGCATGACCATGAAGCAGTGAGAAAGGGGAGAAGGAAAAGTATCTGTATGTGTGTGGCATCTTTGGGCATGGCTGTGTGTCTATCCTCAGGCCAGTGAAGAGGCTGGGACCCAGGGATTCTATTTCCCCAGCCACCAACAAGCTATCTTACCTTTCTGGTACATATACAGGCCCAATCACCCAAACAGAGTTCCCAAAATACAAGTATGTGCAGGATTCTGTGTGGGAGCTTCCTAGCTGGAACCAGACCCAGATACAGAAGAGCAATGGCATGATTTCCCAGAGATGGTACAACCTACTCAGATTCACTTTCAGACTGGAGAATGTTTGTCTTAGTGTGGATTCTCTCAAGAGTAGACCCTTAGGTGCAGGGATTTGGATGTAGGCAATTTATTTAGGAGGTGATCCTAGAAAATAGGAGTGAAAAAGTAGAGAGAAGAAGATATGGAAGGGAAAGAAACCAATAATACTAAGTTGAATTGATGGGCAAGTTACTGCCCAGTTGCCCATAATTGAGACTTAATCCTATCAGGAACCAAGGAAACAACTTTCTGAAATAGCTCTCAGCATTGTTCTCCTGGATAAGGAGTGGACTGGGAGTATTTATCCACTGACTTCAATCTTCCCATTACTTATAGAAGACCATCAGGGAACTTTCCAGTTCCATCTGTGGAATCAAGCATGCTGTCCGACTCAGCTTCTCCAGCTATGGGTTATACATCTCCTAACTGGAACTGTTGCCATCACCATTAGAATGCCACCGTCACCACAATTTCTGCCCCAACTGTGCCACTGCCTTTCTCTCTCCTAAGTTTTTTAGGTCTGAGCTTGAAAGGGAAAGAAGCAAAATGAGATACTTAACCCACAACTCATTTCAACCTATCTAATCTACCCAAGTAGCTTTCAACCACCATCCTCTCATCTCAAAGCAAGGACAGGGAAGAGAGATAAGACAAGAAAACACAGACAGGCTTTCTAGAATGTTCTCCAGCTGCTGCAGCATCCCCTTTAGGCAGGCTTCCCTAGTTATCTTGGCTTTCTGCCTTTCAACCTTCATGATTGTGTTAGTCAGATTTTTATTTCTGTGACCAAAGTACCGACAATAACAACTTAGTGAAAGAAAAATTTACTTGGGCTCATGGTTTCAGAGATTTAGTCCATGAATGGCTGTTTCCATTGCTCTGGGCTGGAGGTAAAGGATGTGACAGAGGAAAGCTGCTCAGTTCATGGTAGCTTAGAAGCAGAGAGAGCAGAGGAACTAGGGGAATAAGATAAAATTCCCAATGATATGCTTCTGGAGACCCACCTCCTCTAGTCATACCCCACCTTCCTACAGCTCTCACCCAATAATTATTAAATTATTAATCCATCAAATGGATTCATCCACTGATTAGGTTATAGCACTCATAATCTAATCAATTCCCCTCTGGACATTCCTGCATTAATGAAGGTGCTTTAGGGGGATAACTCATATTAAAGCCACAATGATCATAATCAGGAGTCAGATCTTTATGTTCTCAGAGATGGGCTTAGGCAGTAACTAAGTAAAGAAATTTAGTCTTGCTGGAGCAGGATCCACCAGTGGGGGCAGAACTCCCATTCCAGGCCTTTAGCTCCATTACTTGGCATTTCTCACTTGCCTGTCAGTCATCTGAGGGATTCATTGTGAGGGTAACACTGGGAGGACATGTCTTCCAAATAACACTGAAGGTTTTCCCCTAGGATAAGATGGTGAATTGAGTCTACACGTCTACTTTTGCTTCTCCAGAATCCCACTAAAACTACTATAAGGGAATTTAAAAAAGAAAGATACAGATTCTTGAGGACAAAAGAAATAGAAGAGACAATAGCAAAACAATTTTGGAAGCTAGAAAACAGAGGGGTGTATGGTAATTGACTTAGAAGTTCCAAGAAAGCTGAAACCCAGGGAAAGCTAAGAATGGCCCTATTTTCATGGCAAAATTAAAATTAAAAAAAAAAAAAAAAAAGGAATTGGCAGTCTTAGGTTCTTCTAGAACAGCAAGCCAAAATCAGGAGAACTGGGTGAAAGGTAATTGGAAAGTAGTCTTAGTTCATGTTTCCTACTCTCCAAGCTGCAGGCCTTCCCTCACCAGGCAGAGGACTGTAGATTTAGTCTCTAGAGAGGGTAAAACAGGGCCCCTGGACTGGAAGCACAGAGATAACTGAGGACAAAGTTACTGTGTGGAAAACAGAGGTATTAAGTGACTATTTCCTCACTGCATACTGGGCTTCTCAACTTCCTCTCTGCTTACTTCCCAAATCACTAGCAGTTCCCCTTTACCTCTCTTCTCTAGAAACCAGTCAAGAAGAAAAGAACGAAGGATGTTGGTGTTAGAGATTCCAATAAACAACTAATCTTGTCTTCCCTTCAGTGAATCTCTGCTTTGATAAGTTGGACCCCTGCTCCCAAGGCTTTTCAATAAGTTTTCAGGCCTTTACTGTTAATCAAGTGTAGAGAGCTAAATATATCTTAGGTTCCCTAGAAACAGGCTGTGATGGGGATTTGGGTACATACAGTTTACTGTTGGTGGGCTCTCAGAAGATGCTCCCAATCCTCTCCCAGAAGTACCAGGGAAAGGAGATCAAAGAAGTGATTTTGGCTGGAGTCCCGCCTCAGTCTGATTCCGCAGTGAGTGGAAATTACACCACAGAGTTGATCTTACTTTGGAACAAGAGGGTTTGTTTATTGTACACACATATTAATTAATCATTGGCTTCCAGGGAGGGGACCACAAACACTAAAACAAGGCAGTTACTGAAAGAGGACAATTCTTTACAAGGCAACTCTGACCCATTAACAACCAGTCACACAGCAGCAGCTGGGGTATGGACAGGATACCAATAACATCTAGTATAAATCACCAGATTACCAGATATCTGAGGAAAACTACTAACATTAAAGAGAAGAAATAATGATCAAAATAAAGATGCAATGGTCCCAACGTTATTTAAGGAAGACTGTTCTTTCCCTAATGAATTAGCCTAATAATTTGTCAAAAATAAATTGAAGAGAGGTGTGGAGTTTATTTCTACACTTGTAATTATCTTCTCCTAAAACAAATGAACGAACAAACAAACATGCAAACTATTGATCAAAATAAACAAACAAACAAAAATAATTTGAAAGACATCATGACTTATTCTTAAGGATAAGAGATGATAATATATCCATGAAATATGAATATGATGTTATTTTAAGAGAGGAAATAGGGTTGGGGATATAGCTCAATGGGAGAGCACTTACCTATCATTTGTGGAGCCTTTTGTTTTGATTCTCAGTGAAAGAAAAGAAAAAGGATGGGAAATTAAAAGAAGCTTTAAAATAAATAAGTACACAGTAGCAGAAGTGAAAAATTCCACAGAATATTTGGGGAAGAAGTCTGTGATATCTTACAGAAAATAAACCCAAAAGATAAAAAATGAAAAATGGGGGGCTGGGGATGTGGCTCAAGCGGTAGCACGCTCGCCTGGAATGCGTGCGGCCTGGGTTCGATCCTCAGCACCACATACAAAACAAAGATGTTGTGTTATATTTTTTATAACTAAAAAATAAATATTAAAATTCTCTCTCTCTCTCTACCTCTCTCTCTCTTTAAAAAAAAAATGAAAAATGGGAAAGAAAAGATGAGGACTGTAGGAGGAATAGTCTGAAAGTTTTAATATCTGAATAATACATATTCCAAAAGGGTGGGGAGATAAAATTATCAATGAGATTATTTAAGAAAATTTTCTTAAGCTGGGAAATGTAAATTGCCAGAAATCCATATGCAACAAAATGAAATTGAATCCCTATCTCTCACCATGCACAAAAGTTAACTCAAAATGGTTTAAGGATCTAGATATCAAACCAGACACTCTGCGTCTAATAGAAGAAAAAGTAGGCCCTAATCTCCATCATGTGGGGTTAGGCCCTAAGTTCCTTAATAAGACGCCTATAGCACAAGAATTAAAACCAAGAATTAACAAATGGGACGAATTCAAACTAAAAAGTTTTTTCTCAGCAAGAGAAATAATATGTGAAGTGAATAGGGAGCCTACATCCTGGGAACAAATTTTTACCCCTCACACATCAGATAGAGCCCTAATCTCTAGGATATACAAAGAATTTAAAAAGTTAAACAACAAAAAAAACAAATAACCCAATCAACAAATGGACCAAGGATCTGAAAAGACACTTCTCAGAAGAGGATATATAATCAATCAACAAATACACGAAAAAATGCTCACCATTGCTAGCAATCAAAAAAATGCAAATTAAAACTACTTTAAGATACCATCTCACTCCAATAAGAATGGCAGCCATTATGAAGTCAAACAACAAGTGCTGGCGAGGATGGGGCGGGGAGGGTGAGAGGGTTGGGGGTGGTGGTGAAGGTACACTCATACATTGCTGGTGGGGCTGCAAATTAGTGCAGCCAATTTTTGGAAAGCAGTGTGGAGATTCCTTGGAAAACTGGGAATGGAACCACCATTTGACCCAGCTATTCCTCTTCTCCGACTATACTCAAAAAGACCTAAAAATGGCATACTATAGGGACACAGCAACATCAATGCTTATAGCAGCACAATTCACAATAGCTAAACTGTGGAGCCAACCTAGATGCCCTTCAATGGATGAATGGATAAAAAAAATGTGGCATTTATTCACAATGGAATATTACTCAGCACTAAAAAAAATAAGATCATGGCATTTGCAGGGAAATGGATGGCATTAGAGCAGATTATGCTAAGTGAAGTTAGCCAGCCAATCCCCCCCAAAAAATGCTGAATGTCTTCTCTGATATAAGGGAGGTAACTCAAAAAGGGGTAGGGAGGAAGAGCATGAGAAGAAAATTACCTCTAGATAGGGAAGAGAGGTGGGAGGGAAAGGAAGGGAGAATGGGAATTTCATGGAAGAGGGAAGGAGACCCCCTTCGTTATACAGAATACAGATATGAAGATGTGAGGGGAAAAAAAAAGAAGAAGAAGTGAGTCACATTAGATTGGGTAGAGAGAAGTGGTGGGAGGGGAGGGGAGGGGAAGTGGGGAATGGAAGGACAGCTGAATAAAATAGACATTATTATTGCTGTGGGTATATACGTGACTGCATGACCAATGTAATTCTGCAACGTGTACACTCAGAAAAATGAGAAATTATGTCCTATCTGATTCAAAGGTATGATATGTCAAGATCATTGTACTGTCATGTGTAACTAATTAAAACAAATTTAAAAATGTTCAGATAATAGCAACTTAAAAAAAGGGCCTAGTTCAATGGGTAAGGGTTGACCCAGCCAAGGTATATATATATAATTGTGAAATTTCAGAACCCTAGGGACAAAGAGAAGATTCTACAAGCTTCAACATACCAAATCCCATGAATCAGAATGGTCTCAGACTGCTTTTCATTGGAACTATTCCAGCAATCGTGGTACTATCTTCAAAATTCTGAAGGACAATTGTTTCCAGTCTAGAATTTTATACCTAGCCAAACACAAGAAATGAGTATAACAAAGATAATTTCAGATATGAACAATTGCATGTTTCCTTCACTAGGAAGCAACTGAAAGAGGTGCTCTAACAAACCAAGAGAGTAAGCCAAGGAGGAAGACAGAGAAAACAGGAAATTGGAGAAACCAACAAAGGGAATAAGTATAGGGAATTCCCATGAGGCTGACATAGGGTGAACATAGGACGATTGGAACAGAGAGATTCAAGAGACAAATATGATATAGACTGTCATCAACAAGATGACCACTATCCTTATGCCATCTTCATAACCAATTTTTGTTAGAGGCACAGATTTTTGGGATAAATTGGCTAAAAGATAGAAACCCTAGTTATTGTTGGAAAGAGAACCTGCCTAATATGATTGAGGTTTGGCTTCCAGTTCTGGCTGTGTCTTCTGGCTATAGGACTCTGGCAAGTAATTTTCCTGGGACTTAGAATCATCCTCTGTAAAAGTTCAGGTGGATTAAGGGAATTCCTTGTGTCTTCAAGTCTATCTATACCACCATAAAACTTATTCTTTGTAGTATATACAGTCCAGAGGGATTTGTAAAAATACATAGAATCACATACAGAACATTTTCCTCACCCCAAAATTTACTTTCATACTGTCCCTTTGTCATCAACCCTTGGGGCTCCCCTAATTCCTGGAAACCACTGTCTCTCCATCCTTGTTATTTTTTCTTTTCTAGATTTTCATACAAATGAAATCATATGATATGAAGCCTTTTGGGTCTTTCTTCTTTGATTTAACACAGTGCATTTTGTTTAACATACAAACCAACCATTAGCACTGATCTTTTCAGTTCTTCTCCAAATGAGATGCTGAGGCAAGAATTCCAATACAAGTAGTTAATGTGGGAGATGATCCCAAGAAGCACCAGTTAGCAGAGTGAAGGGAAAGAAAGAAGTTCATACACTGTGTTAGTGTGTTTCCCATCACTGTGGGAAACAAGCTTAGTCCCCTAGGGGCTCTGGGATCCAGTACAGTACACTCACCTCAAAGCCATCTAGCCCAAGGGATGAAGAAGCTGGAGTATTTATCTGCCGATTGCTTGTTCATCAGTGGTTGAAGACTGTTTCTTGGGGCCTTAACTCTCCAGCATTTCCCGCTTGCCCTGTTCCTGTGGCACATTCCTGTGGCCAGAGATAAAAGGCTCTAGGCAAAAATATACAGGTGTTCATAGTAAGCAGTTTTCTGTATGCAGACGTGAATGCCAAGGACTGTCTGTGAGGTACTGACAACATCAGTACATCAGTACTTTCTGCCCTCCAGTGAGCGAGTGAAACCCTCATATACCACAAAGCAGCTATAGGGAAGAATCCTGGGAGCTTCTTAGAGAGGGGCCTGAGAAGGAGCTGAGACAGTGAACCCAGAGCTTCATTGGAAGAATTCTAAGAGTGGAGACTTTTTGCTTTTGGGATAGGCAGGCCTCTGAAAGGAAAGAATCCCCTGTTCAAGGGAGGATGAATACACAAGAAAACAGGGCTATTTTCCCCTTGCTGAATCCATTCTGTGTCGCTTAACTTCTCCTCTGGTAGAGTCAATCCCTCAGTGTGAACAGTGGCCTTTTTGTTTTGTTTTAATCTAGATAAGCTTGTATTACTTGAAGAACCCCTCTTTTAGCAAATTATTAGTGCAATGGATGTGCATTTCAGCAGAAAAATACCAATGTGCAAGAAATACCTTTTAATTTTCACAACTTAAATTGAATTCAGTTTCTATTGTAAGCCCCATGCGCAGTTGGTTTTACCTTAATCTCAGGCAGTTGGGGGTATTTTCACAAGTTTCTGAGCAGCTTCCAAGAATCTAAAAAATTGGTAGATGGCCTCTGGTTTGCATCTGCAGTGGCCTCGTCAGTGTTGTGTGTAATGTGTTTTTTCTATCTTGTCTTTGTGTGATCAGTTCACACAAGTCCTTGCTGGCCCAACCCTTATCCTTGATTGCAAGATTCCTGGGGACCTGCTATCTCTCAGTCATCTCCTGTGTCCCTCTTGATGCACAGTGTCTTCTGAGTTTCTGTGATGGCCCTAAGGGATGTGGATTATCCAAAGTATTTCACATTTGGGGGGCTTATTCTCAAATGTGAACAACTCATTTGATTACTTGCAGACTTTGTGGATGTTGGAAGCCCTGGCAAAGCCAGCTCAACCTGCCACATGTACTACCTAATCTTCTCTACTGGAGGATCTTATTGCCACCCTGAGCTCTACCCAGCTTGAACCTATATGATTTTCATCCAGGAAAGAAAGCAATGTGCAGAACTCCTTTCTTTTTCTTCCTTCCTTCCTTCCTTCCTTCCTTCCTTCCTTCCTTCCTTCCTTTTTCTTTTAAAATACCTTTATGTATTTATTTTTATGTGGTCTGAGGATTGAACTCAGCGCCTCGTACATGCTAGGCAAGTGCTCTACCCTGGGTTCAATCCTTAGCACACACACATGCAAATGTGTTTAGTTTCTAATACTTAGGTATTTTAAATGTTACCTTTCCTTTCTTATTTCTAGTTTGATCCTGTAATGATCAAAGAAAATACTTTGCATGTATAATTTCAACTATTATAAATCAGTTAAGGTTTGTTTTATGGACCATGTTTCATGTCCTGGTCCATTTATCTTGAAAAATATTTTATAGGTTTTTGAAAGAGATGCATGTTCTGCTACTATTGAGTGCAGTGTTTTTTATGTACCAATTCTATCTTGATAATTGATGGGTGTTGTTCAGTTCTTATATATCCTTGTGGATTTTTAAAAAATTAGAGCATTATAGTTATACATAGTAGTTGGGTTCCTCCCAACAAAATCATACATGCATGGAATTTGGTTTTAGTTCATAATCCCTTGTTTTCTCTCCTATCCTCTCTGCACACCCCCCATCTTCCTTTCTCAACTCTATTAGGCTTACTTTCACTCATCTATTTATTTATTATTGATTGGTTCTTTTTACTGATACATAAAAGGTGAGATTTTCTGTGGTATATTTATATATGCATGTAACATGATTTTTTCTTTTCTTTTGGTACTACGGATTGAACTCAGGGACACTGGACCATGGAGTCACATCCCCAGCCCTATTTTGTATTTTATTAGAGACATGGTCTCACAGAGTTGCTTAGCGCCTCGCTTTTGCCGAGACTGGCTTTGAGCTTGTGATCTGCCTGCCTCAGTCGCCCCAGCCACTGGGATTACAGGTGTGCGCCACCGCGCCCGGCCATATAACATGATTTTTAAGAATTCATTCCACATTTTCTCCCCTTTTCTGTTCCTCCACTCTGCCTTTCAATCCCCTTCTTCTACAATACTGATCTTTCCTATATCATTATGATATCCTATCCTTCCCTCCTAATTTTCTTTATTTTGCTCTAGCTTCCACATATGAAAGAAAACATTTGACTTTTGACTTCATGAATCTGACTTATTTAACTTAGCATGATATTCTCCAGTTACACCCATTTACCAGCAAATGCCATAATTTCATTCTTCTTTTTAACTGAGTAGAACTTCATTGTGTACATGTACCAGTTTCTTAATCCATTCATCTAATAATGGGCATCTAGATTGATTTTATAATTTAGCTATTGTGAATTGTGCTGCTATAAATATTGAGGTGGCTGTATCACTCTGGTATGCTGATTTCAGTTCTTCTTGGAAAATACCAAGGATAGGAGGGCCCAGAACCTAGGTATGAATGACAGCAAATGTAAGATCAAAACAACTTGAACTCTTGTAAAATTGCAATCCACCTAAGTCTAAATCAAGGCTAAATAATGAACAAGTGCAGAAAAGAGATATTAATGTATAAGTTATATGAATATTATATATTTTCAAATTTATCCATGCAGTGACAGCATACACAATGACACGTACATACCCACATATACACAAAATCAAGTTTAATGAGAAAAAAGTAAAGAATAATACAATACAATGAAATGATGTTAGAAACAATTGAAAAAAAGTTAAAATTTAAAAAGAATTAAAAATGAGAATATACAGGAAAAAGAAATAAGAAAAAGGAAACAAAAGAAGAAGGGGGAAAAAACTTAATGAGAGAGAAAAGGCTTGTTTCCCATGAAGTGATCAAATCTGTTGGCAGGTATGGATTTTCTTTTCTTTTCTTTCTTTCTTTTTCTTTTTCTTTCTTTTTTTTTTTTTTTTTTGTGGTGGTGCTGGGGATTGAACCCAGGGCTTTAGGAGGCAAGCACTCTACCAACTAAGTGATAATTCTTTTATATTTATTTTTGGCTCTGTATTTTTGGCCACTGTCTTCTTGTTCCTCATGTTGAAGCTCTCAGCTTCCCATCTTCCAGTACTGGGTGGGATAGTCTAGGGAGTGCTGATGAATTGTGTAATCTTGTTGTGGGATGATGTAGAGTTCTAGATTGGAGTTTCTAGTTACTGGGGTTCAGACTTTGGTGGATTTTGGAACTCCATGGGAAGGTATTTGAGATTTGGTCCATACCCACTATGGGTGTGGAGTTGCCAATCTCTGCTGGACTACTGAATCTCTGGGGCTTCTGGTAAAATCCGCTTTTAGGGCATAGAGACTAACTCCTCACAGGTTTCACCTTCGATGGATGTGAGGTATGTTCCCTGGAGTGCAGATGCACTTGTGTGGCTGCAGTGAGCATCTTTGTGATAGCTCTTATGGGGTCCTAGCATTTATGGGAGTTTTGTCCATGGGGATCCAGAGGTTGAATGGTTCAGGTAAATTTTTCTTCATAACTATTTCAGTCTCTCTGGTTCAGGCACCCTCTAGGAATTTTTTTGCAGGCTGCTGGTAACTTCCTTTATGAATTTCCAATCCCCTGTCTCTGTTGGCAGCTGTGCAAGCTGTGTGGGAATAGTTTTCAGCATCCAGAAACATTTTCCTCAACTACTATGGTGTTCCATGCTGATGGCGTGTGGAGGATTTTCCATCCTCAGAATGCTTTTGTCTCAGTGGAATGCTTTGGGTTCATTTTCACAGAGACATTTCCACCACCAACCCTGTATCCGTTAAAATCAGCCTTCCTCTGTAAACCATAGGTTTTCCCAAGTCATTTTTTCTTTATTTAAAAAATTTCTTGATCTGCAGACATGTGTCTCTTCTCTATGCTCCTTGTTCCACTCTGCTGCCGCTACTGGCATTATTTCTTTCCCTTTCTTCCTCTCTCCCTCCCTCCTTCCTTTCTTTTCTTTTTTTTTTTTTTTTCAAGATTACACAATAATTTATTGAGATCCCTCCCTCCCTGGCCTTGCTCAATGAGACTCATAAGGTAGCTGTAACTATTTTCTTCATACTTTGAGAACAAAGATGGTAGATTTATCTTCTCATATAGTGCCCTCACCTGGGCCACCTTCTTGGTGTCCTTCTGCCCCTAATTCTCCTGCAAGATCTGGCACTGTTCTGGAGTGGCCCATTGCAGACACTGAACCACCATCCAGTTGCACTTGTTGTCCTAGATGTCATTTCCAACCTTTCTTGTCACACCGGAGTCGCCAAAGAGGTCAAGGTAATCATCCTGAATCTGAAAGAACTCTCCCATCTCAAGCAGGATCTTCTTGGCGTTGGCATGTTCCTTCTCCCCATCAATGCCTGCCATGTACATGGCAGCAGTGCTAGGCAGGCAGAAATAGTGCAAAGTCCTCTTTACTTGACAATGGATTTGTACTTCTTTTCAGTGAATCTTCCAAGATCCGCATTATCCTGGGGGTCTGGGATGAGTTCCCGGATCTGCCCGATCTCAGTTTGATAGGAACTCTGCAGGAAGAGCTCAATCAAATTCAAATAGCAGGACTGTTCCCGGCAGTAGAACGTCAGCAGGTGGTAGACACATGCTTCTGGAAGCAGAGTATCATTGATAACATCCAAACCCATACCTGGCTTCTGATACCAGCTCTCCCTGCCAGATAAGGGATGAATCCATGATGCCATCTGACACCAGGAAGAGAGCTAGCAGCAGTTCCACACACCAGCCCACTGTCAGGGTCCTCTGGAGACTCTCAGCATCCTGTTTTCTTGGATCCACCAGCTCCCAGATCCCTCCATCACTGTCAAACCCTGGTTGTATTTGCCTTCAATGGCATTATATTCCAGGACCACCTTGAGTTGAGCAATAGCATCTCCTGTCTTTCAGTGCCCATCTCATCCTCAGCCAGCACCTTGACCATCTGCGAGAAATGCTGGATGAAATCCTGCTTTTCTTGGGCATACACATCTGATTTCTGTTCTCTGTTCATTCTGAGAGAGGAGCAAAGTGCTCTGTTCCTGGATGCCGGTTCTTGCTTGATCTCTAAAGTATTATTTCTATTATTTCTTATATTCAAATATACTGACTTTCTGAAGCTCTATGATTTTTTTTTTTTACAGTTCAGTGTTAAGTTTCAGTGAGGTTCCTTAGTTACTTACCTCACTGAGGAGCAGCCTTCCTGCTCTGTAAGTCTGGTGCCGAGGAACTGGGATGGGCTTCCTTTCTCTAATCCACCATCTTCTCTCCTTGTTGATTTTTAAAAATGTTTCATCCTTTTCTGAGAATGGAACTGAAATATCCACTTATAATTGTGGATTTTTCTATTTCCCTTTCAGTTCTGCCAGTTTTTGCATCAGATATTTTGAGGGTTTTTTTCTTTTTTTCTTTTTTTTTTTCGTATGTACACAGAACCCTCATACTTTCCTGGCATATAGTTCCCTTTTTAAAGACAGGGTCTCACTAAGTTGCCCAGGCTGACTCCAAACTGGTGATCCTCCTACCTCAGTATCACAAGTAGCTGGGATTACAGCATGTGCCACTACATCCGGCTTATGGGGCCTTTTATCTTTATGTAATTTTTCTCTTTGTTGCTGGTAATTTTCTTTGCTCTAAAATCTTACTTTATCTGAGAGTAAAGCAGCCATTTCTGCTTTATTTTATTTAGTTTTCACTTAATATATCTTTTACACTCTTTTATTTTTAACACACATCATTATACTTAGAATGAGTTTTTTATTAACAACATATTGTTGGGTAATATTTTTAATTCACTATAATGATCTTCATGGTTTGACTGGTATTTGTAATCTATTTACATTTAATATAATGATTGATATGTTAGGAATTGAGTCTGCCACTTTCCCCCTATTTGTTCTTTC
The DNA here is from genome assembly GCF_048772815.1 of Callospermophilus lateralis. Classification (NCBI taxonomy): domain Eukaryota; kingdom Metazoa; phylum Chordata; class Mammalia; order Rodentia; family Sciuridae; genus Callospermophilus; species Callospermophilus lateralis. The sequence goes on along the minus strand of NC_135307.1, from coordinate 169,826,918 downwards.
TTTTCTTTTTCCTGTCTTCCTGTGGATTATTTGAACATTTTAAAAGAATTCCAATGATTTATTTATACTGTTTTTGAACATAGGTCTTTGTATAACTTTTATTGTGTTTGCTTTAGTTATTGCCCCCCCCACACACATTCTTATTGTCAGTCTATTGGCATAAATACTTTACAGTTTAAATGAAGTATAGAAAACTTACCTGCTTCTAGGTTCTTTTGTTGTTCCTCATTTATCATTTTCTTAAATGTTTTCTCTTTATACACTGAGAGCCACATTAGAAAGAGTTTTTGTTTCAACCATAAACAAACTTAAGAAAAAAAAATCTCTTGAATCTACCCATATTTTTGATCTTTTGTTCTTTGTTCTTTCCTGATGTTTTAAGATTTCCTTTATCATTTCCTTGCTCTTTAGTAGACTTTCCTTAGACATTGTTTTAGAGTAGGGTTTCTGGCAACAAATTCTCTCTAGTCTGAGAATGTCCCAATTTCCCCTTCATTCCCGAAGGGTATTTTAACTGAGCATAGAATTCTGGGTTGAAAATTCTTTTTCTTTTTGCACTTAAAAAAAATGTCATGCTATTTCCTCTGGTCATTGGAGATGTTTATGGGAAATCTGCTTCCATTCTAATAGTTTTCCCCTTTAGGTAATGCATCATTTCTCTCTGCTTTAAAGAAAAAAAAATTGTCTCTAGTTTTCAGAAGCTTAATTGTGATATGTCTTGGTGTTCACTACTCTGGATTTAGTACGTTCAGAGATTGTTCAGCTTCTTGAATGTACAATTTTATGTTTTTTTTTTTTTGTTGTTGTTGTTACCAAAAAAAACAAAAAAACAAAACAAAACAAAAAACCATTATTTCTTCAAATACTGTTCAGGTCCATACTCTTTCCCCTCTCCTACTAGAACTCACATGATATAAATGTTAGATCTTTTAGTCTCACAGACCCCTCATGTCTGTCCTTTCTTCCTTTCTTTTTTCCTTCCTTCTCTCTCTCTCTCTCTCTCCCCCTTTCTTCTACACACAATACATCTTTTTTTTTTTTTGTCACCACATCTCCTCTGACTCTTTTGCTTCCCTCTTTCCTTTCTATAGGGACCTGCTATAGTTTGGATAAGTGGCTCCAAAGGTCCCTGTGTTAAAGGTTGGGTATCCAGCCTGTGGTGTTATTGGGAGGTGGTGAAACTTAAAAGGGTGGAGGGAAGTTAGTAGGAGGAAGTTAGGTTACTAGGATGTTCCCTTGAAGGGGATTTTGAACCTCTTCCTGTTTCTTTCTTTGCTTTCTGGATACCATGAGGTGAACAGGCCTCCTCTGCCACATACTCCCCATGATGTACTGTGTCACTATAGGCCCAAAGCCACAGGGCCAAGTGGCCATGGATGGCAACCTCCAAAACCATGAGCCAAAATAAACCTTTCCTCTTTGTAAGTTGATTATTCAGACATTTTGTGACAGTGACAGCAGAACCCTGTGATTACATTGGACCAACCTGTAAAACACAAGACAATCTCCCCTTTTCAAGGTTCTTAATCACAACACATCTCAAATTCCTTTATGCCATGTAAGGTAGTATATCCACAGGCTCTGGAGACTAAGATGCAGACATCTCAAGGAGTCATAATTTTGCTTGCCACAATGCCCATGGTCAAAGATTCAGAATGAAAGGGGTTCTGAGTTAACAACACCTTTACAGAGGAAATCAGTGCTGGGAAAGACAGGTGTGGTGGCATAAGAGACTAGAATATAAAATGGAGAAATACACAGAGGAAGAAATATACATATTTGTGTGTGTGTGTGTGCGTGCATGTATATGTGTGCGTGTGTGTGTGTGTGTGTGTGTGTGTGTGTCTGTCTGAGAGAAAGGAGGTGGAGGAAGTGGGATGAGGATAACAGAAACAGCCTGGAAGAAACACAAGGAATAGTAAGAAGGGTGGGTCTACTTTTAAATAAGTGGCCCCATAGGTGGGGCTGCAGAGTTTCAGGGAAAGGGTGAACCACAGATTTCACAAAGAAGAGTTTTAAAGGCTGCCAAAATGCACCAAAGTAAAAAAGAGAGGAAGAGTATGTGACCCAGAACTCCAGGAAGACCAGCAGGTGGATGATGTCTGTTGGGTGGTATAAAGATTGCCCGCTCTGTAAGCAGAGAGGGGAAAAGAAACAGAAACTAAGTTTGTTATGGGAAACAGGGCTGTGGTTTCATACTTGACAATGAGTGTTAAATATAGGGTTTGATAACAAGTTGAGGAAGAATTATAGAGAGCTTCCATGGAGTCTTTTGTCTCCTGTTGAAAATCTGGGTGTACCAAACGATGTTCTCCAATTAATTCATTCAATAAATATTGAGCTGCTATCGTGTGCTGGACAGTGTTCTCTGCACTGGAGATACAAACAATGATCAAAGTGAGTAAGCAGAATCAGGAAAGTAGGTGTGATTGAAATACAAAGACAAAGATTTGAGGAGCCAGTGGGTGAGTGGGTGATGGAAGCATAACAGGCTTTTCTTATTAGGGCATGACGTGGGGGTTTGCAAGATCCTTGTTGTGTGCTGAGAGAGGCTTGCTCAGCTCCTTCCCTCTAACACACCTACCCCGGGGAGAAGCTTTGAGTCTTATATTCCCCACTCTCCTCTTCCTTGGATCCCTTCTCTCTTCCTTCCTTTCCCCTCTTCCTCTCTCTGTGTCCTTCTTTGCCCTGGAGCTTAGGAGAACCAGGGCTAAGGGGATAGGGATTTTGGCTTCTTTCTCTTGCATCCATATTTTCTTCCTACCCTTTGAACCCAATTCAAAATAACTAAGATGAATGGTGGCCTGGGATCATGCAAGGCCAGGAGGCTGTCATGGCCAAGGGCAATTCTCCAGCTAGGGGACCACATAGCAGCTGGGCCAGGGATATACAAGCCAATAAGAGGGTCTGTGTGAGGCACTAACACTATGCACCATAACAGAGATGTGGACCCGCAGATAATCTCATACCAGGCTGGTGATCTCACACCCTGATGCAAATTGATATAACACTTGGGAAAGCAATTTCATAATATCTTGTAGGGTAGAAGACATGCATGTCCTATGACCCAGCAATTCTACTTCCAGTCACATACTCTAAAGAGACTTTGATGTACATGAGGAGACAAGTACAAAAATGTTTGTTGCAGCATAGTTTGAAATGGCAAAAACTGGAAATAAATGAAATGTCCAATTTATAGAAAGCAGGATGCATTCATCTAATGCAATACAACAGACAAAAAAAGCAAAGGATATCATCAGAGGGAACTCTAAAAACATAATGTAGAGTGAAAAAAGATCCTACAAAAGGATATGTATAATATTGCCATTTATATAAAGTTTAAAAATATGCAAAATATGTGTTTATATATGTAGTCAGAATTTATATATTTATATTATTGTATATTTATATGTGACACACACACAAACACATTCTTGAGAATGCTAATTCTCAACGTGAAGTCAATGTAGAGTTGTGGGAAATCTAGCAAGATTGCTTGGATTGGCATCCTAGTTCCATCTCTTACTAGTTACATAAATTTGGAAATGTTACTTAACCTCTGAAAGCCTCAGTTTCCTCACGTGTAAGATGGGAAATGATAATTGTATCATTCAGCAATTGCTGCCTTAATGCTTTATAACAAACAACCCTTAAGCTCAGTGACCTTCAACCATAAACCCTGATTTTTCATTCACAAGTCCATGGGTTGACTGCAGTTCTGTGGACTGGTTTCCAGGTTTGAGGTTAGGCTTAGGTCTGGTCTACATGTTTCTTTTTTCTTTTCTTTTTCTTTTTTATTTTTTAAATATCTTTTAGTTGTAGTTGGACACAATACCTTTTTATTGTGTGGTGCTGAGGATCAACCCAGCACTTCACACGTTCTAGGCAAGCACTTTACTGCTGAGCCACAACCCCAGCCCCAGGTCTACGTGTTTCTATCAGCAACTATTCAATGTGTACCGTTTTCATGGCAGAAGTCATGTGCATGAGTGGCAAGCAAAACACACACTGCTTTCTTAAGCCTTGAGCTCAGCACTGTCACCTTGCTTCCACCCACATTCCATTGGCCAAGGCAGGTCACAAGGCTGAAGCCAGAGGGGTAGAGGGAAGGGTACCACACCCATGGTGAACCAAGACAAGGGCAGCAGGGAAGAACTTAGCAAAAAAGAGAACATTAGTGCTGATCTCCCAGAGCTGTCTGGAGGTCTAAAGGAGTTAAAGGCCTTAGGGCAGAGCCCTTTACATAGTGGAGATTAAATTCTTTTTTTTTTTTTTTTTTTTTTTAAGAGAGAGAGAGAGAGAATTTTTTAATATTTATTTTTTAGCTTTCGGTGGACACAACATCTTTATTTTATTTTTGTGTGGTGTTGAGGATCGAACCCAGCGCCCCGCACATGCCAGGCAAGCACGTTACTGCTTGAGCCACATCCCCAGCCCCAAATTCTTATTGTTTAAGAGAATGTTGAAATCTAAAAGAAAGAGAGGATTTAATTTGTCTGTTAAATTTCCTTTTTTTTTTTTTTTAAGGAAAACATAAACAAAAAGAAAGTGAGGGAAACTATTTGTTTTTAGGAGATGGCTTTTGAGATGGGTAGGAATTGGCTAGTTCCAGAGGGAGAGTAGGAAGGACAGACATGAAGTCTTGGAAGTAGATAAGATTATTGTGGGAGACTGGCTGGGGAGGCAGTTCAGTGTAGGGTATGATGCCAGACCCCAAGTTCCATCCCCAGCACCATTACCCCTGCAGAGGGGAGGAGGAGGGGAGTGCTCAGGAAACACCAGGAAGCAGAGACTGTGTGATCTCATTTCTCTGTCCCTAGCACTATGCCTGACACAGAATAAATGCTTTTTTTAAAATATATATATTTTTAGTTGTAGATGGAAACATCCTCCTTCCTTCCTTCCTTTCTTAGTGGTGCTAAGGATTGAACCCAGTGCCTCACACGTAGTAGGTGAATGAGCACTCTACCGCTAAGCCACAAGCCCAGCCCAGGACAAATGCTTTTAAGAGGACTAGGGAGGGAAGGAAGAAAGAAGCAGCGAGAGAGACCCATCAGAGGGAATCGGAAAAACAGGAAGCCCTCACCTGAAAATCCCAGGAGGGCATTAAGGGGGATGGATAGTTGTGCTGTCCCACTCTGGATGGGTTCCCCAGGTCAAAGGGAATAGACTTTCTATTTCATTTGGTGGGTTTTGTCTCAGCCCCAGTTTCTGAGCAGTGGGTGCTGGATGGCCCTGTCCCTCAGGTCCATTGCTATTTCAACATCTCCTTCTCTTTGTTTCTCCTTTGATTGTTTCTGCCTCCCTTCCAAGCCTTCTCTCCAGCCTCCAGGGTCTCCAGTGCATGGTGGAATATGCAGAAGCCAAGACAGGAAAGAGGCCTAGGGCAGTGGAGGCTCTCTGGGTTCAGAAAGGGCAGAGGATGGAGCCCTTTATTGGTGCTTCCTGCCTTAGCTTGAAAAACTCCACTGAGCCTCGGTGGAGGGCAGGCAGCCAAAGACTAGGGGAAGGTAGACTCATTGCTTTATAAATTATGTAGTTATTAGGGCGGGAGTTTCACATGTGGCTTTTTGCATAATCAGGTTATCGGGTAGTTGGCCCATTAGAGGGCTCGTAAAGTCTGGCTGCTGTGACTCACAGCATGAAACCTAAGGTGAGCCAAAAGGAATGGAGCTCCCAGGAGAAACCCGCAGCCACTTGCCTATGTGATATCAGGTGGGGATAATCTTTGGAGCCCAAGTGTCACAAAAATCTCAGGGCTTTAGAATCAGTCTGTTTGTGATCAAGACTCAGCCCCAGCATTTGCCAGCTATGTGACTTTGGGCAAGTTTCTAAACCTCCCTGAGCTTTCATTTCCACCTGAGTTCAGTGGTAGTGGTTTAGGAGGATTTTTCTGGAGCAGCTGGCTGTTGGGCAGACCTCCTAGAAGGGCAGTACAGGGGTGTGGGCACCAATTTTTGGAATCTGATCCTCAGATTTCCCTCTGACGTTTAGTGGTTGGCACTCTGGCAAACTCTGGACTGTAGCTACTAAATCGGCTGTATTCCTTTCTTCAGCTTGCCATAGCAAAGAACCACACTTGGGGTGGCCATGGACAACAGAAATGTATCCTTTTGCAGTCTGGAAGCTGGAAGTTAGAAGTCGAGGTGTTGGCAGGGCCACACTCCCTCCAAGGCTCTAGGAGAGACCATTCCCTGCCTTTGTCTGAGTTTCTAGAGTCTCTGGCATCATTGGTGGCCCTTGGCATGCAGCTGGCTGTATCACCCCACTCTGCGGCCATCATTACACAGATCCTCCCTGTGTGTCTCTGTTTTCATATGGACCTTTCTTCTGAGTGTGTCTGCATCTAGATTTCCCCTCTTATGGTCATCGGCCATATTGGATTAGGGCTTGTCCCACTCTACTGACTGTTAACTTGATTACAAAGATCCCATTTCCAAATAAGATCAGGTTTGTGGGTACAGGGATTAAAGCTTTCTTTATCTTTTGGGGAGCCACAATTCAACCCATAATACCATTACCTGTAACTCAGTGATTCCACTCTTAGGCATATAACCTACAGAAAAAAGTTATTTAGTCTCCCAAAAGGCATGTACTAGAATGTTCCAAGCAACTTTATTTATTTATTTTTAAGAGGATTCAGCTGTGGATATTCCTTCCTCAGGCATTCTCTCTCTCTCTCTCTCTCTCTCTCTCTCTCTCTCTCTCTCTTTCTTCTTTGATACTAGGAATCGAATCCAAGGCTGTTGTACCACTGAACCACATCTCCATCCCTTTTTATTCTTTATTTTGAGACAGGTTTTCTCTAAGTTGCTTAGGGTCTTGCTTAGTTACTGAGGCTGCCCTTGAACTTTCGATCCTCCTGCCGCAGTCTCCTGAGCTCCTGAATGGCTGGGATAATAGGTGTGGGCCACTGTTTCTGGCCCAACTTTATTTTTTTTTATTTATTTTTTTTTTAATTTTTTTTATTGGTTATTCAAAACATTACAAAGATTGCAGAATCACATCGGTTCCAACTTTAATTTTAATAGTTCCAAATTGGACACAACTCAAAGGCCCATCAACAGAATCAATATACAAATTGTAGTATATTCACACAGGGAAAACTACTCAGCAATAATAAGACAAACTGAGGACAGAAGCAACAACATGAATGAAACAGTACGCATTATACAATTCTATTTGTATGAAATTTAAAAAGAGGCAAAGTTAAGCTGATAGATATCAGAATAGTTAGGAAGGTATTGAATGGGAAGGGGCGTGAGAAAATCTGTGTGTGGGAGTGTTTTGGGTATTTTGGTGTTCTGGTGTTCTGTATCTTAAAAGGGATTCAGGTTGCATATGCATCTTTTTACATAAATATAATTTCATCAAGTTGTACACTTGAACTCTGTAAATTATACCACAAATTTTTTTTTTAATCAGAAAAATAAGAAACTCAGTCCTTGGCATGCCCAGTGACTAGTAACTTCCAGGGCTTGCCTCTCACTTGTTTAAGTCATAGGAGCTTGATGTGTAAACTGGAAGGCTTGATCTGTAAACTAAATGAGTTCTAATGAGGACTCTAATGAGCCAGGATCAGTACCTACATAGCCTGGACAGTGCTAGACACAAACTGTCCAGTGAGGTCCTCAAGATGCTTCCTCCTGAAGTGCTACCAGTTGACTGTGCTCCCTCCTTGGACAGGTGGGCTCTAATTTCATTCCAGTGCCCTGTCTCCTTGTGAAAATGACTGAGCACCCTGTGATCTAGTTACCTCATCTCTAAAATGGGTGTACTCACCCTCACTCCCAGGGTGGTTCTGAGAAGTACTTCACAAGAGACTGTATCCAAAGTTGGAAACATATTAACTATTCAGGTAACTAGATCACAGGGTTAATGTTATTTCCGCTTCTTTTGTGTAGACGAGCTGTAATACTGACTCGGACATTTTTTTCTTTTACACCATCATGTCATGCTTTGTTATCATCTTTTGGGGGCCTGAGCCTTCTGCCAGTTGCAGATGATAAGACACTCCTAAGAACTTCCTCTTTTGTGTGTTAGGTCTCCCTAGATAATGACTTGTATCTGCAAAGGGGCTTTAGAAACTCCGGGGCTGCTCACAGCCTAACAATATATTCTCCACCAGGCAGCTATTGCCCTGGGTCCAACTTTAAATGTGTCCTCCTGTGGGATCACCCCTGGCTCCTGTTTAAAATTTTTCCTGAGACTGGGGATGGGACACAGTAATATGTTTATCAGTTTTGATGGTGGCTAGAAAGGTTGTGAGTCATTGTGGTAGGAAGAAAGCAGAGAGCCTTACAGAGTTTGAGATGACAGAGGGGGAATATTTGTGGTCTTAATGTCCCCTTCGTCTCCTTGTGCTGGGCTGTTGGCATCCTGGTGAGATCATCAAAATTGGGAATAAGCAGTGAGCTCTAGGAACAGCTGCCCCTTTTGGGTCTCCTTCCCTCTGTCCCAGGGAATCACTCCCCCAACACACGTTCCTGACACCTTAGGCTAGTCAGGGCAAGGGTATGAAGAATCTGGAGGCAGGGCTGATAAGGACAGGTGGGGTGTGCTTGGGGAGTGAGGTGAAATCCTGAAGGGGCTGCTTGGGAAGCTGTCTCAGTGAATGACAGGCAGGCTGGGAGAGGAGCCTTAAGAAGAAGTGGGGATGGGCTGGTTGTAGCTCAGTGGTGGAGTGCTTGCCTAGCATGAATGAGTCCTTGGGTTTGATTCTCAGCACCACGTGGAAACAAATAAATAAAATAAAAGTTAAATTCTTAAAAAAAAAAGAAGAAGAAGAAGTCGGGATTTGGAGCGTTCTACAAGCGTGTTTGGGGGTACATAGGAACATACATGTGTTTGTATCATTGGAGCCCTAGGTTACCCACCTTCTGCTTCCCCTTTTTCTGTACCAGTCAAGAGTTCTTTGCAGAAACAGAAGCAATAGAACTACTATGTAACAACATAGCAATAAGTTCAGAGGCTCACTACATGGAAAAACCAAGGTCCAAGAGATCAGTGTTGTGGGGAAAAAAAGGCTTTATTCAGTGGCCAAAGAATGCAGAAGAGGGAGCCTTTCTCACAAATCAGCTTCTCAACTCCAGGGCATTGAAGGGATGCAATTACAGGAAAGCAATAATGTGGGAGTGGGTAAGCTCATAAAAGGGAGGCACATTCATGTCTTTTCTGGGAATACGCAGAGATCCTCCAGAAACTTGTGTGCTATCTCTTGTCATTTCTTTCATGGTCTGGTGTTTTCTTTTAGTGTGGCTGATAAGTGTTTTTAGCTTAAAGGTGGGAGAGGGGGTGGGAGGGAGATCAGGCAAATCTAGGTCAAGTTAGCACTATGTTATCGTTTTGCACAAAACAAATCTCAAATGATCAACATGTCTACATGCAGAGCTGAGGAGCATCTGACCCAAAGATTAAGGCAATAGAGGAGACAGACCCAATATGAAGGCAGAGATGCCAAGCCTTTCATCCCATTCCAGTTACCCATCAGACATCTACAGGCCCAAGTGAAGAGTCAGTATTTTCAGCAAAAGTGGCCTTCAGGTCTCTGAAGAGTAACCTAGGCAACCATTAGCATCTTAACTCACACAACAGAGGTGGTATCTACAGCAAAGCTAGCAGGAGACTAACAATGTATTTCCCAGCTGTGAGCCCTCCACAGTCAGTGGTAAAACAGAAAAGTCAACGGAGAGAAAGTGAAGCCAGAGAGTTTATTTAAGTTTTTCCTCAATAACATAATTATATGCATCTCCCTCTCTCCCTCTCCCCTAACTCATTCACTGCCCCCCTCCCCCTCTTGGCTCCCAATTAATTATGGAGACTGGTAAGTCCAAAAATCAGCAGGGTAGGCTGGCAGGCTAGAGACTCAGGGAAGAGCCCATGTTGCTGTTCTCATCTGAAAGCCATCTGCTAGCAGAACTCCTCCTGCTTGAGGTCAGCCTCATTCTATTCAGGCCTTAAAGTGATTGGTGGGCCTCATGCCTCCATCATTAGGGAGGGACATCTATTTTGTTCAAAGCCTACAGATTTAAATATTAATCTCACTTAAAAATACCCTCATAGAAACATCCAGAGTAATAGTTGACCAAATATCTGTGCACTGTTGTCCAGTCAAATTGACACATAAAATTAACTTCTTTACTGAAATGACTTCACAAAGCAATAAGAATGGTAGTCCCCAGTTAATGAGGCTCTACCTTGTGTTGGGGTCATTGTGCTGCAATGACCTGTTTCAGGTGAACCATCCTGATGCACCTGTATGGTAGGTGTCTTGCTCATCTGACAGAGGAGTCAACTGAAGTGTGGTGTTAGTACCCCACCCGAATCCCTTTTCCCAGACAATGTACCTCCTTCACTAGATGCTACCAGTGCTCCAGCCACAGCTTTTATGTCTGAGACCATCCGTGGAGGATTCCCTCAGTGATGGGACTGCATTTGTCCATAACCTAGGAACTTACACTTCCTTCTCCCATCCTCAGTCCTCCATTCTTCAGGGGTAGACAAGGACTGGCTGACACAGGTACACAGGAACCTGGCCTGCTTACCTCCAAGGAACTACAACTCGGACTATTCACAACTACAACTACAACTTATCTCCAAGGAACTACAACTGGGACTATTCCTTCCTACCCTGCTTTCTTTCTTGCCTGTTTCCTAAGATCCTTTCCTGGATAAATCACGCACCCACGATTCTGCATCTCAGGCTCTGAGTCTAGGAAGTGGGACTCAGGACACCTGCTAGTGAGGAATTGAAACTCAGGCCTAGATGACTTCAGTCAGCCCACTGAACACTGTATATCTAAAGCTGGGTGGAAGGTCAACAGGAGTGGACACCTTCTTGGGGGAGGGGGTTCTTGCTGAGGACAGGCCAAGAGTCCTAGCCCTCAGAAAGCTCTCTGTGGGTTTGTCACTTCCTCCTTCCCTGCTGCCTCAGTCCACAAAACAGAGCACCTGTAACATGCTCAGAGACTCTGCTGGAAACCTCTTCCCTGGGTAGGGAGTGGGGAAATTGGGGGCTACACTTGTGGGTGGGAAAGACTGTGGGTCCCACCCCCAGGCTTCTCAGAGTGGGAAGTCACCACCCTCAGGAACAGGGCCCAGATGTGCAGCAATGGGAATGTATCTGAAGTGAAGTCTTGAACTGCTCCTGGAACAGTATAGGAGACAAACCCTGGGTGAGCAGGCCAGCTAGCCTAGTGAGTGGGCTCCAGCCTCGGCTGTGGTCCACAGACCCCATTTGCAGCCCCTGCCTGTGGGAGCTGAGTCACCATCCTGGAAGGCCTCTGCTGGGTTTTTCCATAACTTGGAGGTTTGGAAGCTCCCCAATCACATCTGCTCTAGTTAAAATTTTGCCTCTGGTATTCCCAGGCGACCTGCAGCCCTCTCTTAGAGACAGCTGCTCAATGACAGCAAGTAAGTAGGAGCGAGTGGCCCAGGTGGAGGTGAGACAGTCTGGACCAGAGATGGTGGGGCCTGGGCCTGGCAGAGGAATTACTTGGGGTGTCTGTGGGGTGGGGATTGGAGAAGATAGCTAAGTATGTAAGGCATGGGTTGGCAGAAGGCTTCTTTTAACTAAAAGAGATGTGGGGCTATTCTCTTTGATTAAAGCCCTTTTCTACTGCTTTCTCTAGGAAGGACATAGGATGGGAGCTTTGGTGTCAGATAGATCTGATTAAAAACCTCTGTTCTATCCCTATAAATTCTGTGATGCTGGGAAATTCACTTACTAGCTCAAAGCCTTGGTTTCCTCATTCATAAAATGGGTAGCCATGCTCACTTCACAAATTTGCTGTTTGGGTTGGAGCAAGTCAGATAGATGAAGGAAGTATCTCAGCCAGAGCCAGAGAGAGCCTTGGTGGAACAGGAATGCCAAGGAAAAATCCATCCAGCTTTGCTGTAAAGGAACTCATTTACTTCTAGAGCTATGGTGACAAATATAAGGCTAATGCTCACCCCAAAAAAACCTTCCAATATGGGAGGCTGACGTCACTAATTATATTCATAGACCCTGAATGGAGCACCCAGTTATCTTCTATTAATTAATTAGAGATAGACCTTATGTGTCATCCCTGCCCTTCAGTCAAGAGTCCTTGGTAGCCATATGGAGGAATTCATAGGTATGCGAGGGAGAATTTACAGGAAAGTAAATTTGCCTTTTATGTGTCTTCTGGCTTGAATACCTTGGGGATGGAGATGATTTCTGCATGGGCAGCTGAAATATCTATTACTTTCAGGTAGCTTAAGCCATAAAGCAGAGGTCAGGCTTAGTGTCGGCCTTTCAGGCGACCACTAGCTTGAAGGGTTGGCCTCACCAAAGGTAGGCTCTTGGACTATTGCCTTCAGTAGATCCTGGGACAAAGGTTTGTGAAGAGATCCCAGGACCTCTAGTAGGAAAGTAAGGAAGTGAGACCAGGGAGAGAAATCAGAGAGGGAGCTGGGAAAACTGAATTAGTCAGCTTTGTTTACTATAACAAATCATTTACCTGTGATAAATTGACTTTAAAAGAGGTAAGGTTTATTTGGACTCACAGTTTTAGAAGTTTCAGGCCATGGTCAGTTGGCCCCATTACTTTGGCCCTGTGGTGAGGAGCACATCAAAGTGGGAGTACGTGGTGGAACAACATGCTCACCTCAGGGAAGCTGGAATGTAAAGAAAGAAGACACCCGCATCCCACATTCCCTTTAAGAGCACTCTTCAGTTACCTGAAGACCTTTCACTGGCCCCACCTCTTAAAGATTCTACCACCTTCTGATAGCACTAAACTGAGGTCCAAGACTTTAACACAAGGGCCTTTAGGGGCATTTTAGATCTAAATTCTAGCAGATACTTATGACATAACCCATCAGCCATTAGTTGAGGGCAACTGGGGATAGGTAGTTAACACCTGGTTACAGATGAATAGAATGGACTCAACTGGCCAAATAAAACTTTGGGGCAAAAAAAAAAAAAAAAAAAAAAAAAAAATCACAGGTCCTGGTAGTTGGAAGAGGTAAGAGCCAAGAGCAGTATCTGCTGCATGTGTGGTCCTAAATGCTGAGGATCTCAAGTGAATCTGCTCACTGAAAATCAGAGACACCTTTCTTAGTGTGGAGTTCTTTTTAAAATACTGGTAGCCTCACTCTATCCTGATCTGCCCCACCTGTACGGGCACAGGACTTATAGTCCCCACCAGGTATGCCTGCTACCACCACCTTCTCTACAACCACAGAAGACAATGCCAAGTGATCACAAAACTCCCTCAGACAATGCCTTATAATCCCTCTCAAGAGAGTGAATGCTCTATGTTGCACCAGTAACAATAAGAAGAATAATCCCAGAATAATATTGGAGAAGAACATAGTAGATGCTAAGTAAATGAAAGCTGTTCATATCATCATTATTGCTGTTTAGAGATGAAATCTGTTGCTAAACCTACCCTGACTCTAGGACAGAGAGGATTTCTCAGGTTCTTTTTCTCCTAGCGGTGAGCAGAAGGAAAAATTGTGAAGACCTGGAAGAAGTTGGGGTAATTGAGAGGGGGCTGGTTTTGGAGCCTAGAGTCTTTCCCCAAGGGAGGCCTGGCTGATGTGAATCAGGGATCAGTGAGAGGTTGGTGCCCAGGAGAAACTGGTAAGAGAAGAAGAGGTAAGAGATGATAAAATCTTGCTCCTCAACATCAGTAGGTGGGTTCTACTCACCCAAAAGGGCATGCTCAGCCTCATGCTCCTTCTCCTCATCTTACAGTTCCTCCCAATGAGAAGTGGAGTCTGTTTCCCTACCCTAGAATCTGATTTGGACAGCTGACTTGCTTTGGCTGATGGAAGGTGATGTTTGTTCTGAGCCTAGATCTCAAGAGGCACTGCTTGCTTCGGCTTGGTCTCTTGAATGTTGCTATGATCAGGTGAACAAAGTTCAGACTAATCCTTGGGAGGATGAGAGACCACTTGGAACAGAGACAAGCTTCTCAGCTCAGGCTGTATTAGATAAACTGTGAGCTGCTGCCCAAACATGTCAGAGAGCCCAGTCAAGACCCACTAGGACTCAGCCCAGCTGACAGTAGACACATGTGTGATCCCAGACGATACTACAAGAACTACCCAACTGACCTAGACACATGAACAATAGTAAATGCTTATTATTTTAAAGGCATAAGCTAACTGATACACCCAAATTCCAGGGTCAAATCTCCTTCCTTCACCCTAGCTGGACATTGGGTCTGCTCCAACACACAAAAGGCAATTTCCAGCCTGATCAAAGCTACAAAATCCTCCCTTGTGGTCACATTAACTCATGTTTTGGCTTCCTCTCTTCAGTGGGGTTGTCCTGGCACTCTCTTGTCTTTTTCCTGCATTCCTCTTTGAGGGAGCTAATACGTGTGTGTGCATGCATGCACACCCCTCTGCCATGACCTCTAAAGTGTATCTCACATCTTAAGGTCACTCTTCTTTGGCTGAAGAAGCCCTGAGGCCCAGTCTGTGCTTTGTATCCAGGAGATATTCCTAAGGCAGGATACTGGGGCCTCATTCCCTAAAAGTTGCTCCTAAAGCTCTGACTAAGTTGTGAGGTTCCAGCGCTGTGGATTTGGTTCAGTCCCATGAACTGCTTCACCTTGACCTTGAATCCAGCAGGAATGGAGAGCCCCAGCCCCCACCCACAGAGCTACAACTAGTATCCCTGGCTGGGCCAGTGGGCCCTGGACCTGCCTTCCACAGCTCTCCCTGTCTTTACAGGGCCACTCCCTGTCCAATGGCTCTCCTGCATGACCTGAGCTGGTCATGGGACCAGCTCCCTCTGACTGTCCAGAACTTGACAAACCAGAGTGACCCAAATCTTTCTGACGCTTAGCTCTGAACTCTTCCAATACAGCACTTACCAGCCAGGGTGTTTGTTCACAAACCACAGAAACTGACTGAGTGGCCTAAGCCGAAGAAGGAGTTATTAGATGATTACAGGGTGGTTTATGGGATTGATCAGAAGACTGGCCACACGAGGAGTGTGGCTAGGCACTGCTGCTGCTGCTGGCACCGCTGTTTTCTGTCTGTGATCACATTCTCAACTGTCCCTGCTTTTCTGTGGCTCTTACCTTAGCTTCAGAGCTCTGGGAGGCAAGAAAAGGAGGAAGCTGGGCTTGGTTCTGGGCTGTACCCTTGTCTCTGGAGAAAACAATCCATAATCTTAGGCTTCTCCAAATAAAAGGAGGGTTCCCAGATGTGTCAGGCTGCCCAAAATATAAATAAATAAATAAAAGGTGATAAAAGCTAACTGATACACCCAAATTCCAGGGTCAAATCTCCTTCCTTCACCTAGCTGGACACTGGGTCCTCCCCAACACACAAGAGGCAACTTCCAGCTTGATGAAAGCTTCTACAAAATCCTCCCTTGTGGTCACAGTCAACTCATGTTTTGGCTTCCTCTTGACAGCACTCCATTTTTTTTTTTTTTTTTACCATCAGTTATGAGGAGCTGGGTGTTTCAAGTAGAGCTCACTTCCAACAGTCATTTTTTTTTCATTGTCTTATTTTTTTAAAGAAAGAAATTGAAGTTTAATTTTCACACAATAAAATGCATACATCAGATTCAGTTTAGTGAATTTTTTCTTACTCATTTGTGTAATCTCTAACCAGATAAAAATAGGAACAATTACCATCACCTCAGAAAGTCCCTTTATGTACCGGCCCCATCACCCACCAATCCATCCCCTTTTCCAAATGAAATGACTCTCCCCATCTTAGTTTTGCCTGTTTTTAAACTTCATATTAAACAAACCATACAGTTTATACGCTTTGTTTCTTAGTACAATGCCTATGAGATTCATCCAGAATGCTGCATACATAAGTAGTTCATTCCTTTTTCTTTTTTTTTAAAGAGAGAGTGAGAGAGGGAGAGAGAGAGAGAGAGAGAGAGAGAGAGAGAGAGAGAGAGAGAGAGAATTTTAATATTTATTTATTTATTTTTTTAGTTATCGGCGGACACAACATCTTTGTTTGTATGTGGTGCTGAGGATCGAACCCGGGCCGCACACACGCCAGGCAAGCGCGCTACCGCTTGAGCCACATCCCCAGCCCTCATTCCTTTTTCTTGTTGAGTAGTGTTTCATGGTACAAATGGACCATAATTCGTTTATCCATTGCCTCATTGATGTATATTTGAGTTGTCTCTCATTTTAGATTCTTATGAATAAAGTTATGAACATTTGTGTCTGTCTTTCTGTAGCCAAGCATCACTTTTACCCAGGATTATCCTGCCCCCTGAAAAATGTCTCTCCCTGTAACTAGCAAGACAGATGAACTATCCTGTGAAGCTACCATTCATATCCCAAACTGCACCCACATTCATACCACTAAACTGCTTTTTCTGTAGTCTTTTCCACTTTACCATGTTTCTGGACTAATCGTTCAGTATAGAAACTTTGACTATGGTATCCTTCACCCAAGTCATCAGCAACCCCACCTTGTGTGTCTTCAAAGTACCTAACCACTATCACCTTCATTATCCAATCTGGGCCACAACCACTGTACTTGGATGAGTGCCGTTTTCATTCTCCCCAACTTCTCCCTTAGTTTCTCTCTCTCCCAGGTGATTAGTCCCTTAGTTTCTCAACCCCCCAGGTGATTCCCAAAACAGCAGCCTCTTGAGAGGCTGAGCCCATGTTCATCTTCTGCTTGAAAACTTCCAATGACTCCCACCCAGTCTAAGCAAAATCCATAGTTCTAACAACATCTAAAAATCCCTATGTGATCTCTATCTTGCTACTCCTTGCCCATCATTCCTCCTTCCCTTTCTCTCCCAGGCTATAGCACTGGCTATTACCCTAAATGTAATGCTCTCTCCCTAAATATCAGCATGGCTTCCTCCTTTACATTTCTTTAGGCCTATTGACTTTATCAGCTCTATTTGTCTCTAGGGTATTGCTACCATCTGACACAGTCTATTTACAGGTTAGACAACCTGTTTGCCATCTGTCTCTCCCATCAGTGTGTCAGCTCCATGAGCACACTGACTTTGCTTAGCTGGGACTTGTGTCCCCAATGCCCAGAACAGCATGGGTCATATCATAAGTGCTCAGAAAAGACAGAGGGGACTATAGCACACACAAAAGGAGAATCGAGTCTCATGGTTTCCAGATTTGGTTCACTAGTTGGGCAATGGATTCATTAATTGACTTCTAAGAACATCCTTTGAGATCTCTCTGCCCCCTCAGAAATTTAGATGACTTTGCTCCAATTCCCCAGAAGACCCCAGTCTCACACCCTCTGTGGGGGCCAGGGCAGCCTTGAGGGTTGAAATGACTTTGGGAAATGAAGTCCAGCTAATCTGGGAGGATAATAAGGGTTTGGGTAGGAAGAGGACACAGGACAGCGTGCAGAGATAGTCTCTGGACAGAACCGTTCCTCCTGGGGGTCACTATCACCACTGGTTCTTGTGCTGACCAGGCTAGGCTTTGGGGAGAGAGGTCTCAGTGCTGCCCATCTCTGCTTGTTCTCCCAATATCCATCATCATCCCCAGTCTTGACTTGGGTTATTTTCAGTCATTTTTTTCCCCCTAGCAGTGAAGCAAACCATGGAGGGAAACTAAATCCCTCTTAAAGCAAGTTTACAGTCTCTCAGGACTGATGAGGCAGCCCTGCCTAAACAAGTCCCTGGACTGATAAAGCTAAAAGTGACCTGCCAAACAGAGATGTATGATCTCTGTCAGGGTGTTCCAGGACTCAGTAGGTCCCTCTCCATCTTCAGACGTGGGCTTGACCACACCAGGCCATTCCAAGTCTATGACATATCATGACAGGTTTGGAAGGCTGCCAGAGGAGCCTCCTAACCTCATTGGCTTGTCCCCATTATAGTTGTCCAGCTTCTATCTTTGTCCTAAATGTATTTTGCAGGGAGAATCTTTCTTAAGTATAAACTGTGGCTCAAAAGATTTTGCTTCCTGGGGCAGTGGGCAGATGGAGAAACTGCCATGCTTGTTCAGTGCTTGAATTGGATGGGGCAGATTATTTGGGATGGTCTTGGAGAAACCATAACAGGAGTCATGGAGATGGTGAAAACTAGGACGTCTGTGGTAAGTAGGATGACAGGTAGGCAGGCAGGTGCCTGTAGGGCACTCTACCTTGGCTGCATACTCTACCCTGCCTGGGCTATCTGGACTCCCCTGAGCCCCAGAGTCCCTTTTCTTTCAGAGACAACTCATAGAGCTTTCTCCAAAACCTTTCTGAACCTTTTCCAGAAACCCATCTCTGTCCCTCAAAAGAGGGTCCTGGGGACAAGCTGCCCAGGGATTTGGTTTCCCAGGGCTTTTGTCCCAGGCTACCTGGGACTAGACTGGGCTGGGTCTAGTTAAGCACACCCTTCTTTCCCCATGACCTTATTCAAGTCATGACACACTTTGGCCATCTATAAATCCAATAATTCTTTTCAGAATAATGCTCTGAAATGCACAACGTAAAGTACACTGGAAAACAAAGGAAACCAATTATGCTGAAATGCAGATATCAACATATTTTTAAATATGATATAGTATCCCAGCTACTTGGGAGGCTGAGGCTGAAGGATTGTGAGTTTGAATCCATCTTGGGCAACATAGTGAGACAGTGTTTTTTTTTTTTTAAAGCAATATAGTAATATACATGTTTAATACATTAAAGAAGAAAATTTGTCAGTGACTGTGATACCTGTCATAATTTCATATATGATATTTTAGGGTATCAGTAATAATATGGAAATGTCTGTGATTTTTTTTGGTGGCAAATTTGCAGGTACTGATACTACCATGGTCTGTTGCCTATATTTAAAATGCAAAAAAAAAAAAAAAAAGCTATATTTTAGTTAGAGGCTGGTGAAAATAATGGCATAATTTTTTTCCCCTCCCAGGTTTACTGAGTTCAGGATAAAAACTTTGATTTGGACATTCTCTCATCTTCATTACCTTTTGGGGTTAAATTAGAGACATCATCAGGGTGGGGGAGGAAGCAGGCCCTGATGTTTCATTTTCAAAATATATTTATTTTAAATTTAACAGAAAGACACTGTTTTTTTTTTTTTGTTTTTTGTTTTTTTTTAATTCGGGCAATATAGTAAAAAGGAACTCTCATTTATGCCCCAAATCTCTTCCCTCTCCAGAAAGAAGGCCTATTATCTTTGTGATGTACACATTCTTAAACTTACAAAAGTAGTACCTGAATTTGCCTTGAGAAAAATAGATTTTAAATTACAATAATTAAATTTGATATTTAAAATTAAATTTTAAATTGATTATAAAAGGAAATATCACAACAGACACTACAGAAATACAGAAGATAATTAGAAATTATTTTGAAAACTTGTACTCTAATAAAGTAGAGAATATTAATGGCATTAACAAATTTCTAGAGGCATATGAGTTGCCCAAATTGAATTAGAATGATATACACAATTTAAACAGATCAATTTCAAGCAAGAAAATAGAAGAAGCCATCAGAAGCCTACCAACCAAGAAAAGCCCAGGACCAGATAGATATTCAGTTGAATTCTACAAGACCTAAAAAGAAGAACTAATACCTATACTCTAGAAATTATTTCATGAAATAGAAAAAGAGGGAGCACTTCCAAACTCATTCTACGAGGCCAATATCACCCTGATTCCAAAACCAAGCAAAGATACATCAAAGAAAGAAAACTTCAGACCAATATCGCTAACAAACATAGATGCAAAAATTCTCAGTAAACTTCTGGCAAATCGAATACAAACACGTATCAAAAAAGATAGTGCACCATGATCAAGTAGGGTTCATCCCAGGATGCAAGCTTGGTTCAACATACAGAAATCAATAAGTGTAATTCATCACATCAATAGACTTAAAGATAAGAATCATATGATCATCTCAATAGATGCAGAAAAAGCATTTGACAAAATATAGCACTACTTCATGTTCAAAACACTAGAAAAATTAGGGATAATAGGAACATATCTCCACATCATAAAGGCTATCTATGCTAAGCCCCAGGCCAACATCATTCTAAATGGAGAAAAATGGAAGGCATTCCCTCTAAAAACTGGAACAAGACAGGGATGCCCTCTTTCATCACTTTTATTTAACATAGTTCTTGAAACACTGGCCAGAGCAATTAGACAGATGAAAGAAATTAAAGGGATATGGATAGGAAAAAGAAGAACTCAAATTAGCACTATTTGCTGATAATGTGATTCTATACCTAGAAGACCCAAAAAAATTCCACCAGAAAACTTCTAGAACAGTACATTAATTCAGCAAAGTAGCAGGATACAAAATCAACACCCATAAACCAAAGGCATTTCTGTATATTAGTGACAAATTCTCAGAAAGGGAAATGAGGAAAACTATCCCGTTTACAATAGCCTCAAAAAAAAAAAAAAAAAACAAAAAAAAAGATTGGGAATAAGCCTAACAAAAGAGGTGAAAGACTCTACAACAAAAGCTACAGAATGTTAAAGAAAGAAATTAAAGAAGACCTTAGAAAATGGAAAGATCTCCCTTATTTTTGGATAGGCAGAATTAATATCATCAAAATGACCATACTACATGCTACCAAAAGCATACATATTTATACACATATTTAATGCAATTCCAAACAAAATCCCAAAGACATTCCTCATTAAAATAGAAAAAGCAGTCATGAATTTCATCTGGAAAAATAAGAGACCCAGACCAGTTAAAGCAATCCTTAGCAAGAAGAGTGAAGCAGGTGGCATCACTATACCAGAACTTAAACTATACTACAGAGCAATAGTAACAAAAACAGCATGGTATTGGCACCAAAATAGACTGGTAGACTAATGGTACAGAATAAAGGACACAGAGACTAACACACATAATTACAGTGACCTTATATTAGACAAAGGCACTAAAACATACATTGGAGAAAAGACAGTCTCTTCAACAAATGGTGCTGGAAAAATGGAAATCCATATGCAACAAAATTAAATTAAAGCTCTATCTCTCACATGTGCAAAACTCAACTCAAAATATATTAAAGACATAGGAAGTAAACCAGAGATATTACGCCCATTAGAAGAAAAAGTAGGCCTAAGTCTCTGCCATGTCGGATTAGGCCCCAACTTCCTTAATAAGACTCTTATAGCACAAAAATTAAAACCAAGAATCAATAAATGGTATGGATTCAAACTAAAAAGCTTCTTAGAAAAAGAAACAATCAGTGAGGTGAATAGAGAGCCTACATCTTGGGAGCAAATTTTACCCCTCTTATTTCAGACAGAGCATTAATCTGTAGGGTATACAAAGAACTCAAAAAGCTAAACACCAACAAAAACAAGTAGCCCAATCAATAAATGGGCCAAGGAGCTGAACAGACACCTCTCAGAAGATGATATACAATCAATCAACAAATATATGAAAAAAATGTTCAACATCTCTAGCAATTAGAGAAATGCAAATCAAAACTATTCTAAGGTTTCATCTCACTCCAGTCAGAATGGCAACACTTAATAACACAAACAACAATAAGTGTTGGCGAGGATGTGGGGGAAAAGGCACACTCATACATTGCTGGTGGGACTGCAAATTGGTGCAGTCAATATGGAAAGCAGTATGGAGATTCCTTGGAAAACTGGGAATGGAACCACCATTTGGCCCAGCCATTCCACTCCTAGGTCTATACCCAAAGGACTTAAAAACAGCTTACTACAGGGACACAGCCACATCAATGTTGATAGCAGCTCAATTCATAATAGCTATACTGTGGAACCAACCTAGATGCCCTTCAGTAGATAAATGGATAAAGAAAATGCGGTATATAAACACAATAAAAGAGAATAAAATCATGGCATTTGCAAGTAAATGGATGGAGTTGGAGAATATAATGCTAAGTGAAATTAGCCAATACCAAAAAAACAAATGCCGAATGTTTTCTCTCATATAAGGTGACTGATTCATAGTGGAGTTGGGAGGGGGAGCATGGGAGGATTAGACAAACTCTAGATAGGGCAAAGGGGTAGGAGGGAAAGGTAAGGGGCTTGAGGGTAAAAAGATGGTGGAATGAGATGGATATCATAACCCTAAGAACAGGTATGAAGACACAAATGGTGTGAATATACTTTATACACAACCAAATATATGAAAAATTGTGCTCCATATGTGTAATATGAATTGTAAGGCATTCTGCTGTCATGTATAACAAATTAGAATTAAAAAAAAGGTCAGAATTAATATATAGTAAAATGCAAATGATTGATGAACTATAGCTTAAAGAATCATTTCCTAACTCCATTTTCCATCTCTGAATGTTTTAATGAAAATTAAAATCTGCAATGGTATATAATTTTTAAAAATTACAATAATTAAATTTAATATTTAAAATTAAATTTTAAATAAAAATTCATAAGTAAAATTTTTAAATTTAAAATTGAAATTAAATTTAAAATTGCATTTAAATTACTTTTTAAATGTAAAAATAAAGTCTTTAGGGCTGGAGTTGTGGCTCAGTGGCAGAGTATCTGCCTAACATTCATGAGGCACTGGGTTTGATTCTCAGCACCGCATATAAATAAACAAATAAATAAAAAGCTTTTTGACAACTAAAAAATATTTTAAAAATTAAATCTTTAAATAAAATTATGTCAATTCAATTGCTAAATATTATTAAGTATGAAAATTAAATATTGGATTATAAATTAAATATTTTTAAACTTAAAGAAGTGTTGAGAGCCACAGCCGAAGGGGCCCCAGCAAACTTC
Organism: Callospermophilus lateralis; assembly: GCF_048772815.1. Taxonomy (NCBI): domain Eukaryota; kingdom Metazoa; phylum Chordata; class Mammalia; order Rodentia; family Sciuridae; genus Callospermophilus; species Callospermophilus lateralis. Next base: position 169,804,233 of record NC_135307.1, on the reverse strand, counting down.
CAGCTGCCAGCTGATGATTGGTTCACAGCGGCCCCAGCAACTTCTAGCTGCCAACTGATTGACTCCTCTGCGGTGATGCTCATTGGGCTGTTTCCCTGCCCTTTCAGACCATGGAGCTGCTCATTGGGGGACTTTTTGGCTCCGCCCACAAGACCCAGCCAATCGGCCTCAAGAGCAGGAGGAACGGGGGAGGTGGAGAGGCTTGTGGGAAGCCGGTGGTGGCAGTTGGGCTCTGAAGGTGTTTCCTGAGGAGCTGTTTTGTTTGGCGTGTGTGGTTCTAAAAATAAAGTTCGTTTCTTTTGACAAGTGGCTCCTGAATTGTGCCCAGCCAGACTGTGGCAAAAAAGGTTTTTTAAAATTTATATATGACAGAAGGATGCATTACAATTCTTATTATACATATAGAGCACAATTTTTCGTATCTCTGGTTGTATACACAGTATATTCACACCAATTCGTGTCTCCATACATATACTTTGGATAATAATGATCATCATATTCCACCATCATTAATAACCCCATGTCCCCTCCCTTCCCCTCCAACCCTCTGCCCTATCTAGAATTTGTCTATTCCTCTCATGCTTCCTCTTCCTATCCCATTATGAATCAGCCTCCTTAAGGAAGGTTTTTAAGGCTTTTACATATAGAGCATATAGCAATACTTAGTTTTTTAATTTTTAAAAATTTTGTATTTGTTTTAATTAATTATACATGATAATAGAATGCATTTATGCACTTTGATATATCATACATAGATGGGTTATAATTTCTCATTTTTCTGAGAGTATATGTTATAGAAACATATTAGTCACAAAGTCATATATATGCATAAAGTAATAATAATGTCTGTTTCATTTTACTATCCTTCCTCTCTCCATATCCCCTCCTCTCCCTTCATGCCCCCTCTACCTAATCTAAGGTAACTCTATTCTTCCCTAGTGCCCCCCACCTTATTGTAAATTAGCATCTGCATATTAAAAAAAACAGTCAGCCTTTGTTTTGGGGGGCTTGGCTTATTTTGCTTAGCATGATATTCTCCAACTCCATTCATTTACCTGCAAATTCCATAATTTCATTCTTCTTTAAAACTGAGTAATATTCCATTGAATATATATACCATATTTTCTTTAGCCTTTTATCTATTGAAGGACACCAAGGTTGGTTCCATAGGTTATTGTGAATTGAACTGCTATAAACATTGATGTGTCTGCACCATTGTAGTATGCTGATTTTAAGCTCTTTGGGTATAAACCAAGGAGTGGGATATCTGGGTCAAATGGTGATTCTATTCCAAGTTTTCTGAGGAATCTTCATGTTGCTTTTCATAGTGGTTGTACCATTTTGAAATACTTTGTTGTCTTATACCAAATGAAAATAGGATATAGTATAAGACTATGTATACATAGTACTTCAGACTATGTGTGTTTACTACCTCTCATCTACTGGGACTGGCTCTTTTCTCTTAACAGTGTGTGGTGAAAATCCTCCCATATCAGTATATATGGATTTTCCTCCTCCTGAAGAGGGAAATATTACTTTATAGCTTTTTAAGAGTGTTACTTAATTACTTGTCTCTAAGAATGTTGCTTAAACACTCATTTAAATTGTAACATTTTCATGCTAGGTCTTGTTTTATATCTCTTAGAGATGTAAGCTTACAGTTATCTTGAGTTACTGCTGTCTGTGGTGAGGCCACTTCATGATATCACTCACAGGTGTTTCACTGCCTTTGTTCTGCATCCGTGAATGGCTTATCACCAGAATTCTTGTGCATGGTCTTTGGTCACGTAGGCCAAGAATCCAGACCTACCAATGTTGTAATGGTTAAGAAGTGATGTCAAATTTCCTATAAAAGGCTCCATGTAAGCTAAGCTCAGGGCCCAGAACTTCAGAGCACGAGCTCATCTTAATCTGCTATGTAATAAACCAAGGGTTCTCCGACCTTCCAAGTGATGCTTGGTCTCTTGCTGAATGAGATTTCCACAACTTGCCCACCTCCTTAATCTTTTTAGAGTTGCTTAGTATTCAATAGCCATATATTTGTTTATGTAACCATTCTCTTAATCAAGAGATTTTTTTAGATTATTTTTCAGGTTTTCGGTATTTTAGGCCATCTTACTGCAAACACTTTGTTTATACTTAATGGATCATATATAACTAGATGCACAGGGCTGGTCAAAGAGGGTGCACATATTGAATATTAACAGAAGTCAGCCAACCCTGACATGCCTGGGATATTAGTGGGGAATCAGTTCCCAAACCAGAAATTAGGCCATCAATTTCTCTCTTCCCCACTCTGCTTGCCCAATCTATCAGCAAGCCTCCTGAATATTGTCAGTATTGTCTCCCTTCCTCCAAATCCATTACCACCACCTTTGTTCCAACATGCATTACCTTTTTCTTTTCTTTTCTTTGGCACCAGGGATTGAACCAAGGGGTACTTAACTACTGAGTCATATACCCAGCCCTTTTTATGTTTTATTTGGAGAAAGGTTCTCCCTAGGTTGCTTAGGGCATTCCTAAATTGCTGAAGCTGGCTTTGAATTTGTGATCCTCCTGCCTCAGCCTCCTGAGTTGCTGGGATTACAGGCCTGCACCACCACACCTGGATATTCTCTCTCTCTCTCTCTTTTTCTTTGTCTCTCTCTTTCTGGAAGTTGTGGATGGACAGCATGCCTTTATTCCATTGCTTCATTATGTGGTGCTAAAGATCAACCCAGTGCCTCATACATGCTAGGCAAGTGCTCTGCCACTGAGCTACAGCCCCAGCCCCTCTTTTTCTCTTTTTAAGGTTGTATTTTTAATAGGAAAAGATGGCAAGCAACCCAATGACTTGTGAATGGAAGAATAAGTGAATAGCATACATTGCCTCTTGCTCCTGCCTAGGTGAAGATGTGAGCTCCCATTCCCAGCCTCATCCCTATCTTCATCACTGTATCTCTTGCATGGTCCATATTAGTCTGTAGTCAGAATTACCTTTCTCAATTCCAAATCAAATACCATCCTCCCCATATGAAGCTCCAGCTTCCCATTACTAATAGGATAATTCCCAAGGCCAGGTGAGGTGGTGCACATCTGTTATCCTAGAAGCTTGATAGGCTGAGGCAGGAGCACATTGAGTTCATAGACAACCTCAGCAATTTGGTGAGGTCCTAAGCAACTCAGTGAGACCTTGTCTCTAAATAAAATCTAAAAAAGGGCTGGGGAAGTGTTTCAGTGGTAAAGTCTCTCTGGGTTCAAGCTTGGTTAAAAAAAAAAAAAAAAGATAATCCCTAAGCTCTTACATTTGGCCTATTCTCATAACTCCACTCTGCCATACTCCCTGGCATCATTCCTCTTGGGCATCTCCTAGGTACACTGGTTCCCTGAGATGCTGACAGGACCCCTAATCTATCAGGCTATTTGCAACCCAGGTCTTACTGGTTTCTCTCTTGCCACTTCCCTTCTCTCTGTTCTCCTCCCAGCTAGTGAATGGGAGGACTTTGGGGCCTCATCTTATAGTCACCCACTCAGGGAAGTCTTTTCTTTTCCCCAAAGGAGGAATGACTATTTTCCTCTGAGCTCCTGCTGATGTTCTTGGGGGCAGGGGATATCTAAAAAAACGTAAAATTCTCTAGATTGTTCATTAGCATCTCTGGGGTTGAGGATGTCATGGGTTTGAAAATCTGCATTAATTTCCACATCTTCCAGGAGATTCTTCCACATAAAATTAAAGAATACTGCTCCACCACAGAGCCTGGCATCTTCTCTCTCCAGGTTCTGATCACTCTATCTAGCCCTTGCTCCATGGCTAGCTGTTTTTCCAGCTTCTGATTCAGAGTTGTATACAATGGCTTGTTCAAAGTTAACTTGTGCTAAGTAGGGGATGAGGATGTGCAAATACACCAACATTGGGCGGTAGTCATTTGAAGCTTGAAATATCAACCCAGCATTGCATAAATGTGAAATAGTGGAAATGTGAAGATTAGCAACAGCCTCAGTATATGCTAATAAGGGAATGACTGAACTATAGCTTATTCATTCTCTAAAATACTATCTGCAGTCGAAGGAAAGACATTACAAGATAAACTGGCAAATGAAAAAAGTCCTTTGCAGAACACACTTCTAGCATATGAACATATGATGATAATGCATATTGTAAGTGCATAGAAAAAGTGGTTGCCTCTGGGCAGGAACTGAAGAAAGAGACAGCTAGAAGGCTGTAACCTGATCTGTAATTTTTTTTAATGAAAAATGCATTCTAGCCTAACTTGGTAAATTAAACATTAAATACATATTTTTACACTTATTTTTACCCTATGTGTTCAGGTCTTCAAAGCAGTGTTGGGAGAGGCATTGGTCAATCAATCAATACTAAATATGTATTTGTTACTTGATCAGACAAATTAGGTTTGCTCTCTTACAAGATGTGTGACTTTTTTTCTTTTCAGTCATGTGACTACACTTCATTGATGACTTTTGTAAGCCAAGTGACCTAGGTTGGATGTAAGTTCTTACCTTTTCTGTTGGTTTCAATTTAAAAAAAAAAAAAAGCCAAGATGTGTGATCTTGTACAAATGATTAAACTTCTCTGAACTTTGATTCCTTGCTGTTTCAACCTGGGTCACCCCCTTAAGCAGAACCTGAGACAAAGTCTTGTTAATTGGTAATCTTTGGTAATTAGCAACTGCCCCAGTATATGCACTTACAATTTGGGGGAATGTGATCTCAGGGAACAGAGGGAGAGAAAAAAAAGGCATTGAAATGGGAGGAGGAGAGCCCATACGAGACGTATCCCCAAGTTGGTCAATTCTGTGGGTGTCTGGGGCTTGATGCCATCATGACCTTCCAAGGAACCTTTTGAAATGTCTTAGAACTGTCTGTTGAGAGACAAAAGGGAGAAGCATTTATCCATTGGCTCTTATCCCCTATCAATCAGGGAGATGCCTCACACTCTGAGTTTCTTGTATTTTTGAGCTGCTTGTGCTTGAGGGTCACACACATCCCCTGGGGCCTCCCACTCAGCTATATTGGAGAAATCTCAGGTCAGGTTGAAACTTGCTCAGAATAGTTCAACTCAGCACTGCCTGGAGGAAGAGTTTCAGCCAAGAGTTTTTGAGTTTGTGTCCAAAAAGTATCATATACATTCATCTTTCAAATAAGGAGAGGGATCTGCTTCATAGGGACACTACAAGGACTGGACTGAGTGTCACATGTAGATGAGTTACCCAGGCCTGGGGTCCCCCAACCAAGGAGTGAAAATGATAGGAAACACTCTCATGGGTGGCTTAAGGGGAAGGTAGATCCAGAGTCAGTGATTAAAGGAAGGACATGATTTTGAGAGATGAAGAAAGGAGAGTAGAATGATATTCGAGTGGGAGCAGAGAATAGACTGCCCCTACCCGAGAAAGACTTTCATAATCAAAGACTTTGAAGATGGAAAGAGCAAGAACTATCAGGGGACGCTGTGAAGACCATGCTTTGGGAAATTTCAGGAAAGGAACTTAATGTGGACAGTTTGTATAGCTGGAATGTAGAGTTTGGCCTGGAAAGCCCCTGAGATCCGGTGGGCAGAGGACAGAGGTGTATCAGTTTGCTTTTGGTGTGTAACAAACTATTCCAAAAATTAGTGACTTCAAACCACAGTTCTTTATTATTTCTCACTGACCTATTTTTCTGGTCTGGGCTGGCTTAGCCGAACATATTAGTTAGTTCCTTCACCCATCTGTGGTCAGCTGATGGGTGGTGGGGACAGCTGATTCAGGATGGCTTCTTCTCATTGGTTTACATTTGTCTTGTTGTTGCCTGAGCCCCTGGGGGTACCTGTTACCACATGGTTTTTCATTCTCCAGAGGGTTCTCCAGGGCTTGCTCACATGGCGACTACATAGAAAAGAGGAAAATCACATGGCCTCTTGAAGCGTAGGTTCAGATTTGGCACATGTCCCTTCTGGGATATCCCATCAGTCAAGCCAAGCCACGAGGCCAGCCCAGATGGATGGGGCAGGGCAACAGAGGAGATACAAAGTCACATTGTTAAGGATGTGGATATAGGAAGGGGAATAACTGGGGCCTGTTGCAATTTGTCTGTCACAAGGGTTTGAAAGCAGTTGGTTAAATAGGAGAAGAGCCCAGGGACTGGAGGGCTGGTTAGGAAGTAATTATCATAGTGATCAGGAAGAGAAGAATAGGATTTGTCCAGAATCCAAGATGGGGTACGCCTAGGGTGGTACAAGATCCAGGGGATGGGGAGGAAACAGGTCTCCAAATTTGGGGCCTGGTGAGCTAGGCAAGCATTAAGGATGTCAGCAGGTGGTTATTGGGAAAAAGGACTGTCTTATGGCGTCTCCAACTGGGAGGGCCTGAGGCCTGGGGAGATAGCTGCTCAGGAGAGCATTTGAGCCCTGAGGCCTCTGCAGCTACAGGCTAAGAGATCTTGTCAAGCCCTGTAACATTTCCTGGGCTTGGGGTAGGAATTTTAACCTTGTAGGATTGTCAGAGAGCAGATGAGGCTCTCTACAGGGGAAGCTTCTTGCAAACTCTTTTGGGCTGTACACTTATTCATGGTTTTATAATGTGGTTTTGTTTTTAATTTAAGAGACATTAGCCACACAGAGGAGGGACTTTGGAGGGAGTAGGAAGGGAGAAAAGGAGTCCTTGGGGTTCTTTTTAGGGGAAGGCTGCTGTCAGGAGTGGGGTATGTGTAGAAGGATCCAGAAGGAGAGAGGGGGGTGGATTTCAGCCTAAACAGAGTCCTTTCAGCTTAGGGTGGGGGAAAGCTCAGGGAAGCTACAGTGTGGGGTATTCAGATGAGGCTGGCTCTGTCCTCACTCAGACATTGGGGTCAGAGAAATAAGCTGGAGTCAGTGGGCAGAGTGGGTTGGGGGGAAGTTAGTCTCCCTGCTTGGTCCTCTGGCTGCAAACTCTTGGGTGGTCTGGACTGACGTCAGCAAGGCTGTCTCTCTTTCCCACTGCTCTGAAAAGTCCAGCAGCATCACTGCTTCCAGATGTGGACTCCAGATGTGGCCTGGAGTATTTCCAGAAGGATCAAGGATACAGAGGCAGCAGCCAAGCTCCTGGCTTTTCTTCACCCCTCCTTCTCTGATGGGATCTGCCCAATGGCTGCCCCTCCCCTGACTTCTCTTCTACCACTAGGTCAGTGTACCACATACTTAGAGGTCCTGGTGGATGGATAAATAAATATCAATTCCGGATAACCTTGAGCCAGACAGATGCATCTTTATTCATGTTGGAAATAGTTTATATCTGGGGGAGTGGAGAACTCTCAAATGTTTCCGTTCTGAGCAGTCCCAGTGGTTCCAGGAGGAGGAAGTGAGCTGTCTCCTCAGCTGGGGACCCGCCAGGGCACTGGGCTCACAGCCAGCTGAGGCCTGGGAGGAGCTGCTAAAAGTCTCCCCTTAATGGGAACAGCCTGGGCCCTAGTGTCTCACACATATAGAGCCCCTGTTGGGGGTGGAGTGGTGGGTTGTGGGAAGGCAACTGTTTTATTAGCTACAGACCAAGGAAACCAGGTGGGATTACTGAGCTGGAGTTCTTTGATGCCTGACCCAGTGAGTCTCAAGCTGCATCTGACTTAGTACATCTCAGGTGGGGCCTAGGATTCTGTGCTTCTAACTAGTTCTTAGGTGATGCTGATGCTGCTGGTCTGTGGGTCACACCTTAAATAGATGTGGCATCTAAAACATGTCTATACTTGTCTACATTTTTATGTGTGTATACATTCCTGTATTTTTTTAAGCTTTTCCTTTTCTTTTTTGGATTATTTATTTATTTATTTTTTGCAGTGTTTTGGATCAAACCCAGGGCCTCATGCATACTAGGCAAACACTCTATCATTGAGCTATACTCCCAGACCTTATTTTTAATTCAAACGATGTCAAGGAAGAGAGGCCACACTGCACATGCTCCTTCTTTTTATGATTCATTCTTGGACCCTGCAGCTGCCATATGTTGATATCTCCCAAAGAACTAGGCTGCCATTTATACACTCATTTTTAAGGAAAGAGTAATGGTGACCAAGAAGGAATTCCATATGCCTAAGCATTGGGAGCTTGCAAGTAAGAACAGGCCCAACATTCATGTCATGAAGGTCATGCAGTCTCTCAAGTCTCAAGGCTACGTGAAAGAACAGTTTGCCTATGACATTTCTATTGGCAGCTTATCAGTGAAGGTCTTCAATATCCCTAGGGTTTCTCATTAGAGAGTAAGAAATCTCCAAGACTCAAAGAGGGGAAGCCAAGAGAAACTTATAGATGGAGAGCTGTGTGCCCTGGTGCCCACAAGAAAGCTGAGCCTGAGCTGGGTCAGCAACTGGATTCCAGTTTAGAGGTGGCTTTGTCATGGGTGAGGTCTGCCACCAGAGTAAATGGAGGGGGTTATATTGTGTTGAATAAATTTGTAGTCAGAAACATAACAAAATGCAAAAGGTACCAAAGAGAAGACAGTGAAAAGTCTGTTCCCAGCAATCCAGCAGTTCTTTCCCATAGTCAGTCAATGTTGAAGGGTTTTGTGTATAGGTGTTTTTCTGTTTCTTGCTTTTTTTTTACTTTATAACATATCTTGGAGATTGTTTTAGTTGTTTCTTTCTTTTTTACCTTTTTTGTTGCTTTCAATTATTTATTTATTTCTTATCTTTAAATTTTTTTTATTTGTTCTAATGAGTTATACATGACAGTAGAATGCATTTTGACACATCATACATAAATGGAGTATAACTTTTCATTCTTCTGGTTGTACATAATGTAGAGTTATACAGGTCAAATAATAATGTATACACATAGGATAATATCTTTTTTACCTTATTTTTTAAGAGAAAGTGGCTTGCTATGTTGCCCAAGCTGGTTGTGAATTGCTGGGTTCTAGTGATGCTCCTGCTTAGTCTCCTAAGTAGCTGGAACTATAGGCACACATCACTATGGCCACTAATCTTTCTTTCTAAAAGTTGCAGTTTTATTAGAAGACATAACTCACTGGGAAAATTCCTTGTAGATGAATATTTGATTGTGCCAATTCTTTTACTCTTGAGCAGTGAATACCTTAGCAGTCTGTTCTTTACCCATGAGTGAGTTTGTCAGAAAAATAAACACCTACAAGTGGAAATTCAGGGTCAAAAAGTGCATGTGCATTTATAATTTTGATGTGCATTTATAATTTATAATTTTGGGGGGAGGTACTGGAGATTGAACTCAGGTGCACTCAACCACTGAGCCATATCTCCAGCCCTATTTTGAATTTTATTTAGAGATAGGGTCTCACTGAGTTGCTTAGTGCCTCACTGTTGCTGAGGTTGTCTTTGAACTTGTAATCCTCCTGCCTCAGCCTCCTGAGCCTCTGGGATCACTGGTATGCCCCACCATGCCTGGCTATAATTTATAATTTTGATGTGCACTTAAAAATGCATGTGCATTTATAATTTTGATGAATAATGTCTAATCAACATTTCCAAAGAGATTTTGCTAACAGTGTCAGAAAGAGTTAATTGTCCTACTCTCTCAACATTGCATGTTAACAAACTTGTTGATCTTTGCCAATCTGATATGTGAAATATGGTAACTGCTGTTTCTGAAACTCTCTCGACCTTCAGCTTTTACTGTTTTCTTCAACTATTTGTTAGAGATTCATTGCATTCACCTTCTCTGGGCCACACAACTTATCAGGTGCTGGGACTCCTATGGACCAATATGCTAATGGCCCTTGAGCTTTTCTCTAGTAAGAAAAGTCAATGATTAATGAGTCAATCACAGGTATTGGGTAGGATGAATCCTATGATAAGGAAGTGACTCCCTGAGACTGAAGGCAAACTTCATTGTGTACACGCATCAGCCGAGACCTTGTCAAAATGCAGATTCTGATTCAACGAGTCTGGGTGGAGCATGAAGCTCTGCATCTAACAAGCTTCCAGGTGAAATGTGCTGCTGATCCTGGTACTACATTTTGAAGCACAGGGGCCTACCTAGAACGAGGGATGGCAAACTTTTTTTCTGAAAAGGACCAGAGGTTTTGAGGACAAAATGTGGGTCTCTATTGCTGCTATTCAACTTTGTCTTTGACAGCAGCCAGAGATGATACATGTAAGTGAATGGTTGTGACTATGTTCCAATAAAACTTCATTTACAAAGCACCTGGATTTAGTTGTGGTTGACTCTTGGATTCAAACACCTTAGACATTTAATCACTCACTGAAGTGATGAGTGAAAGGGTGCTATTTGAGTAGTAACAGGGGACTGAACTAATCCTGGGGTCAGTAAAAGCTTGGAAGAATTGTGTATTAGTCAGAGTCCTACCAGGAAAACAAAACCCAGTGTTTAAATAGAGGTAATTACATGCAGGGAATGGTTACCCAGGTAATGGATGAGCTGAGAAGTCCATCAGGGTTAACACAGAGATTAGCAAGAGCGAAAAGCTGTTGCTGCCCTATGGAAAGACGATGTTAGGAACTCAGGTCACCCAGTAGAGCTGGAATTATGGTGGTTCAACCTACTGAGATCTTGGAGCTACAGACAAGACCCAAATGCAATCAAAGACCCTGGGAAGAAATACCCTGCAATCTCCCTTCTTCCTGCCCTTTCATCTTCCACCCAGTGGTCAAAGCCACCTGTGGTTCAATCTATTATATAAGAGCCTGCAGGGCCAGTCCCTGTCATATGAAGCAGAGCAGAAGGAGTCAAGCATGATCTAAGGCTAACAGGCCTAGACCTAGGTAAAGGGACATCTAAACTGAGTCCCGATGAGCAAGTGAAGCTAGAGAGTTTATTTAGGTTTTTCCTGAAGACTCTAGGCAGGAGATGACAAGAACCTAACTGGTGGAGAGAAGGGGATGAGTTTGAGATGTAGAATAGAAAGGACATAGAATAGCTGGTTGGAACAGAAGGTCTAAGCCTGATCTGTAGGGATTTGCAAACTGACACATTGTATATTCTTCTGATGAGCTGGGAACACTGTTCCCCTTGCCTGCTGAACCAGAGGGAAGTTCTGTCATTTTGGATAATGGAATCCCTCATCCTCACTTTCCCCTTCCTTGTCCCCACTTTAGACAGAATGGATGGAGAAACAGGTTGCAACACTCTCAATAAGTGAGGAGTCAGGACGCCCAGCTGTTTGTGACTCATTTATTATTCATTCTAGAATATGGATACCTGGTATGTCCTGTCCTAAGGCCTTGGCTTCTGTTCCTGGACAATAAGGGAAGTCCCACCAACATCCTCTTACACATTCCTGTGGGGTTTGGGCCCAGAATAGAAATGAGCGTTGGCAAATTCCTTACATAGTCCTGGGCTTGGACACCAGCCTTTAGCCTCTGCCATTGTCTTGATCACAGGCTACTTGTGTCATAGGCAGGGCTAGGATGGTGTCCCCAAACAAAGAGATGAGGCTTTGAGTGCAAGTCATTTAGCAAGATGGAGGAGGGAACTCTGGACACCAGAGTAGAACGTGGGCCTTAGAGTTCTTCTGCCTCAGGAGCAAGGGAGCTGAGATGAGATGAAGGACTTAACACTTCTGAAGGGTGTTAATTCCTTGGCACTTCCAGTCTGCTGTGTGGCTTTCAGTGTAGTTCAGGAAAGAAAGTTTTCAGGCATGGACTTGCAGACTCATAGATGGAAGGCAGCCAGAGCTCCCTGAAGTGATAAGACCTGAAGGAGACGGGCAGGGCACCTATGGAATCTGCTCTAGATCATTCTCATCTCCATTTGACATGGGGAAACTGAGAAGGAAAGTGACAGTCCCCAATCATTTGGAGGGTTTGTGATGAATTGGGGGAGCTGAAGCTCATAGCCTTGAGTGTCTCCTATTAGTTTTCAGCATGCTGTTGGGGCTCCTGGCCCTTGGTGTCTCATAGGCTGACTCCAAGTGCCCCCACTGCCTGCCTGCTGCATCCTCTCTCCTGACTACTCTCTACTTGCTGCATCTACTCAGAGTCCAACAGGTGGGGAAGGGGAAGCCTGAAGGACATGCACCTGTGGCAAGGCCAAGTGCCAATGTGGGGCTCACTGAGCCTGGGAGAAGTGTTTGTAGAAGACCAAGTGGGACTGGAAGCCAGGAGGGGCAACTGGTCAAGTTGGGGGAGGGTTTGCTGAGCAGTAGTGGAGACAATGAGACAGAGGCAGTGTGGAGGACCCTCAGGAGGACTGCAAGTGGGCTGAGCAGATCAGCCTGCCCTTTGTCCTGGTTACATGGGACCTGGAGCCAGGAAGCAGACATCCCAGGCCTCAACACTAAAGCCTCTGTGTGATCAGCATTAGGTATAAGCCAACTCAAGTGTTTGTTCACTTAGGGTTATGGGGTTGGGGGCTCAGTATGTCTCAGCCATTATGCCAACTATATTTGGGGACATGTGTTGGAATCTATTAGACTATTGGCCATTAGATCCTATAGGTAGAATAGTACAGAAAGCCCCTAGTCTGGGATGGGGGTATGTGTGGGGGGAGTCAGGGGGAGACACTCCCAAATCCAGCTGTGGTTTTCCTTCCCTGATCAAGAAGGCTTGGAAATTCAGCATGGAATGGGTGTGACCAGAAACTCCACTTGAGTAGCCCATTAGAAGTTCAGTGTTGAAGGGTGGACACCAAAGGCTGCAGGTTCCAACCCTTGCTTTCTCTCACTTCATTCCAACTATGGCAGTTGCATTAGTCCCCTCCCATGCCCTTGTCCTTTGCAATGTGACTTTGCCATCACTCCCATCAGGAGGTGGAATCTATTCCCTGCCCATTGAATCCAGGCTAGTGTATTAGTCAGCGATCTCCAGAGAAACAGAACCAACAGGATGTGTAGACATATATACAAGGATTTATTTTAAGGAATTGGCTCAAACAACTGTGAAGAATTGGTAAGCCCCAAATTTACAGAATAGGCTGGCTGAAGCCCTAAGGAAGAGTTGGAGATTCAGTCCACAGGAAAACTCCCCCTTGAGGTAGGAGAGATCCATCTTTATTCTACCTATTGCTATCTTAGAATTCTGCCAGCTACCATGTGTACAGTCTTGGGCTACCCTCTGGAGGATGAGTGACTATGTGGAATAGGGACCAGATGTGCCAGTTGATTCCAGATCCCAGTCAACCTGTCAACTGACTGCATTTTTGTGAAGGAGTCTAGCCAGATAAATTGCTCAGCCCAGACTGCTAACCTCCAGAACTGAGATATAAATAAATTGTTGTTGTTGTAGGCCAGCATATTTTAGAAAGGTTTGTTACACAGCAAAAGCTCTCTGATATACAGTCCAACTTCTACAGTGTCCCAGGACAGAGTCTTCTATAATGCTTATCATCAGCTAAGGGACACAGAAATAGAGAGAGGTGATTTCAGGTTCTAATAAGGCTCTGTGCATATCTATACCAGTTGACAGAGTGTGCATAGACTCACTTCTATCTTGAAATTTAAATATAACTTTGCCCAAGTACCACTTTGGCCTGGCAAGCTTCCACAATGATATGCCAGAGCAGAGTGGGAGGTAGGAGGCTGATGGTGGCAACCAGGAAGGATGCATGCTGGGGACTGAGGGAAGACAAGGGATGGGTCCTGGAGGCTGCCTCTGTGGCCCTGGGGGAGTTTCAGAGACAATGGCAGGATGGAGGATAAGAGGCAGCAAAACTGGATTGAGTCTTACCCAGTTGCCACCAGGCCTGTGTCCTGGGCAAATCACCTCACCATTCAGAACCTTGGTTTCTCTAAGAACAGAGTTATGATTTGTGGGGACTGAGAAAATGTCATTTGGGAGCCTCCTTCAAGCAGAAGAATAACTATGATTATAAATTGGTGGGACTTTGGAAGGGGATTATGCAAGTGAGCTTAAGCTTCATTGTAGTAAATTGTAGTGACTTCATGTAGTAAATTGCTTCTTCGACAGGAAAAAACTGTTGAATTAATAGTACTGATGGAACAAGGCTTTTTGAAAGTCAAAGATATGCCCATACATGGTGGGGTCCCATGGGTGGGGTCCCATGGGTGGGGTCCCAAAGGAAGGCAGCTTTTCATAGGGCAAAGGATTCCTGTGGTGGCTAGTGGGTGGGCTCCTGGAGAGAGATGAAGGGGAGTAAGGAGGGATGGATAGAGAAGGGTAGAAGGGTGTTCAGATTCCCTCCTGATCCCACAACTGCTCTTGAATCTTACAGAGAGAGACTATAGGCAGAAACAGGAGCAGATTTCATGAGATCTCCATAAAGTTCTTAAGCTGAAGCAAAGTTGTGACAGGTCTCTGGACACAAAGTTGGGAGGAAGGATAGGGTTTCTTTCCTGGAGTAAGAAGCTGAGATGGGGATCCTAGAACAAGTGATTTATTGAGGAAGTGCTCTTGGAAGAGCATAAAGGGAGGGAATGAAGCAGGCCAGGATAGGGCAAGATGCTCAGCAGGGATGTGGTCTCACCTGGGCTCTAACTTCAGTGTGATCTCAAGGGAAACTCTGGGGTACAAATGGATCACAGAGCTGTTCCCACTGTACCTCTGTATTAATCAGTTCTTGGGAGAGCTTGAAGTATAATCTCCCAGGGGTCACCCATCAGCTGAAGGCAAGTCTCAGGAGAAAGGGGCTGCATTTCAGCAGCAGATGGATGCACTAGCCCAGTGGAGGGAATCTGGGTGGGACACCCACAGAATCTACTACAAGGGTCCTTCCCCAATTTCAGCAGGAGACCCAAATATAGTGTGGCCTAGTGTTTTAGTCAGATTTTTTTGCTGCTGTGATAAAAGGACGGGACCAGAACAACTGTAAAGTAGGAAAGGTTTATTTAGGGCCTCACGGTTTCAGAGGTCTCAGTTCCTAGACAGCAGGCTCCTTCCTCAGGGATTGATGTGAGGCAGGACATCTTGGCAGAAGAGTGTAGCAGAGGGAAGCAGCTCATATGATGATCAGAAAGCAGAGAGAGTGAGACTCCACTTGCCAGATACAAAATATACCCCAAACCACACCCCCAATGTCCACCTCCTCCAGCCACACCCTACCAGTCTTCAGTTACCACTCAATTAAACCTATCAGGGATTAATTAACGGATTGGTTTAAGGCTCTTGCAACCTAATCATTCCCCCTCTGAACCTTCTTGCATTGTCTCACATGTGAGTTTTGGGGGACACCTCACATTCAAACCATAACATTCTGCCCATGGCCCCCCAAAGCTCACATTCATCGGACAATGCAAAATTTATTTAGTCCATTCCCAAGAGTCACCATAGTTTCAACAATTCCAAGATTACTCAAAGTTCAAGTTCAAAGTCTTCTCTGAGGCCCAAGGCAATCTCGCATTGTGAGCTCCTGTAAAATTAAAAGCAATTTATAGGTATCCAATATATAAAATAGGGGCATAGAAAGAAGGGATGGGACCAAAGGACCAAAGCAAGACTCAAATCCAGCTAAGCAAACAAGTCCTATAGTTCTGTGCCCGGCATCTCATCATGATGTCCTCTCCAAAAGCTTGTGTAGTTCTGTCCCCGTGGCCTTGTTTGTTGCCCCGCCCCAAGTGGCTATTCTGTTGGCTTGTCTCTGCTTGATTCCTATAGCGTTCCTAGGATGATGTCCACATTACTTGCATTTCTTAATCTTGAGGGTCTCCACTGCAGCACTCCTCCTCACATCTCCACACTGTGCTCACCAGGGCTGCCCACAGGGATTCTGACCCTGGGGCATTTTGCCTGTCTTCCCAGGTCTTCCTTTGAAATCTAGGAGGAAGTCTCCATGACTCCCTAGCTCCAGTATCCTGCAATACTGCACATCTAGCACATAGTGGTTGATACCAAGGTCTGCTGCCATCTCAAGCAGCAGCCAAACCTCCAGGAACCCTGGCTGCAGCAGCCTCTGAGTGCCTGGGTATCTGAGCATGTTGAAAAAACTTCCTAGTGCAAGAGAGTGCCCCACTGGTCTCCTCTCCAGAGAATTTTCACTTTTTTTCCTTTGAGCTTGAGGTGAGCGTGGTCTTGAGATACCCTCAAGCCATCTTTCTTGTTATCTCTAGGCAAAGTCTTTAGCATTTCTTCAGTGGTGGTAATATCTTTAACAACTGCAACTTCCTTAGCCCTAGTTTTGCTCTGGCCTTTCAAGTCCACGTTTTCCAAATCTTTCTGCTCCTGATTATTACAATCAATTTGGCTAAGAGCTGCCAACAATATCAATGCCACCGCCTGAGTGCTATGCTGCCTAGAAATTTCTTCTGCCAGATTAATAAGTCCACTGCTTTTAAAATCAGCCTCACAGAAAGTCTCAGGACATGGGCAAAATGCAGACAACTTCTTAGCCAGATTATAACAGGAATGTCTTCCAGCCCAATTATCAATAGTGTCCTCCTTTTCCTGTAAACCCTCTTGAGTCCTGTCTTCACTGTCCACAGTCCTATTGGCATTTTGGTCATGTACAAATTATAACATCTAGGATTGGCAACTTCAGGGGGATGAATGGATGAAATTTAGGAGGGACCACATGCTGGTGTTCAGGATAGTTTAGCAGGGGCCATGGTGAGGTGCTGCCCCCATGTGGCTTCTAAGTACTTGTCTTTCTAGAAAGGGACTTGGGCTAAGCTCATCTGAGATACCCTAGGTACTTCCAGAAATAACTGGGAAAAAACAAGGGGCTTGGGAGTACCTGTAGCCCAGAGATACAGGCAAAAAGCCTATATAGTGTCTTTTTCCTGTTAGTGCAAACTCATCTGTGAACATGGACTGGTGGGTCCTTCAGGAACTCTGGACACGTATGGGAAAAGGCTTTGCCAACTCTGAAGTGCAGAATGATTTCCGAGGCCATTTATATGAGCAGTTAGGAGGTATTTCCCCGAACTGTGGAAGGATCAAAAACTCACTCCAGTTTGGCCATGGCCTAGTGGTTGATCCGTGGAGTCAAGAGAGAATGGCAGCTGGGTGAAACCAGGGTCCTGTACCTTATACCCATACCCTATTGTCAAAGACAGTTATTTGCCTTTGGTGAGGTGAATCTTAGAACAAAACAACTGGAACTTGCCAATGGTATAGGTAGGAGTATAAAATGGTATAACCGCTTTGGAAAACTCTTTGGCAACATTTTATAAACATGCTTATCAGCTATGATCCAGCTATTGTAGACCTGGGTGTTTACCCAAGAGAAATGAAAGCATATCACATTAATCTTCTACTGCTGTGTAACAAATTACCACCAAATTAGCAACTTAAAACAACAAAAAATATTTCTTATCCTCACAGTTTCTGTGGTTCAGAAATATAGGAGCCGCTCAGCTGGGTGATCCTCTTGGATGTCTTTTGTAAAACTGCAGTGAGCTGGTCCACATGAAGGTTTGATGGGGCTCGGTCTATTTCCATGGTGGCTCCCTCACACATGGGCAAGAAAGTGCTGATTGGATGGATAGATGCTTCAGTTCTTCACCAAGAGGATGTCCCTAAAGGGCTGCTTGACATGACAAGTGGCTTCTTCCAGAGCAAGTGATCCGAGAGCAATGCAGAAGTTGCAAAGATTTTTGTGAAACAGGCTTAGAAGCCTCACATCTCTGTAATATCCTACTGATTACACAGACCTGCTGTATCCAGTATTGGATATACCAGGTCATGAATACTAGGAGGGAAGGATCGTGGTGACCATGTGGGAGGCTGATGACCAGAGGGATAATGCAGCCATGCCTCCTCCATCCTGCCACACGTGCACCTTTGGAAACTTGCCATTCTGATGCATTGAATTGTTAGTCTCTCTGGAAGAGCCCTGTGGGAGTTTTGGTTCCAGAGAAGGTCTAATAGCACCAGTAGCAGCTGAAGGCTATCATGCTCAGCAAGAGGCTGTACAGAGGAGCAAATGCCAGGCTGGAGTGCATTTAAACTTGCTCCAGGTGCCAGCTATGGTGCTCACTGTGGTTTGGTGCAGATTAATTAGACCAAAATGGGAGGAAATCTCCTGCTAATGAGATCACTAAAGAAACTGCTTTGTCTTCATTTTTATATGCTCTGAAACAAGGGCCCAAGACCCTTAAGGCTGCCTCTCAGCTTCTGTGTCAAAGTTGAGTGGATGCAGAAGTGCTATGATGAAAAGGCATCTCCAGATTGAGGGTTTGCCTTTTTTTTTTTAATCCTGAAATCTACCTGGCAGGGAAGTGAGCATGTGATCGATCTCCTCTGTGCCGTGAAGCTGGGGCAATGTCAGTTCCAAATTGTGGCCCTATAAGGACCTTTATTATCTGGTCATATGCTTTGTAAATAGGTCACTCCGACTGAGCTGGCAGAGAATTTTGATTGCTGGATCTTTGGCTGAGTGCATAGGCCAACAGATCCTAATTCTTCTACGCCAGTTCCACCAGTTCAGCTTCTAGTCTGGGAGCATTGTGTGGTGGGGGTATGTCTGTCCCCTCTCCATCTTTATGTTCTGTGCTAGGAGATGGAGGCAGGAAAGCAAGACATATACTTAATTCTCAAAGTCAGCCTCACAAATGAATTTTGGATCCTCAATAAATGGATTTTGAATCAATGCAGAAATTTAGGGGCTGCTTTTATTATTATTTTTATCACTATATCCCACGTTTCTTTGGGACATAGATGAAGAGAAGCACTAGCACTTTAAAGAGAAAGCCAGGTTTGCACAGCAATGCAAATTGCATGCAAATGAATCTGCAAAAGTGAACTTGGGACTCAGAGGCAGAGGATTTGGATGAACTCAAGAGTTTTCATGCCAGTTTGCCCAATCCTGAATCATGGTTCCCTGCTGGAAGTGAGAAGAGAAACTACAGCTCTAGAATTTCTATAAAGGAGGGCTAGGAGCGGGGTGAAAACTCACTAGATAGGTAGGAAGCTGTGGAGAGTCACCAAGCTGACCTGGAAACTGTACACTTGATATTGATTGTGTATTTATTAGAAGATGGCGTTGATTCTCAGTTTTCTATCTACAATACATTAATGTGACAGCAGGAATCAATTTAACAACCTCCTTACAATTCTTTGCCTCTTTCTGATTTGGTTATTTGCTTTGGAATTTTGTAAACCACTTGTTATGGTTCAGATATGAAGTGGCCCCCAAAGTTCATGTGTGAGACAAAGAATGTTCAGAGGTGAAAGATTAGATCAAGAGAGTTGTAACCTAATCAGTGGATTGATCTTTACCTCTGCTCGGATAAGAAAGGTGTAGCTCTGAGAATGGGTGTCACCTGATAGGGTTGAGTTGCACCCATTCCCAGAGCTACACTTGTGATCCTACCCATCTACGTTTATTGGATAGAATGGTCCATGGATTAGGTCCCCCATTAATAAAACCCGGGTTCGAGATAGGCTCCCTCTCTATCTCTCTTTTTTTTTTTTTTTAAAGAGAGAGAGAGAAAGAGAGAGAGAGAGAGAGAGAGAGAGAGAGAGAGAGAGAATTTTTTAAAATATTTATTTCTTTTTAGTTTTCAGCGGACACAACATCTTTGTTTGCATGTAATGCTGAGGATTGAACCTGGGCCACACACATGCCAGGCTACCGCTTGAGCCACATCCTGGCTCCCTCTCTTTCTTGCCTGCCTTGCCTACTTGGTGGGAGGTGGGTCATAGGGGCCATCACTGAATCCAAAGAAAAAGGTATTTCTCTGTCTGTGTGTCCTTATTTCATGTCAGCCCAGTTCTCCTGGAGTGACCCTGACTGGTTTAGTTGTGTGTCACGGCATTGATCCTGTCATATGGATTAACTGGGTGGTAACTCTAG
The DNA here is from genome assembly GCF_048772815.1 of Callospermophilus lateralis. Classification (NCBI taxonomy): domain Eukaryota; kingdom Metazoa; phylum Chordata; class Mammalia; order Rodentia; family Sciuridae; genus Callospermophilus; species Callospermophilus lateralis. The sequence goes on along the minus strand of NC_135307.1, from coordinate 169,784,612 downwards.
GCAGGTAGGAGTGGCTGAAAGAAGTAGATCACTGGTGGTGTCCCTTTGGGGTTTATTTATTTTTTTCCCTAGGGAGCAGAGCTCTCTCTGCTGGGATAGCTGCAGATTCAAGAAACCCTGTGTCTCCTAAAAGACTTTCCTAGGTATCTTCAAAGGACCTGAACCTGAACAGCTCTGAGATGGAGCTCCAAAATCCAGTTCTCTTCAGTATCCCCATCATTATGAAAAGGATGACCCTATCCAAGGTCACCTCCTGAAGTTACCTGCCACACCCATGCAATCTATTTCTAAGGTTTGAGTCCTCCATCTCAAAGTTCTTGACTGTTTTAGTGGCTCTTAAATGGTTTTCTGGAACTCTCTTTTCCTACCTACCACTACTCTATACCCTAACTCTTCCAGTCTTCATACAGAAGTCATGATTATTCATGTTCCCATTCTGAGCAATAACCTAGCTGTGTGACACCGGGAACGTGGCTGCCTCTTCCTGTGTCTTAGTTCTTTGTTGATCACAGGAGAACCTGCTGTAGAGATTTATCAAGGTCTGGCACAGGTTAATTTCTGTGGTGTCATGAGCCCTTGGGGCTAGCTGTGTTCTGGATAGAGAGAAAGAATGATGGGGTAGGGGACCCCATCTGTCCTTCTCCTTGTGGGATTCTTCAACTTCTAGATTTTATATATTTTTTTCTCCTATTGAGGATTGAACCCAGGGTTCAATGTGTTCTGCCAATGAACTACATTCCAGTTGTTTTTATATTTTATTTTGAGACAAGTTCTCTCTAAGTTGCCAAGGCTGGCCTTGAACTTGCAATCCTTCTTTCTGCCTCAACTTCCTAAATTGCTAGGATTACAGATGTGCACCACCATGCCTGGCTCATATAAGGATTTAAAAAAAGCTTTTTATTTGGAAGTTATTAGAGATTTACAGAGTGTTGCAAAGGTAATATGGAGAGATCCCATTTCCCTCTCACCCAGTTTCTTTCAGTGGTTACATCTTATGTAATTATAACCATTACAAGCATCTTTCCATTTGCTTATTTGCTATTCTATATCTTCATTAATGAAATGTCTTTTCCCATTTTCTAATTGGATTATGATATAGCACAGTGTCAAAACTGGAAACTGACATTGATACAATGTGTGTGTACATGGTTCTGTTATTTTATCATTTACATAAGCTTGTGTAACTACCACCCCTTTTAAGATACCCTTGTCACATTCACCTCTCTCCCTGCCATCCCTAACCCCTGGCAACCACTAATGTGTTCTCTACATTTTTTTTTTTTTCATTTTGAGAATGTATCTCCCTGAAGGCTCATGATGTTGAGCATCTTTCTATGTGCTTATTTGCCATCATATATCCTTGTTGATGAAATGTCTCTTCAGGTCTTTTTCCCATTTTCTAATTTGATTATGATTATGATTATTTTATTTTATTTTATTGTGGTGCTGGGTATTGAACCAAAGGCCTCACACATGCTGGATAGAGCAATTGCAAATGGTATTGTATTTTAAATTTTGTTTCTCATGTGTTCCATTGCTAGTGTATAAAAATAAAATTAATTTTGAACTAGGCGTTGTGGCACATGCCTGGAAAACTAGCTATTCAGGAAGTTGAGGCAATAAGATCACTTTAGTCTACAAATCTGAGATCAGCCTGAGCAACCTAGTGGGAACCTCATCTCAAAAAAAAAAAAAAAAAAAAAAAAAAAAAAATATATATATATATATATATATATATATATATATATATATACACACACTCACAAATTTTTTTTTATTTGTTGATCTTGTATCTTTCAATCTTGCTGAACTCACTTAGTAGTTTTATATTTATTTATTTATTTTTTGGTAGATTACTTGAGATTTTCTACACAGACAATCATGTGATCTGCAAAGAGAGAGCAGTTTTATTCTCTCCTTTCAAATCTGTATGTTTCATTTCCTTTTCTTGACCTTTTGTGCTGGCCAGTTTTTCCAGTACTATGTTGAATGGCCATGGTAAGAAGGGACATCTTTGCCCTGTTTTCTGATCTTGGCAGAAAAGCATCATCATGAAGCTGACTTGGGAATTAGCATGCATACCTTCCAGGTGGAACCTTTCCTGCCTTGGCAATGGAGGAAGCATGGAGATGGAGCCTCCCTTTGCAGGATTCCTGAGTGCAGAAGCCACAAAACAAAGAAACCACAATCCTGCACCTCACCCCACTTACCCAGCTGACATGCAATGGTCATACAACATGAGCAAGAAATAAATCTTTGTTGCTTTGATCACCTGGTGTGTGTGTGTGTGTGTGTGTGTGTGTGTGTGTGTGAGTGAGATGGGATGCATTATCTTTCACCACTAAATATGATGTTAACTATAGGCTTTTCATAGATGTGCTGTATAAAATTGAGTAAATTCTCCTTTGTTCTTGATTTTTTAAGAGTTTTTATCATGAACGAATAAAAAAACCAGTTTTTAGTTGTAGATGGATTGTAGATGGACCCAATACCTTTATTTTATTTAGTTTTTATATGGTGCTGAGGATCAAACCTAGTGCCTTGCACATTCTAGGCAAGTGCTCTACCACTGAGCCCCAACCCTAGCCCTCATGAATGAATTTTGAGTTTTGTCAAGGATGCTTTCTGTGTAAATTGATATGATTTTTCGATTTTTGTATACTGAACCAGCCTTTCATTTCTGAAATAAACCCACTGGATCATTATATATGGGTACACACATGGAGTCATACGTTGCTTAACGACAGGGATACGTTCTGAGAAAGGTGTTGTTAGGTAATTTCATCCTTGTGCAAACATAATAGCATGTACTCACATAAACTAAGATGGTCACGATGTCACTAGGCAATATAATCTTATAGGATCACTATTGTTTATGTAGTCTGTTGTTGATTGAAATGTTGTTATGCAGTGTATAACTGTATGTGAGTATATATGAACTCTATTTGTTAATATTGCTAGTATTTTCTTAAAGATATTTTTATTTATATTCATAAAGGATATTGGTCTATAGTTTTTTATTTTTTTTTTCTTTCCTTTTTGGTACAGGGGATTAAACCCAGAGACTCTTTATCACTAAGCCACATGCCCAGCCCTTTTTATTTATTTATTTTGAGATATATTCTCACTAAGTTGCTGAAACTGGCCTCCAATTTGAGATCCTCTTTTTTTGATTGAACTCAGGGGCACAGAGCCCTATTTTGTATTTTATTTAGAGACAGGGTCTCACTGAGTTGCTTAGTGCCTCGTTTTTACTGACGCTGGCTTTGAACTCATGATCCTCCTGCCTCAGCCTCCCGAGTTGCTGGATTACAGGCATGTGTCACTTCACCTGGCTTGGGATCTTCTTGATAATGTTGGGTACAGTGTTCCATAAATGTCAACTGGATTCTGTCATTTGATGGTATTATGGAAATCTTCTATATCCTTCTTTCATTTCTGTCTAGATGTTCTATCAATTGTTGAGAGAGAGATGTTGAAGTCTCCAACTTTAATGGTACATTTGTCAGTTTCTTCTTTCAACTTGATCAATTTTTGCTTCACATATTTTACAGCTTGTTGTTTTGTGCACACATATTTAGAATTGCTATGTCTTCTTGGGTTGACCATTTTATCATTTATGTTCTTTTTAATTTTTATTTTTTACTTACAGGTAATATATGTCATTTATTTCTGCTTTCAATATTTTTTCTTTAAATATTGTTGATTTGGATTTGTTGATTTAATCCTGTTTGAGGTCACTCAACTTCTTGAACCTGTAGGTTCACATCTTTTGCCAGGTTTGGGAAATTTTCAGCCATTATTTCTTCAAATACTTTTTGAGATGTGCCCTCTTCTCCAGCTGGAATTTCGTGATACAAATGTTAGATCTTTTGTTAAGAGTCCCACAGAACAGGCTCTGTTCTTTTTTGTTTGTTTGTTTTTGTCTATTTTCTCTGTCATTCAGGTTAGACAACATAATTGCTTTCTTTTCTTTTTTAAAAAAAATTTTTTTAGTTGTCAGTGTACCTTTATTTTTTATTTATAATTGGTGCTGAGAATTTAACCCAGTGCCTCACACATGCTAGGCAAGTGCTCTATCACTGAGCTACAACCCAGCCCCAAATTGCTTTATTTTCAAGCTTACCAATTCCTTATTCTGTCTTGTCTGTTCTGCTGTTCAGCACATCTTTTGAGTTTAAAAATTATAGATACTTGGGAGCTGGAGTTGTGACTCAGGTAGAGCATTTGCCTGGCACGTGTTGGGCACTGGGTTTGATTCTCAGCACCGCATATAAATAAATGAAAAAAATAAAGGTCCATCAATAACATATATATATATAAATTTAGATACTATATTTTTGGCCTTAAATTTTCTACTTGGTTCTATTTCTTTGCTGATACCAAGACATTCTGTGTCCCAGCCCCAGAGACTTTTTTTTTTTTTTCTTTTTTGGTACTGGGGATTGAATTTAGGGATGCTTAACCCCTGGCCACATCCCCAGACCATTTTATATTTTATTTAGAGGCAGATCTTGCTCATTTACTTAGAGCCTTGCTAAATTGCTGAGGCTGGCTTTGAACTTGCTGTCCTCCTGCCTCAGCCTCCCAAGCAGCTGGGATTATAGGTGTGCACCATCATGCCCAGCTCTCCCCAGACTTTTTATTGGTTTGTTTGTTTATTTATTTATTGTTTCAAGTGTTTGCAATTGCTCATTGAAGCATTCTTATGATGTCTGTTTAGTAGTTCTTTTTTTAAAAAATATATTTTTTTTAGTTGTTGATAGACCTTTATTTTATTTATTTATATGCGGTGCTGAGAATCAAACCCAGTGCTTTACACATGCCAGGCAAGTGCGGTACTGCTGAGCCCCAGTCCCGGGTCTGTTTTGTAATTCTTGCCAGATAATTCTAATGTTGGTGTCTCCTTGGCGTTGGCATCTATGGATCATCTTTCCTCAAGTCGAGCTTTCTCTAGTTCTTGGTTTGATAAATCATTTTCAATTTGGGGTAAAAATGGGAGTTCATAACCCACTTGAATCTAATGTATAAAATATGATATGTCAAGAGCTTTGTAATGTTTTGAACAACCAAAAAAAAATCATTTTCAGTGAAAACCTGAACATGTTGGCATTCTGGTTGCTATGAGAACTTAGAGCTTGTGTTTTCTTTTGTCCCTAGGGGCACAATACCACTGAGGGGGTTGAAACCCAGGGGCACAATACCACTAGCTACACACACCTTCAGCCCTTTTTTATTTGTTCTTTTGAGCCAGGGTCTTGACCAGGCTGGACTCAACTTGTGAATCCTCCTGTCTCAGCCTCCTGGGTCGCTGGAATTTCTGGAGTGTACCACTGTGCCCAGAGACCTTGGAGCTTTTATAAACTTTCTGTTTTAGCAGAACTCATGTGACATGTTGCAGCTCAGGAAGGGGTTGCTTCCTTTTTTTCTTTGCCAGGTGGAGTGAAGTTCAGGTTCCTCATTCTGCTTTTGCTGAGGCTCCAGGATGGGGAGGAGCTTCTCAGTACTGGTGGGCAGTGGATACAAATTCAGGCTCCCTGCTGGCCTCCACTGATACTATGGTTGGGAAGGGCAGGGGTTAATCCACATATGACTGCCACTGACACAATGGGAGAGAGGGGTAGCTTTGTTACCACTGGGTAGTGGAGAAAGTCCTGAATGTCCACTAAGCCTCCCCTGAGACTAACCAGCCCAGTTGGGAAGGAGAGGGGCAGAAGTTCCTCATGTGGACTCCTGCTGACACCTCTGGGAAGGAGGGATCTCATTGCTGCCTGCTGAGATCAAAGTCCTGGCTTCCCTCTGTTTTTTTCTAATACCAGCCTGGCCAGGAGAGGAGAGGCTAGGTTGCCTCATTATAGCCTGGTGAAAGTAGAAGTCTAGGATCTGCACTTGGCCTTTGATAATGTGGGTGAGGGTAGGGCCACACTTTTATTTATTTATTCATTCATTCATTCTGTGGTATTTGGCTTGACTCACACAATTATTGTTAAAAGTTTCCCCATCTTGCTAAACTGTCCATCTTGGTCATTTGGCAAAGAAGAGAGGAGACTTTTCTTGGGGTTTATTGTTGTTTCTGGGTTCTCCTGCACCCTGTCCAGGATATATGAAGCAAACAGGTAAACCCAGAGAATTCATTGTTGTGTCATTTCCTGATCCTAAAGCCCCTAGTTGATTTGCCTTCTCTCCACTTTCAGATGTTTGTTTTACATGCGGCATCTAGGATTCTTAGCTGTATTTTTGCTAGGAGTTGAACTCTCATCCATTGATTTAATCATGTCATGGATGCCTTTAGCTCTATATACAGCAGATGTCTTAGTCCTTCATGGGGACCGGGCACTGGGCTGAGGCCAAAGAGGAGGCACAGATTGACCCTGCCCTCTGGAGCTCACAGCTTTGCCAGGGACACATGGCCTTGCCTCAGGTAAGCTCTGATAGTGAAGGACAGGATGCTATAAAGGGAGAGATTACTCTGGAAAGCTTGATTGGGGGAGAGCTTCCAGGGAATTGAGAATAGAGCTTGGACTCACTTGGCAGGTTTCAGAGAGGAAGAGCAGGAAGTAGCAGTGCTAGGAGTAGAGGTCCCCAGGAGCAGTGGGGACGGCAGGAGGCAGCTGCGAGAGCTGGCCTGGTTGGAACCTAGGACAAAGTGAGCGAGCTTTGAGGGTGCATTTTGGCTCCAGATCCCATGCAGAGAGTCTTGATAGGTTCTTCCTCAGAAGAGAAATCTGGAGGCTGGTGTTAAAGCAAGCATCAACAATGGTATAGCATATGGGGTGTGGTGATGCACACTTGTAGTCGCAGGTACTTGGAAAGCAGAGGCAGGATATAAAGTTTGAGGCCAGTTTGGGCAAAACAGCAATACCTGGTCTCAAAAAAAAAAAAAAAAAAAAAGTGCAGGGATATATATCAGTGGTGGACCACCCCTGATTCAATCCAGTACTTCCCCCACTCAAAAAAAAAAAAAAAAAAAAAAAAAAATCAGCACACACACACACACACACACACAGAGCAATGGAATAGGAATCATGTGGGTGAGTGATCATGGTGGTTTGGCCAGTACAGTGACCATGGGATGGAGAAGAAGGGTACAGAATCCACAGAATCCAGAGGAATGTAGGAGGCAGAATTGATGGGTACCTGGATAGATGTCGGGGAGAGGGAAGGATTGGATAAGACATCAGGATTTCCAGCTATGATGTCAGGGGAAGGATGGGGCCATTAACAGAGAAAAGTGAGGGAAGAGAACCAACCTCTGGAAGAAGATGAGATTTTGAGCATGAGTACTAGGGAATCCCCTCCAGATATAATGCATTAAGGTGTAGGGGCAAATTTTCTCTGACCCTTGCAATTTCTCATCAAATAGGCAATGGATTGCTGCTAAACAAAAGCACTTTGGACAAACAACAGCACATTGCAATTTTCAAACAATAATGGGCTATACTCAACTTTTGAGAGAATTAGAAGACATGTTCTGAAAAACTGAGGTTTCTCCTAGACCCAGGTCTCTTCTGTCTTTTTTATTGCTTTCTCTTGGTCTGATGGTCAGAGGAGGACCTAATGCTCAGACTGCAAGGCAGAGCTTCTTTACCTGTCTGAAGCCGTGGGAGGCCCAAATAATTCAGAGCCACCCAAATAATTCTAGCCAATCAGGGGTCACTGTGGATGGTGTGATGGTACCTTCTTTTCAGAGAATTGAAACCCTAAGAGAGTAGGAGTCTTTTTCTAATGTGTTATGGGAAGGATCTCAAATGTCTAATAGGACACCTGATATATAATGGGTGTTTGGTAAATATTAGTTTGAATAAATGAAGGTCTGCTGTGGGTTGGGGGATGGTCTGAGACCAGGGTTAGGGGAATACTTAGATCAGGTTATTAGATAATAGGCTCCTACGTTTAGTACTGAGACCTGGTTGAGTTAAATAAAGGTCTGCCTACTGGGGCAAAGTAGGCAGGGCATTGGTACCCTTCCCAACCTGGGGACCCCTTTTATGGCTAGACAGCAGCACTTGACTGAGATGTTTTTAAAGCAAGGTCTCAGTCACCTGGAGTCTGGCTTGCTTTCCCTGAAAGGGACAACTATGCAGGTGCTTGACCATAGGCTCACAGCTGTCCTCTGGTGGCCAGCTTCAACCTCTGCAGCTCATGGATGGCATCTGCCTAACCTCAGGTCACCAATGCACATCCCATCACAGGATTGCTCTGTTTCCTGAACCCCAGATGGGGAGGGGGCAGGCATGAAGGCTCACAAGTTCTCTCCACATTGCCTTTGCCCTTCTTTCTGCTGTGTCTTCATCAGAGAAGATCTTGAGGGAGGGCCTGGGCTGTGTCTCTCTCTAGCATCCATGAAGACAGATCCCTAGCCTCCTTCTCTCCAAGGCCATTTCTGTCTGTGCAGAATAGATTCCAAAAGCATCATGTCATGAAACAACTTCCCTTGGACCTCCTTGGTCTGAACTCACTCTCGCCTACTTCACCCCGCATGCTCTGCCAGCCTGTGGACCCTCTCGGGGGAAGTCCCACCAGCTTTCCACCTAAATGTGTGTTTATCTGACTGTCACAGGGTCTATGCCTGCAGTTCTGCAGTTTCTGGCAGGTTCTTTAAGATGGGAGGAATCCCTTACACTCCCCCTCCCCCTCTGCACCCTATCTTCAAGGTATTGTATTCCACCCCAAGCTCTTGGACAGAATCTCTCAGGGCCACCATAACTGGTGTCAGTCTCAACCCCTGGGCAGCTATCATAGTCAGAGAGGGCACAGGCTCTGGCCACAGGAGCCCATATTTCAGGTCAGTGATTGGGATACCTCCCTGAACAGTCTGATATGGTCTGATAGGTAGCCCATGACAAGCCCATGGACAGCTGGGGTGGATGGGGTGAGGTGGGGGCGGGCAGATCATTCCTGTCATTTCAGGCAGGAAGAGCATTCCCAGGTAACTGGGCAGCAGGGTCAAGTCTTCCTGCTTCTGCCCATGAAGAGAAGGTACATGTGCTTGTTCTGTGTCCCCTTCTCAGTCCCTAGGAAAGAAGACCCGGGACAGGCTCTTCTCAGCTCCTGGGAAAGGCTTCCTCCCCTTTCTCCTCCTCTGGCCCTTCCTTCCCTCTCATGTCCCCACATGACATATGGCATGTTTTGCAGAGCAACAGACCCTTGTTTTGGCTGGCCCTGAGAAAGAGTGGTTTTTAGCAGAAAGAAGGCCTGACCAAAGCAAATCCCAAAGACCAGGAATAGGGACTAATGCTGGGTCCAAGACTTTCGGATAAAATCAGACTTCTGAATCATAGGCCTCAGGATAGGGAAGTCCAATATGTGGGCAGAGGATAATAGCAGGAAGCCCACACAGCCAAGCACCCTTCAAAATCTAGAAGGCAGTAGGTTCATTTGGGATGGTTATATATCTATATTTATCCACATACATGTCTATCTCTCTCTGTCTCTGTGTATTGGTTAATTCTTACTGCATAACAAACTACCCTCAAATCCAATTAAGCACTTATCTTTTCTCACAAGTCTATGCTTTTGCAATCAGATGCTGGGTTGTTGGGCTGCCTGGGGTAGAAATCACTCAGCAGGCTAATCCAGCCTTATTCACAGTGATTGCAGGAATTCAGGAAAGCAAGTGAAAATATTCAAAGCCCCATGCGTTCTTGACTTGGAATTAACATACTGTCACTTTTGCCACACTCTTTTGACCAAACAAGTTTCTAAACAAAGTCTTGCTTGAAAGCATTTTGCAGAAGACACTGCTTCTTGATATAAGGTGCTACAAAATCACATCACAAAGCGGGGGAGGGGAACAGCCTTGCAACCTAACCCAATATATTTTTTTTTTTAAAGAGAGAGAGAGAGAGAGAGAGAGAGAGAGAGAGAGAGAGAATTATTAATTAATATTTTTTTTTTAGTTTTTGGCGGACACAACATCTTTGTTTGTATGTGGTGCTGAGGATCGAACCCGGGCCCCACACATGCCAGCGGAGCATGCTACAGCTTGAGCCACATCCCCAGCCCCTAACACAATATTTATTTGCAAAAGACAGAAACCCTGTGCTTTGCTGATATCTCGCTTCCCTGGAGGACTTAATCTGGAACCTTTGTGCCTCCTGTAAACAAAGACACTGCTTCTACTTCTCAAACATCCATTACATCACCAGATCAAGATTCCCCACTGCCACCACCTAGTTCAAGGAGCCCTACAGGATTTGTTAAACTGGCCTACTCAGATTTAGGCAGCTGCTCTCCAGTCTCTGGATCACATAGGAGCCAGCAGGACCTCTTCAAAGCAAATAAGATCATATCATCTTCTCCTGTCCCAACCCTTTGAAGACTCCACATTAGTTCATGGTTGCAAGAAGCATAAACTGCTCTGACTATGGAAAAATAAAAACTATTAGAAATACTCACAGGATGATTAGAAAGGCAGGCCCAGAAATCACATGGGCACTAAGGGTAACAGGGTTAAAACTGTGCTGCTGGAGCTTCTATGGGGTACACTGTGGTCACCACCACCTCCTATGCTGCTCCTGACTTCCAGATGCTGCTGCCGCCATTGGCAGGATAAACATTCCATTGTTTCTGCTTCCTTGTATCACTGGATGCAGATTCAAAGACCTGGGTGGAAGCAACTGATAGGCTAAGACCAAATAATTTGCAAATGGAGGTGGGAAAAACAAAAAAAACAAAACAAAACCTCATTTAATTTCTCTGCTGACTCAGTGGGAGAGTCCCAGAAATCTCTAGGAAGAAGAAAATGCTGATCATCCAGTTGTTCTGAACCTTTGCTGTACTTATCAGGCTCCCAAAGCCACCAGCAGCTGGGTGGGGATCTTAACTGGTATTTTGCATTTCTATTGCAGTAAGCTTTATTTTAGTTAAAAGTCACAAACCCCTTTTAGTTTAAGTGATAAGGTGGTGAGAATGAGACCTTTGCTTATTGCCAAGTCATAAAGAGGAGAAAGTCAGTCTGGGAGAAAAAGAAATCCATCAAAAGTGAAGAGCATGACCAAATCCCTCTGTCGTCAGGCAGAAAAATAGGAGAGGAGGCAAATGATAGGCAAGAGATTCCCCTGGGCCTGGACAGGAGGTGTGAGCCAGAGAATCCCAATTGCAGGAGCCTCACAAACAGTCCCAACCACTAGGATAACCGTTTTCCGTGCCCAGGTCTGTACAAAGACATGCATTCTCAGTTCTCATCCAGGGAAGAACAGGAAAGAGGCTGGAGTGGACAGCAGTAAATAATATAGGTCTGAAGTGGACTATTGGTGGCTTGCCCAGATCTCTTACAGCACAGTGCCCCATCTGCAGCTGTTGTGCCGGTCGGATCACAGCTGTGTGTCTTCTTCTCCAAAGAATTACCCTTAGCCCAAAGGGAGCTTTCGTGTCTGGTGGATAAGCGCCTACCCGACAGCACGCAGCCAAAGGCAGCCTTCCAGGTAAGCCCCAGGTGAGGTGCATGGTATCTTAGGTGTAGCGGTCCGATGTCCCAGCGGGGTCATGCTGAGGCTAGACTCCCGCTGAAACTACACCTTTGCTTAGCAATCGGGGTGCCAGAGGCCTTGCCCACCATGGAGATGAGGGCGGGGCGGGGGGAGCAGCTGACACATTCCCAAGACCTCACCTTCCGTTGGGACACTCGCCCAAGCCAAGCTCCTCTCCGCACGGTGTTCTGCTTTCTGCAGGCGTTTGGGAACCAGAACAGGCAACTCGGCAGGGTCATTGACTTTCTTCAGCCCCCTTGTGGATCTGCTGAGAACGTCGGTGATTCCCGATGGCTTTTCCCCCAGTTCTACTTGCTTCTCAAAAAGTGGCACACTGGGACTCAGGAAAGGAGGGAGAAGGGGCCACAGTGATCCCTCGTAGCTGGCAAAATTGAAGGTACTTTTTCCAAGCAAAGGGTTTGATGGGCTGCATGGAGGAACGGGTGTTATTTCACCTTAAAAAACTTGGCGTCCTTGAGGGCCAGGCACGGAGACTGTGTGGGGGCTAGTTGATTCTGGAAGTAATTTCTGTGACCTTGGGTCAGGTACCACCTCTTAGTCAAGAGGAGAGAATCAGACCAGCCCCTATAATTTAGAGGTAAGGGGCATACTTAGAGCGTCATTCTACAGATTCCAGAGAGTGCTGGGTGTATCAAGCTATCCTGATCTTGCTCCCTATTGGATTTTCACCATATTATTATTTTAACCACTTAACTTTTATTTGATTATCATTTTTCACTCTTGTATGTACTGCTTCTCCTCCTATGGGTCTTCCTGCTTCATTGCACCTAGAACTCTCTTATCCAGCACCATTTGGCCATGATATTGAAAAACCTTCAAAAATTTCCCACTGCACTTAAAAGTCCAAACTGTATTTCCATGCCCCACCCCCGCCCACCAACCCTGCATGTTCTGGCTCCTGCCTGTTTCTCCAGCCTCGACACTTACCTATCTTCCTTGCTCTCTGTTCTCATACCTTCTTTTGGCTCCTTGACCAGCCAGACTCTTATGCCGCAGAGTGTCCTACCTTTCTGGCCTTCTGTTCAGAACACCTTTTTCTTGTGTAATTATCATTTCATAGAAGGGTCTAGCCACGACTGACCCATTTTCCCTGTATTTCCTTCATATCAATGAGCACAATCCTAAATTCTTGTTTATATATTAATTCCCCTCTCCTTTAGAATATGTTTTCCCTTGCTGCTACAGTTTAAATCTGAAAAGTTCCCCAAAGGCTCATGTTAAAGCCTTGATCTTCAGTTCAATGTTGCTATTGGGAGTGGTAGAACTTTTAGGAGAGGGAGCCTAGTGCAAGGAAGTTAGGTCATTGGCAGCTGCCCTTGAACCTGGTGTTGAACTCCCTGGCTCCTTCCTGTTTCTCTTTTTTCTTCCTGCCACCAGGAGGTGAACAGGCATCCTTTGCTTCATATTCCTGCCCTAATGTACTGTGCCACTATAGTCCCAGACAATGAGGTCAACTAACTATGGACCAAAACCTCTGAGATTATAAGCCAAAACAAACCTTTCCTCCTTTTAAGATGATTTATCTCAGGCATTTGTTACGCTAACACTTTTTTTTTTTTTTTTTTTTTTTTTTTAGGTGTAGATGGACACAACATAATGCCTTTATTTTTATGTGGTGCTGAGGATCGAACCCGGGTCCCGCCCATGATAAGTGAGTGCTCTACCGCCGGGCCACAATCCCAGCCCCCAACTAACACATTTGCTAAAGGAGCATTATAATGCCTAAACTATGACTTATCACTCTTCTAACTTGCAGGTATCAATTAAGAATATGTTCAGCTGCAAGTACCAAACACATTTAATAAATAATAGACTTAACAAGTAAAGTTTTCTTTTTCCCACCACAGAAGAAATTCAAAGTAATTGCTGGTATTTTTTTCATGATCTATCAATATAATTTCTTTCTATTTCTATACTTCTGCTCCATTATCCTTGGCATGTTAATGTCTCTCCCTACATTTATTACCTCATGGACACAAAATAGATTGTTGGTTGGGTTTAGTTCCTTGCTGTTACAGAACTGAGGCCTTGGTTTTCTTACTGGTTGTAATTTTTTTTTTTTTTTTTTTTTTTGTGGTGCTGAGGATCAAACCCAGGGCTTTGTTCATGTGAGGCAAGCACTCTACCAACTGAGCTATATTCCCAGCCCACTGGCTATAAATTAAGACCACTCTCAGCTTCTGGAAGCTGCTGCATTTCTTGGCTTGTGGTTCCCTGTCTTCATCTCGGAAGCTAGTGATGGTAAGTGGAGTGCTTTCTAGTTCCTTCTCCCTGATGCAGTTGGGAAAGGTTCTTTGCTTTTAAGGACTCCTTTGATTAGATTGGGCTTACCTGGAGAATCCACAATAATCTCTCTATTTCAAAATCCTTAGCCTTATTTACATCTGTAAAGACCCTTTTGTCACATAAGGTAATATAGTCACAGGTTCCAGGGATTAGGGATTAGACATCTTTGGGAGGCGTTCTTCTGCCTGCCCTACTCAACATCCCCAAATGTAGTATCAATTCTATGTGTAATTCATATAACAATTGTTAACGGGATACTTCACTTTCTTTCTTTTATTTGTTTATTTTTGGCACTGAGGGATTGAACCCAGGGGAGCTTAACCACTGAGCAACATCCCCAGCCCTTTTTATTTTATTTTATTTTATTTTTTAATTTTGAGACAGGGTCTCACTGAAGTTGCTTAGAGCCTCACTAAATTGCAGAGGCTGACTCTGAACTTGAAATCCTCCCTCCTCAGCCTTCTAAGCCACTGGGTTAGAAGGTTTGTGGCACTTGCCTGCTACAGTTAATAGTCTTAAGTGTGGTATTGGCATTGGGGTGATGTAGGAGAATGTTGAGATCATTAGGAGATGGGTTTTGTTGTGATCATCTCACAGATGTAGAATAGATCTTCCCATCCACCCCAAAATTGGTTTGAATGTTGAGACCAATGGTATAGTCACACATTAAGAAAGTAAGAAAAGCTTCGTTACTCATATAATAAGAGGTGTACTAGAGAGAATATTGCCCCAAATTGCCTGAGTCAGCAGGGAGAGGGCACTGGCTTGTCTTTTGTTGTGAGTGTGAGACTCGGGTGAGGGTTCCTGGCCATGGGTTGGGACTTGCATGAATTGAACTTTCTGCCAGCACCTGGACTTTTTATTGATTTGCCCAGGTGTAGGGTACAATGCAAAAGGAAAGGGTGGGGCTTGACAGCTGTCAGGATCCAAACATCAAAAGTAAAGTCAGGCGTGGTGGCTCACACCTGTAATCCCAGTGGCTTGGGAGGCTGAGGCAGGAGATCATTAGTTCAAAGCCAACCTCAGCAATTTAGTGAGGCCCTAAGCAACTCGTCTGTTTCTAAATAAAATACAAGAAAGGGCTGGGGATCGTGCCCCAGGTTCAATCCTGGTACAAAAAGAAAAAAATGAAAAGAAAAAAAGTGAAGTCATATTCTTTATTACTTTTCATTCCTGATGTTTGAAACTGCAATGTGCCATGTTTCATCCTGCTGAATTTGAACTTGTTTAAGTAAGCCTTTATGATGTTCTATGAGGCCTGCCCTCCAAGACCAATAAGGGAGTGGAAAGTTCCACCGAAGGTCTTGCTCAAGAGCTGAGTATTCATTGTCAAAATTGAAAAACGTTTGTGCATTAAAGGACACAGAAGAATGTGAAAACACAGCCCACAGAATGAAAGATCTTGCAACTTGGATCTCTGATAAGGAACTTGTATCTAGAATATATAAAGAACTTTTAAAGTTCAATAATAAAAAGATACATAGCCTAATTAAAGTGGATATTATTCATAGAGTGAAAAGACAACCCACAGAATGGTAGAAAATCCCAGTAAATCATCTATCTGATAAAGGCTTAATATCCAAATACTTAAAGAACACCTGCAACCCAGCATCAAAAAATAAACAACCCAATTAAGGGGCAAAGGACTTCAATAGATGATTTTTCAGAGCAGACATCTGCTTTGACAAATGGCCAAAAATCACATGAGAAGTTGCTCAACAGCATTAATCATTAGGGAAATGCAAATCAGGAGCACAATGAGATAATATTCCACACCCACTAGGATGGCTATAAAACAGCAACAACAACAACAAAAAAGGAAAATAGCAAATGTTGGTGAAGATGTAAAGTCGGAATCCTGTGGTTGCTGGTGGGAATGTCAAATGGTGTGCAGCCAGTGTGGAAAATAATTTGTTAGTTACAATTAGCATATGACCCACAAGTTCATTCCTAAGAATACATGGAAAAGAATGAAAAATGGGGACTTATGGGATTAAAAACAGGGACTTAAACATTGTATGTCAATGTTCATATCATCATTAATCTTAATAGCCAACAAATCAAAATAACTAAAGTGTCCATCAACAGATAAATGAATAACAATGTGGTATTCATATGGAATATTATTCAGCCCTAAAATAGAATGAAATTCTGATACAAGTTACAACATGAATGAATCTTGAGAACCTGAAGTAAAATAGGCTGGACACCAAAGGACTATATTGTTTGATTTTGTTTATATCACCAGAGGAGGGAGAAATGGGGATATTACTTTAAGTAGTACAGTTTCTGTTTGGGGGGATCAAAAACTTTTGGAAATACTGGTGATGGTTGTTCAACGTTGTGAATATACCTAATGCCACTGAAGTATATCTATAAAAATGGTCAACATGGTAAATTTTATGTTACTAAATTTGGCCATAATTAAAAATATTAAAAAGGGACAAGGTATTTAGATAGACATTTCAGCAAAGAAGATATATCAATTACGCACATGGAAAATTGTTCAACCTCATTTACTCATT
Source organism: Callospermophilus lateralis (assembly GCF_048772815.1). NCBI lineage: Eukaryota > Metazoa > Chordata > Mammalia > Rodentia > Sciuridae > Callospermophilus > Callospermophilus lateralis. Next base: position 169,768,309 of record NC_135307.1, on the reverse strand, counting down.
AGGGAAATGGAAATTAAAACCACAGTGAGATACTACTTTACATCAACTAGAATGGCTATAATAAAGAGGACAGTAACAAGCATTGGTAAAGATGTACTAAAATTGGAGTCCTCACACATTGCTGGGAGAGGGTCCTATAGTGCAGTCACTTTGGATGGCAATCTGTCAGTGCCTCAAATGGCTAACATAGTGTTACCCCATGACTCCACGATTCCACCTCTGGGAATACAGGGCTAATGATCAGGGGAGTTCCTTTTTGCAGCAATGAAATCTTCTAAAATTGGTGGTGGTGAGGGTTACATAGATCTATAAATATACTAAAAGCCACTGGCTTATACATATTAAATGGGGAATTACACAATGTGTAAATTATAACTTAATAAAGCTCTTTTAATTATATTTATTTATTTATGTTTTGTTCCAGGGATTGAACCTAGGGTCGCTTAACCACTGAACCACATCCCCAGCTCTCTCTCTCTCTCTCTCTCTCTCTTTTTTTTTTTTTTTTTTTTTTGTATTTTATTTAGAGACTGGATCTTGCTGAGTTGCTTTGGGCCCTACTAATTTGCTGAGGCTGGCTTTGAACTCACCATCTTTCTACCTGAGTCTCCCAAGACACTGGACCCAAGTTCTTTTTAAATATGCCAAGTATTGTGTGTCCTGAGAAGTGAAATGAAGGTCTGTAACTGTCAGTGATGTCCGGAACTTCACAAGGGTTAAGAAGAATCTCGATGAGGCTTTGTAAACTTGTAGTTTTGGTATGTGCAGGAACATGTGTGACCTTGATGTGTATATGTGTTTCTGTGAGGCAAGAGATCCCCGGAGTTCTTCACTCCAAAAGACGTTGACCTCAAAGAAGGAATTTTTATTGCTGTCATTGGTGAGGCCAGGTAGCCAGACCGTTGGCATTGTTTCCAGTGTCTGTAAAAGTATGTAAATGGGGCCAGGTGTTGGCCCGGGCATTCAGTGCTACCATGACTATGGGGTTTATGCCAACCCATGGGTCTTATCTCTTATCAAGGATGTTCCAGTTAAGGAATGAGAAACTACAGCTTTCTGTTCACCTCCATCTTGTGTGATGGTGTCTGTAAGGTGTATGTTGTTTTGCTGGTTACTCAGTTGATCCCCAAGTGTTCTCTGGTAACTAGGGGGTGACCTGTTATAGCACCATGGCATGTGGCAAGGGACTGAGGGCAGGGGAGGCCACTTCCTTCTGCAAATAGGATTCACCAGAGGGCCCAGATCTGGATCCCTCTTGCAGGTGCCATTCCTGTTGTATCAAGGAGGCCTCAGTGGCTGTGCCAAGATTTGGGGTCACTGCTTCTGTGACTGAAGGCGTAATGGGAAACTGGGAAGCTCAGGAATTGTGACAGCCTGTGTCTCCAGGAAAGCCCAGCATGTACCCAGCAGTGGGTCATGGAGAAACTTGGGTGTGATGAAGATCTTGCCTGTAAAGATCATGTATGATAGCAGGGCTTTTGACATACTCTCTAAGGAAGTAGGTGAAGGTGAATTGTCATCTCTCTGATGGAGGAGGCAAACTGACTAAGAAGCTTTTGAGATATTTGCTGAACAGAACATAGTAGACTAATCTCTAATACAAACATATGTTCTACTTGCTGCCTGGACTGAATAATTTCAATAATATTGGATATAGGGGACTGAATGGACGGGACCACAGCATTAGGATTGTGCTCATTCACTGTGAGGCTCCATTCACTCTTTCCAAGTTTTTGAATACGCTATTAAATGAAAAAAACAGTATGGGTAATTACCCTTCCTCTAGATAAATCTCTTTCTTTGGTGTTGGGAATTGAACCTGGGGCCTCTCGCGTGCTCCACCTTTGAGCTCCATCCCCTCTATAAATGAATCTTGACTAATGGGTTTCATTTCTTGATGGCCCTGTTTTAATATATATTTGGTATATAACTATTTTAAAGAGAAGGGAAGAGGAAGGTCCGTGGGAATACGTCTAATCAAGCCAATTGCTAAACATCAAAGATTTAATTTAATATTCCCTGGCTCTGAGAGTCCATGCCCACTATGGATATTTAGGGCAGTGTGTGCTACGAGATCAGGGAATTTAGCCAGGCAATGGTTCTGATGGTTAAGGTGAGGCATAGCTGATTTTCCATTTTATGCCTAAGATTTTAAGGAGTACCTTGTTTTAATTTATTGGATTAAGACATTTTAGCACCAATTACAGTTACTTCAAAATCTATGTTGTAGAGGTACAAAAAACAATCCATACTATTTAAATTTATTTTTAGTTGTTGATGGACCTTTATTTCATTTATTTGTTTTTATATGTGGTGCTGAGAGTCAAATCCAGTGCCTCACACATGCTAGGCAAGCGCTCTACACTGAGTCATAGATAGTCCCAGCCCCTAATCCACACTCTTTAATATTTTTGTTGTAGAAATTCTTTCAGCAAGATTTGGATTTCCACTTGGATCATCCCCAATTGTGGATCTCTGTCTTTTGTTTTCTTCTCCTATGCCCAGGTATTTGGGAGTGGTGTGTGTGGGAGTGTTATTGACTATGTCCTGGGCAAGGTCCCCTTTATTTTTCACATATTTATGTTTCATTCTGCAGAAAGTCTCAAATCAGTATGGTCAGGGTGAGGAGTTATGTTCACTGATAATTATCACCTTGCTAAAAGTAATAGCTCAGCCTAAGCAGGGGGCAGAGGAGCTCTGTAGTGTTGAAACCAGAGTTTTGAGATGAGACTTGTTTCTCTGCTTTTGCTAGCAGGTGGGGTCTGCAAGAGGTTGAGAAGTGCTGCAGCTCTTATTGATGCGCCATGCAGCAGACTCCAGCAGCTGACCATCAATTTATTTTTCTTTCTGGGTTCTTGTCTCCTGAATTGAAGGAATGAAATCCACAGACCAGGGTGAGTAAGTTTAAGAGTAGGATTTATTAAATAATAATAATCAGGAACAGAACTCTTTGTAGTACGAGTGGGCACCCTATAGTTTTTCCTCCCCCTGAGCGTGCTCATCTAGGGGTTTATATAGCACTTGGATCACTGCTATTGGTCCAAACTTATGCTAATTAGGCTTTGGGAAAGTACTAACACTATTGGCCAATTCTTGAGTCCCAAATTCCATTCAGGTAGGACCCACTTCCATTTTCTCCTTGCAGGTCAGGAAGCAGGAGGTTGAGGTCGTTGGATGGTCTGTGCTCACAAGTTCTGGGCTGCAGCACTGCGTAGGGCGGGCTTCTGCAGCAGGCATCAGTACTGTGCCAAGCCTGGCCGTTGAAGGGGGACTGGTTGGTGCGTGTTGGCTTGAATTGCCTCAGGTCTTCCACACCTGCTTGGTGGGCTCCGTGTGGCCACAGGCTGTGCTTGCTGTCCCTGCTCCAACCCATCGTTGCACGGCTCCACTGCTCCACCACTGTGCTGCGCTTCTCTGCAGGGACCAGTGGGCTGTCTGCTTGGCTTGGCAGCTGGGAAGCGGTATCAGTGTGTTGGTAAGTTGTTATTCAGTTGATCCCAGAGTTTTTGTTAGCCCAGTTAACAGTGATCAAAAAGGGTCATGATGCCCTCTGACCTCTGAAGAGGGGCAAGGATAAAGCATTCAGTTACTTCTCATAGAGATCTAGGCAGTGGGTTGCCATGGGTTTCTGTCCTGTAACCTTGAGGATCAGGATCTTTGCTGTGACGAGGCACAGGTGGCAACAGCATCATCTGGCACTTTGTGAGCCATCTGCTTTTAGGAGACTGGACCTCAGCATGTGGGGACTACTCTTCCTTTACCTGAATGACCACTGTGGGGCTTGGGTATTGCACAGGTGTCAGGAGTTCCCCTGGATGCTCTATAGATTAGGGACCAGCACCTGGTTGAGACACACAAGAAAGGTCAGGTGGTAAGAGTTGTTCCCTGAGCCCAGCATCCGACATAGCTTATGCTGGAATTGAAACACATGGTTCAGTGAGACACGCAGCTAGCACCAGTCTGAGATACACTTCCCAAAGGCTGCATGAAGGAAGACTCCAATCCTGTGCTTCCGTCTCTAAATTCCAATCATTGAGGGTAAGACTTACTCTTTGTTCGGAGCCTAGTGACTGTGGCTCAAAACAAGAACATTGCTTGGAGCCAGGCTCCTTGGGTAACGAATGAACACATTATTTAGCCTCTGTGTGCTTTAGTTTTTTTATCTGTAAAATGAGGGTATATTAATTTGCTAGGGCTACCAAACCAAAATACCACAAATTGGGTTGATTGAACAACAAAAATTTATTTTCTTATTATTGTGGAAAATTAAAAGTCTGACAATGAGTTGTTCACAGGACTGGGTTGTCTGAGGTCTTTCTGGCTTGTAGCTGGCCACTCTCTTCCTTTCTGCAACTTCATGTGGTCTTCCCTCTGAACATGTCTGTGTCCTTATTTCCTCTTTTAAAAAATCAATTGTATTTGGAGCCACTCTAACAAACTCATTTTAACTAAATGATGTTTTCAAAGACCCTGTCTCTGAAAGCAGTCACATTCTGAGTTACTGGGGTTAGGATTTCAACATATGAATTCTGGGGATGGGTGGGAGATGGACACACACCTTAGCCCCTAGCAGGAGGATGATACTGCAATTTCTTCTTTCACAAACTTATGATGAGAAATAATTAAGTCATGCAAAATGCTCATGTCAGTGATAGAAAATTTTTCTATTATTAAAGATGTAGAAGTGTCATGAAAATGAGGCAGCTGTTTTATAGATTCTCAAAGCTCTGGCTTCCTCTGGAAGTCGGCTCCTTTGAGTCCTAACAGTTCTCAGATCCCACGCTCTCCAAACCCCCTTTCCCACTGCCCCCCACCCCTCACACCTGTCCTGCCACTTGTTTCAGGCATCTCACGTCTGAGTCTCAGCTCTCAAAGACCAGGGTCCTCTGGAATTCTCTTATCCCCACAGGCCCCTGACTGGGTGGCCCCCTGAAAGCCTGTGGTTCTCATAGTGTGGTCACCAGGCCAGGTAATGTGGCGCACCTCTATAATCCCAGTAACTTTGGAGACTGAGGCAAGAGAATCACAAGTTCAAGGCCAGTTTCAGCAGCTTAATGAGGTGCTAAGCATTTATGAGACCCTGTCTCAAAAAATGAAAAGGGCTGGGAATGGGGCTCAGTGGTTAAGCACCCCTGGGTTCAACCCCTGGTACAAAAAAAAAAATTACAGTCACCTGGGAACTTGTTAGAAAGGTGTATTCTCAGTCCCACCCCAGACCTACCAAGACAGAAGCACTCAACTTGCAGGTGATTCTAATGCACACTCAAATTTGGGAATGGTTGAGGAAATGAGCAGGTCCTTAGCGAAGGAATCGATTATGCAAAACTACCACTTGGGGGCAGCATAGGCTGATTAGAAGCACTCCCTAAAGGCAAAAGACTCCCTCTACCCTTTTGTTACCAGTCTGCAAATAGCCTAAGCCACCCCTGGGAGCCTTGAACCCCATCAGTGTCCCTGGTCCAGAACTCTTCAGTGTCTCCCTAAGGGCTGAGAGGCCCTGCATCTGCTGAGCGGTGTCTCCTGCCAGCTGTGTTGCACACCCCCATTCTCTGTCACTTCACTGGCATCAGACTGACCTGGGTTCAAATTTCAGTCCTGCCTTTTACCATGGTGGGGGTGGTTTGAGCAAGACACATTATCCTGAGCCTTGGTTTCCACATCCAGAAAATGGGAGTAATTAACCATGAGGAAAATTGGAGATTTTGTTATAAAGAGACTTTAGCTTGGAGCCTGGCGAAGAGTAGGCGCCTGGTATGCTTCCCCTTGTCACTGCCAAGCTCAGTTCACCGTCAAGGAGCATAGACCCACCTCCATGCCAGGTGAACCCACCCACTCATCATGACTTGGCAGCTGCTGAAGCATGCATGGCTTGCCTGGCTTCTGGCACTCACTCTGGGACCAGAGCCATACAACTCTGCAAAGGGAGGTAATAACAGTGCCCGCCTCATGGCACTGCTGGGAAGGCCTTGTTAGTGCCCTCAGATTTTTACTGTTGGGGTGGCCCAGAACTTGCCATCTCTGTGACCCATCTATCAACAAGGAGTGACCATCTCAGAAATATTGGGAAGTGAAGAAGGACACTGGACACCCCAGGGGGTCTGGCTTATATGGTGGCTCCCTCCTCTACTACTCCTGACCTCTGTGGGGCCCTCAGGTTGGCTCCTGCTTACCCCTTTTCGACACCCCAGACACCTGAACTTGTATACAGGATGTAAGAAGACAATGGGTACCCAGCACCTTGACAGGGCAGCTAGTTCTTCAGAGGCTTTCAGAGTCTGAACAATCTTGGGCTGGGAACCTAGAGGCGACAGAATCCCTTAACCTGCAGCCTGCAGGACCAGAAGATCTTGTACTTTCCTAGGAGTGTGGGCAAAGGGCACACTCTGCCTTCTGTGGGTTGATTTACCCTTGATCTTCATATTTTGCATGGGGCTGATCCTGTCCTGGATGCAGTAGGCATTCATCAATGTGATTTGATGTAAAGAACTCCAAAACAGCACCCTCCCCAACCTGAATATCTGCCCTACTGGATTGCATTGCTGTGTGTGCCTGAAACTTCAGAGTTAAGCATTGTCCTCTTCCAGTTGCTCTTTAAAAGTGAGCAAATTTTTGCAGTCAGGATCTGCTACATAATTTGTAGAGCCCTGTGCAAAGTGAAATGCAAGGTTTCTTGTTCAATGTTAAGAATTTGAAGATAGTAACAGTGGAACATTAAACCAAGTGTGGGGGCCCCGAGTTGCTGCACCGGTTGCACACTTACAAAGCCGGCTCTGCCTGCCCTGTTGCCTCAGCTCTTGGTGTGATTGAGTTTGTCTCTTGGGTCTTTGCACCAATGAGGAGCCTAGGAAGCTGCTCAAGAAAGACCAAAAACACAAGGACAAAATTTGCCTCTTCACTCAACTAGATCTGTGCAACCCAGAATTCTCGGTCCAGCTGACCTTTCTCACTGGGCTTCTTTTTGGAGTCTCCTGAATATTCCTCTGGGCATTCTAGGTCCCTGGAGCCATGGAAGTTTCTTGGGCTTTTTCTGCCTCTGACCTGGTTAACACAGGCAGGTGGCCCTTCTTAATTAGCCTCTGTGGCTGTGTTTTCCAGGCCTGCTCAGGCTGTACTTGGGAAGTGGGCTTGATTTCCTGGGGCCTTTTCTCTTTCCTGGACACCACAGGGCCTTTCGATCTGGGTCCCAGCTGCCCTGCGAGTGCTCCCCAGGCACTTTCTACGTGCCCAGGGCTGTTCTTTCTACATCCACTCTTGGATCTTCTCTGCTTGAGAAAGTGCCCCCAGAAGGCTAAGCTATGTGACTGCCCCAGTGGGTTCCCTACACTCTGGCTTCTGGCTGGAGAAAGCAATGGGAGCAGAGACTGGAAACCAAAGGGAGTGGGAGAGAGATGGGGCTCCCTTTCACCCACTGGGGATTGAACACAGAGGCGCTTTACCCCCCGCCCCGCTGCATCCCCAGCTATTTGTTATTTTCAGATGGGGATCTCACAAAGTTGCTGAGGCTGGCCTCAAATACCTGGTCCTCCTGCTTCAAGGCATCCGAGTCACTGAGATTATAGGCACCAGCCCAACACGCAGAGAGGTGGGGCAAGATCTCTCATAGTAAACACTGCCCCTGGCTGTGTCCATGTCCCAGGTTCCAGCTTCTTTCCAGGCAGCTCTCTCCTTACAGCTTTCTCTGCCTCTGGGTTCTAACTTTTCCTGCTAACAGCTCCCTCCCCTTGGCTGCCAGACCAGGGTTGTCACAGAATCCAGCTGCCATCGTGATTATGCAGCCTAGGCAGTGGCTCAGGGCCCCCCACTTGGCTCAATGTTCTGTGCTCCAATGCAGGGTGCTCAATCACATCCCCAGGTTTTTTCATTTTTTTATTTTGAGATAGGGTCTTATAAGTTGCTCAGGACCTTGCTAAATTGCTTAGGCTAGCCTTGAACTTGCAAATCCTCCTGCCTCGGCCTCCCAAGTTGTTGGGATTTCAGGCGTGCGCCAACACACCAAGCCACCTTCAAATTCTTAATAATTTTAAAATAAGAAACCCTGCACTGTCATCTCACAGAGCTTTACAAATTTTGTAGCAGTTCCCAACTGCAATTTGCTAACTTTTTCAAAGATTAACTGGCAGAGGGCAATGCTTTATGCTGAGGTTACCCTGAGGTTTCAGGCGCAAACATTATGAGAATCTGACAGGGGAGATGTTTAGGCTGCCGGTGGGGAAGGTGTTTGGGAGGCCCCTTACATCCAATCCCTTTATTAAACTCTACCAGAAATATGCTGAATCTGTATCTGTTTCTTTCTGGGTCCCTGATGTAAGGATCTTTGCTCTCTGTTGAGCCCTGATCCCTAGGAATGGCCAGTTCAGGGGCCATACAGGAACTCAGGCCAGGGCCCACTCCCTGGCTCCTTGAAGAGCACCCACAGGAGCACTAGACCCTTATCCTCAGCTAATTTGTACTATGTATAAGTCGTATCTTTTTTTCTCCTTTGGTTTCAGGGCCTGATAGAAGCAAGATGGTCTTATCAACTGGAGTGCTATCCCAGACAGGTTCTCTTTGACCAGGTGACTAGGTAACTAGACAAGTAAATAATTAGACAGCAAGGCAACCAGATAGACAATAAAAAAACTAGGTAATCAGATAGTCAGACCTTCAGGCAGTGTTCTCTGTGGGGGGATGTCTGCTCTTTTGGGGGATTCCATTTCTACTCCCCCTTTTTCAGTAGTGATTTTCCCATGGGGAGTCTCTGCTCCCACCCTCTCAGCTTCCTGCTCAGGGGAGGCACCTAGGACCTAGACCTAAGCTAGTCAGTCAGTCAAGTTTAACTAAAGCTCTTCTTGGGACTTGAGTAACCAGAATGAGGTTCTGCCTTGCTAGACCTTCAGAGAGCTCTGAAGCTGGTGAGGTCTGGAGCTTCTGCCACCCTTTTAAATTCAGGACAGGTGCCGAACTGGAAGAAGGTAAGACTGAGATATAGACAGCTATTGCTTGATCCCCGATCAAGCCATTCCTGAAGCCAGTATCCTGGAGACAGTTGTATGAAGAAATGACTTTCCTTTTTGCATAAGCCAGTTTATGTAGTGTTCATTCCTTTTAGAAGAAAGAGTCAGGACTCAGAGGAGAGCCACTGCAACTTTGTTCCAGTTGCCTGCTGTTGGGTGTGAGAGGCTTCTCCCTGCTTGTAAAAGTCTTCCTGGAATACCACCCAGAGGATGCTGGGGCTCAAACCTCAGTCTGCTTTTAATGAGTTGGGTCAATGGACACATCCTTCAGCTCACAGGGCGGTGGGCTTCTCAAGGTTAGCTGTGGAGAGACCTAGAGCCCTGCTTTGCCAATGAATGGGACTGAGTGTTCACACCATTTCCTTGGGGCATTTAGGGCAGGGACAGGGTTGCTCAAAGCTGGCTCTCAGCTCTAAGGACTTGTTGCTCCAGGGAGAGGAGCCAGGGCTCTCCTGCTGCCCTCTTCGTCAGCAATCCCTGTTCCCAGCCAGGGTCTGAGCCCAGTGCTGAAGAGTCTGAGATGTCTTCTCCACTCCTGACCTCTCCTTCCTTCACCTCTGCCTGAAAGCAGTGTGCAGTGGGCAGCCGAGCACATGACAAAACAAGGGTTTTATCAGGAAATTCCATCTGCACTCCTAACTCAGCCTTTAACTCCTAACTGCCTGTCTCAACTGCTTAGCCCTAGGGTTCTCAACATTGGACTCCAGAACCCTGGCAGCAGCATCACTTGGAAACTGGTTAGAAACCCACACTCTTGGGCCCTGCCCAATCAGAAACTCGGCCTGGGCCTAAAAGCAACGTGTCTTGTAAGGGGAATTCAATTCCCATTCACATGTCAGAACCATGGCTTGGAGCTGTTACTAGCACAAAAGGTACCCAGAGAGGATTACCTGGAGCTATCTACATCCCCTTTAGCAGCAGGTGTACATTTCCCCAGCTGCTGTGGAGGAGTGTTGGCTGCTTAGCTTCCAGTTGTCCCTTCTCCCTGTGCCTAATCACTATGCCCACAAATGGACAACTATCCCCTTGGGCCCCAGTCAATGACTGATGAACATGGGGGTTTATAAGGTCCAGGTGGGAAAATGGTGTGGATTACTTTCTAGAGCCTGTCTACAAATGAGGCCCATTCTAGATTTCAGTTGCTCTAATAGCCCAGAGCTGTTGTTAGTACAACAGGTGTGAATTACTGCACAACACTCTGGTGCAAAAAATAAACAGTCACTTGGCTTGGTTTTGCAAAATTAAAATAAACCTGGCCCTAAAGCTCTGCCTGCCAGGTTGGCAGATGTCTGTGCTTGGTTATCATTCTCTGCAGGCTGATTGGAAAGTCAGTGTCTCCTACATCCAGGAGGCTGGGGAGGCCCCTGCTTTGCAGGCCCTGGTGGCCACCAGCTGTGATTGGACCATTTTCCTCTTGGGCTCAAAGAATCAGCTCCTCTGCCCTTAGCTCAGACCTTATTGGGACCCATTTCACAGGGTGCCTAGGAAATACAAAAAAAATTTATCAACTCCTCTTCTTCTCCTCACTGTTCTTCCTGAGGGGGGAAGAGGGAAAAAAATGGGTGCTTTTTGTCCCAATAGGAAAAAAAGAAAAGAAAGAAAGGCAAGACACGAATTCCTTTCCCCAATTAATTTTTTAAAAATATTTTTTAGTTGCCAATGGATTTTTAACTTTGTTTATTTATATGTGGTGCTGAGGATTGAACCCAGGGCCTCACACATGTTAGGCAAGCACTCTACCACTGAGCCACAGCCCCAATGCCCGCCTCCCCAATTAATTTTTTGATGGGTAAGTGTAACAGAGCAAATGGCAAGTGTGTCTGTATCTGTATGTCCGTGTGTGTGTGTGTGTGTGTCTGTATTTTGGTGTTGGGGTGTGTTTGCATGTTTGTGTGTGTGCATATGAATGTGTTTGTGTGCATGTGTAGGCACGTTTCACATTCATATAGAGGTATATTTGTGTGTGTGTGTGTGTGTGTGTGTACAGGTATGTCTGAACATTGGTTTGGATTTCCTTATAGAGAGATTGTCGCCAGGCCAGAACCCCAGAGGATGCCAGTCTCTCCTTCAGTCCCAGGCCTCACAAGTGATTGACACAATGTCCACTGCTGCCCCTGTGGAGCCCACTGGGAACACAGAGGGTGATTCTGGTCAGGACAGTGGGATGACCTGTTTGAGCTCTAGCCACCTGCCTGTGGCATTTTAGGGTTCTGGGATTCTGTAAGAACCTGTATGGCCCTAAACACCCGGAAGAGACTGAAGGGAGACCTAGTTAAATGAAAATTAAAAAGACCAGATGGAAATACAATAAAACATTCATAAAATTAATTTTTTTCCCTGGGAGCTGTGATGATGGGTGGTCTCTATTTATGACTTTTTGTTTATTTGCATTTTTGAAATGTACTATCATGAACAAGAAGCATGTGTGCCATGATTGAAAATGAAACCATAAGAATACTTATCAGGCCATGCACAATGGCGCACTCCTATAGTGCCAGCGGCTTGGGAGGCTGAGGCAGGAGGATCACAAGTTCAAAGTCAGCCTCAGCAATGGCAAGAATTGCACTCAGAATTGCACTAAGCAATTCAGTGAGACCCTGTCTCTAAATAAAATATACTACATAGGGCTGGGGATGTGGCTGAGTGGTTCAGTGTCCCTGAGTTCAATCCCCAGGACCAAAAAAAAAAAAAAAGAATACTTATTAGCACTCCCATATCTGGCCCTCGAGTACCCGCTTCTTCTCCTAATCTGTCAACAAAGGAAAGCTTTTACTTCTTCAACTTTCTGCTATGATAATTCCTGGCACAAGAAAAGTGGAAAGGATAGTATGGATTCCACCTGATCAACAGACACCATGCCTCACCACCTAAGTTCAAAATTGGACTTTTTTTCACATTTTATTTTATGTGTATTAAAATAGATACTTTTTCCTGAAACATTTAAAAGTAAATCTCAGATACCAAGATATTCTACCTCTAAATTACTTTCAAATACATCTTTTAAGAAAAAGGAAAGTCTCCTTGTAACCACAATGGCATTTCACACCTAAGATACTTTATTTTACCTAATATCCAGGCAATATTCAATTTCCACACTTGTCCTAAGAATATCTTTTGTAGCTGTCTATTTTTTGAACCAAGATCCAATCAAAGGCTAAACTTGGTATTGTTTTTCGTTTCTCTGTCTTTGGTAGTAGAGATAGAACTCAGGGGCACTTTACCCCTAAGCTCTATCCCTAGCCCTTTTAATTTTTTATTTTGAGACAGGGTCTCACTAATTACTTTGGGCCTCAGTACATTGCTGAGGCTGGCCTTGAACTTGCAATCCTCCTGCCTCAGTCTCCTGAGTTGCTGGAATTACAGGTGTGTACCTTTGTGCTTGGTTGTTGTGTCTCTTTAATCTCTTTTAGTCTGAAATATCCACATACAACCTTTTTTCCCCCTGACGACTTTAACTTTGTGAAGAATCTAGGCTATTTCTTGTGGAATGTTGTATAATCTGGATTAATCTGTTTCCTTGTGAGATTGTTTATTTGTCTTTCTCATCTCTGAATTTTCGGTAACTTAGAAATTATCTTCAAAGATATGGTTACTCTGAAACTTTCTCCATTTTTATGTATTGATTAGATTGAACATTTTGGGTACAAATATATGGTAGGAGGCCCAGAGCATCTGGTTATTCTGTAATGAAGATTATGATCTCTCAGTTGAAATGTGTTTCCCTCTTTGCAACTAATAAATGGGATTTTATTTTGTCATCTTGTAAATATTTCATTTATACCAACTTTTCTCCTAATATTTTTCACATCTATATATGGTTCTGGCCTGAATCAATCATTGGGGATTGAAATAATGGGGATTCTTGATTGGGTATGTATAAGGAGTGGAGTATAAGGCTCTGGGTTTCATCTCCAGCACAGAAAAAATAAAATAAAAAATAATGATTTGGAGATGTCTATATGGGCCTTTGAATTGTTATTTTTCAGTGCAATGCAATCAGTTATAATCATTTTTAGTTTTGATGTTCAAAATACCCCAAATTTGGCCAATAGGAGTGCTCTCATGCTGGGTCACATGTATTTTTGACATGGATTGAATCCAGGGGTGCTCCACCTCTGATCTACACCCCAGACCATTTTTTTTTTTTTTTTTAATTTTGAGACAGGGTCTTGCTAACTTGCCCAGGATAGCCTTCAGTTTGTGATCCTCCTGCCTCAGCCTTCTCAGGAAGTAGGATTACAGGTGTGCACCATCCTGGTTCATATCTGTATTCCTATGTTTATCTTATTTACCTTTTATTTTTACAATGGGAAATACATTGTACATACCATTTGCACTTGAAATTTTTCTTACGTCCTGGAAGTCATTCCACATCATATATCATCTGTATTCTTTTGTACAACTGTGTAGATGTATCAGAGATTATTCAGCCAGTACTCTGTAGATGGACATATAGGTTATTTCCCATCATTTGCTGTTACAAATAATTCTTCAATGAAATTCTTTGTTGTTTTGTTTTTGTGGTGGTGTAACTTTAGGGTAGATTCCAAGAACTGGGGTTTCTGGGTCAAAAGCCTATGTACCTTCATCAGACAGCTCTTTTTAAACCTTGATCTGATCCTGTGATAGTGACTTCCTGTGGTCAGGATTATGACCTTAGACTCTCAGCCTCCCTTATCCTGACCTTGGCTCTAAGCAGTGTTCTTTACTGAGTGAGCATTCAGAGTCAACTTTCTCTACGAAGGCCATTTCCCTGCATGGGGTTTCTCTGAATTGCTTCATTTGTCCAGATCTTCCGCTGATGAATGGTCTATTGCTAACTCTACCTTTTCCATGAACGCTTCTCTGAAATTATGAAATAATGTCCTGTTCTGTTATTTAAGTCTTCATTCAGCATTTCCTGGGTAGAGTGACTCAGAGACCAAGACCCAGTCAGTCCTGCTCTCTAGGAGCCAATAGTGTAGTGGGTGCTTTGGGAGGCACCAGGAGTTGGTGCTGGTAGAAGCAGAGGAGGGGCATCTCCTAGAGATTGGGGTGGTTAGGAAAAAGTATTTTAGAGCTGCAGATGATATCTGGACTGAAACCTGAAGGATGCTATGGGAGGCGCAGAACAAGGGCAGATCACGGTTGGTGGAAGATGTCTTGGGGAACCAGATTTTCAATGTTAAAAAAATTTCTCTTCCCACATATTCAAAAAAATTGTTTGAATGGAGTACTGAATGGAAAATAGATTGCAAAAGGGCATGGGGATTATGTAGGAACTATTACAGCCTCCAGAAGCTAATTGAAGTCCAAACTTAAGTAGATGGATATGAGGATTACAAGGGAGGCACATCTACAGGGTCTGGTTATTTACTAGACATGGTTGAATGAGCTGGGGGATCCGTCAACACTTTATAAAACATCCAAGTTTTTAGTTTGGGTATCTGGATTAATACTAGTTCCTTCACTGAATCAGATAATAAAAAAAAAAGAAATTGGATTTTACAGGTGGGTGGGAGAAATGGGCTTCCTTTTACTGAAGTAAGTTTGAAGTACCTGGGGTTCATTCAAGTGGAGACTTGTAAGAGGGAGTTTATATGAGAGGTCAGAGGACTCATCTAGACTGAAGATGGTAGATTTATGATTGATTAGCATATGATGGCAAGAGAAGCCCCTTCTAGAAGAAATTTCGGCTTGAGAGAAGTCAACCAAGCGCCTAAACTCAGAGGAACCATCACATTTATTAGTTTCCTGGAAGAAAGAGACCCAGAAGAAGCATCCAGAGAGGTGAGAGGAAAGCCAGGGAGCTGGTGCCAAAGAAACTGAGAACACTTCTAAGGAAGGAGGAAGTGGCCGGCGAGTCAAATGATCCCTCAGGAGGATGTACAAAGGTCCACAGAGGACGGAATCATTAAAGAACAGTTTCAGTGAAGCGAGGGGGACAGAAACAAGATTCCAAGAGCTTGGGTGATAAGCAGAGCACAAGGCTTGGAGATACCCATCAGAGGTTGCTCTATAAGAAGTAGGAAGGAGTTGAGAAGGAGGGATGGAAGGAGGGAGGAAGGAAGAGCCCTTTGAAGTGGGTCTGCCATTTTCTAATTTTCCATTGTCCCTCAGTATCCAGCTAGGGAGGAGGAAGGCTTCGATGGGACCTAGGGGTGGAGGAGGAATGTGGCAACTGCCAAATAAACACACCATCCAGGGAAGGCAGCCAAAGCTCGGCCCAGAATATCTGAACCGGAACTCATCTTCCTTCTGCAGCAGGAAGTGGAGTTGGGAGCTGAGTTAACTGTGGAATTTCCGAGGTTGGAGGATGTTCGTGGCGAAACTTTTTATTTATTTATTTTTTCATTGATGAAAAAAGAGCTGGAATTAAGTGATCCCCTCCAAGTATTCCCTCCCACAAAGGAAATGCTTAATTTAGCCTTATGTTCACAGTTAAAAAAAAAAAAAGTCTCTCTGAGGTTTGAAGGTTTCTTCTGGGTTGTTTGTCACCCTCTAACATGGCAGGATGTTAAATTCAGACTCTTTGTGTCTTGGTTTCAGCTGAGAGCCTCAGAGATTTGGTGGTCCCATTCTAACCTCACTACCAAGAGGAAGTCCTTGTAGACCACTGTGGGGAATGTGGAAAGAGGTTTTGAAAACCAGCTCTGGAAATCTTAGATGGCCCCACCCGCTGGTCCATAAAATTTGCTGGTGAGTCTAAAAGAGAGTTGAAAATCAAGCTGGGCATGGTGTTGCACGCCTTTATCCCAGCAACTTGGGAGGCTGAGGATCGCAAGTTCGAGGCCAGCCTCAGCAACTTAGGCCCTGAGCAATTTAGTGAGACTAAGGCCCAAGGACTTAGTTTAGCAGTAAAACTCCCCTGATTTAAATCTCCCAGTATAAAAAAAAAATTAGAGAGAATTTCTTTAGAGGCATTTGTGTTATGAGTCTATCATAGACTCCTGGGATGAGTTAGACGTCCCCCGTCACTTAGGACAAAATGAGAGGTGCTTCCATGATACCACATACAGAAAAACTCTTATTCTGTCCCCAAGGGAGATGATCCTAAGTCCTATCAGATGCTAGCTCAAAGCCTAGGGTTTATGGATGATGTGTGACTTTTTGCATGAGGGCTAGATAAACTTCTCTGTGTTCAATGGCCTATAAAAGAAGTCAAGTTATCTGGTTTGCACTACATACCAGGATGTGTGAAAATACAATGCTGGGGTGAAAATAAGATAACTACAACCAAAGCACCTCATTTGACCAATGGGAGAGTAGGAAGCCTGCAGAGTGGTGGGTGGTCCACAGCTATGGTCAAGGCCATGGATGGGCAGTATTCATGAAACTCTGAGGATGGACTGAATTCTTTGGTCTCCCTCTTGGTCCTGCTCATTTCTTTGACCTGGTGGCACTGTCACTTAGAGGTTTAATTCTTCTCAATTTAAAGTGGGCTTTGAAATGCGTGCTCTTCCTGGGTTCTGTGTGGCTTTCAGCCTGGCACAGGTTTGGAGGACAAGGATCACCTTACAGGTTGCATACAGGCTTAGAATGTCTTTAGTAACCCAGCCTCTTCAAACCCTTAGAAGGCTTCAGGGGTATTTATTCACATGGTTTGATGTTTAATCTCACCCAAAGACAATCTTTTTTAATTTTAATTTTTTTTTCTTTACCATTTGAAAACGTATAACATTCCCTTGTGTTCTCTATACTGCAACAGTCTCCTTTTTCAGCTTACCGATGGCTCCTTGAGGGTATATGAAGTAACTGACTTGGATGTGAAGGCAACAGCTGTATTCTCCCTCCCTCCCTCTCTTCCTTCCTTCCTTCTTTTTTGTACCAGGTATTGATCCCAGGGTGCTTAACCACTGAGCTACATCCATAGCCATTTCCACCCTCCATTTTGAGACAGGGTCTTGCTAAATTGCTGAGGCTAGCCTCGAACTTTTGATCTTACGGTCTCAGCCCCCCAAGCTGCTGGGATTACAAGTGTGAGCCATTGTGCCTGCAACAGCTGGATTCTGAGCTTCAGGTGCTGACTGCACCCCTCTTATAAGTCTTGACTGGACCTTGGGGTCTCATCTTTTGCTTCGGATGTCTTTTTCAAGTCATATCTTAGAGACACCCAGGTACTTGAAATGATGGCCACTGTAGTGGACTGTTAGAAAGGTTACTAAATAATATCCCATCTTTTCCACTTTCTTTTATTTTATAGCAATAGAAGTTTTTGCTGGGAGTTTAATTGCCCATCTCTGACCTTTCTTTCCAGCTTCCCCTCTGGCTAGTTGTGGCCCTATATACTGGTCAATGGGCTATTAGTGGAAGTGATGTGTACAGTTCCTTGGTTGTTTTCTTAAAAAGAGGTTGGTTTACCAGTATTCATTCTAGTTTAGCCTTCATTTCTACAATGATTTATTTCAAATTATTTTTTGAATACTATCTCTTGATTTCTAAATTTTCCTTTTCTGGTTTATATTGTTATTTCAGAGCTTACATAAATTTCCTAATGTCTTTTAGCTCATTTTGTTAGAGTAGGTGATGTTTTAAAGTCTGGTTTGTGGACATGGCTTTCGGGCTTGTGTTCATTGTCATCGTGATGTTATTTTCCCCCTTATTCTCTTTTTTCCTTACAGTAACTTTGTATAGTATCTGGCCTTGATTATTTGCTCTGACTTATCTCTTTGTCAAGTTAGTTTTCTTGAACTTTTAGAAGGAAACTGGCCAGATGAGGTAAATAGAGGATACTGGGGGTCCTTGCCTTATTCCAGAATTTGAAGGGTAAACATTTAATGTTTATCTACTAAGCTTTATTTTCTGGCACTGGGAATTGAACCCAGGGCCTTGTACATGCTAGGCAAGTGCTCTATCACTGAGCTACATCCCTAACTCTTTTTATTTTATTTTGAGACAGGATCTTATTAAGTTGCCCAAGTTGGCCTTAAACTTGTGATCTTCCTGCATCAGCATCCGAGTAGCTGAGTTACAAGTGTGGGCCACCTCATGTAGTTTCAGGATTTTTTTTTTAGGTATGGTGGTTATCTTTCCCCAGGTTTAGGAAATTCCATTCTGTTTCTAGATACTTAAGAATTTTTATCCTTAATAGGCATGAATTTAAACAAGTTTTCTTTATTTGATTATCTTGTATATTTAAATGCTTTAAAAATGTGTATATATAGTATATTTTAATGGTGAACCATTTCTGAATTCTAATTACGGTATGATGTATTATTGCTTTGAATACATTACTGGATACAGTATTTTGTTTTGAATGTTATGTTTATAATTGATGTTGGTCTGAAAATTTTCTTTCTCATTTTATTCTTGTTTGGTTTGAGGATCAAGGTTTTTCAAGCCTCATTATTGAATTGGGGCATATTAATTTCTTATTTTCTGGAATGGTTTGTATGAGATTAAAATGAACTATACCATGAGTGCTTTGAAGATACTGCCTATAAAACCATCAGAACTTGCTATGCACAGTGGTGGATGCCCGTGATCCCAGCTACTTGGGATGCTGAGCTCAGGGTCAGCCTGAGGAACCTTGTGAGACCCTGTCTCAAAATCAAAATGAAAAATAAAAAGAGTGCTATGGATGTAGCTTAGCAGTAAAGCATCCTGAGTTCAATTCCCAGAACAGGAAAAACAAACAAACAAAACCCATCAGGTTTTTTTTTTTTTTTTTAGTGGTGGGGTGGGGAGGGAGGTACTGGGGATTGAACCCTGGGATACTGAGCTACATCCCATTTTTAAAAAATTTTAAAATTTGAGTCAGGATCTTACTAAATTGCTGAGAGTCTTGCTAAGTTGCTGAGGCGGGCCTTGAACTCAGGATCCTCTTGCCTCAGCTTTCATAGTCCTGAGATTACAGGTGTGCACTATCATACCTGTTAGAATTTATTTTTTTAATGAGTAGATTTTAAAATTCCTGAATAAATTTTTCAAATGGTTATACAATTATTTGGCTTTTCTTTTTCTTGAGTCATTTTTGATAGATGTATTATTCTAAAAATTATCTTGATGAAATTTTCTAGATAAAACATCTAAGTTTTAAGTTCAGTGGCAACATGTCATTCATAGTTTATAGTTGCTTATAGTTTAAATTTCTGGGTTTTTCTATCATTATGCAACTGTTTCATTTTTAATATTGTTAGTTTGTGCCTTTTTTGTTTTATATTTTATATGTATTTAATTTCTAAATCTGCCTTCTTTGGATTTATTATATAATTGGTTCTCTCATGTCTAATATTGGCTACTTTGCTCAATAATTTTCAACCTTTTGTATTTATGATGCTTATTTCTTGCTATTGGTTGCCGATTGCCCCCATGGTTTATTATGTGGTAATTTTTTGTAAATATTATGTATGTACTGGAGAAGAATGATTTTTTTTTTTTTTTTTTTTGGCTTGGAACATTTGTCTTTTAGGTCAAGGTTACTACCCTGATTGTTCAAATCACCTATATTTCTCCTCAGGCCAAATACTTGGTTGTTGTTGAGTTAAATTCCCAGCACCATTCCCTCCAAGGCCTCTCTCCCTTTTCCTAGCTGATAAATTTTCCTGCCTACCAAGACCTGGATCAGATGAACACATGCGACCTTTCTCTCCTCCATCTCAAATTTCTACTCCTTATCCATCTGAGAGTACAAGCTGACCTCTGAGCACCTCAGGGTGTGTGCATTTTCTTATAGAAAATAATTGTAAATATTTTTTTTA
Source organism: Callospermophilus lateralis (assembly GCF_048772815.1). NCBI lineage: Eukaryota > Metazoa > Chordata > Mammalia > Rodentia > Sciuridae > Callospermophilus > Callospermophilus lateralis. The sequence continues at coordinate 169,748,637 of NC_135307.1, read as the reverse complement.
AAGTATAATAAGCTCACCAAAAGAATAGTGACTTGGTATAATGACAAGACACTGGTATCCCTGGACATTTCGGGGCTATTTGATGACTAACCATTTAAGACTAAGTGGGAAAAGCTACTCTGGAAGACTACATGATGATGATTCCAACTATAGAATATTCTGGAAAAGGCAAAACTAGAGAAAGTAAAAAGAACCAGTGGCTGCACAGGGTTTGGGAGGAGGAAGAGATGAATAGCTGGAGCATAGAATACTTTCGGGGCAGTAAGACTATTATTCTGGATGATACTATAATTGTGGATATATGACATTTTACATTTGTCAGAACCCATAATGTGAACAACATCAGGATGAATTCTAATGTAGACTATGGGCTATCGTTAATAATGCATCCATATGGGCCCCAATGAGTACCACAATTAGGCAAAATATTAAAAATAGGAAAGATTAGGATATTCAATTTTTCTGTATAATCCAAAGCTGCTCAAAAAATATTCATTTTAAAAAAGTGATACAGAAGAGTTTAACATTGTTGTTGTTGTTGTTCAAGAGATTGAAGCCAGGGGCGCTTAGCCTCAGAGCGACATCCCCAATCCTTTTATTTTTTTAATTTTGAGACAGGGTCTCACTAAGTTGCTGAGGGTGGCCTCAAATTTACAATCCTCCTGCCTCAGCCTTCAGACTATTCAGGATGTGGTTAGATCAAGATAGTGTAGATTGAGCAGATGCCATGCTGGAGTCATGAGGCTAGAGAGAGTGCAGGGAAGGGAAGGTAACTGGGACCAAGATGAGCCTCCTCATTCAGAGGAGAAGTTTTCAGGGAGGCAGGAGAGAAACCAGGAGACCAAACACACCAAGAGCAGAAAGCCTCCGCAGTAGGAGGCAGTGGTCAAGTGTAGCGAAGGCTCCCAAAAGACTGAGAGGTGAGGACCACTGGATTTGACAACCTGATAGTTGCCAGAGTTCCAGCAGAGTGCTCTGGGGGTGAGCCTAAACTATCTCAATATCTTACAAGTTCTCCACGTGATCTTCCCACAGGTGAAAAACATTGAATTAGGGGAACAGAGACCAGGACATTTGGATGATCTGCAAGTCTAGGAGAGAATGGCTGCCACTCTAGCAGAAGTTCCTAGTGCTACCAGCTCTGGGAATTCTTTCTCTCTTAACTTGTAATAGATCTACAAACCAATTCTGGAATTTACCAAGTATGGAGTGCTATTTATAAGAACTCTAAATCTAAGAAGGGGGTATTTTGCAAAGTAAATAACATTTCCAAATGTATTTATTTGTATATGTTTTGAGTCTGAATCTCAATATTGAGTTTCATAAATCTCTATCCTCACTCATCCACAGGAAGACCTCTGGACTCTCCTCTCTCTCAGCAGGTCTCCTCTTCCGGCGTTGTCACAAGGACCTTCTTGAGGCCTTTTTCATCTTTCCACACAGTGGGATTCTGGCTTTTAGTTCTGTTGGGAAATAGGAATGAACTAGCCATTCTATGTGTGGGGTTGTTTGCTTCTCAGCTAAAATAAAGACAAGAATGAGTCAGCCTGTTCTAACCTCTGGGATCTCCCAGTCCTCCCAGTGACTCAGAGGATGGTCTGTTAATTGATAACTGCTCCTCCCAGGAAGTTGGTAGCCCCAGCCTCCCCCTACCGGTCACCAGCCCTGATGTGCTCCCATCAGCGAAGATAAGGGGAGGTAAATCAAGGAAGATCGGCTAAAAGTGGTCCAGCAAAGAGGATGGGAGTCAAAAGATTCAAGAGGCTAAATTGGTTTCTCATTTGTTGGTGGCCTCAATTAGACCAACAAAGGGCTCTGTGTCCCTACATGAAAATGGAGAAATCATAAAAACTACAGAGAGATTCAGAAGGCATCCAAAAGGATGAAGTTAATTCTCTCTGGAATAAGTCTGGATAGAGACACATTTTGGAACTTTTCTGTGCAAAAGGAAGAATGCTCTGGGGGATGGTTTTATCTTTGAGGATTGTTAGGATAAGCTGTGGTCTGAGCAAGGTTTGGTGGAAGGTAGAAGAAGATGGAGAGACCTCCATGAGATAAGGGGCAGGTTCAGAATCCAGGGCTGGGGCAGGAGGTCACATGTAAGGAGGGCTGGCCAGTAGCAGGGGCTGGAGTGACCAGTGAAAGGCAGGGGAGGTTGACAAGTAGGGACACCTGGGGGGTTACCTTTGGGGACATCGAGCACTTGGAGGAAACCCAGCATTCCACGACCTTGGTTTTGGCACCTGTGAGTTGTGGGCTGTGGTTTTCTTCTGTCTACTTCATGGCCTCTCTGCCTCATTCTCTGTGTTCTTGTTTATTCATTCCCTCCCCCTTTTCTCTCTTGCTCCTTCTCTTCTCCATCAGGAAGCAGTGAAGATAGCCCTTGCGTGGGTTGAGTGCTTCCTGTTTAGATGGTATGTGGCATCTGCTTCTGGAGCAGCCATCAGCCCATCCTGTTTACTTATTTCTGACACAGAAGGTTGTGGTCAGAAAACCTGTCCACCATGGCTCCTGTGGGGGGAAGGCAGGGATCAGGACACTGACACACATGGGCATACACACTCCTGCCATGGCCAGGTCTGTCTGGCTCACCAGAGCCAAGGAGGTCCAGGGTTCTCCATGTTTCCATGTCTGGGACATTCTTCAGGGCCAAGTTTGCCTCTTGTGGTGCTGACATCAGTGGCCCAGCATGGCTCAGGGGTCAGAAAAAAATGTCCTGAGTTAAGTTGGTTCACAGTGTGCAGCTCTTTGAAGGGTGGGGGACATCTCTGAATCTAGAAGGGGTGTGCCTAGAGGGAGCAACTGGTCCAGTGCTCCTATTTTGCACTGGGGAGGAAGGCAAGGGACTTAAGGAATCAGTATCTTTTCCACATTCTCTCTCTGCTCTGCTTCCCCTGTTTGAGTCTCTCCTTAATTCGTGTGATTTGCGACATACTCCTTGTTTGCTTTTTCTTGGTTTTCTGTGCAGTGGCTACTGTCCAGGGTTGGGCTGCAGGTGAATGAAGTTTTCTGAATTGGTGATATGGATGAGGTAGAAGCAGGTGTGTGGGAGAACAGATGCGGGTAGTGATGGACATTTAAATAGAGCCATAGGGAGACCTAAGGCAAAAAAGATGGTGTTCTGTTTTCAAGGTGTTCTTAAACTCTGAGATAAGGACCTGAACATAACAAAAAGTGTCAAATAAAAAACTGGGATATGAGCAAACCCACATAAATAGAAAGTCTAGTTACAGGGCCACTGATGTTCTGATGAAGTTCTTGGAATTCCCTAGGCCAGCTGGAGATTTCCAGGCACCTGATCTCCTGGCCTGATTGCATACCAAGTACGAAGATGAAATGCCAGATACCTCTGGTTTCTTCTAGGCAGGAGAATCTGTTCCATGCCTCTCTCCTGGTTCCCTTGGTGGGAGAGCAAAACATATACCCAAACCTGCTGCAATGGTTGGTGTGATTTTGCAAGGAGTGTTATTTTTGAGACAGCAAAATAACAATAAATAAATAAATAAATAAATAAATAAATAAATAAATTTATTTTAAAAAAGGGTTGGGGATGTGACTCAGTGGTAAAGTGCCCCTGGGTTCAATCCCTAGTACACCACTTCCAAACAAAAGTATTCCTGGGGGCTCCTGCTTTGTGGTAGGTTATCTGCAAAGATGGTATAAAGGATTCCTTCTAAGTTTGTGTGCATTTTTGTTATGGGGTGCATTGTTCTTCCCCTGAAAACATAGTGGTGTAGTAATCCCCCATACCTCAGAGTCTGATTATACTTGGAAATAGCATTTTTTACAGAGGGGATTAAGTTAAAATGAAGTCATAGGGTGAGCCTTAATTCAATGTGACTGGTTTCCTTATAAGAAGAGGAAACTTGAGAGCTAGAGACATGGAGAATATCACGTGAAGATGACAGCAGAGACCAGGGTAATGCTGAGGAAGACCATAGATTGCTAGAAATCCCTCAGAAGCTAGGAGACAGGTGTGGAACAGATTCCTTTTCCTAGAAGGCACCAACCCTACCAACACCTTGATCTTGGACTTCTGCCCTCCAGAACTGTAGTAAGTTTCTGTTGTTTAGGCCATCAAATCTGTGGTATGAGGTCCTTAGGAAATATGCAGCTCCACTTTTTTCTATCAATAGGTGGACTTGATTTACCCTCCTTTTGAATCTGGGCTGGGCTTTTGACTTTCTTTAGCCATAGAACATGGTCAAAATCATGATTTGGCAGATCTGGGCCTAGGTCTTAAGATGCTTGGTAGATTCCTTTGTCATCTTCCGGGAAACCAAACTGCCATGTTGTAAGGAAGTCTGAAGGCTGGGCCATCCTGCTTGAGAGGTCCTATGGAGAAAGAAGTCACTTTAATTCCAACCCCAGACAAATTTCCATCGAATGTCCCTAATCAACATCATTTATAGCACAACTGTCCAGCTGGGTCTGGTCAACCCAAAGAATTGTGAGAAATAAGTAGCAAAAGGCAACTGAAACATGCATTTCATTTATTGGCAAGTGGTTTAGCACCTCTGCCACTATTGCCACTAAAGTCAGATACCTCCATTTTCTCTCTTTTTAGCCTCCTTCTGGTGGTTTCTGGGTGGTGCCTGGTTCCTTATGTTGCTCATTTCCACATGCAAATTTTCGACGATGCATATCATTGGCAGGGCTTGGATGTTGCCAGCATTATTAGAAGACTGGAAAAAAGAGTTTCTGACTTGGAGTACAGGTGGGAAGAAGGATTCATGAAATGGAAAGTTCCCCAAACACAGAAGAATGTTCAAAAAGTATTGGTACCCATGAAACATAATGAAGGTCTTCAACAATAGGCAATACATTTTGGAGGGAATTTCCAGTGTGTGCTTGGTATATAGCTCTGGGTCCATTCACCATCTAATGGTAAACAATACCCTGAAATCTCTCTCAGTTCCAGTCCACATGGTTTAGATGGGATTGGCTTTAGTATGGGTATGCCATTCAGTCTGAAAGTCACAACCTCAGTGATTGGTTTGTAGATGGTACATGAACCAATCAGAGCCAACTTGGTATAATTTGGCTTTTTGCCAAGAGAAATGAGGACTTGGGCTGTGAGAATCACAGCTAATTTACAGCTATAAGAAGCAGAAATGGAGAGATGGGGAAGAGAATATCAAGTCTTGATAATTTTTGAGTCTCTGGGTCCCTGAATCAGTCATTCTATTGGAATTTTCCATTATATGAGCACATAAATTTCCTGTTTGCTTATACCAAATTAATTCGTTTCCTATCATTCACAATCCATCCAATCCATATTAATAATCTTATTTAATGTAATAACTCTTTGGAATAGGTGCCATTTATTAAACTTTCAGGTGGGCTACAATGGAGGCAGAATTCAAACCCCGGAATCTAACCCTGAAAATTCACTCACCAAAGTTTATTCTGGCTGGGTATGGTGGTGCACTCCCAGCAGATCGGAAGGAGGAAACAGAGTATCATGAGTTCAAAGCCAGCCTCAGCAACTTAGTGAGGCCCTAAGCAACTCAGCAAGACCCCATCTCTAAAGAAAATAAAAAAAAAAGGGCTGGGATGTGACTCAGTGGTTAAGTGCCCCTGGGTTCAATCCCCAGTACCATAAAAAAACAAACAAAAACTCTGTTTATTCTGCTCTCCCTGGTGACAGGGAAGAATTCATGGTGGAGGGGGATGTTTAACCTGACATGTAACTCCAAAGGGGTATAGGAGTTTGTGGGGAGTGGTGGGGAGAAGGAGCTTCCAGGTGAAGGGAACAGCTATAAGGAGCAGAAATGGAGAGATGGGGAAGGCCTTTCTGCTGAGAAGAAACCTCATCTGAAATTGAGTTACCCCTGATATGAAGCCTGTCCCCAAGTGGTTCCCTCTTGCAGGGGAACATCAAACCTCATTTCTGCAGGGCCACCCTCCTGGCTTCAAGCATTCTGATCTGTACTCTGCCCTTGGGCTTGTTCCTTGGTATGTTCCCCCAAGACTAAGATGCAGTCGGGATAGGGACCTGTTTCCATCAAAGGCTTGTGTTCCTTGGATGGGTGTCTGGCAGTCCAGGGTTAAATAGGATGAAATTTTCAAACAAATGTTCCCCTCCATTAAACTAGGAAGAGTAAATCTATAGGAAAGCAGTCCTTGCAGAATCTCAAATAGAAAACAAATAATTTCCAAATAATTCTGATTTTTTAAAGGAAAAACAAGTGAGCCACATATTTATCATTTGCTTTGGCTTTTATTAAGTCGGTCTTCTAGCACTGAGTCACAGTAAAAAAAATACTTTTTCATTCATATATGATTTTTTTGATGGGGGGGCGGATCCTGGGGATTGAACTCAGGAATTGAACCACTGAGCTACATCTCCCCCCCCCCCCCCCCCCCCCCCCCCCCCCGCACACACACACACCTTTTAAAAAATTTGAAACACACTCTAGGTTGCTGATGCTGGCCTCAAACTTGTGATCCTTCTATCTCAACCTCCAGAGACGCTGGTCATGCAACACCAGGCCCAGTAAAAGATACTTTCTTAAAAAGGTCGTCACTTCTGCTCACAGTCCTGGCCTGTGAAAGGACAGGCTGGGATTTGAGTGCCGGCCCAGCCATCTTGTTTAGGGTTCGAGACTGATGCGTGGCAGTTTTCCAAGGCGGTGGTGGGGTGGGATGGAGGGTTGAGGTCAGAGGCGGCCCTTGGAAACTAGCCATCTGACTCCAGTTAAGATCCCTTGCAGGGCCACAGTAGTGAAAGTAGAACCCCGAGGGAGGAGAGGCGTACCCTCATCTTCAAAGGTCGGGTCCTAATTCCTTGGGTTAACCAAGGTAGGTGTCCTGGCTCTGATGGTCGCCCCGCAGACGGCCTCGGCTTTGCGTTACGCCTTGCACGAGGCTGGGCCGGCTACTTTTTCTTTGGGGATGAGTGAGTAAGTTGCAGCAATGCTTGAACCAAGGGGTGTGCGCCCAGGTGGCAGCGCCGGACGAAGTAGCGGCACCTCAATCCTTGGCTTCAGTGGCCTTCGACTTCCCCGCCCCCGGAGGGGCGGGCCGGGGGCGGAGCTCGGCGCGTCCCTGCCCGGAGGCGGAGCAGAGGGCCGGCCCGAGCGGACCGGGCGGGGTGGGCCGGGGACTCGAGGCGGAGCGGGGCCCCACACAGGCCGCGGCGGCTGGCTCGGGCCCCTACGGTCCCGGCGGCGGCTGGAGGAGGAAGCCAGACGGCTGGCGGAGGAGGGGAGGCGGAGGAGGCCGAGGCCACTAGTCGAAGACTCACTTCCCCGGCTCAGCAGGGAAAGGTACCGAGCACCCGCTCCCCGGCCCGGCCCCCAATCTGCGCTGGCGTTGGCAGGGGCTGTGGCCGCTGCGGGAGGGTGAGGGGCCCGGAGCGGCTCCCTAGGATTCTGTCGGCCCGGAGCTCCGGTGGCCAGCGGGGCGCACTGAATGAGGGCTGGAGTGCGCTGCGTCCCTGGAGGCTTGCGGAGAGCGGTGGGCGCCGCGCCCCCTGGCTCCGATGGGGGAAGGTAGTGTGGAGGAAGGTGGCGGCGATCCTGGGGCGGGGGCTTCTCGGGCCGGGCGCCGGGAGGTGGAGGTCAGGCCGGACCCGCCGGCTGCGTGCTGGACGAAAGCCCCTGGGGAGCCGGGCAGGAGCGCTCCCTGGGCGCAGACAAAGCCGGGCGCGGACGCCGGGAGACTACTCGGGCTGCCTGGAGGGTGGGCGCTGGGGATAGAAGAGAAAGCTCCGCAGGGACCCGGGGAGAGGCGGGCCACCCTGGCTCCTGGCTCCGGGCAGCGTCCAGGTGGCCTCCTTGAAGGGCCCGGGCGGACTGCGGAGCAGCTTTCTTGGAAGGGCCAACTAGGGGCTCACGATCTGCGCGGGGCTTGGCAGGAGCCAGGTTCGGAAAGGGGTAGGGTGTGTTGGAGTGCTTACTTTGTCTGGGACGGGGGAGTTGAGGAAAACCACCGCCCTGAATTGAGGCGGAGGCTCTTGTAGAGCAGGTGAGGGGCCCACGGACTCCCTCGGAGCTTGCAAGAGGAGGGGTAGTGCCCCAAGTGATAAGCGCGGTGGGTGGCATGTACAGTGAGCTGTACCCACAGGTTGTTTGCAGAACCTGTTGGTCGTAGCACATTACGTTCCAGTCCGTGGGGGCAACTTGGCTGTGGTTGGGCAAACAGCAGGTGCCAGGGCTCAGAGGGACTGGGCATGAATGGAGGGACAGGTAGGCGTGCATCTGGTGCTTCTCTGAAGGTGTGTGTAGGGTAAGCCCCACATTTGCATTCCGTTGCTTCTGTCCCCTTTAAAGATTGTTATTCAGCTAGGAGCATTCAATTCCTGAATTCCAGGCCCGTGAGCCTCTGGCTCCAAGATCCTTTCGCTGTTGCCCATCCCTCAGTTACCTTCCCTCTTCAGTGTTAGAAGTGGCTTCTTTCCCCTTGGGTCATTTCTTACACTATAAGAACAGACTTTGCTGCCTCTCCCATTTTATAGTCCCCTTTTTGCCTTGATCTCCCTCCCCCTTCAGCTAGGACCCACTTCTCTTCATAGTGGAACTTCTCTGGAGAGCTGACTATACCTGCTCCTTTAGAGCATTCCTTCTGTTTTGCAGCCCACTTGACTGGGAAACTTCCCTGAAACTGCAGCTCATGCAGTCAGGGCTTGTTCTTTGCACACCCCTTCCATTCTCTGCCCACCTCTCTCCATTCTCCTCCTAGAATCAGTGTCCTTCTTTGACTTCTGGTTTTCTTTTCCCCTTCCTGGCTGCCCCTTCCTTAGTCTTCTTCTTCTCCTCCTTCTCCTTCTCCTTCTTTCTCCTCCTTCTCCTCCTTCTTTCTTCTTTCTTCTTCTTCCCCCTTCACTCATTTCTACATGCTGTAGGCTCTACATGCCCCAGTCTCTGTCCTCAGTCCCCTCCTTTCTCCTGACTCCCCAGCTTTGCTTTCCCCTTTGTCCCCTCTATTCACTCTCCCTTGCCCCAGTTTTCATTTTTTCCTTAGGATTTTAAAAAGCAAGTATTAATTCATAAACACACAGATCTTACATGTTTTCATTCTCATGATTTTAAATAGCTGATTTTATCTTGGGCCCTCTGTAGCCACCTATCTGATTTATGATGTTCTGGTTGACAAAAAACTTAATGTGGATGAAACAGAACCCAGACTGCACTCCCCAGATATGATCCTCTCCAGGTCTTTTGAGTGTTGCTTAGAATCTATTATATATTATGTATTATATTATATATTATAAGGCATCAATTCCTTCCTTTCCCTCTTTTTCCGAATCCAGTCCAAGAGGAAGTCCTTTTAGTACTTTCCACAAAATCTAGATCAGTCCTGTTCTCCATGCTCTGACTCCTTGTTACCACCCCAGGTAACTGCCCTAGGCTTCCTGCCCCAGGCCAAGGCATCTTTTAAGTCTTGTCTGAATGCTATAGTAGCAGAGAGTAGCCGCTAATGGGCTAATGGGCTAATGCTTTTCCCATCTGCATGTGTCCTCTGATCTATTTTAACAAGAATAATGCTGAAATTTTTTATTATATCACCTTATATCTCTAAAACCATTGATGGCTCTCTATTACACTTGAATAAAATCTCAAAACTTTCTCCTGGTCATTCAGATCCTTTGTGATCTGACCTTGCTGACCTCCCCAGCCTTATATTGACCACTATCTCCTTGCATGCTCCCTGACAGACATCTGAATCATATCTGTCTGTCCAACAGCCTAGGCATTTTCCTGCCCCAGGGCCTTTGCTTGCTTGTGCTATCTTCTCTGCCTGAGGATTTTCCCAGTGCCCTCACTGGGCTGGCTGTGCTCCTTACTTTTCAGGTCTCATCTTAAATATAACTTCCTCAAATGCCTTCCCAGTATAGGTAGAGGGCCCTCTTCTCCTGTAATTCATTATAGTATCTGGTTCACTTTCTTCATTGTATTTATCAGAGGCCATAACTGTTACAATTGTCCTAACTTTGTTAACTTGATTTTGTCTGGCTTCTAAGACTTTGTCTGGAACTTGGTCTGAATGGCCTGCTGCTCTATCTGGAGCATTGAGCACAGGGCTTGGCATGTAACTGATGCTCAGGAAATCGGAGCCAGGTGGGAAGGATGGGACTGGGCAAAAAGAGATGGATATTGCAGTTAGCACAGGAGCCCCTTTAATCTTCAAGCGGCTTTGAGGATTTTATTTTTGTTCCTCAAAAGCAGTTGTGCAAATTGCTACAAGAATCTGAGAGAGCAAGTGGGATGTGAAAAAGGGAAGTAGAAGTTGGGTGCAGTGGCACATGCCTGTAATCCCAGCAGTTTGGGGGCTGATGGCAGGAGGATCACAAGTTCAAAGCTAGCCTCAGCAACTTAGTGAGGCCCTAAGCAATTTAGTGAGACCCTGTTTCAAAACAAGAAATTAAAAAAGGGATCAGGGATGTGGCTCAGTGTTGAGCATCCCTAGGTTCAATCCCTGGGGGTGGGGGAGAAGTAAAGAAAGTACAGGTGGCTTGAGGTCAGACTTCTACACCTTGGGGCGTTCCAGTGTGTGGAGTCTGTGTGGGTCACTGTGGGTTGAGGGTAAATGATTTCCTTTGCTTTATTTGGTGGAAATCTGGGCTGGTTCATGAAAACAGATTTTAAGTAGCTGATTTTATCTTGGGCCCCAGCCACTCTCTGTAGCCACCTATCTGATTTTTGTCCCCTCTATTCACTCTCCCTTGCCCCAGAAGGGAGATTTTCCATTTCTGGAGAGGTGTACAGCCTGGGCTTCATTTCAACCTATACCCTTGGGTGGCTGCTGGGTGCTCAACATAGGGGTCAGGGAGTTGGAGAGGAAGAAGAAGCTGGGACTATGGGGGTCTCTATAGACTTTTTTTTTTTTTTTTTTTGGTGGTCGTGCTGGGGATTGAACCCGGGGCCTTGTGCATGACAGGCAAGCACTCTACCAACTCAGCTATATCCCCAGCCCTCTCTGTAGACTCTTACCTTTCTACCCATAGCTCTCCTGTTTGCATGGATGAATCATGTGACTGGTACTCTCAGAAAGGAGGATTGAGAGCCAGGGGACCTCAGATCTGGGTAGGAGGAGAGCTTAGCCTTTGACAAGGGAACTGGGGATAGATTGAAGTCACACCACAAGTTGAATGCTGGAACTCAGCGCTGGTGATTTGGATCCGGGGTCAGGCGGGCACACTTAGGAAAGGCCTTGAGCTGGAATAGGTAGGAACAAGGAGGCCATCCTGGGATGGAGAAATCTGGCAGAGACCAAGAGGCTAGGATGAGGCTCTGGTATGCTCACTGGGTGTCAGGCATTGTTCTAAGGACTTTGCAAAATTAACTCCTTTAATCCTCTTACCAGCTCTGTAAGGTCAGTCTTACTTCCGTTTTATAGATGGGCAGACCGAGGCACAGTCATACAACTAGCAGTGATGGTGTGTGTTCTAGTACACTCTGCTGCTTCTCTCATGCCTCTCATAAATGTGCCACCTGAGGACTTCTGAGCAAACAAAGGGTTTTTCCTGACTCCCCGAGGTGCCTGGCTTGGGGTGCTGAGGAGACAGGAGAGAAGTCATATCCTCTAAGGTGGAAGGGATCCTGGTGTGAAGTAGGTGAAAAAATTTTCTGCTTCATGTCCTGCTTTTTCTTCTAAGAGGGGCTCTGAACCCAGCTCACGTAGTTGGGCATGATGCATACTGTGATGTCAGGGTGCTGTGGAAGTCTGCTGCTTTAGGTCCAAAAACCTGTTAGAATGTCACCTCCCTGGGTATAGCATTCCTTCTTTGTTGTCTCTTAAAATGCCTGGAGAGGACAGGGAGGTCAGGTAGGGTCTCTGCAGATAGCTGGCCCATTTGGAATTCCATCTAGAATGCTGTTAGGTAGAGCTTCAGGCTTGGCCCTGGGAAACCTGGCTGGAGTCTGAGTTGGACTGAGTTGAATGTGGGAACAGAGTTGGGGGAACAGAGAGATGGAAACTAGAAACAGCTGTTTGCTCCAAATTCTGAGCCTCAGAGCTTTGGGGATCTGCTCATCTGTCTGAGCATGTCTTGCCAGCTCCACGGGAAGAGAGGGTCTGTCAGCATTCTCTTCCGCATTTGGGGAAACTGAGGCACAGGGCAAACATATTATCGAAAGCTCACCAGGCCCCAGGGTTGTCAGTAGGCCCGTGGAGGAGGCCTTTCCATAGCACCTAAGTCCTTGTCCACTGTGTTAAAGGGAAGGCTGTGGCAGAGCCTCAGGTGGGCAGGCTAGAGCTGAGGGCAGACTTCCTGACAACTGGGCACTGGACCTTGTTAGCTGTCATTGGCACCTGGTGCATCTCCTGAGTCCCAGCCTGGTATTCAGAGCCAATGAGGACAAAGGACATGGTCCCCACTCTCCAGGAAATAAAAGTGAGCTTGCCAGCTGTGATATAATGAGTTGCAGTTCAAACTAGCTTCCTGAAGGAGGTGGTGCTTCTGGGTGGCTGTGCTGACAAAGGAGGAATGGCATTCCCAAGGCAGAGGGGGAGCCCAGACCTGGAGAAGTGGGTTGAAGTTAGGCTGGGACAAGCTTGACTGCCAAGCTGCTGAGTCTAGACTTGTACTAGGCCCCAGGGAGCCATTGAAGGTTATAGGTTGTGATTGCCATGACTTAATTAAACGGTGGTCTATAACAGTGCTTCTCAAAACTCAAACACACGCGCATCACCTGCGCAGCTTGTTAAAATGCAGGTTGGTCCTGTCTGATTCAGAGGTCTGGGGTGAGGCCTGAGACTCTGCATTTCTAACAAGCACCTGGGCAGTTCAGTGCTGCTGGTAGGGGCCCCGATTTGTGTCCTGAGGATTTAGACTGGAGTCCTGAGGAACCTGTGCAGTTCAGGCGGAACTTGGAACAGGTAAAGGGGATCATCTCAGTTCCTCTGAACCACGTTGGGGAGGTGTAGGGAGCTGCCTGTGTGGGGATTTGGGGGTGCAGGTGAGACTTGGGGGAAGGGCAGAGAAGAGCATAGTAGATGCTGGGTGAGGGGCCTCTAGAGGTGTGAGTTCACTGGGAACCCAGGCTTGATTTCTAGGCTCCTGACTGGGAGGAGCTTCCAAGACCACAGCGGGTGTTTGGGGTGACTCTGTTCCTGGCAGAGTGACATGCAAATGACATGCAGGGCACCTTATCTCTGCCCACAGCCAAGCTGGGTGCTGCGCGTAGCCAATCTGTGGTGAGCACCCTTCCTCCAGCCAGGGTGGGGTGAAAGATTGGGGAAACAGCTGACTCTGGCCTCCAGCCCCAGCTGTACATCTCTGAAAAGCCCCTGAAGTCTCCCCAGCTGTGGACCATCATCCCTGGCATGTGCCCTGTCTGTTCCTCTGGCTGGGTGTGAATCCCGGGTGCTGCTGCTGATGGTCACTTGAGCTGCTGTTGGGGTTTTATCCCACTCTGGCTGTTCCCCCAGTGGACCTGGGCGTTGAGGGGCCTGGATGCTTCTCTCTGCTTTGCCCCTGGCTGGGCCCCTACAGGCAAGTGTCTGCTCTCCTTTGAGGCCTCAGTTTCCTTGTCTATAAACTGAGAGATGTTCAGTCCTGGGGGAAGGGAGGGATGTCACAGGGTTTGTTGGGTGGGGCACTGCATCTTCTCAGAGTGACAGCTTAACATATTTTAGTTTTGGTTTAATATTTAAAACTCGCATGCTAAGTAATGGAGTAGAAGAATCAACTTGCATGAATAAGCCGTCCAACTTGCTTTGGGGTTCTCCTAAGGCTCCTTGTTCCTCAGGCTCTGCACTGAGGTTACTGGTAGCTGAGGTCCCCCCAGACACTGGCAGGGGAGTACATTTTCTAGGAGGAGGTTAGGGAGGTCAGACATGGAGGCGGAGGTTCTGCTATGCTGGGTAGTGCCCAGAGGGTTGTCAGGGCAGGGGTTCACTTGCTCTCAGGCTCCCCAGGTGTCCCACCTGCCTCTTCAAAGGAGGTTAAAGCCAAGCCAGTCTTACCCGCTACCTCTGTGCCAGGAAGGGGTGGAGGGGGCAGCATTTCTCTGTCTGTTCTGGAAAACCTCAAGGGTTCTGGGGACAAATAACAGTAGAAAATGGCAAATCTATTCCATCTATGGGAGTTTACAATGGATTTATGAGCATTAAAGGCTCTGACAAGTCCTGTAGAAGGAAACCATTTTGTGTTTCCCAAACTGAGTCAACCAAGGAAGTCTTTTTTTGAAGACTCCCTAATAATATCTCACTGTCTCGGAAGACACCTGTTGGGAACAGCAGGTATTGAAGGATGCTGCTTGTTGGGAGACCACAAACATGGGTGATGGGCAGGCCCAGATATGCCAGGGAGGAAAGGAAGGATGGAGAGATGGTTTCCTGGGAGAGGTGGACTCGGTGACAGGCACATTTGGACAATCAGAGGAAGAAAAGGGCACTACAGAGGGAAGGGCAGGCTGGACAGTACCTGGGCCAGAGCCAACTCTGGGCTCTTGTGGTCATGGCTCTGCTTCACTGAGCAAGTGACTAAGGGGCCTGGATGGAACTATCAGATGTCCAGGACCTGGTGGTGACTGTGCCTGGATCTTCTGGATTCTGCAAGGGTCTCCTGCTCTATACCTCTCTGCTACCTCCCCTACCTACACCCTTAACAGCAGGGTTAAGCTTCTTGCCCCGAGTTTCCCTGTGCCTCAGTTTCTCTATTTGTATCACAGGGATAATGTCACCCTCCCCCTTTGTAGGGTTGTGACAAACACCAGCTGGCTATTGTTACTGGTGTGATTCAAGGATGGAGGTGGTGTCTCCAGGAGGGACCTGGGGAAGAGGATCGTCATCACAGACATGTGGAGGCAAGGTATAAGAAGCAGCCGAGAGCAAACTAAAGCTTGGGGTGGGGTCCTGGTTAGTCCTGGTCCTTGGGGTTAGAGCCGTCCTTAGAGGAGAAGGAGGAGTGAAGGCAAGGGCAGCCAGGACTGGCTCCCTGGAGGAGTGGCCTGCAGGGTGGGGAAGCAGAATGAGAACTCACAGGCTTGGATCTGGGAGTCTGAGGATTCTGCTGGGTATGGGTAGGATACCAGTGGCCTGCGGGCAAGAGGGAGGTGACAGGGACCTGCCTTCATTTGTTAGGCCACAGGGAGCCATTAAAAATTTTGGATGTGATCAGAGCAGTGCTTAGTGAGAAACGCGGCAGGGACATGCAGTGATGGCAGCAGGGGTGCAGGACCCTCTCCCCTACCCACCCAATAATAGTGGTGCTCCTTAAAGCATGGGAGGGGGCTGGTTGCTTATATGATCCTTGTCTTTAAATTCTTGATCATTTACCCAGAATGTTTGGAATCTTTCCCTGTTGCCTTCCCTGGGAAGGGTGTGGTCAGTGGAGGAGGTGGGAGGGGGGAGAGTTCCAGGGTCCCTGTCCCTACTGACCCCCTATCCCCGGGTCTGGTGGGGACAATCAGTGAGGCTACTCTGCCTTGCCCTTCTACGTCTGGTTTCCTTTGCAGTGTGAGGACTCTTTGTTCTGCAGCTCAGGTGAGGGGACAGGTGTGGCATTTCAAACAGTGTAGGAGGAGGAGCTGGGATGGTGCAATGTCAGGTGCTGACAGGCTGGTGTGGGGACTGACGCGCAACCTCGGAGAGGCCTAGGAGTGGATGCGCTGGGATCTTCATCCAGCCCCAGCTATGCTCCTGTGTCCTCCTTTGCCCCTTGTTCTTTCTTCCTCAAATAGGCGGGGGCCCAGGGCTCTCTCCAAGTCCAGGGGTGGAGGATGAAGAACAAAGGAAAACATTTGGGTTGAAGCAGAGTTGGGTGGCCTGGCTGTCCTGCCCTGCTAGGTCAGATCCCTGAATCTTCTACCTACTTCTTAGGGGAGGGTTTTAAGGCCCTTGTGACTTGAGACCAGGAGAAGCAGCACTTGGAAATGAGTTGGAATTTATTAGAAAACAGAACAAAGAACCTAGCCACCCCCTTGTCAACTGTGTGCCAGGCCCTGGAAGATACACAGTTTCTTGCCTTCCCACGTAGCCTGGGAGGCCTGGTGAGATGAGACACAGATGAGACACTGTCAGTGGCAGGAAATGGAATGGTGGGGGTCAAACTCAGGTTCTGGGACATCTGGCCTTATGCCCTTTCCTTACCCAACAGCTCTCTCAGAGTTTGTCCCAAGACTCTCACTTGGGAGTGCTGGCCCAGCTGCCTGTACTTCTGATCCTGGGAGTGGGGTGCTATTCTTTTCAGCTTCGAAAAAAACTAGACCCCAAGTCAGCTCGATTTTAGAGATGACTCAAGCGGGAAACACCCAGGACCACCAAGGGGCAAACACTGTTAGGAAAGTTTTCTAAATGCTGCCTTTCAGTGTTACCCACACGGGGCTCTTTTACTGTCTTTAATTTTGGTAAATTAATTTTAAACAACACCAGGCACAATACAAAACTTTGTGAGTTAAAGGTTTGGAGTCTAGGAAGTAACTCAAGGAGAGACAATGAACTGGACTATTACTGGATTAAAAAAAAAAAAAAAGTGAGGCCTGAGGCTTAGTATCTTATGGAATAGATATTGAAGTGCATTTTGTCTGATGGCAGGTTGTGGAGACTCCTGCAACCTCAGTTTCCTCCTCTGTAGCACAGGGGCACTGATGTAAGGATTAATTGAAATATTTCATGGGGAAGTACTTAGCACTATGTTTTTTGTAGCTCGAATGTGCTCAGTGAAGAGTAGCGATAACAATGATGGTAGAATGTTAAGAATGACCCTTTTTGACTTCAAAAGCTTGAGAGTTATTAAGTCTCTTTGAACTCAACAAAAGGGCTTGAAGAATGTTTATCATCCAAACTCAGCATCTAAACTCCGTAGGTGTTTTATGGATTAAACCTCAGGCCAGGGCCCATGTGTGCACTTTCTATGAACACCTTTCTATGGACACTTTCTATGAACACCTGGTTTTTCAGACCTTCTGGCACTTGCTTGGGATGCTGTGCTTCAGGCTGGGATGTTTTGTAGAGTCCTTTGGAGGCTGGTTCTGTGCACTTGTTAGGTGAGAATGGACAGGGCACCCTGAAGTCACTAGGAAGGGGCAATTTGTTGCCAGTGAAAGAAGTGACTGTCTATAGGGAATAAAAAATTAGTCTTTTTGAATTTTCATTTGTGCTGGCAAAAGTCATGACATCACATCATTGACCCTGTTTATGGGGAGAAAAGCAAGGGTGAAGGGCTGTGGCCTGGCACAATGTGGCTGACAAACCCAAGCCAGCACTATGAGGCAGGGAGACTAGGCTGGCCTGCAGCCCACCTAGCTAAGCATTCGGACCAGGAGGCAGGTGGCCTCCTGGTGGCAGCCCCAGGTTTTGGCAGTGCAGCTGGGGTGAGTCACCAGGCTTTGGGATGATTCTGCCAATCCAGAGTGCCTGGCACAATGTATTCAGTGTCAGTATGTGGGTAAGACAGGAGGGGTAAGACAGGGAAAGTACCAAGCCCAGGGCAGTCCCTGTGCCTGCCACCCTAGGAGATAGAGTGGGGACTTAGACCTGAGCAAGGGTTGAGCCCTGCTCTACCATTCCCTCTCTCTGGGTGGCCTTCATCCTGTCGGTGAGTTTCTCGGAGCCGGTTTCCTCATCTGTACAATGGGTAGCTAGCTATACAGTGAAAATGAAATAGTGCAGTGAATGAAGAGCCCAGCCCAGGGCCTGGCACAGGAAGCACAAAATGAATAGCAGTTTGCTTTGAGGTGCATCTGGTGGCTGGAGTTTTGGTGGAAGTTTTCTTTCTTTCTTCCTTTTTTTTTTTTTTTTTTGATCATGCATGCTGCCTGTGCTCTGTGATACACTGTGCTGTGTGGAGACTACAGAGAGGTAGTATTCCTGGAAAATGGTTTATGGTGAAAGAGGATCCCTCCTCCCCCTGCAAACATTCCTTGGACCCAGCAAACCTCAGACAACTCTGCCATTGCGGCTGTGAGGTCTCTTTGCAGTCAGGGAGCACAAGTCCCAGGCTGGGCCCAGTGGGGGCCCCATGGCCTTGGAGAGAAGACAGACTTGCAGGAGACACCCCCTCCCTGGAGCTGGAGTCAAGCACAGTTGGGCTTTGTGCAGAGTCACGAGGGGCCACCAAGGGGAAACTGCACCCCAGCTGAGCTGCTCCCACAAGCTTCAGTTCTTGTCAGTGGTTTTGAAAGAGTTGTGGAAAGTGCTGACTGGCTGTCCTCCTTAACCCCGGCACTGTGAGGCTGTGGCTGCTGGCAGGGAAAGGGGAGAAGCCTCAGGGCCCAGCCACCCCCTCATCTGTTAGCTCATACTTCCCAGGCGTCCAGTGCCTGATCTACACAAAGGGTGTATCTCTGTGCTCGTTTGTGGCGCTGGGGACACTGAATCACCTAGAGACAGGTTGGGTGCCTTCAGATGATGCCTGATGCAGGGGCTGGCTTGGGGAAGGTGCATGCTGGGTCCTATGAATGGAAGCCACCTAAAGGGATGCTTGCCCAACTCTGGTGATGGCCTTGAGGAGGGAATGGGGCTCAGGAATCAGGCCCATGGTGCCCACCTTGCACTTGTGGGTCCTGCACCAAGGTATTTGAGCTAGTTTTTCCTTTTTTCACATCACAGGCTTGTTGTGAAGTGCAGAGTGAGGTGGCCAGTTGACTCAGTTACAACCAGTCTTGGTTCCTCCCAGTGGTCATGACTGGGCACTCAAGTCATCCTGGCCAGCTCTGGCCCCCATATCCTGCCGTTCAGTAAGTCCCTAGGAGGTCAACACAGCACTCTCACTTCCTCTGTTCCACTGTCATCTATGTGAAGGCAGCCTTCCCTTACCTCCTTACATAGAGCGGTTCCCTGTCTCTCCACCCTGACTTCTTTTCTTTATGGCACTTGTTACCTGGACTTGCCAGGTCCTTTAGGGATTGGCTTCTGGTTATTGCTGTATCTGACAGCCTGATGCCTGCCCCAGAGTAACAATTGCTAAACTGCTTTAGATGTGGGAATAATCTGTCCCCAGCCACCTGCCCCTCTCCATTCTTTCTCAAACCTTGGCTGTGCTCACCTCCAGTCTTCTCAGCACCTGCCATGCCTGTAGACCTGGGTCCTTTAAGATGGAGCTGAGACATCTCCCCACCCACATGTCCTAGGCCTACTCAGATTCCACACCCAGCAGGGCGCAGCCCACGGAGGATGAAGTGCCCACGCTGTTTGTTGAGTGGCTGTGTGGCCTGCCTGCCTGCCTGCCTCTCCTGCTTTTTCTGGAGGGCTGAAACGCTGCCTCACGGCCTTGGGTGGGGGTGGAGGGTCTTGTGTTCTCTAGCGGGCTCAGGCAGTCCTGTCCTGTGAGAGTGCTGCGGCGCACACCTGTGTGGCTGACGTCTGGAAGCTCAGCGCGCTGTCCACGCCCCAGGGGTGGGGCTGGGGAAGGCCCTGCGCGAGGTGGGAGATGCCTCCTCCCTGTCTGGCGCTGGGACGCCGCCGACACCCAGGGCGGCTGCTGCAACTACCGAGGGAGGTCAGGTGAGTGCTGCGGCTTGGGACCTGGGGCTTTGGAGTTTCGGGGCCTTGCCAGGTGGTTTGGCCGCACTGGTCTCCTCTGTTGAGGGTTGCTCTTGTAAGTAGCGCCTGGGAGCCTTGGTGCTTGAGGCTCCCCTTCCTGGAGCTAACTCTCATCTTGGAAATCTGACTCCTTCCCCAGCCCACCTTTTTTAGATAGATAACTTTTTATACCCTCCTTGGAATTTCCCATGGCCACCCTTAGCACTGTTTATTCTTCTCATGAGTTAAGAAGCCATGAGCTTTAGGGCAGCCCTGTCTCTTTAAGTCATTCCTCTGTCCTCCTAGGGGCTAGTGGAGCTCTGTGCAAGACTGAATCCTGGGGGAGACAAAAATACAAATATAGTTTTCTCTGAGGACTGGTGAGAGGAAACTTAAGACCCAGTAGAGATCAGGGCAGGTGTAATGGTAATTCCTATTTTACAGATGAGAAAAAAAAAACTTTTTGAGAACACTCTGAGCTAGACCCCATCCCTGCAGCCTGATACTTCCCCTGTGGGAGCACCCCCTGAGAGAGGTTGGGCCTTGGGCTGGAGTGGGCCTTGGAGGCAGAGAAAGGGGAGAAGGATGTGGATATGCTTGGTGCATGAGCAAAGGCAGGTGAGGACACCTGTCTGGCTTCAGGTGTATTACAGACATGGAGTGAAGATGTCTTTGGTAGCCAGGCAGAGGCGGCATAGAGGGAGACCTCCAGCTAAACTGTAGGCTGGGGTCACCTTTGCCACTGCTACATAACACATCCTGACTATCTCTGGGCTGTCCTACAGTCTGCATTTGGAGCCTTCTTTAGAGAAGTGGCTACATGTTAGCATCATGCAAGGCCTAAAATAGTATCCGTATTTAGGTCTCACCCCAAGGAGTCTGATTTAAATGATGTGGTGTAGGTATGGGTTGTTTGTAAAAATCTCCATGTGAGTCTAACGTGCTGACTGGGAAGCAGTTCCTGTCTCCTGGACCTTATAAGCTGCTGGGCCTGGGACAGGCTCCCTGCCCACTGTACCTTAGTACTACATTTCAGAACAGAGTGGGCTGAGATCCTCAGTGGGATGGGGACTTCTGGAAAGAGAGTTGCTGACTATTAGTTATCTATTGCCAGGTAATAAAGTAGCCAAAAATTAGTAGTTTAAAACCGTAATGAACTTTTATTATCCTCAGGGTTGTGGTTGTAGCTCCGTGGTAGAACATTTGCCTAACATGGGCTGGATCCTGGGTTTAGTCCTTAGCAACATTCACATGTGCGTGCGTGCGCACTGTGCACACACACACACATGACCTCATTTATATAACATTATTATTCTCCATTAATATGGGTCAAGAATTGGGAACAGTTTAGCTGGATGGTTCTGGCTCAGGGGTCTCCCAGGAGGCTGCAGTCACCATGTGGCCAGCACTCTAGTCATCTGAAGATCTGCTTCTAGGCAGTTCACTTTTGCTTGGCAAGCTGGTTTGGCTATTGTGGGGAGAACTCAGTTCCTAGCCTGTGGGCTTCTCCATAGGTTGCTCCACAGGACATGACTATCTTCCCCCACTGTAAGTACTCCAGGTGAGTGAGGTAGAAATTTACCTAATCTCAGAAGTCACAGTTCATCATTTCTGCAATATCCTATTAGTTACAAAGGTAGGCTTGCGGGAGGAAGGGACTAAACTAGGGTATGAATACTAGGACAGAAGCATCATTGGGGCCATCTTGGAAGCTAGTGGCCACACAGGTTGTCCTAGAGTTGCACTTGCAGCTTCATAATCCTTGTCTCATTGGTCCAAGTGCAGCCAGCAAGGGGGATCCTAGGCTGATCCTTCTCTCCCAATGCCCCATTCCTCCTTTGCCATAGCAGTGTCCTGTGGGGTGGGGTGGGGTGGCTCTCTGAGGCCTGACAATCCTTCTGTGCAGTCATCTTGCAGGAGGCTCTTGGACCTCTCTACTAGTAGATTTATCCCATCCTCACCCACATATGGACACCTGGTCCTGTCTTCCCTGGGTTACTGCCATTAGTATACAGACTGGGCTCTGTAGGATAATGTAAGAACCATTGCTGCTCTGTGGCTGACTCTGGGGTAGGCACTGTGTGTGCATTGTCACATTCAACTCTCTACTGATGAGGAAATTGAAGCTTAGTTTTCCTATCAAATAAGTGGTGGAGATTCAAACCATTGATATTCAAAAGCAAGTGATCAGACCCCAGGATCTGCATGGAAACCACGGTGCTATAAGGAGGGGATAGCAATTCATTTATTTTATTCAATTGGGTCATCAAGTGAAACATAAAGAAGTGTGCTTTTGTTATTGTGAGAGAGAGATGTCTCTTCCTGGGATTTCCCTGGGGCTTGGGCACCTCAGAACTGGTACCCTTGTCTTGAGACTGGTTTTTCCTCTCTGGGTTTCAGCTTTGTCAGAGACCTTTCTAGGGGAGTGAATGGCTGTGAGCACCATCTTCTCTTGGTCCTCCTCTGCCTATAGTCTTGTCTGCCATCACCAAGGGAAGTCTTGCACCAACTTAATCACCAGGGCAGTGACTGGTTCTCTGATGTCTCTATACTTGTGTGGTTGATGGCTTCCTTGAGGGGAACTCAAGCGTTGTTGTGTCAGGCCCTTCTCAGAGGGAGAAAATCCAGATGGTCGTATCCTGAGAGTTGCTTAGAAAGCTTCAGGAGACTGGAGACATAGCAGCTGGTGGATAGGATCTGGGGTCAGGGCTGTCCTTACTCAGGGTAGGGGTGAGTGTCACCATTATATAGATGGGAAAAATGAGACTCAAGCACTACTCTTCAAGACCACATTGGTTAGTGGCAAAGGCTGCTGTCTGGGCAATTTGATCTTTTACGGAACTAGCCAGGAGTGGTGTACTTAGCCTATTAGACCCTGACATCGAGAGGGCATGGTACCTGGATGCCTCTGGAAGATTTGGGACTTGAAGGGACAGAGGTGTGTCCTTCTTGTGGAGAGGAGATTTCCTTCTTGGCTAGCCAGGACATGTGCACACAGACACACACGAAGATGGGAAATCAGGGTGTGGGGTGTGAGCAGCTTGAGTTGGAGATAGAAGCTAAGCTAGAGTGCTGAGTCAGTATTATTTGAAAGGTTCATAGGAAGCATTCAGAAGAAATGGAAACCAATCCCTGAACTGATGTATTGTCTGAACACAGTTCATGCACTAATTTTTGCTAAAGGTGGTATCTATGGGAGGCGGGGTTGAGGGAACTTTGGATAAAGCTGTTGGGGTCAGGGTATGGGAGGAAAAACTGCAGTCCCAGGCTCAACTCCACCTATTTGTCTCATCAAGGTCTCCAACTGAGGGTACCTTTATGTCCATCAAGAAGATCCTATCCTTTCTATGGCTTCTTCCAAAACGTTTTTCCCCTCCTCCACCCACAACTAGGCTTCTGGTTGAGTAGTCTCCTGGGCCTGTCCCTGCAGGGAGCTATACAATTACCTATTCCTCCCAGGGATGCAAGTCCTGGAACAATTAACCTGGGTTGTCTGCAGGCCTATTCTGCTTTGCGGAGCATCCTGGGAAACAGAGACCAGCCCAGGGTGCTCACCACCCACAGTGTGCCTCCTCGTCCTGCGTACTGATTCCCTGGGGGTGGAGGAGCATTTGGTTCTTGACCCATGCCCTGAGTTAAGGGCTGCCTCTGTCCTGGCAGCACAGGCCTGCCAAGGACTCCTGGCTCCCCTATTACACAACTTTAATAGGCTTATACAGCCTTTTAAAGTTGTGCTTTTAGGGACTTTACATATTTAGGGAAGAGATGTGGGTAACAAAGACATTGTTAGGTGCCAGGAAGAAAGATGGGGCCCTTTCCCTTTTTTTGGCCTGTGAGGGCCAAAGGACACTGCTAGTGGTTGGAGGTCTGTGGAATGAGGCACCTATGCCTTTTCTGGTTCATGAACTTGGAGTTGACTAATGGCTAACATCTCTGGTGCCCCCTCATGCTCAGTGCTGGGTAGGTTGGTCAGGATGAATCAGTGCCCTGGGGTTCAGACCGAGTTATTATTGGGAGGAGTCAATTGAGCTCAGGTTGTAGGGTACCTGATTGATGTCTGATATTAGGGTTGGGGCCAAGGCCGAGGCTGGGTTTTGAGCTCTCATCAAGATTGGGGTTCTTGTACATGAAAAGGAGTTCTGGGCCCTTGGAGAGGTGACTCTGACTTCCTATACTGGCCTTTTAAGGGATCTCCCTTCCTTCCCCTCCCACTCTGAGGTGGTCTTTGCAGTTGGCCTTACTGTTTACCAGTGCTATCTCATTTAATCCTCCCAGCAGTCCTGCCAGGTAGCTGGATTTTCTGTCATTTTACAGATGGGGAAGTGTGGAAGACTAAAGGAGGCTTCAGGTATCAGATGGGACTAAGTCAGGTGAGCCCAGGAAGCAGGGGACAGATGCTGTGTCATTGGGGGTGAGTTCAGAGGTGTTGGCCAAGTAGGGTTCAGAGAAGGACAGATAGTAGTCTGGGTGTCACCTGGAAAGCAAGGAAGATACTGAACTGGAGCCTTAGCCCAGGTCTCCAGCCTCCTGGGCCTGTGTTCTCTCCCTTTCCCTTCCTCTTTTGGGCTCAAAGACTGCCTGTGCTTTTTCCCCCAGTCTGGCTCAGTAATCCTGTCCCTTTTGCTTCCTCACTGGCCTGGATGAGGAGGCTGGGGAGGGTCTGGCTGGGAGTAGTGGGGGGGCCCTCCCTGGGGTGAAGGGGTGGGAGGAGCCTTGCTGTAGACACAGAGCCCCTTTGTCTGCACTGCTGTGCAAAGCAGCTGGTCTGGGATTTCTGGGCATTTTTTACATTGGAAGAATAATTGCATTGTCTGGGGGGACTTGAGAATCCAAATCTGACAGACCTGAAAGGCAGTCCAAAGATGTTCCCTGGGCCAGCCCCTGGCTTCCGTCCTTTTCCCTCTCCTTATGTTAGAAGCTTGAGGGAGAGAGGGGTCCCTCTAGGGAAGGTGAGGAGGCTGCTGCCCATAGGTACTCATTATATCTGTTGGGAGGACAGTATGAAGTCCCCAAGGTTGGTTGGGAAGGGTGCAGGTGAGTTGATCTTTGCTGCTGAGGGTACTCTGGACAGGTCTCCCATGAGCAAATGTGGGGGCTTAGAGTGTGGGGGAAGACTTCTGGTTGGAAGACATGTTCCATTTGGAGGGGTTCAGCTGGTATAGCCCTAGACCTCAAGGGGGAGGGGGTGAAGTGACAAGTCACTTCAAGTCAATTGCCCTAGGGCCTTACCCTTCTCCTGGAAATGGATGAGGAAATTCATCCTGAGGTGGCCCTGAGAAGAGGACAGGGCGCAGGCACTTGACCTATGTGACTTATGTTCAAAGGACCCAGGGATAGGCAGAATTCTATGTATCTTTGAGGAGGGATGTGGGTACAAGGGAGTCTGGCTCTTGCTGGCATTGTTTTTGTTGAAGTGGCCACTGTTAGGGTGAGGCTGAGGCGGGCTCCAACACCGAGGAAGAAGAGATGCCATAAACCCAGCTGGGCTGTTGGCCCTCCTGTGAGTGATCACTGGGCATGGCATGGCCATGCTTACCTGGGGGCCAGTCCAACCTGGAGCCTGGCCCTGCTCAGTGACCATATAGGGCAACAGCCTCACTGCTGAGACCCTAGGCAGCAGGATTTCCTGAGATGCTGGTGCTCTGAGGGCTGGCTGGGGGCTGTTGTAGCGCAGAGCCCATGTGAGGAACTTACAGTTCAAGGTGACTGCTGCTTTGGAAAACAGTAATGGAGCAGACCTGGGTTCAGCAACATAGCCCCACAGTGACATTCTGTGCAGTCCCAGCACCCACAACGAGGGCGCGTCTGTGCTAGGAAGACCCAAGCAACTTCTGACACATGGGAGAGAGGGTGTTTCCCCCAGGTCTTTAGGTTGGCCGTGCTGGGCTGGGAGGCCTAAGACTTTGGTGGAGGTGGGAATCTGTATGTTGGTATTTTTGGGGTGGGAATCAAAGCCAGAAAGGCCACCGGGGTCCAGAAAGTAAAAGGACGGACCTGCGAAGGCCTTCCCCGTGGCTGGCATGAGGTGGATGCTTGATGAATTGCTAATTCTTTGGTCATACTTGACTTTGTGAAGATGGGCTGGGGGATGGGGCGCTGGTGAAGTTCAGAGAAGAGGATGGGGGCCTTGTGGGAAAGTTGGGTTTGGAAATGGCAACAATTTGGGCTGTAAGTGTGACATGGCTTGTCCCAACTGGTAAGAAGGGTCTTTCACTAAGGATGCCTCAAGCTTTGAGTCTCAGGACTAATCAGTGCTCCAGTGATGCATGGGGCAAGTGCAAGGAGATGTACCCATTTCCCCTTCAGTTCTGGGCATTTCCCTGAGCGGCTCAGCAGGGAAGGTGTTAGAGACCAGGACTAACCATCTAACCATGTCTCTAGTATTTGCATAAGGAAGCACTTGTTGCAGGGTTAATTTCTGAGTGACAGTGAAACTGGGAGAATTCGGGGGTTGAGTGGAGGAGGAAGTGCCTTGGCTGTTATTGCCCACCCTGGTTTCACCTGTGCTCCTAGTCCTTATCTTTCTATGTTTGAAGACTCTGCCATTGGACAGGGCTTTCTTCTCTTATCTCTTCTTCCCCTGCTGCCTTCTGTCATCCAATCTGGCTTTTGGGGTAGGTCAACTCAGGGTGATGCTGACCCTGGGCAGCAGGGGGTGGCTGTGGCCTGTGGGTTAGAGAAGTGGTGGGGAGAGGCAGTGGGGCATTTTGAATGGGGGTAGAGGGAGGTACTCCTGTCCTGGCTGGCCTGATTTCTTGAAGTGCTGGGGCTTGGTCTGCTTGGAGACATGGGAGTCCTAATGTAAGCACTGGGCAGGATGCCCCAGTCCCCCACCCCCATTTTGCCATGGAAGCAGCAGCAAGATGGCAAATGCCTATTGCCCTGCTCTTCCCGCCTCCCCCTGCTTCCTCCTCCTTTCTCCTGCCCAGCTGAGCCAGCACTTTTTTCTTCTCTCCTTTATCTGCGTGAAAAGTACAGGGTGTTCTGTTTCTCCTGTGCATACAGATCAAGGAGCGGATGTTATTTATTTATTTCTTTACCCAAGGCGAGAAAAAGACAGGCAGGCACTGAGGACCATTTAAATGATTTTTCTTCCTCAATAAGGCAGTTTCTTATTAAAAAAAAAAAAAAATCCAAAAGGAGAAGATGATACAGACCAACAGAAAACAAGAAAACAAGTTGCTCACTACCTTCCCGTGCTGGAGACAAAAGAGCACCCAAAGGTTCACTCGAGTCTTTAGCATACAGTAGGGATTTCTGGATGTCTTCTCTCTTCTTTCATTTGGACCCATGGGATGATAAGGGAGGGGGACCACAAGGAACACTTATCTCCTTGCCCTCTGTGGGCAGTGTGGAGCTCCTTTGGCATTTGGGGGGCACCAGGTATAATGGGACTGGTCTAGAACAAGGCCTATGGAGGGCCAGGACTATGGGGTTAGCTGTGAGGGTCAAAGGTGGCAGGTTAATTTCTGAGTGACAATAAAATTGGAAGAACGTGGTCTCCAAGTACTTGTGTCACTTCCACCTGACACTCCACCTGTGATATCTTTGTGAATTCAAGGTTTCTGTGACCTGATGTGGGAAATGGAGGTTCTTTCTGCAATCATCTTAAAGTCAGGAGTGCCTGCCAGCATTTTCCATGACCATACCCAGAACCCTTTCCAAAACCAGTCTGCTTGTAATGCAGCTTCAGAACCTGATGAATTAGTTTCTTGCATGAGCCCCGTGAAAATGCTGACAGTCTTGTAGTAGTACTTAGGGCCTTATTTGACTGTCTCCACAGTGGACAAGCTGGCCATACCCTCGGGGAGGCCAGGAGGTCAGGTAACTGGCTGCCAGTTTCTCCTATCCAGGCTTCCCAAAGAAAGAGCTCACCTAGTCCCCTGGTTTTCAGAGGCAATACTCAGGAAGCCTGATGATAAATAGGATGACCAGTACCTTTAGTTTAATCGTTTAAACCCTGGACCCCTTAGCAGCTTTTCAAGATGCAGTTCCAGTGAGGCTTGAGAACCACTTCATCCATCTTACCCGCTAATGGTATAAAAGAAGTTACTTGCGGCGGGGGCAGGGGAGGAGGGGTGCTGGCAGGGGACCCCCCCAGTCCGGGGGAGCTGGGGGATGGGGGCGGGGCCGGCAGCGATGCCACGTCTTCGTGGGGTGCCCAGGAAGCGGTGGCGTCATTGCAGCTGGCGCTGGGCCCTCCGCAGCATGCCGCGTGTTTACAAACCTGACGCAGCGTCAGCGCTGGCTGGCAGACATCCGGCAGCATCATCTCTGACCCTGCCTGCCCGCCAGTCCCCTGGCGCGTGCGGGCGGCCACATCCTCACCTCTAAATTTAGACGGCAGGAAGTAGAACCTGGGGGAGGGGAGGGGAGGAATGACTTGAGCTAGCTCTGACCCCATGCATTCGGGAGGAGGAGGACTCAGCATCTCAGGGATCAGAGGAGAGGGGGGAATAGGAACAGAGGAAGGAGGAAGGAATGAAGAGCCCTGAGACCGCCTTTGGCCTCATCCCTTGGGAAAGCCCGGACACAGCCTCTATTGGAGGGGAGGCGGGGAGCCCCTGTTCCTGAAAGTGGAAACTGCCGGTGAGGGGTTCCGGGCCTCGGGCGCCACCTTCTGTCCCTTTAGAGAATCGGTTTTGCTCTGAGTGGGTTCATCTGAGTCTTTGGGTTTGGAGGGTGGTCAGGGTGTCCGGAATTCCGAGTGAGGAGGTGGTGGGTCATTTCCGTCCAGGCCCAAACGTTCTGTGGGCAGGTGGAATAGGTGGGGGTAAGTGCAAAGAGCAGCTTAGCAGCTTGAGTATATTTTGAAAAAGACTGCTTTTTGCTAAGATTGATAAGCAAGGACACCGTTCCAAGTAGAATGGAAACCTCAGTAGCCAGACCTTGGGATGTGCAGAAGGAAGTCAGCATGCCAGCCTTTGATCCATAGATGAGTGGATTGGAGGGCAGGGATGAATATCTGAGATAGACATACATACCTATAGTAAGTTATACTTTTTTTTTTGATATAGGGGATTGAACCCAGTGATTAACCAGTGAGTCTCATCCCCAGCCCTTTTACACTTTTTATTTTGACATAGGGCCTTACTAAGTTGCTGAGGCTGGTCTCAAACTTTCAGTCTTCCTTCCTCAGCCTCTCAGATCCTTGGGGATTACAGGCCTCCCTTACAAATCTTAAATGTACAAATCAGTGAGTCTTTATGTATATACTGTGTAATCATCACTCAGATCGAGATATGCAGGAAATTCTCTCCGGACCCTTCTTACTCATCTCCCCTCCCTTACAGTCTCTCTTCTGATCCCTGTCTTCACAGGACTTCCTGAACTTTGTGTAAATGAAGTCATACAGTATGTGCTTTTTTGTCTCTTGCCACTTGCTCACTGTCATGTCTTTTAGGTACATGTATGTTATTGCAAGTATCAGATAGTTCAGTTTTGTTTATTGCTGAAGAATATTCAGTTGGGTGAATATACTACATATAGTGCAATGTATGTATCTATTCTACTGCTGATAGACCTATGGGTTGTTTATAGTTTTCTTTTCTTTTTTTTTTGTTATTATAAAAAATCACTAGAAACATTCTTTTTTATTACTAATAACAAAGGCTTTATTGATTAGACTTCTCTTTTATCATTGCCCTATTAGTGTTTCCTTGAATTACTAAGAGCATCAGAAATGTATGTAGTACATTAAAGAATGAAGCAGTTATTAGGTAGAAACATTCTTTTTTTTAAAAAAAAATTTTTGGTTGTAGTAGGACACAGTACCTTTATCTTATTTATTTATTTTTTATGTGGTGCTGAGGATCAAACCCAGGGCCTCGCACGTGCTAGGCGAGCCCTGTACTGCTGAGCCACAATTCCAGCACTAGAAACATTCTTTAACAGATTTATTTGGTGGAATATACCCTGCTTCTCTTGGGTGCATTCTTAGCAGTGGATTGCTATGCAGTAGGAAGGGTCATGCTTAACTCTTGGTTATGGGTGACAGTTTTTTGTTTATACCATAGTTGCAGGCAGCTTCCTCTACCTGAGTTTATTCTGATGTTAGATCCTGGACACAGTTAGATTCTGCAACTTCTGCTACTCAAACCTCAGTGAAGGAACTGGAGTAGACATTGTTTAGGTCGAGGAAAGACCAGAAACAGGATCAGGACTGAGAGTATTGTCCCAGGACACCTCCAAATCCTCTTGATCATTCTGGGAATAGAGAGGCTGTGTCTTCTGGGGCAGATTCAGACACCCTGTTGGCCTCCCAGCAACGGCTCCTCTAGTCTGGCGTCTCTGAGCAAGCTGGCTTAGTGTAACTGTCAATTTGATGTCTGGCCTCTGGTGCCACAGGTCCTCATGGTCCTCCGTTTCCTGGGCTCCTTGCTGCTTTGTGGTGACTGAGGGGCTGGGTGGCTGGGCAAAAAAAATGTACCAGGAATAGCAGAGGCTTGATGGACACCAGCCTCGTGGCACTCTCTGGGGGGAGGGTGGGACTTTGTCCTTCCCACCAAATTGCCACCTCATTGAGACTGTGAAAGACTAACAGAAAGCCTGGATGAGAATTGAAGGGATGAGAGAGGGAGAGAGAGAGAGAGAGAACACAAGGGCACATGCCAGGCAAGAGTCAGGCAAAGGAGCAAAGCAGTGTCTATCCTTGTGTGTGCAAATATCCTGGACTTGGTGTGAGCATCCTGTGATCCGTGCAAGTATCCTTGGGTATGTGTGAGCATCCAGGGGTTGGTGTCAGCATTCTGGGGTTGGTATGAGCGTCCTGGGGTTGGGTCAGCATTCTGGGGTTAGTGTGAGCATCCTGTGGTCTATGCAAGTATCTTGGGGCCTGTGCAAATGTCCTTGGGTATGTGTATCCTGGGGTTAGTGTGTGTCTCCAGGATTTGATGGGAGCATCCTGGGGTTGGTGTGAGCTTTCTGGGGTTGGGACATACTGGACCACAGTAGCCATGCTTGGCTGCGCTAGTTCAGGATCAACAGCCTCATGGTCAATGTCTCTTGACTTTGGCTTTTTTGGTCATCTCCTCACTGGCCACTGTTTGCCTCTGCTTTGGGGCCTTTGGATAGGAAAGAGGTACTAACAGGTTTGGGATGGAATTGATGGATGTCAGAGGCTTAGGATGGGCTCCATTTCCTGGTGAGGACTCAAATGCATCGCCCTTTCTTTTCTTTATTCCCTTCCTTCCTCCTACCTTTATTTACTTCTTTCTCCTTCCCTGCATCCTTTAGAGGTAACTCTTCTTGTCCAGGTCTTCAGAGAGGGAGGAGTAGGACTCGGTCCCCTCTAGAGGACAGAGTGTGATGGGAGCCTGTGAGTGTCCCTTGGGGCAGCTGAGCTGTGACACTCCTCCTCCTAGGTTCCTAGAAGGCGAGTGCGGACGGTATGCAAAGTTGTGAATCCAGTGGCGACAGTGCGGATGACCCTCTCAGTCGTGGCCTACGGAGAAGGGGACAGCCTCGTGTGGTGGTGATTGGCGCCGGCTTGGCTGGCCTGGCTGCAGCCAAAGCACTTCTGGAGCAGGGCTTCACAGATGTCACTGTGCTTGAGGCTTCCAGCCGCATCGGAGGCCGCGTGCAGAGCGTGAAACTTGGTAAGCATTACCCCAGGCAGCACCTCCCTAGGTCACATTTTATTCTCTAACCCATGGCCCTGCCTGAAATCTCATTATCTTCTTCCTTAGGATACACATTTCTTCATATAACCTGTAAATATTTTCCAGAAGCTTCCTTTGTGTCCTTCACAGAGAGGGAGAAGGTGGAGTTCTAACATCCATTCTTGGAGAATGCTGGCTTGGTAGCTAGGATTCATAGTGTTCAGGAGGAAGGGGATACCTAGAGGCAGCTTGCTTGGTACTAGGTGGGCTAGTTTCTTCGGTGTTGCAAGAAGGGGAATCTGCAACTTCCTACTAGTCATTAATTTTTGAGTATGAATTAGTGTATCATTACTAAGAGAGCTAGTCCTAGGACAATAGAAACTTAAGTTAGCGGAGGTGGAAGGGATTTTGGGCCTTCTTGTGGGTGATGTGCAGGTCTTAGGATTGCCTGTAAAGAAGGTCTGTTCAGGTTTCAGATAAAGAGGACCCTAGAGAAAGCAGCCAAGTAAAAGACTTGATTTTGGGATGGGCAGATTTTACCAAGTCTCCTACAGAGTGGGGGAGATTGCTTGAAATGCAGCTGGAGGTCAGGGCTTCCCAGTCATTGTGGGGATCTGACAATGAGAGGTTAAGTGGGTTGGGACCATGAAGATGATCCATGGCAAGCACACATGGTGGCCTGCAGTGTGTGGATGAGCCCTCTATAGGGTTTTGTGTGTGTTTGTGTCTGTTCTACCCTAGTTGGCAAGGGCAAGAAGAGCCTGTGAGCTCACTTGCTCGGAGAGGAAGGTGGTCAGGCTTAGAACCAGCAGAGATTAGGACACCTGGGGACCCTCTCTCTTCTTGTAGAAGAATGAGTTAAGAGTCTTTCCCTAGAGCAGTGAATAGAAAGCATATGTAAAGTTTTGTCCCTCCTCCTCCGGCACACACTGTAGTGTCTGCTGGAAGTAGGGATGAAAGTACCATCCAAAGGACTTGTAAACCTGGGACAGCCCGTGGAAGTGCTGGGACTCTTTGCTAACACCCAATTGGTTGGCTGGCTGGGAGCCTTGGGGAAAGGCAGTCTAATTACCCATCTGGATGAGATGTTCAGGGTCTGATATAGAAACCGAAGACAAGGAGACAGATGGCCTAGTCATGGTAGCTGAGAGCTGAGAGCTAGAAGCTAAACGGTCATCATTAGCTGTAACCTGTATGAATCTTTCTCTGAATCTCAAGACCTGCCCCTTACCTACAAAGAGGCCCCAAATTCCCTTCCACCTCTGCTAACTAGCCTTCCTATTGCCTGGGGCAATTCATACTCATACAGGAAAATGCTGGTACAAGGTGGCACTGCAGGAGAGAAGGGCCGAGAAAGGCTGAGAGGATGATTGGGTAGGAAGTCTTGCTGTGGGGAAGGAGGCTGGGTATGCAATGATGGTGGTAGAAGTTGAGCAGATAGAGAGAAGAAGGGGCAGTATGTGTGGAACGATGAATGTGAGAAGATGGAGGTGGCCAGGATGGGGAGCACATGTTAGAGCAAGAGTATGTATAATTGTGTCATGTGTGCAGTTCCCAGGATACTAAATGTCTGTGAAGTTGGCATAGAGATGATGTCTGATGCCCTTTGGATGCATGGATGATAGACAAGGATGACAGAGACAGAGGGGCCAGCTGGAAGGGGGCAGGCAACATCCTCTGCTGGGGGCTTGCTCTGTGCAAAGCTTGGGGATAGAGGTGGAACACTGACTCTGATCCTGACCTTGAGCTTCTCTCCTCTTCCTGCTTTTGATGAGTATCCTGAGGCAGGAAAGGTGCTCTGTGTCAGGGCTGCCCAGTGGGTGGTGTAACTTGTAACTCCCTGCTGTGCCCTAGGAAGGGTTCAGGTCCCTCCTCAGAGTACTGGTAGCTTTCCTCTTCCATTGTGAACTCACAGCAGACCAGACTCTTGGAGAGCCTGAAACCTAAGGCTCTAGAGGAAGGTCAGTAATAGAATGACCTTAATGACCACTGGGTTGCCTTTGCAGGCAGGGCGTCAGGCTTTCAACTACTGGTGCTCTTCAGTCTGATCACTTTTCTTGGACAAAAAGACCTATACATTCCTGCTTTTTCCAGAGACGCCAGAAAATTCTATTTTGTTAGCTGTGGTATGAGGTTGCATTTTTCTCTTGTTTTTGGCATGTACATGTGTACAGGGCTATTTTTAGTAACTGCTGATTTAATTAGAAGCAGCCAAGGAAAGGGAAGGCATGAAAAAGGAGAACATGCCTAGTTCTTAGGGTGAGGGCTAATACTGCTGTATGTTATAATGTATTGGATAGCTATTGCTGTATAACAACATGCCCTCAAATGCAATGGCTTAAAGCAGCATCATTTGATTTGCTTAAATTCTGCAGGTCAGAAATGTTGGCAGGACTCAGGTAAGTGGGTCTTTTGCTGGATTTGCCTTAGCTCCCTCATATGGCAACAGTCATCTGGCAGCTTAACTGGGGTTAGTTAAGATATCTAAGATGGCCTCACCCACATGCTTGGTGGTTGGCATAGGTTTTTGGTTCCAGCATGTATCTCTAGTAGGATAAGACTGGTTCCCCCCACCTCCCACCCACTGCCCCGGCACCGTGGTTGTTACATTCTAGAGGGTGAGAGTAGAAGTCATGAGGTCCCTTGGCTCTGAAGCCACAAATATCACTTTCACCATATTCTACTAATCAAAGCAAGACATGAGTCCAGCCCAGATCCCAGGGGTGGGGAAAAGGACTCCACCTCTTGATGGGAGAAATGGCAAAGTCGTGTTACCAAGGGGCATGTTTACAAGGATAGGATGGTTTTTTTTGTGACCATCTTGGCAAGAAATTTACCACATATATCTTGAACCAGTGTGCAAAAACAAAACACCAAAAATGTTTCTATCCTCTTTGCATTGTTTTGACTTCTCTGGGAACTAAGTAGGGAAGGAAATGAATGTACCATGATCCTTGAAGCATTAGAAGAGGAAACTGAGGCTCAGGGAGAGAGACAGCATGCCAAAGTCTAGACTTTGACTGGAGGTAGAAAACAGAACCATTTCCCAGGGCTGTCCCAACTTGGACCCAGGAGTGACCTTCCAGCCACCTCAAATAGATACTCTAACCAGAGAATCTCTGCCCCCTGTGCTAAAGGATTAGAAGGCTTATTTCCCCCTGGAGATATGGTTTAGATTTCTCTAAGGAGGAATCTTTCAAACTGGAATGTTGGCCCTCTCTCTCCTCCCCATTTGGAGGGGGCCTTTTTCTATCTGGGAGAAGGACTTAGACCCTGGGGTGATGATGGTATTGAGTTGGAGTAAGGCTGGATGAGGATCTTGGTGCTTTACTTAACTTGGGTACCCAGGTATCCACAGTTTTCCTCCCGAGCAGGGAGGCGCCAGGGAAGAGGGACGTCTGGTATCTGGTGTTATTTTGGAAAAAGGTTGGACTGGAAATGGAGAGCCTTCTAACTGTTCCCATCCTGAATCATTCTGGGTGGCTCTTCTCTTAGCTGTAAAGTGGGTTTCACTGGGAACTTTTCCTGAAATCTTTAGTTGGTTTTCAGAGGACGCTGAGCCCTTTCTTGTCCTGTTCTTGAGGTTGGGAGGATTCCCTTGGAGGAAGAAGAGGAGGCAGTGTTCAGGCCCTGTCTAAAGAAATTCCTGCCCCTCTAAGGGCCTATTGTTGTTGCCATTAGGACACGCCACCTTTGAGCTGGGAGCTACCTGGATCCATGGCTCCCAGGGGAATCCTGTCTATCATCTAGCAGAAGCCAATGGCCTCTTGGAAGAGACAACTGATGGGGAGCGCAGCGTGGGCCGCATCAGCCTCTACTCCAAGAATGGGGTGGCCTGCTACCTTACCAACCGTGGCCGCAGGATCCCCAAGGACGTGGTTGAGGAATTCAGCGATTTATACAACGAGGTAAGGGCTGGTCAGGCAACAGGGTGTGGGGAAGGTGGGAGGAGTTGGGAGACCTGCTGGGATCTTCTGTGATCCTAGTTGTGTGTCTTTGCACACTGTGGGCCCTACCTTTGGAAAGGAAGGACAGTTTGAGAATAAAATGGAAATAATGAGTGGAGAGGTACTAGGCAAGTCATACATGATTAAATATTTCTTCTAAATGGCCTTAAACATCTTTTGTTAGTGTTATTAGTAGATACTTGGGTGGCAGTGTTTTTCTATGATTGTTTTTGGATAATCTTAAAATTTTATTTTCTAATTATTCACAGTACATAGCAGTAGAACTGAATTTATATATTGATTTTAACTTCCTTGCTGAATTAATATTTTGAATTTTAATAATATCTAGTTACATTATGGAATACAAATTAGTATATCTACTAATATACTAATTTGTATCCCATAATATAACTATTAATATACTAGTTTATATTCTATGAATATTTCTGAACTTTAGGTACTACATGAAAATGAAAATTTTGTCTTTTTTTCTTTCTAATCCAGAGTTGTCTAGTAGAACATTTTCACAGTGATGGATATATTTTAAATCTGCACTATCCAATAGGGTAGTCACTAGCCACATGTGGCTTTTGAGCACTTGAAATGTAGCTGGTATAACTGAGAAGCTAAATATTTAATTTTAAGTTGCTACAGGTGTCTAGTGATTACTGTATTAGGTGCATAGCCTCAGGATATTTTTCTTACCATATTGCACTGGTTAGTATCACAGTCTAATGTTAAAGGTAGCAATGGCATACATCCTTTAATTATTCAGGTTTTTTAAAAATTGTTAATGTTCTTAGTATCTTTCAGTGGTGCTGTGAACTGCACTGAACAGGCAAGGTAATGTATAGACCTTGTTTTCTGATAGCCTGGCATTTGTAATGTAATGACCCTTTTTACTCCATCCAGGACAGCAAATGGGCCAGCAAGCACCTTTTGTGCATTTTCTAATCTCATGCTTTGGAAGTCCCTGCTGAGTGGAGGACAGGGACACAAAGTATTTTCTCTGTAGGCACTGCCAGTATATTTTCTGTATAGTTCCTTGGTATTATGTGTTTTCACTCACTGCAGAGAGGTTGAATTATTAACGATCAGATAAGGACTAGTATTCTTCAAGGTAGACCTTCCTGGTCTACACCCTGATTCCCAGGCTATTGGAGTGCTTCAAGCATGGATGCTTTTTGAAAATGACTTTCAGGACCATGACCTCCCCCGACCTACCACTGCCCCAGCACTGGGGTTCAAGCCCAGAGACTAGCACATGCTAGGCATATGCTTTACCACTGAGCTGCACTCCCAAACCTTGCTCTTTTAAATGTCCTTAAAAGTAGATCATCAGCTGGACGTGGTAGTCCTGGGGATTACAGGGACTGTACACCTATAATTTCAGCAGCTTGGGAGGCTGAGGCAGGAGGACTGCAAGTTTGAAGCCAGACCCATCAATTTAGCAAGACCTTAAGAAACTTAGTGAGATCTTGTCTCAGAATAAAAAAATAAAAAGGGCCAGGGATGTAGCTCAGTGGTAAAGTGCCTCTGGGTTCAATAATCAGTACCAAAAAAAAAAAAAAAAAAGTAGATCATCATCAACTTGTGCTGGTCCATTTGATTTTTGAAAGTCAAGGGTATGAGTTATGGAAAATAGGGTAGATAAAGTAGGTTATCAGTTTATCAATCTGGGTCATGGTGCTTTGGGTCTGAAGGTTGAAGCATAACCATGAGGTTAGGATTTCCTTGATGATGATCTTGATTCAAATATCAGTTATAATATTTATTAGCTATGTAATTTTTTTTAGGGGGGCGGTACTGGGGATTGAACCCAGGGGCACTTACCCACTGAGCCACATCCCCAGCCCTTTTTTGTATTTTATTTAGAAACAGGTTCTCACTGAGTTGCTTAGGGCCTCACAAAGTTGCTGAGGCTGGCTTTGAACTCGAGATCCTCCTGCTTCAGCCTCCTGAGCCGCTGGGATTACAGGTGTGTGTCATTGGGCCTGGCCTAGCTATGTAATCTTGAGCAAGTTATTGAACCTCTCAGACCTTTACTTTCCTTATTTGTAAAAAGGACATGGTTGTACCTACTTCTTAATGTTGTAAGGATTAAATGAGATCCCAGTGAAAAGTGCTTAATAAGAACTGAGGTAGCTGGGCGTGGTGGCACATGCCTGTAATTCCAGTAGCTTGGGAGGCTAAGGCAGGAGGATCTCAAGTTCAAAGCCAGCCTCAGCAACTTAGTGAGGCCCTAAACAACTTGGTGAGAACCTGTCACAAAAAAAAAAAAAAAAAAAAAAAAAAAAAAAAAAAAGCCAGGGATATCATTCAATGGTTAAGTGTCCCTGGGTTCAATTCCTGTATCCCTTCAAAAAAAGGTGGGGCTAGTATTAGCTACCTTTGACCTGTCCCATGTCCTGGAATCACATCAGGAAGCCATTATTTAACTTAGGGGAGGAGACTGTACCTACATGACAAACTCATGTTCAAGTTAAGGCTGTTCTCAGCAGTGGTGGACACAAAGACAGGCAACATTCCTCACTCCTCAGTTGGGTTTTGGCCTCTAGTCAATCACCATGAGCTAAGGATGGGCTACTATGTTGTTAATCACTCAAGGAAAAACCCCAGGGAGGGGGAGGTAGTTGAGAGCCTGACGCCTTGGCAGTGGTCTGGTGTGAGGAATTTGCTGAGGACTCCAGTTAAGGCCAAACACCCAGTATCTTGTGACTGCAGAGAGGACAAGCGAATAATTTAACTCATTTTCTTTTGTATAATTTATACATACAAGACATGTTTAATTCATGTTTCTATCTCTTGTGGAGGCCTTTCCCTGGAGTGGAATGGTGGGGGTGGGGAGTGGTGATCTCAGTAGGCTTTGCCACCTCCTTTGACTCTGTGGCCCCATGGCCTGTCCCAGGGCTGGGGTGCAGGGCACACATTGTTCTCACAGATGTGTGCTGACTGAATCTGAACTCACTCTAGGAAAGGAAGCACACCACTAGTCAGCTCAGCTGCAGATGTGCAGCCCACAAGCCCACATTTGCCAGTGTCCTGGGAATGACAGCAGTGGATGGGGGATCTTGCTGTCTTCCTGCTGACAGATTTTTTTAGATTAAGTCTTAGTCCTTGATGTCCCAGCCCCTGCCTGTCTTTTCAGAGTCATCTCTTGAACTTTCTCTCTCTTTGTTGCTCCCTTTGGCAAGATTAATCCACATTAAGGTTTCTGAATGCATCTCCATCTCTCCCCACCTGTCTCCCTGCCCGCCTCTGGCTGTGCTCTTCCCTCCGCCTGAAACAGTTTGCTTTTCTTTCCCAATGCCATCCTGACTGTCTCTCAACTATTTAGGGCTGATAGATCTCACAACACCTTGTCTATCACAGCATGTCCCATAAAAACAGCTGTCATGAATATCTCTATAATTTGAGTGCTCATGGGCTGGGACCCTTTCTCTCTTGCTCACCATTACAACCTGTGTCTGGCATTAAGCCTAATAAATGTGTGTTGAGTGAATGTTGGGGCCTGCCCCAGGGATGGCTTACCTTCTTTAGGGAGGCCTGCCTAGAGTTTTGTGGAGGTTATATACCAAGCAGGCAGGATGAGTAGAAGGACTCTGTTCCAAGGGACTGATTATCACTATTGCTGAGATGTGGGTTGGAATTCTTGCTGAAATGTGCCCACAAAATAATTTCCATTCCTTGGTGTGCTGGGGCTTCCTTGAGATGTCCCTTCTCTGTTCATCCCTTCCCTCTGCATTGATTGAGGGCATTGACTCTTTTTTTACATGCTGTTACCACCCTTTCTCCGCCATTTCTGAGTGATCAGATCTCAGGGACCCTCTGCTCCTCTCCCTGAAACACTGGCCAATCAACAGCTTTAGGCTGCTTTCTTGGGAAAGGGCAGAACAGAAATGCTTGGGCAGGGGGACAGGGAAAGGGTTGTGCATTTGATTCTTGGAAAAGGTGGTGTATGTTAGACCTATGTATGTTCCTTCGTGGGATGTGGAGCCCTATAGACCTGTACAGAACCTCTGAGGGGGTGGTTTCTTTTCCCCCAGACTGTATAGGTGCCAAATGTTTCAATTCTAAGCAAAGGTCCTGCAACAACCTTGGAATCCATGCCACCTCTCTGAGGTGAGGAGGCTGGCTGCCTAGGGCAGCCTGCCATTCCCAGCCTGCTTAGCAGGTGCTCCTTCATGCAGAGGTCAAGGGCTCAGCACATCCAGGGACCACCTGGTAGCTGTCACTTTCAAATTGGGCTCCTTTCATTTGGGGGTGGAGGTGCAATGAGGGAGTGTGAGTTTCCTGGGGTCTCTCTGGCAGGTCTATAACTTGACCCAGGAGTTCTTCCGGCATGGTAAACCAGTCAACGCTGAGAGTCAAAACAGCGTGGGGGTGTTCACCCGGGAGGAGGTGCGCAATCGCATCAGGGATGACCCTGACGACCCGGAGGCCACCAAGCGCCTGAAGCTTGCCATGATCCAGCAGTACCTGAAGGTATCTTTGCTGTTAAGTACAGCTGTCAGAGTGAAGAAGCCTGATTCTGGGGGAGTCTGGGTCTGAGGAGGGCTGTGCTGCCCAGAGTTCTTGTTCTTTGCCCAGCCTGGCTCTGGTGTCATTGGCTTCTCTCTGGGTCCTCCCACAGGTGGAGAGCTGTGAGAGCAGCTCACACAGCATAGACGAGGTGTCTTTGAGCGCCTTTGGGGAGTGGACGGAGATCCCCGGTGCCCACCACATCATTCCCTCAGGCTTCATGCGGGTTGTAGAGCTGCTGGCTGAGGGCATCCCCTCCCACGTCATCCAGTTGGGGAAACCGGTCCGTTGCATTCACTGGGACCAGGCCTCAGCCCGCCCTCGGGGCCCTGAGATTGAGCCCCGGGTTGAGGGCGACCATAATCATGACACCGGGGAGGTTGGTCAGAGTGGAGTGGGTCCCCAGGGGGGCAGATGGGATGAGGACGAGCAGTGGCCGGTGATGGTGGAGTGCGAGGACTGCGAGGTGATCCCAGCGGACCATGTGATCGTGACGGTGTCGCTGGGCGTGCTGAAGAGGCAGTACACCAGCTTCTTCCAGCCAGGCCTGCCGGCAGAGAAGGTGGCTGCCATTCACCGCCTGGGCATCGGCACCACCGACAAGATCTTCCTTGAATTCGAAGAGCCCTTCTGGGGCCCCGAGTGCAACAGCCTGCAGTTCGTGTGGGAGGACGAGGCAGAGAGCCGCACCCTCACCTACCCTCCGGAGCTCTGGTATCGCAAGATCTGCGGCTTCGATGTCCTCTACCCGCCGGAGCGCTATGGCCACGTGCTGAGTGGCTGGATCTGCGGGGAGGAGGCCCTCGTCATGGAGAAGTGCGACGATGAGGCGGTGGCTGAGATCTGCACGGAGATGCTGCGTCAGTTCACAGGTGTGCCCTCTGCTGCCCTTTCCGCCTGACCCCTTCGTTAGCCAGCTTCCCCCGAAGACCCTTGGCAGCTCTCCCCTCCCCGGACTGTGAAACCCAGATGGCTGTGGGCACCAGCTTGGCTCCTGAATTGCTGACACTCTCACTTCAGAGCATGCAGCTCTCAATGGGTGCTGTGTTTTCTTCCCCTTCTAAGGACTGATGGCAAAAACACTGCCCATTCCTTTCCCATGGTCTTCCTAAGAGTTGGATTTGATTTTTATAATCTGATTGTTTTAGTGAAACATTTTCTACACATATTTCCAGGAGAACTTAACAGGGACTCCTGACATTAGAATGGGAAATATGATTATCTGTAATTTTTTTTTTTTTTTTTTTTTTGCAGTGCTGGGAATGGAACCCCAGCCTTGTGCTAGGCTAATGCTGTACCAACTGAGCTACATTCCCAGCTCCTGTAGTTATTTTTAAGATAGGAAAATTAGGACCCTGAGAGATGGAATGTTTTGCTGGGGGTCACCAGGAGGTGATGAGTGGGCCTCCCTCCCTCCCTCCTCCTCCACCCTCAGTGCCTTCTCCAGGCAGCCTGATCTTCCTGCAGCCCTGGAGGTGGGGTGGAGTTGTTCATTCTGGGATGCCTTCTGTATGTATGCAGCCTTGTTTCTTATCCTTCCTCCTCTTGGCTCTTCTGACTCCCCAACAGGGAACCCCAACATTCCAAAACCTCGGCGAATCCTGCGCTCAGCCTGGGGCAGCAACCCCTACTTCCGAGGTTCTTATTCATACACACAGGTGGGCTCAAGCGGGGCAGATGTGGAGAAGCTGGCCAAGCCCCTGCCCTACACCGAGAGCTCTAAGACAGCGGTGAGTGGGGATGTGTTTGGTGAGAGGCCTGGGAGTGGGTGTGTGGGTATTTCGTGTGTGTCTGGTCCAGGTTGAGGAAGAGTATGAGGTAGTGTTCACTAAGGTATGCTAAAGTCAGGCAGCAGTGGAGTGGCACCTATAATGAAAGAGAAAACAAGACAGTGTGCGCTTAACATCTGGAAGAAAAAAAAAATGGAATCAAATTGAAACTTTAAATGCTTTCTTGGGATGATAAAAACTGAGCCATTTCATTCTGTTAGTTAATATGGTAGCAGTTAGTCATAATTGATTTAAATTAACCAGAATTTAAATTAATAAATTAAAAATTTCATTTCTTGGGTGTAGTCACATTTCAAATTTAATAGCCACATGTGGCAAGGGGCTCTCCTATTGAATTATGCAGCTATAGAATTTTTCAGTGTCATAGAATGTTCTATTGGATAGCACTGATTCAATGGAAATATTTTCCCACTATGTTTTAGAAAATAAAATTAAGAACACTACCTACTCCAAAATTATGTCACCTGTACACTAAAAAAAAAAAAAGGTAAATTTGAGAGTAATATATATTTTTGTTTCCACAAAGTGGATTTTTAGTTTTCCCAACTAAGTGTACATATAACAATAAATGTTAAAACCTCCACAGAATTAAATTTAAAACAATTCTTTGGAAAATTGGCGAAGGAAATTTCAGTCACCAAGGTACACTGTGTCTGCCCTGCTATGCTCAGAGGGAGAAAGGAAAGGGGTCTTCACAGAGGTCCCTACCACTGCCATAGCCATCTTTGCAAAAAGTAAACCTCTTATCACCTGCCTCAGGACTAGTGCATGTAAAAAAGCAAAGTAAAACAAAAATAACTGTGGCTTAAACAAGACAACTTTACTTCCATCACACAAAAGGAAATCTGGAGGTAGGTGTCAGGACCTAGTATTATTAGTTACTGACTTTTGTCTTCAGGGCCACCTTATGGTCCAAGAAGGGTGCAGAGACTCTGGATCTTACATCTGCCTCTTAGTCTAGAAGAAGGAAAGGCAGATGGGCAAAAAAGGGAATCTCTTGGAGCTGAGACATGGATCTCTAAGCAACCATGCATTTGCATCTCATTGGCCAGCACTTTGCCATGTGACCACACCTTGATAATGGAGAGGCTGGGCCACATCATTTTTATTTGGGATGACATCTGGCCCAATTAAAAACTAGGGCTTTATAATTGAGGAGATAGAGGAGAAAGGGTGGATGTGGGAACAGGTGTCTGCTACATAATCCTTCCCGCCACCTTTTCTGTTTAACAACCTCTGTGGGTTCCTTGTTGGTGGGATACAGCTACATCTGGGAACTTATTAGGAAAGCACATTCTCAGTGCCCCCAAGAAATGATGGATTAAAAACTGCATTTGATCAGGCTCCACAGCTGATGCCTTGGCATTTGCAGTTTGAAAGGCACCAGAATAAAGTCCACACACAAGCTTGGGATGCAAGAACTTGAACTTTGCCTAGACTTTACCAAGAGAGCCTGCTTTCTCCAGGTTGATTCCTGGATATACAAAAAATTGCACTTTCCCCCAGTGTGGAGCATTTTTTGCTCCCACTTTTACCTTTCTCTGAATGTTCTTTGCCTC
Organism: Callospermophilus lateralis; assembly: GCF_048772815.1. Taxonomy (NCBI): domain Eukaryota; kingdom Metazoa; phylum Chordata; class Mammalia; order Rodentia; family Sciuridae; genus Callospermophilus; species Callospermophilus lateralis. The sequence continues at coordinate 169,705,807 of NC_135307.1, read as the reverse complement.
TATTCATCCAGCATCTTCTGAGAACTGGCCCAAAGGTCCTCTCCTCTGGGAAACTCTGTGGGATCCACCAGGCCTCTTTTCTGAGCTGTTGGCACCTCACCCAAACACCTACCACATCATGTATGACCGTTGTTTAGTAATTGGGTTTCATGTCTGGCTTCCCCACCAGCATGGAAGCACCACAAAGCAGCAGCCTGCTCACCTTTTATCATCCAAGTGCCCAGAACAGTCCCTGGACCTTGATAGGGGCTCCATAAAGGTTTGTTAAATCACCACCTGACTTTATCATATGCTTATGTTCTTCCAGGTTCTAAGTGCTTTAGATCCATGATTTCACTCAGTCCTTGTAACCACCCTCAGAAGTAGGAGGTATAAACACATTTGGCCAGTGAGAAAATCAAGGCTCAGGGAGGTTAAACCCCTTGCCCTGTTTGCTACCAAGAGGCTCACAGAACATTTGAGACTGCAGAGCCTGGACTTCTAATAGCCTCAGTTCAGAAAGAACCAAGGTCTGGAAGTTTGGGGAAGAAAGAGGGGAAGGTGACCAGGTGGGACGTGTAGCTCCTCATCCTGTGGAAGCAGCAGAACCTGCATCTTAGATGCCTGCCCATTCTTCTGTGGTTTGTGTGTGGTAGGGATGAGGGTTCTGGGGTATTCAGGAAGCCCTTTGGCCTCTGCTGCTCCTTCATCCTCACCTTCCCTTCCCCCTACCCAGCCCATGCAGGTGCTGTTCTCTGGTGAGGCCACTCACCGCAAGTACTACTCCACCACCCATGGTGCTCTGCTCTCTGGCCAGCGCGAGGCTGCTCGTCTCATCGAGATGTACCGAGACCTCTTCCAGCAGGGGACCTGAGGGCTGTCCTCACTGCCTAGCGAGCATGTTCCTTAAAGAACAACCAACTCGTGACTGCCAGCCCCTGCCCCTTGCCCCCTTGTGCCCCTAACTTCCCAATCCTCTGTAGAATGGATTTTAATCTTTGGTAGAGCTAGATAATCTGGCTGGCCTCAGACCCAGCCCTGTAGCTGTTTCCTTTCTCCAGACCAGGTGGTGACCCTGTGGGGCCCGTTGATTTACCTCTGTGCTGGGATGCCGACTCCTGCACCTCCCCTTCTCCCTCCTTGTTATTGCAAGTGCCTTCAATACTTTGCATTTTGGGATAATAAAAGAGGCCACCCTTCCTGTGCTCCTCAGCTTCTCTCCTCAGTTCTCCTCAGCCTCTGCGTGTGTGTTTTTAATCACACCTCCTTTGAGCGGGGGTTGGTGGGGGGAACCATGGCCTGATGATGTCCCCAGAACGGTAGGTGCTTGCATTTACTGGAGGGGATGTCCCCCTCACCGTATTTGTGGCTAAACAGAGAGGTTCCTCAGGAATATAGGCCTCACCCTGCCCAGTGCTGGCTCCTTCAGGATGGGCCTAGGTCAGCTTCATGGCCCTGTGCCAGACTTCTTGGAGCTTAATTGGATGATGAACTGCACGAAGTGAGGTGAGTTCCATGTGAGGAGACCCCACTTGTGGCTCCCTGCCAGGCTCAGGTGTGTTCATTGTTAATCTGTTGCTGGTCACAGGTGGTGGATCTGGCCCTTGCAGAGGTGTCTTTTGAGCCTCTGAGAATGTGGATAACATGACCTTTTTTTTTTTTCTTTTTTGGTGGCAGGGAGATATCCTGAGTGTGACCCATCAATGCCGCAGTCTGGCTGGGCACAAAATCACGAGCCACTCAAGCAGGAACAAACTTTATTTCCAAAACTCTTGCAAACGCCACGCACGTGGCCTTCTCCCGGGACACACCACACCAAAGGGAAATCCCTCCTCCGGAAATCCCTCCTACCGCACTTCCCCAACCTGTGAGAGCTCCAAAGCAGGCCGAGGCGGACAGCAGGGGTCTAATATCCAATTGAATACACATCTTAACATAACCATTATCATCTCAATGGCTTGCTGGCATCACCTTTCAACCAAAAATGCCATGCGTCATTCCTACTCCGATATGGCTCTCAGCATCCCCCCCCCCCTTCTGTTTAATTAAGCACCAAGCATGTGGCTTAGGGACCGTGCCTGTTAGGCTGTCCAATACTACATATGGCTCTTACCCGTCATCGGATGAGCTGATCTCAAGGTGTCAGCCTCCTGTCTTAGGTTGGTACCACTGCAATTGGATCATACCCGTCACTGACTACCAGTCCAGCATATATCCATACTTGTGGATAGGCCTATGCACCAGTGTGTGGGGGGGTGAGGTTCTTTGCCTCACCTCTGTTGGCCCCCAAATTTGGCCTTGGTGCCAGTTGGGGGTCATCTGCTGTGTTCCAAGGATCTGCCACTTATGGGAGGTGGGGATAGAATTTTCTTCTCTTTTTGCTGAGTGGAACATGTCCCCGCACTTATACTCCACCCACACACCTATAGGTGCTTCTTGTGCACATGTAGACATACAGCATCCAACCATGTACCTACACATAACATGAACCTACATACACACATGCATATACCTGAGTTAATCCACGAGAAGTGTTTATAGAATTTTTGCCAAGGATCCATACCCATCTGCTGGCATAACTTAAAAATTTTTTTATATATGTAATATATATATGTAAAATATATATATGTAAAAAAAAAAAAATATATATATATATATATAACTTTTTTTGAACAGAGCAATGTATTCATGTGATTCAAGCCCAAAAGCCCTTTGAATTGTATATTTTTTGAGGGTGGGGGGTACTGGGGTTTGGACCCAGGGATGCTTAATCACTGAGCCGCATCCCCAGTTCTTTTTATTTTTTATTTTGAAATGGGTCTTGCTAAGTTATCCAGGACCTTGCTAAGTTGATGAGGTGGGCCTGAACTTGTGATCCTCCTGCCTCACCCTCCTGAGCTGCTGGTATTACAGGTATGTGCCACTGAACCTGGTGAAACAACCCTTGTTATACCTGTCAAGAATCACCATTGCCCCTCCATATCCCCTTGCTATTATGTCAGGTGTTTCTCTTCTTAGATATGTCAATATTAAGATTTTTTCCTTCTTTTTATACAAAAGTGCCAAAGTATTCATCCTGTCCTACATTCTGCTTTTTTGTATTAACAGTATACACTGGACATCTTTCCACAGTAGTACTTCAACAGACAATGTAAATTTAGACATTACTTTGGTTAAAGCAGGTCTGTCTCCTTCCTGACTTCATGCCTTGGAGGCACCTGTCCACCTCTCACCCTCCCCAGTTCCTGATTTTTCCCACCAACTGCAGTGGGATGGACAAAAGTAAACCCATGGCATAAATATGGGGAAAGAAAGTAATAAACAGGTTCTCGGGGTCACAGACATAGGAATTGTAAGGGACTCCATGGGGATGAGAGGGCGGGAAATGGGTCTTTGGTGACTGCATGTCAGGTATGGGTAAGAGGGAGGGAGAGAACATTCGCTTGGTGCCAGTCACCCTCTGGCAGGGTGTCAGTCATAAATGATGGGCCCATTGTCTCTTGATTTGTTATGGATGCCAACTTTGGCTGGAAGGATGACTTATCCCTGAGGGTAAGTGACGTCTCAGAGTGGTTCATAAGTGTGCCCATTGTCACTCAGGTAGGTAGTGATACTGAGACATGCACTGAGATCTGCCTGACCCCACAGTCAGGCTCATTTTGTTGTAACGTACTTGATGAAGAAACGAGATTGAAGCCACCAAAGCAATCTGAAGCCATTGCCAGAGAGGGTGGACTGTCCCCATCTTCATCTACCAAGGCTGGTCTTGTGCTTGCTAGCATTTCCCCCCCTGATTTCCATCCAAGAGAAATCTGAGTGCAGATGCCCACAAAAGATGTGTACCAAAATTTTCATAGCAATGAAGTTTTCAATAACTAGAAATTGGAATCATCCCAGCTGTCCACCCATAGAAATAATGGGTGAACTGTAGTGCATTCATACAATGGAATACTACTTACCAGTAGAATAAAATAAATGACTGTTTGCAACAATGTGGGTTATCTCAAAGATATGGTTCATTGTTGAATGGAAAAATCCAGACACAAGGCTATGTCCTGGATGATTTCTTTTATATAAAGTTTAAGAACCTGCAAAATTAAGCTATGGCATTAGCAGCGAGGAGATGGGCATAGTTAACAGGAGTTCATGCATTGGTAAAAATGCAAGTCACATACTGAATATTTATGCATATTTTTGTATTGTGTGACTTAATTTAAAAGATTAAAGTAGGGTCTAAAGACTTCCTCCCCATTCTCCCAACCCACCCAACCCAAAATGTGCTGCGTTGGTCTAGCTAATTTCTTTCTTGGCAGAGACAAAGCATTCTAAGATCCGATAAAGGGAGGAGGGACCTACTTAGGCCCATTGGCTACTCAATGATAAGGGTTGACCTTGAATTCATATAGAATGTCCCTGTTTATTTGATCCATTATTCTGTGTGTCCCCTCATCCTCTCAGTGCCTGCAGATGTTCAAGAGAGGCGGGGAGTGTTTCATAACAGAGGAAATCGAGGTTCCCAGAAGGACTTGTGTGCGGCTGAGCAAGGCCACACAGTTTAGAGAGGATGTGATCTTGTGGGAGTGGGAACAACCCCGGGAGGAAGCCAACAGGGACCCTTGAGACACACAGGAGGGGTCAGGTTGGAGGAGGGGTGGCCCTGGAGAGTTGCCAAAGCATCCAGCCCTCCAATGTGCTGTTCCACCTCAAATAATTGCATAATGAGGTAGCGTTTATGATTTACAGCTCGAAAAGCAGATTCCAGGCAGATGAACAAAGAGGAGCAAGAATCCTTCATCAGTGTGGAGCAGCTAGACACGCCCAGAACACAGGATGCATTCCACGTGGCGACTAAGTTCCTGAAGCAGATGTGGACAACCAAACATTGATGGACCACCAAAGGGATCTATCAAATGTGGCATGCTCAGGCCATCACCCTTGCCAGCATTGCCATATAGTTGCCTGAAAGGTCACCTGGAGAGAAAAGTTCTTTCCTGCACTGGATTCTATGTGGACTTGTTTGGTTTCTTGTGCTTTGTGTATCAGGGAATCCATAGTCACAGCATTCAGTTGTGGCTTTGTGGAAGCCTCAGAAATGTGCTCTCAGAAGGTTTGGGGCACTATCTCTTCCTGACTTTGCTGCTATATGACAATGAGTTATCTTCTGCTTTATGGGAACTGCCTGCAGTCTGCCCCTCCCACAAGTATAGCACTGGAACACCTCTGGTTTGAGCCACTGTTAGTCAGCTTTCTGTTGCTGGGACAAAATACCTGAGGTTATTAACTTAAGAGGAAGAAAGGTTTATTTTGGCTCAGAGTTGTAGAGATTTTGGTTCATTGGCCCCTTGCTTTTGGCCTGTTGTGGCACAGTACATTATGGTGGAGCATATGTTGGAAGACATTTGCTTCATGGTAGCCTGGAAACACAAGAGAGACAGGAAGGGATTGGGGTCCCAATACCCTAATGACCTAACTTCCTTCCATTGGCTCTACCACTTAAAGGTTCCACCACATCCCAATAGTGTCATAGGCTGGTGACCAAGCCTTCAAAGCATGGGCCTTTGGGAACATTGGAGATTTATTCTAAGACAGTTACCTTGCAGGACCAAGTAGAATGGGCTCAAGTGTAACCCTGAGGTGCACAGTGAGGTGAGGGGAGCTGCTGGCTCGATTCTTGAGAATTGCCTGTCTAATTAATAGTCTTCCAAACTTAGTGGTAGAGTTATGAGAGACTGGGTTTTCTTATAACGACCGGCTGGGCTGTTGGTTGAGGCTACCCCTGGCTTGTGTAGGGAATCAAACCATCAACACATGGGAAGAGTGGTTGCCCTGCTAAGGTGACCAGGACATCTAACTTTATATTATGTATTTAATATAAGAAAGGAAGGAGTTGGTCAATGCCCTGTTTGGATACAAAAGCCATTCTCACTTTCCATGATTCTAGAGGTGGTTGGTTGACATTGAGTTTGCAGGAATGTTCAAAACCTAGACCTCAGGAATGGAAAGTGTTGGGCATATTTTATTTCTGTAAATTCAGTATTTGTACAATTTAATCTGTTGGATGGGGTGTTTCCCTCTACATTTCACTATAGATTCAACCTCTTTTTTTTTTTTTTTTTGTCTTAGATATGCTACTGTCCCCATTACCATACCTGGAGAACATAGGTCACACAGTCATCTCTCCATCCCCAGCTCAAGGCTATGCGGTCACTTTATGTCTTTCTCATTTGTGAGTGGCTTCAGTGTACTTCATGGCACCCTGGACTATTGGTTTCTTCCTTTGCTTAAATTAGTTTGGGTTAGGTTTCGTTCACTTGTGATCAGTCCTGACTAATTCAAATTGGTTCCAGAACTGGGGTTTTACATTTGATCGACCATTTCCCTTGGTCTCTCTCCAGTGCCTTCAACTCTTTTGACCCTTGTTCTATTAAAGCCAGTCAACCTAAGCCCTGGATCAAGCCACAGCTATTCCTGAGCCACTGAAGGGGCTTCTGGAGAAAAACACAGAGCCACACCTGCTGGCCAAAGCAAAGCAAAAGGAAGCAAACCAAACAAAACATCATGGCACTGCCTACAGGATCTTCTGTGGATGTGATGTGTCCAAATCAGAACTCTTTATTCTGCTTCTTCCCAGATTTCAGCTGCCTCTGGTCTTCTCCACTTGAGAACCATTTGTGGAACCACCGTTTGGCTCTTTGCAAACACCTTGAGTCATTATTGACTCATCCTGTTTTTCTTTCCTACCACATCTGATGGTTAGATTTACCATCACTGAATCTTGTTGGCTGTCCTTACAAAACATCCTGAATCTGCTCTTCCGACTGCTTGCATGTGTGCTCTAGATAGCTGCAGTATCCTCTTAGGTGATGTCCCTTCTTCCACATCTACCCTGTTAGCCTGTGTGAGCCTTTTAAAATATCAGCCCAGCCTTGCTGTCTCCCTGGTTTCCACCAGCAGCCATCACACTAGGACAAAGTGATCTCCAACACCCTACCTATGTGATCTATCCCCTGCCTCTCACCTCCTGCCCCTCTCTCCTTCCATTGGCCCTGGCTGTTCTCCTTGTCTGGAATATTTCCCTCTAGAAATTTGCAAGGCTTCTTCCTCTCTGTCTTCAGATCTCTACTCAGACGTCACTTCTCTGGGAAGCCTGCCCTGAGCATCCTGTTTTCACAGCCTCCCCCCTTCTCTGTCCTCTCCCCATGACTGTTTCCTTTTCCCTGATGTTTTATTATTTTTTTTGTGTGTGTGTGTGTGTTTACCTATTCATTTGCTTATCCCTCTTCTCACTATAATATAAAATTTCATGTTACCCATTATAAGTAAGTTTGTTTCATGTTCACTGCTGCCTATGAAGTATGTCCAAAATAGTGCCTGGCATAATAGTAGGCTATCAATAAATATTTGCAAAATGAATGAACAAGGAACTGAAAACACCAAGCTAAATGGTGCCACCACGGAGACCCACCTTCAGTGCTGGTGACAGTTGTGGCTTTCCCTTGTCAGCGCTCTCCTCTCAAGCTGCTCATACTCCCCTCTCCCCTCAACTTCACCCTTATCACTGTCACCAGGCAGAGTGGCCTCCTGCTTCATAGACAAAGTAGACCCCTTAGAGGTCATGTCCTCACCCAGTCAACAAGTTCTCCAGCTTCACACCTGTCCTGCGGGACCTCCCTCCTGACACAGTGGGAGATGAGGCTCTGCCTCTTAAGACCAGGGTGACACTTCACCTGTGCATTCCTTGTTCCAAATATAGAGGCCTTGCCTCTTCCCCCTCACTCTCCCCATCTCTCCACTCCATCCTTCCCATCCATATTTCTACTTGTCTGTCCCACTGCCATCCCTTTCTTTGCCTCCCTGGATAGTCAAGCTTCACAGCAGCATTTTCTACATTTGCTTTTTCTGCATTCTCACTGTCCTCACCCTAGCAGTTGTTGGGAGGGATTCTCATATTTCAGAGAGAGAGACACAAAAAAGGCCAGACTGACCCCCACCCACCCGCCCCGCCTTTCTCAATGGCTAAGAGGTGAGGAATAATCCAGTTCTTGGATCTCTAGAAGCAAATGCTCTACTGGGACTATAACCCACATCCTCTGGCGCCATCTGCTGGCCATATCAGAACAAAACCTTGCTGTCCTGAATTCTCTTTGAGTTTCCAAAATCCAAACAAATGAACCAACACAAACAATCTTAACTATAAAAGGAGGCCTTATTGGTTCCTAAAGTAATTTCTTGTGTTTGTTTGTTCATTCATTTTTTGTTTGTCCATCAAATGCTAATGACTTACTTTTGTATGTCAGGCGCTGTGAGGAGAAACTTCATGTGTCTTTTTTTTTTTGAGGGGGGCGGGGTGTGCAGTACCAGGGATTATACTTAGAGGCACTCAATCACTGAGCCGCATCCAAAGTCCTATTTTGTATTTTATTTAAAGACAGGGTCTCACAGTTGCTTAGCACCTCCCCATTGCTGAGGCTGGCTTTGAACTTGCAATCCTCCTGTCTCAGCTCCTGAACTGCTGGGATTACAGGCATGCACTTTGTGTGTGTGTGTGTGTGTGTGTGTGTGTGTGTGTGTGTGTGTATGTGTTTACATGAAAAATTATTTAATGACAGTGCTTTTGGAATTATATGTCTCTAAACACCACAATAGTCCTACAATACAGTTTGTTTTGGGTGGAAGGTGGGTGGAAGGTGGGATTTAGTACAGAAAGGCTTACTTAAATAACAGATAGGAAAGAAAGTTCCTTTGTGTTTATGTGGTTTGCACTATCAGTTTGGTTTAGGGGCAGGGTGAACTGAAAGATAAATGGTTCTTAGCTACAAAACATACTCAATTGATCAAAATTGACTAAAGAACAAATCTACATTTTTAGGTGATCTTTCAAAATCAGTTCTCTGTTCTGAATTACCCAATAACTACTGGGGATTCAAACTCACTCCCTTATTATAAAAATACATATTCATGCTGGGCATGGTGGTACATGACTGTAATCCTAGTGGCTCAGAAGGTTGAGGCAGGAGGATTGCAAGCTCAAAGCCAGCCTCAGCAACTTAGCAAGGCCCTAAGCAACTTAGCAAGACCCTAAATAAAATATAAAAAAGAACTGGGGATATGGTTCAGTGGCTAAGCATCCCTGGGTTCAATCCCTTGTGTAAATAAATAAATATTTATAAAATGTTTATGGTTGTGGTGTTCTAGTTACAAATAGCTTCTACTTTTCTAGTATAGAATTTCACTTTGGAGAAACTTTAATTATGCTTCAAGAATTAAGTTTACTAAATCAGTAAATAAAATATGTGAATTTATCTTGTCCCCCAAGTGAAGCTGGACTTAAGGGTTGTAAACAATTCTTTTATGTTTGGACATAAGTAATAGAGGTGTAAGGAAGAAGTCTTTGGTATGAATATATTTACTGTGTCCCAGTGAATTTGGCTTCCTTTTGGGACAAAATAAGGTCCCATTTAAAAAAAAAACTTATTTATTAGAATAGAATGGCATATGTTACTCACAGATCATGAGTGTACAACATTTAAAATTTTGAACCTCTCATGTAATTAGAAACAGAGGTGTCCCTTGTGCCTCTCCCAGTCATTACCCCCACCAAGGGTGTGTTATCTTGTTACTGTAACAGAATACATGAGATAATAAACTTATAAAGAGAAAAGGATTATTTTTGCTTAGAGTTTTGGAGGTTTCAGTCTGTGGTTGGGTAGACCCATTGCTTCTGGGCCAGTGATGAGGCAGTATGTCATGTGGTAGAACAAACTACTCACCTCATGGCTACCGGGAAGCAAAGAGAGGAACAGGAAGGGGTCTCAGTATCTTCTTCAAGGACATGTCCCCAATGATCTAATTTCCTCTCAATAGGCCCCACCTCCTAAAGGTTGCACTACCTCCCAGTAGTGCCTCATACTGGGAACCAAGCTTTTAACACATGAGCTTTTGGAGCTCTTTTAGAACCAGACTACAGCAAAATAGTTTGAGACTTTTCACACTTTAGTTCGTGCCCATTTTTGTACTTTATGTAAACCTACATTTTTATTATAATCAAATATCTGAGATTCATCCCTGTTTGTGTAGCTGTCATTAGTTTATTCTCATTATCAGATAATAGTTCACTTATGATGTGCTGAGATTTATATATCCCCTCTGGTGATGAATGCTGGATTTGTTTCAAGTTTTTGGCTATTCAAAACCATAGCTATGAATATGCTACTCTGTGTCTCCTGGTGAATGTATAAATGCATTTCTATTGGGTGCTTACCTAGGAGAATTGATGGGCCTTAGGGTACGAGTAGGTAGATGTACGTTTAGAAGTTCAGGGATAATATCTCCAGCCCCTGCATTTCACACTAGTGGGAAGCATAGGATTTCTCCCTGCTTCCCCTACAGGGGTGTTGACACTCAGTCATTATCTACCTTCATTCTCCTCTCCTTCATATGACCTTGACCTGAGAAACTCAGCTGAATCTCCTTCCAGTTGATATCACACAGCTGATGGCTGGGGACTCTGCAGCCCTCTTTTCTATCAAATTATCCTTGGTGTGTGCTTGAGGCCACCATGGACACCAGGGCAGTCAGCATGTGGATCCCATTGCCAGGAGGGAGCCAAGGCCCTGGGGCATACCAGGGATAGTTGATATTTCCATTCCTCCTCAGCTTGACTTGCCATCCTCCATCCTGTCCTCCACGGTCCATCCCATTGTTCTCTCTGGCCAAATAGGCAGGTCAAGTGGTGATGGGACTGGATTCAAGATCGCTGTTTCTGTTTCACATTGAACAGTCTCTGTCCTCTTCTTCCTCCCTTCTCTTTCCATTTTGTGCCGGATTGTTTGTATCCCACTTCATAAATTCTCAGTGAAACCTCTTTGCTTCCCCCCCACACTCCTGCTCCTCAGAATGTGGTCCCCAGACCAGCAGCATCAGCATGTCTCCTGGAACTCATTAGAAATGCAGAATCTTAGACTCCTCTTCCAGAGGAATCAGAATCTGCAATTTAATCAAGATCCCCAGGTGATTTGTGTGCATATTTGGGTCAGTGTGTGCTGACTGCCGTGCTAATGGGGACACTGGGCTGTGACTCCTGCTTTTCAGAGAGCAGGAGTGAATCAGCTCCTTACCTCCACCCCTTGCCTTCCATCCCTAGGCCTCTCAGCTCCCTCCTTCTTCCAGGGAGTTGTCCATCTTTAAGTTACCATGCAGGCAGAGATGTTAAGGCTTCCCAACAGCCTGCATGTCCCAGGGCTGGGATGGCCTATCTCTTGCATGTCTAGAGCCATGCTCCTCAATATGTGCTGGTGGATTGGCAACATTCATCTTACCTGGGAGCTTGTCCGAGATTCAGAACCCCAGGTCTCACCCTGAACCTGCCGAATCAATTTTATATTTTTAATAAGAGCTGCAGAAGCTTTGATTGCAGGGTAAAATCTGAGATGTGCTGTCTACACCACTGGTTCCTCACTCCAGCACTAGGATTGTCTGGGGAGATTAAAAAACAACAACAAAAATAACCCAGGGTTTCAGGCTTAGTTTAGAGTTATGGTTTCCATGCTGGTTGCATATTGCAATCACCTGGGGAACTTTAAAAGCCATGGATGCCCAGGGCCACGCCCAGAGCTCTACTTGAGTCAGCCTCACCTCTGTGCTCTTCAATGTTGGCAGCAGCTCCTACCTTGGATTTTCTGATAGGTGCTTCTTTGTGGCTTCTCTTACCACAATGGCCTTCATTCCATGAACCAGGGAACCAAGAGGTGAACTTGGCCAAGCATATCTACTCCAGCAATTCATGAAGGAATTGGTGAACTAACCTTGAAAGGGTTCAGATCTCTTGGGCTATTACAAGGCAGATTTGGGTCAAAGTTCCATCAACTTTCAACCTGCATAGCTCCTACTGTAACTGGTGTTCTTTTTTTATTTTTCCAACTAGAAACTTATTTTGATACACAGGTACTTTTGTGGAAAGAAAATGTTTACAAAAGAAAATTTGTGATGTCATAGCAGGGATCTTAGTCAAGCATAATCAGCCTTTTCCTTCATTTAAGGAGTTTTGGGACAGTGCCATGACCCAGATCAATCCATTTCACAGATCATGCCATATTCCAGGCATAAATTTTTGAACAATTTGTCATCATTTCTGTCTCCCTAAACTTGTCATTTTATGTTTTTGGCCAGTTAATATATTGCAACAAATTCTTCACCATCAAACTTTTACATCCCACAATTGAATAAAAGCAGCTTAGCAATGCCTGAGAGGCATGGAAATCATCTCTGAATCATCAAAGAGCTATTTTATTAGGAACCATAGTTTTTAAGTCTCTATTTTTCTGTAACAATCCTTTCTCCTTTTTTCTTCAACTCTTTATACTGAAGCATAACATGCAGAGTGCATAGTATTTCTCCTAGTGACCTTGGACTGATCCGAGACTATCTGTCCTGAGTAGCTTTCCTAAGTCTTGGGGAACCAGTTTGCAATGAATCCTAGGCTTTTGTTGTCATTTGGCTCTATCCGTGACAAAGCTACTTTATACAAACGGTGTTCCATCCCACCAGATTTTGACAAATTGGTAACCAGTGTATGATAAACTGACTTCACAGAGAGATCACTCAAAATATGAACATATGGTGAATGGATTATCAGGTGCCTCGCACAGTTCTGTGCCACCAGCCAGGTGAAGACATAGAACATTGCCAGCACTACCAAAGCCCCTTTCATGAACCTTCTCGTCTTACTCATTTCTGTTGTTACAACAGAACGCCTGAGACTGGATCATTTAAAGGAAGATAAATTTATTTTGATTTATGGTTCTGGAGGATGAGAAGTCCAAGGACTGTCATTTGCTTGACTTATGGTGAGGGCCACATGCTGCTTTAACTTGTGGCAAAAGGGGAAGCCAGGGTATGTGAAAGAGGGAGAACGTGAGGGGTGGACTTGTTTTATCATAACTCTCATGAGAACCAGAACTCACACAAGAGGCATTCATCTGTTCATGAGGACTCTTCCTCTGGCGCAAACACCTCCCACTAGGCCCCACCACCAATACTTTGACTTTGAGGTGCTAAGGCTCCAACATATGAACTTTGAGGTGATGCACTATCACACTTCCCAAACACAAATTCCTCTCCCCTCCCCAAAGAACCTGACTTCTAACATTATCATTTCTGATTTGTTTGCTTGCCTTGAACTTTCCAAATTGGGATTACTCAGGATGTGGTTGGCTTCTTTTGTGCAGATTACTCATGAAATTCATCCATGTTGTTCATGTGATTTTCTTAACCAATCTGTTGTTGTTCTTATTATTAGTGGTGCCAGGGATCAAATCCAGTTTGTTCCTCAAGTACTCTGCCACAGAACAACACCCCCAGTTTTACCAAATCTATTTTTGTTGAACACTTGGGTGGTTTTTAGTTTGTGGCTCTTAGGCATGCTTGTCCCTGGGGTGCACATTCGAACACATTTTGATTGATCTGTGTCTGAAATGGACCTGCTGGCTCTGAAAGTCACTTCATCTTCAGGCAATAAGGTGAACAGTTTTCCCAAGTGGTCATACTGTCTGCCAGGTTTCAGTTGTTCCCCATTCTTTCTTGTAATGTCCTTGTCTGGTTTTAGTATCAAGGTTTTTCTGGGCTTATAAAATGAATTCAGAAGTATTCCCTCTTTTTCTGGTCTTAGGAAGAGTTTAAAATTGGTGTTATTGCATCCTTCAATGTTTGATGACATTCACAGATGAAGTCATCCATGCTTGGAAAGTTTTAAGTTTCAGGTTTAATTTATTTCTTCGTTGTAGGATTATCTATCTGTATTTTTATTTTAGAAGAAATTTGTAAGGTGTATTTTAAAATGAAATTGTTCATTTTACTAGGTTTTCAAGTGTATTGCCTTACATTTCAAAATATCCTTTTTAATCTTGATTTGTGCCCACATATCATAATGATGTCCTGACATTGACCATCAATATATATATATTTTTAACTGGGGATTGAAGGCAGGTGTGCTTTATTATTGAGCTGCATCCCTAGTCCTTTTTATTTTATTTTATTTTTGAGACAGGAGCTCCTTAAATTGCTTAGGGCCTCACTAAGTTGCTGAGGCTGGCCTCAGACTTGGCAATCCTCCTGCCTCAGTCTCCCAAGTTGCTGGGATCACAGGCATGCACTACTATTCCTGGCTAATCTTTTTTAAAGGGAAAGCTCACTGGAAAATTTTACATTAAAGGAAAGAACTTTGAGCTTTGTGATCCTCTTTTTTTGTACTTTTAAATTAACTTCTGTTCTAATCTTTCTTTTCTTTTTCTGCTTTCTTGAGGCTACATGTTCTCTTCTTTTTGAGATGGATACTTACCTTATGAATTTTAGCTTTTCTTCTAATGGTGTGTTTTGTTTGGTTTGGTACTGGGAATTGAATCTAGGGTACTCTACCACTGAGCTCAGCCCCCTGTCAGTTATTTATTTATTTATTATTTTGAGATAGGGTCTCACTAAATTGCTTAGGGCCTCACTAAATTGCTGAGGCTGGCTTTGAATTTGTGATCCTCCTGCCTCAGTCTCTCAAATCTCTGGGATTATAGATGTGTGCCACAGTGATGGGCTAACGTATTTGTTCAAAGCTATAAATTTTCCTCTGGTCACAACCTTGACTTTATCCCATAAGTTTTGATGTTCATAGGATCTGCAGTGATATTTCATTTCTGATATTGGTAATTTGTGTCTTTTTTTGGTCTGTGCTAGAGGTTAACCAACTGATTTTTTTTCCAAATATTTCATTTCATTGATTTACCTGTATTGTTTCAAATGTCATTGATTTTTATTTGTTTTCAATATTTCCTGCCTACTACTACTTTGGGCTTAATTCATTTTTCTCGTTACATAGACAGGAACTCAGATTATTGATTTGAGATCTTTCCTCTTTTCTAATGTGAGTTTTTAGTGTCATAGTTTTCCCTCTCAGCACTGCTTAAGCTGTGTCCCACAAATTTTGATCTGTTATATTTTCATTTTCACTTAGTTCATTTTTTTTTTTTTTTTAGCAATACCACGATGTGACTTTATTATGTCGCTTGTTCACCTCCTAATGGAAACTTTGTTCTCACTGGGCTTACTTCAAATTCTCCTGTCTAGACAGAAAGGACAAAATCCTGTCTAGAGACATGATACAGAGAAGGAACAATTTAATAGCTATTCCAGATCTGATGTCTGAGGACTGTAGCTGTTAAGAAGAATCTGCCACTGAGCTTTGTTTTCCTTAATGCTTAATTCTCCCTTCCTGTTATTTTTTATTATTTCTAATAAAAAGTCCACTGATGACAAACCCACGTCAATGGAGTTATTTTTCCTTTCTTCCATCATCTATTTCCCCACTCTGACCCTTCCGCTTCTGATTCTCAGCATATTTGAAGATTTGCTTATTAACTGTGATTCAACAAAGTTTAAGGTCAGGGTGTCTAAATGTCAATTTCATTGTGTTTATTCCAGTTAAGATTCATCAGAATTTTCAGTCTTAGGATCCATGTCTAGGAAAGTTGCCCACCGTTGTCTTTTTTTAAAAATTTTTTTAGAAAGAGTGAGAGATTGGGAGAGAGAGAGAGAATTTCAATATTTATTTTTTAGTTCTTGGCGGACACAACATCTTTGTTGGTATGTGGTGCTGAGGGTCGAACCCGGGCCGCACGCATGCCAGGCGAGCGCGCTACCACTTGAGCCACATCCCCAGCCCCCACCGTTGTCTTTTAAAACATTGCTCTCTCTTATCCTGTCTCCACTTTCTCTTGAAGTTTTTACTTGGCACATGTTGAAGTTTCTCATTCCATTTTTCATATGTCTTAAATTCTCTTTCCTGTATTCTCCTTTCTCTCTGCGCCACCTTCTGGATGCTTTTCCACATCTCCCATTGCCCTTTTCCCTGGTTAGTCTCTCTAGTGAAGATTATAAATGTACTTTCATATTGCTCCGTCTTCTCTAGTGGCTGGTTTTCTGTTATGCTGTATTTCTTTCTTGGATCAGCTGGCTCTTGGAGACGTTTTGTTCTTTCTTTCTTACTTTTTTTTTTTTTTTTTAAACCGGAGAATAAACTCTGGGGCACTCAACCACTGAACCACACCCCAACCCTATTTTGTATGTTATTTAGGGACAGGGTCTCACTGAATTGCTAAGGGCCTCACCATTGCAGAGCCTGGCTTTGAACTCGTGATCCTCCTGCCTCAGCCTCCTGAGCCTCTAGGATTACAGGCATGCACCACTGCACCGAGAACTCTCAGAGACTTTTTTTTTTTTTTTTCTCATTTTTGACGGGGAGTGTACTCTCACTTGCTTATTGTGGGAATTCTCTGTGCTCTGATTTGTGAAGGGTCCTTGCTGGGTCATTTCTGTATGGCTCTGCCAAGGCCCTCTGGGTTTCACTGGGTCTGTATGAGGCTTTTTATTATTTTGGCTTTGACTTTTTTCACCTTGAAGACAGTACACATTTGTACCTTCAGCCACTTGCAGCAGAGGCTTCAGGCTTAGATTTTTCTCAGTGACCCCTTTTCTGTCCCTGGCCTCACCCCAGGGGCAGGACTTTTCCCTGACCTGCTTCACAGGCAGAACAGCCTTTCCTGGCTGCCCGCTTCTGCGGAGAGCTCAGTTTCAGGTCTATTCTGTGCCTGGAGTCTGGAGTTGTGGCCTCAAGTCTTGTGTCCTTGGGGGCTTTTGAGCCCTTGCCCCTAATTCTTTGAGGGGCCTTATGACAGATTCAAAATCACCATCCTGGCTTTGTGTTTCTTTCTAATTATTGGCACCTGGGAATTTTCTGGTGCCCTTGTAAAGAGAAGAACTGGTGAAATTATCTTCAGAGTTCTGGAGGGCAGGAGGTTCCAGCAGATAGATTATTTCGGTGACGGATCCCTGCTTGGTAGATGGTACCCTCTGTGTGTCCTCGCCTGGTGGAAGAGAGTTCAATGTTTTAAAAATTTTTCCTCGAGTATTATCTGTGATTCACGGATTATTAGAAATGTGCTTTTTAGTTTCCAAATGTTTGGAGATTTTTCCCATTAACATTCTGTTATTGATTTCTGGTTTGATTCCATTATGATCAGGGAACACACTGTGTGATTTCAATTTTATTAACTTTGTCCAAGTTTGTTTTATAACCCAGAATTTAGTATATGGTTTTGTTATATGATCCATGGGGGCTGGAAGAGAATGTGTGTTTTACTCTTGTGTAGAGTATGTTATAGATGTTATTCAATATAACTTGGTTGATGATATTATTGAATTTTTCCTAATCCTTGTAGATTTCCTGTTTGGTTCTATTAATTGTTGAGAGAATAATGTTGAAGTATCCAACTATAACTGTTTATTTACTCATGCTTTTGGTTCTAGTGCTACCAAAAACTAGTCCTTGTCCCCAGTGCCAGCCAGTTCAATAATAAGGACAAGGTTTTGAAAAAAAAAAGAGAAGTTTTATTGCTTTGCTAGCAAAGGAGAAACACAGGGAACTCCTGTCTCAGAGGCTGTGATTCTACCTGTTGGGGAAACAGAGGGCTTTTAAAAAGGTGATTCAAAGGCTACACTTCAGCTGTGCCCCATTGGGGTCATAATTCACTAGTAGACTTGAGAGACAGCTGTTTCTTAGGTCTTCTGTTGCCATCCTGAGGTCTGAAGTATGTGTGCATAATGACAGATAATTTGACCTAGGATAGGAAAAAGGGTAATCTTGCTTCCCCTAAGGTTAGGAAGAAGCAGATGGGAAAGAGGAAGGAAAAAAAAAGATGTCAGTTTTAAAGTAAGTCATAGTGGCAGAGCAACAAGAGTTATATGGTCAAAGCATGAAGTGAACCCCTGTTACACTATCATTTTTTTGTATTAGTAGACTTTATTTCTTTTAGAACAATTTTAGACTTACAGATTTATGGGCAAATAGTAGTCTCCCCTTCCAATTTTTCCTATTATTAATATCTTACATTAGTATGATACATTTGTTATAAATAATGAACCGATATTGATACATTGTTATAACTAAGGTTCATCATTTATTCACATTTCCCTACTTTTCCCCAGATGTCCTTCTTTTTGTTCCAGAACACCACATTACATTTAGTTACCATGTCTCCTTAGGTTCTGTGGTGTATTATGGAATAAGGCAGACCTTCTTACTCAAGGGGGATATGTTTCAAGACCCTCAGGGGATGCCTGAAACCACGGATCATACCAAACCCTATATATAGTATGCTTTTGCCAAATGCCCTGCAGCATTGCCAAATAGTACCAAAGTTTATCTGTCCTTGAGTGTTTTACGTCCTGGTGTGGCCTTTGCATCACCACCCTTGGGCTTTGGGGCTGTTATCAAACAGAACTAGGATTACTTGAATATAAGCAGCGTGATACAAGTGACTAATGAATGGATAGTATAGGTAGCATGGATACTTCAGACAAAGAAATGATGGGGGTCCTGGTCAGGACAAAGCAGGATGGTGTGAGATTTCATCATTTGACTCAGGACAGTGCAGAATCAAACACTTATTATTTGTTTGTGGAATTTGATCATTTATTGTTTTAGACTAAAGTTGATCATGGGTATAACTGAAAGTGGAAAATGAAATCTCAGACTGGGGGTGGGGTAAAGGACTACTTTATGGATCTGATCTTTGTCCCCTGTTCATGTCTCTGAATTCCTAAAACCCTTGGAACTTCCTGAGCTCTGGGAATGTTTTCTTTTTGTTATTGTTATTTATAATGCTTCTTTTATGATCAGACTTGAGTTTGTGCTAATGAGGTGACCTAGGGTAAGGCTTTCGATATGCTCAAGGTGGGACTAGTCACCAGAAAGATCAAGTAATTAGAAGATTCGAGGGTTGGAACTTGAGTCTCACCCACTCACCTTTAAGGAAGGGATACAGCTAGGTTAAGCTCTATACAAACTCTTGAACTTTCTATAAAAGATCTGATGAACTTCTGAGTTGCTGAACACACAAAGGTTCTGGGAGGATAGTGTACCCAGAGGGGTCATGGAAGCTCTGTACTGATTTATACTTTGCCCTATTTATCTCTTCATCTGGAAGTTCATCTGTATCATTTATAATAAATGGATAAAGTGTTTCCCTGAGTTATGTGGGCCATTTTAGCTAATTATCAAACCCAAAGAGAGGGGATGATGGTAATCTCAATTTATACTTAGTCTGCAGCTTTTCTGCATCTATTGAGAGTCTTTTTGTGGCTATGGAGGTAGGGATCCAGGTTTATGCTTAGTCCTTGACTTTGGCTGGTTAACTCAGTATTACTTATTGGATAGTCTGCCCTTCCCCCACTGATTTGAAATGTCACCTAATTGTTAGGTAGCTAATCAATCATGAACAGGTGAGCAGGAACAGTGAAAGCCACTGAAAACCACAGGGAGCCTTATCAGACAGCATCTGGGGGATGGGAGCCTGGTATTTCAAGTAGTAATTACATCCCCTCAAGAAAAACTATTGTGTCACAGCTGCCAGGTGGCCAGGTGACCCTCCCTTGTCTCTGAAACCATGTCACAACCATCCTAACCACTTCTTGTGACCAGGATGTATCAGACTGTTACAAAGAAAATTTGCTGAGGGCTATCCAAAGGGTAATGCACAGATTAAGTGGGTATGAGAAATTGAGGCAAGAACAGAGGGGCCCAGAAGTCCTTAGAAATCCTTGACTTGGTGAGGGTCATTGTCACTCTCCTCTCTGAAAGGACCCATTCTCACCCATGAGGATGTCCCCTTTCTTTCTTCCTTTTCTCTTTTAATAAAAGGTGCTATTCTTTTACTAAGTCTTCTCTCTGCCCTGGAATCCTCACTCAAGCTCTGTGGGTGGGTCTCTTCTGCAACAATAATGATTTTTTTCTTTTTTGGTACTGAACCCAGGGGCACTTCACCACTGAGCCAGTCCTCAACCATTTTTATTTCTGATTTTGAGACAGGGTCTCCCTAAATTGCTTAGGGCCTTGATAAGTTGTTGAAGCTGGCCTTGAAATTGTGATCCCCCTGCCTCAGCTTCCCTAGTTGCTGGGATTGCAGGTATGGGCATCATGCTGGGCTTGCAACACTCCATCAGTAATCATTGATGGAGAAGAGGAAATTTATTCGTTTTTGGATATGATTTCAACTCGGCTAACCTCTTTTCTAGTTTGAATTATTTAATCAGCCAGTTTTCTTGCATTTTCTGGATAGAGAGAATCATATCTGCAAATTTTTTGATAGGCATTTTCTTTTCTGACATATACCGATAGCTTCTCTTCCCCTTCACTTATCACATTAATTATTGCTACTGCTATAATGATTGCGTTAACTATTACATAATTATTACGGTGTTGAATAAAACATTGACATGGGATCACAGCCTTGTTCCTAACTTTCATGGGAATACTTCTAAAGTTTCTAATAAGTTCCCAAATTAAGGGGCAACTATGATAATCATGATCTCATTACTTGTGACAGGTAGCCCAGACACAAATAAAACCTGTGACACCTTTCCGTGCTATAAAATGTCAAAAATCAGTTTCTTGACAGATATGTCTGTTCCCTGGAGATGAGTCAGACTCCTTGCCCAATAAAACATCTTACTATTAATCTCCATGAAGAGAAGGATGCTGGTAGCCCACATCTAAAAAAATAAAAGTAAAGTTTCTAATAAGTATGCTGTTTGATCTGGGATTCTGGTAGGTATGTTTTATCAGGTTATCTAATTTGTTTTATTGTAAATAACATTAAATTTCATCTAATGTCTTTTCTGCATCTCTTGAGTTTATCATAGAATTTTTTTCTTATTTGTTAGTGTGTTAATTACATTATTAACATTTCTCATTATTTCTTTGTATTTTGGGGTTATTCTTTACCATATTGTTTTAGTCAGCTTAGATTAAGTTCTGCTTCGGTAACAAGCAACCCCCAAGTCTTATTGAATTACAACAGAAGTTAATTCCTTGCTCATGTCACAAGCACATTGAGGATTGATTTCATATCTTCTTAATTCTAGGATCCAGGCTGAAGAAACGTGGTAAAGCAGATACTGGAGGATCTTAATGTTTCTGTTCAGAAGTGGCAGTTGTTACTTCTATTCAAATTTTGTTGGGCAAACCAAGTCTGTCACTAAGCCTGATGCCAGGGAGGCAGGCATATTATCTTTCTGCAGGGATGTGCAGCAAAAGCTTTGACAATAATACAATCTACAGCATTGGTCATGATATATTGTTGCTTTAATGTTTCTGGGCTTATTTTGCAAGTATGTATTTAGTTTTTTGTGTTTATGCTCACAAGTGGCCTTTTTTTTTTCTCTTGGGATTTTAAAACAATTTGGGTTGCATTATATCTTTTTATTATGTAGATTGGGAAAGCAAGTATAAAATGTTAGTTATCTGTTTCCTAAAGGATTAAAGAATTTACCTGTAGAACTGGCTGGATCTAGTCCAGTATATGTGTGTGTGTATGTGTGTGTGTGTGTGTGTGTGTTTGTGTGTTTGTGTGTGTGTGTTTTGGAATAGATATATGACTACCATTTTAATTTATCTTATGAAAATCTGTTAAGATTTTCTACTTTTTTGATGGAGATCCAATTTTGGAGATTGGGATTGAAAATTGGCCCTTTTATGTTGGTTTAAACATTTGGTGGCATAAAGTTGTTTATAGAATTCTTTTTTTTATGAATGGTTATGTCTCCTTTGTGTTTCAGATTTGTGCGTTTTTTCTTTCTTTCTACATTTCCACTGGTTGAGCTTTGTCAAAGGTACTTTTTAAAAAAGAAGAATTCACTCATGTTCGAGAATATCTACCTCTCACATTTATTCCTAAATGATACTCAATTTAGTTAAGGAAACTCGTAGTTAAGAATTTACTTGTAGAACTGGCTGGGTCTAGTGCAGTGTGTGTGTGTGTGTGTGTGTGTGTGTGTGTGTGTGTGTGTGTGTGTGTTTTGGAATAGATATGTGACTACCATTTTAATTTATCTTATGAAAATCTGTTAAGATTTTCTACTTTTTTGATGGAGATCCAATTTTGGAAATTGTCTCTCCTTATGGTTCTTAAACACTAAACAGGTGTGATCTGGACCCTATGACAAATGAAAAACCTGGGGCTTGGCAGGGAACAGTCCTTGTCCCAGGGTACAGGAATGTGTCACCCAATCCGGTAGGTAGATGGTGCAAGGACCTCAGTTCTTTTCTCTGATGTCTGTATGCTTTCCCTGGAGACCTTCTATCTGCTCCCACTAAGGAAGTACTTATGGGTTAAATTGTATCCCTGCCTTCAAATTAATTGAAGTTCTAACTACAATACCTCAGAATCTGACTGTATTTCCCTCTTTAAAGAGGGAATTAATTTAAAATGAGGTTTAGAATGGGTTCTCATTCAGTATGACTGGTGTCCCTAAAAGAAGAGATTAGGATGTAGAAGCATACAGAGGCAAATCCATGGTAGACAATGAGGAGAAGCCAGCCATTTACAAGCTGAAGAGAGAGACCTCAGAAGATACCAGGACTCCTGGCCTGCAGAATTGTGAAGATTTTTGTTGTTTAAGCCACACCGTCTGTGGTACCTTTTTATGGAAGCCTTAGAAAATGAATATAGAAGTGGAGCCTATATTCCCATACTTCTTGAATCCAAGTTCGACCCAGTGACCTTCAGCCAAGATAATGGAGTAGAATTGAATGATTACCAATAAGCTTTGGGCATTCTACTTGTGCTCTTGCATCTCTGTGGTCACCATGACAACATGCTTGACTTGGGCTAATGGAGGATGAGAGAGATGTGAAGCAGAGCTGAGTCACTTTAGTCACATTGGTCTTCCTAGCCAGGGCTAGTCTAGATCAGCAAACAACCGGCCAGCCCTTAGACCAGGAGTGAACCTAGCCAAGGCCAGTTGACCTCAGACATGTGAGCCTGACAGTGAGATTTTGTGGTTGGCTGTTATACAGCATCTTTGTGGTTCAGATCCCACACGTAATAAGAGGCAGTTGCACAACCCTGAACATGGCTCAGCCAGAAGCAGATGGGGAGGGAGTGTTGAGGCCTGGGCTGAAGTTGCAGGGGCCTAGTTGTTTCCTAGAAGATTGAGTTGAAAGAAACCAAGGAAGATGCCATGCAGCCAAATCCAGGGAGCCTAGGGCCAGAGAATTGGATACATTATGGAAAAGAGGTTCAGGAAGACACAGCAATGTGATTCGCAGACTTCTTGCCAGGAACATGGCCACCTTCTGGATGCGACACTACTATTCTGCAGTTGTATTTTGTTTGTCGATGTATTGGAGTCCCCAAGATTTTCCTGCTTGTGGTCCTGCCTTCATTTAGTAAATGCTGCTTGCGGCAGCTGGCTGGCCCCCATCAGTTGTAGGGTTCAGATCCCACAGGATGTCCCTGGGCTGATTATTAATTATACCATGGGGGCTCCTGGACAGGTTGAGGGCTAATTCTGCCACAAGACTCACTTTCATTATGATACATGTGGAGAATCATTCAGCAAATATTCAGTCATATACTTTTCTTCCTTGGAGCAGAGTAGATTTTCTTGCTGCACCGGCTTTTAGGTTACCTTTGTGATTTGCTTTGGCCATTGAAATGCGGACAGACATGATGCAATAGGAGCTGAAGCTTTTAAGGAGTAGTTACTTGGTTTTGAATTCTTGCGTACTTGCCATTTGTCATGAGAAGTACATGCCCCAGAGGGCTGAAGTTTCAAGGAGAATATGGAAAAAAGAGTAAGAGATGTGAGCCCATAGGAGCCTAGAACTGAAACTGGAATCTATAGACATTTACAAGCAAAAAAGGTAAATGCTTGCAAGAAAAGAAATGCTTGCTGTTGTAATCTGTGCATTTATGGGAAGCTTGTTTCACAGCTTAATTGTAGTAAAAGCTGATTGAGTGGCTGGGGTTGTGGCTCAGTGGTAGAGTGCTTGTCTAGTATGTATGAGACACTGGGTTCAATCCTTAGCACCACATAAGAATAAATAAAATAAAGGTATTTTACAATTAAAAAAAATTGAAAAAAAAAAAAAGCTGTCTGATATACCTTTTGTCCAGTCCAAGAGGGCTATTTCTGGGCACTGGTGATAGAATGAACAAGGGGTTGATGGACTGGGAAGGAACCCAGGGTGAAGTGTGATTCAACCTTAGCAAAGGGGCCTGGAAGGAAGAGGCCAAGGGATTTGGGCTCCTGGAGGATGCTTTTTTTTTTTTTTTTTTTTTTTTAAACTAATGGGGATTGAACTCAGGGGCACTCAACCACTGAGCCATATCCCCAGCCCTATTTTGTATTTTATTTAGAGACAGGGTCTCACTGAGTTGCTTAGGGGCTTGCTCAGTTGCTGAGGCTGGCTTCAAATTCATGATCTTCTCCTTCAGCTTCCCGAGCTACTGGGATTACAGGCATGCACCACTGTCCCCAGCTTAGAGGATGCTTTTGACTAAGACCCAACAAGCTGAGGGAATCAGATGCCAGTGAACATTCTTTTTGTTCCACCAGATGTAGTTAAGATCATCTTCTACCCTCACCGACCAATTCTTGACTGAAAAGGAAGAACTTCATTCTAAAAGTTCAGAGCTGGTAACCATTTTTCTTCCATCAGATGAAACACCTGGAAAACGACAGTATCTTACTCTGATTTCCAGTTTTCTTTCTGCCCCCAGGCCCACATATGCGGATAGGCCAGTGGGCATGAAGTCTTTGTTAGATGTAGCAAGTTCCTGAGGAGGATCAGGAGAATGGGAGAATCATGGCTTTGTTCTCAGATACTCAGAAAGCAGTTTATGGGCAGTGGGGCAGTGAACATAGGTTTAATGATTGGGTAGACTTTTTGAATTAGGGGTGAGTCGCAGGGGACTATGCAGTGGACAGAATCAAGCCTTCTCTTTACCCCTAGCCAATGATGCCTTTGATGAAAAGAGGAAAATTCTGGCAAGGGCCTCAAGCCTTTTAATTCAGCTTATTTAGATCTGGAATCCTCACTGTTTGCAAATGGTTGGTTGATATACTTACTTTTCAGACCCATTTTGAATTTTTATGCTTATTTTAGGCCTTTTTTATTTGCTATTTTATTTCATTTTTTCATTTAGTATTTTTTCTTTCCACATTTTTTATTGGTGCATTATAGTTGTGCATAATGATGGGATTTGTTCTTTGTTGGTATTTTAAGGAAAAAGGTCTTATAAAGGAATTGTCAGGATTCTACCTTAAGTTGAAAGTGTCATTATTTTTTTTAAAAAAATCTTACCTGAGATTTTAAGGGGCCTTCCTTCATAAGGCAGGTAGGCATGTCTAGATGGTAGTTTGGGAAGGGTGTGCTGAGCATGGGTTTACAGGGAAATGCTTCATTTCTAGAATCTCTTCAGAATCTACCTATTTCCATTACCTTTACCTCCATCTCTCTGACAAAGGCATCTTCATCTCTTGCCTGGACTGTTGGATGTTACCATGGTAACTGGCATCCTTGCTAATTTTTGAATATGCCACGTACCCTCCTAAGTCAGGATTTTGCCCCTGTTATCCCTTCTACCTGGAATACTTCTCCCCAAGGACTTGTATGACTCTCTGCCTTATCATCTTCTAGCTGAGAACTTCCTGGGGTTCTAGATCTAAAAGTGTAATCTCTCTGTCCCTGATGCTTCCCATGTGTTTCTTGCTTATCACCATCTAACTACTGCGTATTTTGTTGATGTTGTTTATTACCTATCATTTTTGTGTGTTCTCGAATGAGGACACCATGAAAGCAGAGGGTTTTTTTTATCCCTCATACAATGATGGATCCCCATATAATACATGCTCAGTAAATATCAAATGCATGCTTTGTTCAGTGATCTCACCTGACCTCACCATTTGCTGATTGAAGCATACTGATTGGTTGAAGGGTTCCAGGAATTACCTAGGCCCCACCTATAAGGTACAGTTCACAACTGGGGAGAGGGGACATCAAGTACCTAATCTGTATAAGGGCCAGGCATTCAATACTTATAGGCTTGTCCACTAGGGTGACCATAAGATTCTCCCTAAGAACTTGAAAATAAAAGCCTCAAGACTATCTTTTGAGGGTTCCACTCTGAGATGGAACTATAATGGTTGAGATTAAAGACAAGAAAAGTGAACTTCAATGCACAGATCAAGATGAAAGGCTGGGAATGAAGCCTGAGTCAGTTAGGAGGATGGAGAGGGATGGATCATGGAAGAAGAGGTGAAACCCTGGCCAAGGGTTTTGGTCATTAACTCTCTGGCTTTTCCTCTGAGTTCACCAAGTGGCTTTCACACCATGATTTGGCTTATCATTAAGGTCATTTATTATCATGGGGATATTGGTTTATATGATAGTTAAGTTACATTTATTGTTAAAAATTGGCACATTGACCTTGGGCTTATAAACTTCACTTCCTAGTGAGTTAGGCAGTCTGTATTCTCTTATATGAGACTGGCCACTATAACTGTTTGCTGGAGCTCTAATTCTGAGGCCAGCATTTTAGCACAGCCAGCCAGTTATTTTCTTGTGTTCCCCTCTCCTTTTCACAAGTCTCTCAAAATTCTACACATTTAGCAGGACATGATGGCACATGCTCTTCATCCCAGCAACTGGGGAGGCTGAGACAGGAGGATTGCAAGTTCAAGACCGGTTTCAGCAACTTAGTGAGGCCCTGCCTTAAAATAAAAAATAAAAAAGACTGGGGATGCAGTTCAATGGTTAAGTACCCCTGGGTTCAATCCCTGGTACAAAACAAAACAAAACAAACAAAAAAGTACACATTTGGTGGAAGATGTTTTTAAGGAAGAGGACTTCTGGAATAATCCCTTTGTGCCAAGGTCCTGAAGAAAGGGGAGGTTCTTAGTTTGTACTGTTTTCAAATGAATTAATTAGATCTAGACTTGGAATGTGTTGATGACATATATAACAGACCTGGAAGGCTGCCTGCCCAATATCCATTCTCTGTGGTTTATTGCTGCCAGAACTTTGATTTTGGTTCAGGATAGCAGTGTGCCCAACAGAAGGCAATCAGTGATCCTACTTGCCCTAAAACAAGGGTTGACAGACTTTTCCTATAAAGGGCAAGGCAGTAAATTTGGGCTTTGTGGTCAGTCAGCAAAATTGGAGATATTATGCAGTACATTCATATAATTTTTACATATTATGAAATATTTTTTCTTTTGCTTTTTTCCACTATCCTCAATTCATAGGCTGTCCCAAGTCAGACAATGGGCTGAATTTGGCCTGTAGAATTTTTGGACTCCTGATCTAGACCAATCACACTGATTTTTTTCCAGTCTCCTGCACAGGGTGGTC
Organism: Callospermophilus lateralis; assembly: GCF_048772815.1. Classification (NCBI taxonomy): domain Eukaryota; kingdom Metazoa; phylum Chordata; class Mammalia; order Rodentia; family Sciuridae; genus Callospermophilus; species Callospermophilus lateralis. The sequence goes on along the minus strand of NC_135307.1, from coordinate 169,678,590 downwards.
ATGTGACCCAGTTCTGGCCAATACAACCTTGAATGGGGATGGAGGTAGAGGGGTGTTTCTGGGAAAGCTTTGCTAGCTTGAGAAAAGGAGGTAGATGCTACCGCCAACCCTTCTCTTGCTCTGCTTTGAACAACTACTTGAAATATGGAGCCACTAGTCATGATGCAGCAACAAAGAGGACAAATAGATTATGAAGCAGAGAGAGCAGGACAATTCCAGTAACCCATTTGCCTTGTAGCTTGTCAAGTGAGAAAACTAATGCCCAAGGGTTTATCTAGAGACTGAGCAGTTTCCTCATTGCTTGCTGCATGCTTAGCTGACCCAGTGTGCCAGAGATGTCAATCTTTATCTGACAAGCCCTGCCCCCTCTGGAAAAGACTTGCTTCTCACAGGCTGGTGCCCAGTGGGCTGTTGTCCCACTTGGCCCATCCCACTCCCATCTGCCTGCTCCTGCTGTTAAGCCTGACCCAAAATTAGCCAATCCATAGGCTGACCAGTGACCTTATGGCTTGGCTTAAATGATGAGCGGGACCAATCTGATTCCCTCTCAGGAAAAGGAGCTGAGTTTTCTTCTCTGATTTTTGGCAGGACAGAAAGAGGTGGACACAAGCAGTATAGTGGAGATACATGAATAGTGAATCCCTGAAGGAAATGTCCAGAAATGTCACAGCTGAAGTGCTTCCAGATGCTTCCAGTGCATCCTTACCTCTGGTTCCTGGCTCTGAAAGCTCAACCTGTGTGGCTCCATGTCCTGGATTTCTTCTTGATTCCATATGTATCCTGTGTTTTCCCCTTGATTACCCCCAGACCGGGGTAATTTTAGAATGTGGGCAGGTTCTGTTCAGCATTCTTGTTGTTGCCTTTTTTTCCCAAGGGGCAGGGTGGGGGGAAGGAAAGTGGGCCAGCTCAGACAGCAGGAGCAGTGCCAGGCCCTGCTTCCCTAAGGTCCTACCCCCCAGAGCCACCTGGGTCCAATAGCTCCCTGGGGAGCTATGCCAGGCAGAGAGGCTGTGGGGACTGGTTTAGCCTTTGCAAGCATCTGGTTTTGTGCTTCTCTGGAGTCACAAGAAGAAAAAAAAAAAGGAAATTCTTTCCAAGTGGATTTTGAACATGTACCCCCTGGGGGTGTAACAGGACAGGAATAGAATCAGGGTCAGAAAGGCTTGGAGGAGTCTGAGCTCTGACAGGTCACTGAGCGGAGGGCAATGGAGGTCCCAAACCTTTCCCCAGTACTGTCAGTGCCTGAAACAGAGGGACCAAGGGAGGGAATGGCTGCTGCTGGTGGTGAGGGGCCTGCAGGGGCAGTGGGGCTTCAGATGGGAGGGTAAGGTGGACCGGAAGCAGGTGTTCCCACAGTAGTGCACAACATAGCTGGCTTTCTAGACTGTAGCCAGATGAACTGTTTGTGAGCATCCTGGGGGTGGGGGGCTATGGGATACTCAGGGCTTAATTCCAAGTAGGGGATCTTTGAAGGAGGTCTTGAGAGCTTGAGGATTCTGGAAGTTGGAAATCAGAGAGGGCAGGGTATGCTCAGGAGGCGAGTGGCCTTGAGGTTTGTATTTGGGGTGTCTGGAGGTCACCAAGGGGGAGGGTGAACACATGCAGAGCTAGAGACAGCCCCTTGGGAGTCATTCATAAGCAAGTAGTCATTGAGATATGTGAAGTGGATGAGAGTATGTGGAGAGTTGAGAAAAGTTAGAATAAAACCCTGGGGAAACTTTTAAGGGCAGGGAGGGGAGACTTTAGAGAAAGGGGAGAGAGGAAGAAGGGGGTGGAGAGGAAGTGTTCATCATATCAGGAGAGACCCTGGAATCCCAGAGATCTCCTTGCATGGCCCAGAGGCAGGGAGTGAATATCTCAGCAAGCAAGGGGCTTCCATCAACATGGACTATGACAGAGTCATAAGGGAGGAGAGCGGAGAAATGGACTGTCCCAGGTGACTTGCAAAAGCAGCCTGGGAAGAGTGTGAGAAGCAAGGCAAGGTGGGTGGCAGGAGCCTGCTAGAGAGGGAGGGCAGACTGCAGCTTGAGTTCCTGGGTGGGAAGCAGAAATGAGGCTTTCTAAGGATTGGGGAGGAGGAATTAGGCAAATGCCGTGTCTCTGGAAGCTTGCTTCTGTCTCTGTCACATCTCACAGGACCGCCCCTTTCACCACTCACCGATTCCTTCAGGCTTCACCCATCCTTGAGCACACGTAAAGGAGCTTCCCTGAAGGCAAAAGCCCTCTTTTACTTGCAGCCGGGGGACATTCTCTGTAATCAGTCATGTAGTCCAAGCTGGGGGACTGAGGTACCTGAAGACCCAGGAAATGGAGCAATTGTACTTGCAAGTGATTTGAGGTGTTTCCAAATCACTTGCAATACCTCCCTCCTCCACAAGGGCAGTGTTATTCCTTTCATTCCTCTTGGATATTCTTTGACCCTCTGACATGTCCCAAGGGCAAGGTCAGCGGCAGTGTTCTATTGTTTTTAGAGTAAGGTCCCTGGATGCCTCTGCTATATGGCATGGCCTCTCGGGGGCTCTGCAGCCCTCTTGCACTGCTAGTGGGCTTGGTACCTGGTCTGACGGGTATAGGAGAAAGCAGCTGGGTGCAAATGGCTGCTGTGCCAGGATACAGGGCTGTGGCTTGAACCTAAGAACAGTTCTGCAGGTGATCATCACACCTGGAGCAAGTAGTGAGCAAGCCCTCAGTTCCTCCTGCCTCTATTTCCATTGGGTTATGCAGGGCAGGGAGGTCCCCAAATCCTCCTGATAAAGGCTCCTTCCCATTCTATTCTCTTACCCTCACTGTCGACCACCTGTGGATGCAACTAGCCTGGAGCGTGGGAGCCACCATTTATCCTGCTCAGAACTCTGTCTGGTTTACCACTGTGCATGAAGCCAGTGTTCAGTCATTGGACACTGGTGTCTGCCTCTTCTCCAACCTCTGATTTGAAAAATGGCTCCTACCTCTGTGAGAAGACAGCAAGGGATGCCCCCCACCCAGCTTTACAGTGGCCAATATGTGCAAAGTATGCACTATACTCCCAGAACTGGCTATGAACTGTCCTTCCTATTCCCCAAAGTTGAGGAAGGCCAGGCCTGAAAGCCCAGATCCTTTTATAGAACCACCACCATGTGAACTATCCAAGCCCTGCCATTGACTGCCTTTTAACCTTGTAAAATGGATGTCAGAGGTTTGAATTGTGGTGACCTTTCACATAAACTATCTCCCTAGCACAAGATAGAGACTTCTAGCCTCAATATTGGTCCATGTTGGCTCAGCAGCTGACTTTTCCAGTTTCAGAATAATCCCAGGTACCCCAGGGCAATGTTTAACCATTGCTCCTTTTAAGGGTTCACTGGCCACAATAATTACTCCCTTGCTGGTTGGATAAATGTGGTTGGTATTATCTAGCTGAAGACTGAACTGCCTACAATCTATGGGAATATGAGATTTTACTTAAAGCTAACAAACACTGATGCTAAGTATGTATTCTCTTCCCTAGCCATGTATATCTGTCTACTTGGGCTTGTATATCTTTTCACATAAAGTAATTTTTTTACCCATTTAACTGATGACCACCTTCCTCACTGAGGTCCTCAGAGCATCAGGGATGCGTCTGGGAAGATCAGCAAAGGAATAATTTGTGCTTATGATTACTATTTGGTGACCAAAATTAATCATGTGAATTTTAAAAGCCAATAAAACTCCCAAGTCCTTTGGTCATGCTAAAAGACCCAAAGGACAGTAGTCATCAGTTAAAGAGACAGATGAGTCGAAGCTAGAGAGGTAAATAGAGACCTAGTCTATCTTGTTGTGGGCCTAAGGATTTCTAAGGATTTTAGAAAAAAAAAAGTTCTTTATGGATTATAGGCTAAAGTTTGCACAGTTTGGACAAAATATAAGTACTCTTACCAATAAATATGTTTCAAAATGACAAAGCTCTCCCCAGTTGGCAGCTCAAAATCCCAGCAAGAAGTGATGGGCACAGGCACAATGAGCTATGTACAGAGTGTAAACAGTAAGGCCCTTGAAGGGAAGTCATGAGGGGCAGAGCCAGGTGATGGAGTGTGCACTGGAACAATGCAGGGGTGGGGGTAGGAGGCAGTGGGCCCAGGGAAAAATACAACAGGTTTGTATGACTGTCAACCAATAGGCCACCAAAGCTTGCTGGCAGTGGTGGTAGGTTCACTGGGTCCCCCTAGTAGGCAGTTAAGGAGAAATTGTCCATTGAGGTGACCTGACCCCATTGTCCTTTACCCTTGGGGCAGCCACGCAAGACTTTGGTGCCTCTTCCTCTCGAAGAAGAGGAACAGGCCTGCCTGGCCATACTTGGGGCAATCTACTCGGGTCAGGGCAGGGCATATGGGGTGGTTAGATTCTCAAACAGGAATTTGGGTGCCAATGGCACCACAGATCCTGCAGCCCCTCCCTCCTAGGAAAAGAGCTCTGTGCACCTGTCTCCAACAGGGGGCCCCCAAACTCCCAACGCTTCAAGGGTCCAGCCCGGCTTGCTCCGAGATGTCACAGAAGCAACCATCCTGAACAGTTTTTGAGTCCCTGATCCACCCGGGCCACTCCAACAAACCCAGCCACCCTCCCCACAAAGCCCCCCACGCCCACCCTCAGCACATTCCTCAGTCTAGCTTGGGGGTCCTTAAATATCAGTCTCCCGGAGGTTGCTGTAGTCGGCCAAGTCATAAGCCTGGCAGGTGGCGCCCTCCGCCACATCTTGGGGAACGCCTAGGGACACGGCTTCCACCTCCGATTTCAGGGTACACGCGGCCTCTGCGTGCTGCGCGCCCCCGGTGCGGATCTTCTGCGACAGGCTGGAGACCTTGGCACGCAGCTGGGTGGTCGGCCTCCGCAATGGCCCGAGCAGCCTCCACTCGCGGAAGGCGTAGAGGGTCTTTCGACGGCTAGAGACTGGAGCCTGCACCTCGTCCGTGCCTGGGCAGCTGGGATCTGGGGGCGCTATGAGAGCCAGTGGCGCTCCGGGGGGCGCAGCACTCGGGCTGGGGGCGCAGTCGGGGCGCGGGCCACTAGTCGAGGCCCTCCAGTGGTGGCCGTAAACGCGCCACAGGGGACGACGGCGTCGGCGGCGGCGACACTGGCAGCGCAGGAGGCGGAGGAAGGCGCGCTTGAACTCGCGGCTGGAGCAGGGGTAGATGAGCGGGTTCACGCAGCTGTTGAAGTAGCCGAGCCAGAAGATAACCTTGAAGACGCCCTCTGATGGTTTCAGCTGCGGGAACAGGGAGCCTGGAGGGCACAGAGACCCGGATTGGTTAGCTGCTCTGGGAGCGGGAGGTCCAGGCAGGCCTTGGGTGCAAAGAGGACAGGCTCTCTATGCACTCCAGGGAGATTGAAAGGATCTCCCCCAGAGATCCCTGACATAATTCAGGAGCTCCATAAACTTGGATGGGGAAAGCTAGCATCTCCAACGTTTACTCACCTCTAACCGAAACTGATCATTTCCTTCAGCGAGTGCAGGCAACAATCAGAGTAGAATTGGACAAAATCATGTGAAATTACTGTTTTTGTACATCAAAACTAGTAGTGCAAGATTGGCAGTTCCCGCGGATATTTTCCTATCACATTCAATTGCTGCGGATGTTATGAGATATTTTCTGTGCTTCTTGTTATTTGGAAATGACAGTCGTTAGAATGCACCATCAGATCTCATTTAATGCCTTAATGTGGAGGCACATTTCTAAGTCATTGATTTCATGTAAAAATATTTTGACAACTTTTTCAGTAAAATCGGTTTCATTTGTCATTTTTTTTTTTTTGTTTCATGCTTTTGAAAGTACGACTTAAGATGAATCCATAGATTTCACCAGATACCTGAGTAGTCCCCAGCACAAAAAGGGGTAAGAACCTGGGAATTAAACCTGGTCTAAGGCTTGCCCCATGCCAAGCAGTGTGCTGGGTTCTCCTGTGAGGAGGCAGAAAGCATGGCCCTTGCTCCCAGAATAGCAATGTGAACATCACTGAAATGCAGGTGGGGTGATGGTAGGGGAGTACTCATTTTGTTCACATAGGGAGGGAGCTTAGGCTTTGTGTTTCTAAGGATCTCAGAGAATCAACCTGGATGAGAAGGGCCAGAGTGTCTTACATGTGAAAGCTGCAAGTGGGTGAGAGAATGCCAAATTTGGAGCCTGGAAATATCCTGTAGGATCAACTCAGAAGACTTCATTTGGGACAGATGGTGAAGGGCCTTAAATGCTGGAAAGTTCAACTTGTGTTATTTTCAGCACTTGATCTGACTGCAGCCATTGAGGGATGCTGTTCTTGAGGGCTGCCTTCCTGGAAGTTGAGGTCCACCCTGGTGGCCCACACATTCCAGGGACTACCCAACACCAACTGAACCAGTTGTTCAACTGGAAAGTTCTTAACATGTGGGTTAAGAACCATGAATTGCTTAAAGCAGGTCAGAGATTGGGCATAGAGTTAGGCTTCTATAAACAATGCCTATGGGCTATCAGAATGCAGGACAGTGAGGCTGTCCTACTGTGGTTGGGGAAGATTTCTGGGATGACTTTGTGGGGGCACTAGGCAGGTGGGGGTGGGGGCATTTGTTTGGGAGCTGTGCCAGGAAGACGCTCCTCTCCACAAATCTCTCCCCTGACATCCCCTCCACAGACCTGAAGGAGGCCATGTCTATGGAAAGAACAGCCAGTTGCAAAGATACACTCCAGGAAACAGAAGCCACTTTCTTGTTCTTCTCTACCTAAGCAGCAGTAGGGGGCCCAGGGTGTTGCATCCTAGACAGGGGCTGCAGCTGCCCATGAGACTGAGCAATCCAGGGTCCTAACAAACTGTGGAAACTTCTATATCTCTTCTTGCTCCTTCCCCACAAATAAGAGCAGGTCAGAGATTGGGCATAGAGTTAGGTCCCTTAGTGAAGGGGAAGAGGCACCATGCCTCACTCTTTGACCTGGAGACCTTTGCATATCGTCCACCCCCTACATATAGAAACAGTTCTGGGTGCCAAGAGATGTGGTAGAGGAAGAGGAGGGCCACACAGCATCACATGGCTCAAGAGCAAGCTATCTGGCTATCTAAAGTCTCATTTTGCATTTCTGTGAACTAGAGATAATAATATTTCTCTGGAAGGGATTTGGTAAAGATTTATAGGTCTTGGAACTAGCCTGTTAGCAGATTCTTAATAAATACCAGTGAGGGGCTGGGGATGTAATTCAATGATACCATGCTTGTCTAGCATGTGTGAAGCCTTGGCTTTGATCCCCAATACCACAACTACACCACAAACTGGTGTCTGTTCTCCTTCCTTCTTACTTTTTTCCTGTGGTTTTGAGAGTGGAGACTATAGTCTTGGGGAGAGACCAATTTCCACATATAGAGAGTGACCAGAAACGTGGCTGAGATGTGGTAGGTTTTGGGGTGCTGGAGCATCAGTCAGGGTGGATTGAAGAGATGATTCTCCCTGGCAGAGGTGTTGGGTAGTCCCTGGAATATGTGGGCCACCAGGGTGGACCTCAACTTCCAGGAAGGCAGCCCTCAAGAACAGCATCCCTCAATGGCTGCAGTCAGATCAAGTGCTGAAAATAACTTCTGACTCAGGCTACAATTCTTTTATATTTAGCCCAGGATGACAAATCAGTGGACTATGCTTTCCAGTGGTGTGCCTGAAGCCGGCCAAAGGACATTGTTATCAGCATGGTTTTTATTCAGATTGGGGGGCAACACAGCATTTCATGATACTGCCTGGGTCTTGTTGTAAACATTAATATCCTAATTCATGCTCAGTTGACCTGTGTGAAGCCATCTGTGAACTGGGAATTCCTTACATATGAAAGAGGGAATTCAAACTCAGCCTCCCAGTGTATCCTATTGAGGATTTGTCTCACTTTGGGATCTCCTAGAAGCAGACTCTGAGACAAAGATTTAAATGCAAGTCATCAATTTGGGAGGTAAATGAAACACCTGGAGTTGGGAGGGAAAAAAGAAAAGCAGGAAGCCCATGAGAGGTGGCTATCAAGTTAGTTGTCAATGTGGGCAACTGGGGCTTAATACCACCAGCGGGGCTCTAGGTGACTGTGCAGAACACAAACCTCAGAGTGACCCTATTGAGGGGAAAGGAGGTGGGGTATTTACACTCCCGTTCCCATCAGTTATGTTGAGCTGTTCAATCTGGGTGTTCGTTTTTCTACTTCTTGGCTGCTACCATGGTGGGCAAGGATTTTGATGGGCAGAGAGAGTTCCTGGGCAAAGTAATACAGGCATGTGCTCAGGTCGAATTGGGTCCATGTGCACTGAAGGTCTAGGGGAGATGGGTAAGTGCCAATAACGTCCACCACAACTGTGTCTTATTTGCTCTCTGCCCATGGTGTGCAGACATGTTGCCTAGAAAATATAGACATCTGTGCCTTGGGTTTCAGATTCCACAGGCCACAGCTCCCCTGATCTCATAGATAGCAGGTCTGAGGTTCATATAGACCGGATTTTAGTGGGAACTTTTTCTGCAGAATTTCTTTTATCAACCCTTCCTGATCCAGCAGAATTATTTGTATTCCTGTTCCCTCAGCCAACCCCCAGATCATCACACTTACTTATAAGTGCCAAGAACACTGTAAGTAATTATTGGTTTTCTGTTTATCTTGTCCTTAAATGCTTGGCACAGAATCCCTTGAAAATGGAAGCCTGAGCATTTCATTTCCTCACTTAAAATCCGTTTCCCACTGCCAACCATGACTTCCTGTCTTCTCTTCCTCATCTGCACTTTGACCTTCTTCCAGCTCCTTGTATCCCTCCTACCATGCCCTTCCTTTTGGGCTTAGCTGACTTCCTGCTTGCCAGCACCTCAGCCATTCCCTGCTCCATCCTCCCCCAGGACTTAGGCTGGATTCATCTAGCCAGATCCTAACCCCAATTTAACCCATCTCTGAGCACACTTAGGCCTCCAACCTCAGCCGTGTCCAGGAGCTGCAGTGATCTCAGCCTTCATCCTTGGCAGCTCTCTCTCCTGTCCTGCTCTAGCCTTTCCAGCTCTGAGCCTGGTACCACCCTTTCTTCTTCCCCAAAGTAGTTGAACTCAACTCCTGTTTCACAGAGGGAACTGAGGCCACAGAAGCTAGCCACATGCCCAAACCATCTGGCCTCTCTTCCTCCTGGGTTAGAAAGGAGTCACCCTCCTAACCAAAGTTGGTGTCCCTGCCTGTGTTGAGGTCCTTGATCCACCCTGTCATAGCTGCTGTCTCTCTAGTTGTGGCCTTGTGCTCCTCACCCTTTCCAGGTTACTCTTGCTGCTTCTCTTCTCCAGGGCACATCACCTGTCACCCTGCTGCTTTCCCCGCCCCCGCCCCCACCCAGGGCCCCTAGCCTTCGAACATCACTCTTGGCCACCTGGATGCTGCTCATTTTATCCATGGCTTCCAGGATGCCAATTTTATGATTTGTAAACTATTTGTGTCAGTTTCCTTTCCTTTCCTGTATACTTACTCTTTAATAAAATTTGTTACTGCTCCATTACCCTATGACATGATGTTTCTTGGAGGCAGGGATAGGATTCTCTAGGTATAAGTTCCTGACCTAGAACAGTGGCTCTAAAATATTCATTGAATGAATGCATAAATGACATTTGGATAGGTGGTCTCTAAAGTTCTTTCTGAGTGCTCAGTACCTACTAGCCTCCATTTTGGGGCCTTGAAATGTTTTTTCATTGAATCCTCAAGACAGCCCACTTGCTGAGATTCTAGTTAACCCTAGAGGTCAAGGTCAGGCTGTGCTCCTGAGCTGGTCTGGTCCTAAACCTTTTGGTCTTCCCATATCATCACTTAAGAGGGCCAGGGGCCATAGCCACTCTCTTTATTCCTGCAGCAGCTTCCGCACAAGCAGCATGCCTGTCCCCACTCCTGAGCATGGCTGATCTGGCCAGGAGTGTGGCACTCCTCCTTTCTCCACAGGTAGCCTCTTCTCTTCAGACTCTGCAAAGACCACCTTCTCTGCAGGTGTTTCTGTGATTAACCTCACCTCACTGGTGGCCCCTGGGCAGGTGGTAGTGGTCTTTGGAGTGTGTGTGCCCAGCATACTCTCTTCTGCTTGCCCCAGGCTATGTGACATTGTTGGCTTTCTGTATGGCCTCAAGGGTACCCTATGGCACTCAGAAGGGCTGGGCTGTTGCCTTCTCTCTGGAGAGAGCATTGAATAGACCCAAGACTCCTAGGATGAGTCCCAGAGATCTGCCTGGTTGTCTCCTTCACCTCTTCAAGTCTTTGTGCAAAAGTTACCTTTTGGAGACTAGGAATGGAACCACCATCTGACCTAGTTATACCACTCCAAGGTATTTATCTTGAAGAATTAAAGTTAGTACATCATAAAGATACATGTATACCTATGTTTATAGCAGCACAATTCATAATAGCCAAATTATGGAACCTTCCCAGGTGTCTATCATCAGATGAATGGATAAAAAAAATGTGGTATATATACACAATAGAGTTTTACTCAGCCATAAAGAAGAATGAAACTATGTTATTTGCAGGAAAATGGATGGAACTTTAGAACATTAGATTAAGTGAAATAAGTTAAACTTAAAATGTCAGGGGTTCTGTGTTTTCTCTCACATGTGGAATATAGAGAGAAAAAAGGGGGGAAAGTGGGTGGGATCTCATGAAAATAGAAAGGATACCAGTAGAGTGGAAGAAAGGGACCAGGGGAGGGAAAAGGGGAGGGACAGGGGAAATATTGGGGAATGATATTGACCAAATCATATTGTTATATTGTATACATTTATGAATATGTAATAATGAATATCATTACTAGGATTTAAGTATAATGCACCAATAAAAATGGAAAAAAGTTACCTTTTGGTCATTAAGTGGATGCCCCCACTCCCATCTGCTATGAGGATTGGCTACCAACGGCTCCTACTTGTCCTCTATCCCCAGCCAATGGGCACTGCTTCAATTGGGGAGATGAATCTGACCCCATGTGACAGCCCATAGCCAATGACAGTCCCTTGCTTCATTGTGGTACAATTCTGTGCGGCCCTTCTTTCTCCTGAGTTCCCTAGAGTCATCACACTGAGGCAAGCCTTTGTTGGAGACCACAATCTGGGTTTAGCTCTTCCCCTGCCCCATGTTGCTTCCTCCCTTCCTCCCAGATGTCTCCTGAGAACATTCTCTCAATAAATCCTTTGTAAAAAGAAGCCCCATCTCAATCTCTGCTTCTAGGACACCTGATCCAAGACACTCTTGGTCAAGTTCCTGAATGTTTCTTCAAGTTCTTTTGCTTGGTCCCAAAACTTTGATCCAAAGATTAGTTCTTGGTTACCACCATAACTTGTCTGCCTATTGCTGGGAAAGGTGAGGTTGGAGTGTGCACTTTTGTGTCCATTCCTCCTCATTCAAAAGGTGGCTGGGAGTGGGGTGGAGGTGCAGTGGCTACTTTTACCACCATGAGTAGAGACAGGATGGAGGTAGATGGAGATGACCGATCATAACTGTAGCTCTTGTCAGCCTCCCTCTGATCCTTGTCCTTGTCTGTCATGTGGTTAGTCTCCATCCAGCAGCTCCTACCTGCCTTCCCCATTCCCTGTATTGGGGTTGCTATGATTTGGATATGTGTCCCCCAAAGACCCGTGTGTTAAAGGCTTGGTCCCCAGCCTGTGGAGTTACTGGGAAGTGACAGAACCTTTAAGAGGTGGGGCCTAGTGAGAGATCTTCAGGTCACTGGTGGCATGTCCTTGAGGGGGATTGCGGGACCCTGGTCTTTTCCTCTTCCTCTTCTTTCACTTCCTGGCCATGAGGTGAGTGGTTCTGCTCTGCCATGCGCTTCTGCCATGGTGAGCAACTTGTACAGGCCTCAGAGCAACAGGGCTTGCTGATCATGAACTGGAGCTTCCCAAACTACAAGCCAAAATAAACCTTTTTTCTTTTTACATTAATCATCTCAGGTTTTTTTTTTTTTTTTGAACTGAGGATTGAGCTCAGAGGGACTTGACCACTGAGCCACATCCCTAGCCCTGTTTTGTGTTTTGTTTAGATAAAGTCTCACTGAGTTACTTAGCGCCTTGCTGTTACTGAGGCTGGTTTTGAACTCAAATTCCTCCTGCTTCAGCCTCCCAAGCTACTGGGATTACAGGCATGCACCACCACACCTGGCTCAGGTATTTTTTTTTTTTTTATAGAGATGTAAAACTGACTAACACAGGGGAGTCTGTCTCAGGAGTCTGACCTAGTGTCCAGGGGACCAGACCCCTGCTGGTCAGAAGATGCAGGGCTTCTCCTGAGTCAGCAAATAGCCATGTTGGCTGGGTCAGCCTGGTCCAAGAATTGTTGGGGAAATGGAGGCGGGGGATTGTTTGTGGTCTAGATTATGAAAGGCCAGTTCTGTGTTCTAAGGAGGAGCTGTTGAGATGTCAGGTAAGGCAGGAAAGGCCATGGCTGGAACTGAGTACACTGGCCAAGCCCGCCGAGAACAGATAGCTCTGAAGCCAAGGGGGCAGACTGAGTGATTAACAGTACTTTTTTGGCATCACCAGAAGGGAACTTGTTCTTGGCACACCATCAGAATTCACAGCCAGTCTCTCCCATAACTTGTAGCCAACCATGAAATATCAGGCTTCACCCCAACCTCCCCCTTTTCCTATCCCCTCATCCATTAGTGATTTTTCTGCCCATAGTACACCATCCTCTCTGGCTGAAAGATACAGAGGAGTTAAAAATACTCTGTCCTTCTAGATACTCAGTCTCTTCCCACCAGCGGGTCTAGGAGAGAAGGAATTCCAGCTCCAGATTCCCCTCCCGTCTCCCAGTTCTCTAGCTGTTTGGCAGTGGCTCTGACCCTGGAGTTCAAAAATCTCTCCCAAAAGGGGCTAAACCTCCAACTCCTCACGGACCTCTTTGCTAAATCAGAAAGGGTCAGACAAGCCTCTCTAATAAAGCACCTTGGGCGAAGACCTGAGTGCCTGTGGGGAGCAAGCCATGCATCTGACCTAGCAGACAGAATTCCAGGCAGAGGCAAGGGCAGGAGGCATCAGGGTACCTGACAAGTTGGGGATAACCAGAAATTAGGATGGCTGCAGCAGAGAAGGTGAGAGGGAGAGTGGAAAGAGATAAAGCCATTTTGAAGTGGAAGCACTCACAGAAGGCTGCCAGAAAGAGGTAAGCTGGGTAAGAGCCAGATCTCATGGACTATGAGGACGTGGAAGGGTGGGTTGAGGGCACTGTGGGGCCAGCTGTGCCAAGCCAAATCTCTCGAATTCCATGCATTGCTAATTTTCCATGGTGAGGGGCAATTGGCAGGATCTTCTTTCTTGAGATCGACCAGGAATAGACCAGAAGTCCTTCTGTGCTGCCATGATTGCCTCGGGATACTTGGGCTCCCTGGGGCTGGCAGAGAACTATTGATCTGGCCTGGGACACCCTTCTATAGCTGCAGGGTGCGAGAGGGAAGGGCAGGCAGCTCCTAGAGCACAGAGGCTGTGTAGAGGCCACATTAGGGATATAATATATCCCTATACTGGCTCCTGCTCATTTCCCTTCCATTCTGCCCCCTCCTCTCTCCTTTACTTTCTTTTCCTCTTTCTCCTCTTGGTTGCCATCTCTTCACTCATCTTTCCTGATCTAATCTGTAGCTTTGGAACGGGCCATACCAAGCTCTGAGCGACCAAGACTGCAATTCTGCTGAATGGCCCTTGTGCTCAGCCCCACTGGATCCGACCCAGGCATGAGCCTCTGAGCTCTGAGGCCACACTGGCAAATGGCTCATAGGTCTGAGCAGAATAGCACTTCTGCCAGGGGAGAGAAGGTCTCCAGGTAGTGGCCACTCTGTCAGGGAGTCCCAGAACTGAGCTCATGAGCATTGCCTCCCAGACCCCATGTGAGTTCTCAGGGACCAGAACTTTGTTCTCCTGGGCCTTCACTCACAAAGTGAAGGAATGAAAATCCTCCATCATCCCCAGGGTGCAAGATGAAGCAGAGCTTATGTGGGCTCGAGATGGGAACCCTGGGGAGTAGCCTCAGGGACTCTGCAGGTCCATAAGAGGCTCAGGCCATGCAAGGAGTAGCCATGTCCCATGGCAATGCTTGGGACCTTTTCTTGCCCAGCATCTGGGGCAGGAGGGTGCACAGCACTGAGTCTGGGGGATGTGAGCTGGGGCTGAGGAGTTGGGTGAGAGATAAAGCTGAAAACATGGCTGTGGAGTGACCCTTAACCCTGGGGACAGTGGCAGCTTAAGAAGAGGAGAAGAAAAGGGGAGTCCAGAAAGGGAAGACAGTGAGGTTGGGGTATGCAAGTGTGACAGACAGAATAAGAGCCCCCAAGAGGTCCGGACCTATGAAATCCACCTTCCATGGTGAAGGGGACTTTGTAGATGTCATTCAGCATCTTGAGTGAGGGAGACAATCCTTGGTTCTCCAGGTGGACACAAAGTAATCACAGGGGTCCTGGGGAGAGGAGTCGAGGCAGGAGGGGGAGAGTCAGAGAAGACGTGACAACAGAGCAATGCTTCGGGGTAGAGGAGGGGCCTGGAGCCAAGGAGTGCAGCCATCCCCAAAGGCTGGAAGAGGCAAGAGGGGGATTCTCCCCTAGAATCTCTAGGAAAAGCACAGCCCTAAGGAGACTTGTTTTTAGGACTTTTAATCTTCAGAACTGGGAGATAAAATGTTGCTTTAAGCCACTAAATTTAAAGTAATTTGTTACAGCAGCAACAAGAAACTAACATCAGGGGGTTTGAAGGGCTAGTGGGGACTTGGCAGCTAGAATGTGGGTCTGAAACTCAAACATGGATCTGAGGGGAAGAGGGCCTTCTAGAAAGGCTGAGAAGGAGTAGGAGGTACACCTGGAGGAGTAGGGGGGGTAAAGAGGGAGATGAAGACTCCTAAGAGGCCAGGAGAGGGCACGCAAGCTGACAACAGGGATGAATGAAAGAAGGACTTGAAGAGTCCTCTGAGTATGAGAGTTTGGCAGTCACCAGTGACCATGTCAAAGGCATATCTATGGCAGTGTGTCCTCAGAGGATGAGGGTTGGGGGAAGGATGGCAGGAGATATGTGAGTGAGGCTGATGTGTGTTGGTAGGTGGAGAAGTATCAACATCAGATTATTCTTTAAAGAAGTTAAGTTGCAAGGAATATTATTGCAAATAAGTGAAAGGGAGGAAAGATCACAGTGAGAAGATAGGGAGAGGGTGAGGGCAAAGGGGCCACAAGGTTGAAGGAGACACATCTTTAAGAAAGCTCTGGACACATCAGTACGCTGTGTATGGACAGAGGAGAGGTGAAAGGTAAGGAAGGACAAACACTAGCTGTTAGAGGAAGATCCCTTGGAAGGGAAAGAGCTTTGAGAGGGAGTCAGAGCTGATTGGGAACCTGCAGGAATTCTGGAGAGATCCTAAGGCTTGCTGCCATGCAGAGCCCTGACTATGGAAGGTGATTTTTGTTTAGTGAGTGCTCACTTAGATCCTGGGATTGATTGATTCACAAGAACTGCTGGTTCAATTTTCAGGAATTTTGCAAGCTGGTGTGTGTGTGTGTGTGTGTGTGTGTGTGTGTGTGTGTATGTGTATGTGTGTGTGTGGTGCGTGTGCGCTTTGTTGATAACTTGCAATTAACTACAGTGGGAATATTTATACTAGGGGAATGGGCAGATGCTACAAATTAGCTCCTTCCAAAGTCAATTATTATTATTTTTGTTGTTGTTTTTTAAAAATTTTTAATATTTATTTTTTAGTTTTTGGTGGACACAGCATCTTTATTTTATTTGTATGTGGTGCTGAGGATTGAACCCAGCGCCCCACGCATGCCAGGCGAGCGCGTGACTGCTTGAGCCACATCCCCAGTCCCCCAAAGCCAATTATTGAACATTTCCCAGAACATCACTGTGTTCCATGTGAAAGAATGGCTTGAATCAGGATTTGGAACTCATAGAAGTAGGTAGATGGGAGAGAGTTAAAAATTGTTGGAGAGGATGAAGTGATAGATCATGGGACTAGCTGGCTAGGGAAGGGAGGTATAACTGGTCAGGTGACAAAATGTAGGGCAGAGAGGTGAAGGCTTGGGTGGTTGAAATCAATGAGCAGAAGTAATGGGAGCCAAGGAGGCAGGACAGGAGCAGATTGGGGCAGGCATGTGGACTTGGGCATGGCCCTAATTAGAATGGGGAGAGGGAAGGTCATTGTAATGGGGAGGCCAACATGTCATCATGGTCAGCCTCAGTATAGTGATGTCATACTGATGACAAGGGCAGGGATGAAAGTGAGGGAGAAATCTTGTGACCCCAACACTTAGGTCTTTAATGAATGAGGCTGGGTGATCCAAAGGTCATTGAATGTTTGGGACAGCACTTTAGCAGGAGTTGGTCACAGCATGAGATCTGAAGGGAAGGGATCTGTCCCTAAGGACAAAAACCCCATCCCCATCAGTGGTGTATATTTTCTTTACAAAAGATAAAATACATTTCCTAGATCTGTCCACTAGATGTGTAACCAGTTCAGAATCAAGGAACAGCTAAGAGCTCAGACTGTGGTCTCTCACTTTTCATTTTCCACTAAAAGATACCAGAACTTTTAAGAGAAATAACTAATTCTAGGTCCAGAGCAGGAAAAGCATAAGCTGAGACTAAAATGTCTCACTAGATCAGAAAGCAAGGAAGTACTCAACATTCTCTGGGTTGTGCCAAAGGTCTCAGGAGCCAATTTGAAAAGGTGCTCACTAATCAAGCCCCAAATGGTGATGTCTGTAAGGTGTCAGAATAGCATGGATGTCTAAAAACCTTGGCATTATTATGGTATTAAAAAACTCCCATTGGCCACCTCTGGAAAGAACACTGGAGACTTGACTCCTCATTTGATATATAAGGAGGAACGTTCAGTACCTCTCCTGCCTCTTCTATAGACACTATTTCAACCAAACAGCTAGTGGTGAATTCTTTTTGAAATTCTAGTAAAAAAAAATCCAGAAGTAATTATAGGATTAAAATACCACCACTTTAAGCCCCAGTGGTCCCGGCCATGATCAAAAGCTAAAGCCAGCAGAGGAGAGGCTGATGAGTTACCTTATAATGGACAAATCAGGTTGTCAGCATCCGAACCCTGATCAATCTTGACATCACAAAAGAGAATTCTTGTCCAAACCACCAAACCTGAATCTCATCAAACTAGCTTATAGGCAAATAGGAAACAGACGGATATGGTAAATGGTACTATGGAGATGTGAAGTCTAAATATTGTGAAATTTGCCTTGGGAGAAGCAATTTTGTTTCTTTACTAAAGAAATTAAAAGAAAAAAGAGGTAGTGGTGGTGGTCGGGGGGAGGGATGTGTCAATTAAGTAAACCTGGTAGGCAAATGAACCACATACAATACATGTGCCTTTTTTGGATCTTCATTCTAACAAAGTAAAAGTTTATAAAGCAACCAGCAACCTTTTGAACACTAGGTAGATATTTGAATTAAATTGATAATATTAAGTGGTCATTTTAATGTGTTACAATAGATAGTAGTTATTTTTTAAAAGTCATTTTCTTCTAGAAATATATACTGAAAAATTTACAGTTAAAGTGATATGGTATCTGGGATTTTTTTTTTTCATAATAATCTGCAGTGGTGGGAGAGTGGGTGGGGTTGAGATGAACCAACATAATTAGCCTGGGGTTGAAGCAGGGTCATAGGTACATGGGGGTTAATTATACTGTTCTCCTTTTGTAGGTACTTGAAACTTTCCATGAAGAACAAGCAAACAAACAAACCACCAACAACAGCAAAAGCCCAGGTTGGAGCTGTAACTCAGTGGCAGAATTGTGCTTAGCATGTCCAAGGCCCTACTTTGATCCATAGCACTGCAAAAACAAACCAAAACCAAACCCCCCAAAAACCCAAAAAACAAAAAAACAAAAAAAATCCAAAACAACAACCTCACAAAGAACCCTAACTCATGGCTTATTCGTAACAGTTACTTGATCAATATTATATATTATGCTTAAATTTTTAAAGCACATACATGGAGGGTCATACACCCATATCACTAGTAAGGATGATTGACAGTTAATAGAGGGAAGTTATACTAAGTGAGATAAGCCAGTCCCGGTAAAAGTACCACAGCATTCCACATATATGAAACACCTGAGGTAGTCCAATTCATAGAATCAAAGAGCAGGAAGGTGCTTCACAATTCCTCAATGGGAGTTGCCAATCAATGGGCATAAAGTTTCAGTTCAGGAAGGTGAATAAGTTCTAGACCTCTTCTGTATAACACAGTTCCTGTAGTTAACAATACCATATGCATACTTAAAATTTATTAGGAGGGTAGATTTCATATTAGGTGGATAAATTAATAAATAGATGGATAAATAATAAAATACCACAACATGACACAAAAAATAAAGTAAGTAGAAGGCTGTGTAATATGGTTTGGATGTGAGGTGTTCCTTAAGAGCTTAACATGTGAGACAATGCTAGAAGGTTCAGAGGAGAAACGATTAGGTTGTGAGAGTCTTAACCCAATCGATGATTTAACCCCCGATAGGGATCAAGTGAGTGGTAACTGAAGTGGTAGGGTGTGGGGAGGAGGTGGGAGCTGGAACATGACTCTGGGGTATATATTCTATATCTCGAGAGTGGAGACTCTCTTTCTGCTTCCTGATCACCATGATGTGAGCTGCTTCCCTCCGCCATCCACTCCCGCCATGATGTTCAGCCTTACCTGGAGCCCCAAGGAATGAAGCTGATCTTCTATGAACTAAGACCTCTGAAACCATGAGCCCTCAAATAACTTTTCCTCCTCTACAGTTGTTCTGGTCAGATCTTTTAGTCACAGCAGCGAAATAGCTGACTAAAATAGCTGTGCTTTACCACACAGGCCCTTGGATGGCAGGATGTGAAGAGGCCATGGATTCTGTCCTTTTCTTCTTCTTCTGCATACATTTACTGAGCATGTACTATGTGCTAGGTGCCACAGAAGCACAGGTAGGAGACTTAATGCCAGACTTTTCTTCAGGTTTTTACATGGGGGTGGGGGGATGGGGACAAATGCCATCACCAATGACCTGTCACACAGCATCCCCACCTCTTCCCCTGCACCTGCCGACCCAAGAAATATCTCAGGAAGTTGTGGAGATGGGTCCTTTGGAACATGGTCAAATCTCAGAAACACCTGCCTGCACCACTCCTTACCTGATTGTCACAGCCTGCTTTCCATTCTGGACATCAGTTCTGTTAGATATGGAAAATAAAAAACCCTCAAATAGTGTGGCCTTGGAAAAGGGAATGAAAAGAAAGCCATACATTGATAGCTTTAATCTCTTTCAAGATAAATCCTTTCCAGATGCTGGCCACAGGTGGGGAGAAGGTGTTTTATCAAAACTAGAATGATAGTCTCTGGGAAGCACTAATCTCTTCCAAGATAAATCCCCTCCAGGTGCTAGCCACAGACCTCCCCACCCCCGCTAAAAACCCAAATTCCTGAGTGCCCAAACTCACATGCTCACTAAATCGTCTCTCAGTATAGCCTATATAGGCCCAAATTCCTTTGGCCAGTGACTCGTTTTCCACCAGGAAAGTGGGCCCATCTGAGGTGTCACCCTCTTCCTGCATGAAACTTTCTTTCCTCAATAAAAAGCTGAGCTGATCCATGAAGTTTGCATCCGGTCTGGTCTTTTTGTGCTAACAAATTCCTCAGCATGGCTCACAGTCTCCTACCTGCTTTCTGTGACTCTCATTAAGGTACTCAAATTGACAGTCAAGTTTATCAGTGCATACATCTCAAGCGTACAGCTTGATGACTTTACATATGCAAACAGTGATGTGATAACTGCCCAGAACAAGATACAGAACATTGCTAGTCGAAGGTTCTATCATTCACTTCCAGTAAGTACCAACACACACACACACACACACACACACACACACACACACACACGTAATCACTACCCTGATTTTTATTGCTGTTGATTAATTTCACATATTATTCAACTTTGTATACACTGAACCATATGGTACATATGCTTTAAATTTCTGATCTGACTTATTCTACTTAATGTCATGTACAAAAAATTCACCCATGTTGTTGTGTATACCTGAGGTTTGTTCTTTTCCGTGTTGTACAGTAATCCAGTTTATTTCTCTATCCTCCTGCTGGCCTCATCCCTTGACCTTTCTTCTCATAGACTACACATTCCAAGAATGTCTCATAGACTCCCAAGCCAGGAGCACCCCTGCAATATGGCCACTTTTCTATGCCCACATAGTAAGTTCTCTCACTCTTCAAACTTTGTGCTATGTATTGAACATTCACAAGGGGAAAGTAATGTGCAGTAGAAGCATGTGCACACCTAACTAAGTCTGAGTGGTCAGGGAAGTGTGCTGTATCACAGAGACAAGACTCACAGCAGGGAGAGAGACCTGGTGAGGCTTATGGATGGATGGTGTGTTGTTCTGGGATATTGGCTATGGGGGCTTCTGATATCTGGGCCTCTGGACAACTTGAATATCTTTAAGTGTATTTGGGAGGGGTCCTAGATTCTGGGACTGCCCTGGGTGATGGCATTCAGAAGCCAGGGATACTTTGTGATCTGCCCAACAAAAACACAGCTGAGAGTGTAAGCTTGAGGGGTTTGCTAGTGGTCATCAGGAATGACAGGAGGTTTGGCTGGTGTGTGTGAGTGTAAAATGTAGGGGACAGATCCACCTCTGGGATTGGCTGGGGGCATTTTCCAGGCAGCAAAAGCCAAAGGTAGCAAAGCGTTATTGCTGTGAAGACACCAAGGAGAGACACAGCCTCTGGAGACTCTGGAAGAGGAAGGAATCTCTGCAGCAGATGGATGCTTGCTAGGGGCAGGTTTCCCCTGTCCTTCCTGTGTCTCTCTGGCCCACAGGGAAGGTGACCTGCATGACTACACTGAGTGATTGGCTCAGACCTCTGAGAGCAAGGGGACTCATGCATCAAGTATCCCAGGGTCAGAAGGCTTCACCAGGCACACTTCCAGCTGCCCACCCTTCCCAGGGCAGCCCCGTAGTGGCCATGCTCCCACATCAGGGATCCTCCAGGGAAGTCCCAGGCAGCAGCTCTGACTGTTACCTCTCCCCATAACCCTCTGCAGGTTTGTGCTGCTCTAGACATTGGGGCTACAGGATGCCCGTGAGCAGGAACCACTTACGCAGTTTCCTGTGATTTTCCATGGCACTTAGCCCTGCGCCAGCTTGCTGAGGTCAGTGGGTATGTGTTTGTCCTGGGTAGGGCTGCCAACAGCCCCTCCCCCACAGGCCTCTCAGACCAGTGTCCATATTCTCTCCTGTCCAACCAGGAACATCTTTGAAACTGACAGGGAGCACTATCATAATCACATGGTCAACAGGCACAAAACAGGACTGTCCTAGGTGAACAGGGATATGCCATCACTATGCATGTTCAGCTAAGTATAAGCATGAAAGCCAAGGTTGGGGGGCTGCAGGTGAGGGGTGAGGGGTATTTATGTGTCCACAGGCATCTCTGCAATCAGAAGCAACCTTTGCTGCCTGGAATCACTGTTGAACTCTTGATGTCTCAGGTTCATTGAGGGACCCTCTGCCTGTCTCAGGGGAATGCGTGCTCTGCAGTTGCTCCTCACCAAGAAAGTGGGGCAGCCAGAAATGAGGGAGATGATCCCCAGTCTCTTTGGGACCCTCAGGATTTTAGGTGTCTGGCATCTGTGTCCCCAAGGTTCCTTATAATTCAGGACACCCACAGATGGTGCTCTTTCTCTTTCTCCGGCCTGACCCACAGCATTAGGTGACCAGTCCATGGTTCACCAAGCCAGTGTCCCTCTATGACTCTGGACCTTTTTCTTGTTACCCGCCTTGGCTATTGGTGGCTGTTGTTAAAGCACTGTCTCTGCTGTGGTTTTGGCTGCTGCTTCTACTTAGCTTTGTGTGTGCAGGTGTGAGTGGGGACATTGTGGACTGTTAGGCAGCCCTGGGTAGTATCTTTATGGGTCCTTTAATTTCTATGGCCTATGGCCTTTGTGGATACACACTGATCTTTCCCAATCCCTCCATTTCTGGTGCTTATCACACCTAGTGTGGCCATCAGGATCTTTGAGGAGGGAGGTGCTACCTGAATGGCTATCCTGCCCAGCTACCTTATTTATTTATTTATTTTTGGTACCATGGATTAAACCCAGGGACACTTAACATCTGAGTCATATCCCCAGCTCTTTTTAAAAATTTTTGAGATATGGTCTCATTGAGTTTCTCAGGGTCTTGTTAAATCGCTAAGGCTGGATTTGAACTTGTGATCCTCTTGCCTCACCCTCCTGAGCCGCAAGGATTACAGGCATGTGCCACCACACCTGGCCCAGCTGCTTCTCTCTCTGCTTCTTCTGGTTCTTTCAAAGCAGGTGTTCCCTGAAGCTCCACAGAACCCTTCTCTTTTCTATTCTCCCTCCATCCTTTCCTACACACCATGCTCCTGTGAGCAAACCCATCCTTGACCCCATAACCAAGTTCCCCTCATCCTCCCCTCCCCACCATATACCTGGCACCTTCATGCCAAGATCTGCCTGCCCCTTAGAGGCCAGATTCCCTTCAAAGCGTTGCTGCTCAGAATGTTTGGGCTCTTCCAAAGGGACCTCCCCCATTCCAGGCCTGGGGGGTGTTAGGACTTCCTGCCTAATTTCCTGCCTACACAGCCTCCAAGCTATTCCTGCTCTCTTAGCAGCCTCTGCCTTTGTATTAGCTCTTCAAGTCACATGGGGAAGATTGGAATATTCTGTTTCCTTGCTTGGCCTCTGTTCTCTTGCCTCATTTATTGTCAATACCACTCCATTCAGCTCCACCAGCATCCCTTAGCACTTGTGTGTATGTCTTAAACATACAGCTCTATGACTTTACATATGCATACACCCATGCAAATCTCTGCTCAGAACAGGATACAGAGCTTCTGAAGGGACCCCATGCCACTTGTGAGGAGCAGCAGAGACTGAGGAATTGAGAAAGAGCAGTAGATACTAGGAAGGGGCAAAGGCCCTGGAAATTTAGGGATGATTTCCTAGAAGAGGGAAACATGTGATCTGGACCTCAAAAAACAATAGTAGCCCTTCATAGTGCTTATTGAAACTGCAAAAAACAAGAAAAATTGCACATTCAGCAGGACACTGGATCAACACACCTGGAAGACACTCAAATGTATTGTTGTGACAATGGCCCAGCATGGCATAAATTTCAAGGACATAATATTGGGTAAAAAAAGGTAAACTGAAGAATGATATGCACAGCAGGTGCCATTGATATAAATTCTAAAGACACACAAAGCAATGCTATACTTTGTTATGAATACAGATGCTTGTGCTAAGAGTATAAACAAATACACGGGAATGACAAATGCCAGATTTGCCTCTGGGGAGGCAGGGAGAGAGAGAGGAAGGCGGGGGAGAGGGCACTGGGTTGCAGCTGGGTTCTATTTTTTTTTTTTTTGAAAGGAGCAAGAGGAAGGGATCTAAGGCAAATATGGCAAAATGTTAACATGTGTTCAAAATGGGTGGTTATAGTACATAGGTGCTTGTTATATAATTTTTCTACTCATTTGTGTTTTATTCTGTAATTAAAATTTTAAAAGAAGTTAAAGAAAATATAAAAAGGGAAGTGGCTTCCCTCCAGGGAGCTTGTGTGAATCAAGGTACAGGGGGAGAATGAGGGTGCTTATGAACAAGATGCAGAGGGGCAAGGCCAGCACAGGGGTGTGGGGATGGAGCTCAGAGAGTTCTAAATCCTGGGTGGCCGAGCAGGTGTGTAAGGTGGGGGGCACACCCACTTTCTCCTGACTGCTTATTTGTCTTCTCCTCCAGGTGTGTTGCTTTCAGAACATTGCTTGCCCCTGTGCTCACAACAGAGTTTGGATTTTCTTCCCAGGGCAGTGGGAAAACTCTTTGGGACAGATGACTTCAAGTGGGGGCTTTACTCATGCCTTACTCTGAGTTAGGATCAGCATATCCAGCACTTGCTATGTGCCACAATTATATTCATGCAATATTATTCTCACCACAGCACTCTAGGCTGGCATTATTATCATCACCAACATCCCTATTTATAGATGAAGAAACAGAGGCACAGAGTGGGTAAGGGACTTGCCTGAAGTTCCACAGAGGCAGAGCTGGGATTTGAACCCAGGCTGTTTGGTGTCAGAGCCTGTGACCCTCAATGTGGCACTCTATTGTCCCTCATATGCCAGGTGCTGTGCTGGCCACTGTGGATTCATGATGAGACAGTTATGGGACCTTGCCATCACAGAGCTTCAGAGCCAGTGGGGAAGTCAAACATCAAATCAAGCAACACACACATATGTAACTATAACTGATGATTCAGTGAAGGCAGAGAACCTTATCCTTTGAAAGAGAAAATAGGGAGGACAACTGAGACTGATAACTCTAAGAAAAGGGGACATTTGTGTGAAGATCTAAAGGATGAAGAATTAGCCAGGAGAGGCTGCTGGTGGGCGGAGGTGTGTGTCGGGGGAAGCTGTCCAGATAGAGGGAAGAGCAAGTGCAAAAGTCTAGAGTCAGGTATGGTTTGGTAAAGGAACCAGACAGGATCAGAGTAGTGAAATATGCAGGGGGCAGGTAGAGGGAGGTAGCCCCTTCCTTCGGACTTCCCTTTCTGGAGGGGAATTACATGTCTGGGATTGCCCTAGTTCATGCCAGTGGCTCTAGTGTAAACACTCACAGTGTCCCATTTTGGCTTGAACAATAAAAATTTGAAGGTTACCTTCTCCAGGCCATGGTAGGGTTTGGATTTTCTTCCCAGGGCAGTGGGAAAACATTGAGGGATTTAGTAGGAGAGTGACACATCTAATTCATAATGTATAAAGGTCACTGTGACTGCTGTGGGGAGAGGGCCTACAATGGAGCAGGGCGGGGGAGGCATTGTTTCTTCCTTGACTCAGTCTCACAAGGTAAGAAGGGGACAGGTCAGGGAGAAAAGGCTCTGGGGGGGGGGGGGGGTGCCCTCTGCTTGAGCAGGCTGAGGCTGCAGCTGCATGGGAAATGATTCCAGGCAAATGTCCCT
Source organism: Callospermophilus lateralis (assembly GCF_048772815.1). NCBI lineage: Eukaryota > Metazoa > Chordata > Mammalia > Rodentia > Sciuridae > Callospermophilus > Callospermophilus lateralis. The sequence goes on along the minus strand of NC_135307.1, from coordinate 169,653,614 downwards.
AAAGTTGCTGTCTCCTTCTCCTCCCCGTACTGGTCCAGCCCCTAGTCCCTGCTGCAAGAGAGGTCTCAAGGAGTGAAAGGAAGCCCCTGAGAACATTGCCCATATCCCAGGGCAACTTGTGAAGGAATTAGGAAAGTTCCCTAAATTTCAGAAATGATGATAAACAATACTAATTGTCCATTTTGTAATTTGCCCTGTTTTTTTCCCCCTTCTTACCCCACACAATCCTCTCCTGCAACTCCTTCAAAAAGAGCCTTCAGACATAAAAGCTCAGGATACACTCACAGATACCACTGAGGCCAGCTTCCAAAATGAAGGAGTGCTGAAGGAAGCAGGTGGCTTCCAGAGTATGGTGATGCACAGGTGGACGGGCCAGGGCCTGCTTCTCATGAATGAATGAACACATGGGGACCTACCCACTCTGTGCCTCTAGTTTCAGATGGCGGGTATTGTAGGGGGTCACATGCGCAGCTGACCACACAATGTGGGCGATATCTACAAGGATTTCTCATGGTCATGGGGGGCTGGAAACAAGACCGGATTTGTAATAGCAACGAACAGGAGAAGAACAAAGAGCTGGAACCCTGTGAAAGGAAACCTGCCTCTCATTTTCCCTATACAAAGTAAGAGATCAGGAAAGTCGCTAAATCAACCCTACAAGGTTAGGATGGAACCCTAAGGAGGAGGTGGAGGATCATCCATGTCTGCCAGGAAGCCATAGCCATAGGCTTGGAAAGGAAATGAAGGGGCTAGTGGGAGAGGGATCGCTTACCCAGCGGCAGGACGAAGAAGAAGGGGAACCAGCAGAGCACGAAGACGCCCACGACGATGGCCAGCGTCTTGGCTGCCTTCTTCTCACGGGAGAACTTGAGCAGGCGAACGGATAGCGAGCTGCGGAAGGTGTGGCCCTTGGTACTCCGAGTCCCCTGCGTCCCGTCTGCGCCGGCGGCTGCACCACGACAGTGGATACGCAGCACCACCTCGGAGGCCTTGCCCCGCTCACGCTTGACGCCCGCCTCGAGGCTGCGCGTGGTGCTGCGCGCGACCACGTACACGCGGCAGTACATGACCACAATGACTGCCATGGGCAGATAGAAGGAGCACACCGAAGAGAAGACAGCATAGCCCGCTTCCTCCGTGATGCCGCAAAAGCGCTCGTCCGGGGGCACCGGCTCCTTCCAGCCCAGCAGAGGCCCCACGGACACGACGAGGGCTACGGCCCAGAGCAGCGCCAGGATGGCCGCCGCCTTGCGCTCTGTCATGATCGCAGGGTACTTGAGTGAGTGGCGCACGCCCACGTACCGATCCACCGAGATGGTGCAGAGGCTAAGGATGGAGGCCGTGCAGCACAGCACGTCCACCGCGGCCCACACGTCGCAGAAGGCCCGGCCGAAGGCCCAGAAGCCCAGAACCTCCATGGTGGCGGAGAAGGGCAGAACGGTGGCGCTCAGCAGCAGGTCGGCTACAGCTAGGTTCACTATGAAATAGTTGGTGACCGTCTGCAGGTGGCGGTTGCAGGCCACCGAGAGGATGACAAGCAGATTGCCCGCTACAGCGGTGAGGATGAAGGCTGCCAGAAAGACACCCACCCCCACCCCCTGCGCACTCACAACAAGCCCCCCGACGGCCGCTGTGCCGTTCACCTCGCCACCCGCGCCCGCGCCCCCCGGCTCCCCAGCGGAGCTCTGGTTGTCCTCGCCGCCGCCCGCTCCCACCACGCCGCTGCCGCCGCCCGTGGCCCCCGAAACGCTGCCCACCGCCGGGGCCTCCGAGGCAGTCGCGCCGCCTGTGCTGCCCCCGCCGCCGCTCGCACTGGAGCCCCCCGAGCTGCTGTCCGGGCGGGGTCCCTCGAAAGTGACGCTAAGGAGGTCTCGGAAAGTCATCTCAACGCGCAGCCGTCGGGGGCCGAGCCGGGATGCAGGACCAACAACTGACAGGGAGGGGGCAGGAGGGCATAGCCGCAGGGCTTCGGGTTCAGCCCCGCGCGCGAGTCCCGTCCGGGTCCTGCCCAAGTTCCTGTGATGCGTAGCGTGGCAGCTGGGGAGCGGAATGCCAGGTCGGGAGGCGGCTGGGGCTCCCCGAGGCCACCCGTGGAGTCGGATCCAAGAAGAGTCAGGGCTGGTGATTCGCGCTGCTCTCTGAGCGTGCCCAGGCGATCCGGCAAAGCAGCGGCTCCGGGACCCGGTGGTGCAGGCAGTGGCCACTGCGGCGCTCCCAACTCCGTGCGGGGGGCGGGACGGAGGAGGGGCAGCGCGTGGAGGGAGGAGGGGGCGGCCGGAGCCGAGAGAGGGGGCGCCGCGCTCCCTGGGAGAAGGGGCTCTGATCTCTGGGAGACAGCGTGTATGAAGGTCCCAGAGGGGTTGCGGTGCTGACGCGCTCTCCGGCTCCTAAGCCACCTACGCTTCGCCGCTGGTGCCAGGACTGCTCTCTTCCCTCGCTGTTCCCTTCGCGCGCTCTCCCGCTTCTCTTCTGGATCCCCTCTCCCGTTGTTCTCACTCCTCAGCCGCGTCCCTCTTCTTCGCCTCCCCTTTCCAGCCTCCGGGTCACTCACTGGTTGCCCTTGGGCGTGCGGAGCTTAGAAGGCGCGATTTCTCGGTCCCCAGACTCCTGACTCCGGCCGCCAGAGAGCAGCAAGCGCCCGGGATCTGCGGACTGCGGACTGGACGGTGCAGTGTAGCGGCGGTCGCCTCCTGAGACTGCCTGGATCAATCTGCCGCACCTCTTTTTTTTTTTTTTTTTTCTTTCAGTCCACAGGCTAGAGGAGGGTCTCAAACCCTTCTGCCAAGTACGAAGGCGTGAAGAGAGCCCGGAAGGGGTCAGAAGCCTGGTATAAGCTGAGGCCCTAGCTGGGTATGATGGGCGCCGGTCGAACAGACTGTGCGGCTGTAGCCCTGAGACCCTGCCCATGACAGTGATCTATGTAACACCAACTTTCTCGCACTGTTAGTTTACTCTACATCAAATGTCAGAACAAATCTTTCTATTGCTACTCCAAATAAGCGGCCTGGTGCTGGGGAGGGAGAGCACAAGTGCTGGAGGGTGGGAAAGGTCACTTGGCAGGATGGATGGGGGTGGAGGAGGGAAAAGTCTGGTTCCAAATACCCTTATTAGCTGTTGGATCTCTTTGTACATACCTCAGTTTCTCATCTGTAAAATGAGAGTCAAGGGTAGCGTCTACCTAGTGCCTGGGTTTCTTAGTTGAGTGGGACTTAGAACGGCAGGATCTGAACAGGGAGGACAGCGGGCAGAAGAGATGTGGCACTGGTATGAAGCGCGGACACTGGTGGAGGTTAGAGTAGGAGGAGCCTCTTACTGACCAGCAGATCTGGCAGGGAGAGACACAAGAGGATCATTCATTAAGCCAACATAAAATACTTAAGTGGCTGCTGAATTAGAGGAATTAGAGTCTTTAGGGAGCATAGAGCCACCTCTTAGGTGCAAGATGAAGATGATTTAACCACTTGCCAGGGGACTTTTTGGAGAGAAGGCTGGGAGGAGATGGGTCTTGGCGTCTGCTGCCTGTGGCTAACAGGCAAGTTGTCTGAAAGTCCTAGATGAGAAGCTGCTTTGAAGAAAAAGCAGGAAATGGGAGAATTGTTGAAATATGGGTAAGCCCCTCCTCCAGCCTAGGAAGCCAAGGCTGTAATAATTATAACTTAGAAACAGCTCTTCAAGGCCCACAGTTACCCCATTAAATCATCCATGTTTTACTTGGGTCTTTGGGAAATTACCATTGTGGGTTGAAATGAAAGCAATGTGGCTTTTAAGGGTTAACTGGCAGCTGACCAAAAACAAAACCCTGAATCTGGGCTTCCTCTCTGAAAGGGAAGGGCACTGAAAGGGGATGCCAGGAGCTCCTCACTCGGGAGTGAGGGGAGGCAGTCCTAGTGTCCATGACTGGCTGCCTTCTCATAATGTGGGACAGGTGTAACCCCAATGGAGTCCATTTGGTTCTAGGTCTGGTGAGTTTTCAAAGAAGACTGGGGTTAGGGGAATGAGGCTGGAGCACTAGGGGATTTCTTCACTGGTGTCACAGAGATTTGTGCTTGATTCTGTCTAGAGAGCCAGCAGAAGGCTGGAGGTGTCTTTGCCAGCAGCGTGAGAAGGAGAGGTGGGGTAGGGTGCCTGGAAGAAGATGGGGTAGCCTCACTCCTTTTAGAATTTGGTGGTCCTCAGAAGGTCTGCAAGAGGATGTTTTAGAGATCTTTGGGAAGGAGCATGGAAAGGCAGGAGCTGTGAGATCATCTGTCAGTTTCCTGTGCCAGCTTATCAGATGCTCAAATCTGGGAAGGGTCTAGACACATGTACTGCTGGCAGGGGCAAAGAGAGAAGGAGCTGTCTCTATCTGAAGAGAGGTTTTAACAGTGGAGAGACTGGGATAAAGCTCAATACTGCTCCAAGCACAGCATCCACACCCACAATTTTGCCTGGATACATCATGGGCACCTCAAATTAGAGGTATTAACAAAACTAAATTAAACTAAACTCACCATCTTGGACACTCAAATTTTCAACTTGCTGTAATCCCTTATGAAAATGGAACCACCATCTAGGCAGTTACAGCTAGACACCTAAATTCATCCTCTGGTTCACCCTCTACTCCAAAACTAGCCAGTCTACAGGTTCTACTGATTGGTTTTGCCACTTAACTTTGTGAATCCATCTCTTCTCTCCGTAGTCTCTACCTTGGGTCAAGTCTAAAATTTCTCATTCTAATTTTCATTTCTACTTCAACAGTGCTTCTTCCCGGTCTGTTTTTATATGGATCTTTCTTTCTTTGAATTTAAAAAAATTTATTTATTCTAATTAGTTATATATGACAGCAGAATGCAATTCAATTCATATTACACAAATAGAGCCCAATTTTTCATGTCTCTGGTTGAAGACAAAGAAGAGTCCCACCATTTGTGTTTTCATACTTAGGGTAATGATTTCTGTCTCATTCCACCATCTTTCCTACCCGCCATACTCCTCCTCCCCTTTGCCCTAACTAAAGTTCATCTATTCCTCCCATGCTCCCCCACCCATCCCCATTGTGAATCAGCATCCTTATATCAGAAAAGACATTAAGCCTTTGGTTTTTTGGGATTGGCTTATTCACTTAGCATCATATTCTTCATCTCCATCCATTTACCTGTAAATGCCATGATTTTATTCTCTTTTAATGCTGAATAATATTCCATTGTGTATATATATATATACCACATTTTCTTTATCCATTCATCTACTGAAGGGTATCTTGGTTGTATCTGTGGATATTTCTAAATATGATCATTTTCCTCTTTTCTTTCTTCTCTGTTATTGGGGAATGGTGGTGTGTGAAGTGATTAGTTTAGAGGGGATGCCAGGGATGATGAGTGGTTATTTCTTTGCAAGGATGCTGCTCTGAGACTGGTCCACAAAGTACCCTAGTATTTATTTCAGCTACAAATGAATGAATGTGAATGAATCTCACATGATATTTATGTTCTAGAATAGACATTGTCTAGAGAGACATCCTGTCCTCAAAATGGCTAGAACTTAGGGTCTGGGAACTCAGATTCTCAGGTATATCCCCAGTGTATTTCCATTTGTTTCCCTCTAACTGTCCCCTTTCAGCCATCTCCAAAGCTTCCTAGGGAAAGTAGACTTCAGGGAGAGTTTAAATGCACTTTGGATAAATGATTGATTTATTCTATTTTTCGTTCTTCCTCAATTTGACTTGGCCTGTGGAAGTGTGGCCATCCTTTAAAGAAATGTAGGAGGGCTTCTGAAAGTGTCATGAATGTGACCCATCAATGCTCTCAGCTGAAGAAGACTTATGGTTGGGTTTATTCTTTTGGGTAAACTATTTGTCACAGATAGTAGAAGAATGAGCAAGACAAGCGGTGGCCTCAATTGTGATGTAATTTGAAACACACCCCCATCCACTGAACTCTTTCAATTAGAGTTGAACCCTTGGCAGGCAAAGTGTGACTTTTAACTGAAGAGGCTTCCTAGGGCAACAAAGACATCTTTGCAGTTTTGTAGGAACTCTTACCTGGGAATCATACAGTGGCATTCAGGCTCTGTACTTTCTCATTCTATGACCTTTGGCAAATCTCTGGGCCCAGTTGTTTACTTTATAATACAGGGCAAATGGGATTGAACTAGAACAAAGTTTAAAGCACAACAAGAACTCTTTTTTTTTTTTTTTTTTTTTTAATACCAGGGATTGGACCTAGTGGTGCTTTACCACGGAGCTACATCCCCAGCCCTTTTAAATATATATTTTATTTAGACTCAGGGTTTTGTTGAGTTCATAGGGCCTTGCTGAGTTGTTGGGGCTGGCTTTGAACTTGTGATCCTTCTGCCTCAGCCTCCCAAAATGCTGGGATTACAGGTGTACCCTGCTTTGCCCAGCAAAGCACAGGGGCTCTTGCTTCAAGTAAAATCTTCACAGAAACCCACCTGGTTGCATTGGGAGGCCCCCCTCAGCCGGGACCACCCCCAAGGAATCTTGAGTGCCAGGAGTCCTTGGGAAAGTTGCTGGAACAATGAGTTCTGGAGAACCCGCTGGCCTTTGGGTTCTTTGTGTTTCAGTGGCATGACTCCCAGTTTAAGATGGAAGACTGAGCACCTATATTTATCTTTCCTCTCTTATGGGACCTCTTTAGAGTGATAGTAAAGAAAAAGGAATGGCTTGTCTCACAAGTGAGAAGTTAACTCTAGTTTGACCAACTCTGGTTTCTAGCCCCTAAAGAGCAGATCTGAGGCATTCTGGACCAACCCTTTTTTTGTGAAGATGCTACAGATTGACTGATACCATTGGAGTCAAGATGCTAAGTGGGAGACAGTGTATATGTGGAGAAGGTGATTGTGACTGATATATTCTGCTGTGGGCACCAGCTGGTCAAGTTCTAGTGCCCATCCTGGGCAAATTCAACTAAACATCACCTATATGCCAGGAACTATTTTGGGCACTGGGGATATAATGTTGTATGAAGCAAAGTTTCTGCCATCCTAAGACTTGTATGCAAATGGCGTAAAATGCTACTAAGGAGAGTTAGAGGAGAGTTTTCCCATTTCCATGGACAAAAAGTTTCTCTGGGCTTGACATCTGGATCCTAGAGATTATTTCCCCTAATGAAATCTTCAAAAAAAATACAATTTCAAAGGAACTCTTTTCTAAGACTTCTCCACCTCAGAATGGCAGTGGGGAGATGAGCACCAAATCTGAAAGTCTGCAAAGATCTTTCCTCTCTTATGGGACCTCTTTAGAGTGATAGTAAAGAAAAAGGAATGGCTTGTCTCACAAGTGAGAAGTTAACTTTAGTTTGACCAACTCTAGATTCTAGCCCTTAAAGAGCAGATCTGAGGCATCCTGGACCAATGCATAGCATTGGAAGACTTGGCTAAAGTTGCCATTTCCTGGAATCAGTCTCTGTGAAGAACATGGACATTTATTGTATTCTTCAGTTGCAACTGACATTTAGCCCTGGCCTGAACTTAAACCTTACCATGGCCTGATCTTAATTCTGGTTATATCTTGACTCATAACCTTGACTTACTTATAACCTAAGATTTTTTTGGTCCCCTGAATTGTGACATTCTTCTCCATACACATACTATGATTGACCAGGCACTGGATGAAAGGGTTGGGACTAAGTACCACCTTCTCCTCCTTCAGAATAGCAGAGTTTGGTACACAGGACTGATGGCTTCTCAGTTGGAATGGATTAGGGAATATTTGGATGAAGGACATTGTCTCTGCAGGAAGGAGATGCTGGGTAATCCATTCCCCAACCTCAACCCTATTCTCAGCAGAAGCTGGATGAACTGGATTGATTGTTTATTCTAATGTTTGTTTAAACTTAATGGAGTTGGAAATCAGTGACTGCATCTCCTATTATAGTGGAAATGGTGAGGGCAGTGGTGGAATGATATTCCCACTCAAAGCCTGGCGAAAAGCCCACTGTTCTGAGGACCCTTTGGGAGGGGCTCTTTGCTTTGCAGCTGTGTTTTCTTCTGCTTCAAAGATATAGTCTTTTATTTCTTTTTATTTTCTTCAGGAGAGGAAATAAGCTGGGAAGCAGGATATTGGACAAAGTTGGAAGACCCATTAGAGTAGAAAACTTTCAAGGCAGGGATTATTTGGGGTTTATTGAAAGTGTTATGTTTCTATAATAAGAAACTCCCAAATTTTAGTGACTTAGAACAATAAAACTTACTCATTTAGTCAAAGTCCAATGTGATTGTACCTAGTTGAGCAGTTCTTTTGGCCAGATCTTCTCTATGGTATGACTCAGAGATCCAGGGGTTCTTCCAATGGGTGACTCCATTATTTCTTAAAGGCTTAGAATTGCCTAGAGCCCTAGAACCCTCTGTGGATTATCTATAATGGTGCCCAAAGAATAAAGGAAGAGAATGGAGGATTGCATGGGTATTTTAAGATCCAAGAACAAAACTTGTCTTTAGGCCCACCAGTGCCATATTTCCACTTAGATGCAAGGGGGAAATATAGTTTAGTCAAGTGCCCAGAAATAGAGAATGGGTTTGGTGATAGTCTAGCCTGTGTGTGCTGCAGAACTGCAAGAGTTACAGGAAGACTCCATTTAGGCATTAGCTAGGCAATTCCTGATGCATGCATTATGAAAACAGTAGTTATCAGTTGCTCTGAACCCTCAGCAAACACTCTACCAAGGCCCATAGATAGTTTTGTGACTTTCCATGTGGCTCTTCCTTCTAAATCAGGCTTGATATGTACCTTTCTAGCATCACTTGCCAAAAAATAGTTAGAATTGGGAATACCATTTGGAAACATTCTAGTGACAGTTTCAACTCACTCAGCTTTGGACTACAATATGAAAGCCAAGAAGGGCAATGGGAGTGTAGTTAACATTGTTTTAGGCTTAGTGAAGACTAAGAAATCCCTCTTTATAGGATCCACTCCATACCAATGGGAATCCTTCACCTTTCTTTATCAGAACTTGAGATTCCACCCTTATAATCTAGGTCTGCTAATTCCATGAACAATGGTTTTCTCATTTCATCACAGATTCCTCATACCTACCAGTAGATGTGACATATAAGACAACCAGCACTTCTGATCCCTACAATATGATTACCCATTATGGGATGAGAAACTGGAAGAAGCAAGGAAGATGTCCCATGAGAATATTTTTGGTACTTGAAAGAAAATTCCAGGAATACAGTAACCTGACAAGTTCTCTGATTCCCAAATGGATCAGAAAATGCTAATGAGGGAGATTTCCTAACACAGAATTAAAATAGGCTAGTCCATTTAGAGGAAGTGGCCTATAATCAACTTGAGAGGCCAGGCAGGGTTGCCGGACTCCAATCCCAATTAGAGAGGCTGAGACAACTCCTGCTGGGATGTCAACCTTCCAGAATGAATAAGATGGCCCAAAGCCATTTTCCATTTCCTTTCTTCTGGGCCAAGATTCAATCTCTGGAGAAGAAAGTGAAGAAAGGAGGATTTCCCTTGATAATGATTCCCTGGAGGAACGGAAGGATGGAAGAAGAAAAACTCCCAGCCATCCCAGGAAAATAATTAGGAAATGAGGCTGGCCTTCCGTTCTTTAGTGTTCTCCATGCCTTATCTCTTGGGCTCCTACAATTCTCTCTTCCTCTTTTCTCTGTGGATTAGTCACGTAATCTTTCTCATCTTGCATTTCCCCATTTGTAAAATGATGATAATAATCCTGCCCCTCGTGGGGATTGCCCTCCTCTTTTGTGTCTCTTTTATGTTTGATTTATTCATCTGTAATATCTAGTGATTTAATTGTTTACTTGTTCTACCTGGAGGTAATAAACTTCTTGGGTTTTTTAGTGATGGTGACATGTTTATCTCTTTTATGCCTGGCAGCTGATGCTATGCTGGTCTCTTGGAGTTTCTCAGTGAATGTTCAGTCAGTGGACGAAAGCATGAATCAATAAATGAATGCTGGATATCACCGAGGGTTAGAATACCTATCTCTGCAAGAGATGACTAGAGAGGGTTTTCATGCATTCTAGGGAGCCTAATCTTTCCAGAGCAGGAGTAGGCATCATTTCCCTAATAGGAGCTGAGGGGCACCAACAGGGAGCTGGCACGGAGTGCTTCATGCCCCTGCTCCCAATGTGGGAGTGACCTTGCCCATGACATAGAACTTCTCAGCTCTATAGTCTATGAGCCTCTCTAGAAAACCCTTCCTTAGGGTTGGTCTTACCTTCCTGTATGTAAGTCTGCCTAAGGAGAGTGTTGCCTACCTAAACCTGGGGCTCAGTTGACAGCCTCATTCAGGCCTCATTAGGGGACTAGGATTCAGCTGAGAGGCTGGATTCTAGCAAATTTTGGATTTTTACCTCAAAGAATATGCTGCAGCATACTGTGTATGTGCATTTCCCCCTAAGCAGTTGCAACTGAGGCAAATATATGTCTATAAGTGTATGATTAATCTATAAGATTAAATTATGGTCACCAAATTTCATTCTCCTGTAGTAGAATATATTCACATTCTTTATATAGCTTCACAGTAGGAAGAATAAATGTCTCTGCTGTTTGACATTGAGCTTGACCATGTAATGTGCTTTGGCCAATGGAATGTTGGCAGAGTGATGGAAGCAGAGGGTTGCAATGTGCTTGTGTGGTTAGCTTTTGCTATCATTGGTAGAATGTCACATACTGGGTGACCATTGCATCTTCATCCCAGGAAGCAGAATGACACACCTGGAGTGATGCTACCCCAGCAATCAGCAGACTTGTGAGAAATAAACACTTGAAGTTGCATGCCAATGAGATTTTGTGGTCGTTTGTTATGTAGCAAGAACTGACAAATACAAGGAGAAATGAGTCATTTTGATTTCAGGCTTGTTGACATTGGCAGTTGGAGAGATGATTTGCTCCTTTGAATGGCAATGCAGCCCATTATAAAGTTTATTACACAAATAGCCTGTGACCTAGAAATTCAGGCTTATTTTCCCCAATAGACATGTATAAAATGTTTATAGCAGCTTCATTCATAATACCAGAAGCTGAAAATAATCCAAATGTCTTTTACTCCATCAAAGAAGCTTAAGGAAGGAATAGGAATGAGAAAATAGATGCAGGAAATTGTTGGGAATGAAAAAAGAGAAGAAAGACTTGTAGCTAGAGGCAAGTAGGAGGATGGCAGTGAACTCTTTCTAGCTTGAAAAGATTTGAGTGTGTTTGTGAGCCCGAGGAAAGAGCCAAAAGGAAGGTAGAAGTTGAAGTCTCAGAAGCAGGATGCTGATGAATGGAGGATGTAGATGAATGGAGTACTCAATAGGTAGCAGAGATGAGGATTATAAGCCAGAAACAGGAGTTGGCTCCAGGAAGAAAATGAGCAAAGGGGAAGTTGAAGGAGTTTGTGGGTTGTTTGGAGAGGAAATTCATGGAAATTCTACCTAATGATGGTGGGGAGTAAAGAATTTGAAGCAAGTAATAAAAAGTTGTAATAACCCTTGAGGGAAATGGGAAAGAGGGTTGTGCAAGGACAAATAAGATTGCTAAGTAGTCCCAAGGGTCCGGTTGAGAGAAGAAATTGGAGAAATTCTGGTACTTTAAGACAAGATCCAGAGTTTGAATATGGGAACCAAGAAGTTAAGAGATTGGCTTACTATGTGTCTGGGATTTTACAGTATAAGAAAGATCAAGGAGCTAGGGATTCTGTGGGAGAAATGCATGTTTGACTCAATATCTTATCTTTCTTGGTGGTAGGAGATTCATGTCTTAGAATCTGGTGGGTCTAGAGGATCTAAGAAGTCATTTAAAAGCAGAGTACAATACTTTTGTACATTATTTCATTTGTTCAAAATTACTAAAAATACAAATTAATCTATAATAACAAATTGTAGATCAGTGAAAGATTACAAAGGAGCATGAGGAAATTTTGGGTTATTTACATGGTGATTGTCTTCATTGTGATTTGATTGCGTGTATCTTCTTCTTTTATTTCTATTTGTCCTCATTTCCTCTCTTTTCTTCCCCTCCAATTATTTTTTTCTTTGTGCTTAAATTTGGATGTTATATCTTTATGTCATTAATCTTTTCTCCTACAATGTCTAGTCTGCTAATACCCTGTAGCATATTTTTCATCTCAATATTTTAGTTTTCCTTTCTCTAAGTTTGATTTGGGACTTTTAAGTATTTGCCATGTATCTATTTAACTTTTTGAACATATGGGTACAGTGATAATAACTGCTTTAATTGGTATTGGCACACTTAATATCTATCAGTTTTGGGTCAATTTTGATTTTTTACCCCTGGATTCCAGATACTGTGAATTATATTTTTTTGAGTACTAGGTATTTTTGTATAGCAGTATATATTTTTAAACATTTTTCAGGGATGCAGTTAAGTTACTTGGAAACCGTCTGGTCCTTTTGGGTTTTATTCTTATGCTTTGTTAGTTGGGATCAAAGTAGTACTTGGTATAGGGATAATTTTACCCCAGCACTAAGCCAAGATTATTTTGTACATGTCTACCTGTACAATTGTGATGTTTTTCAATCTTGGTAGAAATAAGCATTATTTGGGGGCCATGTGTGAGGGCTGGGAACTGTGGGTCCAATCTCTTACTGTGCTTTTTTTTCTGCTAGTTTGGGGAGTTTTCTCATATTCAGGCACTAATCATTGGTCTACTCCTGTTGAGAGGAGGATTAATTTCAACCCAAAACAAAGCTAAAGAATTTCAAAGATTTCCAACCTATAGAAAAACTTTCTGTTTATCTTGAGCTCCCCAGAAGTAGATCCTGAGGCAAGGACCCATGTACAGAAATTCTCCCAGAAAAATCTAACAAGGTTTTGGGTGCAAAAAAGGCGAGGAAGCCAAGAAAGGATGTTGTCTCTTGCATTGTCCCACAGAGGGTAGCTTTAGCCTGATCCCAGAACTGGGGAAGTACTGAAATATAAGTTATGCCTCAGAGATATTTGTAGGACAGCAAAAGAGCTGGGTTTTTTAGCCCACACCCACTTGTCAATCATTGATTTAGGAAGGGCCTAAAAGTTACAGTTAAGGGGCTGTGAGATAGAGAAATTCTTTGTAATGTTTGAAACATCTGCCACCTACATGGTGGAAGAGGTTGAGCAAAGGTGGTAGGGTTTAATTGAAGAATGAGTGTCACTCATATCTACAAGAAATTGATGAGATCAATCAAATGGAGACTTGATAATTTTTGCTCCCTGAAGAAAATCGGAGAGAAGGCTTTGGACAAAAGATTAAGATGGAAGGAATCTTACCCAATTTTATTGGTGACCCATAGCAAAATTTGTCTGAATATATTTTAGTTCAGTAAGAACCACAAATTCTGGTCAATGAGGTCAACTGATCAACAGTTCTATGAAGTCTATGCCTGTGTTCTACCCTGTGATTCTTCTTCTTTTGACAAACATCAGTTTTGACAGCATGGCACAAAATGGAATAATAAAAGAGGGCAAAAGATAAAAAGGAATGGTTGCTGCAGATTGTGGATCAGAGTTCTGTGGTTACATATGGTCTGGCCATTGTCCATTTGTATATGAAGGAGAAATTGGTGCCTTACCCCAGAAAGTTCATAATCTGGGTAAGAAAATAAGATGTACATTCAAGGACAAGATCAACCCTGGGATTAGCAGTTTATCTGAGGCCAGGCTGAGGGGTCAGGCTGTGAGCATAGTGAGGGTCAGGCTGCAGGTAGAGTGAAGTTTGGGCAGTACTTAGTCTTGTTCCTCAGGCTGACGTGTGGTCAGAGGAGAGCAAGGGGATTGACCAAAAGATGCTTCTTTTTCTCCCCACATTTTTTTATTGGTGCATTATAGTTGTACATAATGGTGGGATTTGCTGTTACATATTCATATATGCACATAATAATATAATTTGGCCAATATCATTCCCTAGTATTTCCCCCTCCCTCATTGTCTTCCTTTCCTTGGTTCTTTTCTTATACTCTACTGATCTCTCTTTACTTTTCATGAGCTCCACCCTGCAACTTTCTTCTACTCTTCCTCTCTAGCAATGAGAAAAGGTATATGAGAGAAAACATATGACCTTTGACTTTTTGAATTTGGCTTATTTTGATTAACACAATGCTCTCAAGTTCCATCCATTTCTTGCAAATGAAATAAATTTTTTCTTCTTTATGGCTGAATAAAACTCTATTGTGTATATATAGCACTTTTCTTTATTCATTTATCTAATGAGGAATACCTAGGCTGGTTCAATTACCTGGCTATTGCGAATCGTACTACTGTAAACATGGGTATGCATGTATCACTATAGTATGTTGACTATAATTCTCTAAAAGCTTCTTTCTGAAGTTTGGTTACCAATATGGGAGCAACACAATGATGCTGGTCCAAATGAGCCCCATTTCTGACTAGCTCTGATTCAAGGTCATGATCTTCTTAACTTCTCTAACTTTATTTTTTCTTTCTTTTTTTTTTTTACATCAAGAGACCTCCCTCAGTTGCACCTGACCCCTTGGGGGAGTACTTTTAGTATTGTAAGGTTGGGGAGGAAGTGGCATGGCTTTGATAACTGAGTACCAGGGTGAAATTACAGCCTGCAGTCTCTCCCTGCTGTGTGCTAAAAGCATCATCTCACCTGCACAGGAAGGGGTTTGACAACCACCTCCAAGCCAGAATTGCCCCCTGCCATTGTATTAAGTATCAAGATGCTGTGATGCCATGGATCTCCCAGGTTGGCAGAGATGTGAGGACATGGTGAGGGCTTTTGTTCCTTTCATTGTGCTGTTTAATTGCATTTCTTTTTCCTTAAAAGGTTGACTGTAGGAATAACTATAATCTCCAATTACTACTTATTCATCGTTTCAGCTTAGGGGCTATTGGCTGTGAACAGACAACTTCTTGAATTCATAGAGAGAGACAAGGAAGCAAGGAAGCAGGGTGGGTTCAGCTGGTGATGAGTGATATGAAAAAAGCCAAATAGGCTAATGCTAAGGGAGACAGATTCTTTATATTCATAACTGGGATGACTGAACTGAGGGATACACCAGAGTCTGCTAACCAAATCTTATTTACTGTTTGCCATAGTGCCCCAAAGGACATGTTACTGCTCTACTCTTTTGGGTTGAGAATTGCCTTCCATTTCTTCCATGCCACAAATATTTATTACAAGTGTAAACTAGGTATCAGATGCCTTTCCTTTCTGGTCACTGGGGATGACATGTTGGGTTAGAACTCACTTTGACTTTCATGGATCTTATGGTGTATTATTGGAGGATAAGAACAAAAGTACAATGAAGCTAGTGCATCAAGGGACACACTTATGCACTGTGACAGAATAATGAAGGCAATTTAGGTGGGGTGATGAGGACAGGTCCCTGAGAGGGTGGCATGTCAACTGAGATTGGATTTTGAGAAACCAAGTTTGTGAAGAGCACACACATTTTAGGCAGAAAGAAAAGCATGGGGAGAAAGTCTTGCTGTTCTTGGTACCAAATCAAATCTGGTGAGGCTGGAGCCTCCAGGATGAGGATTGAGGTTCTGAGGTTCAATTAGAGAGGAATCAAAGGGTCATGGGAAGATGCATGCAAAAAGCTGTCCCCCCTTTTTTGGCTACTATGTCAACCCAGGGGAACTTTACCACCGAGCTACATCTCCAGACCTTTTTACTTCTTTTTATTTCATATTTTGAGACAGGGTGTTGTTAAGTTGCTGAGAACTTTGCTAAGTTGCTGAGGTTGATTGAGGCTAATTGCTTGAACTTGCAATTCTCTTGCCCAGTCTCAGAAGTCACTGGGATTACAAGTGTGTGCTACCACATCTGGCTATTTTTTTTTAAGGCAAATACTAGTATTATAAAAATACCTCTTATCCCTTATAAACATTTCATGCAATAGAGAAAAGTATCCAAAGAGGAGCAAGAATGTATCTTGATGTTTGTTTTTAACTTATTCCTTTTTGTGCCAGGCTGAGAATGGCAAGGATAGATGTGGGAACTCATTCTTAGCCATTCATTTATTAAATAAACATCTATGAAGCACCTATTCTGTGTCATACATTTTCTTAGCTTTTGGGTGGGTGGTGATGAACACAGCAGAGAAGATTTCTGCTTTCATGGAGAACTACCAGGAAACAAATAAAAATTGAATTCCACTAGTGATGAGCGAAATGAAGAAAATCCAACAGGCTAATGTGATGTAGAAGCAGCTTCTGGAGGTTTATCATTAGAGATTCCCTGGAGGGTGACCTCCAAGTTGTGATATGAGCTGTGTGATATGTGATATGAGAAGGAGCCAGGAGAAGCAGCCAAGGTTGTGAGGGAGGAGCTAATGTGTGTGCTTGAGGAGTACACAAGGGCCAAGTCATGGAGGGCTTGTGGGTCATGACCAAGGACATGGGCTTTGATCCAGGTGTGATGGGAAGTCACCCAAGATCAGATAGAGCTTTGAATATGTCCAGGCAGGAGCTGATGGTGGCTTCTAGAGGGAGAGAAGTGAACAGATTTGAGATATATTTTGGAGGTGATGTGACAAGACTCCTAATGGATTAGATGGGGAGGGGGATTGAAGGAAAGGAAAGTATCAAGGATGACTCTGGAATTTCTGACTTACATAATTAGCTGCATGGTGGGAATTGCAGTTTCCTGACATGGAGAAGGGCAGACTGTGGGACCAGGGGAGGTCTTTTGGGGAGAAAATTTAAAATTATGTTTTGGATGTAGTAAGTGTGAGATTGCCGCAGTCCGGCTGCAGCAAAATAACCGGGGGGTGACGAATAACTTGTGTAGACTGATGCAGCAGGAGTGGAAGCCCTTTATTGTAGGACAGGAGTGGTGTTTATACATTCCACACAGCTTATCTTAATTAGCATAAACTAGATACAGCAGTCAACCAATAAGGAATCTCCACACTTAATGGCTTGCTGGTGTTACTTCACAAACCACTCCCCCTGGCATTTTGCCAGGCACCATCCAGACTTGTTTACAGACTCTAACATGAGATGTTCTGAGACATTCAAATGAAGGTGTTGAGGAGGTGTTTTGATTATCCATGTTGGAGTCCTGAAGTTATATTGACAGCACACAGGTAGAAACGAGTAAGATCACAAGATAAAGGCGGGTGAGCTAGCAAAGGTGCAGTGGAAGACCTGCTGGTGAGGTAGGTGGGAAACTTGGAGGGTGATTTAGTTGTTTAGTGGTTTTTAATGTTCCTCAGGGAAAAAAGCTTTCCACCTAGGGAAAGCGCTAAGCCGAGTCAACAGATAGCCTTACAAATGGGATCTTCTCTGAATTGCCAGGCAGGTTGAATAATGATGATTCTTTGTAATCAGGGCTTTGAAAATGCTCCAGTCCTTTTCTGGTCCTTTTTGGTGGCTACCAGGCTGTCACTTTTCACTGTGAATGTGGGCCCTTCTGAGACTACTGTGGACCTGGGGAGTAGGGGTGATATGAGGGCAAGTAAAATGCCACAAAGCTTGATGTTCTTAATGAAATTCAGTTCTTTTTCCTGGAAAAAAATGCTGTGTTAATAATAAACTCTGATTAATTTTCAGAGTTCTGAAAAGGTTTATTCTAACCTTTTTTTTTTTTTTTGCCAGTTTTATCATTACTTTTATGCAGAGGTCAGTACTCTTCATTTTTTTAATCATGATATTATTTTTAAATTTTATTTACATGCTGGGGATAGAATCCAGGGCTCTACCACTGAGCTACACCCCCAGCCCCATGACGTTGTTCATTATTTTGATCTGAGAATTTTTCAAATAATTTTGCTTATTTTCTTTGTATCTTTTTCCTTTTCCTTTTGTTTTTTAAATAAAAAAGCAAGTATTCTTGTTGTACATATTCTATTGTATCATATTAGGACTTCTATGATATCTGATTGTCCCATTTTTAGAATGCTAACAATAAACCATGGATTAAAGAACATCCCATTTGTCAGCCTGATTGATCTACTATAAAGTTTCTGCACAAATTTTACTTAATGGTTTGAGTGACTTATTTTTAAACTTTATTAATTATTTCATCAGGGAGTGTGAAATTGTGATTTTCTAAATCTGATGTTCCTTCTATATAGATTAGCTGTGATTCCCATTTGAAGAACAATCCTCAACAATTAGCTTATTCTGAAATATAGTTACATACAGGTAGAATAGAAGCTTGATTTTTTTTCTATTTTTGATTGTAATAAAACATGTATCATAAAATTTGCCATCTTAGGCATTTTTAATGCATAGCCTAGGGTGTTAAGTATGTCTCTGTGAAGTGAGTCTCCAGAAATTCTTCATATTGTACCTCTGAAACTCTATACTCATTAAATAAACTCTCCCCTTTCCACCCCCCTAACCACTCTCCTTTCTATTTCTGTATATTTGACTGAAGATAACACACATAATAATTAGAATCACTTGATATTTGTCTTTTTGTGACTGCATATTTCACTTGACAGTATCAAGGCTCATACATGTTGTAGCATGTGACAAGTTTTTCTTTCATTTTTAAAGATTGGGTAATATTCTATTGAATGTGTATAACCCATTTTATTTCCTTATTCATGGATACAGACCTTTGGTTTGCTTCCTGTTTGGAGTCGCTCAGGCTCCAAAGACTAACTTTCCCATCCCCCAAGAAGAGCCGTCCAATGGTGAGCCCTGCTGGCTCACGTGATCCTTACCCACCAATTAGAGCCCTGCTGGCTCACATGATCCTTACCCACCAATCAGAGCCCTGCTGGCTCACCTGATCCTACCCACCAATCAGACTAGTCCTGCTGGCTCACCTGATCCTTACCCTCTAATCAAAAAACACCCCATGCCAACTGTCAAACCACCCCTGGCTCTATATGTAGAGCTGTTCCTCAATAAACAGGCATTTGCTCCGATGACAAGCCTTGTTCGTTCTTTCACTCCTCCTCTTGGCTATTGTGAAAAATGTTTCTGTGAACATGGTTGTGCAAATCTCTTTTTAGATTCTACTCTCAATTATTCTAATTAAATACCCTAAAGTGGAATTGCTAGATCTATGGTAGCTCTATTTGAGAAACTTCCATACTATTTTTCCATACTGGTTATACTATTTTATAATCTCACCAACAGTATACAGGAGTTCTAATATCTCCACATCTTTGCTAACATTTATTTTCATTTTTTTTTGATATTGGTATCCAATGGGTGTAAAGTGATATCTCATTGTGTGAGTTGATTTGCTCTTTTCTGATTAGTGATGTTGAATATTTTTTATATGCTTGTTGGCCATTTGTATATCTTCAGAAAATGTCTATTCAAATCCTTTGCCCATTTAAAAGTCAGGTTATTTTATTTTATTTTTTGCTGTGTTGCAAAAGTTTTTTTTTTTAAATGTATTGCCTGGGCTTTTGGTGTTATATCCAAGAAATTATTGTCAAATATAATATCATGAAGCTTTTCCCTGCTGTTTTCTTTTAGGCTTTTTATTGTTTGGGGGTCTTACATTTAGGACTTTAGTCTATTTTGAGGATTATAAGAAACTTATAATAATGCTTATTTTTGTGGAGAGTAAAGCCTCAGTGACAAGCTTGCAAAAGAGACCTATTCTAGCTTTTTTTTCCCCATAGGTAACTATTATTTTTCTTGAATTTTGCATCCTGTGCATGTATTATCAAATTATTCAAACAAGACAAAAGCTGAAAAGAAGAGTTAATATATATCTTGAGACAAATGAAGAAATAAATGAGTTTTTAAAAAATACAATTAGTGATTGAGAGGGCAAAGGTAAAAATAAATCCCTTGAATATTATGCAACAGGTCAAAGAGATGAAATTGGTCAAAGAAAGGGTGATGATTTCCAAAAAAGAGAGCATGGAGCCCATCACAAAAATGGAACAGAAGCAAAATTCAAAGGCATAAAGTAATTACTGTTCTGAGATGAGAAAGGATCAAAAGAGCTCAACTGCATTTCAAAATAATAATAAAGAGCCTAAAAATTCAATGCAACTTGGTGAAGTTTTCATAGTTTGGGAATATATAAAAAAAATTAAGTCTGGACTTAGGTGTCTGTCTGATAAAGAAAGTACATCATTCTCTCTTAAGCAGATTCTGTACCCATCATTGTTTTGGGAAGATGTGATATATATTGTTTGAAAGAAAGATCTCTTAATCAAACAAGCTTGGGAAGTGCTATGGACTGTACATTTCCTTTGGAAAATTACAAAGCCCCATTTAGTAAAAATTAATTAATTATTTTTGCTATATTTCCCAATAATAAATGTCATAACTTTATTAATCTCCATAAAAGTGCCTTATCTACCACTGCTTTGAGAATTATTCAGCAGCAGAGGTCCAGGGTTGTGACATAGGAATTTGTGGCTCTGTTAAGTTGTTCATATGCAGAGGTGACAGTGTCATATTTTTATGGTCTTAATATGCCAAGTCTTAGAAAATGTATCATATCTTGCACCAGTTCTTTAAGAATATTCCCAGCACGAAATATTGGGCTAAATTAGTATGCAGCATTTATTTAGAGATAGGAATGACCAGAGGAATTGGGATGTGGTGATGAGAGTCCTAGACCAGGAATCAGCAGCGAAGGTAAGTAATTTACCAGCTATGTGATCTTCAGCTGGTTATCTTAACTTTTAGTGTCTCAATTCCATCTTCTGAAAATTGAGAATCATTTCTACTTCTTTAGTCTCCTAGAGGATGAAAAAGACTGAAAAATAGGAAATTAAACTCAAAGGAAGAGTAAAAAATATATGTATTATCTCAATTTTAGCTCCCTAAGAAGCAGACCTTGAGATAAGTTTTGAAGTTCAAGTATTTTTATTTGAGATACGATCCCTGAAAATACTGTCTGGGAGTGGGGACGAGATAGGCAAGGGAAGGCAACAAATAAAGGCGTGTTTTCAAGTCACTTAGCATTGTTGGCAACCACAGCTTAACCTCACCAAAGAATGCTGGGACCAGTGGAATAACTGTACACCTGTTTCTATCTGTCATTGGTGTAGGCTGCTGGGGGGGGGGGTGTTACTTCCCTGTCACTACTAGCCTGCCATGTACTCATGCAGGGAGAGCTTCTGAAGCCCAAGGGGAACCCCTAGGAAGGAGTTGCAGGTTCAGGCAGTTGGAAGTCATGGGAATGGTTGATTCTGAAGGGATTCAGGTGAATCCCTGATGACAGCTACTACTTTAATCATCCATCCAATGTCATTACTAATACTGTACACATACCATCCTCAAAATACATATTTAGATAAGGGCTGCTTTGGTGTTTACCAAAATCTCTTTTCCAAATACTATCTCAAGATCTACCTTGTCTATAGGGACAGCTTCAGCCTACGCTCAGCTCTGAACAACCAAAAGCCACATAGTATGGCCTCATTTGGCCCTTCTTATAATTGTTGGTCTTATCCTTTTGACACCCTGTTTTCCTCCCACTTTCACCTCCCATCTGCCTCTAGCAATGGATTAAGAATTCACAGATGCTGGGGAAGGGCTTGTTAACTGATAGAATTAAATTCGGAATGCAACATGGTTTTTTACTCATATATATTCCCATTTCCATCCAGAAACTTCATTTTGGAGCCAGATACCTCCTGATGAGAATGGTGTGTTAGGGAGGTTTACATAAATAAAACTCATGGATGATAGCCAAACCTCTTCTTAAAAATGAGATTCCATCTTTTCCTCCAGCAAAATGTTTAGTGGAACTGCTCACATAGAGCAAAATTAACTGGCTTGAGTTTCTCCCCTGCCACTCTGAAGCAACCCTCTTGGGAAATTTATGTTTTAAAAACATCCTCTTATCTCAGAATCTTCTCTCTCCCCAGATACCAATCCCTCAAGCCCTGTCCCCATCTTCTGGATTCCAGCCCCATGTAGTCAGTGCCTGTAGCATTTGCTGGTTTGGAGGACTCTTCAGGTATCTTCTTCCTTCCTTCTAATCCATATGAGAACCTCCCAAATTTGCTTCTTAGCTGGAAAAGGTGACCTTCCCCATAGAAGACAACCCACTGGTCTTATACTGGCTAGGAGTGAGGGTTAAGAGAGAGACGGGCCTTCCCTTGCAAGAATTTCTGTCTTCTCTTGCTCCTCAGCCTGGCATCTAAAGCCATGCTCACTCCTGGCAAACAGTTGAGGACCTTGATTTTTTTCTATTATCACTCTTTATTAGTTCATGGGAGGTGAAAGCCTTAGAAAAACTCAAAACAGTGCCTAGAACAACTCATTGCACTTTCTCAGTGATCTGCCTGTGACTTTATTTTTTTGATAATATACAACAGAGCTGTTTGCATTTTTTCCCACTCAATTGAGTGACTTTTTGATGGATTTGACTGGTTGTTTTGGCATGGCGTGGGCACAAACTTGAGCTAGGGCTCCATGGAGGCGGCGAAATCAGACATGAATAATAATCATAATAAACCTTCACAACATTTAAAAGTTTCCAAAGAGCTTTCCCGTACATTTACCTTCTTTCATCCTAACATGCCCTGTGACGTAGACAGGATTGGCATTATGGCTTCCATTGTTCTGATGGAGAATAGAGAGGGCACTAGCTTGTCTTCAACCCTGATCAGACCTGGGCTTCTCATCCAAGGGTCTCTCTCTCTCTCTCTCTACACACACACACACACACACACACACACACACACACACACACACACACAGTGGGGCGGCAGGTAAGGGAGAGGATGCCTGATGGGGATTACTTGGTGGAAGACTGGGACAGAGACTCTACACTTTTGCTTGGGTGTATGGGCCCAGGGCTCAATGGGGCTCAGAGAACCAGGTTTTGAAGAGGAAAGAAAACATCAGGGCATTGAACACTATGACTTGGGATAAGGACCTGGAAGAGAGAAGAGCCAGCCCTAGGACATTCAAGGGACCCTAGATTAACAGGCCAGTAGGGTAAATTGGCTCTTCCCCCTAGGGATAGTGCCATGCTATGCAGCTGTGAGGTAGACATACCTGGTTTTCAGCATCTCATCTAAGCTCCTTGCTCTGGCCTGCCAACTTTTCTAATGGCTCTCATGGACTCCAGGAATACCTGCGCATCCTTGGCCCTACGCTCTCATCTTGCTAGCCTCTCCCTTCCTCTGGTCCAATATTTCCACCTCCCTCCCAACCTCTCCTCCATAGGATCTTTTGGTTCATGGACAGAACAAACTTCTTATCAGAGAACAGCTCCTCAGGCCTCAAGTACAAAGCATTTATTTTTATAGGGGCCTTCTTAAGATGGTGTTCCCGCTCAGCTTGGCCCAAGTTGTTGATCTGAGTGTGTGCTTCCTGTTGACCTTTCCTTGAAAGACCTGCTCAAATCCTGCCTCTTCCAGGAAGCCTTTCAGGGTCCAATTCCCAGGCAAACAAATGTTCTTACATCATCAACTTCTTCCCAGAAAGTTCTCTTCACTTTCTTGCCTTGGGTAATATGTTACTTTTTATTTTTTAACCAAAAATATAGCTTGTGTTCGATTCTCTCATATTTTAATTTTCTACCATTACTTTATAATAATACTCTTGAAAAAAAATCCTCCTTCTTTGAGATACATGCCACCTGCTATCCTTCCTAGTGATTGGAAAACACATATTTCTGGTCACTCTCCCCTTTGAAGGACCTCAAAATCCTTAGCCTCCTTCCCTTCCAACAAGATCATCCCAAAATTGTCTAACCTTGAATCAATCCAACCACCCACCTCCACTCCTACTCCAACCTATTGCAAGGTTGTTGGAGAGAATCACAAAATGTAGGGATGACTACCACCAGAAACATATGGCCTCCACCTCATTTAGCTCATTTCCCCTTCTTTGGAGCTTTCCTTCCTCCACCTTGTCTACACCCACTTTCCTGCCCTTCTTCTTCCCCCAGCCCCATCTCTTTAATTTTAAATATATAGTGGATTTCCAGTGTCCTCATGGTCACAGCTTACCCTTCTGACCAAAACCTGCTAGGAGACTAATATATTCCTTTAGGTCTTCCAGATTTGGAGCCAGTGAAATGGGACACTTATGGTGGGACTCCAAGTGTCCACTGGGACAGGTTTGAGTGAGATGGAGAATCTATTTGGGAGCTCCTTAACCCGAGGAGAATGGGTCCTGGATTTGTGACCTGTGACACTGAATTGATTATCTTTTGTCATTTCCACAGATCTTATCTCCAACTCTTGATTCACAACTGACAAGGTGTCGCCATCTTTGTCTTGCAGGGACTTCTTATGACTTTCTAATCAGGTGCTGAGAGTGTGGAATGAGATGGGAGTAGATACAGGCAGAAGAATGATTGCTTCTTCCTCTTGTACAGCCTGCATAGGCCTCTGGGTGTCTCCTCTGCTTGGAGGCACAATTTTCTTTCTGACCTCCTCTGCACATGCCCCTGGCTCCCAGGCTGCAGACATTCTTCCCTCTTTCACACCCTCAGGGTGTGAGTGGGTGGTGTGAGGTCAATGCTGGGCACCCAGCTGGGAAGCTGAGGGTTGACAGTGGCGCTGGCCACTGTAGCCTAATATAAGGCACAGGCTCCAGGGTGTCCTGGGTTGTGTCCTGGCTTCCCTGGGAACCATGAGGATTCTGGACCCTCCCCAGTCCACCATACCCATTTTTGCCTTGAAGACTCTGACAAAGGCTAGGGCCCCCTCCCTGTCTGTGCTACATGTTGATCATATTTCATTTTGTGGAATTTGCTTTCAGTGACAAAACACATAGTTTGACCAATTAAAGCTGCTTTTGGAGCAAACCCCTGATAGAATTGGAGAGGAAACTGAAGAGGACGTCCTGTTCTTATGGTTTTTCATCCCTCTTGCATGTCCGTCCCCCCCCCCCCCCCCCCCCCCCCGCCTTGGTTGGTCACGGTTCAGATTTAGAGGGAAGTAGGCGATGGGAATAAACTGTGTCCACTCTAGGCTCTTGATGGATGTAGGGATTCAGCTTCCAGCTGTGTCGACAAGGCCCCAGGAGCCCAGGCCAGGCCCCGGAGGCAGAAATGGACTCGGAGAGAACTGAGATCCCAGACTAGGAGCAGAAGGTGGGAAAGGAGCTGTCCCTGCTAGGGTGGGCTGGGGGCTGTAGAAGAGGCCCACAGTGGATGTGAGAGGAAGGACCTGCTCAGGGGAGCAGAGGAGGCAGGGAGGAGTGGACAGTATGATCAGGGGTACATCTCATGCCCTGGACCTGCCTCAGGTTCATGCTAAGCCTGCTGCAGTGATGGGCTGCAAGTCTAAGCCAGGAAGCCTCCTGACAGTTCTCTGGGTAGGGCAACAACTGTGCTGTTCTGTGGGCCCTGGAGACAATGACTTTGTGCATCCTGGAGGTGGGGCTGGAGCAGAAAAGGAAAAATGAGACAGAGTTTATGCCGTGAGGATAGCTGATGGATTCATTTGAAGACCCCCCTGGGGACTTTACAGTCATTGAACAAGGACAGGTTGTCCAGTGTGAGCAGGTAAGTCCAGGCACCAGTAACATAGGCGTCTTTACTGCTAAGGGGACTCTGCTTGTACCTATGGGCTAGAAAGACCTGGGAAAATTGGGTCACAGGAAAGTGGAATAAAGGATTAAAAGTAAATTTGTTGGACATCTGTGTACTTGGCATGGTGTCAGACAATTCACACATCTCATTTTATTCCATCAAGAGCCCATTCATTCACTCATTCATTTATTTGATCATTCAACAAACATTGGCTAAGGGCCTGCCATCTATTAGGGATGTGTTTAGGTTCCAGGGATGTAACTTAAATGACTCACAGTCCCTCCCCCAAGAACTCATGGTCCAGAAGGGAGACTCTAAGGAAGGGGTCCTTCTCTGTCAGGCTGGGTAGTTGCAGGGTACTCCCTGGAGGAGGTAGCCTTTTAACTGTGTTTGAAAGGTTTAACTAAAAGGAAAATTAAAGAGTGGAGTGGGAAATGGTGAGTGTTCCATGTAGAACAATGATTGTATGTATAGGCACAGAGATTTGAAGCAATGACATTTTTGAGAAAGTAAGAATTATTTGATGTGGCAGAGGCCAAGGCTTTGAGATAGGCTCAAAGGCATAAAGCAGGGGTAAGAGGGTCTTGCAGAGGCCCTGGGAGTGTAGTGGGGTCTGATTTTTCACAGGAAGACTTTGTATATCTATCTGTAATAGTTATTTGTCTATCTGTCTGTCTATCTATACATCCATCTATCTATCTATTTTCTATCTGTGGGTTCTATGATAAGATCATAATTTTAAATATTTTACTCTGACATGTTTTAGGGGCCCCATTGGATTTAGGGAGTCCAACTGAGGGCTGTGGCTATGGTCAGGGAGAAGCGATGAGATCCAGATTAGGACAGTGGCTTCAGAAATGGAGACAAGTGAATGGTTTTCAGGCTGGACAGGAAATTGAATGGAGAGGACATGATCAGATGTGGGTGGTGAGATATAGTCATATCTTTGAATTCCTGCAATTGCTGTGTGACTCCTGTTTTGAATAGGAGAAATTCATAGCAAAAGACACAAAAGTGGCCCTCTTTCCCATGGCAATTCCAGCCTAGAAGGGAAGAAGTGACGGTGTGCATACTGTCAATGGGTGAGGAAGGGGCCCTAGTGTGGGTAGACTTCTGTCCAGGCTCCTGGAAAATTCTGACTTGTGCAATTTCTCTGTAGGGAAACCAAGGAAACCAGATGGGAGGGGGAGGAAGTTTGAGACAGAGGGAAGAAAGCAGGACTTGGAGCAATTCCTCTTCTCACAGATGGCAGGGCCACTGAGTGGGCATTGCTGGCTGGAGGCACGCTTTATTGAGAACACAGTGGAGGAGCAGGGTTGCAGGTTTGGTTGGACACGTTGAGTTGGCTGCCTGGGGGACCTCCATGTGCTGATGTCCAGTGGATCATCGGGTAGGTAAATGTGTTCATCAGAGGGTTCATGGATTTATATTCAGGTTTGGTTCCCTTAATGTATCTGTGGTGGTTGAGGGCATGGGTATGGGGTCATCCAGTGAAAAGAAGGGGTCCTGGAAATCTTCCCTCTTCTCTCTCTCTCTCTCTCTCTGTTTTGGATAAATCAGAGCACAGTTCTAATCAACAAATCTTGGGAAGACAAAATATGCACACAGTGAACATTTGAAAACACAAAAGCATGTACAGTGACTAGCAAGTTTCCCTCTTATTCCTGATCCCTAATAACCCTGGTCCTAGCCACAGACTGTGCCAGTTTCTTATATATTTATCTGGAGATGTTCTATATCTATAAAATAACTTAATTTAAATGTTAGCACACTGTGTTTTCTTTTTCTACATCTTTCCTTTAAAATTTAACTAAATATCTTGGATGTTATTATTTATTAGTATTAAAAATCTACCTCTTTCTTTATACAGCTGCATAATAGTCCACTGTATACATGTACCATAATTATCAGTTCCCCAAATGTAAGAATTTCATGTTTCCAGACTTTTCTCAAATAAGCAATATTGCAAAAAATTCCTTGTGTATATAAATATTATTTGGGGCTTAATTTTGGCTACATGTATCAGAATATTCAAACAGCAGGGATTTATACAAAAATATTTATTATTTCCTCTTATAAAGAGAAATATGGGGCAGATAAGTACTGGTATTGGTTTATATTATATCACAGTAGTTCACCAGACCCTTTCCTTGTTGTCATAAGATAGCTGCTTCAGATCTAGCAATCACATCCACATTCTATGTAGCGGGCTGGAGGGAAGACAATAAAGGAGAAAAATGTATATCAATAATGCAGTCTATTATCTACTTAAGATTTCCTGAAAGTTTCCCAAATTAAAAAAAAATTATCATGCTCTACCACTGAGCTACACCCTCAGTCTCTCAAATAATTTTGCCTGCATCTCATTGGCCAAGCTTGTGTCAAACCACTGTTCCTACCTTTGGGAGGCTGAAATGGTTATTAGTTTGGCTTATTAAAAACAAACAAACAAACAAATAACCCTAAACAATTAACCAGACAGAAAATCACAAAACAAACAAGCAAACAAAGAAAGAAACAAGCAAAAATCAGGTTTTGCTGTAAAGGAGAGAATGGGCATTGGGTAGATGTCTTGTAGATTTTATCTCTAAAACAAGTTCTTATAAATGAAATTGCTGGATGAAATCCTTAAAGGCATTTAAAAGGACCTCCAAAGGGGTTTTATCAGGTAAACTTCTACACTGTGTAAGGGTGCCTGTTTCTATTTGCCAAACTCTTCTTGTTTTGCTAATCTGATGAGTAAAAGGTGATTGATATTTGTTTTAATTTGCATTCCTCTTCCTTTGAGTGAAGCTTAGCATCTTTTCTGAATGCTTCAAAACCTTGGCATTTGAAGAGTGAGTGAAGAAGAAATCTCTATAAGGGAGAATGAGAAGCACTGATTGGGAAGGGGGAAAATGAGGACAGGTGGGATGGAAGAAGGGGGAGGGAGGGGTTTCAAAGAGAAGAGGAAGCTGGGAGAGGCCCTGACAGGGGCTGTAGAGAGGTAAGATAGGAACAAAGGAGTGCCTGCTGGATTTGGTAACATTAAGGGCACTTGGGGTTCCTGTTGAATAGAAACCAGGTGATTTTCCTTTCCTATTATTTATGGTTTTTAGATGAATAAATGAATACAAATGGTTTCAATAACTTGATCAAAGTCACAGGTGTGTTGGACTTCCAGAATCTCTGAAAGTGAAACCTACAGATTCTATAGTGAAAGAGAAGTTTTGTTTGGAACTACTGCCTTAAGGACCTGAAAAGTGTCTTAACATTTATGGATTCACTTGTCCCATTTTACAAATGAGAGAACAGAGTCCCTGTTTTTTTTTTTTTTTTTTTTTTAGCTTTCCACCCCGTAACAAAATACCTGAGATGATCAACTTATAAAGAATAAAGTTTTATGTTAGCTTACACTTTGGAGCTTTTAGCCCATGGTTGGTTGTTCCATTATTTTGGGGTCTGTGGCAAGTCAGCACATCATGGTGGGGAGAACATGGTGGAGCAAGACCTCACTTCATGGCCAGAAGTAAAAAGGAGAGGGGGAGAAGAGACTGAGGTTCCAAATTCTCTTTGAGAGCATGACTCCAATGATGGAAGGCTTTTCACTAGGCCTCACATCTTAAAAGTTCTAACATCTCCCAATAGTGTTATGGACTGGAGACCAAGCCTTTAACACATAGACCTTTGGGGGATATTCCAGATCCAAGTGTTGGCAGTCCTATTCAGGTGAAGAGACTTGCTAGAACATATGAGAGCCCAACAAGAACTTAGATCTTGCCCTGGTCTGCATCATTTGTGGGATCATTCCTTTCCCTAGTAGCAAGCATTAGTAATAGCCTAGACTGGGGCTGGTCAGCACTATGGACAGGGCAACATACCTGGGCCCAAGGGGAGTCTTTCACCCCTTGTAGGAAGAGAGCTGAGCCAAATTTATCTACTCAAAAGAGTCAGGCTATTGTTACACTCTAGGTCCTTTTGATAGCCTTTTGGGAAGGATATGGGAGTTTATTTCAGATCATGTGCCCTCTTTAAAGTTCTATTCCACCTTCTCTAATGGCAGATCCTCTAAATTGCCCCACCTAGGTTTCTTAAGATGAGTTATCATCTATCTTCGGCTCTCAGTAAAGCCGATCCAATGGCTATACCTCTAGGCTCTTTGATGGTTCATCCACCCATTCATTGAAAACATTTTTACAATTAGGCTTAAATTATTTTATTGTTATTCTAACAAAATATGGGTTAGCACCCAGATAATCCTGGTTGAACAGTTTGTTTAGGATAGCTATGTGTCTAGCCTCTGAAGACAAATCATTATTGGCTAAGCTAGTCATGGAGATATACATATTATTTATTTATTTATTTTGGCCAGTACTCACTTTCCCAGAAATCCTTGCAACTGGATGGGGTGGTCATGTGACATGGTTCTAGCAAATAAAATAAAGGAGACAAGCATGAGCCGAGTTCTCATTGGCATTATACTTTTTTTTTTTTTTTTTTTGCCTTGAATGTGGATGGGGTGCTTAGAGAAGAGGGAGCCATCTTGTGATAGGAACTGGTAACAAGAGATCAAACAACCTCAGGAAGGAGAAGCAGTAAGATAGGGCCTTGATGACTTCACTACCAACCCGGGGTTCTCAACCTTCAGGTTTCTTGTTATGTGAGATACTTAAACATCCTTATTGTTTAAGCCACTGTTACTCAGGTGTGGAAGTATTTATAGATAAAAATATCCCTTTATATCCTCAAATGTTTCATTTATACCAAGGCTTATTCATTGTTCAGCAAATTGCATTCTTTTTTTTTCTTTTGGTACCAGGGATTGAACCCAGGGGTCCTTAACCTCTGAACCACATCCCCAGTCGTTTTTATTTTTTATTTTGAGATAAAGTCTCGATAAATTGCTTAGAGCCTCAGGCTAAGTTGCTGTGGCTGGCTTTGAACTTGCCATCTTCCTGTCTCCCAAGTAGCTGGGATTATAGGCATACACCATGGTGCCTGGCAGCAAATTGCATTCTTCATTTAATATACCATAGAGATTTATTTATATAATTACACTCATATCTGCCTATTTTTTTTTTTTTTTTTGCCATTAACAGTGTGTTTTGATCAGCTTTCATCACTGCAACCAAAATACTTGACAAGAACAGCTTAAAGGGAGGAAATTTTATTTTGGCTCATGGTGTCAGAAGTTCAGTTTATGGTTAGCTGTCTGCATAGCTCTGGGAGGGCAGCAAGGCTGAACCATGGCAGAAAGGCATGGCAGAGAAAAGCAGCTCAAAACATGGCAACCAGGAAGCAGAAAGAGAGCTCTGCTCACCAGGGAAAACTATAAATCCCCACAGCATGCCCCCAGTGACCTACTTTTTCCAGCCTACAGTTACTGCCCAGTTAATCCATATTGATGGACTAATACCTTGATTAGGTCACACTGCTCATAATTTAATTATTTCATCTCTGAACTTTCTTGCATTGCCTCACACATGAGGTTTTTTTTGACACCTAATATCTAAACCGTAACAAATAGGTATATAGTATTCCATTTCAGCAAATGTACCACAATTTATTACCTAATTGGTTGAAATTGAGATTGCTTCTAGTTTTTTGCTACTACAAAGCAGAGCTATCATGAACTTTTAAACATACGTATCAGATACTTTTTTCAGGATATCTGGAAATAACTGAGCTGCTGGTTCAGAGGGACTGCACTTGCACTTGGGGGACTGGGTTATCTTTCTGTTCCCATCAGACCTGGACAGTGTGTTAAATTGCTAACTGTTGGATTGCTAGATCAAATACCGTATGAATTATAAAATTTGGTAGCATTGCCCAATTGTCCTTCGGAAGAATTCTGTCAGCATACATACTCAGTAATAGTGCACACACATACCTGTTTTCCCAGTTAATCATCATGGAGTCTTCTATTAAATCGTTATACTCCTAACAGTATGATCAGTTTAAAATGGAACCTTACTGTTTTAATTTGCATTTATTTGCTTATGATTAAGGTTTAAAAAATTTTTAATGTTTATTGGGCATTATTTATTCATTTATTTTTTATTTATTGGACATTTTTTCTTTTATAAGTTGTTCTTTTCCTTTTGTCCTGTAGAGATTTTAAGGTCTTTGTATACACGTGTGTCTGTCTGTCTGTCTCTCTGAGAGAGAGGGCAGCGGGGATAGATATGACAGGGAGGGAGGGGAGAGAATTTGGAGGATTAACCTTTTGCCATATATGTTGCTTGAAGTTTATCTTTTGAATTTCCTAGTATATTTTTCATCCTTCAAAAGGTTTTAATTTTTATGTAGTTGTACTTATCAATCATTTCCTTTATGACTTCTGGATTTTTAACTTCTGTAGAAAGACTTTACACTTGAGAATTATAAACACCTTTACCAATTTTTTTCCTTCTAATAAATTTTATGATTTACTATTTACACTTAAGGATATGATTCAAAAGGATTTACTTTTGGTATAAGGTATGATAAGGATTTGCTTTGTATTTTTCCAAAATAGGCCCCAGAGCTGCTGGTTCTGAGGGACAGCACTTGCACTTGGGGGCCTGGGTTATCTTTCTGTTCCCATCAGACCCGGACAGTGTGAAGATATAAGGAAATGTCATAAGCCAGGCAGTGACACTCCATGGGGTTTCCAGCCTTGAGGCAGATGGCCTAGGGGAAGCACCTGGAGGAATGGAAGTTTCATCCTAAATCTGTTTTGAAGGATCTACTCTGAGATGCCTTCTATTGGGGCCTGGATATGAGAGACTTTTAGGATCTCCTTCTCACCAAAGACTAGCCAGAACTGTCATTCAGGAAACATTAGACAGCATCTCAGAGGGTCTTTTAAGTTATCTCCCTGACAGGTACAAAGGTAGCCATCAATCTCCAAGTGGCCAACAACACCCTGGATTTTGCTTCCTTCCATCCTCCTGGCTCCTTTGGTCAGTTATTTCCTGGTCCTGGGCCTCCCTTAGTTCCTTATGACATGCCAACCTCCCCTCCGACACTCTGAGCCTTCTCATGAAAAATCCCAAAATAGGGATTTTCTTCCCTGATCAGGGATGGGACAGAGTCAGATGCCAGAACTTTTGGCATAATTGGGGTTATCCATGGATTTATGCAGCAAATGCTCCACACAATTGCTAGGAGTATAGCTTTTGCAGATGGACTTGCTCTGAGACTATCTTTTGGATTTTTTTGAGAGGCTAAAATAAAAAGGAATAACAGTACCAGTGTTGTCAAAGATGCAGAACAACTAGATTCCTCAGACAAGGCTTGTGGAAGTGTAAAGTACATTATGCAACTAAACTAAAAAAACTGCTTGTCGGGATCTGCTGAACTAGAAGTCCTACATAAGACCCTTACCTTATGGTGCAAAATTTCATTCCTGGGTATACATGGTAGGCACTGGAAAGGATATGTATGTTCTCTAAAAGATATGTACCAGAGATGTTAATAGCAGCAATATTTGCATTAGTCTCTAAACTGAAAATGATTCAAATGACTTTTGATAAGAGAAAGAATAAATAAATTCTGATAGAGTCACACAAAGTGTAATACAATTTAGCATTTAGAAAAAGAACAAACCAGTGTTATAATATTACAGACTTGAGTTATGTCCCCCACAAAATATGTATGTTGAAGTCCTAACCCCTAGCATCTCAGAATTTGACTTTATTGAGAGACAGAACTTTGAAGGAGGTAATTAAGTTAATCTGAGGTTATTAGAGTGGGATCTCATTTAATATAACTGGTGTCCCTCCCAGGAAAAGAGATTAGGGTATAGGCACAAAGAGGGAAGACCAGGTAAAGACAGAGAGAAGACAGACCTATGAGCCAAGGACAGAGGCCTCAGAAGAAATCAACACTTCCCATACCTTTGATTACAGATTACCAAGCCTTAAAAATTGTAGGAAAATAAATATCTGTTGTTTAAGCCACACAGTCTGTGGTATTTTCTCATGGCAGCCCTAGCAAACTAATATAATATGCAATAACATGGACAAATCCCAAAGACCTGTTGAGTGAAAAGAACCAGATGTGAAAGTGTACATCCCTTCTTGATTCCATTTATATGAAATTTAAGGACCTGCAAAACTCATGTTGTGTGTATGTGTGAGGGAGGTTGAGTGTTGAGTAGGAAGGGGCACGTGGAAGTTCTGTGGGATACTAGAAATGTTTTGTACCTTGATTTGAATAATAATTAGATGGTTATATACTTAAGTAAAAATTCATCAAACTGTATACATGAGTCTTAAGATCTGTGCACTTGGCTGCTTGTAAATTAGAGCTAATAAAAAAGAAAAAAAAAAAGATCCCAAAGAGACATGAGCATTTTGGGGTTGGCGTCACCTCTGTGTGGCTGGCTCCACCCGCCTTTACAAACAAAGCGATGGGAATCCAGGCCAAGTGAGCACTGTCCAAGTCAGCTCCTTTTGAATCTGAGACTAAAATAACCACGTCTCAAGTATGTTCCTTCCTTCTTTCTTTTTTTTCCCCTCCAAGTGGGAAAGGCACAGACTTTTTTTTCACATTCCCAGCCAGAGGGAATCTTTCTCAAACTTTCCATAGAGATTCTCCTTTGGGCAGACACCAAACATGGACATTTTTCCACCAGGGAACAACATGCTGCAGAGTTACAGGCTTCTGAAAAGAGAGGGTTGGGAGGAAATGATGGCAGAGTTGCTGTCCCCTACTGGCCTCTGCCCAGTTCTCAGAGAGACAGGTTAGTGTGGGGCACCAATCAAAGCAACGGAGACAGGATCTTGAGGACCAGGGTGGGAGAGTGGACTGAGTCAAAGAGTAGCCATGCTCCAGCCTAATCTGAGCACTATCTTCCAGGCCTTGTGGAGAGGTTTAAGTTCCCTGCCCCCTACACTGAAGGAAGAGAAGGAAGTCACGGATATTTAAAAAAAGCAGAGTGTAGTGCATGCAGTATACAAAATGTGGACAGTGATGGGGTGTCCCAATTCTTTCTGGGTCTGTGCGTCTGTCAGATGTGGAGAGGAGCCTGGTTTCCTTCTGCATTGCCCCTCTCCCCTTTCCTCCTTGTTCAGTGTCTTCTGTTTTCCTCTGCACCCTCTTAGGTGCTTGGGGATGGGGACAGATCTTTAGGAATCACCTATGTAGGGCAGGCAGTGCAACACTGTGCCAGGAAGTTGTTATTTTTCAGGAGAGAGCACCCAGGGTAGGGAAGTGCAGTGACTTGACTCGATCACACACCTAAGAGATGCCAGTACCAGGACTTAAATCTGAAATGGTTGGACCTAGCCAGTGTGCTCGACCATTGGGCTCAGCTGCTTCCTTCTCTTGAGAAGAACATTGCTGGACAGTTACATCGTCTCCTGTCTCTCAAGATAAATAACATTTTAATGAAATATTTAAAACAATGAAAATTAATACCAAAATTCATGATGAACAAAATATAAAAATTTTAAATAAAGACAGGATCATTATTACTGATTTTTCTTTGGCTTCCAGCTCCCATGGCACAACCATGCTGAATTATCCATAGAAGCCTCTCTTCTGTGCTCTTCCTCTCAATATACAAGGGTGCCTCCACTCCTGGGCCTACTGTTCTCCTCTGCTAACCCTCCTGTCCTAGGACTCTGATACAGATAATATGTTATGCTCTCAATTTTCAGCCCAGTGTATTTGACACCAAATTCTACATGCCCAGTTATGGACATAGCACTGTTCTTAGGTTCCTGTTTTATGTTTCTACTGGCCTATTGGAACTCTCCACCTGAATACCATTGACCTCCTAACATCAGCTTTCCTCAACTGGACTCTACCTTTTCCCATCCTGTCCTCAGGTCTCCTTTTGACTGTCCTGTTCGTCACTATTACCAGCAGCCTTCTGGTCACCTAGCTCTTCCTTCAAGTTCATCTTCTATTCCAGTCTATTCTCAAGCCTTTTTGGTGTTTATCTTCAAATACCTCCTGCAGATGCTTTTTCTCCTCAATAATCAACACAGGCCATACTTTGAACTCACCACTTCCTGGGAGGTTAAGAGATAGGAAAAAGAGGACACAGGTATGATGGTTTGTCTGAGGACCCTAGCCATAGGGTTGGGTGGAGAGAAAGGGATGGGTTTACTTGGAGCTGGAAAGTAGAAGTCAGAGGCAGAACTAATGTTCATGTTATTCGGTGTCTTCTCATTCAATCTTTTATTTTTAAATGAATATTGAAAACCTACTATATTCTAGGCACTCTCTGGGAGTTAGGGAAACAAAGATTGAAAGTTAGTTCAGTGTTTGAGAGCTTATAGCCTAGTGGGAGAGAGAAATTTACAAATAACCTCCCAAAAAGATACCACTTTGGAGCAATCAACTGTGCCTGAAAAGATGGGCTGGGAAAATTTCCCAATGGAGGTTACATTGAGCTGATCTTTGATGATGAGTGGAATGAAGGAGATGACGTATGTTATTGTGATGGTGTTGGTGAAGAGAAAGAGGATGGTGAAAATTATAGAAATGGTAATGATAAACAGGGAGATCCCCATCAGGATGGTGGTGATAGAGCTGAGGAGCATCTCCCTTTGGTTATAGAGACTAGGCAGTGATATTGGCCATGCTGAACCAATCCATAGTGCTTCATTTTGCTTGATTTCAGGTCCACTCTTATAGTCATGGCTTATGAGTTGAAGTGTAGTTTATCTGTGCTTTTTTCTTCTTGAATGAAGAAGGCATTTGCTTGGCTTAGAAGCAGGATATGAAGATAATTTTTTCTGGCTGTTCCCTTAAAGCCATTTGCCTGCTCTGGAATTGCAAAGAGATATTCTTGCCACTGGCCTTGACCTGATTTTAGTCTGAATAAAAAGTCACTAAAAATCTGAGGAAGGGAATTCTCACATTAATTGCAAGTTAATCAGCTGTTGCATATTTTGGACATCTGATCTCATCCTTCCACCCCTATTGTGGAATCCTCTGACTCAGCATCCACAGCCTGATGGGCCTGGGTCCCAGGGGAACATCTACTCTAATTTGGAGAGTTTGTGTGAGAATAAAAAGGGAGCTGTGTTTTTGCCACGTTTCCAGTTCTAGAACAACTGGCCCTGCTAACTGATAACTCCAGAGGGACTGTGTCACCCCAATATAGCTTTCCCATTGGCCTGACCCATGCTTGGAGTCCTGCCATTAATACATCACTTCCTTGATTTAGGTCTTGCATTTCCAGGCAAGGATGGAAAGAGGACCATATCAAGACATTATCACTTCCTAACTTCCTTGTGTAACAGAGTTCACAGCTCACTGTCTCTTGGGCCACTGTATCTTAATACTGGGGAAGAGAGAAGAACTGATTAAAATGTCAGGGATAATTCTCAGTGAACAGGACTGGATGAGGATGTATGTGTGTGTTTGTCAACTTTTTGTCTCTGTGACCAAAATACCTGACCAGAACAACTTAAAAAAAGTTTACAT
This sequence comes from Callospermophilus lateralis, assembly GCF_048772815.1. NCBI lineage: Eukaryota > Metazoa > Chordata > Mammalia > Rodentia > Sciuridae > Callospermophilus > Callospermophilus lateralis. Next base: position 169,616,853 of record NC_135307.1, on the reverse strand, counting down.
TGAAAAGTTTACATTGGGCTCAAAGTTTCAGTCCATGGTTGTCTGACTCCATTGATCTGGGCCGGAAGTGAGGTGGAACATCATGATGGAAGGGCGTGGTGGAGGAAAGCTGCTCAGCTCATGGCAACCAGGAGGCAGAGAGAGTGAGAAGAAGGGGCCATAGACCCATAAAGCCTAGGCTATGCCCCAATTCCTACTTCCTCCAGCTATGCCCCACCTGCCTATGGTTATCACCCAGTAATCCAGTCAAATTATTAATCCATCAAATGGATTAATCCATTAATCAGGTTAGAGTGCTCATGATCTAATCATTTCGTCTCTGAACATTCCTGTATTGCCTAACACATGAGATTTAGTGGGACAGATTTTAGTGGGACAGAAGAATTGGCAGCTTTGGGACTTCCAAGGATTGTTTTTGAAGTAAATAAATTGGGTCTTGGTTGCTTGAAGGCTCCAGTTGGGGAACTTTGTAGGGAAATAGAGAGGATTAGGGACCGATGGATATGCTTGGAATCCCTGCTCCTCCCCTGTGTCCTTCTGCCATTCTCCACATCTAAGTCTTTATCAGGTGGGGCCTTACTCCATACATGAATCATGGCAGACATGGCCTCCCAAGGGCCAGCCAGCAGAGCAGATGAGTAGGAAGTTTCATCCTTACTCCTGCAGGGACTCCAGCCAGTCCTGAGTTTGACAAGCCTCTTTCAACTTTCCACCAGGCACCTACAGCTCTCCTTTCCCCAGAACAATATCAGTGTAGATATACTAGGGTGGCTTGCATCCCAGGAGCTTGACGTCTCCCCAAATTTAGAGGATGCCCAGACATTTCTTTGCATCTAACAATTTTTAGAAATCTTTTTTTAAGGCTTACTTTCCTCCCTTTATAAAGCAAGTCTAACTTGGTTTTTCTCCAATAATCAATCATGCTTTGCAGCTGCATCTCCACCTGAAATGTCTCTTCCTGCTCCAGTGATAAGAAGCCAGGCCTGGGGAACTTCTAGGGCCTGAAAATTCTAGGACCTGAAGTTCCTGAGTGCAGACTGCCCAGCTGAGTCAGCTGTCCTGTAGAGAAGGTGGTATTCATGTCAGAACTTCACAACCACATGCAGCCAGGATCGAAATTCAGGAGAGTCTGGGAACTCATTGACTAATCCTGAGCTGTTTTTTAAAAACATGAAGTGAAAATTGGGAGTCAGACCCCAAACATTATAACCCTAAGACAGAATCTCCAAAGATGCCAGGCAGCCTGTCATTGGTTGCTTGTAGAGACCCCTCTGTAGCCCCAGTGTTGGGTTGGGAAGAGGGCCAGAGAATGCTTCCATGATGAATTCGAGCCTGAGCTGAGTGTGGAAGGAGGAATTCCCAAGGTAGGAAAGTAGGAAAAGAGCAATTCCCTGTAAATTTCAGGATATGGCCATCATCTCTTATAAAAATGTTAATTTTTATTTAGAAAGACAGTTTTGCCTCGGGATGTCAGAACAGAATTTGGAGTCAAATTGGGAATGAAGTCTCAATCCCATTTTCTTTATGAACTTGAGCAAGTTTTAAAAATTCTTTGAATCTCAGTCTTTTCATCTGTGAATGGGGATAAACCCCACCTCATTGGCTAGTCACCCAGATCAAATTCCTGAAATAATAGCTATGATGTCCCCATAGTATTGAACTTTTAACTTTAAGAACATGATGCTGTTTTTGCATCATTAAATGAATCATTTTTTTTCATATTTTTGTTGGCGCATTGTAGTTGGATAATGGTGGGATTTGTTGTTACATATTTGTACCCACACAATATAAAAGTATAATTTGGACAGTATCATTTCCCAGTATTTTTACTTTTCCTCTCCTCCTCCCTCTTCCTAGTCCCTTTCCAAGAGATCCAGCCTCTTCACACACACACACACACACACACACACACACACACACACACACATTCTTTTCCATTTTTCCTCTTTAGCTTCCACATATGAGATCAGACATACAACCCTTGACCTTCTGAGTTTGGCTTATTTCACTTAACATAATGTTCTTAAATTTCACCCATTTTCCTGTAAATGACATAACCTCATTCTTTTTTGTAACATACTTTTTTAGTTGTAGTTGAACACAATACCTTTATTTATTTATTTATTTATTTATTTTTATGTGGTGCTGAGGACCGAACCCAGCAGCTTGCTCATGCTAGGCAAGCACTCTACTGCTGAGCCACAACCCCAAACCCCATAATTTCATTCTTTATGGCTGAAAAACTCCATTGTGTATATATAACACACTTCTTAACCATTCATCCATTGATGCATACCTAGGTTGGTTCCATAGTTTGGCTATTGTGAATTATCAAATGAATCTTGATTATTTTCCTACTGTGTAGGAGTGTTGAATGCCAGATTAAGGTGTTTGAACCTCATCTTTCCTCACGTAGCTCCATTTAAGAAGACAGGCGATACCCTTGACCAGAGACTCTGAGAAGAGGGATTGGTCAGGGTCACTCTTGTCTCAGGTTGGATTCCTCAAGAGGCAGGCATGAGCCCAGGGTGTGAGTGTAAGTAATGTACTTGGGGGGTGACCATGGGACACACTGACTGGAGAATGGGAATTGAGACAGGGAAGGGAAGTCATCCCATAACAGAATATGTTATCAATCAAATTCTCATATGGTAACTGGGGTTCAGTCAAATTGGGGAGCATTGGTGGACCATGTAGATCATGTACCTCAAAGCTATCCCCTTCTGAGGAGCCAGAGAGGCGCACATTTACCCATCAGCTCTCCACAATCCATCTTGGGAGCATTTGGCATTCCCAGCATGTTTCCTGGGAATAAAACCTCCAAAACCAAAAAACCAAAAACCAAAAATCACACTCTGGAAGTAGAGATGTGGGCACTGGCAACTTGGTGAGGATGTTACATTGGAAAGAAGAAGGCTGTGGATAAGACACCATCTCTCTTGAGATTATTGCATGTGGGTTCTTGGGGAGAGACTGGTGGATGCTGGTGGACTGTGGGGCAGAATGAAGCGTGGCTGCAGTTGGGGAGCCAGGGGAATCATCAGCGTGAAGAAGCAGGGATGGCTGCTGGGGGCAGCAGGTGGGAATCTGAGGATACACAGAAATGGGGCAGGTGCTATATCTCCATCTGGCAATGTATGCTCTGCCTCAATTAACTCTCTGGTTTGGTGCCCAGGAGTTCTACTTAAAGATGCTCTTCCCTTAACATGGTGTATTTGAGTTGTTGAATCAGAAAGATAAAGGAAAGCATTTGATTACCTTTCTTAGTATTCTGTGCCATCAAACTCTATTCACCAGCTCTGAAAGCCTGTCCAATCAGCCTCCCCAGATCTAGAAGAGGATATTAAATATTTCTACTCCCAGATAATTCTCATATTGGATCTGCATGCATATGTTTGACCAGCACCTTGTTATGGCTTGGATATAAGGTGGCCCTCAATACCTCCTGTTAATGCAGGGATAGTCAGAAGGGAAATATGAGAGCTGTAACCTAATCAGTCCATCCTAGTTGAATGGATGGACTGGGTGGTAGCTGCAGGCAGGTGGGGCATGATTGGAAGAGGTGGGTCCCTGGAAGTTGTCTTTCTGAGGCCCCTTCCCCTTCCATTTCCCTCTCTCTCTTCTTCTTGACCCTCCCATGAGCTGAGGAGCTCTTCTCTGCTGGACCTTTTCCCCATGATGGAGCAATGGAGTCTATGGTGAGATGTCTGACACCACGAAGCCCAAGTAAACTTTTCTGCCTCCTAGTTGTTCTTGTCCAGTATTTTGGTCACTGCAACAACAACAACAACAAAGATGACTATGCAATAAACCTGACCCTGAGACAATGATTTGGATCCAAGGAGTTTCTTAGGGAGGTCAGTCATTAAAAAGAGTAGAGAAATGAGACAGAAGGGGGGAAAAATGAAGAGCATGTTATTGGACAAGCAGGCAACCCTGGTCCAGTCTTGTTGGAGGCCACTGAATGAATGTATGGACCTTGCATCAGGACTATCCCCTGAGGGATTTTCTACCTGTCCCTGCCCCTTCTGGGTGAAGGTTGCTGCCATGGGGTTCATTCCCAGGCACTTTAAGTCTGCCTTGCTCAGGGGATCCCATCTTTTTTGGTCAGATACTGCCTTGAGGTAGAAATGCAGGGGTCAATTGAGGGAATCAACGGTGAATGCTCACCAGAGGAAGAAAGGGATGCCTCACCAGGAACAAAAGACGCTGGAAGACACTTTATTTCCTCCTAGTAGAGGTACACCTATAGATTTAAAAAATTCATTCATCTTGCCACTCTCCTGCTCCATAAGCTTCACTATGAAATCAAATCTACTCTCCAAATCCCTGCCATTTCAGCACTGCCTGATAATTCTTTACCTTTTAATTTGTAAAAAATTATAACCATAACAGAAAGTACCGTTAATCAGACTGACATCTGCACTTTCAGTGCCATGTGTGGAGTGGCAGCGGATGCACATTTGGCTGATCTGTTAAACTGTTTTTGACCTGCTTTGGAAGCCCGGCACACAGCTAGCTGTACCCTCGTTCTGGCCTGCTCGACCCACTCCTTGGCCCTGCTCACCCCCTTGCCCCTTCGGCACCTTCTCCCCACTCTTCCTGCCACCTGTCCAACTTCTGTACATTCCTCAGGGCCCAGTTGGGGTTTCACCTCCATTGGGTTTCCTTCCCATGCTCGGTCCCCTAAGGGGCATGTTTATAAGGGTCACTTGTTAGGCCAGGGTCTTTGGCTATCGATACTCTTAATCTTGTTGGATGTGTGAGTCCATTGTGGGGGTGCTCTGCTCAAGGCTGGAGTCCTGAGCCTCCTTTCTGTCCCCATGGCACAGCCAAGCAGAGGGGCAAGTCCTTGATTAGTCTTCTGTGTACACTGAAAGCAGGACACTAGGATATTGATTATGAAGACTGTAGCAGTAGCTCTCAGTGCCCTGTCCACATCACCACAGCATTTACCTCTGTACCCCAACGCTGCATACAATGAATGATTGTGACTGATGACTTCTTTTTCTGCTGCAAGGGCAAGTGTGACCTGTGTGCTGAGCAATCAAGTGCTCATTACCCTGACTGGGTCATTACACAATGTATGTATGTACCAAAACATCACATTGCACCCCCATCAAGTTGTATAATCATTGTGTCAATTAAAAGTGAAATTTTAAATACAGTGCCCAAGAACTACTGAGAAGGAGGCAGGCCAGACCAATGAGGGCAGCTTCTTTACACTCAATTCAGGGGACTCTGACATGTCTTCCAGGATTCCTCACCTGGGTTGAGATGTCAGTGCCCATGGTGGTAGCTTGTAGGTCACCCAGGACACGCCCCTTTATTTGCCTGCCTTCTCTCCTTCCTTTAATCCTCATTGCTCCCCCAGATGTTTCCTGCCTTTGCTTTCCCCTGACATTGAGCTTGCCCTTAAATCCTTGTCTCAGTGTGTGCATCTGGGTGACCTTGACCTGGGAACCGGTAGAGTTAGGGTTACAGAAGGCTAGAGCATGGACAGTTAGCACTAAGGGTATGTGCATCTAAGGGGCTGGACAAGTAGGTAGGTCTGTGGCAAAGGGAAGGGTTGTAGGGCCTGGGGAGCAGGTTTCTCAGTGGCTAAGGAGGAGAGATTGAAACGAACTTGGAATGACCCTGAAGCTTGTTAAGCCCAACTATTGCTAAAAGCTGTATCTTGATTTGAAAATTTACTATGAAGTGGTTTGGATTTTGGGAGAAAGTGCCATTTCCACCAGCCAAAACCCACATCTTTTTTCATTTGGAGTCAGAGTGGCTGCTCGGGTATATTTTGCCAGGGTATCTGCATACCTTCGTCCTGACACAGAACTTGATCTGTTTCCCAGTGAGAGAAACTTAGGTTGGTGGCCAAAAACTGAATGTTGACCTACTGCATGGGGCCACGGATGGACCTCTGACCACATCTTGGAATGACCACCCATCCTGGCCTCAGAGGATACTGCACTCATACCATAGACTGATTTCTCCACTCTAGTTTCAAATGTTGTTCCAGAAATAGGTGCTGTTGCCTCAAGGAGACTAACAAAGAGAAGGTGGTTTCCTGACTGTAGCCCACCCATAGTTAGAGCCCTGAAGGCACAGGATCCCAAGTGTCCTAAGGACTTGGGGTTCTCCTATAGCCCTAAATTCTAGGGTTTTCTATAATCTGACCTTGCATTGAGCACCAAGTGTCCATAATGACTCTGTGGATTTCATTTCTCAAGCATCCATCTGTTCATCCTGAATCTGGAACACTTTTATCCATTGAAGGAATTAAACAGAAGTTGGAAAAAGCTCAGCAAAATTGGCCAAAGACTCAAAGAACATTTGGCTCGAGAAAATCCCAGAAGAGAAAGAGTTGGTGAAAGGGAGGCTAAAATCCTGGCAGCCATCTCCCAGAGAGCAGGGAGGGTAGAAAGGGCTGCTACAGGAATGATGCAAGTCAGACTGGGAAGCTGCCTTCACATGCTGATCGCGGAGACAGGGGACCCCACCTCCCAACAGACTAAAACACAGGAGCAATTAGCTTTGGTTGGGGCTAGTTAAAGGAGACCCTTTAGGGTGTGTTGAAGAATTTGGTAGAAAACTTTCTGGCTGGGAACAAAGGCCTTGGTTTTACAAGTTTTAATTGTTCTATTAATGGGATGGATATTTTTTTTTATGAAATTTTTGTCTTTGAATTGAAAAGAAAAAGAAAAGTCTGCTCTCTGTATTGAAAGGTTTCACTTCATGCAGATCCAACCAACTGTGGATAGAAAGTGTTTTTTTTTTTAATATTTATTTTTTGTAGTTGTAGTTAGACACAATAACTTTATTTTATTTATTTTTATGTGGTGCTGAGGATCGAACCCAGGGCCTTGCTTGTTCGAGGCCAGTGCTCTACCGCTGAGCCACAACCCCAGCCCCAGAAAATGTTTTTTTAAAAAATTGCATCTATACTGAATTCAGGTTGAGGTTGTGGCTCAGTGGGAGAGCACTCACCTAAGCACATGGAAGGTACTGGGTTCAATCCTCAGCACCACATTAAACAAACAAACAAATAAAGGTACTGTGACCGTCTACAACTTGAAAAAATATTTTTTAAAAATTGCATCTATACTGAATTCATATAAACTTTTTTCTTATTATGTCCTAAACAATATAGTATAACTATTTATATGGCATTTACATGATATTAGCTATTATATTAAAGTATGTGGGAGAATATGCTTTGGTTATATACAAATACTGCATCATTTTATATAAGGAATTCAAGCATATGAAGATTTTGATAACTATTAGAGATTCTGAAACCAAACCCCATGCATACTGAGTTATGACTATATATCTTAAATTCATTAAAGTGCACAAAAGTGGATTTTCACAAATCAAACTCACCCATGTAATCAGCACCCAGTTAAAGAAACAGAATACAATCAGTACTTCAAATACTCCCTGCTCTGTTTATGCTCTCTTCTCATCACTACCTTCTCAAAAATATCCACTATGCTGAATTCTAATTACATATATTAATTTTGTCTGTGCTTGAAATTTATATAAATGGAATCATTCAGTGCACACACTTTTGTGTCTGGTATCTTCAGTATTACGTCTCTGAGATTGTTTAGGTTGTATATGTCTTTATCATTCTTTTTCACTGCTGAATTTTGAGGAGACTGGGCACCTTTTCATACGTATGTTGATCATTTGGATATATTCTTCAGTGAAGTGCTCATTCAAAACTTTTGCCTATTTTCTGGTTGGGTTGTCTGTTGTTCTTTTTATTGATTGCACACAAAGCACATGTGATTTGAGGCAAATCTCTACCTCTTCCTAGACCTCTGTTTTCCCGTTGTATCTATGTTGTTACTATGGAGTTATAACCCCAAACTACAAGGCTCCTAGGTAAATAAACCATTCTGGACTTTCAAACCAGTTTATTTTGTCTCCATGATCCTTATAATGTATGGGCCAATAACTTAGACTGGTCCGGGGATACTTTTGTTGAAGCTTTTGGGAAAGTGAAGCTCTTTCTTATGGGATTGATGAATGTGAAGATGATGTAAGGCTAAAGTTGCCCTGGTGGTCTTGTTGCCATTGATTCATGAAGACACGAAGAACTGCTCAGAGCAGAGCTTATACAGGAGGAGGGGAGGAAGAAGAGGAGGAAGAAGAAGGTAGAGGAGGTGACATTGGCAGCAAAGGAGGAGAATTAGAATTGATGCAGTCATTCATTTTAGTTATTCCGTGAGCTGACATTTTCTTTTTCACTTAAAAACAAAAGGAAGGAAATTAGCTTTGTAGTTTCTGTTGGTGCCCTGCCATCTTATTCCCTTGGTCCTCCCTGTTCCCTTATCCACATAAGGTTTTCCTCTGCAAGCACCTGAAACTTCATTTGAGGACATTCTCTATAGTCTTTGGAATCTGCTTCATCCATGTCCAGGGCAGGCTGGAGTGCTGGGGACTAAGGAGTCCTGGGAGTATCTCAGAACTAATCAGATGGGAGTTCTGGAACAGTTGCTCCAAGTATTACGTTACATGTACCTGACTTACAGCAGTTTACTGGTGCCAACATTTTATCAGGTTGAGTGAAGTCCAGAAGTCTAACCTTCCTTAGTCCCTACACTTTCTCCTATTTATAATTGTCTTAGACACTTTATCTACATACTTCTAGAATCACTTAGATAGTGTTATAATTTTTGTTTCAACTGTCAAACATAATTTAGTCAACTCCACAGGAGAAGAAAAGTCCATTGTATTTATCTCTTATAATTTTTTTTAAGAGAGAGAGAGAGGAGAGAGAGAATTTTTTAATATTTATTTTTCAGTTTTCAGTGGACATGACATCTTTATTTTATTTTATTTTTATGTGGTGCTGAGGATCGAACCCAGTACCCCGTGCATGCCAGGTGAGCGCGTTACCACTTGAGCCACATCCCCAGCCCTCTTATAATATTTTTTTCTTCATTCTGGATGTTCTAAGTTTCCTCCATTTATCAGTTCCTTTCTGTTTAGAGAAGTCCCTTCAGCTATGCTTTTAGGGTAGGTCTATGCCAACAAATTCTCTTAGTCTTTTCTCTATCTAACAATGTCTTGATTTCCCCTTCATTCCTGGAGATGATTTCACAAATACAGAATTCTGAGTTGACAGTTCTCTCAGTCCTTGGAAAATGTTGTGTGCCTTCCTTTTGGCCTTTATGGTTTCTCATGATCAATCTGTTATCATAAGAATTGTTTTTCCCTTATAGACAATGAATGATTTCTGACTATTTTCCAGACTTCTTTAGTTTCAGGTATTTAACTTCTTTGGGTCATGCTGTGGATTCCTTTGGACTTGTTCTTTTGTTGTTCTATCATCTTTTTGAATCTTGGTTTATGTCTTTTGATAAATTGGGAATACTTCCAACATTATTTCTTTGAATATATTGTGAATACCCCTTCCCATTTCTGCTCACCTTGTGAACACAGATGACACCAATCTTAGATCTTTTGTTTTAATTACACACATCCCTGAGGTGCATGTGTATGTACCCACACTTCTCTCTCTCTCTCTCTCTCTCTCTCTCTCTCTCTCTCTCTCTCTCTCTCTCTCTCCTCTCTCTTCAGTCTTGCTTTGGATATACCATTTTGCCTTTCTGGTCTTCAGTTTCTTCATCTATAAACTGGGAATAACGTCATCATCAGTATTATGATGATTAAATGACCATGAGTGCTCAATAATGTTTGTTATATGAACGAACAAACAAATGAGCTAGTTGGTGGACTGGACTTTGTCAGTTTGCTTGTGAACATTGTAAGGTTAAGATAAACACCCTCTTTAGCCAAACTTCCTGATCTCTTTTCTCTTCTCACCCGTGGGTAAAAACCTTTGCTAGTCTGTGGGTTAGTTATCTTCTTAGCCAATAATGAGCTCTTCAAGGGAGGGACTAGATCTCCTTTCATTTCACCCCCCAAGTTGGCAGATGCTCAGTTAATGGTCACTAGTTATTGGATTCTAATTGGCTAAAGTGACTTCTGGACCTGAGACAAGCCCTTGGGAATTGGACTGTGAAAGTAGAGCTCAGTCACATGGAACTCTCACTCTTGTGCCTCTAATATGAAAACAGCTTGGTGTGGCTGAGATGCTAACTTATGTGTGGAATGAAGTTAGAAAAACAAAACAAAACAAAACAAAACTCAGGGACTAGCTTAGGAATCAAACACACAGGGCCAGGGTTAGGGGAAGAGGTGAAATATTTACATCTGGTTGGTTTTACTGGGCAAATGATTACCTGTGGTGGATAAGACTGGGTTTGATTTATGAGTGGAATAGTACATTCCCTGTGTTTCCTAAGTATTCCTCGACTCCTTATTAATTGGGACAGTCAATTTTTTACAGTCACACACAAAAGTACATAAGGAAGAGGTTATAAATGGCTCAACACATTCATAGCTAGGACAGAGCTCCAATCTTATCCTGTGATGAACTGCAGTGACATCTTCTTTAAGTATGGAAAGAGCTTGTATAACAACAATTAGGCATTCCACACTCCTGGGTCCTTCTAAGAGAGAATGCATTATTATTGTTATTTATTTATTTATTTTTAGTCATATATAGACACAATACCTATTTATTTATCTTTTAAATGTGGTGCTGAGGATTGAACCCAGTGCCTCACACATGGTAGGCAAGTGCTTTACCACTGAGCTACAGCCCCAGCCCTGAAATTGCATTATTCTTGGTGATAAGTCTCCCGGTGGTGGGACCTCAACACACCTGTGAGCAGACAATGTATAGATGGGTGGTAATAAAACAGGCACATGAAGTTCTGTTACAGAGAGGTGAACAATTAGGACAGTCAGACAATCTTCTTATAAAATTTCACCAGGAAGTTATAGAAAAAAGTAGCCAATAAGTATTAAGGGTGAAAGAAATAGAAGATTAAAGGAATGAAAGAAGAGAGTCCAAGCAAGTGAGTGAGTCTTATCAATGGGTGAGCTTAAGAGTGATAACCAGTGATAACCAGTGATCTCCTTACATTGAGTGGGGGAACCAAACAACTGTCCTAAGAACTGCCTCGATGCCTCTCAATTCCTTTGAAAGAATTATCTGGAGGCTCTCTGTCCCTTTATTATGATTAAAAAGGCTTGCTTTGAATATACCATTTATCAGAGTGGGGGCTCTAGCCAAGTTGAGCAGTAGGGTCATGTTTAATACCAATGCTTCCTGGACTTCAGTGTGCATACAAGTCATGGAGGCATCTTGTTAAAATGCACATTCAATTAATTGGGTGAGGCCTGATATCCTGATTTCAGCTGAGGCTAATGCCACTGGTTGAATGATCACCCTTCCAGGAGCAAGGGCTTAAGCAAATAACACACACATACATATGTACACACGCGTGAACACATGTGTGTACCTACATATCATCCACCACCAATTTAAAAATTTCACACAAAAGTTCTCTGAAATCCCATGGATAACACTGGTTGGTTGACTGAACTTACTATTTTTTTCCACTGTAAAACTGAGAAAAAAATGGATGATTTCAAACAACCAAATGCTTTTAATTTATTTTTGGCCTGGGAATCTAGGTTATATTAAAAATTAATGATAAAAACTCTTAGTTAGTAAAGTTGGGTTTTTTTTTTTTTTGCATTTTAGAACAAGTTAATTCAGTATTTAAAAAACCACAATAGTTTATTTAGCCTTCAAAAATTATATTGTTAAATATCCCCTGTGGAGTGATTACAGAACAGCAGGAAGGAAATGGATTATTCAATAAGTGATACCAGGACAATATTTTAGCAATTTGGGAAAAAAATCAATTTAGAATCTCATCTTACTGAGCACCAAAATAAATTTTAATGGATTAAAGAATGAAACATAATATAAAAAGACCATAAAAGCACAAAATAATCTTTAGATGGAAAGTACTTGATAAAGTTAAAAGAGTTGAAGGAAATCATAAAAGTTACAAATTTTATTTGATAACATTAAAATTTTCTTTCTATATCCTTTCTTGTTCTTATCCTACCATAATTAAACAAAAAATCGAACTAGGGAACAGCATAAACAACACCACAGTCAAAAGACAGAACAGCCCTATAATTCTATTCACTTGTCAAAACTCATAGAGCTGTAAAGAGAAAACAATATAAATCAAAAAATAAATTATAGGAAGAACAGAACAGAAAAATTGCTGCTGAAAACATAAACATTAAAATACTAATCAACTGGAAGAAAAAGATTTGCAATATATATAACAAATGAAAGGTTAATGTTCTTTATATATAAAAAATGCATAATTTGATAAGCATGGTACTAATATCCCAATAAATATATATAGATGAGCAAGCAAATCATAAAAGAGTGAATTTAAATGGCTAAAATCATAAAATCCAAATTCAATTGTCATTGGTGTTTTATGTCCCACTCACTAAATTAATCCAAAAAAAAAGGAAAAATGGAAATACATGATGTTTGCAATAAGTAGTATGGTAGGCCGAACAATGGCTTCTAAAGATATGTGATGTATATAATAGATATATTAGGATTATATACTAATCCTTGGAATCTGTGAATATTACCTTATAAGGCAAAAGAAAAGTTGCAGATGTGACTAAATTAAGGATCTTGAGATGGGGAGTTTATCCTGCATTATCCAGGCAGGCCCTAAATGTAATAAATGTCTTTATAAGGGGAAGACAGAGAGAGCTCTGTCTACAGAAAAGTAACCAGAGATGTGCTTGTGGAAGCAAGAAGTTGGATCAATGAGAGAAGGTCACAGCCAAGAAATGTAAGTGACCTTCAGAAACGAGATAAAGTGTAGAAGTAGATTCTCCTCTAGAAATTTCTGGAGGAAGTTCTGCTGACCTTGTTATGGTTGGAATGTGAGGTGTCCCCCCAAAAGTCACATGTGATACAATGCAAGAAGGTTCAGAGAAGAAATGATTGGGTTGTAAGAGTCTTTACCTAATCAGTGATTAATTCCCTGATAGGGATTAACTGAGTAGTAACTGAAGTGGTGGGGTGTGGCTGCAGGATGTGGGAATTAGGGTGTGGCTTTGGGGGTACATATTTGTATCTGGTAAGTGGAGATCTCTCTCTCTCTCTACTTCCAGATTACCACACTCCTACCATGCTGTTTCTGTCCCACCTGGAGCTCTGAGGAATGGAGCCATCTGTCTATGGATTGAGACCTCTGAAACTGTGAGTCTCAAATAAACCTTTTCTCCTCTACAATTGAGCTGATTGGGTCTTTAGTCACAGCAGGGAAAAAAGCTGACTAAAACAGACCCCTTGATTTTATTGCAGTGAAACTGATTTTTGATTTCTGATCTTGATAAATCATGAGAATATATTTGTGTTATTTTAAGGCTCCAAGTCTGTGGCAAGTTGTTACTACATTAGGAAACGAATACATGTGGCAAAGCATTCTTTCTCCTTGGCTGCAAATGGATATGTCAATAATGCAACCTCTTTTGCAACGTTTTCATAATATGGAAGTAAAGCTTTGAAAATTTTATGTCTAATGATGTAGTGATTGTATATCTGGGAATCTATTTTGAGGGGGGAATTTTTGGTAATGAAAACAGCTCTTGTATGAAGGTATCATGTGACCACAAACTTTAAATAAATTAAACACCAAAAGAGAAAGACTGAATAAACTATAGACTGAGGATAGATTGCCATTAAGTTATAAAATATTTGTAAGTGTTTTGTTAAAGCATGGGGACATGAAAAATTTATAAATACTATACTAAGAGTAAATACATAGAAACAAGACTAGAAGGAAATAAGCCAAAATATTTATTGGGTGAGGATGGGTGCTTTTATTTGTTAAACTGCCCTATCTTTTTAAATTTTTTGTAATGAATGTCTATTACTTTTAGAGTAAAATAATTAAAATCAACCATTGGAAATGGAGGATAGAGAGGCTTTTTTTTTTTTTTTTTAACCTAGTATTGAACCCAGGGGCACTCAACCACTGAGCCACATTCCCAGGCCGTTTTTTTTTACTTAGAGATACAGTCTCATTGAGTTGCTTACAGCCTCACTAAGCTGCTGGGGCTGACTTTGAACTAAGATCCTCCTGCTTCAGCCTCATGAGCCACTAGGATTACAGGTGTGTGCCACTGTGCCTGGCAGGGCTTGGGTCTTTAGGCTGGCATGATCAAAGCTTTGGAGAAGTAGATCTGCAGAAACTGTCCAGGAACAAAGGCAGGGAGAAAGGAAGGAGGGTTGCACAGGTTTCATGGGCCTGGATGACTGGGAGTTACAGAAGGGTGTAGAATGACAACCTGTTAAAGAGGGGAATTTGACTTTAATCTGAGACACAGAGCTATAACAACTAGTTAGCAGAATTTGGGAAAAGCTTAGGTCTTCCCATGATAATTATTGTTAGAAGAGTACAGTAGGAATATTTGTCCACCCAATATCTTTTTCTCCCATTTCCTGGCAGAACACCAACATCGTGCAGGTATCCTACCTGCCAGCTCTATTCAACCCATGTAAGTAAAGGAAGCACATTGCAGCCCTAGAGAGAGAGATGGGAAGGGAGTGAGAGTGGTTCTGACTTGTCTAAGCCACTCCCAGAAAATCCATCCCTTCTCTCTCCATGTGTATTTTCAGAACCAGGATTTAAGCTCCTTCAATCACAGAGTTTAGAATAATGCCTCACACTCAATAGACACTGATGAATAAAGCTGTCACCCTTGGCATTCCCTAGCAATTCTACTGGTTCAGCAGTGAAGCATGACCTGCCTTGTTCTAATTAGGGTAAGGAGAAAGACTTACATTGTCAAATTAAAGGTTCTTCGTGTCTTGGAAAATTTGAACAAAGTAGCACATTTGTCCCTGTGACTGTTGGGTGCCATCTTGTCACCTTGAGAGTCAGAAGGGAAAGGAAGCCTTACAGAGGAGGGAAGAACTCAGTCTCTAAGAAATGGTGTCAGAGCTTACCTTTCTTCTACTTCTACTTATATGAGTTAATACATTTTTAGTTTTTCTTAGGAATCCTTGTGTTGGGATTTCCAATGTAGAGTGTAACAAGAGTCCAAGGATATTTAATGGCAAACAACCAAATATTTAGAATGTCTGGCATTAAAATTATTTTGAGTGAGACACTGTGCTGAGCACTAAAGTTATACTAGTAGTTCATAATCAGGGTTAGATTTTTATCCAGTGAAGGAGTTAGCCATTTATTGGATTGACATGGAGGAACAGATATAATAATTATTATTATTTTATGAAAAGAGTATATACAAGTGGCCAAATTTTGGGTGTAATTATGTGGCAAATAAGAACTTCTTGTCTTAGGTTAGAGTGTGTATCAATCAGGAGGGGGAGCTTTAAGCTGCAATAACAAACAACCCCAACAACAAATATTTATTTATTTTTTCTATGTTGCATGCCCATCATGGGTAGATGGGTGGATGGGCCATGCTTATTGTAGTTCTCAGGGGATTACCTTGATGGAATAGTCACAATCCAAATGTTTCTGGTCTCTTTGTCAGAGGAAAATAAAGATCTCTGAAGTAAGTAAGTACATGCTATAAGTAATTACATGCACCAACTCAGAAATGATATGCAAAACTGGTATTTTGGGCATGGACTTTATGCAGTCACAGGGTCTCAGATGGTCACTATGCTTGAATTAATGCTCTGCGGTTGCCATCTTGAAATTTTGAATAAGGGATTTTTTTTCCACTTAGCCTCATAAATCATGATGCCAGCCTAGAGATAGGTGTCGCTTAAATTTACCTCATTGTCCAGAATAGGCCCTATGGGTCTACCCTAGCCACAGGGAGGCATAGAAGTATAATTCTACTTTGTGCCAGAAAGAGGGAAAACCCAGAAAAATTTAGTAGATGTCGTAGAAAATGGCTACAGAGTCTGTCAAAGTCTTCTTCTGTGGGGATGAGGTAAAGCCTTTTTTTGGTGTATAAATCCCTGGGTAGGTGGGACGAACTTATTTACATAAAGGTCCCAAGATCTTCTAGGGGAAAAGGAACAGAGATCCCAACTTTATTCCTAAAGATTCCAAGTTTGGCAAATCTGTTGGGGAGAACCTATCCTAGCTGAGGGACTAGGAAGAGCAATGAGGTTCTAGGATTAGAATTAACGAGTTAAGGATGGGACTCAGCATAAAGAACAAGGGGTCTGTGAGAGGAAACTTGCTTTGGCCCAATGTGTGCAGGGCTGGGAGCGCTCTCTCACAGTGGTCAGGTTTAGGATATCTGAGCATAGGTTTGTGAACCAAGACACCTGCAGCTTTGCGACCCAAACATGGGACCTTTCCTATAGCTGGACCAGGGAAGTTAATCAGCAGTGGACAAGGATGTATTGGTTCAGTTTTCAATGAGAGAGAGAGAGAGAGAGACTTTCAGAAACTGGTGGGATCCTAATTATCTCTTGACAGCATTTGAAAGTAGGAATAATCCCTCTTCGAACTGCTTCAGGCTCTGCAGTTCTTAGAAAATGTGTGAGGAAGGTTCAGCGTGAGAGACATGCTAGTCAGACATGAATGATTAATTAAAACAATATCAAAAAGGGCATTCTAGATTGGAATTGGAGAAGCAGCTCATACGGTTACTTGCAGTTCAGCCAGAACTGTGCTCATGAAAAGACGCCTGAAAGAGCCCTCTCAGCTTGGGAGCAATACCTTTCCCAGTCTTTGGGCAGCTAAGACAAGTACTATTGGGGCCCCTGAATCAGTGGCTGGCTGTGGGACAGTTGCTATGTGCAGTTCAGGTTCCTGAGGCCTGGACTGATCCAGAAGGTGGAAGCTTGGGGATGAGTTCATTCCCTGGAGAAGCTGTATTCCAGAAGGCTTGTTTGGATTCCAGGCATAGCCTTGGCCATGTGAATAAGACCCATGGGACCGATTCTACTTTTTACTTGTTCTTCTGAAGGTTGGGCTCCTTTGGTTCTTGCAGGAAATCTCCTGGAGGACAGACTTGGTGAAGGAAAAGGGATCCAGTCCAGCAAATTTGACAAAATAAGCATTTTGCCTGCGTTAGATGGTGTTGGTGCCCTGCCTCATCCCCTGTTCTGGGAGGAAGCACCATTTCCCTTCTACAGTGTGTGCTGGCTGCTGATGGGTCACAGAAAGCTGTCACGGGTCAGCCATGGGCTGTGTGTGTGAGCATTTTGAGTGCATGAGCAGACTGGACTGATGTGCTGCTCTGCCTGCACTATGTGCACTATGTGTCCTTTTTGCTTGCTCTGCCTTTTGATCCCACACAGCACCCGAGATGGGTGTGACTTTCCAAGTTGTCCATCAATCTACTGACCACAAGCCATCATGAAGCTAGACTGAGCCCCCTGAAACCTGACCCTTTGCCTTATTTGGAAAGAACATTCCATGCAACCTCCTTTGTGTCCCCCCCCCCCCCATATAAGAATAAAGAATTCAGGTGGCTCTCTCTCTTTACAACAGACTCCTAAGTTCAAGAGCCATCACCAGACCCTAAGAAAAAGGTACTTTCTGTCTCTGTGTGTGATTATTTCATGCCAACCCAAATTCATCTGGAGGGACCCTGAATGATCTAGTCGTGTGTTGTGGCAGGAAGCACATTCTCCCCAAAATTGTCTTCAATTGAGTGGGAGCCACCTCCTTTGGAGGCTGTGTGATCTTTGGAGAAGGACAGCCTTCCACCAGTGACCAACATAAGGGTGCAAAGGACTGGCCCTCTTATTTCAGAGTTGACCCATTCAAGCTCAGAGCCCACATCCTTGCATGGCTCAGTCTACTGTCCTGTTTCTCTTACCCCCACCCACACACCCCCAATAAATTTTGTGCACCCAATTCCCAATCTCATATTCTGCTTCCACAATGCCCTCTGTTCTGTGGGCTTAGGGAAGTGTTTGGCTAAGGAAGGACAAGTCTCCCAGCAGTGGGAGTGGGAAGGTGGAGGAGGGAAGCGTGACTTTCTTTCTTCATTGGTAGAAATATGCTTCCCAAAGACTGGTTAGTGGAACTCACTGACAAGGGTCTTGGCAAGTCCAGAGGGATCCCCACTTATGACTCAATGGACCCCATCAGCTCTCAAAGAAGGGACATGGACTGGGATCTGAGCTGAGATCATGCTTCATGCAAGCCAGCATGGATGAGAAAACATCTAGTCACAGATTTTGCCTTTCTTCCCTTCTCCTTGTCCCCTCCTCCCTTCTCTGGCATCCCCATTTGCTTCTGCCTTGGCCCTGCATAGCACACAGCTCTATTTCTCAAATTACTACTCATCCATCTGCGCCTTTGTTCCTGTTGTTCCTTCCCCTTAGGTTGCCTCTCTCCCTGATTGACCTTTCAAGAGTGACTCCAAGTCTGTCTCTCTCAACTTTCTTTTTGCCTTCTATCCCAGGGGCAATAATCTACCCTATCTTTTGGGTTCTTTCCTGCCTATCTTTCCCTCCATCATCGGTAGTGACTCTAAACTAGTGAACAGCACCAATTTGTTGTACTTCAGGTGACACATTTAGACTATAAGTCCCTTAGGGTCCAGGACTTCTTTGAATCTCCAGGGAACTGCAAACTTCCTGGTGCAAGGCACCAGGGCTGATCTTGGTGCACTAGACTCACCGTCCCTGTCAACCTCCTTCTTGTATCTCTACCTTGTTTTGAGAGGGGCTGGAAAATCCAAACTCACAAGTGCTGGACTCCCTGAGGCTGTCTCTGGATGGGATTGAGACAGAAGCCAACTTTCTGTTCCTTCCTTTGGTTCTGTTGGAACAGGCTTTGCCATTGAAATACTGTGACATGTTCTAGAGGATGGTCATTAGCTCCATAGGTGTTGAGAGGCAGGGGTAAGGGCACCCATGCTTTGTTTGTGGATGTCTAGAGAGTGTAGTCTTGCTCGGGAACAAATCGTTGCACAGGGGACTTTTGAACCCTGATTCAGTAAGGTGTTCCATTGCTGTGTTTGTGGCATTGGAAGCAACTCTCTTGCTGAGTTGTTTTGGGTGGTGTTGGTTTGGATGTTAGGGCTCTTTCAGTCCTTTTATAAGTTTCCTAAGTGTTACTTTTCTTGCATTCTATCTATTTTGCCTAATATGGTTTAAATAGTTTGCAATTGATCCCTGACAGACATAGAATGTTTACAGAGTATTGAAATATCAATAGATTCTCATCTACTGGGTTCGTTTCACAGATGAGGATACTGAGGCCCAGAAAGGAAATCAAGTAGGGTAATGGCAGGGTCTGGACTGGAAATGAGTTCCATTTGCCTCTTAGTCTAGTGTTCTTTCTTCTGTACCAAGTGACATTTTTGCCTTCACTGTCCTCACTCTTCCCTGCCACATTCTCTAAAATGACTCTCTTCCTCCAACAAGTGGAGTTGGTTCATTGCTTTAAATATTTATATTTTAATATTTTACTGCTGAGGACACACAGAATCAGTTAGGGGTTCTCTGTTCTATAGATTTCTCTGTGAAAAATAAATATTAGCTTTGAAACTCTGGGAAAAGGCCAGCATTCATCTTTAGCCCCCTCATTTTGGAGTACTCTGTGTTCTCCGGTCCTTGTCCAGCTCTCTCTCTTGAGATTCTTCTCCACGCAGGGGATAATAGGCATTGTTGGCACCCTGTTCATATGCCTTTTGGCCATACCATTGTGGTACATGCAAGCCCAACAATGTCCAGTTGCCAGCCTTTGCTGGCAGTTCCATTCTGTTCTTGGATCTGAAAATACTAGAGAATTAACTCCCCATCCTACCACAGCAGTTCCCCTACCAATGACAAGTGGAAGTGGGTGTATAAATACCCCAGCTCTCTTGCCCTCTAGGTGGGAGGGATCTCAGCCATGTTCAACAGTATCCTCAGAGTTCATTGGATTGGATTCCAGTTGCCCAGTCGTGTAACTCCATGGCTAACGTATAGACTGATTTCTCTTCCCCATTTTACATCCCAGCCTGCTACTAGTATTTAACAGAATAACTTTCCAATAAACAACTTGCTCTAGAATCCATGTCTAAGGATTTACATCTGGGAGAACCCAAATAAGACAGAAATTTCCTTCTGTGACTCTGGAGAGGGTAGTTTAGAAAGTTGGCAAGAGATTTATAGACAGAGAGTCCTTGCCAGTACCCACTAAAACTTTTCCCTGGAGGTGGGCCTTGGAGACCCCACATGCTGTGCAGTTGCCCCTCCATACTGCTTCCAGCTGAGACCCTTGCTTTTGGTTCCCATGTGTTATGTTTTGAATGTGTCCCCTCCATAGTTCAGATGTTGCCCATAGAATGGTATACAGAAATGGGTCTTTAAGAAGTGATTAGGCTATGAGGGCTGCTTCTTCTTAAATGGGATTAAGGACCATGTAAAAGAGGATTCACACAGAGCTCAGTCTTTGGCCTTTCCACCTTTCAACATGTGCGGACATAGCATCATAACATTTCTCTTCTCTGGGGGATACAGTATTCACCAGACAATCAAAGTTGCTGATGCCTTGATCTTGAAATTCCTAGGCTCCAGAACTGTGAGGGATAAATTTCTGCTCTTTATAAATTTTCCAAGTCTCAGTTGTTTTTGTTGTTGCTCCTTCTCCTCCTCCTCCTCCTCCTCCTCCTCCTCCTCCTCCTCCTCCTCCTCCTCCTCCTCGCTTATTGCTGAGGCTGGCCTCAAACCTGCAATCCTCCTGCCTCAACCTCCCAAGTCACCGGGATTACAGGCATGTTCCACAGTGCATGGCTTCAGTTATTCTTTTATAACAGCACAAACAGATTAGGACATCTAAAGCAGATTGTTTTTAGTAAAGTCCAATGTTAAATATGATTCTCTTGTAGCTGGTCCCTTTGGTAAACCATATGCCCTTCAGGAAATCGTATAACTACTCAAAATTTACCATTCGAGTCCATCCAACTTGTCAAGTATAAGTTTTTCTTCAAGAAATCCTGCCTCTATTTGGCCAGGCTTAAAAATCTCCTAAGAAATAGCATAGGTCATGTGATGTCTTTCGTCTTCACAGAGCAATGCCATGTGGGGTGGAGGACCTAAGTGACGTGAAGGACGATAGTGGCCCACAGACTACATTTCTGCCATCACTCAACGCCAGGCACTTTCTTTCTTTCCTTTTTTAAAAAAATAAGCTTGAGAGAAATGATAAGGAGTTTTAAAAATAAAAGCCTGTTGGGCCGTCTGCAGCATCTTAGCTCCTGGCACCTTGGCCTCCTAACCCCAGTGCTCAGCACATGGCAGGACCCAAGGCCCATTCCCCAGAGCCTTGTCCTCTTGCTCCTTGGTCACCTTTGGCCTGAGAGCTCTGCCCTGAGATCCAGTCTGGCCAAGAGTGGTCAGCAGAGCAGAGAGAACCAGAGTGACCCACACATGCAGAGATAAGACCTCCCTGTGTTGATTCAGGGCTTGCTTCTTCTCTAAATAAACTTTCCTGCTTCAAAAACTTCTCTTTCAACTGAAGCTGAGTGTTTCCCTGTCACTCTTTCCCAAGGGAGAAGCTTGTATTTTTCTTTTTATAACTTTTTATAAACTGTTCCCACACTCATACCCATCCTACACCCAGCTCCTTTGATCCCTCCTCCCTGGATCATGATGGAGCATGGGTGCTCAGGCCAGGATGGAAGTCACACATCCCCTTTGGAATCCCATGGGTTTAAGAGGGTGTGAGGTGTGAGAGAGTTGGTGCTGCAAAGCAGGAAACCCTCACGATTGAGGATGTACAGTTCTCTGAGGTCACATAGAACATGCCACACAACTAACTCTAAGAGAGTCAGCCACCCTGCTTCCATTTTTTTTTTTGCTTTTTATTTTTTAGTTATACATGGCAATAGAACATATTTTGACATGTTATACATACATGGGGTATAACTTCCCATTCTTGTGGTTGAACAGTATATGGAGTTATGCTGGTCATGTATTCATATACGAGCCTAGGAAAGTTATGTCTGCTTCATTCTACTGTCTTTCCTACTCCCATGCCCTCTCCCTTCCCTTCATTCCCCTTTGTCTAATCCAATGAACTCCTATTCTTCCCTCCCTGCTCCCTTATTGCATGTTAGCATCCACACATCAGAAAGAACATTCACCTGCCTCCGTTTTTTAATGAGGAAGAAATTAATGTCTGTATGTATGTGTGTAGAAGTGACTTGTCCCTAACTTCACTGTGAAGAAGAGAGGAACAGAAAGCCTATTCCAAGTACTCAGCCCCCATGCTTCCCTGCCTCCCTAATTGACAGTGAGGTTTATTACTGTATCAGCTATTGCCACAAAACAAGTGACAACCCCCCCCCATTTAGTGGATTTGAACAATTATTTACTTGGTTTGTGATTTCTATGAGTTGATAATTTTGATTGAGCTGAGCTGAGCAGTTTTTGCACCAATCTCACCTAGGCTCATTCATGAGTCTGCAGTCAGCTGAAGTTTGATGCCCTCATGGATGTAAGGCTATTGGACAGCTGGTGTGAGGGAGGTAACTGAGCTCTTGTCCTCAAGTGGGAGAGCCCAGGCTCATTCACTGGGGGTTTACTGGGGTTTCCCAAGAGCAGCATTTCTTATGTCACAACTTTCACATTTACTGCTACCCCATTAGTCAAATAAAGTCACTTAGGGAAGCTCAGATCAAACAAGGAGAGAAATACTTCATTGCTTGATGGAAGGAAAAGGAAAGCCCCTTTGTAAGTGTGTTGATGCAGAGGTAGGAAGACATTTTGGCACTGCTGCAATCTACTGCAGTCACAAACTGCAGTGGCTCATAGGCCACTGGAAGGGAGGGAATAGAGATCTGTATGGCCCCCAGTCTGGAACCCAAGTGCTCTGCTACTACCGTACACTGCTGATTATGCAGCATCTTGGGTTAAGCTGTCTCTGCTTCCTTCACCTTTAATTTCAGGCAGAGAGCAGTAACCATGAGTCATCAAGAGATGGGTCACTGAGAGGTAAGTTTTGGTGTGAGGACAAAGAATGGGAAGAAAAGAAGCAGAGGCTAGTAGAATGCCTGGACCCAGCAGAGCTGCACTGCTGGGTGCAATTGGTGGGAACAGGGCTAGCGGGTTCCACGACTCATATTCTGCCCCCATTTTGGACCCCTCTGTCTCCTCCTCTTAATGTGGATCCCACTGTCAACAGTACTCCAGTCCCCATTTGGTTGTCCCTCTACTAGCTCCCAGGACCCTGCAATTGCAAAGGAGCCTGTTGATCCCCACCATTTCCATCATGTGCTGAATATTACCCCCAGAGGGCATTTGAAATGTACATACCTGCAGAGAAAAAAAAGAGTGCAACACCTTGGAATGATGGAAAATTAGAACATGGGTCTCCTATAGGGACATATATAATTTGGGGCAAGTAGGTTCGGTGAGTGGTAGCTCTGACAATTCTCCTATTATCCAAAAGTTTTCTTTGCATTTCTTGGTATACCAAATCTGGGAGATACAGAGGTCATAAAAATGTGTCTTCAATCCAGAAGCATGTAGGACCTTGAATTCTGAACCTGAGAGTTTTTTGTTTCTTTTGGTACTGGGCATTGAACCCAGCAGAGCTTTAGCACTGAGCCACATCCCCAACCCATTTTACTTTTTGTTTTGAGACAGGATCTTGTTACGTTGCTTAGGGCCTCACTAAGATGCTGAGGCTGGCTTTGAACTTGCAATCCGCCTGCCTCTGCCTCCCAAGCTGCTGGGATTACAGGTGCACATTATGACGCACAACTTTAATTTGAGGGTTAGAAGGAACTTTAGAGAACAACAAGGAGAGCTTCCCACCCTTCTTTTATAGAGAGCTTTAAGACAAGATGGATGGCATTGGTAAAAAGGACTTGGTAAAGGTAATGGAGTAGTATGCAGCACAGCCAGTATTATAATCCTAACCTTGTGACACAATTTGAATAGTACTTTTTGAACACTGACTTTGTGTAGGCACTGTTGTGCCTGTGTGTATAATTTCACTTAATGCCCACAACAACTCTCCAGTGGATTCTATTGGTGCACAGGTCCCAGGAACCTGTCCCAGTTTTTGCAGGCATTGACCACCAACAGCTCACCTTTGGGGTGTTGAGAGACTGCCCTTGGTTGATGGGAGCTGCCTTGTGGAAGAAGCCTGGGGATCATGGGGGTATTATTTAGTTAATTACTTACTGACCTGGAGATTCAACAGTTTATTCTGTTTGTCTCATGAAGGACAACTTTGGGTGTCATTTACACTCCAGGGCTCCCCAATAAATCAGGCTAAGGCTGGACTCCAACTGAGACCATATCCTAGCTTAGTTTCTTCCCCTTCCCTGAGCTGCATTCCTCAGTCCCTTTCATCTGCGTGCCCCCTACTCTACCCATTAAACCACATACATCCAAACCCCTTTCACAAGTTCTGCTTCTA
The DNA here is from genome assembly GCF_048772815.1 of Callospermophilus lateralis. Classification (NCBI taxonomy): domain Eukaryota; kingdom Metazoa; phylum Chordata; class Mammalia; order Rodentia; family Sciuridae; genus Callospermophilus; species Callospermophilus lateralis. The sequence goes on along the minus strand of NC_135307.1, from coordinate 169,592,572 downwards.
GGAAACCTAATCCAAGACAATTTCCGTATAGTAATTAGCCTACTTCTTTAGAGGCAGCAGGGACCATTTTCTGCTTTTCTTATCAGGTTTTCAAGTCTCAGGTATGCTTGAACTTGGCCTTCTGGAGTCCATACAAACACACACATATGCTCACTACTAGCACATATACTCACACGCAAACTTATACATACACTTGGACTTACTCATAGACACAAATTTGCATACATATTTGTGTGCACAATTGTATACACACACTAATGCACAAGGTTGAGTTCTGTGGTATTCCTATTATCTGCATGGTTCTGGTGGGGCTCAGTAAATGGTGGCCCAGGATCCCCAGATATTGTCTTGCCAGTTGAGAGGCTGAACAGTTGTCAAAAATGTCCAGGGTAGGCTCTCTCTCTCTCTCTCTCTCTCTCTCTCTCTCTCTCTCTTTTTTCTTTAGGTCCCCCCTTTTTTTGTGGTACTAGATATTGAACCCAGGAGTGCTCTACCACTGAGCTATACCCCTAAACCTCCCTTTTTACATTTTCTATAATGATATAGGGTCTTGATAAGTTGATGAGGCTGGTCTCAAACTTGTGATTCTCCTGCCTCTGTCTCCAGAGTCACTGGGTTATATGTGTGTGTCGATGTGCCTGACCTCCAGGGTGGGATTTCTTGATAACAACATGAGCTAAGTTCAATTTTCAATGCAATAAACCCTATCATACATGCTGGACTTTTGGGAACAGTGACAGATGCGTGGGCACCAGGTCACAGCTTGCTTCTCCTCCCACAGGACTGAGCATCCACCTTTGAAGATTGGGATCCAGAACTGGGGGAATTCAGAGTTGCAGCTTCCAAGCTTCACCATGGCCTGCCATGTGTTCCTGCCAGCTTGAGCAAGCACAGTAAGTTAGAGCAGCCTCTTGACCATTCAGCAAGTGAGATCTGGAAAACTCCATCTTTGGCTGCCCAAGGCAGAAGTAGATCAGTGCACAGACACCCCCATTCTTTAGACAAATTAAATTGATAACTAACTTACAAGTGCTTTTCAAACTGTAAAGTGCTGAATGTACCTAAGAGATGTTCATTCTTAAGACCACAATGGAAGATTTGTTATACTCTCAGATAGTGGGGGTTACACCTTCTGCATGTCCTTTCTCAGGACCAGATCATCCAGAGGTATCTTTTGGAGAGTTAGCAAGATATTGGGTGCCCACACAGGCCTGGCTCTGGGTGGTCCACAAGGAAAACAAGTACCATGGGACTCATACCAGGGAACTCCCCTCTAGGAAGGGAGTAGGGAAAAGTTTCCCCACACATCTGCAGGCAAATTTGTAGATGCCATTGGTGAGGTTGGGGAAGAAATGGCCTCTTCTTGGACACCTGTGCCTCCCACAGACCCTTGTATTAGTTTAACCCTTAGGGAACCAACACTGATTGCATTCAGGCACATAATGGTTTCTAATTCAAGTCAGCAATCAAACTCATGAGATGGAAACCAACTTATTTTTACTATGGCTATTTAGCTTTACAGAAGGATACACAAAAGGAGATATAGGATGCCCAACATCTCCTCATCAGGAAGGCCGGCATCTACCCAAGAATACAGCTTTGTTGGCTTCCTCAACCACATGGCTATGGTGCAGGGAGCCAAGGTGCTTGTGGGTCACCTTGACATGGAGAAACCAGAACCTTTGCTTCCCAGCAGTGTTTTATGCTGTTTGAGTCAGGTAAGTCCGAGCCTGCATGCCAATTCAACACTTCATAATTATTCTGTAGCTCCAGAGAAGCAGTGGAGTGAGAAAAGCAAGGTCAAGGGCATTCCCCAAACTATGTTGGCCCAGATCTGCTGTTAACCCTTTACATACATGGATGCAATTCTTGCTGTGGTCAGTTCTTGCTGTCCCTGAGCCTCCACTCATTACAATTCATGGGTGAAGGCAGAACCCAGAGGTGGATCAAGGATCTGAGTTTCACCTTCTAAACTCAAAGTGGTTTCTCAAGGGAGACCTTTTTACAGCAGTAGGAGTTTTGCTTGCTAGATCTAGGCTTTGTTGGAACATAAAATGGCTTTCTAAATTCGTCCAAATTTCTCTAAATATTAGGCAAGTTCAATGGTATCTCACTGTAAGTTATGGCTTAGTAACACGCAGGTTGTATGTTACATAGTGGGGAAAGAGGTGGGAATCCCTTCTGGACTCAGGGAATGGAGCCAAGGATGGAAGAATGGGAACTGGGGAAATCTGATCCCTGGCTTCCCTCTAGGTAAAAATCCAGATGGTTTGGGTCTATGTACCTGATGGAGACAGGGTTGGAAAATTTAGAGCAGAGGGAAGCTCTCTACTGCCCATCTGCCCATCTGCTTGAGGAGGTAGAGCTTTCCCCAGAGTGGCCTGTCCAATCAGGACAAAACCACGATGCAATAAAAATAGGGGTGAAACTGGGTTTCACTGAGAGAATTCGAGCCCACCCCAGCCCTAGCCATTCATGGCTCCTGTTGGGGAGGTTGGGGACCATGTTTGCAGTTCCTACAGAGGAATAGAAAAGGGACTGAAAGACAGTATGCCAACCAGGAAGTCACTGTGATGCCAGGCAAGGGGACTCCCCAACATCATATCCGACAGAAGCTGAGGAATGGGCAGCCCAATGTCAAGGGCCAGCTTGAGTGAATGGTTGAGCCCCCTCCCAGAGCTGGTAGCCCCCACAACAGCTCAGATAGATTCTCAGTGGCAGCAGTTCCAATCGTAGGGCCTGTTGCAGCCTGGAGTGACTGAAATTGGATTTAGCAACCATGCCCCACTGGGCTGCATCTCTTATTTGCATCCAGATTGACTTCTCACCTTACTAATTCCCCATAGGCTCCTGGAGTCAGCATCAATTCCCCAAGATGGTTGATTTAGAGAGGAGCCTAATAGCCCATGTATTATTTTCCTCAGCAACAAATTAAGTTAATGAAGAAACCCTGGCTATTCATCTCCTTGATGCCAGCTGGGTTGTGGGAGGCCATGGTGCTGTCATGAGCAGCACTAATGTTGTTCTTGATCAAAACAATGTATTCTTTCCTCACTGCCTTAGATTTGGGAAGGGTAAGCATTGCTGCAGTGATGACCAGCCTACACTCAAAGCCTTCAAAGGCTCCAGGCTGATGAAGAGAAGTAAATCGATCTTGGCTTTATGACAAGTTAATAAGAGAACCCCATCTGATCCCCATAATGGGGAGTCCCTGGATGCCCACATCTATATCATCTTCTTTGGAACAGGATGGGAGGGGCTCCTGGTTCCCCCAGACTTTTTCCTACCTCCGAACCCCTCCATAGTCATGGTCACAGAGGTGGGACATCCACCAAGGTGCCTCACCTCTGTGGGAGACATTTGTGCTAGCCCCTACTCCTGGCTGGATTAACCAGATCAGGAGGAACCCAAGTAAAGACTCAGGGGGTGGAGAGGAAGAGCCCAGGGTTGAAATCCTTTAGTGGACATCCAGTGGCTCTGGCTATATACTGATGAGAAGCTAATGGCTCTGGAAGCTTATTGGAGGTGGGGTGGGAAATATAAGATGACCATGGCCTCAACCAAACCTTCTCTTGAGTTAGGATCCTAAAGAACAAGCTAGAGACAAAGTTTTGGGGTAAGTGTTTTGTTCGGAAGGCGAAGGAAATTCCAGTTGGTGGGGAAAAGAAGGTAGCCAATGAAGCACGTGTTGTTCCATCAGTTCCTATGTGGGCAACTGGGGCTCAGTGCAGTTGGAAAACTCTAGGAATCACAGGAGACATGCATTTCAGTTTTTCCCCCTGCATGGGAAAGGAGCTGGGATATTTATCCACCACTCTGTCTACCATGGGTTGAGGGCTGCTGCTGAGGACAATAACTCTCAAGCATTCCAGCCTTGTCCTCTATATGGACTGAATGGGCACCTCGAGTCATAAAAGGCCTGAGGCAGTGAGTTTCAGATGTTCCTAAGAAGCAGCCTTCAGGTTGTGAGATGAGTATGGAAGCAAGATAGACAGGCGCTGACAAATATCTACTCCATCACCCAAGTGAATTATTTAGCTTGATGTTCCTTTCTATGAATTGACTCCCTTGTTCTCTCAGTCTCTCTGTGTCTGGACCTTGAATTCCATGAGAGACTTTCTTCCTTCACCACACCCAGTCATTAAGCACCTTCTTTGGGTTGGTCTTTTCATGGGTTTCAGCCATCAGCTTCCTGGGGTTTTCTTGCCTGTACCCAGGAGATCTCAAACTCAGATGTCAGCAAGCCTTCTTCATAAACACGTTCTTCTCTACCCAAACTGACTTAGACTGATCTTACAACCTTCCATGGTTCCCCGTTTATTTCAGGATAAAACTTAATTATATTATTCTGGCACCTTCATTTTAACCCTAATATCCCTCCAAAGATTTATGTTTCACAGTTTGTGTGTGTGCATATGTGTGTGTGCGTGTGTGTGTGTGTGTGTGTGTGTGTTCCATTCCAGACAGTGTGTTCTGAATATTAAATTTGTAGTTAACTGCCTCTGCATTCTGCCTCTTGCTGTTCCATAGCCAGGGGTACCTTTCTTTCCTTCTCGATTTCAGCAGATGCTATGTCTTGAGACTAGGAGTAAGAAATCACATGAGATCATGCTGGGCACTTAGGTCCTGTCTGTACAAGAGAAGGGAGGAACAGGGGAGCAAAGAGCACTAGTTCACCAAAGTCAAAATGAGCACTTCTCTGAAATGCACAGATTTCTCAGGGCTACACCCGTCAGGCCTACCTGGCTGGACACACCAAGATAGCAGAGAAGATACTGAGCCTAAGTCAGATTATAAAGCAAATTTTTCATTAGAGAGAACCATTCTGGTCATTGTCTTATAAGCAAATATGAGATTGGAAATTAGAAAGATGGATTTAAAGTAGGCTATTATTGGAAGTTGGACAGAATATTCCAAGTCAAAACCTTGTACGTTGATGCTACTTGACTGCATTCTAAAAATGATAAATTTCATGTGATGTATATTTTTACCACAATTAAGGAATAAAAGAAAAGAAAACTAACATGTATTATTAAAAAACAAACAAACACCACTAAAACCAACCTGGAATAACATGATTGTTGGGAATTTAGAGAGTGCTTGGTTGAGAAGAAAACTTCTAAGTGACATAGATAAATTTTTTAAAAATTTTTTTGGTTGTATATGAACGAAATATCTTAATGCATTTATTTTTATGTGATGCTGAGGATAGAACCCAGTGCCTACCACTGAGTTACAGCCACAGCCCCACATTTTTTTTTTTTTTTTTTTTTACAGTTTTTCCAGATCCAGGGTCCTGGCACAAATTTGTAAGCTGGATCATACAGAAGGTAGTTTCTGGAGGAGAGAAATTAAGCATCTGGACTATTTTTATAAACACTCCCCTGGCACAAGAATGGTGTGTCTGTTGCTGGCGTGTTCTGGCCAGGACATGAACAGTCTAAAGAGAAGCATTCTGGGTATGAAGGTCAGGCTTGCCTTGAGGAGGGGAAGAGGGAGAAAACTTCTTGTTTCCTAAAGGAATGAGCAATTTGGTTGAGAAAGCCAGGAGGAAGTAAAAAAAGTTGTGGAGATTGTCCAACTTTCTCCCAGTGAGAGGAAGCAGTGAGGAGGAGCCAACCTTGAGTCCTCCAATTTGGAGGAAGAGACGCCCTTCTCCCCAGGTACAATACCTGGTTGGTGGCTGGAAACCCCATCCCCCCCCCTTCCCCCGCCCCACTTAACCAAGGCTTGAAGAGAAAACATGGCGCCTGCTTTTAGGGAGTGGAGTTCAGATGTAACAAAGCTCTCCACGACCTCAGGGCCTGTTGGGAATTAGAAACATGGTTGGAAATATCATTTGGGGATAAGAATTTCTGGGGGAAGCCAGGAATTGCCTGTTTTTCCAAAACAAACCCAAGTGAAGTCTGCAGTTTTCAGGCTGCCTTTCCAATGGTGGGGATATAACCCCATCTCCAGAAATCTGAGGAAAGGAAGACATTTAACCCATTCATTGGCTAAGGCCTCCTTGTTCCTACAAATCAAAACAAACTGGTGGAAACCCCAGTTTTATGGCCTCTGATGGTCCAAATAGTTCACTAAATGATTTCTGTGGATTCTTGAAGGTTCTCTTCCTCCTGGTGTCCTTGGTTCTGGTTTCTGAAGCCAAACATAAAATATCCAGTTTGTCCTCATGTTACAAATGTGGACACATGGAAACCTATCATTGTTTTCTTCTCCCAAATTGCAGCAGGCCCTTCATCCCACAGATTTATTACTATTAAAAGAGATTTGCTGTTTCAACTAATCTTGAAAGTTCTCCCCTTTCGTCTGCTTCCGTTGCTCCCTCCCATATCCCCTCTTCTCTCCTCTCTGTCTTAGGAGCCAACAGCTCATTTCCTTGTTGTATTGAGGTACTTTTCCTCCTTTCGAGTCTTGGCATCTGCTGCCAGCCCTGCCCATGGTGCTTGGTTCTACCCTAGCAGCCTTCTTCAGGCAATCTTTCCAAACCAACAAAATGCTCTCCTGAAGAGGGCCTCTGAGAAATTCAGCTCTCTCCATCTTCTTAATTAGAGACAATTTAGCTGACCTATTGAAGAAACATTTTATCATGAATTAGCCAAATCACCATCTTCTATTGATAGGGGATTTAAAAAAAGAATAGAAATAATTAACCTTGTAAATATTTGAGATACACAAATCATCAGATCAAAGATAATAACAACAATAAGGGTTAACATGCAAAACCCATCAATGTGCATTTTAAACCAATGCTTCTCAAATATCAATGTACAAAAAACATGCCCTGGAGATCTTACTAAACTGAGGTTTTTAATTTGATTAGACCATAGCGGTGTTGCAGATTCTGCATCTCTTGTAAGCTCCCTGGTGCTGCTGACACACCAGCCACATTTGGAATAACAAAGTTATAGATCAGTGGATTTTAAAGTAGACTGCTATTGGGAGTTACCTGGGGACCTTAAAAAATTGGTGCTTGGACCCACCTCAAGATTCTCCTGTGATTAAGAATGACTAGGTTTTGGTAATTTCAAAACTTTCCAGTGATTTTAATGTATAGCTACAGTTGAGAACCACTGCTGTAAAATACAGCATCAAGCACATTTATTAACATTTGATCTTTTCTTAATTTCAGTATTTAGTCTGCACCGAGGTGGACAGGTAGAAAGCATAACCTCATCCTAAGGGGGAGACCAATTACCACATTCTAGCAGGCCGCAAGGGTTCTAGGGAGAACCATGGAGGAACTCAGCCCTGAGTTTGCTGTGATAAGTAATTGGGACTCATTATCTAAAGCCAACTTGTAAGAATATGCTAATCAATAAAGTGGCAAATTTGGCTGAAATAAAACAATAAAAGGATCAAGTAATAAAATGGTGAAATAAAATTCATAGTTGAAGGAAGTGCTAAATGTTAGTTAAATTTAGTTAATTAATTAAATACTAATTCAGTTAACTTTTTCCCACCTAAGTTCAGAGAAGCTGTAAATTCTATCCACATTTGGTTTGAGGGCATCAGGTTAAAGATCCTCAGAGTGACTATGGTAGGGAGTCAGAAAGACGCCAAGAACCAGGATGCCAAGGATCACTTGTTGGGTCAGATGTCAAAGAACTTAATGCTGTAAGTAGGGGCTGGTGGTATTCCCTAACCCTCTATAGTTCTATAACTTTCTTCCAGCACTCAAATCACTACTTATTTCCATTTCTCTTTCTTTTTTCTTTTGCAATATTGTGGATTGAATCTGAAGCTATGTGAATGCCAGGCAAGTGCTCTACCACTGAGCTACCTGCCCAGCTTTATCAAGGCATTTTCTTCTTAATCTGACACAAAACCATCATCCTAACCAAGATGAGGATAATAAAATGTCTTGCATTAATTTATCTGGACCTGGACTGTGGCTTGGAACCAAGACCAGCCAAGCCAGACTTAGGTTAGCCAGAACAGCCAACTTGGAGATATGTGAGATTCAATGTTTATTGTTATATGTCTCTGAATTTGAGAGATGGCTTTTATTACAGCATAATTGCTGATGGAATTGACTAATACATCTAGAAATAACATATTTTCAGGACTTTATGTTTATAATAAACTGGCATCTTAATTTATCCATTGCTTAAAATTCTCTGTAAGAAGTTTACTCTAGAAGAGAGAAGGCTGTACATTTATTTAAGTCCAATGTTTATTTTTTCTGGACTCTGGCAATTGGATACTCAAGATCTTACTGTACATAAGCTCATGAAACTCAGAGGTAAATGGTTGGGTGGTAGTGAGGTTAAATAGAGAAGGCTTTTAGATATTCAATTCAGTTCAGCAAATGCTTGTTGTTTCTATATATGCAAGGCACTTGTCTAGGCACCAGAGACACAGATACAAAAAACCCTGTCTTCATGGCGCTTTCCCTCTGCTAGTGGTCATTTACTAGATACAGGGGTCATTACACTCTACAGCAGAACAGGGTTCTCAAAATCCATCCACAGAGGATGGGAAAGGGATGCCAAGATCCAGGAAAGTTCATGTCATTGAACCTATACCAGGTGCAAAGGACTATTTACTCTGAAAAGAAAATGTAAAGAATGAATGAAAGCCTGGAGAGAAAGTGTCAATAAACCTGACTCAACATAGGGGGGAGGGAAGAAATCCATCTGTCAAATGGGAAATACAAAAATAAAGTCAATTCAAGGAAAGGAAGTGGTTTCTTTTTCAACATGAGTTGACCTCAGGGTCAAGAAAAGGAAGAGAAATACAGATGGTCCTTGGCTTAGGATGATTTGACTTATGGTTTTTTCAATTTTATTTATTTTTTGGCATGACTTTTTTTCCTTTTTTCCTCCTATTTATTTTTTTTAGATATGCACGACAGTAATGATTTTTCAATTTTATAATGGTGTAAAAACAACATGCATTCTGTAGAAACTGTGCTTTGAATTTTGAATTTTGATCTTTTCATGGGCTAATGATATGCAATATGATATTTGCTCTTCATGCCGGAGAGTGGCAGTGAGACAGTTTCCAGAAGTTATGCAGTCATGGAGGCAAATGATCAATGCAGTGCACTGATGCTAAGCTACAGTGTTCCATTTATTTGGTTTATTAAATACATTCTCAACTTACAATATTTTTAACTTACAGAGGGTTTATCAGAGCATAAACCCATTATAAGTTGAGGAGCATCTGTACACTCTAAATTATTATTAACAATTATGGGCCTCTTTCTCCTAGGTTGGACTTGCTTTCTAAATTGATTAGAGACTCTCCTCTGTTATTAACCATATATGCAACCTCAAATATCCTCTCCTTCTTCCAGGATCCTTTTGCTTAAAGAGTTATCAAGCTGCCCTAAGCAATCCCAGTGACCTATCTAAACTACCCACTCTACTGGGCAGTCCTGGTGCTGATTCTGACCTTATTTGGCAGTCATCCCAGGACATTTGCAAAAGAAGTGAAAAAGCCAGGCAATCCGCCAGATACTCATTTTGTTGACATGGTCAAACATCTGAATATGCAGGATTCTGAAAACAATAATGATTTGCACAAAGTAGAAATTGATTTCGTGTTCACATAAAGCTTGGGGCAGACTGTCCATGGTCTCAGAGACCCTGACATATTCTATCCTGCTGCTCCTCCATTTGTGGCCTTGGCCACTTATGCAGGATGGCAGCATCTACATTCCAGATTACAGAATAAAAAGAAGATGAAGAAGATAAGCAAAAAGTGTATCATTGCTGCTTCTTAAGGAACAGAATGAATTTTAAATATTCTGTTTCTTTTAGACACTAAGGAGATTGGGAAATATGTTCTTCACTCTGGGTAGCCCTGTGTCCAGCTAAAAATCAGGGAATATAAAACAATAGAAGAAAAACTGAATATTAAGGATGAATTAGTAAGAATGAACTACAGAATGCTATGGTACAAATAAACCATAATATCAGTGGCTTGACACAACTAATGTTTATTTCTAACAATAACTAATTTAGTTATTGTAACAATAACTAATTGCTAATACAAGTGTTTTTGTTTGTTTGTTTGTTGGTGGTTATTTTGGTGGTGCTGGGGATCCAAACCAGGGGATCCAACCCAGGGCCTCCGGCATTTTCTACCACTGAGTTCCCTGCCCTACAAGTTGAAGTTTTGGTTCAACACTCTGTCAACCTTTAACATTGCTGTCTTCCTCTATTGGCTTTTTGTGGCTTGAAGCCTTCGTTTTCTCAAAGGCTTGACCGTCAATTTGTGCTTTTCTCTGTATATCCATAGTCTTGAAGAAATGCTCTGGGTGCTGATGCTAGATTTTTCCATTTGACACAGAAGAGGCCTCATTTTAAACAACAATAAAAATAGCCTCTATTTATGTTGCCATTTTTTTTTCCTTCCTTTTTGTCTTTTTAACTGAAGGAGCCAATTAAACAAAGTGTGTGCTTTCTGCTCACTTTAAGATTTAATCAACCCTCTGAACTTGCAGCATAACTGCCTCATAATGTCAAGTTAATATATTGAAATCAGCTCAAACCCACATTCCCAAGGGTGGTTTTGTTTAAAGGCGAGTTGTAATTGAATTTCTAAACAACCACCAAGCTTTCAAGGTACCAAAATAAACATTATCCAATGAAACTTGCCCTGGAGTCTTGGGTTAAGTGTACTTTAAGAAAATGGAAAGTTTTAGAATTTTTTGAAAAAGTGAGCTGAATTCTTTGATGTTTTAAAAAATTACTGACCAACATTGCTCATTTTTGAAAGCACTCAAAACTGAATACCTACATTTGCAAATCAGGACATCAGCTGCTGATTATTCATTGAAACAGTTTTCTTTGCTTTACATGAAGTTGCTCTTTGGGCTTCTTTAATTGCTCAGCTAAATATCTTCAGGGCCTGCAGAATAAAGTTCAAATTCTCTATCCTCAATGACTTGTCTCCAACGTACATTTCAAGGCTTATCCTTAATTAATTACAGGACCCTTTCCCCTGTACCTATTTATCAATAACATTTGCAGTTCACCTCTTGCAAATGTGATTGACACTTTCTACCTCTTCTTGAGGGAATACTCTTCACCTTAACTACCTGGAATACTCTTCACCCATAACTCTCTCTTAAAACCCTACCTGTTATGGTTTAGATATGAGGGGTCTCACAAAATCTCATGTGTGAGACATTGCAAGAAAGTTTAGAGTTGAAATGATTGGGTTACGATAGCCTTAACCTAATCAGCATGTTAATCTGCTGATAGGGATTAAGGGTAGAAACTGCAGGTAAGTAGGCTGTGGCTGGAGGAGGTGGGTCAGTGGGGGCATGATTTCCGAGTACATATTTCATCCCTGGTGAGTGGAGGAGTCTGTCTCTGCTTCCTAATTATCATGTCCTGAGTTGCTTTCTTCCTTCATATCCTTTCATCAAGATGTTTAGCTTCGGGCTGGGGATGTGGCTCAAGCGGTAGCGCGCTCGCCTGCCATGCGTGCGGCCCAGGTTCGATCCTCAGCACCACATACAAACAGAGATGTTGTGTCCGCCGAATACTAAAAAATAAATATTGAAATTCTCTCTATCTCTCTCTCACTCTCTCTTTAAAAAAAAAAAAAAAAAAAAGAATTCTTTAAAAAAAAAAAAAAAAGATGTTTAGCCTCATCTTGGGCTCAAAACAATGGTGGTTAGCACCATCTTGGGCCCAAAGTATTGGAATTGGCTTGTCTATGGACTGAGACCTCTGAAGCCATGAGCCACCCCCCCACCCGCCAATTTTTCCTCCTCTAAAATTGTTCTTATCGGGTCTTTTGGTCACAGTTGTGCAAATGTGGACTAAACACCACCCAAATTAGTAGCCTCTTCCAGATTCCTGCAGTTGTGCTAAATGTCACCTTTATGTTGTGTTAAATGTCACCATAGCATTTGGGATCATGTTTATTGTTTTCCTTCTCTCATCCTGTTTGCATCAGAATAGTGTCTGTCCAGCTTTCACATGAGACTGTAAATTCCTTAAGGCCAAGAGGCTTGCCTTCTCTTTTCCTTCCAATGACAATTTATTAAATACCTACTAAGTGCTTGGCACTGTGTTAGAGAATTTGAGAATTATAAATCAAGCACAGATTAAGACCTCAGGAATACCATGATAAAGTTTGGATAGGATATTGAAGAAAAAAAGTGAAATAGATTGATGCATTCAGATTTAAACTAGCAACAAAATACATAATGCAGATAAAGTTTGATATGTGATGAAAACTGATCTGTGGCACGACTGGTCAACAACAAGAGTGTGATGAGAGTCGAAAAGAAGGGGTCATCACTTCCAGCTTGGGAGAAGCCTCATGGAGGAGTCTAACTGACATCCATGGCCAAGGAGAAATAGTGTGTAAGGTGGCAGGGAACAGCATGGGCAAAAGCAAGAAAGTGCTTATATATATATTTTTTAAAATATAAAATATCTGAGAAGGGATCATCAGGGCATATAATTTGGAAAGGAAAAAAAAATATTTTGAAAGTTCTGAATTTCCAGATGAAGAAATTTGGATGTTGTTTTATAAGCTGGATGGGAGGCACTGCAAGTAGTTGTGCTGGTCAAAATGTTTGTGTCCTCCACAAACAAGTATGCTGAAATTCTAAACCCTGAGGTTGGGTTAGGAGGTGGGGGCCTTGGGAGGAGATGAGGTCACAAGGGTGGAGCTCTCATGGTTGGAATTAGTGCCCTTGTGGAATAGATTGCAGAGAGCCTATTCTTTCCACCATGGGAGAATGTACTGACAAGCCTCCATTTATAAACCTGGAAAAAGACCCTCACCAGACACAGAATCTTCTGGCTATATAATTCTTGATTAGCACTTTTTTTTTTTTTTTTTAACTTTCAGCTCTACATATGTCATCCCACTGCCTCTGGCCTCCATTGTTTTGGTAAGTCAACTGTTAATCTTATTGGCATTCTTTGTATGTGATTAACCCATTTTCTCTTACTGTTTTTGAGCTTTTCTCTGTATTGGGCTTTCAGCATTTTGGCTATGCTTCTTTATTTGGATATGGATCTCTTTATATTTATCCATCAAAGGGAGTTTATTGAACTTCTTGAATGTACAGAGTAATGTCTTTCACCAATTTGGGAAATATCCATCCATTATTCCTTAGAGTAATTTTTTTCTTGCCTTTTTCTCTTTCCTTTGGATACTCCCATTAAATGTAGATGAACTTAGTGGTGTTCCACATTTCTCTAAGTCTCTGTTCATTTTTCTTTTTTCCTCTTTGTTTTCTGATTTGCCAAGTATTTATTGATTTACCTTCAAATTCACTGAATCTTTATTTTGCCAACTCAAATCTGTTGAGCCTTCTAGTGATTTTTCCTTTTAGTTATTGTGCTTTTCAACTCCATAATTTCTATTTGATTCTTTCTACAATTTCTGTTTCTTTTCTTTTCTTGGGAGTAGGGATTGATCCCAGGGGCACTTTGCCATTGAGCGGCATCCCGCCATTTTTGTTTTTTTATTTTGAGACAAGATTTTGTTAATTACTTAGGGCCTTGCTAAGTTGCCAAGGCTGGCCTCAAACTTGCAATTCACCTGACCCAAACTCCTTTGTTGCTGGGATTATAGGCATGTGTCACCGCACTCAGCTTAAAATTTCTACTTCTTTATTGATATTCTCTATTAATGAGAAATATCATCACAATTTCCTTTAGTTATTTAAAATACAGCTTCTTTAGTTATTTGAACATATTTATAATAGCTATTTTGAAGTCTTTGTCTGCTCTGTCTACCATCTGGGCCATTTTAAAGGTAGCTTCTATTTTGTTGCCTTTTTTCTTAAATGTATAGGACATGCTTTCCTGCTTCTTTGCAGAGCTCAAATTTTTTTATTGAAAAAATGGATGTTTTATGAAAAACCTTATAGTAACTCTGGATGTTGATCCCTTTCTCCCTTGCCCCAGGGGTTGATGTTATTGTTGTTTACTTGGCAGTTTGTTTATTTGTTTAGTGACATGGCTGAACTAACTTTGCAGAAATCTGTTTGCCTTGCTGAGTGCAGCCTCTGATGACCCCATTCAGATTTGTTTATTTTGTTTCTACATTTTAGTCTAGCTACCTAGGGGGTCAACTTTGAATCCACATAAGCTAAGTATGAGCCACTGTTGTATTCACACTCCTTTAGCCTGTTAGGTTCTTGCCTCTCTTCCTTTTGGGGGAGAATATGTGCATAGCTTACAACTTGTGCTATTGCAGTGCAGGGAGTTTATATTTTTGCCCTACATTCATCCAGAGATTAGCTTGGAAGTTCCCTCTATGATCACTTCTCAAAGACCTTGGGCTTGCATGCATTTGTTCAGACTTCCAGGGATATGTGTAGTTTTATTTTTAAGCCTGATTTCCTGGGAGTTCCCCTGGGTCAAAGTAGCCTATTATTTAGCCAGTGTTTCATCTGAAGTTGTACTTAAACTCCTTGTGCCTATAAGACTTATGCTGTTTGTTGATGAATCTGTGTGTGGCTTGGGGACTGCTTACGAGTCTGGCCCATCTCCAATTGTGATGGCTCCTGAGTGCGTGCAGACTAATGCATGTGCACAGTCTTCTTGACTCCAGCACCAGCTGTGATCCCAAGAGGGTTCTTCTTGGCTGTCTTTTATGCTGTTCATTTCTGCTAAATTTCTGGCCACTCTGCCATTTCACTGATACTGTTGCTACTAGTATCTTGGCTCCAAGATACCAGCACCCTCCCAGTTACCCTTCACCAAGGTCTCCTGGTTTTCAACAACACCAGTATGTAAGGAATTTTCCCACTTGAGGGGGAAAAATAGTAATATCCTGCTCATGTTCCCAGGAAAATACCAAAAACAAAAAAGTATCTGTTGAAAGACACTCATGAAAATGAGTGTAGGACATCTCTATGTGGCCACATGCCTTCTCTTTACAAGTTTAATAGTAAGTCCAGTATGATAAAAGGACAAAAAACTAGACATCATTGAGGAGGGCTTTGTGATGGTTCCTTTATTGTGACACATTTCCGGCCTCTCTTTCCCCCTTTATTTATTGTATCCCAGGAGAGGTGGAATAATGTAGCTGTTTGCTAAATCTGGGAAGAATAAATGGAGCTTGCTCAGCTCAGTAACTATAATTTTCCTCTAGGGAGAGAGCCTACTTGTAGGTACCAGTTCTTATCTAACCCTTCAGCCCCTAAGTTTTTTATTTTTACTTTTATTGTTGCATTATAATTATGCATATTAATGGGATTCATTGTTATATATTCATAATGCACACAATGTAATTTGATCAGTTTCATTCTCCTCTGATCCATAAATCTTATCCTTATCTCTCCACACAGATGGGGACACCTGTCCTCGTCATCTGGGATGGATAAATTTGCCCTTTTCTGTGATTCAGCTAACAGGTCCATTTCACAATGACCTGTGTTCTCCAATTACTTAGCCTTTATAATAAATAATAAGGGTGATCCTTAGACCTCTGAATGCCATTCTCTCTCTATTTTCTAATTGATTCTCAAATTGTTGAGCACTCCAGAGCGGGGGAGATGGATGCAATTTGTGAACCTCCTGAGAGAACCGTAACATTTTGCTTTTATCATATTGGCCATAACTGGTTTACATGGCTACCTGACTTCAAAGGAAGATGAGAAAGCACTTATTTCACTTTTCTAGCCTCTATTGTAAGGCAGTGAAGGAGAAGAAGTTTGGAATGGTGGCTGTATTTATCACAGAAGTCATCGAGAGCTTCATTCCTGAGACCAGCAGCACCAGGTTCACTTAGAAGCTTGCTAGGAATGCAGACAGCTGGGCTCTGCTTAAGATTCCCAGCTGATTGGTGTACCTAGGTTAGGAGTCCCCAGACTCCTGTTTGTGAGCAAGGCTTTATTGGAACACAGACTCACCTATGCATTCACATATTGTCAGTGGCTGCCTTTGCATCAGTGACAGAGTTGAGTAGTTGTGACACAGACCACATGGCCCGAAAAGCCTGAACTATTTAGTATCTGATCCTTGACTGAGGAAGTTTGCCATCTCCTGGTCTGGGTGGAGTCCAGAGCTGAAAGTATGGCTTGGCTGACAGTGACGGGGAGATGCTTGACCAAGAAAAGGTAAAGATGACTTTTCTCTCCATAATGAGAAAACTAGGAGAGTACTAAAGGGCAAGAAGTACGAGCCAGTATGAAGGGAGGCAGGGAAGAAAGGATGGACTCAAGGAAGTAGGTGAGAGAGAAGAAAGCGTGGAAGGGTGGAGGTTGTGTGAGAATCCGGGTAGTTGTTCAGGTGAAAAGAGAGGTGTTGATAGACTCTTCGTTGGGTGGTCTCATCATTTTGAATTTCCTACAACTCCTAGCATATAACCTAACTTAAGATAGGCATCAATGAATGTTTTCTGAATTAGAAAAGAGATGCCCACACAGTATAAAAACTGGTGTGCCCTACTGAACACTGCTTTCATACTCTGGGACTCTGTGCCTTCACACAAACCCAGTGTGATAGGAAAGGCCTGAGTAGTATTATTCTCACTATGCAGCTGGGAAGTTGTGGCCAAGAAAGGGTCAGTGACAATCCCAAGGTCACCAAGCCAAGAGGCCATCCCCAGCAGGGGCTGGAACCCAGAACTTTCCACCAGCCCTTTGTCTTAGGGAGATTGCATGAGAACCAAGGGCTGGGGTGGGGGCTGGGAGCAGGCTGTCCCCTGGGAGAACTTGCTGCTAGTCGGTGTTGACTGCACAAGCTTGATGCAGGTGGTATATTTTGGAGTTGATCCCAGAAAGGAGGACTTGGGGAGGTTGGGGGAGATGCTAAGGAAGGAGGAAAAGCCACATAAAGTTGTGTTATGAAGATTGACAGTTATCTCTGTCATCAAATCAAAACACCACTTGAGGGGTTCAGAGGAGGCCTCTGATTTTGTGATATTTGTGTCCAAAAGTGAAGGTTACATTTCTACACCAGTCTGAGCTCTTGCTGAAATGTGAAGTGGGATGGGACCCAGAAGGGGTAGGGATGGGAATTGCTGCCAAATGCCTGGGCCTCATGGGGACCGGGAATGACAGATGAAGATGCTCGGACAGTCCTGTGGACCTTCTCCTTTCTGGGAGCTCATCCTTCTCCCCTCCTCCTCTTTCTTTATTGTTTCCCCAGCTGCCTGAGCCCTGCTCCCCAGGGCTTCTCTGTGGCCTAAGCTCCTGTGAAAGCTCTGACTGCCTTAATTCCTGTTCCCAGGCCCTGTGCAAACTTCTCTGGGCCATGTTGCAGCCCCTCAGGAACATTTCCTAAAACATTCATCCATGCTGACTTTTGGCAGAGTCCTGGAAACTCTCTATGCCATGAAGAGATGTAACACAGATATTCGGGATGCCAAAGCTCTCCAGGAGTAACCTTGGACCAGCAGGGATCAGAAACCAAGGAATAAACACCCTCACTTCCTGTTCTTTGTGTAGTTAGTTTTAGGAGATTTCTGCATATGGATTGGGTCCTGGTGGGATGGAGCCCCATGACCCACAAGATCAATCTTCATGCACAACTTTATGTGGCTTTTTCTCCTTCCTTAACATCTCCCCCAACCTCCCCAAGTCCTCCCTTCTGGGATCAACTCCAAAATATACCACCTGCACCAAGCTTGTTCAGACTCTGCTTTTTTTGGTTGAGTTATGTTTTTAGATGGACAACTTTATTATTACAAAGGTATTTTTGTCTCTTTTCTTTCAATATTTACACCTGTTATATATGTTTTTTCTTGTTTTATTCATTGTCTTAGATCTATTTTTAAGAAGAACAAATCTTGGTCTTGTTCCTGAATTTTATGTGACTAATTTTAAATATTTATTTACTTTTTTTAGTTGTAGTTGCACACAATATCTTTATTTATATGTGGTGCTGAGGATCAAACCCAGGGCCTCAAACATGCTAGGTGACCACTCTACCACTGAGCCACAACCCCAGCCCCTTTATGTGACTAATTTTAATGTTTTATTCTCAATATGATACTGATTTTTAAGGAAGTGTTTTCCTACTATTAACTGACCACAGTGTGAGTGGGTGTGTTTTAAATCAGAGGCAAGTGTTAAATTTTACCAGGCTTATTTTCTGCAATTTATCTGTCAACTATTGCCACCATGATATCGTATAACAACTGCCCCTACACTCAGTAGCTTCCTACAAAAATCATTTTTATCACTCACATGTTTGCAGGGTGGCTAGCGTTTGCCTCATCTAGCTTGACTAGGGCTTGGCTTGAAGTGGGTGTTGAATTCAGGCCTGCTCCACTCGTCTCTCATCATCCTTGAATCTCTGCTCGAGACAGGGTGAGTTTTTCTCATGGTGATGGCAGAAGTTCAAGGGAGGACAGTGGAAATAAATGGTACCCCATAAGGCCTAGGCTTGGAAATCCCAGACTAGCATTTCCACCCAGTATCCCTGGGTTTACACAAATCATACAGCTAAGCAAACAATAGTGAAGATGGGAGAGGTTACTCTGCTTCTAGTGGAACTCAAAGTCACATGGCTAAGTGGATACAGAAAAGGGTAAAACACTGGGAAGAGGAATATACTTAACCACATGCATCTACTAAAGTATTTATAGACTCTGTCTCATTCTAAGTATGTTAAGTAATTATATGTATAGATTTTTAGTTGTTGAAACATCATTGCCTGCCTGGAATAAATCCTGCTTATCTTGATTTATCATTATTATCAGTTATTTTTATTATTACATGGTCTGGTTTAATTTTCTACAATGATTTCTGTGATTAAATTGCTTCCACAGGAGATTTGTGGGTAAAGCCAGGGTAGGACTGAACTCTGAGTACATTGTGCCAAATATTTCTTTCATGGGAGTAGGACTCTCCCATTGCTCTGAGGGGTCAGTTGCCACCTGGGACTTTGTGTTTTACTGGCTGTATTATGAGGGTATTTCCCTGTTGTGGGTGCATCTTCCATGTACCTACTGTCTAGCATAGATGGGGAGAGGAGGGTCCAAATACTGAGTGGTTCTGACTGCAGACATGGGTTGGATCATGCTGCCTTCAAATTTGTATGTTAAAGTCTTAATTTCCAGGGCTTTAGAATGTGACCTGATTTGGAAAGAAGGTCTTTGCAATGTAATCAAGTTAAACTGAGGTCACCAGGGGTTCCTCTGATCCAATATGACTGAAGTCTTCAAGCAAAGGAGAAGTTTGGAGAGAGAGAGAGAGAGAGAGAGAGAGCGAGAGAGAGAGAGCGAGCGAGAGCGCTATGTGACAATGAGGGCAGAGATTAGGATGATGCCAGGGAATGCCAATGATTTATGGAAACCCCCAGAACCTAGAGGAAGAACATGGAACAGATTCTTCCTCACCAACCTTCAGAGAAAATCAACCTCAATGATGCCTTGATCTTGAATTTCTAGCTGAAAAAACTGTGAAACTCCAAACAATCTTTTCTTATTGAAGTCCCCTCAATTTGTGGTACTTTGTTACAGCAGCCCTAGCTCACAAATATGTCCCCCAAGCAGTCACACCAGCAAATGCTTTGAGACCCTCAGAACCCTCTCTCACTCCT
Organism: Callospermophilus lateralis; assembly: GCF_048772815.1. Taxonomy (NCBI): domain Eukaryota; kingdom Metazoa; phylum Chordata; class Mammalia; order Rodentia; family Sciuridae; genus Callospermophilus; species Callospermophilus lateralis. The sequence goes on along the minus strand of NC_135307.1, from coordinate 169,573,091 downwards.
ATGTTGGTTGGTCCTTAGATCAGCACTCCCTAGAGCTTCTTCTGTCTTTTTCCCCCCTTCTCCTTTTTTTTGGGGGGGGGAGGAGGGGGTTATGTTTCTTCCAATCTGTTTTTCCTTCATAGGTTTCATACGATTATCAACTTTGTAGTCAACATTTTCGTCAAATGTTAGTCTCATTTTCCAGGATGTGTTAGATTCATTTAATTTCATGTTCCTTGTTTTAATCTATGTCTATCTAATAGACATGAAGTTTGGGCTAAAGAAAGTGAAAATACAGCAAAAAAAAAAAAAAAAAAAAAAAAGGAAAGAAAGTTTGGTCTAGAACAGAGGGCCCTGATTCCTAAGACAATACATATTTCATTGCCAGGAATGGCAGAGAGATTTTGTCTGGTATATTTAAGCAGATTTTAGAGTTTGCCAAAAATATTGTGTTGAGAGAGATTCTGAGGACTCATCCAAGAATAGTGTGCTGATCAGTTAGTGATGTCTGCCATGGGGGAGAAGTGGCATCGAGTATAAGGGACCTGCTTGGTCTGTACTAGATCTTGTTAGTCCTCAAAATTTTGGCTCATGCTCTTAAGACTTCATTGTCCTTGTAGGAATAAAACTAGTCATTGCAGCTAGATGTGCCTTAGTAACTTACTTTTGTGTTAGCTCCATGTTAGATATGCATTTTAAACCAGCTTTATGCCTGGCATGGTGGTGCACACCTATAATCCCAGTGACTCAGGAGGCAGGAGAACTACAAGTTTAAAGCCAGCTTCAGCAATTTAGTGAGACCCTGTCTCTAAATAATTTTTTCTTTTTTTAAAAAAAGGACTGGGGATGTGACTCAGTGGTTAAGTGCCCCGGGTTTTACTCCCTGGTACCAAACCAAACCAAAACACACAAAAAAACTCCACTTTTATGAGAAGGAAGGGTGCTTCTTTTTTTGGGGGGGAGGCGGGAACTAGAGATTGAATTCAGGGGGTGTCACGAGCCATCCATGGGTTGTGTGTGGGTCACCACACATCAAAGCCTAGTGGAAAAAAACATCTGGTGTCTGGGAATGACCGTGGACATTTTCTCTGGTCAACTGCCCAGGAACATTGTGAATTTCTGTCCCACTTTGTCATGTCCCACACAGCACCTGAGATAGGTGTGACCTGTCAAGATGTCAGTCCACCTGCTGACTGCAAGACATCACAAGCAAGACTCTGCCCTTGAAACCTTATCCCTGCTTTTGATGTACCCTCTTAAATAAACCACCAGAGTCATCTTTCCTTTGTCTAATTCTAGCTCTTGTATGGACTGGCTGTATCAGGAGCTTCACTTTTGTAAATATATTTCTGAATATTTAAAAAAATATATTTATTTATGTATTTTTTTTTAGTTTTAGGTGGGCACATTATTTTGGTTTTTTTTTTTTAATGTGGTGCTGAGGATTGAACCCAGTGCCTCATGCATTCTAGGCGAGCGCTCTACCTCTGAGCCTCAACCCCAGCCCTTATTTCTGACTCTTTGTGTTTCATTCTTCACTAATTATTTTAGAATTTAAGTTTTCAGGTGAAAGAAGAATTCCCCAAGGAGACACTGGCTGTCGCCTCTGTCACAGGGACACTTGACCACTGAGCCACATCCCCAACCCTATTTTGCATTTTATTTAGAAATAGGATCTCACTGAGTTGCTTAGCACTTTGCTCTTGCTGAGCCTGACTTTGAACTTGTGATCCTCCTGCATCAACCTCTCGAGCTGATGGGATTATAGGTGGGCACCACCATGCCCAGCTTTGATCCTGTTTCTTACCCATTCATCATCATTTCTCCTCTTCTTCAAAACTTCTCTCATCTTCTCTCCCATCTTCTCTTGAGCATTGCCAGTACATGTTCAGGTGACCCCATAAAAGAATACTATATCTAAGAAGGTAATTGTCTACTGGGTAGAATTTGGTGCCATAACATTTTTAGTTGGCTTGAAAGACTCTTGAGGAATGGGAAGAGGGATTGGCTTCTAAGACTCCTTAGCACACAAATTGTGGCTCTGCTATTTACTTGCTGAGTAAATTTGGATAAGTTGTTTAATATTGTGGATGTCAGCTTTTCCTCTGTACAATGGGAATGTACCATTCCTCTTTGTAGACTTGCTATAATAACCAAATAATACATTGAACATAAAAACATGAGGCATTCATTCATTTGTTCATTCACAGTATGTTGATGGAGGATCTGCTATGGGTTGGACTTTGGCAATCCAAAGGTAAGTAAAGCATGGTTTCTGCTTATGATGTTCTCAAAGTCTGATGAGTAAAATACACACACACACTATCACCAATTATTTGAAGGGTCACAGGAAAAAAAGGTGCACATGATGCTCCCTTTCATGGGTAATGGGGAGGCTATAGGAACTTCCCTGAAAAGAAATCTTCAAAGCTGAAATCTGAAAAACAAAGAAGGTGCTTTTTAGGAGGTGACAGGGAGGAACAGCCACCAACACTGCAGTTTTCCCGGCACTGTATAACAGTGTTGTCTCATGGGAAATGCTCATTTTCTGCTCTGTCTCATTTCTGGGGACTTGGAATTTGAGCCATTCCAGAGCAATCCTCTGAGACATAACCCCTCTTTGCGTTAAGCAATGATGTTATCTGCTGGATGAAATAAAGCGACAGCATGTTGGCAGTTGATGGAACCAGTTCTCCTTTGGCCCCAGGACTCTGGGTGGTTGGTCCCATGGGGGCTGTTTTGGGAAGAAGGAGGAGGCAGGAGGACTGGGAGACACAGCCCTGTGCAGGCAAGATGGAGAGCTACAGCGTGGGTCTCCCTTAAGAAGCCTGCAGCAACTCATTTATATTTAGCCAATAAAATGCAATGTGCCTGAGGAGGGTGGGTGTAAATTGTTATTTATTGCTTTGAGAGAAAACTCCCACATAGGGTTCTCTGGCAAGGGAAGCTTTGCAAAACATTTCTGGCAGAAGCAAGGTATGGCTTTTATTTCCAGTGGGTTAAAAGGAACACTTTGTCTCTAATGTTTGTCAACGTGTCATCATTAAGAGAGAAAACAAAATTGGAGGATGCATTTCTGGCCAAACATGTTCATTAGCTAACATATATTTATTGAGCAAACACACAGTGCTAGGTACAGAGGGTATAGTGGTAGCCAAGTCAAATGTGGTCCCTGTCCTTACAGAAAAGGCAAAACAGACAATAAACAGTTTTAATGACATTTGGGAGTAAGGAACCCAAGAACCACCCCCTGGCCTTTCTTGGTTTTGATGATGGAGGATAATGAGACACATGAAAACTGAAAGTATTACCAAGGGCTGGGAAAGAGCCAACAGTCCATCAAATTCAGAACTCTCTGGTATCAGGCGGATTAAAAAAAATTGGATGAGATTTGAGGCCAAAATAGAGGCTTTTCTCCTGCCACACCTAGATCTTGGGACCAACTGTTGACTGGATAACCATTAGGTTTGGGCCTGTTACCAAACTAGAGAGAGAAAGACTGTTATAGAAAGACTGGAGGAGGCTTTTCGTACAAAGATTCTGCCTTCTAACAAAGTGTATCTTCAACAACATCCTACACACACTAAACTTCTATTACCATTGTCTGCAGAAATGGAACGAGGGATATGATGGGAATTCGACCTTACATAATTGCAGGAGAAGTGGGGAAGTAAGGCAGAATGAGAAGATGAGAGATCTGTGAAAAGTCCTGAACCTAGCCTCTTGAAGCACTAATGTGGGTGGACAAGGGAGGACTTGCAGGGTATCAAGGAGCCAGGCACAGCTCCTGCTGGGGAGGAACCATGAAGAGGAGCTGGGAGAGAGGTCTATGGAGGGCTACAGTTACTTTGCCTGGTAATGTGCATCTGCTCTTGGCCAGTAGGATGAGTAGTTAGGGGAAAGGTCTGATTGCAGGGCAAAGTTGGACCTGCTGGCACTTGTGCATGTGTCTTCTGTAGCATCCAACCATGAGGACCTGAAGAAAGTCGTGGTTGCTGAATCACCTCCACTTTGCATTTCTGGTACAAGGTCTTCTTGTGGCCAAGATTAAAGAGAATTCTGTGAAACAGATTTCCACCTTAGCCACATTTACACATGACACTTGCATAATCAGAAGAAAAAATATTCCACCAAGACCCAGAGGGAAAAGTTTCCAGGACAGAAGCAGCAGCCACAGCAGCAGCTCAGGGTTAGCTCCAGGCATGATTCAGCTCTAGCGGCCTTCTGTGAGGAGTCTGTGTTCCTGGGAGAGTGTCTACAATCAACTAGTCTGAGCAGAACCAATCCTTTTGATCAGAGTAGAGCCCCATGATTTGTAGCCTTCTTGTATTACTTGGAAGGAGAGGGGGCTCTCTCAAGGAAGAGAAGCTTGCTGGACCAGAAACCAAGGGGGGTGGGGGTGGGAATCCAATGGTAGCTCTTGTTGTTGCAGAGAGAAAACTCATTAAAATTTCCCATTTTTGAAAAACAATTCAGCTCCTGAGCTGGAGATGGGATTTTCTTTTCAGATGCCATAGCCCATGAATATCATTGGGTGGCAGATTTAGGATTTCAAATGGTTTTTGACAGCCTGCAGAAAGGGATGGAATTGAGTGGAGATAATCATATGCTCTAGAAGTCAACCAGACAAAATAGTCTGTATGTGAAGTATCTTAGGAGTTTTGTTCTTAGGAGAGAAGAGCCAGTCAAGAGGAGAATGAGCATGTTAGAATGTGCTGCCTTCCAGAGCCCTGTTATGAAAAGCTGGGATCCAGGACCAGACTGACAGTGGGAAACCCTCTTGTACTGCATGAGTCAGGCCACTTGCAGAGGGGCAGGATGTGGTGGGAAAATGGAACTGGAGCTAGAAATCAGCCTTGCCACAGGCCTATGACCATGGTCTGGACATCTTAGCACACTTGTTTGTTTCTTCACTGCAAAAACATGAATGGAACTGTATTGCTCTAATGTTTGTGAATCTGTGAGCCCTTGCAGTTCATCTGGGGCTATGTGGTAGGCATCCAAAGTAACCAGGAAGAAATGAGAATTAGAAAATGTGCTCTAGGTCTAGGAACTGGTCTAGGAAGCTTGGGGGAGGGCAAACACTTTAATATGTGAAAGGGTCTTCATCTATGAAGTGTTTGTCCCCCCTAAACTCATGTTGAAATTAATCCCCAAAGTCATATGTTAATGCATTTGAAAGTAGGATCCTTAGGAGGTAGTTAGGATTCCATTAAGAGATCATGAGGGGCAGGGGTCTTGAATGCATTTGTGACTTTATATGAAAAGGAAGAGAGACGCAACTTAGCAATCTTGTTTTGTCTCACCATATGATGCCCTGTGCCACACTGGGACTTTGTAGAGTTCCACCAGCAAGAAGGCTCTCATCAGATGTAGCCCCATGACCTTGGACCACTAAGATTACAAAACTATAAGAAATAAATTTGTTTTCTTTATAAATTACCCAGTTTGTGGTATTCAGTTATAACTAGAGAGCACTTTTTCCTGCACAGGTAGACTTGAGCTTTCAGTTTAACATCAAACAATGTTCTAAGTGGTGGCCCTCTTTGTGAAGTTGGTAGGATTTTTTTCAAAGGCTCAGTGACCCCCACTCAGGAATGACCACAAAGGGGTATCAGATGTCCTTCTTATATGGACTTCTTTCTTGGGAGGTGATTGAGCAATGAATATGTCAGCTAATAGCAAATGAGCCAACATTCAGGCAGCTTCCAATGTGTATCAAACTCTGCATAGGTATTGAAAGATTCTGAAGATATTGAAAATGAGACTCCTGTGATTTTGGAAATCAATCATACCCCCTCATACACACATACACACACACACACACACACACACACACACACACACACACACACATCCAAATTCTGTACCTCCTTTTGCAGGTTGGGTTTCTGGGGAAATATACTCTGAGATGGAGTGCAGGAAGTTTATTGGGGAGTATTCTTGGTCTGAACATCTGAAGGGAGTTAGGGATGTAGGGTTGGGCAGAAGGAGATGTTGGTTTTTAACATAGTTGCAACAAAGGCCTGAGCAACTCCATGGAGAGAAGAGGAGAGGGAAAAAGAGAGGAGGAGAAGGAGCAGGAGGAAGAAGAGAAGTTAATAGAGGACAGGATTGATTGATTGATTTTAATGAATTGACTCACTCAGCTATGGAGACTGACAAGTCCAATATCTGACAGATTGGTGACCTAGGGAAGAATTTCAGTTCAAATCCAAATGCTCTCTGCTTGCAGAATTCTTTCTTGCTGGGGGAAGGTGTTGGAGGTGGGGTGGGGAACTGTTGTTCAATAAAGACCTTCAACTAATTGGATGAGGACCACCTAAAGAAGACAATTTGCTTTATTGAAAGTCCTATGATAAATGGACTAATTAAATGCTAATTTAAATTGTATATCCCATCCATTAAAAACAAACAAAACAAAAAATAAAACACCTTCTGGGCTGGGGCTGGGGCTCAGTGTCAGAGTGCTTGCCTTGCACATATGAGGCACTTGGTTTGATCCTCAGCACCACATAAAAATAAATAAAATAAAGGCATGCTCTGGGGATGTGGCTCATCAGTTAAGCACCCCTGGGTTCAATCCCCAGTACCAAACAAAACAAAACCAAACAAAACAAAAAAACCCCATCTTCCATGGATACATCCAGAATTCCATTCAGAATGTTTGACTAGGTATCTGGATACAATGGTATCTGGTTTTTGAAGCACTGCTGTTCTTCAGTGTGGGTGCCCCTGAGAGAGGCACAATCTTTGATATGGCAGCCCCTCCTTGGAGCTGGAAGGGACTCTGTGGGATCTTATAAGTGCTACTGGCAGCTGAGGGAGTGGGTGCCTTGGGTTGATCTGGACAATACATCCCAACACCTCCTTAAGGCTTGGCTCATGTCCACCCCCTCACTCCCTTTTTTATTTTTTGTAGTACTGGTAATTGAATCCAAGGAGGTTCCACCCCTGAGCTACATCCCCAGTCCTTTATTTTTTGATTTTGAGACCGGGCCTCACTAAGTTGCTGAGGCTGGCTTTGAACTTTTGTTCCTCCTCACTTGGCTTCCTAAGTTGCTAGGATTACCGGCATGCACCAGCATCCAGCTCCTAGCTTTCCCCTCTCTTTTTAGTCATTGGTTTTTAATTTGGCAAGAGTTCCTTTTCCTGACTGGCATCCACTTACTGAAGCAAGAACTTTGCCTCCCCACAGCTCCGTCCTGGGACACTCCAGGGCCTCACCCAGTTCATTCTCATGTTGTTTGAAGGAGTTCCTAAAAGCATATTTCCTCTTTCCCAGCTCTCTGTTCATATGAGAACATGATGATTTCTTAAAAACAAGAAGATATTCTTCCATTTCTCTGACCTGCCAATGCTTTTGAATTTTTGAAGGAAGTCTTAAAATATTTTTGTGTATGAAGAGCCTAATATTTCTGGAAGAAACCACTGATAGTAATACGCTTCCCACAAAGAAATGATCTCTGACTTCAGTTGTTTGGTTGATACATCTCAGCTGGGCCCTCTCCTCCCTCCAATGAAAGCTGCTAATGAGCTGCAACATTCCAGAATGGAATGTTATTCTGTCTCCTTCTTTTCTTACTTCCTCTTTTCCAATTGTCTGGAATTGAACATGCAAGATGCTAGCCAAAGGAAGAAAGAGAGAGAGCAAGGTGAGTCAATGTATTTGCTTTTTTATCATGCTGACATAATACCTGAGATAAACTTAAAAAGAAGAAAGGTTTACTCTTTTTTGGAGATTTCATTCCATGGTCAGTATTCTCTGTTACTTAAGGGCTTGTGGTGAGCTCATGGTGGAGGAAGCAATCATCTCATGGTGACCATGAAATGAAAGAGAAAGAGGAAGGGGCTGGGTCACACTCTCCCCTTCAAGGGCATGCCACAAGTGATCTAACTTCCTCCCACTAGGCCACGCCTCTTAAAGGTTCCACAACCTCCCAAGAATGTGACAGGCTAGGCCTTTAATTCATGGGCCTTTGGGGGAACACTAGTCCAAATCATAGCAGTCTATTACAGAGATGGCCCCAATTATTTTCTTGTTAGCTATTTCCTAAGTTCCTTTTTTAAGGGCTTCCCAGAGTGTGCGCTATGGACCAGCATCTTCAGTAAACCTGTTAGAAATTCAAAGCATGAAAATAATAGCCCTGCCACCCCCATGTCCTGCTGAATCAGTTTTGTTTGTTGGGGACCAGGAATCTGTGGTTTCACAAACTCTCCAGGTGATTTTTGTGTATGCTTAAGTTTGAGAAGCATTGCAACCCACTTCCTCCCAATCACACTTTGGAAGTAGCTTAAGCAGAGTGGGCATCTGGTGATTATGCAAAAAAAAATTCAGGGGAACAGATAAATATGTCCCTTATCCCAGTAGAAGTAATCTACTCCCCCCGCCTCTGCTACCTGGGTCTAAAATCACCCCAATAGAGCTGAGCTGTGGGTTGCCATTCTGTCTGTTAAAATGCAACAATCTAACCCTTTCAACACACCATCTACCTCCACCTTTTCTTCCCCCTTTTCCTCCTCAAGGAAAAACTGTTGAAGAAAGTGTTCAAAGATACAATAAAAACAGCAGGGATTCCAGGAACTGGGGTGGGTGGTAACCATGGTGACTGGGGGCTATTTTAGACCTCAGGACACTCAATCCCAAGGTACTGGCTCTAGGTGACAACAGTCTTCAGTTTATTGGTGACATAACACAGGCATCAGGACTGACCCATTGTTTTAGATTTGACTCTACCACAAACTTCTAGCATCTGACTAGCCCCTGAAGATGCTGGAGTCTATGACCCTGCATTCAATGTAAAATAGTCTGCTTTTTTAAAAACAGTAATAAAATTAGTTTTTAAAAGCTCATTGTATCTTTTTTAAGGAAGGAGAAAGCTACTAATTGATACTTTGGTTTCCCAGAGCAGTTTAAGAGCTTGTTAGGAAACCAACCAAAGTCTTATGTGCTTAACTATGTTAAAATAAAACCAGGTTTGGAGTTCATTGCCCCTAGCCTCTTGATGGCAGGCTCCTTGAGCTTCCCTTAAGCAGGATAGGGCCTGGGAATTGGACCCTGAGCAGCTCTCCTTGCCTCACCTGCCATGGTCCAGGTGTAGCCATCATCCAGAGGGTCTTAATTAACATCCAGCATGACCCTGACACTCAAAAAATGGCAATTTCTAGGACTGTGATGATTTTGCCCTTCGTAGCACAAACTGAAAATAGAAAATGAGAACCCCCCACTCCCACCCTCAAGGGACCAGTGAGAAGCCCCGTATTTCAAGGGCTCCCACTGAAGAATGTTGGGGTGTTCCTGATACCGAGAGACACAAATCATTCAAAAAGGTGTGAATTGAGCTTGTCTAAAATAACACAGCAGGTGAGGTGCTTCAGATTCAGAACTGGGAACCAGGAACCAGGTCTTCATGTTTCTCTTCTTGCTGCCCACTCTTGTCTTCCTGGCTAATGACTCTGTGATTTCCCTTTGATCAAAATGACAATTTTGATCAGGCATTTTTAGAGATAAATCTGTAAAGTGTTGCTATGAAACTGTTTTAAAACTCTGTTCAGAAATCCCATCTCAGTGGTGCTTTAGATTGTTCTGAGGCAAAAAGATGCAGGTTCTTTGAGAAAAATAGTTTCTGGAAAGATGGCATAGGAAGTGGTATGTGAAAGGCAGGCACACTGGAGCTCTGCCCAAGGCTGTCTCAGCTGTGCGCTGGTGGAAGGAGGAGGAAGACAGAAGTGTTTTTCTACTTATGGATGTGTATTTGCATCAAGTCATAATGAAAGGAAGCTCATGTTCTTACCCACAGTTATTTGGAGGTGGCAGCAAAACTCAGCATTCTCTCAGTAGAGCAGTGGCTTCCAAATACCCTCTGGTTGTGGAGACCTGCAGCTTTTCCCTCTCAGATGCATTCTTGAGTAGTCTGCATCTTGCAAGGAGGACCCTGAGTCACACAGACTCCATGGAAATTGAAGAGTAGGAGAGCCCTGAAGATCCATCAATAATGGGATATTCAAGCTTTTCCCTCATTTCACATTCCCAGCCTTGTTGGGGCAAGTAAGAAGAAGATAGGCCATTGACCCGAATTCTCTGAAGCACCTAGAATATTCCAAATTATGTGAGATGAATTCAAGGGTGTTGATTCCATCTTTTTCATCAACATTTCTATTTGAAACTCAATTTTGACAGTGAGAGGGCTAAACACTTAGAAGTTGGAAATTCAATTCCTAACGTGTATTCCACTGCCCAAGATATTACTACAACCCATATGCATTAAAGAAACAATTATGTCCTATGTAGGACAACAACAAAGTTGGGTTTTTTTCTGCTTTCAAATGATTAAAATATCTTCTTTTGTGTATGTAAGCCTAGGTGCCACCTGTCTTTTCTTAGAAAGGATATCAACACCGAAATTAGATCCTTCCTATAATAGATCTCTTTTCATGTATGTTAGTCTCCCAAATGTCTTTTAAACTTTTACAAGTATTGAAATTGAAAAACAATGAAAAAATAGAGGATAAAAACGTGTCAATAACAGAGGAGTAAGAAAGAATGGAAAGGTTTGAGGGAAAAGTAAAGGAAAACACTTATAGGAATGTAAGTGAACTGAAGAATCCCAGTTCAAGAAATGACAGGGTTCCAGTGTCCTGGAAGATCTAAAAGAAAAGGAAGATAAAATGACTAGAAATTCAATTATTATGAACAAATGAAAGAAGAACAAATTGTGTCTTACTTGATTTTTTTAAAAAACATTATTTTAAAACAAAGCCTAACCATATGCTGTTTGCAAGAGACTCTTCTTATAGGCAAAGTTGTCCACAGACTGGATAGACAGAATATAAATGGATTAAAAAATATATTCCATGCAAATAGAGTTTGGAAAAAAAGTAGGATAATTATTCTCATATCTGACAAAGAAGATTTCAAGCACAAATTAATTTGCAGACCACTATATGCTGTTAAAGGGAACAATCCAACAATAGTAAATGTGTATGGCCTAAATGGTGATGTACCTTATTAAACAAAACAAACACTTCTTGACTTTAAATCTCAGATCCCCAACACAACAATACTGATTGTGATATCCATGTACCCCTTTCAAAACAAGAGAAAGGTCATCCAGATGTGAAATCAATAAAGACACTTCTGACCTAAGTTATTCTATAAATTAAATGGGCCAAACAGACATCTGTAGAATATTTCACTCAACATTGAATTCACTTTCTTCTCAGCAGTTCATGGAATGTTTTCCAAAATATTTCAGGGCACAAGACAATTCATAGAAAATAAAAAAAATGTTTTTTAATATTATCCCATGCATCTTATCAGAAATTAGAAGTTAGAAATCAGCAGCAAGAACACTTATAGTAACCACATAAATACATGGAAATTGAACAACATTCTTTTAAACGAGGAACAGATCACTGAAGAAATGAGAGGAGAAATTTAAAAATTCTTAGAATCAAATGAGAACAGTGATGCCACATACCAAATGAAGGTGGTACTGATAAAAGTTTATATCATGAAAACAGAAACCCCAATAAAAAGCAGAAAGACTCCAAATAAACAATCTAATGCTACATCTCAAGGTTCTAGAAAAGCAAGAGCAAAACAATTCCAAAACCAATAAGACAGGAAATAATTAAGATCAGAACTAAAGTTAATGAAACAGAAAATAAAGAGAATACAAAGGATCAATGCAACAAAGAGTTGGTTATTTGAAAAGATAAATAAGATTATATCCCTAGCCAGATTAATGAAAAGAATCAGAGAGAAGACTCAAACATATAAGATTAGAGATGAAAAAGGAAATATCATCATAGACATTTCTGAAACCCAGAGTATTATTAGGGATCATTTTGAAAATTTATATTCCAATAAATGGAAAATATGGCAGATACTAACAAATTTCTAGACACATATGACCTACCCAAATTTAACCAAGAGAATATAGACTAGACAGACCAGCATTCAATAACGAGATTGAAGCAGTAATAAAAAGCCTTCTAACATGGAAAACCCCAGGACTAGATGAATTCTTAGATGAGTTCTACCAGAATTTTAAAGAATTAAAGACACATCAAGGAAATAAAACTACAGACCAATATCTCTGATGAGCATAGATGCAAAATTCTTTAATAAAATATTAGCAAGCCACATTCAAAAACACATTGAGAAGATTGTCTACCATGATCAAGTTGGACTCATCCCAAGGATGTGAGGTTGGTTCAAAATATGGAAATCAATAATGTAATTCAATACATAAACAAAATCGAGGACAAAAATCATATGATCATCTGAATAGATGCATTTAGAAAAAGCATTTGACAAAGTCCAGCACCCACTCATGATTAACACACGAGAGAAACTACTGTTAAAAGAAACTTGCCTTAACATTGTAAAGGTGATAAATAATAAACTCAAGCCCAACATCATACTGAATGGAGAAAAACTGAAGCATTTCCTCGAAAATTAGGAAAAGACAAGAATGTCCATTCTAACCACTCCTATTCAATATAGTCCTTGAAACTCTAGCCAGAGCAATCAGGCAAGAGAAGAAAATTAAAGTGATACAAATAGGAAAAGAGGAAGTCATACTATCTCTGTTAGATAATGACTAATGATAATGATTCTATATCTTGAAGACATTTCCCAAAACAAAAAAACAAGCAAACAAACAATAACAACAACAACAACAACAAAAAACCTTGCCAGAAGACTTCTAGAGCTGATATATAAATTCAGCAAAGTAGCAGGATACAAGTTCAACATTCATGAATCAGTGGCTTTCCTATAATTCAACAGTGATTATGCTGAGAAAGAAATCAGGAAAACTATCCCATTCACAATAAAAAAGATAAGACATACTTGGGAATTAATCTAACAAGGAAGTGAAAACTATAGAACACTGAAGAAAGAAATTGAAGAATACCTCAGAAGATGGAAAGACTTCCTATGTTCTTGGATAGGCAGGATTAATATTGCCAAATAGCCATATTGGCCAAAATGTTATACATATTCAATACAATTCCCATCAAAATACAAATGTCAACCTTCACAGAACTGGGAAAAAGTCCTAAAATTCATCTGGAAGAATAAAAAAAACCAGAACAGTCAAAGAACTCTCAAGCAAGAAGAGTGATACTGAAGGCATCACAATACCTGATCTTAAAATTATACTACAGAGCAATGGTAACAAAACTGCCTGGCATTGACCTCAAAATACACATGAAGACCAATAGAACAGAATAGAAGACATAGAGATAGCCCCACCTAGTTACATCATTTGATACTCCACCAAGGTGCCAAAAATATACATTGGGGGAAAGATAGCCTGTTTAATAAATGATGCTGGGAAAACTGGATATCCATGTAGAAGAATGAAACTATCTTTCACCCTGCACAAAAGTAAAATCAAAGTGGATTAAAGACATAGGACTTAGACCAGAAACTTTGCAAATGCTAAAAGGAAACATAGGTTCAACACTTCAACACATTGACTCAGGAACCAACTTCCTTAACAAACACTGAAAGCTCAAGAAATAAAACTAAGAATAAGTGGGACAGCATCAAATTAAAAAAGCTTCTTTGCAGCAAAAGAAATTACAAAGGACATTAAAAGAAAGTCTCCCTATAGAATGGGAAAAAATATCTTTGCTAGCTACTCACCTGACAGGAGACAAATATTCAGAATATATAAATATATAAATATTTTATAAATATATAAATATATTTATATGTTTATAGAATTTATAAAATATTTATGAAATTTATAAAATATTAACAAAAAATCAAACCAAACAAAACAAAAAACTCAGTCAAGAAATGGGAAAAGGAACTAAACACACATTTCTTAAAAGAAGAAACACAAATGACCAATAAATATATGAAAAAACATTTAACATCCCTTGCAATCAGGGAAATGCAAATTAAAATAACATTGATATTCCATCTCACTTCAGTCAGAATGACAATTATCCAGAATAAAAATAATAATAAATTCTGGCAAAGATGTGGGGAAAAAAGAAGGTGCACCCATACATTGTTGATGAGTCTACAATTGCTACAACCACTCTGGAATGCAGCGTGGAGATTCCTCAGAAACCACCACATGACTCAGATATCCCACTTCTCAGTATTTATCCCAAAGATTTAAGATCATTCCATTATAGTGATGCAGTCATATCAATGTTTATAGCAGCGAAACTTACGGTTGTAGCATGTATATACACAAAGGAGTTTTACTCAGCCATAAATAAGACTGAAATTATGGCATTTGCTCGCAAATGGGTGAAGCTGGGCGAAATAAGCCAGACTCGGAAAATTAAGGGTCAAATATTCTCTCTCATAGGTGAAAGCTAGAGCAAAATAAGGGAATCATGAAGGTAGAGAGAAGGTCAGTGAAGTAGAAGAAGGAGATTGAGGGGGAAGAAAGAGAGAATACGAAAGAGGGGGAAGTGTGGAATGAATTTGACAAAATTATGTTATGGGCATGTATACATATACCACAGTGAATTCCACCTTCATGTATATCTATAAAACATCAATTAAAAATAAATAAATGAGTGAAACCTGCACCAATAGTATAGAGGAAGGGAAACAGAGGGAGGGAGGAAGGGAGGGAAAATGGGGAAATTGAGGACTGAAATGGAGTGTATTAAATTCCATGCATGTGTGATTATGTCAACATGAACCCAACATTAAGCACAACTTTTTTAAAAAAAGACTAGGAATGGAACCCCATATGACCCAGCTATCCTACACCTTGGTATGTATCCAAAAGAACTAAAATCAGTATGCTATAGTGATACTGGCATGTTGATATTTACAGAAGCACAATCCACAAGAGCCAAGTTATGGAATCAACCTAGATGCCCATAAATAGATTTATGGATAAGAAAAAAGTGTATATACACAATGGAGTTCTACTCACTCATAAAGAAGGATGAAGTTATGTCACTTCCTGGTAAATGAATGGAACTGGAGAACATCATGCTAAGGGAAACAAGCCAAACTCAGAAAGAATCAAATGTTTTCTCTCATATGCAGAAGCTAAAGGGAAAAAAGGAATAATAAAAGGGGTCTTTGAAGAATAGAAAAGAGATCAGTAGTGTAGAAGTGGAACACTAAGGGGGGAAAAAAGAAGAGAACTGGAGGAATAAAATTAACCAAATTATACTAAGTGCAGGTCTGAATATACTACAATGCATTCCAATTTTATAAATAAACACAATACATCAATAAACAAAGAAATAGAAGCAAGTTCAGTAGAGTAGAGGAAGGAGATCAGGGGAAGACAAGGTGGGAGGCAGGGGGTAGTACTCAGGATTGGAATGGAGAAAACTATGCATTTATGGATCTGTCAAAATGAACCCCACTATTATGTATAAATATAATGCACTAAATATAAAAAAATCAAATTGACATATAATAAGTACACATTTATGGGTCATAATGTGTTTTTTCAATAGGTTTATACACTGTATAATGACCAAACCAGAGTAGTTAGCATATTCATCAAATCAGACATTTATCATTTCTTTGTGGTTAAGCATTCAAGACTCTATCTTCTAGCTATTTTGAAGTTATTATGACTTTTGGTTTCCTTTTAAATGTTGTTTATTGTTTATCTTATAAATGCCTGCTGTAGTTTGGATCTTAACCCCAACGGGACCGTGTATTGAAGGCTTGGTCCCCATTTTGATGCTTTTGGGAGGTGGTGAATATTTTAAAAGGTGGGGCCTCGTGGGAGGTCTTAGGTGACAAGAGATAGGTCCTCAAAGGGAATTCTGCACCCCCATTCTCTTCCTCTCTTTTTCATTATCCGATCTCTAGGGGAACAGTTTTATTCTGCCACGTGCCCTCTTGCTATGATGTGCTACCACAGGCCCGAAGCAACAGGTCGACCAATCATGAACTAAATCCATAAAACGGTGAGCCAAAGTAAACATTTTCTCTTCATAAGTTTCTCAGGCATTTGTTATAATGACAGAAAGCTAATACAGTGCCCTATTTTAAAATATTTGGATTTTGACAGATACTAAGCTGAAAAAAATGATGACTTCATTTGGTATCCTTCATAAAAGGTGTGTGTTGCAGGGGTCCCTCAGAATACCTGAATTTCATTTACTTGATAACTGATCAAAACTGGAGGACAGTGGTCCTCAAACTAAAGCATCCATCAGCACCACCTGGACCACTTGTGGAGAGCCCTGGGCTGGAGATGTGGCTCAGTAACAGAGTGAGTACCTGACACATGTGAGGGCCTGGTTTGACCCCCAGCACTACAAAACAAACAAACAAACAAACAAAGAACACAAAAACCAAAAGAATTTCAGAGAGCCTTAGGCCTCAAACTCAGATAGCTGATTAAGACTGCTGGGTCTGGAGGGGCTTCACACACAGGTCTTCTAAAAAGCCCCCAGGGGAAGCAAATACTTCTGTTCTGCCTGGATGACACTCTTGGACACACTCTGAAGACCTCTGATTTAGGGAAATCTTTCTAAGTGGTAAGGAACTCTTAAATTCTGAATCTCAATACAAAGTAATAAATGATGAATATATGAAAAATCATCTATAATTTTTTAAAACCTCAGGAAAATGTACATTCTCTGTTCAGTGCCTTACCCTGACTTTGGCTTCTTGTATTTCCAAACCCTTTGATGTTTTTCAGGTGCTGAATATTACATTTCAGGAAGTGAAAGTCTACTGGATTTAGACTTTGCACATTTATAAATACCCAGCAAGCTGCTTGTCATTTAATTTTGCTTGTGTTTTTTTTTTTTTTATGGTGAACATCACAAAAATCCATCAGTTTCCCACCTCCGATTCTCTTCTTTAAAAGGTTTGCTGCCCTACTCAAACTCTACAAAAATATTTTCATGTTGTGTTGGTTTCCTTAGGCTGCTAATAAAATACCATGAACTGCGTGGCCTAAGCAACAGAAATTGATTCTCTCCTAGTTTTGGAGCCTAGAAAGCAAGGTGGTGGAGGGGATTTGCTCTCTCTGAAAGCTCTGGGGATGGGGGAATCTGTACTATGCCTTTTTCTTAGATGTCAACGTTGCCAGCAATCATCTGTGCTTTCTTGCTTATGTATGTCTCCCTCCAATCTCTACCTCTGTTGTCACATAAGGATTTTAAATTGGGTTAGGGAGCACCCTCAATGAGAATGATTTCATTTTAACTTGATTGCATCTTTGAAGATCCTATTTCCAAATAAAGTCACATTCACAAGTAACAAGAGTTAGGAATTCAACATGTCCCCCCCCCCCCACAGGCAGGAGGGCATGATCTAACCAATAGCACCTGCATTTTATTCTATCAGCTTTATCATTTCTCCTTTCATTTTTATGTCTAAAACACAATTAAATTTTATCACTGTGTAGGAAGTGGGGTTTCATGGGCATCCCTTTGGAACTTGTAAATTCTTGCATTCCCCCAAGTTCTACTAGAAGATATGCAACCTGCATTTCAACAAACATCCTGCCTTCCCAGTTTGACACCCACAGCACTAAGAAATTCATTTTTTCTCTCCCAATTAATGATACTACCTTTATTGTGTTTTAAGTTTTTAGATGTAGAAGTGCTTGTTCTTGAACTTCTGTTTCTCCGACTTTTTAAGTTGGGGCATTATAATTATACACAATAGTGGGATTCAGTGTTATGTTTTCATATATGCACACCATATAACAATATAATTGGGTCAATGTTATTTCCAAGTATTTCCCCTTTCCCTGTCTCTCCTCCTTTCCCGGGTCCCCTGCCTCTATTTTTCTGGTCTCCCTTTCATGAGTTCCCCCTTCCCCCTTTTCTATCTTGCATATATGAGAGAAAACATATTACCCTTGACTTTCTGAGTTTGGCTTATTTTGCTTAACATAATTCTCCCAAGTTCCATCCATTTTCCTGAAAATGACATAATTTCATTCTTTATGACTGAACAAACTCCATGATGTACATATACACCACATTTTCTTTATCTATTCATCTGTTGAAATTCCATTTCTGATCTGTTGGTTATTTTGTCTGCTCTTTTAAACTAATACTTAAGTTTTTAAATATTGGTAAGATAAACCTTTTTGGTTTTCTTTAAAATTGGCTTAGCCTTTTGACTTTATTTTTCCATATAAATTTAAAAATCATTTTATCAAGAACTTAAAAAAATCCCTGCAGAATTAAAAGAATGTTATTAGGCTTATAGATGAACTGATATCTTTTTAATATATGTTTCTCTAACTAGAAACATTTTTTCAGGTTTATAAGTATTCTTTGATGTTTTTTAATAGTGATAATTTGTCCATAAATGTTTCATGCACTCATTTCATTAATTTAAATCTTAGATATGATTTAGTTTCTTTTCCGGTTTTCAGTGGTGGTGTGTTTCAGAGGTTTAGTTCATGGCTGGCCAACTCCAAAGCTCTGTCCCAAGGTGTGGCAGAACATCATGGTGAAATGGTTTGGTGGAGGATAACTACTTAGGATGAGCAAACCAGGAAGCAGAAAGAAAGAGAGAGCTCTGATAACCAGAGACAAAACAATAAAACCCAAAGTCATGCCCCCAATGAACCTACTTCCTCCAACAATACCTTACCTACCAACAGTTACCACTCAGTTAATCCATGTAAGTGGATTAATCCACTGATTATGTCACAACTCTCATAACCTAATAATTTCATCTCTGAACACTCTTGTAATCTCACTTGTGAGCTATTGTGGGACATCTCATATCTAAACCATAACAGTCTATAAAAAGTGATTTCTCTCTCTCTGGAATTCATTCTACCCCTCTATTATATTTCTTACCTTTTAACATGTATTTTCACATTGCTTCACGCCCCCTATGAGTTTTGAGTTGTTTTATAACCTGCACTTGGAGTACATTAATCCAGCTGTTTTCATTCTGCTCTTCATCCCACTATTGAATTATTTATTTTGATTATTACATTTTTTATAGTTAGTATTTCTTGCTTGTTCTTTTATAACTACAGTGATTCTACTTTGCTTTTTATGGATTGGTTAGTTTTTATTTCTCTTGTAACTGTGCATTCCTCTGGTATTTTTCCTTGTGGGCTTCTATTCCCAGTAGTTTTTGGACCTTGATTGTACATCAGAAATACCTGGCATGTTTTAAAATACAGTAATTCTTGGATCCCATCCTCAGAAATTATATTCAAGTGGTCTGGATATGGTCTTGGGCACCCAGATTTCTAAAATCTCCCAGAGTGATTCCTATTTGAAGCCAAGTTTAGGAGCTACTTCAGCTTTCAGTATCAGCTACATTGACTTCTAAAGTATTCCTGGGAGAGGAGCTTACGTCCAAAACCTGAGAGTTAATGGAGAGGGAGTCAGATGTGAGGATCTCCCTCAAATCACAGAGCCACTAGAGGTACTCTCTATTCGATATGAGATTTTTCTGTTTGCCATCTACTCATCAGGTGACTCTGTCTCTTAGGTGTCTCCCTTTATCCCATACACAGGATTTATTTTTGCCAAGAATGTTTTATATGGGTTATAGTCATCCCAACTTTGGACATGATGGAGTTTGAAAAAGAAAATGAACAGGGATAATAAAAGTTATCTTCCAAACAACAGCTCCTGATGTGCTCATGTTGGCTAAAATCTATCCTCTCCTATAGTCAGATTTTAATATTGCTCTGATAATTCCTCTTGGTGCTGACATTTTTTCTGTTTTGCAGATGATCATTCATCTAGAACACCACAGGAAAAGTCAAGAACATAATTAAAATATCCATATTAAAATATCAGATTGTTTTCTCATCTGTGGTGCCTGCCCTCATTGACTTTCTTCTAGCACCTCTGAATCCCAAATTAATAGTTTCTCAACTACCCCTAATTTCCTGTGATCTAAACAACTCCACGATTGGTTTGGATGAAACGACAAGTCAAGACTGGAAAAAAAAGTGTCTTGTGCTATGAAATACAGTGGAAAATTATTATCCACTTAGGAAAACATGAAATTAGATTCTTTTCTCACACCATGAATGTCTTTCAATTCCACATTAAATGTCAAAAACAAACATTTTTAACTCTTGGAAGAAAATCTAGGTGAATGCAGTTTTGATCTTTTGAAAGGAAAGTTTCTTAAGTAAGGTACAAAAAAAAGGATTGATTAATTTTGTTATACTAAATCTTGTTATACTAAACAAAAGTTATAAGAACTTTTGTTTGCTCAAAGATGTTTGAAGAAACTGAAAGCCAAGATAAAAACTGGTAGTAGACATTTGGAATGCATTTATATGACAAAGGATTAATATCAAGAATATAAAAAGAATTCCTGTAGATGAAGGGGAAGGGTATAAACTACCCAATGAAAAATATTTAAGAGACAAGAGCAAGCATTAAACAGAGAAGAATCATGTGGAGCTGTTAAGATTTGGATATGGGGTGTTCCCTAACAGCTCCTGTGTTGGTGCAGGAATGTTTGGAGGAAAAATGATCAGATTATAAAAGCTGTGACCTAATCAGTCCCTCCTAGTTTAAATGGACAGATTTGGGAAGTAATTGTAGGCAGGTGCATGTGGCTGAAGAAGGTGGGAAACTGGGGGCATACCTGAAAGTGTGCTTCTTCCCTGTGTCCCCTTCCCCATCCCTCTCTGCTTCCTGATCCTACCAGGAACTGACAAGTGTCCTCTGCTGGGTTCTTCCATCATAATGTTCTGCCTCACCTTGGACCCAGAGCAAAGGAATTGGTCATATATGATTAAGATCTCTGAAACTGTGAGTACCAAATAAACTTGCCCTTCTCTAAGTTGTTCTTGTTTTATTTTGGTCATTGCAATGAAAAGCTAATTAGAACATTAGCAAATAAACATGAAGAATATGAAGAATTGCTCAGTGTTAGTGACGGATGTAGAAGTGTCACAAGGCCAAAATGCAATAACATTTAATTAGTAATAATGAGAAAATCTGATAGTATGAAGTATTTTAATAGGTATAGCCCCACAAATGGGAGTGTAAATTGATGTAACCACTTTGGAATACAGTTTGAAATTACCTTCAAATGCTTAAATTCACACATCCTATGAATGAGCTATTCCAATGCTAGGCATACACCAATAGAAATTCTTGCATCTATGTGGAAGAAAAGTCTTCCGACAACCCAAATGCCCATAATTGAGAATTAGAATTAATAAATATTTACACAAACAGATATCAATATAGAGTATGGCTACAATTTGATGAATCTTGGAAATATTAAGTGCAAAAGTTAAATCTCAAAGATTACACAGGATTTTAGAAAAACTAAGACAAAACATTTGAAAATAACTTTTACAATTGCTTTAAAATGAAATGATTAGGTGTTAATCTGAAAAAAAAAATAATATAGGACTTCTATGCTGAAAACCATAAAACACTTAGGAATAATAGAGCCAAATGAGCCAGGTGTTGTGCTGGCACACACCTGTAATCCCAGAGACTCAGGAGGCTGAGGCAGGAGGATTTCAAGTTCAAAGCCAGCCTCAGCAAAGGCAAGGTGCTAAGCAACTCCGTGAGACCCTGTCTCTAAATAAAATACAAAATAGGGCTGGGAATGTGGCTCAGTGATCAAGTACCCCTGAGTTCAATCCCTGGAATCCCACACACCTGAAAAAAGAAAAGCCAAATGAGTAGAGAGATATTCTGTGTTCACAGGTTAGGGGGATCAATATTATAAAAATTATAAATTATCCACAAATTAATATACAGGTTTAAAGAATTTTTTCCTTCTCTTTTCCTCCTCCTTCATTTTCCTCCATTCTTCTCTTCTCTTGTCTTTTCTCTTTCTCCCATTTCTAGTTCTAGAGCTCAAACCCAGGGCTTTGCACATACTAAACATGAGCTCTACCTTTGAACTATATGCCCTCAGCCCCAGGTTTCAAGTAACTTGCATCAAAATCCCAGAAAAGAGGTTTTTTTTTGTAGATATAGATGACATTTTTATAAAATGTATATGTAAAAATAAAGGAACTAACAACACAACTGAACAAGTTTTTTTTTTTAAGAGAATATATTGGGAGAAATTGTCCTACTTAATTTCAAAATGTCTATCAAGACTGCAATCAATTCTGCATAGAACTGGCAGAGATGGGCACAAAAATAAAATAGAGAACCCAGATATAGCCCCACATAAGTATGGCCAGCTGATTTTTAACAAAGACCTAGCTGCCAAACGGAGACCTGACGAAAAAGAACCTGAACGAGTAACTCCACAAATGTCTGAGAGAGATGAGGATGAAAAGGAGGAAAAAAGACGAAAAACTACACCCAAAGAACCAGCTGAGAAAAAAATGACTCGGAACAAAACCCTTTTGAACCCCAAGGTTCAGCCATCCAAGTGCAATGAATGCGGGCAGTTCCTGGATGATGTTGACCTCAAGTATGAGCAGCACCCCTCTGATGCACTGGAAGAGCCCCAGATGTTGACAAATGAGAAACTGTCCATCTTTGATGAAAATGGATCTGGCTTTGGGAGTTACGAAGATCTTCCCCAACACAAACTGACATACTTCAGTGTGTACTGTAAGCGAGGTCACCTGTGCCCGATTGACACTGGCCTCATCGAGAAGAATGTCATTCGTTTCTAAATATTTATGATATTTTTCCATGCAGAATTTTTCCTTAAGCAGTGAGTCATTTAGAACTATGTCTTTGAATGTACAAACATAAAAAGTTTGTTTTGCTTCCCCCCCCTTTTTTTTGGTACTGCCAAGGGCATGGGAATTCCAGGCTTATGCCCAAGCTTGGCATAGATTCATGTTCCTATCACTCATAAATGACTCTATTTCTATTTCCATAAGTAACTTGGGAAAGATAAATGATCAGGGATTTTGTGTCCTCATTCATGGATAAAACATTATATTCTGGCTCCCTGTGGTACACAAGACCTGAAGACTCATATTCAAACTTGTGTGTAATTGCAAAACCCATCTCCTTACACATGAATTTTGGTTCACATTTCTCTTTGTATCCTCAATATAATCAGGGATAGTATGGATCAAATGTCACTCGTTGCTTTGAACCAGTGTTCCATTTTTACTTTTGATATATGGGTTTTTTTCCAATTTTACCTTTAAGATCAGTAACATGTTTAAACATCACACTTTATCCAGGCATGTCTGTATATTGGAGTAGTACTGGTGATTCTTACCTATGGCTCAGCATCTTTACTAGAAGCCGCAACTGGATCTTTCTCCCACTTCCCCATGTGCTCTTTAGCAATGATAATCCTATTATCTAATGTATTGAGTCTTTTAAAAAAAAATCTCATCACACATTTTATTTCCAAGATTCCTGGTTGGTTGTTTTTTCAGAGAGCATGTTCATGTGTGATAGATAGATCCCTTTCCTTGCTGAACAAACTCTGTTTCATCAGGTGATGGTTTTTCTTCTTTGTTGAGTTTCTTTTGTGAGTAGTGTTTGTCTACTCTTAATTGTGAATGTATGCATGTGTGTATACATGTATGTATTTGTCTTTGCAAGAGCTATACAGCCCTTGTTACCTGCTGTCTGCCTCCAGTGGGAGCAGGGATAGATATGTTGCCATTTGTGCTGAGATATTACCTGGGCTTTGTGGCTCCCTGCTCTATCTGCGAATCACCGACGTGTAGGATAAAAGCATTGGCTTTTATCAGTGCTATAGTACCATGAAGAGGCAGAGGAACAAGAAACAGGTAGAAGTGATCCCCAAGTAACTTTCCTGTTGGTATGTCTCAGATGCCATTTACTTCATGTCTTCAAACACTTTTAGTTTGAGACATTTCTGGAGTTACTCCTACCTTTTCCAGCAAGTTACTCTGAACGTATTTTGGACATTGGCTTCCTCCTTCAATCTGATTCCATCTGCCTTTCATCATTCAAGTATGTCTCATAATTTCTGATTCACCAAGGATGCTCCTTGTTCCCTGGTATTTACATACATTTATTCTCTTGAAAATATATTTTCTGTCATTTCTAAAGATCTTGCAAAGGAAGGTGAAGCTAGTACAGGTTTTCAGTCTGCCATCTCCTGAATATGTTTGCTATTATTTTAAGTTTTGTGGAGGAAAAAAACCACTTCTTTTGGTAAAAAAGAGAAAACACTAGTAAAATATTATTCTGAAAGAATATAATGATAGCCACTATATGAGTCTATCTAGTGCTATTTTAAAAAAGAATAATAACATAAAGAGACTGTGCTAGATATTAAAAGATGTTCTAAAGCCAAGTTAATGATAAGAATGTGGTGTTGACATAGGACAAAATGGACAGATCAAAGGAATAGATTAGGAGATGCAGACATATTATTTAGTATATAGTAATGTTGGTATTTTAAATCATTAGACAAAATACTGTATTGGCACAGGAGACTGACAAAAGAACTTTTCTAAGAAGACACCAAATCCAGAAATTCAAAGTGGAAAAACAGATAAGAATTTATAAATTAAAAATGATATTTTCAGTAAGCAACAGAAATCCTAAACTGAAAAGACAATCAACTACTAGAAATGTTCTTGCAATAGGGATGAAAAAGGATTAATACATATAAATACCAGAATGAACACTATAAAATAGAAGAAACGTAAATAACAATAAATGCACCTGAAATGCCATCCTTTCTATGGATAATGATATCCATACACCATTTTTAGGCCTTTGGCCAATATTCCCACAGGTGATATGGGTGTGGTACATATATGCCTATAGATAAGAGTGTAGATATAACCTACAGGGAGGACAATTTGCTATGATATCTCAAACTATCTAAAAATGTGACCAGCATAATTGATCCATATGATCTATTTCTAGGAACATATTCTTAAGAAAATAAATGGACAAATGTATCTGCAAGATAGGCTTATAATGATAGCAATTGCTTGTGTCAGGGAAAAAGTATAACTACCTATGTGTTCATCAGTAAGGAAATAGTGGCTGTCAAATTTGAGTGTATATGTGATTTTTCCCATCAGGTAACATTTGGGGTGTCTGGAGACATTTTTGGTGGACACAACTTGGGGGAAGGGAGTGCTACAAACTTCTCATGTGAGGGCCAGTGATGCTGCTAACCATCCTGTGATGCACAGAACAGCGTCATATGACAAAAAATCATCTGGCCCCAAATATCAGCCATTCTGAGGCTCAGAAACCTTGAAATAAGTGATGGTACATTATAGAACAGGAAGAATTTTATCTATTTAAGATGAGACTGTATATTTCCATCTATTGAAATATAAAGACATACATGACATACAGTGAAGAAAAAGTTTCTGGTTAAAAATTAGAGGCAGCAAAATTAAGTTAAATGAAGCTTTGGTTGAAACAGCTAAGGTATCTGGTTGTGTCCAAACATACTGTCTCCCAAATCACTCTAAATGGTGTATCATCTTTTCCTAAGTAATTAGTGACTACCAAATATTTATACATAGATATTTTAGTGAGAAGACTTCTTTTAATAGCTTCTATTTTTGGAGTGCCTAGTATATGCCAGGTCATGTATTAAATGGTTATTTCATTCCTGTGATTTAAAAAAAAATAGCGTTTCCTTAGTGCACATAAATTGTACCAAATTAGAAAAAAAATGGAATAGAAAAAAATTTAAATTTAGACTTTCTCACTCAGTATACTCTGTTTGGTAGCATGTTGGTGCATATCTTTCTGGATCTTTCCCTGTGTGTTATCGTACCTATATGTAATAAGTGAGATCATGGTGTTTTCAAATTTGTGTTTTTCAGTTCATAAACTGCAGCTTTCTTTATAGCACATCTTTGTATCAGCCAATATTCAGATAATATTAAAAATTTCCCAACAATGTCATTTGTGGGTGGCTTATCTCCCCAAAGCAGGGCTGGAGGAGAGGTAAGTAACCCTAATTCATCATCATTTGAAACAGCAATTTTGAAAAAAATGGTAATTAAAAGGAAGGAATCAAAGAGATTTGTTGTCTTTCCATGAATTTTAGGGCGACTAGAAGTTTCCATTTATTGAAAGAAAACTCTATGTGGCCTGTGTACTTTTTGAATCTCTTGTACACATTCAGAATTCAATAAATCAATGTTGGCTTAGAAATGAATGCTGATCACTTGCCAGCAAATAGCCAGGAATAACTCACTTCCTGAGTGACAGTCTTGGGAAAATAGACCTAAAAATCATGACAAAGTCAGCCCATGAAGAACCCAGCTGTCCATTTTCTATCTGGCCCACAGCTGAAAAACAATTCATGTTTTAAGTGTTAGGTTTGCTCCATCTTCAGACTATAGCATTTGAGAGAATCTATGAGTCAGAACTGTGGGCTGGAAACACAGAAACTGCTTCTAATTAACTTAAGCCTGAAAGGAATTTATCAGAGGATTTGAGGCTGTTCACAGAATACCTGGGAATCCAGAAAGTTCACAGAAGCTGCATAGGAGCCATCAGACCACAGTCATCAGACACTCTATCCATGCCACAATAGGCACCCCTATCACAGCTCATTTCCATGTATCTAGCATCCTCCATTGCATTGTAGTCATATTGAGAAAACTCCAACAGACCCAGTCGTTTGGGTCACTGTCTTTAGATTTGAAGTCTGTAATATCTGACTAGGTCATGAACCCACATTTAATCCCAGGGGAAGGGACAAGAAACGCCTCCCCATTTTCACAGTGGGAAGTAGGGCTGTGTTCTGCAGGGGCTCAGACACTAGGAAAGAGATTTGGGATACCAGCAGGTGAAAGGCGATGCAAGGTGCAGTTAGGATAGTAGATAGGCTTTATTTGGAGGGGGTAACAGCCCCTTCCCTAGTTATTTCATAGTACTTTTTATATGCAGGTCAAACAAAGAAGGCACAGTGCCAACAGGTTACATAAATGAGTGCATGCTCACAAGCAAATGTTTATGACCTTGAGTACATATGCTGAATTAAAGCATTTATGACCTTGACCATGTACTAAAACATAACAGGCCGAACGTCTCAGCAAGGGAGCCCAACTATAGCCAATCTTGATCTCACCCTGTAGGTTGCCTTCCACCCTTCCTGGCCTCAGCATGGGAAACAGACTTTGGATGAATTCAGGGCAACCAAAGTGGCAGTTGCCCACGCTATTGACCAGAACTCAGAAGTAATTTATGTATGACTAAATGCCCTTAAAAATAACATCCTAATATTAAGAATCTACATTTTTCTCCTCGATTCCTGGCCCTACCTCTACTGTTTGATTACATAGAAACTGAACCTCAAAGAGAGTGAGTAAAGTGCCCCAGATCCCTTAGCAATCAGTGACAGAGATAAGATTTGAATCTAGATCCTTAGAGCTTTTCCTATTGCAAAACTGAAATGCCCTCACATCAAAGAGGGTGGCAGGTCTGCCAGAAATCCACACTAAGATCCCATGCAAAGCCTTGGAGACAGAGACTTGCCACAGGTTGCCACACCACTGTGGATTTCTTTTGCCATCCACAGTGCAGAAGAATTGTGTAGCTTTTGCTTATTGCTTGGAGGGGAGGCTGGAAAAGGGAGTTCAGAGGCAAGGAGACATTTTGGAAGTAAAAAGATTTTATAGTCACTTCTCAGTGACTCAGTTGCCACCAGCATCGATCATGTTGAAACTGCAGGGGCATTGAGATCTTGCAGCAGTGTCCCTTTGTTTAGTATCTAGCTTTTTCTGAATGATGCTCTTTTATGTTCTTAGAAAATACAGGACTTGGGGAGTGAGTGTTGTGGAGAAACCACATGTTATTTTCTCATCAGGAATAATCGATTTCTTCTAATTGATTTGGGCATCCTGGTAGTGAGGACACAGCACTGAACCATGAGTTTTCTCCTTATAATTATATCTGCAGAGCATTTTTCCCCCAGAAACAACAGCACCTCAATTTTACAATGGGAAGTGTTTATGCCACTCCAAAGAAGCATAGAATAACATTTTAAGTTAAAACATTACCAGAGACCCATGGGAGGAAATAATGCTGCTGTTGTGGAGTGAGACCTTACTAAAGGCAGGTAGACTTGTGATGCCGATTCCGTGATCTTTGGAATGTCTGTCATTGGGGCCTGGGAAGTGTGAGGCAACCTTGGGCCCAGGAACAATTCAGGACTGGGTTGCAAGCAACTTGAGGACTCATTTCACCCTCACTAACAAGGAACTAGGAGATCAAAGGTGAGTCTTTCCCATTAAAGTTGACTCAGTTTCACCACTTGTAAAGTGGTGATATTTATGTCTATTCTTCTATATACAAAGCTGCTGTGATTGTAGGAAGTAGAGGTAAGAGTATTTCTTAAGGGTTCAAGTGCAATGGAAGGGCATTATCAATACGCTGTCAGCCCAGGGAGTCTCCCATAGAATGTCCATCCTGAGAAATGATTGAGCTTTGCTGCAGGATAGGGTGGAGTTTTCTTGGTGAAACAGGAGAAAATGTAAGGAAATGTTTATTAACTGGCTCCTACAGCAGACAAAACTTGGCAAATTCTCTAGGGAACAATTATGACTAGCCCTCTGCACACCCCACCCTCACCCTCACTGAGCTGGCTTCCTGCCACTTTGCAGGAGGCTAGGTACCTCTGTCATCCCCTCAATGTGTCAAGGGGTCTTCTACAAACTCAGCTATGAGCTCAGTGAGCTCAAAAACAAGACATTCTCAGTTCTCTTCCTTCACCCTTGTCCCCCACTCCTTGAGATTGGCACACCAGGGGGTCCATCACCTTTATTGACATGAAATTGGATTTTGAGATCAAGATGGAAGGCAAACAGCAGCAGTACACATGCCTTAGGTAATCTTTTACAGCTCTTCTTGAATCACTTTGAGCAGAGAGCCTTACCTATAAAACGTATGTGGTCAGGGTGATGCAGTGTGACAGAGATAGACGAGGGTTGGGTTGACTTACAGACATGGGGTTGAGTCCCAGCATTTCAGACAGCTTTTTCACTGCTGTGACTAAAAGACCAGACGAGCACAATTGTAGAGGAGGAAAAGTTTATTTGGGGCTCATGGTTTCAGAGGTTTCCATCCATGGACAGCAGACTCCATTCCTTGGGGAAAGGTGAGACAGAACATCATGGTGGAAGAGTGTGGCATAAAGAGGTAGCTCATTGATGATCAGGAAGCAGAAAGAGAGACTCCATTGGCCAGATACAAATATATACCCCCAAGCCACACCCTAATTCCCTCCTACTCCAGCAACACCCTAACTTCAGGTACCACCCAGTTAATCCCTATCTCTGGTTTACTTTACTGATTGTGTTAAGCCTCTTACAACCCAATCATTTCTCCTCTGAACCTTCTTGCATTGTCTCACGTGTGAGCTTTTCACAAGCCATAAACCCAGCATAACATGTGCAAGCGGCATGGGAGAACTTGACAAATTGCTTTTCTTCTCCAAAACTCAGTTTTTTTCACCAGTAAAATAAGGATAAACATAATACTATCCCCATGGGTTGTGATGGGGCATGGTACTTGGCATTCACACACAAGTGCTTCATAAAACCAGTGTGTCTGTATTTAATGGAGAGAAGAGTTATTTAAATAAAACTGACTTCAGCATTTGTTGCCTTTTAAGGGAAGGGGCAAAGGGAAGGCAGAAATACCTGTACCAGTGGGCACATAAATCTCTATACTACTCCCTTCTACTCACTGGAGGGGCCCAAGACTGGAGATGGGTGAAGGACAACTGGAATTTCAAGGTCTCTGCCAGATTGTCTGAACGACTCAAGAGCCACAGCAGATGATTCTTTGTTTAGTAGACATTGTGGGTGTCTGTATGTGAAAATATATGCATGGAGCTAAATAGAAGGTGGGGAATTCTATCACTGTCATAATGGAGAGTGGGTAGAAGCTGGCAAGAAAGGGGATACCCTGTGGTGAGGGGTTTTTACCTGCAGAGATAGAAATTCCCAGCAGCAAGTGATCCAAAGACTCAGGAGAACAGGAATGTCTGATACCCATTTTCAGATCATGTGTATGACTGTTAAGTTCATCTGTCTGTCCAAACCTTCAGGAAGTATGCTGTGAACAAAGATGCTTTGTGTGAGTAAACTAGGAGAAATCAAGGAAAAAGAGACTGAGCTCAAGTCAGATGGAGCGGGGAGAGATAAAAGCCATTAAAGGTAACATCAAAGTGAGGCTAAGACTTGTGGGAGGTGACCCTGGAGGTGACCCCAGGAATTTGCAGAATGTTCATAACAAGACATTGGACTTCCCACAGGAGGAAAGATGGAGACTCCAGCCAGTTTTACCTAAATCTCAAAGACAGGGTGAACGTCAGTCAGTGGTTTGGTTCATGCCTGTGGTTGAGAAACTGCATAGAGGAAGATGAAGGGAGTTTTGTTGACTGCTACTAGAAGAAGGAAATCTTTAATAAAAATATCTAGCTGTATGGAAAGCGTAATAGTCACTAGGACTGTTTGCAAATGTGTTCTGTCTTTTCCTTCCAAGCACTGGGAAAAATTGTACTTTCCTTCCTGAGGTCATAGGCAAGCCTTGGCCCAGGAATGTGACCAGAGGCATGCACCTTCCAGGTAGGAGCTGAGTCAGTGTGTACCTCGAGCCTCTCTCTTTTCTCTCTTTGATGACTTGCAGAGATCTAGAGAGTGACTTCTCTGTTATCCCAAGTCCTCAGTAAGGACAATACCCAGAAACCTGGAATAGACTTTTCTTGATTTGTTTTAAAAGTAACAGATTTGGGGGAGAAGAAGGTTCTTACTGTTGCATAACCTGGTCCATTCTGAATGACACAGGAATTTGTGCAACACCGTCTTGTATTAATGATGAAACTGAGACTTAGAAGCAGTGACCAGCCTTGGGTTACACAGAGGCTTTGCAGAAAATCTGCAACCAAGGCCCAGTTATCCTGTTTCCCAGTAAATAGCCACCTCCACATTGAGTGGAAGGAGTTACACCTGGTGAGAGTGTGGTGGCATCATGTCTGGACTTCTTCACATAGGTACCAAGTTGAAGACACAGGGTTTAGAGCCACTCCAGGGAATATTCTAGAGGCTCCTGTTCCTGCCTCAACTGTCTCCTAACAAGGCTCAGAGGGGTGGCTTCTGTCTTCTCCTTGTGATATTGGTACTACTCAGCTGGGGCTGGAGAGTCTGAGTAGTACCAATATGGTCTTATTCATCTGTCTGGCACCTCAGCTGAGGAGGATCAGTAACTTAGAGTTTGGCTCTGGCTACGGGTCTTCTCTCTTCTTGGGGAATGTTCACCAAATAGGCCTTCTCACATGGCTTCTGGACATACAGTCCACTTGGCCCAAGGTGTGTGCTGCTTCTTTGATGATAATATTTGTCAGTCTGCTTTGACAATTTTCTACCTGTGTTCTTTGTCCCTTTTGTGTTTCTGGTTGAACTGGGTATGGCCCATTGTATAAGCCAGAGATGCAGTAATGATGCATAATGAAAATCTCAAAATCTCAGTGGTGTTTCATAATAAGTGATTATTGCTCAAGCATCTGTCTTCTTCTCCTGGGAGCAGGGGCTCAGCCCAAGAATCTCATTCTCCTGATGATGGCAAAAGTGTCAGAGAGCAAATGGAAACAGGCAAAGCCCCTGAAGGCCTAGGCTCAGGACAGGCCCCCTGTCATTTGTTCCTAATTCTATAGGTCAAGGAAAGTCATCTGGCCAGTCAAGAGGTGGAAAACACATTCTCCTACATCACATGGTGAAGGACATGGATGTAGAGGTGGTATTACAAAGTGCATTTAAAGGCAAGCAGAACAATTATGCTGAATGACAAGGCCTTCATAAAAGATTTATTGGCCCTGGAAAAAACAGACTTTAGATCACCCAAGATCTGTAATTGTATCGGACATGCCAAGTAAATGCACACAGGAATTTGTGCAAAACCCTCTTGTATTAATGAGTCTGTGAGTCAAAGTTTACTCTTTACTTCTTCTTGTTGCAGAGTATCCACTTACTGACCACCTTATAGGACTCATATTCTATACTAGGCCCAGGGGACACAAGGAAGAATACGAACATTCTCCCTTGAAGATCTGTGGGGTATACAGGTGTATAGAGATGTATAGTGTGGTTAGGAATAAGGACAGATAGAGAAAAGGTGCTATGCAGGGCCTGGTAACAAACTAGGCCTTGAAGAGTATATAGCAATGGATATGGTAGATATGGGATGAACATTCAGACAGAGGGAGTTTCCTGTGTCAACTCTGGCTGCTATAACAAAAAACACCAGAGAGTGACTTAAACAACATTTATTTCTCACAGTGCTGGAGGCTGGGAAGTCCAATAGGTATCTGATGGGGGCTTCTCTCTAAATACGAGAGAGAGAGAGAGAGAGAGAGAGAGAGAGAGAGAGAGAGAGAGAGACTGAGAAGCAGACAGGGAGAACTCTACCCTGTCTCTTTTTATGAGGGTACTAATCCCATTATGAGGGCTCTACAGTCAGGACCTAAATATCTCTGGAAAAATCCCAAGGCCTCATCTCCAAGGAATAACTTTTCAACATAGGAACTTTGGGGTTCATACCAACATTCAGGCCGTGGCTTCTGGGAAAAGGCATAAAGAAGAGAGCATAGATATGATAGTGTGTTTGGGCAGCATTGATTCTTGGAGGTTAAGTTTTGGTCTGTGGGCTGGGGATGTGACTCAAGCGGTAGCACGCTCGCCTAGCATGCGTGTGGCCCGGGTTCGATCCTCAGCACCACATACAAACAAAGATGTTGTGTCCGCCGAAAACTAGAAAATAAATATTAAAAAATTCTCTCTCTCTCTCTCTCTCTCTCTCTCTTTAAAAAAAAAAGTTTTGGTCTGATACTCTAGGGCCTTAAAAACAAATGTAAGGACTTAGGACTATTTCCAGTGAACATTTTGGAGGCACTGAAGGGTTTTAATAGGAGGAATAAGAATATCCAATATTTGTTTCTGAAGATTGCTGTGGTTAATGTGAAGGATACACTAGAGGAAAGACAACCAGTTTAGAGATGAATCTGAGTATCTGAGCCAGAAGTAATGAGGTTCTGAAGGACAGGCAGAAGCAGATCAGGGAAAATACAGCCAGAGAAGACTGAGATTGCTAAGTTAAGCACCTGTATGGGAGCAAGGCTATTACCCAGGAGGTGAATATGGAAGGAAGAAGGTCAGGAAACAAATTTGGCTTTAAGAGTTTTGGAGCTGTAATTCATGAACATGGAGGGAGGTGGTTAGTTTCCCACAGGGAGTCAAGGTGGTAGCAAGAGAATAAGGAGTGAGTGGTGTTGGGATAGCAAAAGAAAAAAAAAAGCTTTGCAAATAGAACAAGGCTGGATATACTGTCCCACCATATAGAGTTTTGAAGACTGTGTACAACACAAATTTAGGAGAAACTATTCCCAATATAGACTATGTAAGTTGGGCCTCAATGACTGTTGTGGTTATGTAGCTTAAGTGGCTAGAGATGTCCAACCTGCCCATGAGGCTGGTCAGATGATGCCCAGGACTCACCCTAGACCAGTTACATCAGGAATTCCAGGGATGGAAAGAGAGATGTAAGCATCAGCTTTGTTTTTGTTGATTGGTTTTCAAGGAGTCACTTGGTGACACTTGAAATCTCCCCAGGTGATTCCAATGTGCAGCCAGGGTGGAAAGCCACTGCTTCCTGCCCGTCTACCATCATTATCCTGAACCTCAGCCCATGTGCATTGCCTAACAGACTAGATTCAGGTTAGCTCCATGGTTCCCTACCACAAATGGACATTCAACACTGCTTAGGAATTGAACCATGCTTCTCTAGAGAGCTATTTTCCCATCATCCAAGATGATCACTTCATAGTTTTTTATTAGGTGCCAAAATAATAACTTCCAACAGTCCAGCTTATGATCTCACCTCAAGCAACTCTGAGAAAACCAAAGCCATGAGAATCTTCACATCACCAAATCTACATCTCTACCAAAACCCCTAACCATTTTCTCTGTGCCTTCTCCATCTCAGGGCACCTCTTCTCATGTGCTTTGGACTCCAGCCCTTTCTATCCTGCATCTTCTGTCTCCTTTCTATTAGTAACATTCTCATCAACAGCTAGGAAACTCTTGTATCTTATTGTTGGGGTACAGGCTATTTTAGTTACTTATGTCTGTGTAGTCCCCCTTCCCCAAATTTAGCAACTTGAACAACGATTATTTTATTGCTCAGGATAGTGGACAAGGCTCAGAGGGATGGCTTCTTTCTTCTCCTTGTGATATTGATTACTCAGCTGGGGCTGGAGAGTCTGCGATGGCCTTATTCAGCTGAGGAGGATCAGTAACTTAGAGTTTGGCTCTGGCTATGGGTCTTCCCTCTTCTTGTGGGCTCCCTTGTGTGTTAGTTTACATGTGGCCTGTCTTTCCATGCAGTGTTTCATCAAGATCTCTCTCCATTTGACCTCTTTCTCTGGAGAGTATGGACTCTGAACATGGTGAGTTCCTTTCTGAGCAAAATCAGAAGTTTTGGGGCTCTTCAGGTTGGGCTTGGAATCCCCCATTTTCCCTTCTGCCAACTATCACTTCTGGTCAAAACAAATAATAAGAGAAGTTCAGATTCAATGGCAGAAGGAATAATTTCTACCTCCTGATAGGAGAAATGGTTGGTGGCCATATATACACATATAATCATTAATATTACCTTTACCTGGAACTTGGGAGTTCTGAGCAAGGGAGAAGTATTGCAGGAGTGATACAAATGGAACTCAAAGTACAGAATAAGTTTTATCAGAGGTAAAGCTAACTTGGTTTAAGCAACAGTGGGCTGCACCTAAATCTGCTTCAGACAACAATGGTCTTCCTCCTGCTTCACCTCTGAACTTGAAAGATTTATTCTTGTTTGTATGCACAATTCAGGCTTTCCCTTCTTTAGAGACAGAGCCTTCCTGAGATAATACATCATATGAAAGGGAAGGAGCTAGAAACTGGAGACAAAGAAAGGGTATGAGCAATTTGTATTCTACTTATCCTTCTAAACCCACAAATCCACCAGTTCCTCCTGGAAAGAAATGAGCAGGGGTGGAGAGGAGGGCTCAAGACTTCTTCCCAAGAAGATGCTGGTCTCCTGACAGTCTCAAGGACCTGACTTGTTGTGAAGGGAGGAAAGCAGGGAAGGATGGTGCTTCCTGACATACCCAAGTTTTGTCCACTTACACATTGAGTCTAAACCTATGGTCAACCAAGTGTGTGATTGCCCCCTCAAGGGTGATTAGTAGTTTATTAGGGGGTACTCTGTCACTTTCCACAGTCATATGACCACAATCCAATACCAACCACTACTTTGTTAGGGACAGCCTGTATGTCCCAGAGTCTGCAAAAATGTTCAAATTAGTCCACAGAGAGCCTGCAAACCCTAGGTAAACTCACCCCACTTTTATTTGAGCTTCTATTACTCCATCCCTGGCCATCCCCCTCCATGCTTGGCGACCTTTCTCATTTGGAAGAGTTCTGCCTTTGTCTTTGCAAATGTCATTGTGTTGTGTCCTACTATCAAAAGAATATTTAGATTTTATAATACACAGGGTGGGCAATCCTTTCCCTAAATATTCTGAAATAGATCAACCCTGTATATTAATTGTACAATACTAACATCCACACCCTATACTGACAATTCACTGTTTTGTGTTTCATCTTAGAAGATGCCCATCACACAAAATGACTTGGCCGAGGTCATATAATGAGCTCAAATGATAGATTTTAATAACTCTATTATCATAATGGTGGTGATATAAAACTGTCCCAAACTTGAATAATAGTATTTGACCTCCCATTATTGAATACAAAAATATCTACCTGTCAATATAGTTCAAGATATGAAAAATAAAAATGGTTAAGAACTCTGCAAAAATTGAAGTCCTCAGATGACCTCGGTCAATGTGAACTGCTGCCTCATCCAGGAGATCTTACTCATGTGCTTAGTAAAGTCTAAGTCCTTTCTATAGTCACAGTTTGGATGTAGTTCCTTCAGGACATCCAAATATAATTTTTCCAGCCCAAGTCTAGTGCTTCATGTTTTATGGGGAGGAGAGTTAAGGGGGCACACGAGGCTAGCCTAGCACCAATTCACACCTATGATATTCAGAACCACAAGAAAAAGAAGAAACCCCCAAAACAATTATTCCCCCCAAAAATCTTGCTTTTTTTCCCCCATTAAACCAAACACGCATTATCATTGCTGAGATGTAGTGTCATCTCAGTGGTGGGTAAGAGTGGGTTGAAGAAGAAACTTATGGTGATTTGAACTCATTGTGGTGCCAGTCTCAGTCTATGCCAGGTGTCCAATGTCATGAGAATTAAGCTCTACTGGGAGAAATAACTGATCAAGAGACTAATAGGAACAGTCGTTTTTCCCATGCTGGCACTCTCTCTGCATGATTTTCTTATTCACCATATCTATAATGTTGATGGCTTCCTCCCAGAAGCACCTGAGGCTGTCCATCTGAAGGCTTTCTCTGTGTGTAGGAGGTTGTGTGAGACCCATAAGTGCCCATGGGTTAAGGACCCCAGGAACAGTTCCCTCAATGAAATGATGAACAGAAGGAGTTGGTGCATTAACACCAAGCTTCCTTACTGCTTGAGTGGGACACATCAGAAGTACATTACATCCATCTCCCAAAGGGTCTCCAAAAGGACTGAGTCTCAGTTGTTCACAGTTACACCCTTTGTTGACTTTCCTTTCTTCCCATTAAAGATGGTACTTCTGGGGCCATTTTCCAAATAAGCTACCTCTACCAAAATCCTTATCTCAGACTCTGCTTCTAGGGTGGGGGGATCCTCAGCATTAGACTTCACATCAGCAGGAAAAGTCTATGAACTTTTTTCTCTCTCCTAGAGTGACATTTTAGATATTTTGTCTTTTCAGCAAAATTTCAAAATAAAATTGACATGGCCAGTCACCATTGATAGAAATGTTCCTCTTTGTAATGTCCTTTAGGTATTAAACTTCTTCACTTCCAAATCCTCTCTGAATTTAATGTTTCTGAAACCTAGAGATGAACTGAGTTTAGCCAGAGCATCCAACACCTCTGGAGAGCAGCCATACTGAATTTCCCCATGAATCCAGTGTCAAGGGATGGATGCCCCCTTGTCCCCATGTTTCCTTCAGGTAGAGCAGCTCCCTCTGAGATTACAGGCCTGAAGCTGAAGTACCAGGGATGTGATGAGAACCAACACTCTATCACCTGTTTCTTCCAGAGCCTTAAATGTGTGCCACTTGGATGGCAGCTACAAAGATTTCTGCTAATACTTGGCTGTCTGTAGTACTGCAGCGATTCATGTGAACCTCTAGTGTTCATCTCCCTCTGTCTTTATGAGACAGTCTTGGATAAGTTGTTAGCATTTTGGCCTGTTTCTGCTCCATACATAGGGCCATCAGTGTTCCATAGGCATGATTATCTTCTTCCCCATTTCTCCTCTACTCCTATTTCTTCCAGACTCAAGTTTACCTTTGTGCTCCTATTGCTTCTGTTGGCAAAGTCTCCCATGGTGAAAAAATGGAGAAGAGTCACTAATGACTGTTAATGTGTAGGATATGAGTTTTTAAAAATAAGAAGTAAATCTTAAATAACTGTGAGTTGAGCCGAGAGGTAAAGATCCAGGAGTGGAGTTGTGGAATCAAAGAACCCCCCGACTGATTAATTTGAGAAGCCAAGCCTCCAGGAAGCCTCCATTTCTGAAGTTCACAGCCAAGAATCCTGGATGAGCCTGAGGTCATTGTTGATCAGCAGAATCAGTGATCCAGGTTAATGATCTAGAAACTGAGATGAGAGAGTGAGAACAATTTGGAAACTTCTGGAACCTCTGAATCTGGTTGCCACCAAATGTGAACGGCACAAGCTTCAGTGAGCAAAAGCCATTATTAACTCCTGCGACCTAATTGTGGCCAACTCTGAACCAGAACCATATAGGAAATTCTGGAGACAAAGATCACCATTTAACCAAAACAACTCAGTATAAACCGCCACAGAGATAGGAAGTCAGTTGTTCAGGCAGGTCTTACACACCTCCTCCTCAATTAGAGTTCCAGTCGTACCATCTTTACCTTACTATCATTACTCTTCCTGGCTTTCTTGAGTGTGTCCTATGCTTTTCCTTGAGTCCCTAAATTTCCCATGCATATTACCCAAGGGCACTTCCCCTGAGTCTCACTTGGTAATACTCCAAATATTCTGTTTAATCTTGCCAGGGTCCTCCTCAGTCTGTTCATATTTTCTGATGGAAACACTTGAAAAGGGATTGCTTCATCACTTACTTTATTAAAGACTCTACCTGCTGCTTTAAAGAGTTGAAGCTCCTCAATTGCTTCTTGATTCTGGACCCCTTTGAGAAAGTCACCACTCTGATTCCTTGAACCATTTCTATTTTCCTCTGTCCAATTTCTTTGAGCCTGAATATCCCGGATGAAGAAAGAAACAAAAGAAAGCAAAATATAGTTTCCTCTTCTAAGGCCCAAATGAACAGGTGCATATCTGAACATGTAGCCACAATGTAGGTAGTCCTGCATCTGCTAAAACCCAAGGATGCAAAGCCAAAAGATGCTGACTCTTTGACTCAAATGCTTGTCCTTGAGCCATTCTTCAAGATTTCAGGCAATATGTTGGGTATTGGAGGTAATAATAAATCATACTTCCCCCTACCCATATCTTTTTGAGTTTTGATACCAATTGGGAGGTGATACAGGATTCAGACAAAGAGGAATCAAAATTTCAGCTTGATTACTACATGTGTGGTTGAAAATGGAGATTTGACCAACTTGGCTTCCTAATACTCAGTTCCCATAACAAGCAGGACTGTAGGGCTTCCACTGCTTTGGGCAGAGCTGGCTTTTATAAGCAGACAACATGGAGGAGTCCAAGAGACCTATTTCCTAGGCAGGGGGTCCAGGAGAGAATACCTGGGAGATGCTGGTCTAACATGCTCTGTTCATGATCATGAACCCATAAGCTTGATAAGCCATCCTTCTCCTGGGAATGGAAGGTGGAAAGAGAAGAAGCATTCTTTAAGTACATTTCCCTCCTGGAGACAGAAGCGGAAATTGCCTTCCTCTACAAGAGCTTGGGGGATGGAGGAATAAATTATCCCATCTTCCCCCTACCTCCTATATGGAAAAAAACAGTCTGTTTCTTGGTGTCCCTACACTGTTGGCAGCAGCATAAGTGAGCAGAGTCACACGGGAAATGGCCTGATAATTTTGACTGAGGCTTAGTATACTATGACCCAGCCATCCCACTCTTAGGAATGTATTGCAAATAAATCATCTCATGGTCTATAAGGTAACATACAGAGATGTCCATCACAACAGCAGAAGGCAACCCTAAGTCCATGCCTAGGAGAATGGCCAGACAAGTGCAGTGGACATTCACTACAGATTGCTAGAAAGCTCTCTGAGCAGTGAGTCAATAGCATGTCTAGCTGTAGGAACAGAGTTGGGTTTTGTTTGTTTTGTTTTAAGTGGAGTTAAAGAAGAGAAAAGACTGCACTAGGCAATCACCATTTATATATATATATATATATATATATATATATATATACACACCAAGACAAAGAATAATATTTCACTTTTTACATAGATGCATACATACAAATTCAAGGACATAAAACTTAAGCACTAGCACAGGAGCCTGAGGGGGTCATCTCCTTCACCTTCCAGATGTTGTCACTTTGCCTCTTTCTCTCCTCTCTCACTCATGTGTTTCTTTAGCTCGGTTTCCAAGCCTGTTATCCCCTGAACTGCATTCTGAAGGTCACCAATGACTTTCACATGGTCATATTCACTGGACTTGTTTTGTTTATATTTGTATTTATTTTTTTTTGGGAGGGGGTACCAGGGATTGAACTCAGGGGCACTCCACCACTGAGCCACATCCTCAGCCCTATTTTGTATTTTATTTAGATACAGAGTCTCACTGAGGTTGCTTAGTGCCTGACTTTTGCTGAGGCTGGCTTTAAACTCATAATCCTCCTGCCTCAGCCTCCTGAGTCACTGGGATTATAGGTGTGTGCCAGCGTGCCCAGCTATATTTGTATTCATTTTTAAAGTTAAGGTTAAATTAACTCATGCTTTTAAGTGTACAGTTCTGTTTTAACAAATGCATGGAGTCATGTAACTGCCATCACCATAACCAAATCATGGAAGGTTTACCATCCTCAAAAAATTCCTTTATGATACAAAGGAGTCATTCCTTCTCCCTATGCCCAGACCCCTGGCAATAACTCATCTGTTTTCTGTACCTGTAGTTCTGTTTTTCTGAGTGTCACTGTTTGGATATTATCCCCCAAAAGACCATTGGTTGAAGGCTTGGTTCCCCAGAGTGGTGCTATTGGAAGGCGGTGAGACCTTTGGGATAGGACTTAGTGGGAAGTCCTTAGGTCACTGGGGGGTGTGGCCTTGAGTGGGATTGTGAGACCCCTGCCCATTCCTCATGATCTTTGTTTCCTGGATGAGGAGGTGAGTAGTTTGCTGTGCCTTATGCTCTCTGTCATTGCCACCCATCCTGCCCACCACAGGACCAAAGCAATGGGTTGCCCCATCATGGACCAGAATCTTCAAAACTATGAGCCAAAATAAATACCTCCTCTTTGTAAATTAATAATCTCCAGGCTTTTTTAAAAAATAACAATGGAAAGATGATTTACAGAGTTGCCCAAGTGGAATCATATTACATAGCAGTTAATATGGACCAGGTGGTCATGTGTATTGATAGTCTGACCCTTTAAATTACCGAATGGCAATCCATCGTATGGATGGACCACAATTCACCCATTTACTCACTGAAGGGCATCTGAGATGTTTCCAGATTTTGGTGATTACAAATAAAGCTGCTATGGACATTTGTACACAAGTGAACATGAGTTTTATTACCCAGGGAAGAGATTAAGGTGTGGGCTTGCTGGGTCATGGTGTGGTCACGGTGTGGTCATGGTTTTGGCAGGTGTATGTTCTTACGAGAGACTGGAATGGCTATTTTGGGGTCCTCACTTGACTGGGCTTCTTGGCAGCATGCAGCATGGTTGCTCTCCCCTTTCTGGGCGGTCATTTCTTCCAGTTCCTTTACTGGTCCCCTTGTTCCGCCATCTATGGTGAGGTTGGGACATTTCCAGGACTCAGTACCAAGGTCTCTGTTTTCCCTTCCCCAGGGTGACAGTGGTCATTCTGGGAGCATAAGTGCTGTCTCGGGGCCATGACTCACCCATTTATAACTGTATCCTTCACCTCTTCTAAACCTCAGACTCGAGTGTGCTGCTCTGAATGTGCCATCCTCACAGAGTCTTCTCCAACTCCGATGCCCTCCCTGCTCTGCTCCTCCTCCCTTACTTCTTCTCTGGTTTTCTCCACCCAAGTGATGGCAACCCCACTTAACCAGGTGCCGAAGGAGAAAACCTGGGGCTTATTATTTACACTTTTCTTGTATTTGCTTTCTATTGCTGCCTTAAAAATTACTAGACATGCAGAAGCCTTAAACAATATCCACCTATCATTTCATAGCTTCTGTGGGTGGTCAGAAGCTCAGCCACACTGTGACTTAGCTGGTTCCTGTGCTCCATGTCCCACAGGACTGAAATCAAGGTACCAGTAGGGCCGTGTTCCTTCCTATAGGCTCTGGGGAGAATCTACTTCCATGCACAGATAGGCTGATGACAGAATCCACTTCCTTGCAGTTGTAGAATTGAAGTTTCTCTTTCCATACTGGCTGTCGGTGGGGGCCACCCTTAGCTCCTCAGGCCTCTCTCTGTTCCTTGCTTGTAGCTCTCTGTATCTTCAGAACCAGTGATGGCAAGTGGAATGCTTCTCATGCTTGGACTCTCTGTCTTTCCCTGGTGCTGCATCCTCTGACTCATCAGGAGAAAATTTTCTGCCTTTAAAGGGACATGAAATTAAATTGTACCTACCAAGATAATCCCAGATAAATAGAGGATGATGTACCTGTTTTAAGATCACTGGTAACACTGCTATAGGTTGAAAAGTCTCCCCAAAAGGTATGTTGAAGTCCTCAGCCCTGGTACCTGTAAATGTGGCTTTATTTGGAAATAGCATCTTTGCAAATATAATCAAGAGGAGGTTATATGAGAAGCAGGGTAGACATGATTACATATGACGAGTATCCTAAAAAGAAGGACATTCTCTGTCCTAGAGGAAAGGAGAGTGTCATATGAAGACAGACACACAGAGGGATGACAGAGAGACTGGAGCTGTATAACCTTAAGCCGAGGAATGACCAGGATAATGGGATCCTGAGAACCACCAGGGTCGAGGAGAGAGCATGTGGCCCCAATAACACTGTGGTTCAGACTTCTAGCCTCTAGAACTGCAAGAGAATAACTTTCTGTTGTTTGAAGCCACCTAGTTTGTGAGGCTTTATTATAGCAGGTCTAGGGAACTAATATAGGTTTAAATTACATTAAGAGGCTATGTCCCTTTGTGGTGTGAAGTAATATAGTCATGGTATGGTGTCTCATCATGTTTATAGTCCTAAAGATTAAGGACTTCTTGGAGTCATAATTTCCCCTATCACTCTTTCTCTCCTCTGTACACAGCTATCCCATCACCAAGTCAATTCTTTCTTTATAAAAAATCCCAGTCTATCTTTTTATCTCTATCTCCATGTGGCCAAGACACCTTCGTCTCCTACTTGGATTATTACGATAGTTCCCTAATCGATCTCCTTGTTTTTCTTCTTTCCTACCTCACAAAATTCATTCTTCCAAACAATATGCAGATCATTTTAGGATACAAATTGGATCACATCAATTGTATCAGTGTTGAATTTAATTAGGAACAAGTAAAAGAAGATCCAACTTATGATATGACTTAAGGAAAAAAACACTTATATTTCTAACACAAGAAGAATTCCCAACACAGGCAATTCAGAATAGATGCAGAGACTGAACATTGTTATTAAGAACTCAATCCCTTCCTACATTTCTGCTTTGCCATTCTCGATTCTTACCTTTGGTCCTCACAATGGTAACACGACTGCTGTGCTTCCAGGCATTACATTTGTTTCATGATGGAAGTTAGGGAAGGGCCAAGGACCAAATCTTCCAAATTTACTTTGCTTTTTAATAGGTAATTCAAAGAATTCGCAGAAACTTTTCTTGTCATCCATAAGCTTTTATCTCATTGACTGGAACTGTATCATATGATGATCCTTAGCTGCAAGGGATTCTTAGGAATTGGGTATTTCAGTTGCGAAAGGCATAGGAAAATGGTGGTGGGAAGGGTGCTCCATGAGTCTACCTGCATCATCTCTTCATGAGACTATTTTT
This sequence comes from Callospermophilus lateralis, assembly GCF_048772815.1. Classification (NCBI taxonomy): domain Eukaryota; kingdom Metazoa; phylum Chordata; class Mammalia; order Rodentia; family Sciuridae; genus Callospermophilus; species Callospermophilus lateralis. The sequence goes on along the minus strand of NC_135307.1, from coordinate 169,529,952 downwards.
TAGAATTCTGCAGTGTGACATTTTAATGTAGTAAAAATAAAATTTAAATTTCCTTACTGCCTCTTTTTAAATTTTTTTTATTAGTTGCACATGACAATACAATGATCTTGACATATACATTTGAATCAAATGGGGTATAATTTCTCATTTTTCTGAGTGTACAGGTTGCAGAATCACATTGGTTATACAGACACGTATATACATACAGCAATCCTTACTGCCTCTCTAATGTCATCATCATTATCACCACAGTTGCCTTATTCCTAGTTGTTTCCTGACTTGGGGTCTTTGCTCATGTCTCTTCTTTTGACTGTGAGAGAGATCATATTACCATTCCCAGTTCTTCACTCTGTCCCTAAAACAAAGCATCTGCCCATGCTCTTTGCAGAGCTCTCCGTGAATGAGGTAGGACATGTTTCCAACTCCATGTCCTTGAGGTTTGGTGGATGGATGTTAACAGACTTATGCTATCAGAGGTTGGAAATGTGCACGAGAAGTTTATCTTGGCCTCTTCCACTTCTGTCATCCACCATGAGAGAGCACGTCCCTGGCTCTCAACAAGACTCTTGGAGGAGACCCAAAACCAACCTGTGGCCTGAAGCCGAGCCCAGCTGAGCTCAGCCAAGATCATCCTGCCCTAGCCAAATCCCAAAGTTATGAGTGAGACAAGCAAGTGTGGTTGTCAGCCACTGAGATTTTGCTTATGATTGTCATGCAGCTTTAATGCAGCAAAGTCAAGAACAGTCTGAATTAGTTCCCCAACACACTATTTTATTAGCTTTTATTTATCCTGTGGGTCTCAAATGAAACACCACTTCTGTAGGGAGCCTTTTCCTCCACCCTAATCTCAGTTATGCCTTCTGTCTTTACTAAACTCTCTAACATCATGCTCTTCTTTCCTCTCATTACACTTGATGAAATTTGTCATTTTAGTTTTATTTTCATTTGTTAAAAATACACCTTCTTCATAGACTGTTAGCTCCATGAGGGCAAAGTGGTGCTATCTGTTCATTATTGCATATGCCAACACCAAACACAATACCTACACAAAATAAGTGCTCAAAAATATTAGCCATTGTATGTTAAATAAGAGTACTCCCAATCCAGGAATATTATTCAGCGGTTACAAATTTTATCTTTGAAGAATTTTCAATGCACATAATCTATGGTTATATAATTATGATCCATACTCTGTGAGTGAATGTGAACGTATTCACACAAAAATAATCAAAGGAAGTATACCAAAGAATTAACATGCCTAGCTTTGTGTGGAGGCATTATAGTTTATTTTTTACAGTTTTCTGTATTTTGCATATATATATGTGTATATATATATATGCATATATATATATATCAACATAGTGGCTATATATTACTTTCATAATCAGAAAACACAACAAGTTATTATAAAGAGGGGGGATGAGGGCTTAGTCGCGCTTTTCTTAGCAATGTAATGAGAAGAATCGAAAGAACATCAGAAATCGGAACAAAGCCTGGGAAGCTGGCCAGGACATTCTGAGTTGGAAATAGCTCCTCCTGGGTTTCTCTGTTCTCAGGGCTCCCCAGGGTCTCTTCTCTGCCTTTGGGGATGGTGTGTGACAAATACAAGGGGGATCAGGGTTGAGAGGAAGGAGCGGTCCCTTGGGGCTGGGCTAATTGGAAGGCTGTGTAGCTGAATGAGATCAGATAGTTAGGTGGGAAGTTCAGGCCAAGGTCATCATGGTTGTACCATGGGAGCAGCTCTAACAAAAACACACAGGGGGTCGGTACATGGTGATTTACCTTCCCAGAGGCCATGACCTGGAAGCAAATTAGCACCTTGATGAGTTGTTTGGTCTTCATGGGGCAAAGGTTTTCACACTGGACCTCTTGGGTCTCAGGGTTCCCCAGGGGTGTCTCTTGAGGCAGAAGGAAGGGCAAGGAGGAGACTGGAAGGACCTCCCTATCTCCACTAGAAGCAAAGGGATGAAGGACTCTCTTACTGAAAAGGGGGGGAAGGGTGCTTAAAATCTGTGATGCCGATGGGGAGCCATTGAAGACTTTTGAGGAACATAAAGACCTATTGAACATGAAGCTGCCATGTTCACATGTTCCATGGGCCAGGTTGTAAGGCCAGGAGCAGTGAAAAGAAACTGGGAGACAAGAGACAGCAATAGGTGAATAATGGCATGGTGATAATAACAACAATAATATTTACTGAGCCATGTACTTTACCAGTATTAAGTCCAAGTACTTTACCTATAGTAATTCATTCTTTCCTACCATTACATTTTTTTTTTTTTTTTTGGTACTAGGGATTGAACTCAAGGTGCTTAACTACTGAGCCACATCCCCAGACCTTTTGATTTTTCATTTTGAGACAGTCTTGCTACGTTGCTTAGGACCTTGCTGAGTTGCTGAGGCTGGTCTCCAACTTGAGATCCTCCTGCCTCAGACTCCTGAGCTGCTGGGATTACAGGCATGGTACTTCTCCCCAGCTATTATCTTTATTTTATAGCCAAGGAAACTGAAACACAGAGATTGTAAATAGCTCATAGAAAAACCACACAGTCATGAACAGAAATCCAGGGTGTGAGCCCAGGCAGGCTGGCTCTAGAGCCTGTGCTCTGTGTCCTTGTCCAGAGGGACGTGGAGGAGAATAAAGGTCCATCTGTTGAGTAGATTGATGCTCATGGACATGCCCTTCCTTCATTATGCCCATCATCACACCACCTCTTGACCTTTAATCCATGTATGGTGGATTTAGATTATCAGTCAGACTAATAAGCTCCAGGGAATGAGGGCAGAGGGGATAGGTGTGGGAGGAGTCAAAAGTCATACTGAAATGTAGAGACTGAAATTCAGGGAAATCAGGAGGAGGTGGTGCTGAGGGCAGCAGAAAGGTAGGCGAGGCTGTGTCCAATCAGAGGTGGTGATGTTTGGGGGTGGTGCGAGGGGGACATTCAGGTAGAATCTGTGCTGTAATAACATGAACCATCATTTGGAATAAGGCATTGGGATGTTGAGTGTGAATCAGAATCACCTGGAAGTCATGTAAAACCATAGATCCCGGGGCTTCATCCCCAGCATGTCTGACTCTGGAATTTTCATTTCTAAGAAGCTCCCAGATGATGCTGATGTTGGTGGTCCACATACCATACCAGTACTCAGGAGTACTATTATATACCACACCAGCCTGCAAAACCCTTATACCTATATGATACCATGAATTCTTCTTAAACACCCCCCCATTATGTTTTTGAGACATTAGTGTTCTGAGAAATATACACAAAAACTCATTTCCTCTTGTTCCAATCTGATACCCTTTGCTTTAGTCATCAAACCTCCTGGTAGCTGTTGTACATCTGTGTCTTTACATAAATTGTTCCTACAGTCTGTGATGCAGGCCCATTCTGCTTCCAAATTTAGCTAGTTTCTTTTTTTCCTTAAAATTTTACCTCCCTGGGAAGCCTCATCTGACCCCACAATCTTATTTGGTGTGCCCTTAATGTCAACTCCCTTGATATTTTCTACCTACCTCTGCTGCACATGCATCACACAGCACTATATCCTTAATGATTTGTTTTTCTCCTTTACTCTCATCATAGATATCATAGACTTTGTATCTCCCAGCGTCTAGAACAGTGCTTGGCATATGGTAAATGCTCAATAAGTATCTGATTAATTAAATGAATGAATCAAACAAATTCTCCTTCATCAGAGCTACTACAACCTGTATCTCTTCCATGGGGCATTCTTTATTTTCCTTTTTTAAAAGTTTATATATGACAGTGGAATGCATTACAATTCTTACTACACATACAGAGCACAATTTTTCATATCTCTGGTTGTATACAAAGTATATTCACACCAATTCATACTTTGGATAATGATGATCATCACATTCCACCATCATTTCTGACCCCATGCCCCTCTCTTTCCCTCCAATCCCTCTGCCCTACCTAGAGTTTGTCTATTCCTCCCATGCTCCCTTCTCCCTATCCCACTATGAATCAGCCTCCTTATATCAAAGAAAACTATAGCACTGCACAGTCTGTAGAACAGGCATGGAAAATGTGCCTCATCTTAGATTACAGCTACTATCAATTACTATGTGGAAAGATTTTGAGGCTATATTGGGACTCGGCAGAAAAGAACAAGTGATTGATTAATATTATTGGAAGGAGTGTAGGAATGATGCTCTGGGATTGACACTCCTACTCTAGAGTGAGTTGATTCTCCTCTGCTTCTCTCCTTGCCGAGGATGGGGCTTAAGGTCTTAAGGTCAAGGCTTGAGATATAGCCATGCTCAGTCACTTCCCAGGAGTTTTGAGGAGGCCACATTTTGAAGCTGAGGTAGTCAGGCAGGGCTCTCTGAAGGGAGACTCCCCAACAAAGGGAATTCTCAGCTTCTAGTCTAGTTGCTCCTCTGCTAGAAACTAGGCTGGCTGAGGACTCTTAGGATGTATAGCTCCAATGCAAAGCGACCAGCATATAACCCTAGTTTCATTTCTGTTGCTTGATTTTCCCAGGGTAGAGAGCCCCAGATTGGGTATCCTGGCCCTAGGGAAAGTTAACAGATCTTGGCACATTTTTGGACCAGGGGCTGTTTCCAAATAAAGACCTGCATATCCTGACTGGTTGTCAAATGGAATTAGTGACTTTGAGTTCAGTCTGTTCCTCACTAGAATTACCACATACAGGGAATGTTCTGATACCAGAGGGCATATCAAGGGGCAGGCAGAGCCAATGGAGATGAGGGGTGGGCGGCTGGGTGAACAGACAAGGGGTCCAGAGAGGTCCACTTCCTCTAGGGTGTTTCTAGCTAAATGCATTTGCTTTTTATTTCTTTTAGGCCTCAACTAAAAATTCTAAGTGAATCAGTTACTCTCGCGCTGGAGTCCTAACTATATTTTCCTAAAAATTTGATCATAGGGACATTCAAGGCCCCAGAAACAAATTTGAGAAAGGGACTTTCTTTGCAGCCTCTAGACCATGCCATATGGGAACCGTCCTCTTGGGCTCAGCCCTGAGGGTCTCCTCAGCCTCAATTTCCCTTGACCAAGGCTCCACTCAACCCCACAAACCCTTCTTCTATGGGTCCTTTGGCAAGGGTTTCTCTCATTCTTCCTGACCCAGTTTCTGCTCCAGCTCAGATTAGTTCTAGTTCTAGCTAGTCGAGGCATACGTCCCCAAATCTAGGACATCTGTGACATAGTTCTATTGTATGTCTTCACATAAATATTTGATGTTAAGTAACACAGGCCTGTAGGACAATATCATCCTGATCTATGCCATCTAAGTAAAGGTCATTGTGGGCCTTTCGGATAATACCACATGGACATAATTTTGTGAATTTTTCCTGGGGAAGGTATTAATGAAGCCTATTTCATGAGTGCAAACAAAGGTTCAGCCTACAGAACTTATCAAAGAAGATAGCCTTTGTCACTCAGGGATGTCAAAGCTCCTGAATAAGAATGATACTAGTAACAGTATTCCATTAGATCAGTGCTGTGGTCAAGTATGTTTTGGAAGTTCCACATGTCGTGTACCCTTTTGAGAGTCAGAATACAGGTCTGTCAAAGGCTCTAAGATTTCCATGTCTTCATTTGACAATTTGGTTTTCTCTGACTTTGTCCTAATTACTTAAATAGAAAGGGATTTGAGGGCAAGTATTGCGAGCTTGAGAAGTTAACCTCTGCTGTCCACATCCCCCTTTGGAGTGTCCAATACACCCTCCTCTTCCAGCGAGGTTCCCTCAAGGGTAAGGTCCTAAGGCATAACCTCCTTGTTCCATCCTGCCCTCGCCTTCTCCAGTGGACCTTAAAGTGAGCATCCGGGCCTGGGAAATTTAAAAGAAAAGCTATTTCAAGAAAGAGGCCAGTCAGGATGCCTGAAGAAGATGAGTTACCATGGTGATAAGATAAGACTTTGTCACTTTGAAAACTAATAGCTTTTTTTTTTTTTTTTTTTTTCTATAGGAAATCATTCGGTGGGCAGACAGGGCAGTTCTGACTAAGGATTTTGTTAGAGAAGGTCCTCTATCCCTGTGGGTGTTGGCCCACATGTGAGATGATGTGGAATGTTTCTTGGGTAAGGTTCTATAATGAGCCCAGTAAATAGGGCTGGGAGTTGGGATTCCTGGAATCACTGTGGCCCCTAAGTAACTCAGGCAAGATGCATGATTTCCTCTAGGTCTCAGTTTTACTATTTACTAAGTGAACAGCTGAAATTTTGGAGCAGGAGTTTTGGCATGCTTCAAATACTGCATCATTTAGTTGTCTAAGTAGCAGGGTTTTTTTTTTTTTTTCCTTTTCCAGAAATGTCCAAGTTGATTAAAAAATGTATATGGAAATGCAAAAGACTTAGAAGACCCAAAACAATCTTGAAAAAGAATAACTAACAGTTAAGCTGCAATAATCAAGACCATGTGCTGTAGAAATAAGGTTAGACATAGAGATCTATGGGACAAAAGAGTGAACCCGGACATAGAACCTCACTTATAGTCATTCAATTTTCAACAAAGGCACAAAAACAATGCAATGGGGAATAAATATTTATTCACTTCAATAAATAGTTCTGAAACAACTGGATCTGCATATTGAATAAATAAATAAATAAACCTCAACTGCTACCTCACCCCATATACAAAATTTAATTTGAGAGAAATCATGGACTTAAAATGTAAAAGCTAAAGCTTCTTGGAGAAAATGTTCCATCCAAATGTAAAACTCTGTTCTGTGAATGTTTCCTGCCTGTTCACTGCAGACCTCCCTAGGCCTCAGCCCCTTGCCCCTTCTGCCCTTGATGTGTTCCAGGGGTTCATTTAACTATCTGTAGTGATTCATGCTATTGGACCTTTTTTTTTTAAAGTTTCATTATTGATTCTTTAAGCTGAATTAAAATGGAGTGGCCGAATCCTATTTACAAGCGGCCTTACCTAAATGTCTACTCTTCCTACGATGAGGGCCTGTACTCTATTCTGAGACCATGGGTTCTGAGGACTCCATATCTGACCAAATCATGTAGCCAATCTGGGTTGGGCGAATGGGAAACAGGAAGAGAAAAAGGGGGAGAAAGTTTCTCTCAAGCCCCAAACAGTCTTGCAGTTCAGTCGGAGAAGCTCAGTGCACACTTCAAAAACAGCAAGGAAAATATCACCTGGGAGGAAGCCCAGAGTTGTGGGAAGAGCACTGACTGTTAACAGACTCGAGTTCTTAACCCAGATCTGTGTGACTTTGGGCTCCTGCTGGGCCTCAACTTCCTCATCTATAAAAGGAAGGGTTCACCTGGGATTTTGTTCTGTTGAAATTCCTGGCCTGGAGAAGTGCTGAAGTTCTTTATAATAGCTCCCTAATGGGCAGCTGGGACATAGATTAGATTGTGCAGATACAGAAACCAAAGACTTGACCCAACAACTTCGGGCCTTCTTAGGTAGGCTCAGTGGAGGCCAGGAGGCCATGATGGGGCCTGTGTGGGGCAAGGACCATACATGGAAGGAGCCAGGAGTCTCCCTCCTCTGCTCTGTGGTCTGTGACGGGAGAGTGTCGTATAGAGTCCTTTCCCTCACTGCTAGAGGGAACTTTTCCTTTCCAGGTGTCCAAATGATGGTCAGATTTGTGTAAGGGCCCTGGCTCAACACCCCTGTGGTCAGGGGCAGACACTGACAGTGTATCTATTCTGGCTAAGTCAGATCCATGCCCAGTTCGTCCTAGGCCTGACTGTCCTGAGAACAAGTAAAAACTGTTCTAAAGAAACGCAGCTGTATTTCACAGAAGGTCACGACTACTTTAACAGGGAAAACCCAACTATTGTTGGCACCATCTGATGTAGATTCCAGAATTCTGAGTATCACCTCATTTCTACCACTAAATAGCTCTGTGACCTGGGCTAAGATGAACTAATGCCACCATCCCCAAGGCATGGCCGGAAGCATCCAGGTCTACTCTTCTCCTTTGAGCCTGCCCCAGTGCAGGATCTGGGCTCCGCCTGCTCAGGAGGGCCATCTGAGAGCTGCAGGGCCATCTGTCTCACTCTGTGGACCCCACAGTGTTCTTCCTTCTACCTTCCAGGTTCCTAGCTCCTACCATGGCTTCTCTCTCCTTCCTGTGACAATAGACTCTTGGAGTAGACCCAGCTTTCTGGCCTCCCTCTTCCCCAACTGCTGCTTTCTGACCTCAACTTCTGTTGCAATTAAAGAAATCCAAATTTTAAAAAATAGAGTACTGGTTTTCAGCAATCAGATTGGGGGTGGGGGATTAAAAGTCTGTCTTATCTAGTGTTGATGAGGAAATGGGCATTTTTGTGTACTCTTTTTGTGGAAGTAAAAATCATTGTATCCTTTTGGGAGGACATTTGGCAATGTATGTCAAAGTTTCAAATTCTTTGTCTCAACAAACTTATTGCTAAGAACTTAACAGAGCATATCTGTTTAATGTGTATTAGGCAAACGTGTGTGTGTGTGTGTGTGTGTGTGTGTGTGTGTGTGTGTTTTAATTAGATCTATATATTTCTTTTCTTTTCTTTTAGTACCAGAGCATGAACCCAGAGGCACTTAACCACTAAGCCGCATCTCCAGCCCTTTCTTATACTTTATTTAAAGACAGGGTCTCGCTGATTTGCTTAAGGCCTCTCTATACTGCTGAGGCTGGCTTTGAACTCACAATCCTCCTGCCTCAGCCTCCGGAGCTGCTGGGATTACAGGCATGCACCACTGTTCCCAGCTTAAATTAGATCTATAGACAGCATCATGAAATAAAATATGCAAGGTACAGAACAGTGTGTATGGCATAACATTTTTGTGTTAAAAGGAGGGAATGTATGAATAGACACATATTTTGTTGGACTCTACATAGTTTTTTCCCCTGGAGGAGATCATAAGAAATTGATAATACTTGTTGATTACCACCAGGGTTGGAAATATGGGATGGGGAAGCTTTCACTTTCCATTTTGTAACTTCATGTATGGTTTGGGATTTCTTACTTTACATACAGTTCTTTGACTTGTTATTTTAAAATTCTAGGAGATATCCAAACAGAGAGATTACAAGCCAATTTTAATTTTCTTCTTTGTACTCTGTCTACTGAGTAATACCAAACGCAATAATAAGGGAGAACAGCCAGGAGTAGTTATAGAGAATATGAACCACATAAAAGGAGTTTTGTTTTTCAAGCACAGGCACCTGGTCCTATACTTTGTAGCCTCTAGTCCCAAAAGGTTGGCACAGTGTGGAGAGGCCTTGCCCAGCCCATTCTTTCCCATCTCCCAGGCCAATCACTCAGGCTTGGGATTTCTATTACATAAGGGACAAGTGTGAAGATCCCATTAAGCAGGAGAGTCCTGGAAGGCTAACAGTATCCCAAAGCAGCAGATGTTCTCCTTGAGGATCTGACCACGTCCTTGCAGAGGGTCCAGCAGGCTCTGGCACTGGTGAATTTGCAGATGACACAGAGCGTACTCCCTGTTTTGGGGGAGTAACATTTAGGGCAGGAGCAGTCTTGTCTCAGATACTATTACAGGAAGCCTAGACTTAACCTGTGTGAGTTTTACCTTGAAATTGTATAATTTCTGTGTTGATGACAAAGGCTATTTAAAGGCAAGGAATATTAAAAAGAAAATAGAAAAGTGATTAAATAGCTATAAAGGTAAAGAAGTGATGAAGAGAGGGAATTATGGAAAAGGAAGAAGAACTATCCCAGGAAAAAGACAAGGAGAAAGAGAATCATGTTAAATGAAATAAGCCAGGCACAGAATGACAAGTATGGCATGGTCTCACGCAGATGTGGAATCTGAAGAGAGGGTGATCTTATAGAAGGAGAGAGTAGAATTGTGATTATCAGAGGCTCGGGTGGCTGGGGGTGAAGAGATGGGAAGATGGTGGTCAGAGGATATTGAGATAAAAGCATAAATTCAAGATGTCTAATTTATAGTAAGGTGATTATAGTTAACAATATGCTATATTCCTGAAAACTGTAAAGAGACTGGGCATTATGTTCTCTTGTTTCCAAAATGATGACTTTGCTAATTCACTAGATTTAACCATTCTGCAATGTTTATAAACTTCAAACTATTATGTCATTAATAAATACAACTTTTTCTCTTTGTTATAGTTTGGATTTGAATTGTCCTCCTAATACTCTTGTGTTAGTGCAGGAATATTCAGAGGTGAAATGATGAGACTATGAGAGCTGTAACCTAATCAGTCCATCCTAGTTTAAATGGAGAAACTAGGTGGTAATGAGGTGCAGGCAGGTGGGTTATGGCTGGAGGAGGTGGGTCATTGGAGGTGTGCCCTGGAAGGGTTCATCTGCTCTGTGACCCCTTCCCTGCCTGCTCTCTCTCTCTCTTCTTGGAGAGAGAGAAGATATCACAAGATAAGAATGGAAATGAAAAGACAGAAGAAGGAGGTAACAAAGAAATAAAGATGAGGGACAGGAATAGGAAAGACAGTGGAATGAATCACATATAACTTGTGTGCACCTAGCATACAAGTGGATCTTGGGGGATGGTTTGGTTTTTGAGGTTTTGTTTTTGGTTTCTACCACTGAGGTATGTCCCCTGACATGGATCTCGCTTATTATCCATTCATATTTAATGTGACTATTGGTCTTGTTGGATTTGTGGCTACACTTTTTCCTTGTTTTCGTGTGTGTCATGGGACAGGGTGAATAAAGTTCTAAGCTTTTGAAATTAAAAATATATATATATGAGAGACAAATAAGGAAGAAAAGTAACAGGGAGAAATGAAACAGAAGGGAAAAAGAAAGTTTTATCCAAGAAGCTAAAAACTTTTCAAAGGCAATATATCTCTCCAATAAACAAGATGAAGATGAGTTAAATTATAGGAATTCAAATGCATGGGTTTTATTTCCCTGCAAAGCTCCATGAGGTTTCTGAAATAAATAAATAAATAATCCAGGGACTGGGAGCAAAATGCAAGCAGAGTTTTTTTTCCAAGCCTGTTTTAAGCAATGAATTTGCAGTTAGAAGTGTTTGACATGCTTTTGAGTTCAGCTAATTCCGTGTTCTTCTCAGACCACAGTCACCTCCTCTCGCTAGCCCCTGCTTCTGATTATGGGAAGAGGTCCAGCTTCTGAGAAAATAAAATTTATCATGTTGAAAAAGGAAGAAGGAAATGAGTGTAAAGTCATGACTTAGTCAGGGGAGGACTCATAAATCATTGAGATGTGCACAGTGACATTGGTCATCAGTGGAGAGGGAAGTAGGTGTGGGGTTGTATTCTTGAGGAACCAGTGCAGCACTCACATACAGAATAGCCTTGCATAGAAGCTGGGGGACACTCCTACCTCTAGCTCTTTTGTGCAGTGTTCTTCTCCATCTAACGAGACTATTCTTTCTGGGGGGAGGGGTGCCTCGATGTTCATCTCCTATCACCCATTGCCTTTTCTGTCCAGTCATTTCAGGCTAGCTTCTAACTTACTCTGAACTGGTTGAACACACTCATATCTCACAGAGGAGCCTGGCTGGCGGAGCATGAGTGACTTCATGCGTCACCTACTGGTGGCATAAATCAGTTTATGGTGAATGGATAGAGTAGCTCATAGAACTTGTCATCTAAGTCGAGAGAATGTGGTTCCACCTACCAGGACCTTCTCTTGCTGCTATCCGACCTAAGTGAAGCCTCAGGACTCAGATATTACCTACAAGAGGCCAAGCCAGGGGAAAGCAGAGAGCTTATTCCCCATGCGGAAATTCCGGAAGAAGCCAGTCAGTCACCTAACATGCAGCCAGCGCACAATCGTGGTGTGTCCTGCCACGATGAATGCTGCCTTTGCTCCAATCAGACCTCTACCTTGGGTCCCCTCGCAGGTTTGCACTTCTACCTAGCTCTTGTGAGTTTTGGCTCCTAATGGCTTGAACCTGGGACTGTTTTCAAAGATTTGAACCAACCTCTGAAACCACTCTGCCTAGACTGGGTGATAGCACCAAGTGCCTGGGAAGTTCTGTCATCCTGTGAGCAAAGACTGATGGGGCTGAGTTGGAAAGCTCTTTGCCTGAGGTGCAATCTGCAGTCCAGATCAGACCAGGCTGGGACTCCCCCTGAGACTACATTCCTGCTTTTTTTTTTCTTCCCTTTCCTTTTTTGTTGGCTCCACTATCTTCCTGGTGTCCCCTGAGAGCACTTCTTAAAATAAATCATTTCCTCCTGTACTGCTGTCTTAGAGAAACATTCCAGAGAACCTGCCCCAGGACACTTGCCCCAGGATGGGCACAATGGGGGAGGAATAGAAAATATCTTCTTCAATGCAACTGTCCTCAGAGGGCCATCACCCCCGTGCAGAACAAAAAACTATGTCTTAAATAGTAGCAAGAGTTAAAAAAAAAAAAATGTTGCAGCCCAGTTGTACCCCATCCTCACTGAATACCTGTCATGGTGCCAGCACAGAGCAACACAAGTGTGAATGGATGGAAAGGAAGAGTGAGTGGAGAGAAGGGGAAATAAGAGAAAGCACTTTCTTCCCAAACAGGTGGCTTCTGAGGCCTGGGTACAACTTGCAGTGTTTGGTGTAATGTTGGTAATCACATTGAACAGGGACTGCATTCCTCCTCTTTTGATCTAGAACTCTGCTCCAAAACAGGGTCAGGGGCTGAGAGAGAAAGAAGCTTCCCCAGGGACCCACCTGCCCTTCCTTTTCACCGCTGCCTTATTCAGGATGGGAGTTGCTGGCCACAGTGATCTTCTGTGAATTATTTGTGTCTAGACCAGAATCCACCCTCTTTGATCATCAACTTTTCTCCAAGGTTCTGTGATTTAAATTCTCTTTGGGAGGATAAGGACACAATGTAAGATGTGTTATCTGGGGTGGTATAAAAAGCCTCCAGTTTAGTTTTGGAGAAATAACTGCTCCTCACTTTCAATTCCCTGTATCTTGATGGTCTCACTGGTTCATTCATCCATGCTCATTACTGAGCACCTACTGTGTACCATACATTGAGCTAACCTCTAACCTCTATATAATAAAGATGAAGACACATAATGTTTTAATTCCGGGTATTGAAGGCAGCTATAGAGATCAAAGGGGCTCATGGGAGATCAAAGCAGAGGACTCTTACCCTTCACATTCTTCCCCACTCAGTTAAGACACATAGTTCTTGAATAAAGCCACGTGAGAGTCAGTACTGAAGGTGATTCCTTGTGTAACCACACTCTTTTTTTTTAAGAGAGAGTGAGAGAGGAGAGAGAGAGAGAGAGAGAGAGAGAGAGAGAGAATTTTAATATTTATTTTTTAGTTTTTGGCGGACACAACATCTTTGTTTGTATGTGGTGCTGAGGATCGAACCTGGGCCGCACGCATGCCAGGCAAGCGCACTACCGCTTGAGCCACATCCCCAGCCCAACCACACTCTTTTTTGCTGCAGACTTTACTGATGCTATTTTATATCCTGGTGATACACAAAGCTGTTGGAGTCTGTAAACAAGTCAGGATGGCGCCTGGCATTTTGCCAGAGAAATGTTAGAGTCTGTAAACAAGTCTGGATGGCGCCTGGCAAAATGCCAGAGGGAGTGGTTTGTGAAGTAACTCCAGCGAGCCATTAAGTGTGGAGATTCCTTATTGGTTGACTGATGTATCTAGTTTATGTTAATTAAGATAAGCTGTGTGGAATGTATAAATACTGCTCCTATCTTACAAGAAACGACTCCTACTCCTGCTGTATCAAGGTACACAAGTTGTTCATCACCCCCCCCCCGCCCCCCGGTTATTTTGCTGCAGCCCGACTGCAGCACAAAGCAACACTGGATCAAACCTCATTGTCCTCCCTTTCTGACCATCATCTCTGGGAATATATTCGCAACTGATTTTATACATTTCTTAGCTCTTGTGTGATTTTTTTTGTATCAAGGATGCAACTTTGAATGTTGCTAATGTAGATTTGATCTCTTTTCTACATTTATGGAAAAAAAATCAGTGGTTGGGTTTGTGGGACTTATTTAGTTTACCAAGAAGGTTACCATAATTTGAAAATTCCATAAATACTTAAATGCATTCATGCCTCTGTTTAGCAATGGTTTTTAGGAAGCCAAACTGATCAATGGAATTCAGCAAATAGACATGGAGAGTGGGAAAGAGTAAGGGCTCAGAGATGATGCATAAGATTCTAATTTGTTGACCAAGTGTGTGTGGTGGGGCTACTTTTTGAGAAAAAGAATCCCAAATGAAGAGAAGTTTGGAGGTAGGGAAGATAATGAATGCCATCGTAGATCTGTGGCGTTGGAGGTACTTAAGAGTCATCTGACCAAAATGGTCAGTGACTGAATATCCTATGAGTACATGAGGATCAGGCCTAGAGAGATGGCACTGGAAGCCATCAGCATGTGGCTGGTAGTAAGAACTGCAAGATAAGATCATTGTAGGAGTTCAAGAGCAGTAATGATGGATGAACTTCAAGGAGTAGGCAAGGAGTTCCCAAAAGAAGAGAAGAAAGGCTCAGAAAAGCCATGGGAGAGGCAGTCCTATGAAAAGAAAGGGAATAGGATGTATCAAAGAGAAGGGACTGAATGAGTATCCCCAAATTCAAATGCTGGAGTCCTAAGACCCACCCCCATGTCATATTTGGAGGAGATCTTTGGGAGATAATTAAATTTAGATAAGGTCATGAGGATCCCATGGGATTATGATAAGAAGAGACCCGAGAGCTTTCTTTCTTTCCCTCTTCTCTCTCTCTCTCTCTCTCTCTCTCTCTCTCTCTCTCTCACACACACACACACACACACACACACACACACACACACACACCTGCATGCATACAGTAAGAAGACTGTTGTCTGCAGGCCAAGAACAGAGCTCTCACCAAGAATCAAATAGCCTGACACCCAGATCATGAAACTTCTCAGCCTTTGTCACAATAAGAAATAAAATTCTATGCCTTAAGCTACCCAATCTATGGCATTTTAAAATATAAATCCTAGTAGACACAGAGTGCTAAAGACAGGAAGATATCCAGCAAGATGAGGCCTGGACACAGTGTAGAGATCATGTGTGACTTTGTGGGAGGGCAGTTGGAGTGAGTTGGCAAAAGCAGGACCTAATTCCATGAACAAAGTGGTAACAAGTTTTCTGGAAAGTGGATAAGTAGGGAAGGAAGGAGATGACAAAGAGATAGAGAGAGGACAACCTAAAATAAACATTATTGCTTAGGATGTTATCTTGTTTAAAGTCTGAGAGGAAGTTTCCAGTACAGAAAGAAAAGTAAAAAGTGTTAGGGAAAGAGAATGGCTGGATAGAAAAGCTGTCCTTGTATGGGGAAAAGGGAGGATGACTGTGAATGTGGAAAACTGTGTAAGGGGGAGGGGCAAGGAAGTTGGCATTCATGTCGGATGAACGAGTATTTCTCTATAAAGTAGAGGGCAGTGTCGTCTGCTGAGAGTGAAACACAGGGAAAGGGTTGAGTAGTGGTTTTATGCAAGTAAAGAAAGTTAGAATAGGGTTGCTGGCTCTGGAAGATGACCCTCCACCTCTGCCATTAAAGTGTAAACACGATTGCTTCATTCAGGCAACAAGGGGCAAGCTAAGTTTGGAGAATTTGAATTCGTAATGACCTGGTTTTCTCTAGCAGCCTTTGGCTATACAGGTGGAGAAAATGGGTTTTTGTATTGATCCTGGATGGGCATACTGCAGGACAGGTGGGGAAGAAAGATGAGTGTATAAGAAATTGAGGGCTCTGGTTAGAAAACAGTCCAACAAGGGCATTCTATCTAGGGGGAAAATATATAACAGACAGGGTGCAGTTGATGTGCTGGGCACATTGAGAAGTGGTGTTGTGTTGAGGGATAGAGGTAGAAAAAGAGAGTTGAGGGAGCCAGGGATGGATGTGTGGAGGACAGTCCATCTGTCCTGGTGCGTGGAGTGCTACCATTTAAGCTGAAGTGGAGCAAAGATTCGGGTCTTGGCTCTAGATGTGAAACGCTGAGATAAAATAGAAGTGGTAGAGCAAGAAATGGGGAGGTCGACCAAGAGTGATAAGGGCCACCGGAGGTGTCCTTGGACACGAGGATCTCCAAGAACAACACTGTAACACTGAGTGAAGAGGAAGAGCCATAGACTGGAGTCCAAGTGGTCAGTGACTGAGAGGGCAGGGCCAGGAGGTGGGCCCTTTAAATTCACTTGTCAAGCAGCAGAGATTGTCAACTGGATGATAGGGCATCAAAGGAACAGGTGTTTTTACCCCAAAGCTGAGGAGTAAAGGGATCAGGAGAATAGTCTGGGGAAGAGCAACCCATAGAATAGAGGTCTACAGAGGAATCAAGGGCCCCAGGGAGAACCCCTGGAGTGGTTTAGGACCCAATGGGATTTCTAGAGTAGAAGAAAGGTTCCAGAGTATTAAATGGAATAAGAGTAGGTGGGATGCATGATCTATTGAGGGGATCCAGGAGGAGAAAAAAGGCAAAATCTTCAGGGAATAAAGGATCCCAGGCTGGTTGGGAGAAGAGTTGCCTTTTTATGGGCTCAAAAGCTTTCCGGGGATGAGAGACAGGATTGGGAGATACTTAAAAACCTTGACTCTGGCACAAGCCAGTTAGTTCTGGATGTCACTGAAAGCCCTAGGGTTGGATTATTTAGTTTCAAACGGGGCAAGGGCCTCCCCAGATGCTCACAACAATGACAAGAACTCCCAGGCTACAGAGAGTCAGTGAAGGTACTAACTCTTCTCACCTGGTCATGGGTTTGAAATGCTCTTCTACATATATCCTCTTGCATGAGGCTCACCACAACCTGGTAGCTTAAGCCATTCAGGGATAAAGACCATCATGCTGTGAGGCTTCAAGCACAGTTAATGCCCAAGGGCAGAAGAGGAAAGTTTAGAGCCTACGACATAGAGCTGGGCATATCCGGAGTTTTGCTGAGATTTCACCATTAATTCATTCATCCTAGACATCTCTGCATGGCATGCAGGACAAATATGAAGGTAGGGTTCAAGCTGTCTTTAAAACTCAACTCCACTATTTACTGTGAGCAAATTCTTGACTCTTTCAGGCTATTTTCTCACGGGTATAAGATGAACACATTTCTAGGGATAAAATAATATATTTATGATTTCTAGCACACTCTAAGAAGAATTCTCCTAAAGAACTCTCTTCCCGCATGCCCTTCCCTTGCTATCCAGACACAACTTGTCTATGATGCCTGGAGCAGCCATTTGAATCTTTGAATCCCAGCCTGGATTATTCCCCAAGGGTCTCAGTTCACACCTCTGACTGCCTGTAAGGTGGAATGAGAGGAAATGTTTTCAGCTGATGCCTCTAACCAAACTATTTCTACCCTTTGTGTTTCCTGTTCATTGGCCTCTCCCTTAGGCATGGGGAGATCCATGCAGGGTTTAATGAATGATCGAACTTTACAGGGTTTAGATCACACTATAAATAGGACCTCCATTTCAGTGGTGGATTTATAAACTGCGGGTAATAGGCTACAAGAAGATGGACTAACCACAGGATTTGTCTAAAACCCCAAGTGAGTGACTGGATAAAAATAGCCACCAAAGGAACCTGTTTGGCCCAGGCAACAGTAATCAGAGTGTTGGAGCCTTATCTAGCATTGCCCTGGGGGATTGGGGATGGGCAGGAGCCCATGTGTGTGGAGCCTTTTAGGAACAGGAAGTGATCTGAAGCTACGGGTGGGAATGGCATTCCCTAGCAGTCAGCTTTCCTGGTTGTGGGCAGGCAAAGAAATAAGGGGTTTTCCTTCCTTGGAGGCTATTGACCTACTACGACCTCCAAAATGGAAAGTTCACCAAGGTCAAATGTGGCTGAACATAGAAACAAGCTCTGAATTTTAAAAAAAGGATCTTTGGGAAGAAAATAAATCTTATTCACTGAGTTTATTTAAGTTCCAGAAGCAGGGCTCCTGGATTTGGGAGGGTATTCAGGGAGGCCCCCACCCCAGGTCTCATTCTCTAATATGGAGAGGCCCTAGGGAGTTGTTATCACCTCCCCAGACGTCCCAGTCTGGACATGGAAACAAAAGGTGATTTACTCCATTCCTAATTCTATAACAAAATACCTTAGGCCAGATTATTTATAAATAATAGGGATTTATTTCTTGTGATTCCGAAGGCTGGAAAATCCAAGTTCAAGGCACTGGCAGGTTTAGTGTTTAGTGAGAGCTGGCTCTCCATATGTCCAGATGGATCCTTATTACTGCTTGGTCCTGAGCAGATGAATGCTGTGTCCTCACATGGTGGAATGGTGGACGCTGCAGGAGGCTTTTTGAAGTCTCTTTTATGAGGCCATTAATCCGATTCAAGAGATAAAGCCCTCAGGACCTACTCACCTTCCAGAAGACCTGCCTTCTATTATCATCACTTTGGTGACAGCTTTTAAACATAAAAGTTTTGGAGGGATACATACATTCAAAGGGAGGTTTGGGAAAAGGCAATATGGGTCACATCCCTGCCTCAGGAGGTGTCCACAGCCAGCCAAATCACACTTTGGGCTTCTGTTAAGGACAGGGAGGATGAGAGATGATGGCTCAGACCCTGAGAAACCAACTAGAGCTTTGTCCACTCGGGCAGGAACAAAGAGGGGAATACTATTAGGTCGTGGAACCTAGGACCTTAGACAAACTCCCAGGGATATAGGCTGAAACAGGCCACCCTGCTCTGCCAGGGCAGGATTTATAGATGGCCACATGAAAATGGATGTCCCAGATATTTCTCCTACCCAGCCTGCCCAGTACTTCATGGCTTTGAGAAATACAGCCCTTTGGAATTAGGTATAATAGAACCAAAAGGCATTTTAGGAATGGTAACTCCATCCAGGATGTATAAGTTGACCAGTAGTCTCTTTGTGGAAGAAGTAGAACCCAAGGTGGCATGGGTTTGAAGATTGTAGTGGGATGGGGCTATTAGTGACAGTACCTGATTTATCATGGGTGCCCCATGAAGGCTGGTGGAATAGGCATTGCAATTTGTGTAATGAAAGGTTTTCTATTTTTCTTTTTTTCTCATTTTTCTATTCTTGCTCTGTACACATGAAATATTTAACTTGGATCCCTGGTCTAAAATTAAAAGCTCAGGTTAGAACAAATGTGCGGAAATGAATCACATGCACTCAAGTAGTTCTGGCTTAAAATTGTTGACCACAGAAAGATATCACCACTCCTGGCATAGCTCAAGGTCACAATGAATCATTTTACTTTGTTTCAATCCCATTGATGGTGGCCCTTGATTCTAATGAAAGGACTCTCCTGGTATTTCCCCTTCTTTCTAGCTTTGTATTCCTCCTTGGTAACTCATATCCATGGACTCCAAAATTTTGGTGGCACCAAAGGGTTGTCTTTCTCACCTAAAACCACAAGGAATTGTTTGAATATTTATCCCTGAAAACCGATGCTGAAATTTATTGCCATTGGAACAGTATTAGAAGGTGAGAGTTTTGTGAGGTGATTTGGCCATATGGGTTCTATCCTCATGGGTGGAATTAATACCATCAAAAGTGAGTTCATCCCCCTTTTGCCTCTTTGCCCTTTGGTCTTCTTTTTTTTTTATTAATAGTTTTATAGTTGTAGATGGACACAATATTTTTATTTATTTATTTATATTTATGTGGTGCTGAGGATCAAACCCAGTGCCTCATGCATGTGAGGCAAGCACTTTATCACTGAGCTACAACCCCAGCCCTGCCCTTTGGTCTTCTGTCATATGAGAATGTAGCAAAAAGGCCTTTGCCAGATGCCAGCACCTTGATCTTGGACTTCCCAACCTCCAGAACTGTGAGAAATAATTTTTTTTCATTATAAATTTTCCTAGTCTCAGGCATTTTGTTATAGCAGCACAAATAGATTGAGACATCACTCGTGACTTTTACTCAAATCAAGTATTTGGGAAAAATCTTGGACAGAGAGAAGTAGGTTGTGAGGAGGAGAACTTGAGGCATTGGCTAGAGACCCATGTCACATTCAATAGATCATCTCTACTTTCTTTGGTGGTAGGAGTTGGGTCAGTGTGAGGGCCTGTCCGAGTCACATTGGACAACTTGGGTGAGTTATATTTAGTGGTGAGAGAGGAAGAATTTCCAAAGATAGAATTCACGCCCAAGATCTGCAGTGCAAGTTCAAATTTAGGAGCTGCTGGCAAGATGGGCTTGGGGTTCTAAGCCAGAACAAACAAGTCCACAGGCCACACAGGAGGAGGACTGGGTGGCAACAGGTCCCACAAAATGCAGTGCACATGAAATGACCTCCATGGGGTCTGCATTCTGTCCTCATTTTTCTTCCAAGTATTCACAGCAGGAAAGACCCTCTTCTTTTCCTATTTTATATATTTTTTTCTCCCCAACTTCTGACCTCTCTTTCCCTCTCCCTTCCTCTGGTGACTCTGATAATCTTTCCCATCCTCTTCATTGCTAATAGCAAGCACTGGTCATTAGTGAGGGGGGTGGACAGAAATTTTGTTTGGAACCTGTTACATGTAGGCAAAGCAAGTAGCTTTTATGGAGTGTGGCTTTCAAATCTTAAAAGGCTGTGCATTCCTCAAACTTAACCCTAACCCGGATGGCATACTGTCTGCAATTTCTCGATAAGAACAAAATATTTCTGCAGCAAGCCCATGCGAATGCACAGACTTGAGACCTGGAAAGGCAGGGCCTTCTGTGGGAGCAGAGGTGAGCTGAAACCTAGGTATCAACCTTGGTTAGTCAAATGTTTACTGGGATGGGTCGGAAGCCTTGTGGTCAGGTGTTCTCTGTCCCTTTCCATCCGGCTTCCTCCTTAGAGGCTGTGACAAGTTCATCCATAGACAATAATGATTCTTGAGACTTGCTCCTAGGGACCTTGGCATCTCAACAGATCAGGGCATAGCAGATACTGTCATGCAGGGCTTTTAGGGCATCAAAGAGGTGTGAAAAGAATTTTTGGTGCTATTGTTTTGCAAGGTCCAGCAAGAGATGCCCTGACTACTTTGTTTAGGTTCTTTTTTTTAATTCTTAATTTGTTGTTTTGAGTTATACATGACAGTAGAATCAATTTTGATATATTTATAAAACATGCAATATTCTAATCCCAGTCTTGTGGATGTACATAATGTTGAGATTCTTTTGGCATTTTAGAATGGACTGGAAGGTAAATCTTAGCAGAACTGTTTGCTTATTTATTTATTTATTTATTTTGTGTATGTGCATGTAATAGACTTATTTTTTAGAGCAGTTTCAGGTTTACAACAAAATTGAGTTGGAAGGTACAGAGATTTTCCACATACTCCTGCCCCAACATACTCATTCCTCCACCACTATCAAAATCACACACCAGAGGTATATTTGCTACAACTGATGAATCTACATTGACACATCATTGTTATCTGAAATCTCTAGTTTGTATTAGAGTTCACTCTCGGAGTTGCACATTCTATGGGTTTGGACAAACATAACGACATGTGCCCATCATCATAGTATTCATAAAGAATAGTTTCACTGCCCTAAAAACCCTCTGTGTTTCACCTATTTATCCTTCCTTCCTTTCCCCTTACCTGGCATTCACTGATTTTTTTTTTTTTAATTTGGTACTGGGGACTTAACCCATGGGCACTTAACCACTAAGCCACATCTTCAGCCCATTTTTATTTTTCATTCTGAGACAGAGTTTTGCTAAGTTGCTTAGGGCCTTGCTCAGTTATGAGGCTGGCTTTGAACTTGTGATTCTTCTGCTTCAGCCTCCTGAGTCACTGGGATTACAGGCAAGCGCTACCCATTCTTTTATTATCTCCATAATTTTATCTTTTCCAGAATATCATATAGTTGGAATTCTACAGTATGTAGCATTTTTGTGTTGGTGTTTTTTAATTACTCAAATGCATTTCAGACCACTCCTTTTCTTTTCAAATCTTAATAACTTATTTCTTTTTGGTAAATGGCCTAAATACACTGATTAAATAACAGAGATTGTTGAAGTGAATAAAAAACAAGACCCAACTGTATGCTGCGCATAAGAAACCCATTTAAAGTAAAAAGTTATAAGTAAAAGGATAGAGTAATGTATATCATGATAACACCAAGAAGGTGAGAGTAACTATATTAATTTCAGACAGAGAAAACTTCAGAGCAAGGAAAATTATCAGGAATAAAGAGGGGCACTATAAATTATCCAAGAAGATATAACAATCTCTAATATGTATAGCAGAGCATCAAAATATATGAGGCCTTGATGTTAAACATATAGTGGACTGATGTCTACCACATTGCTACTGTTTTCTATTAATAGCTCTTATTCTTCATATCTATCTTTGTCTTCTACTTTTTATTACTTTTATTTTTTTAACATTTTACATTATTCTATTTTTTTCTCCTTTCTTAAGATATCAGTTATACTTCTTTTTTCAAAAGATTTTTACTGGTTACCCTAGAGTTTTCAACTCTGTATACTTTTACAACTAATACAAATTTATATACACAAGCATTATATATGTATGCACACTTAATTGAATACACTGTTGCTATTATTATTGAAAACTGCTCTCTGTTAAACCAGTTAGGAAAAATAAAAATTTTGTTTCACCTTTACTTATTCCTTCTTTGAAGAAATTGAATGAAGAGTCTAAAATTTTCCTTCAAATATATACTAAACTCTGATGATTTTAAAGTCAAGCAAGTTCTATAAGGCATTCAACAATTTCCATTATAAGCCAGTTATTTCAAGTAATAAAAACTAGGGTATACTCCCCAATTAATTTTATGATGATGAAACAAAAAAAGAAAATTCTAATCTTACCCATGAACTTATTTAGAGAACCTTAAACAAGAACTTACCAAGACAAATACAGGGAAATATCATCATGATCAAGTTGATTTTATTCCAGAAATACAAGGTTAACATTTAAAAATCCATTAGCAAATTAAAGGACAAAGATCATGTGATAAACTCAATGTATGCATAAAAAGTGTTTGATAAAATTACATATCTATTCATAATGAAAAGCTCTTAGAAAGCTAGGAATATAACAAACTTCCTTAACTTGATAAAATCACCTATAAAACGGAAACACAAAGATGTCATAACTCTCCCTTCCTATTCACTACTGTTCTGAAAGTCTTAGTAAAGCAACTCAAGAATAAGAAATAAAACGGTATGACAACTGGAATGAAAAACTACAGAACCTCGTATATAACATTGTCTATTTGTGCCGCAGTCTGGCTGGGCACAAAATCACGAGCCACTCACAGCCTTGTAGATTCAAACAGCAATTCTTTATTCCCGAACTCACACAGGCCCTCCACAAACACATTCTTGGGAAATCCATGTTCTCTGCCCAAATACTCTCTCTAAAATCCCAGGAGAACTCAACGGGAACTACAGGAGCGGCACACCTGAGGCAGCAGGATACGCCCTATTCCCAGCAGGGTACACCTTAAACCTGGAACCGCCCTAAACCCAAGGAGAGCCCTAAACCCTGATCCGCCCTAAACCCGGATCTGCCCTGGTCCTTGAGCAAGGTCACCTTACATGCAATGTCACTGCAAAATGTCCAAGGCAAGTCCATTTTATCACGAGTCCTTCCTCTAAGCAACATGGGGTACGCTGGCAAGGAAATTGTCATACCTACTTGGCTAATGGCTCTCAGCATATTTGAAAAATAAAAGGATATTGAGGTAACAGATTATTAAAAATATTAAAAGTATTTGGAAAAATTCTGGATATGAAGTTAAAATACCAAAGATAGTATTTATTAAAGCAACAATAATCAAAGTATCACATGTTCTAGGAATGAATCTAGTAATGTGCAAATGCTTCAGAGAGAAAATATAAAAACATCACTGAAATACAATAAATAAAATTCAGATAAAGGGAGAGTATATTATTCTTGTGGATAGAAAAAAAAATACGGTCATGAAGACAAAAACTCTCCACAAATTCATCTATAGATTCAGTGCTGTTGTAATCTGTGGGATTTGAAAAGATGATTCTTAAATTTACATGTAAAATCAAAGGGCCAAATAAACTAGATACCACTGAGGAAGAACAGGGTGGAAAGAGTTGTTACACTAAATATCATGATGTATTCTAGTGCTGGGGTAGTGAAGGCAGGATGATACTGGCTTGAAGATAGACAAGCCAATGGAAAACAGAGAACCGAGAAGCAGACCCACGGGAATACAGTCTCATTTATACCTCAGCAAGCCCTGCAGAAGAAAGGGGAAAGTTTCAATCACCAAATACTCCATTTCCATGCAGAAAATATAAATAGAGTGAACAATAACAAACTACAAACTTCTTCGCAACAAAGAAAATAATCAAGAGAGTGAAAAGAGAGACTCCAGAATGGGAGAAAATCTTTGCCACCTGCACTTCACAGAGAGCATTAATCTCCAGGATATATAGAACTCAAAAAATTAAACACCAAAAACCAAAAGCAAATCAATCAATCAATAAATGGGCAAAGGAATCGAATAGGAACTTCATGGAAGGAGAAATATGAATGGTCAAAAATATATGAAAAAATGTTTAACATCTCTAGCAATTAGAGAAATATGAATTTAAAATACACTGACATTTCATGTCACTCCAGTCAGAATGGCAATTGTCAAGAATACAAGCAACAATAAATGTTGGTGAGGACTGCAAATGATGCAACCACTCTAGAAGGCAGTATAGAGATTCCTCAAAAAACTAGGAATGGAACCACTATTTGACCCAGTTGTGCCATTCTTCAGTGTATATCCAAAGGGGTTAAAGATCAGCATACTACAGAGATGCAACCACATCAATGTTCATAGCAGCACAATTCACAATAGCCAAGTTATGGAACAGACCTAGGTACCCTTCAAGATGAATGGATAAAAAAATGTAGTATATATACACAATGTAATATTACTCAGCCATAAAAAAGAATGACTGTATGACTTTTGCTGATAAATGGATGGATCTGGAGTCTATCATGCTAAGTAAAATAAGCCAATCCCATAAAACCAAAGGTCAAATTTTCTCTCTGATATGTGGATGCTAAGGAAGCGTGTGTGGAATAGAAGCTCAGTGGATTAGACAAAGGGAAATGAAGGGAAGGGAGAAGGATGAGTATAGGAAAGACAATGGAATGAATTGGATGTAACTTTCCAATGTTCATATATGAATACATGGCCAGTGAAACTCCACATGATGTACAACCATAAGAATGGAATCCTAATTAGAATAAGTTACACTCCATGTATGTATAATTTGTCAAAATATACTCTACTGTTATATCTAAAAAAAATTTAAAAAGAAAATATAAATAGGATTTGTATTCCACACGTACACAAAAATCAGTTTCAAGTAGAATAAAAGTTTAGATGTGAACTTAGGTATAAGATAAACTACAACTTATATTTATCAAATACTGGGTAGATAAAAGGATGTAAGGAGATTAGATGGCAGCATCAACTAAATAGACATAGTTCAAAGTTGATATGCCAAGAATAAAAAAAGCGTATTTAGATGAATAGTTTAGCACCAAAACAAAGACAAAAATTTATAGAAAACTGTTATATTTTACCTCCTAAGGAGTGATATTAAAGTTCAGGTTAGGAAACTGAGTTCTTCTCTACTCTTATAAAAATACATGTATAAAGTTACTTAAAAACAAAAAAAATTAAAATTTTCATTTTAAAAAAAAGGTTAAAAATAGGTAACAAATACATGTGAATATATCTATAAAACCTTACCAAAGAATGTAAAAGAAAAATTTAATAAGGGGAATACTGGGGAAGAATATTGGCCAAATTATATTGTCATATTGTGTGCATGTCTAGATATGTAACAACAAATGCCACCATTCTGTACTACTCTATTGCATCAATAAAAAGTGTGGGAAAACAGTTTAGTAAATAAAGGGCTATATTATGTTTATGCTATGGAAAGATAATATCATAAGGATACCAGTTCTACCCAAATTAATCCCTAAATTCAACATTTTTCTAATAATTTTTCTTGAGATCTTGATAAAATATCTAATGGTTCTTTAGAAGAATATCAAGAATAATCAAGAAAAGATTAAGCGCTATGAAGATTTCATTTATCTTGCAAATTAAGATAAATTATAAAAGGTCAATAATTTAAATATTTTGTTCCTGGCAGAATGATAGATAGATCAATGTAATGAAATAAAATGATCAAATGAGCTCATTGAAAGCATAAACTGATACCTAGAGTTGTAAGGGAAACACATAGTTTGAGAACCTGGGTTTATTTGGAAACAATATTAAAGTTTCACCTTATGCAATATGTGATTAAGTAAAAGGAAAATTCTGAAATACTTTGTAGAGTATAATTTAATTTTAATAAAAATAGCTAAAGTTAAATTTGTACACACACATACACACACACACACACACACACACACACAAGACACTAAGAATTAAGAATAAAGGCAACTAGTAACACTGGTTATCTGTGAGTAGTTGGTCATAGATGATTTTTACTTTCTACTCTTTGTTTATCAGTATTTTCTAATTTTTTAATGAAGAATATTGTGTTTTAAAAAATTCATTAGTTATTTCAGGAAACAGAATGTAGACCTAAACATTTCTGTCATTTATATTGAGAGATTTTTTTAAATTCCAAATTTCTAGAATTCTATAACAACTGAATTTCTTTTCCATGTACATAAAACATTGAACAAGAAATTGTAGTCATCAAATTTATTGAACTACTGTTTTCAGAATATTTGAACTGCATTATTATAAACAGTTAAGAACAAAAACATCTATGATTTCCATGCAAAACAATAATAGTTTATGCTTCAGTTATACAGAGGCCAATTTATTCAAAATAGCCTATTCCCCAACTACATCAGGACAACCAGAATTACTACCTCCAGCTACACACATGCTTTCTTTCTATCACTTTTTCTAAATTGCTGCAAGTTTTTAACAGAGTCATTCTTTTTAGCTGAAATTTTCCATGCTTGGTCCTCTACCAAAGGTGATTTCATTTGGGAAAGATTAAAAAAATGTATAGTCCAAAGTGTTCAGTCATTTTTGCAGTTATATAAGGATAAAGAAAAACACTCTCTGTTTGAAAACCAATTTAAATTGCTTTTCTTCTAAGTGGCTCATTTGGGGAGGTTTAATAGTTGCCTCCCACCAGTCCCCCAAACAGCAGTTTTATCTTTAGAAATAGCCTGTTGTTGATCTTAACACTCTGCTTTCTTTATTCCTTTATTCCTTCGTTTTTTGCAGTTTTTATAAAAGGGAGGCTGTGCAGTGGTGGGCAGTGTAAGAAAGTGGGTCTGAGTTGGAGTGGTAAAGTGTACTGACTATTTGACTCTGCTTACCACTCACACGCTGGTGTGTGGTCTGTAGAAGGAAAATGGCACCCAGCCCTGCCAGTGATGAGCATCATGGGAGATCCCTAGAAGAAAGCTTGCTGGAGGTGGCCCAGCTCTGTAAGGCAAACCATCTGAAAGGTATTTCAACATCTGTCTGATTGCTGGCATACACTGAAAAGCCTGTGTTAGCAACATTTGTCTCACATTAAGAAAAACGACAAAGACAAACCAGTAAAATGAACTCCTCAGTAACGTAGTACAGTGAGCCTTACACTAGAGATTGCTCTTAATAGGTGATTTTCCAACTTCTTGGACCAAAGTTCACTTTGTCAGAATGATAGTTCTGGTGCTGCTGTCCACAATCACATGGGCTGTGCCCTGTACAATTCCAAGTGGTACATTTCAGAGACCCTTTGGACAATCTACTTTTCCCACCCACGTACCAGTGGAGAAGAGAACTGACAGAGAATTGGAAAGCAAAGAAAATGAAGTTGCGATTTGAGCTTATTTAAGACTTTACATTATGAAATGATACTCCAGGCACTAAAAAAATAACCCTGTATTTTATTGCACATACCTTAAGATTTTGTTGCAAATTATTCTAATACTACACATTCAGGGTAAGTACATCTATTAAAGGGATACTGAGAAAGCAAATTAAGGGGGAATTACGAAGACTTCTGTGTTAGCAACAAGAAAATGCATACAGTGGGTGGAGTAGCTTAATGGCAAAGCAGCTGCCTAGCATGCATGAGGTCCTGGGTTCAATCTCCCACACCACAAAAACCTAAACAAAAATGCAATATATCCTAATATCTGATAGTTGGAAACAGTAGGCCAAAATCACCACTAATGAAAATATGTGTCACTATTTACTGTGGGACTAACCAAGCAACCCACAGAAACAGGTAATTAAATAAACCCGGAAAAAAATAAAAATACTGGGCAAGAATTTCCTTAATTTAAGCAATTTCCTTAATATAATCAACTCAAGACAATAATAAAAATTAGACATTTACATAATGCCTACTGGAAGCTGGGCACTAGTCTCAATGTTTGGCATATATCAAGTTGCTTAAGCCTGACAAAACCCTATGAGGTAGATATCATTTTATGTTTTATAGATGAAGACCGAGACAGAACACAACAGTAGCATTATTGGCTTTAATCGTGCCTTTTGCACCCATTCTAAATACTGGGCTGGTCTTGTGACTGGCTTTGGCCAACAGAATACTCAGGGAGTAAAAACAAGCTTGAGCTGGCCTATTGGAAGATGAAAGAGGGGAAGAACTGAGACATCCCAGTCAAGAGGCAGTCGAGCCAACTCTGAAGCAGAACCACCTCATTCATAATCACTCTTAACACCGAAGATGCCCAGAACAAAGGATGCCTCTGATGCCACCAAGTGGGAGGAACTCTGCAATTATCAAAGTGTCAGCCACATTTCAGAGAAAAAAAACACCGAATTTGGATCTTTAGAACATTCTAACAACACACTGGAATGCTGGGTCAATAATTGACCCATATTCATAAATAAATGTGACTGGAACTATGCCTCAGATGTTTATAACAACTGAAGAAGTGACTTGCCTTTTATGATGTTGAAGCCCAAGAGGCAAAGGCCACCAGGAACGCAGTGTGGTCAAAGTGAGTTTTGCTTCACTTATTGCTGCAAGGGGTGTGCTTAAAAGGAATCCATGAGACATCCTGTTGGGAGGCTTTATTATGGCCTCTAGGCTTTTACTGAATAATTCTTAGGGACATTGAGGGGAAAGGGAAGTTAGAATTGGGCGTGTTAGAAAGTGAAGACCAATTCAAGGCCAGTTCTGTCAGATAGTGTAGGCCATTTTAGTGCCTGGGGGTGTCTTAGTAATTTTTATCTAGTAGATGGGAGGATTGAAGCCAAGCTAGAGAGTTTTCATTGGTTAAAATAAATAAATAAATAGATAAACCAGCAGTTACTCCTATAACAAGAAAAGAAAAAATAAGATATTTATTTTTGTGGTTGAAGAATGGCCTTGTCTCTGCCATGTTTTGGGCATGGTCTCAGAGAAGCCTTGTCCAATTATTGTTTATATTCTGTGAAAGTTGTTTATGTTCAACTGGGAACACTTTGCTTTAGCCTAGCTGTTAGCTGCCATCTGTCAAAGCCATTTTTTATTTTCTCAGAATCACTTTGAGACCCATTGGGAGGATCTGATAAAATCAGAAAGTTCTGTGAGACGTTTGTGATAAAATCAGGAAGTGCCCTGAAAGCAGTGCATTCTGGGGCATGTGGTTATATGGAGGTGTTGCCTCCAAGGTCGAGAGGACCAGATGGGGATAGGAGGATGAGCAACTGCGGGAGGAAAAGCAGATGAAGGGGAAGCTTCTGGGAATGGGGAACTTGACCAGGAGCCAACACTCCATTACCCCAGCTGTGTTGTAAGTAATGGCCCCAACTACCCAAGAAGTGAGGGGTAGGACACATAGGGACCTGTGTGTGTACACATAGAGTCAAGCCAGTGGGGGGGGGCAGGGGGAATGGCATCCTGGGAAAAGTAGATCTGAAACATGAAAGGGAGAGGGTACAGAGGAGAACCCAGGGTCTGAAAATGGTCACCATCAGTATCCCAGAGAAATTTCCAGAAACCTCATGGCATTCTTTTTATATTTTTTAAATTTTTTTTAATATTGTTTTTAGTTGTAGATGGACACAGTACTTCTATTTTATTTATTTAGGTGGTGCTAAGGATCGAACCCAGTACCTCACACATGCCAGGCAAGCATTCTACCACTGAGCCACAACCCCAGCTCCCTCATGGCATTCTTTGAAGCATATAAAAGAAGAGGCTTTAATTATAAAGGGACAAAATCACATGGAGATTTATAAGCAATTATTCAAAGACACATGGATGAGAAAAGTGGAAGTGGGCAAGATTGGGATGTATTTAAAGAAATCGTTCTACAAATGTTGAACTTAAAATCAGGTTTGAAGGTAGTAAGAAACTGATTTGATGATGCAGGAACATGACTAAGTAACACAGTATGCAAATCTGAGAATGCAGGAAAAAGACAAGTAAGTGAAAATGCTGAGAGAGAATATGCTAGAAACAGAAAGTGGAGAAGAGAAAACCCAAACACTGAAATCCTCAAGGAAAGACACAAATGAATGGAACTAAATTCAATATGTCACATTTCCTCAACCCCCATTTTGATCTTTCTGAAATTAAAATGCTTTTTAAAATTTTTGGTATTTGGGATTGACCCCAGGAACACTTTACATCTAAACTGCATCCTCAACCCCTTTCTTTTATTAATTTTTTTTTTTATTTTGAGATAAGTTTTTAACTAAGTTGCTTAGGGAATTGCTAAATTGCTGAGGCTGGCTTGGAATTTGTAATCCTGCCTCAGCCTCCAGAGCCGCAGGGATTACAGGTATGTGCCACCACACCCAGCTTTAAAAATGCATTTTATATCTTAACATTTGCCTATCATTCTCCCACCCAAAGTAATCAGTGGTGTGCTTTTATAACTGATGCCATATTAATACCAAGAAAATATGTTAATGGGGGGGGGATTCCTTAGCTAAAGAAAGATCCAAATTATTGGATCTTGAAAAAGTTCACTTGAATTCTAAGACATGTTAATGGAAAATACTCCAAAGTAAGGGCTTCATGGAAAAAACAACAAAACAAAATAATAATAATTTTTTTAAAAAAGCTTTTAACTCATGGAGAAAAATATCCTACAAGTCTCCAGATCTAAATATCAGATCACACAACAAAGAAAAAATACTAAGCTGCCTCTGAGTGTTCTCCAGGATCAAGGGTTGGAAGGTCTCAGAGGTTGAAAGCTGGGGCCCAGGAATTTCATACCCAGCCAAGTTGTTCATTTTTGATAGCTATATAGGGACATTGCCAGGATGTACAAGGTCTATCAGTCAGGGGTCTCTAGCAAACAGAGCCAGCAGGAGACAGAGAGAGAAAGAGACAGATATACGTAAAGGCAGATGGAAAAAAAAAAAAAATATATATATATATATATATATATATATATAGAGAGAGAGAGAGAGAGAGAGAGAGAGAGAGAGAAATTTTAAGCACTTGGTTCATGTGACTGTAGAGACTGACAAGTCTGAAATCAGTCAGCAAACTGGGAGTCAGACAGGATTTCTGTTACGGATTTGAGGAAGAATTCCTTCTTGCTTGTAAGGCCTTCAACTGATTAGATAAAGCCCATCAACATTCTGGAGGGTAATCTGCTTTACTTAAAATCAATGGATTGTAAATATTAGTCACATCCACAAAATACCTTGACAGCAATATCTAGACTAGTTTTTGACCAAACAACTAGACACCATAACCTAGCCAAGTTGACCCCAAATTAATCAGCACACAAGGATTCATAAAATGTCAGTCTTCTTTAGAACAAATTTCTTGAAGACATTTTCTAAATACAAATATAAAATGGGGAAAATCATGGCAGAAAGAATACTATAGAAACCAGTTAAAGTCTGGAAACTACTTCTGCTTTCAAAATGGAATGAAAAAAAAAACATAGATATTCTTAAAAATGTAAGAACTCTAATATTAAAATTAGGGACTACGGTTATAGCTCAGCAGCAGAGTGCTTGCCTTGCACATGTGAGGCACTGGGTTCAATCCTCAGCACCACATAAAAATAAATAACATAAAGATATTGTGCCCATATTTTAAAAAATCTTTAAAAAATTAGTGTAGTGACTATAATCTAGAAAAATTCAACTTATATTAACAAAGAAAGTAGAGTATCAAATGTAATGTATGTCAAGATCATTGTAATGTTTTGAGCAACTAATAAAAAAATTTAAAAAACAACAACAACAACAAAAAAGAAAGTAGAGGAAAAAGAAAATGAAGGCTTTATCTAAGGTTGTGGACATAGAAAGGTACTAATCTGTGTGCTCTGAGATTTGGGTGATTTCAATAATGATTTCAAAACACTAAATTAACAACTAGCAGAATTTTGGGGTTTTTTTTAGGGGTACCAGGGATTGAACTCAAGGGTACTCGATCACTGAGCTACATCCCCAGCCCTATTTTGTATTTATATTTAGATACAGGGTCTCACTGAGTTACTTAGTGCCTCACTTTTGTTGAGGCTAGCCTTGAACTCACCATCCTCCTGCCTTAGTCTTCCTTCCAAACTGCTGGGATTACAGGTGTTCGCCACCATGCCCGGCAAATTTTTTAAAGTTATATATTATCTCACAAAACAATGAAAGAACTATAATCTCACTTTAGTAGCTTGTGGATACCTGGTAAAGTAGCTATTATTTGAATCTAATGTCCTGCATCAGTAATTCACACCTGGTAACATCTAACTCTTGGTTCTCAACCCTGTCTGTACATAGAATCACCAGAACAGATTGTGAACAGCCTGATTCCTGGGTTGTGCTCTAGACAAATTGCATCAGAATCTCTTGGGACATGGATCAGTCACCAGTAGTTTCTAGAGCTACTGAGGTGATTCTAAATTAATTGCAACCAAATTTAAGATCCCCTGACCTAGGCTTTTGCCCTTCTGTATAAATCTTTGACATGATATTTACAGTTACTTGCCCCTCTAACTTTTCTTTGAGTCACCTTTTCAGTTATCCTTGGTCATGTTGGTTACAATCGATAGCTTCCTACTTAAAGTATGGGAGAAAGATGAGAAGCCCCAGAATCTCTTGGAAGCTTGTTGGGGATATACCTGTTTCACAGTCCTGCCTCCTTAAGTAGACTTCTTCCCTTTGGATCTTTCCTCTCCAATCTTCTAATAGAAAGTTCTCTGCAGAAGACAGTCTGATTATGACATTACCCCATTCAATAAGCAATCAGAAACTCCAAATATCCTATATAGTAAAATCTAAGGTGCTGAAAATGGAATTCACGGTACACCATGTCTTTATTTTGTCCCAGACTTTCTTCTCAGACTCATTTCTCACCCTCCTAACTCCAGCTACATCTGGCCATTATCCAGTCAACAAATGGGATAGGTCATTCCGCACTTCAGTTCTTAGACTAATGTTTTCTTCAGCTATGAATGCCTCTTCCCCAATTTTCCTGCCAATGATTAGGCTTTCCTCAAGGTTCAGCTAAGATACTACATTAGTCATATTTCCATGGCTGTGACAAAATGCCTGAGGTAGTCATCTTTAAAAGGAGAGAAAATGTTTTTGGCTAAGGATTTCAGGGGTTTCAGTATATGGTTGCTTGACCCCATAACTTTGGGCCTTGGTGGCACAGTACATCCTGGGGGAGCACATAGAAGAGCACCTAAAGGTGTTAGGAAGCAAAAAGGAAGAGATATGAAAGGACTGTGTTTCCAATATCCCCTTTTAAGGGCATACTCCTAATGACCCAACTCCTTTCCACTAGGTTCCACTTCCCAAAGGTCTTACCACCTCCCCAAAGCACCACAGGCCAGCAACCAAGCCTTCAGCATCTTGACTTTTGGGGGTTATTTAGGATCCATACCATAACAAATACCCCCTCTACTAGGAAGCCTTCCCTGAAATTCCAGTCAAAAGGGATTTCTTCTTGTTTTTATTTTTCAGATAGCCCTGGTTTCTTTCAATTTTGTGTTGTTAACTTGTCTGTTTTCTCTCCTGAATTGTGAATTCTTTGAGAGGAGAAACTGTGCCCTTCAGGCCCCTGATCCACCAGTGAGTGAGTATTTGGAGAGCAAATGCCTTGGGTCACATTCCAGATGCCTGCTAGCAGGGCCAACCCAGCCCACATTCCGGGGGCACTCCAGAAGGCAGGCCAGCCCGCACTGGTTTTCAACATGAGTGTGTGTTTCATTGCAAAGGGTCCCTGACCTTGGCCTCTTAAGCAACTCCTTGATATATTATGGAATTTCCATGTTCCCTTGTCATCTTCATTCTCCATTTTTCCCTGGTGGAGGCCTTGCCCTGTCCTGACACTTCCTCACTCCTTTCTGGGGGCCTGGTTTGTCCAAGTTGGACTCAAAGAATGAATCAACTTTCTTAGAATAGTAACTTGACTTTTTCTAAATCTCAGGGCAATATCAGAAGCTCAAATGAAATGTCTGAAACAATTGCCCAGGATCATTTGCTTTGAGGGAAGTAGTGTGGAATTTCCGTATCCAAGGAGGAGGAAAGCATCCGCGCCTTTGGCAGTTTTTAAAGAGAGGCTCTCTGTTGATCTCCAGGTGCACTTAAAAGACAATTAAAGAATTTAACAGCAGAGCAAAGCTGTGTGGCTGCTCAGGAATCCAACAGTCACAGATTCCTGCAGAAGCCTCTACAGCTCGGGGCATTGACAGCCAGCACACGGCCCAAGCAGTCCAACTGTGACTGCCAGGTGTCTAGTGCCCGGACTAAACACACCAGAAGGTGACTCTGGAGGTGACAAAGCCCTAGATGAAAGCTACCTATGAGCACAAGCCTCCCAACGTTTTTGCCTGTCTGCATAACCCGATTCGGATATTCTTTTCACATCATGTTCTCTCCTTCTTAAGTAATATATAGGCATTTCTATTTACTATTGTGGTATAGTGATGCTATTTTATTTGTACAAGCCCCAGCTGGAGTTCCCAAGCACTAGAAGCCAGATTCTGAGCTTGTCCTCTTGATCAAGCCCCTACCCCGTGATCCACCACTTCAGAAAAAATACATCAAGAAAAAGGAAAAGATGATATCCTGGTAATAAATAATACAACTCGGGAGAAAGGCAAAGGGAATTTGAGTATCTCAATAAAAAAGAAATCTCACGGGATAGCTGCTTCTCACACCCAATGGGAGACCAATTCAGAGAAAAAGAGAATGGAGATTCCCAGAGGGCACGTTACCAACAAAAAATAGAAATTATAGATATTTAATGTTATTGATCTTGTGGAAAATCATACTGGCTGTTGGAAGCTATGGAGAGTTAGCAAAAAGTAAGAAGGCTAAGCAATTCAAAAGTAAGGCAATTATAAACTTTGGGAAAAACAAAAAGTAAGAAAAGAAATATTATTGTAGTATGCTACAATACTCAGCTGTGAATAATATTTGTATACTAATATGAACACAGTAATATTTAACCTGAAGTAGTAATTTATATTAAGAGAATGAAAGATGGAAAACAGAAAGACAGCAGTGAAGTTATTGCAAGGTACTTTTAGATAAAGTTGAGCATCTTTCCATATTTTAATGACCCATTTTTTAAATTTCTTAACCTGTGAATTGTCTTAATTTATTATGATCAACATTTTTTTTGGTTTGTTATCCTTTCATTTCTTGATTTCTAGTAGCTCTTTCCATATTAGTATTCAGACATTTGTCTCTGAGTCATAATTGTGCGGTACTTTCTTCACTCATCTTTTGTCTTTTTATATAGTATTTTGGCCATGTAGCAATTTATATTTTAATTCATCATCATTTATCAAAGTTTTATTTTTCAACTCTGAAATTTTGCATTTTTTTTTTCCAGAAAAGCTTTCCTACTCCTAAGGTTATAAAATAACTTGTCATTTCTTCCCTTAATTCTTTTGTGGGTTCATTTTTTTAAAATTATATTATTTTTGAATGTATGATACTAGATATGAATTCTGCTTTATCTTTCTTTAAATGATTATTCAAAACACTTTCAGGAAATTAAAAAAAATCTTTATATATTTGAAATGCCATCTTTATCATTTACTGAAGTCCCATGTATATGTGGTTTTATTTCAGGTTTTATTTCAGGGCTTACATTTCTGTTCTGTTAGTCCATCTGCCAACCAATAAAATAGTAGTACATTGCTTTAATTTTTGGAACTTTGCCATACTTTTCATTCCTGGTAGAACTAGATATTTTCAAAAAATTCTTAGCTTCTTTTGCTTTATTATTTTTACAAATGAACCCCTCCCCCCCGCCTCCCCTCCCCTTCCCCCTCCCCCTTCCCTTTCACCTCCCCCTTCCCTTTCTCCTCCTCCTCCTCCTCCTCCTCCTCCTCCTCCTCCTTCTTCTTCTTCTTCTTCTCTTTCTACTGGGGATTAAACCCAGGGAGGTTTAATCACTGAGCCACATTCCTAGCCCTTTTTAAATATTTTATTTAGAGACAGGGTCTTGCTAAGTTTCTTAGGGCCTCAATAAGTTGCTATGTCTGGTTTTGGACTCATGACCCTCCTGCCTCAGCCTCCCAAGCCCCAGGATTGAAGGTGTACACCAACCCATTCTATCCAAATGAACATTTAACCAGCTTGTCTAGTTGTAGAGGAAGAAACTCCTGTTAACTGTTAGTATTTCTTATTGTAATAATATTAGATTTATAAGTTAATTTAGGGGAAATGACTAATTAGATATTGAATAGTGCTATGCTAAGACATGTCATTTCAAAAAAGTTACAATTACCAAAAAGTTTTAATACTTTAAATATCTATGCAGTTAAGTAACAAATGATGCAGTTTTTAAAATTAGATATACATGGAACTCTGTATCTTAAAAACAGAGAGTATACCTTCTTGGCAAGAGCATGTGCTCATTAATGGTAACTGACACAATATTTGCCTCCAGAAAAGCCCAATAAATTCCAAAAAGCATAAATAATACAGACAGCAGCCTTTGATCATATGACATGAAACTAGAAATTAATAAGATCAGAAAAAAATTGGAATTAAATAAACTCCAAACCTTATTTTAAGCTCTTGATACTCAAATTGCAATCTGCAGACAGCAGCCCCTTGCATCTCTCGTGAGCTTGTTGAAAATGCAGAAACCTGAGGAGCCCAGATCTACTAAGGGGGCATCTGCAGTTTACAAGATACCCAGGGAATTTGCAAGTGCATTCGTGTTAACCTACTGTTTCCAGAAAACAATGCTAATTAAAATATACACCAGGACTAGGAGGCATAAACAGAGCAATTCAGAAGTTTCAGCCTTAAATACTTATAGCAATAAAATTAAAACAAAGAAAACCAATGCATTCAGTGTCCAACTCAAAAAAATAGGGAAAAATGAAAAATAGACTAAAAGAAGAAGAAGGAAGGATTTCAAAATGATAAAAGCAGAAGTTAGTAAGAAAAACAGAATTAACAAATAAAATCTATTTCTCTTTTATTGAATGTTTTGGCTCTTCACAAAACACTTTATTTTAAAACAATTTATTTTTTAAGTATTTTTATTAGTGTATTATATTTATACATTATAGTAGGATTCATTTTTACATAATCATACATGCATGGAATATAATTTACTCCATTCCAGTACTTCCTCTCTCTCTCCCTTCTTCCCTCTCACGGTTTCCCTTCCTTTATTCTGCTGCCTTTCCTTCTATTTATTTATTGTTTTTAAATTTTGTGCTTTATATATATATATATATATATATATATATATATATATATATATATACACACACACACACACACACACACACACACATATACATATACACATACATACATACACATAAGGGTGGAATTCACTGTGGTTTATTCATATATGTACAAAGCATAATTTGGTCAGTTTCATTCCAAAATTTCTCCCTTTTCCTGTCCTTCCTCCTTCTCAAACCTCCTCCCCTACTCCAATGTTATCCATTTTATTTTCATGGGCTTCCCCTCTCCTTTTCTCCTCTTTATTTTGCTCTAGCTTCTGCATATGGCGTATGACTTTGAGTCCAGCTCATTTCACTTAGCCATTTCCATCCACTTATTAGCAAATGCCATAATTTCATTCTTCTTTAGATGGCTGAGTAAAACTCCATTGTGTAGATATACCATGTTTTCTTTATCCATTCATTTGTTGATGGGCACCTGCGCTGTCACCTGCACTGCTACTGTGAATATGCTGCTATGAATATCAACATGCCTATATCACTATAGTATGTCGATTTTAGCTCTTTTGCAATAAATGCAGCGGAGTCAGACAGCTGGGTCATATGGTGGGTCCATTCATAGTCTTTTGAGAAATGTCCATACTGCTTTTCAAAGGAGTTGTATTGATTTGTAGTCCTACCAACAGTGTATGAATGTACCTTCCCCCCATCTTCTCATCAGCATTTATTATTATGTGTATTCTTGGTGATTGCCATTCTAACTAGAGTGAGATGAAATTTCAATGTAGTTTTGATTTGCATTTCCCTGATTGTTAGGAATGTTGAACATTTTTTCATATATTTGTTGCCCATTTGTGTTTCTTCTTTTGAGAAGAGTCTGTTTAGTTCTTTTGTGTTAGAGTCTGTAAACAAGTCAAGATGACGAATGATATTTTGCAGAGGGAGTGGTTTGTGAAGTAATGCCAGCGAGCCATTAAGTGTGGAGATTCCTTATTGGTTGACTGCTGTTTCTAGTTTATGTTAATTAAGATAAGCTGTGTGTAATGTATATATACCCCTCCGGTCCTACAATAAACGGCTCCCACTCCTGCTGTATCAATGTACGCAAGTTGCTCATCACCCCCCGGTTATTTTGCTGCAGCCGAACTGCGGCACTTTTGCCCATTTCTTGATTGGGTTATTTGGATTTTTTGAGTTTATAATTCTGGATATTAATTCCCTATCAAAGGAGTAGCTGGAAAAGATTTTTCTCTCATTCTGTAGGCTGTCTCTACGTGCTCTTGTGTTTTTTTTTTGTTGTTGTTGTTGTTGTTGTTGTCGTTTTTGTTTTTTGCTGTACAGAGCTTTTTAATTTGATGCCTCCCTATTAATTGATTCTTGGTTTTATTTCTTGAGGATTCTGAGTCTTGTTAAGGAAGTCACTGCCTGTGCATATGATGGAGTGTTGATTCTATGTTTTCTTTTAACAATTGCAAAGTATCTGGTCTAATTCCTAGGTCTTTGATCCACTTCAATTTCACTTTTGTGCAGTGTGAAAGATAAGACTTGGTTTCATTCTTCTACATATGCATATCTAGTTTTCTCAGCACTATTTGTTAAAGGTTGTCTTTTCTCCAACACATTTTTTGGCACCTATGTCAAGTATTGAATGACTGTATCTAGGTGGGTTTGTCTCTGATTCTTCTATTCTATTCCCTTAGACTATTCTATTAATCTTCATGTGTATTTTGATGCTAGTACCATGCTGATTTTGTTTCTATAGCTCTGTTTATTTGGGATCAGGTATTGTGATACCTTCCGCATCACTCTTCTTACTCAATATTGCTTTGGATGTTTTGGGTCTTCCAGTCTTCTAAATAAATTTTATCTTGTTCTTTGAAGACTGTCATTGGTATTTTGATGGGGACATCATTGAATCTGTATAATGATGTTGGCTATTGCTATTTTGATGATATTAATTCTGCCTATCCAATGACATGGGAGATCTTTCCATCTTCTAAGGTCTTCTTCAATTTCTTTCTTCAGTGTTCTATAGTTTTCATTGTAGAGATCTTTCACCTTTCTCAGTTAGATTTATTCCTAAAATTTTTTTCTTTTTGAGGTTACTTGAATAGGATAGTTTTCTTGATTTCTTTTTCAGCAGATTCATTATTAGAGTATAGGAAAGTATTGATCTGTGTATGTTAATCTTGTATCCTGCTACCTTGCTGAACTCATTTATCAGCTCTAGAAGTTTTCTGG
Organism: Callospermophilus lateralis; assembly: GCF_048772815.1. Lineage (NCBI taxonomy): Eukaryota > Metazoa > Chordata > Mammalia > Rodentia > Sciuridae > Callospermophilus > Callospermophilus lateralis. The sequence goes on along the minus strand of NC_135307.1, from coordinate 169,490,216 downwards.
TGGAGTTTTGGGGTCTTTTAAATATAGGATCATGTCATCAACAAACGGAGATAACGTGACTTCTTCTTTTACTATCTGTATCCCTTTAGTTTTCTTTTCTTGCCTGATTGCTCTGGATAGAATTTCAAGAATTATGTTGAATAGGAGTGGTGGGTGTTGACATTCTTGTCTTGTTCCTGATTTTAGAGGAAAATATTTTTAGTTTTTCTCCATTCAATATAATGCTGATTTTGGATTTGTCTAACATAATCTTTATTATGTTGAGGGAAGTTCCTTCTATCTCTAGTTTCTCCACAATTTTTAAGATGAATGGATGCTAAATTTTGACAAAGGCCTTTTCTGAATCTATTGAGAAGATCATGTGATTTTTGTCCTTAATTCTATTTATGTGGTGAATTACATTTATTGATTTACATTTGTTGAAACAAACTTTCATCCCTGGGATGAAACCCATTTGATTATAATGTGCTATATTCCTAATGTGTTTTTAAATGTCCTTTGTTAATAATTTATTAAGGAATCTTGCATTTATGCCCATCAGAGATATTGGTCTGCACTTATCTTTCCTTGATATGTTTTGGTATCAGGATGATACTGGTTTCATAATATAAATTTAGGAGTGTTCCGTCCCATTCTATTTCATGGAACAATTTGAGGAAGATTGGTGTTAATTCTTTTTTAAAAGTCTGGTAGAACTCAACTGAGAATCCATCTGGTCTAGGCATTTCTTTGTTGGAAGACTTTCAGTTACTGCTTCAATCTAATTGCTTGATATTGGTGTGTTTAGTTTTCCTAAATCTTCATGGTACAATTTTGGGTAGGTCATATGTGTCTAGAAATTTGTTATATTTGTCTAGATTTTCCAGTTTGTTGGGGTTTAAATTTTCAAAATAGTTTCCAGTGATCCTCCAGATTTCAGAAGTGTGTGTGTGGCAAAATATCCTTTTCACCACTAATTTTGTTTAATTGGGTCTTTCTTTTGGTTAATTTGGGCAGGGTTTATCAACAGTTGGAAGAATTGAACCCAGGACTTTGTCCAAGCTAGACAAAAATGTTACCACTGAGCTTCACTAATTTCTCTTTAAAGAAAAAAAATATGAGTAAAATATAAGAACAAGTAGCAAATTTAATGAAGAAAAAAATGAGAAAACACAAACACAAAATAAAAAGAGCAAAAGAGAAATAACCTAAGCAACAGAGTAAATGTTTTTAAATTCTAGGCCAGTAGATTTAAAATATTGTGAGTGAGAATGAACTTTTAGAACCTGAGTGAAATAAATAATTTTCTTGTGAAACATAATTCACTAAAACTAATCCCAGAAGAAACACAAAGATGGTATGGACACAAAGATGATATGGAAACTTAAATGGTATGGACTAATTTCTGCTAAAGAAATAGGGACAGTTTTTAAAGAACGAACCTCTGTTGACTCACGAACATATACACTGGCCCAGATGGTTTCACATAAGAATTTTACTAAGTTTCTAAAGAATAGATCATTACAATGCTGTTTGAACTTTTCCAGAACATAAAAAGGAAGAAAAAGTTCCAAATTATTTTTTATAGAATGAGGATAACATTGGCACCAAAGCCTGACAAAGACTGTACATAAAAAGAAAAACCACACACTAAACTTCCTTTAAAATATACACATGAAAGTTTTCAACATAACTATAGCAATTAGAATCAAGTAATCTATTAAAAGACTAACACTGTGACCAAGCAGGATTTATTCCAGAAATATCAGGATGGTTTAGTGTTAGGAAAAGGATTACTATAGTACAAAATAATAATAGACTTTAGGAGACATTTTTTAACACATTAGTCCACTTGACCTATTAAAAGATTTTTAAAGAAAAGAATTAATTAGCAATAAAAGTGAGAATACAAGAAGGATGCCTATTACTGCACCTTCCATTTAACATTATACTGGAGGTATGAGCCACTTGTTTTGGACCAAAGGATAGTATTTCAGGTAGAAACATTGCAAAAAAGAAGGTTAAACTATCACTTTTTTTTGGATGATATAACTTTAACCTGGAAAATCTGGGAGAATTAACCAAAAACCTTTATAAACAAAAAGAGACTTTAGTAAATAAATGGCTATAAAAATTAATATGTAGAAATACATAGTTTTTAATCTATAATAGAAGTGAATTTAAAATAAAACAACAGGTTTGTTTTAGTAACAACAGAAAATATAAATATATAAATATAAATTTAATAAGAAATATGTAAAACTTATGTGAGTAAAAGTTTAAAATGCTCTTGAAAAACACCAAAGTAGATATGGATTCTCTGTTCTATGAATCTTGTTTAGGTTTGATGATTGAGTGCCCAATGTCTATAATTCTGTAATGATGGTCAAGGTCCTCCTTTGCTGATTATTTTTGAAGGGCATATGACCCAAAGCTGGCCAGTGAGATGAGAGACACTATCTCAGGTATAAAACAATTTTAATTACTGCTACTTTTTGATGTTTTAAGATAGAGTGTTCCTGTTTGAGGCTATAATTCTTCAACAACTTTTTAATTTCTTTTTTTGTCTTATAATTTTTTATTTTTTCTAATTAGTCACATATGATAGCAGAATACATTTCAATTCATTTACACAAATGGAGCACAACTTTTCATTTCTCTGGTTGTACAAGACGTAAAGATGCTTTACATGTGCAGTCATATATTTCCTAGGGTAATGATGTTCATCTCATCCCACCATCGTTCCTACCCCCATTCCACTTCCCCTTCTGTCCCTCACCTTTGCCCAATCACAGTTCCTCTGTTCTCCCCATGTCCCACCTCATGATGGGTCAGCATCCACTTATCAGAGAGAACATTTGGCCTCTGGTTTTTTGGGAGGCTTATCTCGCTTAGTGTGTTATTCTCCAACTCCATCCATTTGTCTGTAAATGCCATAATTTTATTCTCTTTTAATGCTGAGCAATATTCCATTGTGTATATGTACCACAGTTTTTTTTTTATCCATTCATCTATTGAAGGGCATGTATGTTGGATCCACAGTTTGATTATTGTAAATTGAGCTGTTATGAACATTGATGTGGCTGTGTCACTATAGTATGCTGATTTTAAGTCCTTTGGGTATAGACCTAGGCGTGGGATAGCTGGATCAAATAGTAGTTCCGTTCCCAGTTTTTTAAGGAATCTCCATACTGCTTTCCATATATTGCCACCAGCAATATATGAGTGTACCTTTTTCTCTACATCCTCACCAACCCTTATTATTGCTTGTATTCTTGACAACTGCCATTCTGACTGGCGTGAGATGAAATCTTAAGAGTAGTTTTGATTTGCATTTCTCTAATTTCTAGAGAAGTTGAACATTTTTTTATATATTTGTTCATCACTTGTGTATCTTCTTCTGAGAAGTGTTTATTCCGTTCCTTAGCCCATTAATTGATTGTGTTATTTATTTATTTATTGGTGTTAAGTTTTTTGAGTTCTTTATATATCCTGGAGATTAATGCTCTCTCTGTTGTGCGTGTGGTAAAGATGTTCTCCCACTCTGGGCACTCTCTTCATGTTATTGATTGTTTATTTTGCTGAGAAGAAGCTTTTTAGTTTGAATCCATCCCATTTATTGATTCTTTATTTTATTTCTTGAGCTTTAGGAGTCTGTTAAGGAAGTCAGACCTAATTTGACATGATGAAGATTTGAGCCTACATTTTCTTCCATTATGTGCAGAGTCTCTGGTCTAATTCCTAGGTCCTTGATCCACTTTGGGTTGAGCTTTGTGCATGGTAAGAGCTTAATTTCTTCCTGAAATGATTTAAAGAGGTGATTTCTAACAAGTCTAATCATCTAAATTATTAATAAAATTTTCATTTCAAAGACTTTCAAATTTCTTAGAAAACCAATAAGCATTTTATCATAATTTTTTAAAACTTCTATATAAGTTTTTTCCCTTTTTTTCATTTTGATTATGAGAGGTTTTAGAATTAGATTTTTCCAGAAGCTGTACCATTTTTACTGATTCTTTCTGGGACTTATTATCTATTAATTTTTCTGCTGCTGATTTATTTTTGTTTTTATGTTATAATTTCTTTCTACTTCCTGGGATTGTTTTTCCTCCATTTTTAGATGAAATAATATCTTTTATCATTTTCACTTTTAAAAATATATTTCATGCTAGAAGTTATTGAAAATGACTTTGTGCATTCCCATAATTTGAAATTTTAGAAAAATTTAGTTGTTGATGGACTTTTTTTCCTAAATTTATTTACATGTGGTGCTGAGACTCAAACCCAGTGCCTCACACATGCTAGGCAAGCGCTATACCACTGAGCTACAACCCCAGCCCCATAATTTTAAATATTAATTGTCTAAATTCCCATTATTTTTAATTAGCTGTTTTCATACCTTTGATTTTCTTCTTAATCCAATAGTTATTCAAAAGTATGCATAAAATTTGTTTAATCTTACATTAATAGTTTCTAACATTATACTTTACTTTGAGAAGATGGATTACATATATTCATTTTCATGGATTATATTTTATTACTTTTCTCATAGCTGACTATTTGAGATCTTTAAATTATTATTATTTTTTAAATCCCATGGCCACTTAGCAAGAAACTACATTTGCCATGCAAACACAATATATTTTATGAAACGATTGATAATTTTATAAAGCAAATTTTGCAACCCCATCATGAAATCTATTTTAATAATTGTATTGTTCTGATGATTCATGTCATTATTTTAACATTTTGTTGTGATGAAAAATATGAAAGTCTGAGGCACTGGTAATGGGAAATTCCACTAATACAATCTATGGTGAGACACAGTAGTGGAGTGAGTGCCTGTGACCATGGATCTACCATAACAGGAAGAGGCTGCTTGTGAAGGCAAAAGAACACACGATACTAGGACTGTCCTGGGTTTGCCCTGCTGGGATCATGTAGGATCTGCTCAATGACTATCTCCTCCATGGAAGAATGGGTTTCCCCAAAAACTATTGAGCTGAAAATGAGCTGTGCCAAAGGTAGTAATGTGAGTGAGCTCTAAGGAGAGGCAGAGTGGGTAAGAAAAGACCCCAGGGACCATCTCAAATGGCTCCTCGGGTGCTTTACAACGTAAGAGAGGACAGAGATGTAGTTTGAGCTCTTCAAACATGTTTCTCTCTCTCTCTCTCTCTCTCTCTCTCTCTCTCTCAAACACTGGAATGAGGGTTTGTTTGTTTTCAGAAGTTATTCAGTGAGGCCTGGTGAATGCTGGGCAAAGAGCATGAAGAACCAGAAACAAACACCAAGTCTGTCCCCATCCCTATGACACTCAGCACTTCACAGAGCCCAGCTCTCTTCTGGCTGCCAGTGGCTTTATTCCTTCTGTTTGACAGTTCCCTCCAAATGCCCTTGAGGTCCTTCTATGCATGTCCATCACAAGCCAGCTGCAAGTGCTTTTATCAACTCTTGTAGTTGCAGCCCTCAAGCGTTCAACCACTGTTTACCCAGACCTACTGTATAAATACCCCAGATCTCTCTCTCCTTGGGTGACACTGTGGTTTGAATATGGATTTTTCCCTCTGAAACCCATGTTGGAATTTAATCCTCATTGTGAATTATTAAGCATGTGGAGGAGATAGAGAGCGGTGCAAAGGGCAAAGAGGGAAGCTCACTTGGGGGCCCAAGCAAGGGGCCTCCAGGTCAGTCCTGACAAGAAGAGACCCCACAGGAAGCGACACAAGGAATGCGATCAAGGGGTCAGGATCATGTCTATTAAATTGCCTACAGAAGTTCCTGCAAGATCAGATACACAAATTCACCAAGCAGCTGGTGAATCAACTACTTCTTTAAGACTACCAGCCCCTGATGCCCAAGATGGAGACCTATGACTCATGACCAACTCCTCTGGCTCCAGAGGCTCTGCCCCCACTCAAAACCCTCCCTAACCCCTTTTCCAGATTTTACAACCCCTCTTTCACTTCCTAGGAATGAGAACTACTCTCCAGCAGATCACTCTGCTTGTTGTGTCTGCTCTACGGCATCCCCACAAGGAAGCAACAAACCTAAATTCCCCACGCATCAGATGAGGAGCCACCACCCAGGTTGGATAACTGACTTCCCTATGTCCAGGGAGATTGCTGACACCATTGCCTCCATCCTCATCCAGCAGATCATTCCCAAGTTTGGACTCTTGCCTCTATCCAGTCAGACAATGGTTCAGCCTTCACTTCTCAGGTTGTTCAACTAGTCTTCAAAGGCCTCAACATCACTTGGAGGCTCCACATCCCCCACCAATCCCAATCCTTGGGTAAGGTTGAGAGGCCTAACGGCATCCTTAAGGATCACCTCACTAAACTTGCTATTGAACTTAAGCTCTACTGGCCCAATCTCCTGCTGTTGGCCCTCAACTGAATTCAGGCAGCCCCAAGGGCCCGTCAGGCCTTAGCCCCTTTGAGCAACTCTATGGGTGCCCTTTCTTAATCAACCAAAGCTTTCAATCATTCCTCCTCCCCTTGTGTCCTACCTGCCTAATCTCACACTTCTATGCAAACTCCGAAGGGAACATGTAGACGCGTGCCTTCCTGCACCATTCATTGCCTCAATCCCAGCGCAACCACAAACCTAATTGGACCCTCTTCAACTGGGTGACTCAGTCTTACTTCAGGAACTGCATTTTCAATCATTGGAACCTCGTTGGAACCCCATATAGTCATACTTACTACCCCAATGGTGACCAAGCAGACACTCTCCCTGGTACCATGTCTCCTGCCTTAAAAAGGCACCTGTTCCAAATGTCCAGTCCTGGACTTCCACCATGCCCACCAAACTCAAAATTTCTCACCAATCCTCTTCTTCTTTTACTAATCATTAATCTCTCTCAAGTTTCTATCCTAACCACAGATGGCGCTTTAACATCCAAGCAACATGGCACCAGGATGACACCACCCACTCTCAGTTTATGGGTCAAGGCAATTGCCCTTCCACTGGCTGCAATCAGACTGTCACCCTTAACATTACTGGATTCAGCCAAGCCACCTCCGATACTTCCTAGAGTCCCTATGACAGGTCCAATGGCTGATACCAAAGATCTCCTCTGCTCAGAAATGATTTGATGCCATTGACAACCTATGGCTTCAAGGAACCTTTATGGACTTTGCCCCTTCCAAAATAACTGTCTATAGCCACTGGATGTTATTTCTGGCTGCCCTGGTGTTCCCAGACCTGTCCCCCGGACATTCCTCCACTTTCCCTCCTAGGTCCCATGCAACCCCATCATTAAGCAGGGTGATTTTACACCATCCCCATGTCACTTAGAAAAACAAAAAGGGAGGAATGTTAGGTGCAGGACAGGCTAAACTATGTTGTCTGCAGGGCAGGCTGAACAAATGTTAGCTGCAGGATAAACCACGCACTCAAACCCCCTTGTGCACTCAAACCCCCTCTGTCTGGTCCTTTATCACCTGTTTGTGTCAAGGCTGAACACTCCACCCCACTCAAGACTGAGCACTCCACCCCCACCCATCTGGTGCAACAGAAACCCACATCTGACCCCTGCCCCATCTGCCTGAAGGCAGAAGATGACACCCTTAGCAACTACTGTATGATCCAATCAATTGTACACCAACAAGGCAGCTTGTAGACCCAGAGACCCCATTAGATTTGGGCAATAAAAAACTTCCTCCTGCCAGGCCCCTCTATCTTGCTCTCTCTGTCTCCCTCTCTTGCTTTCTCTCTCCCTTGCTCTCTCTTTCTTCTCTCGCTCTCTCTCTTTCCTTCTCTTTTCTCCTCTTTTGCACTGCTGCAATAAAGATCTCTTGGTTGCTCCGAGGGGGGGGGGGAAGCATATGGAAACAATCTGATTATGGTGTTTAGAAGTGGAGCCTTTGGGAGGTGATTAGGATCATCAGAGTGGAACCCCCATGTTGAATACTGGTGACTTTATAAGAAGAGAGAGAGGGAGAGATCAGAGGACATATGTATGTTTCCTGGCCCTCACCAGGTGATGCCCTGCACTACCTCAGGACTCTGTCAGAAAGAAGGTCATTCATTATTAGATGTGGTTCCTTGACCTTGGATCTCTAGAACCATGAGCCAAAATGAAACTCTTTTCTTTACGACTTACTCAATCTACGATACTGTGCTATTAGCATCAGAAAATGGACTAAGACAAGTTAGATACTTTAGGTATATTCTCTACACTGGTGATTAGAGTCACCCATAGGGATGATGCTCCAGCTGCCCACTGGGGAACCTTTTCCAATAATACCCTCATTATTGGCTCCCCTTCCATCCCTGTCTCTCTCCCTCACTCTTCTGCTGGTATTCTCTGCACCTTCCAAATCTACTACTTGTACTTGGAACCTTGTTTCAAGGTCTTTTTCTGGGAAAGAAAAACAAATTAAGATAAATAATAATTTATATTATTTGTTTTAGCCTCATCCATCTTTGTAAACAAGTATTGCTAGGGGAGGAAGGTGAGAAATGTGCACTTTGAGAAGTCATGCTCAGCTGACTTCAGAGCATTTGAAGATGTCACACGAGTCGTTTATCATACTCCGCTTGATCAGGCCACAGAAATGTGTTTCAGCAAATTCTTGGAGCCTGGAGGAGGGGGGAGATTGCTCAATTCCAAAGCCTTACATCTGAAGTCATCTGGCTGTACTAAGACCATTGAGCAATCTTCCAATCGTGAATTGTCACACTTAATATTAAATTATAACTCCTCCTGCAGGTATAATTTGGAGGTCTTCCTCCTGGGCTTCTCAATTGGTTGAGAAAACAGGCTCCCTCAGGTCAATGGTAGGGGCGGGGCACAAAGATGTGTGTGATATAAGTACAGTCATGGCTCTATTCAGAGGCTAGATTTATAAGCAATATTATCATCATCATAATGTCCATAAATTATTGTGGTGTAGAAGGAGAGCTTGGATCTTCCTCCAGGAACCTTATCCAAGACCCTCAACCTGGGCTTTGTGCTTTTCTTCCATGAGCCACATTATTATATGCTTCCCATACCTTCATCCTTAACCCAGTAAGTTGTATGCACATTTGATCTGCCTCCTAAGTACACTCCCTTACATTCCTTCATTCCTCCTAAGAACACTCCTTTACATTCATTCATTCATTCATTATATATTTGATTGCTATAACCTGGTATAGAGCTTGGAACTTTAAAGGCATAAACAGAGAACTGTCACAGGCATTAGCAATGAGGAAATATCCTTGTTTTACTTAGCTTTAATATCACTGTGACCAAAATTCCTGATAAGAGCAATTTAGAAGGGAAAAAAGTTAAAGTTTGGGGTTTTTTTGGCTCATGTTTTCAGAGTTTCAATACATGGTCAACCGTCAACTGACTCCACAGCTCTGGGCCCAAGGTAAAGCAGAACATCATGGCAGAAGGGCTTGGCAGAGGAAAACAGCTCAGGACACAGCAATCAAGAAGCAGAAAGAAAAAGCTTCCACTCACCAGGGACAAAATATAAAACCCAAAGGAATGCTGTCAGGGATCTACCTCCCCCAGTCACTCCTGACCTGCTTACAGCTATTGTCCAGTTAATCCATATTGGTGGATTAATCTACTGATTAGGTTACAGTTCTCATAATCTAATCATTCCACCTTTGAACATTCTTGCATTGTCTTACACATGATTTGAGGGGATACCTCATTTCTAAACCATAATACCCCCTAGACAAAAACTGGCAAACATTTGAGCAACATTAAAGAAAAACTTTAGGTCTCATGGTTAAAAATAAAATCAGATTACTGAGAAGGTTTAAAGTTTTGTGAATGTCACATTTTATATTCAGAGAAATTGACAGGTGAAGAGGTAAGATTAAGCCAGTTTTAGATGTTCAGAGGCCCTACAACATAGCTGTCAGAAACCCATGGGGGAAAAAAAAGTTGTATGCCAAATAACAGAAAGAAGAAGCAAAACATAAATACGTGAAACAATGGATTTCATAAAATATTAGTAGTTAGAATTAAAAAGGGAAAATTTATTGACATTTATTGAAAAACCTAGTTTATAAGATAGAATACAGAAGGACTTGAAATTGTCCACAGAATGGTAAAATAGTAACTGTTATTAGACTCTACCTCAAGAACAAGTGCTGTGATTTTAAGGATAATATCAAAAAGTAATAAAAGATAATCCAATTAACAAGTCAATAGAAGGAGAAAATGAAATAATAAAATATCTGATTGGTCAAAAAGAAGACAAGAAAGAGAGCAAAAGGAACAAATAGAAGTGGGTTAATCAGAAAACAAGTTGCAGGATAGTGTAATTAAACCAACAAGTCATTAAATATGGACATGCACACTTAATACTTCAGTTAAAAGGTAAAAATCATGAAATTAAATTAAAATTGTTTATTGCTTATAAGAAACACACTTTAAGTGTAAAAATACAGAAAGATTAAAAGTAAGTAATAACAAAATATAATCATGTACACTGTAGAGAGGATGTGAGTATATGGAAATTGCATAAGGTAGACTTCAAGATGAGAACATTACTAGAGATAAAAATGAATATTTCATAATGATAAAAGAGTCAATCCAACAGAACTATAAAACAATTCCAAATTTCTATGTACCCAATAACATAGCTGCAAAACATCTAAAGCAAATATTGACAGTTCTGAAAAGAGAGTAGCCAAATCCATAATTATATTGGGAGATTTTACCTCAATCCTGTATGCAGCAGTTACAGGATATGCATTCTTTCTAAGTGTATATGGAACACTCATCAAAATTGATATAAAGCAATTTTCAACAAAATTCAAAGTACCAATATCTTAAAGAGTGCAGGTAAGTTAAGCTAGAAAACAATAATATCCAGCTGCATTTGAAGTAGAAGATTGAGAAAATATCTTTGTAGGAGCTACTGGCTAGAGAAGAATCATGTCAAAGAAAATAACAGATTTTCACCAATGAGTATCCAAAGGCAGTGTGCTATAGAGGGAACTCAGAGTACCTGGAAGTAGGGAGCAGAACAAAGGCTGTAGCTAAAGGTTCCCAAAGCAAATTTAATTAACTTTATGATTTTGTCGGGAATCAGTCACTATTGGAGATAGTGGTAGGTCTCCACACTACTGAAATTACCTAGTTAGCTAAATTCTTTCTCCACCATAAAGCAACTCTTTGGTCTGTTTCAATGTCTATTTGCCAAGTGGAAGTATCACAATATTAAATTCCCCCACTATCTAAGCTTGTCACTGTTGAATATGTTGGATGGTCTTTAGTATGCAGCTTTGCAGTCCATTCGATTTTAGGCTACTCAAAAATAAATGCATCTTCCAAATGTGATAACAGTCAATAAGGATCTTAGAAACCAATTGCTATTTGAGTTTTTGATAAATGTCAAATTAGGCCTTTTTATATAATAAAGAAATAAGCCCACTCATACTTGCAAAGAGCTTTCTTCACATTTCAAAGGCACCCTGAAGATTGCTAATCTCCGAAGATTGCTCAGAATTCTTGGAAATTTTTCTCCTTTAAGCTCTGGCCAGTCAAATCACAGTTAATGATTCTCTTATTTTGCCCAGAGGCAACGGAGCTTGCTAATAGGGACATCAGAAATGCTAGAGGGTTGCCATATTATCACAAAGCCTGCTGGAAATATTTTGATTAGCTATTTTAGCCTGGTGGTTTCTTTGGTAAATGCCAAGGATAAGGATGTACCTTCTGGCCTTGAGCTGTCCTGTTCATACCCAGACCTCAGGCCAGGAACTCAGGTCCCCAGCCTCTGCTACTCCTTTTTCTTCCAAATCTGGTTCCCTCTGACATGATCTCTCCTCTTCTTTACAGTATCACCCCCACCTCCAGCCCACATCTATTCCAGAATGGAGATCTTTAACATGAAGCAATCTCTGATGACCAGGTCTCTTCATCTTTCATTCCATAACCCAGCCTGAACCATAAATGTTATCATCCAGCACTTATCAAAGAAATGGATTAACTGTACCCCAATTAGGCTAACTCTGGTTGGTCCACAAGGCTATTTGGTATTAGTAATCCATAAACTGTCTAAACCAAATCAGTTCCCTTTGGTCCATACTTGACTTTATATTAGGGAGATTTGGCAACAGCAGAAAGTGATCAAACAGGTGATATTATTTTGTCAATAATCATATTGAGGACAGAGCTATGATACCCTAGAGTCCTGGGGATCCAATTGACTTGGATTTCTCAATGTTAGAGTCTATTCCCTTTCCTCCCTCTGGGCTGGTTCTGGACTCTACACACAGCCTCTCATCCACATTCCAAACCATCCAAAGCTTTGCTTTCTATCCCAGATATGGTTCTTCCAAGCACAGAGTGTGAAAGAAAAGAGGATACAGAGGTGCATTTCGCTGCTCCTGGATAAAGTAAATTCCTGAATAAAGTAAATTCACTATTTTTTTTACATATTAAGATCAATACAATAATCTAAGTTGCCATTCTAGGAGGCATCAAACATCCAGCAGAGTAGACCAACAGAAGAAAAAGATAAGACCATTTTTAAAAAATGTTTGGAATAGCAAATGATTATGCAAGGGTAAAAGCTAGCTCTATCTGCCTAATAAAATAGAATCATTTTAAAACTTCACATGTGGTTATGCCTGATTTATCTTTAGCCAATCTAATTAAAAGCCTAATTCCAGAGCTTTCCTCCAGAATGACTAAAATGGTCAAATCTCCTCATAGCAACCACAATACATTCAGTTTGCAAGTAGCATAATTAAAACAAGATGCCAGTTGAGAGCTTTGGAGTATCTTAAAATAAAATTTGACTCCACGTCAAAAAAATGTATACAAAGGTATAGTGTGGCAGGAGGCAGGAAGGGAGATTTAGACCTCAGCTCTATTCTTGACTGTGCTTCTAACTTACTGAAGACTTCAGGCCAGTTAACTCTTTGGGCTCTGTGCTATGGTTTTATCTCTGAAAATATGGGCAGTATTTCTCCCTGTCTGCCTCCAGCAGTACTGCAAGGCTCAAAGGAGATAACATATCTGGAAATCTGAATTAAAAAACAATGCATTTAATAAACATTAAATTTACTGAACTTTAATTCTATTATTAAATATATTTGTTATAAATATATAATATTTAATAAATAATAAATAATAATATTAAATAGTTTATACTTATTTAATAATAGCTATATAATATATTGTAAGTATACATGTTTATTGTAGTTATAATTATTAATGTTGGTTTTTAATGGTAAATGGGGATAGTGACATTTGTAGAACTGTGTTGGCATCTCACTGCAGAGTGAGTAGAGATGAGCCAGGCTTGATGTCTATTGAATTCCAGGATGGCTTGAAATGTCAAGATTTTATTGACAGATCAAATAGCTCAAGTGACATTGAGATAGGGGCATATTACAGCAGTAGAAATGATTGGTTTGATCTCTGTGAACGTAGCTTTGTAACCAGGACCACACTGATGAATAAAGGGGGAGATCAGCTACAGGGACTGGAGACTGAAGAAGGAGGAATGAAGGGAAGGAGGATAGTGATGGGCAATTCTCAGCCATTTGGGGACAAATCTGAGCCCTTTTATAGAGGGCATGGAAGCAGCAGCAGGGTGGTTCATTTTTACGTGGGGAGGAGCACTGAAATAAAGAAGTGCTGTGTATGTCTTTCTTCTATATCAAACCAGTGGTTCTTCACCTTCTAGGATCAGGATCACCTTCACCCTTCTGAGAACCTTACGAAAGTCAAAGAATCCTCATCCTGGGGGAGGGTGAAATTCTGCACCTGGAAGCACAGGGGTGAAAGGTTGGTTTATGACCCCTGAACTAGCCTTTAAACTCCAAAAGTGCAACGTTCACTCCTATTTGTCTTTCTAGTATTTTTCATCAGAATTTCTGAACTTTCATGAAATTGACTGAGTTTTCATGAAGGAGACTATCTAAAATGTTCCATGGTTAGACCAACAGGGCTAATTGCCTTCACCAAAGTAAGACTAGCCTTATCAATTGTTAAAAAGAAGGCAAGGATATTCATGTACTGAGCATGCCCCACAGTGAACCCCCAGATTTGGCCCAAATAAAAACCTCAACTTCTCATACAGATTCCTACATGGAATTAACCACCTTCAAACTTAGGTCCCTAAAATGGTCTACCCAGGCTACTGTAGTTTCAATCAAGATCTCACTCTTGGTCCCAATTAAGGATCCAAGGTAAGCAGGTGACTGCAGGAACAAAGACCTGCAGGAGGCCCTTTGTCAATATCATTTCCACCCCTGGGCCTTTGCATGGGCTGTTCCTACCACCTAAAATGTTGTCTCCTTTCTATGAGTAAAAGTATGAATGAATGAGTGAAAATGCAAAATGCTTTGAACATGTGATAAAATAGACTAAGGATTCTTCAATATGAATATAATCTTAAAATCACACACATGGTGAAATCGTAAAATCTTAGAACTGATTTACTCCCTGAAAGCCATTCACTCCAATTGTTTAACATAAATACTGCTTTTGATAGCAAAAAAATAGTGAGCCAAGTGTGGTGGCACATGTCTGTAATCCCAGTGGCTCAGAAGGCTGAGGCAGAGGATCATGAGTTCAAAGCCAACATCAGCAAAAGCGACGTGCTAAGCAACTCAGTGAGTTGTATTTCATTTAGAGCCTATCTCTAAATAAAATACAAAATAGGACTGGGGATGTGGCTCAGTAGTCAAGTGCCCCTTAGTTCAATCCCTGGTACCAAAAATAAATAGTGATAATAACATGAACACTAGTATCATCAGTAATATCATTACTAACACAAGCAATCAGATCTCCTTGAATACTGATCTGGCTCTTCTACATTTTTTTGTGCAAAATGATTACTTCTTATACACACACACACACACAGTACACATAATATTTAGACAAAAAAATAGTATATGACTAAAGTTTCCTACCTCGGTGTTAAAAAAATAGGGAGAGAATTGAAAGTATTTGTATGTACTCCCGGATGACCTTGAGAAAAAGACAGACAAGAATTCCAGATGTTTTAGAATTATATACACACCACACCAACTCGTTTTGTTCTGGGAAAATAGCCAAAAGCTTTCAGGTTTTGTGCTAATATGGCCCAAAAGAAAGCGGGAGGGGGGGATCTTAGTGAAAGCTTTATTTTATAGCCAAAAGAATGAAAGGAGGTCTATCTTTTACTATGATCTTGCATGCCACAAAAATCTCTTGTCCTTTAAATAAGGAGACTTGATTAAATATTCAATCAAATGCTTGTTCACCTAAAAGAAGAACCAATACTCAGATTTTCTTCCGAGAATTCCCCTCTCCACCACTACTAGATCTTGCTAACTCCTCAGACATTTCCAAATACAAGGGTCTCCTCCTTTTCTCACCTGAAGAAAGCTAGTGGAAGACTTTCCTCTATCCCCTGTATTCTTCCTGAAATCAGAGAGTGCCGGGTTGCACTCTGAAAACTTCTCCCTGCAGCACTGGATTGCACCCCCGGGCTCTGTATTAACGGACATGGCCCTGCTGGCATAGATGTAAATCTTGTAGCTCATTTTTCTAACTTACATTTTTGTTATAGACAAAGTATCTGGAAATGACTTGTGCATCACATTATTGTCAAAGCTTTCATGTAAAAGGCTGACACGTTCTTCCTCAATGTCAGTTTATGAAAGATGGCAGAAAATTATCTGATAGATGTAAGGTGTGCACGGATGTGTATAAACTTATGTCTGGAGGTTAGTTCTGATGATGGAGAGACAGCCTTTCCCATAAAGGAATAGTCTAAGAAGTGAGCAGAAAAATTACTAATGTAGTGCATGTGGAAACAGTTTCTCTGCTCAATTATATTTTACCTAATGCTTTGCTATGCTACCCCCAAGGCATTTCACCAGTGATGGCATTTGCATGGACCACTTCTCAACATGGTTTTGTCTTCTCCTCCCCCCCAGACTTATGAGGCCAGCACTCCGTGTGTTGAGGATGGGGTATCTCAGAAGGGAGCACTGTGGTAGAAACAGCTTGCTGTTGACAAAAATCCTTTTCTTCTTGGAAACACCCAAAGACTGTATTTCTCAGCTTTCCTTGAGGTCAGTCATAGTCATGTCATCAAGTTCCAGCCAATGGAAGTAAGTGGAAGTGATGTGTGCCACCTCCAGGCCTGCCCCAGAAAAACCTCCCACGTGTGACCTTCTTTTTTCCCTTCTAGCTAACAGGATGGTGTCCCACCCTCCCAGGAAAAATTGGAAGCCACATATGAAACATCAGTTCCTAAAGCGATTGTGTGAATCATAAACGCATAAACACCCACATGCATACGTGCATACCTCCTTCCTGGTCTGGAATCTTCTTGGAACATTTTTGAATGAAAAAAATAAATGCCCAAGTGCTGAGCCATTCCATATATTTAAGTCTTTTGTTACCATAATCTATTCTGGTCATGCTGGATTATCCCAACATCTCCTTTAGAGCCACCAACCCAGCACATGTGAGGGCTACCTTCCACATTATCCAAGTTTTCATTTTAATGACCATTTTGCCACCTTATAACTCAAGTCTCCATCTTTCCTCCTTCTATATGGGTTACCCCAGCACTACCACTTGGTTAAGCCAATGCCACATGGTTTTAATCTTTTGAATGTAGCAACATCCCACTTCAGATGCAAATTTTTATGTTAGTTTGACCAGAATAAATAATAAAATATGAAACAACTACAAAAAAAGAAATATTATTTTCAAGGACAATTAGGACATATTGAGTGAAATTTTAAAATTTATAACTAATAATTTATAAGTAATAAATTAAACAACTGAAGTATTTCCACAGGGTGGGAACCTATTGATTTGGTTGAGGTGGATGTAAGTATGTTACATGGAAGAAAAGAAAAGGCAGGGCTGGGGAGCAAAGTAATAAAGCAGACTTGAGGAATGTGTTTGGGGAAGAATATATACTGTGTTGCTTCTAGTACATGGAACAAACCGGAAGGAAATCTCTGAAGAGAAGCCTACAACGTTTTTGAAACAATTGTCAGAGAGACAAGGAGTCCGGCCTCAAAAGCCTGTGACTATAAAGCCACACTGAGGTCTCCAACTTGCAAATGTGGGAAAGTTCTACTGTCCCCAAGAACTGCATCCTCCTAAGCACCCACTGCAGATGTTCAAGGAAGCAGCTCCTACCAGGTCCAGGGCAATCTCCCAAAGCCTGCCTGGGAAGAGCTAGTAGGCTCCCGAGGACCTGTGACCATTCAATGTTTTCTCTTCTTCCCTCCATCAAATGGGAACCTTCACTGCAGTTTTCTAGTCCCAGGGCATAAAGTTAAGTTTCATTCTCCTATGGTGTAATACCCATGTGAGAGAAACAAGGTGAATATTGGTCTTAGGCCATTCAGGCTACTGTAACAAAATACCATAAACCAGGTGGCTTATATAAAACAGAAATTTATTTGTCATGGTTCTACAGATTGGGAAACCCAAGTCATGGTGCTGGGAAATGTGGTCTCTTTCTGGCTCATGGAGGGCACCTTCTCACTGTATCCTGCCATGCTGAAAGGAGTGAGGTGGCTCTGCAGAGTCTCTTTTATCAGGGCACTAACTCCACTCATGAGGGCTCCACCTTCATCACCTTGTCACCTGTCAGATATTCCACCTCTAAACCCTGACCTTGAGGATAAAGTTCCAACATATGAATTTTGAGCTGAACATAAAATTCAGACTATAGCAGTATTCTTGTCCCCAGGTTATCAGTGAAGAAGGTTATAGCCATGTTGTAGTTGTAGCCATACCATTTCCAAATATCTTTTAGGAAGATAAAAATTGTTATTTTCAACTAGCAACACTGGATTTCTACATCAGGAGATTCTCTGAATTCAGGCAGCAATCCA
Source organism: Callospermophilus lateralis (assembly GCF_048772815.1). Taxonomy (NCBI): domain Eukaryota; kingdom Metazoa; phylum Chordata; class Mammalia; order Rodentia; family Sciuridae; genus Callospermophilus; species Callospermophilus lateralis. The sequence continues at coordinate 169,472,414 of NC_135307.1, read as the reverse complement.
GGTAAACCCTCCACAATGACACCAAAACATCCAGGTGGCCGGCTGGCTGGATTTGGGACAAATTCACTGCATTGATTTGCTGCCAGAGTCTTGCAATTGTAGTCCAAGATGCAGGTTGTATCTCAAACCGCCAAGCCAATGGCCAATTTGCACAATTCATTCTCTGAATCAATCAATTTGGTTGGAGTAAAGCTGACTCAAATTAAATTTCACCTTCGACTCCTGCTTGTGCCTGGGGAAATTATTGCTCTTTCTTTCTTATCCCCCTCCTGATGTCTGCTTCAGATGTAAAATCTGGGACAAATCTACTTTGAGGGAGAGGTGTGAAGTTGGTGAGATGAATTTCCTGTGCTTCTTTACTCTTCCTTTGACATGTAAAGATACTGCTCCTATCCCTGCCTCTCGTGGCAGCCTTATTAAAGAGATTCAAGTAAATAATATGTCTTTGGGGGGCTGATTTCAATCACATAATTACCTTTGGACAAGAAACAGATTCTTTTGGCCAAGTGAGCCATCCAAACAATAATTAAAGTTGACATCAAACACTTGATTAGAAATAGGGCCTAATATAAAAGGGCAGAAATCCTTTAGAGAGTTTTATTGGAAGGGTAAATTCTCTGGGCTTATATTAAGTGGCAGTGAAATGCTGGATTGAGGAGCATGAGAGATGACATGTAAGTGCCCCACAGGGCCCAGGACATGCATGCCCTTCAGAGTCTGGGCCACACACTCTCATAAATGGTAAATCCAGTAAAATTTCATTTCCCTAAAGAATCCTTAGGAAAGCAAGTTAGACAATGCTCCATTGTAACACTGACGGACAGTCATTCTTTCGCCTTGTTTCCAAATTTTGGATAATTTTTCTCATAATAGCTTTTAATCAACTCATTATCTTTTATTTCTAACATAAGAGATATAATCATGATAAGATAAAGAAAACTTTAGTTTTAATATGAATTATGCTCAGTGACAATTATCAAGTCTCTAAACTCAGACTGTAAAGGGGTAGATTCTTGTTGGGTCTGTAAAGCCAGGCCCTGGTGGGCCCAGGCTTCCTGGGAATCTGTGCGTGCTGCAGGCATCCTGTCTCAGCCTCCCTGGGGTGTGGACATGAGGCCTCTGTTTGGCAGAGCCAAGAGGGGCCTCTCTTGTTGTTGTCTCTGCGCTTTGAGCTGCCTGGAGTGAAGCCCAAATCGCTGCCCTGTGAAGTCTCCTGACTTGAAACTCAGAAAATAAGCAATGTTCCCATGGTCTCCCCAACCCAGAATCCCAGCTTCAAGCCAGCTCCAAGAGTGTGGTTGTCCCCAGCAGGGCTGTCCTTGCCCAAACCAACCCAAACCTCCCAGCCCTCTTCAATGTCATATGAGGCCTCTGATGATGACACCCAACGCTTCCAACTTCTCAAAGCCTTTTCTCTCCTTTCCTCTTCCTTCACATATTTCTCTTCTTTTTTCTCACTTCTGTTTTCCCTGACTCCTTTTTCTTCCTCGCGACCCCTCCGTCCCCTCCCAAACTTTCAAATCAGATCACGTTCCTCTCTTGGTTACCATAAAACACACACCCCTCACCTTGTCCTCTGTTCCCACTGCCTGAAACACTATTCCCCCTCAACCTCCCTGGACGAATGCCTACACTTTCTCAGATTCCTACTTAAATCTCATTTTCTCAGAAGAAATTTCCCCATCACCACTACTCCAAATATAAATTCAGGTTCCTTTTTATTATGTCTCAGAATGCCCAGCTCTCTCAACTCTGAAAATAGTTCCCTATTTTTAAGTAAATACGTGCTTGTATGTGTATTTGTTTGCTAGCTACAGAGGCCACTTGGATGGGAACTTTGTGGCAGGAACATGCCTGTGTTTTTAACTTTGATCACTGTGCCCAACTCATAGTAGATGCTCAGTAAACACTGATCTAGGGAGCCCAGCTTCTTCTTGCTGTCATCCTCCCTAAGCTGAAATCATTTTCTAGCACGTGATGGAGCTCTGGAGGTAAGAGACATTGAACTTGACAAATTCAATTCTTTAAGTTAAGAATCTAACTGAGGTCTAGGCTGAGGTTACTCCAGGAGCCTCTGTTGAGACCTCCCTGTTGGGGGAGGAGGGAAATCCCCCACCACACTGTCCCAGCTCTGACTCCTTGTCCAGGATTTCTCTACTCCTAGCCCCTCCTTGCCCTCTACCTTGTGGTCCCATCTGATCCTCTAAAGGTTCACCATCCCTTGGGAGGAGATGAGCTGGTTCTTTCTCTGGCTTTCGCCCCTTGTCTGTACCATTAGGGGGAGTGATTAAAACTTAGTTGGCTTGTTCATTAAGTGACCACTCTGATACCTCCTCCTCTCTCCAGCTCAGCGGAGCTCCCTTGGGCTGTCTTTCTCATGGCCCTAAAGAGACTTCAGGGGACTCCCAACCCAGCCTTCAACACTGTCATCAATGCTGCTGCCACCGTGGCCAGCGTGGGATTCCTTGAGCTCATCAGGTGCCCTCTGCCACAGGGTCTTTGTCTGTGGGTTCCTGTTACCATTCCCACCATCCTCACCCTATCGGCCTCCCCTCTCATCTTCCAGGTCTGAATTCACACATCACCCTTTTTAATTATATTATAATAATATAATGTTTCACTTCATTTTTATTTTTATTGAATCTTTGTGGCAGCTAGGAAAGAGATTTTGAACACAGATTCCCCAGTGCCTGTCTCTTGGGGGGGGGCATTACTTGTTCCCAGTAAATACTTGTTGAATGAATGAATAATTAATATTATCCCACCTTATTTCAAAGCACAATTTCAAACAGTTGTATTTAACCATGGAATGTAAGGGAGGAAACTTAACATAAGACATGAGGATGACCCATGGATAACACAGACTGCTCTGGAAAGTCCAAGATCCAAGATTTGGGGTAGAACACGCAGTCAGCCATTCAGGTAGCAGCAGTGACTAGGGAGAGCTCAGAGAAGCCGTAGCAAGGCCAGCAAGTACAGGTGCTCTAAAGGAAGAGCATGGTTGGAAGGCAGTTCTAGCTCCTCCACCCCTCCTAGTGATTTGGACTGCCAAATTACTCTTTCCTCAAAGCATTTTTCTACAGAGCAAGCAAAATCTGTGTTTAAGGTATACTTGACCCATCATCACTAGGTAGAAGGTGTGAATTCAGGTTGACCTTCAGATCCACAGGAAGAAGCAAGAGATGGCCACAAGTGAGCCATAAATCATACCAAACCCGACAAAGGGAGAGGTTGAAATTCACTTGCACCAAAGAGTTCCTGTGACAATCTCACACAGGACGCTCCTTTGAGTCTTTCACCAGATGGACTGTACACTTGGAGTCCTCATCAAGCTGGTCAAGATGGTGCCCAATGCCTATAAATAATACCCAGAGCTCAGTGATCATCTTTTCCCTTCTTAGTGCCTGTGGTTTGTTTGCCAAGCTTTTCCTCTGCCAAGGAGCCCTGCAAAGTGGCCACCACTTGCTAGTGCCTCAGCCCTAGTGTTCAATTTGATCATCCTTTGCCTCAGAAAAGGCAGGTGGGAGCCATGTTCCCACTGTGACCCTGAAGGAGCTGGTAATCAGTGTGTCTGGACCATTTAGGATCCGCTCAAATTAAAGAAGAGAAAGAGGGAAAGAGAAAGAGAGAGAGAGATGTGTGTGTGTGTGTGTGTGTGTGTGTGTGTGTGTGTGTGTGTGTTTGCCTTTGGGTTAGATTTTGTTTGTTTTTTTAAAAAAGAATCTGGGAAAGTCACCAAGAATTTTATTTAAACAAAAAAACAACTTTCCTAAAGGGGCACCTCCAACCTAGTTCTCACAGCACAGGCAAATGACCCTCAAGGCAGCCTTTGCACCCACTCCCTCCAGCTCCAGATTTTATCCTCTGATGGGCAAAAAGACCCCTTCTTGTCCCTTTTCACGTTTGAGGGTTTCCACTGGAGGTTTGCCCTGGCTTTCTTTGCTTGCCTTAGTGTAATGAAAACAATCTTAGCTTTTCTCTTGCACCTCTACAGCAGCTACCTTCCTTTGTGCAATGTAGACGCATTGTTTTTACAAATAAAAAGGGAGTGGGGTGTCAGAGCTTTGATCCAGGGAAGATACAGTCTGAAATGCTGGTGCCACTGAGGAAGGAGGGGCTTTGGGGGCCCTCTGGTTGAAAGTTTTGTGAGCAGAAGGACACCTATTGATGAGATGACCCAGGCCAGGCACCGATGCCAGGCCTCATGCCAAGGAAGCAGTGTGGAGACAATGCAGATGTCAGGGCCACATCAGAAACAGGGCCATCAAGGCCTAGAAATGAAAGGGACAGCAAGCACCAAGCAAGGCCATGGTGGTTGTGCATGTGGCTCAGGAGGAGAGGAAGATCCTGAGATGAAGCTCCTGGTGTGGGGATCTCAGGGGCAGGCCAGGAGAGGAGGCCTGAGTGGTACCACAGCTGCCCTGCCAGCATTTGGCACAGAGCACAGCCCCAAAGCAGCATCTATTCAAGTTCAACCTCTGTCAAGGGACTGCCTGTGGAAAGGGTGCCCAGAGGGAAGAGGGGGTTGCTTTGAGGCTGGGACTCTTGAGGAGGTCCCAGGGGCCCCCTGAGGGTCAGTTTAAGGGGGTTAGCCTGTCACTCAGGAGTGTGTCAGCCCAGCAGCATCCAACTAAAGGTTCTGTCCAGGCCTGCTCAGTTCTGTGCCTGAGGGGACACAAATATGAAAGCAGCTTCTCAGGCCCTGTAGTGCCTCCTGTGCCCCTCCTCCCCAGGACCTGTTTTGCTCATAGCAGAATTAAGGCAAAAAAGATCCCATATTGGTGGATTGGAAGAAATAATTTCATTAAAATTAACACACTATCCAAAGTGATGTAGCTCTGTTATCCATGGGAGATGGGTTCCAGGACCCCCATGGACTGCAAAGTCTGTTGATGCGCAAATCCCTTATATAAAATGATATAGTATTTGCATATAATTTCTGCACATCCTCCCATATACTTTAACTCATCTCTAGCTTACTTATAATACCTTATACAGTGCACATACTGTATAAACAGGCATTATCCTGTAATGTTTAGTGGGAATAATGGCAAGAAAAATAGTCTGGGCATATACAATATTTTTTCCCGAAATATTTTAATCTGTGGTTGGTTGACTCGTGTCTGTGGAATCCATGGGTATTGCACAGATTTGAAGCAATCCCTATCAAAATCCCAAGGGCATTTTTCCTGGAAATGGAAAACTAACAATCCTAAAATTCATAAGAAACTGTAAAAGACCCCCCACACACAAAAAAACAAGCAAAAAAAAAAAACCCAAAGCAATGTTGAGAAAGAAAAACAAAGCTAGAGGCAACCCCATGTCCTGATTTTAACTATATTACAAAGCTACAGTAATAAAAATACATAGTACTGGATAAAAACAGACCCAGACCAACAGAACAGCACTATGTTCTGCAAGCATGACATTGGAGAGAACGTCTCATGTGATGGCAGGTCTGTAAAGTCGTGCGTATGTGAGTGGTGCATGTCTGCATGAGCACATGTGTACATGTATGCATGTGACAGTCGCAGATGTGTAGTTTCCTCTAAAGTTTGAAGATGTATTTTGATTGTAATTTTTTTCACTGCCTTAATTTCTTTGCAGTGTTACTTTCATACTGATAAAAAAAATCCAATAAAGTTATTTCCATTTTGAAAAACAATATATGGTAACTTCTTGGTCAACAAAATTAACCTTTCCTTTCCTCTCTGAGGATTAAATTTACAGGTAGCCAAGATCAAACAGCCAGCAGAGTGACAACACAAGTGACGGACATCCATAGCTCTGTTCAGCTTTTTTAAGCCCCTCCCACTCCAGGGTTTTCCCTGAGTGTCTGTGTCCTAGTCAGGTGCTCTGCCTCCCCTCTGCCCCCATCCCTACCATTCTGACACCCCATCTTATAAGAGATCATAGACATTCTATAATTTTTTGTTGTTTTGGTACCAGGGATTGAACTCAGGAGCACTCAACCACTAAGCCACACCCCCAGCCCTATTTTGTATTTTATTTAGAGACAGGGTCTCACTGAGTTGCTTAGCACCTCACTGTTGCTGAGGCTGGCTTTGAACTCGTGATCCTCCTGCCTCAGCCTCCCAAGCTGCTGGAATTACAGGCGTGTGCCACTGTGCCCAGCTGGCTTTCTATAAATTTTACTGACACGCATCTCCTTGGGCTTGGGATGTGACAAAGGAAGACAATTACACCAAAGCCACTGAGCCTGTGACAACTCTCAAAGGACCCCATTCTTTTTTATTCTGTTTCAATTAAACAGATCCTCCTTGTAATTTTTAACCAGGGGGGAAAAAATTGTCTCTCTAAGCTGTATCTCTCTAAGCTTCTCAGGCTCTGTAGTCCCTCCTGCGCCCCTCCTCTCTTCTTTTGAATATAGCTAACTGCTTTGGCTTGGTTGTCTTGGAAGATAGATATAGTGTGTGTGTGTGTGTGTGTGTGTGTGTGTGTGTGTGCACGCGCGCGCGCACATTGCATGTATTATATATATGTCTTATAATGTACATATGTATGTATGTATGGCATATATATATATATATATGTATGTATTATAATTCTAATTTTTCTCCTGTTTCTTAGCTTAGCACTTCTTGAACTTTGATGTACACAAGGATCATCTGAGAATTTTGTGAAAGTGCAGGTTTTGGTTCAGTAGTTCTTCAGTAACACCTAACTGCATTTCTAATGAATACGCAGATGAGGCCAAAGCTGTGGGTCAGGGGTCACACTCTGAATAGTGCCACTGTGATTCACGCAAAGGCATATGGAAGGTAAAGGCAGGTACCATATTCTATTCAGACAGTCTGTTTCTTTTATCCCTTATTAGTTCTTGCTGCTCTGAATGGAGCATTTAAGTAACACTGTTATTTTAATAATATCAGGTAAACAAAATGCAAAACTCAACTGTGGGGTTATTAACATCTCATCACTCCTAGTTGTCCCATGTCAGGGTTTTCTTGGAATGTTCAGCCCTGGACCTAACCCTCCCAATATCTACTTTGGAACCACATTCTACATCTAATTGACTTAGTGTGATTGCTGCAGAACTTTCCTTGGAGCCTGTCATTACTAGATCAAATTCAAGGGTTACCACCCATGTGCTGTGTGACTATGAGCATGCTGCTCAGTTCTCTGGCCCTCAGTTGGCTCAAGAACCAGAGGAGGAGAATGAAACTTACCCTATACAGTGTGGCTGGGATATTTACGTGAGATCTTGGCTGGTAGCAAGTTGCTAGTAACTCTCATGGTCCTGCCTTCTTCAGGTAGTCTTAGTTAACTATGTGGGCATGATTTCTGACCCTGAAGCCTCTTTCAGAATCATTTTGGATCCTCAAGCCCCTTCTGCCTCAGGTGATATTATCTCCACCAGTCTTGACCTTGAGGTCAACCCGTGTCTGTGGGATAGTCATGGATCCAAGCTGCTTGTCCCACTTGGAAAAAGTGGGCAGAACACTCCTGGTGTCTTGGTTAATTTCTACCCAGTTAGCAACCACAAATGTTCAGTTATTTAAGAAGCAAATGAGCTGGGTACAGCACCTACACCTATAGTCCTACCTATACAGGAGGTTGAGGTTGTACCTTGAGGATACCTTGAGCTCAGAAGTTTGAGGCCAGCCTGGACAAGACTTTATTTCAAAGCAAACATACACATAAAAAATTTAAAAACTATAGCTATTTCTAAGAATTGCATATGTATGTGGATATCCAGTAATTGGGATAACTACAGAGCTACATTTCTTATTTGATAACAAAAGATAAAGCTTATTTATTCACTGACAGTTTAATTGTCACCATTTTAGTTGAATGATTTGAGTGCTTTGAGGCAAGGAATTTCAGGTAGATTTTACCAGGCACACTCTCTGCTTACTAATTGGACAACTTACTTAATTGGTAATGGCTGTCCAGAGGATGGTGTCAAGAATGATTCTGAGGCTGCTTCTCAATGGGCAGAAAGGAATGTGTGATCACGTAGCAATGGACACCCTGGGATGGCTGGTCGTGCTTCAAACCATAAGGATTTCTTTTATTTCTTTCCTTTTACATTTTTGTGGGAGTGGGTGAGGGAGGGGGATACTTAGATCCCTCTTTCCTTGCTTTCCCAACTTAATCTTACTTTTCCAAATACTGGTAGAAATTTCTACTTTCTAGATCAGTTTTGTAAACTTCACACTCCTGAACTGAAGTTGGATTCTAAATTCAGTATGAAATTCCATGAAAATAAGAACAAATTTTCACATTCAGATTCAGAATTAATCATTATTTATTTACTCACTGAGTGCCTACTCAGTGCCAGACAGGCCTCATGCTAGACTCCCCCTTAAGTCATCCCTGATTATAAACTCTTTGAGGCTGTTCTTTCTCTTACATCTAGGAAGCACATGTAAACATTGACTGCTTTCTTTATTCTCTCTGGTCAGAGGTACTTGGTTATCAAACATCAGGAAATGTATCATTTTCTAAGTGTGTTTAGTAAACCTGAATTGTTTTAAATAAAAAAAAATTAAGTTTACCAGTTCTTAAATTTCTCCAATAAATTTCTGTAATTTTTATGGTGGGAGGGGAAATACAGTTGCCTTTTCGAACACCAGTTGCCATAATGTCAACTCATTTTATTGCAACAAGCACATGTGTCAACACTGCAGCAGGATAAAGGAGTAGGCTCGACCTGTAAAGGTAAACAACTTCCTGCAACTAAATGCACTTGAGGTAGCTGCTAGGGTGTGACATCCTTACAGAGGTAAGAAGGGGCCTTAGGAAGAGTCACACATGCCCATCAGGCCTGTTTTGTTTATTTCTAACATACAAACTTCATCTTGTAAATAATCCATTAACAAATATACTAAAGAAAGGATAAGTTTTTAAACCCTACAGTACCCCTTTATAGTCTTTTCATTCTGAGGGTTTCTTTTTTTTTTTTTTAATCTCATCATCATCATCTTCAGGATATATGAATATCAGCTGTCCCCCTCCTTGGTTCTTAGCCTTCAGGTAATAATTATTTTCTGCAACCTCCCAGAATATATTACAGACCTGACAGACTCTGCAATAGCTTAGATCTGGAATGTCCCCCAAAGGCCCATGTGTTGGAACCTTGGTCCCCAGCTCATGGCACTGTGGGGAGGTGGTGGAAACTTTAAGAGGTGGAGCCTAGCGGGAGGTATTCAGGTGCTGGGGGCAGGGTAGGGGAGAGGGACACCTTGAAGGGGATTAGAGACCTGGCTTCTTCCTCTTTCTCCAATCCTGTCCATGAGGTGGTAGCTTTGCTCTGCCATGTGCTTCACACCATGATGGGTGTATTAGTCAGGGTTCTCTAGAGAAACAGAATCAATAGGTAGTATAATTGTAAAAATGGTATTTATCAGGTTGGCTTATGCAACCAGAAGCTGGTTAGTCCACAATGGTCAGCAGCAGCTGGAGAGCTCAAAGAACCAGTAGCTATGCAGTCCAAGAGGTTGAAGCCCCAAAATAAGAGCCATCAACAGAGTCACTCTAGTCCATGTCACTCTAGTCTAAGACGAAAGGCTTCTGGAGAATCACTGGCAGAGTCCACTTTGGAAGAGTGAAGCAAGAGTCCCATATCCTCAGAAGATCACAGAAGCAAACAAGAACCCCTTGAAGAAGAATGGAGCTTGCATCTGCTGCTGCTTCCTTGTTCTTCCAACTTTTATTCCATCCAAGCCATCATCCTATTGGATGATGTTGCCCACGCTTAGAGAGGGTCTTTATTTTGGTTGGCTATCCCACATGCCAATCATTGCTAGACACCCTCATTGACACACCCATAAGCCTTTTAATCATTGGCATTTGTTAATCCAATCAAGTTGACCATTCAAATTAACCATTACAATGGGCTACCTTCTCCTAGTGAATTCTTTCACTTTCTACAGAGGTCAGTTCATCTGCTTTCTCAAGGAAACCTTCTCTGACCTATATCAAATCTTGTATCAAATGATCTCATAGCACTTGCTGTATACCTCTGTATTGTTCAATTTTACAAGATGCATAATTATTTGATTAATGTCTTCATTTGCCATTAAACTTGACTCCCCCAGCTTGGAATTGTCTCCAATTTTGCTACTAATGGAATTCCCAGCATCTAATACTTTCCTAGCACTTAGAAGGTTTGCAATAACTATTAAATGTAATCATTAAAACAAAATTCCATTTATTAAAAATCATTATGCTGTTTCACTCACACCAGGTATATTACAATAAAATTCTGATGCTAACTTCTTAGAATTAATGTCAGATTTCACAAGTTAAAAGATCAGCCCTCCATAACACCCCTCTCTCTTCAGATGCCAGACACATTTCAAGTTACTCCCAGGGGGCTCACAAAATCAGGAAATCATAACGTTTATGACTTTGGTTGTATTATAAAGGATACAGATCAGTAGCAACCAAATGAAGATACACATAGAAAAAAGTTAGAACACAGAATGTGCCATTCTCCTGGTACTTAGGTATATATGGTTCACCAACTATAAAACTCCACAGAATTTCAGTATCCTGAGTTTTCACTGGGGTTTCATTATGTAGGCATGATTGATTAAATAAATGACTACATGATTGAATTTAATTTCCATATTCCCTCCCCTCCCCAGAGGTCTAGACTCCAATTTCCTCCCTCTTACTTTCTTTTAACCAACCCCCATCCTGACAGCATCTAGGGACTCACTCTAACTCACATCATTAGCATAACAAAGTCACTCCTCTCAGTCAGGAAAGTCCAAAGTTTCATGAAGTTCTGTGCCTGGAACCAAGGATCAAGACCAGCTATATTGTTTTGTGTTGTATACTGTATTATATTGGTTTCGTTATGAGGTGTTCCCAAAAGCTCATGTGTGAGACAATGTAAGAATGTTTAGAGGTGAAATGATCCAATTTTGGGCTGTGGCTTTATAAATGCATTAATCCACTTGAATGGCTTAAGTGGGTGATAACTGGAGGCAGGTAGAGTGTGTGGCTGGAGTAAGTAGGTCACTGGGGACAGAGTTTTGGTGTTTTATATTTTGCCCCAGGCACCTGGTTCCCTGCCCCCCCCCCCCCCCCCCCCCCCGCACACACACGTAACACCCACCCCCCCTTCCTGTCTGGAACTGAGCAGCTTTACTCTGTCACGCCCTTCTGCCATGATGATCTGCTTCACTTTAGGCTCAGAGCTATAGGATCAGCTGACCATGGACTGGCTCTAAAACTGTGAGCTCAAAATAAACTTTTCCTCCTCTAAGTTGTTCTTGTCATATGTAATTGGTCACACCCACAAAAAGCAGACTAATAAGTTTTGTTTTTATTCCACAATTATGCTTAATAAAATTACAGTGAAACAATGCTATTTTGCTCCATTAAAATGTGGAGAATTTAGAACATTTCAATGAGGGAGGAAGCTGGGAGAGAACCCGTCTCTCAACTATGGTGGGAGATAAGTTGGATAAAAACTCTATAACGGAAGCAACTGTACTAAGGGTCTTAAACTGTTTATACCCTTCCCCAGTAACCCTATGATTTGGAATCTATGATAGGGAAACATTCAGAAACATATAGAGATTAATCTACAAGGAGCTTATCACAGTATTATTATTATAATAAAAAATTGAAAATATGAAATTCCAGTGATAAGGGGTGGGATGAATAAATAATGGCAAACTCATACAATGAAATATGGTGCATCTATTAAGAATATTTCCACAGAATAACTAAAACAGAAAACTTGTCTAAGCCCATTATTAAATGAAAAGAATAAGATTTAAAAATCTGTCTACATAATAATAGCTAATAGTAGCTAATTCTGAGAGATAAAATTGTGGATGATTATTGTTTCTTAATATTTTTGTGATTTCTATGATGTTTTTATTGTTTTTATGATCATAAATATAAATTGTAAAGAAAACTCTTTAAACACTCAGGCCCTAATTGAATACCACCATGAATTATAATCACCAATTATTCTTTCTCATTCATTAAAGTCCATCTGGCCAGACCTTTGCTTGGCACCAGTTCCTTGGACATTAATTTAAGAGAGCAGTTTGTAACTGAGAACAATAAAGCTTCCCATTTTCCAAATTTCACGTAAGTTTTCACAAGCTGTCCCTCTCCATAATTTGCTTAGAATTATGGAATTGTTACTTGCTATCATCTCTGGCAGGCTCAGAGGAATACGTGACAGCTGATGCTAAGCAAAATGTACCTCATGTACCCACTCTCATCCCTCCCACTCAGCTCTGGCAGGCTGTTAAAGGTTGGTGGGATGATAAGCCCCCATCTTTCATCGCCTGCTTGTGGTCCCTGGGGAGCCCCAGAGCTGCATCCAGAAATCACTTTACTGAGCCTGGAGTCTGCTTGCTGTAAAAGACAATTGCCTTTGGATGGGACCCCCTCCTGTCTTCCTGGTTCAAATCAGACTCAGGTTTTCAAGAGCGCCTGTGTTCTCCCTCCTTCAGACCTGGGTGGAGAGGGGAAACACTTCTCCCCCATATGCCTGGGAACTAACCACAAAAGAACTGGCTATCAAAGTGGGGACCACCTAAAGCTTCCCCACAGTGGAGGCAGCCTCCAGGGGAAGTTAGTGGCCTCTGAATCAGATTGGAGCCTCCCACAGCTGAGGTGAAGGCAGTAAGAGGGGCTATAGGGAATTTTAGAGGTTGGGAAGGGTGGAGGGGGAGGGAAAAGAGAGAGAAGGTGGAATCAAAACACAATTAGGTAGAAGTAATAAGTTCTAGTGTTCCACAGCACAGTGGGGTTATTATAGTTCACAATAACTTTTTTTTTTTAATACTGGAATTCAGTTAAAGGCACTTAACAACTGAGCTACATCCCCACCCCCTTTTGATATTTTATTTAGAGACAGGGTCTCACTGAGTTGATTAGGGCCTCACTAATTGCTGAGGCTGGTTTTGAATCTAAGGTCCTCTTACCTTGGCCCTGCTGGGATTACAGGCTTGTGCCACCACGCCTGGCCACAATAACTTTTTATATTATATATTTTATGAACAGCTAGGAGAAGCTCAAAGTCTCCAAATACAAAGTAATAATAAGGAGGTAGAAACATTAATTACCCTGATTTGATTAGTACATAGTGTACACATGTGTTTTAGGCATATTTTGCATTGCTGTGACTAAAATATCTGACAGGAACACCTTAAAGGAGGAAAAGTTTATTTTGGCTCATGGTTTCAGAGGTCTTGGTCCATGGATGGCTGACTTCATTGCTCTGGGCCCAAGGTGAGGCTCCATAGCATGGTAGAAGGGTGTAGCAGAGAAAAAACTGCTCAGCTCATGGTGGGGGTGGGAAGCAGAGAGTGACAGGGAGAGAGAGGACAGATAACAGGAATGTGACATAGCCTGTCACCTAAACCAGGCAGAGCTACAGGTAAATTGCCTCTTGGAAATGAAAGCATGTGGGGGTATCAGCACAGTGGGCTCATTTTATACAGTTATTCCCTTAACCTCATGTTCCCACCATCCTCATCTGTCTGTTCCTTAACATTACCTTAAATAGTAAGAAATAGATGAACTCTAGATAGGGCAGAGGGGTAGGACGGAAAAGGAGGGGGCAGGGGTATAGCAAGTATGGTGGAATATGATGGACATCATTACCCAAAGTACATGTATGAAGACTTGAATTGGTGTCAACAAAAAAACAAAGTAACAATGATAACACAGTGATTCTAAGGAGGAGAAACCAAACTGGAGTTATTTCGGATGTCATCTATGTAGTCATTGGGAGATAGATTTGTCTTTAAGCTTTAAAACAGTAAAACGATATATAAACATCAAGATACAATATTTTTGTTTGATAAGAGCAAATTTTAGTTTACACGTGAAGCATTTTTTTACCAAATATGAATACTGTCTTGAAATGGAAATATATATTTTTAAATTGTATGTTAAAACTAAAACCTAAATCAAGAAAATAGTGGCCATACTAATTAGTACATGATTGTTACTTGTGGGGAGGAGTTGTTGCTTTTAAAATGTTCTATTCCGGGGCATCAAATATGTAAGGCATACAATAGCCCCAGGTGATGGATTGTGAGCTCATTATTTTCTATTAGATTGGAAGAAGTGCCTACCATTTCCTAAATCCAAAGGATAAAAAAAAAAAGATAAGTTCTGATTCTTTACATTTTCAAAATTTGGAGATACCAACCAAATATTCTGGATTGTCCTGGGCAGATTAGTTTGGTTGATATGTTGGGGAAATTAGGAATAGCCTGAGGTTTGGAGAAATAGAGACCTGGGTATTAAACCTATTTACTAGTTTAGTGACCTAAGAAAAGCCATGTAACCTCTTTAAACCTCAGTTTTCTTATCTATAAAATGGGGGCTCACCATGGTGTTCATTAACAAAACAAGATTCTACTGCTAATTCCAATATGAAGAAGGAGGTGGAAGAGCACACAAAATTTTTGAAAATAACTGGTGTCGATAAAATTAGTTTTAAACTTCTTCCAAAGAAATTTCCTATGCTCTAACCCTGAACTTATGGCATGCCTCTAATGGCACTGGCTTATTTTAATTATCATCAATGATCTTGCTTTTTGAACAATGGTCCTTCTAGAAAAGACAATTTACAAATCCTGACACTTATTGTTTCCTAATACCACATGGTAGAAAAGTCGGATGTGTTTTAATAACACAAACATCACAGAGGAATCTCATTCTTGCCCTGGGAAACCCCTAGTCCTTTATGGCAAACATCCATCAACTTGATTTAACGTAGAGAAGCCAGAGACCACTTGACTTATAAGGTAGTTTATCAGCCCCAGGAGAGGCTATGCTACAATTTGAGCCTAACTCAATGATATAAACTTTCTCCAAATATCCAGAATCAGGAGCCTTTTCACTGCATTTCAATATTATCTCCAGAGTCCTCCCCCTCCAACTCAACTTTCCAGAACTGGAGCAATCTACATCCCACAATAACCAAAGTCATTTTCTTTTTCAAGATCCCTGGCACCAATTGCTCCCCAATTGCTCTCTCCATGCCACTAACCCACCTGTTTCCCTGGGCCCTGAACTCACAGCCTCCTAGTGCCTGACACCTGTCATCAAAACTCCTGTGCTGCACAGATTTTTTAAAAAATATTTTATAGTTGTAGATGGACATAATACCTTTATTTTATTTATTTAATTTTATGTGGGGCTGAACCCAGAGCTTCACACGTCTGAGGCATGCGCTCTACCTCTAAGCCACACCCCAGCCCCTTTGCACAGATTTTTATACACTTACAGGCAGGGTGGACCACACATTGCAGTGTGCCTGGTATAGTCCTGGTTTATGTTGTTTTGGGGAGTTAGCGATGGTTTCCCTTTTTTCTCAAAAGCATCTCAGTTTGAACAGCAAAATATTTGCTACCTTATCCATAGAGGAAGAGGTCTATGCCCTTAATTTTTCAGAAGGAACTATGATCATCCCCTAAGTAAATATCCTTTAGGAAGTTTGTTTGTTTTTTTTAAAGTAGGTTATAAGAGACAGAAATCATCATCAAAATCTAAAGCTGAACAGACAAAAAAAAAAAAAAAAAGATCAAAGGAAGAGTGCTAAGACTTGGTGGACTCTACAACTCTGAAGTTCTAATAGGACAAAGATTTCTGACCCTGGCTTTCTGTAGGTAACAACTGACATGGCTCCTCAGGCTCCTTGGGAGTTATAAGAAGAGGGTTCTCTGGCCCCTTGAGTAGTTCTGCCTTTTCAGCATGGTTCCTGATAAGCACACTCACTCCCATGTTTGGTTTGAGATTTGAGTTGGATCCATTCTCCAGGCCAACAAACACTTCAGTCTTTCTAGAATTGTCTTCCGCTTTTGACTCATCTCCAGAGCACCATGAAGCTGCCATCCCTGGCTTTAGGGGTGTGTCCTCAGTTTCTGGAACATCACCAGGCTGATTGCATGTTGTCACTGCTCCACCTCATTCCTGGCACCTCCAGAGCCTGAGTTCCCTGCTAGGGTTGGACTGCTATGCATAGACCACTGCAGAGATCCTCTTTGTCCTTGCTGGATATTGGCTCTCAAACTTCTTCTTTAAGTTGGTACCCACAATCTCCCTTAAGAAACTCTGTGATAATAGCTAAATTATAGAATCAACCCAGATGCTCATCAGTAGGTGAATAGATTAAGAAATTGAGATGTGTGTATACATACACACACACACACACACACACACACACACACACAAAATGGAATTCTACTCAGCTATTAAAAAGAATAAAATTATGGCATTTGCAGGTAAATGGATTGAAATGGGGAATTATCATGCTAAGTGAAATTAGCCAAACTCAGAAACTCAAAAGCCAAATGTCTTCTCTTATATGTGGAAGCTAGAGTAAAATAAAGGAAAAGGGGAGAAAAGGATAAGATTACATAAGGAATCAATCAAATACAAATTAATAGGAGTGAAAGGAAGTCTATTAGGCTAGAGAAGAAGAGGGGAGGATGGAGGGAAAAGGGGGTTCATGAACTGAAATTGATCTCTATGCATGTATGAGTATGTTGAGATGAACCCAACTACTATATATACCCACTGAACAAAACAAAACAAAAAAAGCTCTGTAATGAAGAACCCTGAGATAATTACATTTTAGAAACCTCCCTTTGTGAAGTTGACAATGCACAATAACTTATAAGAGATTCCATGAAGAACTGCAACAGGAGGTATGTTTAGCTGTTAAGCCCAGTGTTCCCTGTGGCTTTTGACCATGGGACCAACCCCTCTATTTTTTTCAATTAGTGCCTAATATCTCCAGTATCACAGTTAGGTAAATTCTACTCAAATTTCTCTTCCTTCTCTTAATATTAGTTAAAATAAAGTCACTCCCTAGCTGCTAAGGTTTCTGTCCTCTGGAGAAAATAGGTGTCTCCTTTGTCTTTTATCCCAAGCCAGCATTTATTAGAAGTCACTGGCCTGACACTGAACACCATCTCTCCCTGGCATCTATGGGTGTCACAGTAGCCATCTCCAACAGCCAGATTCCTATATATTTCTTTTTTCTGTTATGACATTCGGGTTGGGGGTAAGTGAGACCTTAAAATAATCATACCCCACAATGGAGTATGCACTTGAGAGCCTAAAACTGAAGGTTGAGAATAACATAAAGGCAGCCCAGGATCTCAGGGAAAAGAGAAAGATATCCCAAGGTGCTAATGAAACCAAGGGAAAACCTGAATAAGCTCTCCAGACATGCATTTAGTTACTTGCTTTTAGTTGACTTCAAAAATCACTAATTTTGGAGGTCACATAGTTGAGCCATCTATCATTAGTCTCCCACTGGCTTTGCTGTAGCTAATGCCTCTGATGTGTGTTGGTCATGACAATAATAGTTGCCTAGGTGACTTTTCAGGGAAATAAAGGCTGCTTTTGTTGAAACCACTGACTCTTCGCTTGAGCCTGTCTAAGGGGTGACTTCTTCAACATCAGGGGGCTATAAACTCTGTCCTCAGTTCATCCCCAGGAAAGTGGATTTGAGACTTTTTTTTTTTTTTCTATCTACATGTTTGGCCATCTCATGAAGAAACTCTCCTTTGCAAAACCCGTCGTTTCAGTGATTGGCATACTGAACAGCAGGCAAAATGGGCCTGGTTCAGAGACACTAATACCACAAGTAAACACTTTTGATTGGTTTTGCTTGGTTTTGCTTCTATTACTTACACCCTACATGTGTCGCTTTGGCAAGAGGCAGTGTGTGATGCTTCCATTCAAAATGAGACTTGGCCAAAGGGCTCCAATAACCCAAAGGAGTGGAAAGCAGGGCTACCCTGAGAACCCCAAGAGTCACAGCTGGGTGAGCCCGAGAGCAAAGCAGGGCTCAATCCCAGGAACACCATGAGAACAAAGTAAGAGACAGGAACAGACCTGCAGCTAAGAGGACTTGAGGTTGACCTTCTGAATTGAATCACAGAGCTAGTGCTCTAGGCTCCCTAAATCCTGATAGAATGGGAAAGGAATGGCTGAAGGGAAGCTGGGACAAATGTGGAGTCAGTGTCTTCATCTATGAATATTAAAAACTTGCAGTGGCAGAGACTACATCATTCAAGACCGAAATTCTCTCTAGAAAAGCTTCCAAAAAATCTCCTTTTCCCTCTGAAAGCCATCCTCTCAGTTTATATCCCCAATACTACAAGGGAATGGTCCTTCAATTTACGAGGGGGAATCTGTCATTTTGTTGCTATAATAATGCTGCATGACAGTCACAGAACCCCCACTGGCATTCCATGATAAGTGTTTATTGCTCATGCTTCTGGTGTCAGCTGGGGTCAGCCAGACAGCTCTGTGGATCTTGGCAGGGCCTACTTGGAGGGCTGGGACTGGCCATCAGCCCTTACCGGCTTAACTGGGACTGCTAGGGTCACAGGATCTACTCTGTGCAGGGCTTCTCCAGGTCTAAGCTCAGAATTGTCACATTGTCATACTGCAACATTCTGTTAGCCAAAGCAAGTTACATGGTCGAGCCCAGATCCAAATGGTGGGGAAATAGCTCCATCTATTTAATGAGAAACACTGAAAAGTTATGTGGCAAAAGGGGAGAAGTGAAGAATCATGACCTTTAATAAATCATATTATCACAGGGACAACATCTCTAATACCCCTTGTTAGTTTTGACTCCCATTTTAAAGAACCTTCAGTCTATAACTAAAGGTAATGTAAACATGTGACTATTTGACCAACTCTATTACCTGTATGGGCAATAAGAATGCAGAGCTAAGACCAGGTGTGGCCATTAAGAATGCAGAGCTAAGGCCAGGTGTGGGGCGCATGCCTGTAATCCCAGCAGTTCAGGAGGCTGAGGCAGGAGGATCATGAGTTCAAAGCTGTCCTCAACAAGTGAGGCCCTAAGCAACTCAGTGAGATCCTGTCTCTCAATAAAACACAAAATAGGGCTGAGGATGTGGCTCAGAGGTTGAGTGCCCCTGTGTTCAATCCCTGGTACCGCCCCTCAACTCCCCCCGCCCCCCCCCCCCACACACACAAAGAATGCAGAGCAGAGTTTAACCAGGATGACTATGAAATAAACGATTCAGAAGAAACAGTCTACCAGGTAGGGAGGTTCTCATGTATCCTTCAGAGCACTGGAGGGGAAAGGTGTTTCTCCAGCAAATACTCAACACAGGCACCTGTAATCTGACAAATGTGATTATGTATGTGCCCATTTCAGTATCACAATTTCTCGAGGTTGACAAAGTCCTGAGAGAGTTCTTCATTTCCTCCAGAGTCTGAGAAGGGCTAAGGCATTTCTTAAATTCTCTTTGCAGCAAAGGCAGGGTCAGGTCTTCCCAGACTTCCTGCCCTTGGGTCCCTCTTTTCTCCTGCTGCCTGCAAGCTGTACCTACTGGTTCCTGTAGCATCCTTGGCCACCTTATTCCAAGGGCAGTCTGTGGACATTTGAGAATCCTGCCAAGCAATTTCCGGGAAGCAATGGCTGCCTTTTCTCTGCTAGTTTGAACAACAGATCCTTGCAGGGCAGGGCCAAGGCTGGCATTCCACTGGCTGAGATAACAGCTTTAGGAGTTAAAGGAATGTGTCGAATGCATTGCATTGAAGACCTTGCTTGTCTTTGAAAGGCACTTATTTCCTTTCTACTTGTTTTTCTGCCAGCTTCTTGGGGCAATTGTTGTGACTACTTTGGTGCATTTGTAAAAGAGATGCTTGTTATACTACAAAGGCCAGAAGCCAAAAAGGAAGTGAAAAGCAATAGTGCAACAATCACTGACAATAAAGGACAGAGGGAAATGCCATCAAGCTTCCTGCTCCAGCTGTAGAAGCTATGAAACAACACCACTCATACCCCAGGGGAGGAAACCCAAGAATGAGAAAATCTGAGAAGCACCGGGCAGCAAAATAAAAATGTCACCACACTGTATGGATGGCCTATAAAGAGGAGCAGGATACGGAAGCTAGGATGTGAGAGCCTGACTTGAGTGATCACTGGGGAAGGCTTGCAATAGTGACAGCCTGCTGTTACCACCCACAGATGTTCCTCCCAGGACTGCTTTGAGGCAGAAACACAAGTTCAGGGCCCTTGCTAATAAACAGATGTGGCACTAGAACACTGATCTTTTAAACCTCCTTTCTTTTCATAGGTCGATTTACTGACTAGTAAATAAAAATATCTTTAGTTTAGGAAACGAAACCTGTTACTTGAAGAAGAATTCTGGACTTTTCCACCAGACAATCATACATATTTTTATTTATATCTATTGGGTTTTCAATGCTTGCAATGGGTAGCCCTCACTTTCATTTTAGCAGGTCCGCCAAGAATCAAAAATGTTAATTCCCATTGTGTTTTACTCAGCTTTTTCACTGCTATGACTAAAGGATCTGACCAACACAACTGTAGGGGAGGAAAAGTTTATTGGAGGGCTCACAGTTTCAGAGGTCTTAGTCCATAGAAGGCCGGCTTCATTCCTCAGGGCTTGAGATGAGACAGAACATCATGGCGGAAGAGTGTGGCAGAGGGAAGCAGCTCGCATTATGGTGATCACAAAGCAGAGGGAGAGACTCCAGCTCCAAAACCAAAATATATACCCCATTAGCCGTGCCCCCAATTAACTCCTTCCTCCAGCCACACCCCACCTGCCTCTAGTTACCACTCAGTTAATCCCATCAGGGATCCAATCATTTCTCCTCTGAACCTCTTGCATTGTCTCATTGAGCTTTAGGGGGACACTTCATATCCAATGGTATTTGAATATCCACTTCTCTGTTAAAACATGTGGCTTGGGACGCACTGGTGAAAACAATATTTAGAGCCACAAGGAAGGCAAAAGCAGAGGGAACGTGTTAGTGGTAAAAGGGAGCCAGGGTTTCCTAATACGAGTCAATAGAGCTGGAATCTAGTTCTTCAGGCAAGTTGAGAATCTCTGTTCTGTGAACTTTCTGTGGTGACAGAAATGCTCAACAACTGCACTGTCCAATATGGTGGCCTCTGGCCACACAGGGCTGTTAAACAATGTATCTAGTGCAGCTCAGTTGTTACTTTTTTAAAATTTCAACTAATTAAAATGTGAATAGTCACATGTGGCTAGTGACTGCCACATTGTACCACACAGGTCTAGAGTCAAGCCTCCTCCACTGAACTGTGTTTTTTTCTGTTGTGTTCAGTAGTGTTTCTTATGTCAGCTTAAGCTGTTTGGAGTATTTGGCTGTGTTCCCCTCCCCTGTGGCAGGGGCTCAGGAATGCAGGCTTGTTGGAATAGTTGTCACTTTGGAGGCAGCCAGCCTGAGGGGGTGAACCTCAGCATGGGAAAATTTGGGACCAAGCATGTGGGTTCCTGAAGGCTGGGGTAGTTGGATTCCTGGTGCAGAGGGAAGAAGAAAAACTGAAAAGGAAGATTTCTAGATTTTTAGTCTGCCTTCATTGGAATGTGTCCTTCATAGACAGAAAAATGAGCTGGCCTTCCCAGGAAAGAGGAAGGAGGCATTCATAAATGTGTTATCCTTGCAGTCAGAGACAGGAAAGGGAGAGATGCAGAGCCACTAGCAACTAGAGATGCTAGGCAAGGCTTTCCAGAACCCAAACAGAATGGGTCAGAAAAGCTGTTCTCTCCCATGACTTTCTACTCTGAGAGAAATGACCCCCACGCTTCAAGATGATTCTTGTGCAAATATGCAGAGTGTGCTTTTGATTAAGTATCAAAACAAAACAGTGGAATTGCGGGAAAAACTTGGCCACTGCTTGAGGTGAATTCTAGGGTTCCGGGGTTTGTGTATCCATTAGGGTTAGGAGCCCCATGAGAAGATACTGTTGGAAAGGGGGTTGCAGAGACCATTTCTATCACTCAGTAAATAGTTAATGAGGGGATCAAACCCAGTGCCTCATATGTGAGAGGCAAGCTCTCTGTCACTGAGTCACACCTCCAGCCCATACCTTTATTTTTTTTTAATATATTTTTTTAAGATGTTGGTCTGGGAGCCTGGGGAAAGGATGTTGATATGTAACAGTAAAACTAGGGCTGTCAGATGGGTCCCCCAAGTTGTGATGGTTCCACGGTGTCATCTAAAACAGTCTAATCAGAGCCCTGTTTGAGGATGCATTTGTGTGACAGAGAGCTTGCCTCTCACATATGAGGCACTTGGTTTGATCCTCTCATTAACTATTTACTGAGGGATAGAAATGGTCTCGCAACCCCCTTTCCAACAGTATCTTCTCATGGGGACAGAGTCCTGTTTGAGGATGCATTTGTGTGACAGCTGGTATTCCAGGCAGAGGGCCTGAAACCTCAGGTGATGGCTGTGGAAACAGGGTTTGAAGAAGACATGGGTATGGAAACAGAATCTCTAGGATCCTTATTCATTTCCTGAGAACACTGATTTCAACCTGGCCTCAAGAAGTACCCTGAAGCCTGTCAATCTCAATCCAGTTACAATCTTCCTTAAGCAGTTTTGTTTCTTATTTAAACAGACCAATATTTTATTTCTAAACAACTCCCTGACTTTAGTATATGATCAAGCTCTCCTTCCAAGTCAACGGGGAGAGGCATTGATGACATTCGCTGTCCATTTGGGATAACACACAAAAAAAAAAATGTCTTGGATTCCTACCTCTCACTGCAAGAGTTTAGCCAACTGCAACATTACAGTAGGAGTCCACACAAGGCCACCTCACTTCTGAAAGCAACTGTTAAGTTAGGGTGGCTCTCAAAACTACTCAGTTTTGATAATGCACCAGAAGGATTCAGTGAACTCATCGAAGGCTGTGAGATTCATGATTGTGGTGTATGATAGGAAAGAAAGCATTAAAATCAGCCAAGGAAAGAAGTTCACTGGGTGGAATCCAAAGGAGTAGAGCTCCCATTCTCCTCTCTTTGTGGAGTCAGCATGAATTTCTTTCCCAGAATCTGTGTGTGACAAAATGCACAGAGTATTATCAAACACGAAAGTTTACCTGAGCCTTGAGTTCCATTTTTTAAATTAGGGCTCCCTTACATTGTTATGATTGATTGACTGATTGATTAATTGATTACCCATGTGGTTGATTTTAGTCTCTAGGTCAACTGATACTACATGACCCAAAACCACCTCTCTAAGTCACATAACTGGTCTTTCCTGTTTGGCCAGCAATTGCTCTAAGACATAGCCAGCCTCTACCATAAGTCATGCTGTTAGACTATCCAGTGTGACCCAAGATTCCCAGGCAAACTAAGATACTTCTTTCAGGAATAACATTTTAAGGGCATAGGAATTAACTCCCAGAAGCCAGAGGCAAATGCCAGATCTCTTTCAGGGTGAGATTACTTTTTTTTTTACTGTTACTCACACATGACAATAAAAATCAAGTGGCTTGAAGGTCTAAATATAAAACAAAGGACCAGAATAAAATATGAGTGACAGTTTTCCTGGAGTATAGAAATTCTGTCTAAAAATATCATTAAGCCTACAACCATAAAGAGAAAGATGAAATACATAAAATTATGAAAGTTCTGAACTAAAACGACACCATAAACAAAATGAGAAGGTAACCAAAATTAGAGATACATTCACATGATACTTAAGCCAACAAGTCAATATAAAGAGACAACACATTGGAAGAGTGAATGTAACCCACAAGTAACAAAAAAGTATATATATACATCAAAAGAAGAACTAAGTCTACACTATCGATAAGCACATAAATTAGTACAAACTTTTTTGGGGGGATGGTTTATTTAAAATGTAAAATTTTAAATAACATTTTACTTCTAGGAGTATGATCTTTAGAAACTGAGTACAAGCTCAGAAATGTGTTTTTGTGTGTTCGTGTGTGTGTGTGTGTGTGTGTGTGTGTGTGTGTTTGGCATTGTTTGCAATAAAGAGAGAGAAAAAATATTCTAAGTCACCCACTCATATAAACAAACACTACGTGATGGTCTGTTGTTATAGTTGGTTATGAGACACCCCCAAAAGCTCAAGTATGAGATAATGCAAGGATTTTTCAGAGGTGAACTGACTAGATTATGAGAGTTGTGACCTAATCAGTGGATTAATACACTGATGGATTAACTGGGTGGTACCTGTAGGCAGGTAGAGTGTGACTGTGACTTTGGAGTTTACATTGTGTCCCTAGTAAGCAGAGGTCTCTCTCTCTCTGCCTCCTGGTTGCCCTGTCCTGGCTGGCTTCCTCCTCCGCACCTTTCTGCCATGATGTTCTGCCTCACCACAGGCCCAGAGTTATGGAGTTGGCTGACCATGGACGGAACATCTGAACCTGGAAGCCAAAACAAAGTCTTCTTCCTCTACCTTATTCTTGTCAGATCTTTTGATCACAGTGCTTTAAAAACCAACCAAACAATAAGAGAACACCTGATTAAACATCTATATAAACAGTGAGGTAGATTCCTACAAATGGATGTAAAAAGAGTCCATAAGACATTCATTGAATAGGGAAATTGCAAAAGAATATTTATAGCCTGATTTTGGTTTTGTATATAAAAGGTCTATAAATATGTAATCTGTACATGTAAAATTGAATGCCCACATATATGTCATATATACGCAGGAGAAGGGGAGACTTTTAAGATTTGACCCTTAAAAGGAAATGGAAGGATGAACTTTCCTGTTGTATGTTATATCCTCTAATTGTATTTGAATTTGTTTTGGCAAATTCATGTGTGAATTTTGAAATCAAATACGCTAGAGCTACTTCCCAGAATCCCCTTCTCTCTGTGATTCCAGGTTTGAGCTTCATGAAAAAGAAATTTGACAGAGACCTAGAAAGCAGAAGAAAAGCAATCACCTTTATTCTCTGAAAGCCAACACAGTCCCATCACGTGCCAAAGACACCAGAGGATTCTACCGTGTCTTATGCTCTCCTTTCTTCTCAAATCTGACCTTGATGACCAATAGAACTATCCCTCCCAACACTGGGCTGCCATTTCACCAAAACAGCAGCTCTGAGAAGCAGCAGAGAATCGCAACCCCTCTTTGCAGAGCCTATGCCGGTTGGCATCTCTGGTCGTTCCCCACTTCCCCTGCAGACTCCAACGTGTCCTCCCTCAACAGCACTTCAGGAGACTGGAGAAAAGACTTTGCTCTTATTTTTTAGCTCCCGTTCCTGGGCATTTACTTCCCAAGCTTCTCTTGTTTTTTGCATAGGTTTAATTTCAACATAAATTTCTTCTTTCATAATACTCATAGTGGTGCTGTTTCCCTGACTGAAATATAATATAATATCATGTGTTTGTGTGTGTGTTTGTGTGTGTGTGTGTGTGTGATGTATAATGTGAAAAGAATTTTCTGATGGGAAAGTTGAGTTTCAGTTTTTTCCTTAGATGCCATTAACCCACTGGCCCCATGGTTAGGATGCTCTGCTATCACACCCTGGACCACTTGGGAACAAAACCTCCCTTCATCTTAATCCTTTCAACATGGCTCAGATAGCCAGAAATATGAAAAAAATGCTGACCCCTAAGGGAAAGAAGCAGAGCACCCATAGATCAAAATAGGACAACTTCCAGAGACAGCTGGGATTCCACCAGAGCTAAGTGGGCAAGTTTGAATTCCACCATTCACCCTGGATTTGATGGATGTTACTTTCAAACCCCTTCCCTAGAAATGCCTTCCTTAGACTTAAATCTGTTGAAATCTCATTGGGAGTTAAAGTGGAAAAGAAGAGGGAGAAAATATTTTAGCTTTTCCTTTCATACATATGGTATTTAACTTCCAATCGTAATCTCCCTTCTCAAAACATCCTGTGGGATAGATCTTATTCTCCCTGTTCTAAAAGAGAGAAAATTGAAGCTCAGAGATGTTAAGTAAATCTTCCAAAGTAAACAGCTGAACTGTGGCAAAACCAGGATTCAAAAGAAGTTCAGTTAGATGATTAGCTGTGTACCAAACACATAAAACACTCTTTGAGACAGATCCATTCCAATTGACTTCTGAATTAGTCAGTCATTGCTTCATAAACAAACAACCCCAAGATCTTAGTGGCTCATAGCAAAAAAATAAGTGTGTGAGTTGGTCATTGCTTGTGTGTTGGTTATGTGGGCTCAGCAGAGCCTAGGTGGCCTCAAGCTTCAGAGATGTTTAAGATCTCTGACTTCACCCTGGGATTGAGGCTGAAGGAGCAGTGGCTACTGGACCACGTTCTTCTCAAGACGACATGTGGACACTTGCTGTGTTCTTAAAGCCTAAACTCAGAACTGGCACCCCATCAATTCCACCCCATCACTTCTGCCCCATCCCATTGGCCCACAGCCAGTGGCAAGGAGAGATGGAGAAGTACCCTTTTTCCACAGTGGGGAGAAAAGAAAGGGAATATTTATTCAACATTTCAATGTCTCTTCTGAAAGGACCCTGTGCAACCAGCAACAGTGTGGCCCAGGCATCAGATAACCAGATATCAGAATACAAAATGGCCATTATATTCATTATTGATTATTGAGTCATAAAATACCTCAAAACTTAGTGTCTTGAGATGAGAACAGTTATTGATTTTGCTCATGAATCTGTAACTTGGGCAGGATTCCATGGGGATAACTTATCTGTCCCAGCGGGAAGGGCTGGAATTCAGGTGACTCTACTGGAGGGTTGTAATCATCTGGATTCTCACTTCTGTCATGTGTCTGCCAGCTGCTATTAGCTGTTGGCTGGGACCTCACCTGTCAGTCATGACATGTGTCTTCTCCATGGGGCTTCTTGATAGCCTGGTGGTTGGATTTTGAGTGTGAATGTCCAAAGAGAACAAGACATACGTGCGTGGAATTTTTATGATCTACCCTCAGAAGTCAGAGATTGGCTTCTACTGTGCTGTACTGACTGGGTAGTCACAAAACTCCACCCAGGTTCAAGGGGAGGGGACATAGATACCCACCACTTAATGAGAGGTGTATTAGTGTTAGATTGTAAGAAGTATATGTGGGATAGGATATATAATAGTGTCCATTTTCAGAAAATGATGTGTCTCCACAACCATTAACAGCAACACAAGCCGTCTGATGGTGGGGAGGGCATTATTTTTCCTCTGGGATCAATGAAGGAAATTATATTTGAACTATAAAGCATTAATTATACTCGATCTTTCAAATCCCCTCATGGGAATTAAAAAATCCCCCTCTTTCCATTTGCTGGGGAAGCAGCCATAATCACACTGTGTGGCCCTACTGATCACAGTTGACAGGACCAAGCCAGTCCCTGGTGAACCTGGAGGCAAACCAGAGTAGAACAACATGGCTTCCATCCATGAATGGAGGGGCTTTGGGTGGGATTAGAAATCAGGGAGGCCTGGAGAGTCACAGACCTTTCTCACTGGGAATTTCTGGAGAATTCTATGCACTGCTTCCCATAATTGCTTCAGGGTTAGTGTGGAGAAGGGGGACTACTATTTGTGAAGTCTATGTGGCAGACACTCTGCTGCATGCTTTCTTTAGCCCTTCATGGTGGATGTTTGTTTGTTTGTTTGTTTTCCCATTGATGGGCGAGGGAGTCGAGGACAGAGGGGTTTAATAGCCTTCTCAAGACCATGCATCTAATAAGTTGCAGAGCTAGAATATGATCTTGTAAAAGGTAACTGGGACAAACTCTTTAATACTTTCTATTGGGAAGAGCCCCTGTCAAAACATGGAGGAGAAAAACATGTCAATCTTACATGTAAGCAGATGGTAGGGGGGTGCAAGTCAACGAGAGTGAGAGGGGAACTTGTCACCTGCAAACAGAGCTTTTGGAGAATTCTGCTCCAATCTAGTACCTTGTCAAGTGATTAGTGACCTAGGACAGTTGGTCACCACAAAAACCAGGTGTTGCCGCTACAGCACGTCAACCTGTCTACAAAGCCCTCTGTGATTCTGTTCTGTTTGGGAATGAAAAGAAAGCAAGCCAAGAGAATTTACCACATCCAGGATGAGTTTAAACCCAGCTCTTGTTCTCTACTTGAAAGATCTTTAAGAAGGGGAGAGAGGGAAGACTTAAGAACTCCTACTATCCAGGAGACTCTCTGAGCTGTTTAAATTAGAGTTCTGGGGAGGCACACAGAAATTAATAATTTTTAAAAATCCAGGTGATTTTAATTTCAGCCAAGTTTTGGAATCTTTGCTTTGATTACAATTAATGCTGGCAGGATCCCAGGAAAGCTTCTGTCCAGCAGATAATGTAAGGCATTCTCAGAAAACCTCACCATACCCTACGTTTCCTAGACCCTCATATTTTTCACTCTTCATTAGGTTTTCATACCCCCCAACAAATAGGAAGACTCTCTCCACACTCCTTGCCCTACTTTATGTTATTTTCATAGCACCAATAGAGCACCAGATATGATATTCTACATTTATTTGTCCACCCAATTATTATGTCATCTCCCCTAGAGTATAAATTCCAGGGTCCAGTGTTACCATACTTTGAACTTTAGAAGGTACCATTCAACACAAGGTGAATGGCACCCTCTGGAGTTGTGTGATGAAGTCCTTTATGGGAACAGAATTTTTTATTTATTTTTGTTCCTCAAGTGTCTAGAATGTTCAATAAATATTTTTTGCATAAATGAATAAATGAATGAACATAAGTTGGTAATAAGAACTTTTTGGTCTCCCGCCAGCAAAGGACCTTAGCTCTGATGCTTATCATCATCATCTCATCAACATCCCCATCATCAGCACCACTGTTATCAACATCATCATCAGTATTAGTAAGATTCCATACAGAATGTCCTTTGAAGACAGGATCCCATGGCAAAAAAATAAAAGTTTGAAAATTAATTCCCTGTTGAGGTGAATGAATAGTTCTCTTGTCCCCAAATCCCACCCATACTCAACCTTGAATGGCTTTGGAACCAGACAAACAAGAAGTTGCCTTATCACTTACTATAATGGGACTAAGGGCCAAATATTAATCTTTAAATGGTTAGAACAACTATCTTACTATTACAAATCAAGAGGTCATATATAAAGTACCTATGACAAATAAATGTATGAAAATATGACCAAATAGAAAATGCAAATGAAACCTGATAATATTAACCCATCCAACTGGTAAAAATTCTAAAGTGAGATGGGATGTTAGCAAGGTAATGTTAGCTGTTGTTAATAGATAAACCTCAAAATCTCAGTGATTTGATTTTCTCTTTAGTTGAAGATCAATCAGCAACGATGGGGAGAGTTGCTCTTCCCCTTTTTGGGGACTGAGGCTGATTCCCTCTTGAGGCTCCACACCCCCTGTAGGCCGTGGAGCTCTCCACTAGATCTTCTTCTACCTCCTTTCAGAGGAGGGATTGTGCCCAAGGTTTATATTGCCCAGATCATTACTTCTGTCCAATATTCTTGAAGCTCCAGTAACATGAATTCATCTAAAGGCAAAGGCAGAGAGGCTGGAAAATGCAGTCCTTAATTAGGGGACTGCCTGTTGGCAACAATTCTAGACCAGAGAGAAAGAGCAGGACTTCTTAGTGAATAGCTGACAACCTCTACCATAGCATCATCGTCAGTGGGGGTGTGGGTAAGTGACTTTTCCCATATGCAATTGATGGAATTCTGAATCCATCACTGGCCTGTGGAGGAATTCATGGCAGTAGTTTTAAAAATTTAAAACAGTCGTCATGTGACCCAGCAACTCCACTTCTTGGTACCAATCCAAGAGACCCTAGCAAATGGGAAAACACTAGCATGTCTATTATAGCACCCAAACTGTCATGAAAATACAACCTAAATATCTATCAATAGGGAAAACCCCAAATAGATCATATCCATCTGTGATATCGAATACCACACAGCAGTTTTGAATGACAGATTTATACCTACTGGCCTAGGAAGTATGCAATGTCATATTGTTGAGTGAATATAACTTTGTTTTTAGTTGTTGATAAACCTTTATTTTATGTATTTATTTTATGTGTGGTATTCAGATTTGGATCCAATGCCTCACACATACTAGGCAAGCACTCTACCACTGAGCTACAACCCCTGCCCATGTTAATAGAACTTTAAAAATAAGTTAGTATTTCTATTAAAACAGATAGAAAATACCATATGTTTTCTATATGATCATAAAATTGGTGATGCATCAAAAAAATTTCTGGAAGAACATGGACCAAAAGGAAATAATGGTCAACTCTAGGGAAAAAATGGGGAGGAGGAGAGAAATACAGGAAAGGAGGAAGGATTCACAGTCACAGAAACATGAAGATCTTACAGCTGGGTGGGCACAGATCCAAGCAGGCCCAACTCTTATTTTTTAAAGGATATATTAATTCCACTTCTAAATGTATAGTCCAAATAATTGAAAACAGAGACTCCAAAAAATATTTGCATGCAAATATTTTAAACAGCATTATTTACAATGGCCCAAAAGCAGAATCAACCCAAGTGTTATCAATAGATGAACAAATTAAAAAATGTGATATATGATACAATGGAATATTATTTAGGTATGAAAGGAACAAAATTCTGACACCTGTTACAAAATTTTGAAAATGTACAAAGCAAAATAAACCAGACACTAGAGAAAATATTGTATGAAAATTAGAGAAAATATTGTATGCCTCCATTTATATGAAGTATCTAGAATAGAAAAATTCATATGAAAGGAAATGATTAGAAGTTATTAGGGGCTCAGGGGCAGAAGATAGGGAATTATAATTTAATGAATTCAGAGTTTCTGCTTGTGGTGATGAAAATATTTAGAAATAGTGGTGATGACTACATAATATTATATTTATAATTAATGCTACAAAATTGTGTACTTAAAAATGGTTTAGAAGGTAAATTTTATGTGATACATATTTTACCAAAATTTAAAAAAAGAGAGAGAATTGACAACTTAAAAAAAAAAAAAGGCTCAGGAGGCTGAGGTATAAGGATAGCAAGTTCAAGGCCTGCCTTAGCAACTTAGTGAGGCCCTAAGCAACTTAGTGAGACCCTGTCTCAAAATAAAAAATTAACAAGGGGCTGGGCATGTGATTCAGTGACTAAGCAATCTTGGGTTCAATTCTCAGCACTAAGAAAACAAAAAAGATTTAATATATTAACGGACCTTCACAGAGAATCGAATAGGCTCTTCTAGAGTCAATAAAAGGGAGTAAGGAGTAGAAGGGTTCCTTCTAGAAACCAGATTCTCCTCTTGTGCCCTGAGACGTGATTTGCAATATTGAGGTATCTACTTTTGCTGTAGACTATTTTAAAATGACTTGTATAAGGAAAGGGAAGAATGTAATTAAATCTGTTGAAGAGTGAGCTATTTAAATCTCTTTAATGCTGAGCTTAGTCATGTTCTATGAGAAGCTGATAATGGAGACAGAAAATGAGAGGTAAGTTGTAGGAAGTTTGCCTTCAAATCGATCAGATGGTGGGAGACCAGCTCTTCTTCCTTGGACTAATTATTGATAGATTCTTATGTGTTTTGAGGGGGATGGAGGGAGGGCAATTAAATGATTTATGGGTTTAATTTCCTTAATGCTTGGAAGGCTGCTGTCCTGCACTCTGGACCCAGGGAAACTGATCCAAACAAGTTTGAGAGCAAAACCCCCAGCAATCGGCAAAGAGAAGCTATTTTCCTCTCTTGGAATTAGAATTATGATCCCAGCAGCCTGAGGTCATCTCCTTGGCCCTTGGAGGCCAATGTGGAATTTTCAAAGCTAACAAGATTTGACCTTAGCTAATAAGTTCAGTAGGAAAAGTAACAAATGCTTCAGGGTCCAAAGAGCAGAGCAAAGTTTGTCTCTTATTAGTCTGTTTTGCTTTTGCTCTTCAGGGACTCTAGTTCTTAGATAAAACGATGTATAATCAAATACAATTTGATAAATATTTATTGAAAGGGTGGGTGGGTATGGAAGGATATGTTCGGTTCCTGTGTGAAGTTGAGGGAACAGGAGTCACAAACGATGAGAGAAGAGAAAGATTTTTGGTTTTGGGGGTGATGTTGTGCGGTGGAGGAACATAGGTGTGGGACAGCGGGATTTGCCACTTGTTAACTTGGGTGACCTTGAGACTTTTCCTCTTTGAGCCACAGCTTCCTAATCTGCACGATAGCGGGGATGGTATTTTAGTCAGTTTCTCATCACTGCAACACAAAAACTGGAAAAAAAAATTTTTTGGAGGAGAAAAAGTTTATGCACTCATGGTTTCAGAGGTCTGCATTCATACATGGCCAACTCCATTGTTTCATGGTAATGGGGCACGGCAGAGGAAAGCAGCTCAGAACAGTGCACCAGGAAGGTGGGACACAGGGAAGGGAGGGGGATCCTCATCAGGGACAAAATATATACCCCAAAGGCACGTGCCCCATGCCCTACCTCCTTGAGCCGCACCTTACCTGCCTGTAATTACCACCCAGTTAATCCCTATCAGGGGACTGATGTCCTGATTAGGTTAAGGATCTCATAACCCAACCATTTCACCTGTAAGATTTCTTGAATTGTCTCTCACACGACCTTTGGGGAACACACCTCAGATCTGAACCATACCATGCTAATGTCTTCCACATAGAGTTGTAGCTTTCAAGGGGCAGAAATGCAGAGTGGAAGCTGAGGAATCGGTTGGCTTTACCAATGTTCCTGGTCTTGTGGATCACAACAGTGAAGAACCAAGGCCTGAACTCGGTTAGTAGGGAGATGAAAGATGGTGGCCTTGGCCTAGGCTCCAAGTCCACTGACACGCCAGAGATAGGAAGGAAAAGGGTTTTGTTCCATTTGTACCCAACTGTTCTGACACCAACTGGGTGTTCTATAATTCAATGTAGACATTAAGTACTTGGAGTCAGCACAGACCCCACAGGTGAAGGACAAAGTCCTTTATAAGACTGGCCTTGCTTTGGATGCCAGATGCACTTCAGGGTCCCAGGCCATTTCTGAACAATTGGCTATAAATTTGGGGGTTCCCGTGACCCTCTCAGGCTCAACAATTCACTGGAATGACTCACAGAACTCACTCACTGAAAACTGCCATTGTAAGAAGTGAGGGGACATAATCTGGAGCTCCAAGTGAGCCTGGAAATAGTATTTCGGAAGTCTGAGGCCTTGGACAAGAAAGAAGCATATTTTCATGTTCTTGGACCCGTGGTTGAAATTTAGTTATCTCCATCCAGTATGAAAGTAGTCAACAAGCTCTAATGAAACTGGCAGTAACTGTGACTCTGTCACCTACAGAATCCATAGGTATTTTCATAACACATGCCAGTGGTAGATTGTTATGTAATTATGACTTCAAAACTAAGCTCATCATTAGAATCACAGGTCTTATATTTACTCAGAGTCACTCAGAGCATGACAGACTGGTGCCTGTCTATGAATTAATATAGGTACATGGCAAGGTAAGAAGAGGAATTAAAAGTTAGTATCTAGAAACTTTTATAATTATTTGACAGAATAATTTAATGTCCTTTGAATCAAATAATAAAAAAATTGTTTTGCATTTTATATTCTCTCTCTTTTTTTTGGTACCAGGGATTGAACTCAGGGACAGTCGGCCACTAAGCCACATCCCCAGCCCTATTTTGTATTTTATTTAGAGACAGGGTCTCACTGAGTTGCTTAGTGCCTCACTTTTGCTGAGGCTGGCTTTGAACTTGTGATCCTTCTGCCTTAGCCTCCTAAACCCCTGGGATTACAGGAGTGTGCCACTGTACCTGGCTTATATTCTTTTATTTCATGTTTTTATTTTATAAAAGTTGTTATTCCAAGATGAATTGGAAAAATAAATTGCATCTTCCATACCAACAGCTTGAAAAACACTCATTTAATGGGTTAACACAAAGCAAACACTTTAAAAATTTTTTTGATGACTCCATTTTGACATAATTGGTTTCCTTCGTGTTTCTATCCTACCTTATGTAAGCATCATCCTGAAATAACGTCAGTAAGCGTCATCAGACTGCCAAAGGAATCTATGGTATAAAGAAGATTGACAATGCTTGAGCAGGGGCTCTGGGACCCCAAATAGGCCTGCTCCTCCCTCTCATGTCTGGTCTCATTCTGGGAGGAAGAGTGAATAGCTTTCTCCCTGACCTCCTGGTCATGATAAGGTCCCAGTTTGTCCAGGGACTTTAATTTGCTCCCATCCTTCCCCCAGGGGCATATTTTCCTTCCTAGATCTACAGAATTTTTTTTCTATTTCTTTGGACTTGTTGCCACTGTGTCCTTTCTTACTAGCTCCAAAATCAGGGATAACCTCTCTGTACTTTCCTGAGTCTTACCCACATATCAAAACCCAACCGAAACCCAACTTCCTCAGAGGAGACCAGGAAGATGTGTTCATTCCACCCAGATCTCCTTCTTCTCTGAGCTTCTGTGTGGTCCTGCCCTGGCAGGTGGGCAGAAGGCTGGACAGGAAGTGAAGGCAGGCGGTAGAGTATCTAGCTCCACCCATTTCAGCTGGGGTCCAAACAGCCACAGTAAGCCTCGTGGAGGAAACATGTAATTAAGGAATGTCTGTGCCAAGGTTTAGGGAGGAAAAGGAAAACTTACATGGCACCCAGATCAAAGAGGTCGTTTGACTCATTTGTGTTTTGTGAACACACTGTTACACAGCTAGTCAAGTATGTATTAGACAAGTGGGTTGCTGAAAAAGTAGAGGTAACAAAATCAGACATTTTACTAAGAAAATCCTGTAGTTGAATTTATGTTCAGCATAGGGATCTTATAAAGGTCTAAGAACTTCCCTTCAGTATAAATATATGTGTGTGCATATATATATATAGTATACTTATATATATTGATTTAGGACCTGGTGACTATGACCTTGGTCAAGTTACTTTAACTATGCTTCAGTTTCCTCATCTGCAAAGTTAGGATAATAATCCCTACCTCGTGGTTGAATGAAGATGAAATGAGTCAATGTTGGTAAAATGTGTAGAGTTGAGTTTAGGAATATTGTGTGAGTCGGCTTTCATCACTATGACAAAATACCTGTCAGAACAACTCATGGTTTTAGAGGTTCAGTCCATGATCAGCTGACTCCATTGCTTTGGGCCTGACATGAAACAGAACATCATGGCAGAGGAAAGCTAAGCACGTCATGGTAGCCAGGAAATAGAGAAAGGGAAGGAAAAGTCAGGGGAGTAAGATATAATCCCCAAGGGTACACCTTCAGTAACCCATCTCCTTCAGCCACAACCCACCTGCCGACAGTCACCACCTGGTATAGTAGTCTTTTCAAATTATTAATCCATCAATGGACTAATCTGCTGATTAGGTTATAGCTGTCATAATTTACTCATTTCACCTCTGAACATCCCTGCTTTGACAAAGACGCTTTGTGGGGACACCTCATATTCAAACCATAATGTTCTGCCCTGGCCCCCTAAAGCTCATGTCCATCTCACAGTGAAAAATGCATCCAGTCTATTCCAAGAGTCCTCTTAGTCTCAATAGTTACAACATTGCCCAAAAGTCCAAGTTCCAAAATCTCCTCCGAAACTCAAGGCAAACTCTTGGTTGTTTTCCCCTGTAAAAATCAAAAGCAAGTTCACGTATCCAATATATAATGACACAGAGTAAACAGTCCAAAGAGGAGGAACAG
This sequence comes from Callospermophilus lateralis, assembly GCF_048772815.1. Classification (NCBI taxonomy): domain Eukaryota; kingdom Metazoa; phylum Chordata; class Mammalia; order Rodentia; family Sciuridae; genus Callospermophilus; species Callospermophilus lateralis. The sequence goes on along the minus strand of NC_135307.1, from coordinate 169,436,988 downwards.
GGGACAGAAGGAGGAAGCCATGACAGAGGAAGGCTGCTAACCTCATGGTAGCCAGAAAGCAGAGGGTGGGGAGAGAGGGCAGGTGGACAAGATAGAATCCCCAAAGTCATATCCACAATGACCCACCTCCTCCAGCCAAAACCCACCTGCCTACAGTTACTGCCCAGCACAGTCATTCTTTCAACTGATTCTTAATCAGCTGATTAGGGTACAGCTCTTATGACTATTCCTGCATTAGGAACATGAGCTTTTTGGAGACACCTTGTGTTCAAACCATAACAACTATATAAGCATTTGTTAAATAAAATTCCATTTTATAAGTGAGGAATTAGAACTACCAAGATGTATATATTGTGGAGGAGGGAAATATCTCCTTTTTATTCTCTTCCGGCTGAGGTTTACCTACACACCTTACTAGTGTCTTTTTATTATCAAAGGTAGAGTTACTAATCTGACTGCTCAAGTTGAAGATATGATTAGACCATGTCTCCTTGTGGGTCAGAATCCCTGCATTCCAGGTTTGCTGGCCATCTTTCTGCTCACATGGCGGATCTCTCTCTGTTCTTCACAGGCACATGTGAACGATGTGACCTTTGCTTTTGGCTTGGGCTTACAGCTTTAGGAGGCCTTTGGGATAATATCCAAAAACACAGCCCCAATTCTGAGCTCAGCACATTTGATTGGTTGTCTTCTGATGACTAGGTTGGTTTTTGCTAAACTCCAGCCCCATCCTCTCCATGGAAATGCCTCAGACAATGGAGGTCATCTCCTCATACATCCTAATACTTGGGATCAAATGCATAGCATTTAGAATATGGTGAGTTGGCATCTGGACTGTCTGAAATTAGGATCTGGATGAGGAGAAGACTGGATATCAATATCAGAGCACTGTTTCCCAAGTCTCTCCTACACCTCCCACTTTCACATCTCACCAGCCTCTGTAATCATTCCAGGGTAAGTAATGAACGTAAGACCAGCCTGACTTTCAGAGTCCTAGTGGATTAAATATCTTTTGGCATGTCTATTAGAAACTAGGAGGTGAGCAATGTGACATCTCAAACTCAAAAATCAGACCCCTCCTCAAATTCCACATAGTTGATCTTTTCTCTACATTATAGTACATTTCCCTAAAACCCCTCCTAACTCTGCTCATTCCCACCATGATAACTACCACTTTTCCATAATAAGCACCTGGGAGTCATTATTCAAAGAGGCAGACAGGTGCAGCTTTTGATGGTTCTCTTCCTCCTTACCCTCCTTTTCTTTTACCTAATCTTTCTTCTTCATTTTTCATCAGTATCTCTATCGTGTTCATTATCATTACTATCACTAATATTTATTACATCTTACTCTGTGGCAGATGCTGAATCTAAGACTACTTCATTTAATCCCTATAAAACACATTCTGTTATCACATTACTGTTCTCTTTCCTTGTTGGAGAGGTTGTACAGCTTGATGGCTAAGAGCTCAGGCTTTGGAGTCAGAGGACTTGGATAAAATCTTGCTCCAATATTTGTTATCTAGGAGACCAGTTATTTAAATACTATAAGCTTCAATTATTTAATCAGTAAATAGAGATAATATAATGTCTACTTGGGTGCCTACAATTCCTACTGAAAGTAGAAAAGAAAGGAGGAAAAAACAAGAGTGACTAGCTAGGATTACAGAAAGACGGTTCTTAGAAGTAGATGATGTCATTTGGTTGTGAATTGAGGGAAAAATTAAGATCAAAGAGTGATTATAAAAGTTGGTTAGATCAGAAGAATTAAAACCTTGGTCCAGAAGTTCAGGAGAGGTACATGGGCTGTGTTTTCCAATATGCTCTGAAATGAATACATGTGTTGGTCAGCTTTCCATCACTATTATGAAATGCCTGAGATAATAAGCTTAAAAAGATAAAAGGTTGATTTGGCTCACAATTTTGGAGGTTACAGTTGGCCTTGTTTCTTTTGGTCTTTGGTGAGTCAGCATATCATGACAAGAGTGGGGAGTGAAGCAAAATCACTCATCTCTTGACCAGGAAGTAAGAAAGAGTGAGAAGGGGGCCAGGATCCCATAATCCCCTTCAAGTGCACACCCTCCAAAACCTGAATACCTCCCACTAGGTCCCACTTCTTAAAGATTTCACCACCTCCCAATAGTGCAAGGCTGGTAAACAAGTCTTTAACATATAGACCTTTGAGGGAGCTTTAAAATACAAATCACAACAGTATATAATCTTGCCTGTGGAACTCTGGGGAAAAGATGCAACTGGAAGCATTGTACAGCCTACTGTGCAACCCAGCTTTCCCCTTAGGCCTTTCTTCTTGCTCCTTTCACTGGCACTGTGTGTGTTGGGAGCCTTGGAACAAAAGGAGATTCTTCCCCAATAGCTGCATCTCCTTTTTCTTTCTGGGTTCTGTTCAGTGAGCTTGAAGGATATCTCCATACACCCACTCCCATAAGTGGTCAAGGAGATGATATTTGGGGGATAGGCAAGAACCATTTATTTTAGTATCTTCACCCCTTTGAACATGATATACACACACACACACACACACACACACACACACACACAATAGGTATAAATATTTGCAAAGCATAAGAGGCATTAAAGCTCATTCTCCCAGAAATCTAGTTAATGCCTTAGGTGAGAAAGAAACCCAGCCTTATAGACCCAGAAAGCAATGAAATTTTCAGATCTGGAAGACTCAGTTTGCAGATTGGCCTCCAAAAGAATGTTTCAGGTTTGATGTTCAGAAACTCTCACTGAGATCTCTCTTATTTGTAGCATCCTTAATGGCAGTTGTGTCTCCATAAAAGCCTTATCACTCGGGGTGCTTGAAATATGGCATCTTCACAATAAAAATATAAAGTTGTATTCTTTTGATATTCATAAACAGGGTACCAGATGCCAATATTGAACGTGATTAAGGTTTTTAGTTTTGTCCTGACTATTGACAGTCGACAAGAAAACTTATTAGAGGAAGAAAGAAAGTTGATGAGGAATTTTATAGTCTCTGGATACCAATAGATATCATGAAACACTTGCATTTTTCTTGAAGCACAGCCCAAGAATTACTCATCTCAACCTTGATTAAGGTTGTTTTGGCTCACATTTAGGCCACAGGGAGTGGGAGGAAAAAGCAAGAGAGGAAGAAGCATAAGAGAATAAGGACGAAGAAGGCATGTTGAAAGATGAATTCATAAATGTGAAATGTATTGTTTGATGTAAAATTCACTGACCATAAATGAAAAGAAGGCAGCATAAAAGGGACTGTTTTTAGAAATAATATCAGGCCAGGCAAAGTATTTATGCTAGCTTTCCTCTTGATTGCTGTCTAGAGCTGCAGGGGAGGGGACCAGACCAGAGTGTGAAGGGGATTTCAGAGCGGTCACAAAAACAAAGTATGTATTGGGGGAGATTCAAAACTAAATTATTCATGTATAAATCTTTGGAGAGCCAGATGTTTATAACCCAGGGAGTGCCTGTATTTGCCACATCCATAATAACCATTCATCAAATGACCATAAAATTGAACGCTTTTGCAATCTCTCATTCTGTTATCATCCCCATTGTCTAGAGTTTGATATTGAAATTGCCAGAAAGTGAGTTCTGGGTCTGAGTTACATTCTCCTATTCTTCGTCTGGGTCAGTGTGTTCCATGACTTCATGCATACATAAAAATGACCTTTTCCCAGGCATCACAGATCCTCTCGATCCACCCCAAACTCTATCCCTGATTGAGTTTTGAGTCCTCGCACTCTTGAGAAATCTGATTAAGTATCTGCTGTCTCTCTACCTCGGTGGTAGGAAACAAAAGGGAAGGATTTTGTGAATGGAGATATTTCTCTCAGTTAGACATAGCAATTCAATAGAAATGGTTATCAGATGAGTCATCCTTGACTCATCCTCTCTGAATGGAAAATGAAGCTGTGCAATGAAGTTTCTAGCTTTTGTTCTCAAGCCTGGAACATGTCTCCAATGATAGTTTGTTGCCTAGGAAATCAAGATTATAATAGTCAAGTTCTTGAATAACAGAAGTGCTTCTCAAGGTGAAGCGAACCCACGGTGTATGTCCTCAAGTCCAAGAACAAAGTCAGGTGTACAGAAGACTCTCAATAAATATTTCTGAATGAACTAATTTATTAATGAATAGATTGATAAGGAAGAGAGAAGAGTTGAAGATTTCTCTTAATTTCCTGGCTTGGGGGACAGGGTTGGCTTGTGGCAGTATTAATTAATAGGATTTAAGAGAGTCTCTTAAAGATTGGCTATAGATTGGCTATAGAACTCAGTTTTGTACCTGTTGAGTTGAAGGATCTGTGGGATGTCCTTGTATACCTGGGTATATATCGTGGAGAGTGTGAATTATGAAAATGAAAATTAAAAGGATCTTGCATATATAAATGGAAGCTTACCAGTACTGATTATCCTTCCTTCTCTTCGATTCATTCAATCTTCTTTCTTTCCAACTTTTCTTCTTTGCTTTCACAAATATTTCAGGGTTGTTCATCATTTGCAGAACTTGGCACTGAGCACTGAATGTACATGAAAAAGAACAGTTTTGATTCATTTATTTAACAAAGTTTTATTGAGTTCCTACCATAAGCCAGGCTTTGCCCTCGTTGTTAGAGCAGTCATATCCAGACATAGTCCCTTTTCAGAAAGAATTTAAAAATCACTTAAATTCATAAAACACAAATTCATAAAACAAGTAAAGTAGTGTTCAAGACAAAGGATCATCCCCCTCATACATGTCAGATGATTATTCCAAAATCAAATATGAGATTTACTAAAATCAGATAAAGATTTCCGCTTTAGCAAGAGTCAATTGCGTCATTCAATTCCAATCCTTCTTGCCATGTTGAGCTTTTAAGAATATATATATATATTTTTTTAAGTGTGAAAAGAGTAACTTTATCCTTAGCATAGATGGTAGGAAAACAAATCCCACAAGGTTTAAAAAAAAAAAAATCTAGATACCAAGAGGAGAATGAAGATTTTGAAAGGGTCCTTAGTAATGGAAATGCTAATGACTATTGGAGTCCATTACTTTAATTGCAATGTTTTTGCAAATCTGAGTAATACATGATCTCATTCAATCCATCAAGCAGTGCTTTACAAATCCAAGAGAGTGAAATTTTAAAAACAACAAAATGAATTCAGTGATTTTGTTTTATTATGAATTCAGTGATTTTGTTTTATTATGAATTCTTAAAGTCATAATTTAGCAAGCATTTTAAAAAATCTTACAAGGAATTCAAATTAAAACTACAATGCATATCCAGCACAATATTAGAAATACTAATATAAAAAGTATGGAAATACTAAAAAGTGGCAAGGATGTAGGGCAATTGAAATTGTCATATATTTCCATTGAGAGTTAAAAATTGGAGTAAACAGTTCAAAAATTGTATTATAGCTCTTTTATAAACTTAAGAATAACTGCCCTATGATTCCTGGCTGCCTAGCCAACAGAAATGAGTGATGATTTTCACCAAATGGCATCTACAAAAATTTCTACAGCAGAATTGTATGTGATATTTCAAACAAAAAACAACTCAACTACCAATGAATAATAGACTAGCCAAGCATGGTGGCACAAGCCTGTAATCCCAGCAACTCTGGAGGCTGAGGGAGGAGGATCACAAGTTCAAAGCCAGCCTCAGCAACTTGACAAGGCCCTAAGCAACTTAGTGAGACCCTGTCTCAAAAACAAGGGGTTGGGGCCTGGAGATGTTGCTCAGTGGTTAATGCCCCTGGATTAAATCCCCAGCACCCCCTCCAAAAAAATACACTAAATAAACAGATTGGAATTAATATATTCATTGTACCACATACCATCACATACTGTTACAACACACTACTGCTCCATGAAACAAGATGGATGAATGTTTAATTTTTTTTTAAAAGCCAATGTTTACTTCATATTTCCATGTATGTGAAGTTCAAATCCAAGCAAAATTAATTAATGAGGATAGAAGATAGAATAGTGGTTACCTTTGCAGAATATTGACTGGGATTTGGAGGCACCTTCTGGGGTGCTGCAAATGTTCTAGATTTTCATTTGGGTGATGGACTACAGAAAAATTCACTGCTCTGTACACTTACATTTTGTGAATTTTATATCATTATATTATTCCTTGTTTTTAAAATTTTAAGGTGAATAAAACAAACGTAATTGGGTTTACTGTATCTCCACTGAACAGAGACACAGGAGGTGGCTGATGAGGGATCCATCTGAGGAGTCCCTGAAGATCCCCTCACCCTGCCACAGCATTGGTTGCTCCTGTATCAGTCAGCAAACGCCATGGAACACACATAGCTTGAGACAGGCAGCGGGCATTATGTGGTGGAGCTCTTCTTAGTTTTACATTTGATGCCCACATCAACCCTGGCCTGGGGTTTTCTGCCCCTCCACACACCATTTATAGATGAGGACGTTTTAGACCCGGGACATTCCACAATACAGAAGAAAGGCCACAGAGGTAGTAGTTTCCTAGGCTACAGCCTGGATCCCCTGGAATCATCTCTCCAAGCCCAACAAGAGGGGGTGAGGACTCTTCTTCAGTATGCTGGTGAAGCACTCATGATTTCCAAATGGGTGTAACCTGTTCTTCCAGTCAACACACCTTAGCATAGGAGAGTAGACTCCACTGAGGATCTCTGTTTTGAAAATCTCTTTTCAAAATCTCTTCAAGACTCTGTAGAGAATAACCTTATAGGCTATTCTTATAACTTTTAAAGTAGAAATTCTTAAAAGTCATAAGACCCTCGTCAGGAGAATTTTAAAAGAAGCAAAATATATAAAACAAGATGATGAAATAATATAACTAGAAATAACCACAGATATTCTGAGCCCATAGTAAGTGGCCAATAAAAGGGAATTTGTTAGGTGGTAGTTAGCAGCGAAATGCAAACCAATAACACAAGAGGGTTGTGGATTTTCTTTAATTTACTTTCAAGGCAAATGAATAATGGAGTAACTTATAGAAAAATAACAGGTGCACAAAGCGTGAGAATAAACATGTGGAAACAAAAGGAACAAATTAAGAAATGCATCAAGAGGGAATGAATGATCAGTGGGGCTAACTCCTGACAGGGTCTGTTGGCATCATCGCAGAGTTAGGATTTATGGCCATAGATTTCTCAATGTATTTTAGAAGATAAAATCTGTTCTCTAGCCAGAGATGCCCCACTCGCTCTCTATTGAGACTGCTCTCTGCTGGGGCCTTACTGTACTATAATAAAATTCTCTTGCTTGACTTTTCATGTCTGACTTTAAGTTTTCTTTCATAGGACACAAGAACTGAGGTTTTAAGCTTCATTTCCCCCACTCAATCCAAGCAAAATTAATTGGTGATGATAGAAGATAGAATAGTGGTTACCTTCTACCTGCAGCGTTCAAACACCTGCGTCAAGAGAGGCAGAGAATGGGGTGATAGGTGGTCAGGGAAAAGTGAGTTGGATGGGGCAGTGATACCCCATGAATCATCTAGGGATCTGCTCTCTTGTTTGAATGACCCAGACATTTTGTAAAGACTACAGGTGTGAGCACTGTATAGAGAAAAGTGACATGTGTTCCTCTTCCATGTAAAGAGGGTGGTCAAGCTGGGCACCCTTTCTGAATATTTCATAATTTCTTTGGCCCACATACGTCACCATCATTCTGTGGTCATGTGGTCCCAGGGTTGTGCTGAAGGCTGGGTTTGAGGAATTTAGAAGCAGTTTGCCTCCCATTCCATATGAGACATGCTGCAGTTGCCAAAAAGCATTCTCCACCTTAGTCTGAGTAGGGCTGCCATGTTGGTTGGTACAGGGCACCTGTGGCAGTTCCACTAAGGTCTGATTGAAGGAACAAGGTTGCTACCATTCTGTGCTGGCTCACCCCAGGTAGAAGCTTCAGGTATACAATTTGGTCCCCATTGTCTATTGTCTTCTCAGCCTGCCAGCCTTCCATGAAGAAGGGAAGCAGGATCTAGGAGAGAATCAGAAAAGAAGAGATCTCCAGTTGCAATGTTTCACCAGCTAGCTGGGAAGAATTCTCTGAATCTCAGCACCCTCATTTGTAATTGTTGGGGACCGCAAATCAAGTCAAGATTGTGCCTGGAAGTTTGCCAGGAGGAGTGGTTTTTGAGGCAACACCACCGAACCATTAAGTTGGTGGGGGTTCCTTATTGGCTGACTGCTGTATCTAGATGATGCTAATTGAGTTAAGCTGTGTATAATCAGTTAGGTATATATACCTCTGCTGTTCTGCAATAAAGCGGTTCCCACTACCTTGGGTTCCCGCTACCTTGAGTTCCCGCTCAGTTCCCACTGAGTTTCCCTGCAATAAAGCAGTTCCCGCTTCAACCTTCAAGTTGCTTGTCACCTCCCGGTTATTTTGCCTAGCTGGACTGTGGCAGTAATGAGGGATTGTTATCAAGTCAACAAACTTTTAGGAGGATAAGATGAAAATACTTATATGAAAATACCTATTTAAAGTTAAGCATATTCTCTACTAAAAAGTATAGACAAATGATTTAAACAGTTTTCACAAAAAAATGTGACAAAAAACAAATAAAAAAATACTGACCATGATGTATCATCAATAAAATGAAAATTAATATCACAAATATTGCCTCAAATTGATGAGAATACTTAAAATTAAGGACTAGACATGCCAAGTGTTGGTGAGAAAGCATAGCAACTAGAATATTGCTGGTGGGAGTGCAGGTGGTGCAACTACTTTGGAGAATTGTTTGTCAGTTTCTTTTAAAAGTTCAATATACAGCCAAACACGTTGGCACATGCCTATACTTCTAGCAGCTTGAGAGCCTGAGGCAGGAGGATTTGCAAGTTCAAAGTCAGTATTAGCAACTTAGCAACTTAATTAGACCTGTCTCAAAATAAAAAAAAATAAAAAGGGCTGGGGATGTGGCTCAGTCATCAAGTGTTTCTGGGTTTAATCCTTGGTACCTAAATAAATAAATAAATAAATAAGGGGAGAGAGAGAGAGAGAGAGAGAAATGAAGGCCTCCCAAAAATATTTGTACACAAATGTTTTCTTCATAATAGTCCCATATTTGGAAACCACCCAAATGTCCATCATATAATAGAGTACTATGCAACAATATAAAGGAATCAACTTATACACCATGGATATACTTTAATACATATGCTAAGAGAAAAACAATGAAGCGTATTAAGTACATACTAGGTGATCCCACTTATGTGAAATTCAAGAATAGACCAAATGAATGCATATGCCAAAAATCTGAGTTAAAAGTTGGCCTAGGATAGGATGGGATAGACTGGAAGTATACAGAGGGGACTTCCAAAGTAATGGACGTGTTCTACATCTTGCTTTGGGTGTTCAGTTACATAGGTTTTTATTCATTTGTCAAAACTTCTCCAACTCTAAATTTAAAATATGTACATTTAAATATGTAAATTGTATGCTTCGATTTTTAAAAGTTGTAGGGTTTTTAATTACAGACTCAAAAGACATTTAAAGGCTTAAAAAGTATAGAAAATATGGGCATATTACAGAAATTATGAAAAAGAAAAATTCCTCCAGAGACAACTGCTATTAACTATGCTAATTTATGTCCATCTGCTAATTTTCTACATGTACATTCTTTTCTTTGATGAATCAGACTTTTAAAGTTAACTTTTATTTACAGTGGAAAATATCAAAATCCAGGCAGACAAATAAATTAAGGTACATCCTGTCCAAACTAGGTGGACTCAAGGCCTAGTTCTTCAAACTCTCATTCTATAATAAAATAAAGAATTATCCTGTTTATAAGTCATTTAGATATTGGTATATATTAGTTTACGTATGATAAAAATATCTCTGGTCCCTGGCATGGGTTTCAAAGACTCATGGAATTATATGGGTCCCGAAATTGTATCAGGAGGAAAGTCACCAGAAACCTCAAATATGTGATCAGAGTGTTGGGACTGTCAGTTACCAATGGCAGCCGTAGTGAAGAATAGAACTCTGAGGCTTGTTAGCCGTCTTACCTCTGCAGGGGCCAGAGGGGCTTATGATCCTATGATGCCTATGGGCCTCTAGTGGACACCTCTCTCTTGTCTCCAGAATTGTGGTCTCTGCCATTGTGTTCATTAATGCTCAGAATCCTCTCCCTCTGTAGTCCCCATTACTGAAGGTTACTGATTTGGCCAGCTCTACATATCTGTGACCAACTTACCTGACAAGAACAACTTAAAGGAAGAAAAGTTTATTTTGGCTCATGGTATCTAGGTCCAGTCCATGGTTGGCTGACTCCACTGCTCAGGGCTGGAGGTGAGGCAGAACATGGTGGTGGAAGGGCATGGTGGGAGAAAGATGCTCAGCTCATGGCAGCCAGGAAGCAGAGTCATGCCCCCAGTGACCTACTTCCTCCAGCCATACCTTATCTGCCTACGTTACCACCCAGTTAATCCATATCAGTGGATTAATCCACTGAGGTCACACCTCTCGTAATCTAATCATTTCACCTCCGAACATTTTTGCATTCTCACCCATGAGCTTTTAGGTGATACCCCATATTTAAACCATAGAAGTTACTTTGTGCCAAACATAGTAGTAAACAGTCTATTCCTCATGCAATCCTAAAAGCCACCCTGTGGAATATGTGCTCTTATTATCTCCACTTTCCAAGTGGGAAACACAAACACGTTGAAGTCCACCCAGCTATCTGGACAGGAGATGGTACTCCTGGGACTTTAGTCAGAACTCTCCAAAGGTGGAGTCTATGAGGAATGCATGTCCCTTTTGTACCAAATCCTTGATTTACTCAGGGTGATGTAACGAAGCTCTCTGAGCCCACTCAGGAGGATTAGATCTACTCGTTGGGAAGTGCAAAGAATAAATGATCCTTCACTTTCAATATTTCTTGTTTAGTTTGCACTTTATCCCACTTACTTTATTTTGGGAAGAAACATTAACGTTGATGCAGACAACAGAATACAGCTGACCTCAGGATGGCTGTATGTTGGCATACAGGTTCCCACTTGTCATGAGAATGTTTTCAAGGGCACGGAAGAACTGGATACCATTTAAGATTTCAGAGTCTGGGTCAATAGTGTCCTCTAGAGGGATCAGGGTTGCATTGCCAAGAAAGAGGGGCCGCTCAGACTCCCAGGCCACTGGATTTTCCTAGGGTCCGGTTTTGGTGTCAGTTGAATTGAAAAGGGTTTTGTGTCACAGGAAAGGGGGTAGTACCTAGAAGTAGTCACCCCAAAACCAGGGAACATCAGAGGTGACAGACCAAGACCTAGTTCATGCCAATAAATTAGCAGATAGCTCACAGGCTGTCTTGACAAGAGGAGGTCAGAGAAAAACAGTGATGGGAAGAAGGGAATGCCTATTGGATCTCCTGGAACCATTCTGTGGAGTGTCCTGGTCCAAGGCTACAGGGTCAGCAAAGACCCGAGGTTCAGGCTCAGTCCCCTCAGTCATAGTAACTTCATACGATGCTCAAATTCACATTTGCAGATAGGGAACTGTTGAGAGGATGGACGTGAAAAGACTTCTTTGCAAAAATAGAAAAAAAAAATCCTAAAATTTATATTGAACCACAAAAGACCTTGGAAAACTAAAGCTATTGAGTAAGATGAACAAAGCTGGAAACCTCACTCTACCTGATTTAAAAATACACTACAAATCCACAATAACCAAAATAGCATGATTCTATCATAAAACACCAAGGAAGGAGAATAGAGAACCCAGAAATAAACCCAGACATTTAGATTCAATTCATCTTTGACAAAGATGCCAAGAATAAACAATGGGGAAAAGATAATTTCTTCAACAATGCTCGGGAAACTGGATACCCTCAAGAAGAAAAATGAAATTGGACCCTTATGTAACACCACATACAAAATCAACTCAAAATGGATTAAATAGCTGAAACTTTAAAACTCCTGGAGTAAAACACAAGTGAAAACTTCTTGACATTAGTCTGGACAGTGATGTTTTTGAAACCCAAAAGCTCAGGCAATAAAATCCAAAAAAAAAAAAAAAAACACATGTGGGACTAGAGCAAACTAAAAAGCTTCTGCACAGGAAAAGAAAAAACCTGCATAGTGAAGAGACAACTTATGGTATGGAAGAAAATATTAGTAAATATTAAAATTCGCCCATTATTGGAGTTGTATTAATTTGGAATTATATTAAAATGTAGAAGGCATTTAAACAGTGAAATAGCAAGTAAACAAATAACCTGATTTTGGTCAAAGGATCTGAAGAGACATTTCTCAAAAGAAAACATACACATAGCCCACAGGTATATATATATAAAACAATGCTACCATTATTAATCCCCAGGGAAATACAAATCAAAACCACAACGAGATAACACTTCATGCCTGTTAGAGAGGTTTTTATTAAAAAGACAAAAATAACAAGTGTTAGTGAGGATATGGGGAAAAGAGAACAGGAAATTCTTCAAAAAATTAATTCAAACTACTCTATGATCCAGCAACCCTACTCTGAGTATATCTAGAGAAAGTTAAATCAGTAACTGAATAGACATCTGCCTCCTTGTGCTTATTGGAGCATTATTCACAACAGACAAGGTATGAAAACAATCTAAGTGTCCATCAACCAGTGAATAGACATAGAAAATATCACACATGAATACACACACACACACACACACACACACACACACACACACACATACTGAATAATACTCCTATATATACACACAGGAATATTATTCAGTCTTTGAAAAGAAGCCAATTCTGTTATTCATGAAAACATGGATAAGCCTGGAGGACATTAACCTAAGGCAACCAGGCATTGAAAGACAAGTTTTGCTTGATCTTACATGTACAATCTAAAAAAGTCAAACTCACAAAGGCAGAGAGAGTAGAATAGTGGTTGCCGGGTGCCTGAGGTGGGTAGGGGAATGGGGAGATGTTGGTCAGAGGTACAAAGTTTCAAGTTACATAGGATGAAAAATGCCTGGAGATCTATTGCATAGAGGAGGTGACCTTAGTTAATATTATTGTAATCCCAGCAGCTTGGGAGGCTGAAGTAGGAGGATCACAAGTTCAAAGCCAGCCTCTGCAACTTAGTGAGGCCCTAAGCAACCAAGACCCTGTTTCAAAAAATCAGTTTCCTATCCTTGTATATGAATACATGACCAGGGCAACTCCACATTATGTACAATCACAAGAATAGAATCTTATTTAGAATAAGTTATACTCCATATGTGTACAATGTGCCAAAATACACTCTACTTTCTATATATCTAAAAAGAACAAATAATAATAATAATAATAATGATAATGTGTTGTATACTTTAAGTTTATTTAAAGAGTATCTTAAATATTTTCACACAGATAAACAAATGTGAAAATGATAACTATTAGAGGTGAAACATATATGTTAATTAGCTTGACCACAGTAATTTTTTCATGGTGTAAATAAATAACCTAGCATTACACTGTACACCTTAAATATATACAATTTTACCTAATAAACATGAGGAAAATATTTTTACTCATTTATGTATTCATTTTTAATTGATGCTTTATAAATACATATAAGGGTGGAATTCACTGTGATAAATTTGTACTTGAAAATAGCTGAATTTTATCAAAGTCATTCCATGTCTTCCCCTTTCCCTCGCCTCCTCTCTCCTGCTCAAACACCTTCTACCATCCATCTCCCCTATCTTTACGTATATCATGCACACCGCCTTTTTCCCCTTAGTTTACTCTATCTTAGTTTGCTCTATCTTCTGTGTATGAGAGAAAACTTTCCACCCTTGGTTTTCTGAGTCTAGCTTATTTCACTTAGCATGGTGTTCTCTAATCCCATAAATTGAAGATAATTTTTAAAAACTTTTTTTTAGTTATACATGGACACAATATCTTTATTTTGTTTATTTCTATGTGGTGCTGAGAATTGAACCCAGTTCCTCTGTAGCTCTGCCACGGAGCCACAACCACAGTCTGTGAAGGTAATTTTTTTGAAATAAAATTTAATTTTATATAATTGTTTATAATAAAATTTTTAAAAAATTATATAAATTATAATTAAAATATAATTTTATATAACTGTTTATAATAAAATTTAATTTTATTATAAAATTTAATTTTATATTTCAAAATTCACCAAAAGGGTACAAAATAAATTTAAATGGTCAAACTTTAAAGTTTGCAGCATTTATACTTGTCAAGTTACTAAAGTTTAAAATGCCACTAAGACTTTTGAGGCACCCTCCATAAACCTGGCCATGCTTCTCTCTTCTAAATGCTCTTTGGTGGTCCCCAAACCTGCTCCCCAGGGACAGGACAGTCATGGCTGCCATCAGGATCCCCAGGATCTGCCCTCTAACAGAATCTCCAACCCCATCTCCCCCCATCCCACACCTCTTTCCTTTCTTAGTGAATTCTGAGCCCTTTATTGGATCTGGATCTTTGCCACCGATGTGCTCTTTAACTAAAGTACAAGCTCCCTGATCACTTTGCCACCTTCACTGAAAGTTCCAACTTATCCACCACTTCCGCTTCCTTTCATTGAACCAATCTTTCTTCCTCCCTCCCTATAAAAACATGTGCCTGTTATCAACCCCACAATGGAGTTGATCAGCAGAGTTTCTTGTCACTATTGTTTACCAGCTATGACTTTGTGCAAATCCCTCACTTCTCAGTGTCTTTCTTATCTCTTCAATGATAAAACATCCAAACCATGATGGCATCATAAATTTGGAGCTGCAGCCAAACCAAATTAAGAATATGAACATGCTTTCACAACTGTGTTCTACTCTTCCAAGAGGTTATTATTACAAGTTTCTGAATCTCAGTATAAAAACTGAAAACAGGGCTTGGAGATATAAAGCTGGAATCCTTCATTTTATCAATAAAGAATTCATATCCAAGTGTGCAGAGACTTATCCAAGATCACACATTGAGGCTGGCTCAGAACCTTCTCCAGCCTGGGGCCCCTGGCCCTTTCCAACACTTCATTCTCTTTAGCATGCTCCAGGTTAACTGTGGCTAGAAGACTGTTTCCATTTGTGGGGACTTGAACTCTTTTTTCTACACTCAAATTGGAGAACAACCTTTTTCAAGTGCCCTGGATCTTGGTTGATTGGAAACCTAACATCCTGCAAGCCCACATCATGTCCCTGGGTGCCATGAACTTGTTCATAAGGATATTCAATGTGCCACGAGGCACATGTTAACACAAAGCTCATTAAAGTTTCTGATCAAACCAGACACTGAGAAAAGTGAAGCTGTGCTCTTTTAGGGATATTGTCTTTCAGGGATTAAATTACCATGGCGAGCTGGGCTCCACTGCCTTGGCTTCTAAGCTGTTCCTCTGCAAGGTCTTCTGCAGGTCAATTGCTCCATAAAATTGGACTGTTTAATTTTGGATGAAGGAGTAGAAAGATCCCATAGAATAAAATGCCAGAAGAAAGAAACTCGAAACTGAGTTTTCCAGAGACTGAGATTTAATCTTCTAAGGGTATTATGTTACTTCATTGCCTGAAGACTCTTTCTATGAGGCAGGTTGGTGGTGGCTGGCACACTCCATGGGGAAGGATGTGTGGCATTTCATCAGAGCTGAAGCAGGGAACTTGGATCAGAAAATTAGATGTGTTTCTCTGCCCACCTAACAGTGACTAGACTCACAGTTTTGGTTCAGATGTGTCCCAGAATTTTATCCAACCGTGCAATTCCTTGGAGCTGAAAATCAAGCTGTCAAAATGTCTTTTCCAAGCATCTGCTATATCTAGTCCTGTGTCAGATGGTGACAGAAACATTATCATTGTCTCCATTCACGTGCTTTCCTCTGCCACTCATCCCTCTGGGTACTTGGCATACATTTGCTTATATTATAATGACGTATGGATGTAAATATTATTGTTCTCATCTTACAGATAAAGAAAGTTAGCATCTCAAAACCAAACAACTTGCAGTTGTACAATAGGTGGTCTTTTTGTATCTGGATTCTTTCACTTAGAGTGTTTTCCATGTCGGAACATGCACCAGTTGTTCATTCCTTCTTGTTGCCAAAGAATATTCAATTGCATGAACATGTCTTGTTTTCAAAATCCACTCATCAGTTGATGAACATTTGGGTTGTTTCTACTGTTGGTTTCTTTTTTTTTTCTTTTTTTTTTAATAATCCTGCTATAAACATTAACACACTATGTGGACATATTTCTTCTCCCCATACCATGGGCCATATGTTAACTCTGTGTTTAGCATTTTGATAAAAACTTTTTTCAAAGGTGCTACATCACTTTGCAATCTCAGTAGGTTATGGGCTTCAAATTCTCCACATCTTTACTAATTTGTTATTGTCTTTTTTTAAAAAACCAATAATCATCCTGGTGGCTATGAAGTGATAGCACCTTGTGGTTTTTGGATTGCATTTCCTTAACGGCTAATAATATTGGTCATTTTTTCATGTCCTTCCCAGTCATTTGCAAATCTTCTTTGAAGAACTGTCTATTCAACACCTTTGCCCACTTTTAAATTGGGCTAGTTTAACAGTTCTTTTTATTGTTGAGTTTAAGAGGTCTTTATAGACTTGGGGTTCAGGTCACTTGTCACATAAAGGATTTACAAATATTTTCTCCCATTCTGTGGGCAAATCAATAGAGACCAAAGGTATCAGCAATTTCCAGGGGGTACCAGTAGATGGAGAGTAACTGCTAATGGGTATAGTGTTTCTTTCTGTACGCATGAACAAGTTCTCAGTGATGAAGGTTGCCAACTCTGTAAATACACTAAAAACATGAATTATATATTTCAAGGTGGCAAATTTTGTGAAATTTGAATTATATTCAATAAAGATATTATTATTTCTATTATTTTTTAATTGAGCAGTTTGGAAATGGCAGGACTGGGATTGAAATGCAAGCCCCAAAAACTCCAAAGTCTGCTTATGTTACAAAAGTGCTCTAGTTTAGATTTCGAATGTCCCTCAAAGGTCTATGTGTTGAAGAGTGGTCCCCTGCCTGTGGCATTTATAGGAAATGATGGAACCTTTGGAGGTGGGGCCTAGTGGAAGGAGGTTGGGTCACTGAGGGTGTGGCTTTGAAGGGTATATTGGGACTCTGAACCCTTTTATCTGTTTTTCACTGTCTGGATATGTTGAACCATCCTTGAAGCCCACAGATAAATCCCACATAATTATGGTATATGATTTGCTTACTCAACTGCTGTGTTTAGTTTGAGTGTTTTAAGGATGGTTTTCATATGTATATATAATATTCATCTGTGATTATATATTAACCTATAGTTTTCTTTTCTTGTGTTATTTTTTTTCTGGCTTTAGTCTCAAGGTGATGCTGATCCCATAAAATGAGGTTGAGAGTATTTTTGGAAGAGTTTATAAAGTTTTAATATTATTTCTTCTTTGAACATTTGGTAGAATTCACCTGTGAAACTGTTTGGCCCTGTGCTTTTTCTTGGATACTTCCTACATTGGTCATTACTTAAATTGTAGGTTTCCTGATAGCATTCTTTATGGTTAGTTTTCCATGATGTGAGCAGCCTCATCTGCCATGTGCCCCCTGCCATGATGTACTACTACCTTGCCACAAGTCCAAAATTAATGGGGCCAACTGGCCATGGAATGGAATAATTCCAACTGTGAACCAAAATAAGAGTTTCCTCCTTATAAGTTGATTATCTTGGGTGTTTTGTCACAATGACCAAAAACTAACACAACCAGTATGGGAACATGGGACAGTGTTGGACAGGAAAAGAACAGAAAGAGAATAAGTAGAATAAACAGACATCAAGCTGCTTGCAAAACTAATTGTGGCAATGGATCAAGATGCATTTACACATGTAATTTTCTTCCTGCTCAAAAAATTATAAGAACTGACAGAAAATATTATATTTAATAAAAAGAAACATAAAAGATATGGGAAACTCAACATAAAGCATGCCATCAGGAAACCCATACAATTTAAGTAATAACAAATGTAGCAAGTATCCAACAAAGAGCATAGAGTCAAATGGTTTCACAGGTGAATTCTACCATTCAAAGAAGAATTAATATGAAAACTTCTTAAACTCTTCCCAAAAGTAGAAGAAGAGGGAATATTCTTAACCTCATTTTATGAAACCAACATCACTCTGACACTAAAGTCAGAAAAAGATAACACAAGAAAGGGAAACTATAGGTTAATATCACAGATGAACACAATGCATATCCATACAAAACCCCATAAAATACCAGCAAACTGAATACAATAGTACAGTAAGAAGATTGTACATTATGATCATGTGGGATTTATCTCTGGAATTCAAGGTTGGTTCAATATATAAAAATTAATTGATATAATACATCACATTATAAAATAAAGAAAAATAAACATGCTCATCTCAATAGACACAGAAATAAATATATGACAAACTGAACATCCTTTCATGATAAAATATCTACAGAAGATAAACACATATGAAAAACTCACATCTAGTATTATAAAGACTAGGGGAAAACTGAAAGCTTTTCCTCTAAGATCCAGAAAAAGGCAAGGGATGCCCATTCTTGCCACTGCCATTAAATAGTAATGGAAGTCCAAGCCAGAGAAACCTGACAAGAAAAAATAAATAAAGTGTATTCAAATTAAGAAAGAAGAAGTGAAATTATCTCTGTTGGAAAAATAATTATATAAGTAGAAAACCCAGAGATTTCTCTCTCTCACTCTCTCTCTCTCTCTCTCTCTCTCTCTCATACACACACACACACACACACACACACAAACACACCTGTTAGTAGTAATAAATGAATTCAGTAAAGTTGCATTATAGAAAATTAACATACAACATTATGTCATTTCTATACACTAACAATGAACTGTCTGAAAGGGAAATTAATAAAAACAATCCCACTTATATTAACAGGAACAATGACAAATGAAATCCTTAGGAATTAACTTAAACAAAAAGACAAACCACACATCAAAAATTACAAAATAATTGGCAAAAGAAATCTAAAAAGACACAAAAAAGTGTGTATAGACGTTCCATGTTCATGGTTGGAAGAATGAGTATTATCAAAATGCCCTTACTATTCAAAGCTATCTATAGATTTATGTAATCCTTACCAAATTTCAAAGTCAATTTTTACAAAAATAGAAAAAAAATCCTAAAATTTGTATGGAATCAAAAGAAGACTTTGAATAGCCAAAGAAATCTTGAGTAAATAGAGCAAATATAAAGGAATCATACCACCTGATTTCAGAATATACCACAGAAGAAAGTCTGAGAAACTGTTATAGTCTAACAGATCCTAATATGGTATCGCATATGGTGTTCTGGGCCAGAAAAATAACACCGGGTAAGAACTAAGGAAATGTAAGGAAGTGGGGATGAAGTGTGAATTTTATCTAACAATAATAATATATCAATACTAACGTGATGGCAATAGATGAAAGTGGATGCTTTAATTCTATAAATCTAAAACTATTGTAAAACTTGAAGTTTATTTCAAAAGCAATTATATTAAGTGGCTAGAAATAAATATTATGAACATCACTTTAAAATATATTACATACACATATTACAAATACACTATATATGTATGTATATATTTTTAAAAATCTGTATACATAAATAACAAAGCAATATGTATATTTAAGTAAAAATTAATATATTAATATCAACATTTAAATAAATATATAACCATTCAATTATTGTAAAAATTAGAGAAGGAATTTTCAAGATGCCTCTGCATAACTAATGCAAGATGTTCATAAAACTTAATGATAATGGATTTAATAGTGAGATTCCAAGAGAGATGTTGTAGCAAGAAATGAAAAATGGAGCATATACAGCTTACTTAAGATTAAATGAATATTTTAAATTTAAATGCATAATTGTTATTATACTTATTTACAAGCTAACTTATGGGTTTAATACGTGTGAGGTGGTATTTAATTGAGGTTTTTATTAGCATTTCCCTGATAATTAGTAGTATTGAACACCTTTTCACATGCTCATTGACCATTTGTATGTTTTCTTGGAAAAAAATCCTATTTAAATCTTCACTCATTTTTTTAAAGTGGGTTATTTGTTTTTGTGATGATCTGTAGGAGTTTCTTAAATGTTTTGGGAATTGTTGCCTTCTCAGGCATACGGTTTGCAAACATTTTCTATCATTCATAGGCTGTCCTGTCACACTGTTGTTCCCTTTGCTGTGCAGAAGCATTTGGTTTGATATAATCCCATGTGTCTGTTTTTGCTTCGGATGCTCATGATTAGGGCACCATTCTCATAAAAACCCTTGCCAATGCCAAAATCATGAAACTTTCCCCATAGGCTTTCTTACAGAAACTTGAAAGTTTCAGGCATTATGTTTAAATCTTTAATCCATTTTTAGTTGGTTTTTGTGTGTGATGTAAGATAGGGATCTAATCTTGTCCTTTTGCGGTGGATATCCAGTTTTCCCACTATTTGAAGAAACTATCTCTTCTACATTATGCATTCTTGATCCTCTCATCAGAGACCAGTTGACTGATTATGTGTAAAATTTATTTCTGGGCTCTCTCTTCTGGTCCATTGTTCCAGTACCATACTATTTTAATTGCTGTGGTTTTATAATATTTTTTGAAATCAGGAAGTCTGATGCCTCCACCTTTTTTTCTTTCTCAAGATCTCTTTGTCTGCTCAGGGTTTTTCACTCTTCCATAAGGATTTTAAGATTGTTTTATTCATTTCAGCAAGAAATACTCTTGTAATTTTGACGAGAAAGCACTGAATCTGTAGATTGTTTGGGGTAGTATTGGCAATTTAACAATATTAAAGCTTCCAATCCATGAACCTGAGGTAGCCTTCCAGTTATTTATATCTTCTTTATCTTTTTTTCATCAATATATTGTAGTCAGCATTCAAGTCCTTCGCCTCTTTTGTCAAGATTATTCCTAAGGACTATTTTCTTTATGCTATTGTAAGTGAATTATTTTCTAATTTACTTTTCATATAGTTTATTGCTAATACATAGAAATACTTGGTTTTTGTATTTTGCAACTTTGCTGAATTTATTTATTAGCTCTAACAGCTTTTACAGTGCAGTCTTAAGGGCTTGCTCCAAATAAAGTCATGTCATCTTCAAACAGAAATAGTTTTATTTCTTCCTTTCAATTTGATTTTTTTTTCTTGTCTACTTGATCTGGTTAAAACTTCAAGGGTTATATTGAATGAATAAAGCAATAAGATTAAGTATCCTTATCTTATTCCTGATCTTAGAGAAAAATCTTTCAATTTTTCCTCTAAGATGTTATCAAGTGAGTGTGCATATATGGTCTTTATCATATTAAGGAACATTCCTGCTACACCAAGTTTGATGATTTGTATCATGAAAGCATCTTAAGTTTTTTCAAAAGTTTTCTCTGCATCTACTGAAATGATCATGTAATTTTCATTCTTCATTCCGTTGATGTGTTGTATCACACTTATTGCTTTGTATGTGTTCTAACACCCTTGCACCTCAGGGATAAGCCCCACTTGATCATGCTGCATGATCTTTTAATGAGGCTGTTGTAGTCCATAACTATCTCTTATGAACCTTTTTATTTTTACAGTATTAGTCTAAACATCTCTGCTTTCACTTCTAATTTTATCTTATCTGAGTCTTCTTTTTTTGTTAGTTGAATCAACTAAAACATTGCCAATTTTGTTTATCTTTTCAAAAAACCAACCCTTAGTTTCATTGATGTTTTTTATTGTTTTTCTAGTCTCTATTTAATTTATTTTCTGTTCTAATCTTTATTATTTCCTTCTTTTGTTAATTTTTGGCCTAGTTTATTCTTTCCTTAGTTCTTCAGATGTAAAGTGAGGTTGTTTATGGGAGATCTTTGTCATTTCTTAATGTAGGCATTAATCACCAGAAACTTGCCTCTGATTACTGATTTCATTGCTTTCCATAAGTTTTGGCCTGCTCTGTTTTCACTTTCATTTCTCCCAAGATATGTCCTGTTTTCTCTTTGGGTTTCTCTGTGATCCATTGCATGTTCATGAATGAGTCGTTTAATTTTTACATTTTTTGTGAATTTTCCAGTTTTCCTTCTGTTTCTAATTTCTAGTTCATTTCATTGTGGTCAGAGAAGACACTTGATATGATTTAAATCTCCTTAAGTTTGTGAAGAATTTTGTTTGTCTTAACACGTGCTAAGTCCTGGAGAATGTTACATGTGTGCTTGAGAAGAATATGTATTCTGCTATTGGGTAGAATATTATATATATAATGTATATACAGAGAGAGAGATGCATCATGTCTATTTTGTTCATAGTGTGGTTCAAGTTGACCATTTCTTCATTATTCTTCTACTGGGATGTTCTACCCATTGTTGAAAGTAGGGCCCTTTTTTAAAAAATCTTTTTGACATTTTGTAAAATGTATGCAAGATTTGTTTTCATCAGATATGATAAGACATGACAACACAGAGACAACTGTCATGAAGAAGTTTTCATTCACAGTTCCCTAGAGGCACAGCACACCATGTAGGAACACACAGGTGGCAGCAGCAGAGTCCATCAGGAGCAGAAGGACTGAGAGAAAAACATGAGAAAGAACTTACATTTTGGTTTCTGTGTAAAAATATGGGCCATGGGGTAAGCAGATGAAGTAGGTGTAGGACTGCCTCATTTAAGCAATTTCAACAGGCTTCAGGTTGTAGAGGCTGCTCCTGGTTGTCTGATTCCAGGCCCTGAGGGGTGATGAGAGCAAGGAAATGATGTATTGGCATGTGAGAGTTAAATAAAAGGTGAGGGGCTTTGGGTTGGCTTATTTGTAAATGAAAGGAGCACTTGCAGGTGAATCTTTTACTATTTTTGGGAATTGGCTACTCCTGAGAGAAGAAGTCTCTCCTGCAACAGCAAAGGCCCAGATACCAAAATATCAGAAAATATAGGGGCATGGTGGAGCACACCTGTAATCCTAGCAGCTTGGGAGGCTGAGGCAGGAGGATTGCAAGTTCAAGGTGAGCCTCAACAATTTAGTGAGGTTCTCAGCATCTTAGTGAGACCCTGACTCAAAATTAAAAAAAAAAAAAAAAAAAGGACTAAGGATGCAACTCAGTGGTTAAGCACCCCTGGATTCAAAACCTGGTACAAAAAAAATCAGAAAATAAAAAGGTATGATTAATACCTAATGAGTTTTGCAAAGATATCCTTTTAAATTTTTTCTAATATTGGTATTTTTGCCATCTCTTTTTCCCTTGATTATCTTGATAAAGGTTTATCGCTTTTGTTACTGTTTTCAAAGAACCAGCATTTTTCTATGTACTGATATATCCTAAACTTTTTATTAAATTAATGTACCTTAATTCCATCTGGTTGAGTTTAAACTCTAGCACCAGTGAGTGATAATGAGTCACTTATACTGAGTAACACCATATATCAAACTTCACTACGGTTACTACGTGGGCCTGACAAGCAGAAAAAACAACCTAATCCTCTTCTCTTTACATGTACACACAGAACCTTAAGAAATTTATGCCTGCGTCAATGTCTTCAAAAGTGGCCCTTGAAATACCTAAATCAGATTCACCTGGAGACCCTATTGAAAATTCAGATTCTAGACCCCTACTTCAGATCTGCCAAATCAAACATACAACCAATAATGTGCAATTTTTAATATTACTCAGTGAATAGTTTGTACAATTGAACTTTTTAAATCTTTTCAGGTTTCAGAGTAACTGGTCTAATGGAAAAGACATAGACCCCATCATTCTTCATCTAAATGGGAAGGATACAACCTGGCCATATAAAGACACAATTAAGCGCATGCAAAAATCCAGTTGTGAGGAACAACATCATGATTCTCCTGAATCTATTACCAATTGGACACCTTGCTGACCTCAACATCCCTGTAGTGCTTGATATACATCTTATTTTTCAAGTTCAAATGACTAAAGCTTGACAAACAGTAATCAAAAAGTCAAGGTTGCTGGATCTGCTTCAAGTTCCCCAATCAAGAGTCTCAGTTTCAATTCCTGGAAGCAATTGATGACAAAGAAACCTAACCAGACCTGAGTGGTAGTGGCCTCCATTAATTACCTAAATGGAAGATGAGGTTTCCACTTGGACACGGGCAGGCACCAAATTCTTTTGCAGCTGTTTACAGTTGGCTCATAAATCAGAGGCTAAGGCCAAAAAGAATTTTAAAGTTGGACAGAGTCATGATTCTATCCAACAGCAATTTTTATGAAATTCCAACCGGGCTTGGTAATTACTAGTCTATGACAATTAATTTCTTGCTTTGGATTAAAACCCAGTCAGTGCTAGAAGGATAATATTTTAGTCTGGCAAGATGAGTTGTACTTGATGTTTACCTGTATAGAGCTATCAACAGATATAAAACTATAGGCCAAACAAAAACAGTTCATTAAAAATAGCCCAATAACAATTACTACCTAAACAGCTTCAGATACTTTTTTGAAATAGGATTTTACTGCTTCACAAAGCACCGGAGTTCCTATAATCCCTACAAAAGAACAGCTTCATCCAGCTTCTATATTGAGAACATAGAAATAGTTAAAACAAGCAAGCCTGGTTTTCAAAAATACTCCAAATGTAGAAACCCAGATTTGCAAACCATTTAAGTAAGGGGATAGTTATTCATTACAAAGACAGACTGGTTTTCTCCCCAGTCCCTGTTCCCTATAGATGCTAAGCCATTTCCCTTCTGGATCTTGAAATAATACATTTGGGGGGATTTTAAAGACTCCCTTGTGTCCCCAAATGATATCCTGTAACCCTCTTCATGCTCAAACTAATAACAATAACAATATTTATTGAGGCCTTGGTATATGAAGCAGCATTTTCAATGGTTTTAAGCATTAATTCTTAACATCTTCACAATAACTCTTCAAAGCATGCACTATTGTCATGTTTGCATTTGACTCAGAGGAAACGGAGACATGAAATAGCTAGTCAACTTTCCCAGAATTATTATATCAGTTATCTATCTCTGTGTAGCAAGCCACCTCGAACCCCAGATTAAAAAATAACCATTTATATAGCTCATGTTTCTGTGCATCAGCTACTTGGGCTGGGCTAAGATTGGTGGCTGTGATTTGAGATGAACTGCTTCTAGCACCTGTTGTCAGATACACATCAGATTTTTGTATTAACTGAGTTCTTTCACATGTCTGTGCCTCATGTGGTACAACGAGGCTATCTCATCTTTGTTCCTGTAGGTCATGAAGGCTTGTTCCCATGGCAGCTAGAAGAATCCCTGGTGGAAGCTGAGGAATGCAAAACTTTTTTGAACTGTAGCCTAGAAGGGTGCAGACACACAATGTTATCCTATTCCCATGCTCACCGCATATCACAGGATATTCCAGATTCAAGGGGTAGAAAAATAGATCCCTTTTCTTGATGAATACAGCTGTAGAATTATATTACACAGGGTGAAAATATAGGGAACTACGGATAATTGAGGCCATCATTTTGGCCATCTATCTACAGCTGTTACATAGCTAGTCAGTTGTAGAGTGACTGTAGAATGTTCAGCATTCCCAACCCCATCTCCTGGCTATGTAGCCAGCACCCTCACCACTTTGCCATACTGCCTTCATAACAATGATTTACCTTGTTGTTGTTAGTTAGTTATGTACATGATAACTAGTGTAACTAGATCTTAGTTTTATTATTTGAACAGAGCCTACCTTAGTTCACCTGCTACTATTCTTCCAGGTACTGAGATCTGCCTGATTTTTACTGATCTGCATTTGAACCCTGCTGGGTTCTGCTAAGAAAACCTACCAAAAGTTGCCTGTCATCTTGCCAAGAGCTATGTCCTGGGATGGCCCAGATTCCCCATTCTACCCAGGCTTCTCATCTCCAGGTATGATAAAATGTCTTGCATCCACTGCTCCATTATCTCCCAGCACCTCCACCGTTTTCCCAGGACTTACTTGTTCCCTTGTCCGCCACTGAGCAGCCTCCATAGTCTTTCATTTTGAAAAATGATTCATTGCAACATTTTCCAGACAAGTGATATTTCTTGTTTAGAACAGCATTATAATTCCTAAAATACAATATGTAAAAGTTCTGAAACATACTACATTAAGTAAGAGCCACTGTTAAGTATGCGTTTGACTCAATATTGTCCTCTGCTATTAGGAGCCAGGCACTGTGGGTAGAGGTATTTTCCCAACACCTGACCCCAATTTATCCCTTGTTCCATATCAAACCTGCACTAGTTATGGTTCTGCAGGGAAACAGAACCCAGAGGAAATATACGTGTGATTATAAATAGGGGATTTATTAGGTTGGCTTATAGAATCAGAAGCTGGATAGTCCACAATGGTTGTCTGTAGTCTGGAGAACTGGAGGACCCAGTGGCTGTTCAGGCCAAGAAGCTGGAGCCTCAGCAGAAGAATAATCAATGATGTAACTCAGTCTAGGATGAAAAGCCTGAAAACTCCCTAGAGAATCACTGGTCAAAAGTCTGCTTTGAAAGAGTGAAGGAGCAGAAGACTAATGCCCTCAGGCAATCGCAGCAGCGATCAAAGCACCTACTCAAAAGAACCGTGCTTGTGTCCACACGGGCTTCCTCCTTCTTCCATCTTTTGTTCCGTTCAGGCTCCAGCCTATTGAACTGTGCCGCCCACATTCAGGGTGGGTCTGCCATCTCAGTTTGCTGTCCCCCATGCCAATCACTTCTGGAACACCCTCACTGACATACCCAGAAACCTTTGAATCTTAGGCATATCCTAATCCAATCAAGTTAACAATCCAGATTAACCATCTCAACTATACTGTCTCCACATTCTGCCCAGAAGCCCGCTGGTGCTAAGGATCACATGAATGTAACCACTGGACACAGGACCTCACTATTCTAAAAGACTACATCAAAGCAAGATATATATATATATATATATATATATATATATATATATATATATATATATATATATATATCTTGTAGTTGGTGTGTTGGACTCTTAGTTTTGGAAATATTCAACAATAAAATATTAGAGACATTGAGACAGAGCAGAGCCATGGTCAGTGTACTTCAAAGAACATTGTCAACTTTGACAAATTGCTTCCCTATTCAGCACCTCAGTTTCCTCATTTACATATCAGAATAATTACATGATGTCTCAGGTTTCAGCCCCTTTTGACATTTTCCAATTCTAAATATTATTTCATCACCTACTGTATACATGGAAGGATTAATCAATGTCAGTAGCAAGGAAAATACTTGAGTTCAAAACCATATTGGGCCACTCCAGAAGAATTAGTAGAGGTTCACAGGACCATTAGCCTGTAGAATGATTGATTTGCAGACAATGAAGCTGTGGAAGGACTGCCAAGGAGCCAAGTGTCCAGAGGGGAAGATAAGAGAAGGCCATCAGGTATTGTCTCCCTCCACGTTCACATCCTGACCCATCATCATGGCCTGTGATGATTCTCAAACAACATCCACAGCATTGCAGGAAAAGTTTCTGAATACTTCCCATTAGTCACTCCAACTGTAGACAACAGAACCCCCTCTGTCTCAGCACTTTTTAAAACCAGGATTTTTTTCTACCACTCTTTTCAAGATACAGTTTTAACAGATTTAATTGCTAGATTCTCATTTTTTCATATATACTTTTATTAAGTTGATCTATTTGGGATTGGGGTATCATGCTGGTCTCTATTTCTATCTTCTCATTCAAAACCAACTGTTGCTGGGCACTGTGGTGCACACCTGTAATACCAGCAGTATGGAAGGCTGGATTTAGAAGGATTGCAATTTAGGAGGATTGCAAGTTCCAGGCCAGTCTCAGCAATTTAGTGGGGGTCTCAGAAACTTAGCCAGACCCTGTCCCAAAATAAAAAATAAAAAGGGGTGGGGAATGAAACTCTGTGGTAGAGCATACCTGGGTTAAAACCTCCAGTAACTAAAAAAAATCTGATTTGTTACTTTTCAAAAGAAAAATATAACACTTCATTTCATCTATGTATATAGTACATTGACCTAGGATCTAGAAATTTCAGGGGCATCAATTAAAGGCATAATTCCATACATTTATGTCAAAATTCTCCTTATTCCAAGGCATATTAAGACTGATATTTCCTATCTTGCATTACATCTAAGAAGGGATGAATGTGGCATTAGAAACAGATGGCTTGTGTTGAGGTGACTCCCATATGGTACAACAGGGAGATGTATTATAATGACCTATCACTTGCATTTCTGGCTTCGGGTAAAGGATGTATTAATCCTTGTGGAAACTGCCATGAAAACTAAACAAAAAGCCCATAAATAAGAGTTGTTGAAGGTAAAAGCACCTTATTAGATGGTAAGCTTCTAGTAAGAATCTATACTTTATCCTAGTTTTCCTTCTGTCATGGATATAGGAATTCAGAAGTTAAATGGAATTCATAACAACATATTATATATTCATAGGAATATATAATAACATACTTATTTGAATTGAAAAAAATGAGGTCAGAGTATTTCTGATAGAAATTAAGTCTGAGTTGGCTCATTAATTTGACCATGAACACTGGCTTTGCCAATTAGAATATATGGAAAGCATTTCCCATAAATTGAATGGCTTAATCTGCAGCTCTAGTGTTTTGATAAAAACATATTTAAATTACATGAGAGCATTTTACCACAAAAAGGTGTTGGTAAAAAAAGTGTATTGATATTACAATTTCTTCCCTCCCAAACCTTTCTGAATTACAAGGTTAAACATATTTTCTTTAAGTAAATGAGAAATGGTTCTAATTAATGGTCATTTCTAAGTCTTGGTAAAACCATTTGGTACATTTCCCAGAAATTGAGAAAGTGGATGAATCTGATGACTAGGCAACATTTTATTTCCTCTTCTTCTTTTTTTCCTTTGTAACTTTGGAAGTTTTTTTTTTTTAAGTTAAAGGAGGATGATTAGAATTGTCTCATAATTATAAAAATAATTTTAATTACTTTAATTTGGGGAAGGAGTTGAATTGAATTATGTTGGTGTAACAAAATTCCCTCCATTCCCACTACTTATCTATGTTAATAGGCTTTTTAGTAGTTATATAAATGGTAAAAATGGGAATCAAATTTGTGTTGAAACTATCTCATCTAGTTGAAATATTCATTCATGTAAACAAAATCTAGATGTAAAAAAAACTAGCTTCATCCATCTTATTGAGAGAAATATTTCCAATACCATCTTTTTAATGTTTAATAGTTATCTATTAATGCTTAATAGATTTATATTGTTTTGATTGATTATGTGAACTAGAATTTGTAATGGTAACCATCCATAAGGAAATTCTAAAATTTGAGGACTTTTAGGATCACAAAAAAAAAAAAACAAATAAAATTTCATTGTATAAACTTATTCTTCAGCAGAGAAGTATAGAGGGCAAAATATAAAAAATAAAATGTTTGAGCATTAAACACCTGTTACTATGACATAATTTGTGGTAGAGGTAAGGTGTAAATATAAATTCAATGATATAGTGTAAACATTATAAAATTTCTGTTAAAAAAATACTTTTTGTACTACCAAAAGTGGATAATTGAGAATAATAAATCACCAAGGAAGCTAGATTCTGTTAACTATGCTTAAAGGACTAATGTGGCTACTATATTTTAAATTCTCAATTCAGTATTTACAATACACTAGTAATTGTATTCTTTTTACTTGGTTTATCCATTTAAATTTATAATCAACTAAAAAATATGCAACTGGGTCCTCAATATTTTTAAATTCAACTAGGTCAGATAGCTTTTCATTGCCTTGAAAATCTGTTGCCCATAGCTATTGTGGTGCCAATTGCTAAATTTATTGGCATTTGGGCACTTGCAATAGAATCTACTTTAGCTGTTGTCACCAGCAAGGGATATGATACAGAGAATTTGGTACTTCCAAAACTGTTGAATAAGTCAAAGGAAAAAAAAATTTGTACTGAACATCCAATTATTCCTGAAAAACTATTTCAGCCTGTCACAGCAACTGACAGATCAGGAAACTCCTGCAACTGTCACTTCCTGAATGAACAGATTACTGACATGACCAGGGTATCACCACTGGAGCAGGTCCTGCTCCAAAATTATGTCACCACTAGCACCATATCCAACAGAGATTCCACTCACCCTTCTTCTCCTCCCTTGTTACCCAGTTCCAAGTCAAAGTTTTGCACAAATCCATCTGATGATGGAGCTTAAACATAACTGGAACTCTAAACTTCAAGGTGGTGTAGAAATTATTGTTTCTGGCTTTTCGGGCTTTGCATAATTATAGAAGAGTTGTAATGGAGCCTGAGCAAGCTGACATAATGCCCATCATAAGTAAGATTTTTCTTACACATAGAAAAAGAACAAGGGGATTCCCTACATGATATTCTTCAGGGAATTCTCTGATCCTAAAGTATTTCTCTTTGCCTGTAAAATTGCCTGTCAACCCACCATTAGAGCATCATTATTGATGCTCCCCATGAGGCCCTTATTAACATGTAACCATTACCATGAAATTGAACACATAGAGCTATACCCCCTTATTAACACCTACACGAATGTCAGGAATCGGTTAAGAGAGAGGTGTGTGATGGAAAAAGGGCAAGAACTCCCAGAATATTGTAGGATATCTAAGTAGGAGACAAAAAGACTTCAAAACCAAACTACAAACAGGCCCTGGGTTACTTCTGAATGCTTCTTAAACAGAAAGGTGAGTTATGCTGTAATAAGGGGTACAGAAAAAAATAAAGCATAATAGCAAGCATAATGAAAGTGCCTCTTATCTTCCGGCAAGCTCTGGCTCTCAACTTCTCTCCCAGCAAATAAATGCAAGGCAGTATTAGAATACAAATGTCCTTTCATGCATCCTTTTCCAAGGACAAGAGGACTGTAGAAATTCACATATTGATTGGGAACATAGTAATGCAATGAAAAATTCTAAGACAAGGCAATTTCTCAATGTTTGCAAGGACTGGCAAGTCCATCAAGGTTATTGATGAAGAAATTAAGCAGAATGCAATGCAACTTCCTCCAGCCTCAGCTCCCTTTTCAAAAATCTCAACCAGAAGCACATCTCACATTGCAACACTGTGTCTCAGAACTCTGGTATATTTTGCTGAAAGGATGCTGACTGCATTCCAAAGGATGTGGTTGGTGACAAAGAATCAGAAAACCTGGGTTCTAGTCTAGAACCTGATACTAAGTTGCTATGTGACCTAAAACAAGTCACTTGTCCACTCTGGGTTTCCATTTCTTCAATGGTAAGGGAGAAATAATACTATTAATTTCATACTATTACTATTACTAATTTCATAAGAATACTGTTAATAATATTATTAATTTCAAGTTAAGAAAATGGTCTTAACTTGAGGACCACAGACTAATTTCAGGCATTCTGGGGTTCCTCTGAAATTGTAAGCCAATTTTTGCATCATTTTCTATATCATAATAAATTAAATAATCACATTCAGGAAAAAAAAAAGTTTCCATGGGAGGATCAATTGATATAAGTTGATCGTTAAGAATTGCTCTACAAACTCATGGTGAAAATAAGGATAGGTCATTCCAGTTTCCAAATAATAGCAAGATGTCACCTGTGTTATTAGAGCACCATTTATAAACTCCCTCCTGGGTCTTTCTGTCCTTATTTGTATCTGAAACTTCAGTTCTTTCTTATTAAGGTGTTTTTTTTTTTCCCAGTTCAAATATCCAACCACCAAATGATTTTAAGAATCAAGACTAGGTTTCCCTATTTCATGGACTCCTCACATGCCCAAGGATCCAGACCACTGGTAAAGCAAGTTTCTGCTAAGCCATGAAGTCTCTTTTTACTATCTTTTCTTGGTCATTGCAGCTACTCACCCACCTCTAAGGGAGGCTATGCTTGCTCCTAAAGAATTCTTTGCTGGTCTTTTGGGGGAAGTTGCTCTTGATGAGCAGTGATCATTTTATTTCCCTTTGTTGTCAGATCTGACATACTGAAAGCTGCCTCCCCAATCTGGGACACAGTGTACCTATCATAGTTTCTTTATTTTCAGTAAGATGGAAACTGAAGCACAGAGAATTTAGTACCTTGCCTGTGAACCCACATCCTTTTGACATACGTGTGGAAAATTGGCACCTTATGCTCCATCATGAGGATGCACATTGCAAAGGGCACTTGGGTCTTAGCTGCCAACATAACAAATGTCCAGACCTTTGACCCAGCAGTCCTACACTGGGAAAATATATCTTTTAGATCTAATTACTGATAGGAGAATAATCAGTGTGCAAGATACTCACTTGAAATTGTTTTCAAAGGGAAAGATCTAAAAATAACTGACAGAGGTTGAGAAAAGTTGGAATGGCTACTCAGAACTGTATAAAAACTGCCTATATGGTATAAAACCAGGTATAAAACTGTCTGTGTGGCTGGAGAATACAGATGAAACCCCACCAGAAGCATCTTTCCTGTGTGACCTCAGTGTCTAGGTGCCTGTTCTCTCCGGTATCTCCATGGGAAGGAAGCCCCAGGAGGAGACCTGGTTGTGGTCTCCAATCCATCAGATATGGTGGATGCGACTCCAAAAGGATGAGATAGGAAGAGCATCCTGAGATTCAAAAATTATCTTCCTACTAAAATGAAGACCTGGGAAAAAATAGGAAAGACAGCACATACAAAGATACTGATCTAGGCATAGTTTACAATTTTCACAAAAATTGACTCAAAATGAATCATAGAACTAACTATAAAATCCAACACTATAAAACTACTAGGAAAAAAAAGTACCAACCGGAGAACAAATTTATCATGGACAAAATACACAAAGAAGAACAATTTTTAAATGATCTTGATAGTAACTGATTTAATTTGGTAAAAAATTGATAAAAAGAAGTTAAACATATTGGTTGATGTCATAAAGAGTCACCAGTGCTAAACGGAGTTTCTCAGTTTCTGTGCTTAGTCTGATGAAGAGTAATAGACCTGGCCAAGTGGCAATTTCCCCCTTGGATTCCAATCAAACACCAGAAACTTCTTCTGGGATGATGCTCTGTCTATAAGCTAGGAGTCCCTAAGCAGCCAGGTGGCTTAACCAACCCAGCTCCTGCTCTGTCTCATCAAAACATCTGTGCTCTGCTATCACCAAGCCCCTTCCATCCTGTCCCTTCCTTTTCTTAGTCATTCCAGCTAGTCACCCACCTCTCTGAGGGAAGCTACCCTTATGAGTACAGAATTCTGAGCTAGTCTTTGCAAGGAGGTTATTCTTGATGACTCAATGATGGTTTCCCTTGAATGCCTATCATCTCTTCCTCTTTTGCTTCAGGCCTTCCTGCCTGGAATGCACTTCTTTGTAGTTGGTCTCTCCAAGTCCCAACCCTGGCCTGTCCTCCAGGATATTTCCAGAATTGAACCCAAGGTCTTGTGCATGTATGCAAGTGTTCTACCCTTGAGCTCTATCCCTTTTTAATTTTGAGGCAGGGTCTCACTATGTTGCCCAGGTTGACCTCAAACTTGCAATCCTCCTACCTCAGCTTTCCAAATGGCTGGGATTACAGGCATGTGCCACTGAGCTCAGCAGTTGGATACTTTATGTTTACTGCTAAAATCACTCTACTACCCTTTCCTACCTTTTCCTTTGCTCTGCAAGGCCAACTCTTATGGACTGTAACAATGGCTTCTTTGACCTCTGGTTTCTCTTTGGGTTCAGTCAATAGAAGGTATTAGTAAAAAATCAGAGAGGAGAAGAGGAGAAAGGGGTCAGAGTATTTGTACCCTTGCCTGCCTCCCTGTGGGGCCTCTCTGAGTCTGCTGTGTTTGTCAACTAAAGACAATAGTGTGTGCCAGGTGTTCACCCCTACAGATGCAGCAAACATCTCCTTTGCAACTCCCTTCAGCTACCAACCCCTGGGTGCTTCATCAAGTGTTTGTTTGTTTGTTTGTTTTTACTTTCCTCAACCCAGACTGCTGCTTTGTAAATAAACCAAACTCTTTATCACTTACCCCCCTACCAAGTGCACAATCTGTTTTTTTGCCAGAAACATGATGGATAAACTTTCTGAGCTTCCACTTCCTCAAATGTAAAAAGAAACAGAGAGAGGAGAAGGAAGGGAGGGAAGAAGGAAGAAGAAACTAATATATCTAGGATTGATATTGTGAAGTTCACTGATATCTGAAATTCTCCATAGAGGCTGTGTTAATACAAGGAAACTTCCAGGTGTTTGAATTGTGTTGAGTGGAGCATGGAGACCTCATGGAGAGATGGAGCAGATCCAGACACTAAGGTTGCATCAGACTATCTTTGGTCCCTTTTGACAGTCGATTTGTTGGCAGCTGTGTCAGACCTCGCATTTTTGGCGACCACTGGCTAAATGAACATTAAGCTTGATGGGCTTCTGGCCTCTCCCAACCATAAGGCTGAGAATGAGATGGCACCTGAATCCTGGAGGATATCTCCACCTTCTCTTTGAAAACAACATCTGAATCTTGTAGATTTCCATGTATCTTTGTTGTCCCCCTATTTGATGACCCTACCTATTTTTAGCAGGGGACTATAAAAGCTTCTGTAATCTCTGTCCTAGGGGAATCATGTCATTCCATGTAACTTCAGTTTGAGTTTCTGGGGCAACATCATTCATATTTGGCTCAGAATAAACCATTTTCTTATTTCCACAAAGCAGAATTGTTATTTTCCATCAACAAGATTGATGACTGATGATTGATGACTTTGACATTGACGCAGTCAGTGCTTCTCTTCGTCCTGTGTCACAAGGGGCCAGAACTGGCCCTGCTGGTCTGGTTTGAGGCTGGGTCACCAGGGACTGCATCTAACACAGATTCTCCTATTTAAAACAATGGCTGGAACATGCCAGAAATAGATGACAGATGGGGGTTGAGTTCAAGAATCTCATTTTGCAAAATCAAAGCCAGGCTGGTGGGTATAGCTCAGTGGTAGAGCACTTGCCTCACATGCTTAAGGCCCTGGGTTTGATCCCCAGAACCATTTTTTAAAAGGATTTTAAAAAATCAAAGCCAATCTTTTTACTCTGACTTGTATCATTATATTCTACCCTCAGAACCCCTCTGATCTCAGTTCCAGCACATCCCACCCTTGTTCTTTTTGCCCCATTCTGACAAATCTTGCTGATGCTCATTTCCCAAGCACATTATACCTCGGGCCTTTGCTATGGCTGCTTCCTCTGCCTGGGACCATCTTCTTTCAGGTATCCACATGGCTCATGTCCTCACTTTTTTCAGGTCAATGCCATCTAATCAGCAAGCATTTTCTGCACTACCTTAAAGAAAACAACCACCACCCCATTTAGGTGTTGACATCATCTGACATTAGCGTTTCTGTTACTGGTTTACCTGTTGTCTCTCTGTCCAGAATAAGTAAGTTCCATAAGATAAGACACTCTATCTCAAGTGTCTGAAATAATGTTCAGCATGTAAAGGACACTATTAATTATGATGAAACAATGAGTTATGCATGAATGAATAAATGAATGAATGAATGTGTTAGAGTCAACACAAGAGTCAGGAACAGGCTTAGCTCAAATTTATACAGGTCAGAAACCAGGAAAATACCAAGAGCTGGCTCAGGTTACCAGAGAATACTAGATGTCAGATACAGCTCTCGATCTCAAGAAGTTCCCAGTTTCACAGCATGAGAATGATAGATAAGTATGAATATAACCATCACCAGGAAGTAGTCAGAGCCATAAGAAAACCCCATAAATTCAGAAGTGGAGATTAAAGGAGATATTGTGAGAAAGATATCAGATGAGCTAAACCTTAAAGAATCACCAGACTCTGTCTTGTTTATGAAGAAGTGAACACATTTAAAATTTACTTATAATAACACTTCCTTAAATCTGCATTGCATTTATAGCTCTTATAAAGTTTCACATATGTATTTTAATTGATCATCATTTCATGTACCTAGAATCTATCAGTCAAGTATTGATGTGTAACAAATCACCCTTAATCAATTCTTATGCTAAATACCCAGAGTTAGATCGAATTGCAAAGACTAAAGGCACAGACTTCCAAGAGATGATCCTTATTTCAAACACGATCCACAAGCTACAGAGTGTCCAGGTCACCTACACTTCTGGCCAACTGGCTACAAATTCAGGGATTCCTGGCCCTCTTGGGTTCAATAATTGACTAGAATGACTTAGAGAGTCAGGAAAACACTAGACTTATTGTAAAAGTTGGCATTCTCTAGAGAACAGAACCAACAAGATATAGATAGACTGACAGACACACATACATACACACATATCTGTGTATATATATTATCATAAAAGGGGATTTATTATACTGGCTTACAGGATCAGAAGCTATATTGTCCCACAGTGGCCCTCTTCAGGCCATATATTCCATGTTGCAAAGCTGGAGAAGCTGGAGTCTGATGTCCACAGGTGATGGAGCAGCCATGAATGCACCCACTCAAAACGAACTGAGCCTGCATCCTCCTGGGCTACCTCCCTCCACTTCTGGGTCCCTAGCCTATAGGACAGCACTTCCCACATTCAAGATGTGTCTCCCCGCTCATTGTGCTGTCCCACATGCCAGTTATCTCTGAAAACACCTCACAGACACACCCAGAAGTCTTAATCCTACATGTTCTTAATCCTACATGTTCACTAGGCAACCCTCAATCCCATCCCGTTGACAATCCAGATTAACCATCACACTTGTGGTTATCATTTTACTATAAATGATACAAACTGGGCCAGCCTAAAGAAGAAACACATAAATCCAGATCTGAATATTCCAAACATGAAGCTTTTGTGTCCTCAGGATGTGTTGTCCTGCAAGCATGTCACATACGTCACTAGCTAGGGAAGCTCAATAGTGATTTGGTGTCCAGAGGATTTTGTGGGGTGTTTTGTTTTGTGGTACTGGGAATTGAACCCAGGACCTAAAACTCTTGGTCCCACAGTGCTCTTCCACTAAGCTACATCCCAAGCTCTGGTGTCCAGAGTTTTTATTTGAATTTCTTTATGAAGCATAACTGATTAAATCATTGACCGTGTGATTAAAGTTAGTCTCTAACTCCTCTCTTCTCCCTGCAGGTCAAGCTAATCTCATCAAAGCTCCAATTTTATAATCTTGCGGTTAGATTCTCTGGCATGGCCAGACTAACCCTGAGTCATCTCATAACATAAACTTATGTTTGGTCAAAGTAGCCCACTATGAATAATAAAGATAACTCCCATTCCTGGGAAAATTCTAAGGATTTATAGGCTCCCTCATAAACACAGAGGGCAAAGACCAGCCAAATTCTCTATCATCCAATACCACTCCAAAATTCAGTGCCTAAAAATGGCAATTATTTATTCATACCCATAAGTAGATCAGCTGACCTAAAATGAGCTTGACTGATCCTAGCTTCAAGCTCTGTTAGGGTCTAGGCCAGCTCCATGTGTTTCTCATCTTCCTTGAACCAGGAAATGAGCCAGAGCATGTTCATTACATGATTATAGCAGAAGTGTAAGAGGGCAACACCAAATCTGTAAGCACAGTTTAGGTCTTTGTCCAAACCAATTAGACCAACAAGTTATCTAGCCAAACTCAATATCAATGGGGCTTGGAAGTGAAAGGAAAGCAAATATTTCCTGAATGATTTTTCTGAACTGTCATAGAGAAAACATATTTAGTCTTTTGTGATTTTTCATCCTTTCTGGCAGCATCTGCTACTGAAGATGATTCTGAATGTCAAGGACCGACCCCTCCTTCCTCCCGGCCATGGTTGTTCAAGCCTTAGACATCCTCCATAGAATACTGTCCTTTAGGCTTGAAACTTTGATTAAATCAACATGGGTCTTATTTTCATTTGTTACCAGAGCTTCACAAGTAAATGTTGATTAATGTTGCAAGTAAATGTTTACTAAATTATTTAGAATCCAATTTACCAGCAAATGAAAAACTGATTGGAAGAAAGAACCCACTGATCCTCAGTTCTTGGTCTCTGCCTTTCTCCCTTCCTTCACTCTCATTTTCATAATTTGCCCTTAAAATCTTTCTGCTGTCTTGATCTCCAGACATGAATCATGCTCTGTAATTTGAATAATAATGAGTAGTGGTAATAATTGAAAAGATGGAGAATCTGGATTCGTTTCTTATCTAGAAAGGATACTAAAACAGCTGCCAGGGAGTGTTCAGAGCCCTTACAGCCCATTCCATAATTTATGAACGCATGAATGCTCCCCATGAACAGCCCGGGTGAGTCAGACGTTTTAATTGGGCTTCCTTAAAATTAGAACAAAAAGAGTTTCACTGCCACTCCTCTGTATAGTCTCATGGTCAGAGAGGAGCCAGAGTTGACACTTCATATACACAAGTGGGTAGAAGAAAGTACAGATGCTGGTACTGTTTGTAAAATGCTACATTCTGGTTTTGCGTTTTGATTTTGAGGTTAAAGAATTTTCAGGGAAACCTTATTAGGGAAGACCTTTCTCTTTTATGATGTTTATCTCATTATGTCCTCTTCCAGGGGACAATACCTAGAGTATGAAAAACAACTGGGGTCCTAAAAGGGATTTTTAATATGACACTTCTAAAAAGAATTAAAAGGTTTGTTGGAAAATAACCACATCCCATGCTCTGTAAAAGATAAATATAGGCAATTTACACATTTATATTCATGACCTAAGATATAACAGTTTCATTCACATTGATTCATTAAACAAGTATTTGTGCATCATGATGTGCACCTGGCACTGTCCTTGGTGCTGATGTTTGAACAAGAGGAACTCTTGCTTCATGGAACTACAGTCTAGTGGAGGAGACAGAAATCAATCAAATTAAATGTAAAAGTGAAAACATCAAATTAAGTATAATAACACATTCCAAAATGAGATGTCAGACCAACACGTGAGTTTTAAAAGACCCTTTCCTAAAGTTGGAGGAAAAAAAAAAGTTGGAGAAAAGTTAGAGGATTTGAAGGAAAAAT
The DNA here is from genome assembly GCF_048772815.1 of Callospermophilus lateralis. Taxonomy (NCBI): domain Eukaryota; kingdom Metazoa; phylum Chordata; class Mammalia; order Rodentia; family Sciuridae; genus Callospermophilus; species Callospermophilus lateralis. The sequence goes on along the minus strand of NC_135307.1, from coordinate 169,398,136 downwards.
TTCTTGCAAGAATTAACGTAAGCTTCCCCCAAATGGAAAACAAGGATAGGGGTGATTCTCTCTTCATCAGGTCCAAGAAGGAGATCTTCACTGCAAACACTTAGAAAATTAGCCTGTATTTCTGCAATGTAAATAGCAGTTGTATATTTCGGAGGCCTGAGAATCCTAAAGGTAGCCTAAGGTAAAAGAGAGGAGAGAGAGAGAGAAAAATAGAAATGCAATTATTTGAACTACCTGTTCTTCCTTTCAAAAGTAGGTCAAAGGTACAAGAATCAAAAGGACCAGAAATAGTACATATGCTTGTAATCCCAGTGATTTGGGAAGCTAAGGCAGGAGGATCACAAGTTCAAGGCCAACCTTGGCAACTATGCAATACTATGCATGAAAAGTTTTAAATACGTAAAGAAAAATAAAAAGTGTAGGGATGTATCTCAGTGGTAGAGCATCCCTGGGTTCCATCCCTAGTACCAAAAACATAATTCAAGGGACTAAACATTTCTCCTATGCATATAAGTTATATATTACCCAATGATATTGCACAGCAAGCAACCACAAAACCTTGGTGGTATTGAGCAATAGGTATTTATCTATCTCACAAACTTACTGGCCAAGTGGAATTTTATTTTAATCTGTGCTGGCCTTGGCTGATCTTGTCTGAGTTGATCATGCATCTACAGTCAGCTGATAGGTTTTCTGTGGGCTGAACAGTCTAGAATGGCCTTAGTTAAACAACTCATCTTTCTGCCATGTGGTCGCACCCTAGCATAGGCTTGTTTATAGGTGGTAGATCCCATTTCCAAAAAAGAGAATGTAAGTATGTTGTAGAGAAATTGTAAACACCGTGAACAGACAGTTGATATCTTGACTCTAAGAATACTTATGGTGACATGTGAGAATGTCATATGAAATGGAGAGAGAGGGTGATCTCTGTTACATAACTGAAAAATACCAAAATTGTATCCTGGCATGTAGAAAACATGATTCATAAGTGATAAACCTGGATATTTAGCTTAGGAGATTTTTGAGCAAAGAATTGAAGGTGCTGCCTGATTTCTTCACAATGCTTATAGTAAAATGCAAAGAAGAGATAAACTGAAGGAAGAACCATTAAATGAAAAGGACCAAGATGACGTGGATAGTTCTCAGAACTTCACAATGTCAAGAAGCTAAAAATCTAAAATGACTGTTGGATGGTGTGAAGTGGCTGAAAAGGATGACATCTAAATGTGAGTGTAGAAAAAACAGTCATGAAATTCATTTGGAAAAATAAGAGACCCATAATAGCCAAATCAATCCTCAGCAAGAAGAGTGAAGCAGGTTTTTCTCCCCTGTAGTGCTGTTGGGCCTGCAGGTCTGTGTGGATCCATGGACCTGGATCTCTGTCCCACAGGATGGGGTTTGTTAAAGTTGTGAAGAATAAGGCCTACTTTAAGAGATACCAAGTGAAATTTAGAAGACGACGAGAGGGCAAAACTGATTACTATGCTGGGAAACGCTTGGTGATCCAGGACAAAAATAAGTTCAACACACCCAAATACAGAATGATAGTTCGTGTAACTAACAGAGATATCATTTGCCAGATTGCTTATGCCCGTATAGAAGGGGATATGATAGTCTGCGCGGCATATGCACATGAACTACCAAAATATGGTGTAAAAGTTGGCCTAACAAATTATGCTGCAGCATATTGTACTGGCCTGCTGCTGGCCCGCAGGCTCTTCAATAGGTTTGGTATGGACAAGATTTATGAAGGCCAAGTGGAGGTGACTGGAGATGAATACAATGTGGAAAGCATTGATGGTCAACCTGGTGCCTTCACCTGCTATTTGGATGCAGGCCTTGCTAGAACTACAACTGGCAATAAAGTTTTTGGGGCCCTGAAGGGAGCTGTGGATGGAGGCTTGTCTATCCCCCATAGTACCAAACGATACCCTGGTTATGATTCTGAAAGCAAGGAGTTCAATGCAGAAGTACATCGGAAGCACATTACGGGTCAGAATGTTGCAGATTACATGTGCTATCTAATGGAAGAAGATGAAGATGTTTACAAGAAACAGTTTTCTCAGTATATAAAGAACAACGTTACCCCTGACATGATGGAGGAAATGTATAAGAAAGCTCATTCTGCTATACGAGAGAATCCAGTCTATGAGAAAAAGCCCAAGAGAGAAGTTAAAAAGAAGAGGTGGAACCGTCCTAAAATGTCCCTTGCCCAGAAGAAAGATCGGGTAGCTCAAAAGAAGGCAAGCTTCCTCAGAGCTCAGGAACGGGCTGCTGAGAGCTAAACCAAACAACAGTTTTTCTATGAAGTTTTTTCAGATACAGATAATAAACTTATTGAACCAGCAAAAAAAAAAAAAAAAAAAGAGTGAAGCAGGAGGCATCAAATACAAAACCTTAAACTATACTACAAAGCTATAGTAACAAAAACAGCATGGTATTGGCACCAAAATAGACATGTCAACCAATGGTTCAGAATAGAAGACACAGATACAAACCCACATAAAAACAGTTATCTCATACTCAACAAAGGTGCCAAAAAATACATTGGAGAAAAGATAACCTCTTTAACAAATGGTGCTGGGAAAACTAGGAAGCCATATGCAGCAAAATGAAACCAAACCCAATTTCTCACCATGCACAAAACTCAAAGTGGATCAGGGACCTAGGAATTAGACCAGACACCCTGCACCTAATAGAGGAAAATAGGCCCAAACCTTCATCATATCAGATTAAGTCCCGACTTTCTTAACAAGACTCCTAAAGTGCAAGAAATAAAATCAAGAATCAGGAAATTGGATGGATTCAAACTAAAAAGCTTTTTCTCTGCAAAAGAAAAATCAACCAAGTGAAGAGAGAGCCTACATTTTGGGAGCAAATTTTTGCCACACACACGTCAGAGCACTAATCTCCAGGATATACAAAGAACTCAAAAAACTTAATACCACAAAACTAAACAACCAAATCAATAAATGTACTAAGGAGCTGAACAGACACTTCTCAGAAGGAGATATACAATCAATCAACAAATATATGAAAAAATGTTCAACTTCTCTAGTAATTAGAGAAATGCAAATCAAAACTACTCTAAGATTTCATCTCATGCCAGTCAGAATGGCAGCTATTAAGAATACAAACAACAGTAAGTGTTGGTAAGGATGTGGGGGGGAAAGGCACACTCATACATTGCTGGTGGGACTGCAAATTGATCCAACCAATCTGGAAAGCAATATGGAGACTTCTTAGAAAACTTGGAATGTAACCACCATTTGACCCAGCTATCCTACTCCTCAATATGTACCCAAGGAACTTAAAATCAACATAATAATGTAGCCACACCGATGTTATATTATAGCAGCTCAATTCACAATAACTAAACTGTGGAACCAACCTAGATGCATTTAGATAAATGAATGTATAAAGAAACCGTGGTATATATACAAAATGGAATATTACTCAGCATTAAAAGAGAATAAAATTATGCAGGTAAATGAATGGAGTTGGAGAATATTATACTAAGCGAAGTAAGCCAATCCAAAAAAAAATCAAAGGCTGAATGTTCCCCCTGATAAGAGGATGTTGTCCATAATGGGGAAGGGGTATGGGAAAAATGGAGGAACTGTGATTGGGTAAAGGGGACATAGGGGAGAGGAGGGGTACAAGGGCAGGAAAGATGGTGGAATGAGATGGACATCATTACCCTAGGTACCTGTATAACTGCACATATGGTGTGATGCTATATCGGATACAACCAGAGAAATGAAAAGTTGTGCTGCAATTATGTACAATGAATCAAAAAGGATTCTGCTGTCATATATACCCAATTAGAATGAATGAATGAATTAATTAAAATTTAAAAAGATCAGTGTGCTCAACCATACACACACATATTCTTTCAAGAGATTGATTAATTAATTAATCAATTAATTAATGCACTGGGATCAAACCCAAGGTTATTCATATGCTCTGCAAGTGCTCTGCCACTAATCTATAACCCAACCCTAAGGGTGTTCTTTATAGATCTTCTCATATAAGAGAGGTTCTAAGAAATTGAAAAGCATTGTTCTTCATCCATTTCAGCAGTAGCAAGAAGTAGAAAAGATATAATCTTGAAAATATCTGTGAATCTGGCTCAGTCATAATGGAACAAACTCTACGACATCCACAGGAGACCCACAAAGTTCCTTTGAGAAAATTACATCAGCAGAAACTCTACTGTTTTGGATTTAAATGTAAAGAGCAATGAAAGAAAACTTTCAACACCTCTAGCCCCATTCTACTGGTAGGAAGCAGGCTGATAAAGCTACTCATTAAAACACACATTATATTCCAAGGAAAAGAAAGGATGATTTATAGATCCGAGCTAAGAGCCCAGAGGGCAGAACCAAGGATACAGAGGATAGAACCGAGGGCTGCAGAAGATGATTTCTGAGACCCTGGCTGGCATTATTCTAGTTGAATTTCAAAGCTTTTTTTATACTAATGATTTTTCCTTGCTACTCACCACTCCCATCAACCCCTCTGAACCATAATTATCATCCTATGCTGGGCTCACCATTGTATGTTAGGAGGGTTGGAGCAAATAACTTGTGTATTGAGGCCTGCAGATGGAGAGGATTTGTGAACCATGAATTTTCATATCCCAGAGCCTCAATATTGTCTATCTGATTTAGATTATGAGAATTCGGACTTTGAAATAATAAAGTTTTTTTTATTATAGTAAGAACACTTACCATGATATCCACTTTTTTAACTAGTTTTAAGTGAACAATATACTATTGATAACTACAATTTGTATGACAAATTGCTAGAATTTATTCATTTGAAGAAGAAATGCAAATGGCCAATGGGCCCATGAAAAGATGCTCAAGAATACTAACAAGCAGTGAGATGCAAGTCAAAATCACAATAACATACCACCTCACACCCGTTAAGATGACCATTATCACAAAATAAATAATAACAAGTGCTGGCAAGGGTCTGGAGAAATTGGAACCTTTGTGCTCTGCTGGTGGCAATATAAAATAGCATCACTATTGTGGAAAACAATATGGAAGTGCTTCAGAAAATTAAAACAACTGTAGAACTGCTATAGGATCCAGAAATCTCACTACTGGGTGTAGTTTACATGAAAAAAAATGAAAGAAGTATGTTGAAAAGATATCTGCACCCCCCATGTTTATTCAGCATTATACAAAATGGTCAAGGTATAGAAATAACATAAATGTCCATCAACAAACAAATGGATACATAAAATGTCACACACACACACACACACCACATACTCATGGAATATTAGTAGAAAATGTGATACATGTAGATGGGATATTATTCAGTCTTAAAAAAAGAAAGAAATCTTGTCATAAGTGATAATATGAATGAAACTGGTGGACATTATGCAGTAAAATAAACTAGTCACAAGACTAATACTGCATGATTCCACTTATTTGAAGTATCTAAAATACTCAAAACTCATTTTTTTAAAGGAGAGAGAGAGTGGAATGGTGGTTACCATATACTAGGGAGAGGAAAAAATAGGTGTTGCTGGGCTAATGAGATTTACATAAGATTTGTATTGATGCTGCAATGAAAAGAGACTCCTGGAGACCTTGAGAAGGAGGAAGTGCATCCAACACATGGAAAATGGAGAATTTGAAGGATCAGTAGGTGGATTGTGGTAACCCGAATACTAAAAGAACCCACTGAGATTTCCTCTTATCTGTGGGATTGTGACTATGAGATAGCAAACTTAAAATTATGTAATGATGCATAACAAAAGGGATTTTTCCAATATGGTTGAGGTCACTAATGATTGACTCACTAATTCAAAGGGAGATTACGTGGTGAGCCTAAAATAATCATGAACCACTTTTAAAATAGAGAGTCTTTTTCCAGTTATAGTAGAAAAGGAACTCAAATTTAATCATAAGAAGGATTTGATGTGTCATCGCTGATTTCAAAGATGGAGAGGACCACAGGAAATGTAAAAATAGGTAGTCTCTTATGGGAGAGAATAGTGACTGATAGTCGTCAATGAATCAAAGACCTTGGTCCCACAACCACAAGAAACTGAGTTCAACCAACATGCACTTAGAAGAGAATTTTTCCCCAGATAAGAGTCCAGTCTGGTTAACACCTTAATTCTTGTCTTTGGGGGCTAGGAGCAAAGGAGCCAGCCAAGACCAGACTTTTGACCTAGAGAAACATGAGATAATAGGTTGTTTGAAACCACTAAGTGTGTGGTAAGTTATCACATACCAATAAAATAAAAAATAGCAAGCCTCTGAGGCCCATGCTTATCACTGAAGCAGTGTTACTTACACTCTACTTCATCAGACAAAGCAAACTCACAAAGCCAGGCCACATTCAGAGGGTGGAGATGCAGACCTAATTCACATGAGCATGAGCAATTGTGGGTATTACTGCCACATGATAGGAATTCTGGCTTGGATCATGTTAAAAGGGAACCTGTCAAAAAGAAGGGTTTCTTTACAAACTTAAGGAGACGATACAATAGGGTGGACTACTGGAGAATCAGAAGCCAAGGGGGTGATGGGAGTGACCAGTCAGAGAACGTTATTGCAGGAAGTACTGGAAAGCTCAATCTGTGACCATCAGCTTCAGACACCTACCAAGCCCAAGGTAGACAAAACCATCTTACACCAGTACCAATGCAAGAAGAACTTTTTAAACACCTTCAACCCCATGATCGTACCTGAGGGTGGAGTAACTCCTGGACAGGACTGCTGGGCTCAGGCCCTCCTCTCTTTAATTCATTTGCATATTCACAGATTGGTCTTTATTTCTTAGAGGACAGTGATTGTGCTTGATTGACTTTTTGTCAATACTATGCAACCTAGGTGGACCCAGTGGCATAGTAAAAAAAAAAAAGGTACCCAGATCTGGGAATTTGCATCTGGGTGATTTAGACAACCATCATGAGATAATGAGGTAATATGCTAGAGCCTCAGGATGTCGATATTGAAGTATGAGAGGCTTGGTAAATTCCATCTCCTTGACTTCAGCTTCTCCCGGCAATCCACTGAACTAGAAGAAGAGACCATCATACCAACCCAAGTGCATTTCACAAGGGGAATTCAGAAGCCTACTATAAACTATTTCAATGACTATCCCTCAATCTAATGTGCCCAGCTGATAACAATAGCCCTTGAGAAAACTGTTACTTCTATAATGTTTACATATCAAGTGCTATTTTTTGTCTCTATTACTCTCCTTTGCAGGACATTCACAAAGGGTCAGAAACAGCTTCTAGGTAGAGGAGAAATGAGATGTCCTCAGAAAATATGTTATAAATCAAGTATATTCAGTCCAATATTATATGATGATCAGGTGTGAACTGCTCCACATACCCAAGTTAGAAGTATTTTTTTCTTCCCTTCTCAGTCTAGGTTAGAATCAGTTCCCCTAGATTGTTAGGAAGACCAGTATCACACTTTTGAAACTTTATCCTGATGTAGCTCATTAAAGAAGCCCTGGGCTTACATGGTCCAAAATGGTATAACCACAGAACTCTAATTCCAGATCCAATTCCTACTTTCACTCCAGTCCCACTTCTGTTAGGTGTATGTTGGATTGGTGTTATCATTGTGGCCATAGCCATCTGCTGCCATATGCTAGATCCCCACCACACGTCTAATGCTATTGCTCAAAGATGAAGAAGCAACTTCACCTATCACTAATAAGTTCAGGCATGGGTGCTCTTTGCTGAGACTCCCAAGCCACTGTTACTGGTTTTCATCTCTAGAAGATGCCCACAGTGCTGTTCTCCAGCTCAGAGGTGATGGCTGCACCATCAACAAATCCTTCAACGAATCCATCTCCAAATCTTGATTTCAGTCCCACGCGTATATGTTTGTAAATGGGGCTCTTTTATTTTCTAATTCCTCATATTCAAAGCTTAATTTGCCTTTCCCAATCAACTCAGTAAAACTCATTGCCTGATGTACTAGACCTGGGTCTCAAACTTGGAGCAGGAGGGCAGGAAGTTTGATTCCCCCTTTAAAAGAAAAAAAAATTCTCCTGAACACCTAGGATTGTTATGAAATTTGTGCAAACAAAAGGTATGCTATAACTGTCAGCTGTTTGGCAGGAATTAAATTATTGCTCCCACTATAATCGGTAATGAAGATTGCCATGGATCTTCTTAAACTCAGCACAGCCTTACTTTGCAATCAAATTCTGTGCTGTCACACAGTGCACCAGAATGCTTATGGGCCTGCTCTAGCTGTGAAGGATCACATATAAATTAAGTCCTCCTCATTCTTTAGTTGGCCTGATGCCAGTATCATAAACACAAACACAAATTTATAGGGACATTAAAAGCCACAGGGCAGCACCCAGTTATCTTCTAACTCATAAAATGCTTGCATTAATATTTTTAGCTTATTGTCTAAATGAAAACCCCCCAAATTTTAAATTTCCATAGAATTTTAACTATCATAGAAAGGATCATGGTTAATCTAAAGCTCCCTCCATTCTATATACAATTGTTTTGTAATATTGCCAAGAAATTGCTGCAAGATGCCATATTAGTTGTTGCTTTGCATAATCTCAGCAACATACAAGAATATATATTGTGCTCCCACATCTGCAGTTCAGCTGTGTTTTGCCTGGTCTAGGCTGGAACTTGGTTAAGCAACGCCAATTGCCACTTTGGATCCAGATCCGCTTCATACGTATTTCATCCTCCTTGGACCAGTATACCAGCCAGGGCATGTTTTAATGGAAAGGGCAGGATCAAAAAGAAACAAGCAGAAACACATTAGACTTCTTAGGGAACTTAGTTGGAACCAGCAAATTTCTGCTTCCACTGGCCAAAAGCAAGCTGCATAGTCAAACCCAAAGTCAAGGGGCCGGGACATATACTTCACCTGTAGAAGGGTAACTGCAAAGTCACATAGCAACAGTTCAAGAAACAGGGAAGAAGTGTTAAGTTGTCATTGCTCTGTCCAAAATACTCAACAAGAGCAACTTAGAGGAGGAAAAGTTGATTTGGGCTTGCAGTTTCATAGGCTCAGTCCATAGATGGCCAGTTCCATTGCTCTGGACCCAAGGTGAGGTAGAGCATCATGGCAGAAGAGCATAGCAGAGGAAAGCAACTCAACTCATGGTGAGCCCAAAAGCAGAGAGAGAGAGAGAGAGAGAAGCTAGAGGGACTAGATATAATCCCCAAAGACACAGAGACCTACTTTATCCAGCCATGTCTCACCTGCCTACAGTTATCACCCAGCACAGTAATCCTTTCAAATTATTAATCCATCAAGTGGACTAATCCACTCATTAAGTTATATCTCTAGGTCATAACTCTCATAATCTAATCATTTCATCTTGAATTATTCCTTCATTAACCGTTGAGGAGACACCTCAGATCCAAACCATAGCAGAAGGGTGAAGAAGTTGTTAATTCCATAGACAATTTATGGCTGGGAGCTTCTTGCCTGAGGAAGTGACATATGAATTGAAAAGTGAGAAAGGGAAGAGAGCAAGTGTTAACCATGTTAGCATGAACAGTGTTCTTTAATAGAGGAACAGCACCCGCCACAGACCTGAAGCAAGAGGAAGGGATATTTCAAGAAGGGTGGCAGGGATAATGGAAATAAGGCACATAAAAGAAAACTAGTACCAAAGTGGAGCTGCTCCAAGAAGTTATTCTGTGACTCTGAAACAATACATCTTTCCTATTGCACATTACCATCTGAAGTAGATTACCACTATCTCCTCATGGATTCCCCTCAGTCTCAAGGTAGGTAAAGAGGTTACAGATGTTACATGCAGAAATGATTGTGTTTAGGGGAAGAAATGACTCTTTGTCTCCCTCTTTCTTAGAATCAAGAAAAGTTCTCAGAAATCCCCAGGAGAAGTCACATGTCATTGGTCAAAACTGGGTTGCAAGCTCACCTTTGAGCCAATCCCTGGCAAGAGGAACTATATTGCCATGATTGGTTTGGACCAGTCAGATCTATTCGCTAGAGTAGCTGTGTATCAAAGTCATGACCATGAGGAAGAATGGCTTCACTGAGCAAAAGTGAAATATCTACTAAAGACGGGAGAAATGGATGCTGGAGGTTAAAGCAAGGTGCATGGCCAAATCTAGAAACTGCACTCCACCCTCAGTAAGATAGATTGCACGGAGCGAAGAGTGTGGTTACAGGGAAGAATGAGAATTTGGAACCATTAATTCAATCTGCCACTATATTCCTAAACATTCTCATTGGCTGGTTTGATTACACACACAGACACACACACACACTCACACACACACATGATGGGTAAAATTATTGCTTTCTAAGACATTGAATGCAGGACTCCATGCTTCTCACTTGGAACATAATTGCATGCTGCTTTGTCTAATCTTAAGTATTGCATTAGCTTTCTTTTGCTGCTCTAAAAAATTATCACAAACCCAGCATCATTAAATCTATTATGTCTTGGTATCTTATATATAGGACACCCAGAAAAAAAAGTAAATTGAACAATTTTTTTTAAATAGGTGTCCCAGGACAACAGGACATGATGGGTTAAGAAAATGCATATCTATTTTCTCACACTTCTGTGGGTCAGAAGTCTGATGTGGTCTCACTAAGCTGAAACAAAGGTGTCAGTAGGACTTTGTTCCATCTGAAGGTTCTATAGAGAGAAGAATCTGTTTCCTTGCCCATTTGGGTTGTTAGCAGAATTGCTGTTGGAAGTCTGATGCCCCCATTTGCTTGTATCTGTCAGCTGAGGACCATTTTCAGTGTCTAGAGACCACCCACATTCCTTAGCCCTGGCCATCTCCTTCCTCCGCCTCTAAAACTAGGTAGAACTCCTCTCACACTCCGGGAATCTCCTGCCTCTTTTGTCTTCCCATATCTTAGACCAGCTCTCGTGCCTTCCTCTTCCACTTTTAAGAGCCCCTATGATGGCATCAGACCCACTTGGAAAAAAAAATCTCCCCATTTTAAAATCTATTACCTTAATTCCTTTGATCCTGTAACATAACATTTCATGCATTGCAGGCATTGAGATGGGCACCACTTTGGTAGGAGCAACAACTATTAAATGAGTTTTCAGCTCTGAAAATATCTCTCTGAGTGTTTTGAGAGCACTGTGAGGTTAGGGACATATAGTAAATGTCCCTGAGCTCTCCATCTAAGCAAACAGTTGACATTCAATAACAGTATGGAGAAAAGTGAACCTGGCATACAGAAAAGCTTTAAAATCATCGAAAAGACTTTCATCTACGCGATTTATTCCCCATGCAAGGTATAAATTCTGCTAACACATAACCTGGTTCTGTACCCAGGTACCAGTACCAACAATAGCCCCCAAAATGCATCTGTAGTAAAAGATATTGCTACACAAAGGAGGAACATGGACACATGAGCAATTTATTTTCTTTCCCCCTACATGTCCTTACAAAACATTTTGGCAGAGACCAAGGGAAAATATAACACCTTAATGAAATCAGATTCAGCTGGAGCCCCAGAAATCTTTCAATGCCACCTACTGGGATTTATAACTTCTTCAGAGGATGAGAAGGGCTCTAGACCAGTTTCTGGGATGCCAGTGCATATTGATTTTGTGGGGAATGAGCTCATGTTGAGTTTCCTATAGCTCTAAATAGATGATGTACAGATTCTGAACTCACTTTGCATCTCCTCGGGGCCTTGCTTGGGTCACCTTGTGCAAGAATTCTCTAGATCTCTCTCCTTCACCCAGATGTCTAAATCTGTTGGGAGAGAGAGAGGACAAAATGCAGGAGGGAGAGGAACTCAGAGACTGCACAGTGTAAGGGACACAGACTTAGAGGTAGAACAAGGGGGAAAGGGGCCAAAGGAAGAGACTGTCTGAATGATCCTGAGACCTTGAGAGGTGAGGAGGGGAAGGAAGAACCTCATCAACTCAGGAAGCAGATGTAAGTAACTCCAACTCACTCATTCACAGGTTGTTATGGTTTGGATCTAGAATTTCCCTCCCCCTGCAAAAAAAAAAAAAAAAAAAAAAAAAAAAAAAAACCCTTATGTATTGAAAGCTCGCTCCCTGGAGCAGCAAGGTTCAGAGGTGGGATTTTTAGACAATGATTGGATAATAAGGGCTCTGACCACATAATGGATTAATCCATGCAGTGGTTTAATCCATTGATACCTGAATGGACTACTGGGAGATGGGAGCTAGCTGGTCTCTTGGGGCTATACCCTGGGAAGGTTTATCTTTCACACTGCCCACCACCTCTCCTCTGCTTCTTAGTGGGCATGAGCTGAGCAGCTCTCCTCCTTGATGCCCTTCCACCATGATGTTTCTGCAATGGAGTTGGCTAATCACAACCTGAGAACTCTGAAACCATGAGCCAAAATAAGTCTTTCTTCATCTAAGGTGTTCTTGTCAAGCATTTAGTCACAGCAATGAAACACTAACCACCACACAGGTTCTGATGGAACCCCTCTAAAATGTCAAGAATCACTTTAAAGCAAGGTAAAAATCTACTATGGTTCACCTAATCTCAAAGTCTTGAAACACTTGTGCTTGAATCACTTGAAACATTTAAAACTTAAAAGGCTTGAAACATTTGTAAGAAAAATAATGAAAAGTCATTGAACTGGGAGATGCAAGAATCAGATTCTTGATCCAGGTGAGCCAGGTTTATCTGTGTAATCCTGGACAGCTCAGTTTACATATCAGGGATTAAGCACCCTCATTTTTATCTGATTGGGAAATTCACCAGATCAGGGGTTCTCAATTTGTGATCCACAACCCCAGAATTCAGGGAATTGGTGAAATTTGCATAGGAAAAAGTCTTTATCTTTGCTAACATTCAAATGAAATACACCACTTCCTTTAATGACAAATATAGGGATTTAGCAATATCTGTGACTTTGTCACCCACAGAAATCATAGATGTTTTTGTGTCACATAAAGGATTTTGTAAATATATTATAATATCATTTGTTCTCACCACCACTATTACTCAAGTTCTAGGACTTGGAGCTACATCTTGTTTTACAACACATTAGTGAAGAAGCAAATATGTTTCTACATTACAAATTCATTTTCTTAATATGTTAATAAATGTTTTATAATCTAATCAGTTTTATTTGTAGTCCAAAAATTTTTATTCTATTCATTTAATGATGATTTTTCTGGCACAAATACAAACACAGTTTCTTTAAAAAAAATGGCACTAGATGTTCTCTAATATCTCTTAGATTCTGTGAATTAATGATATTATAAATGTCTGAGAATGTCCTATTACCAGGCATTGAAGAGGTCAATAATTTGTCCAGTGTCACTGAAGGAATGGAGCGGGGGGTTAAGTACTGGGGAGTGAGATTGATTGCATCATGTTATGTGCATGTACAATTATGGCATAATAAATCCCAATATTATGTAGAATTATTTTTTAAATGTTCAGTGTCTCGCAGGTAGTACAGAGCAGAGAGACTGGAATTGAGCATCTCCCACAGCCTGCATACTTAGTCACAATGCTACACTGACAGGTGAGTCCTCACAATCACTGACTTCTCCCTCCACTGTGACTGACCATCTTCTCACCTGTTAGTAGAGATGAGTTGCCTCAACTTTCCACCTTCTTCACACGTACACCAAACCCCATCTAGTTTCACATGCACAGAAAATCCTTCTGAAAATTTTCCTCTCTTTCTTCTACAAAATCAACTTTTCCCTCACTATTAAATTATTTCCATCAATCCACAAATATATTTTTCTTTGTTCCATCTAAAAAAAAAAAATCTTATGCTAGTTATATTGCTGCATAATAAATCATCCCCCAAATTGGCAACTTAAAACAGCAAGCATTGATTCTGGTTACTGGTAGGCCTCAGTTCCTCATCGTGATGGACTTCTCCATAGGGCTACTTACAATATGGCAGATTGCTCTTCATAGAATGAGGTAAAAGAGAGAAGAAAAACAAGAGAGTGTCCAAAATGGAAGTCACAGTCTTTTAGAACCTCGCCATCACTTCTGATGTACACTATTGATCACATACACCAACCCAGGGGACTATGCAATGGTGTGAACACCACGTGATGGAGACCATGGGAAGCCATCTTGTCGACTGCCTGACACAAGTCCCCTCCTCCATCCTATATCCTTCTCTATATTTCTCTGCTCCTTGGAGCAGAAAATTCATTTAAAATGTGTCTTTGCCCTTTTCTGTGATTTTTCTTTCAGACAAACATTTGTTCCCACCACTCTATTCTTGTCAAAGTCACCGGTGACCTCCACATTGCCAAACCCATTGGTCACTTCTGTCCTCATGTCACCTGACTTGTGACTAGCATGAAGGACACCTGATCCCTCCCTTCCCCTTGAAACACCTTCTGCAGTTGACCTCCAAGAGAAGACACCCTTCTGGTGGTTCTGTGTGTTTGTTTTTCCTGCCTCATTGGCTGTTTAGTAGTATTTCACAAATACATTAAGGAATGAAGGAATGCCAGCAGAGAGAAAACGAAACAAATCTTAAAACTGGAGCAATTATTAATTTCAGAGAGAGTATGTGTGTGGTGCTGAGGATAGAACGCAGGACCTCACACGTGCTAGACAAGAGCTCTGCCACTGAGCTTCTCTCCCAGCCCCAGACAAAATTTAAAATTTCCCAATAAGAAAACATTATTAAAGTCCATAATTTGGTTGAACAGTGAACAGGCCAAATAATCTGTAAACATTTTTTAAAATCAATTTATTATATAACCATACTGAGAATTGGGAATAGGGAAATTGAAGGAGAACATTGTGGAAGACAGTAGGTAATTTCTTTTTCTTTTTTCTTTTTTTTAAAGAGAGAGTGAGAGAGAGGGAGAGAGAGAGAACTTCAACATTTATTTTTTAGTATTTGGCAGACACAACATCTCTGCTTGTATGTGGTGCTGAGGATCGAATCCGGGCCGCAGGCATGCCAGGCCAGCGCGCTACCGCTTGAGCCACATCCCCAGTCCCAGTAGGTAATTTCTTGAAATGTCAACAGCAAGACACATATTTTATTTAAAAACATGAAAGCCCATAATAGAAAAATAGTTAAAAAGTTGAAAATGGCCACCTCAGCTATGTGCTATGTACATAGGACAAATCATCACACTAAGAACAACTAGAAAAATGGACAAAAATCAACTGATGGAAGACATCAGTGAGCTAACCAATTAGTTATGGAGTCCACTTCCAGGAAAAGAAAAAAGAGGATTTTTCCTCTGCAGGAGAGTGCCAATTCTGGAAAAGTTAATGAACAGACCATCTGAACAGTCTTTAACTCTTAAAGACTGTTACCAAATACCCCAGACTGGGTACTGTATAAAGAGTAGAGGCTTATTTAGCCCATCGTACTGGAAGTCTAGGAAGTCCAGGATCAAGGTGCTGGCAGTCAGCACCTTTTTGAGCTAAAAAGACAAAAACTCTAGCTCAGACTCAATAAAGAATGAAACCTGACTGTTGGGTTAGGACCCTGAAGGGCTCTACCTTCAGGGTAAGATTGAGCTGGAAGTAGGCCAGCCCTGGTCACAGCCTCAGGCTTGCTGCAGATTATCTCAATCCTAGCAGGTATTAAGGGATGAGGGAGGAAAATTAATGTGTCTTTACAGGACAGATCTGTCAAAGAATTTGAGGGCACATTTTAAAACCTTCCCACCTGCCTCCTTAATCCGGTCCCCTAGATTGTCACCTCAATCTTGTCCCTGATGGTCTTTCCAATTCTGTGACAGGAAAGAAGCTGGAAAAGAGGAACCCAAGGAAATGGGTATCAGATCAACAGAGAGGTTCCTCCTGGGCCTAGAGCAGAGCTGCAGAAGCTGCGTGCGGCTTCTCGCCACCCCTCGTGCCAAGAGGACACGTTTGTAGTGACCCTCCAGGGCCAGCAACTAGAACAGAACTGACCTTGCCTAACTCTGGAAGGAAATACAGGAAGTTAACCTAACCAGAAAGGAAAATACAGAACCAGGTGCACAGAACAGTAGTTACTTCTCTGTAGTGAAAACAGAGTGATTTTAGTGTTCTTCTCTTTGCTTATCTGTATTTTTAATAGAGAACTTGTATACATACAATAAGAAAAACACAATAAAAAAATTTCCCCAAAAGGACCCTCAAATTATAAGGTTAAAATAGAAACTCTAATTATATGGTGCTCCTAAGACAAAAACCTAAAACAAAATGATATTGAAAAGTTAAAAATAAATGTTAAAAAAAAAAGAAAAGCTGAGATTTATCGGGCAAACACAAAAAGAACAAGGATAATAAATTCATTTCCGGCTACATAGAATTCAAGGCATTAAATGGAACAAAGATATTCATTTTTACATTGAAGAAAAGTATAATCCCCAATGAAGACAAAACAAATCCAGCAGATGGCCCCAGTGGCCATTAAACAGGTTTTATCTCTAATCTAGCGAAAGGCACTGGGCACTCACTGTGATCCCTTTGAAAGGTTTGTTCACCATTAAATCATAGTAGGTGATGGGGTAAAATAAAATTCTAAGTAAATCTCAAGAGCATTTGAGTAAAACCCAGATTTAAGTTAAATGCACGAGGAAAGCAGGCCTCTGGAAAGTGGTAATAAAAAAAAGAAATGTGGAGAAAGACCATGAGATTGGCAGCTGGCCCTGTCCCCAGGGCACCTCCCACTCCCACATTAGGATAGCCTGGGAATAGAAGGAAACAGGAGCCCCATTCCGATAATCCCTGATATGGCTTGAGTGTGTCCCCAAGAGTTCATGGCTTAGAAATTTAATCCCCAAATTCATATGGTATTTGGAAGTGGAGGTAATTCAGATTAGAGGAGGTCATAAGCACAGGGTCTCTGTGATGGCATTTGTGGCTTGAAGAGGAAGAAGAGAGACCTGAGCTGCAGGCATGCTCTGTTTCACCATACAATGCTTTCTACCATGTTCCCATGGAGGAAAAATCCTTATGAGATGCTGACGTGCTGGCACCTTGATCCTGGACTTTCTGTCCTCCAGAACCATGATTAAATAAACCTCCACTCTTTATAATTTACCCAGTCTGGGGTATTTGGTGATAGCTACAGAAAACAGACTAAGACAATCTCAGAGGGGGAAGCACCTAGGAGTGCCCTGAGGGCACATCTGGCTGCACTTGGACTGGTAATAAGGAACTGGGATTTGGTCACATATGTACATCTATGTCTGTGTATCTGAGAACTTGCAGTGTTCTACAGCATTCTGATGCTTCTTCCATTCTGGTCAGGCCAAACAAGGTCAGGGAAGCCGTGAACCACAGCACAACTAGTTTACACTGTCTCACTGCTTCTTTATCCAGTTGTCAAGGACATGACCGGCTGCAGTTTCCCAAAGAAAGTCTCAGTGTCTGGATGCCCTGGAGGAGCCTGGGGTCATAACAGTTAGAGGTGCTTAATCTGACCCACAGGTAGAATTCAGGGATCTGTGAACTTAGATGCAAAGAGAAAATTCTTTGGTTTTCGCTGCTCTCCAACTGAAATCCAGCACTCTGGCAAAGCTTTATGGAGCCCATTCGGAATTTTACCTTTAAAGAATAAATTTCAGAGAATTACAAAGGGAACCAATTATACTGAAGTACAGTTATCAAAACACTTCTACAAAAACCAAATTGGTGACACAGTAATGGATGTTCATCTTCACTAATGTGTTAAATAACCAGGTCCAGCAGCGGGGCCACTACAGTTCTGAAGTACCATCTGAATGTAAATTAGTGGCCCCAGCTGTCACATGTCTTGAAACCATGTGGATTCTGCCAATTATCCTGGACTTTCTGGGGCTCGTTCCCTGCGCTATTAAGTGAAGGAAATGCTCACCAGTTTCTCCTTTCTTGCTCCCCTTTCCACTCACATCACAGAAACCACCAAAGTGACTCAGGTTGGGACAACCAATATGTAACCCTCAACATTTGCATCTCTGCTCATATTTTCACGTATCAACATGAATTTAAAGATACACTAGCTGGATGTGGTGGCATTTGCCTATAATCAGCAACTCAGAGGTTGAGGCAGGAGGACTGCAAGTTCAAGGCCAGCCTCAGCAAATTAGCAAGGCCCCAAGTAATTTAGTAAGATCCTGTCTCAAAATTAAAAAATGAAAAAGAAAGTTGGAAGTGTGGTTTGGTGATCAAGCACCCCTGAGTTCAACCCCCAGGACCAAAAAATTATTATTATTATTATTGTTAATAAATAAATAAAAAGGGCTGGGATGTGGCTCAGTGGTTAAGTGTCCCTGGGTTCAATCTCAAGTACCAAAAAAAAAAAAGTTAGATATATACTTATGCATTTACATATATAAATATAAATGTTTTGGAGTTTTCTATACATAGAGGAAGAACCATAAATAAATGGAGAAGAAACAGATTTTTTGAAGTGCTACAAATGAATTATGTTTAAAAAAAAATGGGTCACAACACATGCAGTTTGGTGAGGTGTTTTCTTCTCTTTGACGTCATATTGTATCTTTTATATTATTAACATATTTAAAATTATTTCTAATGACAGTATATATGTCACATTAGGATGCAACAAAACATATTTCATCAGCTCCCCTTTAAGATTTTCTAATTTTTCCTTATGATAAAAATGCTATGGTGAACCTCGTCATCATACACGTGTCTTTGTGAAACGTTTTCCTTATGATTTTGGAACAAATTCCTGTAAGTGAAAGTAATAATGAAAGAGGAAAGAGTATGATTGTTTTGGAATATTGTGACACATTCTCTACTTGCTTCCTGGAAAGATTAGACCAATTCCACACCACCAGCAGGGAAGGGAGGTGCCTTTTACTTCTGTCTCCTCCAGCACAAAAGTGATTCTTTTAAAAAACCCTTGGCAATTTTATAGGCAAAATTGTCTCTGTGGTGATTTGAATTTCTATGATGGGTGATGTGGCTGAGCTTTTTAAATATGTTTATTGGTTGAGTGTATTTCTATTCTGTCACTTGTACATTCTTGTACTTTGCCACTGTTTACTCTGGAGCGCTCACAACTAGAGGCTGATGGAGCAGCAGTAGAAAAAGTTACAATGTGGGTATTCACTAGCTGACTCATGAAAATGATAGGCAATCAGATCGTGACCTATCAAAACATCAATTCCATAGGGTTCAACCTAATACATAATGCAAGCATTATCCCGTTAAGTTTGTATGAATGTCCTCATCTTACAAAAGAAGGAACTGAGACACAGAGAAGCCACATGATTTGCCAAGGGTCACACAACAGAGGATGGTAGAGCCAGAATTTGAACCCAGGCAGTCTGACTCCACGGCCTTGACAGTTTATGTCTTAAACACTCCAGTATGTTTTGCAAATGGAAAATGTCCTCATTTTCCAGCTTGTAATTGTTGGCACATAGAAAAACTTTTTTAAGGTATTTCTTTTGTATCTAACCATCTAATTTTCTATCTCATGTTTAAAAACAGTGTTTGTAATCGGTTTTTAAAGTTCCTAGTATCAAGCCATAACATCTTCAAATAATGACCACAGAGAAATTTTCTTCCTTTTCAACTCTTATAAAAACTTCATTCTAAATTACTTTTTTTTAAAATGGCCAGAACTTTTCAAAATATAGATAGATAGATAGATAGATAGATGTAGATATAGATATAGATATATTCCACCTAGACTCTAACCTACAGTTCCAAGTGGAGGAAGAACCATCAGCAATCTGCACCAGCTTAACACACCGGACCTGGCCCCCACCAGGTGTATTCCCAGGGCCTTGTCCAGCTGGCAGGCTGGTAAGACCCTGTCTACTGCAAACCTTCAGAAGGCCCTTTTGTGCAGGGGCTTCCTGAAAGACATGGCCCACAAGGGGTGGGGGTCTTCCCTTAGATAGCTAGGGAGCCATATTCCGTGCAGAGGGAACCACCCGTTGCAAGAACAGGGTGAGCCACAAAGCTTCCTCTTAATTAATACGTGTGTGGGAAAAAAAAAAAAAAAAAACGTGTGTGTGTGTGTGTGTTACTTTCTACTCCATCCTAAATGCACGCAATCCAAGGCCAACAGAAGCAAGGATTCCAGATTTTGTTTACTTGTCCAGGTTTGCAAAGTGGCAGGAAGACCAGGAGTCCGGGTGCCAAGGGTACGTCCTACAATAACTCATTGATTTAAATCTTACCATTAAGCCGCCACGTAGGAAAGAGGGAAGGAAAGGGCGGAAAGGGGGTTTGCTGAGTTCCTGGGGGAAAAGGCTCCAAAGTGAAGCCCAACTGAAGGGCTCTGAGGAAAAGCTTTCAGGGCAGCTCTTTTCCGGGGCGATCAGGTCTCCCGTTTTTTTGGCAGATTACGCAAGTACCCGAGGCTGGCGCGCCCTCTGGCGGCCACTCCTGCACCCCTCCAGCCGAACGCGGAGCACCCTAGTGAGCCTTGGGCTCTTGGCAGGGGAGTGTAGGAAGACCACGAGGAAGACGACTATCTGCAAAGATATCCGCAAATATCATCCCTGCTGCAGTCCTTCTGTAGTCCACACTGGAGAATGGACTGGTCAGTGCGATAGAGGATTCCACACACCCCCCTCTTCTTTCCAAGCATTTCTCCTCTGCACCCCCAACTCTCAGCTCTGCCTCACCCATGAATTAACTCAGCCTCTTAGGGCGTTGGTGACTGATGATTACTACCTCTACCTGCAGCTTAACAGAGTTCACGTCTTCCTTCCAATGCGTTGGTCAAGATCTGAGTTGGCATCACTGATTACTGACTCTCCTTGTGCCTCATCTGTGAAATGGGGAATAGCTGTCACACTGTGTCCCAAGTATAGTATAAAGTAAGTGAGTTATTACAATGTCACAGACCTGTGCTCCCACACATTCCCTCAAGGCCTCTCTGTGGGGACACAGCCAGAAGCTGTTTCTCTTTGTTTCAGGGGTGTCCCAAACTCCTGGAACCTCCCAAGCCACACACAGCAGCCTGAAGGTTCCAAGGATCAGAGAATCTATTTGCTCCTCTATTAGTACAGTTTCTCCAGGGAAACCAAGAATCGATAGGTTATGTCTCATTTCAAGATGGGAATATGTTCTGAGAAATAGGCTTTTTAGGCAATTTCATGGTTGTGAGAATGTCATAGAGTGTACTCTAAAATGACCATGACATCACTAGGCAATACAATCTTACAGAATCACCAATGTGTATGTAGTCTGTTGTTGACAAAAACATATGGCATATGACTGTACACACACACACACACACACACAGACACAGAGAGATTGATTTATATTATTATAAGGGTTGGCTCACAATCATGGGGACTAAGAAATACAAACATCTGCCATTGGCAAGTTGGAGACCCAGGAGAGCCAATGTTTCCATTCAAGTTCAAAGGCAAGAAAAAGCTATTGTCCCAACCTAGAAAGAAGTCAGATAGGAGGAAGTCTCTTATACAGGGGAGAGTCAATATTTTTGCTCTATTCAGTCCTCCAGCTAATTAGATAGGGCCCACCCACACTGGGAAGGGCAATCTGCTTTATTCCATCCCCAATTTATTTTTTTTTTAAGACAGAGAGAGAGAGGGGAGAGAGAGAGAGAATTTTTAATATTTATTTTTTTTAGTTTTCGGTGGACACAACATCTTTGTTTGTATGTGGTGCTGAGGATCGAACCCGGGCTGCACTCATGCCAGGCGAGCGCGTTACCGCCTGAGCCACATCCCCAGCCCCTCCATGCCCAATTTAAATTTTAACTTAAAAAATGTTAATCTTAACTAAAATCCATTCTTAGTAATACCCAGAATAATGCTACACTTAATACCTGAGCTGCCTGTGGTCTAAATAGTGTTGACACATAAAATTAATCAAGGTAGACCCCTGCAATAGATCTTAAATAATAATAAGAGACCAGGAATATAAATACTCCAACTAGATACTGCTCTCTTGTCTGGTATTTCTCTCTTCCCAACCCCATTTTCTCACTCTCCTCTGGGCATTTCCTAGGCTTGCTTCTTAATAAATTATTTCCATGTGAGTCTTCCTCCTAGGGACACTTCTAGGGAAGAGTAACTTGAGACAACAGGTTGGCATTAAGATTTGTGTCTGAGATAGAGTGGGCATGCATATAATTTATTGTTAATACTGTTATTTTAGTATTTGAGGTATTTGAAGGCTTTGGTCACAGGGTGAGAAGATTCCTCTCTGACCCCAGCCTCCTTTCCCAACCTGGCTCTGAATCAAGATAACTTAGCTACCTCTCCAAACCTGACATTCAGCCCTGGCCCGGACTTACAATTCCAAGTCTGCAAACCCCTCTTTCCCTTCTCCCTACCTTGCAGGAGTCTGTTCCCCCAAATCTCTAATTTACAGTCCTGACTGGGCCGGAAGCTCTCCCATTACTGGAACAGCCCATTCTTTGGATTCTCAGCATGTTGACTGTCATTGCAAAGAATAAGGCTTGGTGGAGATTCCTGCCAACTCAAAGCCAGACATCAACCGAAAAAAGAACTTCCAGAGAGGGAGTGGGGCAGATATTGCATGTTCTTCTGCTCCTCTCCCGGGCGCCCAGATATGCATGCAGACAGCTGAGCTCATCAGGCTCTTCTCATGCACTTGATTGTATATAACATGAAAGAGCTCGGCCAATAACAAAACTATGTGACAGTAATTAGATGGATAATTATTTGTACTTGGAAGGGTTTGATGAATGGTTCTTGGTGAATGGGAGCTATAAATACATATATTAGGGGAAGATTCCATTAAAAATGAACCTAAAGCAATTGAAAAGCTTCTGAAGGATCATTAGCCATTTCAAGAGATTTTTGTAGCTAATGCGCTATTGGCTCTTTTCACCTTTTACTGAAAGGCTTCAAAAAGGGAAATCAACGCGTCTGAAATTATAATGTAAATCATCAAGGGAAAGGCATTACATTTATTATAGTTCCATTTTATGCAGCTTTTCCTGAACTCAGCTGAGATAGAAACTGGAGTCTATCTTGTGTACAGTCAATGCCTTCAGTGAGAAGCCTTATAAAGAAATATTTGATTAAGCTCAATGTGACATAGATGCAGATTGAACATAGCAGCCGGTTTCTTCTACTCAAGGGAAACTGGTTGGATTCCTCAAGAAGAAAAGCTGAAATGAAGCTGACATACTAATAACTCTGCTTCAGCTAACAAGAGGGCTTAGACCAAAATTTGCCTGGTTGAATATCATTTCATATTGTTTCTTCAGATACCAAACTAATTTTCCTCTTTCCTTCCCCCAATGAGCAATACACACAAATAGAACTAGAGTTGCTTATTATTTGTGTCATGGATAATCATCAATTGCATGACACAGACTTCTGGTCCAAAAATCAGCCAAGAGCAAGATTTTGGTGCATAGGTAGATTTAAAACATGAGTCTTTTATTTTGGGGTGGGGGGGTACCTGTGATCAAACCCAGGAGCACTCTACCACCAACCCACATCCCCTGTACTTGGTTTTTTTGTTTGTTTGTTTTGTTTTTGTTTGTGTTTTTGTTTTAGACAAGTTCACTCTAAGTTGCTTAGGACCTGACTAAATGGCTAAGCCAGGCCTCAAACTTGCTATCCTCCTGCGTCAGCCTCCCAAGCCACTGGAATTACAGGTGTGCACCACTAGGCTCTGGGGACATTTTTTTTTTTTTTTTTTTTAGTGGCAGATCTATTATGGCACACAAGCATGCATACATGCGCGCGCGCGCACACACACACACACACACGTGTGCGTGCATGATGTATGAATAGTTTAAATTGTAATGACATGTAGCAAATTTAACAGTGATTGTTTAGGGTGTAATCGTTAAAGTTACAGAATGACATAAATAATAATATGATGTACCATTAATATGATATACCAATAATATGAATCTACCACTAAGCTTTACAACGTAATATTTCCAAGTTCAACCAGTGCAGCTGTAGCCACCTCTGAATTCCTCCAGAATCATGTCTCCTCCCCATACTCCCCAGGGCTGATCATTATCTTGAATCTGGTATTCATCATTCCCATGCATTCATGTATACATTCACCACAAATATATGTATCCCCAAGTGCTGTCTTGAACATACTTTAGCTTTAAAGAAATGAACAAATCATATAATATACATTTCTCTGCAAATTGACTTTTTTGCTTACAGCATGTTTGTGAGATTCTTCTATGGGCATACATGTAGCTATAACTCACATTTATAATTGTTTACATTGTGTGGATGTACCATATTTACTCATTACATTCTCCTGTGGGTGCACATTTAAGTTAGCTCTAATTTTTTCCCTTTATTGAAAGTGCTCCTGTGAATATCTTCATACATATATATGAGTCATTTGAAAATAAGGTGCAGAATAGCTCTCAATTATTTCCTCATTATTAGATTTAGATTAGACTTTCCAAAATGTGTACTGGGCTATAAATTTACCCCTAAGGATAATTTTGTCTTAACAAATTTGGATAATGAAAATATTATTTCTTAAGAAACACTTTGCATGTTTCAGAGTGGTTTTGTTTCTCATTCATTAATTATTTTGGTTTTGTAGTTTCTAAAAAGTGATATCATTTATTTTTGTTCTTTCTTTTTTTCTAACAAATTTGTCGTAGAATTTGAAAATTCCCTCTAAGGATCATTTTATTTTTTACTTACAAGCATTGAAAAGTAAAATTGGTATTATTGTTTAATTCTAAATTTCAGATTTTCTATTATATTTTCTTTAACCCCAAAGTTATTTCTAATTTTATTTCACTGTAATTAGAAAAACATGATCTGTAAAATTATTCTTTATAATTTGTTCATTTTTTCCCTGTACCTCAATATACAATTTGGAGGGAAATGTGCTTTTTATGAAGAAATTATTTCTTCTCTTTCTCCCTCTCTCTCTCCTTCTCCCTCTCTTTCCCTCAACCCCTCTCATTAGTCAAATATATTCACCAGGATTTTCTCTGGGCAAGTTGCTAATCATACATACATACATACATTGTTCATTCTGATTCTGCCTCCATTTCTGATTCTTTCCACTTATTTTTTCAATCTTTTTAATCTATTCTAAGAAATGTGGTCCAAAATCTAATTCTAATTCTGTGTCTGTGTCTCTTGGTTAACTGTGTGACTTATTTGTCATTTAGAGACTATACTGCTAGGACCATACAAGTTCATGTGTTGTATCTTCTTGCTAGACTATTTCAACATGAAATAACCCTCTTTATCTTTCTTAATGTTTTTCTCCTAAAATTTTCTTTGGTCTGATACTAACATACCAGATGCTATATCATCTTTTGATTCTGATGCCATCTGGGGAAGACAAGAATGGTACCAACATGTTTTTGTTTGGAGCAATTAGATCCACTCCACAAAGGTTGAAGTCTTGTCTCCATCCAGCTTTACCTTGTCATGAGTTTCCTAAAGGTAGATGCTGAACTCTTGGGCCCCTTATAGGAACTGCATCAGCACTGTACACAAGTCTCCTCCTTAGAAGCCACTGGATGTCATGCCATGGAAAAAGTCACCATGTGGGGGTAGAGGTCATGTCTTCATGGGTGACCACAAGCCTCAAGCCTACCACAATGATGATCCCATGCTGGGCAAGTTGCTAATCAGGATTCTTTAGCCCCAAGGGACAGGAAACTAACTAAAAAAAAAAAAAACTTAAGTCAAGAAAAGAGATTTGTCTGCTGTGTAACAAACTTACTGCTCCAGTTTGGAAAGCCCCAGAAGAGGAGGATAATTAAAGCCCATGGTTTCCAAAAATCTCCTGGTGGTTTACTTTTATTATCCTGGTTCTTGATGTCATAAAATTTTTTTTTGGGGGGGGTACTAGGTATTAAACCCAAGGGTATCCTCTCACCCCCAACAAGGTATATCCCTAATCCTTCTTCTTTTGTTCTTTGTTCTATTTGGAGACAGTGTCTCACTAAATTTCTGAGGCTGGCTTCAAACTTTCAATCCTCCTGCCTCAGCATCTCAAGTTGCTGGGATTGCAGTTGTGGGCCATTGTACCTGGCTCTTATAATATACTTAAAGGTTCTTAAATGCAAAGATATTGGTGTATGTGCTCTTCTGACCCTTCTGTTCTTTGCAATCTCTTGTTCTACATTAATGGCTTGTCCTTCATTATCCTTATGGGCTCTGGACAATGGCTGTTCATCATCTTGAGTTTCCAATAACAATTTAGTTCATTTTTTTCCCATTGGCTACTTTATTATAAAAAAGAGAACACAGAATATTGCATACCAAACACCTGCTAACATTAGCCAATTAGAAGGATGCTTGTGTTGGTGCCAAACACACCTTCCCTTACCAAAAAAATTTAGATAAACAAATTCCATGCATGCAGCTGGTCCATTGCCTTCTATGAACCTCCACCCCATTTCAGGATGGCCTCACTTGCTCCGAGCCATGCACCCTATGGAATTAGCTCTGTTACTGCACACCATGCTATTGCTGTGGTCCTCTTCCATATTTTGCCCACATTTTAATTTGTCCTTTTTCTTTCTCATTTATTGCTGGCAATTGGAATTTTTCAGTCATTTTTTATGGCTTCCTGGTTTTGTGTCGTACTTTGAAAGAGCACTGTCCCTCTGGGGTTGTGGAAGACTTGTCTCATTTGCTTCCAGCCCTTTTGTGGCCTTCCCCCTTAGATTCCTTGTTGGACTAAGCCTGATTCACCTGAGATATATTTTGATGTAAGATGAAAGGTAGAGGGGCTGAGGTTGTGGCTCAGTGGTAGAGCACTTGCCTAGCATGCCTGAGGCACAGGGTTCGATCCTCAAAACCACATAAAAATAAACAAACAAATAAATAAATAAAGGTTAAAAAAAAAGATGAAAGGTATAGGTCCAATTTCACTTTTTGCCTCTTTGTTGTTGTCTTCCAGTTTTCAAAATCCCATATTTGAATGATCTTTAATTTCCCTCCACTGATTTGAAACCCCATCTTTATG
The DNA here is from genome assembly GCF_048772815.1 of Callospermophilus lateralis. NCBI lineage: Eukaryota > Metazoa > Chordata > Mammalia > Rodentia > Sciuridae > Callospermophilus > Callospermophilus lateralis. The sequence goes on along the minus strand of NC_135307.1, from coordinate 169,371,276 downwards.
ATATAGTAGATGTCCATGTGCATGGGGTTTGTTTCTTAACTTTCCTTTTCAAATACATCCATTGATCTGTCTAATCTGTTTGAATCTTTATGATAATAGATTTCAATAATGTCCCCTCATTATTCTCCCTAGTGGAAGTTGCCTACCAGTTTTTTTTTTTAAGTTGACAAATAATAATTGAATTTATTTACGGGGTAGAATGTGATGTTTTGATATATGTATACATTGTGAAATAATTAAATTAAGCTTAATAACATATCCATCACTTCACTCACTTATGTTTTATGGAGAGAACATTGAAGTCTACACTCTTAACAATTTTGAAATATATAGTACAAGCCAAGCATGGTGGCTTGTACTCATGCCTGTAATCTCAATGATTTGAGAGGGTCCCAAGAGGCCAGTCTTGGCTACTCAATGAGAAAGCCCCTGTCTCAAAAAATAAAAAGGACTAGGGATGTATCTCTGTAGTATAGCATCCCTGGGCTCAATCCGAGGCACCAAAAAAGAAAGACATACAATACATTATTATTGACTTTAGACACCATGAATCTAATCTCTAATGTTTATTTTTACACGTCTTTATAATCAATAAATCTAGTTCTTCCTCTGGGAAAAAAAAAACACCTTCTATTGATTTTTTTTTATTTTAAGTCACCCCAAATTTTTAAATTAACTTGGGAGGTAGTTATATAACATTGAGTTTTCCTATGAAGAACACACTCTGAATTTCCATTTGCCTAAATCTCTTGTGCCTTCAGAAGCATTTTGAAGTCTTATTGAAATATTTTTTCACATTAAATTTAAGGTTATAACTTTCCCCTTTCTTGTTGATGTGGTAATGGGGCCTCTCCTTCCACTGTGTCTTCTGACTAGTAGCTACTGGAAGGTATTTTGCTCTAAATGTTAACTTTGGAGCTGCCACCTTATCAATTGTCTTGTTATCCGTGATATTTTTTCATTTTTTTCCTTGGGTTTTCTGAGTATATAATTATATACCATCTCTAAACTATTGATGATCTACCTCCTCGTTTCTAATTTTTTAAACTCCAAGATTATTGTTTTTAAGTTAATTTCCTTGACATCCAGAATTTTAAGTAATATGATGCTAATGGATGGCTTGTCTCCGCCCACTTATAGGAGGATGCTTGTAATGTTTTCCCCTGTCTGGACCCAGAAAGGTTTGCTTTAATAATTTAATAATAATTTATCCTGTTAAGGGTACATCTCCCTTTTTACATAATACTAGCTAGCAGATTGATTCTTGGTAGAAAATACATACTTTATATGGTAAGAAAGAAGCCATCACACTTATTTTACCAAAACATTTAAGCTTGATTGAGACTCGAGAAACTTCAATTACAGCTTCAACATCTGTCTACCAACCATAGGAACCTGAGGATCTCTTTGAAACTCAGATAAAATGTGATAATCCTGCCCTCACAAAATAATGTGAAGTTTAATTGGGAATTAAAGGAAAACACCAACACAGTGCTTTCCTGTTATGCTTTGGATATGAGGGGTCCTGTGTTAATCCAGGAATATTCAGAGGTAAAATGATTGGCTTGTGAGTTGTAATCTAATCAGTCCATTCTAATTTGAATGAACTGACTGGGTGGTAACTGTAGGCAAGTGGGTGTGGCTGGAGGAAGTGGGTCACTAGGGGTGTGCCCTGGAAGGGCTCCACTTCCCTGTGGTCCCTCCCCCCTGACCCCACTGAGCTCGCGCTCTCTCCCCCCGCCCCCTTCCTGGATGTCATGAGTCAAGCAGCTTCTCTGCCATGCCCTCCTGCCATGATGCTCTGTCTCATCTTGGGCACAGAGCCATGAAGCCAGCCAACTATGGACTGAATCTCTGAAATCATGATCCCAAAATAAACTCTACTCCTCTAGATTGTTCTTGTCATGTATTTTTGTCACAGCCATGACAAGCTTACTAACACTGGCACACAAAGTGCTCAACAAGTGGTAATTCTTTCAATTATCATTAACAATGTAGCCTTGTCTGGGTTTTCTTCTTAATGCAACAACAATCATAATTTTACTTGCATTAAAGTATGAACTCTATCTGGTTAAAAACCATAGTTGTAAAAATATCACAACTATGTACATTCATAATTAATATAATTAACAAAGTATGATTTTATATTTTTGCAAATTGTGCTTTGAGTTTTGGTCCATTCATTTTAGTTTTGCCTTGATAGATTTTTAAATTTAAAAGACGCTTGTGTCACAATAATTTTCCAGTGTTTTGGAACACTTACTATGTTAACGCTTGGGGTGGGTGGGTTAATTCTGACAGGAGGTAAGATCTCAATTTCTTTGCATTGCACTGCTTCTTTTCTGCACCAGGGGGCAGCATTGTAAAAGAAACTTGGCAGGGCTGCCTAGCAGCACCATGAAAAGTGAAATTGACTGGAACTTGAAACATACTATTGAAGGAGCTTAGTCCTTGCCTTTTCAGCCTTTTCCTGAAATCTCTATAAGGGAAGGAGTGTACAAAATCACGTAATAAGTGTTTATGATTGAATGATTGCATGATGATGGTGCTGATGTAAGAGGCATTTGCATTGATGGTGATGAGGGGAGAGGTTTTGGAGGTGACCAAGGTGATGGTGTTTGTTGGAGGTGACCGTGGTAGCAGTGGTGGCAGTGGCACATAGGGGCAGTGAAGGTAAGGGAGACAGCTGACAGTGGTTGAAACGGTGATGATGTAGCAGTTCTCATGATGCCTAATGTGTAACGGTTGGTCAAGGGAGTTGGAATCTAAGCCTACGACTGGATAATTTCTAAAAGATTCTAGAGGCCTCAACCCCTGAGAAAGGGTTTGTAAGCATGTGAGCATGAGCACTTGATTCTGAGGCTGAGGTGGAGAGAACTGTTTGCATGTGTATGCACACGCACATGCGCACAAACACACACGTGCATTCAAACGTCTATACTCCCAACCCTCCTACAGAGGTGTTGTATAGCTGTTCGGGAGGTGGAGACAGGAGAATCCCAAGCTCAAGACCATCCTGGGAAACTTAACAAGAACCTGTCTCAAAATAAACTGGAAAGGGGGCCGAGGGATATAGCTCAGTGGGAGAGCACCGCTGGGTTCAATCCCCAGTTCCAGAAAGAAAAGGAGAGAACATGAGCAAATAGGGCTTCTTGAAGACCTGCAGGGCTGGCTGGACTTCTAAAACTCCACACCAGGTCCTGGACCAAAGCCCCCGACTGCTCATCTTCCCACATTCAGCCCCGTAAGCCCTTGGCCACCCTGATCTGCTCCCCTGAGCTCCATTCATGCCCTTCTCTGAAAGCTGTCCCTTGGCCTCCAGTTCGAGAGCCATACACAAACGCAGTGTTGTCCACCCTGGGAGACATCTTCTGCTGGCCCAGAAGCCCAGGGCTTCGGGGGTGCAATCCCAGCATTCCAGGTGCCTAGCTCACGGGTAGAGGGAAGAGTGCAAGCTCTGGGCAGATGTTTCTGGGACGAATGGGCTCCTCTCTCTCTGGGGAGGGACATGGCTAGCAGAAGGCCAGAGAGGAGCCTCCAAAGCCTTGGCCTGGAGCAGGTGCCACTCTTCTGGCTGCAAGAACCACAGGGCTGCTGTTCTACTGGGGTCAGGGTGCATCTCTGTTCAAAGCAAATCTGAAGAATGAGGTCATCCCCCAATACAGTGGAGGAAATGGAGAAGGAAAAAGGACCATTGACAGGAACTAACCGAGTCTCCCTAATATCTGGGAAGGTCAAGTCTACACAGGGGCAGCGCCCACCACCACCACCACTACCACCACCACTGTCTTTTCTTGGGTCAACACAAAGGAAGGAAAAGCCTGGTCTCAAAGGATCCCTTATTTGACCTTGTACCAGAGCCTGGTATCCTCCAGCCATGTCCTCCTATAAGTATAGGGGTCCCTGGCCTCTGCCCAGTGTCCCCTGATTGCTCCCTTGTTCAGCATTCTCTTCACATGCAGGGCTCTATCGCCTGGGTTCACATCTGCATTTTTCTCCCCATCTCCAGGCCTACACCTCTCCCATGTCTACCAGATCCTCTCGCCCCTAGTACTCACAAACAACCTCACTCTTTCCTCCAATGGCTCTCCTGAGTCTGGCCCTGTTCCTCTCCCCCAGGCTAAAAACTGCTGCTGGATAGAGGGGTGGTTGGCAATATGTGAATGTACAGAGAACCACAGAACTACACACATTAAAATGGTTAGTTTCATGTTACATGAATTTTTCCTCAATAAAAAATACAATTACATACATTTTTAAGTCTTCTGAGACCTCCTGACCCCCGAGGGCCACATGCAGCCCATGATGCCTCTCGAATCTCCTGTGTTTGCAGATTCTCCAGCCTGCTCTGCCCGAGCTCTGTATGACCTCCCTGCTGAGGGTCCCCATTTATGCCAAAGGGCATGGAATGGATGCCTTGCCCTTGTCCAGGGGACCTGGAGAAGGGACCCTGGCTATGAATGAACGTACCCATTACTGACCAATGACAGCATGCTATTTTGTTTTTGGTGGTGGTGGTACTGGGGATTGAACCCAGGGCTGTGTGCATGCGAGGCAAGCACTCTACCCACTGAGCTATAACCCCAGCCCCAACAGGATGCTATTTTGACAAGAGGCACTCATGCCAGAGAGAGTGGGTCCTTGGCAAAATACCCACTTGAACATGACCAGAGAATCTCCAACCCTGAGGGTCCCAGCTGGACACTTGTCCCTTCTCCAAGGACCACAGGCTCTGCCCCTAAACCTTCACAAGTAGGCTCTGCACTGCTTGTTTGAAATGAGCAGTTTGTGGAGAATGGAGCCTTGTATTCCGTTCTGGGCCACCTCCCTCGGGCTTTCTGGACATCCCCAGCCCCAGGAAACAAACAGCTAGAACAGATTCAGTCTGCGGAGGCAGGAGGCTGACGGCTTTCTTATCAGGCCCTCTGGTTCTTCCAGGTAAACATCCTTGGGCAAGGGAGGTCTGAGCACGGGGCACCCCTTCAAAAGGCAGCATATTTTCTGGCGACATTACAGTCCCAAGAGCAGCTGTCCCAGGGCTGCGGCCAGTGTTGATTGTTGCCATGTTGCTCTTTCTGTCCTTCTCAGCCATGCGAGGGGACCCTATCTCCATTCTAACTCCCTAAGATAAGTGTGGGATGGTCACCATATCTCTCTGTCTCCCTCCTCCCTTGCCGTCCCCTCCTGGGAACAGGCCCCCAAGTGGGGACAGTGGATCACTTGACCACTAGGCAGAGTACATGAACCTCTCTGTCCATGCCACAGATACACCATGTCCAGGACACAAACTGTTTCTCTAATCGGTTCTCTTCTGCAGCTGGACAAAAAAGCTGCCCATCACAGGGCCAGCTGCCTTCAGAAGGGCGATAAGACCATGACCGTCTCCAAGGACAAAGTTTTCCAGTGGCATCTGCGTCCTGCCCTCGGCCAAGGTCTGGTCTCTGGAGACCAGTCTGATTTAACCAACTGTTACTAAGTCTAGACTCTTCATTTTTCTCTAGTGCTACCGTCTCACAACATAAGTTCCTGGGATCCACCTAGAGATTCCTGACACAGAAGTCCTGAGCCGGGCGCCCCAATCTCCACTTCAATAAGCCCCCAGGGGATGTTGGTGCAGCCAGTCCTGCGTCCACACTTTGAGCAACATGGTTCCAGGGTATGCTGGGGAGATGGGAGCTGCTGCTGCTGATTAAGCCCTTCCTGCATGAGAGGCTCTGAACCAAACAGCAATGACTATGAGGACCCCTGTCATAGATAAAGTACAGAGAGGTGAAATGACTTGGCCAAGCTTCCCAAACCAGGAAGTGGTAGAAGTGGATTCCAACCTCTGCTGTCTACATCCACCATCCCTGGTCAGTGAATGTGGCCTGGCCCCTCCCAAAGATGTTTGCAGGGATTCCACAACCCCCCCGGGTGGTCTCTCTTCCCCCAGCTTCTCCTACCCATTCCAGTGCAATCTGCTGCCAAGAATTCATGCGCTCTCTCTTTTCCTAATTGTGAAAGAATACACATAAAGTAGAAGTAACTATTTTCAAGTGCACAATTCCGTGGCATTAGGTACATCCAATTGTTGTGTGGCCGTCCCCACCATCTGTTTCCAGAACTTCTCCATCTTCTCAAACTGAAACTCTACCCATTCAACACTAACTCCCATTCCCCCCACCACCACCCAGCTGCTGGCAACCTCGACTTTGCTTTCTATCCCATGGGTTTAACTACTCTAGGTACCTCACATAACTAGAATCATACAGTACTGGTCCTTTGTACTACAGCCCTTCATCTTTAAGGCTGAATAATATTCCATTGTTCTATTCATCCATAGATGGACACCTGGGTGGCTGCTCTTAACTATGGTGAGCATTGCTGCTGTGAGCATGGGCCTACAGATACCCTCAAGGGCCCTGCTTTCAATTCTTTGGGGCCTGTGCTTACAAGTGAAATTATTACTGGATCATACGGTAACTCTAGATTTAATGTTTTTGGGGGGGTCTTCCTCCTACCATTTTCCATTCCCAGAAACAGTGAACAATGAATGGTTCCAGCTTCTCCACATTCTCACTTGTTACTTTCTGTTTTTTTATTTTCATATAATCCATCCTAATGGGTGTGAGGTGGCACCAGACAGCATCCTCTATGCCAGCCGTGATGGCTCATGTGCTCACTCGCTGGACGGTGCTGTTGGGCTCCAGGTGCATGGGCATCACAGGGCAGATGCAGGATGTGGTGCACAGTGCATCCCAGCACCTATTAGCAGAGCTCAAGCAGGAAAATATCAACTGTGCTACAGAGGAAGGGGCCATAGGCAGAGGCTAGGGAAGATGTGGAGAGCTCCGAGTGGGCAAGGGCGCACCTGCTCAACCAAGAGGAAACTAGACAGGACTTCATGAAGATGGTGACTCTGAGACAGGCCTCAAAGGATGAGCCTGGCTTGACTGGTGATGGGGAGAGGGGTGTCCTTGGCACAGGATGGGTAATAACAAAATTCAAAGGCAGGGAACTCTTAGAGATGGGGTGGAGCAGGCAGCCAAGAGGGCATCCTGGTTGAATCATTGGAAACAGAAAGAATAGGAGAGGGGGTTAATGCTGGGCGGGGAACTTGAGAAAAACTCATGGGGACCCGGGAGACAGTTTGTGCTGGGCAATGAGGAGCCAGAGAGTGTTTTTGAGCAGGAGTGTGACAGGAGACAGTGTGCTGTGGTGGTTATAAGCAGGCACTTTGGAGTCGAATGACCTGGATTCAAATCCCGGTGCTGCTAGCCGTACAAACTAGGACAAGTCATTATGTGTCTCTGAGCTTTGGTTTCCCTACCTACCCACCAGGCCTAAGTGGATAAAGCTTTTACTATCGGCCCTGCTGTTTAGAGTTATGTAAGAGTTAGCTTTTATGCATGTAATTTGAGTTCTGTCTCATGAAAAAATAATTGAGCATCACTATGTGAGTTTAGAGAGAGTCGAAAAATAGGCTCTAACATCAGGGATTCTTGTAGTGACACAAACCAGTGGTAACACAGGTGAGACTGTAAAGAAAGGAAGACACCATTGAGGGGTCAGTCGGGTGTGTGGATTGGTCAGGGGGTGGAAAGAGAGGCCTGAGTCTAAGCAACCAAGAAGAGAGAGATGCTGGCTGAGTAATTCAGGATCTCAGGCACAGCAGGACAGAGGAAGAGAGGAGCTTCCTTGGGACCTGCAGGGCTCAAGAAGGAGATAGTCTTTGGAGGCTACAACACGGGGGTGCATCTGGAACTCGACACAGAGGTGAAAATGGCGTGGTGGTGCACGGCTGTAATCCCAGCTACTTGAGAGGCTGATATACAGGAGGATCACAAGTTTGAGGCCAGCCTCGGCAATTTAATGAGATCCTTTCTCAAAATAAGATATAAAAAGGGTTGAGGATGTAGCTCAGTGGTAAATCACTCCTGGGTTCCATCCCCAGTGCCAAAAAAAAAAGGAAGGAAGGAAGTAAAGAAAAAAGTGGAGGCTGGAGGCTGGGGGCTGGGGGCTGGAGGCTGAGCTCAGAGGGAGGTCACTCAGGCAAGGGAGCTAAAGCTTTAAGATCTAGTGAGATTCCCACAGGGAAGAGGATACCAGTGGAGATAAAAGCGGGAGGTGGGGGGAGAGAAAGGAGAGGAAGAAGAGGGGAAGAAATCAGAAAAGAGAAGAAGTTGGGGAGAGGCCAAGGACAGTTTTCAGAGTAGTCATTAATACCACTGACTACTCATTAGACCCAAGTTTGACCCCCCTCCCGCGGCTCTGCCAACTCGCTGACCAAGGAGAGGTCACTGAATCTCTCTGGGCCTCGTTCCTTAGTCTGTTCACTGAGGGTCATTACAGAACCTCCCATGCAGGGCCACGGTGAAGGTTAATGAGCCTGCGCCTGTACAACCTCATTCCAATGCCCAGCGCCAGAGCCAAGCCAGCCGAGTCATGAGCATAATGAAGTCCAAGCTGAATGAATAGAAGAGGAAGTGGAGCCAGAAAAGAGGCGGCTGGAGTGGAGCTCTGCGGGAACGCCAGCAGGGAGTGGGCGACCGGGGGCAAGGAGGGGCGATGCTGAAGAAGCAGGTCCGCGGATGCCTGGTGCCCATCGGTGCGGGGGCCTCGAGGAGGACCAAAGGGGGACACTACGAGAGGATCTGGCAAGTCACGTGTCACTGGTGACTTCGGAGAAAACGATGTGGTTTTTTTTTTTTTTTTTTTTTTTTTTTTTCATATAAAGAACAAGTGGAAAAGGCAGTTGGCAAGGTAGGTTAGATTCTTCTGGAAAGAGGTGAGAGGGAGTAGGCGGGGCCGAGTGCCAGTCTGGATTTTATGTTTGGTCAACTGTGCGACCTCCCGGGTATTTAAGTGGGAGACTTGCTGGTGCAGTTTGGGGTGCTGTATCCACGTGGGGCAGAAGCAGGGGCGGGCTGTTGCCCCTTTGGATTAGGAAAACCTGGTGTCGCTGCAGTTCCAAAGAAAGGCTCATTTTGTAAGACTCCAAGAAAGAGGGCTTTGGGTTTCCAATAAAAGGAGGAACTATAAATGTTCTTTTAAATTTTTAGCCTTCCCAGTATTAGTAGGATTTAACTGACAAGTGCCTAACATTCCCATGTTTTTTCCCCAGATTGCAACCACTGCATGCACCAGAGATTCAGTGACTCAGGTCAACTTCAGTTTAACCAAAACAAAACAACAATGAAAAGGGCAGGCAAAATACGATCATGCAAAGTCCCCAAATGTTGCAGCTTATAAATCGAAGGCAGGGGAGAACACAAAGGACAGGAATGGAGATGGGGCTATGGCAAGATGGTGCAGGCCCAGGCCAGGCACAAGTCACAGCTGTTCAGATTTTTCACACGCCAGATCCCACAAATAACGCTGTGAGACTCTTTGGGGACATAAAAATAGTAACTGTCATTTGAGAACCAGCAGAGCCCCCGCCTTGTACTGGAAGCTATTTTGCTCAGCATAACATCTGCTGGTCACACTGTACCCCATAAATACATACAATTAGCTTTGGTTAATTAAAAATAAAATTTAAAAAACAACCGCTGGGGGGCGCTAGATGAGCATTTTATCTCAGAAGATGACCTCACCCTCAGGAAGTCTTCCAATGCTTCAAATCATCCCATCCATTACCTACAGCCATAAAAGGGTGACACATAACCACTCCGCTTCATTCAAAGAAACTTGGGACTTGCGATCAGGTCACCTCTATAATAACACAATAGTCAGGGCTTGTTAAAAAAAAAATTTTTTTTTTTTTTTAAATTCAAAAACAACTAATGTGGTTTTGGTGAGAAACCAAAGCCAGACTTCTGTTCATGATGGGCAGAGGAGTATCTGTCCTGGGTTAGGCTAAAAACCCTTTCCCCTCTTCCGCCTTTCCAACTTCTTCAAACTCACAGGTCTGTGGGATGTTCAGACTAGGTGGGGGTGGGAGTGTTGTTCAAGATGCAGCTTGTGGGATTGGTTTTTGGCAGCAGATCACAGTGCGAATACAATGAAACTCTGTCTTGAGAACAGGTCTCTCAGAGATGGCGCCCTGGCTGCTCTGGGGCTGGCAGTGCTCAAGGAATCCATTACATGGGTCTAACCAGCGCCAGCATTTTATTCCTGCCTGGGAGAGAGAGCCCTGGTGTCACTACAGTTCTAAAGAAAGGCTCATTTCAGAAGACTCCAAGACTTCTAACAAGAAGGAAATCCACCAAGTCCTTTTACATTTTTGTTTGGATCACTGCAGTTTAACTGGATATTTTCCATTTGAACTAATTCCCTTAGCATCTCCATGCCATAGCACCATGGGGTAACAGATGTGATTTCAGTGAAAGGCACCCAGTGTGAGGTCTGGAACACAGTAGGTGCTTATTGGAAGCTTTCTTCCATCTGCCCCTGTTGGCCTTGAAACTTTCCTAGTAAGATTCAAGTTAGGCATAGATATTTATATCAAAGAGGGGCTGTGGGCTTGGCACGGTGGCACACACCTGTAATCCCAGTGGCTCGGGTGGCTGAGGCAGGAGGAGCACAAGTTCATAAGCCAGCCTCAGCAAAAGCAAGGCCCAATTGTGTAGCAAATTAAAGAATATTCATGACTCACTCAATTAAAAAAAATTTTTTTTGGTGGTACTCAGGTTGAACACAGGGATGTTTTGCCACGGATGCATTCTTAGTCCTTTGTTATTTTACTTTTATTTTTTTATTTTGAGACAGGGTCTCACTAAGTTGCATAGGCTGGTCACAAATTTGCCATCCTCCTGCTTGCTTCAGCTTCCTGAGTAGCTTGGATTACATATGTGTGCCACCACACCGGGCAATTGGATGTTTCATTGCAGAAAATAATAAAATTGTGAGAGGTCCCCACATGTCAGCATAGAGTGGCTCTGAGAGGTCACTTGGCTTCCAAGAGAATCAGTTTCTAAAATGAGAGCTCAAAATGAAACTGCAGGGGAAAAAAATGTAAAGATTGATGTAAGTGGATATTTCCCTGGTGTTTGCTGTTTGTTTTGTGCTGGAGATGGAATCCAGGGTCTCACTGCACTCTACCACTACTACACCCTCAACCCCTACTCCTGTTTTTGAAGATGGTATTTTCCCTGCCCTATTTCTTCATTCGAAGTTACTTTCCAAAGTATTTTTTTTTCTTTCCTTCTTTTCTTTCTTTTTTTTATTTATTTATTTTATTTTATTTTTTTTTTTTTTTGTACCAGGGATTGAACCTAGGAACATTAAGCCACACCCCCAGCCTTTTTTTTTTTTTTTTTTTTTGAGACAGAGTCTCACCAAGTTGGCATCACTAAATTGCTGAGCTGGCTCTGAACTCTAGATCCTTCTGCCTCAGCCTCCCAAGTCGCTGTGACTACAGGCATGCACCACCACATCTAGCTCCAAAGTAACTTTCGTAAGCGAACTGTATCTTCAATGACACTATTCCAAAAAAGTCACTTTGTGGGAGTAAGTGTTGAAGGGTAGTGGGGATTGAACTTCAGGGCATTCTACCACTGTGCTACCTCCCCAGCCCTTTTTATTTTTTGTTTTCAGATAGGGTGTTGTTAAAGTGCAAGGCTGGCCTTGAACTTGCAATCCTCCTACCTCAGCCTCCCAGGTCACTGGGATGATGGGCATGCGCCACTGCACTCAGCATAAGGTCACATTTTTAAGGTACTACAGTTCATACTTCAATATATCTTTCGGAGGCCGAAGTTGGCCCATGTGAATCATCTCTAATGAAAAGTTGCCTTATGTTACCACCCCACACTGAGTAATGCCATGGGGTGAAACATTTCATCTTGTTTCAGTCAGTTTTTGCATTTCTGTGACCAAAAAGCTTGACAAGAACAATTATAAGAAGAAAGGTTTATTTTGGCTCACAGTTTCAGAGGTTCAGTCCATGGTCAGCTGACTCAATTGCTCTGGGCCTAGATGAGGCAGAATATCATGGCAAAAGGGCCTGAGAGAGGAAAGCAGCTCGGGACCTGATCCAGAGACCTCCTTCCTCCAGCCACACTCCACCTGCCTCCAGTTACCACCCAGTACAGGTGTCCTTTCAAATGATCAATCCACTGTCAAGGTTACAGCTCTCAGAATCGAATCATTTCACCTCTGAACATTCCTGCATTAACACTGGAGACACCTCGTATCCAAACCATAACAACCGCAAACTGTTTTGTGGCCTCAAAGCTACAGAAATGTTTTCCTTCACAACTGTGGAGACTGGGGGTCTGAAATCAAGGTGGTACCCCTGAGGACTTCAAGGGAACTTCTATTTCATACATCTGTAACAACTGGCAATCCTTGGCATTCCTTTAAAGTTGCATGAATCCAATTTCTGCCTTATTTCTACCAACAATCTCTTTAATGGCCATCTTCTCTCTGTGTTGGTGTCCGAATATCTCTCTACTTTCAAGGACTCCAATCATATTGGGAGGCCCATGTCCTACTCCAGTGTGACTTAAGTACACCTTCAATGACCCAGTGCTTTCCTCTGGATATGGTTTGTTCCCCAAGGTTCATGTGCTGAGAACTTGGTCCCCAGAGTGGTGTTGTTAGGAGGTGAGATCTTTAAGAGGTGACACCTAGTGGGAGATCCTTAGGTGAATTGGGGGCATGCCCTCAGAATAATTAAAGTATTTCTCATGGAACCCTCATTAGTTCTCCAGAAAGTTAATATAATATAAGGCTGAGCTGGCCTCACTCAGCCTCTCTGGCTTCCTGTTCCAAGATGTGACCTCTTCCTCTCACATGCTCTCACCATTGCCGTCTGCCATGAGGTGACACAGTCAAGGGTGCCCCCACCAAAATCTGTACCATGTTGTTTGGACTTTCACCCTCAAAAACTGTGAGATAAATAAATCTCTTTACAAAAAAGTTAGCCTCCCTCAGGTATTTCATGAGAGTAATGAAAAATAAACTAAATATAACCTTTTTTCAAATAAGGCCACCATTTGTGGCGCTAGGATAAACTTCAACATATGTTTTGGGGGCACACATTGAATTCCTGGCACCAGCCAGGAATTTTCTTACTGTTGTCTTTACTGGGTTCTATGTTTTGACATATTTGTTTGCCAAACAAAATGCATTAAGTATTCACTTTCCTGCTTTTTTTAAAAAAATCATCAAATTCATCCAGACTTTCAATTCCAGAAGAAGATGGTATAGAATCATTTTTTCCTAACTATAACTCGAAACCTCCCAAATTATTCAATAGTCACTGATTAAAGAACTCTGAAAGCTGGAAAAGGAAATAGACTGGCTGAGAACCTCAAAAACTTGGAGGAATTGAACTGTGGCAAGTCACCTGGATTTTCTTTTCATCTTCCATACGCCTCCAGAGGGGTGACAGAGAGGCCTGCACCCTGGAATCACCAAAAGACATGGAGGAATCCATTGAAGAAAAGTCTGCTCTCTCTGACCAAAGGAAAGGATTGGGGAAACCCAACAGAGACCTTATGGGGAGACTGGTTCCCCCCCAACACACCCCACAACTGAAGCCCTGGAGGCCATCTGATCCATCAGCAGGTTCTACAGCAGTTGAGCTCCGCACCTCTCTGTCGAAACACCCAACAAGGTGGTCCGGCAACACCAGATCTTCACAGATGTTCTTTCTCCCTGCAACCACAGCACCAGCAAAGACTGAGTGGAGACCCTGGCAAAAGAGGAACAAAGCAAGAAAAAATAAATAAAAGAATTCAAAGGGCTCCATAAACTAAGCTGTCACTGACCCAAATGTCCCCAAAAAGTAGACCAGAACCTGCACACCAAACCTTCAACAAGAGTGACTGTTTGCTAAAGGAGAAGAGTTAAGATTAAGATTCTCCTAACAGACGAATCTAAACGTCCAGGCTGCAATGAAGAAAAACATACACGCATAAGAAAACCAGTAAAGGCATGGTTTCCATGAGAAAAGGTCATCTGCAAATGTCAATGCAAAGATGAATCAAATGTGGAATTATTTGACAAAATGTTAAAAGCAGTCGTACTAAAACGGCTTCAACAGTGAATTACAAATTACCTTGTGTTAGAACATAGGAAAGAATTGAAATGTTTTTTCCTGCTTTCTGCTCTCACACACCACTCAGCACAATGGATCTGACACCAGATGTGTGAGGGGTTTTCCCACACGCACCACAAAAAACAATTCAGCAGATACCAGCGGGGGTCCTCTGACCCCCTACCTGGAGATAGTATCAGAGCCTGTGGGTGGAGGCCTCAGTCCCACAATCCTACCCCACCCCCCATACACTTCGATGCCAGTCACAGGTGGTAGGCTGTCACTCACTCTTCTGGCTGACCAACTATAAACTGTTCCAATGAACCCTCCTTGGGTTTGATTCATTGGCTAGGGCGACTCATGCAACTCAGGGAAACACTTAACTTGCAATTACCATTTATTATAAAGGATACACAAAGAGATGTGAGAAGAGGAAGCATGGAATTTCTGTGTCCTGTTCAAGCCTCCTACTCTTTAGGAACATCCACGTGTTCAGCTGTCTGGATGCTCTCCAAACATTTTTGGGGGGTGCAGGGGCAGTTATAGAGCCTTCACTACCTAGGCATGATTGATTAAACAATTGATCAGTGGGATTGATTAACTTAATCTTCAGCCCCTCTTCCCCCTGCAGCGGGTATGGAGGTGGGACTTTGAGTTGCAATCCCCTAAACACAGGGTTGTTTCCTCTGGCAACCAGCTCACCATTCAGTGATTATCTAGGGACTTCCAAAACTTACCACTTTGAAACAAATTAAGAAAGTCTCAGGAAAAAAAAAAAAAAAAACATGGAACCAAATGAAAAGTCTACAACTTAGAATAATCAAAATTTAAAAATGACTGTATGGATTCAATAATATAGTAGAAATGGCAAGAATCGAATCAAAGACCTTGAGGACAAATCAATAGAATGTGCTCATTCTGAACAATGAAAAGAAAATAAATTTAAAAAGAAAGGAGCAGAGCCTCAGATGTCTGCGAGACAAAACTGGAGATCCAACATTCATATCACTGAAGTCCCAGAAGAAAAAGAAATGGAACATGGGACCGAAAGATATTCAAAGAAGTGATGCTGAAAATGTCCCAAATTTGGCCAAAGACTTAAAATCGCTTTTCCAAGATGCTTGGAAAATTCCCAATAGAATAAACTCAACAAAATCCTTTCCGAGAGCCCATCATAATTAAACTTCTGAACACTAAAGATATTCAGAAGTAAAATCTCTTGTACAGCAGGAAACATCTTATTGAAAAGGAACATAATTTGAACAAGAACAGTTTTCTCATCAAAACCATGGTGTTTAGAAGGAAGTGACATATTTTTCAAGTCCTGAAAGGAAGACCTGTCAACCACAAATCTTACATAGATGGTGAAACGGTTCTTCAGCAATGAAAGGGAAACAAAGACATTCTCAGGCCGAGCTACCAGAGAATTTGTTTCCAACAGACGTACCCTTAAAGAATGGCAAGTGGAAAACTCCCAAAGAGAAAGAAAATGGTAATAGAAGGCTGGGACTTTCTGAAAGGAAATAAGAACATCCAAATGGGTAAAAGTGGAAGGAAACCCAACAGACTGTGACGGGAATTGCTACCAAATTTTCAGCCCAAACCGGGTACATTTGCCCTCTCAGAATCACAGAACTGGCAAAGAGGACCAAGCTGTGATTCAGCAGCAAAGGAGAGTTTTGTTCTTGGCCCAAGATAGGAGAAGCAAGAGACAGATTCCAAATCAACTTCTCAATGCTCAGAGGTTGTGTTACCAGGCCTTGGCCAAAGGCCTCCCTCTGTCTGGGGTCCTGACTAACTGCATCAGGAATAAGAGAAAAATGATAGAACAAGGAAAAATAAAATTAAGTCAGTGCAGTTTTGCCCCAACTGGGAAGATAGACTGGCCTTACCCCAACCCACAGGAAAATTACAATTCATAGGAAGGACCATTCATGGAAAAACAAAAGCAAATAAATATACATGTATAGATTCACCAGGTTGTTGGCTGCCTGAACCAATACTAAAGGTAAGTTTCAATGCTGGGTCTCTAGGTTCCACTGAGTTGTCCTGGTGCCAGGGGTCAGTTTTGTCTGTATTTGATAGACATACAGAGAAAATAGACATGAGTGGTGGGGACATGAGTTAAGAGACTAATTCAATAGAGTGGGCCCTGTGCTGGTCCCCTGTTGTGATGGGCAAAAGTGCGGCATCTGCAGTCCAAGGGAGAGATAAAGAATATCCATGCACTTCTGCCCTTTTCAACGATTTATTTACTCAAATCACTTAATATAATTTCACTCTATAGGATTCTTAATCAGGGAATGACAATCCTTAATGCTGAGCGTGGCAACAGACATAATGAATTCAAAGCAAATGATTCTAAGTTAATTTTAAGCACTGCAAATACCCTTAATCATGACAGACCTATTACAGACATTCCGTCTGCATGCTGAGCTTCAGAGCCAAATTTAAAGTCTTAAGTTTTAGATCTTAAGTCCAGCAGATGCACACTCACTCAGACCTCAGACCACAGCAACCAGGTCAGGAACTCATAGAGGCTTCTCCTGGGGTGGAATTGATGGCTGGCTGAGGAGATGGTTATAAGATGTCCTTTTCTCACCAGTCAAGAGAATGCTATAGAGTCTCAGAGTGGTAAGGACAAAGCAAAGGATCAGGCAGATGAGAAGATGTCAATCCAGGTCCTCATTAGGCTCTCAGTTTTGTGTGAATCAGTGTCTGCTGGCTGAATGTCTGTTCATTTGATCCAATATTTATATTAAATTTGGGGGCTTCTGACCACCCTTTCAATCCCTATCAGCTGTTACCGGGTTTCTCAGTGACAACTTTTGTTCTGAGGTCAAGCCATCTGGTCTGGTGGTTTCTACCCTGATCTCTCATCTTTTGCCATTACCAGGGTGAAGGCAAATGACAGAGTTTTATCAGGGTTGTGGACAGTGACTTATTTTATCAGGCTATCCCTGATGACCATATTGGAGGGCTCCATAGGCATGCCTGGTGGGAACGGCAGTTTTATTTCAAAATGGTGTTACTTAGGCTAAGGCCCTTCTTAGGTTAAGGCCATCCTTACACCCCCACATGCTTTCTTTTACAAAGCGATTTATCTAAAGCTACTAAGGCCCTGTCCTGGCTTAACTCAACAGGATATGCTACATCAGCAAACAACCTTCTATTTGCAAAAGAAATGCAGACCCAAAACTCCTCCCTGCCAATAAGAACTTGAGTTACTCTGAAGGGAGAACTTCTGTGAACTTTATACGGACTCCAGGACTCTGGGAGACAGGATAATTAGGAACAAAACCCTCCAACCATAAAATCTGTAAGAACAAGTTCCAATTAGAACCCGTAGACATGGGTCAAGCTGACCTAGAGTTGCCTTTGTATCTTTTTTTTTTTTAATATACCTTCATTTTATTTATTTATTTTTATGTGGTGCTGAGAATTGAACCCAGGGCCTCACATGTGCTAGGCGAGCGCTCTACCACTGAGCCATGACCCAGTCCTCTGCCTTCGTATCTTTAGCACGTCTTTATATAATAAAATTTCCCCTCCGTGGAAAGACCATGCACAGTAGGGACTTAAAGCTCCTATGCAATTCTGCAGTCAGTCAAAAGGTGTACTCTGGTGGGATTCTCCAGAAACTTCTCTGGCACCTCAATAAAACTGGAAGGCAGGAAGGGGTGTATCATCCTTCTCCTCTATGAAAGGAGCCATTCATTCTTTCCTTTTCTCCCTTTAGAGTGTTCCTTTTTCCATTTTCCTTTCTCATGCCTGATACTATATGTGACTTCCTTGAAATTCTTCAAGCAAGAACTGGTGGTCTCACATTCCCACAGTCACCTTGGCTCCATAGGGAAAGCTCACTCTGTAACACAGGAGGTCTCCAGGAGGGGAGGCAACCCTACTCAAAAAGATGACATCAGACCTCCATGGTGGTCTCAGACCTTCCAAATTCTATGTTGCAGAAAAGAATTTAAGGGTGCATCAGGTCTGAGAAATGGATCAAGAGATTTATTACAAAGGGAAAGTTCACAATTGAAGAGAGGAGAATGAGCCGTCTTACTGGGTCGAGGGTTTTAACATTTATAGACGTAAGAGTAGTAGGCAGGGGCATGAACTGGAGTCAGGGCAGGATTACGCAGTTTCATGTTGGATTCATTGCCCCCGCAATTTCTACTTAAGTGCTTCTTACACTGCCCAGCTCATTAGCATCTTACACTGCCCAGCTCATTAGCATCTTCCGTCTCCACGTATGGGTGTGAGTTCTTACTATTCTAACAAAGCTCAGGGCGCTTCTCAGTTACCAAAGTCTTTAACGTGCATACTCCCCAAAGGAATGGTTGCTCCAGCCTCCTTCTGGTTGCCTTGCAGTTTTGTTGCTTTTCATCAGCCAATCAGCAAGCTGCAAAAAGGACGTGGATGCGCGGACACAGCTGGGTTGCTCTGCCTTCCAGTGGTTTACCTGCTTTTCTCTCTTAAGACTCAGGGCTCTCTCTGTATCCCTAAATTCCTATCTCAATTTCAGCTTCCATTCTCAGCCTCGCATGCCTGTGGGTAGCTGGGATGAAGAAGATAGCTTAAAGAACAAGTTAGTAGGACAATGGTTGAGACAAAGAAACAAAAAAAAAAAAAAAAATTGAGGCTTCTTTGAAAATTCCTAATTTTAAAAATGCCCTATTATAGTTGAGGAGGTTATAGAAAAAGGGTAGAAGAAATGAGGGGGAGGGAAAGGCTAATAAAAGGGGAGGAAGCGTATGTTTTCTGGAATGTGCAAAGGAAGTCAGGCACCACCTCTTTTTACTCCATTTATGTTCTGTGTGTGTCCCTGGGGATTGAGGCCAGGGGTGCTCTACCACTGAGCTACATCCCAGCCTCTTTTAAAGTTTTTCAAATTTTGAGACAGGGTCTCACTAAGTGATTGAGGCTGACCTTGAACTTGTGGTCCTCCTGCCTTAGCCTTCCAAGATGCCAGGATTATAGGTGTGTACCACCACACCAGCCTTTCATGGTTTTTTTCTGGGCATCATCACGACAGTTGTCAACTTTGCTGGTGCAGTGGTGTTGTCATTTAGCATGCAGATGAAATTATAATGAAGTTAGAGGTTGTCTGGAGGTCACTCTGGCAGCCATCCTAGATCCAATAGGTTTTGTTAGTCCACCTAAAGAGGCACTTCTGGCCTACAAGCATCCTGTTCTTAAAGATTAGGGTGGACAGAAATTCCGCTAAGTCACATAGCAGTACACTGGAATTAGGATCAAATGTCTAGGCTGTCCATTGCTCCCCATATTTAGGAGATAAAAGTAGGTGGAAAGGAATTGGGTTTATTCAAGGGCCATAGTCTTGAAAAGATAGGAGGGGGCTGGGGATGTGGCTCAAGTAAAGCATGCGCGGGGTGCTGGGTTTGATCCTCAGCACCACATAAAAATAAAATAAAAATGTTGTGTCCGCCAAAAACTAAAAAATAAATATCAAAAAATTCTCTCTCTCTCTCTCTCAAAAAAAAAAAAAAAAAAAAGATAGGAGGGCTAAAGACCTCAAAGTCCCATCTGGGGGGCCTCAGGCATGCAAAGAATTTTATAGGGAAGAAAAAGAGAAGCAAGGAAGATAGCTACATACGAAGCAGACTCGTGGATTTGGAAAACACAATACAGTAAAGATGCCAATTCCCTCAATTTATCTATAGTTTAATACAATGCTTATTAAAACCTCAGCAATGCTGGGCACCACAGCCATCCAGGCCTGCAATACCAGTTATGTGGGAGGCTGAGGCAGGAGGAACCCAAGTTCAAGACCAGCCTAGGCAATTTAGCAAGGCCCTATCTTGAAGAAGGAGAGGAGGAGAGGAGGTGGAGGAGGAGGAGGAGGAGGAGGAGGAGGAGGACTCCGCATCAAGCCTTTTTTGTAGAAATAGACAAACTTATTCTAAAAAGTATAAGGAAAGCCCTAGAATGGCCAAAACAATTTTGAGGAAAAAAGCACAAAATGAGAGAAACCAGTCTTCTGAATATTAAAGCTTACTGTATATCTGCAATACTGAGTACTGAAGAAGACGGAGAGGCATAGATGAATGGAATAGGGTTGAGAACCTAGAAATATATCCACACAAATATGCCTAATTGATTTTTAATAAAGTAGAAAAAGCAATCCAATGGAAGAGGGATATTCTTTTTAATAAATGGTGCTGGAAAACTTAAATATCCTTTGGCAAAAAAGAACCTCCATTTGAACTTTACATTTTATCTAAAAATTAACTCAAAATGAAGATGGACTTAAATGTAAAACTTAAAACTGAATCTCATTCTAAGCCTCAGAATGTGTACAAAAATCAATTAAAGTGGACTATGGATTTAAATGTAAAATTTAAAGTAGAAAACTTCTGGAAAAATCAGAAGGAAAAAGGTAATTGGACCTCATTAAAATTAAAAGCTTCCATAAAGAGGATGAAAAGAGAGAAAAGCACATGCAATTACATATCCAACAAAGAACTTGCATGTGAAATACATGAAGAACTCTCAAAACTCAACACCAGTAATAAAGCAAACAAACTATAAAATGATCAGAAGACATGAACAAAGTTTTCACTGAAGAGCATACACAGTAAATACATGAAAAATATCAAATATCAACATCCGCCTCCACCCACTTGTGTAGGACCCAGGCCCAGGGTAGGCCCAGATCCATCCCACCACCTGCAGACACCCTCTGGAGCTCAGGCTTCAACACAGAACCACCTCCTCTGACCAGCAGACCCCTGCCAGAGCTCAGGCCCAGCCCAGATCCTCCTCTGCTCACCTGTGTGCGACCTAGGCCCAGGGTAGGTCTGGGTCTGTCACCCCCCACCCAACCTGGGAGCCCAGACCTAACCCATCTTGGGACACTGCAGACATTGCCACAGTCTTCCTCACGCAGTAGCCACACCTTTCAACAACAGACAGGGCCTAGAAGCAGCTGCATCTCAGAGCAGGCATCCCAAAGCCAGTGTAAGGCCCACCAATTCATTCAGCCCATCTCTGAAAGACCTTGCATCCATCTTGGGACACCTCCACTACTATCTCAAATTACTTCCTGCTATTGCCACCACCACCTTTATTTGCAGTAGCATGTGTCGTGGGACACCTGCAGGGTCTGGAGGCCCAGCATCCATGTGAGGTACAGACAATCTGCATGGGCACTACAAGAAATATATAGGGTAGAAACTATAATATCTCAGATCCACACTGCAAGAAAGGAAGACACATAGACAACATGAAAAAATAAGGGAGGAAAGTGCCCCAAACAAACCAGGATACCTCAATAACAGATCCTATGGACAGTGAAGTTGATGAAATGAAAGAGAAGGAGTTTCAAATGTTCATAATTAAAATGATCTGTGAATTAAAGAAGGACCTAAATGAGCAAATACAGACAAAAATTGATCACTCCAACAAAGAGATAAGAAAGCAAATACAGGTAGCAAAAGATTACTTCAAGAAAGAGATAAAGACTGGGAAAAAAAATCAGAAATCCTTGAAATGAAGAAAACAATAAACCAAATAAAAAAACTCAATAGAAAGCATCAGCAGCAGATTAGATCACTTGGAAGACAGAAAGTCAGATATGAAGACAAAGTATACAATCTGCAAAATAAAATGGTAAGGAACCATGAACAGAACATCCAAAAATTATGGGATAGCATCAAAAGATCAAATCTAAGATCTTATTGGGATAGAGAAAGGCACAGAGTTTCAAACCAAAGGGATGCACAATCTCTTCAATGAGATAATACCAGAAGATTTCCCAACCATGAAGAATGAATTGGAAAATCAAATACAAGAGGCTTATAGGATACAAACTGTACAAAATTACAACAGATCTACACCAAGGCACGTTATAATGAAAATGCCTAGCTTACAGATTAAGGATAGAATCTTAAAGGCCACAAGAGAGAGGAATCAAATTACACATGGGGGAGGGGGCGGCGGTGAACCAATTTGTATCTCAGCAGATTTTTCAACCCAGACTCTCAAAGCCAGGAGATCATGGAACAATGTATACCAAGCTCTGAAAGAAAACAGGATGCCAACCAATAATCTTATATCCAGCAAAATTAAGCTTTCAACTTGATAATGAAATAAAAATATTCCATGATAAACAAAAGTTATAAGAATTTACAACTAGAAAGCCTGCACTACAGAACATCCTCAGCAAAATATTCCATGAAGAGGAAATGGAAAACAATGATGAAAATCAGCAGTGGGAGGTATTACACTAAAGGAAAAACAAATCAAAGGAGAAACCAAGTCAAATTAAATACCAAAAATAAACAAAAATGACCAGGAATACAAATCATGTCTTGAGTGTTAGTGGTCTAAACTCACTAATCAAAAGACATAGATTAGCAGATTGGATCAAAAAAAAAAAAAAAACCAACAATATGCTGCCTCCAAGAGACTCATCTCATATGAAAAAACATCCACAGACTGAAGGTGAAAGGTTGAACTGTGGAAGCAATCAGGGTTTCCATCCTCATATCAAACAAAGTAGACTTCAGAAGCTAAAGTTAATCAAAAGGGATAAAGAAGGACACTACATGCTGCTCAAGGGAACCACACATCAACAAGACATAACTATTATAAATATATATGCCCCAAACAATGGAGCATATACGTTCATCAAACAAACTCTTCTCAAGTTCAAGAGTCAAACTGGCCACAACACAATAATTCTGGATGATTTTAACACACCTCTTTCACCACTGGATAGATCTTCCAAACAAAAGCTGAACAAAGAAATTGCAGAACACAATAATACAATCAATAACTTAGACTTAACTGACATATATAGAATATTTCATCCTTCAACAAGCAAACACTTTCTTTTCAGCTGCACAGGGAACCTTCTCTAAAATAGACCATATATTATGCCACAAAGAAACTCTCAGCAAATATAAAAAAGTAGAGATGCTACCCTGCATTATATCAGATCACGATGGAATGACATTAGAAATCAATAATAAAATAAAAAATAAAAGCTACTCCAACATCTGAAGACTAAATAATATGTTACTGAATAAACTATCGGTTGCAAAAGACATCAAGGAGGAGATTAAAAAATTCTTAGAAGTAAATGAGAACACTGATACAACATATCAAAATCTCTGGGACACTATGAAGGCCATACTAAGAGGAAAATTCATTGCATGGAGTTCATTCCTTAAAAGAAGAAAAAGTCAACAAATAAATGACCTAACATTACATCTCAAAGCCCTAGAAAAAAGAAGAACAAACCAACACCAAAAGCAGTAGAATACAGGAATATTTAAAATCAAAGCTGAAATCAATGAAATTGAAATAAAAGAAACAATTGAAAAAATTGACAAAACAAAAAGTTGGTTCTTTGAAAAAACGAATAAAATTGACAAACCCTTAGCCATGCTATTGAAGAGAAAGAGAGAGAAAACTTAAATTACTTACATACATGATGAAAAGGGAAATATCACAACAGATACTACAGAAATACAGAAGATAATTAGAAATTATTTTGAAAATTGTAATTCAATAAAATAGAAAATATTGAAGGCATTGAAAAATTTCTAGAGTCATATGATTTGCCCAAATTGAATCAGGATGATATACACAATTTAGACAGATCAATTTCAAGCGATGAAATAGAAGATGCCATCAGAAGCCTACCAACCAAGAAAAGCCCAGGACCAGATGGATACACAGCTGAGTTTACAAGACCTTTAACGAAGAGCTAATACCAATCTCTTCAATTTATTTCAGGAAATAGAAAAAGAGGGAGCAGTTTCAATGAGGCCAATATCACCCTGATCCCAAAAATAGGCAAAGACACATCAAAGAAAGAAAACTTCAGACCAATATCTCTAATGAACATAGACGCAAAAATTCTCAATAAAATTCTTTCAAATCAAATACAAAAACATATCAAAAAGATAGTGCACTACAATCAAGTGGGGTTCATCCCAGGGATGCAAGAGTGGTTCAACAGGGCTGGGGATGTGGCTCAAGCGGTAGCGCGCTCACCTGGCATGCGTGCGTCCCGGGTTCGATCCTCAGCACCACGTACAAACAAAGATGTTGTGTCCACCGAGAACTAAAAAATAAATATTTTTTTAAAAAAAGAGTGGTTCAACATATGGAAATCAATAAATGTAATTCATCACATAAATAGACTTAAAGATAAGAACCATATGATCAACTCAATAGATGCAGAAAAAGCATCCAAAAAAATACAGCACCCTTCATGTTCAAAACACTAGAAAAACTAGGGATAACAGGAACATATCTCAACATTGTAAAGGCTATCTATGCTAAGCCCCAGGCCAACATCATTTTAAATGGAGAAAAATTGAAAGCATCCCCTCTAAACATTGGAACAAGACAGGGATGCCCTCTCTCACCACTTCTTTTTAATATAGTCTTGAAACACTGGCCAGAGCAATTAGACAGACAAAAGAAATTAAAGGGATATGGATAGGAAAAGAAGAACTCAAATTAGCACTATTTGCTGATGATATGATTCTATACCTAGAAGACCCATAAAATTACACCAGAAAACTTCTAGATCTAGTAAATGAATTCAGCAAAGTAGCAGGATATAAAACCAACACCCATAAATCAAAGGCATTTCTGTTATCAGTGACAAATCCTCCAAAAGGGAAACGAGGAAAACTATCCCATTTCCAATAGCCTCAAAAAAATAAAGTACTTGGGAATCAGCTTAACAAAAGAGGTGAAAGACCTCTACAATGAAAACTACAGAACACTAAAGAAAGAAATTAAAGAAGACCTCAGAAGATGGCAGAATTAATATTGTCAAAATGACCATCCTACCAAAAGCACTATACAGATTTAATGCAATTCCAGTCAAAATTCCAAGGACATTCCTCATAGAAATAGAAAAAGAAGTCATGAAATTCATCTGGAAAAATAAAAGACCCAGAATAACTAAAGCAATCCTTAGCAAGAAGAGTGAAGCAGGTGACATCACTATACCAGACTTTAAACTATACTACAGAGCAATAGTTACAAAAACAGCATGGTATTGGCACCAAAATAGAAAGATAGACCAATGACATAGAATAGAGGACACGGAGATAGCCCACATTATTACGGTTATCTCATAATCAACAAAGACACCAAAACATATATTGGAGAAAAGACAGCCTCTTCAACAAATGGTGCTGAGAAAACTGGAAATCCATATGCAACAAAATGAAATTAAACCCCTATCTCTCACCATGCACAAAACTCAACTCAAAGTGGATCAGGACCTAGGTATTAAACCAGAAACACTGTGCCTAATAGAAGAAAGTAGGCCCAAATCTCCATCATGTCGGATTAGGCCCTGACTTCCTTAATTAGACTTCTATAGCACAAAAATTAAAAATCAAGAATCAATAAATGGGGATGGATTCAAACTAAAAAGCTTCTTCTCAGAAAAAGAAACAATCAATGAGGTGAATAGAGAAGCTACATTTGGGGAACAAATTTTTACCACACGCACATCAGATAGTGCACTAATCTCTAGGATATATAAAGAACTCAAAAAAACTTAACACCAAAAAACAAATAACCCAATCAATAAATGGGCAAGGAATTAAACAGACAATTGTCAGAAGACGATATACGATCAATCAACAAATATATGAAAACAATGTTCAACATCTCTAGCAATTAGAGAAATGTAAATCAACAAACACTGCTCTAAAGATTTCTTCTCACTCCAGTCAGAATGGCAGCTATTAAGAATACAAACAACAATAAGTGTTGGTGAGGATGTGGGGGGAAAATTACACTCATATATTGCTGGTGGAACTGCAAATTGGGGCAGCCAATATAGAAAGCAGTACGGAGATTCCTTGGAAAACTGGAAATAGAACCATCGTTTAACCCAGCTATCCCACTCTTCAGTCTATATCCAATGGACTTAAAAACAGCATACTACAGGGACATAGCCACATGGATGTTTATTGCAGCACAATTCACAATAGCTAAACTGTGGAACCAACCTAGATGCCCTTCAGTAGATGAATGGATAAAGATAATGTGGTGTATATACACAATGGAATATTACTTAGCAATGAAAGAGAATAAAATCATGGCTTTACAGGTAAATGGATGGAGTTGGAGAATATAACACTAAGTAAAGTTAGACAATCCCAAAAAACCAAATGCCGAATGTTTTCTCTGATATAAGGATGCTGATTCAAATTGGGGTTGGGTCGGGGGAGCATGGGAGGATTAGACAAACTCTAAATAGAGCAAAGGGGTGGGAGGGAAAGGGAGGGGGCATGTGGGCAGGAAAGATGGTGGAATGAGACGGACATCATTACCCTAAGTACATGTATGAAGACATGAGTTGGTGTGACTCTACTTTGGGTACAACCAGACATTTGAAAAAATTGTGTTTTATATGTGTAATATGAATTGTAGCATTCTGCTGTCATACGTAACAAATTAGAATAAAATTTTTTTAAATCCACTGAATATTTAAAGATCTCTTTATGAGCATGCAACAATGAGGTGATGATTTTATCATTTGCATTTTTTTGTGGAAGCTCATATTTACTTTTCAAAAAGATTATATCCACTTGAAAGATGTTCATGTCAGAGGAAACAATGGTAGCAGGCAGCTCAATGACTCATACTCCTTGGTTCCCAGAAAGAGCACGGGTATTTGTCACTGTGGGTTCAGCTGCTTCTAGAGGGAGTTTTGGAATATTCATAAATCACTGGGGATAATCTATAGCCAGAAAAATGTATTACTTTGGTAATGATAGATGCCTTCAGAAATCCAGAGTACTTGCTGGCTGCCACTTGTGCTGATTATTTATGAACACTGTGACTTTTGAAAATGAGACAGAAGCAACTAACCCTCCAGAAGATAAAGAACGCTGCCTGCCAAGGGTTGTGTACTCAGAGGTGCATTTCTTTACTAACTTTACATTCATTGTATGGGTATTTTTCCTGACCATTAAAAGAAAGTTATATCTTTTGAGAGAAATTTAAAAAGTATCCCATTCCTTTTCATTCATTAAAGGAGAAGATTGTGTGACACATTTAGGGAAATAATTTTCATGGGTTTCAACAGTGAATTAATTGATCAAATACATCCAGTTGTGCCTAAATTAATATCTTGTTTTATCTTAATTTAGATTACCCACCTATATTATTGCACAAAGTAAACTAGGATAGTAATAAAGTTTCATTTTGCTCCGTTTTTCTGTTGAGGTCACTCAAAATAAGTAAACCTATAAATGTTTATCTAGAATAAAAAATATTTGCTTTTTTTAAAAAAATATCAAATATCACCAGAGAAATACAAGTTTAAATCACAATGCAATATCTCTATATACCTATCAGGATGGCTAAAATGGAAAATCATGATAATACCAAAGATTGGTGAGGATGTAGAGATATTGGATCACTTACAAATTACTGGTAAGACTGTAAAATGGTACTGCGACTCTGTGAAATAGTTTGGACACTTAGACTTATATCCCAGAGAAAAGAACACTTATCTTCAAACACAAACTTATACACGAATGTTTGTACCAGTTTTATTTGTGTTATCTCAAAACTGGAACTACCCAAATGTTCTTCAAAAAATAAATGGCTAAACAAACTTTGATATATTTATACAATGAGACACGACTCAACCATAAGAAGAAAGAAATTGGATATATACAAGAACTTGAATGAACCTCAAAGAAATTGTTCTAAATAAAGAAAGCCAATAAAAAATATACATACTGCATCATTTTATTTATAATAGCATTTGTGAAATAGCACAATTATTGAGATGGAGATCAGATTAGTGGTCTCTGGATAGGGATTAGGAAGGAGATGAGTATAGCTATTAAAATAGCATGAACTGGGCACAGTGGCACATGCCTATAATCCCAGTGACTCTAGAGGCTGAGGTAGGAGGATCAAAAGTTCAAGGCCAGCTTCGGCAACTTAGTAAGACCCCGTCTCAAAATAAAGAGTAAAAAAAATTGTATACAGCTGAACAGTAGAGTGCCCTTGGGTTTAATCCCCAGTAATGCAAACCAAAAAAATGAATAAAAGAGTAGCTTAGAGAGCGAGTCTTATAGTAATGGTATAATTGAATATATTGAGGCCACATGTGTGTATGTAAAATAGTCACATATGTATACTCATTGCCTAGGAAATTGGGAGACATGCAAATTCTCATTCCTCAACCCGGACCTGCTGAACCAGGAACACAGGGGCCCGGCAATCCTAGTTTTAACAAGGCCTCCAGGAAATGCCGATGCATATGTGCGCTTTTGAAAAGCCATTCCATTGAATACTCCATAAATGCTGGTGAAACTGATGGTGCATTTTGCACTTTGAATCGTTGTTCTAATGAAAATCTGCTGACAAAACCACATCCAGGACCCCAAATCACCCTCAAACTCACACCCATATATTTCCTATATATAAGCTTATATAAAGGAGAATGATACAAATCACTCACAACCCACCATCCTAGGTCACTTCGGCACACGAGCTTCTATGAAAGACATAATTTCCCATAAAAGCCAGACCCTCAAGGGAATATATGTTCTCATTAGGCCTGGCTTAATGAGTACTCTAATTTGGAGGATAGTGATTATTTCTAGAGCTGTCTCAAACCTTTATCCTCTGCCCAGAAAGATGCTGGGAGAAGTCAAATTACTTTTAAACCAGTAGTGCCTTAAGCACTTTATTAAAAAGGCCCCCAATTTAAGATCCACTAAGTATAAATAATGATGTTAATAGCACCTCCTTCATTTGTCTTTATCTGTGGGCCTGGGAGGATCAAAGCCATCTGATAGGTATAGCTTCAAAGGTGACTCTGGTCCCAGATCTGGGAATGGGTGTGTTCCAACAGGCCTCTCCATCCTCAGTTCCCACATTTCACAACCGTTAGAAGCTCCAAATCATCTGAAGTAGTTGTTACAGACTTTCTGCTGATGATATCCTCTTTTATAAGATTAATGACACTAATTTCAATAGTAACATCAGCAAAGAAACCCCTTTTTGAGTGCAATGTGTCCCATTGTTTGATTTTTTCCCCCTCCATTCCTGGAAGTTCTCTAATGGAACATGTTTATGAACTAAATCAAATGTCAACAAATTTTGCTTTGAATATCTTTTACATGTCAAGGCAGCTCTAGAAATAATTGGAGACATGGCCAGACAAAGATTGGGAGTCAGGGAGGAGGTGGTAAAGCAGAGTTGTCAATCCTATCTCAGGACCTGGAAGGGCTTCATTTTTCAGTGACAGGGAGTGGGGGAGAGTCTGGGACCCAAGGAGAGGATTACCCTAATGAACTAGAGTAGCTCTGGAGTTGCTCATCGGGGAAGAGACCAGATAACTGCAAAGTGTGTTTCAAGGTTAGACCAGCAGGGAGATGGAGCCCCATCATCACCACTGCTAGGGAGAATCTGCCTGAGCCACCTGTAGAGGTCAGCATCAAGGAATTTGGTCCAGGTTCTGGCAAAACTCAGGCCCCAAGAGAAGACATAAAAGAGTCAGACAGGACCCTGTTCTGAGTTGGAGGTTGATGGAGGAAGTGAGAAGCAGACTCCTAAATGGACTGAGGCCCACAGTGGGAAGGAAGAGCTAAGCCCAGGTTCTCCTCCACCCAAACTTCTATCTGCTTAAGAAGTTTTGGCTTAAAGAATGTTTTAGGTCCTTGTTCCAACCTAGACCAACCAGGAGGGACTCACTGATGAACCCTCTGGAAAGGGGGAAGCATGAGGAAGGATTAGAGTTGATTTAGGACCTTCCTGCTTCCATAGATTATTCCAGAAACTGGATGATCAGAGAGCTATTGATGTGAGAAGGCATCAGCAAGGGAAGTGAGATATGGGGTGATATCCACTCCTTAAAGGCATTTCCTCCAGCCAGGAGTGATGATGAACAATGATAATCCCAGTGACTCAGGAGGCTGAGGCAGGAGAAGACTTATCTGGGCAATTTAGCAATACCCTGTCTTAAAATAAGAAATTTTAAAAGGTCTTAGGAGGTAACTCAGTGGTAGAGCACCCCTGGATTCAATCACCAGTACCATGATAAATAAATAGTAAAGATATAATCTCCTGTCAGATCCCATTCTCTCAGATCTGTGGTTAACTCTGCCTGCATGTTAGAATCATCTAGAAAGATTTATTTATTTATTTATTATTTGTTTGCTTATTTATTTATTTATGCTGGGGATTAACTCAGGGGTACTTTACCACAGAGCTACATCCTCAGCTATTATGGTTTTGATATGAGGTGTCCCCCAAGAGCTCATGATAATACAGGAATATTCCAATGCAAAATGATTGAATTGTGAGACCTGTAGCCTAATCAGTACATTCTAGTTTGAGTGACTGGATGATAACTATAGGCAGGTGGGGCATGGCTGGAGAAGGTGGGTCACTGAGGGTCTTCCCTGTAAGGGTTGTTCTTCCTGCAAGCCCTCACACCCACCCACCCCTCTTTGCTATCTTGTTGCCATGAGGGGCGCAACTCCCTTCTGCCATGCCCTTCCACCACGATGAGCTTCCTTACCTTGGGGCCCAGAACAACAGGGTCAGCTGTCTATGTTCTGAGGCTTCTGAAACTATGAGCCCCAAATAAACTTTTCCTCTTCTAAGTTGTTCTTGTTGGGTATTTCGGCCACAGTGTTGAAGCGATAGGTATCACAGAAGTTGGTACCAAGAAGTGGGGTTATTCCTGTGACTCATCTGACCATGTGGTTCAAAAGCCTTTGGAGCTTGTTTTCAGGAAGAATTTTAAAAAGCTTAATGATGTGAGCTAGAAAAGCTTTCAAATATCGTAAGCAAAACTTGATTGGTGATTCGGGAGGGAGCTCAGAAGACCAGAATGCCAACGGAATGCAGACTGTGCTCATGAGGTTTCAGAAGGAAATGAGAATTCTGTAGGGAATTGAACTAGAGGCCACTCATATTCTGGCAAAGAACTTGTCTACATCTTCCCCATGTAAGGAGACTTTATGTGAGATTGAATTTAAAGGTGATGGACTAATTCATCTGGCAGGGGAAATTCAAGTCCGCACAACATTCAGTGAGTCTCATGGATATTGCTGGAGATTTTTAGTCAGATTTAGTTTGATAATTGGGAGAAGAATTATACTTAATTAATTTTATTTTATATTTTACACAAATGGAGCAAAACTTTTCATTTCTCTGGTTGTACATGATGTAGAGTCACTCCATTCATGCAATCATACCCATACATAGGGGCAAGCATTTTAAAAACTTGCAGTTTGGCTACAAAAGTGCATACAAAAGTTGGAGCCAAAGAAGGTGTGTTTCTTGAAGAGATTACAACCCCCAAAAGAGATGCTAAGTGCTTTGCACAGATGCAATAGGAAAGATAGTTGGAGGGCATCTCAGGAATTTGCAGGACAATACTCATTCCAGGCTCAAGGGTCTAAAAGAGAAAATTCCTTTGAGAAGACATCATGGGCCAACCCTGCTCTCACAGAGGGGCCCAGGAAGCTGTCATAATGCTGAGTTGCCAAGGCACTTTGGTTGCTGCAGCCATGACTTCTGGGTCTCAAGTATTGCATATGCTGGCAACAGACCTTGGCATCATCCAGATGGTGTTAGTTCTTCAGGAAGGCAGGATGCTTGATAGGGGGTCATAAAAGCTTCCACTAAGATTTAAAAAAAAAAAAAAGAGCTTCTGAGTTTAGGCAAAGTGTATCAGGATCAGAATCCCTGTGGGCTGCTCCTGAGAGGGCATTTCATGAGTCTGTGACAGTGAAACCAAAGCTTGAATAGAGACCCCAGGAACTGAAAATAAAATCTTACCACCATGAATCCTAGATGATGTATGTGGAGTTACAGGACCACTTTGCCTAGGTGTATTTCTGACTGGTTTTGGCCCCATTCCTTCTTTCTATGTCCCTATCCCTTGCTTTTGGAATGGGAATGTTTAGTCTGTGCCACTGTATATTAGATATGTGTAACTTGCTTTTGATTTTTACAGGGTCTCACACTGAGAGTTTGTCTTGAGTCTCAGAGGAGACTTTGAACTCAGACTTATGGGCAATGTTAAAACTGTTAAGACGATGAGAAGCTTGAAGATGAACTAAATGCATTTTGCATTGTGAGAGGGACACAAGATTTTGGGCACCAGAGGCAGAATGTTATGGTTTGGAAATGAAGTGTTCCACAAAATTTCTTAATGCAGGAATATTCAAAGGTGAAATGATTAATTTGTGAGAGCTGTGACCTAATCAGTTCATCCTAGTTTGAATGACTGGGTAGTAACTGAAGGCAGCTGGGGCATGGCTGGAGAAGGTGGGTCACTGGGGGACTGCCCTAGAAGAGGTGCTCTTCCTACAGTCCTTGTTCTCTGCTTCTCTCTCCCTCTCACCCTTTCCCCCCACCTGCATACATGAGGTGCCCTCTCTCTCTCTCTCTCCTTCCTTGCTGCTATGAGGGGAGCAGCTTCCCTCTGTCACATCCTTCCAGCTTGATGTGCTGCCTCACTTGGACCCAGAGCAATGGAGTGGGTCATCCATGGACTAAGGTCCATGATACTGTGAGCCAGAAAAAAAAAATCCTCCTCTAAATTGTTGTTTTCTGGTATTTTGGTCACATCAATGAAAAAGTTAACTAAAACACTGGCCCTTTTTATTTATTTATTTTGAGACAGGGTCTCATTACGTTGCTAGGGGCCTTGCTAAGTTGCTGAGGCTGGTCTTGACTTTGGAATCCTCCTGACTCAGCCTCCTGAGTCTCTGGAATTACAGGCATATGCCACCAGGCCCAGCTCTAGAGAGCTTTTAAAGTTCCCAGTTCCTAGAACCCCTTTCCCAACTACATCAGAATCTCTAGGGATGGCGCTTAGACACTGGTAATTTAGAAAACTCCCTGGTGATTGTGATATGAAACTAAGTATTAGAATCACTGTTCTGTAGTGAACCCTTGCCACTTAAAATGCAGACCCCTGACCAGCAGCAGGGCATCCTGTGGCACTTGATGGAAATGCAGAATCTCAGACCCCACTGCAGCCCTATTGAAGAGAGTTTTCATTTGCACAGGTGCCCCTCTGCACATCAAGTGTGAGAAGGACCTTTCTAATGAACATTGTGAACAATGAATCTCACACTTGGGTGCACACTGAAATCACCTGAGGAGCTTAAAAATAATACTGATGTATGGAGCCTTTTCTGATATAATTGCTCTGGGCCTGGTTAGCATTGGGATATTTAAAACCTCCTCAAGGGAAGCCATTTTACAGCCAAGATCCAGAACCATTAGCTGATGGAAAGAATTGACCCCTCAGTGCAAGCAGCTATAATGAGAGATGGGAGTACACTGACAGACCAGCCCTGCTGAAGCCTAACTTGCCAGCTAACTTGTGGGGGGTCATGGGGGGTCCAGTGCCGGCATGGGGCTGGGATTAAGATATTTCCTGAGGGCCAATTTACCTGGGTACCAACCTCTTGCCCTCAGGGAAGCAGGATCAGGCAGCCAGCAGACACCTGCAGAAGCG
Source organism: Callospermophilus lateralis (assembly GCF_048772815.1). NCBI lineage: Eukaryota > Metazoa > Chordata > Mammalia > Rodentia > Sciuridae > Callospermophilus > Callospermophilus lateralis. The sequence goes on along the minus strand of NC_135307.1, from coordinate 169,337,794 downwards.
GCTGGGAGTGAGACACTGAGGTTGAGACCCTCACCATGCAATCCCCTTGTTAACTCACCACTGACATGGAAACTAGAACTTTCTAACAAGTCCCTAGAAGAAGGGGGTGAGGCTACCAGGACCTCACACATGTAGGAAGGTTTAAGGTTAGAGATAGCAGTCCCAGGCCTCCTGCAGATCACTGATGAACTATTACAGATCTGCTGCTCCAAGCAGTGAATTGTCAATGAGGAATCTGGGGAGTGGGGCAGATAAGGCAGAATTTTATCTCTGCCCTGTGTTCCTGAAAACAATGGTTAAGAACCCCATCCCCCTGTCCCTGCCGACCTTTTGTGTTCCTGGAAGCAGCTTACTTCAAATAATCCTTCTTCCCCTGAAGACTTGGATAAGAATCCTGAACACCCCCTTGTTTACCGCACAAGGCCAACAAACTCCCATTCTTTTCCTCAGAAATGATTGAGCTGATTTTCATTTCTGATCAGTCAAAACAAAATGCTTGATTAGACTTCTGTTAAAGCTCTCTCCTTCCCCCGGTTCCTGAGCAGCCCAGGGCCTTTCCCAGCAGCCCCTCCTGCCCTCTGGGTGAAACATCCTGTGACTGCTGTAGTCCTGGCATTCCTCCATTCCACCTTCCCACTCTGATTCTTTCTAATCTCATTTACTCCTCTCCATAAAAGAAAGAAAGAAGGAAAGAAAGAAAGAAAGAAAGAAAGAAAGAAAGAAAGAAAGAAATCTAATCTTTAAGAGTATTTTCCCTATTCCATAATCCTGCCCCCAACCCCATCTAGCAATCCCTTCCCTCCCCTCAGTAATCCTTTTGAATAAAGTCTCTTTACCAGGTCTGGTTTTGGTTTTTAATTGGACAGGGGGAAGGGAGAAGTGTGGGAGTGCTTTTGGCAAAGTCGTTTTTGAGGGCAGCATGAGAAGGTTGTGTCTGGGGCTGGGGCAGGGCACAGATGGGACTGCCTAGAGCCAGCCTGGGAGAATAGGCCTGAGGATCCAGGAGGAAGCAAGGCGGGTGAGAGGTCAGCCACCCCAGAGTGGAGCATGGACGCCATTTTCAATGTTCTCATCCCTTTTCTGCTCTTCACCTCCCTGGCTGGGCCCAATGTGCACCCATTGTTGGCCACATGCCAGAGAAGGTAGGGTGCTCCCACCTGCCTTCAACTCTAGAGACTCTAGCAACGAGCCCCTCTCCTTCCTGTACCATAACCTCTCCCCCTAAACTAGCTCCATCTCATCATGCAAACAGCTCCCCCCTCTGAAAAAGCAATGTTGTCCTTGCTCTTGGTCCAGTGGCTGCCTTTGCTCCCCACCCTCCACAATTAACCAAACACGTTTAGCAGTGATCTCGATCCCTTCACCTCCCAACAAGCTGCTGCCTGCAGAGCTACCTGTGGCCTCAAGGCTCCGCCACCCCACGGCATTCCCCAGGGCTGACCACCCTCCTTCGTGAAGCTTCTGCTTCTGGGCTTGCTGCTGCCACACTTTGCATTCCTCTACCTCCTGGCTTCTTTTCCTGACCCTTCTCTGTTTTCGCCTCTTCCTCCTGGGCTTTGGTTGGGCTCTCCTTTCTTCATTTCATAGCTTGCTCCTTGAGTCCCAAGTATCATCCACCTGCTGACAATCGCTGGACTTAAATTTCCAGCCTTGTCCAGTCCCCTAAGCACTGAAAATCTCCCAACTGTCTACCCAGCAGTTCCCCATCAGAAAAACAGCACCTATAGCCACAAAGGGGTGGAGCTTCACTTCTGCCTTCCTGCCACCTCCTGGTAGGAGAGAGGAAGGGAGGAGAAGGGAAAAGGAGGTGAATTTTTTTTTTTAAGTGTCCCTCAGAAGTCAAAATATGTCCCATGAGGCTAGAAGGGTTCTGCTGGTCCCCAATCCTTTAATGAAGCCTCAGCTCCTTCTAAAGGAGAAACAGACATTAAATCCCTAAACCTTCTTTGTCCTGGAACCAAGCAGCCTGCCCTATGTTCGACAACGTAATCCTTTGTTAATCACTAGCTAGGGCACCGGGTAAAGCAGTTTTTCAAATCCTGGCCCCCTGGGTACGTGGCATTTGAGATATATAAATATGTTGCCATGGTGACACAGTGACAGATTAATTATCAAATCCTCCCAGAGCAAAGCTGCTTTAACAAGTTGGAACCCTGGGGCAAGGCAGGGCAGGGACAGAGATCCAGAGTCCTCTCAGCACCGAGTTGGGGCCAATGGATCTCGGGGTCAGGGGAGGTGGAACAGCCAGGACCTCTATCTCAGGCCAAAGTTTTCTGGGCTCCTGGGCTTCTTGGATCAGACCTGCCTATAGAAAAGGATTTCCTTTCTTTCCTTCCTAAAAATGTTTGAACTAGAAAGACCCCAAATAGCCAAAGCAATCTTGAGCAATAAGATCAAAGCTGGAGGTATCACAGTACCTGACTTCAAAATGTACTAAAAATGGAACTTCTAACCCCAAGTCTTGTCCTTGAACAATACCTGTGTCATCCTTTTATCCAAGATTTTGCCAGTCATTATCTGGCCTGTATCTCCGAAAAATTAATGTGTTCATCCCCACTGACCCTGCCACCAAGAAGTTCTTAGCTGAAGCAACTGATTATCAAGGCTCTGTCCCAGAGTCATCACATCACACATGTGATTTTTTCTTTTTTTTTTTTTTTTTTTTTTCTGGTACTGGGGATTGAACCCAAGGGCGCTTTACCACTGAGCTCATCCAAGCCCTTTTCATTCTTTATTTTGAGACAGGTTCTCACTAAGTTGCTGAGGCTGGCCTTGAACTTGTGATCCTCCTGAGGTACTGCAATTATAAGCATCTGCCACTGCACCCAGCATGCATGTGATTCTTCAAAGGAAGAGAATGGGAAAATGCTATTGCTTTAAGTCACATCAGGGAATCACACTGAAATCTAGCCCATGTTGGAAAATGGGGTAAGATTAAAAAGTTATACAAATATCACAAATGAGCCTGTTCCTTCTAATCCAAAGCAGAAGTCCACAAATCCAGATAGGTTTTTATATTAACCTTGATGGCCCTTCTTGTTCCCAGATTATGACAGCCAACGCTGGGTATGGTAGTTTGTAGAACTTTGAATGATTTTTTTTTAAAAAATTACCTATGCCTATAACCCAGTGACTCAGGAGGCTGAGGCAAAAGGATCACAAATTTAAGGCCAGCCTCAGCAACTTCAGCAATTTAGTAAAAACCTACCTCAAAATAAAAATTAAAAAAAAGACTGGGGATGTAGCTCAGTGGTAAAACACCCCTTGGTTCAATTCCTAGTACCAAAACAAACACGCAAAAAGTCCAGGAGGGCTAAGTGTCTCCTGCAGGCACCCCTGAGTAGCCTATATCCTCACTACTCAAAGTGTGGGCCATGGACCAGTGGCATGAGAGCATGTTAAATAAATGATATAAAAATAGCACAAAAATAGGGGCTGGGGTTATGGCTCAGCGGTAGGGCACTCAACTGGCATGTGCAAGGCCCTGGGTTTGATCCTCAGCATCACATAAAAATAAATAAAATAAAAATTTATTTTAAAAAACACAAAAAATAAAAAATAGCAAAAATATAAAAGAAATGAAAAATGAAAATAAAAAAATAAAAATAAAAAATAAAATAAAAATAAAAAATAAGAATGAATTATATATATATATATATAAAGACTTTCAGGCTCTACTTCAGACCTACTGAACCAGAATTTACATTTTTACCAGATTTTCAGGCTATGCAAATGCACAATCAGCTTTGAGAAGTGCTGGCCTTCAGCCCAGAGTGTCTCTGGAGTGGCTGAGGGCCAGAGCATGTGTAGAGCTTGTGCAAGTCAAATGACAAAACAGGCCAGGTCCCTACCTAGCTCACATCTCACCACCAACTTCACTCATAGCAGGAATGAACTTGGCTTTATGAAGACAAAGTGGATATAAATGGAAAATGAAGCAAATGGAATTTGAACAAAGAGTTAGATTAGTTAGTATCTATCAAAACAAATCAAAATCCACTTAATTTTAGGGGGAACAGTCTTTGACAAAGACAGTTGTCAAAGCCTTTAAAAAAGCTTTGGAGCCTATTGAATCATTGATTTATATGCTCAGCGTCCTTTAAGAAATATTTACTAGACATCTTAAGAGACTACAGAAAAAATCAACAAAATGGACTTAGTTAAATGCAAGAGTAAAAATAGAGTTGAAAAAGAAGAATAGGGACATAAAATTGAGCCAGAGTTGAATACTGCACACAAAAAGTTCTAAACTCTTGTTACAGGTGGGCCACAAATTTAGCATTGCAATCTTCCAGCCAAACATGACAACAAAGCCCAGTTGGTTCGACTAACTCATCTTTTTCCTATTATGAGAAGATGCCAGTTGCTAAGAAGGAACACAATATCCTCCGTTCCTCTTCTCTGGAAAACTTCTCGGAGGTGTTGTTCACACATTGTCCCCACCTCCTCACCTCTTGTTCTCTTTTTGACCGACTCCCTGTCTGGCTTCTGCCTCACCATCCAGAGAAGTTGCTCTTGGCAAGCTCACTGCATCTCGGTGCTGCCAAAGACAATGCTCATGGTCATTTCTCTGACCCATGTCATTCAGTTGACCTTTCACCACTAGAACATCCTCCCTTCTGGCACTTGCAGGCCACATTCTCCCAGTTTGCTGCCTAGCTCACTGGCTGCTCCATCTCTGGCCCCTTTGCAGGTCTTCTCTCCTCTGCCGCCCCTCCACAAGCTGTGGCTCCCATGGGCTGCTGGGACCTCTTCTCTTTTATTTTCCCACTTTTCCTGGATGATCTCATAGCCCCCATGGTTTTAATGTCATCTGTGCTAATGTCTCTCAAACGTCATGTCATAGACCTTCTCACACCCAGGCTCTAAATGCAAAAGCACAGGTGCCCTGATGCCTCCATGGAGATGTCCCCAGCAGCATTCAAACTGGGCTCTTCACCTTACACTCAAATCCGGGCTGTCCCCAGTCATCTCAGGAAATAGCATCACCATCAGCCCATTATTAAAGCCAGAAGCTCTCGTTCTCCCCCAGCTCTTTCCTCTTCCTGCACCCCCACATCCAACCCAACCAAAAGTCTTGTCAATTCTGTCTCCCAAATATCTCAAATCCATTTCTCCTCTGCCACCACCACCCTCTAGTCAATGACTACCACAGCTTCCTCAATGTCCACCCTCACCTCCACACACACACACCAAGCCTACCTCCACACAGCAGTGAAAATAAATTTTTAAATTCATATGTCATTCTAGGCAATGATCAGAAAAAAAAGAAAAGGGAAAAATGAGATAATCAGCCGGGTGTGGGGATGCCCACCTGTAATCCTCGCAACTCAGGACCCTGAGTCCAGAAGATTCCAAATCCAAGGGAAATCTCAGCAACTTAGAGAGACCCTGTCTTAAAAAAAAAAAAAAAGGTGGTAGAAGGGAGGCTGCAGCTCAGTAGTAAAGTGCCCCCCAGGTTCAACCCCCAGTGCTGCAAAAAAAGGAAAAAGAAAAAAAAAAGAGACAACCAAGAATTATGAACTTCCTGATAAAAGTACAGTCTACCACCCATGAGATTATCTTTCAAAAATATAAAGCCTAATTTTAACTAGGTTTCTAAATCTAGTCCTAATTTATAGGAAAAATAGGCAATAAGTTCCTTGGGCTATCTTTAGGATGTTGTGGATCAATACCCTTGAAGGCCGAGTGTCAGGAGGCCGAGAAAGGGCTGAGGAAGAGTGCCTCTACCACAATCACCCAGTGAGAGCATTAAAAAAAAAAAAAACTTTTTAGCAACGAGACTCATCAAGTCCAGTTGTTCCTGTGTTTGCCCCACCACGGACCTCCTTTGTTGATTTTTTCCTCTAGAAATCCCTTGTCTTCTCATTTATTTAGCGTGCCACAAGTCTTTACTGAGTACCTACTCTGAATCAGGCATTGTACAAGTAACAGTGGGGCAAGGTAAGCAAAACCTGGCACAGATCCCTTCATAGAGCTCAAAGATGAATGGGAAACCTAGATTGATATAATAAATGGCTATATATAGAATCTCAACCAAATGACACTTGTGCTGAGATCAGAGACTTAATAGAGCAGACTTTAACCAAGGTGATATCAGAAGAGAAGAGCTTCACCATACTCAGCCCAGTTTCCATGAATATGTGCCAACTATGGCTCAAGGCCCCCGTGAGAGTTTAGGAACTCTCTGTCCTACACAAATATTTAATGGAAACTCCCCATGTTACATATGAGGACCATGAGGCCCAGCTGTGTGAAGTCTTAGAGCTTGCTTCCTAAAGAGAACATCGGCCACTAAGAAGATAAATACCAAACCTTTTAACTGACCAGTTTTTGGAAATGATTGTATAGCTTAAATAAGGAACTAGTTTCAGTCATTCAATTTCCTCCCAACTTTGCTCATTTAGTAACACTAAATCTAAGTGGCTGTGGAGTTCAGGTGCTCGCAGTGGGATGGCAATAATAACTGCCTGTCACCAAACTCGAATGGAAACAAAGTCCTTAATTTCTCAAAAAGCTGCAATTTCAGATGAACCTGACTCATGGCAGGGAAGGAAATAAGAAATTACAGGAAATATTTTTAAGCCTTTGCAAAGGTGTTCAAAAAGTTTTTGAATCCATACAGTAACCATTTCTGTGTTTTGTCTCCTTTCTCTGGTATTTAAATGTAATTTTGATGTCTGCCAAGTTAAATTATCCATTTGACCAATTTATGCCCTTAAGTTTAAATGCTATAATTATCCTTAATAAGTATAACTATCACCCTGTGTTTTGCTTAATGGTTAGAAAGTTTTATGCCTTTTAAAACTCTGCCTACAGGTGGAACGTTCATATAGCTGAAACTCTGCTTTGCATGAATTGTCAAATTAGATCAAAGAGTTTTGCTTTTGTTTACCAGAACAACATAAGCTTGAAAACACAGGGTTGAAAGAAAAAGACGCACGCACGCACGCACACACATGATATTCTTTCAAGAATCTTGGCAAATTGAGGAAATCCCATGCATATTTTTGCAAAAAATAAAGTTAATCTCCTAGAACACCTTTTTCTCTACATATGTAATTCAAGTGCTATAAAAATATTTTTTCCAGTTGTAAGTTGATAGAAAATGAAACTTCTTTTTATTCCATGTGCCTTATAATTTTTCTCAGTGACATTTTTTTCACAACACATACTTCTTATTTCAGATTTCAAATCTCTCCAACCTGTGATCCCCCAGCCTCAGCCACCTGAGGCACTAGGATTACAGGGGCGCACCACTGACTGCACCTGGAGAGGTGCCTTATTATTTCAACCAAGCAACAAATTTGGGAACTTCTTTTTGCAGGTGGATGTTCATATCGACTCCCACCCTTACCCCAGAGGAGAATTCAGAGGTTCTGCCTTTGCTTTGTTTTCTTTTTTATTTATATGGTGTCAAACACAAAAACAAAAGCAAATCTAGATTTAGTTTAAAAAGATAGTTTATTCAAAAAGATTATTGCAAAAGGTGAGGAAAGGGAGTAGCAATAGGGAGAACTCTGACTGCAAGATCTTCACGAGTCTCAAGGGTTGGCAAAAAGGGTTTCTTTTACAGGGTAGAGTAAACAAGACTAGAAAGTGGGAGGAATGGTGTAGCATGATTGGAAAGTAGGTTAGAGCATGTTTTATCCCAAGACCAGAGTTTTCTCAAGAGGAGCTGGTGAGGAGTTCTGTACTGACTCAGGATGAGAGTGGTTCCAAGTTCAGGGACCTGAGGGAAGGATACTTTGGTTAACAAGTATTTTGTTCTGATCAGTGGTGGGGAGTAGCAGCTCAGAGCATCAATTATGATACAAAGAATGAGAACTTGGGGCTGGGGTTGTGGTTCAGTGGTAGAGTGCTTGCCTCACATGTGTGAGGCACTAGGTTCAATTCTCAGCACCACATATAAATAAATGAATAAAATAAAAGTCCATCAATACTAAAAAATATTTAAAAAAAAAAAAAAGAATGAGAATTTGGAGGACCCATCTCTGACCTTGTTTAGGTAAACAAGGGGACATCCATGAGTCTCATCTAAGTCATATTGGGAAGAAGCGTCCTTTGCAGTAATCATCCTTTGTTTCCCAGAACACCAAAGGGTAAGAAGGATTTCTCACTCCTCACTGTTTTCCAGGGGTACAGAACTCCCATGATGTCCAGTGGTGTCTGTGACCACAATCAAGTCCAGGCTTCAGGAGGTCAGAATACACCTCGGGATGCTCTGCTGGCTTAGAAGCAGAAAGGAGCATCTAGCATGGATGGAGAGAGGCATCACAGGGCGGCCAGCACCCTGCCAGGGTAGTTTCCTGCTCAGAAGGTGATAAGCTACCTGAGAAAAAGAAAGTCTGAAATAATTAGGAAAGAAATAAGAGATAGAGCCCCCCCCCCAAAAAAAAAAAGGTTCAAAAAGCTCCTGATGGATCCTCCAGTCCACACAGGAGTTGGAACCAAAGGACTAGAAAATGGTTCCAGTTCTTTATTTAAGAAAGAGTACACCAAAGGCAGGGATAAGGTTTCAGCCAGGGAGTCTTGCTTCATGGTGCCTTGCAGTAAACAGGTTGATTGGCATCTTGGCAAGCCACACCCTTCTCTGGTGCCGTGTGGAACCTGTGGCAGAGCTGAATAGAAAGTCACATGTACTAGGCCGTCTTCAACCAGCAGGGATGCTGCTGAGAGTGCCCAGATACCCAGTTTTCCTGCCCAATGGCTTCATGCCGAGTGTGTTCATGCACATTTCACAAGTGGCTTCTGGCACAGAGGAGTGGGCTCAGTTGTCCCTTCTGGGGTATCAGCTTTGACTGGTGCCCTCTTCTGCCTCCTCCTGAGATCCATGCCATTTGTGAGCAAGCATGAGCTACCTGACAGCTGGAGAAAACCGGGAATATCTGGATTCTTTGGGTCTTGCAGCCTACTTTCTGTATCTTATTTGTTCGCAACAAATTTTAAAATTTTTAAAGTTCAACTATCTTCCATTGGTCATGTCTTTCAGAAAATAACCAACTACCTGGCTGTAAAAATAATATACGTTCATGATTGAAAATATGTATGTACACTTTTTAAAGACACACTCAACATCATGGGAGGGGTGACAGCAAAGTGGCAAAATTGGAAGCCCTGGAAAGGATGGGTGAACTAAAAGACAGGCTTGTAGAAATGACCCAATCAGAGGAGCAAGAAGGGGAAAAAATGAAAAAGAGTGAACAAAGCTTAAGGGACTGAGGTGACATCCTCAGGTAGATGAACATACACTTTATGGGAGTCCCGAAGGGAGGTGAGACAAAGGGGTAGAGGGCTAATTTAAAAAATAATGACCACTTGGAGCAGTAGCACATGTCCGTAATAATAGCAGCTCCGGAAGCTGATGCAGGAGGATCACAAGTTCAAGGCCAGCTCAGCAACTTAGTGAGGCTCTGTCTCCAAATGAAAAATAAAAAGAGCTAGAGATGTAGCTCCATGGAAGAGCACCCTGATTCAATCCCCAGTACCCACCCCCAAAATGTCCAACTGGCTAAGAATCTGTATATAAGGGAGATCATACAGTATGTGTCTTCCTGTATCTGGCCTGTTTCGCTTAGCATTACGTCCTTTGAGTTCATCCACATCATTGCATGTAGCAAGATTTCCTTCTTGTATACACAAACACATAAGTGTGTACACACATATACACACATTTGAGTTAGAATTGTGATAAGTTGGGGACTACACACACACACACACACACACACACACTCACAAGTCTCCTATTTATCACAATTCTGACTCACACATTATCGACTTTACAATGGTGTGAGAGAGATACACATTCAGTAGATACCATACTATGAATTTTAATCTTTTCCTGGGTTAGCAATAGGCAGTACAATACTCTCTTGATGCTGGCAGCAGCTCCCAGGCAACCACACAATCATGAGGGCACAACCAATACCATACAGTGTCCCGGTGTTGCCAAGCTCTGACATTTTCCAGGTTAAATGTATCAAATGCCTTTTTGACTTAACAACAGTTTCAACTTATGATGTATTTATCTCTGTCGCATAGCCCAGACATGGAAACAATCTAAGTGTTGGTCAATAGCTGAAGAGATAAAGAAAAGGTGATATATACATACAGTGGAATTTTATTCAGCCTTTAAAAAGAAGGAAATTCTGCCATATGCAACAACGTGGTAGACGCTGAAAGACATTAAGCTAAGACAAAAAAGCCAGTCACAGAAGGACAAATACTGCAGGATTCTGCTTCTCTCGGGTGCATGAAAGTTGTCAGAAGTAGCAAGAACCTGCTTCTTAAAAAAAATTTTAATGAATTAAAAAAGAAACACATAGACAAGCAGTAATAACAATAGTGATAAACACTGTATGCTTCCACTTCCCTGAGGTGTCTAAAGTTGTCAAACCCACAGAAGCACAGAGTAGAATGGTGGTTTCCAGGGGTTGAGGGCGGGGGGAAGTAGTGGGGGGGGGGTTGCCATTCCACGAGTATAATGTTTCAGTTCTGCTAGATGAATAAGTTCTAGAGATAACTATACAACACTGTGCCTAGTTAACACTGTTCATCGTATGATACACTTAAAAATCTGCTAAGAGAGTAGATCTCATGTTAAATGTTGTTAGAATAAAAATTTGAAAAAACTTTAGTAATCTTTTTCCTTTGGTACCAGGGATTGAACCCAGAGGCACTGAAACACTGAGCTACATCCTCAGCTCTTTTTATTTTTTATTTTGAGACAGGACCTCACTAAGTTGCTGAGGCTAGCCTTGAACTTGTGATCCTCTGGAGTCACTGAAATTATAGGCATAGTAATTTTTTTAAAAAAATCATTCAAAGTTCTACAAACTACATGGTAATTACAGATGACATTTAGATGCAGGTTTTCTTCATTGGTTGTTCTTTAATGGTTATCATAGAATATAGGAAGTTTTAATGTCATTGCTATTTTTTTTTTTTACTGTTCATATATGTGGGGTTTTTTATTTTAAATTTGGGGGGTACCCAAGGATTGATCACAGGGGTGCTTAGCCACTGAACCACATCCCCAGTCCTTTTACTTTTTTAAATTTTGGTCAAGTTCTCACTAAGTTGCTTAGGGCCTTGCTAAATTTCTGAGGCTGCCTTGAACTTGTAATCCTCCTGCCTCAACCTCCCAAGTAACTGGGACTACAAGGGCAAGCTACCATGCCCAGTTATGTATGTTTCCTCCGCAACTCTCATTGTATCTCTTGGACTTTGGGGAGGTTATATTTTTAAAATGTGTGTCCAAATTTTTAATATACTATCTCTCATCCTTTTCTTTATTTATACCTTTTATTCTTTTATTAATGCATATTGAAATTTTTAGAACATTATTAAATTACATAAATAATTGCAAGCATTAGTCTTATTCCTTACTTTGTCATTAAATGTAAATTTGGCTATTTAGAATAAGGTTTAGATGAAGATATATGATGAGACCATTCCTTTTTTTTTTTTTTTTTAAGTTGTTGATGGACCTTTATTTTATGCACTTACTTATATGTGGTGTTGATAATCAAAGCCAGTGCCTCACACATGTGAGGCAAGCCACAAACCCAGCCCTGATGAGGCCGTTCTTTTTTCTTTCTTTTTTTTTTAAGAGAGAGAGAAGAGAGAAAGAGAGAGAGAGAATTTTTTAATATTCATTTTTCAGTTTTCGGTGGACACATCTTTATTTTATTTTTATGTGGTGCTGAGGATCGAACCCAGCGCCCCGCGCATACCAGGCAAGCGCACTACCACTTGAGCCACATCCCCAGCCCTTTTTTTTTTTTTTGTATAAGCCCTTATTTTATTTTATTTTATTTTTTATTCTAATTTATTTTTAATTTTTAATATCATCTGTTATATGTGACAGCAGAATGCATTACAATTCATATTACATATGTAGAGCACAATTTTTCATCTCTCGGCCTGTATACGAAGTATATTCACACCATTCATGTCTTTTTCATACATGTACTTAGGGTAGTGATGTCCATCTCATTCCACCATTTCCTTTTTACCCCCCTGCCCCCTCCCTTCTCGTCCTTCCCTCTGCCCTATCTACAGTTTGTCTAATCTTCCCATGCTCTCCCTCCCAATCCCACTATGAAAAAGCCTCCTTATATCAGAGAAAACATTTGGCATTTGGTTTTTGGGGATTGGCTAACTACCCTAGCATTATATTCTCGAACTTCATCCATCTGCCAGCAAATGCCATGATTTTATTCTCTTTTATTGCTGAGTAATATTCCTTGTGTATATATGCCACATTTTCATTATCCATTCACCTACTGAAGGGCATCTAGGTTGGTTCCAGTTTAGCTATTGTGAACTGAGCTGCTATAAACATTGATGTGTCTGTGTCCTTATAGTCTGCTGTTTTTAAGTCCTTTGGATATGAACCAAGGAGTGGAATGGCCGGGTCAAAAGTTGGTTCCATTCCCAGTTTTCCAGGGAATCTCCATACTGCTTTCCATAGTGCTGATGAGGCCATTCTTTAGCATACTAAATAAACGTCCTTTATTACTAAATAATCTCAGTGGATACAGAAATGAAGTTTCAGTTTTATCAAATACTTGTTTTGCATCTTTGAAGACAATCATATCTTTCTTTCCTTTTCTCTACTGATGGGTGAATTGTATTAATGGATTATTATTAAAAGTATTAAAAGATCCTTGCACTTTCAGACTGTCAGTGTTGGACTGTTCCTGAATGAGAATCTCAATTTGAAAGTACTGGTGGTTTATTCAGAATATCTGCATCTATTCGTAAGTGAAATCGATTTCTAACTTTTGGGAAGTCATCTTGACCGTGTTTTGGCATAAAACTATTAGAGCTTCACAAAATAAATTGAGATACTCACAGTGATTTTATGTATTTGGAAACAAGTTATACAGGATAAGAATTATCCATTCTTTTTTCTCCATATTTTCACCAGCATTTGTTATTTTGATTTTAATAGTGGCCATTCTGATTGGGGTGAGATGGAATCTCAATGGGGTTTTGATTTGCCACTTTCTAATGGCTAGATATTGAACATATTTTTTCATATATTTACTGCCATTTGTATTTCTTTTGAAAAATGCCATAGTGAAATCCATTAGTTTGTATAATTGCATGATTGAATAATTTAAAAAGTATTATCTATTCTCTAACAGCACAAGCCTATGGAAAGTCCTGTAATGGTGAAAACATTCTGTATCTGTGTTGTACAATATGGCAACCACTAGCTGCACAGGCTGTGGAGCACTCAAAAGTGGTCGGTGCAACTAAAAAACAGAATTTTATGGTTTTTTAAAAACTTTATTTATTTACTTTAATTAGGTATATATGATAGCAGAATGCATTTTGATTCATTGCACACAATTGCAGCACAACTTTACATTTCTATGGTTGTACATGATGTAGCCTCACACCATATGTGCAGTCATACATGTACCTAGGGTAAATCTAGCCATGCACAGTGGTGCACACTTCTGATCCCAGCTACTCAAGAGGTCAGCTTGGGAAACTCATCAAGACCCTGTCTCAAAATTTAAAAAAAAAATAAAATAAAAGGGGTTCAGTTTTGGAGCACCCCTGGGTTCAATTCCCAACACCCCCCCACACACACACATGCGCACGCGCAGCCACTCACAAAGTAGTATTTGTTGGGGGATGTGAGACATTGGAAAACCGTATGTTTTAGTCTTTTCCCCATCTGTTGCCATACCTGCTGTATCCCCTTCATTCAGATTTTAAGTGAACCACATTTAATCCTCTCTCCTGCCTTTCTGAGGTTCTAGGCTCTAAGTGTGAGCTCACCACGGAGCCCGGAGTTACCAACAATAGAAAAACTCGTGTCCATGACAACCAGAAAACCCAAGGCAGTGGTTGATTTTAACCATCTGGTTCTCATCTTGTTCTTCACAGTTCTCTTTCCCTCATGAGCTTTGCATACTGTTTTATGTAAAGAGCAGGGACACTGCTACACAGACAGGCAGACAGGAAAGTGCCCATGCTGTCTGACAGAAGAGGTGACAAAGAATCTGTGTGTGGGAGGTTTTATGACTTCCTGCTGAAGATTCCAGGAAGGCTCCCTGGGTTCCTCCTTTGAGCTCAGCCTTAAAGAGGGTGAGTTAATTGGAGGAGGTCCCACCAGTAGGCATTCTAAGGAGAAAATTACCAGCATGCAAAAGGTGCAGAGAAGAGAGGAAGGGAAAGCATATGCCCCTGGAATGATAATGGATTCACACTGCATGTGTTTAGAGGGAGGAGAAGAGATTAAAACAAAAGTGGTTTATCATCACATTGTGGAGACTTTTGAATGGTCAATGGAAGAGTCTGGATTTATTTCAGAATCTTTTTTTTTTTTTTAGTAGAGTTATCTCTTGGTTTCCTCATTCCAGGACCTCTCTCACATACCAAAGTCCATGGATTCTCAAGTCCCTTATGTAAAATGGCATAGTATTTGTATAAAATCAATGCACAATCTCCTGTAGAGTCTATACCATCTCTAAGTTATTTATAATACCTAATATAATATAATAATTGTAATATTGTAATATAATATAAATGTATGTAAATAGTTGTTATACTGTATTGTTTAGGAAATAAGGATTTTTTAAAAGTCTGTAGATGCTCAGTAAAGATGCAATATTTTAAAAAGTATTTCTATCAGTGACTGATTGAATCCATAGGTGGGTATGGGGAGCCAACAGCAGGTGGAATACTTCATCTCCTTGAGTTACATGCCTAATTCCCCTGGATGATACAGATGGCCTTTTTTGTGTTACATCATCTAACACAGTGGCTTGCCTAATGATGGTCCCAAAAATAGCTATTGATTTTTTGTTTGTTTGTTTTAATCAGTTACACAGGACAGTAGAATGCATTTATGCACTTTGATATATCATACATAGATGGGATATAATTTCTCATATTTCTGAGTGTACATGTTGCAGAATCATATTGGTCATGTAGTCACATATGTCCATAAAGTAATAATGCCTGCTTCATTCTACTATCTTTTCTATCCCCACATCCCCTCCCCTACCCCTTCACTTCCCTCTACCTAATCTAAGGTCATGGTATTCTTCTCTAGTGTCCCCCCACCTTAATGTGAATTAGCATCCAAATACCAGAGAAAACATTTGGCTTTGGTTTAAAAATAGCTGTTGATTTTCATTCAAACTTGTAAATATTTTATTTAAGAGAAGCTCTTACTGGGGCTGGGGCTGGGGCTGGGGCTGCAGCTCAGTGGTCACACACTTGCCTAGCATGTGTGACGCACTGGGTTTGATTCTTAGCACTTCATATAAGTAAAGGAGAAAAGCATTTATTGAGAGAGAGAGAGAAAGAGAGAGAGAGAGAGAGAGAGAGAGAGAGAGAGAGAGAGAGAGAGACTATTACTATAATCTGTGCAGAGAAAACAGAACCTTCAACAGTTCTTAGAATATCACCTCCCCTATTCTCCTATTTCCCAACCTTAAATTTTGTGATTTGATTTTATAATCACTGCCCCTCACTCACCTGGCAAAACCCCAGTCCTGTTTAATCCAACTCTATCATGCTGATTAACATTTCTGTGTTTACATAAGAGGAGGAGAAGACAGGGCCCATGGCTGAAAAAAATGGGTTAGGGCTCAGGAGCTAACCCACTCACTACCCACTGGGACTCATCCTGAAGAGCATACACATGAAGTTTTCTTATTTCTTGGTAAACAACTATTCATTCATCGAGCAACTTTATGAAAACAGCAAACATCAGACTCTTCTAAGAAAGAGCTTAGAAACTACCACACCCATTTGTACAAGAAAAAGCTGGACACTTGAAGATAATTGACTCTTCTTGGAATTGAGGTCATAGGGCAAACCATTATCTTGAGCTCTGGAGGATAGACATCATAGAGAGCCCTCGAGATTTGTTTATCTGGAATAGAAGCCATTAGAATCAACCAACTGGTAAGAGCATTTAAATTATCATTTTGGTGACTTGAAGGAGGCTGAGTGCAGACTTGGCTAGAGTGAGATTCTTGGTCAGGGACCTACAGTTAAGGAGGAAGGAGACCCACATGAACACAGCTTCATTTCTAGGAATCCCACCAGGTTGCCATAGGGAAACTTTGAGAAATACCCCTCCTGGTCTGGATGAGAGAAAAGTAGACATCTTAAAACCTTCCCAAACTGGATGTGGTGGTGACACCTGCATTCCCAGCTACCCAGGAGGCTAAGACAGGAGGATCAAAAGTTCAAGGCCAGGCTGGGCAACTTAATGAGGCCCTGTCTCAAAATAAAAAATAAAAAAGGGCTGAGGATGTAGCTCAGTGTAGAGCACCCCTGGGTTCAATCCTCAGTCCTGAAGAAAAGAAAAAAACATCCTGGCCAGACCTTTATTCCTGAAAATTAACAAATGTTTTCTCTCTAGGAGGACAGAACACTTGACCTATAAGGAACAAGAATTACAATGAGGGCTGGGGCTATAATTCAGTTGGTAGCATGCTTGCCTCACATGCACAGGGCCCTGGATTTGATCCCCAGCATTACCACCAAAAAAAAAAAAAAAAAAGAATTATAATGAACTTCTCATCAGAAACCATGCAAACAAGAAAAAGGTAGAGTGAAACCCTTTAACAGGTTAAAAGAAAGAAGCAGCCAATCTAGAATTTTATATCCAGAGAAATTACTGCTCAACTAAAGGAGATATAAAAGCTCTTAGACAAAAATGAGGGAATTCATTGCCAGCAAGAAATGTTAAAGAAATTTTTCAGGCATAAATAAAACTATGTCAGAGGCCTGGATCCACTTAAAGAAAGGAAGCTAATTGGAGAAAGAATAAATAAAACACAATATTTTGATTTTTATTCTTAATTATTCTAAAAGAAAACTGTTTGAGGTAATAATAGTCATGCGATATTGGGTGATTATAATATATGAATAAGTAGCATGTCACAAAGATGGGAGAGAGGAAATGGGAATACTGTGTTATGAGGTACATGTACTACATGTGAAGTGGTACAGTATTTCAAACTGTACTTAGATGATTTTTTAAACATATATTATAAGCCCCAATACAATCACTAAAGTAGTTTTAATAGTATGTGATGCTCCAAGATAGAAAATAAAATGAAAATCTATAAAATACTCACTTAAAAGAAGAAAATGCAAAGGAGGATTTACCCAAAGGATTTAAAGTCAGCATACTATAGTGATGCAGCCACATCAATCTTTATAGCAGCTCAATTCACAATAGCTAGACTATGGAACTACCCTAGGTGTCCCTCAATAGATGAATGGATAAAGAAAATGTGGTATATATACTCAATGGAATATTACTCAGCTTTAAAGAAGAGTGAAATTATGGCATTTGCCAGTAAATGGTTGGAATGGAGAATATCATGCTAAGCAAAATAAGCCAATCCACAAAACCAAAGGCCAAATGTTTTCTCTAATATGCGGATGCTAATTCACAATAAGATGGAGTGGGGGCCACTAGGGAAAAATAACGATACCTTAGATTAGGTAGAGGGAAGTGATGGGAGGGCAAGGGAGGGGATGTGGGGATAGGAACGATAGTAGAATGAAACAGACATTATTACTGTATGTACATATGTGACTGCATGACCAATATGATTCTTCAACAAGTTTACTCAGAAACATGAGAAATTATATCCCATCTATGTATGATATATCAAAGTGCAAAAATGCAATCTATTGTCATGTATAACTAATTAAAACAAATTAAAAATTTAAAAAAAGAATTAGAACACTAAAAAAAA
The DNA here is from genome assembly GCF_048772815.1 of Callospermophilus lateralis. Taxonomy (NCBI): domain Eukaryota; kingdom Metazoa; phylum Chordata; class Mammalia; order Rodentia; family Sciuridae; genus Callospermophilus; species Callospermophilus lateralis. Next base: position 169,320,041 of record NC_135307.1, on the reverse strand, counting down.
CTAACTGAAAATGGATCCTATACATAAAGAGCTAACTACGTAAAACTCCTAGAAAAGCACACAGGAGAAATATTTGTGACATTGGGCTAGGAACTAGTTAGCTAGATATGACACAAATTCATAAGTAACAACAGGAAAAATAGATAAATTGGGCTTCATCAAAATTATAAGTTTTGGGTTGGGGTTGTGGCTCAATGGTAGAGTGCTCGCCTAGCACATGTGAGAGGCACCAGGTTCAATCCTCAGTAGCACAAATACATAAATGAAAAAAATAAAGGTATTGCATGCATCTACAACTAAAAAAAAAAAAAAGCTTTTTAAAACACATTATAAATTTTGTTCTTCATAGGACATCATTCAGTTAGGTGTGTTGGTGCACACCTGTAATCACAAGTTCATGGTCAGTCTAAGCCACTTAGTGAGACTCTGTCTCAAAATGAAAAAAATATAAAGGTCTGAAGATGTAGCTCAGTGGTCAAACTTGTCTATCATGTTCAAAGACCTGGGTTCAATCCCTAGTACTGGGGGGAAAAAAGACAACCAAAAAATGAAAAGATAACCTACAGAATGTGAGAAAAGATTTCAAAACCATATAGCTGCTAAGGATCTGGTATCTAAAATGTACAAAGAAATTTTACAACTCAATAAAAAGACAAATAACCCAAATCAAAAATGGGCAAAGAGCCAGGAACCAGAATGTGGGAGGCTGGAGTGAGAGAATCGCTGGAACCAAGGGTCCAGGATCAACCTGGACAATATAAGCAAGACCCACCTCAAAAAAAAAAAAAAAGAGCAAAAGATTTGAATAAATATTTCTCCAGAGAAAATACATGAATGGGGATAAACACAAAAAGAGGCTCAGCATCAACATCATTAATAATTAAGGAAATAAAAATTAAAACTACAATGAAATGCCACTTTCCACCAAGAGAGCCAAAATTTCAAAGGCAGACACAGTAACAAGGGTTTGTGAGGGTGCAGATGTATGGGAACCCTCATACATTGCTGTCTACTTGGTCGCTGCAACCAAAATACCCAAAAGGAATGACTTAGAGGAGGAAAAGTTTATTTGTGTTCATGGTTTCAAGAATTTAGTCCACAATCAGATGTCCATTGCTCTGGGTCCAAGATGAGGCAGAACATTATGATGGGGGTGGATGGTGGAGGAAAACTGGAGAGTTCATGGCAGGAAGCAGAGACAGCAAGGCACCCAGGATAAAACATAACCCCTAAAGACACACTCATTTCCTCCAGCCACACCCATTCTGCCTCTAGTTATCATCCAGTACAGTAGTTATTTCAAATTATTATAATTAATCAAATGGATTAATCCACCAATTAGTTTACGGTTCTCACAGTCTAATCATTAGTTTTCAGGGAACACCTCATATTCAAATCATAAAAATTGATGATGTTAATCTAAAAATAGTGCAGGTATTTGTATACAGTCTGATAGCTCCTCAAAATACTAAACATAGGGTTATATGCCCCAGCATTTTCACTCTTAAGTATAATGAAATGAAAGAAAAATTAAAATATAAGTTCTTACATGCATGAATATTCATAACATCACTATTTGTATTAGCTTAAAAGTGAATCCTAAATGTTCATGAGCTGGTAAATGGGTAAATAAAATGTAGGATACTGGTGAATCTTACCAAACATCTAAGAAAGAAATTTTACTGATCATGCACAATCTCTTTTAGAAAATCAAAATATAAGTCACATTTCCTAACTTATTGTGTGATGTCAGAATTACTCAAATACCAAAACCAATATTACAAGAAAACAAAACTGCAAGACAATGTCTCTTATGAACACAAACACAATAATCCTTAAATATCAGCAAATCAAGTCCAACAATATTTCATAACCAAGTGAGTTTCATTCTAGTAATGCAAGAACTGGTCCAAATGTTTGATGATACCATTCATTATGCCAAAAAGGAAGTAAGAAATTATTCCTTGAATAAGAAAAATCATATGATCATAAAAATGGATGCAGAAGAAACATGCAATAATACTCAACAGTGCTTCATGAAAAAAACTCTCAAAAAAACCCGGAAATAGGAGGAAATTTTCTTAATCCAATAAAGAGTATATCTAAAACACCTACAAATCATATTATTCTTCACTGTGGGAGACTGAATACTTTGACCTGAGATTGGAAAAGGACTGATTGTCCTTCCTCACCATTCCTATTCAACACTATATTAGAACTTTTAGTTAGTTTAATAAGACGAGCTAAAGCTATAACGTTGGGAGGAAACAACCAAATTTGTCTTTAATTGCGGATGACTTTATAACCACAAAGAATCTACCAAAATTTCCCGAAACTAGAAAGTGAGTATAGTAAGAACTTGGATACAAGCGCAATAATCTATTGTTTTCCTTTATACCATCAAAAAGCAATTGAAATATGAAATTATTTTTAAAACAGTACTTACAATAGCACTAAAAAAAGGAAAAGAAAGACTTAGATATAAGTCTGACAAAATATGTGCAAAATCAATATTTAGAAAATTATATAACACTGATGAAAGAAAATGTTAATAAACGGAAAGAGGTTCCATGTTCATAGATTGAAATATTTCATGTTGTTAAGATCTGAGTTCCTCCCAATTTGATCTATACAATCAATGCAATTACATTCAAAATCCTAGTGCACTTTTGTAAACATCAATAAATTGGTTCTAAAAATTCTAAGGAAAGGCAAAGCACTTAGAGTAGCCAACAAAATGCTGGGGGAAATAAAAACAAATTTTAAGAACCACCATTACCTGATATGAGACTTCGCTTAATGCTATTGTAATCAAGACAGTGTAACATTGTAAAAAGAATAGACACATTCATCAACAGAACAGATTAGAGAGCATAGATCCTTACAAGTACAGTCAACTGATTTTTGACAAAGGTAGGAAGACAAAAGGAGAATCTTTTCTAAAGAAGAAGAGGAGGAGGAGAAAGAAGAATCAGCTGCTAAGCACAGATGTCACACTGTTCACAAATTAACTCAATCAAAGCCAGCCTCAGCAACTTAGGGAGGCCCTAAGCAACTCAGTGAGACCCTGTTTCTAAATAAAATATTAAAAAGGGCTGAAATGTGGCTCAGTGGTTAAGCACTCCTGAGTTCAAGCCCTGGAACCAAAAGAAAAAAAAAAAAGTTAACTTAAAATGGATCATAGACCTAAATGAAAATAAATAAATAAATAAAACTTCTAGAAGAAAAGAGGGAAAAAAATCTACATAATTTTAGGTTTGAAGAAAAATGAATGGCTATAACCCGAAAAGCACCACCCACTCTTTGTTGTTTTTCTCTTTCTTCTGGGAGAGCTTTGCCTCTTTATCCTTCATATTGATGCCCAAAGCAGAGCTGAATTATGAGAATCTCGCACCCATTTGGAGGAGGAATTGAGAAACAGACTGTAAGTGCAGCCCACTTGCAGGAGGTAAAGTAAGGGAGGACTTTGACATTCAATTAAAGGCCCTGAGAGCATTCTACATCCGGGTATGTGGGACCACTGCCCACACTCAAACTGTGAGTCTGACTTGTCAGGGTAGTACGCATGACAGGCCAATATGAGTGTCCTAGAATAGGTCCCAGAGCCTTCTGCAAGAAGGTACCTGTTTTCTGAGCAGATTGGTGGGAATATAAATTGATAGAGCATTTTGATAAAGGCAAGAAGGCAGTATTTATGAAATTTTATAATGTGCAATATTTTTTATTTGTGGGACGTACTGGGGATTGAACCCAGGGCCTGGCACATGATAGGCAAGTGTCCTATCATGGAGCTACATCCCTAGCTTTTTATTTTATTTTGAGACAAGGTCTCAAGGCTAGCTTTCAATTTGAGATCTTCCTGCCTCAATCTCCTGAACTGCTGGGATTAAAATCATGCAATGCCATTCCTGTCTGTGCAATATTTTGTTGTAATTGTTGCTGTTATATGGTGCTGGGGATTGAACCCAGGGACTAGTACCTATAATTTTTACTCAAACAACCCCATTTTGAAAAACATCCATAGAGAAATACCTGCAGGAGGCGAAATATTTCAATGACTGCAGGATCCAGTCTATAGATAACAAGGTTAAAACTGCAGACAGTGCAGGAATCCCTGGTAACCACTTGAAGCTGGAGCGCAATCAGTGTTGGGGGTGGGGTGGAAGCTAAGAGACTGGGAGGAGCTGCAGGGCCCTGAGAGATGGCTCACCATGGGTGCAGGACAGAAATAGACTCAGAGAAGCCTGGGAGCCTGGGAGCCTGGGAGAGCAGTGGCTTTTGTGAGTGTGAAGCCGTACTGCGAAAGCAACTCTAAATCAGTCCCACGGGGCACCACACACCCTCTAAGGAGAGATTCACATGGTACATCCGAAGAGTCGTTGTGTGTAAGTCCCAAGCTTCCTGATGCTCCAGGAAAGCTGGCTGAGAACAAATCTTGGCTCTGATGGGAGCCCACTCTGCAAGAGCTGGTGACAAAAAAGAAAATGATATTTCCAACCGCCAGTAGAATGGAGCCACAGGGATCCAGAGCAGGTGGGGGGGTGGGGGTTTGCGGCACAGAAAAAGCAGAAACCTGGAGGGCAGTGAAGAGAAAAGCAGAGGAAGTAGAACTCTGGGAAACAACTTTTTCACTTTGTGTTAGCAGCTGCTGTGTGTCAGAGATGGTCCCACAGCCCTGTCCTCTGAGTCACTCTTCCCCTTATGGCCTCTTTCTGAGAAAATTGGTGCCTCCCCGCAGAAGGCTATGGGACCTCATCTAGGACACTCATATTGGCCTGTCCTGCATTGCACCCTGACAACTCTTGGTTTGAGCACGGGCGGTGGTCCCAGGTACCCGGATGTAGCATGCTACCAGGGCTTTTAATTGAATGTCACTCAAAGTCCTCCCTTACTTTACCTCCTGCAAGTGGGCTGCATATTACAGTCTGTTTCTCAATTCCTCCTCCAAATGAGTGTGAGTTTCTCATAATTCATTTCCGAGATGAGAACAGCTCTGCTTTGGGCATCAATATGAAGGATAAAGAGGCAAAGCTCTCCCAGAAGAAAGAGAAAAACAACAAAGAGATGAAAAAGATGAGAGAGATTAGAGAACAGAGATCAAAACCCAAGAACAGAGTGTTTTTCAAGAAAGAAACAAGAACAATTAGATCAGAGCCTATGATCAAAGCAATAATTAAAGGAAACATCCCATGATAGAAAAAAATATCTGAATATTTGAATTAAAAGAGATCTCTACACTGGAGGAAACATCGGTAAATAAAGAGCTCCATACCTGGCAAATTCTATTTACCTTATTAAAAAGAAATTTAACTTTTCCATTATAAAAAGAATAAAGAATATACAAATGTATTTTTGGAAAATATAGACTAGAAGAGAATAAAAATCATTCATTGTAGCCCCATCCAAATAAAAACTTGGTAATTTTGGAACATTTTTTTCAATCTTATTAATGCATGTATCATTTTTTACATAACTGTGATTAATAGAATATACACAAATTTAAATTTTATTTTCTTTCTTTTTTTTTTTACAATGCTGGGGCTAGAACCTCAGAGCTTTGTGCCTATTAGTTAAGCTTTTTACCACTGAGCTAGATCCCCAGCTAAATTTAAATTTTTTATTCTTCTAAAATGCCTTTTTAAATTATAAAAATAATACATGTTAATGGTTGAAAAGTTGAAAGTTGGAGGAAAAATATGAAAAAAAATTTACCTAGAGCCAGGTGCAGTGGCTGTAATCCCAGCAACCTGGGAGGCTGAGGCAAGTGGATATCGAATTTGAGGCTAGCCTGAACAACTTAGAAAGACCCTGTCTCAAGATTAAAAAAAAAAAAAAAAAAAAAAAAGCTAAGATCTGGGGATGATTTAGCTCAATGGTAAAGTGCCACTGAGTTCAATCCTCAGTACAAAAAAAAAAAAGAAGTTACCCAAAATCCACTTACTCAGAATTAACCACAGTTAATATTGGAGTACATTTATTAATCACCTTCTTATTTTATTTTACTTTATCTATTTTCAGTGCTGGTGATTGAACCTAAGTCCTCTCACATGCTAAGCAAGCACCCTACATTTGAGCAATGCCCCCAGCCATTTTTATTTTTAAGACCAGGTCCCACTAAATTGCTGAAGATGGCCTCAAATTTGCAATCCTTCTAACAGCCTGCCAAGTAGCTGGAATTATAGTTGTGCACTACCACACCCAGCTCCTCATAGCCTTTTTATCTACACTTGTCTATGTAATTGTAATTAAACTCTGTGATCTAATTCTTTAACATTGTTAACATGGAACATTTCGGAGAATCCAGATGGTAAATAGGAGTATAAAGATAGAGTAAGAGGCCTACCACTAGGTAATTTAATAGTCCATACCAATCAATTAACCCAAACACTCAATTATTCAGGATGGGTTTCAAAGATGCAAGAGCTCTTGAGGAAAATATAGCAATTCTATTAGTCCCCAAGGTTATAATAGTTGAGCCACAATCAGTACCAATGGAATGGAACAGCACAAACTGTTCTTTAAGTTCTGTGAGTGAAGCTTTCATAACAAACAAGTTTCCCAGTTCTGGGAAAGCCTCGGAAGTAGAAAAAGAGGTCAGAGGTCAGGCTTCATTGCTACAACAGACCCCACATCATCCAATTAGAATTTGAACTTTAAGGTCCTGTCTGAATAAGCTCCTTTGTGCTGTGACAGCTTTATGGGGGAGGAGAAGCAGCATAAGAGCTACGTTCAACAGAAAATGCCCTCATTGTTAAGTGAGAAGAAATGGAAAGATTAATCAAGCACCACCAACAACACGAAGAAGACAGAAGGAAGAATTTAATATAAATAAAGCATAAAATAATAACTAATAAAACGAAAACCCTGTGAACTGGCAAATCTACCCAAGAGCTGGTTTCTGGGCTGTGGGTAAACCAAATGCCCCCTCTGCTCTTGCAGCTGTCTCCACTTCAAGGAGAAAACAGAAGCAAGTGGGAGAGAAGTTCACATGCTCCTATCTCCATCTGCAAGCCTGCTCTCACCTGGGCCTGTGCTACTGTGTTACTTGGGGTCAATTGTCCATGATCCCAGCAAAGAGCAGCCTCAGCATCTGCACTCTGACCCGTCCCTTTTCAGTTACTCAAGGGCATCCCTCTCTCCCCTACATCATCATCATTCTCACCAGTGGACAGACATGCTCCCTAAGACCACATGACTCCCTCCCCAGCCAGGGCTCCATTCCTCTGCTCTCCATTGCAGAAAACCCCAGAGGAGACACTAGAAAGCCATCTCCTGCTCATGTCCTCCAGTCTGCCCATGAGCTCTCTATAGTCAGGGGGTCCCACCACTCCTCCTACAGAGAAGCCCCCCCCACACACACACTATTTAGAACAAAAAATAGAACAAATCTCCATAACGGCAGAGACTTTGTCTGTTTTGTTCACTACTGAATGCTTAGAACCAAGAAAAAAAATGATCGATTATTTGTTGAATTCAAACGAGCTAATGAATATAGAAAATAGAACGTATTTCATTTATCAAAAAAAAAATTTTAGAATATTTTATTTTCAGCTAGTTACAGTAGATGCAAGCCTATGATCCCAGCAAATTGGGAGATTGAGGCAGGAGGATCACAAGTTCACGGTCAGTCTCAGCAATTCAGCGAGGCCCTGTCTCAAAACAAAAATAAAAAACAGCTGGGGATGTAGCTCAGTGGTGATGTGCTGCTGGGTTCAAACCCACCCTCCCTCCCCCCTCACTCTCCCCCAAAATCTATGATCCTTAAAAAAAGTTTTAGGAAATAGATATTGCCATAGTCATCTGCTGTAACAAAACACCAGAGATGGGTGACTCAAACAACAAGCATTTATTTTGTCAAAGTTCTGGAGGCTGGAAGTCCTTAGATAAGGTGCCAACAGGGGCAGGTTCTGGTAAGGGCCCTCTTCCTGGCCTTATAGATGGCCGTCTTCTCACAGTGTCTTCACATGGCCTTTCCTCAATGCACATGCATGGACAGAAGAAAAGGGCTCCCTGCCTTTCTCTTATAAGGGTATCAATCTCTTCAGGAAGGTCCCACCTCATAACTTCATGTAAACCTAATTACTTCTCAAAGTCCCCTTTACAAATACTATCACATAGTGCATTAGGGCTTCAACATATGAAGAATGCTGGGTAGGGGAGACACAAACATTCAGTCCATGACAGATATATCTTTAAAATACTAAATTTATCATTTGAGGAACTAACCCTTCAAGAATTAATTTGCTTTTGGCAATTTGGCTGCTTTATGTGCTTAGGGGTGGGAAATATAAAGGCCAATCTCAGGTGATGCTAATCAGGAAAATATTTTTAAAAAAATTCAGACACAGCCACATATTTAAAATCACAGGTTGAATCTATTTGGGAAAAAAAAATTGCATCTGTACTGAACATGTATAGACTTTTGTTTTCTTTATTCCCTAACCAATGCAATATCACAATTTACATTGTGTTTATGTAGTTTGAGGTACTATAAGTAATCTAGAGATGATTTAAAATATATAGGAAGATGAGTTTAGGTTATATGCAAATATTATGCCATTTTATCTAAGGGACTTGAGTATCTGGGCATTTTGGTATCCAAAGACGTCCTGGAACTAATCCCTGTTGGATACTGAGGGATAACCATGAAATTAAAAATAAGAAAGGGGTATCATTGTGGTAATTTAAAAATATAAGTAAGAGATGGCAAAAAGAATGCATATCTAATTCCCCTCCTTGAAACCTAGGAAAATGCATAAAGGGAATCAAAAGTAGAGAAGGAAACTCTATCCAAGAGATACCGTGGATTAGTCATAGCCGTGCAACAGTGCTCACACAGAATGTGTACTGTGCAGATAAGAGGCCTCAACTGGCCAGTCCTCCCCAGTGTATGAGAGCATTTGAAATGGGTGGGGTGGGGGTGGGGTATCCATCTGAAAGATGGTTGTTCAGTGTTCCTACTACTTTCCATCAAAGACACTCACTGACACAAAGAGTTCACTTTAGATAGTGGCTGGTGGCAGATGGCTTCTCTTCTCTCTTCTTTCTGAGAAATGTGCTCTTGCACACACCATTGATAAGGAACCTGTGGAAACTTCTCTAGTCCCAGTTGTCTATTTTTTTCCCTGTCCTCAGTGTTCCATTTGGACTGACTCTACAGGGGCTCCAGCTACAATCTGATGAAGGTCTTGGGTTTAAAGTAGTGAAGGAAAAAAGATGTGACCCAAAACTCCATACCCTTCTAAGACTCTGTTTGCAAGTAAAAAGAGCAGAATAGCATCTTTAAATACAAAAGAACTTAGAAATTCTATCACCCTCCAAATTTCCCCAAAATTTTACCTTTAAGGGAAAATAGTGATAGATTAGATAACTCACAAAAAGAGAAAAGTCCCTTAAAAGCTCTTCTGGTTTTTTTTTTTTCCCTTGAATCAATATAACTGTTACACTTCCACAAAAATGCTGAAATTATAAGTACCTGCTTATTACCAAAGTAATAAGCAAATGATGTGGTGAAAGAGGCCCCAGGGAATAAGGGAAGTTTGTAGATGGATACTCGCTCATATCACTATTTATTAAGAGACTTAAGTTATTATTTTAAAATATTTAAACCACCATTCGAGTTAAAACCAGAATTACATATTGAGGAGGGTGAGGACGAAGGGTAAAACAAAGAAAATACAGACCACAGAGTAAAATGTGGAAAACTGTTCTCTTAATGGCTGTACTAATTCACATTCCCTTAAAAAGGTCTAAGAATTTCCTTTTTCCACATTCTCCTTAATATTTACCTTTTGTCTTTTGGATAATAGCCATTCTAAATAAGGTGGATCGATAGCTCCTTGAGTCTTGATTTTCATTTCCCTGATGATGAATGAGGTTGAACATTTTTTCATACACCTGTTGGATATATGTCTCCTAAGAAATATGTCTTCAGGTCCGTTGCCCGTTTTTTAAATCAGATTATTTGGGGGTGTTTTGCTATTGACTTGTTCCTTAAGTACTATCCCCTATATACTATCCCCTTGTCAGATGGTTAGTTTGCAAATATTTCTCCCAGTCAAGTCGTCACTTGACTCTGTTGCTTGTTGCCTTTGCTTTGCAGAAGCTCCTTAGTTTGATATAATCCTGAAAGTTGTCAAAACCATACCAACAAAAAAGTGCTGTCTCTGTCAGCTCCAGGAATGATTCCTTCTCTTCTTAGACTAATTAGCCTCTTAAAATCCCCACTATGACTAAAGACAGCACAGAAAAAGACATCTGCAATTCAGGCACTCTTAAGAATATCAAACACATCTCCAAGTTAAATATTAGCAACGATAATTCAGTAGTCATTACAATCATAACACATTAGTAACAAATTGGCTCAATATTTAGAAATTGATTATAATTTAGATGCTAATAAATAAAAGAATAAACAAACAAAAGAGAATTTGACAAAACCCAATAGCCATTTCTGGGTCTAGTTAATCTTTAATACAGTATTAAAGATACACATTTTCCCCATTATAACATCATGGTAAAGAAACTCCATTAGATGTAGGAACAAGCAAGGTGGCTATTTCACTACTTTACTTATCAAGGAGCTAAAAGCTGTCCTCAGTCCCCTTACAGACAGAATAAAATGGCAAACACAATACACAAAGAAGAAGGCCTTGTTATTATAATTTGTGGATGCTAGGATTTTATTCCTGGAATCAGAAAACATCAACTGAAAGCATGTTTAGAAACAATTGGAGAATGCAGTACAGTTACAGTTTATAAAAATGACATAAAAAAACAGAGGTTTTTCTCTTAACCAAACAGAAACTATTTAAAAATACAATGAAAGAAAATATTCCACTCACAACAGAAATAGGAACAAACCTAATTTATACGAACATAATCTGGATAAGGTATGCACTTGATCCATATTAAAGTCATTCTAAAAAATTTGAAAAACATAAAAAGCTTAAATAAATAATAGTGTGAATAATAAAAACAGCCAACACTTCTTTTTGTAATTATGGTCCAGGCACTTGCTAGGCTCTCTCAGGGGTGGTCTCAAATAATCTGTTCATTAATCCCATTAAACAGGTTTATTATTACTCTGCTCATCATAAGAAGACATCACATTGTTTAAAAAAAAAAAAAAAAAAAAAAACATGGTTCTTCTTAATACAGACTGTCTTACATGCAGTCCCAATCAAAATAGCAGGAGAATAATTCTGAGATCTACTATATCAACAGATAGGTTACAATTCATCTCTATGCCTGTTTCCCTAAGTGTTAAATGGAAATAATAAATGTTTCCTTAATAAAAGATTAAATTATTTAACACATATAAAATGTTTCCAGGGGCTGGGACTGTGGCTCAGTGGTAGAGCACTTACCTAGCATGCGTGAGGCATCGGGTTCCATCCTCAGTACCACATAAAATAAAGAAATAAAATAAAGGTATTGTGTCCACTTACAACTAAAAAAAAATTTAAATAATAAAAAATAAAGTGTTTCCAACAGAATCTGGCACAGAGTAAGTACATGAATGTTAACTTTATTGTTTTTTATTACCTATAAGAATAAGCATATGAGAAGAGTTTATTTCCCCAGGAAATTCTGGGAGGAAAGAGAAAACCCATGTAGGTGAGCTAGGCCTGCTAGATATTAAAATAAGTGGTGAAGCTATAATAATAATTGAAAGAAAACAGTATGAAATTGACAGATAAATAGGATAAAAGAAAATACCGAAGTAAATGTGAGTGCACATGAAAATTCAGTGCATTATTTTAAAGGTGGCATTTCAAAGCAATAGAAAAAAATCTGTGTCATATGAGAAAATCTGTACAGACAATCTGCTAAACATTTGGGGGGAGAATAGGGGACTTCTTAACTTTTTTCTTTTAATCAAAACTGATTTTATATGAAGCAAAGATTTAGATTTTTTGAATGCAACTAAAAAGCACTGTTTCTTTGGGTGCATTTTTAAAAAATAAGCTAGGAATAGGAAAAGCTTTCTTAAGCATGAACATGAAACCTTTCAGCCACAAAAGATGTGATAATTAAATGTGACTACCTGCTATTGTTTGAATGTGTTCCACAAAGTTCATGTGTTGGAAATTAATCCCTGGGGTGACGGTGTTGAGACATGGACCTTTAAAAGGTGGTTAGGTCCTGAGGGCTCTGTTCTCATTAGAACAGAGTGGACTAATCCATTATTGCAGAAGTAGGATAGTTATTTCAGGGATGGTTCTTCATAAAAGGATGAGTTCGGCCTCCCTTCCCTCACTTACTGTGTGCAATCCTGCCCTTCTGCTTTCCACCATGGGATAATGTAGCAGGAAGACCCTCACCAGATGTGTTCCCTTTACTTTGGATTTCTCAGCCTCCACAATAGTAAGAAATCTCTGATATTTATAAGTTACCCATCTCAGGTATTCTATTATAGCAGCACAAAATGGACTAAGGCACTACCTAACCATTTAATTTTCTGCACTGTAAGGATGTGTTTCATGTGTGTGTGTGTTTCTTAAATTAGATCAAGAGAAAATATCTGTAGTACATAAAAGAAACCAAAACTAATTTCCTACTGTACCAAAACTTGATAAAAATCAGTAATGGGAAAATCACCTCATTGAAAAATTACAGGAATATATGAAACAGATTAATTACAGTGAAAAAAAATACAAATGTCCACTGCACATGAAAAGAAGTGCAAACTTTCAATAATGTCAGTTTGAATTACTATACATAATTGCCCAAATTTAAAAGATTGATAATAAGTAATGTTGGCAGGGGCATGAAGAATATGTGTTCTCAACACTGTCATCAGGAATACAAATGGGTGTACTTGTTTGTTGAGATATCTGGCAATATCTACTAAGATTTTAAGAGTACTCACTTAGAGGAATTTATCCAACAGAAACCACTTGCACACGTAGGCAAAGATATTCATACAAGAAGAAAAAAATTTTGGTGTTGGCAAGGAAACTAAGGGGAGCTGGATTCAAGCTTTGAGATCCCCAGTATTGGATGTCTGGTACAGATCCCTGACATTCTGCACTTGAGGGCCCCTTAGATCTCCATGGTCAGTTACTCTACAACACAGACTCTTTCGAACCGTGAGTAGAATATTTTCAGGAACTTGTGTAAGCAATGGACACCCACCTCCCCTGAGTGTTTAAGAGCCTTTCATTTGAACACTGAAGACAGTTCCCCAAGTTTCAACATGCATATGAATCATCTGAGGATCCTGCTAAAATGCAAGAGCAGGTTCAGTCTGAAATGGACCTGAGATTCTGAATTTTGCACCAGCAACCAGGAGAAGCTAATGTTGCTCGTCTACAGCAGTAAGGCCATAACACACTCTCTTCTTTTGACCTGCCATGATTTGGATGCAATTTGTCTCCCAAGGGTTCATGTGTTGGGAGCGTGGTCCCTAGGGTGGTAGTGTTGGGAGGTGGCATAGACCTTTAAGAGGTGGGGCCCGGTAGGAGGTAATTAGGTCCTGAGGGATTAAGGTGGTTCTCCTGGGACCCTGAGTGAGTTCTCATCAGAACGAGTTGTTGGAGTAAGACTGACCTCTGAATTGTTCTCTCTGGCTTTTTGTCCAGCTATGGGATCTCTCTTTTACACACCTCCTACCTCCATGATGCCCTCACCAGAGATGAGCAGAAGCTAGGCTGTGCCTTCAACCCTCCAGAACTGTGAGCACTCACAAAAAATCTGTGCCTTGACGGGCTTCTGTAATAAAAGTGGAAATAATTCTAAGAGTTTTAATTCCAAACCAGTAGATTTCAATTGCAGACATGTAAACTCAAGTTCTTAATTGCATCCTTTATGGCAGATGACTTTGCTCCAAGACTACTTAGGGATCAAGAATAAAAAACCCCAAAGTGGGAGATTTCATCACAGGATCTAGAGGAGAAGGAAGGGGACCCAGGAGGCCCCTCAAATGAGGAGGCAAATCTCTTGTGTCTACAGGATTCATTGCAGAAAGAGGACCAAGCAGGGAAGCCACTATTAGAAGTCAGAAGGAGCCAAGTTCAGGGAGCAGTTCCTTTGGGCAGTTTGTCTCAGCTGGAGGTTGTATGGTGTAAAAGGAAAACAGAGGCTCAGAAACTCCCCCCAGGTGTTTTTGTTTTTGTTTGTTTGTTTTGATATTGGGGTTGAACCCAGGGGTGTTTAACCACTGAGCTGCATCTCCAGCCCTTTTTATACTATATTTTGAGACAGGATCTCTCCAAGTTGCTCAGGACCTCACTAAATTTCTGAGGCTGGTTTTAAACTCTCTATCCTCCTTGTGGCAGCCTCCAGAGCCACTGGGATTCTGTGCATGTGCCACCATGCCCAGGGGCCAACGTGTCTTGATCAGCGATTGAGTCATGACTGTGGAAGGTGGAGAAAGTAGCTATTCTCAAAACCCCTCTTGCCCAGTTCTTTTATGAGGACTCACATGTCAGGGGAAAATATGTGGCTCTCAGGACCTCTACCTGTGCCCATCTGTGCCTCTGTCTCTAGTATTCACAGATGCACAGCTGCATACAGCCCTGTGGTATCAAGAGAGGAAAGAGCATCTCTATATAAAAAAAAAAAAAAAAAAGGAAAACTGCTACCACACCAAGAAAGAAAGCTGTCCTCTCCTTTCATGGAGCCCTTGCCTCAAGAGGTCCCAGCCCCTGCTGCTTGTTGAAATTAACACCTCATTACATCTAAAGGCGCTGTCATTAGCTCCCCATCTATCATCTCCATGAAGGAAGTTGCAGAACCTGTGTTTCAAGTTCAAGTGTAATTCCACGGACATACTTGGCATCTCTTCAACATGGATTGTATAAGTTTATCTCTTATCACAAAGGATGTTAAAGAAATTCTGGCTTAGGGATCTGTATGTAGTGCCAGGGTGCCAGATACATGCCACATCCTATACACTTTGGAAATCTAGATGCATCATGTGATCCCATTCTGACTATACACATACAGTCTTACCCAGAGGACAATTGCTCCCTCGGTGACACACAAACAGACCCCAGACCACACATTATCCCTGCTACTCCTTAAAGCACCAAGCAGATTCCACCTGTGGCGCCAGCACTATTGTTCCCTGTGTTGGAAATAGAACTTTTCCAGATATTCATAGGGCTTGCTTCTCCTTTCCTTCTAATATGAAACAGAAAGAGAGAAGGGCTGGAGATGTCAATTTGGATGTCATCAGCAAGTAGGTATTGTTTGGAACCAAGAGGCTAGACGAGGTAGTGTAGACAGAAGCAAAAAGGAGACCGTGGCTGAGGTCCTGGGGCATGTGTCCAGGAACAGCAGTGAGGGCGAGCAGGCAGCAACAGAAGGAGAGAGAGAGATGCCCGTGAGGAACAAGGGAACCAGACATGTGGCCATGGAGAAGCCAGGAGAAAACAGTGGCTGAAGGAGGACAGGGTGATCTGCACTTCAAATAAAAATGGCAGCTTGAACACATGTTCAAACACAAATGTGCAAACAGGGAAATGGAAGAGGAGACTGCAGCAAGGACATTTTGAAAAGTATAAAGTAGCCACCTAGTCCCAGCGACTCAGGAGACTGAAGCAGGAGGATCACAAGTTCAAGGTCAGCCTCAGCAATTTAGTAAGGCTGTAAGCTACTTAGCAAGATCTTGTCTCAAAATAAAAAATAAAAAGACTGGGAAGTATAGCTCTGTAGTAAAGCAATGGCTTCAATCCTCAGTACAGAAAGAGAAAGAGAGTAAAAGAATTGAAAACAGGTGGAGATGAGACGTAAATAATGGCACCGATCCCTGGAAGTGAAATCCTAAGTTGGCAGAGGAAAAAGCCTAAAACCTTCCCTATTTATACTTTCAAATTCCTCAAATCCTGAATAATTGGTGAGACCTGGTCCTTCTGAACGTGGAGATGAAAAGGGCTAACATAAAGAGAATTCATGAAAATACTGTTAAAATGTGGTCAGATCCCCAGATCTCGCCGACTATGGTCAGACAAGCCACAGGCTCTTGCCCACCCCAGCAGAAGCCTACAGAGACCTATTTCCTCAAGTGGGTGAACAGAGGCCTGGTTAGGAGACACAAAATTTGGTGGAAAGCAGGTTTGCCACACAAAATAGAGGAATTCATGAATGTGGGTGCTCTGGATGCTGGGACAGCCCTTCCCCCAGACTCAGGCCTTATTTGGTTTCCAGAATGCCCACCACCAAACCAACAGGAAACAGAGAGAAGTTTCCAGGGGAAGGGCTCAGACAGCTGAAGCCTGTGCATTCAAAGCATCCAATCAGCTGTTCGGTGCTCATTCTCCAGCTTGGGCAGGCAACAGGACAGCTGGGAAAAACCTCTACCACAAAAGGCACATCCCAGACAACCAGAGGAAATCAAAATGAGACAGAGAAGAAAACTTCTAAAAAATTATCACAGACTCCCTAAGGGAGATAAGACAGGAAATATTGTCCATGGAATAATAACAGGATGTTATAAAAATGAATATCCAGGGCATGAAAAGAAAACTTAGAATATTAAGATCATTGTGATAAAACCAAAACACAAAATAGAATGGAAGAAAGTTGAGGAATCCTTCTGCAAGTAGAGGAAAAACAAGAAAGAAACGGAAAATATGGGGGAAAGATAAGAAAAAGACCAATCTAGGAGGTCTTCTGTATCTGAATAATACCTAGAACAGGGCTGGGGTGGAGCTTACCTAGCATGTGCAAGGTCCTGGGTTTGATCCCCAGCCTCACAGTAAATTAAAATAAAGAGAGAACAGGGAAACTGAAAAGGAAGAAATCATCCACAAAACCATGTAAGCAGATTTTCCTGAACTAAAGAATATGTTTTTATATTGCAAGAACCAAAAAAAAAAAAAAAAAAAAATGGAGCCATTCCCCCATAGTGTTACCACCATGACATTTCAGAACACTGGAGCGAGGTGCAATGGTGATTGCACCTCGGTAATCCCAGCCACCTGAGGTTGGAGGATTGCAGGTTCAAGGCCAGCCTGGGCAACTTAATGAGACCCTTTCTCAATATTAAAAAAAAAAAAAATTAAAAGGGTTGGAGGTGTAGCTGAGTGGTAGAGCATCCCTGAGTTCAAGCCCCACTACAGGAAAAAAAAAAAAACCAGACCACCAGAGATAAAGAAAATATCTTTCAAAGCTTCCAGAGGAAAACAGGTCACATACAGAAGACCAGATAGTTTTGGACTAAACAGCAACTCTGGAAGCCAGAGACAATGGATAATGCCCACCAAACACTCGGGATAGGGGCAAGGAGGGGAGACACGTATCTAACCCAGAATTCTAGACCCAATGAAATTAAAAATTAAATTTGAGAGTAGAATAAAAATATTTTCCAAAATGCAATAATAAAATGTTCATCTCCAAGCTCCCTATTGCAGAAAGCCACAAGTGGATGTTTCTAGGGAAATAGAATTAAAAGCAAAATCTTCTCCCAACCCACAAGTCATCTTCAAAAAGATAGTAGGAAAAGAAGAGTTTTATTATTGAATGAGCATTAAGCCAGAATGCAATGCACCTCAAAGGAAATATGCTAAAAGGCCTCAAAGACAGAAAGAAACTGTCCTTTTACATAATCAAGGAGACAATATGTTAAGTACCTGTTTTCAATGATGAGTCCTCACCTAGGAGAACCTGACAGCACCCTTTGTCACACATTGTTTATCCTAAATTCACCTGGCATTTGGGGTGGCCATCTGGTGGATAATTAGGTTTATCCAGAAGAAAACTACACTTGGCCTATATTCATGACAGGAGGTTATTTTGTAATTTGGAAGAAGACACCGCCTAAGTTAGGCTCCTTCCCTTCTGTAGAAACTGGGAGACAGGAGCGTTATTTCACTTTATTACTCTTGGTGGTTCCATTTCAAAGACAAGGCTCCCAGCTGCTTGAGAAAGACATTTCTGGGTTGCAAAGCTGCCCAGAGTTTTCTTTAGCTTCTTAAAAGACTTACCTACATTCCAAAAAAAACTTGCAAGTGGGGCTGGAAATGTGGCTCCGTGGTAGAGCACTTGCCTAGCATGTGTAGGGCACTGGGTTCAATTCTCAGCACCATATAAGTAAATTAAAAAATAAAATCCATTGACAACTAAAAAAAAAAAAAAAAAAAAAAAAAAAAAGCCTTACAAGTGTTCTAAAGTAAAATCTTGAAAAGGGAAGGAAGGAAAAATTAATTAGCCCCTTATTATTTTTTTAATTAATTAATTTATTTATTTAATCTAATTAGGCATATAGGACAGCAGAATGCATTTTGATTCATTGTACACAATTGCAGCACAACTTTTCATTTCTCTGGTTGTACACAATGTAGCATCGCACCATATGTGCAGTCATACACCTACCTAGGGTAATGATGTCCATTACATTCCACCATCTTTTCTGTCCCCATACCCCTCTCCTCCTTTACCTCCCCTATGCCCAATCAAAGTTCCTCCATTTTTCCCAGGCCCTGCCCCCATTATGGATCAGCATTCACTTATCAGAGAGAATATTCGGCCTTTGGTTTTTTAGTATTAGCTTACTTCATTTAGCATGACATTCTCTAGCTCTATCCATTTACCTGCAAATGTCATAATTTTATTCTCTTTTAATGCTGAGTAATATTCCATTGTGAATATATACCACAGTTTCTTTATCCATCTGATTATTAAAGTGCATCTAGTTTGCTTCCACAGTTTAGCTATTGTGAAAAGAACTGCTATAAACATTGATGTGGCTGCATTACTATAATATGCTGATTTTAAGTCCTTTGAGTACAGACCAAGGAGTGGGATAGCTGGGTCAAATAGTGGCTCCATTCCAAGTTTTCTAAGATTGGTTGCACCAATTTGCAGTCCCACCAGCAATGTATGAGTGTGCCTTTTCCCCCACATCCTCACCAACATTTATTGTTGCCTGTATTCTTGATAACTGCCTTTCTGACTGAAATGAGATGATATCTTAGAGTAGTTGTGATTTGCATTTCTCTAATTACTAGAGATGTTGAACATTTTTTCATATATTTGTTGATTGATTGTATATCTTCTTTTGAGAAGTGTCCATTCAGCTCCTTAGCTCATTTTTTATTTATTGAGTTGTTTGGTTTTTTGAGTTCTTTATATTAGTGCTCTATCTGATGTGCATGTGCAAAAATTTGCTTCCAAAATATAGGTTCTCTCTTCACCTCATTGATTGTTTCTTTTGCTGAGAAGAAGCTTTTAGTTTAAATCCATCCCATTTATTGATTCTTGATTTTTATTTCTTTAACTTTAGGAGTCTTGTTAAGGAAGTCAGGACTTAATCTGACATGATGAAGATTTGGGCCTACTTTTTCCTCTATTAGGGGCAGGGTCTCTGGTCTAATTCCTAGGTCCTTGATCCATTTTGAGTTGAGTTTTTATGCATGGTGAGAGATAGGGGTTTAGTTTCATTTTGCTGCATGTGGATTTCCGATTTTCCCAGACTATTTGTTAAAGAGGCTATCTTTTCTCCAATGTATGTTTTGGGCACCTTTGTTGAGGATGAGATAACTGTATTTATGATGGTTTGTCTCTGTATCTTCTGTTCTATACCATTGGTCTACCAGTCTATTTTGGTGCCCATACCATGCCATTTTTGTTACTACAGTTTTGTTGTATAGTTTAAGATCTGGTATTGTGATGCCTCCTGCTTCACTCTTCTTGCTGAGGATATAGCACTCTTTTCTGTTCAAAATACTAGAGAAACTAGGCATAGTGGGAACATAGCTTAACATTATAAAAGCTATCTATGCTAAACCCAAGGCCAACATCATTCTAAATGGATAAAAAAAATGGAAGTATTCCCTCTAAAAACTGGAACAAGACAGGGATGCCCTCTATCACCACTTCTATTCTACATAGTCCTTAAAACTCTAGCTATACCAATTAGAAAAAAAATAAAATAAAATAAAGGAATACGAATAGGAAAAGAAGAATTCAAACTATCATAATTTGCTGATGACATGATTCTATACTTAGAGGATCCAAAAAACTCCACCAGAAAACATCTAGAATTAGTAAATGAATTCAGAAAAATAGCAGGATATAAAATCAATACCCATAAATTCAATGCATTTCTATACATCAGTGATGAATCCTTGAAAGAGAAATTAGGAGAACTACCCCATTCACGATAGCCTTAAAAAAAATGAAATACTAGGGAATCAATTTATCAAAAGAGGTGAAAGACCTCTACAGTGAAAACTACAGAACAAGAAAGAAAGAAATTGAAGAAGACCTTAGAAGATGGAAAGATCTCCCATACTCTTGAATAGGCAGAATTAATATTGTCAAAATGACCATCCTACCCAAAGCACTATACAGATTCAATGCAATTCCAATTAAAATCCCATGTCATTCATTATAGAAATAGAAAAGGCAATCGTGAATTCATTTAGAAGCCCCTTATTTTTGTTTTGTCCTTACATTGTGCCCCACGTGAATTCATTTAGAAGACCCTTATTTTTGTTTTGTCCTTACATTGTGCCCCACTGAAGTGAGAGTGTAAACCAAAAAAAAAGAGGAAGACTGAGTGGTGACAAGAGGCCCTGCTGCGCCAGGCAAAGGTCACCCTGGGGTGGTGGGCAAGCACAAACCCGGAAAATGGCAGTGCAGACTGGAACCGTCAGAATGCTGGATGGCCTTCTTCAGGGAGATGAGATTACAATTCCTGATGCACCTGAATTCATGGAAATATAAGAATAAATAGGCCATGTACAGTGGTCAATGCCTCTGCAGTCCCAGCTACTCAGGATGCTCTGGAGGGAGGATCACTTGAGCCCAGGGAATTTAAGACCAAACCCTTCTCCAAACCAAAGCAAACCAACCAAACAAACAAAAACAGCAAACAAAGACATAGCAAATTCTAGGCCCAGTGGCACATACCTGTATCCCAGCAATTCAGGAGGCTGATGCAGGAGGATTGCAAGTTTGAGGCCAGCCTGAGCAATTTAGTGAGACCCTGTCTCAAAATAAAATTAAAATCACTGAGAATGCAGTTCAGTGGCAGAGCACTTGCTTAGCATGTTCAAGGCCGAGGGGTCGATTCCCAGTATTAGAAAACAAAAACCAACTATTTACTCTTGGGGAAAAAAAAACCTTAAAAGTTGAAGGGGATAGGAAAAATGATCATAATCTATTATGTAGTTCAATTGCAGGTAGCATTTTCAGACGATGTCAACTTCAACACTAAATATTAATTCACATAAAATGACAACATATCTTTATTAGAATGATGGAAGTAGGGTAGGAAGGGGAAGGGTATGTGGGTACGGGCGGGGACGGCCACATCAGAAAGGGCAAAAAGAGAGATAAATTCTCACCTTCTGCAAGGCAATGTCAAAAAGTCACATTTATAACAGAAAAATCAAGATCTAGCAATGGAAGTATGTCCAAGACAAGTATTCCAGTACAGGAATAAATATTAAAATAATTAGCGAAAAGAGACAAAAGTCTTTGCTTTCAAGTGGGCAGGGGAGTCCCGCTAATTTCTTCCCAGACCCCAGGGAGCTCTTTGACCATATGAACTATGTATTACTGGGGTTCGGAAAACAATACCCCTCAAAAGCAAAGTCTTTCTCTAACTTTCCTGCCTTCCATCTCTCATCCCTCACTCTCCCCTGAGGCAAGTCATAGAAATTAGAATTCCTTTTCCCTTGCAGGTCACAGAAATCAGAATTCTTTCCCCCCACAAAACAACCCATAAAACTTTCAGCTTTCAGCCTTCCACACCCACTGTGTAAGCATTGGCCATAAAAATTGACCTACCTTGATTGATAGTAGTTCATATGACCCTCGTTCTGAATGGTCCTGCCCCATTCCTGGAGGAAGATTGCTGCAGAGAGGGGCCAAGAAGAATCTGGACGGACAGTCCTCCTGGGGTTTCACCACTCGGTCCATTCCCATGAGATCAGACCCCTTTTGTCCGGTGACATTTCTACCTGGTTTTCCTTGCTTCATTAAATCCAAGCATAAAGATGGATGGTTCATCCTGGGTCTTTGGATCTTTAATTTGAATTCGCCGTGTCACTTAAAGCCATGATCAAATAAGTTTGTAAGAGCCTTTCTCTTGATCATCTGTCTATGGAGAGCTTATCTCAGCAGACTCAAATACCCAACCTGCAGAGGGAAAGTTAAAACTTCTCTAGAGGATATATAATTTTGTTAAAAATTAGGAAGTTTAATGATAAAGACTTTTCAAAATCTATCATTAGAGATTAACTACATTCCTGAGATAGAGGAATAAGACAGGATGCCTATCTTTATGGAGTTCAGAATGTAACAGAAAAAAATTATAATGCAGTATGATACAAGTGATGGACTAGTATGAAAAAGTTTGCTCATCACTTGAAGGTAAAGACTAGACTTTTAAAATGTTCTTATTAGTGCCTTATAGTCATTCATTGTAGTCAACAATAGTGGGGTTCATTTTGACATAATCATACATGCATGGAATATAGTCTGCTCCGTTTTAGTCCCCATTGCTTCCTTCCTCTTTCCTTACTGCCCTCCTCCCTCTCTTCCCTTCTCCTACTCTATTGGTCTTTCTTTTATTTGTTTATTATTTTTTAATTGGTGTCTTATAGGTATACAAAAAAGGTGAAATTCATCATAGTATATTCATATATGTACACAGCATTATTTGGTCCATTTCATTCCACAGTTCCTTCTTTTTATGTCCTCCCTCATCCTCTATCTCCTTCCTCTATTCCTCTGAGCTCCCTTCTATTTTCCTGGGATCACCCCCACTGCCTTTTTTCCCCCATATTTGGCTCTAGCCTCCACCTATGAAAGAAAACCTTTGACCCTTGACTTTCTGCATCTGGCTTATTTCACTTAGCATGATGCTCTCCAGATGGATTTATTTACCAGCAAATTCCATAATTTCATTATTCTTTATGGATGAGTAAAACTTCACTTTTTCATTCATTCATCTGTTGATAGGCACCAGAAATGGTTCCATAACTTGGCTATTGTGAATCGCATTGCTGTAAACCATGGTGTACCTATAACATTATAGTATGCTGGTTTTAGCTCTTTTGCATAAATATGTCATATGGTAGTTCCATTCTTAATCT
Source organism: Callospermophilus lateralis (assembly GCF_048772815.1). NCBI lineage: Eukaryota > Metazoa > Chordata > Mammalia > Rodentia > Sciuridae > Callospermophilus > Callospermophilus lateralis. The sequence goes on along the minus strand of NC_135307.1, from coordinate 169,296,987 downwards.
TTTGAGGAATCTCCAAACTAATTTCCAAAGTGGTTGTACTAATTTGCAGTCCTACCAACAATTTTTGAATGTAGCTTCTCCCCCACATCCTTGCCAGCAATTATGGTTATTTGTATTCTTTCTCTATTCTAACTGGAATGAGAAGAAATCTCAATGTAGTTTTGATTTACATTTTCCTGATTGTTAGGTATGCTGAAAGTTTTTTCATATACTTTTTGGTTACTTGTATTTCTTATTTTGAGACATTTACATTTTGTTTAAAGACTAAATTTAGTCATATCTTCAGTATCCTCCATGGCACTTGTCAGGAAGAGGCATGTGAATGACAGGTGAATGACAGAAGGAATGCATACAAGTATATTGCTCTGAAAACAGAAAATAGAACATTTTACTGCTATATTGGAATATAATAAATATACTAAATATATTGGCATATAATAAATATTTGATCTCTACCTCTGGTTCCTGGTAAAAAGTTCCTGAAGCCCTTTCCAATTCTGATCTCTAAGGGTGCTGGGTGCATCTTTTATTCTAATGGTTGGCTTTTGACATAGAGCTAATGGTTGGTTCATGACACAGAGCTCCTAATCCCTTGGAAGATTCCAGATGATAGGACCATCTTTGGTTCTAATGAGGTGACTTTGCAAGTTCCTGAATAGGTGCTGGTCTCTAGAAAGATGAAGCCAAAATTAGAAGCTTGAAACTTTCATCCCCACCCCACTCATATCCTCCAGGAAGAGAGAGGGACTGAAATTAGAGAGAGGAGATTGAGTTAGTAATTTATCATGCCTAACTGATGAAGCCTCTATAAAAATCCCTGAGATGCAGGCTCTGAACATGTAAAAGTGCCTGTAGAGGGACCTTCCTGGAGTGGGCATGGAAGACCATATTTCTTCCCAAATACCTTGCCCTATTACTCTCTTCCACCTGGCTATTCATCTGCATCTTCTTCTTCTTTTTTTTTTTTTAAGAGAGAGGGAGAGAGAGAGAGAGAGAGAAGTTTAATATTTATTTTTTAGTTATTGGCGGACACAATATCTTTGTTTGTATGTGGTGCTGAGGATCGAACCCGGGCCGCACGCATGCCAGGCGGGCGTGCTACCGCTTGAGCCACATCCCCAGCCCCATCTGCATCTTCTATAGAGAATATTTTACATATATATGTAATATCCTATTAATATAATAAACTAGTAAATGTAGTTGTTTTCCTAAGTTCTGTGAGCCATCCTAACAAGTTAGTTGAACTCAAGAAGAAAGTCATGGAGATCTTGATTTATGGGAGGTTGGTTAGAAGAATAGGTGACAATTTACTGTTTGTGATCAGCATCTAAAGTGGAAGCAGTCTTGTGGGACTGAGCCTTAACCTGTAGTATCTGACACTAACTCCACATAGAGAGTGCAGAATTGAGTTAAATTGTCAGCCATCTCATTGGTGTCCATTAGAGAACCATTTATTGGTAAGAAGAAATCCCCATACCAGAAGTGAAATATTCTGTTGTGAGTAAAAGGATAAGAAGATGTGTGTTTTTAAAAATCTCCTAGTTCTGTATTTTTATAGTAGAAGAAAACAAATCCAGGAAGATTGCACAGCAGATCTAATATTTGAATGATGAGCTAAAAATATGCAAAGAGTTTCCTCCACATGGACAAAGATTGGGAGAATATTCAAAGCAGAGAGAACAATTTATACAAAAAAAGATGGAGGGATAATAATGTGGTATCAGGTAACACATCGACCCAAAGCTGAGTACCATTCAACATTAAATATTTGTTTCTCACTCCTGCATCTGCAGGTTGGTTAGGATGGGGCTAACATGAACTCAGTTTAACAGGCTTGGTTCTGAACTACAGGTTGTATCTAGATGTATTCCATCATATTTGGACCAAGAGTTTCCTTCAGAAGCTCTTTTCATGATAGAGATGAAAGAACAAGAAGTCAAGCATATTTCAACCCTGTAGACACATTGCATCCACAAACATCCCACTGACCAGATTAATTAATGTCTATGGACAAGCCCAACATCAATGGGGTGGGGAAGTAACTTGTTCTCTCACTGAAGTGTTGTTAAACATTATTCCTAAACAATAATCCAAGCTCTAACAAGTATTATGGGGATGATGAATTTCTATTGCATTTTCCTTGTTTTTTTTTTGTTGTTGTTGTTGTTGTTTGTTTGTTTTTTTCATTAATAGGATGGTCAATCAGATATGGCCACCAGAGGAAACAGGAGTGGCTCAGGAAAAAAAAAAAAAAAGTTTACTGTACTCATACATCCTAGAGACGGAGGCACAACATGCCACAAAGAGCCAAATGGAAAGACATAGGGAAGGTCAGGAGTGAGGGGATGGCATGAGGCCAGAGCCTGTGTTGGGGTGTCCGTGGGAAAGGTAAGGCAGAACATGGTGAGCAGTTTAGTGCTAGCTAACTTGAATTATTTTCTTGGGCTCTAAACTATATAGATGGTTTCTAGTTGCCTAGTCCCTGGCCCTGGAATGATTAAGGCAGAAAAATTTGCCTCTGGGGATGCATAGGAGGGCCAAAGAGAGGAAGTATGGTTTAGTGATTGAGTAGTTAGGATACCAAAGTCATGCTTCTGGCTAGTCGTTTGCTATCTGTAAGAGAAGACTAGCTCAGGGAAGAGCAATCTCTTCGTAGCCAGGTGTTTATTAAGATATCAAACATAATATATAAAAAGTTTAAAATATATACTCTACAATCCTTTAAAACAAGAGTAAAAGCTACTCAACTAGCACCAGACACAAGTGGCTATTGGGCCTACTATGATTTGAATAAATATTCCCCAACAGCTGATGTATTAAAAACTTGGTTCCCAATCCATAGTGCTATTGAAAGGTGATAAAACCTTAAAGAACCAGTTCCTACCAAAACCAGACAAGGACACATCAAGGAAATCAAACTACAGACCTGTATCCCTGATGAACTTAAAAGCAAAAATACTGAATAAAATATTAGCAAATCATGATCAATGACATTAAGAAGATTGTACACTATGACCAAGTTGGTTTTATTCCAGAGATGCAAGCATAGTTTAATACATGCAGATCAATATATGTAATTCATAATATTAATAGGAATAAGGACAAAAAATCACTTAGTAATTTAATACGCATTCATGATGAAAAAAAACTGAAGAAACTAGAGATAGAAGGAACCTATCTCAATATCACAAAGGTCATATATGAGAAACCCAAAGCCAACCTCACTGTAAGTAAGGAAAAGCTGAAAGCATTTCCTTTAAAATCAGAAACAAGACAAGGATATCCACTCTCACCACTCCTACGTGATACAGTGTTAGAAATTTTAGCCAGGCAAGAGAAGAAAATGAAAGAGATAAAAATGGAAAGCAAGAAGTCAAATTTTTTCATTGTTTGTAGGTGATATGATCCTATACCTAGAAGATCCAAAAAAAAAAAAAATTCACCGAAAGAATGCTAGAACTAATAGACAAATTTGGCAAAGGTTACAAAATCAGCATAAAATTCAATAGATTTTCTATATACCAACAACAAATTTGCTGAGAAAGAAATCAGGAAAACAATTCCTTTCACAATGGCCTCAAATAAAATACCTAGAAATAAATCTAACCAAGGAGGTGAAAAACCTCTACAATGAAAACTATAGAACATTGAAGAAAGAAATTGAAAAAGACTTCAGAAGATGGAAAGACCTCCCATGTTCATGGATAAGCAGAATAGTTAGAATGGCCATACTACTAGCAAAAGCAATTTATAGATTTAATGCAACCCCCCTCAAAATATCAATGACATTCTTCACAGAACTAGGGGAACAAAAAAACACTTCTAAAATTCATTTGGAAGAATAAAAGTCCTGGAATAGCCAAAGCAATTCTAAGCTTAAAAATCAATGCTGGAGGCATCACAATACCTAACTTCAAATTATACTACAGAGCTATAGTAACAAAAACCACATGGCACTGGCACAAAATTTTTTCCCCTTTAAAAAAAAAAAAATGGTACAGACTAGAAGACACAGAAGCAAACCCACATATCTACAGTCATCTGATCCTTGACAAAGGTGCCAAAGAGATAGCCTTTTTAACAAATGGTGCTGGGTAATGGGTTATCCACATATAGAAGAATGAAACCAGACCCTTGTCTCTCACCTTGCACAAAAATCAACTCAAAATGAATCAAAGACCCAGAAATTATACCAAAAACTATGCAACTCCTAGAAGAAAATATAAGGTCAACACTCCAGCTTTTAGGCCCAGGCAATAACTTTCTCAGTAGGAGCCCTAGAGCTCAGGAAATGATGCCAAGAGTAATAAATGGGATGCCATCAAATTAAAAAGCAAATTTCTGCACAGCAAAGAAAACAATTAAGAATGTGAAGAGAGAACCTACAGAATGGGAGAAAATGTTTCCTAGCTACTCTTCTGACAGAGGATTGATATCTAAAATGTTAAATATTAAATAACTCAAAAAACATTACCCCCAAAAAATCAAATAACTCAATTAATAAATGGACAAAGGAATTAAACAGACAATTTTCAAAAGAAGAAATACAAGTGGCCAACAATATATGAAAAAAAATGTTCAACATCATTAGCAATTAGGGGAATGCAAATGAGATTTAATGTCAGACCAGTCAGAACCATCTCATCTCAGACCATCAAGAACACAAATAATTATAAATGCTGGAGAGGAAGTGGAGAAAAAGGAACACTTTTGCACTGTTAGTGGGATTGTAAATTAGTAGAACCACTGTGGAAATCAGTATGGAGTTTCCTTCAAAGGCTAGACATGGAATCACCATATGAGCCAGCTATGCCACTCCTCCATATTTATACTAAAGAATTTAAGGTCCTCATACTACAGTGATACATGCACACCCATATTTATAGCAGCACAATTCACAATAGCCAAACTATGGCACTAGCCTAAGTGTCCATCAACCGATGAATGTATAAAGTAAATGTGGTACATATACACAACGGATATTCATTTTATTTACCCAAAAAGAAAAATGAAATTATGCCATTTGTAAGAAAATGAATTGAACTGGAAACCATCATGTTTAGCAAAATAAGTCAAACTCACAAAATGAAGGGTTGTATGTTTTCTCTCATATGTGGAAACTAGAGAGAAAAAAGGAAAAGAAAAATGAAGGTGGATCTCATGAAAATCAAAGGGAGATCAGTAGAGGAAAGAGATTGAGGTATAGGAGGTAGGGAGGGATGGGGGAAATTCTGAGAGTGATCATAGTGGCCAAATTACATTTTTATGTTGTATATTGTGTGCATGTACAAAATATGTGATGACAAATCCCATCAGTATGGACAATTATAATGCACCAAGAAAAAATATGAAAAAAAGATGAGGAAAGAAAGAAGGAGAAACAAAATAAAAAGAAAGAAAGAATATTCATTAACGCATACTCTATAAAAAGCTGGGGCCTAGTGGGAGGAAATGAAGTTATTGGGGGCCTGACCTCAAGTCTCTTCAACCTCTCTTTATTTCCTGGCTGTCATGAAGTAAGAAACTTCCTGTGTCATGTGCTCCTGTCGTGTGTTGCCCTGACGCAGGCCCCAAAACAATGGGCCAACTAACCATAGACTGAAATCTCTGAAACTAAGCCAATATAAACCTTTCATCTTTATAAGTTGATTATATCAGCATTTTGTTCCAATAACAGAAAGCTAACTAATATAAAGTACTCAAAATGGGGCAGGGATTTACTTAATAACTGAATTTTAGTTGCATTTAATTTTAAGTTAAATTTAAACAGCACAAATGGCTTACAGCTATTACATAGAACAGGAAGCTGTAAACAGTAAAGTTCAAACCGATATTTTGATCTGAGAGTTGCCTTTATGAGATCAATTTCAAAATACTTAGTTTTTCTGCATGTCTATATCTGTTCTATCATGAATTTTAGGATTTATTTTGGTGATGTTCTTATTCTTTTGAAGCTTAGAAATAGCCATGAGGATTATGTGGGCAGATTAACCCAATTCCTAAACAAAGGACTAACCCCAACCTCTTTGCTGATGTGTATCCCTGGGATAAGAAAAGCTAGGAGAGGCTGTGAACAAATTAAAATAAGTCAAACAACATCATTAGAAAAATAACTCAGAGTGAATCCCTCTTCTGATGGTCAACATCAGATGGCTACAAGTAATGATGTTGTTTTTCCTACCTGAAAAATGTTTTGTTTTGTTTTTCTGTTTTGGTGCTAAGGTACTAGGGATTAAATTCAGAGGCACTTTACCACTGGGCAACATCCCTGGCTCTTTATGGTTTTTTATTTTGAGACAGGACCTTGCTAAGTCACGGAAGCTGTCCTTGAATTTGTTATCCTCCTGCCTCAGACTCTCAAGTTGTAGTGATTATGGTGTGCACCATCACACTTGACTCTATATAAATAATCGTGTATTATTATTTTTATGTATAATTCATATTCACAAATTCCACAAATAATAATCAAATAATGTGTGTGTGTATGTGTGTGTGTGTGTGTGTGTGTGTGTGTGTGTTTTGAACCCAGAATTTCCAGCATGTTGGAGCTACAACCTAGCCCTCACATACTTCTTTATGGGGAAGGAATGTAACAATTCCAACCAATTAACACAAAAGCAATGTGTGCGTAAGAATGCTTCTGTACAATTTTTCAAGCACCAAAATCTAAGAAAAAAGCCAGGCACAATGGCACCCACCTATAATCCTAGTTACTCAGGAAGCTGAGGCAGGAGGATCCAAGTTCAAGGCCAGCCAACAATTGAATGAGACTCTGTCTTAAAATAAAAATAAAATAAAAAGAGCTAAGGATGTAACTCAGTGATAGAGTGATAAAGTATATTTGGGTTCAATCTCCAATAGCAAAATTTTTTTAAAAAACTATGAAAAGTATCAATAAAATAGAAGATTCCCTGTCCCCCCCAATTAATGTTCATTATTTGGATGGGAAAGAAGAAAGGAGAAGGAATTGAGAAAATTGTCCAACAGAATTGCTAAAACTGACATACAGTTTCCTATAAAGAATACATTGAAAGAGAAACATTGCCTTAGCAAAATATTTTACATAAATGAGAGGAATTTAAAAAATAAGAAGATAATTTCTCATAGAATTCTGTCCAGAAAAAAAACAACAACTTTTTAATCATAATTCCACATATTTCTGTGGCTCATTTATGACAAAAAAAATTTAGATATAATAGCACTCACCAAGATTCTGGAAGACATAGGGCATAAAATCAATAAAAGTAGATGGGTTTTGTCTAAGTAAGAAAAGAGATCAACAACTGAATCACTAGAGATTTAAAAGACTTTTAGGAAGTGCTTCCTTTTCACACTGTCTCTTGAGGTTCTTTGTGAAAGCCAGGATTTCATAATTTTCTACCAATCAAAAAGCTTTAATCATTTATTAAAACAATACCATTTTCACTTACCAAATTGGCAATTATTAGAAAAAAGTGACGATAATAAAAAATGAAAGAAAAGAAATAAGTGATAATACCTTTCTGGGAGATTCAGAGAAACTTTTTATGGGAGCATAAATCGACATGACCACTTTGACTACATGCTTCAAAAGCTTGAGAGTCTGCCTTCTACTCCTGGCAAAATGTTTAGCTGCAGGATCTTCTTCCCAGATGCATAATGGAATACTATGCATCCATTAAAACAGTGTTGCAGAATATAGTGTTATACGGAAAGAGACTAGTTTAAAAATTATGATTGTATCAGGGTAAGTAAGAATTATATTTACACATAAAAGTACTATGAAAGGGGTTGAATTATGAATACTTTTATTTTCTTTGTATTTTCTAATGGACCTATTGAACATGTGTTACTTTAGCAAGAAACAACAACTTAAATGATCATTAAAAAGGAGGCCACCTGGGTGTGGTGGTGCACTCCTGTAATCCTAGCTACTCAGGAGGCAAAGGCAGAAGAATCTCAAATTTGAGGCCAGCCTCTGCCATTTGGGGATGTAACTCCGAGGGAGGCTGGCCTGGGTTCCATCCACAGTACAGGGGTCAGGGAGGGAGCAAAAGGGAACAAAAGTTTCCATGCTGATGCATAAAGCCTCGCTGTCCCCTGTGAGGTGATTGTCATCTATCACTTGAGCCCAGCTGAGTGGGTTTCTCTTCCTTGCCATCAGTGTTCTCTAATATTCTAACCCAGAGTTTGAATCATCTGGAGGTCGAAGAATAAACCCATATGTTGATTTGTGGAATCTCAGCTGCTCTGCCTCTACCAACAAAACACCTCTCAGACTTGAGGTAAGTTACAAACCTTTCTTTATTTTTTTTTATTTTGAAAGACGTTCTCACTAAATTGCTGTGCTGGCCTGGACTCCTGGCTCAGCCTCCCAAGACACTGGGATTACAGGCATGTACCCCTGTACCCAACTGTGAAGTTTCTTTTATAAAGGCGTGGATCCCATTTATGAGGGGAATAGGAGCCCTCATAGTCTAATTACCTCTTAGGAGCTCTTTTTTTTTTAACCCGTTAAGCACTAAGTTTTTAATTCTGTGAATATTTCAATGTAATGGAAACAAGTGCATTAAAATAGATTGGAAATTATAATCTAGAGCTTCTATATATTATTATATTTGTATTAATTAACAATATTTATAAGTATTATAATACAATATAGTTCTAGTCTTATTATATAATTAATTTCTTAATTATATTCTATTGTTACATACTCTATTTAAGTATTTATTGGTGTTCTGCATCTGAGACATTGGAACAAAATGGAATGATATTAATACCATCACATGGGAAATATTTTGGAGGGAACACACTCAAGTCATAGCACCATCTTATATTATGTTTACATTATTATGCTATCTTGTCATCTTAGACCATTTCTAAGAAGGCAGAGGTTTTTCATTTGAAGTCTGACAGTCCACTCTCATGCAAAAGTTGCTACCTCTCCAAGATATAATTTAAATAGATTGGGATACCTGAGTGCATTTACTATAAATGCAGGTTTCTGGCTCTCTAATAACCCATTTGAGCCCCCAGGTCTCTTCTACCCCAGTGCTCACTCCACCCTTTTCCTTGCAGGAAAATCAGAAGCAAAATATAGAAAAGAGTAAGCCACAGTTTTCAGAGTCATTTTCAAATGCTTCAAATGGTATTATTTCCAATGTTGTTTTGTCTCTCTTTCTTCCTTTCTTTTTTTTAAATATATTTTTTAATTGTGGATGGACACAATATCTTTATTTTTATTTATTTATTTTTATATGGGGCTGAGGATTGAACCCAGGGCCTCATGCGTGCAAGGCAAGTGCTCTACCCAGCCCTCTTCCTTTCTTTTTTGAATACGAGAAAAAGGGTGGGGGAAGTGGCATATTAGCTTTGACAAGACTTGCAACCATTTTTACTTTCTCCTATTATTAATTTTGCCATTCAATTTTGCTTCCTCTATCTGTAGTTAACTTTTTATTAGGATGTCACTCATTTAAAAATTTTGGGTGCGTCCCAGACAAACAATTATAACTTGCATAAATCCATCCCTGCTCTCAATTAGTCTTGGCATAAAGTCACATTCAAAGTAATAACAGTCCATCAGGAAATTAAAACAATTAAAATCGTTATATGCCTCTCAAGAAATTACCATAGGGCAAGTAAACAAAACCTCTTAAAACAAGATAATGTAAGTTCGTGCAGAGTTAGAATTGAACTGCATGACATATCCCCAGTAAGTCCATTAAGGTTTTTGGTGAAACTAAAGGTGTGGTCAGAGGGGCAGACCTGGAAGCTGACCCTGGAAGGCTGCACGCAAAGAAAAAAATACAAAGATCTAGTTGAGAAAGAAGGCCCAGAAAGCAGCTGTCATTGTCCTGAGGAAGCATGGTCAAGCACAAGGTAAAAATGGTGGTGGAGGAGGAGACAGAACAGTTTGGAGCCCCATGAAGCATCCCTGAAGATATACCTTGCAAACCCAACATCTGAGCACATGGACTTGCAAAACTTACTGATTAAGGAATGGTCCATGTTACCAAATGACAATTTGCAAAGTTAATATACTTTTGACATATTTTCACTCGTTCATTGCAAAAACAATCTTAAATTGCATGTAAACTTTCAGGAACCCATCAAAAGCAAGTTTCATTTATAATGTAGCTGTAATTACATATTTTGTGACTACAGCAAGTTATGGTTTAGATCTGGAATGTCCCCCAAAGGCTCATGTGTTGAAGATTTGGTCCCCAATTCAGTAATGTTAAAAGAAATGGGGATTTGGGGAAGTGACTGGATCATGAAGGCTCTGACTTCATCAATGGATTAATCCATTGAGGGATTCATGGATGAATGGATTATTGGGAGATGGTGAACACAGTAGGTGGTGGAACCTGATTGGAAGTATTGGATACTTGGGGATTGTATCTTACTCCTGGGGGCTTCTTCTCCTTTTCCTCCTCCTCCTCTGCTTCTGCTTCTTATTCTCCTTCTCCTTCATTTTATTCTTCTCTCTTTCCATTTCTTGGCTGCCATGAACTTCCTCCTCCATGCTCTTCCACCATGATGTTGTTCTGCCTCACCTCAGATCCAAACCAATGCAGCTAGCCCACCATGGACTGAAACCTCTGAAATTATGAGCTGAAATAAATCTTTCTTCTTTTTTATTTTAACTTTTTGCTACTGGGGATTGAACCCAGGGAAATTTTACCATTGAGCTACTGTGAGGATGGCCTAAGGCCTGAGCCTAAGCAACTCCATTTTTAAAACTCCAGTTTGAAACCTGCAGCCTCACCAGGCATGCCTAACAGAGCCCTCCAGTGTGGCCCTCAGGCACAGACAAGTCACTTCTCCCCGCCCTGACAAACTCAGAGTGAAGTCTCTAAGGGAAAGGCTCCAGATAAGAGGAAAAGGTGAAAAGATCAGGTTGGAGACCAACAAGACCAGATGTTTTAACCCCAGGGTAAATGATGTAACTGAGAGACCCAGTGACAGCTGATAAGGATTGAAGGGGGGGGTCAAAAGCCCCAAACTTTGGTATAAATAATACAGCAAATGAACATTCAGCCAGCCAACAATGATGCCCTCACGCTGAGAGCCTGATGAGGACCTGGACTGATATCCCTACACTTTTCATCATTTACTGATCCTCTGCATTTTCCCACTGTTCTCAAACTCCATAACCATATCTTGACCCTGGTGAGAGCTATGACTTCTCCCTATGACCCTCTCCTCCACCGGCCATCAGCTCTACCCCAGGAGAAGCCTGCCTTGGTTCCTGATCTGATCACCACAGTCTGAGTGAGTGTGCATCTGCTGGACTAAAAGCCTAAGGCTTGAGACTTTTGATCTGACACTTGAACTTAGCCTGCAGAGGGAATGTCTGTCATGAGCCCGTCATGATTAAGTGTTTACAGAACTTAGAATTAATCTAGAATTGATTGCTGTGAATTGATTATGTCTATTGCAGTGCCAAGTATTAAGGAATGTCGTTTTCTTGATTAAGAACCTATAGAGTGAAATGGTATGGAGTGATTTGAGTGAATAAAGCATTGACAAAAGCAGAAGCATGTGACTCTTTCTCTCCCTTGACTGCATAAGTCGCACCTTTTGCCCATCACAACAACTACATCCCCATTTTTTTTTTTTTTTCATTTTGAGACAGAGTCTTCCTAAGTCGTTGAGGCTGGCCTCAAAATTGATCCTACCTCAATCTCATAAACATCTGGGACTACAGGCATGTGCCACCATGCTCAACAAATCGTCCCTTCTTTAAGTTGTTTTTGTCAGATATTTTGTCACAGTGATAAAAAGCTGACTAACACACAGCATCAGTAAATCAGACTTTTCTTGAGAGAAATCAGGGAAGAAAGTGCAAGGGGAGACATGTCTCCAATCTAAATGCTTCTTTATTTTTATTGCCCCCAGTAAGACTGATACAGGTGAAGTTTCCAGTTGCAGGAGAATGGATTCTGGGCATCTTGAACAAAGAATTGAGCAAGACACACAGAAGGAACATTTATTGATGGTGAAAGTTAAAGTGGAGCCTAGTGGGTCAAGCCAGAGAGTGGTTTGCGTCCTATGTCTGGGCAAGTCTTGTCTGAGCTGCGCCTTGGTCCCCTCTCTGCATGGACCCGATTGAATGAAGACCTTGCCCCATTTGTTCCCATTGGTTACTTTATTTTTACCTAATTAGAATACAGAACCTGTGGCAGGCGTTGCCATGGTGATAAGCCCTCAGGGGGTGCAGTTGTCATGGTAATGGGACCTATTGTAAACAGGGACATAATGACTCATCTGTCTTGTGCTCCAGCTGGCAGTTTTCCTTGTACCCTGTCTCTGCCATCTTGATGCCCCAAATGCCTACCTCAAGACAAGTAAAGATCTGGGAATAGAGTGTTAGAGTACTAGCGACAGATTTGGATAACACCTGGGTCCCCTGCCTCAGGATACCCAGGGCCTTCCCACCCGACAGATGTACTGTGCCAAGCAGAAGTGAAAACACTCTCTCTTCCTCCTTCCCTGTTCTGCTACAATCCCAGTGGCTTCTAAGGTTCCTGTGGTAAAAAACCTTTCCATGTTAAAACCACAGCATCCTGTGCATAGGACTCAGAACTTTGTCCACAGGGACTGGCACAAGACAGGCAAAGACAAGGAACAAATTTCTTTGCTACTAGGCCAAGTTTTGCTGGTAAATTTTTTCACCCTTTAGATGATCTATCTTCCTGGGGCTTATGGCAGCAAGACCCACCAAGGCTCCAGGCCCCTGACTCCTCTGCCACCCAGAGCTAGACATAACTCTAGCTAAAGCTGAGGCTCCCTCCTGGGCCCTCCCTTCCCACATGTGGCTACTCCCCAGTGCAATAGCCATGCAGAAAGAAACCCTATGAAAAGCCATGAGGATCCATAAAACCCCCAAAAGAGTAAGCTAGAGTCAGGGGCCTACCTTCTTAGGCTGCACCTGAGAAGATATGACCGCCTTCCGAGAAGAACAACATCAACATGGAAGAAATATTTTTTAAAAGCAAAGCAAGGATGTTTTGACAAAGGATGCCAGAAAAAGATGTGAAATACAGAAAATATCACATTCCCTGCGCTGCACCATACCCCAGAACAGCCCTGGGAAAGCAGAAGACTGTTCAAATCCTTTTATCCTTATAATAGGTTCACCAGCCATATGCTGATTTTAAAGTATTCTATTTCCCACTAGGAATGACTTACCAGCTAGCAACAGAAGCATTCCTGAAGCCCAAAGGGCCTCTCAGTGGTCATGCTATCCAGCTCTAATCTTGTACTGCCTAGGTGATCTAGCTGCATTTCTACCCCTCATCTCTGCAGAGCTGGATCTAGGATGGTTGTCAGAAGGACCTCCAGACAACCTCTAACTTCATTATAATCTCATCTGCATGCTAAATGGCACCCCCACACACCACCACCACCCTCCACCCCACCCCCACACACAGCACCCAGACTGTTGACAACTGCCATGACCACAACTGGAAAGAACCATAAGAGAAGTGAAAAGAGGTAGCATCTGAATTACCAGAAAATGAATATTATTCCCCTTTATTAACCTGTTATTCCCCACACCGCTCCCCCACCCCAATCCCCACCCCTTCTTTTTTTCCTTATGTAGTTCTAGGAATTGAATTCAGTGCTTTATACATGCTAGGCAAGTGCTGTTCCACTGAACTATATCCCTAGCCCTCCCCCTCATTTCTTTTACCCTATATATAAAACCTCTTGACCCCCCAAGAGTCAAGAAGTTGATTTGTGAGTCTATCTCCACGTCTAATTTTGGCCAAGAATAAAAATCTCCTGGGAATTGAATCCAGGGGTGTTCTACTATGAACCAAATCTCCTAGATCTTACTATTTTTTATTTTGAGGCAGTCTCTCAAAATTGTCAAGGTTGGAATCGAATTTGTAATCCTTCCTCCTCAGCCTCCAGAGAGCTGAGATTACAAGTGTGCACCTCTTCACCTGGAATTTGGCAGATTTTTTTTTTTATACTGGGGATTGAATCCAGGGGTGCTTTACTACTGAGCTCCATCCCCAGTCCTATTCATTTTTTATTTGGAGTCAGGGTCTCACTAAGTCACTGAGGCTATCCTCAAACTTGTAATTTCAGCCTCCCCAATCACTGGGATTGCAGGTATACATTACTGAATCTGGCACAAGGCAGATTTTTTTAAGTAGCCACAGATTCTTTGATACTCCTCCCATCGAGAGATGGGGGTCCATGTGTCCTCCCCTTGAATTTGGGTTGGTTTGTGACAATTTTGGTCAATAGCATACAGTTGAAATGATGCTCTGTGACTTTCAAGTCTGGGTGGGAAGTGGCAATGTTGCTTCCATCTTATTTACTGAAACACTCAGTAAATGTAAGAACTACATCTAAGCCAAGAATGCTATGCTATAAGGACACCAGAGCACACGGAGCACACAGAGCACACCCAAGCACCCCAGTGCCACTCCCACAGTGAATGAGCTTTCTGATGATTCCAACCCTTAGCTATCCAGGAATTACCAAACTTGGAGTCTTCACAACTGAGACCCCAGCTATCATGAGGCAGAAGCAAGTCCCTACTGTTCTACTCCTTGTCTGCACAATCCATGGGCACAATAAAATGGTGGTTCTTTTAAACCACTAAGTTCTGGGGTAGCTGCTAAGAATGGTATACAAGGCAGTCGACCCCTTTGGTTACCTAATTCATCATACAGAGAGAGAAAATTTTTTTGCATTTTGAGCCATTTCCAGGTGAGAAAATAACAGTCAGCCAGTAGATTCATGATTCTTTTGGGAAAAAGCTGGGTTTTGATGTCCTCCTAATAACCAAGCTTTATAGAGCCCCTTTTGCCAGGGGAAGCCATCCACTTGCCCAGTCTGATCTGTTCATCCAGAAGGTAAGTCCCTAAAAGTATTGTCAATCACCCAAGAAGACAATTTGGATGTCAAACAACCACCTGCACTGCTGCCAAATGCTCATTTCTTTTTTCTGCTATTATTATTATTTTTCTTTACTGGTGATTGAAGCCAGGGCCTTACATATGCTACACAGGCACTTTACCACTAAACTATATGCCCAGCACTTTATTTTTGTATTTTGCCCAAAGTGGCCTCGAACTTGCATCCTCCTGTCTTAGCTCCCCAATAGCTGGGATTACAGGCAGGAGCCACTGCTCCTTCTCCTAAGGCTCACTTCTAACTGGCCACAATCTTGTTTTCCCTGTTACTGAATTATCTCTATCCCAAGGCCATATTTCCAGCCCTCTCATTTCCCCTTCCCAGCAGACCTGTCCAGTGCCCACCTACCTTCACCTAAATATCAAGCAGACACACACACCCTTTCACATCAAAGCTACAATTCTCCTGGCGCCTTCCTTCCCTCACCACTCATTTCTTCCCACTTGAGTGATGGCTCCTGAGATAACAAATATTAATCCAAATCCTGTTTTAAGTGGGTGCCTTAATGTTCTTAAACCTCTTTTTTTCCCCTGTTGTTCTTAAACCTCTTAAACTTTTTGTAAGCCTCTTGCCCATAATGTGAGCCTAGATGTCCTGTTTTTCCCAGAACAGTCCTAGTTTATGCCCCTTTCCTGTTCAAAAGTGCCTTAATGTAAGCAAGTTTATATGGCCTGCCCAACTAACCCTGTCCTTTCACTTTAAGCCTGGCCCTCCTTCAAATGAGACAACCTACATCTCCTTTCCTCTTTTTTGTTTCTAATTTAAATTTAAATTTTCCTGTACTGGGTATTGAACCCAGGGTTCCTCTACCACAGAGCTTCATCCCCAGGACTTTTTATATTATATTGTAAGACAGGGTCTGGCTAAGCTGCCCAGGCTACCATTGGAACTTGCAAACCTACCTCAGTCTCCTGAGTAGCTGGGATTACAAACCTGCAGCTCAGCAATGGCATCTAATTTTTAGCAGGAATCTTGAGCAAGAACATATCTTTTACATCATATAAACTGCCTCAGGTCATGTGCAGACTTGTTAAATGTATTACATGTTTTTCCTCTCTGTCAATGTCATAATTCATATCATCCCCTTTGTATGTGAGGAGCAGAAAGTGAAATGGGGGGTGGGGGAAAGTAATGGCCAATGTCCTTTCCAGGTCTCAAATTTTAAGGATTTAAGTAAAACATATAAATTTGGGGCTCAATCCAGGCTAGCCAATTATCCTCTTTAGAAATTTCTGGTTACCCAAAATTCCAGAGATTGCTTTCTCATTCTGTATGTAAACCTTTCATATTCTCGAGTTTCCATTATATAACGGAGAGCTGGCCGAATCATTAAAGATATTTTTTTTTATAGTCAATGAGCAACGTCAGGAAGCGATGACACCGGGAGGCGTACCACCTGATGCAAGTGTTTAAGCGAATCTCAACACGTTTTATGTGGTGACTCATTCCCCGCCCTGCTCTGCAGTCCGGCACCCTTTAAGGTAAAGCCGGACGCCTGCCCAGAGCCAGGGAGCGTGCGCTGGGCGGCGAGGTAATTGGTCCCCGCACGGACCTCCGCCTGCGAGCGCCGCCGCCTCCCTTTCCCGCCCCCCCGCCCCGCCTGCGCCCTGCGCGTCGCCCGCTCCCTGCGCCAGTTGCTGACAGCCGCGGCGCTGCGAGCTTCTCTCCGAGCTTCCGAGGCAGGTAAACACCCAGCGCGGCCGGGGGCGGGATCCTAGAAACTCCGGCGGGGAAGCCGCGAAGGCCGAGAGTGAGGCCCTGGGCCTGGGAGTCCAGGCGCACAGCTGGGGGAGGTCCCCGGCGGACCCTGGCGGTGGGAAGGGGCTGGGGCGCCCGGAGCGCGCGTGGCGCGTCTGAGGCCTGCCCTGTGTTTGTCTCTTCGGATGAAGCTGCTTGGCTTGGCTTTTAGGTTTAGGAAAGCTCCCCCCTCCTTTTTTTCGGGATGGGAGAGGGGGCTGGCGGAGCCCCTGTGGAGGGACGTTGGTGCTACAGAGGTGTCTGCCTGATCGCTTCTCCTACCCCACCCGGCTGCGGGATGGGCGAGACGCGCGACCCTCGGGCCGCTGGGGAAGTAGGGGAGGGATAGAGATAATTCAGTAACAGGGAAAATGGGGAGGGCCGCAAACGTTGGGAGAGGCCAGGCCCCTGGGGGACGCGGAGCTCTTGACTCCTTGCCAGTTAGTCTCCTTCGGAGCCGGAGGGCAGACGCCAGGATGCCCCTTGGCCAGGACGGACTGCTCCCCGATGCCCAGAGGGTAGTGAGGAGACTGGGTACGCGGGCGCCTGCTCCCGGCCTCCCCCCGAGCCGTTGAGCGCCCCCCGGGAGTCCGCGGCACCCCCCATTTCTGGCCACAGAGACTGTACCGGGGGAGGCCGCAGCCCCGCCCCTTTGGCATCCTCCTGGGGACCCAGCCACGCGCACGGGGGCGGGGCTTCATATAGGCTCCGCCCTTCATTTGCAAAGCCGGCGTCGCCCGGGTTCCTGGGGTTGGGGGTCTGCAACCCGGCTTTGGGCTTTGGGGGCTGGGCTCTCCGTCCTACCCCCACAGCGGACCTTCAGCATCGTTTTTTACATTCTCTCCTGCTCTTCAGAAGGGACAGAACTGGGCCATCCGTGGGGCTGCAAGGGAGGAGCCCGTGGCCCGCGGATAACCAGCCTCTGCCACCTGAGAAGCAGACTCCTTCACGTTTCCTTTCGTTATGAAACAGTGTGGGGGGCGGGGGATTCATTTCTACTGTCTTTGATTTTTTTCCTCCATCTCTGTAGTAGATCAGCAAACATAATTTTTACCGCGTAATTCCATGGCCATCACATCCCATCCTCCTCATCGGAAAGTCAACTGCTTTCTATTTTTCGGTGTCATGCACAGTGAAATGCAATTTCATGGCTGCTTAATTTTCTTGTAGTTATAGTATCATGGCTTAATAAACAGTTCCCCAGGTGCTGAACGTTTGAGGTGTTCCTCTTTTCCTTATACAAAATTCCAGATAGACAGAATTACAAAACTCCAGAGAGATAGAATTAAAGATTTGTATAAATTTTAGTCATCTGAAAAATAGGAACAGAAAATTGAATAAATGTCAGACATTTAGAAAAATCAACTATTCTCCCAGATTTGAAAAAAAAAAAAAATGTCATCAAGGAAAAGGAATGATTTTATCTACACAAATACTGAGAAGCTCTCAAAAACCAGAATCAGAAAGGAAGCAGGGTAGCTAGAATGGAATTTGTATGTTATTTGTACCTGACACAAGCTTTCTATACTTGTGAAAAGAAAATATCAGGGTTATAATAGATAAATAGTGAAATGATGAGTCATTTACATAATAAAATGCAAATTGAAGCAAATTTAGGTTACCATTTTACATCTGTTAAAGAAAACAGTGACGGCAAGCCCTGTTGCTGGAAGGCTGCCTGAAACTTTTGACTATTCAGACATCCGGGCAAGTGGCAGGGCTTTCTGGTTAGAAATATGGCTTTGCAACCCACTTTGTGACTTTGGGCAGGTTACCTGATTTCCTGACCCTCCTTTGCCCATTCATAAAAAGGAGAAAATGATGTTCTTCCAGGCATAGTTACAAAGATTAACCATCTGCTGAAAACTGACCTTTGGTACCCATACTTTGTTCTATATCCTAGTCACACCCACTGGAGACAGTGTGAATCAATACAGACCTTTTATAAAACAATGTGAAGATGCATTAGTTGGAAGCTGTGACCCAGAAATTCCTGGGAATTTACCTGCAATGGAAGAAACAAACAAGGAAAAAAAAAAAACAAAACATGCAGGCACCTATTCCAAGCAGAATGATCTAAAATTAGAACCGGGAAGCAACTAAAATGTGTAACAGCAGGACAGCTAAGAAAAATGACACATTAACTGAAAGGAACATTATGTAACCATCAAAAATCTTGATTTGAAGCCAGTGATAGATGGGGCCAGGAGCTCATGCATGAATACATGGGTAAAAATATGAAAGGGAAAGCATAGAAAATGAAAGTGCCAAAAGAAATTATACATGATTCTAATTTTTTGTTGTTGTTGATATATTGCTTTCACTAGCTAATGTTATTGAACCCTGGGACAGGTTTTTGGTTTGTTTGTGTGGTCTTGGAGATTGAATCTAGGAGTAGCCTACCTCTGAGCTACATTCCCAGCACCTCCCTCCTTTTTTCAAATAATTTTATTTTGAAATAGGCTCTCAATGAGTTGCCCAGGTGGCCTTGACTTTGCAATCCTCCTGCCTCAGCCTCACAAATAACTGGGATTGCAAGTAAGAGCCACCGTAAGAGCCACCGCACCTGACTCAGTTTCAGATTCTAAAATGAAATGGACCCACAGTTTTCTGTGTGTTGGAAAAAGAGGGAGAGATCATTATCATGTTTGCTTCTTAGAATAAAACATTTTTAGCTGACCCTGTTTCCTTTCTCAAATGCTATTCATTTTTTTCTCACGATGATGTATTACTGGTTTAGTAATCTGTGTATTAGGTTTTTCTTTAAGAATCACTTCTTGGATTCATTTATCAATTCTAGTTTTTCATTGTTGTTTTTAAAGACTCCTGAATATACCTCAAACTGAACAATTTCAGCCAGGCCGAAGCATTCTGTCTTCATAGAGGCACCAGTCCAGTTTAGGTAAGTCACAACAGATTGTACCCTGTAAAATCTCTTTCGTCTTGTAATGGTTGAAAGTCACCAACTGTCACGGCAAATCCCAGTCTATAATCACAAGCCCTTGCTCTAGAGGCCATTTGGTAATGTTTATCTTACACCTCATTGCATTATTGTTTCACGTAAAGTCAGCTTGATTTGGTTGAGCAAGAACCACCATAGCTTTCTTTGGAATTATGCTGAATTGTGTAAGGGAACAAGTATTTTTAAAATAACATAATAAAAAGCACAACAATAAAATAAACATCTCTGCATCAAATTGGCACTAATAGGACTCTCAACCAACTGAGAAAGCCAAAGCCCAGGTTTTTCTCAACTATAGTTTTAACTTACGTAGTCCATTCTCCCTTTTCAGATCTTATTTCTAATTCCAAGGCAACTATATCAGCTGTGAACTGCTGCATATTAAACATTCAACACATGTCTGTATCTAACCTGGGGATGGCTACAGCATTACAAAATAACCCTAAGTGAAGAGTGTATGCAGCAATTCTTACAGTTGGAAGAGTTTTTGCCTCAGTTTGTTAATCCTGTTGTCCTACTATATTCTTCTTCCTGCAGCCATAGTACTGTATGATCACTTCAAGGGAGACATGCCCCTTTTAGGAAGAAAAGTATCATAACGTTAAGTGTTGCATGCCTGAGGACCTAACTGCAAGCCTGGCTAGGAATGCCAGTTTGCTAGGAAGCTTCCGGAATTCTGTTGCTGGAACTCTTGGGGTTGTGGCAATCTTGTTCCTTAAGTGATTTTAGTAATTTTTTTGGGGGGAGGGGTAATTCTTATTGAACCTGAGGTGCTTAACCATTGAGCCACATCCCTAGGCCCCCCCACCTCTTTCTGAGATGGGATCTAAAAAAAAAAAAAAAAATCTCTGCATCAAATTGGCACTAAGTTGCTTAGGGCCTCACTAATTTGCTGAGGCTGGCCTTGAACTTGGGATCCTCCTGCCTCAACCTCCCAAGTTGTTGAGATTATAGGCATGCACCACTGAATCTGGCTGTTCTTCAAGTAATTCTGATGATGGACGAGGTTGGGGGCCCTTTGTCCTACTTAATACAGAGCTGGATCTCAAGGTGCCAGTAAAAAAAAATAAAAATCCCTATCCTAATTATTTTTCCAAAATTTTGTATGGCTTGCGTCAAATTTAAGGATCAGTGACTTCAAAACCTTAAAAAATGTGACCTGTTATTTCTATTTAACTCAAGAAAGAACAGGAAATTTCCTCAAGAACAATGAGGGATGGGAATGCTGTTTATTCTCCCCACTTCCGGAGCCAATTAAACTTCAGGTTATTACGTGTTATTCTGATTTATCAGAAGTTTGACCGATGACACACTTCCTTAATGGTATTGAAGGCCATTAAGACCACTAAATTTTGATCTCAGCCCTATTATCTTGGGTTATTATGACCTTGAGACAAGTTCTTTCCAGCTCTGGCCAGTCCCCATCAATAAATGAGAATAAGCTGGGTGCAGTGGTGTATACATCTAATCCCAATGACTAGGAAGGCTGAGGTAGGAGGATCACAAGTTTGAGGCTAGCCTCAGCAATTTAGCAAGACCCTCAACAACTTAATGAGACTCTTGTCTCAAAGTAAAAAGTTAAAAAAGGCTGGGGGTATAGCTCAGTGGTAGAATGTCCCAGGGTTAAATCCCCAGTACCAAAACAAATTAATTAATTTTTAAAAATTAAAATAAGAATAGAATCAGTGAATAATTTATGAATCTTTTCATATCTTCTCTCTGGTTCCATAACCCTGCCATTCTGCTCTTATAACCAGTGCCACATGATCTCACTGTAGCTTTGCATTCCATTACCTGGCAAACCAAATGCATTCTGCATTTTCTTCTCATTCCAAATTTTATTTGGTCCTTTTTGTTTTATTCAGTGCTGGGGAACCCAGGGCTGCGCAGCTTTTCTTATATAAATCCTACTACTTATTTTGAAGTCAAATCATAGGTATTTTGAAATATTTATTGCCGTTATGAATGGAATGTTTTCCCCACTAAATCTTCCAAATAACTACAGGAGATTTAGGGACTCGCTGGTCTTTTCTATGTTGATTTCAAAAACTGCTATCTAATGAACTCACTCATTTATTCTAAGACCATTTAGATGATTTTCATGGATTTTCAAATAGAAAATCAAACCTATATGAACTTCCAAAACAATCTAAAATATTAACAGCGATAGGTTGCATTATTGTCTTGTTTGCCACATTAATGCAAATGCCTTCCCCCCGCCTATTTTTTAAGGAAAAAAAACAATTAGAACAGGAAATGAGCTTTGTGTTTGTGCTAGCCTGTCTTGATGGAAAGGTCCTAGCCTTCTGGTTCTATACGAT
Source organism: Callospermophilus lateralis (assembly GCF_048772815.1). Taxonomy (NCBI): domain Eukaryota; kingdom Metazoa; phylum Chordata; class Mammalia; order Rodentia; family Sciuridae; genus Callospermophilus; species Callospermophilus lateralis. The sequence continues at coordinate 169,275,045 of NC_135307.1, read as the reverse complement.
TATGTGTGCGCATGCACTTGAGATGGAACCCAAAGCCTGCATGTGCTAGGGACATACTCTACCCCTGAGCTACATCTCCACCCCCCATACAAACTTTCTTTTTTTCTTTTTACAGTAGTGGGAACTGAACCTAGGGGTGTTTTACCACTGAGCCACATTTTTATTTATTTTGAGACAGGGTCTCATGAAGTTTCTGAGGTCCTCACTTATTTGCTGAGACTGACCTCAAACTTATGATCCTCCTGTCTCAGCCTCCGGAGTTGCTGGGATGACCGACATGTACCACCACATGGGGCTTCTATGCAAACTTTTAAAAAAATAGCTTGAACTTTTTTTAAAGTCAGGAATAGATATTGATTTAATTGAAAACTTTTTTTGACATCTGCAAAAAATTTGGGTTTCTTTTGTTTTTTCCTTCTTGAGCTGTTAAGATCTATTAAGATTTCCTGATTTTGAGACATTCTTTTATTCCTAAAATAATCCTTACTGTTCACAGTGTATTCTTCTTTTACTAAACTATTAAAATTAGTTTTATGGTCTTTTCCATGGATGTGAAAATATCCCTATTACTGGAGGGGAGGCTGTGTAGCTGAATGCCAGCCTTCATACTAAGGATTGAATCTTTTCTCTCTCTCTCTCCCTCTCTCCCTCTCTCTGCGCGCAGTAGTGGAGATTGAACCCAGGGCCTCAACATGGTACACAAGTGCTCTACTATTGAGCTACAGGTCTTTTCAAATTTTATTTAGAGACAGGGTCTCACTAAATTGTCCAGGTTGACCTCAAACATGTGACCCTCCTTTCTCAGCCTCCTGAAGGTTGTTGGGATTACAGTTTGGGCCACTTTGCCCAGCAAGAATTTTAATCTTGTCCCTTTATCCTATTGGTTATAAACCCTGTGTCTCAGGTAAATATGTCCAAATGTTTATCTCTCCTCCTTTCCAGATTCTTTAAACAATTGCCTAACTCTCTCTCACTTGATCCTCCCACTTGAATATCTTACAGATATGGCAAAGTTTATGTGTCTAAACTAATACTCACAGTTAGGTTTGCCCAGCTCTGGTGTTCCTCTGGTTTCTCCTATTTCAGAGATGGTATCACTACCATATCACAGGTTATGAAAGCCACAAGCCTGGGCAACTCTCATTCCTCTGTCTGCTCTATCAGCAGGTCTTATGGGTTCTTTCTGCAAAATGCATCTCATTTATTAATAGCTCATCAACTACATCCCAGGCATGCCACCATCTTCCTTCAGTAATTTTCTAACTGGTCTCTCCATTTCCTTTTTTGTCCTGCTAAACCTTCTTCTTTATACTACAGTAGGATGAGCTTTTTTGAAAACACAATTCTATGGTGTTATTCTCCTTCTAAGACCTTTACCCACTTTTCCAATTTCAGCAGTCTACTTTTCCTCTTATTTCATAAGACTAGATGCTCAATATCTTTTTTGGTCTTCGAACCCACTAAGCTCAATATCTCACTCATCATTGTGTCCTTGGCCCCTCGCATAATTCTACAATCTTAGAAGAAATTCAAAATATGTATAAAACTCATTGTATGTCTCCATTTTGTTACTATAATGAAATACCCTAGGCTAGGTGACTTATAAAGAAAATAGGTTTGTTAGTTTACAAATCTAGAGGTGGAAGGGTGTGCTCCCAGCATCAGTTTAGCTCTGGTGAAAGCCTCATAGTGGATGGCCCCCCCAATGGAAGGAACGTGTGTGAGAAGCAACTCACTCTCCAGAGAACTAATCCATACCCATAGGAGTTCCCCTAATCCTTTCTGGGGGCAGCATCTCCAGTGGCCTAAGGACCTCTCACTAGTCCCCACCTCTTAAAGGTTCTGTTACCTCCCAACATTGCCACAATGAGGATCAAGCCTCCAACACATGAACCCTTGGGGGACAAACCACATCCAGACCATGGCAGGAGTCAGTAAGTTTCCATACTATAAACATTATATTACTAGATAGATGGATAGTTCTGTTGATGTTTTGGGGTTTGTTGTTTTATTTTGTTTTGCCGTACTGGAGACTGAACCCAGATGCTCTTATCACTGAGCTACGTTCCCTGCCCTTTTTCTTTTATTATTTGAGACAAGTACTCACTAAGTTGCTGAGGTTGGCCTCACATTTACTATTCCCTGCCTCAGCATCCTGAGTCACTGGGATTATAGATGTGTACCACAGTGCCCAGTATAATATATGATTTTTGACCACTTTTTTCTCCATTTTTCTTTGCTTATTGGTCAATTCTAGTTTTATTTCCCCCCACCCCTTTTCCTTTTCCTTTTTGCAGTACTAGCCATTGGATCCAGGGCCTTGTACATGCTAGGCCAGTGCTTTTCTGTTAAGCTACATTCCCCAGCCCTTTTTATTTTATTTTTGAGACAGCCTCATTAAGTTGCTCAGGGAGGCCTCAAACTTGGGATCCTTCCACTTCAGCTTCTTAAATAACTGGGATTACAGGCATGTACCACTTCACCCATCTTCTATTTCTTAAAACAAATAGCATATACTAGTTATTACATAAATATATGTCAAATGGGTTAGTTCCGAAGTTGACTTTTGTAATTTATATTTTAATGGGAAGGCCATCCATCTCACACAGATTTTTACTTCGTAAAACAAACAGTATACAGTAATTTGTTGTCCTTTCAGAACCTCCTTTTTGTTTCCCCTTCTCATTTTCAATATAGAGCTGGCCATAGATTTAGCATCTGAACTGTGACACTTTGAACAATGGAAGAGGCAATATGTTTGTTTGGTTGGTTGGTTGTAGTACTGGGGATTAAACCCAGGGACACTCAACTGCTGAGCTCTCTTTGTTTTAAGACAGAGTCTCTCTAAGTTGCTGTGGGTCTTGCTAAGTTGCTGAGCCTGCCTCAGACCTTCCAGGGCCCTCTCTCACCACCTTTCTCCATTCTGAAAACCTCTGTGCCTGGTTTTTCTCCTCTGTGCCTTTGTCACTGTGGGTATCATTGCCTGGTCCTGTGTCTTCATGAGCTTACAGAGCCCTAACTCTTTCTGTGTACGTGTGTGCTACTGGGGATTTAACCCAGGGCCTCAGCATGCTAGTAAAGCACTCTACCACTGAGCTGCATCCCCACTGAGCTACATTTAACTCTTACAGCCTTAATAGGAAGCAAGGCCCAGCTCAGTGTGATTCCCCTGCAGCCTCCTCTTCCTGCCGCCTCCCATTTCCAGTCATACTATATCTCTAGCCAGCCAGTCTGCCACTGTGTCCAGCACATAAAACAAATGTTTGATTTATTGAATTGATGCTGTCAGCTGGCCATTGGAGAGAAGAATAGTTCGTGAATTTATAAATATGATCCTCTTTAGATAGCCATTGCCAATACTTTATAGTTTGCTGAGTCCTTACACTCCAATATAGAGCAGTTTTCATGGTCTTTCATTCGTTCAGCATCTATTATGAATCAGGCGCCAAGTCCAGGGACATTCTGTGAACAGAACCAAGCCGCTGCCCCGGAAGAGCCTCTGCTCCAGTGGAGAAGATGAACAATAGCGACAGTAAATAGTGTGCCCGGTAGCCTTGACAGCTCTGGAAGGAATCGAAACAGAGAAAGGAGATAGGATGGGGTGCTATTTCAGGCAGTTGATGTGAAGAGCAACACTAAGATATTTGAGCAGACTTGAGCACCTGAGTAGCAGTAGCAAGTGCAGAGGCACAGAGAAAGTGGTTTGCTGGTTGGTTTGAGGAGCAGCAGGAGGCTGTGGAGAGGAGGTCAGTGGAGCCAGGCCCTGTGACCCAACCGGCATGGTCAGGACTTTGCATTTTATCCTGAGTACAAAGGAGTGTCACTTGAGGGCAAGGGAATGGCACCATGTAACTGCAGTAGGGGCCAAGGGAGAAGCAAGGAGGTTAGATGGGAGGCTGGGAAGGACTCAGGCGAGAAGTGATGGAGGCTTCAGCCAAGACTGTCATGTTGGAACATGTGAGAAGCCAAGGTGCTTAGGATTCTTGTCAAGGTGGAGCTAATTAGATTTGCTGATAGAGTCGATGTATGCTGTAAAGAGAAAATTCAAGAATAACCCCAAGGTATAGTCTGGGTTTGGCTCACTGGGGTAAAGAAGGAAGGGGTTGACCTAAAAACGTTTCAGACTGTGAACTGTTAATTGAGGAGATGGTTCCCTGGGGTGTGTGAGCAACATGGAGGCCGAGAGCTGGACCCCATGAGATGATGAGTGGATCTGGGAAGGAGGCCTGCAGAGGGTGGGGTGGGAACAGGAATGGGGCTCCCCAAATCCAAATTAGTAAGATCTGAATACTTTAATTTGGCTTGTGATTTTCAAATATATTTTGATTTACTTATGACCACCAGCACTTCCAATTTTAATATGTTAGTAGAAACATAAGCATAAACAAATAAATGAGTTATATTTATTTTTCTTAATAATTCTCATGACTAGTATCCAGTTTAGTTGTAAATTCTGCAGGATATTAAAACAAACTTTATCTTTTTTTTTTTAAATTTGAAGATAATCTCAGCACTGTGAACAAGATGGTATATGCCATTTTAGATCTTGGGGCACACAGTGATATCTTGAAGATATGATTTGATCTGGGCTACAGTAGATCCTGTTTAATAATCATTCTACTTTGCCTTTTACCTTTGTTCTTGGAACTTAGCTCTCAGTAAATGAGATTTATAATTTGATGAAGAAACATTCTAAAATGGGTCATAAATTGTGATCCAGGATGTTTGGTTCACTGTTGATTTATATACTGTGCTTTTATAATATAAAGTATTTATTTCCTACCAAAAATTGGAAGAAAAGAAATCATTCATAAAACGTTAAATACTGACATAAAACTCAGTCACCAAGTGTGTGATTGCACTTCTGTGAACACTGCCCAAGTGTCAACAGCCCCACCTGTCTGTTTGTCTGTCTATAGAGAGAGCGATGAATTTACAAATGGGCTTGCAAAATCCTGGATGTTTCCTATTTCTAGTAAAATTGTACTTAGAATTCCTTTGAGGAAGTTATTCTTGGCATTTGTATGTTCAGGGGATATTAATTCTTTAACTTAACAAGTATCTATTGTGTCCTGCTCTGTGCCAGGCACTGCCCCAATCTCCAAGAACACAGCCACAAACAAGAGGCACTTGCTCCCTGCCTACATCCCTGCAGAGGAAATAAGACACTGGGCCTATGTTTTTCAGTTTTTTAATTCCTGCCACATCCACCTGAGGAGCTTCCTAACCAGACTCATAAACTTACACAGGCCTTAGGTTACTCCAAAGGGGATGCACCAGGGTCTTTTGATGTCCACACAGCAGCTGGGGGCTTATCTAAACCCTCAGCCCCTGCCAGTGACTGTTCAGATTCAAGGGAATAAGATCCATATCGGTGGGTAAATGATTCCCCTGGATATAGAAGGCCCATGCCCCATAGGAGCTGGTGCCCCTTATAACAGACCGATGGCACAGCTTCCAGTGTCCCTATGAGGATGTGCCTACTTCCTAGATTGACTGCTCTAAAGAAGCTCAGAGCCATGGTAAGCCCACCAGGAGTAAGTAGTTCCTCCCAGAACACATGCAGGTTACCAATTGGCAATCATTTTTATACTAAGGAACACTGCTGGCATTCTGCCTCTTTCAAGTTTCAGGAAACAGCTTGAAATTAACTTAAAGTCAAATTTGTCTTTAGAGAATGAGAATAAGTTGTGTTTCCCTTTGCTTACAATTGCTTTTATCCAGAGTGCTTCCCAGAAGCCCAGGGTGTGAGGAGTTTGTCGTTGCTGTGCCTTCATTCATAATGAGCAAACATTAGGTGGTTTCAGGGTAAATGTAGGTCACTCACGCCATGCCCTCTTCTTCATTTTGCAGATCAGTCATCATGGTGAACCCTGGCTGCTGGCTGCTGATTCTCTTCGTGGCCACATTGAGTGACATCGGCCTCTGCAAAAAACGGCCAAAGCCTGGAGGAGGGTGGAACACTGGGGGAAGCCGTTACCCTGGGCAAGGCAGCCCTGGAGGCAACCGCTACCCACCTCAGGGTGGTGGCTGGGGGCAGCCTCATGGTGGCGGAGGCTGGGGGCAACCCCATGGTGGCGGTGGCTGGGGACAACCCCACGGTGGTGGTTGGGGTCAAGGTGGCACCCATAATCAATGGGGCAAGCCCGTTAAGCCAAAAACCAGCATGAAGCATATGGCAGGTGCTGCTGCAGCCGGGGCAGTGGTAGGGGGCCTTGGTGGCTACATGCTGGGGAGTGCCATGAGCAGGCCCATGATGCACTTTGGCAGTGACTATGAGGACCGTTACTACCGTGAAAACATGAACCGTTACCCCAGCCAAGTGTACTACAAGCCGGTGGATCAGTATCCCAACCAGAACAGCTTTGTGCATGACTGCGTCAATATCACAATCAAGCAGCACACAGTCACCACCACCACCAAAGGGGATAACTTCACCGAGACCGATATTAAGATAATGGAGCGTGTGGTGGAGCAGATGTGCACCACCCAGTACAAGCAGGAGGCCCAGGCTTACTACCAAAGAGGATCCAGCATGGTCCTCTTCTCCTCCCCACCTGTGATCCTCCTCATCTCCTTCCTCATTTTCCTGATTGTGGGATGAGGAAGGACTTCCTATTTCCAAGTCGTCTTTATCTTGCTCCAGGGTCGGGAGGGGGTATCCACCTGCAGCCCTTTTAGTGGTGGTGTCTCATTTTTGCTTCTCTCTCTGTCCCCCATAGGCTATACCCTTGGCACTGATGGGCACCCAAAAATGTAGAGTAGACTTGGATGCTGTTTATTCAAGGGCCCTTTGATTGAGTCCTTCGTGGACCAAGGCTAATGCTGAGCCTGCAAGAGTATAACAGCAAATAATCACTGGTTAATCTAGGCTCATTTTTGGTCTATTGCAACAGATAAAGGCTAGAATAGATCTTAAAATGGTCCTCAAATACCTTTGCCTGAATACCTCTGGCTCTATTAGTAGCCAGAGCTCAAGGCATGAATGTCCCAGCTTAGCAATGATTTCACAGCAGTTTGGAAAACTTTTCTCATCTCTTTTAAGAAAACTTGATATTATTTCTGCCAAATTTGGAAGGGGGCCACATGATACTCATTCAAAAGAGAAAAAAAAAAAAACCAGAAATCTTCAACTCTTGGGCCACAGGCTCAGCCCTGGAGCATGTGCTGTGTTTTTGCAGAGAGCTGCGGTGACATTTTGCTTTTTGCAGTAGGGACTACACAGCAGTTGCTGAATCGGTAAATATTATTGTGACCCTATACCTCCTGCCAGAGGACATATTTGCCGGGGATGGACATAATTAACACAAGCAAAAGACTTCTGGGACTGAAAAATCCAGCCTTTGGGAATGGTGCCTTTGGAGACAAGCTCCCCTCTGGGATGTGTAGAGCATCCAAATGTGGCATTCCTTTCTTTAGTAAATAAATTGTAGATAACTAAGGCAGCAAGATTGCCTCCTAAATACTGAAGGTAATTCTTGGTTTCCTGGAAACTAGAGTGATGTTAACCATGTTTGGGTGATGCCAGGAGATGGGACTCCAAGGAAGTCTGCAAGGGCAGACCCATGATCCTCTTGGAGGATTGTGAAGTGAAAGAACGCAGTTAGCATACAAAGAAGAGCTCTGTTTCTTCATTTCTGTCCCATAATTGTTAAAACCCAGGATTAGGTTGAGTCTTCAGTTTCTGTAATTGGCTTTTGAATCAAAGAACAGGGAGACAATCTAAAAAATATCTTAGGTTGCAGATGTCAGAAATATCCATTCTAAGTGGAAAAGGAAATTCTGTAAATGTTATTTAGATAAGGTAAAGTTGTTCCCTAAATTGTTCAATATGGTCGCCCAGCAGATAAATATTACTATTCTACAATGTAATTGGCTTGCACTATATGGGTGTTTAATGTTAAATATATATATATAAAAAATATATATTGCATATGACAAACTTAGAAGTTTTGTTTAGAGCAATTAACATCAGAAATGTCTAACACATTAATGGTTTCCTGAGGTACTAAGTACTTAATACGTGGGAAAGCCTTTTTTGTGGCCCTTAGGCTTACAACGTGCACTGAATAGTTTTGTATATGAATCCAAAGTGGACACCACTAACTGGTCTTTGAAATATGCATGTACTTTATATTTTCTATATTTGTAACTTTGCATGTATTTGTTTTGTTGTATAAAAATTTATAAGTGTTTATTATCTGACTGAAATTAAACAAGAGCTAAGATGAGCACCACCCACAGAGTTTAAAGTTGTATTCATTGGTGCTGACCCTGTGCTGGTAGGATCACCTGGGGGTTGATCTGAGCCAGTGGCACTTTCAGCCTCGGGTGGTGGCTGATTACATGTACCTACTGTGATCCTGCCATCATCCTTACTTGCAATTAGGGACTAGTTTATTTCTGCTGCCTTCTCATTTTTTCCCCTGCAAGTATCTGAGTGCTCTCAGCCTTGGGTAAACTGTAAAAGTACTCTTGAGGAGGAACACAATTCACATGCTCCGGGAACATTTTTCTGTCATAGATTTCAAAATGGATTTTTGCAGTGCTGGGAATTGAACCCAGGGTTCAATTAAATATTATTAAATATTAATAAGCATGTTAGGCAAGCACTCTACTACTGAGCTACATGCACTCCCAGCCCCTAGAAATAGACTTTCTAGATAAAATGAAGCTTAACAAGCTCTGAATTACCCACTTTATGCCCCTAACTCAATTTCTAAAACATTCTCAGGTCCTCTGAGCCCCAGTGACAATCACTTCTCAGATTCCATATCTTTGGACCAAAAGGCCACTTCTCTTCTATCATAACCTCCCACCTCATTCTGAACATGTTCTTCCTTCCTAAGTTGGAGGCACCAGGATTGTGATGCTTTTGGTTATCTTCTGTAGAGGTTTCCTTTGGCAACTCTAATTCACCAACAGCAGGAAGTAATCCTAAAAATGAGTGATGAAAACCGCAGTATTGGTGCCTTAGCAAGTGCCTGTATTGTGCTGGGGAAGGAAGTTCCCCTGGTGGGTCTTTGAACTATGACTCCAGCATGGCTGGGGAAATCAAACTCAGGCATATGAAATTAAAGGATTTATGATGCTCAGGTCCCAGGAAAGGTAAGCACAGCATGCCTTATAGCAGTCAAATAGGAGGAGCAACTCCATCAAGCAGGTGGGAGCCAGAGACAGAAGCCACAGGCAAGTGCCTTTACTAGGGTTCAGGGTGCAGGACACAAACAGAAGGGAGATTGTATGGGTGTGTTTGTGTGTCACTAGGTCAGAGCCAGAGGACTTTTAAGAAGGGCAACTTTGGCAGAGAGAGCTTTACCACACTGGTACATCTGGTGCCTGGGCCAGGAACACAGCATGCCTGTTTGTAGGGATGTTGACAACAGAAAAATATGAGGTTTTAAAAATATATAATACAATGCCAATATCCTTCAGTGATCAGAGGATCAACTTTGTATTAAAGATGGAAAGAAGAAAGTCAACACCTGAAGACCCTGTCATTCCCAAAACTACTAAATCAAAGAAAACAGGAAACCTCAAAAGCACTACTCACAAATGGACCACCGCAAAGCTAATCCTTAACAAAAATTGTCAGAACTATTTTCTATCATTTTTGCTATTTTCCTTCAAAAAAAATTTTTTTAAATAAATTCATTATCTGACAATACTAATTTCTCAAAACTAGCCCATGGAGAAGAGTGAAATCATCCAGAGCTTAGGTATTTATTTCTCAGGCCCTCAGGTTTTCTTCCTGTCATCTCTGACTCCTGAGAGAGTTTCAAATGGAAAGTTTATTTTACAAAGTAAACAAGAATTTTTAAATAAACTAAACTGAGTCTATCCCCAGAGAGGGTTCCGCCAAATGCCGCCTTTGTTTTCCCACATCCCTGTCTAGGGATGAGACCAAAGAGGTGTCCTCTGCCTTTGGAGGGAAATTCAGTGAGAGCCTTAATCCAGAACCCAAGCATCTCCAGATCCAGGGCCTGACCTTGCCCACTGATCTGAGCATGCAGTGATTCGTTTCCACTCCACAAAGCTCACTTCCTGTCTGACTCCTAGAACTTTTCTGCTAGAACTCAGCTCATCCTGCATTATCGTCATTCTTTGTCCGCCTCCTGTGAGTCCTGCCCCTGTTCTTGGAAGACACACCTGCTCCAGATGCTTGGGCAGAACCTACCTGAAAGGGAAGCAAGGAACCGGAAATGGGCGAGTGAGAAATGAAAGACGGAGACCACCACACAGAGATACACCCGAGAGTTTATTTGTCAGAGGTGACAAATAAAGGCACATCTCTCCATAGATAAAGGGAGGCAATACAGGCTTGGGTTCTTTGACTTTTATGGGGGAGGTCCTAATGTAGGCAGTGAAGTGTGGGGTTGGTATGAAGGAGTGGTGAGCCTTTCTCAGAAACACCCTTTGCACAGGAAAGTGAAACTTTTCTTAAAATGGCAGCTATTAAGATGGCCGTCCAGATGTTAGCAAGGACCTTACATTACCCTCCCTTCTTGCCCTGGAGCAGGACTCCTTGAACCCAAACATGCAATTGAAACTGCAGGTAGGTTCCCTACTCACAGGTCTGGTCTGGAACCCAATATTCTGCAATTCTAGCAAGCTCCTTAATGATGTTGTGCTGGACCCATGGACTGCCATGCAACAAGACTCTGGGGTTCCCATCCTGGAAGCTGCATCAGAGGGTTGGGCCCCACCTCCAGAGCTTCTGATTCCCAAGTACTGGGCTGGGGCCTGATGATCTGCAGTTCTAACAAATCCCCAGGTGACGCTGATGCTACTGATATGAATCTTACACATGAAAAATCCACTGCGCAACTGGAAGTTGTAATAGAAATAGAAGACTGCCCCAAGCCCTGAAATATTCAAAAAGCTTGACAGAAACCAAACACCTGACCCAGAAACAAGAAGCTAGAAATTTCCCTGGAAGAAGAAGAGAACTGGGAGCTTATTGGGTGAGTGACAACAGGGTTATGAAGACGTGGTTAGTTAACTCCTGCTGTCTGAAAAGCACAAGTTCATCTGAATCCTAAGGCCCACCCCTCCTGAGCGATTGGGACAATATCCAGCCCACCAATGAGCGCTTCTCATGCCTAGTTGGGCCCATGATCACCTGAGGATGTTGTTAAATGCAGGTTCTGAAATGTCAGGTCTGAGGTGACTCTGAAGTTCTGTGAATTCCCAGGTGATGGGACGATGGGGGGTTTTGAGGACTGCTGAGAGCCATAGCCGAGTCCGAATGATGCATGGCATTTTTGCCAGAACGAAGTGGTTGAGAGGTGACACCAGCAAGCCATTGAGATGATAATGGTTATGTTAAGCTGTGTATATTAGACCCCTGCTGTCCGCCTGGGCCTGCTACTTTGGAGTTCTCGTGGGAATTCCCGGAGAGTTCCCATTGGTTGGGGAAGAGCTGGAGGCGGGATTTCCAGTTGGTGTGTGGTGTGTCTGGAGAGAAGGCCGCTTGGGTGGCGTTCGGGAGAGTTCCCGGGGAGCGTGTGTCGAGTGTGCTGGTGGAGTTCAGAAATAAAGTTTGTTCCTGCTTCAGTGGCTCATGATTTGTGCCCAGCCAGACTGCAGCAGAGGACTACACCCTAAAAAGGACCCAGAGGCCCAGGTCATCCTGGAGAGCCTGACTAGTCCTAGACAGTTATTTCGGGGGAGCACTGAGGGCTCAGGGCCTGGCAGGGGAGCCTTCACCTTCTCTTGTTTCTAAGGACTTCTTCCCCTGCACAATTCCCCCTGACTGCTCAGCAGTAGAATGAGCCCCCCACAGGCTGTCAGACCTTGTAGCTTTGCTCAGAGCTAAGACAGTCAGCTGACTGCCTGAGGGATTCTCTCTGAGGAAGATTCAGCCCCTTGCTGCGATATCTTCATCCTCCCCGAGACTCTCAATTTCTTTGAACCTTCAACAGACTTGCTTGTTGGCCCACGATTTCCAAGATAAGAGGACTAGGAAAGTGGCATTTGCACCTATGTGGCTTCTTTAAGATGAATCCCACCTTGCAGGGCTCAGGGTGGCATACGTGAGATAGATACAGCCATTTTCTGTCCAGACATAGATGCAGAATTATGCTGAGAATTTCTCAGAGGCACTTCCTTTCAAAACCCAAGACCTATGAAAAAAGGTCCCTGCTTCTTGTCCCATGAGTATGTGGCTGATTCTTAGGGTTGCTGCTCCCTGTCTGAGTTCTGATAGCCAAATGGGGCCAGAAGTTAGGCCTCAGAGGCCTGATAGTGCTGCTATCGCTGCTCTACACAGTCTTGGGTCAGACCACGCCCTTTGCCTGAGACACTGGCTTCTCCACATGGTCCTCAGACCCAGGACAGGAGACCCAACCTTCACTGCTTTAAAGGTCCCGCCCCAGGCTTCTGCTCAGAGCCCACTGCCCTGTTCCTAAACCTCATTCCAGGCATCCAGGATGTTGGAATTCAGTGATATTTTACAAATATCTCCAAGTCCTGAAAATATGGTTTGGATATGAGGCAACCCCAAAAGTTCCTGTATTAATGCAGAAATGTTTGGAGATGAAATTGTTCAGTTGTTAGAGCTATCACCTAACCAGCCCATCCTACTTTGAATGAATCAACTCGGTGGTCACTATAGGCAGATGGAGGTAGGTCACTGGGGGAGTAACCTGGAAGGGTACATCCCCCCTGCAGCCCCTTTCCTGCCTTCTGCTTCCTTACCAAGTGGTAAGCAGCAAACATCTGCACATCGTTCTGCCATGATATTCTGCCTCACCTTGGATCCAGAGCAATGAACTGGGCCAACTCGGGACTAAGCCTCTGAAACTGGGAGCCAAAATAAACTTAGCCTCTAAGTTGTTCTTGTCCAGTGCTTTAGTCACAGTGATGCAAAGCTGACTACACAACCACTGACACTTGCTTCTAAGATCTAACCCTCAGGAGCACCGATGACACATCAATTCAATTTTAGAAAGTATGTAAATCACCGTTCTTTGTGTGTGTGTGTGTGTGTGTGTGGTACTGGGGATTTAACTCAGGGTAACTCTATAACTAAGCTACATTCCCAGCCCCGGTTTGCTTTGTTATTGTTTGTTTGTTTTTGAGACAGGGTCTCACTAAATTGCCCAGACTGGCCTCAAACTTGCAATCATCCTGCCTCAGTCTCCTGAGTTGCTGGCATTACAGGTGCCATCATGTAGGCAGGTGGGGTGTGGCCAGAGGAAGGTGGGTCACTGGGGGTATGCCCTGGAAGGGTGCATCATGTCTGGCTAGAAAATCACAATTTAAATTTTAAAAAAATGTATACAGTGCTTTCATGCAATAGAATGCTTCACAGAGACTAAAAATAATGCTTTTAAAAAAAATGTTCATCACATGAGGAAGCGTGTATAATAGAATTTTAAAAGAAAATCAGAGTGTGAATCTATAAGAGCAGTATATGTACATTTTGTTTTATTTTGTTTATTATTTATTTATTTTTCAGTACTGGGGATTGAATCCAAGAATACCCTACCACTGAGCTACCCACCCCAGCCCTTTTCATTTTTTATTTTGAAACAGGATCTTGCTACATTGCCAGGGCTAACCTTGAACTGCAATCCTTCTGCCTCGGTCTCCTGAGTTGCTTCTGCACCCAATTTAAAGTTATGTTTTATAAAACAAAGAAATAAAAAAATACAAATATCCAGAAGAACAAATGCAAGAAATATATAGGCATTCATGTTAACAGTGGTTACAGCTGGGTGGTAAACAACAAGTGATTTTAGTTTATTTCCTTCTGCATTATTTTTATATATTTCAAAAAATTCACAGTTTGATGGCCAATTTTATGTGTCAACTTGCCTGGGTCAAGTGGTGCCCAGATTACTCTGAGTGTGCCTGTGAGGATGTTTCTGGACAAAATTAGCATTTGACTCAGTAGACTGAGTGGAAAGATTGTCCTCACCAATGTGGGTGGACAACATTCAGTCCATCAGGAGCCTGAACAGAACAAGGTGGAGGAAGGAAGAATTCACCCCCATTTTTTTTTTAATTTTTTTGTCCTGTCTGCCTGTGTTGGCTGGAACCTCGGTCTCCTCCTGCCCCTGGACCAAGATTTATACCATCATCATTATTGGTTCTCAGGCCTTTGGACTCAAACTGGAATTATACCCCCAGGTCCCCTGATTCTCCAGCTTAAAGACAGAAGGTTGCGGGACTTCTCAGCTTTCATGAACTTCCATGAGCCAATACCTCATTAAAAAAAAAAAAAAAAAAAAAAATTCCCTTCTACACATACACACACACACACACACACACACACACACACTCTTCTGGTTCAGTTTCTCTGGAGAACTTTGACTAACACATCTGGTGAACAAATACTGCTTTTATAATGAGAAAAAGATCAGTAACTATTATTTTTAATTCCTCTCATGGTATGCACCCTCCTGGCCAGAATGCCAGGCACTTAGCATATTTGGTCTTATCAGATCTCCATAACGATCTCCAATTTAAGAATCTGACATCCAAAGTCTTCATTCTGTCATTTGCCCAAGGGCATACAGTTATTAGGCTCCCCTAAAATACACCATGGAAATTCTTGGTCAGTGCTCTGGGTGATACTTAAGAGTTGGACATGGAGGCCGTTTTCTCTCTGTCTTCACATGGTCTTCCCTCTGTGTTAATCTCCCCTTCCTAAACGAACTTCAGTCTTATTGGATTACAGCCCATCCATATGACCTCGTTTTAATTTGATCACCCCTTAAAAGGTCCTATCTCCAAGGACAGTCACATTCAGAAGTACTGGGTAGTTAGGACTTCAACATGTGAATTTGTGGGGACATAATTCAGCCTAGGAACCCTCTTTTTAGAAATGTCCTAATAGTATATCTGTGTCATTTCCGGTCCAGTTCTAAGGCATTCCCAGGACCTTGAGGGCCTCAAGGAGATCCCACATCCATATGCTCTGTCACCTTTTATAACAAAGATGCCATTGTCTGAGTCACTCTACGCCCATGCACAGATGGGTTGCTGGCTGACACTGACTCTGGCACCTCCAAGAATGCCTACCTCCTAGTTCCCATTGCAGAGCAAGTAGAAATGCTTCAGTTCTAGAAATGGATCCTGAGGAATCCAGCCTCCATGCCCCCATATCTGGCATCATGTGAAGTGTTTCATGATCCACCAAATTGATTTAATTTGGCTCACATCCATGAAGATCCAACACACAAAGCCAGATAATGCTCCTCCTACACACAAATACATTGCAAACACACCTGGCATATAACTATGCCAATTATGAGCTAATTAAATAAAGCAGTGAGTGTCCACTATCATTCAGTGGATGCCACAGAAGGGTGGCCAGCTCCTCTGCCTTCACATTGCTGGGCACATCCAGCACCTTGTTCATCATAGCTCTCCACATGGGGAATGTGTCCACTCAGGTTTCTTCATGGCCAGAACTCACCTTCCCAAGGCCCTCCCTGCTGTGTGCCAGCTGGCTTGGCCATTGTCCAAACTCAACAGACCAAGAGAACCATAATCTCTTTTTCTAGCTAAAGACTATTTCTCTCCTTTTCTTCCAGCTCTTTGAGAAGACCTGTTCTCACCAACCAATCTGAAGGCCCCTTTCTGGACACCACCTTCCAAGAAGTGATTGACCTGCAGTGGGGTTGCTGTTCTTGTGGCACCATGCAGACAGTGAGTTTAGTGTAGACCAGACCAGACCAGCCTCCAATTAGCCCCACCACATGGCAGGGCTGATGTTTTTTCTGGACCTTTGATGAATAAAGAAAAGAACAAATGACTACATGAACAGACTAGCCCAGATTCCCCAGAGAAAGTCTGAATGAGTCCATTCTCAGCAGGAGAATTTTAAGATTAAGATTTTTCACTGACCACCTAAGGAAGAGGCCCACTGTAGCTCTGCTACACATGTGATTTCAAACAGCCTGAGCTACCACAGTTCCCAGTAACTGCCAGGATGTGAACCAGGACAAATGAACCAGGACAAGCTGTTAGGCTCTGTCTGGGCAAGTTGTGGGAAATGCCTGTCAAAATCTACCATCTTGATATTGAACTTGAGTTGGAAGAGGCGAGTCTGGTCTCAAAATGGAGGTAAAACTGCTGCCTGGTGGCCCCCCAGCCTTACTCCAGGGGGAGGTGGGGGGGGGCATGATTCAAAGGATCCAAAGCAATTGAGGAAGATGTTAATTGGTGGTCTGAGCTTTGAAACTATGGATGATAGTTTAAGAGAACGTTTTGAGAAATGGGGCACACACAGATTGTGTGGTAATGACAGACCCCCAAACAAGATGTTCCAGGGGCTTTGGCTTTGTGACTTACTCTTTGTTGAAGAGGTGGATGCAGCAATGTGTGCTTGGCCACACAAGGTTGTCGGGTGTGTAGTGGAACCAAAGAGAGCTGTTTCTAGAGCGGATTCCATACAGCCTGGTGCCCATCTAACAGTGAAGAAAATTTTGTTGGTGGTATTAAAGAAGATACAGAAGAATATAATTTGAGAGATTACTTTGAAAAGTATGGAAGACATGGTAGAGTGGGAAAAAGAGAGAATTTGCTTTTGTAACTTTCAACTGTATCATGATCATTGTTGATCAGAAATACCACAGTATTAAAGGGCATAATTGTGAAGTGAAAGAGGTCCTTTCTCTACAAGAGATATGGTCTGCTGGATCACAAAGAGGTCGTGGAGGTGGGTCTGGCAACTTCATGGGTCGTGGAGGAAACTTTGGAGGTGGTGGAGGTAACATAGGCTGTGGTGGAAACTTTGGTGGAAGAGGGGCTATGGTGGTGGAGGTGGAGGCAGCAGAGGTAGTTATGGTGGAGGAGGTGATGATGGATATAATGGATTTGGAGGTGATGGTGGAAACTATGGCGATGGTCCTGGTTATAGTAGTAGAGGAGGCTATGGTGGTGGTGAACCAGAATATGGAAGCCAAGGTGGTGGATATGGTGGTTGAGGAGGATATGATGGTTACAATGAAGGAGAAAATTTTGGTGGGAACTACAATGATTTTGGAAATTACAGCAGACAACAGCAATCAAATTATGGACCCATGAAGAGAGGCAGTTTTGGTGGAAGAAGCTCTGGCAGCCCAGATGGTGGTGGTTATGGATCTGGTGGTGGAAGTGGTGGATATGGTAGCAGAAGGTTTTAAAAACAGCAGAAAAGGACTACAGTTCTTAGCAGGAGAGAGATTTGCGGAGTTTTCAGGAAAGCTGCAGGTTACTTTGAGACAGTTGTCCCAAATGCATTAGAGGAACTGTAAAAATCTACCACAGAAGGAACGATGATCCATAGTCAGAAAAGTTACTGCAGCTTAAACAGGAAACCCTTCTTGTTCAGGGCTGTCATAGCCACAGTTTGCAAAAAGTGCAGCTATTGATTAATGCAATGTAGTGTCTGTTACATTCCTGAGGTCTTTTATCTGTTGTAGCTTTTTCTTTCTCTTTTCATTACATCAGGTGTATTGATTGCCCTGTAAATTGTGGTAGTGGTACCAGGAATAAAAAAATTAAGGAATTTTTAACTTTTCAATATTTGTGTAGTTCAGTTTTTCTACATTTTAGAACAGAAATTCTAACAAAATGCAGTTTGAAGGAATTTCCTTCTGAGTTAACAGCAAAGAAGATCATTGTTAATTACTATTTTGTATGAATTTTGCTAAAGTTAATTGTAAAGAAACATCTGCTGACTTGCAGTTTAAGGGGAATCTATTCTCCCCATTTCCAAACCATAATATGAATGAGCGCTGACATGTGGAGAGAATAGATATTTGTATGTTTGAAATGTGTGTTTTAGATAAATAGGATTGGGTATTCAAATCAGCGCATTTGTGAATTTGATAGCACTAAGATTACCTTCAAATGAAAAATCTCAAAATTCCTCTTTGGTTTTTGTGCATTTTCTTTCACAATGTGATCTTGATTTCAGTGTGTTAGATTTGCTGAGTCCGAGCTGTGTTTAGAACATCTCCGTTCTACATGTACCTTGGTCACATTCAAAATGCTGCCATAGATTTTGGGTGTAAATGATGTCTGCTGCCCTCTATTTAAATTCTGATAAAGGGTAGTGGATGTTTTCTCCCTCCCAGCTTAAAAATCATTGCTAACTTTTTAAAGATACAGGTCCACTAATCCTGCTACATTGGAGCAAATTAGTGAGTATCTGCTTTTGTTTTGTTTTCTTTTAAAAGCACATGAGGCTCACACATCTTGACTTGTTTTCTTGGTTTAATTCCCCCCCTCCCCAGATAAAGCTTTCATAGCAAGAGAATAAAAATCATACTACTGAACCTTTAACTGGCTGGCATGCTTTTCTGATTTTGCCCTATACATTTTGCTGAAAAAAACAAGGATAGTTTAGGTATAATTGTCTAAAATAACTTAATGCAGCAGAAATGTAGCATAATTGCTTAGTACAAGCTTCTCACTTCCCAAAGGCCTGAATTCCAAATTTAGATAGCCTGGGTTCTTTCTTAAATTCCCAAAGAACACATTGTCATTCTTTATGTATATTTCAACCAAAATTGTGTTGGTGTGAGTTATCGATTTGTTTGGAAGACCATGATTGGGAAGAGTTATAAATAACAAGGTCATATGTACAAAAACCAATGTTTACTGTTTTGCTTCAGCTAGTGCTTAAAATTTCATTCAAGCCCTAAATATGTGCCCTGCTGTTATTCTTTCTTTGGTAGTTGAACATTGAATTCAAGATTTTTACTTGGTTTTAAAAGTCCTAAGCAAAACAAGCAATAAAAAAGGGAAATGGGGTGGGGGGGGCTTGCTTTTGACACAACCACCCTAAAGAGTATATGAACAACAAAAAAATACAAATAAAAAATGTTAAAAGAGTATATGGACAAAGTAAATATTTCATTAGGCACCTGCCAGATTTTCATAGTAATATAAAGTAGAAGAACAATACTGTCCTCCAGGGTGAAGAGCAGCCTTTGTTATAAACCCACATAGACCATACAATATTATTCAACGATAAAAAAGAATAAAGTGCTGTTACACGCTACAACGTGGACGGACCTGGAAAACCAGAGGCCAAGTGAAAGAAGCCAATCATAAAAGACCATATATTTTATGATCCATTTAGATGAAATATCCAGAATCGGCAAATCTGGAGAGACAGAAAGTAGATGAGTGGTTACCAGGGGTTGGAGAGAGGTGAGGAATGGGGAGTGACTGGGGATGGGTAAGGGGGCTTCTTTCTGTTGTGACACCGATGTGCTGGAATTAGATAGTGGAAACTCACGAGCAAGTTTGTGAATTATACATTTTGAACGGTGAAGCTCATGTTATATGAATCATGCTATCTCAAGAGAAGCTGCTATTTTTTTCTAAAGCATAGAATTACCTACCTAGGAATAAAGGTAATGAGAGGGTAGAGAAGCTTTAGGCATTTACTTGAGGTTAATCTGTTATGAGAACATTGCTGCCCACTTGTTTTTCTCACAGGTTTTTCAGAAATCAGTGTGTTCAGAAGCACTTACAGCAGGGGCTCTATCATATTCATAAACACTTGGACCAGAAGATTTTTCTGGCCCCTGGGTCAAAGGCTATGCCAGTGAAAGCCGGACCATGGAATATGATATTTTGGACCTTGAAGAAGGTAAGAGAAGTGTTTAATCATAGAGTGCCTAAGTTTAAATTCTACTTGCCCTGCTGTGATCTGTCACGCTTCAAAGACCTGCTGGCATCAAGAGTGGAAAAGGGCCGATTCTGGTGGAAATGCAGTCCTCTTTATTCAGTGTTAAACACTAAAATTTTGTTGGGTGTGGTGGCGCACGCCTGTAATCCCAGCAGCTCAGCAGGCTGAAGCAGGAGGATCAGGAGTTCAAAGCCAGCCTCAGCAATTTAGCCAGGCCCTAAGAAACTCAGTAAGACCCTATCTCTAGATAAAATACAAAAAAAAGGCTGGGGATGTGGCTCAGTGGTTGAGTACCCCTGAGTTCATTCCAAGAAAAAAAAGAAAGAAAGAAAGGGAGAGGGAGAGGGAGAGGGAGAGGAAGTGGGAGAGGGAGAGGGAGAGGGAGGACTGGGGCTGGGCATAGTGGTGCATGCCTATAATCCCAGCAAGGTAAGAGGTTGAGGCAGGAGGATTGCAAGTCCAAGACCAGTCTCAGAAATTTAGTGAAGCCCTAAGCAATTTAGTGAGACCCTGTCTCACATAATATATATATATATATATATATATATATATATATATATATATATATATATATATATATATATATAATAAAATATAAAAAGGGCAGGGTGTGCTGGGATTGTGGCTCAGTGGTAGAGCGTTGGCCTAGCATATGTGAGGCCCTGGGTTCGAACCTCAGCACCACATAAAAACAAACAAATAAATAAAGGTATTTAAATAAAAGTCTTTTTTAAAAAAGGGCAGGGTATGTGGCTCCATGGTGAAGGGCCCCTGGGTTAAATCTATGGTATCAAAAATAGGTAGATAGGGCTGGGGCTGTAGCTCAGTGGTAGAGCACTTGCCTCGAATGTGTGAGGCACTGGGTTCAATCCTCAGCACCACATAAAAATAAATAAAATAAAAACATTATGTACAACTACACCTGAAAAATAAATATTTTAAAAATAGATAGATAGATGCTAAAAATTTCCTCAGGAAACAGCTCTGGATTCAGAATGAATGATGCATTCCTACATGCTCTGGGGCCTGGGAAATGACTTCATGTACCAGTTTTTGTGGCCAGTCTTGTGACTGCCTTTTCCACTACATGATAGATTACTCCTCCCATAAACTATTTCACCACCTTTCTTTCACCTACCAGAAAACCTCACCTTTTTCCCAACTTCTCCTTTTGCCCAGCTGTTCCTCCTCTACCTCACGGGGAAGTTATGCAGATGAGTCAGGACGTGCCCTTCTCTTGTGGTGAGACTGGGTGGGGTGAATGCCAGCTATGGTGACACAGAGGCCCTCACCTGGGCCTCAGCTCCTTGTCTGCCCACAGTGCATTCCTGTCCCACTCACCTGCACCTGCTTACCCTCTTCCGAGACCTCACTAGAACTTTTAAGAAGGGGACATGCTGTCTGAGTCAGGTCGGTGATGCTTTGGCCTTGCCTGCGTTGGCCTCTATTTCTACCTGATCTTCCTCCCCTCCGTGTCCTCTCACACCTGCATGTCATTTCCACCTGGGGTCAGGAAAGCAGAGAAGATTGTAGGGAGCGTTGGTACATGTTTGGTTGGAAAATATAAAATATTTCCAGGTGGCAGGTAAAGTGAAAGAGACAGTCAATCTTTCAAACCAAGGACAATGCAGTGCCAGTGCGTGTGGCTGTGAAGGTCCAGCTGGATCATCCTGCTTCTCTCCCAGAGCCGCCCTCCTCATTCACACTCACATGAATCCTTTCCTTAGAGGACCTAACCATCTGTTTTGTGCTGCTATCACAGAATGCCAGAGACTGTGTAATTTATAATGAACAGAAAGTTATTGGCTCACAGTTCTGGAAGCTGTGAAGTCCAAGATCAAGGTCACTGCACCTAGTGAGGGCCATCTTTTTTTTGGAGAGGGGGTACTGGGGATTTAACTCAGGAACCCTTGACCACTGAGCCACATCCCCAGCCCTATTTTGTATTTTATTTAGAGTCAGGGTCTCACTGAGTTGCTTAGCACCTCACTTTTTGCTGAGGCTGGCTTTGAACTCACCATCCTCCTGTCTCAGCCTCTTGAGCTGCTGGGATTACAGGCGAGCACCACCGCGCCTGGTATAAGTGAGGGCCTTCTCGCTGTCTCATCACAGGACAGAAGCCTGAGAGCAAGAGGATGCAAGAGGAAGCCAAACTTGCCCTTGTATAAGAGCACCGATCCCAATAATAAGGGTGAAGCCCTCATGGATGAATAGCTTCTTAAGGGTCCTACCTCTTAATGCTGTTAAAATGGCGATTAAATTTAACAAGAGTTTTGGAGGGGACAAGTATTCAAACCATACCGGTCCTCTAGAGACACCCTTAAAGTGTTCCCATTCCATTTTTCTTGCTGTCCCCTCCACCTGGAAAGTCTGGAATGTCTTCTCTCCCCTCTGTCTCAAGCTGGCAAACTCCTGTGTGCACATCAAGACCCAACTGAACCGTGTAGCCTTACCAACACTTTGTCAATCAGGTGGAGACTACAGATCTTGCTGAAGATAATGTTTTTAAACACATAAAATAAAATATACACAGGTTACAAAAGAAACCATTTAAACTAAAGTAGTTATCAAAATGTTGTAATACTCCTTAAATTTAAAAGCTCAAAAAACCTCACTAAGATCTACTGGTGGCCCCAATAACTATCATAATTTTATGGTGATAAATGCAAAGGCTATTTAGAGATCTTCTACACTATGGATTACGATGGCCAACTCATCCTGGTTTGTCCATTACTTTCCCATTTTAGTACTGAAAATCCTTGTCCTGAGAACTCCTTTAGCCCCTAGCAAACTGGAAAAATTTGACACTTGACCTGTAATGTGGCATGAAAAATCTGTGATTCTAAGTGGCATTATAGTCACAAATGGCTTGTGACTGTGCATTCTTTTTTGTGGCATTGGGCATCGAACCCAGTGTCTCAGGCCTCATGCATGATAGGCAAGTGCTTCTATCCCTGAGCTAAATGCCCAGAACTGCTGCTGATGTGATTGTGTTTTTCTGATCCACATTCATGTATTTTCCAAATTCTATCATGGACAACTGGCTTCCAGGTTAGGAACCCCTGCAACCACTATCCCCTAACCTGTAAACTTTGCACTTAGATCTATGATAATTTTTTACTGTTGTCATTGTGTAAACAACATAACATAACTTCTCCATCAATTGCCTTTCTTATAAGGTCGTGGGGAGAATTTTTTAAAATCTGTACAGGAGGGGCTGGGGATGTGGCTCAAGTGGTAGCGCGCTCGCCTGGCATGCGTGTGGCCCGGGGTTCGATTCTCAGCACCACGTACAAACAAAGATGTGTCCGCCGATAACTAAAAAAAATAAATAAATATTAAAAAATTTCTCTCTCTCCCCTCTCTCACTCTCTCTTTAAAAAAAAAAAAAAAAATCTGTACAGGAGACCTGGCTTGTGGCTGGTCATTGTGACTCAAACAGTTCTCTTACAGTGGAATGGATATTGGCTGAACAACTTTGGAAAAGTGTCGGGCAGTTTCCACTAAAGATGAACAAATATCTCTCCTATGATCCAGTATTTTCATTCCTGAGTATTTGCCCAAGAGAAATGATAGCTTATATTCACCAAGAAACATGCACAAGAATTTTCATAGCAACTGTGTTCACAATAGCCCCAAACGGGGAACAATTCCAACATCTTCTATTCAAGAGGTGAATAAATAAGTAAATCCTGGTCTATTTGCACAGCCATATACGACACCCAAATGAGAATTTTAAAATTGCATCCTAGACAACAATACTGGTGAATCTCATGAACAAATGTTAACAAAAGAAGCCAGCCAGCCACAAATGGATACATTCACATGACTTCATTTGTGTAAAATACAAAAGACAAGTGAGATGGCCTGGATGGTAGAAGTCAAGACAATGATTATCACTGAGCTTATAAGGGTTGTGAATAATCTCCTGGTTAAATAAAAGTCTTGAGTTTATGAAAATATACTGAATTTTGTACTCATGGGGTGTTCATGTTCTGATGTGGAAATCTGCAATTCCAAGTGCCTTTTTTTTTTTCCATGCTCAGGATCAAACCCAGGCCTCAGGCATGCTAGGCAAACACTCTAATACTGAGCTACATCCCTGGCCCCAATAGGAGTATATAAAATTTTGGATCCCCAGTTCCCATCTCTTGTCAGATTCAGCCACTGCAACAACCACTAGCAAAAAGGAACTTCTTCCTGCACTTCCTGGCTCTGCAGCTGGGGCTGTAATTTCTCCCACTAAATGCAACCCATCTGGATGGTGCTTTGATTCCCCCCCACCAACACTATCCCAGACCCAACCTAGCACAAACCTCTTTGTTCTTTGCCAGTTGCTGTCAGAGCCATCGCTTTATTAGTCTTTGTGGCTTAATTAACCTGCGAACACAGGTCCCTGTATTCAAAGCAGTTTTTAGATCTTACCTTACTTAGTTTATTTACAATAAACTTTCAGGGGAAGGATGTGGAAATCTGCAACTCCAAGTGCCAAGCAGCATTTGATCAGCTTTCACCCACACCAGCAGAGACAATGGCAGGGGAAGCAGGCATGATACCCCATGCACAGGGGTGAAAATCAATTCTCAGTGTGAACTTAGGCCTCCCTCAGAGATGCCCAGGAAGTGCATTATTTATCGTCTAAGGCAGAGGGTGCCTTCCATGAGACCGGGAGGGCCAAAGCTGTCCCCTAATAGAGATAATTGATGTCACGCCAGACAGAGCATGGCAGGACAGGAATTAGCACTGGGTCTCTGGCTCCTGTCTGCTCCCTTCACAAGAACCTGAAGGATTCCCCTGAGGATAAAAATCACCCTGGGTAATGAAGATGTCACTGCTCTGAGATAAGAGCTGTCCCCACTCACTGTTCCAGGTGACCTCATCCTGGGGGCTGCCTTTTGTTTTTGGACATTTTCCTGCTTGTTTAGAGAGAGAAGACAAGCTGCAGATCCATCTATCAGGTTAATCATGTTCTTGCAAACGTCAAATAGAATGAGAAAAGGCCGTGGGGAGGCTAAAAGAGGAATTTTTAAATGGTGGCAGCTGGCGTTCTTGAGGTGGGAGCCCACCCTCTCCTGGGCCACTCCATTCTGGACACCCGACAGACCGCTCCGTAAAACCAGAGCCTTCTCTTCTCTAA
Organism: Callospermophilus lateralis; assembly: GCF_048772815.1. Lineage (NCBI taxonomy): Eukaryota > Metazoa > Chordata > Mammalia > Rodentia > Sciuridae > Callospermophilus > Callospermophilus lateralis. The sequence goes on along the minus strand of NC_135307.1, from coordinate 169,250,269 downwards.
GCCAATGTCCTCCTTCACAAGCACAGGGTGATGTCTGCCTTCCGCCCTCCCTCTGAAGCCACCACAAGGCCCTCACCTCCCTCCCTCACTCACCTCCTGTTCCACCCCTCCCTGCCTCACAGCCAACCAGGGCAGGGCAGAGGGCGCAGAGGAAATGGCTCTTGGGTGCCCACAGCCTTTGTTTCTCCAGGCTGTGGTCACCCTGTGGGTTCATATCTTGCCTCTAGCTAGACAACTTTATGTCATGAAATATCAACTATCTCCGTGACAGACCTTCGCTGTGTGGCCTGCGAGATTCTCTCTATCTATCTATCTATCTATCTATCTCTCAACTGTGAAACTGTCACATTTATCCCTTTAGATTTCCTCTTGCTGCTTCTCTAAATCCCAACCTGCTGTGGTTTGGAGTGTTGGGCCTGATCCCTGGCACGCAGCCTGCCTTGGTAGCTCTGAGCTATGTGCAGATTGGACAATATTGTCCTCATCCCTGTCACTGCTAAAGAGGAGACAAAGGGAATCTAGATGCATTTAGATGCTAGGTACTGATGAAACACATTCCTTCCATTTCTGTGAGCTCAGCAAAGCACATGAGCAGCAACGGGATTCCTCAGATGACTACTGCAATAGGTTATGTGCCCAGTGCAATGGGAACCCATGTGGAAGTGTGTGACCATGTTTATGAAGAGAAGAGTGGACAACCTATAGAGGGAGGTGACACTTAAGTTCTGCACAAAGCAATAATTAAAACTCCAAAAACATAAAAGCTGAAGGTAGACATATTCTATGACCCAGCAAGTCCATTATCAAAAGTACATGTTGAAGAGAAATATGACCACCCAGAGGAATGGGCAAGAATGTTTCCAGCAACACTATTCCCAAGAGCCCAAACTGGAAAAACCCCAAATGCCCATCAGGGGGAATGAATGATAAACTCAGGAACATTCTCACAACGGAATGAACCGCATAGAAGGTGAGTGGATCTTGAAAATGTAAACCTGAGCAAAAAACAGACACAAAAGATTATGTTCTATATTAATCTATTTATGTAAAGTAAAAAAAAAAATCAATCTGTTGTGTTGGAATCAGAACTATAGTCAGTATAGGGAAGGGGCTAGTGACCTGAAGGAGCCAGGAGCAGGCTTGGAGAATGCTATAGTGCTCAGTTACCGCATTTTACCACTGAGTCACATCTCCATCCCTTTTTTGCTTTTTATTTTAACATAGGGTCTCAGTAAGAGACTGAGGCTGGCCTCGAACTTGCAATCCTCCTGCCTCAGCCTCCCAAGTCGCTGGGATTACAGGCATGAGCAGGTTCAGTTTATTAATCTGAGTGCAGGATGCACAGATGTATTCAGTTTGTAAAAATGTATAATGCTGTGCATTTAGAATGCATGCACATTTCTGTGTAAATATTGTCCTAACACCTCAAAGGAAAAAAAAATGAGTATATCTATCTTCTTAGTTTGATTGAAGAGCTATAACAAAACACCACAAGCTGGATGGCTTATAAACAACACAGGCTTATTTCTCATAGTTCTAGAGGCTGGGAAGTTCAAAGATCAAGATGCTAGCAGACTCCATATCTGGTGAGGGCCTTCTCCTGGCTCACAGATGACTGTCTTTTGCTTGTCTCGCATGACAGAAAGGACAAGGGAGCTCTCTCAGACTCCTTTTGTGAAGACACTAATTCTTATCTCACAATCATGATCACCTTCTTCTTTTTAGGGAGTAGGGGTACTGGGGATCGAACCCAGGGCCCTTTACCACTGAGCTACATCCCCAGCCCTTTTTTATTCTTTATTTTAAGGCAAGGTCTTGCTTAGTTGCTGAAGCTGGCCTCGAACTTGCAATCCTTCTGTCTCCATATCCTGAGTCACTGGGATTACTGGTGTGCACAGCCAGGCCTGGCCCAAATGCCCACCTAATACAACCACCCTGAGGGCTAGGATTTCCACATATGAATTATAGGGGGACACAAACATTCAGACCATAGCAGCAGTTTAGACCACTATACGTCTAATAATCTATTAGACCTTTCTGTTATTTCTCTATCATTAGACTATGAGCTCCTATGGCAACAGAACAAGTTCAATAAGTGATTTTCCCACAAGGAAACCTGCTTGGGTACATTGATTCGACATGGGAGGTGGCGTCCTAACACTTTATTTGTGTGTAAGTGCTTTCAAAGCCAGAAAATACAATCACTCTGGCTCTGGCCTCTCCATTCATATGAAGAAGCCAGTGTCCCCATGTGAATTCCTGGCTGTTCATTTTCACAGACAGGGTAGCCAGGTGGTACTGGAGCAGCTTGGCATTCTCTGCATATGTATCGGTTTTCTTGCCTCCTCGGCACTCCCAGAGCTCCTCCCTTCTTCTTGAGCATTCTCTCAATCTTCCACACTCCTCTTTGCCTCTGAGAACAGCCTTTGTTTACGAACAAGAGGAATCTGCAGCCTCATCAGCTCCAAACCAAACTCCCACCATTCTCTGGGCAAAGCCCTGCTCAGAAAAGCAATAGAAAGTGAGGGTGAGAAGGCTGGAGATAATGGTGTCTAGTGGGACCAGCAGGGTGCACAGGACACCAAGTTCAGAATGAAGCCATGGGCCTGCTGGGGCTGCACTGCCTGCTTGGTGCCTGGCTGAGTGACTTGGGTCTATCCGGACCTGTAACCTTGAAATGCAAAGGAGCTAGACTAGATGATTCTGGGTCCTTTCCAGCTCTGAACACATCAAGCAAGTCCTAATCATGATGCTAAGCATGTACATATTGAACAAAATTGCCAGGTATGGTTGCACACACCTGTAATTCCAGCAACTCAGGAGCTGAGGCAGGAGGATCACAAATTGGAGGCCTGTCTGAGCAATTTAGCAAAACTCTGTCTGAAAATAAAATAAATAAATAAAAAGAAAAAGGACTGGGGGTGTGTCTCAATGGTGAAGCACCACTGAGTTCAATCTCAAGTACCAAAAATAATAATAATAATAATTTTACTGGCACCGGTTTCTGGGGGATGAACTATTAGATTTCTTTTTCCCTCTCCTCTGCATTTTGCAAATAAGGAAGGAAGAGATGGATTACACTACCAATGAGTTTGTGTTTTATGTGTTCACAAACACAAAAAGCACATGACTCTAAAACAAAATAAAAACATCTCTTTAAGGGGAGAGATTGAAATAATTTTTAAAACTAAAAGCAGACAAGAAAGAAAGGTCCAGATGGAGGCCCCAAATCCATCTGGAGCTCAGAAGCTCTGCAGGGCAGCATTAGCTCAGAGGTTTCCCACCTCTAGGCTGCAGTCCTTGTAAACTCCTCTGGCGCCATCTGCTGACCATCCCAGAAAAAACATTTTACTTTGGTTTGCAGCAGAGCTTTGAAGGCAATGAGTCAATGGGGTCCGTTCAGGATCAAGATTGCATTATATTTGCAGGCAAATGTTACCAAAATTCACTTTTGATTTTGCCTTGCAGAAATGATCAGAACAGGGACATCTGAGCAAGTTCTTTCTGTATAACACCCTGAGATAGTCATTAAAATAACTGAGTCTCATGCCACATAAAGCCCAAGAAAGGTTCCAGCTCCCCTCCCCACTGTACCCAGCATCAAGCACTCCAGGGAACTCACTCTTGGTCCTCACCATCTGGGTACAGGGTTGGTTTCCATCTGGCTCTAGCTCTACCTCCTGGGTTCCCACAGATGGGTAATTTGTTGGCCTTTGGGCTCAATTCAAGGATTCCCACATGGCCCCAAGCAACCCAAAGTGTGGAAGTCCTCCTTTGTCCCTCCACCCATTCATCAGTCTTGCTTTCCCAGCTACCCTTTGAAAATGAAGCTCCCTTTCCACACTTGTGGAACCTTCTATCTGAGCTGACCACAGGCACTGCTTGGAAGAGACCCCTCTGCTGTCAGAGGCTGGTCTGGTCTGTAGGGGAAGGACAGAAGACATGCCCCCTAGGCTGTAGATATTTATGGAAAGCTTTAGGAATGCTCTACTACTAAGTTACATCCCCAGTCCTTTTTATTTTTTATCCTGAGACAGTTTCACTAAGTGGCCCAGACAGGGCTTGAACTTGCGACCCTCCTGCCTCAGCCTTCCTGGGATCCACCTAGTTGAAAAAGCAAATTCCAGCTCTAAAGGGATCTCCCAGGTCTCGCTGAGCACCAAGATCTTCCCGTGTTTCCTATCAGTCCAGGGTAATGAGAAGGTCCACCCTTCTCAGGATGAAGGAGTGGCCCAGCAGCCCCTGATTGGTCCTACCAGGGAGGGAAGGGCTGCCATATTTGGAGGGCAGCAGAGAGGCCACCCCCCTCCCCACAGCTTCTATATAGCTGGGCGGGCCTGGCTGCTGGCGGGTGAGCTGGAGGACTGCATAGCTCCAGCCTGTGGCTCCAGAAGCACACTCAGAGCAGACATCCAAGGTACGTGGGGAGGCATTTCTGGGATCAGGGTTGCTCATTCTAATCCCATCTCTAACCCAGACTAAAATCTTGTAGTGACCTCTTTACTCCCTAATCCCAAGATGGGTCCCCAGGGTCAGGGGACACCTGTTCATTCATCACTGGCCTTGCATTTCTGTGCTTCGATGTTATAATAAAATGCTACTTTAGGGTTGGCTGGCTGAGATTTTTTTTTTTCTGCCTTTAAACCCTTGCCTATAAAAACAAAGTTTTGTTGTTGTTGTTTGGAGAACTCTTATTATATTATTTTTCTTATTTAAGATTTTTCCTACCAAGAGGTAGAAGCTGATGATGATGTGATTGTGGCACCCCTATTTAGGAGCCTAATTAAGGCTTCTTCACACTGGGGATCTCTTTGGAGAAAGCCAGTCTGAGTTCACTGCAGTTAGTGACAGAAAGGAATGAATGACTGGGTGAGCTCACAGGCTGCATTTTTCCTTTTACTTTTTCTTTTCTTTCTTTTTTTTTTTTTCTTTTTTTTTAACAGAACCAGTGTCACACCAGAGTTGAAGTTTTAACAGAGGAGAATGGATCCCTTTAGGGTACTTCGGGAGTGGTAGAGGGTATGACAGGCGCTATGCAAGCTTCCTCTACCCGCTCCAGCTCTGATTCTCTGTGGACTCACAGTAGTTAGAAGACAGCTCCCGCACGTCTCCTATAGAAACTCCTATAGGAACCCTCCCCTGTCCCTGGGTCACACGGCAAAGGTCCCGGTGCCAGAATGCCCAGCCAGCTGGACTTGGGAGGTGGCTTTTTACAATAACTTGTAGTTTCAGAAGCCACATTGACAAGCTACCAGGACTAGATCTGGAGTAGGGGAATATTCTGACCTCAGCAGCCCCATGGATGTCCTGTGGCCACCTTGACCCAGAATCCCTGTGCTGTTCCCCCCGGCCCTCCTAACCTCACCTTCAACTCATTTCCCTTGAAATTCCTCAAGAGCCAAGTTCTTCAGCTTACATCCTGCCCAAGAGCATAAAACGTGAGCAACACCTCCCTCTTGAAGGGCAGTGGGGCACAGCTGGTGGCATGGGGAGTTAGCACCAGATGGAGCTAAGTTCACATCTGCCACCTCTTACTGTGCAGCTTTGGGCCAATTCCTTTACTTCTCTGAATCCCAGGACAATTTTTTTCTCTTGGTAGTGGGAATTGAACCCAAACACTCATGGATGCTAGACAAGTGCTCTCCTACTGAGCTACATCCTCAGCCCTTTAAATTTTTTTTTTCTTTTTTAATTTAGAGACAGCGTCTCACTAAGTTACCCAGGTTTGATTTGAATTTGTGAGCCTCCTGCTTTAGCTTCCCTAGTAGCTGGGATTATAGACATGCACCACTACAACTAGCTACTCATACTTTTATAAAATAAGAATAATAATGTAGCCATCCCATGTAAGGATTACCTTAGGCAATATCACAGAAGGGCTTAACAGTAGTGCAATAAAGCTAGAAGGATGATCAGGGGCACATTGTCCCCTGGGGTGAGATTGACAAAGATACGTCTAGTACATTTTCATCTCTTGACTTAGGGAGCGGCTGAGATGCCTTAACTATGTTTCTACCCTTCTCCTCCTCCTCCTCCTCCTCCTCCCCCTCCTCCTCTCATTACATAAAGCCTTTTAATATCAGCAACCCGAGATGTTCTTAGAATGGAGGCAGAATGTGCCTGAGACAGTGCAGTTTAGAGCAATGAAGAATAAAGAAGGAAGATCAAAATTATAGTCTATGACCAGAAGCATTTGATTCCAACTATCTATCTATTTATTTATTTATTTATTTATTTATTTATTTATTTATTGCAGGGCACAATACCTTTATTTCATTTATTTATCTGTAGTGCTGAGGATGGAACCCAGGGCCTCACATGCTAGGCAAGCACTCTACCACTGAGCCACAAACCCAGCCCTGATTCCAACTCTTTTACCTGCCAGGGAGCTCTTGATTCAAAAGTCTTGGAGATAACCAAAGAAACCCTATATGCCTTGCATCATAGCTCATTTATTTTCCCATGCATATTCAAAGGCTTTATAATTGCCAGTTGCAGCTTCTTATCTGCCTGAGAAAGTCAAGATCAACTCTATCCCTGAGCCGATAGAATTCCTAGCAAAAGCAAAAAAACTTGATATCTGAGTGGACTCTGTGCAGCCCAAGCATGGGAATATCATTGTGCTTCTGGGGAAATGTAAATGGTCCAAGGATGCCATTCATTTGCTTAAATCTGCTACTCCAGGCCTGGTGGCATATGCCTGTAATCCCAGCTACTCGGGAGGCCGAAGGAGGAGGGTCACAAATTTGAGGCCAGCCTAGGCAATTTAGACCCTGTCTTAAATTTAAAAAAAAAGAAAAGAAAAGAAAAGAAAAGAAAAGAAAGAAAGGAAAGAAGGAAGGAAGAAAGAAAGAAAGAAAGGGCTGAGAGGGTGTAACTTAGTGATAGGATCCCCTGGGTGCTATGCCAAAAAAAAAAAAAAAAAAAAGTCTGCTGCACTTGGAAGAGTGGAGGGAAGGCTGGGAAGCCCAATGGGGAGAGTTAACTGCTCTTGGCCATTTCTCCTGCAGATTCTGACACAATGAAGAAGCACCTGGGCACATGGGGGTTGGCTATTGTCTGTGTCCTGCTCTTCAACCATCTCTCCGCCATCAAGGCGAGGGGCATCAAGCACAGAATCAAGTGGAACCGGAAGTCTGTGCCCAGCACCGTCCAGATCACAGAAGCCCAGGTAGCCCAGAACCCCCCGGGAGCCTTCATCAAGCAAGGCCGAAAGCTCCACATCGACTTCGGAGCTGAGGGCAACAAGTACTACGAGGCCAACTACTGGCAGTTCCCCGACGGGATCTACTACGACGGCTGCTCCGAAGCCAACGTGACCAAGGAGGTGTTCATCGCCAAGTGCATCAATGCTACCCAGGCAGCAAACCAGGCCGAGTTTTCCCGGGAGAAACAGGACAATAAGCTTCACCAGCGGGTCCTGTGGCGGCTGATCAAAGAGCTCTGCTCAGTCAAGCACTGCGACTTCTGGTTGGAAGGGGGAGCCGGATTCCATCTTTCCGTGGACCAGCCAGTGATGCTCTGCCTGCTGGTCTTCGTTTGGCTCATCGTGAAATAATCCTGGAAGGAGACTGGTGGCCATAGAGGTGAGCCGGTGAGCAGACTATGGAGACAGGTACCCCCGTCCTCCCCCACCCCACACCCTCATGTGTCTTGAAGGTACCAAAGAGAAGTGATTCATCAGCGCTTCAAATATCACTCCTAAGTGTTCACCTGTATTTGTATGGGATAAGCATGTGTCTGTGTGTCCATTTCCCTAGTGCTCTGTGGCGGCTGGGGGGCGTGTTTGGCTCATTATACATTCTCAGCTCCCAGTGGAGGGTCTGGTACACCACCTTAGGCAACTGATGAATCAATCCAAGAATTCATCAGGAACTGTGCTCAGTACTTCACCATACCTCCCACAACTCTTTAAAGAGTTAGATGTTGTTCCTCTTTTACAGATGAGGAGACCAAAGCTCAGAGAAGTGAAGCTCACCCAGAGTCACACAGCTGGAAAGTGGCAGAGTCAGGAATCAACCACAGCCTGTCTAATCTCAGGTTTTCTGTGTTGCCCAATCCCACAGCTGTCTCATGATCGCTTTGTGGGTTTGCAAAGCCTAAATCCAACCTTGATTCTCGAATGAAACTGTGAAAGCTCCACTTTTAGAAATAAATGGGAAAACCTGAGCCTGCCACTGTAAACTGTGATACATGGAAGTTTAGTTGAATCCTCCTATGGAAACTAAAATATAATAAAGGAATTAAACTAAAATAGAAATAAAAGTAAACAGAGGCCTACAAATCAGAAAATATTTCCTACCCAATTCCCAGGATAAGTTTTATAGTAGGGTATGTATAACAGTTGTATAGTGTCTATACACAAAAAGAGTAAGATTCTTTTTCACAAAAAGGGTAAGTGATTGCTGTTCCCATCCCTGCAATAGTCTGTGCATTTACAAAAGAAAATGTTTAAATGACACATTTGCTTCTAATGTTTCCCCTAATCTTAGGTGCATGTTCTTATGTAAACTCATATGAGCATCTTTAAATACATTTCCTTTATTGGAGAGCGAAATTGACCAAAGTATGCTGTAACAAATGTGCCACAATGAGACCCACCATTCTGTATAATTAATATGCACCAATAAAAATTTTAGTTAAAAAAATACCTATAGTCAGGTTCCCTGATACACACCTATAATCCCAGCAACACTGAAAGCTGAGTCAAGAAGATGGCAAGTTCAAGGCTAGCCTGGGCAATTTAGGGAGACCCTGGCTCAAAATAAAAAATAAAAAGGGCTGGGGATGTGATGTGGCTCAGTGGTAGAGCACCTCTGGGTTCAATATCCAGTAACTCCCCCCCACAAAAAAAACCTTTCATATATGTAAATATGTCTACACACACACACACACACACACACACTTATATAATGCTTTCTACAATCTCTATTATTCTTTTTAACACTTTAGAAGGGCCATAATCTCTGTAAAGTATAATCACTATAAAATATCATTATTTGCCAAAAAAGGCTTTTTTAAAAACTATTTCTTTAGGGAGCCCCAATGAAGAACTCATATCCACCCTAAGCAAGAGTTGATGCACCTCCTTACTAGCTTAAAAAAATATGAATATCTTTTAAATAAAAAATGAACCTAATGTTCCAAGATGCTCCCACAGGCCCTCAGGGGACTCTCAGAGAACTCCAGGAGTTGTTGAGCCATAACTGGAGATAACAGCTACTGAATATTATCAGTTCTCTTTTAAAGAACATCTGTCAGGGGAGGAACGTGAATCACCAGACAATTTATCTTGGATTTTTCAGCACATGAGTGTTGAGATCGGTACTTCTTGTGCTGAGTCCCCATTGTTATCCGTTCTTCTAAGGATACATTTGGGAGGTTTTTACATGAAATATGGGAGACAGACTTGCAGGGCAGGGAAGATCAGAGAAGCAAAGCAGCGTCCTACCCGTTCTTTCAATCAGGACAGCCCTCTACTCAAGTAATGCAGAGGAGCCAACCCGGGGTGCGGTTCCTGCTGCTGCTGGCCCCACTCACTTACACCCATGGCCCTAATAATTCTAGACCCAGAAAGCAAGAAAAAAGCACAGAATACACAGAGGTTAATTCTTGCATTCCAATTTTTTTAATACTAAAAGTGGCAATAAAGAAAGAAAAAGTAGAGGGATGTTGTTGACCTTTGAACTCCCGGGTCCATCTTTAATTACAAGGGCACACACAGCCACTTAAGCAAATCACTCCATTTCTGATGGGAAAACGCTTGGGCTGTGAAGGAGTCTGTTCCCTGTGATCGTTGTCTTTTCTCATTTCATTAATGATCCCACAAATCAGATATAAGTGGTGCATGAAATGCCTTGGGACACAGTGATTTGAATGTGAAATTTGCTTATGGAGTTTTTTAATGGGAACCCTATGTACTTGAACGTCTTTGGACTTCCTGGGCCTGGCTTTTCAATTTGGCTGAGGGTTATCAGGAGCCTCTGTGTGCATAAGACATTGTAGGCTTCTAAGTTATCCTCAGTTATTTTCCAACATGAATAATGTCACCAGCTATTGTTTTCTGGGTTCTTCCAGGTGTTGACTTTTTTAAAATATAAGCTTATCATAAAAGTGGGATTCAAATTACAACAGAAATCCAAAACAACAACAACAAAAAAAATGACTCAACTCCAACATCTAATTAAGCCAGTGTTTTTCTGTCCCTTGTAATCTCCTACTCTAACCATTTGCATATAGAAATGTACACATTTGTGATACTGATATCCAGATGAACTTCCACCTTCTAAATTTTTACTTAACTTCACTCAATGCTTCTTTTTTTTTCAACATTCCTATGGTTTTTGTTTTCTCATTTCACCATCCCCAACCCCTCCTTATACTCTGGGGTGTAGCCTCCACCCCTTTTCTGTGCTCAGATATATAAGCAAGGATTTGTTTTTATCTCATGCCTTTCAAAAATACTATAACTGTACATATAGTTTTCATTTGTCTGCAATTTCCCTTCCTATCTTAACATGGCCTCCTGATACTCTCTGGGTCAACAACTAACTGTTAGCAGGTTTAACCTGTCCTTTTAGATTGCTGTATAATCTTCTACACAACCGTGTACTGTGACTGATTAAGTCATTTCTTTGTTGGTGAAGCTTCAGATTGTTTCCTGGTTTTCTGCCACTGTAAACAATAAATGTCCTAATAAATACAACCTGGCCGTCTGGTGCTTTTATTTCTGCAGGATTGATTTACAGAATTTCTTGAACAAAGCCTGTGTGTAATTTGGACTTTACCAGACATGACCGCAATGTTTCCGTGTATTTGGAGAACTCTCATTACCACCAGCAGCATATGGCATTAACTTGGAAGGGTTTCTACGTCATTTAAGTATAAGAAGCCACCTTTTCCACAGATATTGCTTGTGAATCTTGTTTTTAAAGGACACACCTAAAGCTTCCTAAGTTACTCTGATCCTAGTGGTCATTGGAAATATCCTAAAACTGTTAACATTCCTCATTCTAAAAGTGGTTCTGGGTGCAAAACATCTGAAGAGAAGCCTGCACATCAGACAGCATGTTGGCTTTCTGCTAAGAGGAGGGTGGGTCTCTACATCTCCATATTTCCCAAAAACCAAGGGGCCTAGGGGAAGGTTGGTCCCTGGCCTTTTGGCAAATTTATAGTAAAATTGCACATGCAAGTGTCTGCAGTTCAGTGAGAATGACTTCTAGATCAAAGGCTCAAAGAAATGGGCATCAAGCCCACTATCAAGATAGCCCACATTCTCTTGGGAGGTTGGGTAGATGATCAGATCTCCCCAGACCCGCTCATGCGCCACTTGGCCTAGGCTGTGCCTGACGACATTGAGAAACTCCACCCTCTGGGCCTACGTGGTGAGTCCTGGGTAGTGGCCATACGTTTGTCTTGAGCTGCCCACATCCCGACCTTGAGCTGTCTAATAGCCAATAACTGGCTTAGGGGAGTGGCCCATTGAGCCAGGACCCCAGGCCTTACTTCCTACCTGTGATGTGGTTATATCTCAATCTCACTCTCAGCCCCCCACAATGCTTCTCCTCACTCCTTCTTCACGGCTGGACAGGGACGCCCTAAGGTGCCCACCTGTTCCTGTATGGTAAATTTTTCAGTCCACTACTGAAACAATGACAATAGGACCCACATGGTTGCAGACAGGCAACACGGTGGCAGGCCTCACCCTCCAGGAGAGTGATCTTGTAGATTTGCACATGTGGCATCACGATGAGTTGCAGTGTCTGATGCTCCGACACCACTGCATTGAAGAGCAGCCCTGTGGCCAGGTCAGACACCCACCAGAGGTTTGCCCTCCTGACTCAAGGCCATGAGTCACAGGCAAGCACAGGGCTCATTTGGCAGGAAACCCATTTCAGCTGGGCACCCAGATTCCCTGGTGGAAAGCAAAGGAGCCAAGTGCCATGCTTCTGGGAATGTGTGACCATGGGAAATGGGAGCTAATCAGCTGCTCCCTGCACAATGTGAATAAATGTGTCTTTGAGACACCTCTATTTCAGGGCCATGCAAGGCCCGTCCTGAGATAACAAGACTCAGCTGTTTCCAATGGTGAAGGGGAGTCTTTGCCTGGGCTAGGGACACTAGGGGGTCTCCCCAGGGAGGACTGAGATCCTGCCCACTAGATACTAGAGCCCTAAGATCTCCTTCTCACAATGAGCCCCAGAACACAGGTAGAGGATGGAAGGGTGATTTGCTGGCGTTGTGTGAGAAGTCTCCTGCTGAAATAAACCCCACACGCTGACCTTCTGCCTAAAGGGACTTTCCCAGTCAGCACCAAGCTAACCCCCACCCCCTGCAACTGCTCATCCTCTGATTCTTAAGAGTCATTGCCTCTCCCAGGTTGCCTTTCCTGCACCCTCGTCTGAACTTCAGAACCTCCATCCACCCTCCCACCCCAGCCCATCCTTGGGATTTCCACATCTAATTTTAATGCTAACCCTTCTGTGGAAAAGCATTGCCCTCCTTAAACAATGCAGATTGTTTTAACTCTAGCAGGCTTGACCATGAACTGTGGAAGGAAATTGGCAGGAGGCCAGAGAGGAATTAGAGGAAGCTAGAAACAAGCAGGTCAGTCAGTCGGGGCCAGAGGAACTAACACAGCTGGCCTCACTGGATGGAGGGAGACGGGTGGGGCTGGGGGTAGGCTGGTGAGGGCAGGGGAAAGGCCATCCATGAATGCCCAGGGGAGAATTCAATGCTCAGGCCCATCTGAAGTGATGGAGCATCCAGCAGGGAAGGGCATTATGCCCTCAGGGGCTCAGTTCAGCACCAAGGAGAGGGGTTTCAAGGACAAAGCTGAGGAGAGGGTCCAAGTAGGGTCTGTAGCCCTGATAGATGCATCAGTTGTGTTGAGCTAGAATTTCTGGCCTTAATCTCTAATTAAGGTTCGAATCTTTTTAACTGACTGTTTTAACTCAGAGCTACTTAGCAATCAAGAACAAAATGGGGCTGGGGTTGTAGCTTGGTGGTAGAGGGCTTGTCAGGTGGGCATGAGGCCCTGGGTTCAACCCCCAGCACTGGAAAAAAAAAATGGAGGAGTTTATGGCATCTCTTAAATGTCATTCATCCCTCCCTGTGCTTAAGCCAAGTCACACCATCACCTCTGTTCTCCTGGGTACAGGGGGAATACAGAGGAGCAGTAGCTAAGGGTGGGTGGGTTTTCCTAGGTGTTTGGCCCCCTTCGAATAACTGAAGGCTAGTGGCCCCACCCACCCAACATTAACAGACTTTTCTAGAGTCATTGGCAGAAGAGCAGAATCAAAGAAGTTCCTCCTGGAATTTTGAACTTGGTGTGTTGTGAAATCCTGTGCCCTCTCAGCTGGAAGGATGCTGACCTGTGCAAACAGATGTTTCCAGAAATTCAATTGTTGGAGTCTCACCAGGGAAGCTCCAACCTCCCTTGTATATCTGCTGGGCTTCATATCACATCTCAAGGCCATTAGCCCTCCTCTGCCTTGGCAGATGGTTTTTACTTAGAATTATAGGGTTGGGGTTTTGTTTTTGTTTTTTTTTTTTTTTTTAATGTTCAGCATTTCAGCAATGTCCTTGATTGCCTCAGCAAAGGCATTCCTGGGTTCATCCATGCCTTCAATCCACAAACATTTATTGAGTTCCTACTATGTGCCCATCTACTCTGCTGGAGTTCTAATGGTGACAGAGGCACTGTCCTTATTTTCAGGGTGGCACCAGTTTTATGGTGTATCAGATGGTTTTTTTACAATGATTCTGTCTCTTTCCCATCTCTCCACCAAGATACCCCCATCCATTCTTTCAGTCTCGCCCTGTCTGGAAACTTTTCTTGCTAATGCCCGGGTCTAGCACAGCAGAGACACCACAAGGAACGGATCACGGCCACTGCCTTCAAGATGCTCACACCAGAGGGGGAAATGAATGATGATCATGTGGCATGGGAAAGTGCTGTGCTAGATCTGGGCAGAAGCAAGAAAGATTTCTAGACAGGGCAAGTCTGAAAAGACAGATGGGGTGCCCAGGTAGAGAAATGAGAAGGAAAGAGTATCACTATAAGAGAGAGAAAGGCAGGCAGGAAGGAAGGAAGGAAGGAAGGAAGGAAGGAAGGAAGGAAGGGCCCCTGGTGCATTCTGGGAGCTGAAAGTCATTCAGTGCAGCAGAGATAGGGGTGTGTATGGAGGAGAGCGATGCCTAGGTTGAGATTGGAGGAGAGCAGCGAGTTCAACAAAGAGCCCTTCCAATGCTCGCCAGTGTCCTCCAGGGCAACAGGACTCAAATATATATAGAGAGAGAATTGTAATGCATACAGCAGAATGAATTACAATTCTTATTACATATATAGAGCACAACTTTTCACATCTCTGGTTGTATACATAGGATATTCACACCAATTTGTGTCTTCATACATGTACTTTGGATAATAATAATCATCACATTCAACCATCATTAATTACCCCATGCCCTCTCCCTTCCTCTCCCACCCCTCTGCCCTATCTAGAGTTCGTCTATTCCTCCCATGCTCCCTCTCCCTACCCCACTATGAGTCAGCCTCCTTATATCAGAGAAAACATTTGGCCTTTGGTTTTTTGGGATTGGCTAACTTCACTTAGCATTATCTTCTCCAACTCCATCCATTTACCTGCAAATACCATGATTTTATTCTCTTTTATTGCTGAGTAATTAGTTCCTGTCTAATGTCACTCAGTGCTATTGCACAGGAGAGTCACTTATTTTAGGCTATTCATTTCAGTAGCTTTGTAGACACCTATCCCTGGAATACATAATCAAAATATCAAGGGTGATGGCTTATGTTTTCTAATTGAACACTACTGAATTTTTAAGGGGGAAATGTGTGCTTTAATGAGAGTCACAAAAATCTTAGGATGCTTTGCCTTTGAGTGTCCACAGTCCACAGTGATGGGGACACATCAGACACTTGAAGGGCACTGAAGGGCTACTATGGAGCTTGAAGGGGCCACCTAGCTAGCCATTAGCTGAGACATTACAGATGAGAATTGGGAAGGGTACAGAAAAAAGTGAGAGAATGGGACAGTGGGGACAGAGACTCCTATAAGAAGGAACAACATTTCAGGGGCTTAAAGGGACAGAAAAGGTGACGAGTTCTACAGGCCCTGCACAGCCTGGTACAAGCCCTATATAGACTGTGAGAGGGGGCGGAGTGGAGAGAAGTAAATAGGGAGATCCTCAGAGAACAGAACACGACAAACCCTACAAAGAGGAACAAAATAAACACAGCTAAGTGCCAGGCCACTGGCCAGCCTCTAAGGAACAAAGCGTGACCAAGCCTCTCCGATGTGACGTCACCTGAGTCAAGCCTGGGGAATACAGTGATGGAGACCACAGGCAAGGACCTGTCTCCAGCATCCCAATAGCTGAGCAGACTTGATGAACCAGAGCCTTTAAAATTAATTCTCATGTAAAGGGATCTGGATATTAAAACACGAGGTTTCCACCCAGTCTAAAAGTCAAGGGAAGACCTGTCTTGTGGAAATGACGATTGTGTTGAGACCTAAAGATCAAATGAGAGTGAGGCACATTAAAAACCCATTCTTAGCTCTCTTACTTACTTTGAAAAGTTGTTTGGCATTTTCAACCATTAAACCTGTTTTCCTCCTAAAAAAAAGGAGGAGCCACAACCCCAGCCCCCTCTCCCCAGATCTAATTCCCTTCTCCAATAAAAGGAAGCAGGGCTCCTTGGAGAAATTCCTGATTCTGTGATGGAGGCAGAAGTAGACAAGATGAGCCTGGAGCATGTTATGAGACCAGAAAATAAGGAAGTGCTTAAAAACTAAACAGATTTATATTAACGGAACTCTGTCGAAGAGCTACAGCAGCCAACTGAAATGAAGCAGTACTGCATTATAACCCAAAGTAGAAGATAAATATCCATGAGTCAATACCAATATAAATGAATGATTGAATAAATTAACAAATCTTCCAGGCACAGGAGATCCAGGTGATATATGCAGATACTCTGCCCTCAAGTGGGAGGAAACTAAGCCCCAACTCTTGAGGTGTGGAGCAAGCCCGGTGACTTTCTTCCAAGCAGCGCAACATGAAACAAAGGGCAAGAATAACTGTACCGTGGAGAAATCTGACAAATACCACCTCAGCCAGGTGCTCAAGGTCAACATCAACAGTGATAAATCACGTTGATAGTATGTACTTCGGATATGATGTCAGAAAAATCATATTTTACCTCTGTGGTTTTCCTCCTTAAAAAAAAAGTTATGGGTTATAATTCCCAGCCTCATCATCAGGGAAAATATCAGACAAACCCAAAGGACATTCTCCAAAATATCTGACCAGTGCTTGTTAAAAGTGTCAAGTTCACCAAAAACAAGGAACTATCAGCGCCAAGAGGAGCCTAAGGAGACATGACAGAGAGATAATATGTTGATATTGATTCATTAATTGTAACAAGTGTAACGTAGTAATGTAAGATGTTGATTAAAAAGGGACGTTGGGTGAGGGTGTATGGGAACTCTCTGTGCTATCTTCTTCACTTTTCTATAAATCTAAAATTGTTTTAAACAACAAAAAAAAGTATTTCAAAAATGCAAGCAACAGAAGATAAGAAAATGTTTGCAGCATTTAACAGACAACAAATTACAAAACATAGAAAGAACTTCCATAATCGGCTGGCGATTTAGTTCAGTGGTAAAGAATGTGCTTAGCATGCATGAGGGGTTCAATCCCCAGCACCACAAAAAAAAAAAAAAGAAAGAAAGAAAGAAAAAAAAATGAGAGAATTTTCAAAAGGAAAAGAAAAAAGAACTTTCATAATCAATGAGGAAATTACAAAAAATAAAAATAAACTTACAAAACACATGAAAACCTATACATGGAACAAACATAAGTGACAAATAAATATTAAAAAATTCTTGGGGTTGTGGCTCAGTGGTACAGCGCTTGCCTAGCATGCGTGAGGCACTGGGTTCAATCCCTGGCACCACATAAAAATAAAATAAAGGTATTACATCCATTAAAAAAATGCTTATCTGGGCTGGGGATGTGGCTCAAGTGGTAGTGCGCTCGACTGGCCCGGGTTCGATCCTCAGCACCACATACAAACAAAGATGTTGTGTCCACCGAAAACTAAAAAATAAATATTAAAAAATTCAAAAAAATTTTAAAAAATGCTTATCTCACTGATAATCAGAGAAATACATATTACATTAAAATGTTAAGAAGATTGCTTGTCCCTCCCCCCTCATTAGTTTAAAGGTCAGGTTATATCCAATTTTATCAAGGATGTGAGGAACAATGAAAAATGTACGCATATAATAATATGCAATTAAGTATAAGTTAACAGGGTTGGGGTTGTGTCTCAGTGGTAGAGCACTTGCCTCACATGTGTGAGGCACCTCATATACATAAATGAATAAAATAAAGGTCCATCAACAACAACAACAAAAATATTTAAAAAATAAAAAAGTGTAAGTTAACCAGAGTAAATTTTTAAGAAAAAGAAAGGCATAATCCCTTTGCCATAGTGTAAAGGAAAATATGATATAAAAGTGATAGGAGATCAGTCCTGGTGGCTCATGCCTATCACCCCAGCCACTGGAAAGGCCAAGGTCAGGGGATCACAAGTTTTAGGACAGCCTGGGCAATTTATGGAAACCCTGTCTCAAAATAATTTTTTTCTGAAAAGGGCTAGGGATGCAGCTCAGTGGTGGAGTGCTTGCCTGGCCTGTGTGAGGGCCTGGTTTCAAACCCCAATACAAAAAAAATAAATAAATAAAAGGAAAAAAAACACAGGAGACCAGATGCAGTGGTGTGCACCTGTAGTCCCAGCTCCTCAGAAGGTTGATGTGGGAGGATCCCTTGAACCCAGGAGTTCAAGGCCAGCCCAGACAACATAGGGAAATTCCATCTCAAGATAAAAACAAAACTCTAGCTATAGATACATAGCCAATAAGCACCTGGGCAGGTGCTCAATCTCATTCATCATCAGTGAAATACAAATTAAAGCTACAGTGAGATGTCACTCTATACCAGAATGGCCAAAGGTTGATGAGGAAGCAGAGAGACTTGAACACTCACACACAGAAGTGAGAATTCATGGCTACCAAAAGACATGGACAAAAATGTTCATAGCTGCTTTATTCACACTGGCTGCAAACTAGGAGCAACCCAAATGTCCACAGATAGAAGAGTAGTTCAACGGTGGAACAGCCATACAATGGCACACCATAGAGCCACCAAAGAGAAATGATCATTGCCACACTCAACATGAGCTAATTTCACAGTGTTATTGTTAGGAAAAAAAAAAGTCAAGCAAAAGAATAATGTAGAGTTCCATTTTCTATGAAGTTTCAGGATACATACAACTAATCTGAGATGACAGAAATTAGAACAGTGATTTCTAATCACTGTTAGATTGTCAGGGTGGGGCTCATGGTATTGCCTGAGGGGAGGCTTCAGAGAGGCTGACGGGAGATGAAATGTTCTGGATGGTGGTTATTCAGGTTTAGACATGTGAAAGTCCATCACCCTGCATGCTGGAGATATGTGCATGCTAGAGTTTAGATCTGGAATGTTTCCCAAAGCCTTGCTGTGCTCAAGGGTTGGTTTTCAGCTTAGTGCTATAAGAAGATAGTAGAAACCTTTAAGAAGTGGAGCCTTGTGAGAGGTCTCCTGGTCACTGTGGGAATGCCTTCAAAGGGAATTATGGGATGTGATCTCTTGCTCTCTTTTTCACATTCCAGCCATGAGCTATAGCTCCCTCTGCCACATGCACCTGCCATGATATGCTGCAATGTCACAGTCCCAAAAGCAACAGGACCAACTGATCATGAACTCAAACTTCCAAAACTGGAAGCCAAAGCAAACTTTTTGTCTCTTTAAGTTGACAATATCAGGTATCTTGTTATAGTCAAGTAACGTTAACACGGTGCCCTTTACTATCTATCAGTTCCACATCTTAAAAAAACGCAGTTAAAAATGGGATAATCATTGCAAAATGAGAGTCACTCTGAGTGGTGTGAAGATCAGATTTCAGAAGGCAGCATTAATACAGACGAAAGATGAACAAAATGTGGTCTTAATAGAGTGGGATGTTATTCAACCATAAAAAGGAATGAAAATAGGTGAATCTTGACAATGTTAAGCTAAATGAAAGAAACCAGATATAAAAGGCCAGATACAGAAAAGCAGAGGCAAGAAAGGAGCTTCAGGAATCCCAGGATGATGCAATAAGCAGGGCACACTCCACATGAGCTAATTTCACAGTGTTATTGCTCACTCCTGTGAGCAGGCTCCACTTTGAGACCTGTGGCCTCTGCAGCCGTCAGAAAGGCCCTCTGCTTGGTTTAACACTCTGTCACCTTAGAATTCTTCACAGTTGTTTAACAAGGGCCTACACCTTCATTTTGCACAGCGCCTCTCAAGTAAAGGGACTGGTCCTGTCTGTCAGGAAGACTTCGGCCCTCAGGGGCTGAGGCTGGCGTCAAACTCAGAAGGAGACCAGAAATTCTGATGCAATGGGAAGACGGTGGCATGGAGTCATTCTCAAACACACAACCCCATCTTGGAACCTCCCTGCCTCTTCTGTCACGGTGCTATAAAAGAGATTCCTACAACAAGGGGCGGAGGACCCACTTGATCAGCCCCAAGTTCCTCTAACTGCAGATTCTATGCAGACACAAGTATGGAGTGACCAGGGCTGAGGTATTGATGGATTCCTTCTAGTGAGTTTAATAATAGTAACCAAAGTTTGAGGAGGCTGCAGAAGGGAGAAGGCCTTAGCAGATGCCAGGTGGTTCCTCTGAGATTAGTGTCACCCTGTTGAATGATGCTCTTGATACTGCTAAGGACACAGGTCCCATTGAGAAGGAGCAGCCCTCAGAAGGCTGGTCTTACAGACACCTGGGCAGCCCTTCTTCACAAGGGCACGCTCAGGCCCTGGGGCACCTGGCTACAGCCTTATCCGCTGGAAGCTTAAGGAGCAGACACGTGAAAAACGGCTAATTTTTGCTCTAGGTTTTAGTTAAGTTACAACATCTCTCTTGGAGCTGCTCAAATCTTATGCACCTGACTCTCTTAGGGACTCTGTGACAATATTAATAAGAAATCTAATATGAAAAATGAAGTCATACCAATTAAAATACTTAAGAACTATGGATGCTGATTGTTACTTTCAAAGTTGCAAAAAAACAACAGCTGACATTATTGAGTGCTTAGTATGTCCCAATAAGGAGTCAATGGCTTTTGCTATGTTAACGAGGAGCATCCTTAACCTCCTCGACAACCTATTAGGTGGACCCTACTAAAATTATCCGCATTCACAGGGCACCATGGCACACGTCTATAAGCTCAGCAACTCAGAAGGATCACAAGTTCAAAGCCAGCCTCAACAGCTTAGTAATCCTAAGTAACTTAGTGAGACCCTGTCTCAAAATAAAAAATAAAAATGTTTGGGGATATGGCTCAGTTTGGTAAAGCACCTTTATATTCAATCTCCAACACACACACACACACACACACAAAAAAAAATGAAACAAAATAATCCTCATTGTACAAAAGGAGAGAGACTATGACTTGGTGAGATGATCATGACTGGTAGTAAACAGGGGGGCCGGATAGTCAGTCTGACTTCAAAAAACCACACTCTCTTTTTTCTTTCTCTTTCTTTTTCTTTCTTTCTTTTTTTTTTTTTTTTTTTTTTTTTTTTAATACCAGGGATTGAACCCAGGGACGCTTACTCACTGAGCTACCTCCCCAACCCTTTTTTATATTTTATTAAGAGACAGGGTCTCACTGAGTTGCTAAGTGCCTCACTAAGTTGCTGAGGCTGGCTTTGAACTCGTGATCCTCCTGCCTCAGCAGACTACAGGCACTCAGGCATGCATAACGGTGCCCAGCAAAAGCTACTTTTGTTGCCTCTTTTTAATGAAAGTTAGAATGTTAGAATCTCGCTGGAGTCTTCTACTGAAAGTCATGGCCCTTGTGTAGGGGTGGGGAGGAGCAGGGAAGTCCACCTGCTTCTGCATTCCCCCTCCCTCTGCCCCAAAATGAGATCCCAAGATTCCATGAGTGATAGGTAACAGGCAGATGGCGGGGGGGGGGGGGGGGGGGGGGGGGGGGGGGGGAGTCATGAAGTTAATGGAATAATTCTGTAAACTGGGTACACTGTGCTGACCCCCACGTGTTTTCTGACCCCCTAAATCTTGTATGGGAAGAGACAAACCCCAGGGAGCCTGAAGGGCACTTGTCCACATTGCTCTGCAGCTAGGAGAGAGCTTGGCCCTACCCGATCCCCTCACCCTCACAGGGAACACCTGTGCTCAGCTTTCCAAGGCAATGAAGGGAAACAGGAGTGTGGCTTAATCTGGCCAACATTTGGATAGAGTTTCCTTTATACGTTGACGAGATCCTATTGTATTTTATTTTGAGAGGGAACAAATCTTATTTTGAGACTCTTTTATGTGAATCACCATCTTGTTTCTTTAAAACTTTGAAACAGTGGTCTACACGAGCAGAGAATATCTTACAGCAGCCCAGCCCACTCCATTGTTGGGGTATAATAGTGATTGTAAAGCAGAACATGGGGGTCTCCTCTTAAAATTCTCAGTATGTGTACACTTTCTGGTTCCTAAGTCCAATGGCTAATATTTTTAGACAATATGGTAATCTAACATTTTGATCACCAACTTTTCTTTTAAAGTAGCCCTTTTCTCACTGTCTACGGATTTCCCTGGGTTTGACATATTAAATATTCTCTAAGATGATACACATACTTGTTTTGAAAGCTGATTCTCATGAATTAAAGGAGCTGAGTTCCTTTGTGTTTGTCCCATTTACTAAAGTATCAGGCATAAAATGAACTAAAATTTAGAGCAGCAGCTGCATGTAAATGTTCCTGAGTTTGTATTGTTAATATAATTGCTGATCTACTCATGATTTGTGTAATATTGCATGTAGAAATTGAGTTATCAATTGTCAAAAAATGATATACTACCAACAGTGTTATACAATTTTAAGGCAATTTCTATTAAAATCCCAATGACATTCTTCATAGAAATAGAAAAAGCAATCATGAAATTTATTTGGAAAAATAAGAGGCCCAGAATAGCTAAAGCAATCCTTAGTAAGAAAAGTGAAGCAGGTAGCATCACAATACCAGACATTAAACTACACTACAGAGCAATAGTAACAAAAATGACATGGTATTGGCACTAAAATAGACTTGTAGACCAATGATACAGAATAGAGGATACAGAGACAAACCCACATAAATACAGTTATCTCATACTAGACAAAGGTGCCAAAAACATTCACTGGAGGAAAGATAGCGTATTCAACAAATGGTGCTGGCAAAATTGGAAATTCCTATGTGGCAAAATGAAATAAACCTCTCTCTCTCACCCTGAACAAAAATCAACTCAAAGTGGACCAAAGATTAGGCACTAGAACAGAGACCTTGAGCCTATTAGAAGCAAAAATAGGCCCAAATCTTTACCACGTCGGCCTAGGATCTGACTTCCTTACCAAGATTCCTAAAGTGCAAGAAGTAAAATCAAGAATCAATAAATGGGATGGATTCAAATTAAAAAGCTTCTTCTCAGCAAAGGAAACAATGAATAATGTAAGGAGAGAACCTACGGATTGGGAGAAAAATCTTTACCACATACACCTCCAATAAAGCATTAATCTCTAGGATATATAAAGAACTAAAACGTAACACCAAAAAAAACAAATAACCCAATCAATAAATGGGCTAAGGAACAAGGCAGACACTTCACAGAAGAAGAAATACAATTGATCAACAAATATATGAAAAAGTATTCAACATCTCTAGCAATTAGAGAAATGCAAATCAAAACTACTCTAAGATTTCATTTCACTCCTGTCAGAATGGCAATTATCAAGAATACAGGCAACAATAAATGTTGGTGAGGATGTGGGGAGAAAGGCACACTCATACATTAATGGTGGGACTGCAAATCAGTGCAACCACTCTGGAAAGCAGTATGGAGATTCCTCAGAAAACTTGGAATGGAACCACCATTTGACCCAGCTATCCCACTCCTTGATTTATAACCAAAGGACTTAAAATCAGCATATAGTGATTCAGCCACATCAACGCTTATAGCAGCTCAATTCACAATAGCTTGACTGTGGAACCAATGTAGGTGTCCCTCAATAGATGAATGGATAAAGAAAATATGGTATATATACTCAATGGAATATTATTCAGCTTTAAAGAAGAGTAAAATTATGGCATTTGTCAGTAAATGGTTGGAGTTGGAGAATATCGTGCTAAACGAAATAAGCCAATCTCACAAAACCAAAGGCCCAGTGTTTTCTCTAACATGCTAATTCACAATAAGGTGAGTGGGGAGCACTAGGGAAGAATAGTGTTACCTTAGATTAGGTAGAGGGAAGTGATGGGAGGGGAAGGGAGGGATGTGGGGATAGGAAAGATAGTAGAATGAAACAGACATTATTACTGTATGTATATATGTGACTGCATGACCAATATGATTCTGCAACATGTACCCTTAGAAAAATGAGAAATTATATCCCATCTAAGTATGATATATTAAAGTGAATAAATGCATCCTACTGTCATGTATAACTAATTAAAAGAAATTTAAAAATTTTTAATTGAAGAAAAATGAATTTTAAATGATAATAAAATCCATTTAGCAGGTTTAAAAAAAAAAAAAAGCAATTCTCTGGCAGCCCTGCCTGGCTTAAGTCAATAGGATGTGTTACATTACTCAGCAAACAACCTGTTATCTGTGGGAGAAATGCAGGCCCAAAATGCTGATGAGAAGAATATAAGTTACCCTTAAGGGGGGGACTTTTGTGCCTCTTATACAGACCAGGTTTCAGAACTCAGGGAGATAAGGATAATTCCACCTAATCATAAACTCTGTAAGAACAGGTTCCAATTAGAACCAGTCAGCATGGGCCAAAGTGACCCAGAGTCTCCTTGGATCTTTACCAAATGCAGTGGGAACTTAAAAGTCTGATGTCATCCTGCTGTTAGTCAAAAATCAATAGGTGACCCTGTGTGGGACTCTCTGGAAACTTCCTTGAGACACCTAATAAAACTGGAGGGCAGGAAGGGCACACTCTCCACCTCCTGAGAGGACCCACTCTCTTCCTTGAGAGGATCCCCTTCCCCTTTTCCTATCCTTCCTGATAAACACATGCCTGCTCATCTGAGCTAGCTACATGACTGAAATCCTTCTGGCTTAATCACAAGAACCAGTGAGGGAGGACCAGCATGGCTACTTCTAGCCACAGAAGAGCTGTTCCTGGTCCCAGAGCCCTACTACAAGGTGCAGAGATTCTGGTTCTGCAATACTGTTTTCTGCTTATGGGTCACCTGACTGGTCTCACTACCTGCTCAGTCCCATGTTCGTCTCCATTCATCCCTCTGGGAGGAGAACACTAGGCACCTTCTCTTATTTAGATCCTGAGGGTTCCCATGAGACCTCACTAAGCCAAGCAGAATGAACTGGGCCATCTACTGAGAAAGGCTTACTGCTGCTCCAAACTAGGCACTTTCTTTGGGCCCCCTCAGACTGACTGGTGGACCGCTCAGACCCCCTCCCACCCTCCATAGGCTGTCCTGTTGCAACTACAAATTCCTTTGTTCTTTGTTGAGTCTTGAAGGAAATTCCCATGAGGCTCCACGTGTTCTGTTCACCCCCAAATAACCCTCCTCTGTCTTTTATAAATACAATTAAAAACACAGAGTTCTAATAGTATTTATCCAAAGTTGGGTTCACCCAGAACGAGATCTGGAGCCAAAAAAAATTTGATGGGGGTGCTTTATGCGGGAGCCCTCGGGAGGGATGAGGTGGGCAGTAGGTTAAGGAGCACTTTGCTACCATGGGGACCTCTGAGAGACCACGAAATATACCTCAGAATTTACCCTCCCAGGAGCAAGGGAGCCAGAGCCCTCATCTACCAGCAAGCCCCACTGGAGAGGCAAGGTTGGCTCTGGAATGTTCACCTGGGTCCAAGGACACCAGAGGAAGAAGCCAGGCAGAGAGAGGCAGGGACCTCTGCAGTGGCCTCCAGGAAGGGCAAATGAGTGGGAGACCTTAGTAAGACTTCTAGAGACACATGGAAAAGCCAGACCTGGCTGGTTTTGAGCTCTGTCCTCTCAGTTTGAGGAATAAGAACCAAGAATCCAAACACACTGAGAAGTTCAAGTTCACAGACGGCCCTCCCCCTTTTCAGCCACAGAGTCCCTCTCTCCTGCTTCCTTGATGTGAGGGTGCCTCGCTCCCCAACTCACCAATTTCAACAGGCACCTCTCCTTGAGGACCAAACAACGCCAGCCACCGCAGCAGGTGACAATGAAGACCGTCTGGAGGAAACAGACTCACAGGCTCTCTGGGGCTCCATTGTTTTCTGTGAGTTTTAGAGTGTTGAAAGGCCTGGTGTGAGCAGCTGAAGGACACTCTGGCTCCGGGTTTTGTCATTGCTTCCTGCTGGTGGGAAGAATGGGAGCTGGCAGGAAAGGAAACCTACAGAACAAAGAGACCGAGGAAGATCCGAGGTCCCCTGGGAAGAAGTCACAGCTGGCCCAGGAGCTCATTGTCTAAGAGGTGGCGGGGACTGGGTGAGAACAGACCATTCATGGCCTGGGAATACGCCTCAGGGCGACAAGAGACCCCTGTGCCCTTGGCCACCAAGCCAGAGAGTAGCCCCAGCATTTGACCTTCTGGATCACAAAAGGAACTCAAAGCTGTTGGTTCAGAAGACTGGACTTTTTCTTTATGCATTTAAAACTCCTGTTTAAAAAAACGTTAAGAATGTCCAGGTACCCAAATGTGGAGGTTCCTGGAGTGTGCCATTCTCAGAAAGGGCACGGAAGCTGTGTGTCCCCTCCCCCATACCTCCCTGTGCAGCTTTTCATGTCCCTAACTCCCAGTGCCTCGGAATCAGACTATCTTTGGAATCACAGTTTCCCAAAGGGTAAGTTAACATGGCCTTCCAACCTCACTAAAAGGATGCAGCTCACTTTTCTCCATAACCATCATTGTTAACTGTTGAATCAGGGGTTCCCTGACTCAATCTGACTGGCATCCTTTTAGAAAAAGAAAATTCTGTGCTTCTCCCCATGGAGCATGACCCTGAGGTCCTCACCAACCCAAACGGCAATTACATAAATCAAAACAGATAAACAGGATAAAGGTGGCACCTTCATTAGGCATCAAGGCTCAAAACCAATGGTCTCCAAAACTTTTCACATTGGACACTCATCCAGTGAGCATTCCTCATTTTATGAATCATATACATGTATTTCTAAGTATTATTAATTTGCATTTGTTATCATCTTAATCAGTAATTTTAAGTCTTAAGATTTTTATGGGGATTTTAGTTTAAGTAAATAATAATGGTTAATAATAATAATAACAACAATAATAATTGCTGCCAGTTGTACAGTCCATCAAAGAACTTTTCTAAATGTTTTTAAGGCATTTAATTAATCCCCATGAGATGGGTACTAACAATATACCCATTAAACAGAAGAAGAAATGGAGGTGGGTGGAAGGTCTCACAATAGGGGAATGGGGATTCAAACCTGAGAAGACTGACACTGAAAACAGCACAACACACCAGGAATGTGCCCCAAACTGTGTTCCAAACCACTGAGTCCAGGGGAGGCATCTCTCCAAGGAGCGAATATGTCACATACTCATCTCTACCTTATGCAATATGATATGAGGCCAACTCACAAACCAAGTAAAGACACCAAGGTCAAAATGTCACTCTTGTTCAGATTTTTAAATTTCAATTTTATCAACACAGAATTCATTTTCTCTTTTCCCACTCGGTTCTGGCGGTCACCGCTTGGAGGAAGCAAGGGAGTAGGAGTTGCGCTATGTCTGAACCACTGGGGGGCGCCCTAACACCACCCATGTCGACGGGCTAGGGACCAGTCTCCCAGCTGTGCCCACAACCTGACCCACTAGAAGGATGCAGTTCGTGTCCTCTTTAACCATCTCCTATCCAGGTTGAAAGATGGGCCTGTCTTTCTTAACTCCAAATCTTTCTCGGGGCCATCTCTGAAATGAGGTAGCTTGATACCTGGGTTAGATAATGACCATGAAACTCTCCTGAGTTAGCATTAAAAAAAAAAAAAAAAAAAACTCTCCTTGATGTCTTTTGGGGGAACAAACATCTGCCAGGAAAGTCTACCTGAACGAAAATTGATTTTGAAAAGTGACCACAGTCACACAACTCAAGCTCACACACTCATGCATTATCCAAAAGTCTTAAGACGTTTGGCTCTTGCATATTATCGCAAATGAGTCTCCAAGATGGCAAAACCAAGAGGGAGGCAGAGGAAAGAGTTCTGACAGATAAACTCTTCCCCACAGAGGCAGAGGGACTGAGTGTGTTACTCTGCCCAGGGGTACCTCCAACTTGAATTTTGTTCCACCAAGGGATGGTGGTGCTTAACCCCATAGATCCTTGAGGGACTCTACAGCGCTCCAAGTCAGAGGTTACACCCAAGTGGAAATTCTCCTTCAGGGCAACCAAGAAGGGAGTCTTGAACATGTGGAATACAGCAGTGAACAAAGTAGAGAAATCCCTATTTTCTGGAAGCTTCCATTGGAAAGAATGATACCACAGCAAACTAACAAGACAGTGTCCTCTGGAGCCAAGGGAGGTCAAGGATTCAAGGCAATGTGGAAAGGGGCTAAGAAAAGGCTCCATCTTGCCTGGGCGTTACCACACAGATGTATACATTTGTCATACTCGTCACACTCTGCTAAGGGGATGTTGGGACTGTGTGAGTCTTGGAAAGTGAGAATGAAATACAATGAACCGGCCATGACAAAATTTGGTGTCTCCTCCTGACAAGATGCTGCAGGAAGAGAAAACCATGCCTTCAAAGGGCCCATGTTTGAGAATCTGATGAGTGTGTGGGAACAGGTGTGAGCAAGGAAACAGGAGGGCAGGTGTGCAAGACGAGGCTAAGGGGTAGCCAGGGGCTGGTGATTAGGGTCTCAAAGACTGTGCAGGAGTTCTAAGTCCAACGGGGGTGTGATTGGAAACCACTGGGGTGCCAAATGAAAGAATGATAAAGCTCCCCAGTCTAACCAGCCCTGGGGCCACCTCCAGGCAGTCTAAGGAAAGGAGAGAAAGAAAAAAATCAAGTGGAGTAACCACCTGGGGTCCAGGGATAGACATAGCCTAGATGGATCCAGGAGGCTCCAGTAGCCATGGTAGAAAACTCAACAGGGGATAGTTAGGGGCCAGATAATTCAGGAATGATTATGCTCACCAGAGGGAACCCCAAGGTCTGGGGTGTCCAACATGCTCCCCTGAATGAGCTCCTCCTTCTGAAAAGTAATTCAGAAGGAAAACAACAAGGCTGAGCACCGTTAGCAGGCCTGTGCTCTGCAAAGACCCCTCCAGGGGTCCACAGGACAGGCCGAAGGACAGTGCCCTTCAGATCCAGGGAACTGGCAGGATGTTGCACCACACAGTGCAAGTTAAAGAAAAGGGGTTCAGTAATGGGGCGTGTGGCTGGAAACTCAGTGATGTGTTTGCGAAATGCCTTCACTCATTATGTCTATCTGGCAGGTATCTGTGGGCTCTGAGAAGGATGAAGGAAACCAATTCAAAGACAACCCCCAACTCCCAATGGCTGAACCCATCAGAACAGGAAAAGTCAAGCTGAACATTCCATTTGGGGCTTTCGCGGAATAGAGATGACATCATCCAAGGTGAGGCACGTTGGTGCCAATCACTCAGGTGGGGAGTGAGAAAATAGAGGGGCCATCTTAGGATATCAGTCAGGCTTACCCAGTGCAGAGGACGGCCTTCTAAGCCACTAACTCGTTCCTCCTCTGGGACACGCTTTCTTCCTCCGAGGTGAAAGCATCCTTTCTCCTCTCTGTGTCTGGGATCTTGTTTCTCGTGTCAAATGAATGATGGGAAAGGAATCAGAGTTTCCCCAGTTCGTTAACTGCTTTGGGAATTACCCAGAGGTGCATGGTGGCGTCAAGACTCAGAGTTGGCTTAGAAGAAGGGAATGATCACCTGGAGATGGAGGTATCAGGAGCCCAGGGTCTGCAGTCAGCCGTGAGCAATGTTCCAATCTGCCAAAGTATTTTCTTGTCTATTCAATAGGATCTTTCAATTGATTGAGGGCTTTCCTTTTTGTCTAACCTCTTTTTTTTTTTTTTTTTTTTTCAAACTAGTTGGGGTTTTCCAGAGTGTAGCAGGCTGGGAAAATGTCCCCCAGAGATATCAGTTCCCAGTCTCTAGAACCTGTGAGTTTAATACAGAAAAAGGGGTTCTGGAAATATAATTGTGTTGATCTTGGGCAGGGGGCGGTAGGGTCAGTTACTCTCCTGGATTTTTTAGGTGAGCCCTAAATAAATTTTTTGAGTATCACCTGGGGTAGAGGACAGTGGTATTTCTCTTTTAGGACATCCAAGAAATTGTGAGATGAAGAAACACCAAAAGTGTTTACAAAAGTGTGGCATAGCTGGGGTGGTAACACATGCCTGTAATCTCAGTGGCTCAGGAGGTTGAGGCAGGAGTTCAAAGTCAGCCTAAGCAAAAGATGCTAAGCAACTCAGTGAGACCCTGTCTCCAAATAAAATACAAAATAGGGCTGGGGATATGGCTCAGTGGTTAAGTGCTCCTGAGTTCAATGCCTTGTACCTCCCCCCCCAAAAAAGTGTCATAGTTTAAATATTTTGATTTTTTAAATTGCCATTTTAACATATGAATAGAGCCCACACAGCAGACACTATCCAACTCTACTTGCCACATCTGTGCACAGACCCCTGACCTCTGACAGCCAGCGCCCTCTCCCTTGAGCTACGGGATTGACTTGGCCCCTGGAGCCTGCTCTTGCTTTTGTACACTACAAAGAAGGTGTG
The DNA here is from genome assembly GCF_048772815.1 of Callospermophilus lateralis. Lineage (NCBI taxonomy): Eukaryota > Metazoa > Chordata > Mammalia > Rodentia > Sciuridae > Callospermophilus > Callospermophilus lateralis. The sequence goes on along the minus strand of NC_135307.1, from coordinate 169,220,360 downwards.
CCAGGAAATCCAAGCCACCCCCCAACCCCAGAGCAGCCCTCAACTAATGCCTGATGGAAGCTGGTGTCTACATATCCCAGCTCCCTCACCTCTTGGCAGAAGGAGTATTAGGTGTCTTCTACTGACGACCCTGTATTCCCTCTCCTTCCTCATTGCACTCTCAGTGTTTTCCAGAATCAAGTCCCAAATAAACTATTGGCCCTCAAATCCTAGTCTCAAGAGTCCACTTCTGGAGGAGTCCAAACTAAGATAGTCTTGCCTCTTATTTAGTAATAACATCAAAAGCATACATTTCCAGGCCCTTCATGAAGATTGTTTTGTATTGAGGATTTATTCTAAGGGTCCTTTACCACTGAGCTACTTTCCCAGACCTTTTGATTTTTTTTTTTTTTTAATTTTGAGACAGGGTCTTGCTAAGTTGCTGAGGGTCTCACTAAATTGCTGAGACTGGCCTTGATCTTGCAATCCTCCTACCTCAGCCTCCCGAGTCACTGGCATTACAGGCATGCACACGGCGCCGGGCTCCCTTCTTGAATTTGAACCTGAGTCAAATGGCCCTCCTGGCCCAGAAGCGGGCAGGAGGCAAGGCATTAGCAATGGACAGGATAAAAGAGGCAAGTTGCCTGGGGCAGTGTCAGGAAAGCTGGCCCATGCCAAAGTATGGATTCATTGGCTTCTGGAATTCACAGCTGTGCATATGAGAGTGACCACTTGGGGCAGCCTAGTGGGAGATACCTGCAGGACCTTGAGGAAGAGGCACTCCCCTACTGAGAGAGGAAAGTTCTGCTGCCTCACATCTTCCAGGACCCTGGGGGCATCCAGGGTGAACCACTGAGGGGGAAGGATGGAACCCTATTGGACCAGGGCCTGACCCTCACCCATGTGGCAGGTATGACAATTAAAGCAATAAAATGAATTAGAATTTTATTCTCAAGTTCCACAGTCAATGCCTGGCCCTAGGATCAAGTTCTAAACCACTCTTGTGACCAAAGAAACTCTTGACAAATCTTGTTAAGGTTAGCAGCTGCCCTCAGATTGTGTGGGGAAAAGCATGGATTTTCTTCTGGAGTCTTCTAAGCGTAGGGACTTCTAAATTCTTGAACTATAAAGCATAAGGATCTGTGTATGGCCTGGAGAAGCCAATTCAACTCAAGTTAGATTGAACTAGCTTAAGATGACAGCAGAGTGACTATCTACCAGGCTGTTCAGGTGACCCGCTTTTCTGTCTGGCATAACATTTAGGGTCTTTGTTTGGTTCACTGTTTTTTTGCGATACTGGGGGTTGCACCCCGGGGTGCTCTACCAGTGAGTCTTATCCCCAGTTCTTTTCATTTTTTTATTTTTGAGACAAGGTCTTTCTGACTTGCCCGGGCTGGCCTTGAACATTTTTTTTAATGAGGCGCCGAGGATTGAACTCACAGCTTTATATATTCGGAACAAGCACTCTTCCAACTGAGCGATATCCCCAGCTCCTGGCTTCAACTTTCTAGCCTCCTAGCTTAGTGAGGACTGTATACAGGTACTTCCACACCTGGCTTGACAGGGTGTTTTAAAACTCAGAGATTCAGGACTAAGGATGAAGCTCAGTGGTGGAGCACTTCCAAGCATGAGTGAGGCCCTGGATTGCATCCCCCGCACTGGAAAAAAAAAAAAAAAAAATCAGTGATTCTGGGGGAAAAAAAATCTGGATTTCTTGAGCTTTTCTGAAAAATTAGAACTTCCCATATCTCAGAGGCTTGCATTCCCAGAAGGCAGCAATGGCCTGAGAAGTCAGAATTTGCAATCCTGCTAAAAACAGGGAGTAAACCCAAAAGAAGAAGACAGGTGTTCAGGAAAGAGGAAATAGATAGAGATGGCGATGAAGAAGGGGAGGAAAGTGAAGGGAGGGCCTAGCACCAGGCCCAGAAGGCAACCCACAGGAGACAGGCCTCCAGGAGGGCAAGTTGACACAACACTGGATCGAACACGAGGGGTCTAGAGATTTTGTTCAAGTATGAGACTGAATTCATGAAAAATACCTTTTTAAAAACCGAAGCAAGCAAAAACATAATGTTTAAAGGAAACAGAAAGCTATGCCGAGAAAGGGAGAATCAGCACAGTATAAGACATACTTTAGTTTTACAGAGTTTTTGTATAGTCAAATGATGTGAAAGGTGGACAGCGGTCTAAACCAAAAATCATGACTGGCAAGAGACACAAGAAGTAGGGAAGGGAGTGGAGAAGATGAGACCCCACCCAGATCAGCAAATCAGAAAGAACTGCATCCATATGTTCCTTATAGATAAGGCAGCAAATAAGAAAGAATTGAGAAGAGTTCAAAGCTGCAGGGAGAAATAGGAACTGGGTACAGGAGGAGAAGGACAGCACCGTTTTGTGGTTGTTGTTGTTGTTTTAGAGACAACAGAATCTGTTAATATATTTGAAATGGAAAAGGTCAACAGCAAAGAGCACATACTCTCTTCGTATTAGAAGCTTGGTTCTTAGCTGGTAGCCTAAATCCTCAGTGGGTTCATCAACATTTGGTTGAGGATGGGGGCATAAAAAGATCCTAACTCTGTTACAGCCTGAGAACTAAGCTCCTGAGAGGTCTGAGCAGAAATTCAGATTTCTACTTTGTAGTAGAGCAGGGCTGGGTTTGGACCCAGCTCAATCTGAATCCTGGCTCCACCCCCTTGTTGGCTGCGTGATCTTACACAATGTCTTAACTGCTCTCATCCTGAGCCTCTCGATTAGGAAAATGGAGGCTAGAGTGAGATCAAGGAGGCAGAGGGTCCTGTGCATCCATGCTTCAAAGACAAGCAGGGTTCAGATCCCCCTTCTGATCCCCCATTTAGTGGTGGTATGACCTTGGGCAAGCCACTAAATCAATTACTAAGTCTCAATTTCCTCATCAGTTAAATGGGACTGATCATAGTACCTCCCTACTTTGACTTTCTTAAGCCACGTTCATGTCAATCAGTCAAGAAATAAATTCTAAAACTTTCAATCCTTCACCACCCATCCCCCATCTTGCTCTTAAGATAATCTTTAGCACTTATATCCTGCGGATCTTTTTCTGTATCTTTATAGATATACTATTATCCCATGTGTATCTTTTTACCAACTAGCTATTTTCATGCATTGTTATATCTTTCTTTTTCTTTCTTTCTTTCTTGGTACCAGGGATTGAACCCATGGGTGCCTTACCACTGAGCTCTTTTTATTTTTTATTTTGAGACAGGGTCTTGCTAAGTTGTTGAGACTGGCCTTCAACTTGCAATCCTCCTACCTCAACCTCCAGAGTCACTGGGATTGCAGGCATGCACCACCACACCTGGCTCTCATTATGTCTTAACATTGACTTTTAGTTAGCAGAACTAATTTTGTGTTAGGTCTGTAGAATTTTAATATTCTTTCTCTACTAATTCTAAATAAAGACATTATTACCCGCTGTGAGACCATTCTTTATTACCCAAGACTTGAATCTCACTTATGTTGTTCATTGAAACCCAAATATTATCTTTTTAGTATGTCCCCCAAGAAACAGTATTATGGTTCTGGAATACTCTGGGTGGGAATGCATTTTTTGGAGCATCTTCCTTGGGAGAATAACACAGTTAAATTCATTATCACTTGGTAGGATTCAGTTACAATATCCTGCATGAATTCTTGTGGTTGGCTTGTTCTTAAAATGGCGACTCCTGGATTTTTCTTCCCTTTATTTCTTCAACATGCTAAATGTCACGCTGGCCCAAAGAGCAACATCATGACTATAAGGATAGCTTAAAATTAGTCTCATAAAGCCTATAATCAGCATTATTTTCATCCCAATTCAGCTTGAATTTCAGTGACTAAGTGGGAAAAAAACACGGTTTATAGCCCTTGGACGGATTTTTGGATTCCAGTTCAAAAGGCGAATGGATTTACATATATGTAAGCATTACTTCATCTTGTTTTGTAATAAGCCCTCAAGGGATGGCATGCATGTGGGGCTGAGGGGAGGGAGTGCCGGGTGAGGCCCTGTGGTCTTCATCAGGAGAAACTGCCATCACTCTGGGACTATGTTAATACTGCCTTCTCTTTGTTCAGGGATTAGGGTTTAAAATCAGGTTTATTAGGATTTAGGGCCCTTAGGATCAGAGTCAAAGTCACATTTAAGTCTGAGAAAGCCTCCAGGTGTCTCTGTAATTGTCCTCATGTCATGGGGATTATTGGAGTGAAGACATATGATCATTAAGAGGTGTGGGTGATACAGCATTAGGGTTCTGGGTTATCTCGAATGTCCTTTACAAAGTTTGGAGTTCAGGGTCATTAGTTATGGCCATTAGGCTTTAAAGTTGTCTGTATCGGGGAAGTGGGTCCAACCATAGATACATCTGCTGTCATTTGGAATTCAGGATCTTCTGGTTCTGTATCAACAGGTCCCTCAGACAGAGTTAAAGTCAAGGTATATAAATACACAGAGCCCTGTTCTTTGGGATGTAGATGTGAGGTAATCAGCATTAGGACGGGTCTGTGACAAGGTGTTTGCTCCATTGCACGTGACAGCTTAGAACTGTCCAGTTCTTAAAGTCAAGGTCACTGGAGTTGTTAGTATTACTCTCCTTGAGACTGGGAAACTCAGGTTTGTTAGACTTAGGCTTCTTTGAAACTGTTCAAGGTCTTTTGGGGTTTAGGATAATTCTGGATTGATTCGATTTAAGTTAGTTTGGGCATTATATGTGCATTTAGAAGCCCTTGGAACTATTAGGGTTCTTTGAACTGTTGGGCTTTGCAGTCCTATAAAGTAAATTTGAATTTTCAAGGGCAAAAAAGTATAAGATTTTTTAGTGTCTACTGGGATCCTTAGGGTTATTTGGAGTCTTTGGGGCTTAGTTTAAAGTCATGTGGGAGTAATTTGGGGCTTACAGTTTTTAGCATCATTTAAGAAACCTGAGGATGTTTAGAATTGTTTAAGATTTAGTATTATTTAAGTTTTTTGAGGAAGACTTAGAATTTAGGGCAGTTTTACTTTTTTGGGATACTTGGAGTTCACTGGAAATCATATAACTTCTAGCTGCATTGTTCAAAGTGTGGTCTATGGGCCCAGCACCATGGACATCCCCTCAGAGTTTGCAAGAAAGACAGATCCTAAAGTCCCACACCAGCTCTGCTGAATCAAAATCAACGTTTTAACAAGATCACTCCAAAGTGTTAGGAGCTGGGTTCTAGGATAATGTTATGGTTTAGATCTTAAATGTCTCCTGAGAGCTCATGTGTGGAAGGCTGGGTTGCCAGCCTCTTTCACTCCCTTTCTGCAGCAAGGAGGGCAGCCTTGTTCCACCACATGCTCCCCACCACCATGTTCTGCCCTCACCACAGGCCCAAAGCCGCAAGCCAAGTGTGTGGGAAGCCATTCTCGCACGTGATTGGGCACCTCCCTGTTGGGTGTGAGGCATTCTGGCCAAACTGTGTCGGAGCTATCCCCACCCTCTCCAGGTGCGAGAGCCTGTCCGTGTGGGGGTGTGACTGACCACTGACCCTGAGACCAATCACTGACCCTGACCTTGGAATGCTGCCCCCCTCGACTTTCATTGGATGGCATTTTCCCCTGAATTTCTTGTTCCCCAACAAAGGGCCACTCCCTGGCGTGCTCTCTCTCTCTCCTGCTAGCCCTGAGTAAGCCTTGCTGCCCCACCAGGTGGTTTGAGTTGAGAGCCAGAGGGGAGAGCCGTCTCGGACCTGGTCATAGAGAAAGGTAACTGAGTCTGTGTGTTTATTTTGATCTCACTAGTTAACTTCTATGCCACGAACCTCTTTAATGAAACCAGCATGCTGGTCGCCTGGTGGATAAGTGACCTTGGAGTGAAACCTGAAATAATGAGCTAAAGTAAATTTTTCCTCCTTTTAAGCTGTTAGTCTCAGGTGTTTTGTCACAGCAATGGAGAGCTGACTAACCCAGATGGTTTTAGGAGCACTTTCGATATTTGCAGGGAAGAGGACTTTAAGAGTGTTAGACACATTAGCCATAGGGTCATTTAAATGGCTGGGCTCTATAGAATCCTTAGAATTAGGGTCACTTTCTGCCTCAGAACATTGTATGGGGTTCAAAAATATTGAAGGTCTTTTAGAGACATTTAAGGTTCAAGGTTTGTTTTTGTTTTTTGTTTTTTTATGTGGTTTTTTTGTTTTGTTTTGTTTTGTTTTGTTTTTGATCGCTTAGACTTTAAGAGTGGTTTACCTTTGGTGCCATTTAAAGTCATGGAAGACTATTTCACCTTTACGGTTGCTTTGAGTGATCATTTGGGGTAGTTTAGGTTTGGGCTGCGACCTGTGCAAATGAGACAAACTGGGTTTAAAAGGGCTGGCTGCAACATTAAGCTAAGAAAGCTGCAAAAAGTCATACAACACAGAGAGTAGTTTTTAAACCAAGGGAGGGACGGCTCTGCGACCTTAAGGGTCATCTTCCATGCTGGAAAGACAGCTTGAGCCCCCGTTTGTTTTATTTTGTAGGGGGGACATCAGAGGCAAGGATAAGATTTCAAGGGTGGAGTCTTGCTTCATAATGTCTTGTGGTTGGCAGTTGATTGACACCTTGACAAGTCACACCCATCTCAGGTGCTGTGCGGGACCTTAGGCAGAGGTAGAGGGGGAGACACACCTGCATCAAATGATCAAACCCTGACAGGGAGTTGGCAGTGCCAGGCTTATCCCCTCATTTGGCGACTTTGCACAACAGTCCAAACACACAGCCCATGGATGGCTCGTGACACATAGGATCACAAAGGATTTAGGACCATTTATGGTGATTACTGACCCATTACTTTGGGAATTAATCTGGTTCATTTTAGGGGGTGTTAAATCGGTAGGGAATCTGGTTCAGGCCTTTCAGGTTGTTAGCATTGGTGTAGTCGGCATTTGAAGGTCTTTCTGTTTAGGATACATCTGGGTACTCACTTGCTCATTACACACATATTATCAGGGTACCTGCCAAGAGCTGGGTACTGCTTGAGGTGTTGAGAATACCCTCCTGGAGTTTAGATGCATAAATTGTCGTATATGTTCAGAGAGTGAAAAGTACTTTGGAGACAGTGGACGCAGAGGGTAATTGGCAGCTGACTGAGGTGCTCAGGGAAACTCAGTAGGAAGCAGGAGTTGAGCTGAATCAAAAAAGAGCCAAGCATGTAATGAACTGGGGGAGGAATGTTCCAGAAAGAGAGAGTGACAATTGTAAATCCCAGAAATGGGGGGCTTAGCATGTAAGAAGGACAGCAAGACCAGGGTAACCAAAGCACAGCACTGTCCAGGAGGGCGGAGGTAATGGGGCCCCAGGAGGAGGGGGGGCTTAGCCAGGCGAGGTGGAGGTAGGCTGGATGAGGACTTGGGAATTTTTAAGAGAGGTTTAAAGTCATTTAGAGTCAATAAATATCATTTATGTTCTTTATTTTTCTAATTGGCTCATTCAAGGTTTAAGGACTTCTGGTTGTTAGAAGCCATTAAAGATCATTTAGAATGTTTTATGGCCATTTAGAATCTCCTTCTAATTATATAGGATTTTTTGAAATTCATTTAGTATCACTTAGGGTTATTTTTGTGTTAAGTTTAGGTTTTAAACTTTTTAGGATCAGCCAGGGTCATATGCCATTTGGTGTCTCTTAGACCTTTTTGATTTATCTTTTTTTTTTTTTTTTTTTTTTTGGTACCAGCAATTTAACCCAGGGTGCTTAACCACTGAACCACATCCCCAGCCCTTTTTTATATTTTATTTAGAGACAGGGTCTCACCGAGTTGTATAATGCCTCACTAAGTTGCTGAGGCTGTCTTTTGAACTCAAAAACCTTCTGCCTCAGCCTCCTGAGCTGCTGGGATTATAAGTATGTGTCATTGTGGGTGGCTTATTTATGTATTTTTGAGATGGGGTCTCATTGGGCTGCCAAGCTGGCCTCAAACTCCTGGGCTCAAATGATCCTCCTACCTCAGCCTCCTGAATAGCTAGGACTACAGGGGCCACCATGCCCAGCTAGACTCCTATAACTTGACGTCATTAAGGCTATTTAAGGCCTTTTTCAATTGTTATGGTCTTTTAGTGTTTTGTTTGCTTGTTTGTTTTTGTTTTAAATTTTTGCTGCTAAGCATTATTCAGAATTTTTCAGTATCCTTTAGGATCATTTAGGGTTGATGAATAGCATTAGGTACTTCTGTTGTTTATAATGTTTAGGTATTTTACATGTGATCATGTTTCATCGTTTGGATTTGGAATCTTTTAGGATTGTTTGGTGAAGAGCTTCTCAAACTCAGGACACACAGGGATGGGAAAACGGTAAGTGGCAGCAGGTGCAGCATTAAAAATCATGTTGTCAGAACCGGGCTGGGATTGTGACTCAGCGGTAGAGCACTTGCCTTGCAGGTGCAAGGCCCTGGGTTTGATCCTCAGCACCACATAAAAAATAAATAAATAAAATAAAGGCATTGTATCCAACTACAACTAAAAAATAAATAAAAATCATGTTGTCAGAACCACACCCCAGAAGTTAAATAAGATTCTCTTGGTATGAAACAGACATCAATGTTTTTCAAACCTCCCCAGGGCTTGGCACAGTAGCTCATGCCAGTTATCCCAGTGACTCAGGAGGCTGAGACAGGAGGATCTCAAGTTTGGGGCCAGCCTCAGCAAATTAGTGAAGCCCTAAGTAACTTAGTAAGACCCTGGCTCAAAATAAAAAATTTAAAAAACTGGGGATGTACTCAGTGGTAAAGCACCCCTGAGTTCAAGCTCTTGTACCAAAATAATAATTTTTTTAACTCCCAGGTGATGGCATTGTGAGCCTTTGACTCATTTAGAACCTCATGACCTACGTGGACTGAAAGTTCTCAGCATCCCCGGAGAACTTGAGTAGAGATGCAAATTCCCAGCCCACTACTATCTGCTGAATCAAAAACTCTGGTAGGAGGCCCAGCGTTTTAACAAGTCCCCTGGTGATCTTTAGGATTCTTGAAGTTCTGGGGGTGGGGGAATTCTAAGGGCATTTTGAGATTGCTCAGAGTCAGTTATCTTAGGGTTGTTTATTGTTGACTTAGTGTGCACATCCTGGAAGGACCCGAATAGATGCCCGAGTGAATTACTTTAAAATTCTTTATTTGATAATGACCTGAGTCAGCCCAGAAATAATCTTCACTGCCACGGTCCCCAGTCTCTTGCCAAGTGTCCCAGCTCCTCCCTCAACCTCAGATGCACTGGGTGGGACAGGGAGCAGGACTCTCCTGTGTGTCCAGGTGGGGCGAGGCACACGTTTATCCAGAATACACCCTGCAGAGAGCTTGATTAGCCAACAGGCATTGCATTTGGTACCAGTTCTTAGTGGAGGGAGTATCAAAATGTGACAACTGAAAGTAGAGTAGTCTGGTGGCACATTCTGGTTGACCTCAGGTTTCTGAAATTTACCATATATATTTTTTTCTCCCTTTGAAAGCTTTTACTTGTCTAATTTCTGAAAGGAGCATTGAGAATACAATTTGAAAGTGTCTGGGGTGACTGAGCCTACATCAAGGAAATTCTCCAGTTTCTTGCATGGAGGGTCAACCCTTCAGGGCCCTGGACGCTGAACATAGCAGGGTGGCTGGCTTTCTCAAAGGCCCAAGCACTACTGATGTGATCCTTTCGTCTTGTTTTGTATATGTGTGTGTATCACATATGGGTGTAGGTACATTATATATATATATATACACATACATACATACACACACACGTATAAACCCATGTGTATGTATTACACACACACACACACACACACGTGATTTTGATGTATCACTGAGACTGCATCTCACAGGGATTCTGGGGCTGGGGTGTAGCTCAGTGGCAGAGTGCTTGCCTAGCATGCATGAGTCCTATTTTTTTCTGTATCCTCAATATTTTTGGACTTAACAGGAAATTTAAATTTAAAATCCAATGTAACAGAAGAATGAAGAAAATTTAATCCCACCACTTACGAGGTTTAAGTATTCCCATAGGCTTTTCTTCCAAATAGGTCATCGTCCATATTAAACATCAGTTCTTTCATTTATTTAACATAATGTTATTTTCCATGTTTCTACACAAGCATTATGATTATACTTGTAAAGGCTGAATAATATTTATGGGTATAGTTTTTACTTTACTTGGATCGTTGTTTTAAAAGAAATAAGAAGGCATGAGAAAACCTACTCGGCTTTTTATTGGAATAACTCCAACCTATACACAAGTTTGGGGAGAGCTGTTAAATTTCTGATCCATCGATGTAGTGTATCTTTCCATTTTTAAATTTTATTTTCTAATTTTTTATTGGATGAGAGAACTAGACATACATGATATTTCTGTAGTTTTTCATTGTTCGGGCAACCTTGCAAAATTCAGTGGGTATTTCTAATCATTCTTCTCTAGATTATTCTGAGCATTTTCAATTTCATTTTTACTTCCTGTTTCTTTTAATGGGTCATAAATATTGTAGTTGGCTCTTTTTGCTTAGCTAACTCAAGAGCTTTGGGCCAAATTACTTGAATTGTTTTTTGTGGTAATTTGTATTATTGCCAAATTTCGTTTAAAGGAACTTTAACCAAAACTACATTTCTCATATCTCTCAAATATGCCCTTACCTTGAGGAACTTTCCTTGACATTATTTTGGATTCAAGGCTTTGGATAGCCCCAGACATTCAACATTCAGTATGTGTGGGGGTTCTCATTAGCAATTTATTCCCAAAATTATATCCAGACATAATCACTCTCCCTTGGCAAGACCTGCCCACGCTGTCGGCACCAGCTACCTCCTGAAGCCCGGCTTCTCCCAGTGGAGGATTTTGCTGTACTAAACCTGGGTGCTGCTCACCCGAGATGGTTCCACAAGTGGAGGTGGATGGCACCAGGGGCAGCTTAGAGGGCCTTAGTGACGAGCAGCGGATGTTCAGACTCATAAATTATTGAATAATATTTTGGATTTTAACCCCTTCTCAGACATATGGTTTGCAAACATGTTCTCCCATTCTGTAAGCTGACTTTTCATTTTGCCAGTTGTTTCCTTTGCTGTGTAGAAGCTTTTTAATTCGATGTAGTTCTATTTGTTTTATTTTTGCTTTTGCTGTCGTGTTTTGGTGTTATAATTGAAAACTCAGGCCAGACGAGGTGTCACATGCCTATAATGCCAGCAGCTCGGGAGGCTGAGGCAGGAAGATCTCAAGTTCAAAGCCAACCTCAGCAACTTAATGAGGCCCTAAGCAACTTTGCAAGACCCTGTCTCTAAATAGAAAATTAAAAACGTAAAGGGGGCTGGGAATGTGGCTTGATGATTAAGCACCCTGGGTTCAATCCTCAGTGCAAAGAAAAAAAAATTATATATATATAAAATACGAATCAGTGCGAAGGATCTAATGTACAGTATGGTTACTTTAACTATAATATTGTATTGTTTATTTGAAATTTGCTAAGAGTAGCTCTTGTGTCCTCACACACATATACAAAGTGGTGACTGTGTGGAGATGGATATGTTAATTAACATGATTGTAGTAATCATTTCACAATATATATGCATATCAAAGTCATCAGGCTGTACACCTTGAATATATACAAATTTACTTTTATTTGTCAATTATACCTCAATAAAGCTGGAAAATTTTTTTTTTTTCAATTCTGGGAATGGAACCCACTGCCTCATACACGTGCTGGGCAAGGATTTTACTACTGTGCTACATTTCTGGCCCAACATATTTTCAAATTAAAAAATAAAAGCCAAAGCCATGAGTTTTTATGACTATGTGTCCAATTTTAAAACTACACACACACACACATACACACATACACACACATACACACACGTTCTAATTCAAGAACTTTTAAATCAGAGTTAACAAGACATACAAAATATATGTTGCATTCTATCAAAGCATATGTTGAGGTTTCAGTTCTATCCTAAAGTTTAAACAGCATTTCAAGGAAACTAATGACTATTTCTTTAAAACTTCTCATTAAAATTGTAAGCTGCTCTTTGGCCAGTGGGTAGAAGGAACGTATTTACCATCCACATAGGCATTTCATAGTAAGAGGGGGTGCTGTTTATAATTACACTGGAACAACAGGCATAAAGTGGAACAGTTCCAAGCAAACCAGGACCTATGGTTCCTACCAAGGGGCCCATGGTTTAAAACTTCTGAAGCTAATTTACATACTTATAGGGTATATGCTGTTACCTACAGCAGGATTATTTTTCGATTCAAGTTTTGAAAAACAAAAACCAAAACCAAATGCTGAGTATTGACAGCACAAGTTTATTCAGTGACCAAAGAATGGAGAAGTAGGAGTTCTGCTTGCAGATCAATATTTCAACTCCAAGAAGCTGAGGAGTAGCCATGGCACACACCTGTAATCTCAGCGGCTCAGGAGCCTGAGGCAGGAGGATCCTGAGTTCAAAGCCAGCCTCTGCAAAAGCAAATTGCTAAGCAACTCAGTGAGACCCTGTCTCTAAATTGCATTAAACAAAATAGGGCTGGATACTCCCCCCACCAAAAAAAAACAGTTGAGGAGTTAGAGATATAGGATAGGGATAATGAGAAAGATAAAGATAGGCTATTAAAGAGGAGGCACATTCATGTTCTTTTTGAGAATTTGGGTGCCTCCTCTTTTCACTCCTTTGGTAGTCTGGTGTTTCCAGTCATGGCAACAGGTTGGTGTCTTTAGCTTTGAAGCAGGAGGAGACTGGGTGAGTCCAGATCAAGTTAATCCTAGATTATTATTTTGGAAAAAATATTTCTCAGATGTTCCTCATGTCCATATGCAGAGCTGAGCAGCATCTGACTCAAAGGTTAAGGCAGCAAAGAAGACAGATACAACAGAAAACAGAGATGCCAAGCCTCTTCCTCCTGTTCCACTCACCCATTGGTCATCCATCTGCAGGCCCAAGTGGAGGGTCAGTGTTTTCAGCAAAATTGGCCTTTAGGTCCCTGAGGATAACCCAGGCAATTGTTATCATTTTAACCCACACATCAAAGGCGCTATCTATAACAAAGCTAGGGGGAGACTCACAATGTATTGCCCAGCTGTGTGACCTCCAAAGTTAGTGATTTTGAAGTCCATTAAGAGCAAGTGAAACTAAAGAGTCTCTTGAGGTTTTCCCTTAGTATCAATACTCGTAATTTATTCCTTATATAAAGTTAACTTATATACTTATGTGTTAAACTTACATACCTAAATACTAAACATGAAATGCAAGATATACTTTCTATTTTGCATGGTTCTAAAATGAAACTATCAATGTCAATTTTATCCAGATTCAATTTTTAATAGTGTTTGCTTGTATTTAAACTTTCCAGTAACCTATTCAATTGTGTTTAAAACTTCACAGTAGCTGGGCACAGTGACACATGCCTGTAATCCCAGTGGCTCAGGAGGCTGAAGCAGGAGGATCGCACGTTTAAAAACCAGCTTCAGCAACTTAGTGAGGCCCTGTCTCTAAATAAAATATAAAAAGGGAATGTGACTCAGTGGTTAAGCGCCTCTGGGTTTCAATCCCAAGTATAAAAAAAAAAAAAAAAAAAATCTTGTCTTGATTTTATTTTTTTTAAAGAGAGGAGAGAGAGAGAGAGAGAGAGAGAGAGAGAGAGAGAGGGAATTTTTTTAGTATTTATTTTTTAGTTTTCGGCGGACACAACATCTTTGTTTATATGTGGTGCTGAGGATCGAACCAAGGCCGCACGCATGCCAGGCGAGCGCGCTACCGCTTGAGCCACATCCCCAGCCCTTATCTTGATTTTTACTTAGAGGCCAAATTATGATGGTCATTATTTATGCTACATGGCCAGGTTTCCTAGGAAGACAACTGTTGAGTCGTGAGGGATTGGATCCAGGACCCTCTGTAGATATCAAATCCCATGGAGGCTCAAGCCCCTTAAGTAAAATAGCATAGTATTTGCATGTAACATACATACATCCTCCTGTAGACTTTAAATCATCCCTTAGAATATCTAATACAATGTAAATGATATGTAAATAGTTATTATACTATAATATTTAGGGGAAAATGACAAGAAAAAAATGTGTGTACATGTCCAGTACAGATATAGCCATCACAGATCTAACTACATGATACGTGAACAATGCTTTAGACAAATGATTCTCTAACGAGTGCTGGGGACAGACTGAGGATCTGTGAATGGCAGTAGCTACAGAACACGCGTCCACACACCTCTGCATTCATGTGGATTCAGTATAGTGCTGGTTGCATACAAATGCAAGTTTTGCTTTTAAGAAACTTCTGGAATTTTTTAAAATTACTTTTTGATTCACAGTTGGTTTAGCAAGGGAAGAAACTGCAGATATAGATGTCTGTCTGTACATATGTAGTCACACACACACACACACACACACACACACACACACCTCTATGTAGATGGAGAAAGAAATTTGTTTTAAGGACTTGGTTCATGTGACTCATGTTGCAGTTAAGTCCAAAAGTAGGCCAGAAGTAGAACTCCTTCTACTGCAGGGATCCTCAGTCTTTTATCTCAAGATCTTTCACTGATTGCATGAGGCCCACCCACACTCTACAGGGCAATCTACTCAAAGTCTGATTTAAATGTTAATCTCATCTTTAAAAAATAATCTCACAGTAACATCTAGTTTACTGTTTGAGCAAATATCTGGGTACTATAGCCTGACCAAGTTGACACAAAAAATTAACTTGGGCTGCAATCTGAAAGCCTTACCCTTGGAGACCACTAGAGGGCTGTCTTCAACAGAGGCACACCCAAGTCTCCACCTCTAGGCAGGGTGGCATGGCTGCTTTAGGTGAAAAAAAAAATTAAGTCTTAGAAAAAGGGTTCACAGAGTTGGTCCTAACAAGCCAGCAGTGAGTCTGAGTGAAATCGGCCTCACCATGCGGCAGTCCCTAGCTCCTTCTTCCATGACTGCTGGTTCCCCAGGGGCTCTAACTCGAGCCTCATAAGGATATATTCATTTCACTTTGTATTTGGAACATGCTATGATTTAAACATATCCTCCAAATTTATGTGCTGGAAACTTGGTCCCCAAGGCAGCAGTATTGAGAGATAGAACCTTTGGAAGGTGAGTGGGTCATTAGAGCCCTGTACTCATGAATGGATTGATCCATTCATGGGTTAATGGCTTATTGAGGGAGTGGCTTTGTTAACAAGAGTTCTCAGACTGGGAATATAGCACAGAGGCACAGCACGTGCTCAGCAGGCACAAGGCCCTGGGTTCAACTTCAGCACCAGAAATAAAAAACCTCTCAAACTGAGCTCTCTGGCCCACTTGCCTTGTCCCACAATGGGATGCCCCCTGCCATGCAATGATGCAACAAGAAGATCCTCACCAGATGCTGAGCAGATGCTGGCTCCATGTTCTTAGACTTCCTGTTCTCCAAAATTATGAGCTAAACAAACCCTCTATTCTTTATAAGTTACATCATCCAAGGTATTTTGTTATAGCAACAGAAAATGGACTAAGAACATTACAGCCAGATCTGGGCCTGTTCAAATCATAAACTCTGGGGGAAGAAAATGAACTTACCTCTCAGGGGGTCTTCCCACTCCTGTCTCTGACCTTACCACTACTCTCTCCCAGCACAGAACTCTCCTTCCAATAGATAATCACAGAACCACCCACAGACAGATTTCTCTTTGAAAAGTGCTTTATTTCAATAAGAGCTAAATCAGGTGCATTAAAACATATTAAAAGGTTACAAAAAAATGTTCGGCTCCCTACTGAGGCCTTGTCAAATTATGTTAAGATGCCTAAATGCATCCATTTATCAGTTCAGAATCAAACGTTGAACCAGGCCAGGTACCATGACTAGAAGGCAAGTTAGGAAAAGAATACTTCACAAAACTCAAACAGGAGGAGGAACCCTTAAGAAACACTAGTAACTACACATCAGAAACCATCTGCCTGGAAACAGGTCTGTGATCTGCCGGGATCTCTGTGCTTAGTTAAAAGGTGGGGACAGGCAGAGGGGCACTTTAACAACCTGTGACAGAGTAAACACTTCCCGGTTAGGTCTGAAAGAAGGGGTGCCCCATTCCTTTCTACGTTTACATTTAGGAGATCGTATCTTATCTGACTTGAGCAAGGCTTTGTGTGAAACAATTTAAGTAGACACTCAAAAATGCAGGCATGCTGTTGTAGAAGAGAGACTCCAGGCAATCTCTCTCTCTCACTCCCAATGTCATGGTTTGGACACTTGAGACACTGCAAGTCCCTGGTCCACACAGAAACTTCTATCTTAAGAGACATTATCTCGGATATCAAGTTCTCCGTGTTATAGAGCTTTGAAATCAATTGTGGCTTTAGGCTGGTTTCTGACATTTTAAAAAAGAGCTTTTCAGCTAGGTGCAGTGGTGCACACCTGTAAAGCCAACAGCTCAGGAGGCTGAGGCAGGAGGATTGAGAGTTCAAAGCCAGCCTCAGCAAAAGCAAGGTGCTAAGCAACTCAGGGAGACGTTGTATCTAAATAAAATATCAAAAGGGGCTAGGGATATGGCTCAATGGCCGAGTGCCCCTGAGTTCAATCCCTGGTACAAAAAATAAGAAAGCTTTTTCTTTTCTTAAGAGTTTCTTGACTTTTTTTGGTTGCATTAGTCTCCTGACACTGCAATAGTCTCCCAACTCCATAGGAAGCAATTCTCACCAAGTTGTTTTTGCACAGAGAACAGATTTTGGAGGGTTATCATTTGCCATGGATATGCTGATAAAATGTCTTTATGTGGAGGTTTTGAGAAGAGCATTGCTTTACTCTTGGTAGGGAGGAGGATGCAAATATTTCCCCCTCTGAAGCACCTGACACTTCTGAACCAGCTTGTCTCCAAGGAAACAGTGACCTCCAGCCTCCACACTTGTCTCAGGAATGGGTGGCTAATCTCCTGAGACCCTCTTACCTTAACCTCAATTCAGAGTTGAAATCCATCCAGCCCAAAGACCAGGGCGCACACGCCTCCCTGACTCGCACAGGCCTGTCATTTGTGCTTTTCAGCCCCTTCCCAAATAATACCCATCCATTTAATTTTCCCACTAATGTGATCACCAAGAATGTGACCTTGTGCTTAATTCCACCAGCCCAGTCAGACAGATTCAGGTTTTTTTCTTCACTTGATCACCTTGTAACATAAGCCTCTGCCCAAAAGAAAAAAAAAAAAAAGCCAGATGCAGCTAAACTGCTTTTCACAAGTTGGGGGGGAAAAAAAACCCTATACATTGGCCTTTTGTTCTTCACACAATTTCAGGTTCATTGCACACAATTACATAAAACCCACACAAATAGGTTGAGGAGTTCAAAGCAGCAAGGCCATGTGATACCAGTGAGAAAATCCGGTCCACACTGTGCTGAGGCTGCTATTTCAAAGGTTTCCACAATTCTGTTTTTGTTTGGGTTCTTTTTTGTTTGTTTGTTTTGGGTGCTGGCTGAACCCAGGGACTCATTCATGCTAAGTATGCGCCCTAGGTTGAGCTACACTCCCCGTCAAGTTTCCAAAATTCTTGATCAGGTTAAGTGAGAAATGATCTCTAAAGGATGAGCCAGAATAGAAAAGTGTGTTAGTGGAAGTGGATGATGTAGGATGTACTTTTCCCCCACTTCTATTCCAAAACCCCATCTTTAAAACGCTTGGTATCACGTTCTGGGCAAGTGTCCTGTCAAATTAGCATTTTGCAACATTTCCATATTTAACACAATCATCATCGTGGTGCTAGTACAAATTACAAAGAACTTTTATGAACCAGAAATAGCTGTCCAGTAAGAATTAGTGGTTAGTAATTAGCTGTGTGGAAATTCTCCCCCACCCCCCAGCTCCCAAAGGAGAATTACTGGGGGCAACGAAAGGCTTTGAACATTCGTGATAAAAAATAACTGGGAGAGAAATTCTCCAAATCCCTTTCTCAAATGCAAACCTCTCTGTTTGCATTCACAAAACTGCTCTTTTGAATCTGTAACAAAGGAAACTTCTCCCCACTGCCGCACACAACCCCTCCCTGTCCCCCCCCCAATTCTGTGCACTTTGCAGAAATGTATGATTGAGCCTAAGCCCCTCTGGGTTTCTACCACATGCCCCAGGGGTCTGGTGGTGCTGGCCCTGCAGAGGAAGTAAGCTTGCGAAGAGATTCCCCCCACCACCTGCAAAGCGCCTCTGGCAGCCTGCCATCTTTTTAGAAGTCCATAGTGAGACTACAGATGTGAGCCTTCTAAATAGGCCACAGAGAAGGCCTGGAGTGCAGATGGGGGATGGGAGGGTGCCTAGGGCAACAACAGCTCTGCCACAGAGGTCCACCTTCCGACCAGCCGCGGCTCTCCTTCCCCAAACCTGTCCTTGGAGAGGAGGTAGAAAAGAGATGGGCGCGCCCCTTCCCTCGTGAGCCGAGGTGCCTCAGTTAGAAGTTCCAGATCTTGCTTGCTTGATCTCCATAGCCCAACACCTGGCTCCAAACATCTGTCTCTCCCTCCAGATAAACAGTATCAGCCACACAGGTGCCCAGCTGCCTGGCAGTCTTCCTCGTTGGGGGTCACAGGGGACACCCTGCCCCTGCTCTTTCCCCCCAGGGAGGTTGGCTCTAAAGATCCGCACAGTGGCTGCTGAGAAGCTGAAAAAGAAGCTCTGTCCTCCCTGGGCACCCTCACCAGGCAGCTTCCCCGAGACCACGTTCAGTGGGCAGCAGGACATGTCCTCACTCTGGGGTTCCATCTCCACATCCAAGGTGAGGGAACTTGCAAGAATCGAGGTTGGGAAGAGTAAGGTCTTGACCACAAACACACACAGCCCAGCTCCAAGTGCAGGAAGACTCGTTGATGTGAAGATGGGTGGGGCACAAAGGCACCTGTCATTTCGGCAGGTGACCTCTACCCTTGTCTTGAGACTTAAGGATGGAGCTTGGAAACTCCCTGGCCACCATCTCCAAACAAGCCCTGGGCATACCCAATAGGCAGTGCCATGTGCCCGCCAGACAGACCACTGATTCAAGAGACTTTCCTTCAGCACAAGGAAGCATTGGAGAGATGAGTTGGCAGCTTGGAAGGCAGAGACACACAGGTGGCCACGGAGGTGGCACAGAGGAAGAATCCATTCTTTCCAGGCATCCATACAGCATCACACATTCATCTTTGTTATTTAAAACAATCAAAATTTCCAGTGTAAAAACTCATGAACACTCATTGCATCTACCCCATGTGAAGGTTTATCTTTTTCTTTCCATCAGACTTGCCCCAAAGGCATGAAGCTGTTGTTTTATTAATTTCCAAGGATCTCATCCACAGATCCTTCTAGGCAAACAAGGAGAATCTCTACTAACATATAAGCCCCTCAAATGGTGAGCTTGAGGGACTCTTCCCCTGTCAGAGACAGGCAGATATGTGTGGCTTCCCCCTGGCACCGGAGGGGAGAAATCACTTCTTTAGCTGAAAGCCCTTGGGACAGGGACTCCCCTGGCTTTCCTGCCCATCAACAGCTCATCTGCCAGCCTCCTGGCACTTGTGCTGGTGGCTTGGAATTTAATTGCATGTGAAAATATCAGGGAGGCCCATGGACATGTATCCTGTGTATGCATGTGAGCACGCACACACACTTTGGGCCCTCCTTAGAACAAAAGTCTTGTAAGTGAGAGAGAAGAGAGCAGGGATCCAGGGATGGGGACTTGTCCTGCTCCAGGGAGCAAATAATGGCTGCTCAGGCGCTGCAAAGGTCTGCATTGCAACGTTTCCATGGAAGGAAAGAGCCCAGCTTCCTGTGGACCATCTCAGGTCAACGGCATCCCCTGGGGTGTCTGGATCCCCTTGTTCTCATGGTTCAGATCGTTGCTGGGGTCTCGGCTATCTCCTCCAGCCTTTGCCGAATCATCAGCCGGAGCACGGTGTACCTAGGAGCAAGAAACAGCCTGTGGTAAGGGCCGGCCAGCAACACCACCCTCTGGTGATCTTCTCCACCCCACCCAGGTGACACTGTAGGCCTGTCCCTGTGCCTCCATCTTTGGCCCACTGTTGAGCCACTTCATTGCTAGGTTCATTTCCACATCAGAATGAGAAGAAATCAAGAGGTCAAACCCAAGTTAGATTATGTTACTATGATTAGAACGTGTGGCTAAAGAAGGAGGGAAAGTTTTGAATAACCACTAAAAAAAATAAAAAATTAAAAATTAAAAAATTAAAAAAAAAGAAGGAGGGAAAGGTGAAAACAATAATAATAATAAGCGGTCCATTAACTGAGTGCTTAGGATCCCCTAGGCACCATGCCTAGCACTTCAGATGCACGGTAGCTCGTTAGCCCTCATCTAGGGTGGAACATGACACTGCCAATATTTAAGCCTTTTGTGGGGAGGGGCAACCAAAACAGCAACTTCCTACATTCAACCTGCCCCCTGTACCTGCATTTTATAGACGAGGCCATAGCAACTAGTACATAGGGATGTCCACGGCTTGTGGGTGAGTCCAGTTTCCCCATGACGCCCCTGAACGATGGCACTGCAGATACCAGACTGGGCATTATGGTGCTGGGCGAAATGGGACACACTCCTCATGTTGGGGGTTTTGCCCAACACTGCTATTTTTAAAGTCTAGGGCGGAGTAAGTGTTCAGCCAAATGTACATGCTGTCATCAGTCACAGCAAATATAGCTTTGGCTTTATTTTCTGGTAGCAAAAAAAAAATCAATCAATTGTTCCACCGTAGCTATGAAGTGCAGTCGATTCTGTGACTAACCATGGCAAAGAAATCAGAAAATCCTTCCCAGAAAGAAGCTTTCCTGGTTTTTTTTTTTTTCAGCCAAATGAAACTTCCAGATGAGAAATGTTAGAAAGGGAGGAAGGGCAGAAAGAAAGGATTTTAGAGGTTGGGGGCTCGGACCACTTGCACTGCTAAGGTAACAGTCCAGGGGTTTCCAGAACCTCGGGTCTCAGCCAGCACTGCTTGTCCTCCCTCCTTCAGGTATGGAGGCAAACACTTGTCCCCGGGGACTGCATCGTGCCCCAAGGTTACCCCAGACCCTGCCATGTGTTTGTAAATAGTCCCTTCACCAAATGCTCCTCAAGGACCCTTGTCTGAGTGGGCATCCACTTGCTGCCGGGGGCCTGATCACACACTTGAGATAGCAGGAAGCTGTGGTCTGGGTAAGGTTGAGTGTGTCTCCCAAGTGTTCCTGTGTTGGAAGTTTGATCCTTACTGTGGTGACCTTGGGAGGTGGTGGCACCTTTAACAGGTAGAGCCTAATGAAATGCGCTAAAGTTACTAGGGACACTGCCCTCTGAAGGGATTGATGGAGTTCTTAAAGGATGCCAGTTAGTTCTTGAAAGAGCTAGTTGTTACAAAGAGCAAGCTTGGCTCCTGAATCCCTGTCTGGCTTTCTGTCTTGTCATGTGATCCCTTCTGCACATGTTCCCACCACTGTCATGCCATCTACCGTGAGACCCTCACCAGAGTCAAGCAGAAGCAGTGCAATGCTCTTGGACCTCAAAACTCGGAGCTAAACAAAACTCTTTTCTTTACAAATTAGCAAGTCTTGGATATTTTGTTATAGTAATATGACATGGACTCATAGTAATACACAGGATAAAGTGACCCCACAGAGATTTAGAAACATATATCTTCTTTTTGAAGTTCTTCCATAAAAGGAGGGGAAAGACATTTTGATGCCCTTAAGTATATTGAGGCTTCTAAGTGTATCGGTGCACATTTAAGTTTCATGTTCCCCTCTGAGATTTGGATTTGTCAACAGGTAGCCCCCCAAAGAAGGCCCATGAGCCCCGGTCTCAGGAAGCAACCTGGCACAGTCTCTGTATGGCACCTGGATAGAGGTCCCTGTCATTGAGGGTTCCTCCATAAAGAGATCCAACCAGTACCCTCGTGACCACACTCACTTGCGCATTAGCTTCTTTACTTCACGATCTTCTTCCTCTTGGAGCTTCTGAATGAAGCTTTTAAGGACAGGCATCTCGAACTTTATGTACTGGGCCACCTGAGAAGGAAGAAGCAACATGGGGTGTATGCCCTCCTGGCATGCATTACTCTCCTTCAGGGTAGAACCTGGAGAAATCTATTTGCCCACTAATCCAGGATTTCCTGAAAGCCAAGATGCAAGCCTTCTTCTAAGACTGATTCAGAGTCACAAGGAAGATTGCTTCATTCACATGACACCGTCTCATTTTTCGTCTCTGTCTCTAGCCCATGATTTTGGTGATGTCCAATTTCTCTCGATGCAGTGATTACAGTGATATATTGAAGGAACTGAACTCAGAATAATTAATAAATCTCTTTGCTCTCCCCTTAAGAGAATCTGAGGACTCATCATGGTTCAGAATAATGATTTGTTTCTCAAGCCTCAAGTAGGTATTCAAATGTGCACTTGGTTCAGAGAGGCTGGGAGAGGCTTGCCAGGATGTTGAAGTTAAGAAATGTCTTCCCCTCCCCATCAGACTCTCTGCCTACTATGTCAACTTTCCCCCATGGGAGAAGTTTATTTCTCCATCCAATTCATGTTGAGCTTGGTTTTGTGACTTCCTTTGGCCAATGGTATATGTACAAACAGGATATATGCCAAATCTGAGTGTAGGTTTCAAATACACCTATATGGTTTGGTCTGGTTTCTCATGCTCCAGCCATCACTCATAAGACCTCTTTAGATCGGGTCTCTGAATGAAACAGAATGAAGACGTGAACTCAGCCTACAACCTAAAAGCAAAGCCATTGACACCAGTCAGCAAAATCATGAGCAAAATAAGTGAATGTTTGCTGTCATAAGCTACTAAGATTTGGGGATATTTGTTATTATAGCAAAACCTGACTCATACATATGGTAAAAACATTTCTTAACTTCTTTTACCTTAATACATAAGGTAAAAATACTTCTTGAAGTTCTTAAGAGGGTGTTTATAAAACCTCTCAAACCTCTTCCAATATCCTAGAAAGACTCATGAAATTTGTTTCTTCTATGGAAATCACTTTCTGCCAGAGGATTCCTCCAACAGTTCCCAAAGATTATACCTTCAGCTGGATTCATGAAAACCAGGTATCGGTGGGGTCCCCAACTGTATACCAGAAGGAATTTCATGTTCCACCCCAACAAAATCCCCATCCTCTGAAGATAGACCACCCAACCAGGAGGGAACTCACATCATAGGTGACTTCCTCCACCTGGTCCTTCTCCATCAGGAACACTTTGGAGACTTGCTCACATGGGCCCTGGAGGATTCGGGCAATCAGGGGGTAATCAGTGGTCTTCAGCTTCTGCTTCTCTGGAACCACACACAACCAGGAACATCCTTGAATTCAGCTTGTAATACCTTTCTCACCATAAGTAGTGGTCAACACAGGGGTCCAAATGGACCAGGCACTTTAGAAGATGTGGTCATACAAGTTAAGTGATTGATTTGTAAATGAACTATTCAGCAGGTGTTGTTAAAAACAACATTCTCCCCTCAAATAAGGCTCCCCTGCCTCAAACCCTTTAGAAGAAGCCACTTTGAAGAACTGGCTTTATGTGTCTCTCCAGAAAGTCCAGTTCCTTCTCTAATAGGCAGTTAGGTTTAAGGGTTTGTTTACTGCCCAAATATGGTATTCTAATTCAGTGGACTCATCCAACAAGCCCACCAACCCTGGAGGCCAACATTTGGAAGTTTCCAAAACCTAAACAACAACCAAATGAGCCAGAGGTATTTTTTTTTTTTTAACTTGCTATTTTGAGTTAATTAAAAGTTTTAAAGTACACTGTGTTCTTCAGACTCACCACCACTGGTGTGGACCACGTACAAAGCAAACTCCTCCGCTGAATTCTCTATCTGAATCAGGGGCAAAAGAGACTTGTTGAAAGCATGTATTTAAATATCCCAGCTTTGAGACATCCCATCTTCCGCAACACTAAAATGCCAGATTTAGGCTCTTTTGAGGGGAGGCTATTTATTCACAACTCTTAAAAGGAGATGGGGGTAGGCATATAACTTTATCAATAACAAATAATGCAGGGCTAGGGGTGGGGGTAGCTCAGTGATAGAGCAAATGCCTACCATACATGAAGCTCTGATTTCTATCCCCAGAATTTCAATTTCTAAAAAAAAGATAATATAGGTTTTTTTACCTAAATGTTTTTAGGTAAAAACATTTACCTAAAATGTTTAAGTATTTCAGATTTTGGAGTATTTGCATAAATTTGATCTTCAAAACCCTGAAATCCAAAATGCTCCGAAGTCAGAAACTTTTTGAGCATCATGTCAGTGTTCCAAAAGTATCTAACTTTGGAGAAAGATTTCAGACTAGTGATGCTCAAGCAGTCATAGGTAACATTTATTGTAAAATGAAGTTCCACACACTACATTTATTTTCATTCAGCTCGTGCTCCTGACAACTTCAAAACACGTTACCCTCATCCTCCTTTTATGGGTGAGGAAGCAGAAACCAAGGAGATGAAATCCCCATCCAACTCAGCCAGCTAGCAGGTGGTGGACAGGAATTCAAACCAGGATCCTGCGTTGTAGGCTACACTGGCTTCCATTAAAAACAAGTATACTAGGGCTGGAGCTGGAGTTCAGTGGCAGAGAGCTTGCCTAGCACGTGAGCGTCACTGGGTTTGATCCTTAGCACCAAAAAAAAAAAAAAAAAAAGCAAATAAAAAGGCATGCTAAGGCAGGCTGTCCACCTACAACTGTAGAAATTTTTTTTAAAAAAGAAAAAGTATACTAGCTGAGCAAAGTGGCATTCACCTGTAGTCCCAGCTACTTGAGAAGCTGAGGCAGAGGATCTTAAATCTAGAAGTTTGAGGCCAGCCTGGGCAACACAGCAAGCCACCATTTGTTATGGTTTAGATATTAGGTGTTCCGGAAAAGCTCAAGAGTGAGACAATGCAACAAAGCTCAGGGTGAAAAGATTGGGTTAGAAGAGGTTTAACCTAATCAGTGCACTAATCCCCTGAGAGGGATTAACTTGGTGGTAACTGTAGGTGGTAGGGTGTGGCTGGAGGAGGTGGGTCCCTGGAGGCACATATTGTGTCCTAGTTGAATAGAAGCCCTGCCCTTCCTCTCTTCCTCTGCTTCCAGGTGCCCGTCCTAAGCTGCTTTCCTCCGCCACACTCTTCCGCCAGGATGCTCTGCCTCACCTGGGGCCCCAGAGAGTGGAGTTGGCTGTCTATGGACTGAGACCTCTGAAGTCATGAGCACAAAATAAACTTTTCCTCCTCTAAAACTGTTCTTGTCAAGTTTTTGGTCACAGAGAGAAAAAGTTGACTAAAACACTACTTAAAAATAATTCAAAAAATAAAAATAAGAATACTTGGTCTCCAAGAGAATTATAAAGGGAATACAGAAAACAGAGTGACAGTACCTTAAAAGCCCATATGCACTATTATTTGCATGTCTGTTTAAGTCTCCTTTTAAAAAGCAGAGTCTTCACCTGTGTTCTATGCACTAAGCCCGAAACCAGAGGTCAGGCCCCGGGGTTGTTCCATGGCAGCCCATAAAAGTACATGAGGATGGATGCTTTTCAAACTCCAAATGGGCTGTGGAGGGCCCTGCAGGCCTGTTAAAGAGGCTCCCTGGCCTCACCATCAGCGTTTCTGACTCAAAGTTCTAAGATGGGATCTGAGAATCTGCTTTTCTAACAAGCTTCTGGGTGAGGCTAATGCTGTGGGCCTTGCCTTGATTAGCAAGGGTCTAAAAATTCAAATCCTCTGCCCAGCACCCCACAAGCCACACTCTTCCAAAGCTTCCCCCACCACCCCTCCAGGGCCCCAAGGTACACAACCAGCAAAGGGAACTTGCCTTAAACTTGTTGAGCAGCAGCTTCAGGACCTGTGGGGTGGTCATGGTGCTGTTGATGCGGACGTTAGTGACGGAGCCATAGGCAGGTGTGAACACCGAGGTCTGTCAATAGAGGGGTCCAGCTCAGGGTGGGAGCAGGGGCAAAGACAGCATAAAAACCCAGGTAGGGACTAGCTTCGGTGACAATGGTCCTCAAAAGGTGCCCCCTGAGAACCCCCGGGCCAGCAGGGTGAGCATCGGACTTTGATGCAGATAAGCAGCCCCCAAGGTTTGACTAACTCAGTATGGGCTCCCCTGTGGGAGGCTCAGGGCTGACTCCCCAAAGGGCATGGTTGGGGAGGGGAAATTGGACTCTCTCCAAAGAAAACACAAAGACCCTTTTGCTGGAACCACCATGAGGAGGCCTCTGGCCACTCTCCAGTCGTGCCCGTGCTATAAGAAGGCAGGATTTGAACCAAACAGGAAAGAAGGGGGTCAGCTGCCTGTGGAGAAGGTGCCGATCTGGGGCTCACAGCTTTGCTTCAGAAAGCCGTTAGCTCAGGGGAAAATCAGACCATGCACCTGCTGCGGGGCTCGGATGCAGAAAGAGGGCAACAGACACAGGTACCTCGGTGGGGGCAGTTCATGAGGAGTGTTTAGGAAGCCTTCAAGGCTACAGCAGGTGCTACTTTGTATAGCCCTGCTGAATGTACCCATAACCCTAGTGGAGACCCCCTGACCTGAAGCCCCTTATCCCTCATGGAGCCAGCAGATCCTACAGCCCAAAGACTGAACAGCAAACACGACTTCCTAGGTGTCCCACCAGGGACGGCATAGCTATAGCCCGAGGTGGCAGATGCCCAAGAAGGGATGTTGCCCTCTGAGACTGTCCCCTTCACCTTCCCCCATCCATTCTACCTTGTGATTGTAGAAATGGCCATTGATGGAGAAGCGGTGGCGTCTGATTCGCCGCTGGTCACTGGGGGTTCTCACATTGCCACGACGACGTACCCCAACATCACTGCGAGTGCGCATCAACTGTGGGGTGTCCTCCTGCACAGGCTTCAGGCCCCTGGAGTCTGAAAGAAAAGGAGAAACAAGCTCTGGTTGAGTGTGGTGGCACACACCTATAATCCCAGGGAGTCAGGAGGCTGAGGGAGTCAGACCACAAGTTCAAGACCAGCCTTGGCAACTTAGCAAGGCCCTGAGCAATTTAATAAGACCTTGTCTCAAATTTTTAAACAAGAGCTGGGGATGTAGTTCAGTGGTAGAGCATCTCTGGGTTCAATCCCCAGTCCCGGAAGGAAGGAAGGAAGGAAGGAAGGAAGGAAGGAAGGAAGGAAGGAAGGAATGGATGGAGGGTAGGAGGGAGGGAGGGATGGACAGGAAGGTGGGGCTCTGTTTGCCTGGACCTGGGATGCAGCAACTTGTACATGGTCCCTTTCTAGCCAACACTACAGCACTCCTTCCCTCCCCCAAAATATATTTTACAAAATTTATATACTTCAATATATTTTTGTAAAATGTATTTTATAAAAACTATTTCCCACTGGAAGAGAAGCATAATACATGATTTACTAAGAAGTACTACAGTGACAAAGTTCAGAGTAGAGACCTCAGAATCAGACTCCCCAGGTTCAAATCCCAGCTCCTCCACTGACATCTGTCATTAGTCTTTCTGTGCCTCTGTTTTCTCGTCTCTACCATGGGACTAACACTAGCACCCATCTTAGGAGATTAGGTCTAAATGAATGAATAGACAGCACTTAGAGCAGTGCCTGGCACAGAACAAGCATGTGAGGGCCTGCAAGATATTGCAAACTAATTCTGGCACATGTTACAAAACGGATGAGCCTTGAGGACATTATGCTGAGTGAAAATAGCCAGTTGCAAAAAGACAAGTGATGCATGATTTCCCTCCTAGGAGGTACCCAGAATAGTCAAAACCATAGGGGCACAATATGGAATGGTGGTTCCCAGTGGCTAGGGTGGGCAGGGAAATGGAGAGTTATTATTTAATGAGTACAGAATTTCAAGGGTTTTAATTTTATTTTTTTTTTGTGGTGCAGGGGATCAAACCCAGGGCCTCATGCATGCTAGGTAAGAACTCTACCACTGAGCTATACTCCCAAGAGTTTCAGTTTTATAAAAAAAAAAAAAAAAGAGTTCTGGGTTTTAGAGACAGACCTTAACGATCTAAGGATGATTTTTTTTTTTTTTAATTTTCTATTTGTTCTTTTTGGTTATACATGAAAGTTGAGTGTATTTTGACATATCATACATCCAAGGAGTATAACTTCCCATTCTTGTGGTTGTACGTGATGTGGTGTTATACTGGTCGTGTATTCATACATGAACATAGGAAAGTTATGTCCATTTCATTCGACTGTCTAATCCCATTCCCATCCCCTTTCCTTCCCCCACTGCCCCCTGTCCAACTGGGTGAAATTCTACTCCCCTGCCCTGCTGACTCACACATACCACCTATTGTGAGTCACATCCACGTATCAAGAGAACTTTCAGCCTTTGGGTTTTGGGGATTGACTTATTTCACTCAGCATGATAGTTTCCAGTTTCATCCATTTACTAGCAAATGTCATAATTTCATTCTTTTTTATGCCTGAGTTATATTCCTTTGTGTGTATATACCACATTTTCTTTATCCATTCATCTGTTGAAGGGCACCTAGTTTGGTTCTATAGCTTAGCTCTTATGAATTGAGCTGCTATAAACATTGATGTGGCTATGTCACTATTGTGTGCAGATTTTTAGTCTTCTGGATATATGCCGAGGAATTGGATAACTAGGTCAAATGGTGGTTTCATTCCAAGTTTTCTGAGGAATCTCCATACTACTTTCCAGAATGCTTGCACCAATTTGCAGTCCTACCAGCAATTTTTGAGTGTACCTTTTTCCCCACACAAGGACAATGGTTTTAAGGGAAGAAGAGTCCTGGAAATGCTTAGTAGTGATGGCTGCATAATTATAAATGTATTTAACACCACTGGACAGTACACTTCAAAATGTTAAGAATGAAAAGATAATATGTATTTTATCACAATAAAAAATGTTAATAAGACACAAATATGTGGGGGTCCCCTGACATATTTCTACCTATGTATGCCTATAAATATTAAAAATTGACAATAATAAAAATGTAGGTTAAACTCATTTTATTAAAATAATTTAATTCATGTTTTATGATTTGCAAACTGACATCTGTCAAAACTGCAAACACATATTGTCTGAGACCCAGTAATCCCACTTCAAGGAATTCTATAGACATGCTTACAGATGAGTAAAATGGTCCATGTATAAGGTTACTGTCAGCAATCTGGTTTTCATAGCAAAGACTGACAATGACTTAAATGTCTCATTAATAGGAGTGACTAAAAAAATTATCATTTTTTTATGGAATTCTGCAGAGCTGTGAAGAACAGAGACGTTCTTTATGAATCTATGTGGAACAATCCTAAGTTAAATGAAAAAATATATATATATATATATATAGATAGATAGGTAGATAAAACCAGCAATGTGTAAAATGCTACCACTTGTATAAAAAAAGAGAAGATAAGAAATGACATGCAGCCAGGCATGGTGGTGCCCACCTGTAATCCTAGAGGCCCAGGAGGCCAAGGCAGGAGGATCCAGAGTTCAAAGCCAGCCTCAGCAAAAGCGAGACACTAAACAATTCAGTGAGACCCTGTCTCTAAGTAAAATACAAAATAGGGCTGGGGATGTGGCTCAGTGGTCGAGTGCCCCTGAGCTCAATCCCTAGTAGGGATTGATCTGTCAGTGTGTTTTTGCTTGTATATGCATAAACTACCTGGGGAAGGATGTACTCAGGTTGTTTTTAGGGAGGATGCTCAGTGATGGAGGTGGGAGATTCATTTTTTTTTTCTCCTTTTAGCACTTTTTGAATCTAGAACTATAAAAATTTCATATATCTACAAATAAATCACAGTTTATAACAATTATCACCCAGTTGGCCCCTAACTGGATGTTCCTCCCCTGGCACGTGTACCTGTGGGGCTTGGCATCTGTTCGCTCTCAGGAGACGCATCCACCTCTGAGATCTGAATGTTAGGCATGGTGAGGGGCTTCATAATGGTGCTGGGGGCAGAAAACAAACAAAAGGGAGACTGGGTTAACCCGGGTCCAGAGATCCCCCCATCCCACCCACCCCAGTGAATGCTTTGCTTGTGCCGGGCTGGGTACCAGCTCACACCAGCTGATGAAGGAGGCAGGTGGGCTGCCCTGAGCATCCCAGCAGGCTGGCCCAGCCTGCAGGCTGAGCACTGAGTTGGGAGGGGGAAGTTTAGGAACAAGAAGATGCTCTCTTCCAACATCTGCAGCAACACAAACACCTAATTCATCCGGCCCAGGAAGGAAAACTCCGAAGAACAAAACCCATGTGTTGCCTGCGCCGAGTTCCTAAGCACATGTGGGTTCCATGACTGATTTTTTGAAACCCTAATAATGGCCATTTGTTTCTGGGGCAGGATTCCAGCTCAGATTCGCTTCTGGTTTGTTGTTTAGTTTTGTTTTCCGGTGCTGGGGATCCAACCCAGGGGCTCACTCATGGCAGGCAAGCTCTCCACCACTGAGCCACATTCCCAGCCCCACCTTCCCTTCTGTTGGAGGAAACACTCAGAAACCGCTTCTGGCTTCTCAAAGGAGTAGAAAGTAACAGGTTGGCTGCTACACGGGTCAGGGCAGCTTTGGTAGGGGCACCAATGACAGCATTCTCTGGGTTGCAGGGATGGAGTCCACAGTCAAGCTAGAGAGAGAGAGTCGCAGCAGGCAGTCTGAGCTGAGACCCGGGGTTTGCCGTGATAACTGGCAATTAATTCCTCAAAGCCAGAAAGGACAATGGAAGCAGTTCAGAGAAACACACCCCAAATCAACAGAGGATTTGGCCAGGAAGGAGAATCATATTTAACCAATTAAGGCCATCCCACTGTGAAAAGACTGTGAGCTCCCTGACCCAGTAAAGACAGGCCTTATGTTCCAAAGATGATAGTTCTAAGGGTATACAATTCATATTAAAAATCTGAAAGAATTTTCTATAATAATACAGCCTTCTGAGCCCCAGAATGGATCTACACAGCCAGAGCCTCTCGGGGAATAATGAACACTTGGCATCTGGAGTAGCCAGCCACTCCTTGCTTCCTGATCCAAAGCCCTCTTTCTGGCTGAAGCAGAAACTGGCCTCAGCATCCTCCTTAACCCCGTAGTCCAGGTATTCACTTCACTATAGCTGGCCACCCGCCTGGTTACTCTCCATGTGTTTGTACGTTTGGGGCCAACCAAGACCAGCCTAATGCCCCAGGGAAGGGAGAGGAAACCAATACGCAGATTGAAGGACCCCTCAACGGCAGCCCCAGTCAAAGGCCCCACGGACAAATGGAATTTTTGTAATCATCTCATGTAGGGAACGGAATGTAACAGCGTGGGGGTCAGTGTCGGGCAGTGGACAGGGTTTGACTCCTGGGAAATAAAATACAGTGTAAGCACTGAAGGCAAAGCCGTGTGAAACCAGCAAAGTTAAATGAAACCAAAGAACCCTGACCAGACATCCCAATGGGATGGGTAAGAACTTTCCTCCTTAGATTCTCTTGGAAAGAAACCAGATCACCTCCAGAGTTGGCCATATCGTAGGTATCTCTGAATTGCAAAGATAGACTTTGGCCGTGGAGTTCAACAAAACGTTCCCTGTGGCCAACAGAGAGGGCTTGGCTCTCATTTAAACTAGAAAAAAAAACATCACTGTGGTTTTGGCTCCAGGCCGGCAAAACTCCACCCAGGCTGTAGCCTGCAGACCGCCAGCATCAGCAAGTTTCAGGAGGGAAGGAGGCTAGTCACTTGATCCTGAAAACCAAAGTCCCAGAAAGACAGTAAAAAGGGCGCGGCTTCGTAGATGCATTTGGTTACTCATTCGGCCACATGAGGAGCAGAGTTGGGGAGGAACAGGCACGATCTGCACACCCCTTCCCATGGGGACCAGGGGAAGGGGACCACAACCCTGTTCCAGGTGTGCAGCAGACTCCCCGGCTGACCTCCCTTGGCTGGTTCACACAGAGGCTGACATTCCTTTTCTTTTTCCAGGTTCCCCGCAAGACTCAGAGAGCTTCAGTCTGAGAGTTCAAGTCCCGAATGTCCCTGGAGTGAGGACCATTCTATGAGGACGCCAACCCATTGGCATCCTGTTAGAAATCTGCTGGATGAGCTGGCCACTAGCAACACACCCTGAGACTCCAGAATTTTCCACCAGGGAGGACATGCTGGCATGTCCCCTTCTGTGACTCAGCACCTCCCCTCCTCACCCTGACCTCACTCGGTGATTGTGGAAAGAGAACGGAGGCCCTGTTACACCAACCCAACCCAACCCTGTTCTCCTCAACACAAGCCCAACGCTGGCGGCAGTGGAGGTAGTGGGAACAGGACTGCCTGGAGCATGGCTGACGAGGCACACACCACCCAGACACCCCAGTCACCTCCCAGCCCCATAGCGCCTCACTCACCCTTGTGCCCCCAAGTTGCAGCCCGAGTGCCAGGAGGAAGACGACGGAGGCGGGCGGATGCGTTCATTGTCATCCTGCATCTGCAGGCGGATGGGCCGGCGTAGCCCCCAGGAGATATTCAGCAGCCCCTCCACAATGAACTCATCTTCTTCCTGCCCGCAAAGCAATCAGTCTGGTGAGCCCAGAAAAGCCCCCCAAAAGCCAACATGGCACTGGGGGACAAAGACAGCATCCTTCATGTGTCCTATCTGGGTGCCCCAGATGGTATTCATAGGATGTGAATGGTGTTCACACGTCCCAACTCCAAGACACACTCTGCCCTAAAGCTCCCTGACACCCTGAGGCTGACCTTACAGGACAGCACAAAAATTGCTGTGAAGGAGCAGGGTGGGGGTGAGGGTAGCTCAGTGGCAGAGAGCCTGCCTAGCATGCATGAGGCCCTGGGCTCCACCCCAGCTCTGAAAAAAAAAAAAAAAAAAAACACATTGCTGTGAAATTCTAAAAAATGTGTGCAAATTAAAAAGAACATTTTTTGTTGTTGTTGTTAGTATAATAATAACTTAAGAAACCAGAATACATCTTTTAAAATAAGTGAGACTAGCCGGGCATGGTGTCACATGCCTATAATCTCAGTAGCTCAGGAGGTTGAGGCAAGAGGATCACAAGTTCAAGGCCAGGCTCAGCAATTTGGTGAGGCCCTAGGCAATTTAGCAGAGATCTTGTCTCAAAATAAAAAATAATAAGTGGCAGGGGATGTAGCTCAATGGTTGGGCACCCCTAAGTTCAATCCCTGATTCCAAAAAGTATAATAAAATGAGACCTGGCCTTACTAATAGAAGCAAGAACTGGGTTCTTGAATTAGCTACTTATCCCTCCCCTACTTTAGAAAGTGACATGTCCTTAACTACAACATATGTCTAGCAATCCAACCCTCTGGATGAAGGATATTTAAAGCAGAACTTCCCCAAGTTTATTCTACAGAACACCAGCTCCTTTAGCAGATGAACTGTTGCCTTAAAAGGATGTCAAGGGATCATGAGTTAGGAGAGGCTGTGTTAAGCAAATTTCTTAACAGAACTTCTTGGCACTTTGTAATAAGCTAATGTGCTTAATATTATAGGGCCTTGCTAAATTGCTGAGGCTGGCTTTGAACTCATGATCCTCCTGCCTCAGCCTCATAGCTGCTGTGAGTACAGGATATACCACCACACCTGGCAAATGTGAAATTTCTAAGGACATCAGTATGTTCCATCTTGAAAAAGTAGATCATTTATGACCATGAAAAACTTTAATCATGTAGTACTTTGAGAATTTATTCTTTTTTTTTTTTTTAATTCAAGGGCATTTTACCACTGAGCTATATCCCCATCCCTTTTTATTCTTTATTTGATACAAGGTCTCACTAAGTTGCTTAAGTCCTCACTAAGTTGCTGAGGCTGGCCTTGAACTTGCAATCCTCCTACCTCAGCCTCCCAAGCCTCTAGGATTTTAGATGTGCACCACGACACCCAGCTATCTTTGAAGATTTATTCTGTAGGATATATCCTAGGAAAGCTGATAAAGGATCAAAATCTTGCTCAAGGCCTAGCTACTAATTAATAGCAGCTTTGACAATGCCAAAAAGGGTCAGTTTTTTTTTTTTTTTCTCTAGTCTCAGAAAAAACCTTCTGAACCCATGTTTTTTGGGTAAGTCTCATGGGTGTCTGACCTAGGTTATGGCCACAACTTCAGGACAAACCCCCATGGGTGAAAATGGCACCTGCCAAGTGAGCAACTAACCGAAGTCAAAGAGTCATGGTAGAGACTGGGGGGAATCAGGAAAGGAGTGGAACAACTTCAGAGCATTTGGGGATCTTGGGGAAAAGGGCTTCATGGCTGGGCACAGTGACACATGCCTGTAAGTCCAACAACCTGGGAGACTGAGGGAGGAGGATCACAAGTTTGAGGCCAGCCTTAACAACTTAGTGAGGCCCTAGGAAACCTAGTGAGACCATCTCAAAATCAAAAATAAAAGGGGTTGGGGATGTAGCTCAGTGGTTCAGGATCCCTGGATTCAATCCCTGGTTCAAAAAAAAAAAAAAGAGAGAGAGAGAGAGAGAAGGCTTTATGTAAGTACAGTTGATTTATAAGGACTTCCAACTGGGCAGGGCTGGTATCATGACATTGAACTACTACAGGACAGAACTTAACCCTCAATAGGACTTTGCCTAAGTGGAGTGGCTTGAGGGACACAGGAAAAGGCCACGCTTCCCATATCCTACCCCCAACAGCCTGCCCGAGCGGCTGAAATTCCACCATCTGCTATCTGTTTCTATGGATTAAATCGCCATGGCTTGATAACCTGGAAACATGTTTGAGAGGGTATTACACACTGCTTCTTATCAGTCAAGAACGCTCGAGTATAAATTACTCCCCCAGCCGTCCTTATAACTCAACATCTATCTGATAGCAGGCTTTACAGAAACAGATACAGGATGGGTAAGCTTAGCTCCAGGGAGGGGGCTGGGAAAAGTCAGAGGGAAAGCAAAGGGCATCCTGAGAAGGGCTGAGAAGATGGCCACAGGTGGAGTGGGGAGAGTGGGAGTCACCACCCAGATCTTATGTGATCTGCCCTGTCGCTGTAGCAATTGGACTTGGGCCCTGAAGTGTAAACATAGAGGACAGGTAAGGTTCTGGGGAACCACCCAGCAAGGGGATGCCTGCTTGGGAGCCATGTGAGAGGGTCACTTCATGAAAACCTCCCTCTGGAGATACCCCCCCCTCTGAGGCTGTGCTACCCTGTCACACTCCCATAGGGATGTCTCCAGAGCAGAAAAGCTGAACCATTCTGGATCAAAACTGGGCCTGGGGCCTCCTTCCAAACAAGCCCAAGGACTCTTGCCAATATTGTAAGTGAGAGGCCACTCACTGGGGCAGGGGGGCGGGGACCCCTGGAGACCTCAGGCCCCTCAGATCCAGATCAAGTGGAGGCAAATACTGGGCCAGCCCACCCGGGCAGGAGCCTGCCAGGGCTTGCCCTTACCTCTCTGTGTCGCAGCTGCAAGTTCTGGCCTTCGTAGTACAGGTTGTAGGTCTTCAGATGCAGGAGAAGTTCATTTCTTAGGGGGAAAGTGACAACATTTTCAGCTGAAGCCTCTTATAATACAATCATTCTCATCTCTAACCTGGCCTCAGTTACCCCTTCAGTGTATGTTCACATGAACACACACACACACACACACACACACAGAGTTTCCACGACCTTATGGCCACCTTCCCCCAGCATCAAGGTCAAGACTTGACCGAATGTTAAGAAGCAACTCTAGAACCCCAAGACAGTCCTGCCACTGGACTACCAAGGCTGGATCTTCTGTCGACACTCTCCCAAACCCAAGCCAAATGAACGGGCAGGTATGTCACAGATTCATGGAGACACCTTTCCAGAAGGCCTCAGGCCCTCCAAAGCCCACAGATGGGATTTCCCCTGCCTCTCCACTGCTTCCCTCCCTGGTGCATGCTGTGAGTGAGGACAGGAGAGTTCTCCACAGGCATTTGCAAAACTCAGAAAAACTCTGAGGCTTTTCAGAAGGTGAACAGGGACAGGTCTGGGACAGACCAACTCAGACGTGATTGACATGACCTCATTGTGGGTTTGAAAACTCACAAACGCCCACAAACAAGAGAGTGGATGAGCAAAGGAAGTCCCTGTCACACGGTGCATCGTTACACAGTCACAAAGATATGAACGAACAACACAACATGAACGAATCTCATTGGGAAAGAAGACAGACTTGAAAAGAGAACATAATGTGCGATTCCATGGGCCAGGCACAATGGCATGTGCCTGGAATCCCAGCCTCAGTTCAAAATACAAGAAATAAAAAGGGCTGGGAATGTATCTCAGAGATCAAGCATCCCTGGGTTCAATCCCCCCATACCAATAAATAAATAAATAAAGCTTGAAATGGGTTTTAGGTTTCAGAATAGAGGGTCACTTGTGGAACGGTGAGAGGAAGTGGACAGGCTTCTAAACCCTGGCAACATCCTATTTTCTTTCTTTTTTTTTTTTTTTTTTTTTTTTTTGTGTGTGTGTGTGTGTGTGAGAGAGAGAGAGAGAGAGAGAGAGAGAGAGAGAGACTATGTGTGTGTATGTGTTGCTGAGGATTCAACCCAGGGCCTCATGCACACTAAGCGAGTGCTCTACCATGGATCTACATCTTAGCCCTTTTTTATTTTTGTATTTTAAGACAAGGTCTCACTAAATTGCTGAGACCAGCCTTGAATTGGCAATCCTCCTGACTCAGCCACCCAAGCTACTGGGATTACAGGCGGGCACCACCACACCCAGCCATGTTCTATTTTTGATATGATTTTATCTAAAAGTGCTTGTTGTTGTACCCCATGAGGGATTGGGAAGGCAGGAGGTTGAGGAAGCCATTTGCTGTGTGTTTCTGCCTGTTCTCAGGCAAGAGGTGACAGAATCCAGTCCTTCTAAACCCAATCATCCAATGGAGAGATTTTTGGACCACAGCACAAGTTAAAACTCACTGGAAATTCCAAAAAAATTTTCTGACATATTAAACCTAGGTAAGGGAATAATTCTAATTCTAAGCAAGCTGAAATGAATGGTTAAAAAAAAAAAAAAAGTGGGTGCTGGAGTTGCAGTTCAGCGGTAGAGCGCTTGCCTTGTACACATGAGGCACTGCGTTCGATTCCCAGCAACACATATAGATAAGCAAATAAAATAAAGGACCATCAACAACTAAAAATAAATAAATAAATATTTTTTAAAAAGTGATTCCAAATAACTTAAGACAAAACATCTGGTACTTTTGAACACATAGATCTGAAACCCAGTCAGGAAAAGTCCCTGGAGAAATCCTTCAATAAAGAGATAAGAATGTTCTGGATCTCACACAACAGGCATCTGTGTATGGCCAAGTGTGTCTAAAGCAATTCAGTCTCAGATAAACTCAAGTTGGCTTATTTAAGACGGAGAACATTCAGTATGTAAAATTTCCAGGCTGGGCCAAAAAAAAATATATCCTCAAATTTGTAGTGGGAAAAAGTCAGTTTTGGCTTAACCCCTGTCATATTAGAAAGAAAGAGATTAGGAAGGGAGGAAAAGGAAGAGAGAAAGAAAAGAAAAATCTGAGTGCAAGACACCTATATTACATAGAAAACAAGGAACCTGCCCCTTCTACTCAGAGGGTGTGCTAATTTTAGCCAGAAACAGAGCAACGCAGGAACATAGAACCCAAGCCAGGACTCCCTCAGGCAATATCACAGACAGAACAGTGAGTAGTTTCTTAGTGTGTTGGGGCTGCTATAACAAAATACTAGAAACGGGGTGGCTTATAAACAATAGGAGTTTATGTCTCACAGTTCTGGAGGGCAGAAAGTCCCAGATCAAGGTGCCAGCAGATTCAGAGTCTGGCGAGGGCCTGCCCCTCAGAGATAGTACCTTCTTCCTGTGTCCTCACAAGGTAGAAGGGCAAACAAGCTCTCTCAGGCCTTTTCTCTAAGGGCACTAATTCCATTCATGAGATCTCCACTGTCAGGATCCTAGTCACTTTCGGAAGGTCTCCCCTCTTCATACCATCGACTTAGGTTAGGATTCAACATATGAATTTGAGGCAAACACAAACATCTAGGTCACAGCAAGCAGACACCATCCTCCTCCTCCTCCTGGAAGCCTTCCAAGATACCAAAAGGTGCTGTGTCTGGCTCCCCCTTTACTTCCCTCCCAGGCTAGGCTTTGGGGGATTTTTTTTTTTTTTTTTTTTTCAATCTAAAGCTGCAGACTTGCTGCTGTCCTCACAAGTCCAAGTCCAGCCGCTTGGCTCCCTTTCACACACCAGAGCCCTGGGCCTCTGATGCACAGAGGAAGCCTCTCTGCCTGTGGCTTCTATCCACCCACAATGTCCCCACACAGTACTGGCCCCTGGGCAAGGAGCACAGCAGAAATTCTTACTTGGAAATGTATTTATCTTGTCCACAGGGGACGAGGGACGTTTGGTGGTTGTAGTCCATTCTTCCTTTCTCTTTTCATCCGAGGGGAAGGCCTGTGATGGAAAGGAGAAGACCGAGGTTGAAGCTGGCTTTTGTCCTTGGGAAATTCAGCAGAACCTAGGCAGCAGCTGGCAAGGGGAGGAAGACACCGAATGAGACCATCCCCAGATCCACAGCCTGGGTGCCCACAGCTGACCCAGGACCGCTGAGAGGCCATTCTGCTGGCAGTGGCTACTGAGAGGAAACACCCTCAGGAAAGATGACAACTTTGGGATACTCCAAGAACAAATGCCCCAGCCACAAAGAATGCTGACACCCAGGCTGGTCCCAAGGGTGACCATCAAGCCTTGTCCCTGATGGGACCTTCATAACACAGGGCAGAGACCCATCAGACAGGAACAGCCCAGATTCCCCTGAGGTATACAGAGTGCTGTATTTGGATCTTAGATGTCCCCCAAGTGCCATGTGTTGAAAGCTTGGTCACCAACCTATGGCGCTATGGGGAGGTGATGTAACCTGTAGGAGGTGAGACCTCATGGAAGGAAGTGAGGTCATTGGGAGGTGCCATTAAAGGGACATTGGGAGCATAACCCCTCCATCTCTCACTCTCTGCTTCCCCATGGGCTCTCTGCCATGATGTGCTGCCTCATCACAAGTCCAAGTCCAGCCGTTTGGCTCCCCTTCACCACCAGAGCCCTGGCCCTCTGATGCACAGAGGAAGCCTCTCTGTCAGTGGCTTCTATCCACCCACAATGTCCCCACATAGTTCTGTCCATAGGGCAAGCAACGCAGCAAAAATTCTTACTTGGAAATGTATTTATCTTTGTATTTACTTTATATTATCTTTGTATTTACCACAGGCCCAAAGTGAAGGGGTCAAGCAAGCCTGGACTGAAACCACCAACCAAAATAAACGGTTCCTCCTTTTAAGCTGCTTATCTCAGTTATTTTGTGATGGTGACGGAAAACTGACAAACACACTGAGAATGGAGAAACCACCTAAAAATGCCCAAATAGAGCTGGACACAAACAACTACAGCATATGATCTGTGATTGCTATTAAAATGTGGGCAATTTCATTACCTGGGAAAAGAGCAATACATTATGAAAACATGGGTTATAGGGCTATGCATCTTATTTGTAGATATAAAATCTGCATAAATAGCTAAGGTTGGTGGCACATGCCTATAATCCCAGCAACTCAGAAGGCTAAGGCAGGAGGACCTCAAGATCAAGGCCAGCCTCAGCAACTAAGGGAGGCCCGAAGCAACTTAGAAAGACTGACTCAAAATGAAAAATTAAAAGGGCTGGAGGTATAGCTCAGTGGTTAAGTGCCCCTGGGTTCAATTTCCAGTACCAAAAAGAAATTAAAGAAGAGAAAAAGCTAGAAATATACACATTGATATGTATGAACACATACATTTAAATATGTATAAAACATACATTTAAATATGTAGGTATTCATCAAGTGTTCTTGGCACGATTAACATCCAGAGCTAGACCATTCTTGTTCGTGGGGGCTGTCCTGAGTTTTTGGAGGATGTTTAGCAGCATCCCTGGCCTCTAATCACTAGATCACCCCAGTCATAACAATCAAAAATGTCTCCAGACAAAATCACTCCAATTGAGAACCAGTGGCATTTATATGGATGCATAGAAACAATTGAAAGGCTGGCTTTATCTGGGTACTAGTAATTTTTTTCAAACATTTTATTAAGTGAATTTTCAGGGTTGATGTGGTGGCACACACCTGTCATCCCAGCAACTCGGGAGCCTGAGACAGGAGGATCGCAAATTTGAGGCCAAGCCTCAGCAAACTTAGTGAGATCCTGACTCAAAAAAGTAAAAGGGCTGAGGATGTAACTCAGTAATATACCAGGGATCAATTCTCAGTACCAAAAAAATAAAAATTAAAAATAAATAAAGAAGAAAGAAAGAGAAAGAATTTGCAAACATAAATATGAAGAAACAGGGCTGGGGTTGTGGCTCAGTGGTAGAGCACTTGCTTAGCATGTGTGAGGCACTGGGTTAGATTCTCAGCACCACATAAAAATAAATGAATAAGATAAAGGACCATCAACATCTAATATATATATAATTTTTTGTTTGTTTGTTTTGTTTAAAGATGAAGAAACATTACCATGAAAGCCAAGACTATTGTATCCTTAATCTTTTACTAAACTTACTCTATCACACATCTATTCATCTGTACATCCCTTAATTCAGTTACAAGTCCATGTTATTTTTCATTCACTTCAAAGTACATTACTGACATCAATCACTTTCCCTTAAATACTTCAGCATGCATTTCATTAAACTGAGCTCAACACTTGTTTATGGAAACAGATGGAACCCGCCCTGCTGACACCTTGATTTTAGCCCCATGAGAACCATGACAGACCTCTGACCCACACCACTGTTAAGATAATAAATCTGTGTTGTTTTAAACCTCTGAGTTTTGGTAATTTGTTATGGCAACTATGGGAATGAATGCAAAGGAATGAGAGTCCAGGGAGGGAACAGAGGGCTGAGTTCCACTCAGAAAACTCCAAGTCCACCTGTGTACCCAAAAGCCATACCCTAGAGACACAACTGCTCTCTCTAAATTTTAAATATATAAAAACTTTTCCAGAAAGGTAATCCCAGCAACTCAGAAGCCTGAGGCAGGAGGATCACAAGTAAGGCCAGCCTCAGCAACTTAGCAAGCCTTAAGCAATTCAGCAAGACCCAGTCTCGTAATAAAAAAATAAATAAAAGGGGCTGGGAGTGTAGCTCAGTGGTTAAGTGCCCCTAGGTTCAATCCCCAGTACTATTCCACCCCCACCCCCCAATCAATTTTTTTCCAGGAAAATAATTCCAGGAAAAAATAATCTGATCATAAAACCCAGAGTGAATATGTACTGCATAAAAAGGGAGAAAGGAAAGTGAGAAAGTTTTTCCTTTTTTTCATTTTAAGTGACAATTACCCATAACTAGTACATATCCAAAAGGTACCCTTTATATGCATGTGTCAGTTTTCATTTTCAACACACATTCACTGTGTGCCTAGCCATGCCAAACATTGTGCTTCTGGAGGGCTCCACAGCGTTCAACAGCAAATGGGCCCTATCCTGCCCTTGGGGTGCACAGTCTAGTAGGAGGGAGACAAAGGGAGCAGCCCCTTCTACCAAAGGAAGGCAGGGCTATGGTAGCTCACCAAAGGACACCTAATATGAGTTTGGGTGGGGAGCTGGGAGCTTTCTGAAGGAAGTGACCTCCAAACGAAGAAGTCTTTGATGAGATGGCACCGGCAAAAAGGAGGGTGGATGTGCCCAAGCAGGAGGATCAGGCACCCCTGAGTCATGCAGGATGGGGTGGTGTGTGCAGGCACACGGTCAGGTGAGGTCACCAGGGAGAGAGTGAAAAGGGCTAAGGCAGGGCTCTGAGATACCTAGTCGGGCAGTGTGGATCAAGGAATAAGAGTCCCTTGGTGGGGTGGGAACAAAAGATAGCGTATTCTGGAAGCCCAGAAAACAGGGTACCTTGAGATAGAGGCCGTGGTGAGCAGGGCCAGGAGCTGGTGAGGGGAGCCCAGGGAAGGGAAACTGGAGCCCGATTTGAAGCACACGAAGGTCTTGAGGAACCTCAGCCGGAGCCAATTGTACAGCCTGGCTAGAGTGGGAATCAGATGGGCGGTGCCTAGTGCCCTTCTCCCCATGCACCCCGGAGTCTGTCTTCATCCATGCCTCTATTCCTGCAGCTGTCTTTCAAGACTCACATCATTTGGACTCACAATCTCCATCTCTTATTCTCCTCAGAATTCTACAGCCTATCTTCTAATTCGTGGGTTGATTTTTCTGCAGACCTCTCTTTGTTCACTGCCTCCAATATAACCTATAATTTAGTCATTCTGTTCTGCATCCGAAAGCAATCTGCCCTGCTCTTAAGACGACTCCCTTTTGATTCCAGGTCCTCTTAAATCTACTGAGAATACCAATGAGAGAATTTTAAGTCTTCTCTATGGTTATTAAATCTATTTGGTACTAGAGGGGAAAAAAAACAGGCGGATCAATGAAACCATATAACATACAGAATTAGACCCAAGACCCAAATTTATCTGAGAACATAGAATGTGAGCAGAATTTCTAAATAATAGGGGGAAAAAATAGATTAACTGCAACAACAAAAAAAGTCACTAGAGAATTTGCTGACTCCGGAAAGAGGGAGATAGGGAAGCTAAAGCCCTGTCTTACTCCATCCACCAAAAGAAATCACAGATGAGTAAAAAGTTTAAGCATTAAGCAATAAAATGCAGCTGTCTCC
The DNA here is from genome assembly GCF_048772815.1 of Callospermophilus lateralis. Classification (NCBI taxonomy): domain Eukaryota; kingdom Metazoa; phylum Chordata; class Mammalia; order Rodentia; family Sciuridae; genus Callospermophilus; species Callospermophilus lateralis. The sequence continues at coordinate 169,177,846 of NC_135307.1, read as the reverse complement.
TCCAGCTGCCCAAGATGCTAAAAGGAAAGAAGGCCGAAGGGAAGAAGGTGACCCCGGCCCCTGCTGTCATCAAGATAGGAAGCCAAGAAGGTGGCGAACCCTGTTTAAGAAAAGGCCTGAGAACTTCAGCATTGGACAGGACACCCAGCCCCAAAGGGACCCTACCCACTTTGTAAGATGGCCCCACTGCAACCAGATGCAGCAGCAAAGGGCTGTACTCTGTAAGCGGCCAAAAGTGCCTCCTGCAGCTAATGAATTCACCCAGGCCTTGGCCGGCCAGTTACCCAGCTGCTTATGCCCCGAGGAGAGACCAGAGACTAAGCAGCAGAAGCTGTTGGCATGGGTAGAGAGAAAAGCTGCTGGCAAAGCGGATGTCCCCACTAAGAGACCAGCCATCCTTGGAGCAGGGGTCAATGCTGTCACCACCTTAGTGGAGAACAAGGGGGCTCAGCTGGTGGTGGTTGCACGTGATGCGGATCCCACCCAGCTGCTATCTTCCTGCCTGCTGTGTGTGGCAAGATGGGAGCCCCCTACTGCACCGTCCAGGGGAAGGCCAGACTGGGACATCGGACTCACAGGAAGACATGCACCACTGTTGCCTTCACACAGATTAACTTGGAAGACAAGGTCGCTCTGGAAAAGCTGGTGAAAGCTATCAGAACCAACTACAAGGACAGATGGGATGAGATCTGACGTCACGGGAGAGGCAACATCCTGGGTCCAGAATCTGTGGCTCGCATTGCCAAGTTGGAAAAGGCAAAGGCTAAAGAACTGGACACTAAGCTGGGATAAATGTACACTGTTGTGTTTTCTGTACGTAATAATAAAAATCATCCTTCATCCAGAAAAATAAAGTGCTGATGCTGGTCCTGGCAGCACACACCTATAATCCCAGTGATTCAGGAGGCTAAGGCAGGAGGATTCTGAGTTAGAGGCCGGCCTCAGCAACTTAGTGATACCCTTAACCTTTTAGCGAGAGCTTGTCTCAAAATTGAAAAAAAAAGAAAGAAAGAAAAAGAAAAGAAAAGAAAAGGCCTGGGGATGTAGCTCAGTGGTAAAGTGCCCCTGAATTTTAATCCTAGTACCTATAAATAAATAAAATGCTGAGGGAAATGTAGTATAAACTTCAAGTGGGAAAAACCTTTATATTCAAAACTCAAAATATAGAAGATAAAATTTTTTTAAAAAGATGCTAACTCATACTAATTAAAACAAATTTTAAAAAGAACAATATTAAAAGATATTCAATATGAACTAAAAAATAAAAAGATGCTAACTCGTGGGGCTGGGGTTGTGGCTCAGTGGCAGAGCACTTGCCTAGCATGTGTGAGGCATTGGGTTTGATTCTCAGCACCACATGTAAATAAATAAAATAAAGGTCCACTGACAACCAAAAAAACATATTTTTTTAAATGATACTGGGCTAGGGCTATAGCTCAGTTGGCAGAGTGCTTGCCTTGCATGCTCAAGGCCCTCAGTTCAATCCCCAACACCATTAAAAAAAAAAAAAAAAAGATGCTAACTTATAAAAATGTTAACTTTTTTCTGGAAAACAAAATTTAACCCTATACTACAAAGGCAAACGTCAAATTGGGGAAAATATTTACAATACATGAAACAAATGGCTAATGTCTTTAATACATAAAGGGCTTTAATAAAACAATAAGAAAAAGGTCCTATAGTCATTTTGAAGAGAAAAAGGGGGCGGGATGGCCCAAGGGACATAATTCACAGAAAAATAAATTCAAAATAATAATAAACCTATGAAAAGACCTCATGATCATGACCCTCATGACCTTTTTACTTACCAGATTGGTTCAAATCAAGTAGTCTGATGATCCCAAATATACAAACTCACCCAGACCCAGTCATTTTCTACCTGTTGGGTGATCTTATCAAGGCCATCACAATAACTACAACGTATAGGCTCACGTTGCCCCTCATGTTTCTAATCTGACTTCTCCCCATCTTTTTTCTACATCTCAGGAAAGGAGCACTAGGAAAATGGTCCCATAGTCTACCATATTGTCAAACTGAAATTCCAGGTAAGTGATTCTAGGACACCACCCCTCCTTTGTCTGCCTTGGGAACATCTACATCTCTCTTCACAAACTTTCAAACCATAACCCCAAATCCCTGACTACCCCAGCCAGCTGCAAAAACCAAGCTCAAGTTATGCATGCACGCTTTAGGGCAAACACAGCCGTTAACAAAGGGCCGGAAATTTAGAGTTAGGTCTCAAACAGAGTATTGTTCCTCACATAAGGAAGAGTCAGAGGAAGACGTTTATGGGGTTGGAATGTGGATTCAATTGGAGACTTCCTCCAAGGGTTCCTGCCAACATCTGTGGCCTTGGAGAGAGGGATTCGCACAGCCAGCTGATTGCAAATCTTCAGTCTCCCCAGTTATCATCTAGACCCTCTGGAGTCCTCCTATGCTCTAAAATGCCCTGTAAGAATCATTTATGAGCATCACTTCCAACAATGCCTTGGGAATGCAGACTGACAGTCACCAGGTCTTTTAGAAGGGAAAGGGAAAGGAGAAATGGGGGTCTTCCCACATCAGCAGCATTGACACCTCAGAGCTTATCACACAGTGAAAGGAGAGAGGAAGAAATAAATAAAATGCTGAAGGAAGTGTAGTATAAACTTCAAGTGGGAAAACCTTTATATTCAAAACTCAAAATACAGAAGATATAATTTTTTTTTAAAAAAGATGCTAACTCGTGGGAGGGGATTGTGGCTCAGTGGCAGAGCATTTGCCTATCATGGTGAGACACTGGGTCTGATTCTCAGCACCACATGTAAATAAATAAAATAAAGGTCCATAATAAAATAAAAAGGGCGGGCATAGCTCAGCGGCAGAGTGCTTTCCTAGCGGGCACCAGGCTCTGGGTTCAAGCCCCAATAGCACCAATGGGGAGAAAAAAAAGAATCAATACTTCTTTTTTAGAAAAATCACTTTAGAAAATAAAATACCTATATTCTACTAATTACAAAGCACATCTGCAAAAACTTTAGATGTGACTATTGCTGGACTTGCCCACTTGGCAGTGAGCCTCTTAGTCGCGTTGGGCTTCTTTTGGGACCACCGACCAGTCAGTCTTCCCTTCTAGCACTAGCTTCCTGCTTTGGCGGAATACTCTGGATTCTCCTCAGCTCCATTAGCCACCGGGGTGAGGCCATCTAGCTGGCTGATGGGATCTAGCTCACCCCATGTGGAGACCCATCATGATTGCCTCAAGGGCATGACCTCCCCAAAGACCCCTGAGAATGTCCTTACAAAGGAAAGGTCCCTTGGTCATTAGTGTGACACACTGAAGGTGGAACCTGCTTCCCAGGCCCTGTAGGTGTTCTCATGTCCCTCCTTCAGACTCCAGCAAGCTCACATGTTCCCTAGACCCTGATTCAAACTTACCTCCCACTCTGAACTGTCACCATTGTCCCCAGTGTCCGCATTGTGTGGGGACAGGTGCTCAGCCCTCTTACTGCGCCTTCTTACAGCTCCATTCAGAAATCCTGCCTGGTGTTTCCCCTCCTGGGCCTGACCCTTCCTTCCTCTGGGCCCACAGCTCCCAGCCTGTGCCTCTCTCCTGCCAAGACTCAAGGAAACGGATGGAGTCAGTAGCAGCCCAGGGAAGGGAACCTGCGGCTTTGCTCAGGGATCCCCAGGAGCAGGAGGAGGACCCATCTTCAGAGGAACTTGTAAGGGAGCGAGGGAAGCCGGGCAGGACTGGCAATGAGGAGGGGATGCATGGGTCTGGGGGGAGGCCAGACTCAGCCTGCTCCCAAGGGAGCTCTGGGGTGCAAAGAGGGCGGGGTTGTCGAGCTAGAGGCAGGGGGGACAGGCCTTATGTGCCAGTCAGGCACTGACGAGAGCCAGTCATGGATGGGGGGGTGACTCTCCAGCATTTTCCTGCAAGAGACTAGCAAGAGCTAGTCTCAGGATAAAGGGGACAGTGAAGGCCTGTCAGGAGCCAGTGCTCACCACACGCTGTAGATAAAGGGAACCTGGGTGGGGACCTCAGCGTCCAGAGCACCCTGAGTTTGGTACGGAAGCGCAGCCTGGCTCTGCCAAGCTGGGAAGAAGCAGCTTCCAGGGCCAGCTCTGTGCCAGTCAAGGCCCTGTCACTGGCACTCTAAAGAGGTTCCCCTCTTCCTCGTCACAGACCTCACTTACAGGTGTTTCCAGCCTCCCAGAAAAATAAATGAGGGGCTGTCCAAGGCCCGGAAATCCACAGGCTCAGCTTCCTCTGAGGACAGCAGATGCCATATCCTTGAGAAGCCCTAGAAGGTAGGAACAGCATCCAGAGCGCTCTCCAAAGACAAAATCTGTTCTTAGCCCTTGGTTCCTCCAAATGCCGGTGCCCTCACTCCTCAGTCAGGGAGCCCAGAGGCTAGCTCCCTCCCTGGGTTTCTGTCCCAGCTGTGAGAGTAAGCGCCTCTCCTCTTACATGTTGCCTGGAAAGTCCCAGGAAAAAAAGCGGGGGGCAAATGCAGAACAGAAAGTCACAACCTCTGGAAAGTCCAGAGTGAGATGGATGAAGAATCCCCTTTGATGGCTGTTTTTGTTTCCCAAACTGTTCTCCTGGTTGTATGGCAGGAGCCAGGCCCCACCCCACCTGCACCTCAGCTCCCGGTGGAGCCTGGGGAGGGCATTAGGGCAGAAGTCAATTTACAGAAAAAACACCTGCAAGGAGGGAGAGACAGACTCCAGGAGGAGAGGGCTTCCCGTGGGCAGTTCCCAGGGTGGCAGACCCTCCAGCTACCACCTGATCAGTGAGACAGAATATCCTTTGAAGAAAGGAAGGAATGGGAATTCCTAAAAGCAACCTGAACTGGGTATTTAGCACCTCCTTCCTGTTATTAAGAATTCCAAGGAGACACTGCACAGTATCCCAAAGGCGGCGTATGCACGCACAGAGCTGGTGCAAAAGGCCTTCTTGCAAACCAGGGCACCGTGTCACAGAAGCCAGGAAGTCAGCCCTGGGCTCTAGGCCTGATGTACAGGAAATGCTCACTGGAGATCTGCAGCTTCCCCTTTTGGGGCCTGTCCCCACCTCTTCTCTGAGCCCTGCCCCTGCCTCTGAGGACAATCTGGATCTCCTGGGTTGCACAACAGAGTTATCTGACACAGTGCTTCATACTGTGGTGTTAAAGATTATTTGGTTTGGTCTCCCAGGAAATCTGCTTTGTACCCAAGCAGTGACAGAGGAGATAACGTGGGGCCCCCTGTACTGTCCTCATAGCAGGGCAGGAAGAAGTGCCAATGGCAAACAGGAAACCCGGCCCCATTGCGCTACATGAGGAAGGAGACTTGAGTTGTGGGCTGGGTTCCTGCCAAGATCTGGAGATGACAAGAGATTCTACACAGAGGTTCACCAACTTGAGCCTGCCGGGGGGCTGGGCAAAATTCGGGTTGACACTGAAGGAAACGAGGTGCCCCTTTTCCACCTGCATGCCTCAGTCAACAGAAGGCCCACTTCCTGGCCGGGCTGCATCCTCCCTGGAATCTGCTCATCCCCAGACCCTTCCCCAAACAAACTCCAACACCTCCTTCCCCACCACGTCTCCAGATCTCCAGGGACCCACTGACAGTCCACCACGTGGCTTTCCCAGCCACCCTGCTCAGGAAGGGATCCAGCACCAAACACTTGCATGGAGGGACACCGAAGTCAAGTGTCCTGGGAGAATGTACTCCACTTTCAAAGATTTACTTTTGACTTCCTCCTCCAACCCCCAAATTTTAAGCATTACGGAAGTTACTTTACCCTGCTCAGGAGGAACAGAATGAAGGAAGCCAGGGGGAAAGGACTCAGTCTAAGAGCTCTAGCAGGGGGTCCTCAATATCAGTTTTCCCACAAATGGGAACCAGAACAACTAGGGAACCTTTTGGGCTATGATAAGACAACAAATGTGAATAAGTAGACAGCTACCATGCAGAGCTTACTCCAGGCTCTCTATTTATCTGCTTCAATTCATTTAATCCCCACAACAACCCCATGAAGAGTTCAGGGTGTAGCTTGGTGGTAAAGGACTTATCTAACACACGTGAGTCTCTAGGTTTGATCCCCAACACCACCAAACAATAAAAGAAGTTTTATTATCCCCATTTTGCAGGTAAATCTATCAAGGCACCAAGAAGCTACATAACTTACCCAAAGATACAGCTGGCAAGGAGCAGAGCTGAGGTCCAAACCCAAGATGGCACCACGGCAAAGGAGAACCCCTACATACTACAGCTCCCCTTGGAGTGAAGGGAAGGAGATTTCACCAAATGAACTGAGCCAGCTGCAGTCTGGAGGGTCTGCCTCAGTGGGTGTCAGAATCTGGAGGCCTTGCTAAAACCCAGATGCCTGCCACCCTCAACCTGCAGTTTCTAACTCAGTAACTCAGTGACTCTGGGTGGAGTCGGGAGATGATGCATTTCTTTCTTTCTTTCTATCTTTTTTGCGTTGCTGGCGATCAAATCCAGAGCCTCATGCGTGCCAGGCAAGTGCTCTACCGCTGAGCCACATCCCCAAGATACTGCGTTTCTAACAAGCTCCTGGCTGTGCTAATGCTCCTAGGAAAGCCTTGTGCTCTATCTCAGTCCATCCAGGAACCCCACAGGGAGGGCTTTATTTTCACTGCTCTACAGATGAGGAAACAGAAGGTCCCAGAGGTTAGGCAATTTGTTCAGGTGACACAGCTGGCCTGAAGCCTGTGCTCCTTCTCTGGTATCTGCTGAGAGCTGGATCTGAGGGACTCCCACCCAGGCACAGGGGAGGCAGCAGCAGGCTGGGAGTCCTGGGGAATAGAGGGAGGGAGGGACTGACCCTGCAGACAGGCTAGAGGAAAGGCAGACCCTGACCCTCCCTGCAGGCCTAGCGTATGCAGATCCCTGTCCAGGAGCCTGGGCACTGGCATTCGCAGAGCGACTGACCATAGCACCCTGTCTAGAGATGAACTACTTCCCCACAAATCTTTTTCCACCCCACCCTCACCCCTAGAAAAAGCTTCAGCTATTGGCCAATACCAAACACAGGCCCTTCCTGACACGCATCTCAGCCTGGGCCACCAGGGAGATGAGGAACTGAAACGCAGCAAGCAGCAAGGCTGGACTCCCCAAGCAGGTGGCTCTGCAAAGTCCCTTCTCCTTCCACACCAACTGGGGCCCCTCCTGGGCTTTCTGGCTCAGACCCTCCCTCGCACACAGGCCTGAGCTCCCCAACCCACAGGGCCCGTGGACGACCTGAGGAAGCAGGGCTGGAACCCCTGCTCCCAACGCCTGCTTCCGGCCCCACACCAACAGGCAGGCGCTGGCCAGGTGAATGACCAGGAAAGCAGCCCCAGGGACCCAGACGACGGCCTCCCAGGCAGGATGAGCAGCCTCCTGTTTATAGGGAAGTCCCGCCAGTTTCCACAGCTTTTAACCTTTTGGATGGATGTTTAGAAGAAAACTCAAGGGCCCTTCACCTCTCATCAGAAAACCGGGAACCAAAAAAAGGCCTAAAGGAAGTAAAACTTTTAGACAGAAAAAGTGGTACATGTGAGTGGACGTGAATGTACAGGTTTGGGTGTGTAAGCACGGTGTGCGTGGCATGTTTGGGAGTGTGTGGGGTGGGGTGTGGTGTTGGTGGGGTATGTGTACATGTGTATGTGTGTGGGGACAGGGGGTGGGTGTGCGTGTGGTATGAATGTGTGCGGGTGTGGCACGTGTCCATGCTTCTGGGTGTTCACGAGTGAGGGTATGTATATGTGACATGTGAGAAATGTCAGGAAAAGCAAAGTCCCCTCACACTGTAGTCAACACAGAAGTCTTCTGACACCAAGTGCCCAAGTGCATGGGGATTTCTCCCACTAGCAATCAATTCTGCTGTAGACACCAGCTCAGCATCCTCTAACCCACATCAGGAAAGACTACCTTCCTGGAGAGAGTGTCAGATCCCATGGCTTGAGGCCTCAGTCCCCTAGATCACCTCCCACATCTCAGATGCCAGTCACTAGTCCTAGGCAACTTTATCTGTGTTTTGAATCCACCAACTACAAATTAGGGTTCCAACAACCCCCTTCTCAGTTTTGATTAATTAGCTAATGCGGTTCACAGGACTCAAGCGAACATGTTCACATGTTTATTGTAAAAGATGTTGCAGAGGATAGGAATGAAGGATGCACAGAGCAAGGTCTGGGTGAAGAGTTGCAGAGCTTCTGTGACCTCTCCAGGTGTGCTACCCTGTAGGAACCTCCACATGCTTGCTTATCTGGGAGCTCTCTGAACCCAAGCCTGTTGGGTATTTATGCATGAACAACTGTGTCGATATGTGATTAGACGAAAAAAAAAAAAATAGGTATTATCTAATGCCAATAGACAGGGAGGGGAAACCCAGGAAGGCCTGCATTCTTCTTGGCCTCTCCATGTAGCATTCCCCACTCCAGGTTATGAGGCAAGACCCCTCTGGAACAAGGAGGGTCTTATGGCTTACTATAGGACAAAGTAGGTCAGAGAACTTAGACTCTGACTCAGAGAAACCAGAGACTTAAACCCTACCACTTTTATCTGCAAATAAGAAACATTCTGACCTGCAATTCTCAAAACCAAGGGATATTTGATTGGACAGTTTTAATATCTAACCTGGATAAAGGCAAATTAAGCTTCCTTCTAGCCCAATAATGAGGGATATAAATGGAGTCACATCCTACAGGGAGGCCATCCTGTAGGCAGGACATGAGTCTGTGTCCTTGAGCTCCCACACACCTGCCTGTTCATGGGTTGGTCTCTCAGTTCTGCAGACCTGCTGGCTGATCCGGGCAGGTAAGGAAGGGCTGGCTCCAGTTCCCTGTTTCCTCTGAGCACAGGTTTCTGTGATGGCCACACGTCCTGTTTACTGGGTCATCTCCAAGTCACAGGCCAATCTGAGACTCACCTCTGACCTCACATCCCTTTCCTGAAGGGAACCCCAGCACTTCTTCCTTTTATGGTGCCACAGGCTGAGACTCTGAGCTTCGTGTGCAGAGATCTTGGGGTTTCCTTTACTTGCTACCTGGAGACAGGGCCGGAAACCTGGCGGGGTTGCCCCTTACCCCCACCCCCGGAGACAGGCAGGTCCCTTGGATGTGAGAAGCAGTAAGGAGGGAAGAGAGGGGTGGCTCTGACATACTCTGGGCCCTCCCAAGGTGCAGCCATTGTGGGGGCATCTTATCTACCCTCCTCTAACCTCGTTAACACACCAACAGCGTGTGGGGGGAAATTCACTCTCACACATCAGATCTGGAAGCCATCCTAGGGCCAGGAGGGATGGGTCATCTGGGGGTTTCCAGAACATTTCCAGGAGGTTGAGGGGAAGTCTTTCACAACATCATATTCAGGCCCTCCTCTGCCTGCCCTGTGAAAAGCTAACAAAGCCTACAGGAAAATCAGCCTCCTAAAAAACAGAACTTCAACATGGCCCTCAAAGGCTGTTTTTCTAGAATCTTCTTTATACTTCCCTGTCTGAAATTCCAAAGACAGTTGTCCACTGGACAGATGAAAAAGCACAGCCAGGTAAAGAAACATCCTGAGAGCCCTCTCAGACCCACACACTCCTCTGGACACACTGGAGGCCTGGCAGGCCCACAGGGAGCTCACTTAAGGAACTCAAAGCCCTTGTCACAGAACAAGGCATACTGGAGAAAAGCCACTTGACCCATGTCGTGACCCCTGAATAGAGCCATGAGACCTAGCTTCCCAGTCCTGGGTCCCACAGCTGCTTGTCCTGCTGCAACTAGATGTAACCTGAAATACAGACAGAGCTCACCAGCTACTACCCCACTGCACTAAAGTCCACACACAGCAGAATAATCCCACCCCAGATGTCCATGTGATCAAAAAGATCCTACACGGAGATTTAGGAAAAGGGCACAATTATCTGAAACTATTGCTCATATCTCCAGAGTACTTGGGGCCTCCTGGACCCCAGCAGCTAAAGTCCTCCCTACACCATGGACAGAACTTTCAACAGCCATTCTGGTGGCTGCCATGATGGGTATGTGGCACATCCAGGTCACTCACAGGGTTTGGACACACAGAAGATGCTTGAAATAGAAAACTTGAGACTCCTTCAATCTTTAAGAAAGCTGGTCTCAACAAGTCCACTTTGATGCAGAAGCGCTGCGGCATCAAAGGAAGAAAGGACCAGCAGGGCCCCGTGGCCCTGGCTGAAATCGAACCATCTGAGGCCAAATATGACAACTCACGCTCTCTCCCTCACGCCACCTACTTCAGAGTTTGTATCCATTTCTATTACACAAGTAAAATAAATTCATTTTATTTTATTTTAAAAATATAAACAAACAAGAGCTGGGGTTGTGGCTCAGTAGTAGAGTGCTTGCTTAGCATGTGTGACGCACTCAGTTCAATTTTGAGCACCATATATAAATAAGTGAATAAAATTCAAAAAAAAAAATCAGAAAGATTAATATCCATGGAAGAAAAAATATTGTGTGATTCTACTTATTTGGAGTGCCTACGATAGGCTAATTCATAAAGATAATAAGTAGAACAGAGGTTACCAGAAATTGGGGAGAAGATGGAGTAAAGGTACAGAGAGCTTCTGCTTGAGATAATGGGAAAGTTCTAGAAATGGATAGTGGGGATGGTCACGCAAGATTATGAATGTACTTAATGCCACTGAATTGTATATTTAATAGGAAAAAAGGGTAAATTTTATGATATATACATACATATGCATATTTCCACAATAATGGTAACATCTGAGAAAAAAAGATGGAAATAAAAATCTCCCCAAATTCGCCAGGCATGGTGGCGCGTGACTATAATCCCAGCGGCCTGGGAGGTTGAGGCAAGAGGATCGAAAGTTCAAAGCCAGCCTCAGCAATTTAGCAAGGAACTTAGCAACTCAGCGAGACCCTATCTCTAAAATAAATAAATAAATAAATAAAGGGCTGGAGATGTGGCCCAGTGGTTAAGCACCCCTGAGTTCAATCCCCAGTTAAAAAAAAAAAATCTCCCCAGAGTCCAACACCAAAAGATAATCACTGCTAACACTCTGCCATGGATCCTTGTAGACATACATGTAAACAGATTATTTATTGTACCAAAATAAAACAAGACTAGGCGTGGTGGCACATGTCTGTAATCCCAGCACTAGGAAGCCCGAGGCAGGATGATTCGATTTTTTTTTTTCTGGCACTGGGGATTGAACCCAGGGTTGCTTTACCACTGAGCCATATCCCCAGTCTTTTTTATTTTTTATTTTGAAATAGTTTCCCTAAGTAGCTTACAGTCTCAGTAAGTTGCTAAAGCTGACCTTGAATTTATGATCCTCCTGTTTCCACCTCCTGAGTAGTTGAGATTACAGGCATGCACCAAACCCAGGATGATCCTTTGAGTTCAGGGGTTCAAGATCAGCCTGAGCAACATAATGAGACCCTCATCTTAAAACACTACAAAACACCAAAAATAGTGCAATGTTTGGTGACCTGCTTCTTGGAAATATGTCTTATTTTCCCACATTTATACATACATAACTATATGCTTTATTTTTGAAACTACACTGGTTTCCCAACATATTCATATACCACAAACTCCATTTTTTACTGCTATTATCATCGCTGTTGTTATTATCATTATTATAAATATGCTACAAGGGCTGGAATTGTGGCTCAGTGGCAGAGCGCTTGCTTCACATGTGTGAGACACTGGATTCAATCCTCAGTACCACATAAAAGTAAATAAATTTTTTTAAAAAAGTATTGTGTCCACCTACAACTAAAAAAAAAAACAATTAAAATAATAAATAAATGTTGCAAGGGACATCCCCACACTGTTGTCCAATTATATACTTCGGATAAGAATTCCTGCTGGTGGAATTGCTGAGTCAGGGATTCCCTTGAGAGGGTATTCAACAGAGCATTAAGAGAAGAACCATATTAGAGATGTTGAATTCTGTCTTATAAAAGTTTCTCTCTCCCCATGAACTTTTCTTGGATTTCATGAAATTGTACAATGCTTCAGAAAGTTAGGGGCTGTCCTTTCCAAAGGAAACCAGTTCCTTCCTAACCCCCCTCCTCAGCCTTCTCTGGAGACATATATTTCCCATGCCATAAAATAAAAGTGGTGTACAAAGAAGGCATAATTACACAGAATTACACAGTTAATAACTACTGAATTACTTGTTCGACAGGAAAAAAAAATCTAAAATTGCCCGGTACTGGGTTCCCAATCAATGGTAGACACCACAAGCATGAACAAATGAAATTTTTTTGAGTTGGGCTCAGTGGCCCACACTTGTAATCCCAGCAACTTGGGAGGCTGAGGTAGGAGGATTGCAAGGTGAAGACCAGCTTCGGCAACTTAGATTTTATCTCAAAATAAAAAAGAAAATGGGCTAGGGACACAGCACAGGGGTAGAATGCCTCTGGATTCAATCCCCTGTATAGGAAGAAAAAAAAAAAAAAGAAAGAAAGAAAAGAATTTTTGTTGTTGAAATATTGTTCTTATGGACAGAAGGACAATCCAATGAGTTTTCTAAAGAGATAAAGGGCTAGAAAGGAATCGTCTATCGTTTTCCTTGGAGATGGAAAACTAAGGCCCAGAAAGACTCAGGATCAATATCTCCATAATCACTAAATGAACCCCAGAACTGGCTCACACAGTGGTTCAACTAGTTCAGAGCAGGGCTTAATTATAGTCCAAATATCAGCTATTGAGTACAACTCTTTCATTTTGTTTTTTTCCTGCAGTACTAGCATGAAACCCAGGGACCTCACGCGTGCTAGGCAGGAGTTTTACCCCTGAGCTATATCCCCAGCCCTTTTTATTTTATTTTGAGAGAGTGTCTTCCTAAATTGCCCAAGCTGACCCTGAACTTGTGATCCTCCTGCCTCAGTCTCCTGAATGGCTCTTCTAAGCATGTACCACCACACCCAGACAACTAGTACAATTCTTTTTTTTTTTTTTCCTTGAGGTACCAAGGATTGAACTCAGAGGCACTTAATTACTGAGCCAAATCCCCAGCCCCCCCCCTTTAAAAAAAAAAAAAACTTTAAAAAAAATTTTAGTTGTAGATGGACACAATACCTTTATTTTATTTATTTATGTGGTGCTGAAGATCGAACCCAGTGCCTCACACATGCAAGGCAAGCACTCTACCACTGAGCCACAACCCCAGTCCCCCAGCCATTTTTTTTTTTTTTTTTTTTTGTATTTTATTTGGAGACAGGGTCTCACTGATTTGCTTAGGGCCCCGCTAAGTTGCTGAGGCTGGCTTTGATCTCCCAATCCTCCTGCCATTGGGATTACAGGTGTGCACCACCATGCCCTGCTAAATCTTATTCTCCTGTTTTCTGTGTTTAAAATTGGAAATCAGATCACTGGGAAGGTCACACTATGTTGGTAGCTTGAAATCAGCCATGATGGTTTGTTCTTTTTCTTTTTCTTTTTGTACTAGGGATTGAAACTAGAGGCATTTTATCACTGAGCTACATCCCCAGACCTCTTTTATTTTTTATTTTTGGACCAGATCTCACTAGGTTGGTTAGGGTCTTGATAAATTGCTGAGACTAGCCTCCAATTTGCAATCCTCCTGCCTCAGCCTCACAAATCATTGGGATTACAGGCATGTACCACCACAGCCAGTTCATGGTGGGAATATTTACACCATAGAAATTGGCAAACAGAACAAAGCAGCCTTCCTCTACCTGACCCTTTTGAGAGCCAGGTGTTAAATAAACATTTACTGTTACAATCTAGCTATGAAAACACTGAGCAGGTGACCTCAGTTTGCTATCTTCAAAGCATTATAACTTTCCATGTTGTACCATGCTATACGCTCTCAAATCCATTATCGCCCATTTCTTATTAATCAATGAACCAGCAAATATTTTCCTGAATGCTTGCTCTGTGCCATCCCTGCCTAATCACATATGATTTTTATAATATAACTGTGAGGGGCTGGGGATGTGGCTCAAGTGGTAGCGCGCTCGCCTGGCATGCGTGCGGCCCTGGTTCGATTCTCAGCACCACGTACAAAGATGTGTCCGCCGATAACTAAAAAATAAATATTAAAAAAGTTCTCTCTCTCTCTCTCTCTCTCTCTCTCTCTCTCTCTCTCTCTCCTTTCTCTTTTAAAAAAAATAATATAACTGTGATACAGTTACTATAATTTCCATCTTACAATGGAGGAAACTGAGACTTATAAATGAGTTTTTAATTACAGACTATTGCCCATCTTAGGTTGGTTTCCCCAGAAGTAGAAACTGATACAAAGATTCAAGTGCAAGTGCAAAGTGGGTAGAGAAGTGAGCCAGGAAGGGGAAGATAGCCAATGAAGGGAACAAGTTACCACTAAGAGCAATTCAGTCCTTCTAGGAAACTTTAGAGATAGCACAGACCATGTCCCAAAGTAATCCCAGGAGGTGAGGGAGCTGGAGTGTTTATACACCTTCTCCCCTCAGTCATTGGTTGAGGCCTAGGGAACGTAAGCAGGACACTGACAGTGTATATTACATTACCCCAGATCTTGCAGCCAGAAAATGTTAGAATGCAAGTCAAGTTCCAAATTCAATTTTCATTCTCACTTATAGAAATGAGCAGTTACCAAACACAACTGAGTGCCGGCTCCGTGTAAAACACCACGTTGATGAAATGAACCTACTTAACCAAATTATTTTGGGTTGCTATATCCAAAGAAAACACAAGACATCTTTTTATCAATTTTCATCAACAGAAGAGGGGGGGAAAAAGGTGCCTGTAAGTCACTGCCTTCTCACAGGAATTAGCCAAATGCCCTTCCAGTTCTCCTTCTTCTGTGAGAGATTTCCCTCTGATTCAGCCACAGAAGCCTTGGGCAGAAGTTCCAGAGCCTCAAACTATCATCCCAAATGACTGATTACAGGCCTCAGAGTCTGCCATCCCAGGATGATGGAAAATGACCCACTGGCGGCTCAGCCAGTTGAGTCTAAGGATGTCCTTGTTTATTACGCCTCCTGCCCCATCCACTAACCCCCACTGTCCCAAGGCCACATCCTCCATGGGAACCCACAAGCAGGTCAAATAAATGAAACCAACAATCACAGGTCTGTGGGAGTTTACCCCATCTTAAGGACTTTAAAAAAAAAAATTCTTCTGGAAGGAAGGGAGGTGTTTAAACAGACAGAGTCTCACTGGCATAAATAAATGGACAATATTGTAAAAAAGTGATAGGAGGCTTAGGAGGTGGTAGGAGGAACTGCTACTCTAGCTTTATAAACTCAGCTGAAGCAGCTCTTTGCATCCATGACTTGAAGACAGAGACTGGACATCTTGTTCCATTTCAAGCACACTGCTGAGATCTGCCCAGTTTTTCACTGGGGGAAGAGAAGGAGGTTGGGTCAAGCCCTGGAATTGTTCTTTGTATCCTCAGTCTACCTCCCAGCCTCTCTTTAGGGACTCTCTCCGGGTAACCTGGCCCTGCCTCCACATCCCCAACCTCCAGACATTTCCTGCCAAGTATCCCAACAAAGCCTGAGAGCCATAATCTGGCCCAAGTTCTTTTGTACTTTGATGACAGGTCCCTTTCTGGCAAGCCTCACAGTCCAGCTCTTTGAGGCGCAGAGGTGCCAAGACGCTCGGCTCTAGGCACCTCTCCAGCCAACTTTCTCAGCCATTCCTAAGCAGCTCACACACAGAACTGCAGACAAGAAGCCTGTCTCTGTGACACCAGGAAATAGATCAAGAAATAAAAGCTAAACCAGTAGGACATGTACCAGATGGCCCAGGGCATCTGAGAATGAGGAAGAGAGGTAAGAGATGGAAAATAATCATCTACCATACCCCACGCTGGCTGCAGTGTCATACAAACTGGGAAAAAAGACCTGAACCTCCTAAGAGAAGCCACCCAGAGACGCAGAGAGATGGACTGTAGAGCCCCAGGAGCAGAGGAAGCCTCAGGAAGGTAGGAATGATGCTGGCTGGACAGACACACTCACAGGGACAGCACATGCTCTAGCTCACCTGGCCAGCTGCACAGAGTGCACCCCTACCTTCTCTGGGAAGGAAGCTTCAATGGGGGACTTCAGATCCTCTGACCTCCTCTCAGCCTGGATCCTTGAAATTGCTCCTCATCATTCTAATGGGATTTCAACAGCTTAGAGAGTACTGAAGTGCTTGGGATAGGTCTAGGCTATACCCCAAGTTTTATCCTGTGTCTCCCCAATACACCACTTTGTTGTCCCATTTGTTAAAAAAAAGAAGTGGTCCTGCCTTCCAGGCTCCCCAGCACAGGAGATCCCAAACCATACCAGTCCACACCCCCAGGTACCCAGGCAGGCTACATGCTCTGCCTCCATCTTCTCCCAGGGCAAAAACTACCCCTTTGTCCAAAACCCCACCTCTGCAAGTTCAGACACCATTCCATGCCCTCTTCCAGAGGGAGATTCCAGATGTCAGCCTGCCCTGTCCAAAGGAGAAAATAGAGCCCACACATTCATGGCCCTAAGGCCAAGGAGGCTCTCTGATCCCAAACAGGCACCACTTAAGAGGACAAGACCTCAGTTCCCAGGATACAAGTTAAAAAAACAAAAACAAACAACAACAGCAAAAACTGTTCTTAAACCCAATATATGTTTGCCTTGAGAGGTCTCTTTAACCCTCAGACAACCTGCAGATAAAGTACCCAGTAAGTAAATGTGGGTTGAAAAGTAAGATGGGTCAACCTCAGATCCCCATCCACAGGCTCCTGAAAGAAGAACTTGGACTCCCACCTATTTAAATAGAATTGTGGTTACCAATTCTTTCCTCCAATTGTGTCAGAACTAACTGGCAGGAATAAAATTTGCTCAGAGACAAATCGCTATTTGTGGTTCCATTCCTTCACACATTCATTCATCACATGGAAGGTACTTACTATAACCCTGGCTGGCTGCAGACTAGGACTCTGCTCTCCCGAGGAATGCGTTCTAGGCCCCTGGGTTCCAGACACCTGAGAATAAAGTGTATGCAGCCCTAAGAAGCCTGGCTCTCAGCTTCTTAGTTATGGAGGTACAGAGGTGCTAATGGACAGTGCAGAGGCCACACATCATCCAGAAAAACAGAACTTTTGGTCTCCCTTTCAGGCCACCTCCACTCTCCGCTGTCCCCAGGGCTCTCTGGCTTAGAGCTGAGTGCACTATGAAATGCAGAAGTTGCCTAGGCCGCCCAAAGCACCTGCTCAGAAAGGACTCAAAGCTGGGTCCCCAGTGACCCAGGCGGCCGGGAGACCGCAAAGAGGAAGTACACCGAGGACCACAGGCCTCTGAGCTCCCAGCAGCAGTTCGGAAGGCAGAGAGAGCCATGTGCGCGCCTAGTCCCTGCGCTGGGAACCGGGATTAGCCTTTGGGGAACTTGTCCAGCTTCCAGGAAGGAACGGGAGGATTGGGGTAGGACACTCCCCAGGGCTGCTGGGCCTGCCCAGCTCTGCACCTGCTACCCGGCTCAACTTCACCAGGGAGTCCCAGAGACCCTGAGTCTGGGTTGGGGGCACTTTCCTGCCACCACCATTGGCGCGGAGAGAAGGATGGACCCCCACCCCCCAAGGGTTAAAGGGGAGGAACTCAGAGCCACAACTTTCTTGGGGCGGAAGGCGGGTGGGCTGGGGCTGGGCGCCTACCAAGCCCTCGGGGCAGTTCGCACGCCTGGGCTCCCCCCGTGGCTGGGGGAGAAGGAAGGAGACCCGGGGGCAGGAGAAGACTGAGGGGCTGACCGGGACGGGACAGGGGACACGGAAGAAAAACTTTGGGCGAGGTGGGGCGACGCAGGAAGGGGACCGCCCGGTGCCCCACACCTTGCGCCCAGCATCGGGCGCCGGTGCCTAGCTCCCAGCGCCCGGGCCAGGTGCCTTGCCTGCGTCCCGGGCCAGCTGCATCCCGCGCGCGCCTCTGGGACCGAGGAGTTGCAAAGTGGGGGCGCCGCTGCCGGGGGCGGGGATGCTCCAGCCGCGCCTCTGCCAGCGACCGGCGGCCCAGCTCAGTCGGGCCGGGCGGCGGCGGAGGTGGCAGCGCTATGGGGGGTCGGCCGCCCCGCCCTCCTTGCTCCCCTCCGCGCCTCCGCGCCCTCCTTCCCGTCCCTCTGCCTTTATCAGCCCTACCGGGTCTGACCGTCCTCTCTCCTCCTCTTTCTCTCGCTCTCCATCACTCCCCCACCCTCTTCGCTCGCCTTTCTTCCTTCCCTCCTCTCCCGCCCTCCCTTCCCCTCTCTCCCCTCCAGAGGGCGGAGCTTCTCCCCTCCCTCTTAGACAATGCTGTGACTGCTCGTCCCCTTCCCCGCCCGCCAAGTCGGGGCTCGGGCTGCCAGGGCTTCTTCCGGGCTGGGGGAGGTGAGAAGGGGGTAAGGGTGCGGGGGTGGGAAGATGAGCTAGCTACTCTCACCCCATCGCCGCTGCCGTCTCCAAGTGGGATGGAGACTTGGCTCCGGCTCCTCGGCTCGCCTGGCGCGGTGACAGCCACTCCCCGGGAGTAGTCACACTGCTCTACCGAGCCCACCTAGAGCGACCGGATTCTCCACGCAGGAGATGTGCCGTTTCAGTTGGTTTGGTTTTTATCAACATCATCCCAGCTTATTCCCCCAAAGGGTTGGAGTTGGGCAGAGGCTAAACACGCCCTGTCGACTTGGCGGGCTGGCAGACGTGACAGCAATGTGAAGGAGGACAAGTTTCTTTGTCCCTCTTTCACCTCCCCCTCTTCTCCATCCCTGGACCTCCGGGCACTTCCAGTGTCCAGGAGGTCTCAAACACCCCAGCTACGGGTTCTCTACCCTCCTTTCAGATTTCTCCCCCCACCCCCACCCCGCATACATACCTCCGCCCTGCAGAAAGGTCCCAGCCAAAGGGGAAGGGAGCATAACGATTAATGGTGGCCAGTTCCCCAATTTACAGCCCCATCAGCTCATCCTGCTTGGAAGCCAAACATTCCTTATTGAATTCATTGTTTGGATCTTGGAATGTGTCTCCCTTAGAAACAATGTTATAAATGGTGATCTGCTTCCCAGGCCAGCCACAAAAGTCTGTTGAACCCAAAATGCAGTTGCAGGGCCTTACTGAGAACTGTCAGCTACCCTGAACAAGAAGGCCACTGGTTAGCTTTTTCTATTGAAAATAAATAAATAAATATGCTTTTTTTCCTCCTTGAGCTAGAAAACATAAACCTTTCCCATTAATGTTCCCTCTTTGAAGCCACTATTCTGTTAAGCTTCTTTCTTTTGCAGGTAACAGGAGGACCCTCAGGGAATGTATTCTGAGGACATGGGAGTTTCTCAGGTCAGAAACTGTTGGGAGAGCTCAGTAAGAGGAGATGCAGAGCTGGAAGGCTTCCAGTAACCCAGGATAAACCTTCTCCAAGGGGTTCTTTCTTCTCTTCTAGAGTGATCTTTTCTGCTTTGCAGACACATGACCAGAAGTCATGACTTCTATAACTAGGGCTTGGTGCAGGGCTGCTCAAGAAAGCAGCCACATGCTGCTAGAATCCCTTAGTCTCCCCGGAAAGTAGCTCACAGGCTTACCTTGAATCAGGTGACCATCCTATGACCCATCCCCTGAGCCACGTGTAGGCTCCCTTGTCCCATGTCCCATCAAGAACACTGACCCTAGAGTTTGTTTAAAACCAAACCTATTTCTCTCTAATTATATTCTCCATCATGGTAAATACATTGATTGATTGATTGATTGATTGAAGACACTATTCATCAGTTTCCCTTAGAAGCCACAAGAGAAAAAGGAAAAGTCTGTCTTCCTAAAAGAAAAGATAGGGACAATACATCTGGGATAAAGATATTTTGAAAATATTGCATTAATATTGCATTAAAGTCCACCCTTGAGGGCTGGGGATGTGGCTTACTTACCTAGCATGTGTGATGCTCTGGGTTCCTTTCCCAGTACTAGAAAAAAAACAACCATGTTTTCTTATAGGTTTCCACCCTCAAGAGCTGGACAGGAAGGCTCATGGTATAGGGAAGCAGCAGGTGAGCCTTCCAGAAGGAGTTCTTCAATAAAAATAAAGACAAATGCTGGGAGTGAAGCTCCATGATAGAGCATTTACCTAACATGCATGAAGTTCTGGGTTTGATCTCCAAAGACGCAAAAAAAAAAAAAAAAAAACACAACAATGAAAAACACACTAGAGCCACAGATGTGATTTTAAACTTTATTTATTTATTTGTAGTAGAGATTGAACTCAGGGGCACTTAACCACTGAGCAACATCCCCAGCTCTATTTTGTATTTCATTTAGAGAGAAGGTCTCACTGAGTTGTTTGGGCATCGCTAAATTGCTGAGGCTGACTTTGAACTCTCAATCCTGCTCCTGGGCTGCTGGGATGCCACTGCATTCAGCTTGATTTTAAACTTTCTAGTAATCCCATTTAAAATGGTAAAAAAGAAACAGGTGAAATTAATTTTAACAATATTTTTTATTTAACCCAGTATATCCAAAGTATTGTCATTTCAACATGTAATCTATGTACAGGAATTATTCATGAGATATTTTACATTCTATTTTCATACTTGAGCAGAAATTAAGTATATATTTATACTTCTCCACACCTCAATTCAGATTTAAATTTTCATTAAAAATATTCAAATTGCAGTTATATAAAACTAGTTGTAGATTCATATAACCAAGTTGTTCTAAACATACTTAAATGGTTCCCAGCAATTGAATTGAGTATCAGTGTATAAATTCTAATTTTAGATATGAATAAATAAGCTTAGAAGTCAGTTCCCAGGGGCACTGGACATATTCTAAGTACTCAATAGCCACATGTGACAAGTGGCTTCCATAGGGACAGCACAGGCCCAGAGAGTAAGAATTGACCCATCTACAAAAGAAGATCTAGTCAGTCATAGAGAAATAAGGAAGTCTAAGCAAATCTGTTCCTGGGACCCCAGTAAAGCTTTGAAAGAGAGTTGAAGTGGCCCCAAACTGGACCCATAGAAGGGAACTCCTGAGAAGACTGAAGGGGTTCTGAGTTACAAAGGACTGTTTTGTGCTCCGCAGGGATACTGAGAGGCTCCAGTAGTCATGCTTTGGGGATCGCCCTGTGAGAAACACTTAAGGGACTAACATGCCACCATTCAGCTTCTCTGTTTCAAGGGCTTGGTAGGTCAACAAGAATACCCAGAAAGGGGTAGAATGATTGCCCAAATGGTCACAATTACTCCCCTCCCTGCCTGTATATTCTTTGCAATGAGACTTTGCAGTTCCTCCAGTTTCTCCACCTGGAATCTGGGTTGACACTGTGACCTGTCAATAGAATATAGCAGATACTGTATTGTGCCTTCCCAAAGCCTGGGCATCAAGCAAGAAGCCCTATAGTCTTCTACTCTCTCTATTGGAACTTGGTCTCTACCATGTTCACAAACCTTGGGCTAGCCCAGTAGAAAATGGGAGACCACACAGTCCAGGGCCAAGTCAGCTGAGTTGTTCCAGCCAAAACCCTAGCTGAGAGAGTTCAACCAAAATCAGTAATTCCCTCTCCAGCTGCCTGGATTTGATGGTGTCCCCGCAAAGTTCATTCTTTGGAAGCTTAATTCCTCCATGTGGCAGTGCTGTGTGGAGGTGGTCAGGCCATGGGACTGAGCCCTCATGAATGGCTTCAGGCCTTTCTCTGATGACTTAGTTCTTTCTCTCAAAGGACCTAATTAGTTACCTTGAGAGTGGCTTGTTATAAAACAAGTTTATCCCTTGTGTTCTGTCTCTTTGTCTCTTTTGAATGCACCTGCGTGCCCTACCATTCTTTATCACAAGTTGAAACAGCACATGGTCCTCATCAGATGTGGCCAATCAATCTCAGACCTTGCAGCATCCAGAATCCAAAGGCAAAAGAAACCTTTTCAACACCCCCCCCTTTTTTTAAATACAAATTACCTAGTCTCAGGTATTGTTATAGCAAACAGAAAATGGAGTAAGACACTAACCCAGAACTGACCACAGACGGCTGAAAGAGCCCACCTGGGTTCAGTCCAAATACCCAATAAAAGCACAGCTAAACAGGTTGCCATTGTAAGCTACTAGAATTTGGGGCGGCTTGTTTTACAGCAATTGCTAACTGATAAAGAACTTAACAGGTCCTGTGGTCATGGCTGATGTGACTGGGGTACTAGTGGACACAAGCCTGGAGGCCCTGGATTTGTTCATAAGCTTGTGAGATACCTCTGGGAACTCCCCTGTCCTGCCTGCCTGTGTCCCTGAACCATCCAAAGCAGCAGAGAGGTGTTTTCTAATGGCTTAAGTGTGAATGAGCTGGTGACATTTAGATTTATAGCTGTTAATATGATTCCACTTATTTTCTCAAGCTGGAGAGACCCAGGGAAATTTGAGTAACAAAGATTTTGTCAGTAACCTCTACAAGTTTTTCTTTCATGGGAAAGAACTATCTTAATTAAAAGTCTCCACTTTATCTACCATGAAGAAATTTCCATGGTATCTAAAATATTTATATGGGACAGTGTCTGGATCTATCCTTGGAGATGGCAAGGGTAGCTTAAGCTTTTATAAAGCCCCAGACAGAAAACTTACCAGATTTTCCCTCCTGCAGTTAAAACACAAACAAAGGGTGATAAGAAGGAAAAAGGAAAGCAAAGAATCCAAAGCACGTGATCTAGACTTACTCCTTGCCACCAAATATGTCTCTTTTCACAAAAAGTATTTGCTAGTGAGCCTCAAGGCCAAACTCTCTCTCTCTCTCTCTCTCTCTCTCTCTCTCTCTCTCTCTCTCAGAAGCCATCCTGCTAAACAAATTGCTTATGAATAGTCTGGTAACTGAACTGTTTCAAATTAGATGGAATACTTCATAGAATTTTCCTAGGAATCTATTCAAGTTTCCTTTACCCCAGGGTTACATTCCACCAAAGATCCTTTCCCATTTTTGGAAAGAAATATCAGTTTCTTGGTGTGAATCCATACATACCATCATAGTAAATATTGAGTGTCCACTTAAAAAGTGGACACTCAATATTTGAGCCCCAAACAGTATTAGGTAGCATCTTGTCCAGAAATATATTTGGTGGGTTCAAAGATTGGAACTTAAGAAAAATCAAGTCACCATAGCATTTGGTTGCAAGAAACAGAGGCCATTTGAATGAGCTTAAGTAAAGAAAGATTCGTTTTAAAGAACTAAGGTTCTCTGGCAGGGCCCACAGGAAGGAAGTGAGCCAGGTCCAAGATGGGTCGTGACTGCAGCCTGGAGAGTCTTCTCTCCCCTTCTCTTTCCTTGTCCCCTGCGATTCTTGTATTACCTTCTCTTTCCTGCTCCAAGTTATGACCAGATGGTGGCCTTCCTCGACATACACCACAATGTCTACATTGCTGAAGCAACTGTCATCAACTCACTTGACCTCTGGTGCCATCAGCAGTAGCCAGGAAGGAAGTGGGGACCAGGATGTGGTGTGGGTCCAGGTTCTCAGAAGGTGAGGGGCAGACAGCTCATATGGCCTGTTCATCTCTCCCTTGTTGGTGCTTATACCCAGGTTTGTGGCCAGGCTTGAGGGCTCCTCTCCACCTGCCTCTGTCCTTGAGCATCCCTAAGTTATCCTAAATGGGTGGGGGGGGGATCTCTGATTCACATCTTTTTTGTGGGGGTGGAGATACCAGGGATTAAACTCAGGGGCATTCAACTACTGAGCCCTTTTTTGTATTTTATTTAGAGACAGGGTCTCACTGAGTCGCCTAGAGTCTCAGTAAGTTGCTGAAGCTGGCTTTAAACTCGTGATCCTCCTGCCTCAGCCTCCCAAGCCTCTGGGACTACAGGCGGGCTGATCCATGCCTTTTCTTTCTCCACATATTTTCCCAAGTATTTTCCTTCTCCTGGCATGTTGTTACCTCCTCTCCCTGCTGACAAAGCTAAGGGTGGTCTTTCCTCAGCCATGGTAACTGCCCTCTGCTCTTCAGCCTTTCAATTTAAACATATGATCTAAGTTAAAAAAAAAAAATCATCAAACATACTACCCAATTCATCCCCTGAATGCCTTAGTTCGACTAGAACTGTTCCCAAAGCCCTCATTTTGGAGCTGTTCCTCATGCCGACTCATCCTCCAAAACTTGGCCCAAGTGCCACCTCTTCTGGGGACAAGGCCCATTTGGGACCTGGCCCCCTCCCTGACCAGCCTTTCCTCACTCACCCCCCGCCCCAACCACCATTTCCTCAACCTTCTCACCATCTCCAAATGCAGCCACAGTGAGCATTTCCTCCAATCAACCAGCCAAGAACCAGGATGGCGACTTATTTACCAGTTCATCTCCTTCTCACGGGCTGTCCGGAAAAGTGTGAACACATTTGGGAAACCAGCAAAATCAATTTAGCCGTTGTGATGGGTACTCACAGTGTGGCAGAGGAGAGTATAACATAGGTTATACAGGATATGTATAACTGCCATTCAAATCTCATCACAGTACAAGCATTAACTCATTAATCCTCATCCACCTAAGAGGTGGCGTGATTATTATTCTCACTTTAGACATAAGGAAACTGAAGCACAGAGTAGTTAGGTAACTTGCCCATGATCACAGCCAGAAGGGACCAGAGCTGGGATGTGAATCCCTGAATCCATCTCTAGTCTCTCTCCCAACTTCTGTGCTTTCTGCTCCCCGCCCTGTGCAGCCAGGTCCAGTGGAGGTATGATACCCAGACTGCTAGCCTCAACCAACACCTGAAACCATTCAGGGAACCTGGGGCTGGAGGATGGCATAAATCCTAGGGTGAGGGGGAGAGAGTCAGGGTTATTGCTTCCTTGCAATTTCCCCAGGGTTGGGCATAGGAAACAGCAGAACCTCACCACAGAGCCCCTGGGGTGACAGTTCAATGTCCACCAAGCTGTGAGGCCAGCACAAGTTGGCCTTAGTGTACGACCCTCACTCCCATTTCTTCCCCTCTACTCACCCTCTTTTTTTCTTTGATTATGATGTGGAAGGCTCCGTCATTCACCAGTTCATTCAACAAACATGTAACGGGCATCTGCCATGACAGAACTGTTTCTGCACTCAGAAGGCAGAGCCCTGTCAAATCATTATAGTTGATGAGAGAAGTAAATATGTATTACCCTAGTGAAATAATATATTGAGGTGTTCACAGATCTACACACACACACACACACACACACACACACTTCTGACTTGTTGAGCTTTCCCCTGAGCCAGAGAGACTTCTTGCCAACACTCAAGAAAGGCTTTCTCTTCACTGGATAAAAATGATTTTCTCTTGAATTCAATAACATAATGAAAGCAAAAAAATAAATAAATGAAAAAGTTAAGTACACAAGAAAAGATAAATACACAAGAAAAATAATACAATGGAAACAAAGAACAACTATAAACTGCCAGGGCTTAGGAAAAAAAGTAAGACAGAAAAATAAACCATCACTGAAGTGAAAAGACCCAATAAAGGAGAAAACACTGAAGAAAATTTAGAGAGGGCCATGGGAGGTCCTTCGGAAAAAATGAACATAGCAACATGGAGAATAACAAGAATTCTAAAAGACGGAAGATGAAATAATAAGTGTGGGAAATCTAACACGTATAATTGACATTCACATGTATAAATCAAGAAAAATTTCCTTAACCAAACAATTTGATTTTTTAAAAGAGCATACTATATTGAGAAATGGATATGTCTGTTTTTCTTTTTTATTTTTTTACCAGAATGTTCCATGAGGTATGCTGTATTTGTCAGCTTGCCATCACTGTAACAAAATATCTGAGATAATCAACTCATAAGGAGAAAAAATTTATTTTATCTCATGGTTTCACAGGTTTCAGACCATGGTCACTTGGTCCTGTTTCTTTTGGGTCTTATCAAAGGTCATAGTGGGGAGGCTACAGTGGAGCAAGCTGTTTACCTTACCACAGCCAAGAAATGAAAGAGAGAAAAGGAAGGGACTGGGATCCCACTGTCCCCTTTAAGGTCATGCCACCAATGATCCAAATTCCTCCCACCAGATTCCAATTCTTAAAATTTCTATCACCTTTCAATAGTGCCACGCTGGGGACTAAGTCTTTAACACAGAGACCTCTGGGGAGCATTCTAGATCCAAACTAGAGCATCCGAGGACAGAGATTTTTATCCTTTTACATTAATGCCATGCTCTTCATGCTTAAATCATGCCTGGTACTTGGGAGGCCCCAATAAGCATTTGACAAAATAATAACTAAAGGAACAAGCCAACTGACACCAATATATCCTCTCAATGTTACCATATTTCAAACATAAATATTCTTTGGTTACTCAGAAGAAAAGTCAAATTATCCATTTAGAAAGAAAGAAAGAAAGAAAGAAAGAAAGAAAGAAAGAAAGAAAGAAAGAAAAAGCCTAACTAGAAATTTCAGCCCAGTAATGCCCAAAGCTAGAGTATAAAAAGTTAGTCTTGTCCTTTTTAATGCTACCATGGTGTTCTAAAGAAAGAAAATAGGATCCCGGAACATTATATCAACTCAAACCCTAAGCCAACCATAAATCATGCAATTAAAAAAAAAAAAAAAACACCTCAGTTATATTGAAGAAAATATTAAAAAACCAAGTTTGGTAAACAAATAAAGAAAGAAATAGGTAAAAGCACCCATAGGGAGCACTGAATACATTTAGTTTGAGATTTAATTTAAAATAACTATTGCAATTATGATTACAAAATGAAACATAAATGTTATAAATCATTATGGTGTAGAAGCTAAAAAAGAAATGAAAGTAAGAATTTGTTAAGTGTCCTGATCTCCTCATGTTTTAATGGAAGGGAATGAGAAGATTTGTTTAAAGTAGGTGGCCCAACTAGTAGAGAAATAAACGAATTCAAGGTTATACAAGCATCCAGTAGTTAGAGGGAGGCACCCGCATCTTTGGTGGTCTTGGGGCTCAAGCAGCGCTGATGTCATTTCATGTGTTGGGCCAAAGATGAAGAGCAAACTGCAAAGTGCTCAACTGTCTTGGACAAAGAAGATTTGTCTCCTACAAAGAGAGTGTCCCTGTGGAGAAATAAAATACTGGAACTAATAATAGCAATAAGAACCAAAACAGAGGGAAGAATAGAAGGGGGAGGAAATGGAAGCAAAATGATTTGGTCCTTGATTGTAGTGGACCTTCAATTCCTTATGCCCAAAGGAATGGAGGATTAAATAAAGAGTATAAAAAGATGAGGACTCTTTTGTACTATTTGGCTTGTTTCTATATATATATATATATATATATATAAAATAATTAAAATGAAAAGAAGAACAGCCGGGCATGGTGGTGCATGCCTGTAACAGCAGCTCCGGAGGCTGAGGCAGGAGGATCACATGTTCAAAGCCAGCCTCAGCAATGGCAAGGTGCTAAGCAACTCAGTGAGACCCTGTCTCTAAAGAAAATACAAAATAGGGCTGGGGATGTGGCTCAGTGGGTGAGTGCCCCTGAGTTCAATCCCTGTTTAGTCCCCCCTGCAAAAAAAAAAAAAAAAAAAGAGTCTATGGGGTAGGGAGGGAAGAGAAAATGTGGGAAGAAGCAAGCCGGGAGGGAAGCCAGTCAGCTGGGTGCTGATGGGATCCTGAAGAGGTGTCTAGCATGCTGCCTTCTCTATAGGTTAATCCAGAAGGGTGGGAACCAACAATGAGACCCTCTAATTTCAGGCTGGGGTGGGATCTGAAAGTAGAAAAGTATACCCACTTCCCATCAGTCTCCTGAAGCAACATGGTATCCATGGCATGTGGCCACTTAGGGCGTCCTCAGCAGTGATGGACCAGACCCAGAGAGTTTCTGGAGGATGCAGGGAGCTGTGGGAAAGAAGCCAATGTTTCCCCCACCCCAGAGAAGGCCATGGAAGCCAGAAGAGAGGAAGCTGGGGGTTCCAAGTACATCTCAAGTTGGGATAAGAGGACCCACAAAAAGATCATGTTTAAGCCATGCTAGAGATGACATGAGGCTCAGACATCTTGGGGGAGCCAGGGTGGAAGATGCTGTACCCAGAACAAGCATGCCACCTGCCCAGGACTAGATTTCCCCACTCACCCCCCAAATTGCCAAGATGTTACATAAGCCCACTGCCCCCACCAAAATGGAGATGAGACTCGGAGGGTGGGGCGAGCAGAATTCACTGAGTTTTCACTGAAATGACTGAGTTTACCAGAAATTGACCCTCCATGCTTTTTGTTACTAATTGAACAGAAATTCAAAATAGAGGCTAAGTTTTTTTTTGTTTTTTTTTTTTAACTAAAAAGTTTTTTCTCAGCAAAAGAAACAATCTGTGAGGTGAATAGAGAGCCTACGTCTTGGGAACAAATCTTTACCCCTCACACATCAGATACAGCACTAATCTGCAGGGTATTTTAAAGAGCTCAAAAAGCTAAACACCAAAAAAAAACAAAAAAACCAAGTAACCCAATCAATAAATGGGCCAAGGAACTCAACAGACACTTCTCAGAAGAGGATATACAATCATTCAACAAGTATACGAAAAAATGTTCATCATCGCTAGTGAATAGAGAAATGCAAATCAAAATTACACTAAGATTTCATCTCACTCCAGTTCAGAATGGCAGCTATTAAGAATACAAACAACAATAAGTGTTGTCGAGGATGTGGGGAAAAAGGTACACTCATATACTGCTGGTGTGACTGCAAATTGGTGTGGCCAATATGGAAAGCAGTATGGAGAGTTCTTGGAAAATTGGGAATGGAACCACTATTTGACCCAGCTATCCTTCTCCTCAGTCTACATCCAAAGGACTTAAAAACAGCATACTATAGGGACACAGCCACATCAATGTTTATAGCAGCACAATTCACAATAGCTAAACTGTGGAACCAACCTAGATTACCTTCAATAGATGAATGAATTAAAAAAAATGCGGCATATATACATAATGGGATATTACTCAGCAATAAAAGAGAATAAAATCATGGCATTTGCAGGTAAATGGATGGTGTTAGAGAAGATAATGTTAAGTGAAGTTAGCCAATCCCAAAAAACCAAATGCCAAATGTTTTCTCTGATATAAGGAGGCTGATTCATAATAGGGTAGGGAGGGGAGCATGGGAGGAATAGAAGAACTTTAGATAGGACTGAGGGGTGGGAGGGGAAGGGAGGGGGCATGGGGTTAGAAATAATGGTGGAATGTGATGGACATTATTATCCAAAGCACATGCATGAAGACACGAATTGGTGTAAACATACTTTGTATACAACCAGAGATATGAAAAATTGTGCTCTATATGTGTAATAAGAATTA
The DNA here is from genome assembly GCF_048772815.1 of Callospermophilus lateralis. NCBI lineage: Eukaryota > Metazoa > Chordata > Mammalia > Rodentia > Sciuridae > Callospermophilus > Callospermophilus lateralis. The sequence continues at coordinate 169,148,673 of NC_135307.1, read as the reverse complement.
TAATGCATTCTGCTATCATATATAAATAAAAAATTAATTAAAAAATAAATATATCTTGAGTACAATGTGAATTAAAAATCTTTTCATTAAAAAAAAATTCCATATGGTCATATATCAATGTATTTGACCTGAAATTTCAAGTGAGAATAAGAGATAAATGTTTTAGATCTTTCCTAATCAGAGTGTGGTCCAGAGGCCAGCATCATCATCATCACCTAGAAGTTGGTGATAAATTCAGAACCAGGCCTCAGGCTGTGTTAAATTGTAATAAGATGACCAGGTGCTGCATGCAAGTAGGTGGAGACCTCGACTGTAATACAGTGGCAGGTGTTACCTGGCAGCACCTAGGAAGATATATATTAGGGGTCTAAGGGGTGACCTTGAGAAGGAGGTGACATCTGGCTTAGGTCTTAAGGGTTAGCAGGAGTTCCTGAGATGGGGCAGGACAATGCAGGCAGAGGTAGTAGCAAGTTCAAAGCCATGAAAAGCCTGGCTCAGTCAGACAGTGGTGTGTGGTCCATTGTGACTGGAACAAAAGGTGGGAAATGAGAGGTGTTTTATGTTCCCCTTATGCAGCCAAGAAACAAAACTCCAGATGAGTGGAGTTCCCGGTTTCCTGTGGCGCTTCAGGGACACAGTGCACCTTCCCCTGTGTGTGAACGTGGTTCAAACTGCAGAGCTGGCTGGGGAGCAAAGCCACCTCCTGTCACAGGGAGATGCAGACCCTTCTGAGAGGAGCCAGCTGGGGAAGTTTCTTGGAGGACACATGTGCTTCCTGGGCCAAGAACCTCAGCAAGGAGCCAAGGAAGGAGAGGGGGGGTTGGTGCAGCCAGCGAGACAGCCCGTGAGCGCCTCTTCCAGTCTGTCCTGAGATGCTGACCCTCTGCCCAGAGCTGGCCACACCTCTGCAATTGCAAAGCCAACTTCCTAAGTTGCATTGCTTTGAGACCTGGCCAGCCTCTCCTCCCTGTCCCTGGCCCACCAACCCTCCACTCTGCACAGAGATGAACACACGTACCCTACCTAATCACTTTGCTATGGGGACTTCCCCACGCCTTCCTGCTGTGCCCTGATTGAGAACAGGCCCCAGCCACCCAGCCCTTCCAACAAGCTTAACCTCTTCTTCTCCAACCCCAGCCACCAGGGAGGAGTGGGAAGGAGGGTCTTAAGCAGTTAAGTGACCCAATGAGAATGTAATTGCCAACGCTCAGTCAAAGGGCTCTTGCTCTGTGGGAAGAAGTTAGTGTCCAGGTAAGCAGGGAGGGTGTGAAGAGATGGGCACTGGAGCGGGAGGAGGAGAGAGGGGCCGGGTCTGGTCTTGTGGGCTGTGGTAAGGAGCTTGGGGTTTCATTCATATTGCAATGGGCTGCCCTTGCATAACGGACTTGCTATAGAGCTGAGACCTCACGCCCTTGTGGGAGAAGCTGGTGAGGTAACATCTATAAGAAGACCATTGGGAGCTCAGAAGAAAGTCACAGGGGAAGCAATGAAGAAATCTACGGAAGGCTGTTGCTTGTGTGTGCGGTGGTAAGCCTGAGTCAGCAAGGGAGGCCTGGGAAGAAAAGGCGGACACAAAGTGAGGGAAAGCAAAGATGGATGGAAACTCAGGGAGGGACACCAAAACCTGTGAGGACACACTGGAACACGTGTCTTTCCCACAGCTGGGAGTGACTTGCAGGAGATGCTAATGCACTAAGACTCACAGCTGCACGTGGAGGCAATCCAGGGTGAGAAAGAGCAGCAGTTGGCCTAACTGGCCTCACGCTAAAGAAGCCAGGCAGTAGCAGCTTGGGGATAGGGACAGATGCAGCTGTGGTTGGTGGCACCTGGATCCTGCACTTATCTTCCAAATGCTGCTGCTGCTTTATGTCTTTTTTTCAGAATGTGCACAAGTTTCTCTTGTGAACAACTTTGACTTGGACCTGCAGAGGGAAGAGAATTCCAGGAAATGTGATTCCAGCTTAAGCTGATTGATACAGAAGAAGCGACCCCAGAGTCCAAGCAGAGACCTGGGGGGAGCCTAAGTTGAGAGCTCTAATTCTGGTTTTAATATTACAAAGGCACTCAGATCAATGACTTTGTACTAGTTTCTGAATGCTGTTTTGAGAAACTGCATTTATAGGAGTGTGATGGCATACAATGACTTTGCTCTTAATTTTTTTTTTTTTTTGCATCCCATCTTTTACTCTATAAGTGCATCTACCTTCTGCTTTTCATGTTGAAGTCTGTACACTTAAGCCTTCTAATAACTGTGTTAGTAAATAACTAGGGCCAGAGATGGAGCTCAGTGGTAGAGTGCTTTCCTAGCATGCATGAGGCTCTGGAATTGATTCTCAGCACCACACACACAAAGTGCTTTAATTGATCTTAAAAAAAATTGCAATGGAATGCCATAGATGTATTTGAGGTAGTAAAGGATTATGATTACAATATGTAAACTGGTTGAGGAGTTATTATGGAAGTTGAGGAACAAAATTGTGGTTTACTTGGAATCTAGAGTTCTATCAGTCAGGGGTTGCCATGATACTACTTTTTAAAAAACACCCTAAAGCTCAGTGTTTAAAATGATGTACATTGGTGGGGAGTAGTTGGGATAGTTTCGCTTCCTGCTGCAGTTCTGCTCTACCCGTCTCGCATAATCTCCAAATCAGTGGCTATCTGGGGACTGTTCTTCCCATGGTGATGTCTGAGGTGCAAAAGAGCAAGCCCTACCCAAGCACATTTCGTGTCTTTGTGACATCCCATTGGCTGAAGTAAGTCACATGTCCAAGCTCAAAGTCAAGGTTTATAGAAGTATACCCTACCTGCAGAGGGAGGGATTGCAAAGTCACATGGCAAAGAGTGTGGATTCAGGGTGGGTCAAAAATTGAGAAAAGGGATGCAATCTATTATAAAAGGTAGCAGAGGTAGCCTTCTGTCACTATAACAAATTCCCGAGATATGTTAACTTAAAGGAGAAAAGGTTTGTTTACTTTGGCTCACAGTTTCAGAGATTTTAGTCCATGGCCAGCTAGTCTATCTTTGGGGGGCCTGTGGTTATGCAGAGCATCATGGTGGAAACACATGGTTGGACAAAGCTGCTCATCTCATGAAAGGAAGTGAAAGAGAAGAGGAGGGGCTAGGATCTTAATATCACCTTCAAGGACACTCCCCCAATGACCTAACTTCCTTCCATTAGGCCCCACCTTCTAAAGGTTCCATCACCTCCTGATAGCACCCTTGACTGGGGACCAAGACATTCAGTGACGTCTTGGGACGTAGGAGAAATTCTAGATCCAAAATATAGCACAGTGGATGTGCAGAGAGGAGGACAGACTCAGGAGGCGGTTGCAAGGCAAAACTCCCAGGCTTTAGTGATAGACCAGACATGTAAGATGGCAGACAGAGAGGAATTGCAAGTGGCAGCCAGGTTTTCAGTGAGGGTGTTGTGGCTGGAAGAGAAGGATCTCTGGTGAAGAGGGGAGGTGATGTCTTCAGTTGGAGAGGATCCATGGTCCCTTCAGGTAAGCAGGTGGCTTTAGGGCTGGAAACTCAGACATGAGGTCTGGGTAAAGTTTAGAATTTCTAGTCACCAGCTTGTCAGTGCCCTCCAGAGGGCTTTGTGAGTAGCAGTAACCCACGATATCACAGGAGATCTGTCCTCCTTTCCCCAACCCACACCTCGACATGGACCCCTATAGACAAAAGACCCACGTGACTAAGTTCAAGGGGCACCACACTGCCACACGAAAGAACAGTTCTCACTCAAATTTGGAGAGCTCAGAGGAGGACATAACTCTACATGTGACTGGAGAGAAAATTTGTGTTGTCTTGAGAAAATTATCTGTAAAAGCTTCAGAGTAATGTGCAACCTCCCAGGGCCTCTACCCCTAAGAGGGAACACCTGTGAAAATTGGTGATAACTGTGATGGGTGTCATAGTTTGGGGTCTCTCAAATGCAGACAGCGAGGCACAGATTAAAGTGCAAGTTGGTAAGGTAGATAGTGGATGTGGAGCAGGAAGGGGCAGTAAATGACCCAACACGCACATATGGAGCAGGTTACCACCATGGGCAACTGGGCTCCATTCAGCAATCCCACTTCTGGGGATGGATTTTATCTTTTGTTTAAACTTATGGGCAACAATGATTTTTTTTTTGTGGCTCTATGTGATGATCAAAAAAACTGGGAATAAAATATTCCTGAACTCTGAATAAACTACGGTAAATCCACAGAAAGAAATATTATAAAACCAGCATGAAAAAAAATTAAGAGTGATGTCAGCTAAATTATTTCCACAAGTTATCACTGAGTGTTCCATTCAAGGTGCAGAAAAGTATGTATATATTTTCACTTTATGGTTTAGATATGCCCCCCAAAAGCTCATGTATAAGACCATAATCAGTGGATTAATTAATCTACCAATGTAAATTAACTGGGTAGTGTAGATGTGACTAGATATGTCACTGGGGGTGTACCTTTGGGATCTATATTTTGTCCCTGGTGAGCAGAGCTCTGCTTCCTGTCATGTCCTGAACTATTTCCTGCTGCCATGGCCTTCCACCATGATGTTCTGCCTCACCTCGGGCCCAGAGCTATGGAGTCAGCTGTCCCTGGACTGAACCTCCGAAACCATGAGCCAAAATGAAGTTTTCCTCCTCTACATTGTTCTTGTCAGGTCATTTGGTCACAGCGACATACACACACACACAGTGTGTGTGTGTGTGTACAAGTAGAATAGCTAGATGTTTACATGGTTATATGAACACAGAGAAATATATGAATGATACAGAGAAGGTCGCTGACATGTATTACTACAGCAATCAGAAGTTGGGCAGGAGAGGGAAATGGCAGAAGTAAGTAAACAGAGAAGATGAATAAAAGGCTGAACTGAAAAGAAATCGGTAGGCATAGGGTCTTATTCATAAGACTGCATCTCCACGCACAAAATGTTAGAGAATGCAGGATAGGTCTCTCTCTTCCCTTTTGTAGGAATGCCCAAGCTGCATTCCTAAAGGGAAAAAGCCAAGTTACACAATGCATATGCTACAGTTCTATTTCAGGAAAACAAACAGGCAAGCCTGGCCCTTGTATATGTGCCTTATGATGGTGTCAGGTGTGTTAAACAAGGAGAACACAGTGAAAGGACACACCTGGTGGAAGTAATGGGTTACTCTAAGGGAGGGGGGTTTGGGCGCAGAAGAATAGTAGTTTTCACATCTTTTTTTTTTTTTTTTTCAGAGAGAGAGAGAAATTTTTAATATTTATTTTTTAGTTTTCGGTGGACACAACATCTTTATTTTATTTTTGTGTGGTGCTGTGGATTGAACCCAGCACCCCGCACGTGCCAGGCAAGTGCGCTACCGCTTGAGCCACATCCCCAGCCCAAGTTTTCACATCTTTATATTGATTCCAGTGGTTCATGGCTCCTAGCTGGGCCAGTTTGTGCAGCTAAAGCACACACACCATGACAGTGGCTCCATAAAGCTATTGATGTATGCCTGTGAGACGTGGAAAGGAACTGAGGAGGAATGGAATCGAATTTATTGAGGATCTATATTTTAACCTCTCTACTCCTTTCTACAACTATTATTTCCATTTTACAGAGAAGAAAACAGAAGACCAAAGTTCAAGTTGCATGCTCCAAGGAGCACGGATGGTCAATTGTGAGGTTGAACGCTATGAACTGCTAGTCTAATTTCAAATTACTTTGTGTCTACAAAATCCCTGATGGTCAAGGACACAGCTGTATTGATTACAGCAGACACTCAAGTAACAAAGGTTTAAATAATTGTTCTCTCTTGTGCCAAAGTTGGGCTGAAGTCATCAGAAGAAACCCTGGGATTTCGGAATCCTTTTGTATTTTTCTGCCTTGCCAGGTGCTGTCCTTGTCTGAATGGACCATGTTGGTTGACCACCATTCTACTTTTCAGCAGTGGGGACAAAGGCAAAGATGGGGATAAACAAGATACTATTTAAGAACCCAACTCAGAAGTTGCCTCTCAGCTTTGACTATGCCTCATTGGCTAGAGCCCAGTCACATGTCACACTGAGCCACCAGAAAGGCTGGGAAATGTAGTCTTGAGTACTTCTCAAATTCTACAACTGCAAAGAGTGGGAGAGCAGAGCCTGGGGGACACTGGTAATCTCTGTCCTCTTGGAAGAGGACACTTTGAGATCTGAACATGGATGACCACCTACCGAACTCCTTGTTGATCACCGAACCACACCAAAAATGGTTAGGATTCTACTTGAGGTGAAAACTTTTTATTTTTCTAAAAGTCTTTTCTTGGGCATTCCTAGGAGGACCTCCCTGGAGGTTTTTTTTGTTTTTTCTCTCCTGCTTCAAACTCATTCAGAATTTTTCTAAGGCCACAAGGGATCATTTGCTTCCCAAGAGGCAAATACATAATAAACTGTATATGTTCATAAGTATACGAACATGCGCACATGACCCACAGTCATCTTTAAATCTCCAGACAGCTGTTTCACCGGAGAAACACTAGAATGTTAAGGCTCACAGTGTCTCCAGGGGGTTTGAAGCTTGGGGCTTCAAAGTTCTTTTGTCAATCTGCTCAGGGATGTGTCCACTTCTGGATACTGCTCAGAGGCAGATGCCCAAATCCCACCACCCTAGAATCTTTTATCTAGTTGGAGCTTGTGGTTTCAAGCCCACTGTCGTCCCCACCTCCTTCCACCCCTACCCCATATTCTTCTAGAATAATCTGGACGACCTCATCTAAGGAAAACCTTCCCATACAGGACAAAAGGGAGCAAATATGAATGAGATAGCTTCAACACTCTGATATTATTCCTGAGTTATGTTAAAACTTTTTAAAAGCCAAGAACAAATTGAGGAAAAACATAATAAAGTTTTATTTTAGTATTCAAGGAGTACAGGGGCTTTCCTACTTCTTCAACTATGGTATTACCAAATATTTGTAATAGAATTTATATTTGCTATTGACCTTACAATGTTACTTAAAAAAGAAAAAAACTTAAACCTTTGAAAAAAATTTATAAATTATTATTGTTAATAGTAAGAGGAGATAATAAAAAATAAAGATTGGGGAGGAAAAAGGAATAAAAGTCACTCAGAGCTGCACCTCTGAAAGAATGATCTTTCAAGCACACCATCATTATTGATGCAGCCGTAACCTAACAGAAGTGGATGAAATGACAGGCCAACTCCATAATCTAAGAAATTTTATGTCACTTCATGAAACAAGTTTTTTTGGGGGAAAAAAAAAATCACCCACCCAATTCTGCTGTTGAATACACACAATCTTCCCTCTTCAATAAAAACAGTAAGAAAGAAAATCATCAGATACGTGAAAAGTTTCAAGTCCACAAGAAAGGACCAGCTTAAGGAATTGGAAGAAACGTGCCCATGAAACAACTTATATGAAAAGGCTCCCTAAGTTATCTGTGCAGCAGGACTTGAGGGAATAGAGCATCTATGAAACAATCTCATGGTGGAAGACTGTGTCTTCCTTTAAAATACAACCTTAGACATAAGATGCAACTGGAGTGTTCTGACCCAGCCGGAAGTGTTACTCACTATGCTACTGGCCCCATTGCCCAAATGGACCTGAATCTGATCCAGAAAACACTGAAAGCAGAGAAACATGTTAAAAGGAGATGTACTCCACATATCCCGAAGGAAACCACATAAATCACTCAACAAGTAAGTTGTAAGGAAGAGAACGAGAGAGAGACCCGGAAACAGGAAAATGTGAATTATCAGTCAATGGCAAAATGTGGATCTCAGGTGGATTCTATTTCAAATATTTGAGACTGGAAATTTAAAAGCTGGCTAGATGTTTGATTGTATTGTGGAAATATTAATTTTTAAAGGTATACTCATTGCATCAGGGTTTTTTTTTTAATTATCTTTTAGTTGTAACTACTGAAATATAGATGAAGTGCTGTCTGGGATTTGCTTCAATACAACAGGAAAGTGGAGGGGTGTATTTGAAATAAGATTGGCATTGAGTCCATACCTATTATCTGGGTGATGGGCACAAGGGGTTTGGTTTTGGGGTGGGCTGTTTTTGGTTTTTGGTGATGAGAGATCAAATCCAGAGCTTTGGGCATGCTAAACAAGCGTTATACCAAGGAGCTGAACTCCCAGCTTCCCATGGGGGTTTATTGTGTTATTCTCTTTACTGTTGTGTTTGAAAATGACTAAACACACAAGCAAGAGGTTGGAACTAGGGTGGGGAGAAGCTGGGGTTGTGGCTCAGGAGTAGAGCGCTCGCCTAGCATGTGAGGCGCAGGGTTGAATCCTCAGCACTACATATAAGTAAATAAATAAAAGTTATTGTGTCCAACTATAACTAAAAAATATATATATATTTTAAAAATTAAAAAAAAGAGAGAGAGATTGGAATTCTATAAACCCCAGTTGGTGATTCAGATAATTGCTCTGGAAATTCTTCCAGACTCTTTGAGGAAATGGAAAATGAGTGACCGTATATAAAACAGATCTAAGAGATGTAGTATAAATGGAAAAGTCAGAATTGCAGAAGGAAACCAATAGAGAAAAAAATGATAAGATTTTTGGTGGGGAGATACTGGAGATTGAACCCAAGAGCACTTTACCCCTTAGCACATCTCCAGCCCGCCTTTTGAGCCTGTCTTGCTAAGTGGCCAAGGCTGGCCTTGAACTGGAGATCCTCCTGCTTTAGCCCCAAGTAGCTGGATTACAAGTGTGTGCCACTGTGCCTGGCTAAACTGAATTTCTTATAAGCTGATTTCTCTTGCCTCAGTGATGGCTTTTAACAAATTACAATTGTCTTAAACACTGGCCAAAGGAGGAGGCATGCAAACAGCAAAACGGCATCCAGGAGAGCTTTTATTTGTACGGAACAGTTTTAAAAATACAGAATAAAATAGCTTTATCTCTACTATTATTCACAACATCTGGTCCAAATATTACATATTTTTAAAATACTTAAACGTTTAATGAAGCCATGTTAGAAAAAACAATATGAAAATTCTTTTTTAAAAACTCCATAAAAGAATTACACATCTCAAAAAACAACCCCACCCCAAATACCCTCGGTATGCAAAATAAAAAAAACAAACAAAATCCCAGAAAGGTATATAGGCAAAGTCAGTCACAAAAACTCAAGGAAAATAGAGGCATCTCCACTGTTTTAAGAACAGTCAGAAATTTATTAATGTGTCAAACAAAGGTTGTTAGGAACAAACAGAAAAGTGTGTTTGTCTAAACTGTCAGTTGGGTGGCAATGCTGGTAAGGGTGTCCAAAGTGCCTGGAACTACATACAGCAATTCTAAGGACGCTGGATGTCAGATTGATGAAGAGGCACAGTCAACAGCAACCTGTTGAAGGGACGGGAATGTCTGCAAGGTTGCTGACGGGAGGCCAGCACTGCCGGGCTGCGGGGACCCAGGGGTGGAAGCTGAAAACTGGCGACACGGGCAGCCTTCTTGCACTACTCGGGTTCTGACTGTAGGAGGAGAGGGTGGGAGATGTCCTATTCTCTGTGTCCAAATCACAGGGGACAGAGGACAACATGCAGCATGTGAAACACCAGCTTCTTCTCTGAAGCCAAGGGTCAGTTTCCTGGAGACGGGAGTTCTGTGAACACTCAGGCATGGGCGCTGCCTGGGTGTGACTGGGTGTGCACAGCAGGCCCTCACGCCGACCCATCCCAGGCTACCCCAGGCCTGCAGCCAAGTGTACAGCCCAAACACAACCATCTGCCGATACCGTCTCTCCTCCGGCCAGATGGAATGAGGCTTTTGCCACTGCTCCTTATTCACCTTCTGTCTGGCCTGTCTGTTCTTGTGGCACTGGTATTACTGAAGATTGGACTTGCCAACTTTAAAACTAAGTTGCTGGGTATCAATATCTCAGCAGGGATGTGAATGAAAGAAATTACAACTTAGCTCATGGTCATAAAATATACATATGGGTAAATAAAGTATACACACAATACTAGAGATTCATCAATGGAGAAATTCTATCAGCACATGACATTGTCATGAAAATTATATCATTCCCTCCCTGGAAAACTGTGACTATTATCCTGGGCAGAAATGTTACTTTACTATATGGAAATACTGCGAGATTCATGCATAAACCAAGTTGTCGTTAAAGTCAGCATTCTACAGTATAAAGCAAATTTTGCATGTGAATTTGTTACCATGAAAATAGGAAACCATCGGGACCCGCGATGCTTCATTTTAGCTGGTCTGGTAAAGCCACTTCTCTTGCCTTAATCAATCCCAAGAAACTAAAAGTTAACACTGGAAAACCCTCTTAAGGAAGATTCTGAAAACAAAAGTATCCATGAATCTAAGTTTAACTCCCTAATGAGAATGAAATCACAAAGACTGGAGCCATTCCCCAGTATTTTCTGGACCTGTGGAAGGGTGTCCCATTTGTGAATCTGCCAGCATCTCCTATCTGTTAAATGCTATTTCTATCTTCCATGGCCAACACAAATGCCTTCCTTCAGGGACCCAGGCAGGTGAAAATGGTGGACAGGGATCACTGCAAAGTTAAGAGACTGAACGCCCTACAAGAACATTCACATCTAAAATACTCCGTTAACATTCTATTGGCAAAATGAAGCACAGCAGTGCACAGCCCCACAACGCAGGCCAACAAATGTGTACGAGAAGGATACCAGGCACAGAACATAGGTGACCACTGTATTCAAAAACCTCCCCTTCAGGTATGGCAGGGTTTCAAGCAGAAAAATATATCCCTCTTCCTTTCAATTATAGACTTTCATTCTGTGACACATTTGCTAGCAGGAGGACTACTTCTTAAAACGGCTTGCATACTTATGCATTCTATGTGCAAGATTTACTAGTGATGAAGGAACTCCAATCACTCAGGGCTGTGCAGAAACTACCAGACTCACTGTGGGCATCTGATCCAGCTGCTCTTTTTTTCTTCTACCACCTGTCGCCTCCCTCCTTCCTTAGAACATCAGAGCTGGCCTCAATGGAAGAAGGAGGGTGGAAACTGTCTCCCACGGCAACTGTGGGCATAGGACTTCCTTTGCCATGTGGATGCTTGCTGAGGACCTTCCCCCAGACCAACAGAGTTGAAGCATCACAATATAATCTGGCCCAATGAGGTGTTCAGAGGCCCACAACCCGAGTGGAACTCACCAGGAGGGGAGATGCCCAGTCAAGCTGAAGGGAAATGTGTGTACATTATCAATGGTTCTGATGGCTTTCCTTGGACATATGCCGCTGCGACTTACCTTAGAGAGCTAGGATTCTGAAAATATGACATATTTAGCAGTTCTCCCCATTTTTCAAAGCAGAGAAGTTGGGCGATATTGAGAAAAACAGGAATATTAGGGCAACATAGTGCAGGAGAGCCGTCCGGCTCAGGGGCTTACCAAGGTAAGAGTGATGGGAACCATTAACCAGTGTGCTTCTAAAGTAAATATGCACTGAATAAACATTTTTTTTAAATACAAAAATTAAATGCAGTTTAGAATCTAAGATCTTTACTCAATCTGCAGTAAGATTTTGGCAAAACAAGGCAGTGGCTCTGAGGTGTTCTTGAAGCCCAAAACTTCCAGAGTCAAGAGGGCTATAGTGACAACCAAAGACCTCATAATGTGGTGAAATCAAGTCAACCTGGGGGCTGAGGGCACAGAAATGCACCTTGTGGACACCAGGCCACCAAGAACCACACTGTCCTATGGGAAACAGGAACATCCACTGCCACCCAAAGCTCAGCCAGGTCAATGACCACGTGAGAGGCACAATCTCATGAACCAAGGTCACTACTTCATGTCTCAGGCTTTTCCTTTGGCTGAAAAACTTCAAACTGAATCCACAGAAGTCATTTTGTCAGAAAGAATTTAGTGTTATAAAATAGAACTCTTAACAGAGGGAGCCTGCTAGGTTCTTTTCTCATGGTCTTCTGCAACAACATAAATAAGGCAATATTTGGCTAAGGAATCTAACCTTCCCTTCTGTAAAATCAAGATCCAGTGGACAAGTACTATGACAACTCTTCAAGTCTCCTTAAGCCACGTCTGCCAAAAATGACTTGCAACAGAAGAATGAATTTATCAGGATGATGGACCATTCAATATGGCGTTTCTGTTTGTTACCTGTCCCAACTTCCCTTCTTCACAAAACAAATTCACGTGTAACTTGACCCATGTTTTCTGGGCTCTGGTCCAGTAGTCAGTTTTGATAAATAGATTAGGCATTATAACAGTATTTACACTTTCATGGTATCAAGCAATACAAAACACAACCACAACAATGGTTACTGGCCTTAACAGCCGTTACAACAAGCTTCCCTGATGGTATCCACAGCTTTACAATGCTGGTTCTTTTCTTAATGGGGATAGGGGGGTGCAGGACAAGTAGTAGGATGCAAGGGAAGAAGGTCAAATGGAAAAACACTGGATTTCGAAAATCTGCTATAGTCAATAACATTAAATAGGAATAAAACCTCGTAATTACAGACGCGCGCAACAGTAACATCCACATGACAGGAGAGCCAAGACGCCCACAGACGTATCTGACTGGTGCCCCTGTGTGGCACTCTGTACCCATCACACCAGCCAGCAGTGACAAATGCCAAATAGGGTGTCTCAGCCACTAGAAGAGGCTAGTATGAAATGTGCTGGCCACAGGGTGGCAGGGAGAAGGGACAGTTGAGAAAAAATTGACTTCAGGGTCCTTTCCCTTCCTTTCGATCCCCTGAACAGAGTTGGTTCAATATCTGTATTATTGAACAAAGACGTCAAGCACGCCCACATCTGGGTCAGTCAGGAGTATCAGGGACAAGAGAATCTCACTTGACCAGGCAGCTGTGATAATGCAAGGACACTGATGTCCCTTGGCCACAGGAGGTCTCTGAAGGTACAGGGTAAGGTCAAGTGAAGACAAAGTGGGTCCAAGTGCTTCTGAGACAAAAATCCCCGGGACCCTGGAGGCTGCCTGTAGAAAAGCCAGCAGTAGGGACTGGAGAGGACTATGGGGAAGGAACAAGGAACGGCTGCAGATTTCACACATCTGTTCCCACAGGAGAACTGGAATTTCAAGTTCAGTGACCATGGCCAGCAATGGACACTCTCAAAGGGCAAGAGGTCAAGGGCTTAAATAAGGACACAGGTGAGACACCATATTAGACACAAATCACTACCCACAACAGAAAAGCAATGTGCAACCTGTCTCAGCTCTGGGGTGCAGGATGTAAATGGAGATATACAAACATATACTTTACTTCTTGTTACTCAGTAAGGAACTACAGATACTGCCTCACTGCGGCCAGGCCACAGGGCACAGCTAGGGCTATACTGTGGCCTGTGAGTCTTCGTCTGAACTCCGGCTGTTTTCATTCTTCCCGAAGCCTTTCCACGTGTAACCTGCAAAGGTTGGGCTGATGGGTAAGTAGCTGAAGCATCTGTATTTTTTAATAATGTTCATGCCAAATGGCAAATTGTAGGATTCCATGCCATCAAGTGACTTGTTCCCTTTGCTCACACCCTTCTTCCATTTCCTGATTCCTCTTTCCTCTGGGGTACCTGTCACACACATATGCATACAACAGATAAAACAAAGGAATGCTTAGTTTAACTCTTCTATCAGGAATGAGACTCAAGATTTTATTTACACACGTGAGTGCGCGCACGCACACAAACACTGTTCTAGAGATCAAACCTGCCTGGATGACAGCAGAGAAGTTGAATGTACTCTGTTCTCCAGGTGCCCAGACTCGAAGCCCAAGAACCACCAGCCCCTCCTTATCCCTCTTGCACCACATTTAAGTGACGTCCTGATGTCTTTACATGTCCCTGACCTGCTATATGACCCACATTGTCGATGTTGATGGCTAAAGTCTGGCCCAAGGCACATTACACCTTTCCTTGGCCACAGTGTCAATACTATACGAACCTAAATTTTATACTGCTTTGCTCTATTTTAGGGTATGGTATGGAGTGGGGTATACCAGCCTTGTATTGGGCTTAAAGACTTTGCAATTTCCCCCCTTAAAACAATCCTTCTCCAAAATGCCTCAATCAAGAGACTGCTTGGGGGTTCCCTGAGTAGAACATCAGGCAGCATTACATCATTCTTCCTTGAAGGCACCATGTAGAAGCCATCTCTAGGACACTGAGAAGGCTCCAGGTGGGACCACATCCCAGCAAGTCTATTGCCTAGTTCTTCTTAAGGACCACTTACCCATGAGGGCTCCTATGCTGCAGGGACAGCTGTTTTCTTATGTCTCATCACTCACCTTGGCCTTGCAGATCTCAGCCCTTGCCTACCATCCTTCAGTAGTGGGCTGGAAGTTCGCCTTAGGAATAATTCATTTAAAGAACAGGGACCGGAGGAGAGGTACCACAGGCTGTTACCAGCAACTCAAGAGTGTATCAATGAGTCTATGAGTCCATGGAAGCCACAGTGGAGAGACCCAAAGTCAATCAACTTATTAACAAAAATAGATTCACATATCATCTCAACTGCTTTAGAAGGCAGTTTTTTGCTTTTTTAAATTTTCTGGTACCAGGGATTGAATCCAGGGGTGTGCCTTGCTAAATGCTGAGGCTGGCTTTGAACTTTTGATCCTCCTGCCTCAGTCTCCCGAGTTGTTATGATTATAGGCATGTTTCACCATGCCTAGGTAGATGACAATTCTAATAAATGATGGCTTTGATCTGTTTTACTTTTCCTGATTCTTTTTTATTTATGTTGGAAACTACGTTGTCCAGGATGGCCTCAAACTCCAAGGCTCAAGCAATTCCTCCTGCCTCAGCCTCCCAAGTAGCTTGGGACTACAGGTACATGCCACCACAACCAGCTTCTGCTTCTTGTTTTCGTTTGGCAAAAAACAAAACCCTCACACATGTAGTTAGCATGATCGATGTACACCACATACCTGGGATGGTGTTGTCCAAAATAAAGGCCACACAGCCTCCAACAAACATAGCCGTTGTAAGAAGGACATTCAACACTTGATCAATTCCTGTTATGCCTAGAAGCAGAAAGAAACCATCATGAGGTCATCACTGCAAGCCTGCCCTTGACTCAGGAATGGGCAGTGGGTGGGCACGACTCTGCCAGTCAGGTCTACGGCATATGAAAGTCTACGTTTCCCAGTTGTACATCAATAAAGTTTTGCCACTAATATTTTAAACTAATATGAATACTTCAACAATAATCCGATGATATCTCCATAAGGAAAAGTCCTAACAGTAGAGCATAGGAGATGAACGTATTAGAGTGACACTGACCCTATAACAAAATACGAAGCCACTGTAAAAGCATTGTTTATAGTTTTTTTTTTTTTTTTTGGCGGGGGGTACCAGAGATTGAACTCAGGGGCACTTAACCACTGAGCCACATCCCCAGCCTTTTTTATTATATTTAGAGACAGGGTCTCCTTGGTTGCTTAGGGTCTTGCTAATTGTCCATAGATTTTTAAAATAAAAGATAAGTGCTGTTAAGCTTTTTAAAAAGTTAAAAAATTGCATAATGAATAAGACAACAAAAATATCTGTGGTATCTATAATCATACGAGAGTTTTCAGTATTCTGGGTTATTAATTAGAGCCTGGCTGTTTTTAATAATCAGGAGCAACTGGATATGAAGACATCCTCCCATGAAATGTGACAGATCACAGCAAGGACATCCTTGTTATTAGGAAGTTCTCACACTTTCTACACTTAAAACATGATGATCTTCAACAGAAAATAAATGTTGATGAGCATGTGAACAAAGGAATTCTGTATATACATAGCTGATGGGATTGTAAAATGGTGCAGTCACCATGGAAAACAGTTCGGCAGTTCCTCAAAAAATTAAATATAGAATTACCATATGACTCAGCAATTCAACTCTTGGATATATACCCAGAAGAACTCAAAACAGGTATCCTAACAAATATAGTCTGTGCTCCTCATTTGCAATTTTTGTGTTTGTGAACTGCACTAAGACTTACCCGTAAACTCAAAATGAACACTCTTGGTGCTCGTGCCATCTCACGAGCATGCACAACAGTGGAAAATCTGAGTTCCCAACACACATATTCCTACCTGAAGTCAAACAAGGTGACCCCTACTTTTCAATTCTCCTCTAAATAAATCTCCTTTCTGTAATTTCTATAAAGCCATGTTTATCACACTTTGTGCTTTTCCTTCATGATTTTGTGATTTAAAATGATCACCGATTGTTGTGCTGAAGTGCTGTCCAGTGTTCCTCAGTACAAGAAGTCATGAGTTATAGTACTACTGGCCACATTCCCCCAGAAGAAGTGGTTCAGTGTTTGCTAATTCTGTTTGAGGCAATTTTACAGAACATAATAATCATATATGAGAAGTGTTTGTACATGTGTACCACTGGTCACAAGAGCTAAAACATGGAAACAAATGCTCATCAACGGGTGAGTGGATAAACAAATTATGGCATATACATGTTGGTCATAAAAAATGAAATATTTAAACATCTACAACACAAATGAATCTTGAAACTATTATGCTAAATGAAAGACACAATAGGTCATATATTGTACGATTCCATTTATATGAAATATACAGAATGGGTAAACCCAGAGACAGAAAAAGCAGATTGGTGGATGCCAGGAGCTGGGAGAGGAGGTTAACAGCTTAAGGAATATGGAGTTTTACTGTGGCATGATGACAAGTTTTAGAAAACTGGATAGAGGTAGCGGTTGCACATAACATTGTGGATGTATTAAATGCCATTTTAAATTGGTTAATTTTATATGGGAATTTCACCTAAAAATATACAAAGAAGGTTCTCAATTGTGAGTTTGCTAAAATATCAGTAGCAATAGTTGCTTCTTAAGATGGTTTTTCCCTTGTTCATTCTTCATGACATCAGGATATTAAAAATAGAAGTTACAAAGGTTAATTTTAAATTGAAAATAGCCACAATCCCAGTAGGAAAACATGTATCTCAAAGTCTATCAACTTGAGTTTTAAGAAATTACGTACCTTTTTTATTTTTTTGCAGTGCTGGGGATAGAACCCAAGGGTTCTCTACCACTGAGCCCCAGCCCATTTCTAAATTTTTATTTTAAGACAGGGTCTCCCTAAGTTGCCCAGCCAGGCACTGAACTTGACATCCTCCTAACCCTGTGTCCCAAGTAGCTGGCATGCACCACTATACCTGGCTAAGAAATTATAACTCTTAATACAGAACTAGTCTGAGAAATCAAAAGATTTTACAGAGAGGCATTCTCCCTTAGAGGGTCCTGGAAGAGAAACAAACCGTAGCTTCCCTGTCAGTTAGCTATACGTCGGCTTATGTGAGAGGCCCCAGGCTTCCAAAGAAATGGCCCAGAGTGAGTGAGATTCAGGAAAATGCAAACATGAAGGTTCAGCAACACTCCCGAAGCCATAAGGCCTTCTTCCCACTGGAAAAGAGCCTTGAATGCAGCCACCCACTCACCCCGAGATCTAAGGCCCGTTTTCCCTACCTGTGACTAGAGGGTTCTGTCTGAGGTAACTCGGAAGGACGAGCCCGAAGAAGATTGAGAAGCCAAGCACAAACAAGTTCCGGGAAGAATTTAAGTCAATGAACTGCAGGTTAGAAAGGCCGACGGCTGTGATCATTCCTACAGAGAAAACACCAGACACGGGTTCCATTAAGTTCACCTGCAGCATGGTGACGGGTCACTCATGGCAGTCCTTTCTCTGTCTATCAGGAACAAACCAGGAGACCAGCGCAGTGGCGGTAAGAGGAGGAGTCCTGGGGGTGGAATGAGACCACTCTGTCTCTGGTCCAAAACATCTGCATCACACTGCATTTTCCTTAGATGAAGGAGATGAAGACGGGAACTGGTTCCCTCTCTACACAAACAAGTCAATTAAATTGGGAACACGCTCAAATTATCTGGTCATGTCCCTGATTACTGTAACCAAATAGTGCACCCATTAAATCCAGAGCGCCCTTTAAAAATGATCAGTTTTAAATGGTTCATTCACAGGAACGATATTTGAACTAAATCAATTAGAAATTCTAACTAAAGTGACTATATTTAATTAATTTTTGTAGCATAATTTTCTAATTGCTGGCTCTACCTTTAATGTAAACTCAACTTAGAGAGTGATGTAGTCTTTAATTTTTTAAAAAATATATTTTTAGTTGTAGATGGGCATGATACCTTTTATTTTCTTTCCTTATTTTTATGTGGTGCCGAGGATCAAACCCAGTGCCTCACACGTGCCAGGCAAGTGCTCTACCACTGAGCCACAACCCCAGTTTGAAAGACATAATCTTTTATATTTTAAAATAGAAATAAACTTTAAATTTATTTTAAGATATAAATATATTTTAAAATACAAATTTATTGTTAGCTTCAATTTTAATAAAGGGAGTTGGCAAAAACATCATGATCTTATTAAAAATTAACAAATGTGATGAAAGGAGCCTGGGAGGGACACCCACTATTAAGGAGGTAGAATTTTACCAAAGAGAGTACAGAAGAGGGCTCCGAGAACAGGGTCCGGGAGGGATGCGAAGAGCGCGCTGAACTTGCCAATCATGCCCAGCCCAAGCATGAGTGCTGCACCATACTGGATCACTCGGCGGCTGCCAACCTGTGAACACATCAGAGGCAGACAAGAGCTTGCCAGCCATCCTCTAGCAGCATGATTTCCAGCCCAGCCTCCCAGGGCCCAAGGCAAATGTGACCGAACCCTCAGGCAGAACCTAGGTTATTTGTTAAACCTTCAGCTAGCAGTGATTGAACTCCAAACATAATTACTATAAGGACACCCCCAAGCAGAGCTTCCCATCTCCAATCCTTCCTCTATTCTTCTCCCTTCCTCCTCCGCTGAGTCTTCTCATCTTGACTGCGGGTAGGTGGCCCCAGGGATTGGGGACCAACCTTTGCTTCTCCATGCCCTGAACAGGGTCACCCTTGCTCAGGTCTTGGGTCTCCAATGCCTTCACACGTGGTCATTGGCTGGGATGACCCTCTGGGGTCTCAGATGCTACACTCTGGTTCTTTCCTGGGTTTCCTTGTACCACCTTTTACCTAGTCAACTCAGCAGAAATACAGAAGCCTCAATTCCATCTTCCCTACCTCTCTCCCTAAGTCAGACAAACCATAGTTCCAGCATTTCTGCAACTACCTCTCTTATTACCTGTGAGAGATGGTACAGTTCAGGGCCAAGAGTACAGAATTTTCTAGTCCAACAGCTATTGTGTATGCCCACTCCACCTGTGTATGACTGGGCAAGTCAGCCTCTCTGGGTCTCAGATCCTTACTCTATGCAGCTACACCCTGTGATTTTGCTTAAGGATTAAATGACATGATATGCCTGAAATAGCTGAATGGTGCCTGGTCCTTCCTTCACCCACTGTCACATAGTGATCTAACACACTGATTTGGGGATGTCAGCCCCTTGCTTAAATCCTCTGGGGCATAGGAAATAAAGCACACTTCTCAGGCTCTTCTCAACAAAGCTGCACCTGCTGGTGAGCCCCTTCTCCGCTAGTTATGTTATGAGGTTATTTTCTATTAACCCTGGCCTCTGCTTTCTAGAGGCTGTATCTTGCTGGTATCTGGCTCAAGAATCTAGTACTGGTGGCCCCTATTCTTTGTCTCCTCCCTGGAGACTACACTCTGAGGTTGTAAATTAGGTATAAGAGGTCTTGGAAACATTTGGGGGAGTGCCCACAGGGCTTTACATATGACTTACAGTGAGGTGGTTAATGAAATATAGATCAATTAAAATGAAACACAACTTCAAATTCTTCCTTTGCACTGGCCACACTTTAAGTGTTCATTAGGCATGTGTGACTAGTGGCACAGATGGTGGAAGATGGTGCTAGTCCCCAGCTCCTGACAGCTTCAAGGATCCAGAGCCAGCTAGATAAGCATCAAAGCCTAAACTTTCACTAAAAGAGTAAAAAGATGGCTCTCTGTCTGCACAGCTGACACTGGCTTCCAGTTACTTCCATCCCAATCCATCCCTTCCCTACTCCTAAAAGAGCAAGTAAGCAGTGGGAAAGACCACACAAATTGCTGTATCGAACAAAATGACTCCTGCCTGGCTCTGATTACATGATAAGGACCTTATCATCAAAATGGTGCATTTTGCAGAAAACATTTTGAGGATCTATTATGTGACCAGCACACACTAGAGGTGGATTGAAAGATGAATAAGTCACATGCTTGTGATCAAATAACTGCACTGTTCCACTGTGAGGCAGTCCAGTGGCAGGGGAAATCTGAGTTTGGGAGAATTTTTGAAGATGATCTTGAGGTCTGAGTAATAGTTCACTGTCAAACTGAGAGATTAGCCTATATGTGAATTCCCAGGAATACTACAGCCAGAGAGACAGTGTTTACTCTGTTCCTAGAAATAAAACAAGGTCTAGACAGCACCAATGAGGGCACCTACAGCTTCCCATGTACCTGCTACACTCCAGGAGGCTGAGCTAAGTGCTTTACATCAGCGACTGATTCCAACACCTTCAGAATCAAGGGTGTGGAGACCAGAGAGGTAATGAAACTTGCCTATGTTCACACTGAGATTAAGTAATGGAGCTATGGCTGGAATCCAAAGCGCCTCCCCACCATGTAGTGCTGCCCCTCTGAAGGACAGACATGGAATGCACTTAGCGAAGAGCAAGGGTAGGTAACCCCAACTCCAAATAAGATAGGTGAGCAATTCCATGTATAGAGACTGCAATAACTGAACGAAGACGGCAAATAACAGAGTTGCCAGGAAGCAGAGGCAGAGCCTACAGGGAAGATGCAGACCGTCCTTTTATATACCACAGGAGTCTGGTTCAATGGTCCGGATCAGTGCTGACCAGTAGAACTGAGTGTGGATATATCCTTCAGCTGTGCTGTCCAGTGGTAGCCACTAAGCCACTCAAGGTGTCGGGAGTCTAGACGTGGTCAGTGCGACTGGGGGAGTCAGTGTTTAATTTTGACTTCTTTAAACTTACACAGCCAGATATGGCTCCTGACTACCCCACTGCACAACACAGATCCAGACATGTAACCCTAGAACTATAGAGCAGAACTCTACTCAGAGAAATGGCTTATCCAAGGCTCCAGCTGGATGAAGGGCAGGTCATAGCACAGAACTCAAGCCTCCTTTCTTCCAGGTGGGGATCTTCCCATAGGCTGTGGGGCTTGACACACAGATATT
The DNA here is from genome assembly GCF_048772815.1 of Callospermophilus lateralis. NCBI lineage: Eukaryota > Metazoa > Chordata > Mammalia > Rodentia > Sciuridae > Callospermophilus > Callospermophilus lateralis. Next base: position 169,127,539 of record NC_135307.1, on the reverse strand, counting down.
CCTGAGCTGCAAGTCTCACCTTCCCACTCAAATAGATATGGGAAATGACCTCAACTGTACCCTTTTTCCTGGAATTGAGTCTTGAGATTCAGGGTAACACAAATCGGATTCCAGAGCTGACACTGTGACTCTGACTTGACGCAGCCTTTGCCTGGGAAAGTAGCCTGGATGTCTGGGTGCAAAGGGATTCAGGACAACATCAATTAGTTCACTGAAAAGTGCTGGCAGAGTGCCTTTTCAGAATAAGCTGGCACCATTCGAATTTTAATAAAGATAATAATTCCCTAAGTCATTGGTAATGATGTAGAACAATACTTTGCTTGCTTCCTTTAGTGACCTTGGCTAAGTTATGTAATGTGTTTTAAAAGGGTCCAGAAAGGGAGGTGGCTAGTTAAACTGTTAATTTTTCCAAGAGTCGCCCTCCATCTATAACAATTTTACCGCTGTCTTCTTATTAGAGACCAGTTACATGGTCATGGCAGCAAACACTCAGGAGAAACATGGCTTATGCCCCACCCTGTGGCCATTAGACCCTTCCCTCAGTTCCGTGGGCTCCACACCTGCTTCTCACCACGGCCAGCAATAGGACCTCAGGGAAGACCCTACAGGAAGTGCCCATTGGGCAGCCATCTCTCCCATGCCATGCATTGGAAGGAAAGCAACAGGCAGCAGATGGGGTCATCAGTACACCTGAAGCTGAACTCTGTCCCAGCCCTATCAACTTGGGGGAAAAATAACTAACAAGCCAAGCATGCACCCTGCATGTGTGCACAGCTCCCTCTCACCTGGATTTGTAATCAAGATTAGTGGAACTTGGTATATGGTTTCTTTTTATCTGATCATAGACTTACAAGGAGCTAGGGTGAAGATTTCTTTGGAAATTCACTCTTGCCCAATTTCACAGAGGTCAAACAGGTCTCGAAGGCTATTGGGCTCGCCCCCAAGTTCTCAGGTGAAGGGACCTGTGATTCACGCAGGCCATTAGGTTTGGGGAACCAGTTTTAACAGTCTCTAGTTGCACAACACTGAATGGCCAGTGGGTTGAGCTGTATTCCTCAACATCCTGGCAAACAGCCCTCTAGCCTAAGGCAACTGGAATATAAAGTTTATTTGCTAGCAATAAAGTCAAAAGGCCTGGGAGCAGGATCCTTCTTTTGGAAATGGAGTTTTGGGGTGGGTCAGTCCCAGGTTTCCTAATCTGTTGTCTAGCTAGGGTGGAGTTGGGTAGGGTGGGGAGGAGAACAAGTGGGTTGGACTGAGACTCAAGCCCTGCTTCAACTTCATGACTCACTGTGACACCAAATCAGATTTCACTTGAAAGAGGAAGATTCTGCCACTGGAGTTTGAAAATGATATTACTTCTTTAACATAAAATGCACTTATTTTTCTGTGTTGAGTGGCATTACCTCTCATTTAGAACTACTGACGCCCCTAACTGGTCCCCTGTTTCTACCCTGCCATGGTCTAACCTCTGCACTGCAGTCAAAATCAGATCAAGTTGCTCCCTAAAGTGCCCTCTTCTACCCCAGTGTCTATGGACACCAACAGGCCCTGTGTTACCTGGCCTTTGGTTACCTGTTCTTCATTTCTGTATTCTCTCCCCCATTGGACTTGGTGCTAACCTTCCACTTCCAGAAGACTGTTCTGCACGGGCCACACTCTTTCCTGGAATGTCCTTCCTCAGATTATCTGCAGGCTCCCTTCCTCCATCCTGGAGGTCCACGTTCAGGGTCATTCTTTTGGTGAGGCCTGGGTTGATCACCCTATTTAACACTTACTAACCCTTTCTCTTGGTTCCCTACCCCGTGTTCTCCCCTCTTCTCTTCCCTGGCTGACACACTGTTGTTTACTGACTTGCTATGCTGACTAATGGGTGTCTTCTCTTGCTACGATGCAAACTCCCGCATTTCTATTGACTGATGTACCCACAAGTACCTAGAATAGCAGTAAGGCACAGGTTCGTGCTCAATACATATTTGTAGACTGCATGAGAATGAATGACAGCACCCGAGAGCCTCCTACCAAAGCTGGCCTGCCTCCAAACAAACAGGCATTCCAGAAACTCATCAAAGGGAAAAGGGGAGATGTGGGAGGAAGATGATCTCAGAATCCCAAGCCCTTCTTGTTGGAACTCGCAGAGGTCAAACCAACCCGTGAAATGGATGAACGCTTAGTGGCCCCAATCATTTAATTAGAAAAATATGTGTACCTTCGTAATTCCCAAAACTCCAATGTTGGGACTAGATGAAGTAGAGCCGTTCCCAGTACCAAATATGCCATCGAGAACACAGGAGAGACCCTCCACGAAAATCCCCCTAAAATGTAAAGGAATCGGGGAAAGAGAAACATTCAATGGGGAAACACTGAAAACAGGCTTTAAATGTTTGCAATCCACACATGTGGTCCACAGATCTGCAGCTTCTGCACTTCCTGGGAGGGAGGGATTAAAATGAAGAATCCCAGGCACTACCCAAACTTGCTGAAATAGAACCCGTATTCCAACAGGATCCCTGAACTCATGGATTCTAAGAAAGCCCTTTCTTAAAAAAAAAAACAACAACAAAAAAACCACCCACATTAGACAGAGGTGTTTTGAAATCAAATGAAAACAAAGGACTTTAGCCAGACAATAAAGTCATTTCCTGTCCACTGAAGTAAAAACTTACTAATCTGATTCTTTCCTATTAAAATCCAGTTTCTTCAGGAAAAAATACTTCAAAATTTGGTAAACACTGAAATTTTTAAAAGAATCGATCCACAAGCAGGTTTCATCAAATGCAACAATTCCATTAGAGAAAGATGGAAAACCAGGAATGAAAACCCCTGGAGAGACCACACAATCCCTTTGGAGAAGCAGCAGCTGCTAGGGACCTGATCTGGACTACTCCCTTTTCTCTGCAGCCTCCGTAGGGTCAATTCCCCACCAACTTCCAGAACTGTTTGGAGGGTATAAATCCACATTTCATGAACCTCTAGATCCTGCAAATTTCACTTCTCCCTGATCTTCCTCCCTATTTCTATGAACTGTAACTGTGAATAGATCACATAGCGCCTCCTCTTAAGAGCAGCTAGAATGCATCTAACTAATAAAACTGGAATAGTTACCATCTGCTGCTAAGATTCCCAATACAGATACAAGAAAAAAGTGTTCTTGGGGTTGGGGCTATGGTTCAGTGATAGAGCACTTGCCTGGCATGTGTCAAGCACTGGGTTCGATTCTCAGCACCACATATAAATAAATAAAATAAAGTTCTATCAACAACTAAAAAAAAAATATTTTTTTAAAAAAAGTGTTCTTATGCCTCTGTCTGATTGTGGCAGCCAATCAGACAAATGGGTGGGTAGGGTATTGGGACAGAATTTTTGCAATTCAGAAATAACCTTATAAACTGTGAAGAGGCTGTTTTATTCAAAAGAGTCTAAAATTTGAATTTACATGGAAAAACTAAAAGAATAGTTGGGAAAAACAGACAACAAAAAAATCAAAGTAGACATATCAAAATAACACAAAACCAAGCAAACAATGAGGGCAATGCTTGGCATTTGTTCTGGTGAGTTACAGGTTTATGGTGGTCTCCCAGAGTGTCTGATTGTCACTGGGAGGTAGAAGGGTTACAGATGAGGAAAATGACAGAAAATGGGGGCAGTGAGTAATCCAAAGACAAACGGCCATAAGTAGATTGTCCTGCTGTCTGGCTGCCTTCATGCTGAAACTCCTGCTTTCTCCTCCACATATACCTAAACCAACAGCCTGGATGAAGAACAAGGTCTTCTCAAGGACGCACCTATTTATTGCATGGATGGGAGGCGGTGGGGCACAGGAGAGCCTGGCGCAGGCGTAGTAGTCACCAATGGACTCGATGATGCTTGCGACGACAGCACTAAGCATGCCAATGACACCAGCAGCAGACACGGTGGGCAGCCCCCACTGAACTGAGGAAGGAAGACAACCGTGAAAGATGCATGCACTTTCCTAGAGGAACAGCAAAAGTTACCAAGACCTCAGGGGACCATGCAGGATCTGCTCGGGTTTTGAATTGCATGGAAAGTGTATTTTTAAATCTTAATGATGAACATGTCAGATGCCTGGGAAAGTTACTGAGTAAGGGCCCCAGTGAAGACTGATCTCCTCTGTGGCTTTATTTTAAAAAACAAAATCACTTGGCTAGGAGGCAGATTCTTTTCTTCCTGCTTCAAAGTCATACTCAGTGTCTACTAAATTACTATTTAACACACCCGATGTGCAGGGGTAGAAATTTGTATGAGGGATTCATAGCACTGCTGTAGAGAGCATGGTATACAATAATGGAGATCTTTCCCAGAGGGTGGTATCAAATGAAAGAGCAGTAAGAATCACCAATTAAATCCATATTTAACAGTAAAATGTGCCACAAGGTATGGTCAATCCTTCTCTCCTATGCTACTGGCATTTTTTTTTTAAAGTAAACCACAAACCATATTATAAAAAATTAATTTTATTTTAGAAAGCAAAGCAAAGCCCTATAATAGTTTCATTTGGAATATCTGATTTAATTCTTCATTAAATCTTTTTTTTTCTTTGAAAGTATAGATACATTTTGACTATTAGTACCAATAGATTCCTTTGATAAGGTTGTTGGCCTTTCTTTCCTGATTCTTAGGTATAAGGCACCCAATAAGGATAAGAAATAGTGGGAAAAGAAAGATGGATAAAACTCAGTCTATCGAACGAGAATCAAATCCAGTAGCTTGGATATAGGACACTGACAAGAGGGCATAGGGTGGGGCGGGGGGTGTCCAGAACAAATTCAAATGAAGGCAAGCCAGGTACAAGTAAATGAGGAAATGCCCTTATCCAGGGAAGGAAATGAGAAGGGGTAAAAATGCAGGTGGGCCTCGAAGAATGGGGAAGGTGGGGGGCAAATTTCGGGAATGGGCTGGTGCTTGGGAGATGGGGACCTGTGAGACACATAAGAATTCCACAAGCCACCTAGAGGGGCCTGGTCTGTGTCACAGGTGACATGGGGCAGATTCAGGCTTGGGAAGATTAAAATGACACAAAGTTGTGAGGACAGAACTGCTCCCACATGGGGCTGTGCGGTCCTGCAGGAGCACAGGAGGCAGAGGCATCCAGGGTCAGAGGCACAAGGTGCAGTTCCTAGGCACAGGCTCCCCCCACCAGCAACCTGCTTAGCTGTCAACTCTCAGGGCTGGTTCCGGGGCCTTCTTTATCAAGTCTTATTTTGGGTTTTCTAAATAACCTTTTATGCTGTTACCACGTTAACTGCTATGGTACTGTGGTTCATTTTGGTGTCTTGATTTTGAGATGGTATTCTTATTTTGTTTTTACAGACTGAGCATCCCTAATCTGAAAATCCAAAATGTTCCTAATCTGATATTTTTTGAGCATCATCATGACAAAAAGTGCACTAAAAATATTATATAAAATCACCTTTTAAGCTCTGTGTATAAGGTTATAAAACATAAAAGAAACTTCATGTTTAGACTTGGGTCTCATCCCCAGTATATATTATTTGGATATGCAAATATTCCAAAATCTAAAAAATATTCAAAATCCAAATACTTGGGATGATCCTAAGCACTTTGGAAAAGGGATATTCAATCTGTACTATTTTTCAGAAAGTGCTTTTTATTTTATCAGTCTCTTTACTTTTTTAACCTCTTACCCTTTGTTCTTATTATGATTTCTAAAATCTTTTTTTTTTTTTTTTTGTACCAGGGATTAAACCCAGGGGCACTTTACCACTCAGCCACATCCCCAGCCCTTCTTATTTTCTACTATGAGACAGAATCTTGCTAAGTTACTGAAAGTCTCATTAAATTGCTGAGATGGTCTCAAACTTGCGATCTTCTTGCCTCAGCCTCCCAAGTCACTGGGATTACAGGTATATCTTAAAGCTGTTATTTCATCTCTACTTTTAACTAGAATTTTAAATTTGTTCTGTTACTTTATAGCAATTTTTTCTAAATCTTGGCATTGCTGACTTTCAGAACAGAAACCTGAATGTTAACAGTCAATCCAAGTAATTCTTAGCATACCAAAGGCCGAGAACTGCTGCTCTTGATATTTAAAAACCTGCCTTTGAATTGATCCCCATCACTGGGGAGCACATAGGATGATGTCTGTGGAGCTGTTTTTTCATCCTGGAGAGCTGGGGCAATTCACCAGCTCTCAAAGCCAGGGACTGCTCTGAAGAGGAGCCCTATGTGCACTTCACGACTGTAGTTCCAGTAAGAGGCAGCATCTCATGCACTGCTTGCGCAGTGCTCCTACTGGTGCTCACCTTGGGAGCCACCTGCATGTGCTAAGGAGGCTTCCTCCCACCTGTGCTCCTATGCCACCTCCTGACTGCCTCACCAAGTGACTTTTAATCTCACAGGTATGTTTATGAACCATGCACATTCTTTTTTTGAAATAGGATAGGTATAGATATAAGTATACATTTAAACCCCATGTGATCTGATGAGAATGTTTCTTTTAGAAAGACTAAACTTTAAAAAGTTTTTGTGAAAGTATCCAGAGCAAAGGGGACAAAAGCCAACACTGTCATCATTCAACATGCTTGAAGGAGACATCTTTGATATTCTTGGTTTTTCTTCCTTGTCATTATACAATATGAAAATAAGATAGCTTGACAGCGAAATGAATTGGCTCAACCTGACCAAGCTCAGGCTTCGAGTCAAAAAAAAAAAAAAAAAAAAAAAAAAATCCCAATGCTGTATATAGAATCTTCACAACAGAACAATGGAATGTGTTAACAACCACTGGCTCATGTGAGTCATTTTAGGGGCTGGGGTCTAGAAAATGCTACATGTGACTCCAGGTGATACCTCAGCTAGAGATCATATTCTCTGTCCCACAGTGTCACCCAACACTCAAATTATAACTTAAGATCCATCTTCCGGCCAATTGTGACTATCAACTTACCTCTGCAGCTGTGACTAAATTAAAAAGATTATGTCCACCCATTAAGCGATTATCTAAATTCCATCATGCCTGAGCAGTTTGCTCCCTAATCTCCAGGTCTCGCTCTCTGGTCTTTTCATTTTGGCAGCGCTGGTACTAAGCAGCTCCAAACTTGCCTTTCTCAGAGCTGCCCTCAAATCCTGGCTGCCAAAACTCAAGCTTGGCAAGAACCCTTGTCCAGGATTTCATCCTAGTAGAGCCCAAAGAACCAACTAGCTAATCTGAGAAAGGAGCTGTTGATCTGTGTTGATGACTGTCCTCTGGGGACAAGGCCTTCCTTTTCTGTAGTCTAATCCTCTAATGACCAGAACAGCCAGAATCTTAGGAGACACTCTGGGACAAAAGAGGCTTTTCATGTTGTAGAGCCTTCTGCCTGTTTTCCACCCCTTAAAGGAAGGCACTCATGGGCTTCTGACCCCTCTGACCACCTGGATACTTACATGGGTATGGTACCTTGAACCACGGGGCTACCAGGAGCACACCCTGCCTGGCATCTGTGCGTGCATAGAAGCCATACTTGGTGTTGTCAGGAGGGAAGACGTCTGTGACCGTGAAGATAAAGCAGAGAAGCCAGGACACGAGGATAGCCAGGATTATCTGAAGTGGTCAAGGGGAGAAGCTTTGTCAGGATAATGGAGCTCATGGCTATTGACCACACAACCTTTCCTACAGTGAAACCACCACACCTCAGAACCCACCACCATTAGTATTTTGCAGACCCACTGCCTGAATGGAACTGCACTGAGAGCACCTTTATGCAGGTAAATTCACTTTGCTTTCCAAAGTCTTGTTAGTCAAGAATGGCGATATGCTTGTGGAGGTCACACAGGGTCAAAATCTCAGTCTCAAAGACAGTGAGTGTCCTCCTCTTGACACCACTAAAAGGATGGAACTGGAACTTGCACAGCTTCTAAACTTCAAGGCCAAGATGACTGGGCTGGTCATAAGTACCCCAATGTCACCCCCAGAAATGATCACCCTCAGAAGGACCTGCTTATAATACAGACTTTCCTTCATCTAAATAACTATACATGAACTAAGGCAACACTGTCAGGATTTAAAAAAAAAAAAAAAAAAAGCCAACTACTCACAGGGAACATTTTGAAAAGCTGTAACTTGTATGCAGTCCACCCTTTCTTGGATTTGTAAATCGGGAGAGGAAATTTAACATTCCTGGCATATTGAGAAAATAGTAATACAAGGAAAATTGTCCTAAGGAAAGAAAGAAAATAAATGAGGTTAAGGTTGCTATATCCTTAAAAAAGCCTAAAAAATTAACTATGTGTTCAACTCATTTAACCAGAGAGTTGTTAGCCCTCTTTGCTACAATTTGGAAATCATATCTATCACCTGGGGGAAGATGTCACAGCTCACTTACCTAGCATTTTTTGATATAGAAATGAAAATGCAATATTAAAGCTTTGGTTAAATTTTCCCAGAAAGAGTATGAAAACACAAAGAATATACACATTAAGGGGAAAACTCACCGTGTACCAGGGAAAAATGCCAGAAACTACATATTGAACAATATATTTACAACTAGGAATTAACTAAAAAGCAAACTGAGAAAATACCATGAGCATGTGCACATACACGCTACCAGGTGAGAAGGATGTGATCCAAAATGCTCAAGGGGACTGACTTTGGAAAATATGATATGTGACTACTTTTTCCTACTTTCATGCATTTTCTGATTTATACACAACAAGTATAAATTACTTTTAAAAAGCAAAAAGTGAAACTTCAATATTTAAGAAAATACATTAGGTAGAATCAGTGATAATATTCTGAGGTTTGTGTGTGCAGGACATTACATTAAGGCTTTTCTATGCCTATCTCAGCTTTCTGGAGTGATTTCCAGATCCTCTTTTTATAAAAACACAACGCCAGTGTTCCAAGATCACACAGTGAGGTTTGCAGGGTGTAGGACCAGGATGGCAGCAGAAGTCCTTTATCCCTAAGCCTCACATTCCTGACCCAGCTTTGCTGAGTGCTACACAGAAGGCAGGGATAGGTAGCGACCTCCCTACAACAGGAAGCTGACACTTCTTCAACCATCTGGTGTCCCCATGTGGCTGGCAAGTATGGGACCACGTCTCATGCTCTTGGGTAGATATCATCACCAAAATAATATAGGCAAGCAATGATGTGCCTAATCACCCAAGAAGGTGCCTAATCCTTCATTTGGACTCACTCTTTCACTTACAACCTGAGGTAGAGTTGGCAGGAATCATGGGTTCTCAAAGCTAAGCTTAATTATTCCTGGGCACTGCTCCAATTGGCAAGATGGAATTATTAGCTCCACTGACAGCTAGTCAAGCACAGCTCCCTTGTCACATTCCTATTGAGATGCAGACCAAAGCTTGGCTGGAGAACAGGTGTGTGTTCCACAGGCCTCCTCACCTATCTAGACACTTGGGTGAACTGGTGAGCCCTCAGAAGTGTCTGACAACACCAGCTCAGGTGGAAACATGGTGCCCAAGTTATTTCAATTCCTCTGGGACAGTGAAGTCTAACAAAAAACCAATATAGCAATGAGAGATGTTAAAACTGACATTATTTTAAGTTTAGACCTATGTAAAATTTTCATTTTTTTAAAGAAAAGCTACTTATTTGTTTCAAAGTAATTAATACTATGAAATCCAAAAACGCCCCAAGTTTGGTGCTATTATTGTTTCAGATGACACCCACTTGTGTTAAAGTGCTCACTTTTCAAGCACATTTAGGAGGGGATGGGGGACACAGACAATCCCGGAAAGACACCCAGATCCCAGGCTCCACCATGTGTCAACTCAAATTAAATTAAAAAAAAAAAATTTTAGTTGTAGATGGATACAATATCTTTATTTAATTTATTTATTTAAATGTAGTGCTGAGGATCAAACCTAGGGCCTCTTACATGCTAGGCAAGTGCTCTACTAATGAGCTACAACTGCAGCCCCGCAACCCAAATTAAGTGAGTAGATCAGGCAGATACACACACTTGTTTTCTTAGACATACTTGTTTCCTTCCTACTACAAAAGCCATCTACTTTTATATTGTTTTTATCCTCAAATGCATGGGGTAGGAAGCAGGCATCTGCTTGACAGGGAGAACAGAGGCTCAGAGTGGGGGCATGCTATGCTCACAAAGAAAAAGGACAAAGGTCTCAGCCAAAGTCCTCAGGCTGTGGTACACCTACTGCCCTGGGTACTTTACATGTTACCTTTACATTTCACCTTACATTTACATGTTGCCTTTTATTTATCTTTCTTTTACTTTAATATAAGGCAAGTGACGCACTGTAAACTATAGAGGATATTTAAAGGCAGATAATCAAAAGCAAAGAGATAAAATTCTGAAGCTCACTCATTATCCATTAGGTGATTAAAAAAAAAAAAAAAAAAACATGTAACACTCCCATCGATCCAAAAGGGATTTTATTCTCTGGATATTCATGGGAGGCTAGACACCGGGATCAAAAAAGATAGGTGACCATTGGTTGCCACCATCTTTGGAGCACAAGGAGGTCATTATCTAACCCAACCTGGGAACATTCTTTACAAGCTGCTTCCTAACCAGTTTTTAGCACTTACTAATGCCAAGAACACCTTTACACCTCAAAATATGGTGTAAACTATCAGTGCCTGAATGGCTGTTTAGCTTAGTATTCCATTTAATGGGCATCTTATTCAGTAATTTCTGTATATAGGACAACAGAAGCAATGTGAACAATGATGTAAGCCACCAAAGAGACCAAGAATGTCCATTTGCTACTCACTGCAACATGGGGTCTTATCATACTTTTAAATCCTTACCAATTTCAACAACTTAAAAAATATCACTGATTTTAATATTCTTTATGCATAAGGATACATATTTCAGCATTGTTTACAACAGCAAATGGCTTAAGCAGCATGCATGACTATCAGTTGGGGAATGGCTACATAAATTACAGCCATTCAACTTAATTAGTGTACTTTTAGAATGAATCTGACCCATCTAAAAACACTGTCTCGGAAAGGTGAGCCCCCAAAGAACAAACTACAAAATAATCTGATGTCAACACTATACATGTGCATGTTTATATTGATCTGCATGAAAACAAAAAAATATGGAAGAATAAACATGAATTACAAGTTATCATGAGGGGTTGTTTCTGAGAGATAGGTGAGTGGGAAGACTTGCTTTATGTTAGATTTCTCTGTTTAATAATTTAATTACTTAATTTCAAATGAATAGAACCAAGTGAAATGGAGGGGGCTAGGGAACAGTGGGGGATAGGTGAAAAGAGACTGCTCCAGAGTGTTTGGTGACAGAACATGGGCCATTAAAGTAATCTCTCTTCTTTTAAATAGTTTGAAATTTTTCATAAGAAAAGCAAATTTTAAAAAAATTAATGTTCTTAGGAAGAATACTGTTCCTATTAAAGATATATGCACTGTGCTGGAAATGGCAGTCACAGATGAGCTACCCTTACCAACCCTGGGGATATGTCCCTAAATGCTGACTGTTGGAGCAAACCCACACTTGCACAACCTGGTCCATTCTCACTCCTAACAAAGCTGGTATGGATAACACACATTTTGATAACTAGGAAAGATAAACCTTCTTATATGTTAATTAGCTATTTTTATTTCCTTTTTTGCTTTACAGCTGCTCATATTGTATCATTTAACCATTACTCCACTGGGATTCTCTGTCTTTTAAACTTTATAAATTAAGGACATTAGCCTTTCTTGAGAATTTGTCTTCTCGGATTAATTTTAGATTGCTTCAGTGTTGTTTTTTTAAAATATTTTTTAGTTATAGATGGATACAATACCTTTATTTTACTTATTTTATGTGGTACTGAGGCTCAAACCCAGTGCCTCACACATGCTAAGCAAGCGCTCTAACACTGAGCTACAATCACGATCTCTGTTTCATTGGTTTTTGATATGCATTTTAAATGCAGCTGTAGTGAAATCTATCAAATTTTATCTTTTAAAAAGTATTTCTCACTTTAGGATTAAATATTTATGTAGATTTTTTCTAGCACTTTTTTCCATATTCATATTTTTATATATACTCATTCATTAACATGTGGTGCTGAAAATCAAACCCAGTACCTCCCATGTGCTAGGCAAGCACTCTACCACTAAGCCACAGCCCAGCCCTTTCCTAGTTCCTCCATTTAAATATTTAACCCAACTGAAATGTAATTGCTATAAACTAGGAATCTTTTTTCCAAATAATTATCTAATTTTTCCTACATAATTCTTTCACTCCCTATTAGTTTCAAGTATGCCACCGTCGTGGTGGTTTTTTACTCATAAAAACTATGGACCCATGATAAATTTTAATAGATTGTCTGATATTTAATCATTCTTGAATTCTTGAAATGATACATAATGGGCTATTCTTTCAATTAAGTATGGGCAATGCTGGATTCTCAGGCTCTTTGCTGGGAAGAGTCTTACACATTTGCATCTTAAAAGATCCCAGGGAACCTTACAGTAGACAAAGATGCTGAACTTTAGCATTCTGCCTGAACATATTTGAACCCAGAACTCTTTGCCTGGAACATCCTCCAAAACACCAGTCAACTCTGGGTTTTTTTCCTTAACATAACCCTAGAAAGGAAAAACGAGAGCCAATGGTTCTTCTGTATTATTAGCTCAGTTAGGTTTCACCATTAAAATAAAATCAGGAAATTTTCCTTCTTTTTCAAAGCTCTAGAACACTATAAACAGAAATTCTGTCTTCCCTGAAGATTTAATACACTCGCTGTCCAACTATTTGGGCAAAGCTTCCTTAGGGATCATTCTTGACTGTTATGATGGACATGGGCTTTCTCCACTCCCAGGGCTTCCCACACTCATTCACATGGTGCTTACTAAGCACCTACTTTGTAACAGAAGGTGGACCAGGTGCTGGGCATGCCATGGAACTGGCCCACAGCTGACACTTGCCCTTAGGTGAAATCCCAAGGACAAACGGATCTTGGAAACCAAAAATCACAAGAGCAGAAATGAAAAATCCCACTGAAGGATTAATAGGTACAGTTGAGGAAAACAGGATAAAAATGACAAGATAGAAAAGGAGAGGGAAGTGGAAAAATCCAGGAGATCCAACATCCTAGGAGTTCTAGAAAGAGATGAGCAGGAGTGGAGGGGAGGCAGACATCTGAGAAGGAATTCAAATTTCCCACCTCTGCCTGTCGGAGCTCTCAGAGAAAGGCCCCCAAGCACCAGGCCAAGAGATGCAAACAGACTCACCAAGAGGCAGCAGGTGAGGTTTCAGATGTTGGGACAAGACCTAAAAGCTTCCAGAAGTCTAGCTGTGTCCAACTTGAGTTTCAAAAGGAGGGGACAGAGGAAGAGGCCTGGAAGACACTAATGGATAAGCATGTTACAGGACTGGGAATGGTCAGGAAGGGAGAGGAGATAAGCTGGAGAACAGTGAGGAGTCAGTGGCTGAGGGTGGGCCATAGAGCAGTGTAGGCCTGGAGAGGAAAACAGACCCAGGGTTTGCTATAGAGTCAAGTGTGCGACCCACTGTATGTGGGGAATGGAAAAGGGAAGAGTCAAGGACGTCACTAGGGTTTCTGGCATAAGCAACAGGGAGCGGGTCAGTTTGAGCTGTCTTGTGAAATATCAAGCAGAGACAGCAAGTTGGGCACTGATTCTGTAGGTCCGGAGTTCAGAGGTCTGAGCTACAGGTTTATGTGAAATCTCTGGCATGGATAGGATGAGCTCTAAAAAATGTGGCTTCTCAGTATTTCAACTCATGCACAAGAGACTTGGTGTGACTCACAAGGTGAGAGCTGGTGGTGCCTCCATCTTACCCCTCATCAAAGCTTATGCCTTCTGGACCCTCCCTCTCCACATCACTGTCACATCTGCCTTTGTGACACCGGCTATATGTCATTTCCCAAACTCTAAGAAAACCTTTCAACTATTCCCAAGCATGAATCAAAGTTTAAAATGTCAGAACATTCTTCTTCATTTTTTTTTTTTCTTTTTTTTATTACGGCTTTCTGAAGTCTGTGCAAACATTCTAAATACTCTCAAAGGTTCTCATGGCAGTAGTGGGAGAGAGTCTGTCTGTCCCCACTTGGGTGCGTTCAGAACACTTACAGCATGGCGATGCCCCAGTGCTTTCCTGCTCTCTCTCCTGCTGCCTGGAAACCGGAGAGCCCAATGAGGGCCACTGTGGGCGTGATGGTCAGGGGCCCGATGTACCTCAGCAGAGCTCCAGGCAGGCCAAGGAGTCCGATGACCACTTCTATCAATGAGGACATGATGATGGCCCCCTGGATCTGAAATAAGAGAAAATACAACATGAGAATGAGCAGCTTGGATGTCAAACACTCGGAATGTCACCTGTAACCACAACTGACAATTCTGCAAGGCAATAAGTTATTATAATGTAGGCACAATAGCTAAAAAATTCCTTAGGAACCCACAAAAAAAACTTCAGTGGAGGTTCTAAGGTCTAGGAAACTTGAGTATGACATTGGCAATGTTAGAAAATTATAGAAAGGGGCACTGAACACAAAGCCAGCTTGCCTTTTCCAAATGAAAATAAATGAGATACACAAAATATATGATTCTCGTTTAAGAAGACATTTCCAAACCAGCCTTACAGGAACACTGAGGTACTAAGAGTACCACACTGGCTTTAAAGAGTGAGACCCAGGGCTGGGGCCACAGCTCAGTGGTAAAATGCTTGTCTAGCATGCTTAAGACCCTGGGTTCAATCCCTAGTACCACGGGGGTTGGGGGGGGGGGGACACACGACATTTAAAAGACAATATCACTGACAAAACTTCTAGAGGAATGGCTCTATCCTGCAGAATGGCCATATCCAGGCTAATTCTACTGATCTCATGAGCCTGGGAAGATATGTATACACTGTCAGCTGTTCTTCATGTCTGGAGTTTGCCACACACCGCTTGGTTCAACGACCCTTTAGTAGACCAATATCTTTACTTCTTTCAAACACAGGCAAATGCCGAGGGCAGCACAGCCAATTCTGCTGTCTGTGACAAGCCTGGGCAGCTCCTCCAAGTGAGCCGAGAGCCTCAACTTACTAGAGGGTGTGCGTGGGCAGGTCTGTGGGTCTGCAGGAGGAAAGAACAACTCTGTCTGGTGGCACGAAGCCATGGAGTAAATTTAGTTTAACAACAGGAATAAACATCTCAGTAACTGAAGAGAAAAAGGAAGACTTGGTAAAGCAACGGTGCTTTCTTGGGCACGCCCAGCACGGGAGCCGAGAAGAAGAAACACGGAGAAGCTGCAAGCTGGTGGCGTGGGTCCTTTACCTCGCGGATCCGGGGGTACCAGATGTGCTCTGTGTGCAACAGCTCAGCTGTCCCGTTGGCAACTGAAACATCTTGAAAACAAAAACAAAGACAAAGTTTTCCTTGTAGTGACGGCGATGTTTCACAGGACATACTCATTTTACCCTTTAAGAGGAATTTTCTCCCTGTTTTAAGTATATTTGTGACATTACCCATCCCTAGAATTCAACCTACAATCGAAGGGCTTATCACACTGCAAAGTGGAGTCCCCAGTACTAGTTTAATCAATGTACTCATCTTCTGAGAGCTCCCCAACATGTCAAAAACGGACTGAAGTGGTTGCTACCCATTACTAGACCAGCTTCACACAGAAAACCAACCTTTGCAAACAGCTAACTGAAATGCCCGATGGCAAGGTGGCTGGACTGAGGTTGTAAAAACCTAGATAAAACAGAGGGTCTTCTCCAGTTCCTAAATCAAACTAATGGTCACAAAATAACTCCTAGGAGCAACAAAGGAAATGAAGGCTGAAAAGTTTGGCTCCTAGAACCTCAAAATTTAACTATTTTGAGAGTACCACAGGTCTGAGTCTGATTTCCCAAACTTCCCTGTCTTTTCCTGTCCTTATTGGGTACCTTAAGGATCTTTGCAATCACTAAGAAGGGGGAATGAAAGTCATCTGCAGAAAACCACAGTAGCCAGATCCTTAAAAAGCAAAGATGTTTCAGAGAAGGGATGCTGACGCAGCAAGAGCGGTAACTACTGGTGGGTCGTAAAATCCACTGAAAGAGACAGGCAGGAATATAGCAGATATTGTTCTATTCCAGTCCCATATTTATCAATTTCATTAGCATAGAGAAATGAGGTCATTCCTGGTCCTTATTTGCTCTAGGGTTAGGGATGAACAAGTGGATAGAAAGAGAGAGAGAGACACGGTCCACAGACTGGAGCATTCTAAGCTGTTTGGGGGTTGGTGTGTTCTGCACCTAATTCCAGAAGGAGTGAACGCTGCTGAGGGCAGTATGTCCAGGCCTCCCTTTTATCACCTGCATTAAAGGACCCCAATGACATATGTGGAAATAACTGCAATTACCTGTGGTGTTACATTTCCATTTATCTAAAGACAGGATGGCTCGAGCAGGGGCCAAAAATGCAAAAGCACTGGCCTGAAACAGGGGTAACCTAAAAGAAACGAGACCAAAACCATGATCACGGCATCGGGAACTACTGAGGTACTTCACTATTTGACAGCTTAACAGTCTTTTCCATAGACACACAGCACATGAGTAACCGCAGGCACACCTGAAAGAAAGAGTCCCCATCTGAAAAGACCTATGGCCCCTAGCCAGGGCCACTGGCTTCTCCATCCTCCCCTCCTACTGTTCTGCACCAAGGCAGCTTTAGAGGAGACTCTGGGGGGCCCCTGTGGTGATGCCAGCACCCCAACACCAGCCCCTACCATCACCACCTTTCCCCTCAAGGGTGGGGGCCATCCAACCTTTGAACTTCCCTCTTTCCTGCTGAGCTTGTGGGCTGCCTATTAAACTTCAGCGTACATCTGCTATCTCCCCTCCTCCACTGCTCTTGCAAATGTTTATGGAGTATCCACTAGAAAAAAAAATCTACCTTCCCCTGGCATTCCATTTTGTGAGTCAACAACCATCGTAGTCATAAAAAGTCTTAAAATCGTATTAGTGATCTAGATGTGTCAAGGAGAAAAAAGCTGTAAGTTACAAAGTAATGGCATTACTGCTTAATCATAAAAAAATACTCAAAAGTGTTCTAACACATTTTTAAAGGGCCCAGAAAGCTAAAAGAGTCTCCATTAAAATTTCTGACCACATCATCAAATTAAGTGCAGATTCTCAAAGTTGTCATTTGATTGTATTTTAGATAATTCATATTGACTTTATGAATAATTTAGGTTGGCACCAAGAACTTAATCACTGTTTTTCACATTATTTAGGGGGTAAAATGTAAAACTGGTTCCTTCTGTTTGCAGAGACGGGAACTGCCAGACACTCAAATCCTTAAATGACTTGGTCAGCCTGGTCAGTGAGATAGCAACTGGCCTGAGAAACGGAAGTGGCTCTGGCGGAAGGACAAGCAGCTGTTTTCAAAGTCCAGAGTCCAGCACACTCTAGTCTGAGCCAGATGAGGGTCAAGACTCTTGTCACATTTTAATCATGCAATAAAATCAATTGAGAGTAGGCAGGATGCCAGCTTTAAGGCAGAGGTGAGCCACGCAGTACAAACCAGATGCACTGCTGACAGCCACTCCCACGGGCCCGCCCTCCACACACATCCAGTTGTGACTGCCTGCCAGAGGGGCCTGGAGCACAGAGCTACAGAAGTGGAAGTGAAGGCCACCCAAAGTGAGAATGTATATCAAAGGGAAAACATCATTTGACTTAAAAAAATCCCTTAAACACAAATTTTCAGGAATATACCACAAGGATAAAGGAGGTGAGCATGTCATCTCCAATGGTCCAGAGAATATCTGTTTTACCATAGTTTCAGGTTTCAAGCAAGTCCCCCAGGGGTGCTATAACACGAATAATGAGTTGCATTTAATGACCTTGTCCTAAGGACCACGGACATCAGATGGCATTGGTGACTCCCTGGAAGTCCAGAAGTCGAGACTGGCTCTGAATTCTACTCCTCAAAGCTCAGTCTGAACCTGATTTTGGCATCTTTTAAGACAAGCATTTTATGATTTAATCAGGACAAAAGGCCCTAAGAGCACTGCTGCATAGAACCTCGTTCACTGGCTGGGACCCTGGTTCCCCTAGGAGTAGGAAACAAAAAAAGGTTCCCAAGAGGAGTGGGAAGAGCTAGCCATGCCGACATCACACGTCCACCATCAAGGTGGGCACACTACCTGCACAGGCTGGTGACAGCCTACAGACAGTGTGGGTCTCGAACTGGCAGCACAAACCAGCACCCTGACTGCAACGTGCTCAAGAAGTTCCAAGAGTGCGTGCACACGTTCAAAGGGCGCTTCCCTGGATCACAGTTAACAGCTGACTTTGGGAGGAAAAGAGGGAAGCTGACAGTGACAGCATGAAGCTGGCTGATCCTCGGCTCTTGGCTCTGACCCACAGATCCCGACTCAGAATCTCTTGTGGGGCATCAGATTCACATTCTGAACAATTACCTCTAGGTGAGGCTAAACCTGCCAACCGTGAGAGAGGGATGTGTCATTTTGTCACGTGATAAACATTTCTTAGTTATCTGCTTGACACGGGCATGATTAAAAGCAGATACGACAATGGAAAAAACCACCTGAGCCCTTGAGGGGTTCCTGCTATGTGAAGGAGACGCTAACTGTGGCCACACAAAAGGCAGCAGTGTGTATGGGGCCACTTGCTGCGGGGCTCTGTGGGAACAGTCCCTTAAGCTGACCTTAAAGAACAAGAAGAACTTTGTCATATCTGTAAGGGGCTATGAATATTCCAGGCACAGGAGAGAGGTACAAAACGAGAGCCGCATGACAGACCCAGAAGCCACAGATATTTTACTGAGGGGGAAGGCACAGGAAGGGACAGAGTGAAGGTCAGAGGGGATGGCGGCCAAGGCCTTGCGCTCTTCCTACAGGCAAGAAGAGTACTGAAGGGCCTTGCTCTGAAAGGATCTCTGTAGGATCAGGGACAGATGACCTTAACCTGGAAGCCATCCTCAGTTTTGAAGGAACCAAACCACACAGAACAGTCCGACAAGCTGTGGCATGATTCTACGTGCAGTCCTTGCCCCACTGATTCCCGCTCAGCCTCTGTGTTGGCTCAGGTGAATGACCAGTCAGGCTCAGGTCCCACATATCCCTTGGCCTCTTATTGCTCCCTTCTGTGCTGCCACTGGACTGACACAGTCTCCATGCTAACCTGCCCATCACACCCTTGAGGCCGAGATGACCTTGACAAGAGGAGGTGGGCCCCTTTCACCCACCATCTTCTCCCCAGAGCCAACAAACACTTAATAAAACGTTCTTTGAAAGGAATTTTGTTAAATTAGAAGAGGTAGCTGGGTGTAATGGTGCATGCCTGTAATCCCAGCTATTTGGGAGGCTGATAGGAGATTCGAAAGTTCAAGGCCAGCATCAGCAATTTAGCAAGGCCCTATGCAAAGGCTGGGAATATGGCTCAGTGGTTATACACCCCTGGGGTTCAATCCCTAGTACCCCCCCCAAAAAAGGTCAAAGGTTAAGTCTTCCTGATGTGTTGATTTTAATTGCAAACTGGGGAAAGGGCACTACTTAGATCAAAAGTACTCAAAAGAGACAGCAGAGAGGAAATGTACATGAATGAATTTCACAGTAAACCCAGACACAGATTCCCCTCTGGTACCATCAGAGAAAGAAAGGTCTTAAAAAGTTTAAAAGGCCCTGGATCCTATGAGAATCACCAAAGGTGCAAAATATTGAAATTCTTTAATGAAAGTGAATGAAACAAAAACAAGACTCAGTACCACAGAGAATACTCTGTGCCTGGCTTCAAGTAGCCACAAGAGCAACCAAAGTTGGCACAAAACCTTTCACTGCAAAATAAACACCTACTTGAGTCTGGACTGCAGGGCAATTTTAAAACAATAATCTCTACGTGACATAGGCAAGTTTGAGAAGCTATAGTTTCATCACTGAATCAACCACCAGGAATGTGTATTCTAAGTACCACTGAAAAAAGCAGAACGGAATGTGTCAAAGAAAACAACTTTTATTCTTAATTGATAACATTTTCTGATTATTTCTCATCACCATCAGCTGAAAGGTGGCACACCTAGCATACTTCACCCAAGCACTTTGGCAGGCATCTCTCAAGAACAAGCATATTCTTCTACATCACCATCTTTCCTTTACCGTGTTCAAGAAAAGTTAACAATAACGTAATCTAGTATTCAGGCATATTTAAATATCTTATGCACCCCCCCCCCACATACACACATACCTGATCCCATCCAAGTTTCTACATCATGTGTCATATTCAGGGCCTGGCTACACATTTATAGCAAGGAGACAACAAAAGTGTCACATTAGGGTACCTTTCATGTCAAGATGTTCCATAGGTCAGAATGCCTGGTTAGGATAGTGGCCACTATACCACTTAATTTGAACAAATAAGCAATCTGTAGAGTGATTCTTGGTGTGAATATTACCACTAGCTGTATATTCTAATGGAGGGGGATTTTAATATTATAATTTTAAGTTTTTCAGTCCATCTACCTTTATTAATTGGTATCCTTTTGTAAAGGAGAGATTTCCTTTTTATCCCATTTTTTTTCTTCCTCTTTCTCTTTCCAGAACATCCTTATAGACTCATGAATTTCTTTTTATTCAAAGTTTTATAAAATTTACTGCCCTGACTTTTTCTGGGGGGAAAGGTGAACAGGGATTAAATTTAGGGGCACTCACCCACTGAGCCACATCCCCAATCCTATTTTGTATGTTATTTAGAGACGGGTTTCACTGGGTTGCTTGGCACCTCACTATTGCTGAGGCTGGCTTTGAACTCGGGATTCTCCTGTCTCAGCCTCTCACGCTGCTGGGACTATATGCATGTGCCATGGCGCCCTGGTGGGCTGTTCTTAATAAACTGTCCTAAACTTGATAGTACTATCAACTATTCCAGGTCAAGGGTTTGTTAGCATAAAACAGAAGGCTGTTCAAGCAGGTTCTTGTTCCTTTTGACAGGGATCCCCACCCTCCATCATTCTTCAAACACATTCCTGGTTTTCTGGCACAATATGGCCTTGTCCTTTCCTCAGCTCCTACCCTTCAGTCAACAGCTCCTCCAGGGAGCCCTGGTTAATTACAGTGGAGGAGGGTGGCTGGGAAAAAAGATCTGGGCTCTAGGAGGGCTTACTGCCACCAATGTGTAGTAGTTTCTTGGCCCTTGAGTGCAGTAAGTGCAAATGCCATGCTGTTCTCATCAGATCGTGATGATATCTGCAACCTACTCCAATAGAACTGGGCCTGTCTTTCTTTCCATATTTCTCTCTCCTTTTCCTTTAGATAACCTCCTTTACAAACAAGGTATTAACAACTATTCCAGGTCAAGGGTTTTTTAGCATAAATAATTTTATTTCTGAAAAATCTAGAGAACTCTTCCAGGATGTGGCAACACCCTATCTGTGGATCACAGTGGTGGTTAGGCGACTATACACGTAGGTAGAAACTCATCCAACTACATGTCAGAAAGAACAGATCTTACTGTATGCCAGCTACCCCTCGACAGATAGGACTTTAACAAACATGTTCATCAGCTGTCTTCAGTGGGTAGACAAGATGAAATAGTCCTTAAAATATCAGTTATGCATAACAGTCTCAAAACTTAAGAGAAACAGAAAGAAGGAGCTTCCTTCCTTCCTAGCAAACTCTGTCCTCTACTCCTCTGTCAAGTTGCTTTTGCCAGTCACCCACCTAAAAAGGAGTGGTAAAGAAGTGAGCAGCATGAGGAAGAGGAGCAATGCAGAGCACAGGGAATGTGCCAGGCAAGCAGGATCTGACAGGCAAACAAAAAAGGTGTAGAAAATAAAAATCATTACACTGACATACAGCAAGAGCTGCTCTGGTGGCTAGCCTAGAGGCAAGCAGCCCAGCCTTGTATAGTACTCAGCTGAGGCAGGGGTGGCTCAGGATCAAATCCATTACCATTTCTGATGATCTCTGCAACAGGTTCAGGGGTTGGTGTGGCCCGGAAGTCAGGGTGCTGGCTGTGTGGCCAAGGCATACCCCCACCACTACATCCACCAATGACCTACTTTATTGGGCTGTAGCCTCCTCTTCCTCCCCTGCACCCACCTGCCTCCTTCCCTTCCAGAAGACTCACTATAATGAGGGCTTACAGGCGAGTGTGGACAAACATTACCTTGTTTGAGGCTCAATAACATTTTTATTATCATTTTATATCAGAGGGAACAAGGCTTTGAGAAACCAGACAGCTTGGTCAAAGTCCCATGGCTAGTGAATGGTAAAAAGGGACCCAACACACCTGAACCCAAAGCCTTACCTGGCTGGCTTGGGGAGTAAAATCTTACAAAGTCACCCCTCCAGGCTCTCACTGGTCTCTCATTTTAATACACTATCCAAAATTCTTTCTTAGTGAAGGAGATGGTAAATGTTTTATTTGGTAGAAAAACCCCAGAACCTACTACTATGTGCCTGACAGAGCAGGATACAAAGGGCTTGACATCACCTACATGGTAATACTGGAAAAAAATATTCACCCTGAATCAGCCATGCCTCTAGCCCCGTCTTCCAGCGTACAAATAAAGGGACTACAAAACAAAACACTGAAAAGACACAATCAGACAAATTCAGACTGTGGGACACTTGATGACAAGATGACTGGGCTGTCCTCTTTACAAGGATGACAATATGAAGAGGAAAAGGGCAGAACTGTTTACTATGAAGAGACACCGCAAACAAAAGCACATGGTTGGATCCTGGCTTGGGGAGGCACAGGCAACAGCTATAAAAAATATTTTAGGGACAACTGGGGAAATCAAATGTGCGCTGCATAGAAGATGATATGACAGGCTTCTGCCCATTTCTTCAGATGTGGTAAATGTGGTTACAAGAAACCCTCACTCCTAGGAGAGTACTTAGGAGTGAGCCATCATGCTACTGGCAATTTTTTCAAAAAACAAAAACAACACATAGACAACCCCACACAAATATATATACAGAAAAAGAATGGGGGGGGGGTCCCCAGTCTTCCCCCTCCCCACACTGCAGCCCTCCATTCTTTTAAGCTCTCAGTAGTCAGGATTAAAGGCCCCAGATTTAAAACCCTGAAGTATCCTGGACTCAGCATACCACGTGGACAAGGCCCACTCTCAGGCCCCAAGAACCCAGCAAGGCAGAAGACAGGGGAACCCTCTCCTCAGACAGACATCTGGTTAGAGACTGGGTTCCTGAACAGGCTGCAATGACTCTTGGCTCCCTCCCTTTCCCAGAAAGGAATACTGTGTGTCTAGGCACGTCTGTAATTAGCCCGAAGAGGCACCCCCGCCCCCACAACACCCAAAGTCTTATTTTGATGGAGAAGGCCACAATGATGGAGCAAAAGCCTGGAGGTAGCCCCCAAAGACAGGGGGGTTCTCCTCCAGCCATACCCAGGGGACGGTCAGTGGGGTGAGGGAGGGGCAGGGCTGCAGAGGACCCTGCTCCTCCCTGCTGTAGGGGGTCAGTGTAGAGCTGGGAGACTCTGGGCATGGCTTGCAGGCTGTGTGACTCTGAGTTAGGGGTGCTCTGAACTCTGCATGACCACTGAGGGTTTTAAAGGCTTTGTACTAATTTCCAGAATAAGCCCCTCGGGTAGCTAAAATTAACAGCACAAATCCACCAGAATGAGAACTGTTAACACCTTACTAAAGGGAACTCTGGAACAGGAACAAAGACCTTGAAAGTAAAGTTGGAGGAACCAAGGTCAAAGGAGGAGAAGGAAGAGGAGAAGGTGGGAGTGGGGAGGCAGGGGAAAGAGGCAGCCATCCCAGAAACCACCCTGTCCCCAGCAGACAAAGGCTCTGGGAAGCTATAAAGTCACAGAAGTCCCACAATTGAGGCTGAGATCCACAACCTCCAATGCAAAAAGGTAATGGTCACTGTAGGGAAGGAAGACACTTCTGTGCAGGGGAGACGGCAGCGAAGGAGGAAGAGTGTCCAACCACACTGCACCACACAATCCCTGCAGCTGTGGGGGGTCAAGGATAGCTGAGGGATGGTATGTATCCTGAGGAGCAACTGTGCTGCGGCACCTTAAGGCTGGCACCCTGCACTCAGGCTCGGGTCTGCAAAGGCATACATCTGTCTCATCATCAAGGCTTCCCTATCAGTTCTGGCTATTTTTATTGGATAAATCAGGTTTCCAGGGCACTATCTCACTCTTTACCATGGAACCCAAATTAAATGAGGAGGAGAACCGACCACAGCACCTGCTCCCTCTAGCTTCCTCAGAATGAAGGGCCTGTGCAGAGGCAGGGCCTTCAGTTGGTCCTTGGGGTCCCTGCACCCCAGTGTGATGAGTACAAGGTGCCAGCAAGCAGCAGCAGGAAACTACACAAACACAGAACATAAAATGCAACACGGAGAGCTACCTTAGAGTTGGAGAAGTCTTAGAAATCATGAAAGCTAAACACGAGAAAACTTTCCTTTCTGCTGCTTGAAGACTGAGGACAAAACCAAACCACTCAAACCTGCACAGGTCACCTTCAGTCCTCTGCTGTGAGGCTGGCAACAAAGCCCCCTGCGGCCTATCTGCCTTTCCCTCCCACACTGTCCCACCTTGTAATCCCCTTTACCCCAATTGCTTATTTGATTCTGTTTTGAGCAGGAAATAATATACAAACTCATTAAAATGATAATTCACACATTATGATGGTGTGGTATGTTATTAGAAACTAGCAGAACTAAAAGGATATTCATCTCAGTTATTATATCCTACCACTTCCCAAAATATCTTAGGAAGCTTATAATCTACAAAAACACAATATATTAAGATAATGGCAAAATGCTATCCACAGGACACTTAAAGCAGAGTGTCTCATTTACACAAAGAAAGCAGTAGCAGAGGTCACCAAACCAAGGTCCTAATGTTGAGTAGGCAGGTCCTTCCATTTGCCACATGCTGTGAGCTGCAGCCTTGGAGGCACAGTCCCAGCAGGTGGGTCCCCTGCTAAGAAAGCCACACAGGTTACCTGTGCCCTACTGATAACCCAAGTCCCAGCATCTGTCTGCTCAGGGGAATCCGGTGCCAGGACATGCCTCCTGCCTCTGCTCCTGCCCCTGTCTGAATGGAAACACCCACTCTTCATCCTTTGTATGCCAAGAGCTGGTTGAGTCTCCAGCACCTGTGTCTGCAACCATCTCTTCTGTGACTCCCTATCAACTCCCAGGCAGGACATCAGTGACCTGCTGGCTGTGTACTTCACTATACATGTACTGGCACCTCTGGCTGCCTCCATGGGTAACCTGCACCTTCCACACAGACAAGTCACTAGGTGTGTATGGGGCTGGGTCGGTGTTCTTCCTCTTTTCCCAGGGCAAGAGTGTGGATACACCACACCCCAACAGTCACAGAAACCCCACATCCCAAGACCGGCACCATGCCAGGGTGCCTCAAGCATACCCTCTCTACCTGGCAGCATTTGCTCACCGCCAAGGTCACTCACTGGATGGGATGCCTGCCTCCTGACATACAGCCAAGCACAAGACCACACACAGTGAGAATGAAAGCCAAGGGGGCCCCTGCTGCTCCCTGCACCACAACAAATACGGTTGAGCTCTGTGTGCACACAGCACAGACACCTCCCACACACAAGCCATAGTCCCCTATTTCTGGTTCTGAGCCATTCGGGCAGGGTGTCAACCCCTCTCCTGTTCTTTCTCAGCTCACCACTCTTGCAGAAGGGAAGGTAAGTGAACTACACTGACTTGAATTGTTCTTTTGGGGTCTTGGGTCTCTGATGGGAAAGAGGGTACCCCGCTAGGACCAAACACACTCGCCCAAAAGTTCCCCACACCTCCTGATGTGTCACCTTAGGCAGCTCTGCTTACCTGGCACAAAGGCTGGCCAGGTTAGCCCTTGGCATGATGTGGGGATGCAGCCCCAAGTGAGTGAGGCAGACAGTACTGCAGTAAACACACCTTCTACCCTCTCCAGCTCAGCCAACCATCCCATCTATAAGCAGTTCCTGAATTTACAGATTGGCATACGAGTTCACTGGTAAGGACCATGTCCCCCAGCCAACTAAAGCGCCTTTATCCACTCAGGTCTTGCAACACAGGGATACAAAAGCTGTGCCCAAAGACCCAATGGTGCTGTCACCACTTTCAACTGTCTGGCTCAAGTGATCCAACAAAGACCTGGGCCCAGCTCCTTCCTCAGCAGGACAATGACAACCCTGTCCCTTTCCTCTGGGTTCCCTGAGGAGACCCTCCCTTTTGTCAGGCATGGTGACTGTAGGCTGTCCAGAGGGGCCTTCAGTGTACATGGCTTCCCTCTATCAGCAGACCTGCGAGGGAGCTACCTTCTACTCTCTCAAGACACCACCCACACCGCAACGAGAACACTCAGCACTGCTCACTGTCCCCCAGTAAGGGTAACCCTCTTGACTCTGGGTCTTTCAGAATGCAGACCACGACTCCCACCTGCCTTCTCTGCTGTGTTCCTCTCTCAGCTACTTCCCCCAGAGAAGGCCAACCCTAACTCAGACTATTTTTGATGGAGCAAGAGATAGAACCTGCATGCTTACTCGGAGACAGTCCAGCCAGTGTGGCTTCCTACCACACCTCAGCAGAGTCTTAGGAAAGTAAGAAGCTGAGCTATGAAGAGGGCAGAAGACGGAGTAAAGACAGGAAAAGGCAAGCTTGCAGGAGGAGGAAGGAAAGGATACTTCCATTCCTCCCTGGGCTAGCTCCACACTCACTTAAGTTGGGCACTAGGGATACAGAAAGAGGACAAGCTAAAGCCCTGGCATCAGGGAGGGTAGCATAAGCCAGTGACAAAGAGACATAAAACAAAAAGGGCAGAGTATGATAAAACAGCATGAGAGGAATGAACATAAGGTGCACATGTGGGAATCCAGAGAACGGCAGAAGCTTCTGAGGAGTTGAGCACGCATCAGAGGAGGGGAGGGCAAGCCAGAACAGAAGATGAGCAGGTGTGCGCTGGGTGGGTGGGGAGGCAAACACACAGCAGGGTGGGATGGCAGGGCACACAGAGATGACAGAAGGCAGGACTCAGAGACACAGCTGAAAACAGAAGAGGCAGAGAGCAAGGGACACATGGACACCAGGTACATCTCAGTTAAAACAAGGAGTTGGAACTTCAGCCTGATCAGTCCAAGGAAGAGGTGGAGGCAGAAATATGGAACGAGGCCAGGGCAGGGATAGGGTATAGAGTGAGTAAGAATGAGGAGCCCTGGAGGCAAGGAGACCAACTGGGAACCTGGCAGAACCGTCCAAGTCTGAACTACAGGAGGAGGTGGGAGGCATGTGGGAGACAGGACTTGACTTGCCAGCCAACAGAGAAACAGGAGAGAGGCTGAGTTTCCAGGCTGCACAACTGGGACCAGGTAGTGTTCTTCACTAAGAGGACAAACGTGGAGGGGAACCCTGTAGGGGTAGGGTGGGGACCAAAGGCAACCAGGACCCTGTCCCAAGTCCTGCTGGTTCTTCCAAGTAGCCTAGGGCAACTGGCACGGCTCAGTGCCTTACGGGTTTCGGCATCCCCCTTTAACACCCCAGCCTCACCTGCAGCCAAAGGTTGTCTGCAGCAAAGTTGTGATTCCCACGCAGAAGAAAATGGTCCCGATGAGCTGGCTGGTGGCCCACTGGTCATACCCCACACACATGGCGTCGGCCAGCAGGAAGGGCACTGCAATGGTGCCGCTGAAGCACGTCAGGTAGTGCTGTGGGTGAGAGAAGAGATGAGAGTGAAAGAGGAACCCTCCCTCATTTGCTCCTGGTTTTATCCCAGCCTTGCTCCTCTAGTATCTTTCAAATATAAACACAGTTCACATGAAGAATCTCTTCGATTTCTCATGTGCCAAATCACATTTTTTCCTTTTTCATTGTGTTTTCTTTTCCTGTTTTCCCCTTATATGATGACTTACTAGTTTCATGAATCCAGGCCAGCACAAAAGAAGGACTCAAGACAGCTTATGTATTTTTACTGGAGACACCTGCTCCCCTGCCCCAAAGCTTTATTGGCATTGGGTCTTTCTCCTCTTATCCGTTAACTGTGTTATGCTGAACCACTCCTGCGTTCTTCAAATAAATCCTGGTTAGTCAGGCTGTACTTTTATTCTAGGATTTTATCTGCTAGTATTTTTTAATCTGCATTGCTAAGACAGTCTATAGTTTCTTGCTTTTTTTAAAAAAAATATTTTTAGTTGTAGATGGACACAATATCTTTATTTATTTATTTTTATGTCGTGCTAAGGATCAAACCCAGTGCTTCACACATGCGAGGCAAGCGCTCTACCACTGAGCCACATCCCCAGCCCTATTTGCTCTTTTTTAATTATTTCAGGACAAGGGATTAAAGCTACATAAGCTTCATTGCATAGGGTATTTTCCAGATTTTTCTGTGATCTGGTATTGTTCAGCAGACACACAATTTTTCTGTTCATGTCAAGACAGGTAAAGACACAGTGGCTATAGGAACTGGCTCCATCTCTGGGGACCCCTCCCCACTCCTCGTGGCTCTGGACAGTCCCAGGACTCACAACTCACTTCCCTGCTTGGCTGGTTCTTATTTCTGTTCCACAAACTCCCTACTTTTCTTCTTCACAGCTTTCCCATCTGCCCATGTTTGCCAAACACGTTGCCTGCAGCCCATGAAGTCCAACAGTACAGGTGTTTCCTTGGGGATGAAACATGCTACTCCAGTTTGTGTACTACACATTATCAAGAAGAGCAGTACACAGGCAGGATTTTTCACTCCTGTGTAACTAGGGGAGACTTTTAGAAACATCTACAATAGGAAGATTCCAAACAGCAGGTTTCCGGCACTTGGTTCAGGATACTTGGCCCAAGGTTAAGTATTCACCAAGCTTAGCTCCTTTGGCTCTGACTGCTCCTTTGCTAGACACCTTTGATGAAGGCTGCCATGAGTTCTGACACCTAAAGGGAGGGCAGGGCTTGGAAACCTGACCAAGGCACCAGGTCAGCAGGCACAACCCCACTTCCACATAAGCAAACGTGTCTGGGCTCTGAGACCAACTTTCACAGCTTGTGAGAAACCCTAGCGCAACTGATCATGCAAACTTGAGAAAGGGAAAATGGAAAGTCAGACCTCAGAAAAGGGTCCAAGCTAAAACAACAGAGCAAATGAAGGCCAGGAGGTGCCACTGAGGAAAGAGCTTCCTGCCTTGTCCCCTTTCTCCAAAAAACCACTTTAATCCTTTAAGTGAGAAAAGGAGCTAGAGAGAGAAGGGAAAGTATCAAGCATGAAGAAGGCCTCCATGTGTCACCTCGCCTTGTCCCCCAGCCTACCTGCCCTTCAAGACAAAGTGGCCACTTCGAAAGCCATAGCCAAGTTTCCCTTCTTTTTAAAGGTAAGACCTTCCAGTTATGTTCTGGCCAAGATAGGGATGGGTGGTAAAAATCAATCCCTCTGTATCGGTCTGCTTTCTTCTATTCTACCTTCTATTCCGTTTTTTCCCTTCTTTCTTTATTTTTTGGTTTCAGGAATTGAACCCAGAGGTATTCGACCACAGCTACATGTCCAGTCCTTTTTATTTGGAGTCAAGGTCTTGCTAAGTTGCAGAGGCTGGCCTCAAACTTGTGACCCTTCTGCCTCAGCCTCCAGAATCACTGAGATTAAAGGAAAGCACCACTGCAACCAGCCTTCTTTTGTATTTCTACCACCATCTTATTCTTCCCCCTTCATTATTCCCTGAACATTTTTTCTTTCTTTTCCCAGTTTTTCCCTTGCTCTGCCTTTTTTTTTTTTTTTCTCCTTGGTACCAGGGAGTGAACCCAGGGGTTCTTTACCACTGAGCCACATACATCCCCAGCCCCATTTTATTTTGAGACAGAGTCTTGCTAAGTTGCTGAGGCTGGCTTTGAATTTGTAATCCTTCTGCCTCAGCCTACAAAGCTGGTGGGATTACAAACATGCGCCACTGTACCAGGCTTCCTCTGCTATTTTGAAACTGATGTTAAAAATCCCCATTCATGGGGGGCTGGGGCTGGGGCTGAGCAGTAGAGCACTCACCTAGCATATTCGAGGCACTGGGTTCAATCCTCAGCACCACATAAAAATAAATAAATAAAATAAAGATATTTTTAAAAATTCCCATTCATGGGCTGGGGCTGGGGCTCAGCAGTAGCACAGTTGCCTGGCACATGTGAGGCACTGTGTTCGATTCTCAGCACCACATATAAATAAAGGTCTATTAACAACTTAAAATTTTTTTTTAAATTCCATTTATCACTCATAAGAGTAAGTTTATAATAAAATATTCAATAAATAAAATTCAAATTTGAATTTTCCAAAAACTCAGGTGTTTGACAATTCAGGCATCTGACAGTAGTTACACATTCTGAAGGAACCAACTTACCTGCAACCCCAGAAATATGCACAGGTACCAGGGAGGAACATCTTCTATGGTGTAAATCATGTCTGACCTTTGGGGGTCCAGACTGCCAGTGCTGTCCAGAGTCTCTGCAAGAGAGCTCTGTGGGTGAGGGAAGGACATGTTTAGTGAAGGCCCAGACGAGGCCCATCAGCTCCATACAGCCCGCTGTTGCTGAGAAACAACTCTAATCCCCAGGCTGCCTTTCTCTAAACCTTGAGCCTTGGCCACATTTGAGGCGAGGGTCAAATACACGGACTCAGTGGGACGGCTGATCCTCAGAATCTGGGATTCTTCGTCCCTTGGTATCAACTCATCCCCCTAAGCACCCAGAGCGTCTCTCCAAGTCAGTGGATCCTCCTGGTTGGACAGAGATGCTCGCTCCAGGGTTTGGTACTGTAAAGTGACACCCTGAGACCTCCAGTGACAGATGTTATAAAACGTCAACTGCTTTCAAACAAAAAGCACTGGTCTGCCCCGCCCACCCAACCCCATCCCACTGCATCCCTGGTAAGGAGAGCATCTTTGTACCTAAAAATAAAGTCTACGCTATAAGGTTCACATCTTAACTACCATTAAGACAACTAAAAACCAGTTCCTTCTGGCAAAAACACTGTTGCTCAGACAATAATACGGGGGGTGGGGGGGCACCTCTAATGTATATGGACCCTTAGGGTTTGAGTCAGATTCACAGCCAGACCCGACTTCGGTCCTCGAGGTCTTAACCTCTCCTCTCTGGCATCCTGGGGGAGGCTTTTCAAAACATCTAGATCATGAACTCTATAACGTTCACATCTTAACTACCATTAAGACAACTAAACACCAGTAAATATGACTCCTCCTTCCATTACAAAGAGAACAGATCCACAGACACAGCCCTGCACAGGAGGGTAGACCCAGAGTCCCAGTCCAAGGACATCCCCATCCCTGCAGCATGGGGTCCAGGGCAGAGGCAGGGACAAGGGACAGTACCTTCTCAGCAATGCCATTTTCTGTAGTGTAGATTGCCATGAGCTCTGTGTCTTCATTGTCCTGCTCACCAGTGGACGTGGCCCCTCCATTGATCACCACCTGAAGAGAAACCCTCCATTAAGAGGCTGTGTCACAAAACTCAAAGTGGATCAAGGACCTAGGCACTGGGCCAAAGACTCTGCACCAACACAAAGAAAATGTAGGCCCAACGTTCCATCACGTCAGCTTAGGAACCAGCTTCTACAACAAGAATCCTAAAGCGCAAGAAGTAAAACTGAAGATCAATAAGTGGGATGGTATCAAACTAAAACGCTTCTTCACAGTAAAGAAGGCAATCAAGAATGTGAAGAGGGAACCCATAGAATGGGAGAAAATCGTTGCCATCTGCATCTCAGATAGAGCATTGATCTCTAGGATATAAAAAGAACTCAAGGGCTAGGGTCATGGCTCAGTGGTAGAGCACTTGCCTAGCATGTTCGAGGCCCTGGGTTCGATCCTCAGCACCACATAAAAACAAACAAACAAACAAAGGTATTTAAAAAAAAAAAAAAAAAAAAAAAAAAGAACTCAAAAAACTTCAACATCAGCTGGGTATGGTGGTGCACACCTTGTAATCCCAGCAGCCCAGAAGGCTGAGGCAGGAGGATCGCATGTTCAAAGCCAGCCTCAGCAATTTAGCAAGGCCCTAAGGAACTCAGCAAGACCCTATTGCTAAATAAAATACAAAAAAGGGCTGGGGGTGTGGCTTAGTGGTAAAGTGCCTCTGGGTTCAATCTCTTTTACTAAAAAAACTCAAAACTTTAACACCAAAAAATAAATAATAAATAAATAAATAAACCAATCAATAAATAGGTAAAGCATTGAATAGGCACTTCAAAGAAGAAATAAAATTGGTCAACAAATACATTAAAAAAAAAGGTTCAAACAATTAGAGCAATACAATCTCCAGCAATTGGAGAAATACAAATTAAAACTGCCCTAAGATTTCATCTCACTCCAGTCAGAATGACAATTATCAAGAATACAAATAACAATAAATGTTGGTGAGGATGTAGGGAAAAAAGGTTCACTCATACATTGCTGGTGAGACTGCACATTGGTGCAACCATTCTGGAAAGCAGTATGGAAATTCCTCAGAAAACCTGAAATAGAACCATCATTTGATTCACTATTTACCCAAAGGACTTAAAAATCAGCATATAACAGTGATACAGCCACATCAATGTTTGTAGCAGTTCAGTTCACAAGAGCAAAGCTATGGAACCAATCTAGGTGCTCTTCAACAGATGAATGGATAAAGAAAATGTGGTATATATACACAATGGAATATTACTCAGCCATAAAGAAGAATGAAATTACGGCATTTGCCAGTAAACGGATGGAACTGGAGAGTATCCTGCTAAGTGAAATAAGCCAATCCCAAAAAACCAAGGGTCGAATGTTCTGATATGCGGATGCTAACACACAATGGAGGGGTGGGGATAAAAGTTCATTGGATTAGACAAAGGGGAATGAAGGGAAGGGAAGAGAGGGGTGCGGGAATAGGAAAGACAGTGGAGTGAATCAGACTTAACTTTCCTACATTCATATATGAATATAGGACCAGTGAAATTCTACATCCTGTTCAACAAGAATGGAGTCCAACTTAGAATCAGTTTTACTCCATGTATGTATAATAGGTCAAAATACACTCTACTGTCATTGTACATATCTGAAAAGAACAAATAAAAGATAAAGAGACTGTGTCAGCTCTTAACACTCTGCTGTAGAGAAACATTGTAAGGCTCATAAGGGTCCAAAGTATGCAATTCCCCCATCACAGCAGCAAAGTTTTAGTTTTCTTAAATGAAATTCTAGTTTTTGTTTAGTTTAGTTTTGTTGTGGTACTGGGGACTGAACCGAGGGCCTTGAACATGCGAGGCAAACACTCCGCCAACTGAGCTATATCCCCAGCCCTCTTAAATGAAACTGTGAGGCTGTCATCGTGCTGCAACAGTGACCAGGGCATGCGTTTTTGATGGAGGCAGTGTCGTGAATAAAGGGGTGAAGACAGGTCTCTCAGAAGCTCAGCCGGAGGAGACCAGAAATGGAACATGCCGAAGAAACCTCAGGCCAGGGGAAGAGGCTCAGAGGGGCCAGTGCTGAGAGGCCAGCACTGCTGTTTACATGACCAGGCCACCATCACTGCACAGAAGAGAATACCCCAAAGCCGCCCCAGAGAAGATCCCTCCCAAGAAACCACCTGACGGCTGCCCTGGAAGGAGGAACTTCAGTTAGAGGAACTGGAACCCTGCTCTTCCCCTGACTAGCTCGCCAGCTTATTTAACATTCACTGCTGTTAAATACACTAGCCTGTTGGTGTGGGCTCCCCTAGTGCCCCAGGTGGGAGCATACACCAACAGGCTAGTTTATTAATGGTACCAATTAATATTCAATTAATGTTCAGTTTCTGGGTCTCCCACATAAAGACCAGAACCCATCTGGGGTAAGTTCAAAGGAGACACCTGGCACCCAGCAGTCCCTTCTCTGCCTGCCCCTGGTGAGGGGCAGCATAATCATCTTGGGTTCCACCATCCTGCAGCAGGAACGTTAATATTTTTACTCTTCAGGCAAATGTTTCCGTTCCTAGCAATCTTTCCTGAAGAAGCAAAACTGAAAACCAAAAAGGCTTAAACCCAAAGAAAGTAATCACTGCTTAAGTATAACAAGTAATTAGTTATAAACCATTTATTTACATCCAGAATACAAGAAAAATTAGTTTGTAATATCAAGGAAACTTGAATATTAAGTTAACTATAGATATAACAGAAAAACTACACTTTTAAAATACAGATTAAAAAAGAAAAAAAAAGTTTAAATTACAGCACTGTGAAATGTACTTTAAAAAAAAAAAAAAGAAAGAAAAGATGAGATGGCCATAGAGAAAACAGATTTCCATATATGAAAAAGGGTCTGTCACAATAGTTCATGAAAAACAAATCAAAGGAAATGGGCAAAGGCTAGGAATATCAAATTCACAGAAGAAAAATTAAAATACGCAATAAGCATACAAATAGCTGTCCCAATTTTAATTCACTTAGAAAATTATAAAAATGACATGTAAAATAAAATTTATTTTTTAACACAGATTTGAGGAATTTAAAAGATGAACCTAGGGTTGTCCAGGGTGTGGGGGGACAGCAACCATCTGATGTTCTTGGTGGAATCATCTTTGTGAGGGATGATATGAAGAAAGGATTTAAAACAGGTGTTTTTCTGGATCTAGCAATGGCATGCATACAAACTCATTCTTGAGAAATATCCACGCAGGGGGTATGTGTGTTTGAAGCTGACCACTGCAGCATTGTTTGAATTATTGAATACTTAGGGAAAACCTAAATATTCATCAAAAAGATAGATATTGGACTGGGGGATGTAGCTCAGCACTATATTACTTGCCTAGCACGTCCAAGGCCCTTAAGACTTAAAAATCAGCTTACTATAGTAATACAGCCATGTCAATGTTTATAGCAGCTCAGTTCACAACAGCTAGATTATGGAATCAACCTAGGTGTCCTTCAACAGGTGAATGGATAAAGAAAATGTGGTGTATATATATATATTCAATGGAATATTATTCAGCTTTAAAGAAGAATGAAATTATGGCATTTGCCAGTAAATGAATGGAGTTGGAGAATATCGTGCTAAGTGGAATAAGCCAATCCCCAAAAAACCAAAGGTCGAATGTTTTTTTTAATATGTGAATGCTAATTCACAATAAGGCAGAGGGCACTAGAGAAGAATAGCATTACCTTAGATTAGGTAGAGGGAAGTGAAGGGAGGGGAGGGGAGGGGATGCAGGGATAGAAAAGAAATAGAATGAAGCAGGCGTTATTACTTTATGTATATATGTGACTGCATGACCAATATGATTCTAAAACATGT
This sequence comes from Callospermophilus lateralis, assembly GCF_048772815.1. NCBI lineage: Eukaryota > Metazoa > Chordata > Mammalia > Rodentia > Sciuridae > Callospermophilus > Callospermophilus lateralis. The sequence continues at coordinate 169,092,331 of NC_135307.1, read as the reverse complement.
ATACTCAGAAAAAATGAGAAATTATATCCCATCTATGTATGATATATCAAAGTGTATAAATGTATTCTACTGTCATGTGTAACTAAAACAAATTCAAAATTTAAAATGGTAAATAAATAAATAAAGTTTTAATAACCTGCCTACCTGTGCAAACCCTTGGTAAAGGATCCAGAAAAATCACAAATCAGTAGGAAGAGTGTCCCTGGGACAAGACAGCTATGGCAGACACCTTTCACTTCTTCCTCAGAACCCTCCTTGGATGTCTGGATCGTTTATATAATCAGTATGTATCCATATGTTATTGCATATTACTTCCAAATATTAGCAGTGGCCGTTTCTTAATCAATAGTCCTGAATTTTTTACCTTCTTTTCCCCTTATTTATTTTGGCAACTTTCTCTAATGAGTACAATTTATTTCTACAAGGAAAAAGAACTTAAAAGACAGAAGGTCTAAGCAGCATAGCGTAGATTAGAAATCTCTCAGGACCTCCTTAATCTACTTAACTTATGGTCAAAGAAATGAGAACAGTGAAAAAAAAAAAAAGGTTCTTTCAAGATCATAAAGATTATCACCCGGGGCTGGGGATGTGACTCAAGTGGTAGCGCACTCGCCTGGCATGTGCGGGGCGCTGGGTTCAATCCTCAGCACCACATAAAAATAAAAGATGTTATGTCCACCGAAAACTAAAAAATAAATATTAAAAAAATTCTCTCTCAAAAAAAAAAAAAAAAGAAAAAAGAAAAAAGAAAGATTATCATCCAAGTCTGAGGCTGGTTTTAAAGTATTCCAGAGATCTCAAATGACACTATGCATTCTTAGAGGGCAGAATTTTCTTACAGTGTTTTAAGAAAAAAATCTACCTTTAAAACTATTACTAACTCATGCTACAGCTTGTACACAAGTCACCTGGGTTTGTGGCATTAGTTTTCCTTATAAAACTAGCTGCTAAGCCAGATACACACTGCCAACCAAATTCAGATCCACACAGGAAACTAACTTGCAACAGGCACCACACTCCAAATCGTATCAAAACAGCACTCAACACACTGAGAAGCCATGAGGTGTGCACACTCAGATGAGCTCTCCTAAAACAAGGGCACTTAGTTATTAAATCAGAGAAACCCAGGTCTGGTTTGAAGTCCTATGTGAGCTGAGATTACCCTTCCCCGGCATTCATCCTGGATTGCTGGAGAAATAACTGCTCCCTGAGTACAGAGTGTCTTATGGGGTGATGGAAATGTTCTTGAACTAGCTGAGATGGTGGTTGCACAAAACTGTGACTGTGTTAAATGTCAATGAACTGTTCACTTTCACTTGGTTAATTTTATGCTATGCAAACCTCACCTCAATAATTTTTTTTTAAATTTATATGGCACCAAGGAAGACAGACATCGGCAAGAGTTAGCACTTCTTACTGCTCTCTTTCTGCTCTCACACTCACATGAATTAAGTACTATAAAATGCAGACACTGCCAGGCCTACAGAAGCACCCCTATAATCCCAGTGACTTGGGAGGAGGACTGCAGTCTCCAGGGGCCAAAAAAAAAAAAAAAAAAGCAAAACAGGACTGGGGGTGTAGCTCTGTGGTAAAGCACTCCTGGGTCCAATCCCCAGTACCAAATAAATAAGAAATAGACACTCTTCAGCCTAAAAAAAGGCTTGCATACTCGTTCAACAAATCCTGGCCATGTCCCAAGCAATGAGGACGTAGTCCTGTTGCTCCCCGAGAAGTTCAGTCTAGAGGGGCATGTGGCTAAGGAATTCCAACTTACCATAGGAAGTAGCAGGGAACCATGAAGGGATGCCAAACACGGGAATACACAATCAGATGTGTGCTTTGAATAGCCACTCTGGCTGCAGCAGGGAGAACGGATGGGTGCTGGGAAATAAGGGGAAGACGAGAAGAGCAGAGGCAGGCTGACTCTTCAGGACAAGGACAGTGGCCTGAATTGAGGTTTTAACAGTGGCCAAGGTAGGATTCAAGAGAGAGGACATGGTTAATGGACGGCGGGGGTGCCTGGATGGGAGCTGTAGCTCCTACAGAGCTGTGGGGGCGGTGGGCAGACACTGTAACAGTACAATGGGCAACACCCCCGCCCTGGCCAGAAGGTGGCTGGGCAGACAGAGATGCAGGTTCCAAAGAGACTGGCGTAGGGGGCATAGAAATCACACCCTACAAAGGAAGTTTTCTTTCCTAGGAGGTCTAGGAAGTTTACTTAACTAAATATTACTGACCTAAATAACCTGTGGTTTCTAAAGAATGTGCGCAAGGTCTACCTGTCCTAGGGACCTCGAGGCCCACCTTGCACCTACTGACTTCCGACAGCAGAGCTGAGGTGGAGCCCATCCACCTCCCTTCTCCCTGAAGGACAGGAACATGTCTGTCCCGCTCGCGCCACCAGAGCTCCCACTGGTAATGGAAACAAACCAGGAAGACTGGGCACAAAAAGGGGCTGAGGCCATGAGAGACAGGGCACCCTCTGGGGCTGCTCTTGCCTGACACCTGACCTTTTATTAATGTGCAAATAGCTGCCTAAATTTTAGTGCTTAAAGGCAAAGAATTCTTTTCAAAATATGAATCTCTTTCACTAATCTTGTTTCCTTTGGTTGTTGAAATCCACTTATTTCAAGGATGTACTTTTTGAAAAAGCACATGAAATTTAATTTTAAAAATCAAAATGTTCAGGCTGGGAGTACTCAGTGGTAGGAGGCCCTGGGTTGGATTCCCAGCACTAGGGGGGAATAAAATCAAATATTAAATAAATTCTTTGAGAAAGGCACTGAGTTGTTTTTTTCTTTTACGGGAAAAGGATGAAAAATGTTGCTGATAGTATGAGTTTCACATTTGTGGACCTCTAAATGTTATTTTAACCAGGAAATAAAACATATCTTAGAAAGCTTTCTAAACTAATGAAGCCTGGCTTCAGTTTGTACTATTAGGAACAACACAGATAACGGGAGAAATTTGGCATCTCTCCTCTCAGGAAATTAATCATGTTTTTATAAAAATGTTAGAAGATGACTTATTTATAACCCTTTTGGGAACAAGAGGTCCTTTTTCCCTCTAAAACTGTTTGAAACCAAACTTGTCTCCCAAACCACTACTATGCAGGCATTTCATCAGCTCTGAAAGCAGGTTTTTTATTTCAATTTGTTGGTTGATTTTTGTCTGTCTCCAAAACACTGTGCTATTTGACTCTGGGGGTGGGGGGGTGTCTATGGCTCAGGAAATGGGTCTTTTTTGCTCAAGTGCTTTATTTCTGCTAAGCTAAGCCAATGGTGTGCTTGTTCCAAAAGCAGCTCTCCTGAGATACTGGGGGTGCTCCTGTAGGCAGAGGGACCTAGAACCCCACACCTCTGATCAAAGGATTCAGAACTCAAATTTCCCACCTATTCAGGATCTTCTATAACCCACCTACCACAGTAACATGTCTGGAAACTCCATGAAACACTTTACACTAAGCCCATCACTTTCAGAGTAAAGTAATAAAGTTCCCCCAAATTAATAGCTTTCTGTTCTTTTAATAGAAAGGTAACACACAATTCTTAAGCCCCCTTCACAGCAGATCCACACAAAAGATAATTTCCTCTGATAACCCGACCTATCCTACTAATTAAAATGTAATCTGAATAAAGACTAAAAATATTGAAATTAGTATTTCCCCAGTCTATACTTCAAGCCCCTCTTTAATGAACATAACCAGTCTTCCACTTGCCTTCAGTATTATTAGAAATTCCAAAATTACGGGCTGGGAATGTACCTCAGTGGTACAGGGCTAGCCTAGGATGCATAAAGCCCTGGGCTTGATTCCCAACACTGCAAACAACACTCCCCACCAATCAAACCAAAAAAACAAATCAACAAAATCAACTACCATGAAAAATAAGTCAAGGTGAGCACACTGCGACATATGCCAAACCTCCAGAGGCAGTCAATCTCAGATCAGGATACCCCAAAAGCTGCAGCTCATAGCTCTAACATACCACTCACTGCCCTGAAGTGGGTGGGTGCTCCAAAACTCCAAATCTTGTTTTCACTACCTCTTCAAACAATATGGCCCCCACCGACACCCCTGGTAGCCACATGCAAGCAAAACCATGCAAGTTTAGCCTCTTGCACCTGCACTGCCCAACTCCCGACTTCTCCAGGGGACTTCTGGAGGTGCAGCAGCCAGAGCGGCCTCAGGGCTCCTGGTGTGCCCTCTCCTGTCCTCAGCCTCTTGCACCTGCACTGCCCAACTCCCGACTTCTCCAGGGGACTTCTGGAGGTGCAGCAGCCAGAGCGGCCTCAGGGCTCCCGGTGTGCCCTCTCCTGTCCTCAGCCTGTTGCACCTGCACTGCCCAACTCCTGACTTCTCCAGGGGACTTCTGGAGGTGCAGCAGCCAGAGCGGCCTCAGGGCTCCCGGTGTGCCCTCTCCTGTCCTCAGCACCACTTTTCCTTTGAGAGGAGCCAGAAGGTGCTCACTTCCCTAATTCTAGCCCTCAGCCCTAAGCACCGGATGGGGTGATGTGCCTGTCACAGTCCCACACTGAAAACGGTGCCGCGTAGTTTGTGTTCCTGCTCCCACACGCAGCCCGAAATGTATAGTGGTGGGGGTGGTTAGTGTCGGCCTGGCACATATTCAAGTTAAGCACTGGGCTGGACACTTGGTCAACATCTCTCTGAGGTGAGGCTTATAAGTTAACTAGAGATGCTGTGGTTTGAATATGGTCTGCTCCTTCTAAAACTCATGTTGAAATTTAATTCCCAATATGAAATATTGAGAGGTAGGACCAGGTAGGACCTTTAAGAGGAGATTAGAGCCCAGCCCTTATGAATGAATAACCCACTCAAGTGATTAATAGATTAATCCGTTATCTCAAGAGTGGGCTAGGCTTCTGGCACACTCCCAGTATCAGTCATGTGGCACTCTGCACCATTTCTAGATTCTGCAGGTAAAAAAGTCTATCACCAGACACAGCCCTGTGAAACTCAGACCAGAAAAGATCCTAAGGCCACCTAAGAGATGACAGGAGCATGTCATGGTTACCAAAATGAACTCTCAGCTATAAGAAAGGTCAACATTCCAACAGGAAAACAACCATGGAAATATAAATGGCCCATCTTTTCAAATGTTCAACCTTACTTGTAAGACACAAATTAAAACCATGATAAGAAACTTTTTTCCACCTACTACATTGGCAGAGACCACACATTCTGCTGCCCAGCATGTGGGAAACAGGCATTCATTCATACACTGCTGATGAAATTACCTTAACCGAAGGCAATTGGTGGCACCCCTCCACTTTCCAGGGTGTGCTCCTCTGACCCAACAATCCCACTCTTGGAAATTTATCCTTCAATTACATCTGAGTGAAATGACTTATGTGCAAGGTTAGTCACTGCGGTGCTACTGGTAACAGCAAAATATCAGAAACAATTTAGATGTTTATCAATAGGGATTAAATAAATGATGGTATATTTGTACCATGGATTGCTCTGCACTTAAAAGAATCCAGGGGCTGAGGTTTGGCTTAGTGGAAAAGAGCTCGTCTAGCACATGTGAGGCACTGGATTCGATCCTCAGCACCACATATAAAAATAAATTAATAAAATAAAGGTATTGTGTCTACCTTCAACTAAAAATTATTAAAAAAAGAATCCAAACAGAGTCTCTTTAAAAATCAACTTCCTGGTAACTGCTTTCCTGCATCAGGAATCTCCTCCTACTGAGAACAGAAACTGAGAAGTTACCCTGTGGCCCAGGTAAGCACCAAGGAAAGGACTTAACATGCTTCTGTCTATTTCCTACCTTTTGTCCCATTGAACCCCTTCTCCTGTTATAAAAGCCATTGGTACCCCAAAGCCCCTCAAGATGGAGATTTGAGATTTTTAAAAAAAGGTCTCCTTGGGATGGGGTTGTGGCTTAGTGGTAGAGCGCTTGCCTAGCATATGCGAGACACTAGGTCTAATCCTCAGCACCACATAAAAATAAAAAAAGAAAGATGTTGTGTCCAACTACAACTAAAAACTATATATATATTTTTTAAAAAATCAAGAATACAGCGATAAGATACAGGCATGGTGATACATACGTGTTTAAAACTATCAACTATTCAAATTTAAAGTCAACTGCAGTGTAAGAATCTATATGAAACCTCAAATTCTAAACAGAAAAATTACTTTTTAAGAAGATCAAAAACTTAGAAAAAGGGGGTAAGGAAAAGGATCTCTTATCATGCAGAAAAACCTTCATTTGCTTCTCAGCTTTTTTGATGTTCATACTTCAAAGCACATATTGGTAAATTCCTTTTCAAAACTTATTTTTCTAATGGAAAAGGCTGATCATCTTGCTTGTTCTATTTTGACTTGTCAAGAGCATTGACTCCCCTAAATCATGGAACCTCTGTTCCCAGTAACAGATACCAACCACACTCTAATAATACACTAGCCATACATAGTAATCTACATAGTAGGTTAAAATTCTTTTCCTACACAAAGAGGAGAATTACACCAATTCTCTAGGCTGACTCCAGGAAATGGTCTCCTTTCACACTCAGATCTTGGGATTAACAGTGTGATTCTGAGAAGGGTCTATTATTCTTATAAAAAGAGAATGTTCTCTAAGACAACTTTTATTTTTTGTTGTTGTTATTTTCATCCTTTTTACTTCTAATATAACATTTGAATAATATTGTTACAGAAGTAAAGTAATGATAGCTATCTAAATCAAAGTCCCCAAATCCATTTAATCAACTATAATCTCAAGAGAACTTCAGCAATATTTGTGACACTAGCCTGAGCCTCCCTCTGTTCCCAAAGTCATGTTTAAATTGAGGCAACCCTAAGACAACTATTATCACTACCCAACCAAGACTTTCAACTTTAAAATCTAACCTTCTACTTAGGAATGTACAAGAAGGAAGCCCAAGACATCTGGACAAAGTCAAAGAACAAGAACATGTTCTGGGCTTCCCCGTTTGGTTTTCAGAATAGAACTATTGATATTTAAAAAAGAAAAGAAAAAAGAAAAAAAACCTTTCTGCCAGCTTTTCATTGCTCAGAATGAACATTCAGCTAGGCGTGGTGGTACATGCTTGTAGTTCCACCTACTCAGGAGGTTGAGGCAGGAGAATCACAAGTTTGAGGCCAGCCCCAGCAACTCAGTGAGAACCTGCCTCAAAACAAAAAATGTGTGGTCTCTGCCAATGTAGTAGATGGAAAAAAGTTTCTTATCATGGTTTTAATTTGTGTCCTACAAGTAAGATGCTGCATCTCTGGGTTCAAACCCCAGTGCCTAAAAAAGGAAAACAAATTTGCCATCACATAATCTGGAGTTTAGAGGAATCAAAGCTGCCATTAAATAGCCTCTTCATTCACACCGACAACCCATGTCTGCCAAGGTTGCTTGTCTTAAAAAGATAGAGGAAGGGAAGAGAAAACAGAGAAGGGGAAAGGACAAGGAAAGCAGCCTGGCACAGTGGGCTCTGGGCTCACCATCTGGCCTCTGCAACACTCACCTCCACCCTGCTCAGCAAACCTATCAGTCTACAGCCCTTGGAGTCTCAGGTCTCCTGGAATCACTTCCAGGAAGAGAGTCTTTCCCTTTTTCAAGGCACATTTATTTTATTTTTATTTTTAATTTGTTATATATGACATCAGAATATATTACAATTCATATTACACATATAGAGCACAATTTTTCATATCTCTGGTTGTATAACAGAGTCACACCATTCGTGTCTTCATACATGTACTTAGGGTAATGATGTCCATCTCATTCCACCATCTTTCCTACCCCCATGTTCCCCGCCTTCCCCTCCCTCCCCTTTGTCCTATCTAGAGTTCTTCATCTGATCCTCCCATGGCCCCCCAACCTCTATCCCCATTATGGATCAGCCTCCTTAAATCAAAGAAAACATTTGGCCTTTGTTTTTTTGGGGATTGGCTAACTTCGCTTAGCATTATATTCTCCAACTCCATCCATTTACCTGCAAATGCCATGATTTTATTCTCTTTTAATGCTGAGTAAAATTCCATTGTGTGTATATACCACATTTTCTTTATCCATTCATCTACTGAAGGGCATCAAGGTTGGTTCCACAGTGTAGCTATTGTGAATTGTGCTGCAATGAACATTGGTGTTCTTCTTGCCCCTTCTTTCTAAAGTGGCCACACTTCCAGGCACCGCTCCTCCTCCTAACACTCTCTCCAGGGTCAGGGTGTTCCTCATGAACTTTCCTAATATAAACATGTATTATTTTGTAATCCCATAAGTCTAGTCATAAGTATTTTCAAAAAGTTTCCCCTAAAGAGCATAAAAATGCTTCCAGCTATTTCATATTCTTAAGTTTGCTTGTAGTTGAGGTGGTCACATACTGTATCTTCAAAATCAGCGCCCTTGTGAGTAAGCTGTATCAATAAATACACAGGAACAACAGGTGTAAACCAGGGGGCCCAGGAGAGTCCTGTGTCTGCCATTAAACGGCCTCTTCATTCACCCTGCGTCTTGATTTCTCTCGGCCCCCTTTCTAATGGGTAAATTAGAAACCATTCTATGGCAAAAGATGCAAGGTAAACAGCGCTCACATGTGACACCAGCCACAGGAAGACCAGCTCCCTGAGACCTGGGTTCTCAGCCTTAGCTGACAGAAGACAACAAGAGGGAAAAGATTGCTCAGATGCAGAGGAAATCAACACTTTCTGACTAAATGAACATAGAAAAGGAGTCTTTAGCTCTGTAGACAGACAATGCACTACTTTCCCACATGAATTTCAAAACAAAAAGCCCATTGAGTTTCTCACTTTGCTGATGGGCATTACCAACACATCCAGGTGCCCGATCCCTCCCCTGCAAGCCACTCCTGACTTCTGGTTGTACCTCACCACCCACATCCAACCCAACACCAGTTCTGGTCCGATGTACCTCGTCTGTTCCTCATTTGCCTGACTCCTCCTCCATACTCCAAGGACCCCAATTCTCAAAGCTCCTTGACCCCACCAGGCCTGCCAAATCCTGCACTTCAGTTCATTTCACTGTCCCGAGCCCCACATCACCCTTGTTTTCCCCCTTACCTGACCCAGGGTCCGCAGTCACTACGATACTCTTGCACACACACACACCCCTCTGCTTCCCTCTTTGGTAAAGCAGAGTGCCATCCCAACACACAGTTGAACCACAGCCAACCTTAACCCTGCTCCAGACATGGCTCACAGGCTTCCTTCACTGGTGTCCAAGACAGAACTTTCCCGGCTCCCCTGCAAGCCCTGCCAGCCCTACCTCCCAGCTGCCCCCTCCGCTGGTCCTCTCCCAGTCTCCAAATCTCTTTCCTCTTTGGCAACACGTACCACTTACTGGTACTGCTGTCCAGTCCCCTGGGTTTAAAAACCATCTCCACACTGTCACCTCCCAGCCACTTTTTCCTTGAGCACACAATCTCAAATCCAATTTTCTAACCCCGAAACTGATGTCCCCACAGGCAGCACTGTTCTCTAAACTACCCCTCCTTCAACCTGGTTCTTCCCCTCAGGACTTGACCAACCCACCCTTCCGGATGCTTGGGGAAATGGCTGGAAGTTATCCTTACCTCCTCCCCTTGCTCCACCCTTGTCAGGCCCAGAAGCCAATCCTCCTCCAGAGCTGGCCACTTCTAACCTCCACGTGGCTGGCACCCTGGCTAGAGACACGTCAGCTCCCCTGTCTGTGGAGTCAGCTCTTGCCTGGATCAAAGCTTTTTGCAATCCAGAAAAAGCCAAAACCTTGATCTAGACCCTGAGGCCTATACAATCTCCAGCTGATTCCACCCCTCCAGCCTTGCTCCCCAGCACACCTGCCTCCCTGCCTCAGGATCTTTGCACTTGCTGCCAACACAGTCATGACAAGCTTCCCTCCACTCCTCCAGGCTGTCCTCAAATGCCACCTTGACGGTACAGTCCTTCTGGGCTACCCAAACTTTCATCATGTTAATCCTCTCCCCTGTTTTTTCCTTCATACATATTTATATCTAATATCATCTACACATTTGACTTATTTCTACTGTGTTTTGTCTTGTCTCTCCCACAGGACAGAAGCTCCATGAGGTCAAGGATTTGGGGAGGCACTAATACATACTTTTAAAAAAAATCATGCACAGCCAGTAGTTCAATATAATCCATCTGACCTCACATTCTATTCCTCACTATCTCTCTTTCCTGATTTACTTCTCTTCACAGAACTGGCCAGTGGTGGCCATAAGATTCATATATTTATTTAATGTCTGTCTCCTCTCGCCATTGCAAGGAAACCAATTCTGCTATCCAAATCCACAACTTTTCAAATGAAATCATCATCTCCATCTCCCACCTTCTGAACTTACGGTTTTCCTTAGATTCCATATTTTCTGCAAAGGTACTGTGTTAGTGAGCTTTTCGACACTGTGACCAAAATACCTGACAAGAACTTAGAGGAAGATAGATTTATTTTGGCTCATGGTTTCAGGGGTCTTGGTCCACGGCTGACTAATGCCAGAGCAGAAACATCATGGTGGAAGGCTATGGTGGAGGAAAGTTGCTCAGCTGAAGGAAGCCAGAGAGCAGAAAGAGAAGGAAAAAATAAGAGTGAATAGAAGGGCAGGAGAGAAGTTGAACACTTCCAGGGCATGCCCTCCAACTAGGTCCCACCTCCCTGTAGTCCAATAAGCTATCAATTCACCAATGTCAGAGTCCTCGCAGCCCAATCATGGCCTAAAAGCCCCACCTCTCAACCTTGCTGCGTTTAGGGACCATGCTTTCAAAACATGGCATAACAGGCACCATGCCTGGTGCTGGCCACTGGCTAACATGGGTACCAACCAGGTACCTATGTAAAAAATCTCGGCAGGCATCATGAACTTTCCCCTTCTCTTGGTCCCCAAATCTTAGCATCCCTTCCATCAACCTCATCTCCATTCATATTGTCCCCACCTGAATCCAGGTCTTTGGTACTGCCCAGACCCCAAACTTTTACTATCCAAATCTGTCCTCACTCAAACAGTTACCCCAAACAAGGGGACTTCAGTCCTATAGTGGTACCCTATAGGACCCCCCACTACAGGGCTCACTCCACTCCACTATGCTAGGATTGTCAACTTGCCATCTCTGCCTCCCTTACTACTCGAAAGCTTAGTAAGCTGTAAAGCTTTATGCACAGACAATGGGCCACCTCTCACAGCATGCTGGGGTTTGAACCCAGAGCCTCACACACGCTAGGCACTTGCCCTACCACTAAGCTAGGCCTTCAGTTCACTCTTAAACCACCCTCAAGGATATCTGTTAAAATCAGTATGATCAATGCCCTCCACCTTCTATCAGTGTTGCTTAGGGGCAGCTCAGTTCTTGAATTCCTGCCTAAGACTTTCTTGGGTTCAAGAGCCTATATGATCCGACTGATAGAAACTTTATATAATTAGACAAGTCATATGAACTGGATGTTTTCAGCAAATACCTGCATTTTACCTTCCACAGAACACTAGGAAAGTTCTAAAGCCAGTTTCAGCTCTGAGGCTGTTGGATTCTATTGAATTAGTGTTTGTATCTTATGACTAAATGAAGAACAGATGCACATAAACCTCAGAGAGGTGGTGGCCACATTAATCCCATTCCTAGCCTCCACCTCCGTCCTGTCCCTTAGCAAGTCATTCAAAATGACTTATATTTATATCCAACTCTGGGTTACCACATTCCCAGCTCCCCTGTGCTTACAAGGACTCCCGGTAATGGTGCACCTAAACATTAATGCTTTGAAGAATGTGCCTTCCCAACCACACCCTTACAATTATAACAGTGACAGAGAGGAAAGCCCCCAAATAGGCAAACTTATTTTTAAAAATGTTTCCACACATAAGAAACATAAAGCAATAAATGGGACTGATGCTGGAACCTGCCGGGCTTGGACCCGGAAGCCCAACAAGAGGACTCTGCAGGAATTCACACTCCTTCATGTCATTGTGGGCACTCCCAGGGGAGAGAACAAAGTCTCCACTATATGACCAGATTCTGGACTTACACAGGATAGGAAAGTACCTTTGCACTTTCCAAAAGTTTTCTATTGGATCACAGAGAAGAAAATACCCAAAGACTCCAGAGGAAAAGAAAACAACTGGAGAGAGACTATAAAATAAGTATGTTAGTAACCAAGCCTAATAGCAATCTGTTACTGGGGAGGCAGAGGTAGGAAGATCACAAGTTCAAAGTCAGCTCGGGCAAAGTAGACCTCGTCTCAAAATAAAATTAAAACATAAAAAGGATTGCGAATATAGCTCAGTAGGTAGAGAGTTTGCCTAGCATATTCGAGGCCCTGGTCAACTCCCAATACTGTGGTTTTTGTTGTTGTTGTTGTTTTAAAGGTTTATTAGTGCTCTTAATGATTCAAATGAAGAAACATTTAAAAACAAATATATGCACTAAGGTTGTGGCTCAGCAGTAGAGCGCTCACCGAGTACATGAAAGGCCCTGGGTTCAATCCTCAGCACCACGTAAAAATAGGTATTATGTCCAACTACAACTAAAAAATAAACATTAAAAAAAATACATATAAGGGCCAGGGGCATAGCTCAATGGCAGAGTACACCTAGCATACAGGAGGCCCTGGCTTCAATTCCTAGCACTACAACACAAACAAAGGAAAACAAAAACCAAATACATACAAAAATGAAAAAATAATTTATAAAAGCACACATGTACAAGAAATTAAGAACTAAAGGTAAGCAGAAATGAACCAAGTGGAAATTGTAGAATAATCATTACAATAAAAATCCAATATAAACACATGATTTTACAAATAGATAAAGTAGAAATTACTAGAGGTTTCATCCAGTGGGCAGCCCTGAGAATGGTGTGAGGAAACAGTGGAAGAGAAATAGACAGTGCATAGTTAGAAGTTTATTCACAAGTTGAGAGCAAAATACAATAATTTTTCAGATGCAAACACTAAGAGTCGCCATCTACAAACACTTGGTGTGTTTTAAAAGAAAAGTGAATCAGAAGGATGCAAAAGACAACAGGGAACATGAGAACTGCTAACATACGCTGGTGAATTCTAGTATAAAATATCACCAGTTCAATGCTAAAATAAATAAATTAACCCAAGATCCTAGACTATATGGCAAGGCAAGTGGGAGGTGAAGTCATGGTTCAGTTCTTGTCTCTGAAGTGAAGAAATAATCTGCTGGTCTCTAAGGCAAAAAAAAAAAAAAAGCCAGGAGAGACCTGCAGGAAACTCCTTTTCACTCTTCAAAGCTGGTCTAATTTAAACATGAACAACAAACTAATGAAAAAAGCTATTCATTAGTTTAAACACGATAGAAAATCCAGTTTTGTAATTTTCACTTTATAGACAAAAAGAAAATAGTGATGCCGGTTGTAAAAATCAGAGGACATTTCTTTAAGAGCTAAGGTAAAAACCAAAATATGAATCAATCAAAATACTTAGCAATTCATGTTCACACCTTGCTTTTCTCACTGAGCACCACCCAACACAGAAGGCAAATTCAAGAACAAGGTTTTAAGGAATCCTAGAATGGTATTCTTGACTTAACCACATTTCCAATCTTAAGAGACAAACACCAGAAAGCAAGTTCTCTCTAAAGAGCTTTTTCCTTTTCATAACCAATACTTTTTAAGAAACTTTATACACATCAAACCATAATCTGACATCTGGGGGGAAATATTAGTCCTGAATATAATGGACGAGAGTGATCAGCCTTGTCTGATACCACTTCTTTGGATAAAATTACTTCTATTCTGGAAGTTGCAGCCATAACACGGGCCACAGGCACTGGTGATATGCCATTCCCCTCCCACCTTGCAATAAAAGGAGAGGTGAAATTACCATATTATTTCATAACAGCACATTCTTGGAGAAAAAAAAATTAAGGTTTCAATATCCGGCAGTAAGCACGGGGCCAGTTTTACAATGTTATTAGCAATGCATGCTTCCTCCCTGGAGTTAATCCCAGCAGGGGACTCCAGGCTGGGAGCAGGGCCTCGGTTCAAAGACAATATCTTTGCACTTGCATTTCAAGGCTTCGGCCTTCATTGAAACATAAGTATTAAAGCCTGTTTTACACTGACTCTATGCAGAATTACTTTAGAGTGATCTAAAGAATGAAGACAGGGAGCACTATTACCGGAAGAGTAAAGAAAGTGGGGTGCTTCGCATCATCTTCATATTTGCCTTCTGTGGAACTCCCGGCCTCCATTGATTTGGATGTGGTGTTCTTGCCAATACCCATCATCAAGAGAAGCTGAGTAAGCCTGCGTGGCCAGTGGTGTGAGGGAGTGAAGGCTTATTCAAGCCAGGAGCTCAAATCAGTCAGCTCTTCTGGTGCCTGCAGCACCGGATTCTCAGATGGATATGAGACCTGTGAGTACCATCTCTTAGCACCTGCAAGAGAGATTACAAACAAATCACCACAACGCACACATACAACCCAAGGACCCAGGATCATCTAGTTCCCTGCACAAAAAAAAGTCATATTAGTTAGACCCAAACATCCAAAAATATACTACTCAAGTACCCATTCTCTTCTGAATTGCCCCCTGGAAACCAGGACCACTAAGTTAGATTATCAAAAATATCACAATATCAGGGGGAAAAAAACCAATTAAGGTAAGTCTCTGACATGCATTAGGATATAATAACACAGTTTAACCTAACAGAATATTATGCAGTAGCAATGTTCAGTATCTGCCCTGACCAGGAGTCACACTGGCCACCTGTGGCTCTTATGTGCACTTGAAATGAGGCTAGTGCAAATGAGAAATTGAATTTTAATTAATTAAATTTATATAGCCACTTGTGCCTAGTGGCTATCACACTGGATGATGTGGACACAGGCAATTTATCATGACTGAATAAATGTCAAAATTTGCTACATGTGCCCCATTAAAGGCAGAGGCAGGCATTCAAAGTATTAAAAAGAGGAAATAAAATCAACCTAGGATTAAATGGTCACACAGAATTCCAGGAAGGAAGCAAGGTGAGTTTTTAAATGTACATAATACTACACACACACACACACACACAAAAAAAAGAGAGTCAAACATTAAGTATGAATGAAATGACAAAATAGACCTAAAATAGAAACTCAAACCCTCCCTCTTGCCCCCAAAAAGGAAGGTAAAGTGGCAAGAAACAGGAAAGGACAGGAGGTGGGAGGAGAGGGATCAACATTACCAGACCCAGAATGCATCTGACAAACCCAGAGAAATCGGAGAGACTCTGGCATTTATTAAAGAAATAAGAGGCACTGGGTTCGATCCTCAGCACTACATAAAAATAAAATAAGGCATTCTGTCCATCTACAACTACAAAAAAAATTTTTTTTTTAAAAAAAAAGAAATAACGTAATACTTTGAACTAAGAGAAAAATCTAAGAAAAAGTAAAAATAAGGAAGTTTCTAGAACAATTCTATGCAGCCAAGGCTCAGTGAAGCAGCAGAAAATAAAACCTCAATTTTAAATCATGAAGTGAGACCTAAACAATAAAAGTGACCCTAGATTAATGAGCATTGGGAGAACTCAGCTTTTGAAATTGAGAGGGTACATAGGATTCCTGCGTGGGCTGGCACACATAAATAAAACGTGCCTACGTATGCCTGGATTTTCATAAAGAAAATAACCATGCTCACATGCAGCCATGGGAGGGGCAGAGCCCATGGTCACATTTTACCACCAATTAATTAGTTTCCCGTCAAGAACAAATAATCCAACCAAAATGCCCTGCAAATGTGAAGACAGCCTAGTACATGGAGTGTGGAAATACAAGTAGGAAACTCTGCTCAAGGAATTCTTCATGGGACACTTGTTCATTCAACAAATCCTGTGGCTGAGCGAGGGAGGGGAATGAAATACAAACAGATAAGAAAAAAGAAATAATTATGCAAAGTTTGAGAGTTCAACAGTCAGAGGGTAAAAAGGGAAAATGAAAAGAAACAGCTGCTGGAACATCAACTTGCACGGGTATAATAGAGAGAGCTGGGTTCGCCCAGCACATTCTTTTGGGGGCTACATTTTCAATCCTGCCATATCCACGCTTGTTTAAAGTGGTAGTTCTCAACCCATAATATTCCACTCTCCAGAGGACACGTGGCAAGGTCTGGAGGCACTTTGGGCCGTCAAGGCTGGGAGAGAGCTAGTGGCCTCTAGCAGGAAAAGGCTAGGGTGCTGCTCAACATCCTCAGTGCACAGAAAAAGGGATCTAAGGAAGGAAGCACGGAGAGGGCTTCAGAATCAGGAAAGGGACAGCAATAGGGGTAGAGAGGGGAGGAACACAGTGACTATTGAACAAAAAATATATATTCTTGTGGCTCAGCGGTAGAGCGCTCACCTAGCACACATGAGGCACTGGGTTCGATCCTAGGCAGCACGTAAAAAATAAATAAATAAAACCCAACTACAACGAATACATAATTTATACACACACACACATACACACACACACACACACACACACACACTCATTTCCCCTCATCTTGGAAACTGCTACAAGTCCCCAAAAGAGAGCATTCTGCACCCCAGTCCACAAGGCCAGAAACCACACATCAACCTGAGATCAGAGGTTTCACCCACACAGGATGAACTTTTGTGTGGGTAAATGCCAAGGTCCACAGGCAAAATGCAAAAGATGAAAGCCAAAGGGAGAGGGCAGAGTGAAGTTTAGGGTCTATGTTCAAACTGATACTCTAACAAGAAGGAAAATCTGGGGAGAGTTCACCAACTCATGTGCCCCTCATCCTACTCCCTGCAAAAAGAAAAAGAATAAGCAAGTCTACCTGCTGTCTTGTCCCTGACCACTTGACAGGGGAAGGAGGAGCCAAAGGATGAAAGACCACGATGAAGATACAGCAGGGTGAATAAGAGCATTTTTCTAGTTACTAAGTGCCAACATGCAATAGGAACATCTCTTACCTGTCCTTATATAAATGGCAGTTATTAATAGCCAGTGAGCATATGAGTGATGTGGCCTCTAACTCCACAAAAGTAGAATGTGAGCTTCAGAGAAGTAAAGCTACTCACCAAAGGATATAGAGCCAAAAGCAGTGGAACAGTTTTCTCACCTGTCCTACTTACACAAACAAGACATAAAACTTCCCTTTCAATGCTCAGCTACAGATGACTTCCCTGGACAAACAGAGCCCATGCCAGCTGGCCTCTGAGCACTGCCTCCACAAGACCTGCAGGTGGTTTCTTCCCTCTTTGTCATTCCTGAGGGTGCTCCAGGATAAGGGACACAGCTGGGTGCCTTTTCCAGGGATTCTGCCTCTTATTCTGGCAGCCATCTGGCTAAGCAGGCAGGCAGCCATTATTTCTCTGTGTTACGACCATCTTAATGGCCCTCAGACACTGTGAGGTGGTCACAGAAGTACTGATGTAACTAAGTTACCCCAACAGAAAGGGGTGAAACGAGGGGTTCCCACCTTCATCAGATCAGGAACTCCCCAGTCTGCATTTCTTCCCACCCACCTGGCTACTCCTCAGAACAGGTCACCATCATCTCTCAGCAGCATCTCCCCAAGAACTTAAATCATCTTCCTGTTCCATCTTGATGGCCCTAAACTCTTGTCCATTCTGCAACCACCAAGAGCATCCCATAAAATGTTGGCATCTCTTTGATGACTTGACAATTAGTTTCAGAATGACAAGATTCCTTCCCCAGGAATGATGATGACACCATGATGATGACAGCAGGATGAGTAAGAGATGAAAGGAACGTCCCAACCTCCTCTCCAGGTCTTGCTTTAGCCCCCTCCTAACGTGCTCTGCTTCAGTTCTTTGTAGGTGCTGGCCCTCTTCTAACCCTCTGGATCTTGAACATGCCATCCCTCAAAAATGGGCAGCCTGTACATTGCCCCTTTCTCTTGGGGTATCTTCTGTCGATACCTCCTCTGATTATCACCTCATCACTGTGTCTCAGGACCATGAAGATGGTCTCAAAACAGAAAGATAATGTCCACCTGCCTGCCCTGCCTGCCCAGCCAGCTGCAGGAGCAAGAGGCAGAATCTAGAGTCTCACTATCAGATCTACGGCTCCCAGTGCTGAAGTTGGCTTGTATATTAAAGGTTCCTCAAAAGTTCTGGAATGAGGTATTGTCTTTTTTTAAAGGAACCTAATATGTAACAATCATTCTTGCTTAATACTCCTACTGCATCACACCTATACCTGACAGGGCAGGTGCATTACGCCAGGAACAAGTCAGTGATACAACATCACTGCTAGTCTAAAAGGCACTCAGAGCCTTCACTCTCATCTGCATCTCTGTCTCCATTTCGCATCTGTCTCCTGTGCTCCCGAGTCACCTTATTCCAGGAACAACAGACCTAATCAATAAACATCTTGTGATAAACCAAAGTCCTCACCTCACCAATCCTGAGATAATGATGGTCCAGACCATACCTGATCAATATGCATCTGCTTTGGTGGATTTGCAAAGCTTCCAGCTGTGCAAACTGCCACCCTGGCCCTCATTTCCCTTTCTACAAAACCTTAAGACTTTATCAGTCCCTCAAAGATAGGGCTGAAAACAGACTCCCCTTGCCCTCCCAGTGCAGTTACGCTGTAGGTACCTACTCTGCTTTTCACCATTACTTTTCTGTTTGGTTTTTGGGACAAGTGGCTGGACCTGATGTGTTGGAGCCTAAGACTCTGTAAACATCGGCACTGTATACAAAGATGAGAAAGTATTCAAAAGGAAAAGTCCAAATTACAACTGTATTAAGAGATCTGAAAATCAGAGAATGGTGCAATTAAATAACAAGTTACAAAACACATGAACAAGTGGTGTGTACCTGTAATCCCAGAGGCTCAAGAGGCTGAGACAGGAGGATTGAGAGTTCAAAGCCACCAGCAATGGCAAGGCGCTAAGCAAATCAGTGAGACCCTGTCTCTAAATAAAATACAGTGGTTTAGTGTCCCAGAGTTCAATCCCCAGTACTAAAAAAAAAAAAAAGCAAGATACTTTCAATGGAACTGAATCAAACATTTCCCAAATGCCAGCATTAAGTGTCTACATCAGAGGCTGGCAAACCACCAGCTGGCCTCTTGGTCTCCAGTTAAGAATGATTTTACATTTTTTAAAAACGCTGTGAACCTAGACAGAGACCATCTGGCCCACAAAACCCAAGTAATTCACAGGAAAGTCTGTGAACCCATTGAAAATGAAAGGAAGGACTCCTGCTCAGAATGCCAATAATAATGATAAATATTTATAAATAAAATTTAACAAAGTATGAAGAAAACAATAAAATATTACTAAGGAACATGAGAACTGAATAACCAGAGAGGCGGACAATAGTCCTGAACAGAAAAGCTACTGCCAGGATGTTAATAATTACTAGTTAATACCCCAAAGGAAAACGGGAAGGGTTCTTAGAAATTTTTTTTCTGGAAGAATAATCAAGAATAGCCACAAAGGTCTGAAAAACAGTAAAAGGAATGTGCTCTCACAGCTAGAAACCAAATCTAAGGCTGCAAGAAACAGAAGGGTTTAAGAGATACAAAATCAAACTAACACCAGGGAACAAAGAACCCACGGCTGACACGGGCATGACATGGGCCACTTCAAATCACAGTACAAGATACGGATTTTCCAACATAATATGCCAAGACAACTGGTTCACTGTAATAAAATCCAGAAAAGCAAGGCCTAAGGTTTAAAAAGAAAAAGCTGCTATGGGACTATATATAAGGATGGGGGGACGAGATCTGCTGTGATACACCATGTGATATACTTGCCAATACTGTATTGTGGACTTAAAAATTGGTTAAGAAGGCATAGATCCTGTTAAAAGTGCTAAACACAATTAAAAATTGAGTAGAAAATGCTGAATGTGATTTTTTTTTAAATGAGGCCATGAGTTAAAAGGATTAAAAGCAATTAATCTCATTAAAAATATATAGGTACAACACTAACCTACAATATCTGTGTAAAGTGTATGTTCACTTGACAAAACATGAATCAAACTCAAATAACTTATTTTTCTTTTTATAATCTTCTATATTTTCTAAAATTACTTACTTAGCAATGAAAAATAGGCTCCCTTTCTCCCCGGAGAGCCTGCTGATGTTTGCAATTAGCACAGTTCTTTCCTCCCTTCACACTCCAACCCAGGGTAGTGGTGGCTCCCTTTACAGCATCCCCCCACCACCACCACCACACACACACTATAAAGGAAATTTCTGTTGAGAGCTGAAGACACAGCAGCATGAAGCAATGTTTTCACGTTTAAAGTTCTAAAATAACTTATCAGAAAACACTGAAGAAAAGTGAAGATTCTGCAAATTATGCTTTGCATCTAGGTTATTTTAAAGCTCCCTGGCAGCCAGGGTTAAAAACCACTACCTTTCAGCAAGCAGGAAATCATCAGTCTCAAAATAAAACTCACCTCAAAATAAACACAAGACTGACGAAGAAGAAAAAATAGCAATTGGGGAAACTTATGAATAAGTAGACAAGTAAAACATTCAATCACTAACAAATCTTTTAGTACCTACTAGGTGAAATTACTAGCTCTCCAATCACCCATAATCGGGTAAAAATGCAAAACAAGGGTCAGTTTATCAGCTATTTGGCAAATAGTCATTTCTTTTGTACTCAATGTTTTTTACCTGGTCATTTCTCTTCCTATCCAGGAATCAGTGTCACCCCTCACTGTGGCTTAAGATACTGACTTGAAAGTATGCCAGTATTAGCCAAACAGAGGTTTTGTGTTCTTTTTGTACTGGGATTGAACATAGAGGTGCTTTGCCACTGAGCTACATTCCCTGCCCTTGTTTTATTATTTTTGTTTTCTAACAGCCTATTGCTAAATTGCTGAGGCTGACCTCAAAATTGGGATTCTCCTGCCTCAGCCTCCCAAATCACTGGGATTACAGGGCTGTAAACACCACGGGGACCTCCAACCAGAGGTTTCAAGGACTGAGCTACTCTTAGAGTTAAATACTAAAACCCTATGTTTCTGAAAAGAACCTAAAAAACATATACTGCCATGGTCAGCACCTAGTAGAGTTCCCAGCATATAATATACAATATACAAAGCTTCTGATCACTGAAAAAATTAACCACTAAAGGTTCTCCCCAAGTGTAGAATCCCCCCCTGGCATATACAGCTGTTAGCATAAAACAGATGGCCAACAAATACCAATGAAATACACATTAACCTCAAATAGATGGCACTGAATGACTACTACTTCAAAAACAAATACACTGCAAATCCATCATGTGATCAGGTGATCTAGGCACAAAACCTACAGTTAAAGAATATAAGAAGGATAAGAGAGAAAAGATCAAAGAGTAAGAATCTGTGGTTCATACTTGTAAGCAAAAGTTCAAAAGTCGTTTTATTCCTAATAGCCTTAAACTGGAAACACTCAATGGTCCATGGACAGCAGGTGAACAGGTGAATAATGTGTCCATCCAACGGAATACTACTCAATGGTAGAAAGGAGGCAACCGATGCCCTGAGTAACTGCATGGATAAAGCACACAGACACTGCGTTGAGTGAAGGAAGTCAGAAACAAGACGATTCTCAAAAAGCAGAATTAACCTACAGGGACAGGATACAGTCAGGGGCTACCTAGTATAGGAATGGAGGCAGGGAAGGACTTCCTAAGGGAGAAAAGGGAGCTCAGGAGTGATGGGAGCATGCTATGCTTTGATTGTGACACTGGGGACCCCACGTGTATGCATACCTACTTACTCTAGGTAAACTCTACCTCAACAAAGCCGATTTTAGAAGGGAAAATTGAAAAACTTCTATAATTCCATTTTTTTTTAAAAAAAAGTCCCTCCTCAAAATCTGATTCCAAAGGTCAGATCTGGGAAGCTACACTTTTAACAAACAAAAAAATATTTTCATGCTTGTGGTCCTCAGATCCACCCTGGGGAAGAGCAACCTGGGCTAAGATAAAGCTATTTTTTCTTGCACCAACCTATCCAGACAGGTGGGAGTGTGGCTAAGAAGGAGTTTTGGGAATGAGGACATCAAAACCCCAAGCTGCCGGCTGAAACTTTGGTCTTCACCAAGACAAAAACAAGAGCCACCAGGTTCAATGATAAAGCGCATTTTAAAAGCCAAGTTGTGGTTCTGTGCTTAAACCCCATTATTAAAGGATTACAGTCAAACTGTGGCTGCTACCGTTAAATTCTGCTAAATGCTAAACATGTGACCTAAGTGCTTTTAATCCACGTAAAACAAAAAAGATTATTAGAACAAATATCTTCAACTTTTATATAATCAACTCCCTTCAAATAAAATTAGTTACCCAATACATAGTCCACTGCTTTAGGAAGCTTACAATGCTGATGCTGATACTGATCCTAGCTATAATTATGTCATTTAAAGATCTAGCAATAATGAATGGACCTGTAAGTACTGATTATTATTAGATCTTGTGATGACAACTATGCTCACAGGGCGTGACTGAAAAACACTCAATTGTCCTGCAGCCTTCTCCAAAACCAAGAACTCTTACTCTTATTTTTCACTCTCAAGTTAGTACCCACTAGTGGGTCATGAAATTAATTTGGTGCAGAATTTTTAATACAATGGAATTTAGCAGAACAAAAAGCTTCAGAGCACATCTGACAAGGAAAGGGGGACCCAGTGTCACAGCCTGGCTATGGCTGATATGGAGCGTGGTCCTCCATGTTAACAGGTCGTGGGACTTTCAAGAGGTGGAACCTTAGGAAAGTCATCTGAGGGCACTGCTTTTGGAAGGGCCCCCAGTTAATAACTTATAAGAGGCTTATTTTAAAAGAGCAAGCTTGTCTGGGGGCCTTTAATCCCAACTACTCAGGAGGCTGTGGCAGGAGGATTCCAATTTCCAGGCCAGCCTCGGCAACTTAGCAAGACCCTGTTTCAAAAAATAAAAAGAGCGGGGAATGTAGCTCAGAGGTAGAATAACCCCTACATTTAATCCCTGGTACTGCCCCCGAAAAAGGCAAGCCTGACCTCTGAATCATACTCTGGCTTCCACCTCAACATGTGATCTTCCCCTCTCACTCATGCCCCCTCTGTGATGACATTCAGCATGGGCAGCCTTGAGAGAACCACCTCCATGCTCCAAAACAGAGAGATAAAGAAATCTCTTTTCTTTACCCACCTCAAATGACTGATACACTCATAGTTTCAAGGTAAATGCCTTGCAATATGGAATCAATCAAAATAAGTCCTAAAGCTCTGCAGTTACACAAAGGCACATATTCCCAGAGCCCAACTTAATTTTTGCTGAACTCAAACACACACCCATAGAAATAATCTGCCAAAGTGAGAAAGTGGGGCAAGATGACACCAATAACAAAATATCCTGTCCCCCAACTCTCTGCAACAGTGGTCTACTTTATGCTTTGAAAATAGCCCTCACTGCTCTGCCACTGAGACATATTTTTTAAATGGACATGTTTGTTCCTCTTCCTGATCTCTCCTTCCTGATCTGATCTCCCAGGTCTTCTCCTCCTTCATCTTCCCCTCCTTGAGTTTGCCTCCCAAGTCTCAGGAAACAGTATTCCTTTTGGATCACCTCTTTAAAAACCTCTGCTCTCCCTGGTGGGGAGAAACAGCCTCTGGGATGGGAGTCCCAGTGTTTCTCCTTTGCTAAGCAATAAAACTTCCTTTTTCTTCTCTTAACACCACATTCTCGTTATTGGATTGGCATCAGAGACAAGGGCCAAGCTTTCCGTAATACCTCCAAAATGATGGACAGATTGCCCACCAATAATCATTACATCAGAGTGGTCGTTTGTTCATAAATATTCATCACAATAATCTACCAGAGCCCCATACCAAACATCTTAGGTGATGCCACTGAGAGGCTCTGCACTGTACCCCGATGAGCTATCTCTGCCTTCTGTCACTGTCTTCATTTATGAACTTATGCTCTTAAGAGGAAGAGAATTTCAAAAGAAGCCAGATAAAACCTGGATATCTGAAAGGGGGGGTGAGGAGGAGGAGGAGGAGGAGAAAAATAAAATGTAGGGGCTGGGGATGTGGCTCAAGCGGTAGCGCGCTCGCCTGGCATGCGTGCAGCCCGGGTTCAATCCTCAGCACCACATACAAAGATGTTGTGTCCGCCGAAAACTAAAAAATAAATATTAAAAAATTCTCTCTCCTAAAAAAAAAAAAAAAAGAAAAAAAGAAAAGAAAAATAAAATGTATTAATCCCTAACCATTAAAGAAGCCACTGAAAAGCTGACTTTATAAAAACAGTGCATCAAGGACTATCATTTCCAGAAATACAAACAAGATTTCACTTAATCCTTACAAAAATTCTGGGAAGGGTTGTTATCTCCATTACACAGTTGAGCAATTGAGGCACAGAGGTTGATTTATTTTACCCTTAAACAAAAGTCAAGGGCAAAAGTGGAAGGCCAGATAAGAACTTTTTATTTTTTATTTTTTATTTTTGGTTCAGGGATTGAACTCCTAGTAGGTACTTAACCACTGAGCCACATCTTTAGCCTTTTTCGTTAACTTTTGAGAACAGGTTGCACCTAAGTTGCTTAGATGTGCACCATGTCTGGCCAGGTAAGAATTCTTGAAAATACAAGTTGGGCCATGTGTTCTCTTTCAAGTTTTACTTTATATAGAATTTTAGGAGTTTGAAAAGTAGGTATAAAAAGCAGTTTTTATATTGTCTTATTGTTCACAAAAAGGAATATAAAAATGAAACAGATTTCATGCAGAGATGCAGTTTCATATAGCTGAGTGCATATATTTTTAAATCCTTTTTAAGGTTTTTGGATAGTAAGAATGCTAGATTTAGCTGGGTATGGAAAGGCCTGAAAGATCACATCTGAAGGTTATTTTGAAAGAAGCTAAAGAAATCTCCTGGATAAATACTGTGGGAGGCCAACCTTACACGTGACTGAGTTACACTCCCTGGATGCGTGCTGAGGCGCTCAGTCACAGAAATGTGGTCGTTGTCTCCTGCATGGGTGTGTCTTGCTACAGCCCCATGGGTGAATCTATGCTCACCTGTTCCTTTGTAATATAACCCCTTGCAGTGTTTAGGGTAGAATCTTCCATGGAAGTGCCTTGTGTGTGTCCCCTTCTCTTACTGTGCCCTTGGATGCGGCCTACCCAGGTGTCAGTCCACCTGCTGACAGTGGACATCAGGAAGATACTCAGCCCCCTGAAACCTGACCCCTTGCCTCATTTGAATAGCTTCCCTCAATAAAAGGGGTCAGCATGTGATCTCCCACTCTCTCTCTCTCTTTCTGCGGACCCTTAAGGTCAGAGGAGCCGTCACAGCGACCCCAAAGAAAAAGGTATTTGTGTCTCTTGTGTGATTATTTTGTGCAGCCCAGTCAGCCCAGTTTGACTGGAGTGACCCCTGAGCATTTTAGTCGAGAGAACAGAAACCCCGGCAAAATACTTCCCCCTCTTCCAGGTCTCCAAATGCTCTCTGGCTTATGATGGCCCCACCTGCTGATACAGAGGCTACCCTGGAGGCTAAGGTAACATCCAGGAGAATGACTCTGCCCTACTACCAGCTCCACTGTGCCAACTGGTTCCACCCTTCCTCTCAGTTAGTCAAAGACTCATACCTTCTCTTTTTCAGAGAAGAAAGCCTCAGGAGAACCACGGGTCACCTCCAGCTGAGTTTAAACTCACCCTCCCTACGGGGAGAAGGGTTTCAAACAACTGTCCACTCCCTTGCCTCAAGCAAAGAACTTACCAGCTCTCTCTGAATTATTCTTAGGAGCAAACCATTTCACTTCCACAAGTTCTCACACCTTCTTTTGGCCTCAAGTGCCAAAACCAAATTTCCTTCCCTTACCTGCAGAGGCCTCATTCCACTTTCCCTTATTTCCTAATTATTCATTATACCAGCTCAGTTTGGCTGGACTCTTGACACATTTTCTTAACCACCTGCTCCCCATTCCGTTTGCAAATCACTTCTTCAGTATCCTTTACCTTCCTACCCACTCTTGCTGCTCCAAGAGTTACAGCTGTTCCCTACAGATCCTCCTGAGACAAGGAATGACAGCTCTGAAATTTCACCTCCCTGATGGATGAGGGCTGAACTGTGGGTTTGCTAAACTGCACTGCAATTACCTGGGCTGGGTCACAGGAACTGCCCCAGGTTAACACCAAGCACATGATAATAGAAATAGCAAGACTTCTCCCTGATCCTTTAAACAATTCATGCCTGTATGTCACTTTTTTTTTTTCCTGCAAAGGAACATGCTCCTCCTAAGAAATTCATAAATAACATACCCGCTAAAAAAAAGAGAAAACAATCACTTGGAACTACATGCCACAGATACATGTGGCTTCTCTGGTATTTGAACCCCTTTTTTGGGGGGAGAAGTACTAAGGATTGAACCCCAGGGACACACTGAGCCACATCCCCAGTCAGTCCTTTTTATTTTGAGGCAGGATCGGACTAAATTGTCCAGGCTGGCCTTGATGCAATCCTCCTATTTCAGCCTCCCAAGTAGCTGAGATTACAAGCATGCACCTCCATACCCAACTAAATCTAGCATTCTTACTATCCAAAAACCTTGAAAAGGATTTAAAAATATATGCGCTCAGCTATATGAGACTGCATCTCTGCATGAAATCTGTTTCATTTATATTCCTTTTTGTGAACAATAAGACAATATAAAAACTACTTTTTACACCCCTACTTTTCAAACTCCTAAAATTCTATGTAAAGTAAAACATTAAAAAAAAAAAAAAAAAAACCAAAAAATCAGAGCTTTAGCAGCTCCCAAGGCTGGACTTAGAAAATAAAGCAAATAGGCATCTGAAAAACATGGAATCTGACATCTAACTGCTGCAGATAGGGATTTTTACTGTTACTCCTTTTCATGTACTAAATGAAGGATGCTGCCTTCCTAGAGTTGCATAAATGTTAATATTCAGCTATTAATATTTAAATAATGTCTGACAGCACTGAGAAAGGCTTTGTAGATTTTCTAATAACCCAGCTGGGCAAACTTGAACCACAGGCTCCTCGCTCATCTACACAGTCACACAGAGAGGCATGCTCAGGCAGAAAGATATATGTGTAGAAAAATCCCACATATGTTCACAGATATGGACACATGCAGATGCACACACAGAAACAGACACACTCCTGGAAGCACAGACACATTCAGACACACAAATCAATCCATGCAGCCACAGAATTCACCCCCACAGAACCCACTCCCACCAAAACAGAGATTCTATACTAAGAAACAGTCTTACCTTCAGAGTGAAACCTTACCCTTCCAAAATAAATGTCTTTTAACCAGTGCCCCACCCACCACGCCTGTGCAATGCCGTGACTGTCCCGGTGCTCAGTGTGAGACGTTTTCAGGTACTGAAGCAATTTTGGCTTTTATAACCCACACGGGCTGGCCCAAATTGTGTAACCGCACCACCTCATTATAAATGCCATTTGTGTTACACAACAGCCACCGCCTGGTTACAAACGGTTACTGCAGGCCTCTATTATGGTCTCAACATCAATATGCAGCAGGTTTTGACTTGGCAGTCTGGATATTCTATCGTAGAACCCCAGCAGCTACTGGGATTACACTTCTAAACCCTCACAAAGAAGGGAAATTAAAACCTATCTTTCCATACCCTACAGCTCAGATGAACAAGTCCACCCACGCTGCTGCCAGCTCAGTGAAAAGGGGAATTACTTTTACTCCCTACTATTTTTTCATTTCCCCAATCAGGCATCCAACAACAATTATGCTCAAAACTAAAAGAATCTCAGAGCTCTCATGGTAGGATCCCTTCATCAAATGGCTGGCAAAGCCAACAAGTAACTGTGATACTGAAGGGCTGACAATCAGTAACAGGAAAGAAGCCACACCTGAAGCCAGACTAGCCTTCCCAGTCCCAGCCTCAGGCCAGGGCCTTCAGAGCCTGAGCAGGTGACACCCTCTGCCCTTCAGATGTAAACTCCTGCCTCCATCTCCCCTACTCCAGGCTGAACGTCACAAACCAGACAGGATCCAGAGAGCCAGGCAGGAGGGGCATCTACCATCAGCAAGACACATCTTAGACATCTACAGGAGAAAAGCTCTAGAAGTGTTGCTCATTCATGAAAATTTTGAGCAAGTAAACATTGACAAGAAGAGGAAGACACCGTGTGATGAGAGAAGCCATGGTAGAAACTGGGGAGAAAGCTGGGAGCCAAATGCTGTAGGCAAGAGATTGACCCCTACAAGTGCCCAAACACAGCTTCCCACTGACTGCCCAACAAGCCCAAGAAGCCAAAGACTATATTTAGGATACTCCACAATTCCAAACCCAGAGAGGATGTACTGCAGAGCAAAAAGGAAAAACACGTGGAAAAAAGGAGGAAACTATAAAATCTTTTTTAAAAATGGCATTAAAAAAAAAAAAAAAAAAAAAGCAAGCCAAGCATGTGCATGCCTATAATCTCAGCTACTTGGGAGGCTGAAACAGAAAGATCACAAGTTCCAGGCCAGCCTGGGGAACTCAGTGAGAGCCCATCTCAAAACAGAAAATAGTCAGATACAGTGGCACATGCCTGTAATCCCAGCAACTCATGAGGCCGAGGCAGGAGGAGTCCAAGTGCAAGGCCAGCCTTGGCAATTTAGCAAGGCCCTGACTCAAAAAAAATAAAATAAAAAAGGGCTGGAGATGTGGCTTAGTGGTAGAGCATAGTTCAATCCCCGGTACTAAAAAAATAAAAATAAGTAAAAGGAAAAGAATCGGATAATTATATAAAGAACATGAACTGAGACCATGAGATAACAAGCGGGATGGGGAAGAACCTAATTAACTGAGAAGCAATAAAGAGAAAGGAAACAATAGAAAGCTGAAACAGAAGCGGAGGACAAGCTTGAGAAACAGAGAAAAGAAAGAATACAGAAAGGCAAGTACAGCTCAGAGAAGAGAACTGAGGAGAAAAGGCAAAGGGCAAAACCATGTCATGAGTAATCAGCATTTCCTAACTGGACCTAAACGAAAGGAACAAAGAGGCCAGTCATGCTGTGCAAGTCCATGTGTATGAAATGTCCAGAATAGGCAAATCTACAGAGAAAGGAAGCACAGAGAGGCTGCCTGGGGCCGGGATGGCAAGGGAGTGACTACAAGTGGATCTGGGGTTTCCTTGTGGGATGAGAAAAATGCTCGAAAATTAGGCTGTGGTGACAGTGGTGGTAGAGCTATGTGAACTTTAAAATAGTGAGTTAAAACCATACCTCAATAAGTCTTCTAAAAAGGCTGAGGAGGGCTTAGCATTCATTAAGCCCAGTACAAGGGGACAATAAAAACCAAAAAACAGGGGTGGGGAATGTAGCTTGGTAGCACCATAAAAGAAACAAAAAAAATGGAATAGACTTACCTAAAATAAAATGTACTGAATAAAAAAACTGTTCTGATATTAAGAAAAATCTCCGTGTAAGATTACAAGGACAACCCATGTAGAGAAATCTGTACCTGGACACGTCCAAAATGGTTTGACCGCCAGGATGAAAAGGTCAGACACAGGAAGGATAAAATGATTGGTTGTCTTAAGTGCTGTACACTGGGTATGGGAGTTTTTTGTTCAGCAATAGACTGTATACACGGTGGTGACTACACCAGACAGCCTAGGTGTGTCTAGGTTGGGTAACTACACTCTATGATGTTCATGCAATGACAATATCTCAGAAAGTGTTTCCCTTCATTAAGTACTGCATGACTGTATTGGCACTGCACCAGGACTTAGCCCCAGGATTGTCCAGGACAATCTGATATGGCAAGAAAGAGCCGGATCCAGTGCAACATGCCTGAAGACCAGCCACTCTGAAGGCTGAAGGAGGATGATCACTTGAACTCACAATTTCAAAAGCAGC
The DNA here is from genome assembly GCF_048772815.1 of Callospermophilus lateralis. Taxonomy (NCBI): domain Eukaryota; kingdom Metazoa; phylum Chordata; class Mammalia; order Rodentia; family Sciuridae; genus Callospermophilus; species Callospermophilus lateralis. Next base: position 169,062,518 of record NC_135307.1, on the reverse strand, counting down.
CTGGGCAACAGAGCAAGACTGCACCCCACTCCCACCCAAAAAAGACTAGGGACTTGGCCCCTCTTGCCCACAGCTGGTTCCCTTTCCACTTTTCTATCATGTTGTAATGCAGCCTAAGTCCCCTTACTAGGACAATGATACCATGCTCTTGAACTTCTCTTTATAAAGTATGCAGTATCAAGTATTTTGTTATAGCAATACAAATCAGACCAATATGGGGAGTAAGAAGAGTCTAAAACCCTTCTCCCAAAGAGACAAGGTCTTTAACCATGACAAATGCAGATGCAGGAATATAAACTTTTTTAATGTTTTTCACTTGAAAGAAATCACTATTTGGGGGGGGGGGCTGGGATTGTGGCTTAGCAGTAGAGCGCTCGCCTCACATGGACGGGACCCGGGTTCAATCCTCAGCACCACATAAAAATAAAGGCATTGTATTAAAAAAAAAGAAAAGAAAGAAAGAAACCACTATTTTGGGGAGGGACTAGATGGGCTCCTGGGGATTGAACTCAGAGCCTCATGTATATTAGGCAAGTGTTCTACCATCTAGTATCACCAGTCCATCTAGTATTAGGATTTGAAACAGAACACAGACTAAAAACACAAACTAAACCTATAAACAAGTTAAATTCATTTCATTAAAAATACTCTTAGATCTTGTCAGAAAATAAAGGCCAACACTTGAAGATAACACTTCAGTAAAGTAAAAAAGAAAAGAAAGAAAGAAAATTTTGCTGCCTTATTAGTTTTTAAATGTCAAACACAGGCCAGGGCTGTAGCTCAGTGGTAGAGCACTCACGTGGCACGCACAATGTCCTAGGCTTAATTCTCAGCACAGCCAAGAAAAAAAGCCAAACACCATGGGATTCATGTCAGAAAGTATTAAATGGGTAAGAGGGTCATTTTACATTGCTGAAGTTTAAAATTCACAATGATGGTGTCAATCTTTACATTGTGAACATTCTTTCACTGAAATAAAGCCCATATGTTTAAAACTCCAGAAGAAACGTCAAAGATTTAACCAACAAATTTAGCCTTTTCCAAAAAGATACTTAACAGATAGTTAACACAGATTCCCTTTCCTCGTCCATCTTGCAATGTAGGTTAGGGAATCTAACCTGCACAACGAATAAAGCTAACACAATGGGTAGCAAATTTTGAATCCCACAGAAAACAATTTCATTTACAATGGTAAAGAGCATTTGTGAAAAATGCCACAAGGAAAATTTCAAATCCCAAAATAAAGGTATATTTACATTTTCCACTGTCTTACTACAGGGCCAAAAAGAAACTAAATAAAATTATCAAGATCCCCTAACAATTTCAAAAGTTTAACCATTCTCCTGAATAATCACTGGATCAAAGACAAAACTGAAATTGTAAAATTATCTGTACAGTTGAACAAGAAAACATAAGCCACAAAATACCCTAAAGAAAGTAAAAAGGGACTGGGTTTGTGGCTCAGTGGTGAAGTGCTCGCCTAGCATGCTTGAGGCACTGAGTTCGATCCTCAGCACCACTTAAAAATAAAGATATGGTGTCCACTCAAAACTAAAAAAAAAAAAGAGGGGCTGGGATTGTGGCTCAGTGGCACAGCACCTGCCTAGCATGTGTGAGGCACTGAGTTCGATCCTCGGCACCACAAAAAAATAAGTAAAATAAACATACTGTGTCCGTTAAAAAAAGAAAGAAAGAAAGTAAAAAGGAGTAAAGAGGACCATTGTCTAGAAAATAAGCAAAAGACTTGGATAAATTTGATAAATAAATTCAAGCAGGCTCTTGGACAAGTCTCCCAAGGACAGAGCAGACCATCCACTCAACCAGGCACCCAGGGGCTTCCCAAGCAAGTACCAAAGGCCAAGGTAGAGTCACTTCACGCTACTCAGACAGCTCCAAAGCACCAGGAAAGGATCTGACAGACTAATATAATGATAGAAAACTGGATGAGAACCAAGAAAATGGGAAAGGCTAGTACATACTACTACTCACATCAGGAGATAGGAGGAGGAAAAACAGTAGGACCTACAGAAACCCAAAAAGGCATCTGATAAAACTCAATGTCAATTTTTGAATAAAACTCTGAGCATATAAGACACAAAGAAAAAAATAGTCCCCCCCACACCCCAAGAAAAAAAATTCCTATGCCATACCAAAAGCCAGAAAAACGCTCAGGGACGCCTATAAAAGCCAGAAAAGGAAAGGAGTTTGATAGAACTTCCAGAACAGTCTTCTCTAATAAGGACTTACCAATACACAAAGAAAAAGATTTTGAAAGCTCAATTTATGAGAAAGGGAATGCAAAAGATTTACAAGTAGTGGGTCTGTCTACACGGAAATGAGGTGGTTTTTGTTTGTTTGCCACACCTAGAATTGAACCCAGGGCCTTGCACATGTTAGGCAAGTACTCCACCACTGAGCTACATCCTCAGCCCCAGAAAACGAGTTGTTTAAATATATATATTCTATTTACTCACATGATCTCTTTTAAAAAAACTGTGTATGCACATGTACAGTTGTGCTAAAGAAACAGATGGCTGCATCCCATGCAGTTTACATGGCAATCTTTCCAAAATGGGACTACAGGTGTGTGTGTGTGTGTGTGTGTGTGTGTGTGTGTTTTGATATTCAGGATTTAACTAGGGGTGCTTAACCATATCCCCAGCCCATTTTATTTTTTGAGACAGGGTCTCCCTAAGTTGCATAGAGCCTCATTAAATTACTGAAGCTGACCTCAAATTTTCAATCCCCCTGCCTCAAACTCCTGAGTTGCTAGAATTACAGGTACGTGTCACTGCACCTGGCTAGATGTTTCTTTTTGTGCTTATCTGTATTAAACTCTAGTTATGTCCCCCACATTGTTCTAGAAGGCAAAATGAGCAGCTCAATTCTTAGCGCCTATGTATGGTAAATAAATTCAGAAAAGAAATGAATGCAAAACAAGTAAAAAGCTAAACTTGGAAAAATATAGGAAACAAGAATTTAATTCTTCAGAAATGTGAATTTACAAATATCTGGTTTTATTAATGTAATCTGATTTGTTTCCTATTTAAAAAAAAACTCTTAAGAAGAAGAAAAAAAATCCCTTTCACTTACAGTGATTATCTGCTTGTACCTTTTCAAACAAATGCTATATATTGACATTTCATTGCCCCTATTGTTATCAAAAAGAGTAAAACAAAATATATTTAGAATTACCAGTTGGACAAAAACTACTCTGATGCTGTGATCAATAATGGGGGCCGCCCTTGTTCCATAAATACTAAGAGCAAAACAATCAAGTACATTAACCAAGAGCACCCTCTAGTGTTTCAATATCTACTTGGCACTTGGTAAAGGTAAATCATAGGATAAAAATTTTTAAGAAAATCTATTTTGGAAAATTTCAAACATACAGAAAAGTAGAATTAAAACGCATTTTTAGGGACTGAGGTTGTGGCTCAGCGGTAGAGGGCTTGCCTAGCACATGTGAGGCATTGGGTTCGATCCTCAGCACCACATAAAAATAAATATAGTGTCCAACTACAACTAAAAAAAAAGAACACATTTTTATTTCATAACCAACTTATTTCTGATTATTGATTTTTGTGCTCATGGCTCACTGGACACTTATATGTTTCATTAACATAAATAAGCCATTCTCAATAACTCAACTTACAGTAAACCCTTGATTTTTAAGCAGAGAACACAACCAAATAAGACAACATTTCCCAACTTCCCTTGCAGATAGATGTGGCCAGCTTTGCCCAATAGAACATGAGCAGAATAATCACACCCTCCCTCCCCTTCCCGTGTCTCTCTTCCCCCTAATTGCAGAAAACAAATCTTAGACCATGTTAAAGAATCAATACTCTCAGGATTGAGAAAAAAGGGGCAGTAATCTGGGAGATAGAAGCTTCTGTCAGACTTGTTGAACAGGTTTCTTTTCATTATTTGAATATGTTAGAGCACCCAACACTACACCCAACACAAACACACACACACACACACACACACACACACACACACACACACCCCCCACAGATGCACATTTTTAAAACGAAGAATTCTGGGCTGGAGATGTAGCTCCACAGTGGAGGGATTACCTACCATGTATGCAGCCCTGGGTTCCATCTCCCAGCACCACCCCCCCACACACACACACACAGAGAAGGAAAAGAGAAAAAGAAACCTGATATTTCAAAAACAACTTTATACGTAAGTAATCTATAATGTGCTCATCTCAAAAACAAATCTAAATTAAAAAAAAAAAAAGACGCCATATAGAGAAAAAAATAAATCTGAAGAGAGTACTGGCAAGATAGTATTATTTGGAATGACCCCAGTTACCAAATTTTCAAAAGGAAACAGATCAGAACATATTCAAACCTGGGGAAGGGGGTGGGGGGGTTGAAAGTTATTTTCCTTCGGAAGGGCCAAACAAGGTTCATGATAAAGGGTAAGTGTCTGGGCGAGATGAATAAATTCATTGTTCACCTTGGCTATCAGACTTATTAAACTGGCCTCTTTGGCAGACACATAAAGGCTACCCAGTCATCCAGAATCTCTAGGCCTGACTCGGAATGTGTGCTGACAAGCGCCCACCAGAATTCCGGCAATGAGGTGAAACCAAAGTTCACTCAACTTTGTCAATCCACTGTGAAGACTGCCGACTTCGACCTTCGAGACTGACATCAGTGTGCCTAGCACCCACAAGAAGCCTCAAAGAGATTAGTGAAGAAACGGCTCTGCACTAGGAGTCCATGGTGGGGAAATCACAGCAACGTCATTAACCAGTAGCCAAAAGTATCCCACTCTGTAAAACAGGGGTGCTGCCCCACATCTGTGGGTTTCACACTTCTGTTTTTAGTAATGGAACAAGCATCCTCAAATTGATCTTACTCAAAACCTGGAAGGGGGGGGGAATCACAAGTAGGTGGATAGTGTTATTAACATGAAGATTTACCGCTCTTCACTGCAAAAGTTTTAATATGTATTTTCCGAAATAATACCAAAGAGTCCAACCGGTAAATCAAAGATTCAATAATTTAATGAACTTACTCTCAGAATAAAAACACATTTATATGTTCTAGCCTACAAATATTATGCTACACTAGACCCCAGAAGAAAAGGCTGTTCTAGAGCTAGGAAAGCATAAATCAATTACATTATTTTTTTTTAAAGAGAGAGTGAGAGAGGGAGAGAGAATTTTAATATTTATTTTTTAGTTTTCAGCGGACACAACATCTTTGTTTGTATGTGGTGCTGAGGATTGAACCCGGGCCGCACACATGCCAGGCGAGCTCGCTACCGCTTCAGCCACAATCCCCAGCCCAAATCAATTACATTAAGTGATTTAAAAATAGAATCTGATTTTAAAACTTCATTCTTTGAATTAAAGAAAATCATATAACAAAATAGAAACAGATAGCTAACACAATACCAAGAGCTGACAAAGACAGAAAACAGCAGACTCCCACATTCCCGGAACGTGTGCAAAAAGGTACTTTGGAAAACTGGTCATTTCTTACCACATTAAACATAATTTTATTCTAAGGTCTAGAAGTACTACTTCCAGATATCTACCTTGTAAAATGAAATCCTGTACATAAATATGTATAATGATTTTACTTATAAATAAACCATTATTTACAAACCCTGGCACATCCCTATTGAAAACAATAGATAGCCAGGACTGGTGACGCAAGCAAGCCTGTAATCCCAGCAGCTCGGGAGGCTGAGGGAAGAGGATTGCCAAATTCAAAGTCAGACTCAGCAACTTGGTAAGGCCCTAAACAACTTAGTGAGACCCTATCTGAAAATAAAAAAATAAAAATTAAAAAAAACCGGCTGGGAAATGTGGCTCAGTGGTTAAGCACATACACATACACAAACACACAGACACACACATACACACATACACACATAGTGGGCAAACAGGAATTCTCCCTGCGTGTTGCCAGAAATGTAAATTGGTTCAAACACCTAGGATAAGAATTTGGTAACACACATTAGGTGGAAGAGGGTTGCACTATGCTCTAGCAAGACCAGGCCTCAACATGTTCTGCCCTGAAGATGCTTCCCCAGGTTAGGTCAGTCACCACGTTCATCATGCTGCTGTTCTTAATAGCACACTCCAGCAGGAGAATCTGGAAGTTGTGACCTATTTAAGCAGTGGAATAAAGTGAACAGAAACAGAAATGACCTCTAGCCACTTGGGCCAACACGACTTGAAAACCATCACTCATACTCCAGAGTGACTGAGTAGGCTGCAGAGCACACACCCCATGAGTCTTTTACTTATGGTTTTAATGATGCAGTCAATACTGCACCGTGGTTTATGGATGTGTAAACATGTCTCACAGAAGGAAAAACATGAGCTGCAAAGCTGCTCTGAAAAGAAAGGAGGAGGAGATAAGATAAACGAAGTCACTAAAAGGATACCTGTAATGCTTTATTTTCTGTAAAATGAAAAACCTGAAGCAAAAATGGCAACACGTTTAGACTTATTAGATCTGGGCACCTGGCACAAGTGTTCATTCTTTCATTTTCTTTATATTTGTAATTTCACAATTAGAAACAAAAACTTTGACAGACTATCTCTATGATGGCAAATGGTGGCAACACACCTATAATCCCTGCTACTCAGGAGGCTGAGGCAGGAGGATCCTAAATTCAAGGCCAATCTCAGCAACATAGTGAGACTCTGTCTCAAAGAAAGGTTATCTCTAGAAGGATCCACAAAACCCAATAAAGCAGTTGCCTCCAGGAAAGGGAACTGGAATCACACAGAAGGCAGACTCACTCCCTACACAGCCTTTTGAATGTTATTCCTTTATGTATTTATTTATATTCTTTACCTATTATTTTAACTACAAATAAATTTGATGCCCTCTTCACCTCTAAACCCACTTTCATGGGGGAGGGAGGGCAATGACCCTCTAAAGTATTCTTACTAAGATAAAAAAAATTCCACTGAAGACTGGATTCTAGCCCTGACTATGCTATGAAGAAGCTCTACCATCTGGGCAGAGAGACCTCCCCACTCTGAGGGTCATACCATTTCTAAAACTCCATCTTCCATGAAATTATAGACATTTCCCCAAAAGCCAGACACCAGAAGTTCTCACTGTGCCACAGCAGCGACAGCAGTTCTGACATTACCTGGGGAGGAAAACGCTCAGAATCTGTTACAACAGCTCCACACAGACCTTCTGCAATGGTTGTCTTGTCCTCAGTGGGCAGAGATGTACACAGATAGGCAGCCACCATCAGTCAACACAGCAGGAGGCGGGAGGCAGGAAGTGGGGGTGGGGCACTTATCTGATGATTTATTTTCTTAATGAACTGAGCAGTGGAGGTCACGGTGGAGACTAAGGAGGCTATGTATGAGAGTGGACAGAAGAGGCTGTGGAGGGAGGAAAAGGATAAGTAAAAGGATCTGACCAGAGATAAGGACAAAATTCAAGGTCCCTTTGTGCCTAGAACTCAAATTACTGAGAGAGAAAGTTGGCTTCTCTCCAGTTGAGTTCAACCAACAACACCACCACACACACACACATACACACACACACACACATTAAACAGGACTGAATCACTGAGGAAACTTGACAATTCCAGGGGTAGCTCAGAGTAAAGAAAGTGTGAAGCTAGTAAGATGACAATCCCATGCCTACCTACAGAGCCAACTGCAGGTAAAAGGGGCCAGGAAGGTGAAGCTAGAGACCACCAAAGGGTATGAAGAACAGGACTGCAGGAGCAGAGGAGTGAGCTACAAAGGGCAGCGAGAGGGCACACAGGACACTCTCTAAACTTGAGCTCTCCAAAGTGTCACCTGAGAGATGACAAGGCTGTGATGAGCAGAGGTGAAGCTTCCTGCAAAAGAGAAAGTGAAGGGACAGAGAGGTCCAGAGGCCATATGAGCCTAGAAGACACAATAGAAAGAAAGTGACAAGCCAGGAGTTGACATTCAAGGAGCACAAAATATGGCCAGGAAGTAGGCAGATGACAGTGAAGAATTTAAAGGGTTTCACAGAAGACTGGGGCAGTCTTCAAAACTGACAGTGTGGGTGAACTAAAGACTTGGCCCACTGCTCTCTCTACCTGGAATCACTGTGACCCTGGAGAATTCCTAGTCATATTTCAGATCTCTATTTAATATCGATGGTAGCAAATCCTTTTCAGACTCCTCACAATCTAAATCATACACTATGCCCTTTGCCATTCCCTCGAAGCAATGACCATGATTCATACTAACTATCCTTCCTTATCCAGATCGACACTTGAGTTCATGCAGCGAGGAATCCACATGTCTGAATCTATGGTTCCTAAGTTGTGGCTAGCAAAAAATAATATTTTGTAAAGGGAATACCTAAAAACGTGTTGGGCAAATCACAGTGTCAGGAGTGCAGGCCTCTTGCACACTGGCTTCAGGACACCTTAGCCACATAGCCTCAGAAGTAATCTGCTTGAATCCAAGAACTGCCAAAACTGCCAAGGCTCATTTTTTAGTTTAATTGGATTCTCATTCCATTGATTGGTGAAGGGAATATGATCATGTGTGAGCTTTCTTATAAGAAAAATGTGAAAAATCATAAAAAGAGCAGAAAATTAAATTTTACCACTTATAAGTCACTCAACAAATCATAAAATTGCCAAATTATCTTTAATGTCCCTTTAGCAGAGAAGCACATGATGTGGTGCAAAATGTTTCTAAGTAGTCCTTCAACATCGTCAATCAAAAGCTCTAAAAATATACATACACTTTGACTCAACAATTTTACTCTTAAAGGAATTGATCCTAATAAACTAATTAAATTAGGCTCAAATTTTTCAGTATTGAGAGTTAAAATACTGCTTAGAGTAACCCAAATTGGATAGGAAAACATTACTGCCTATGTTTTTTTTTTTTTTCCTTTTTTTTTGCAGCACTGGGGATTGAATCCAGGTCCTTGCACATGTTAGGCAAGCACTGTATAAGAGCCACATCACCAGTCCCTGTAATCTCAAAACAGAATATCATGGGGATTAAAATACTGGTAATGGCAGTGCTCACCGTCATGGCAATGTGTTGAGTGTCTGTGAGTGGACAAGAAAATGGCAGGTCGTAACCCAATGTGACGATCCCTTTTCAATGAGTGTACATATATACATGCAGAAAAGGGGAAACAACTGGCCAAGGTAGTGTGTACACACCCTTAACCCAGAGACTCAGGAGGCTGAAGCAGGAGGATTGCAAGTCCAAGGCCAGTCTCAGGAACTTAGCGATACCCTTGCTTCAAAATAAAAAAGGATGGGGATGCAGCTCAGTGGTAAACCACCCCTGGTTTCAATCTTTAGGAACAAAGAAAAGGGAGAAATACGAAAATGGAAAGTGATTATCTCCAGATGATTGACTTTTTCTATGTTCTTGTTTTTCTACAATGTTTATGTACCCCTTTGAAAAAAGTATTGCCTAAGAACAATACTGAAACCCTAAACTTCAACTTGTCTAAGACTATAAGCTATGGAACATACTTGAGATTTTTGGGTTTTAAAAAACTGCTAAACATTTGTATATTAATTTAGAATATGTTAAGGAAAAAACTGTTCTTTTTCAAGCCAGGGTGGTGGGGAATCAATTTACCTGCTGAACTGATTCATAAGTATTTTCCAGGAAAAAGAAAACCTCTAAAGTTGAAAGGAAAAAAAATGAGGAAAGGGAAGCTGTGGGGACATCACTCGGCTATGGGTGTACATTATTCTGCAGTTCCTGAAACACAAGTGGCCTACCCTATGAAATACCAAAAATCCCACCGCTTAGAAGTTGAAAACATTCCTCAGTGGTAGATTTCCTGGTGCAGATTAGCTACTACATAATTCTATGTTTCTTTTTATTTTATTTAATGTAGCTCCTAAAAAGTTGCCTATGTGACTCCTACTATAATTGTACAGGACAGTGTACTGGTCTCAAGAAAGTGGATTCAAAGAAATGAGAAAAGAAAATGGCACTTCCAAGCACACAACCATGGTGATCATGCTGAGTGTGAGAACTTCTGATACCCTGACTCTTCTCTCTCTCTCTCTCTCACACACACACACACACACACACACACACACACAGTGGCATGGCCATGTATCTTGGCCCAAACACCAAAACAAATCCTATAATTGATATTCTACACAATTAGCTCTGCAGCCTGCATGGGAGAGCAGCTGCCTGCCGTGACCTAAATTTTCACACATGCAGAACCAGGAGAAGGAAGGAAGGAGCCAGATGTGAGCAAGGCTGAAGCAGAAATCCATGTGCTAACAACAAGCGTAAGCTGAAAGGTCAGAAGGGCTGGACTCAGGGGCTCTTTGCTGAAAGCCCAGAACCAGCGTAAGAAATCTAAATAAAACAGAGCCCACAAAGTAAACACTGCTCAAATCCAGAATGGCTTTATAACTACCAAACTGCAGGTTCCAGTTGGGGATGGCAAACCTAAAACAAAATAATACCTGTATTTAAAAAGGATTATCATTAGAAAGAACGGAACAATTTATTGGTTCATTTTTCCATAGCACACAGAAAGTCAGCATAATCAGTTGGTCTTAATCCAACACTAACTTGCTGATTTTAAAAAAATCTCCAATTGAAAAATCCAGAGTTGTTCTAATCTGCTTGGAATCTCTTTCATGGTAACCGTTACACAACCATTCCATCTTCTTTTCTTCCTTCTTATGTAAGCTCTATAATCACTACCAGTGTTTACATAGGTTTTTGAAACTGCCCAATTTCTCCAGTAAATATTTAATTCTCTTGTTGCTATGAGTCGAACCATAAACAACACATTTTTATATAACATGTTTAGTAATGAGAAAATAAGACATTGATGTCAACAGCACACAGAGTCTATAAACCAAAAACACCAGAATTACCAGGGAGGCCTCTAAGAAATCAGGCACCCATAAAATGAGAATTTCTCCTCACTGCTCAAAGCTTTTAATTGAGTTTATATCCAACTCCCTCTACATCTGTGATATTCTAGCAACTTCTAAAATGCACCTGGACCAGGCTCCTGGCACTGAATAGAACAGGTGTTCTCAGCTATAAAGGCCAGGTACCAAAATGACACCTGTATGTTCTTGATGACAAAGATGAAAGGTCTTCTCTTTTCTCAATTTAATAAGGTAGTTTAGGATCTGTACTGAAAGCCTAAAAACAAATGGAATGAAACCAACTGTCGACTAGTTTCCTGATTCAGACAATGGTCTAAGTGTGGATAGGCTATTGGATCACATTGGAGGCAATCTGCCCGCCCACTGAACAGACAGGAATGATGAGTAAAGAAGAAACACACAGTAACCACAGCGCAGCTTGGGAGAGTCAGGAAAACGGAACTCCAGGCTCAAAATCATCAGACATGGCTTTGGGAAGTGGAACTTGAGGTTAGTGTTGCAAGACAGCTAGAGCCTTACAGGAAGGCCACCAGGGAGGTCCAGATGAAGACTGGTGTATGAGGAGTCTCCAGAACAGAAAACACCAGCTTCGCCATGGCCCAGGGTGAAGCAAGCGGAGGAGAAAATCCCTCCACTTGGACACGAAATCCTCACTTGTTTCTTCAAAACTGTTATCTCCATAGGTTTCAAAGTGATTTTCAAAGGGTCAGAGGAACCTCAAAAGTCAAAATAATTGTAACAAAGCTTTAGGAAATACACACTTTGGGCAGGTGACGACAGCAGAAAGTCCACTACAAGATCATCTCAACATCAAGTGGCACAATGGCACACGCCAGCCATCCTAGTGACTGTGAAGATAAGGCAGGAGGATTTCAAGTTCAAGGCCAGCCTTGACAAACTCTGAGACTCTGCCTCAAAATAAAAAATAAAAAGGTCTGGAGGTAGAGTTTCATGGTACAGTGCTTGCATAATATGTGCAAGGCCCCATGCTCCATCCCTAGCACTACACAGAAAAGAGGCTACTGTGTTAACCCAAGTACAGCTGTCACTGGGTGTCTGCTGGCGACTGGTTTCAGTACTAATCCATGGATGCTCAAGTTCCTATATAAATGGCATGGTGTTTGCATATAACATCATGGGTCTGTGTATTTAAATCGTCTCTAGATAACTTATCACAACTAACACAATGTAAATAGTTGTTATACTGAATTGTTTAGGAAATGATGGCAAAAAAAACGTATACATATTCAGTACAGATGCAGTGATTCAATCTGCTGTTCGTTAAATTCACAGATACAGAACTCATGGTCTTTGAAGGCCAATTATCTAAGGACCTTGGCAACTAAGACGATGGAAGTGACAAAGTAGATGAAAGAAGAAGTGATTTCAAAGAAACAGGTGAATACTTGGTGTCAAAGAAAAGAACAAGGATGCCGTCTCCAAAAATCAGTAAGGTAATGGGGTCTGGGATCTGGCTTAGTGGTAGAGTGCTTGTCCAGCATGCATGAGGCCCTGGGTTCAATCTCCAGCACCACCAAAACAACCAACTGACCAAAACCACTAGGAACAGAAAAAGTAACGAAATGGGCATATGAGGCAAATCAAAAAGAGTGTGGATGTGCTGAATCCAAGTGGGTATGGAGGACATCTGAAAAGTGCCCACCAAAGACCACCAGATATTGTGAGAAGAGCTCTATGAAACAACAGCAGGGACAGAGCTTTGTGAATGAAACCCAAAGGTGATAACTGAAACTCTGAGAGTTGGAAACTCTTACTTTGCAGGCACCCCTAGACAAAACTCTTGTCCTCACCTCCATCATCATTAATAAATGTTTTAAAGAAAGTAACATATACACTTTGATGACAATGGCTTAAGGGGGAAAAAAAAAACTCCAGGACACAAAGGAAAAAGAAAACGGAAACAAACACACAAAAATGTTCATGATAGTAGGAACAAGAATACTCTTTTTCTTCCTAATTTTTACAATATACCAAGTTTGGTTCTGTTCCTTTTTTTTTTTTTTCCTTTTAATAGTAAGATAAGGCTTCTTTTACTAGAAAGTAAAAAATAAAGTATTTCTAAAAAAGGAAATGATCCATTGTATGTATTAATGAAAGCTTTTATAGAAATTCACCTAAATAGTGAATTTCACTGCATGTAAAAGCAAATAAATAAAAATAACCTTGACAGAACATTACACGCCATACTGAATACATCCAATTTGGACAAGGTAAAGTATCAGACCCAATATCAATAGGAGTGTCATTTCTTGTAGCTTTTGTATTGGACAACTTGCCAATATCTATTAAAATTTTAAAATTATATACACTGTGCCCAATAATCTTAGCACTAGGTTGTTCTTTCCAAAAAGAACAAAGCTATTGTAATATTGTTTACAAGAGCAAAAAAACACTTAAATACCGAAAGTGTCCATTGAACTTTGGGATAAGGGAGAGGTAGAGGAAAGGAGAAGGAAAAAAGAAGAATGCTCCCTAGCAATGTATAAGTGGTTATATTTACAGATTGCCTGGAAAAGGGTGAAGAACAGTTCTTAAATCACTTTACCCCAGGGTACTCCTGTGTGACCCTGACCAAGGACCCAACAGTAGTAGGCACTGAACAAAGGACTGCATATGATTTTTTTAAAGAGTCAAAAGCATAGGAAAAAAATATGAAAATATTTACCTCCTACCTTGTAATTAATATAAATGGCAAGACTGTGCCTGTTCATTTTCTAGTTTAATCTACTTACATGGAATTTGGCCTAAAGAAGTCCATTACCTTATCATTAACAGTAACCTAGCCAATTCATTATTCCCAGTTTGTGCATTCAGACCATTCCTGACATGTACAATGGGCAAGGTCAAGTACAAAAGGGTTCTGATGATAAAGAGCTGTCAGCATAATTCTATCATGAAACACAGAAATGGGCATTGTGTTTTAGATCCACCTAAATGCTGTGGTACAGACCTGTCCATATGCTCTCCCCGTTACAAGTCGCTGAGCTACATTTCCTTGTGCTGCCGACGTCTAAGCTCAAAGCCCCACAAGAAGTCCTGGTTGGTGGAGTCAAGTCCAAGCTAGAGAAAAGCAAATGACAAATTAAAATTAAAAGTAATCATAGATAGGTACAGTGGCGCACACCTGCAATCCCAGGGGCTCAGGAGGCTGAGACAGGAGGATCCATAGTTCAAAGCCAGCCTCAGCAAGGGCGAGGCACTAAGCAACTCGGTGAGACCTTGTCTCTAAATAAAATACAAAACAGGGCTGGGGATGTGGCTCAGTGGTTGAGCCCTGAGTTCAATCCCCAGTACCCCTCCCCCGCACCCCAAAAAAGTAATCATAAACCTAGGAGACACTCTGCATGAATGGAGTCTATACTCACTCAGCCATGCCCATGCCTAGAACACACTCTATTATTTCTTCACTCTTTTGTTTTGCTTTTTTGAACCCAGGGCATTTTACCACTAAGCCATATCCCCAGACCTTTTTATTTTGAGGCAGAGTTTCACTAAGTTGCTGAGGCTGGCCTCAAACTTGCAATCCTCCTGCCTCTGCCTCCATATTGCTGGATGACAGGTATGTGTCACCGCAGGCTTGAAAATTCTCTTAATAAAATGTTTGAAAAAATTGCTTGCAGGGGCTGGGTTGTGGCTCAGTGACAGAGTGCTCGCCTAGAATGTGCAAGGCGCTTGGTTTGATCCTCAGAACCACATAAAAATAAATAAACAAAATAAAGATAATTGTGTCCAACTACGAATTAAAAAAAAAAAAAAAACTGCTTGCAAAGCTATTACCCAGATAAAGCCAGGCTTTCATTCACTTACGTACATCTACATAAATACCAGTGGTCTCACCAACTTGCCAGGCTGGCCTTGAATTTAGGATCCTCCTGCCTCAGTCTCCCAGTCACCGGGATTACAGGCATGCACCACTGCACTCAACTATTACTTCCTGACTCTTACAGAATGTCTGTCTCTGAGGCACCAGCCCAATTCTAGGCTGGGTCACAAACTGCACTCTCAGTTCCTTAAAAATCAACTCTTGGGCTGGGAATGGTGGCACATACCTATAATCACAGCAGCTCGGGAGGCTGAGGTTAGAGGATATGGAATTCAAAGCCACTCTTAGCAACAGCAAGGCACTAAGCAATTTAGTGAGACTCTGCCTCTAAATAAAATAACAAAATAGGACTGGGGATATGGCTCAATGGTCCGGGTTCCCTGGAGTTTAATCCCCAGTACCAAAAAAAAAAAAATCAACTCTCCAATTGCACAAAATATTTTTAAACAACTGTATTTTAGACACCTGTAAAAAAGCAATTTTGCACTCTGTTGGTCTAATACACTAGCACAGGGCTTTGATTTAAAAGAAAAAGAAATTAAGAGTTTTTTAGTTTAACTAAAAGCCAAACATTTTAATTACATGTCACATGTGCATCATTTCATCTTCACAACAACCCTTGGGAGCTACCAGGTCAACAGTCTGTAGTAAGAAACCTCAGGAATGCAAAACCTCCTGGTCAAGTTTGTGAACTTAAAAACAGAAAGCAACAACGAGTGTAGGAGTCAGAACCCATCAGATGTACAGCAGAGCCCTCACCTATAATTGCTACTCTAGGCTACCTTAAATGCCAATGCAAATATAAACTGAAAGTATTATCTTTATGGGGAAAAAAAATACTCATTAATACATTGGGATAGTACTTCTCAAAAAGCTGAAAACACTATTTCTGAAGCTGAGTTCTCAGCAGGTACACAGATGTTCCTTTTATTATTCATTAAATGATCATGTTTTATACACTCTTGTACCTGTGCATGCATTTCACAACAAAAATAACTCAGAGCCACACTTGGTGGCTGTCTCAGGAACAGCCTGTGCTGCCCCAGTCATGAGCATGGTCCTCCCAAATGAAAAACGATGCCCAAGGCAACCCACAGTTTAGCCAGATTCTCAGTGGAAAATAGCTTACCATTAGCTCTTGGGCGAGTCGGAGCCCAGAGGCCCAGAGGTAAATAAGCACTGAATTGCCAACAGACTTACCCCAGTCCAGCCTTCAGTGAGCCTGTATTTTCTTCTTTTTTTTTCTTTTCCTTCAGAAACTAAACACTAGTCTTTCACTGAACTCATACACACACACAAAGGCTAACTTTCAGCTAAATAAACTATAATAATGTATACTGTTCTTTGAAAAATGCAGGTTGCACAATATATCTAGTATGATCCCACTTTTATTGAAAAGAATAATTATATAGTACATATTTGTGTACACAGGTAAGGGCTGGCAAGGATGCACATCAAGCTGCCTTGAGGTGGGGAAGAGGAGTAGAAGAGATGGTTCAGTTTTTCCAATTTACTTAACACAATTCTGACAAGTTAGAATCTTTCTAATATGTGTACACTTCTTTTGTAAATCCTTTTTTAAAAAAACTAAGACATATTAATTTTTTTAAAAAAAAAAAGGTTCCATGAGGGTAAAATTTCACATTAAAAAAAAAATGTCATTTTAGCTGAAAATCCAGAAAAATTCTGAAAGATCACATATAAATACTTTGACTCCTTAAAGACTTATTTTTGGAAAGTACTTTTCTAGGCTGGTTAGTAAGATGAGTGGAAAGGCTTGGCTTTCTATTCCACTGGACCACACCACAGAATTGGGTCAGAAGTTTTTATACTGCAAAAATGCAAATTCACTTTTGAGAAAGGAATCATTGAGAAAGGAGTTAAGCAGGAAGAACTACTCTACAAACAAAAACAAGACTGGGTTATCAGTGAGTAAGCACCCTTGAACTTATGTCAGAGTACAGGCAGAATGCCCCTCCCTGTGTAGGCTCTACCAAGCTCTGGAAATATGAAAACTTGCCCTTCACACACAAGGCCATAGCACTGACTTCAAAGCCCAGACCCCTGCAACAGGCCAGAGGAACATCACAGGGAGCACAAGGTCGACCACCTGACTTTTCCCCATGAAGGCTATGCTGAACTCACAAGCCACTCTGTTGCTCTATAATTGTGATTTGTAAAAGTGCTTGAAGGTTAAACATCTCCAATTCAAAAATCCAAAATCTGAAGCTTTTTGAATGAAAACTTGATGTCGTGAAACTTATTTAGTGCACAAAATTATTTTAATATAGTGTATAAAACTACATTCAGGAACTGGGGGTGTTGCTCAGTAATACAGCATGCGCAAAACCCTGGGTTTAACCCCTAATATAGGGGGAAAAATTACCTTTGGGCTCTATGTATAAGGCATATATAAAACAAATGAATTCTGTGTATAGACTTGGGTCTCATCACTAAGGTTTTTCACTATGTATATACAAACATTAAAAAAAAAAAATCTGAAACACTTCCTTTTTCATGCATTTAGGATAAGAGATATCCTAACTGAATATGCTGTGGCTTCCAGACTTTAATTTCATAGAGAAAATAAACAAATATCACCAAAAATTTGAGAAGGAAATCATACCAAACTGCCAGCTTTTGTCTTTTACCATGTTATTTAACATCCATGCCTGAGTCTCTCCATCATTTTCTTTAAAAGGGATGTAAAATGTTTCAAAAACAGAAAGGATAGAACCCCAGGGCCCACATCATCAACAGATCAGCATCTCTGAGCTGCCAAATACTTGTTAAATTCAGTAAAGGCCAAAACACCTCCTGATTTACAAAACAAGAACTAAAACTTATCTAATGCAAATTAGAAACACTTCCTGTATATGTCAGAGATACTATTAGAAAACTAGGGCAAACAACACACTACCTATTCTTTATGCTTTTATATTTAGTTTTGTGTGTGTGTGTGTGTGGGTTTTTTTGTTTTGTTTTGTTTTGTTTAAGATTTAAACAACAACAACAACATGGGGCACAGTGGCACATGCTTGTAATACCAGCGACTCCGGGAGGCTGAGACAGAAGGATCAAGTTTGAGATCAACCTCAGTAACTCAGTGAGACCCTGTTTCAAAATAAAAAATAAAGCACCTATGGATTAAATTTCTAGTACCATACAATGAATCAAAATGCATTCTGCTGTCATGTATAACTAATTAGAACAAATTAAAAAGTAAAAAACAAAATTCTAGTACCAATACAAAACACAAGTGTACACTTGGAACTCATGATGCAATTGGCATATTTTTAAGGAAAACTATTTTTTTTAAAAAACCTGAACAAGGCTGGGCTGAGTGGAGCTCTATAAGTGGTAGAGCAGTTGTCTAGCATGCACAAGCCCTGTGTTTCATCCTCAACACTGTAAAAAAGAAAACCTGGACAAGTAACAATAAGTAGAGAAAATTACAAAAGCAAAGAAACAGCCTCAAAAAAAGGATGCATGCTCAGACTAGTCCACAGGTTAGTTATTTCCCAACCTTTCAGGTAAGAAATGGGAAATGGGAAAGCTTCCCAATTTCTTCTGGAAAAAACTGATAAACCGACAAAATATAAGAGAAGGAAACTGAGTTAACCTAATTGCCATTCCTATTTTGTTTGAAAAGAAAAAAATTCTTGACATGAAAAGAATGACATCTGGTTCCAATCTTGATTCCTTTGATTCACTCACGTGTGTGTCTTCTTTTATGAACAGTAAGTGCCTTTTACCCATTTTTTTCAGTAGGTGCTAGAATTTTTCTTGTTCATTTGCAAGAGTTCTAAAGTTAACCCTTTGTTGTATTGCCATTTGTTTATACCACTTAAAACAAAGGTCATTTAAAAAAGTATTTCTGAAGTCAAATCGAATCTCCTTCTGCAATTCCTCCTATCACTTCCACACTTAGGAAGTCACATCCCACTACAAAAATCAGAGAAACAGTCATCGTCATTTGCAGCTAGATGTTTTTGGTCAAAAATCATTTTAAGCGAGGTGCAGGGACGCATGCCTATAATTTGGGAGGATGAGACAGGGGGATCATAACCTTGAGGCCAGTGTCAACAACATACTGAGAACCTAAGTGACATAGCAAGATACTGTTACAAAATGTAAAAAGGACTGGGGATATGGTTCAGTGGTTAAGCATCCTTGTGTTCAATCCTCAGTACCCCCCAAAATTTTAACATTTAACATCCATCCCTCTAAAAGTACACATCAAACAAAAATAATTGTTTTATGAAAATCACTAGTATAACTGTACTCACTTTAGTTATAGAATAAGTAAATGTCCAGCCTTTAAGAACTACCTAAATAAATTATGACATCTGGGTAATCTGGGTATTTTATGATAAAATACTATAAAGTCATTCTGTAATACACTATCTAATGACATAGGAAAACAGTCCATCTGTTACTAAGTGGGGAAGGTAGAGCAGATCATTTCCACTTTTATAAAAACCACCCTTGGTCAATAAGTCAGGCAGAGCGGACACTTACCTATGTATCGACTGTGACAGATTATATCTAAGTATTGACTTCCAAGGGTGTCAGATGGCAGGTAATGTCCTCTTTATGCTGTTCTGCTTTTGTGTTACTAATGAACATGCATTATATTTGTGATTTTTCAAGTTTAAAATTCATAAATACATATATAAAACAAGTCACTAAAAATAATTGTGCTCAAAGTTTAAGTTGACACAACTAAGTATCTTCAAAAAAATTTAAAGATGTCTTTACTTAGCATGTTTAATCCCATGTTTAAAATGGGATATTAAACTTTCAATTCTAGGAAAACAAGGGAAGGGGAGAGAGGAGAAAATGGAGGCTCTGCCAATTCTAATTATGTGAAGGGTCTAAGAAGTAATGCCCCAATTTTGCCAGGTACTGTGGCACACACCTATAATCTCAGTGGTTTAGGAGGCTGAGGCAGGAGGATTACAAATTCAAAGCCAGCCGTGCAATATAGCAAAGCCCTCGGCAATTAGTGAAACCCTGTCTCAAAATAAGCAGGGTTGGGGATATGGCTCAGTAGTCAAGCACCTCTGGGTTCAATCCCAGGTATTAAAAAAAAAAAAAAAAAAAAAGGAGGAGGAGGAGGAAGAAAAGAAGGAGAAGAAAAAATTTTCCCAATTTACAGCCTGGCAAAAATATCAAAAGTAAAAACACAGTCCAATGGCAATTACCAGAGGTAATAAGTCAAACTCAATAACACAAACGGTTTGGCTTTTCCCTTAATCAACTGTGCCTCTGCATATGAACTAGCGCTCCAACTCTGCTACAAAGGCTATTTTATGTGAACTATCCGCAAAACTTCCTAAAACCTTTTCTAAAATGTCTTGGAGTGTTGACCACAGTGACTTGGGGTCAGAATTTTGAACTCAGAACTAGGAAGACCTGGAAATGGTTTTGCCCGAGTGCAGGGGAAGGCTGCTCTCCCCAGCTGTGCCCCCATGTCCAACCCAGCACCATGCCCAAAGACTGTGACAGCACAGATGGGTAAAGGGATAAACACCAAGCCCAGAATCTGGCAGCCCCTCCCTCCAAGGACAGTGGAGGGCACAGACAGGAAGGACTCACCCAGCTGGAGGCAGCTCTAGAAACAGAACCCAGACCGATCTCATTTCTCATCAGAAACTGTCTGGAGGAAAATGCCATGGTGTGCACAGAGGGCGCTGAGCCCCACGCCCCGCCATACCAGATGCCAGGCAAGCTGCAAACAAAGTTAATTTCTATACACAACCTCAAGGAGTCAGGAAGACGAATGATCCCTAAAACCTAGTTAAGACAAGTGTTTCCAGGGACCTGAAATATAAACGGGGGCTCATTTTTTTTTTAATAACAAGCCTAAAGGATAACATTAAAAAGAGTTATTTACAGCTATCATCTAAGTCTGATGAAAAACTCTTAAATTTTATTTTGTAATTCTAAACTAGAGTAAAACTAAGAAATTAGAGCAAAAAAGTTCCATCAACCCAAAACAAACACTGTATGCACCCCAAGGAACTAAACACCAAAAGTACCCAAACTTAAAACTTGAGCAGAAAAATCTGTAAATAACTCCTTGGCACCTTTTTCTTTTTATCTGGAATACATAATCTCCAGAAGCTCTCGTTTATTGAGACTATGATGCTGAAAAATAATGAAGTTCAAGATTTGCTTTTTTCCCCCCACTGTTCAAAAGTGTTAGCTACCTACTTATATTTTAGTACACAAATTGAAATTGAAATATAAAAATTACTTCAAATAAAATCATGTTCTTAAGGTTTCTATTCAACCTTAAGAAAAATCTTCTGAAACTTTAAGGTTTGAAAAATGAGACTTCTAATTTGAAAATTAAACCCAAGAAAAATGACCTACAAGTAAAATTTATTTCCCCAATGCATCATGAAATAAAATTACAAGACAAAATGGGGAAAGTATTCATAATATTTATTTAAGTGCTAATATCCTTGATACAAAAGAAACTGTTATAAATCACAAGGGAAAAAAATATAAACAGGAGACTAGAAAAACTTATAAAGTAAATGAATAAGCCAAATAAAATAACAAAGGAATCATTAAACAATATTCAAACGCACTAGCTATCAAAAGAATAGCAAAATAAACATGATGATTCTATTTTCTGCCCAAATGGGCAAAAAGTGAAAAAAAAAAAATAGCAGTAATTCACAATATATTAACTTTAATGAATACAGGAGCTATCACATATGTATGTTATGTATGTTTAAGTCTTAAAAATGCAAATGATGTCACTTTTAAAAATTTAAAAAAATTATCAGAAAAGTGAACAGATTTATACACAAGGCTGATCATCATATTATGTCATTCACAGAAAAAAAAAACAGACTCATAAGCTACAGACCCAACAATAAAAGGATTTATCAAGTAAACCACGATGCATTCAGCACAAATGAGCTGTTAAAAAACATGTTTTAAAGAACGATTTAATGTTTCAGTCATGTTCCTAAGACATACTGCTAAGAGGATTAAAAAGCCCCCGTATGATCTGCATTTTGAAACAAATACAGATACACATTATAGGTATATACACTTATAAATACACAAAAAAAATTTTTACTTTCAAATATAACCAGAAATGGTAGAGCGCTTGCCTAGCATATGTGAGACAGTGGGTTCAATCCTCAGCACCACATTAAATAATAAATTAAATAAAAGTTTAAAATATATAGATAAAATGAGGGGAGACGAAAAGAATACTCAATGAGTGAAATAAGCTACTTTCCATGTAATATTTTTACCACAATCCTAAAATTCCTTACTAACTCCAAGATAGGATTGCCAGTCCCACTTTCAGGTATTTTGCTAATCTTAATCTCTGACCAGTAGCTTCAAGTATTTCAACAGTAACACTAACCAATAGCCTCAGTGTTCTCTATATAATAATTCCTAAAAATGCTATGGATTTCCTGCATATTTTTCTCAATCCATTTCCAATTACAAAAAAAGGGCAAAGTACATAAAAAGTTCCTGAGAAATGACACTTTCCAGGGACTCTGTTCTATCTTTGCTCTCTATGTACAACAGAGACAACTCTATACACCCACGGGAAAATCAACTGCAAAAATCATTAAATTTCTCGGAAGAACGTCATCAGTGATCATATTAAGCTGAGATAGTGCACAACCAGAACTCTCTATATATGCGTCACCAAAGATAACACAAGGATCTATAATTAGTAATATGCCTGCACATTTCCATCCCAACTTATGTTCAGTCATCTATGCAAAGGCTTTAAAAGCGGTAAATACCTGGGCATAGCTCAGAGGTGGAGTATTTGCCTAGCATGCACAAGGCCCTAGGTTAGATCCCAGCACCACAAAATGTAAGTGGTAAACACCTGAGCTTTCACTGATTTTCTACAAGGGTTCTCAATCCTGGCTCACGCTGAAATCACCCAAAAGATGTGTAGAAACTCCAAAGAGCAGGCTGAACTCCTAATCAACTGCACCCCGGTCTCAGGGATGACACCCGGTGTCATTTAAAAACTGTCATCCAGTTTTTAAAAGTTCCCCAGATGAGCTGGGGATGCCTGTAATCCCAGCCACTTAGGAGGATGAGGTAGGAGGATCACAATTTAAGACATCAGTCTGGGCAAGACTCTTATCTCAAAATGAAAAAGGGCTGGGGAAGTACCTCAGAGGTAGAGTATGCCTGGATTCAATCCCCAGCACTGCAAAAACAAAACAAAAAGTTCCCCAGATGATCCCAATCTACTAGCAAAGTTGATGAGCACTGCCAGGCTCAGTGGCACAGGCCTTACATAATCCCAGCAGCTGGGGAGCCTGAGGCAGGAGGATGGCAAGTTCAAAGCCAGCCTCAGCAAAAGTGAGGAGCTAAGCAACTCAGTGCGACCCCGTCCCTAAATAAAATAGAAAATAGGGCTGGGGATGTGGCTCCGTGATCAAGTGCCCCTGAGTTCAGTCAATACTAAGAGAAAAAAATCTTGTTGATACTACCCAAACTGATCTACCAATTGAAGGCAGCCACTATAAAAAGCTCATCTGCCTTTTTGGCCAAAATTGACAAATCCTGAAATTCACACAGAAATACACAGGACCCCTAACAGCCAAAAACAATCCTGAAGATAAAAATGACAAAACAAAACTGAAAGACTTACTTTTCCCAATTTCAAAACTTAATACAAAGCTATGGTGATTAAGATAGTGTGGTAATAGAGCATACATAAAAATTGGTATAAAGATAAACTATAGATTGGAGGAAGATAATTCAGAATCTAGAAATAAACCTTAATATGTGATTTTCAACATAGGGGTCAATTCAGTGAGGGAAGAGTAGTCTTTTCTACAAGATGGTGCTGAGGCAACTGTAAAAGAATGTTAAGACAAGGAGGTTGGACCCCCTATGGCACAACATAGTAAAAAAAAAAAAAAAAAGTAACTCAAAATGGATCTTAGAAGTCTAAGGTTTAAATAAATCTATAAAACTCTCAGAAGAAAATGAGGGATAAATCTTTATGACCTTGGGTCAGGTGTGGTTCCTTAGGTATGACACCAAAAGCACAAGCAACAAAAAATAAATGAACTCCATTATTATGTGTAATCACAATGGCCTCATAACAATTTTTTAAAATCAGTTTCAAATGAATAGATAAATGGGACTTTATTAAAAATTTTGTTTCAAAGGGTCTGAGCAAGAAAGTGAGACAACAACCCACAGAAGGGAAGAAAAACATTTGCAAATACAGAGCATTAAGAATTAATATTGAATGGCAATATGTAAATCAATGGTTGTGCAACTGATGTGATTCTGCAATCTGTATATGGGGTAAAAATGGGAGCTCATATCCCACTTGAATCAAAGTGTGAAATATGATATATCAAGAACTATGTAATGTTTTGAACAACCTACAATAAAAATTAATTTAAAAAAATAAAGTGGAACAATGTTATAGAAAAAAAAAAGAATTAATATTTAGCTGGGTGTGGTGGCACATGCCTATAATATATTTAAGATTTCAGGAAGGCACACACCTGTAATTCCAGCAGCTCAAGATAAGGCTGGAGGACAGATCGTAAAGTTCAAGGCTGGCCTCAGCAACTTAGCAAGACCCTGTCTTTAAGTAATAAAAAATAAAATGAAATAAAGAGGGGTAGGAATATAGCTCAGTGATTATGCATCCTTGGGTACAATTCCTAGAACCCCCCCCCCAAAAAAAAGAGCTACAATTTAAATGCTTAATTCTATTAAGAACTCTTATAACCTAACAATTTAAAAAATTTTTTTTAAATGGGCAAAGGATTTCAATAGACATTTCTCCAAACACAGCACACCAATTGGCCGATATGCACATGAAAAGGTGCTCAACCTCATTAATCACTAGGGAAATGGAAATCAAAACCATTGCACACCTGCTAGGATGACTATAATGTAAAGGATAGACAATAATAAGTGTTGGAGAGAATGTGCAGAAATTGGAACTCTCATGTATTATTAATGCCCCAACTTTGGAAAACATTCTGGCAGTTCCTCAAAACGTTAAACATAGAATTATCTTATGATCCAATAATTCCACTTCTAGGCATTTTCCGAGAAAATGAAAACACAACCAAACAAAAATCTGTTTACAAATGTTCATAGTAGCATTATTTTTAAGACCCCAAATGTGAAAATAACGCAAATGCCCACCAACTGATTACTTTATAAACCAAATGTGGCAAGATATTATTAGCAATCATGAGAAAGTACTGACACATGCTACAACATGGGTAAACCTTGAAAACTTTATGCTAAGTGAAAAAGTAAACTGCAAAAGACCCAAGCATGTAAAATTCATTTACGTCCAGATTAGGCAAGTCTATAGAAATAGACGAAATCAGAGGCTGCAAGGGGCTGAGGGAAAGGGCAAAGGAAGTGACTGCAAATAGGTACAGGGCAAAAATGCTCTGAAATTAAAAGTGATTACAAAACTCAAGGAATATGCTGGAAACAACTGAAGTGTATCTTTTAAAGGAGTGAATTTTGCCAGATGCAGCAGTGCACACCTGTAATTCCGGCAACTCAGGAGGCTGAGGCAGGAGAATTCCAAGTTTGAGGCCTGCCTCAACAATTTAGCAAAGCCCTAAGCAATGTGGATCAGGAGGATCTCGAGTTTAAAGCCAGCCTCAGCAAAAGCAAGGTACTAAGCAACTCAGTGAAACCCTGCCTCTAAATAAAATACAAAATAGGGCTGGGGATAAGTGCCCTTGAGTTTAATCTCTGGTACCAAAAAAAAATTAAAAGGAGTTGGCAATGTAGCCCAGTGGTAAAGTGTCCCAGGTTTTACTCCTCAGTACCAAAACAATACATAAAAAATAAAAATAAACAAAGGGGTGGGCAAATTTTGGGTATGCAAATTACCTCAATAGAGCTTTTTTTTCAAAAAGCTTCAGATTATTCTGAACATCAGTAGTACCTCCTGCCTTTCCCACAGAATCTCATGTGGTTACTTATCCATAAGAGTATGACTCAATAACCTTTCTTACTCAAAGGCTTTATTTCAGAGCTGCATATTTCAATCAATTTAGGGTGTCATAACCAAGTTTGTTTTTTCATGAAACAGAACAGAAAACACAGCATATATAGTGATGTGGATGTTTTACAAAACTTTTATATGCATATCAAGATATCTAAAAAAAGATATCTATCTATCTAGACAAATATATATATCAAAGAAAAGTGGGTCAATCAAAACAAAGACTGAAAAATATATTTTAGTAGTTCAGAGACACCTCAAGAAATAAAACAATAAGGTGAGATTTCAGAGCCAAAAATGGAAACTGAAAGAAAGTTAAAGGCTCTGTGGTATATCACCATAAGCAAGCACTAACTAATACCACGAAAACTGAACCTGACCCTGTGTGGTTTTATTTTTGTTTGTTTTGGTACAAGGGCTTGAGCACAGGGGCTCTCAACCACTGAGCCACATCCCCAGCCCTTTTTATTTTTACACTTTTAATTTTAAGACAGGGCCTTACTAAGATACTGAGGCTGGCTTTGAACTTGTGATCCTCCTACCCCAGCCTCCCATGTCACTGAAATTACATTGGGCCTAGTGACCCTATGTGTTTTGACAGATCACCTGCAATAATAAAACAGATTCCCTGCCTAGCCTACCTCCCAGGCTTCTGCAAAGGGCTCAGGGGATCTTCTTGCTCCTACTAAATTCTTGGTCCCTGCAGTGGAGTTTATAGCAGACCCCATAAGGTGCTCAGGAAGGAAGGGTACAAACACACACCCTGCACCAATCACACTGGAAAGTAGTGAGGGAATGCAGGGCTTCAGGATGGGCACCTTGGAATTGCAGAGCAGGTACTCACACTGGGTGGTAGCAGGCAGAAAATGAAATACCTCAAATGCATCTAGGTGGGCTAACCCAGGAGAGAAGGAAGAAAAAGCAAGTGACATTGCTAACATACTCCATTTGTCTTTTGCATGGATAAAGAATAAAAGAAGAGAAACAAGAACCCATAAAACTTCTCTGAGGGAGAGAAAACATTTCCAAAGAATCTCTGAAACAAAAGATGTAAGCAGCTGTACTATACGACAGCATGGGCTAAAAAAATAAAAGCCCTTGGGATGAACCCAAAGAAATATAGAGCTGGACTAATTCCTTCTGGTGAGAAACTTGAGATTATTCTCACATCAGCAGAGAAACACAACTATATGGAGAATTACTACAATAACAGTGACATATTCGACCAAAGATTCCAGAGTGACATATTCGACCAAAGATTCCAGAGTCAATGTCAAGGTGATGGATGGGCTTTGCTCATTAAAACAACCGGTATAGTACTGAGATTTTAATTCAGTGAAAAAGACATCAACAAGATGGCACTTCTTCAATACCATTAAAGATTGTATACAATATCATTTTGATACATAACAAGAATAATGAACCAGGCATGGTGGCACCCACCTGTAAACCCAACAACTCAGGAGGCAGGGGTGGGGTATGACAAGTAAGAGGGCAGTCTCAGCAATTTATCGAGGCCCTCAGGAACTTAGTGAGACCCTATCTCAAAATAAAAAAATAAAAAAGCCTGGGGATATGGCTCAGTGGTTAAAGGGCCCCTTGGGTTTAATTCCCAGTACAAAAAAAAAAAAAAAAAGAACAGAAAACAAGAAAGAAAGAAAGGACTACCATCACAGTTAAATCTGTTCTGCAAGTGTTCTACAATGCACTAATAGAAATAGGAAGGAAAACAGCAATAACAAAATGACCACTTGCCAATATTGTCATGACCTAAGAAATTCAAATCAATCACAAAACAAGAATAACAAAGTCTGATCAGGTGAGTATTGCAGACACAGCGTTATTTCATTTTCTTCCCAAGTACATAAAAAGACTCTATTTCCCAGCCCCCATGAATCTAAGAGTAAAAACACCACTTCCTTGCCTGGCCCATAAAAATTTCTTATGTGCCCAAAATTCCATGGCAAATTTAGAAGCCACGCCTTCTTTCTTTTTCTTTGCAGTGCTGGAGATGAAACCCAGGGCCTTGCACATGCTATACACATCCACTGAGCTATACCCTCAGCCCAAGGTCACAATGTGAAGTCAGTTGTGCTATAAGATAGAAAGGCCCAGATCCCAAAGTCACCATTTACAGAAGCACATAGAGAAATGTGAGCAAGAAATAAGTTTTTATTTTTCCAGGCAAGATTTTTGGCTAGTATTAAGTTCCTGACTGACACAGGCATCTGTTATGAGAGACATACTCTGTAAGCAGTACACTTGCTATATATTTGCCCCATATCAGTTAGGAGGGGATAATCTCATTCTAAATAAAAAATGTTTTTAAAATAAAGGAAATAAACAAAAAATCTACAGACCATATTTTAGGAAAAATCTAAAGAAACTGTCTTTGATCTGCTCATGGGCAAGTCAATATTATCAAGATAGGCCCTGGGTTCAATCTCAGTCCTATCCCCCACCCCCATCCCTCACACACCCACAAAAAGACAATTCTCTGCAAATTAACTCATACATTTAATGAAATTTCCTATTTAAAGTACTCTGAAATCAGGCTGGGGTTATAGCTCAGTTGGTAGAGTGCTTGCCTTGCAAGCACAAGGCCCTGGGTTCAATCCCTAGCACCACAAAAAATAAATAAATTTAGGATTTCAGAATACTTTATTTTAAAACATCAGGGAAAAAAATTGAACATAGGCACCACTAGATTTTAAAGCTTACTATAAGGTAATTAAGATTAAAATAGTTAAGGCCATAGCAAAAGAATAATAATTTTTAAATTATTATTTAAAATCCCACCTCAGAACCACAGATTCAGCATATGATTAAAGGATTATTTCAAGTTAATAAGAATGAATTAGTAAATGGTGATAGGAAAAAATGTAAACAAGAGGAAAATGATCCTTACCTCACAGCACACTCCAGCACAAATATCAGATTAATTATGTCCAAAAAATATTTTTTAAGTTTAGAGAAACTATGGGTAAATATTGATAAAATCTCAGGGTAAAGAAGGCATAGGAAAGAAAAAAGACTGACAGATTTGGATTCAAAGCTTACCACTTACCAAAAATATCTGTGCCTTAGGACCAGGGAAAAAAGCGCGCTTTTTTTTGGAACCAGGAATTGAACCCAGGATGCTTAACATTGAGCCGCACCCCTGGTCCATTTTTTTTTTTTTTTTTTTTAAGAAACAAGTTCTCCCTAAGTTGCTTAAGGCCTTGCTAAAATGCTGAGGCTGGGTTTGAAGTAGCAAAACTACCTCAACCTCCTGAGCCACTAGGATTACAGGTGTGCACCACTGCACCTGTCTAAAAATGCAAACCTTAATGGCATATTCCTCAAGTAGGATGGAGGCAAGGATCAAACACAACCTATTTAGATGCAACAACTTTACTCAAAGATCAAGGAGCAAAAATGCCTCATATTGAAACAAGCACTGATGTTTCTGGAATAGAAGAGAAAGTCACATTAATTTTAGATAAAACAAAGGCTTAAGAGAAGCATCATGCTTGTTATATTTCCAAACATTTCCAAATATTCACATATTCCCCCACACCATACATTTGTAGAATATTTTGTGAAGCAATGTCTTAAAATATAAAGAGCTCTTGGTAACAAAAATGTATGAACTCAACAAAAAAATGTCAGCACTGATCACATCTATCTTTCTGTGAAGCAGGGATCAGCAAATCTTTCCTTATAAAGGGCCAGATAGCACATATTTTCAGCTTATCAATTATGTGGTCTCTTTAAGGAACATGGCTGTGTTTCAACAAAACCTTCTGAAAACAGGGAATCAGAATTCTCATCACCTGTTAGAAATGCAAATTTTCGGGCCCCACCCCAAACCCTCTGCATAAGAAATTCTCCAATATGAAATCTACCATGTTAGACAAGGAAAAGTTTTAGTAAACCAGGATCCAGATGATTTGCTTTGGAGGCAGAAAAAAATTTTAGCCAGGGCAAAAAAGAAGACAATGAAATCGAACCAAGTTTGAAGCTGAAATCCCAACTCAAGCAAAATGGCATGTTCTCGGCCAAGCTGTGCTTTCAGAGTCTGAACCAGGGTGGAGAAGACTGTCCTCAGAGCCATAAAAACAATATCTCTATAATGAAATGACAATTCAGCTGGCTGCAGAGGTGCAGGCCAGTAATCCCAGAGACTTGGGAAGCTGAGGCAGAAGGATTGCAAGTTTGAGACTAACCTCAGCAACTTAGCAAGACCCCAAAGATTTAGCAAGGCCCAGTCTTAAAATAAAACATACAAACTGGGTGTTGTAGAACATGAATAGTAACTCAGGAGGCTGAGGCAGTAGGATCACAAGTTCAAAACCAGCTTCAGCAATTCAGTGAGGACCTCCACAACTTAGTGAGACTATCTCAAAATAAAAAACAAAAAGGGCTAGAAACGTGAACCCAGTGCCAAAAAACAAAAACAGAAAAAAAGGCTGGGGATGTGGCTCAACGGTTAAGCAACTCTGGGTTCATTCCCTGGTAGGAGGGGAAAAAAAGGAAATGATGGTCCAGAATGAAAATACTTATTCAAGTCAAGCAGAGTAGCACATGCCTGTAGTCCCATCAATTCGGGAGGCTGAGGAAGGAGGAAATTAAGTTCAAGGCCAACCTCAACAATTTAGCAAGACCCTTTCTCAAAATTAAAAAATTAAAAAGAAAATGGGAATGCAGATTAGTGGTAAAGCACCCCTGGGTTCAATCCCTAGTACAAGAAAAAAATAATCAAATTTAACTGAGTAAATGAAGCTGGAGACTTGTACATATTTTCTTGAGCAAAGGAAGCCCACATAAAAAGAAAAAAGTTGAGTACTGAGACTGGGCATGGAGAGGTCCTACAGGGATTCCTACAGGAACAAATAAGAGAATTAATAGGGGTCACAGCTGGAGTACATAAAGAAAAACAATACAGTGAGAAACAAACCCCAAGCAGTCTAGAAACAGAAGCAGGAGAAGGACCCTGTTTACCTTAAGCCTTAGCCTCCTCCCAGTGCATCCTCCACCCTTCCCTGAAGTTTCCTAAAATGCACATCTGACACGTCACCCAAGTCCTTGAAAAACATCCTGGAACACAGCAGTACAGCGTGATGAAAGTCTAACTTTTGTGTTTGGCAGTCAATCTGGGGTCAAACCTGACCCTGCTGCTCAGCAGCACTACGACCTTGGGCAAGGCAATGTCATTCCTCCAAACATCCTCAGCATCCTCAGCTGCAAGATGGGAATAGTTAATATCTATCCCAGAGGGCTGCTGTAATTAAATGATGATTAAAGAACACAGGAGGTGGGGCTGGGGATGTGGCTCAAGCGGTAGCGCGCTCGCCTGGCGTGCGTGCGGCCCGGGTTCGATCCTCAGCACCACATACAAAACAGAGATGTTGTGTCCGCCGATAACTAAAAAATAAATATTAAAAAATTCTCTCTCTCTCTCTCCCCCTCTCTCACTCTCTCTTTAAAAAAAAAAAAAAAACACAGGAGGTGATGGGCAGAGCACCCAGCACCTAAATAACACTGGCTTCTCTGACCTCTTCTACACCAAAAGGAATCTAGGAATCCAGCATTTCAGACAATATCTGGGAATAGCACTCATATCATTGAGGGGACCACAGTTTAACAGCAAAACTCAAGACCCAGGAGTTACTTAAGGATATTACCCAGCTCCAGTTCCTTCGTGGATAAAATGCAAACCAGAAACACCCTGCCTGCTATTTGTTAGGGCCAGTAAAACCTCTAGTGTCCAGCATATAATCAATACCCATGGGCACCAGCATTACTTCACTGGCCCTATCACAGAGGCTGTCTCATCTTTCTAGGGAGCTCTCTATTGCTTGGAGAGGCTACTACAGAGAAGTGCCTATTATTAAATTGCAGTAGTATTTAACTTAGAAGACAGGGTGACACAAGTTCTGTAAATTTCCCATACATAGAATAAAGATGGCTGTCTTGAAGGGTGACCTTCATCAGGTACTCAAAGAGATACCCACAGGCAATTGATACAAGGGAGCTTGGTCATCAGCTGCTTTGGGCAAAACCTATGGAAAGAACCTATGAGTGAAGAAGGCTTTCCTGACCATGGACAAAAGAACGTCACTGTCCATGGAGTGAACTTCCCTACAGGACCTTAAAAGCTGCCTCGACCTGAGTCAGAAGAGAGAATTAAGACAAAGGACAGGGCTGGGGATGTGGCTCAACTGGTAGCGCACTCGCCTAGCATGTGTAAGGCACTGAGTTCAATTCTCAGTACCACGTCAAAATAAAGATATTATGTCTACCTAAAACTAAAAAATAAATATTTTTTTTAAAAAAAGAAAAAAAAAAGACAAAGGACAATGAAAAGTTCCCTAGAAGACTGACATTTCCAGTGAGGAGGAAATCTCAGAAACATCATTTCCTCACTCAGATCAGCATCACAACATAACATGCCCTGCACCTGCTCCTCAGGCAACTAGGTTAATGGCCACTTTTTGTTCAGGTGCTCAGACCAGGAACCTTCCCTTGCACCTGGTTCATCAGCAAATCTCCCTTAGCCCCACCTCAGAATCCTGCCTCTTCTCACTGCCTCCCTTCCCCCCCACCATCATGCTGATCTGATTCACGGCCCTCAGCTCTGCCCTACTTTTGGTCTCTCCTCACACACTTAGGTCCACAGTGTCCTTGTTAAAACCTAAATCAGGGCTGGGTGTACAGCCCAGTGGTAGAGCACATGCTTAGAACTCACAAGAGCCTGGGTTCCATCCCCACACAAAATACACACACACACACACACACACACACTCTAAATCAGGCCAGAGACCTCTTTTATTCAAAACTCTCCAGTGGCTTCCACTCCCTTCAGAGTAAGCCTATAGGCCTTAGTATGGTCCACATGACTTTATATAATCTGACCTCAAAACCAAATTTTCTCCTCCTCCTGCCTCTGGACCTTTACATCTGCTGTGTCTTCCATTTAGATTCCCCCCGATAGCCACAAGCCTTATTTCCTACATATCTTTAGTCAAAGATAACTCAAGATGTCTTCTATGCGGGCTGGAGATTTGGCTCAAGCGGTAGCGCGCTCGCCTGGCATGCGTGCGGCCCGGGTTCGATCCTCAGCACCACATACAGACAAAGATGTTGTGTCCGCCAAATACTAAAAAATAAATAAATAAATAAAAAAAGATGTCTTCTATGAACCGAGTTTCTCCTCACCCAAAATTCACATGTTGATGCCCTATCCCTCACAGTGTGACTATATTTGAACACAGGGTCTTGAGGACATAATTAAGGTTAAATGAGGTCTTAAAGGGGAGTTGTATGGCTAATATAAGATTGATGACTGAACCCAGGCCCTCACCCAGGCTAGGCAAGTGCTCTAGCACTGAGTGACATCCCCAGGGTTTTTGTTTGTTTGTTTGTTATGGGTTTTTTGTTTGGGGGGGTTTTTGAGACAGGGTATCATTAAGTTGTCCAGAACTGGCATTGAACTTGTGATCCTCCTACTCAGCTTCCCCAGTAGCTGGTATTTCAGGTGCACTTCACCAAGCCTGGCTAGATTTGGTAGATTTATACAAAGAACAAAGAGAGAGATGGTACCAAGAAAAGGCCATGTGAGGACTCAATGAGAAGGCAGCTGCCTACAAGCCAGGAAAAGAACCCTCACCAGAAACCAACCTTAACCTTGGACTTTCCTCAACCTTTGAAACTTCCAAAAGTTTCAGTTCGTACCCCAGCACAAGTGGGTATTAAACCCACAAGTCTGCCAGATTCTTCTACAAAGCCTGGAGTCCTGCGCCTGCTTCCCCACTGAAGTCCAAGCTCCATGTGCCCCAGGAATCTCCCCACAGCATCTGACCACCAAGAACACTACCCTGCACAAAGCAGGCAGTGCAAGATATTAAATGTGTGGAAGGCTGGGTGTAGGGGCATGTACCTACAGTCCCTGCTACTCAGGAGTCTGAAGCCAGAGGCCTGATTGAGCCCAAGGGTCCAGGGGCAGCCTGGAGAAACAGCAAAACCCTGTCTCAAAAATAAAATAAAAGTGGGAAAGGCACAAGCTGAAAGCAGACCTCAATTAAGGGAGAGCCAACCACCTAGAACCTGTGACAAAATAACAGGCTAGAAATAGCAAAGCCAGGAAGAAAATGAGAAGAGTGCCACAGGGCTCACAAAGGGCTCGTTTAAACCCTGAGGCAGTAATGCACAGGTTAACCTGGAGCAGAAATAAAAGAATAAAAGAAAGCCCAGTCACTCTGGCCCTCTGAGGGGAGAACTACTGGAAGAACAGCAGGATGTGAAAATGAATTAACGAGGTTATCAGGCTTTAAGAACCAACCGACTGCTTTGTTGGAGTTTTATGGGCAAGACCTGGAAACAGGTCAGAGGTGGGCTGTAAGATGTTTAAGTTTAAAAAGCCTAAGAAGATTAAATAAAAATGAGGCTTTCCATTTACAGATACAAAGCACCATATTATTAAAAATTATTACTGCTGACTTTTAATTTCCTAAACCAAAATGAGAAAATTCCTTAAGCTAGCTGGGGTACTATCTAGGGTCCCCAAATGGAGCCCAGGCTTGTCTTTAGAGATGCTGAAAGGAATGGCAAAAGGAACTCAGAATTTCCAATAATCAACAAAGTAGAACTTAGGTTCCTTGACTACAAAAAAGACTGGGTTTTAGTCAAGTGATTTGTTGACTTGACTAAATTAATGGGGAAACCGACAAGTGAATGGAGGTATTAGTGGCAAGCTACAGGATGGGTAACTCATTTCTGCAATGCAAAGTGAACCAGACTTTGCTACCCAAATGAGATGTAGGCAGTGTGGCAAGAAAGCTGGCAAAACCCTCTATAATAGTCTAGGCAAGTAGTTCATAAGCATTTTTCAAACATCTTAACAGATGTTTAATCTTAGTCTAATGTGCCATAGACAGAAAGCTTTAAAAAAAAAAAAATAATAAACTATCTGGCAGGTAAGGTGGTGCACACATGCAATCCTAGCTGAGGCAGGAAGACTGCAAATTTGAGGCCAGCTTTAGCAACTCAACAAAAAGAGCAGGGGTGATAGACCACCCCTACTCAATCTCCAGTATCATGAAAAAACAAAACCAAAAACCAAAACGAAGTCAACAAAAAAAATTCCTGAAATACCTATTTTTTCACAAAATTCATTCTCCCTTCCAAGCAAACAAACCAGAATAAAAATGCCCTAGTATTAAAAGTAAGAAGCTGGTCACCATTTTGGCAAAGGAAGTAGTCTAGAAAACAGATAACTTTCTCACCTAACACTCAGGATATCAGGTGGAACAAATAGCCAGATGGACAAAGCCGCTGTCTTCTTTTAACTAGTAAGTGTGTCATTAGGGCTTCCACTATGCACACCCACAGGTGCCCAAAAGCTATTAAATTCTGGATGAGTGAAGAATGAACAGTAGTACTGCATTCATAAGTGACCCTGATATGGCTAATCTTAAGGCCAGTACAGAATTCTGAATTTTTGAGCTAAAAGGGCCCTTTATAAATCCCACCAGGGTCAAACACTTTCAGGGGTCAAGCAGGCAAAGTCATGTGCAAAGCTGAAAAGGCACTGTAGACAAGCGGAAACCTTGAGGCCAGAGATCAACAGCACTCAAATACAAAAGCACAAAAATAAAAAAGTTCCGGCCACCCCCATTTCTAGCCTTTCTCTTTAGAGAAGAGGAAACTGGCTGAAGGAGGTCACATGGCCAATTAATGACAGCTCAAACCAGGCAGCTTCAGGACTGGTCCCATGTCCTCGCACATCCCAGGCTTTCTCTGGGAACAGAAGACCCAAACGTCAGCAAGGACCGCATCTTCCCCCTCCCATCTCCCAGCACTGCAAAAATAAAACTAACAGCTACTAAAAATGCCCCAGCCCAGAAAACCCTTATGGATAACTTTCTTCCACCTGCAGTTGCCCTCATTTAACCTTTGCCCTGATGATCGATAATTTCCCATCAGTCATGCTTAAAATTCCGCAGCCTGTAGGCCGAGTTCCTATCAGCTACCCATCCAATGGTACATATATAGGGCCAAGCGAAGGAAAATATTCCGCGCCCTTAAAGTAGTCACACTCGAAATGTCAATTTCTCTCGAGAAAGGTGGCAACAAGGGGAACCCGCGACCCCCGGGGAACAGACTAAAGAGAACAATCCTAAAGTCGGTACAGACGCTTCTAAAAATTACTTGGCACCGCCTTTGTAGAAGGAAAGAAAGCAAGAATGTAGAAGGCATCCCCCACCGCTGCCGCCCCTCTACATGGCCCTGAATTCCGGGGGCGCGAGGATGCCCGCGCGCACCACCTGGAGAGGGACCAGCGAAGCGACCCCTGGGCGCGCGAACGCAGCGCCCGAGGGAGGCGGCGACAGCCAGCCGTCCCGAGGGGACCCTACTTGCCTCCCCGCAGCGCGGCCTGAGAGCCGGAGCGCGCGGTGGCTCCCGCGGCAGGCAGGGGTGAGCGCCCCGGAGTCCCGGCCGGGTTCGTCGGGACGACACAGGCGAGGAGCCGCCGAGCATCAAGGGGCGCGGGGCCCTGGTGACCGGAGGGCGCGGGGCCCCGGGAGAAGGGTGGTGTGGGAGGTCGCAGGCCGCGCCGCGGGGCCGGTGACAGCGCGCGGGGGCTGTGCCAGGCCGGCCTCGTGGGCGCACCGGGCAGCTCGGGGCCCGGCCGGCAGGTGCGACCCGCGGGCGGGCGTGGAGCGCACGGCCTGGCTCTCACCTGGCTGCAGCTCCCTGGACTCCGGTCCTGCTGCCGCGCCTCAGCGCCTCAGTGCCTACCACCGCCGCCTCCGGTCCCCGCGTCAGCCGCCTGCAAAATGGCGCCGCGGAGGGGCGGGCCGGGGGCGGGGAGCCGCGCAGCCGCCCGCCCCGCGCCGGCCTGGGGCCCACCTCCCTCCCCGCCCCCGACCCCCGCCCTCCGGCCTGCGGGGAGGGAGGGGCTGACCCCTCGCCCTTGGGAATACTGCCCCCAGCATCCCGGGCCTCGCACCAGCCGCCCCCTTCCTGTTCTTTTTATTCCCCTCCCGGGTACTGAAAGCACCCCCCACCTTCTCGACCCTTCTCGTCACACCTGCTCCTGGGGACCCACCTGGAATGCAGAGTTCTCGCCCTCCAGATGCCCCCTTTTTAATCTACCGCGGGACTGTGAGCCCTGCCATTGCCGCAGGGTGATTAGCAGCTTGCGGTGCACTGGACTCAAAGGGGTTGGGTGTTTTAAAACAATTTTCACCGCTTCTCCAGTTAGGCCGTCAGGTTTCTTAACTCGAAGAAGAGGTTACATTATTATATGACATTACAATATGCGGACACCGTAACCTACACCCAGGCTTCTCAGACTTGAATTCCCTGGGAATCGTGTTAGGGGTGACTTCTGATATAACGGGTTTGAGGGAGTGTAGCCCGGGATTTTGCATGTCTAAAGTGACCCAGGTAATGCCCAAAGGTTAGGTACTTGGGCCACTTAGGGGAAAAGCCATGCGTAAACCTAGCGCACAACAGTCTCTCTTTGAGGGCTCCATTAAAATGCACTGGCTGGGCCCCACCCCCGGTGGTGCTGAAGCTGGAGGTATTGGAGGGAGGCTCCAAAATTTGCATTTCCGATGGGTGATGCTAATGCTTCTGGTCTTGGGACAGCAGGTGTGAGCCTTTGCTGAAGCCATCTGAGTACACGTTAAAAAAAAAAAAAAAAAAAAAATCTAGCAATTAGCGCTTTCTTAAGCCTTCCATCTTATGACCACTTGTCATGGTTGCTTTACTAACCGAACGATAATTCAGTAGTTCCTAAAGCAAAGCAACTCTTGAGAGCCATAAAGAACTATGGACCGTCGGGAGCGGTGGCGAACGCCTGTAATCCTAAAGGGAAAAAAAAGAACTGTGGACCACATCTGACCTCATATGGCAAGAAGCAGATTTTTTTTTTTAATTTTAGCATAAATTGAACCCAGGAACGCTTAACCACTGAGCCACATCCCAAACCCTTTTATTATTTTTTTTTTTTTATTTTGAGACAGGGTTTTGCTAAATTGCTTAGGGCCTCGCTAAAATTTCTGAGGCTGGCCTTGATTTGCGATCTTTCTGCCTCAGCCCCTGGAGCCTCTGAGATTACAGGCATGTGCCTGTAAACACATCAAGAAATAGATTTTATCACAGGAAATATCTGCTTTTTCTGCAGTTTTGGGAACTCGTATACATATCAATAGGAGGAGGGCAGATGTGTGTGTTAACCAGCAATTATGGGAATCTCATAAAATAGAAAAAAGGTAAGCTGTATCTTTGAAAATCAATGTGAGCTGAGTATGGTGGTGCATGCCTGTAATCCCAACCACACCCAATTTAGCAAGACCTTATCTCAAAATTAAAATAAAAAAGAGCTGGAAATGTAGCTTAGTGGAGAAGTATCTCTGGGTTCAATGCCAGTACCTAAAAGAGAGAGAGAGAAGGAGAGAGAGAGAAGAATCAATAATGTATCATTCCATGTATTTATCTAATAATTTTGCATTTTAGAAAATATAAGCATTAGCATATTGGCAAAATGTTTAATCCTCATTAAAGATGGAGAAAAGGAGACCAAGATTCTGTGACCAGCAACCAGAGAAAAACTCATGTACTGACTGGCCAACAACTATCTTTCTACACCAGTGAGATCATTTTCCAGCCAGTCAGTGTCTATGTCTGTCTCTCTTTCCCACCATCTCCCTCCCTCCTTATTTATGTATTTATTTTGTACCAGGAATTGAACCCAGTAGCACCTAACTATTAAGCCACATCTCCAGCCCTTTTTATTTTTTTGTTTTGAGACAGTGTCTTGCCAAGTTTCTAAGGGCCTCAGTAAATTGCTGATTAATACTGACACACTGAGCTTCTAAAACTCTACCCCTTCCCCATTTTTTATTTCATTAATTGTTTCATTTCCTTGTCTCCCTCTCTCCTCTTAGGCATTATGGTTTTTCTGTATTCAAAAAAAACCTTCCAGCCTGGCTCCATGTCACCGGCCTGTGATCCCAGCAGATCTGGAAACTGAAGCAGGAGGATGGCAAGTTCCAAGCCTCAGCAATTTAGCAAGGCCCTAAGCAACTCAGTGAGACCCTCTTTATAAATATAATATGAAAAAAAAAGGGCTGGGGATGTAGCTCAGTGGTTGAGTGCCCATGGGTTCAATCCCCAGTACCAAGAAAGAAAAAAAAAAAAAAAACTTCCATTATCCCCATCTTCCCAGACTTCCTAACTCTCCTCCTTCCCCGACCCTTATTCATTACTTCTGAATAACTGTCAGATGTCATCTGTGACCTTCTAATCACCAAACCCCATCAGCCCTTTCATAAATGGCTCTGGAACATTCCATTGACTTCTATCTCCTTGAACTTCTTTTCTTACAATGCCCCAATCTTGCTTACTGTCTGTACTTCCCCTTTCCTCCCCCTCAGGGATGTTAAGAATTGCTCAGGTTCACTTCTAGAAATGTTACTTTTCCAGCTAGGCACAGTGGTACACACCTGTAATCTCAGCAGTTTGGGAGGCTGAGGCAGGAGAATCGTGAGTTCAAAGCCAGCCTCAGCAAATTAGTGAGGTCCTAAGCAAAACCCCTATCTCTAAAAATCTTTTAAAAATATTTTTAAAAGGCTGGAATGGGCTGGGGATATAGCTCAGTTGACAGAGTGTTTGCCTTGCATGCATAAGGCCCTGGGTTCAATCCCTAGCACCACGGAAAAAAAAAAAAAAAAAGGACTGGAATGTGGCTCAGGGGTTAAGAGCCCCTGGGTTCAATCCCTGGTACCAAAAAAAAAAAAAAAAAAAAAAAAAATGCTAGTTTCTCTAATATCTCCTTTCTCCCCATCTGCCTGCTCCTTCTCCAAATCCTTCCAAAGTTCACTCATCTCCTCATGCTTCCTAGGCCTTTCTCACCAGACCAAATTTCTTTGAACTTCTAGACACATTTCTAATATTCCCTAGACAACCTGCCCTGGATATTTTTCAGGAATTATAAATACAGTTGGCCATATCTATGGGTTCTTCATCTATGCATTCAAACAACTGTGGGTCACATTTGGAAGTCAGAAACAGTGGTGCACACCTATATTCCCAGCTGGGAGGCTGAGGCAGGAGGATTTCAAGTTCAAGTCCAGCCTGTATAATTTAGTGAGATCCTGTCTCAAAATAAAAAATACAAAGGTCTGGGGATGTATCTTAGTGGTAAAATGTCCCCCAGTTCAATCTCTAATACCAACAAATAAATAAATATTTTT
Source organism: Callospermophilus lateralis (assembly GCF_048772815.1). Classification (NCBI taxonomy): domain Eukaryota; kingdom Metazoa; phylum Chordata; class Mammalia; order Rodentia; family Sciuridae; genus Callospermophilus; species Callospermophilus lateralis. The sequence goes on along the minus strand of NC_135307.1, from coordinate 169,022,515 downwards.
TTTAATTTAAGTTGGGAATGTAGCTCAGTGGTAGAGTACTTTGCCTAGAATGCATGAGCCTTGAGTTTGATACTCAATGTGGAAAAAAAAAAAAAAAAAACAGGAAGAAAAACCCCATCTATACCAACAATGTACAGACTTTTTTTCTGTGTCATAATTGTTTAACAATTATTTATACAGCATTTATATTGTAGTAGCTTTTATAAGTAATCTAGAGATTAAAGGATTTGAGAAGATGTGTGTATGTTATATGCAAACACTTCAGCATTATAAATGAGGGACTTGAACATCTGGAGATACCGGTACCTAGGTGTTGAGGGATCCTAAAATCAACACCCCACAGTCCCAACTACAGGACATCTCCACTTCTAGATTCATTATTCTCCTCCTACAAACCGTTTTTTAATTTGGGTTCTCTCATGTTGCCACCAGAAAACTTCAAAGTGGTCTTTGACTCCTAGCTCACAGGTCCACTCTGTTATCTGTTGTCAACTTGAGCTGTCCAGCATAGGTACAAACCCTCACTCACTCCTCCTTGGACTGTTGAAAAGAAAAACTCTTCTCTGGCCTCTTGACTTCAAAAGTTATCTCCCAAAACTATCCTTGGTACCTCCCCAAACAAAGCTGACCACTTTATACCCCTTCTGAGAATCCTTCAGCCACACCCCACCCTCTTATAAAGAGTAACCCAGCAAATAATTACCACTGCCATTATAAAGAATAACCCAGGGGGATGGGGTTGTGGCTCAATGATAGAGTGCTTGCCCAGCACACGTGAAGCACTCGGTTGGATCCTCAGCACCACATTAAAAAATAATAATAATAATTAAATAAACGCATTATGTTCATCTACAACTAAAAATAAAATAATTTAAAAAAAAAGAATAACCTAGCAAAAAGAAAGCGAATGAAAGCTCTTTCCCAGCAAGGTATTCAAGAACCTTATCCTTCTAATCTCATGCTTTTTTCTTTTTTTTTCTGGACAAAGTACTATTTTTTACTGCTGTCAGACTGGAGTTAGTATCAGGAGATCCCCTTCACTTCAGTCTTTCCAGATTCTTATCAGTATTACACAAGATGAGCATACAGTGTTTATTCAGTGCTTGAATATGTTGGTGTTGAATATGTTGGTTATATATATAATATATATATTATATTATATATAATATATTATATATTATAATGATATAATAATAATTATATCATTATTTTGATATAATTTTATCATCAAATCAAAAAATATATGAGCATCTTCCCATTAGCTTCTTTTTCCTTTTGTTTTCCTTCCTGATTACAACTCATACAAACAAGTTTTCTTTCCCTCCCCACTTAATTATAAAAACTAAAGAAGCTATCAAGAACATTTTATGACCTGGTTAATTTGATTGAAATTTCCATCATATCCAGGCTGTGTTATTTTTCAGAAGTAATTGTAGCTTGAGGCTATTCCATCTTCATACAGTACTTCTGCTCTTCAATATTATTTCCTACATCTCACTGGAGTCTAGGCCAGGGCAAACTTTATTTCGAAAAGGGCAGGATTGGAAATGTTTTAGGTGAGCCAAATTGTATGGATACTTAGATAGTAATAGAAAACAAATTCCCACAGACTTTTTATTGGTGAAATTCAAAATATAATAAAAATAACTGAGAATAGTATAATATAAACAACTGAGTATAGTATTTATCTTTTATCTTTTTTGTGGGGGCATGGGCAGTGCTGGAGATTGAACCTAGAACCTTGCACATGTTAGGCCAGTGTTCTACCATTGAGCTACAACTCTAGTCCTAGTGTATAATACTTTTATAATAAAATTTTGCTTAATTTGGGGCTTGAGATTAGTGTTTCCTGTCATCAAATTGATCACACATGTTAATCTTTAGAAACCATTTTGGCCACTCGGGGCACAGGCCTGTAATCCCAGCAACTCAGTAGCCTGAAGCATGAGAATTACAAGCTTGAAGTCAGCCTCAGCAATTTAGCAAGACCCTAAGCAGCTTAGTGAGATCCTGCCTTAAATATAAAAAATAAAAAGGACTTGGGATGTAAATTAATGGTAAAATATTTCTAGGTTCAACCCCTACTACCTAAAAAAAAGAATTCTTAGCTGGCACAAAATCGGGCAGCTGGTCCTTAGATGGCTGACCCTTGATTTGGATCCAAGTCCCCTGACTTAGGGTTGTCCCTTCAGGACAGTACAAGACAGATATAATTTTTAATTTTCAAGAGATCTGATTGAATGATAGAAGAAGGCAAAATGAGAGTTTCTCAAGGACACTTCACCTAGCTCTGAGAAAGTACCTGAGGCCAAGGGCAAGGGCTCCCCCAGCAGAACTCCCATTTTCCTTAATCAGTCTCCTACTGAGACTTGTCAAGTATGGGTCAGCACGGGGGTGCCCAAGACCTGCCTGAAATGACTTTTCTCCCTCATCTTCAGTGATGTTTATTCCAACATTGTTTCAAATAGCAAACAAACAAACAAAAAACTGAAGGCAACCTAAATGTCCATCAATTGGGGAATGAATCTTGATACAAGCATTGCATGGAACACCACATAGCCCTACCCCATGCCTGCTAGCTTACTTTGTTTTTGATTGATGTATAATTTGTATACCGTAATATTCATGACTTTAAAGTATACAGTTTAGTGGTTTTCAGTATATTCACAAAGTGGTACAACCATTACCACTAATTTCAGAACATTTTATTATTCCTCAGAAACACTTCAAACTTGTAGTAGTCATTTCCCAATTCCTCTCTTCCTCTAGCCCTGGCAATCACTAACTTACACTCTTTCTTTAGATTTGCCAATCCTAGACATTTAGAATAAATGGAATGATAACATGTGGCCTTGTGACTGTTTTTTTTCCACTTAGCATGTTTTCATATTGTAGCATAGAGCAATGTTGGAATAACAGCACAGCAATATTTCATTATTTTTTGATTATGTGTATTTTACATAATATAAAATTTACTCTTTTAACCATTTGGGAGTGGGTGCCAGGGATGCTTTACCACTAAGTCACATCCCCGGCCCTTTTCATTTTTTATTTCGAGACATTCTTACTAAATTGCTTAGGGTCTCGGGGCTGGGGATGTGGCTCAAGCGGTAGCGCGCTCGCCTGGCATGCATGCGGCCTGGGTTCGATCCTCAGCACCACATACAACAAAGATGATGTGTCTGCCAAAAACTAAAAAATAAATATTAAAAAAATTCTCTCTCTCTCTCTCTCTCTCAAAAGAATAAATAAATAAATAAGTTGCTGAGGCTATCATTGAACTTGTGATGCCCCTGCCTTAGCCTCCTGAGCTTCTGAGATTACAGGCATGCACCACCGTGCCCAGCTGAATTTCATTCCTTTTCAAATCCAAAAACCATTCTATTGTACTGCCTGACCATGAAATGACATCTCACCCCCCACCTGGCTAACAACCAGAAAGACATATCTGAGGGTACCAATAGTTAGGAGGCAGTGTCCTGAGGGTACCATCAGTGACTAAGCATATGAATAAGAAACCTGTATGAAGAATCCACCATGCCCAAGAAGACAGGATGCACCCAGGGGAGACAATCACAGAGGCAGAAACATATCTGTCCCACATGAGGGTCCAGCCTCTGAGCAAGCAGAGAACAGGTCTAGAGGGACTTGTGCTCAGTGGTTGATCACTACACAATGAGATCCAGTCCCTCTATGAGGACTGGTGGCTCATGCCCCCAAAAGGGACAAAAATTAAGTCATCAATATCATTTTTCATTGACTAGATCTGCAAACATTAATAGTTTCTATTATTGGTGAAGACAAAGGGAAATGGACTTCCTGGCTGAGATACTATTTGGCAATACACATCAAAAATTTAAATACACACATCCCTTAACCCAGAACATCAGTTCTAGGACTCTACCTGGCAGAAAAACGTACTGGTGGGCCCAGGATTTATGCAGGAGGATTGTCAAAGAAGCTCATTTGCTGCCACTTCAGCCTCTTCCATCCCCCTCACCTTGGCAGTACCTGCAGACCTGAAATCCAGCCAGTGTTAGCTATCAGACCTGTACCAAGATACAAGAGGCATGGTACATGGGCTTCCCACTTAGGCAGTCCTCAGCTCTTTGTTTGTCCTTCATAAGTGACTTCACCTACCTGCAAATGATTTCAAATTCCCTACCTAATAATTTTCTCCAACACCTGACAAATAACCTTGTTTCCTGCTTCTTGGTGACCAGTCAGGAGAGGTGGGTTCCTTCCCCCACCCATGACCGCATTTCCCTTGAGGGACCCCCTTTTCCCAGCTTTACACACTGGAGACCCTCTGAGACCTCCCTCCTTTGAGTCCCCTCTGCCTCTTAACACTGACAGCCTTTTCCTTCTGAAACCTGCACCTTCCAGTTCCCGCCACCCTCCCACCTCTCAGCTCAGTTTCTTGAAAGAACCACCTCCCATCCCTGTTTCTTCATCCCCACTTCCCTGCTCACTTTACCCCCTGGCAATCTGGCTTATGTCCTTTTATTCATCTGAACGTTTCCAGGTAAATTCCCACATCCTTCAAATTGCACAATCCTGAAGATCTTTTTCTATATGCAAAAAGAAAAGATCTGGAACTTACTGGAACTTTCTGGATGCATTTGCCACACCTGGTGCCACATCCTCTCGGGGGAAAATCTCTTCTCCTTTGGTTTTGGACTGCATTTCCTGCTGATTTTCTTACTTCTCTGACCATGTCCCCCCCTTCCCCCATTCTCCTTTCTCAGTCTCTTTTTCCTCCTGACTCCTTCAAACACTGGTGTCTGGTGGCAATGGATATATGTCTGTGACCATTTCTGTTTTCCCCTCATAAACCCTCAAATATAGGTTCTACTCCCCGGACCATTGTAACCCCTCTTCTAGATCATTCTTGTTCATAAAGTCTTACCTTGGCCTTTCCTCGACACTTTCCAGGGCCCTAGATCAGAGTGTAAGTGAACTCCCTCCATGCCTCCTAGTATTTAAGTTTATTGAAATGATTTGCTTTTCTGGTTCTCACTCTAATTGTCAGTCCTCCAGGGCAGAGGTTTTGATTTTTGTGACTCTTTGTATGCCAGCTCTTCACATGATACCTACCACATAGTAAGGATTCAGTAAATGGCCAATGACTTCTGCCATTGACCTGAATCAACAGGGAGCTGGCCACTGATGGGAGGTATGATGTGAAGGGAGAGAGGACTCAGAGTTAACCCCCAGGTTCCTGGAGAATTGAAAACTAAATTAGTCAGAGTTCTCCAGAGTAACAGAACCAATAGAATATATAAGACATACCTAAGAGAGGATTTTTTTTCCCCCTTGGGAATTAGCTCACACAATTATGACTCCAAAAGGTCCACAGGATGTTGTCTGCCAGGAAAGCTGGTGGTAATTCAGTCTGAGTCTAGAGGCCTGAGAACCTGGAGCTCAGTTGTCCAAGGGCCGATGTCCCAGCTCCAGAAGAAAGAGTGAGGACTTGGCCTTCCCTCTGCCTTTTTGTTCAGTCCAGGCCCTCCGCGGATTGGATGATACCTGCCCGCTTGGTAAGGGCAGATTTTTTTACTCGGTCAACTGAGTCTAACAGTAATCTCTTCTGCAAACACTTTCACACACACACACACACACACACACACACACACACACACAGAAAAAAATGTTTTACCAACTCCCAGTGCACCTCTTAGTCCAATCAAGTTGACACCTAAAATGAACCATCATAGAAGCCAAGAGGAAACAAGGTTAGAGGCAACTCATGGAATGCACAGGCTTTATTCAAAAAGGAAATCATTTGAACCTAGAACTTCATTGACAGAATTAGTCTTTAAGGGGGAGGGATGGAAAAGAAGAAAGATTTATCAGTAAAGTAGAATAAAATAAAAAAGAGGCAAAACTGTTGGAATTCAGGATGCTGCTCCCCTATGGGAGGATAGGGACTTCTGAGGAACTGGTCACGTTCTGTGTGTTTACCAGTTGGGCGCTAGGCACACAGGTATGTATACTTAATGATTTCATTAAGCTGCATATTTATATCTATTTTTCTGTAAGTATACAAAAACGTTTTAATAGTTATGCAAAAATAGATTTAGAAAAAAAATTGAATTAGCAGATTTACATTCACTTAGTTATGTGTTCCCTGTTTTTAAATAGCATGGTCCATCAATAGGGTGGACCCTGAGGCAGAAATCAGGCCGAAGGAAGTGAATTGGTCCAAAATATCCTCTCCAGAAACATGTCCCTTAGGAAGTAAGGCAGTTTATGCAGGGTATAAAGATTTGTTTTAATCAATTAATTAGTAGTTCTGGGGATTGAATCCAGGACCTCATGCATGCATCCTACCACTAAGTTACCTCCACAACCCGGGGGTTTAATTTTTAATATCCTTTGATCCTAGAATAAAGAGGCCATGCAATTCATGCAGGCTTGGAGAGAAAAGGCACAGAGTTCCTGCTCCACCTCTGCCTTTCTGGATGACTTTGGGGAAATCATATAGCCAAACTACACTGTAAGTTTCCTAATATACAAACTGAAGATAATTCTATCTGACCCATATACAGCTTAGGTTAGTGTGAGGATTAAATGAGATAACTGGTGTGAATGTGTTCTATACAAATGTTTTTTATAGCCCTTGACAAATAAAGGTTTTAGTTTAAGAAGCCTAATCTGCTGATAAGACCTCCAATTACATAAGGTCACTTGGAATTCGGATCCTTTGTGTTTTGTTGGCTACACCACTCACTTGTCTGATTTAAGTTGGTGCAGCCACTCTCCATTGGTCACATGCTGCCTGGCAGGCACTGGGCTACTAACACTATTGACACAACAATGGATTAAAAAACTCACCTCACCTGCCCCCAGAGAGCCTGCATGCTGGTGAGTATGAAAACAGAAATCATTGCAAACAATCATTGTTTGGTTGGGCTGCTAGTACTCACCAGACTTGTGTCCTAGGACGTGAAATAACAACCAAGAAGTAAACAAATAAAAATGATTATGTTAGTGATAAAGGCTTAAAAGGAATGATCAGAGAGGATCAGCGTGTGATCAATGTTGGGGAATCAACTTAGGAAAGATAGTAAAGAAAGATGAAGGAGAGGACATTGTTGCTGATACTCAAAGGAGCAGGTTATGCAAAGAACTAGGAAAAGAATATTCCAGAAAATAGGAATAACGTGCAAAGGTTCTGAGGCAAATAAGGCTGTGTCATGTTTGAAGATTCAAAAATCAGTCAATGTGATTGAACTATTGAAGGGAGGAGGGAATAATGGGATGAGATGAGACTGAAGAAGAGATAATGAGGGGGTCAGATTGATCAGGGCTTCTAAATATGGTGGGAGGTCATTAGAGGGTTTGATCAGAGGAGTAACATGATCACATTGTATTTTAAGATCACTCTGGCTGCTGAGTGGAGAGTGGGTCAAAGAGGCCAAGTAAAAAAGCAAATAGAACAAGAGGAGTTGCAGTGATTCAGATGGGAGATGGTGGCTGGGTCTGGAGTAAGAGCCATGCAGGTGGAGACAAGGGGGCAGATGAAAGTATATTTTGAGGCTAATGCAGTACTGACAGGGATTGCCAATGGGCTCCATGTGAAAGACAAAGAGACGGGAGAAACAAAGGATAGCTTTCTGGTTTTAGAACTGGGGCAGCCAGGTGGGTGAAAGGCCATTCTCCAGACAAGGCTGACAAAAGGAGGTGAGGTTCGGGTGGAGCACAGCCTAGAAGACTTCATTCTGTGACATCCCCCAAAGGAAGCATCAGGTAGGCAGATGGATTTAGCATCCAGATGCATTATGAAGGTACAGGGGAGAGGAGTAAGCACATGTGAATCATCAGCAAGACTCTATCTTAAGAGCCAAGGGATTCAACAGGATCATCCTGGGACAAAGTGTAGATGGAGAAGAGCCAAGGCCTGGGAATGAGCTCCAGGGGCTCCTCCAGCACTGGAGACTGCAAGTAAATTGAGAGAGGATAGTGGATGAAGACAATGAAAGCCACAGACCATCACCTCTGAAATCAACAGAGACCGTTAGCAATAACATGTGCTACCGACAAAGTGGGTAGAAAAGAATATCATGGTGTAAAAAAAGGGTTCAGGCATGAAACATATCAGAAAAGAACCAGAGATTCTGGTCAGAAGGGGAGAGAATTCTTTCCCTTTTTTAAAAGAAGGAATAAGATACTTACAATAAAGTGCCCAGACTAAGGGGATGATTGATGAATTTTTACACACATCTGCACCTGGATAAGCACCATCCAGATCAAGATACAGAATATTTCCAGACTCCTCCAAAGTTCCTTTATGTGTTTCCCAGTCATTACCTACTTCTCCCATGGAAATCAACATTCTATCACATTAGTTGGTTTTGCTTTTTTTTTTTTTTTTGGACTTGGTATAAACAGAATCGTGTAGCAATGCTCCTTTGTGTCTGGCTTTCACTCAACAGTATGTCTGAGATTCATCCATGGTGTTGCAAGTGGTAATAGTTCATTCTTTCACACAGCTGCACAGTGTTCCGTTACACAAAGGCTATCATTTATTTACCCATTCTGCTGTTGATGGACATTTTAATTGTTCATAGCTTGAGAATATTATATGCAACAAACATTCTTGTACTGGTATTTTCTAAAAGGATTATGTTTTGTTTCATGTGGTCCAAGAACAACTTCAGATAAGTACCAGAATGATATTGTTAAAATTCAAGAAGATGGCCAGGCGTGGTGGCACATGCCTGTGATCTCAGCTACTCAGGAGACTGAAACAGGAGGACTGCAAGTTCAAGGCCAGCCCCGGAAATTCAGCAAGACCCTGTCTCAAAATAAAAAAAAAAAATAAGAAGTGCTGGGGATGTGGCTCAGTGGTAAAGCACCCCTGGGCTTGATCTCCAGTACAAAAATAAAAACAAACAAATAAAAACCTAGACTAAGGGCTGTGGTTGTGGCTCAGAAGAAGAGCACTTGCCTAGTATGTGTGAGGCACTGGGTTCAATCCTCAGCACCACATAAAAATAAAATGAAGATATTGTGTCTACCTAAAACTAAAGTAAATAAATAAATATTAAAAAAAAAAAAAAACCTAGACTAAAGAGTATGCAAGTTAGGGCTGGGGTTGTGATTCAGTGGTAGAGCACTTGCCTAGCATGGGTAAGGCACTAGGTTCGAGTCTCAGTACCACATATAAATAAATAAATAAAATAAAGGTCCATCAACAACTTAAAAAAGTTTTTTAAATATGTATATTAGATTATCTTTCACTGAAAATAATGAAGGACACCATGTCTGATTTATGTGCAAGGAAAAAGAATATAAGTAAAGAAAATGTATTCACTCTGCTATCAGAAAGTCCAGAAGCAGGTTGGGCTTAGTTTTGATTAAGTTTCATGATAGCTTCAGAGACTCAAGTTCTTTTCATTTTTCATCTCATCTCCTCCATGTATCAGCCTAACTCAGATTGCTCATTGGTTCCAAGTGTTGAATGCATTCACTGTAATTTCCAACAGAAAAAGGGACAATTTTCCCAAGCATCTCTAAGAGCAAGGGGCCCTTTTCCAAGTGGTCATCATCACAACCATGAAGTTGTGCCTCAGTTCAAACTGCCAGAGAAGGGTTGTGTACCCACCCTGAACCAGTCATTGGCAAGGTGTGCTTGTGCTGTGAATGATTTCAGAGGTGATCTTCTGTGGTTATGTGAGGATACTGACCACCAAAGTCGGTTGCCTCCTAAACATCACCTCCTAAACAGCACTTGTTAACCTAGAGGTGACAGCGAGAGCAGGGGCTAGAAACTTCATAGGCAGACAGGGTGGGACCTCTGGTGCAATAATTCTGTATACAAAGTATCTGATGGGCCAGACAGCAGGTGGTCAAGCACCGGAAGAGTCCTTGAACAAGCATCTGAACAGCACATGATCAGCATACAGATTGGGGGAGGAGAAGTGCGCAAGATCAATGAGTGTCTCAATCTGATTAAAGAAACTCCCCTCAAATGTCACCAGCCAATAGCTTTAAAGGTCATCTTCTATAAAACCATATAAACCCCTAGACTGCAGCTACCCATTTAACATCTCTCCCTTGCAGAAGCTGTATTTCCTGTCTTTTTTAAAGAAAGAAATAAACTGTCATTTTACTCTACCCTTATTCTTCGGGTCCATGGGACAAAGAACCCAGCCCCCCTCAAGGCTGTTCCTCTCAACAGAATGTAAAAAATATTAGGAAGCAGTGGCTTGGACCAGTGCCTCTTCTAGAATGATCCACACGCCGTCAGCATTAACTGGGAGTGTTGGTTCCCTGGCAGCAAACCCAGCAGCTCAGGAGGTGGAGGCAGGCGGATAGTCCAGTCTTGGCAATTTAGTGAGAGTTTTTTTGAAAACAAGAAATAAAAAGGGCTGGGGATGTAGCTGCGTGGTGAAGTGCCTCTGGGTTCAATCTCTGACGCCAACAAAACAACACATGCAAAAGCTCACATAAAAAGCTGAATCACTTGGGAGAGGCAAGGCTCCAGGGGACATCCACTTGCTCCTGGCCACAGCTTCCTTATTTCCACATTTTGATTGCTGTGGAGGCAACAGGGCCTTTGGCATTCCAGTTCTGCTGAGGATTCGGGAAGTCACTCTTTTTTTCTTTGCCTCTCTCCCTACATCTTTTTTTTTTTGGGGGGGGGGGTGGTGGTGGCAGGAAGCACAACATAAAACTTGGCTGTTTCACTTATTGAAGTATTTGGTACTGGGGATTTGAACTCAGGGGCCCTTAACCACTGAGCCACATCCCCAGGCCTTTTTTATATTTTATTTAGAGACAGAGTTCTCACTAAATAAAATATTAGGGCCTCACTTAATTGCTGAGGCTGGCTTTGAACTAGTGATCCTTCGGTCTCAGCTCTCATGGAGTCACTGGGATTACAGGCTTTCCTCATTGTACCCAGTCTGTAAAACCAAAATTCTATGACCACTATTCACCAATTCCTGTTCCACCTCACCCAAATCCTTGGCAATACCTTTCAATTTTCTGTTGCTATGATTTTGACTGCTTTATTTAGCTGCTTCATGTGAGAGGAGTTATATAGTATACGTCCACTTAGCATAATGTAATGTCCTCAGATTCATGCATGTTGCAGCATGTGACATGGTTTCCTTCTTTTTAAATTTTATTTATTTATTTATGGTTGCAGGATTGAATCCAGGGAGTGCCAAAACACTGAGCCACATTCCCAGAATTTTATATTTATTTTTTATTTTGAGACAAAGCTGTCACTAATTTGCTTGGTTCCTCACTAAATTGCTGAGGCAGGCCTTGACCTCGCAATCCTCCTGCCTCAGCCTCCAGAGTTGCTATAATTACAGACAGAGCTGCCACAACCCGCTCTTTTTAAAATGTTTTTTTTTTTTTTTTTTTTTTTTTTTTTTTTTGCTTCCAGACTGCCACCACGGTGGGTTACATACTTGTTCCCAGGAAAGACCTGTGTCTATCAGCTCTGTCCTATCACCACATCATCCCTACTTGGCTGAAGCTGACATCTGAGGACATGAAGGAGCATATTTACAAACCGGCAGAGATGGGCTTGACTCCCTCACAAATCTGGGTGGTACTGAGGGACTCACATGGTGTTGCACAAGTAGGTTTTGTGATTGGCAATAAAATCTTGAGAATCCCCAGGTCCAAAAGACTTGCTCCTGATCTTCCTGAGGATTTTTACCATTAAATTAATAAAGCAACTGTTGTTCAAAAACATCTTGAGAGGAAAGAATAAGGATGCTAAATTCCTTCTGATTCTGATAGATAGCAGAATTTACTGATTGACTTGATATTATGAGACCAAGCAGGTCCTCCTCCCAAATTGGAAATATGAGTCATCCATAACCTCTGTTCTAGGGGCATAAATTTGTACTCAAGCAATAAAATCAATGTTTAACTTTTAAAAAAAATTATTTTGAAGTACTGGAGGTGGACCCCAGGGTCTCATGAATGTTTAGAAAGTGCTCTGCCACTCAGCTACATTGATCCTTCCCTAGGCCCTCCTTCTTAAATGCTGCATGACATTCCATTGTGTGTATGTGTCACATTTTCTTTATCTGTTCGTCCATCCTGGAACATTTGAGTTGGCTTCTTCTCTTGGTTATTGCAAATAGTGCTGCAAGGCCTATGACTATGCAAATATCTCTTTGAGATCATGTTTTGAATTCTTCTGGATATATACCCAGAAGTGAGATTGCTGAATCATATGGTTATTCCACTTAATTTTTTTTAGTAGTCTCCAAAGTATCTTCTGCAATGGCTGTACCATTCTTATTTTTTCTTAGAGGTAGTAAAGATCTTAGGTTTTGGGAGCCGTCTGACCTCTCTCACAACTATTCAACTCTGCATTATAGTCTGAAGACAGCATAAGCAACATGTAAATAAATGTGTGGGGCCAGGTTGCAGTAAAACTTTATTTATAAAAGTTGGCAACCAAAAAAAAAAAAAATTGACAGCAATACTGGCTCCTCCTATATTTTGGGGGTAGGGAGTACTAGAAATTGAACTCAAGAGTGCTTAACCACTGAACAACATCCCCAGCCCTTTTTATTTTATTATTTTTTTTTTATTTTGGGGGTACCTGGGATTGAACCCAGGGACACTCAACCCCTCAGGCACATCCTCAGCCCTGTTTTGTATTTTATTTAGAGACAGGGTCTCATTGAGTTGCTTAGTCCCTTGCTGTTGCTTAGGCTGACCTTGAACTCCAGCCTCAGCCTCCCTACCTGAGAATTACAGGCATGGCCACTGCGCCCCCTGCAAATCTTTTGTTTTGGTTTGATTTTGTTGTTGTTGGTGGTGGTGGTGGTGGTGCTGGGGTTGAGCCCAGGACCTCTAGCCTGCTAGGAACATGTTCTACTGCTGAATTACACCCCAGCCCTTCCTTTAAATCTTGGCTCCTCCCTTCTTCCTATGACTGGAGTACCAGTCAATATCTGCCCAGAGTCCTGGAGGGGCAGGTCTCACCCAGCTCCAAAGGCAGAATGGCCATATTCTTTTGAGGGTTGCTACCCCTAAATGTAGAATATGAGGCCTTAGACAATAAGAAGTCACCTGCGGATCAATGCCAAGGAAAAATTCTTAATATTATTTAACTTTTTATCAATATTTATAATGCACATGTAGTAGTAAAATGTTCTGATTCTTTTTTTGTATTCTTTGCTGGAATGGAACCCAGGGCATCACAAGTGCTGTACCACCGAGCTACCTCCTCAACCTGAAGTACAGCTCTCAAGTGTATATCTAGTTCAACTTCTCTGTATGTATACAGATATCCAGGTAACCTCCTCCACGTTCAAGATCTGGAATGTTTCCACTGCCCTAAAAATTTCTCTTGTGTCTCTTCCAAGTTAGTACCTTCTCAGAAGGTACTAACTTTTACTTATGTTCTGACTTTCACTTATTCTTATTTTTAAATTTTCTGCAGTAGTGGGGATTGAAGCAGGGCCTTGCAAACAGTCTATCACTGAGCTGCATCCCCATCCCCTTTTCATTTTTTATTTTGAGACAGGGTCTTACTAAATTGCCCAGGTTGGCTTTAAACTCTCAATGTTCCTACCTCAGCCTCCCAAGTAGCTGAAATTGCAGGTGTGAGCCACTGAACCTGGCTAGTTCCTTTTTCTTTTTTCTTTTCTTTTTTTTTTTTTTTTTTTTTTTTTTTGGTACTGGGGATTGAACTTAGGGGCACTAAACTACTGAATCATACCCCCAGCCCTTTTTCATATTTTATTTTGAGACAGGATCTCACTGAGTTGCTTAGGGCCTTGCTAAATTGCTGAGGCTGGCTTTGAACTCACTATCCTCCTGCCTAAGCCTCCCAAGTGGCTGGGATTACAGGTGTGCACCACCACACCTGACGGCTAGTTTCTTTTTTAACCTCCAACTTTTTTTAAAATTTTGTTTTTCATTCCCAACTTTTTATTTTGAAAGTTTCAAACACTCACAAAAACTTGCAAGGAAGGTACCAGAAACACCCATAAAGTCTTCACCCAGATTCTCCACTTGCACAATTTTTTCCTTTCTCTCATTTTCTCTGTTTTTCCTGAACCTTTGGGAGTTACGGCAGATGTTATGACATGTCGCCTCTGTACACTTCACTAGGAATATCCTAAGAACAAAGACATCCTCCTACGCAACCACAATATCATACTCAGGAAATATAACAGTTAAATTACCCCGATTCTCTAACAGCCAGTGTATATGCAAATTTCTGTAAGTGTTCCAATAATGTCCTTTGTAGGTTTGTTTCTTTTTGATCTTGAATCCAGTTAAGAATGACAAGTTGCATTTAGTTGTCACTCCTCTTTAGTCTCTTAATCTGGATCGGTTTCTTTACCTCCTTCTGTCTTTCATGATGTTGGTATGTTTGAAGATTCCAGGTCATTCGCGCTTTGCAAAACATCAGTCAATTTGCGTTTGTTGTTTCCTCATGATTAGATTTAGATTAAATATTTTTGACTAGTATCACAGATATAATGTTGTGTCCTTGTCAGTGAATCATATCAGGAAGTATTATATTTTTATATTGTTTTGTTCCATTATAACAACGTAGGGCAGTTATCTTTTTATTCATTGTGATAAATATGTATCACCTAAAGTAATGTTTTTGGTACCTGAGATTGAACCCAGGGGTACTCTACCACTGAACTACATCCCCATCTTTTTTGATTTTTTTTTTTTGAGCCAAGATCTTGCTAAATGTCTGAGGCTGACCTCCAACTTTTGATCCTCCTGCCTCAGCCTCCCAAGTTGCTGAGATTACAGACCATTTTAATCATTTTTAAATGTGCAGTTCTGTGGCATTAAGTACATTCACATTGTTGTGCAACCATCACCACAATCCATCTCCAGAACATTCTCATCTTCACAAGCTATAATTCTATATCCATGAAGCCCTAACTCATGATCATCCCCCTCTCCCCAGTCCTGACAACCATCATCGGCTTTCTGTCTCTGTGAAATTTCTTTATTTATTCATTTATTTATTTTTTAGTGATAACAGAGATTGAACCCAGGGCCTTATGTAGCAAGTGCTCTACAATGGAGCTACATTCCTAAGTCCCTTTTAAATTTTATTCTGAGACAGGATCTTGCTAAATTCCCAGACTGACCTTGTATTTTGCAATCCTCCTGCCTCGGCCTTCCAAGTAGCTGGGATTACAGGTGTGTGCCACTACTCCTGGCTTTTCTCTACTCAAAGAACTTCATGTAAGTGGAATCATAATGTATTTGACAGTATGATTGACAGTATGATTCACTTAGCATAAGGTCTTCAAAGTTCATCCATAGCATAGCATGTGCCAGAATTTCCTTTGTTTTGTTGTTTTGGGTTTTGGGGGGAGTGTGGGGGGGTAGGTACTGGGGACTGAACCTAGCATCCCTGAACCACATCCCCAGTCCTTTTAATTTTTTTGTTTTGAGGCAAGGACTCACTAAGTTGCTTAGGGCCTTGCTAAATTGCTGAGGCTGGCCTCAAACTTTCATTCCTCCAGCCTCAGCCTCCTAAATTGCTGGGATTAAAGGGATACACCACCGCACCTGGATAGAATTTCCTTTTTTTTTTTTTAAAGACTGAATGATGATATTCCGCTGCATGAATGTTTTATGTTTTCTTTACCCATTCATTTCTCAGTGGATTCTAGGGCTGCTTCCACTTCGGGGCTATTGCAAATAATGCTGTTATGGATAAGCAAATGTCCATAATATACTTATTTTGAACATATACCCTGAAGTAGTATTGGCTTGATCATATGAGTATTATATGTGTAATTTTTTTGCCATTTTCCCCAGCAGCTGCACCATTTTACATTTCCATCTGTAATGTATGAAAGTTCCAGTTTCTCTTCATCCTTGCCAATACTTGTTGTTTTTCTATTTTTAAAAACAACAGCCACCCAGTTGTGTATGAAGTGGCCTCTTGTGGTTTTGATCTGCATTTTCCTAACGATTAGTGACGTTGAGCATCTTTTTAAGGATTTGCCATTTTCATATCATCTTTAAAGATATGTCTACTCAAATCCTTTGCCTATTTTTTTAAGAGAGAGAGAGAGAGAGAGAGAGAGAGAGAGAGAGAGAATTTTAATATTTATATTTTAGTCTTCAGCGGACACAATATCTTTGTTTGTATGTGGTGCTGAGGATCGAACCTGGGCCGCACGCATGCCAGGCAAGCGCGCTACCGCTTGAGCCACATCCCCGGCCCCCCTTTGCCTATTTTTGAATGGCGTTGTGTGTTTTGTGGTTGAGTTCTAAGAGTTCTTTATATATACTGCCTATGAATCCCTTATCGGACATATACTTTGCAAACATTTTTTTCACATTGTGTGACTTGTCATTTCACTCTCTCAATGCTGTCCTTTGATGCAAACATTTAAAAATATATATTTTTTTGGTACCAGGGATTGAACAGGGGCACTTAACCGCTGAGCCACATTGCTTGGTCATTGTTCTCATCCAGATTTACCTGTTGGCCAGTGTGGCTCTGCCTGAGGGCTTGGCAGACATAGGAAGAGCTTCTGCAGCACTGGTGGTGGGCTGTGTATGGGAGGAAAGAGGATTTCATCCACCCAGAAGTGCTCCCCTCCAAGACTTTCAGGCAGTGTTCTCCTAACACCCCAACTCCCCCTCCACTAGGGGAAGAACTCTGGGAAGTGAGTTCCAAGTGAGTCTCAAGCCCGTCAACAGGATATGGCACCACTGCCCACAATACTACTTTGTTGGATGGATGGTCCATTCCTTCTCTGTCTCATTTTCCCACTCCCTTCCTGCTCTTCAGTGAGCTTATTTTCCAAATCAAGTCCTTGTACCTGAATCCTTGTCTTAGAGTTTACTTGGGAAGAAATGCAGCCTAGCACCCACATAAACACTGCTTCATGCCTTGCTTGATTCACTTAGCCTAACTGGAGATGGACCTGTGTCACTACACCAAGTGCTTACACACCTTACTTTCTGGAGATTGAATCTGGAGCACTTTACCAAGGAGCTACTTCTCCAGCCCTTTTTCTAAATTTTAAATTTTGAGACAAGGTCTTGCTAAAGTGCTGAGGTTGGTCTCAAACTTGCAATCCTCCTGCCTTGGCCTCCTGAGTCACTGAGATTACAGTGCATAGGTCTTGACACACCAGGCTGAGCCTAAGTCCTTGGTTCAATCAATCCTCCTACCTCAGCCTTCTGAGTTGCTGAGACTACAGGTATGCACCACTGCAACCGGCTGCTTCCTCTTCTTTTTGAGGTCAATACAGTTGATGAACCCAGCCTAATTCCATCTCAAGATTGGGAGCCATCTCATCACAAAGTCATGAAAAGTTCTGTTTTACTGTAAAATACTAAGATTTCTATGTGGCCTGCATACTTTGATGTTTTAAAAACTTGCTTGGGATTCCTGCCTGTGCTTTAAACTCACCCATGTCCGACCCTCTTTGACCAGATAACCCCCTTCCTGAAATCCCAGCTGCTCCTCATTAACTCTGATGTTGGAATCTGAGTTTGCTCCCTACCTTGAGATGTCAAGCCATGTAGATCATTAACCTGCCATCTGCCCTTGTATTACACTTTCCTGAACCCTATCAGCTCTAAGTTCCCAAGACACCCACCTTTGTAGTTTTTGTTACAAAACCCGTTAGATCAGAATGCTGTCCTCTGGCCCTGTTTTTATCGGGTGAGGCAGTCGCTGGTCAGCTCTCTTGTGTGCACAATATAAGCTTGCTTTAATTTGGTTTAAAATTGGAGTTGGTTGTCTTTTCTTTGTGTCGTGGTTCCACACAGTATCCTCTTCCATGGAGAGAGTTAAAGGGTTGAGCTCTGGAGCTAAACAGTCTGCAAGCTGTTCCCCATGCCTCACACAGGAATTGAATTGCCATCTTGCTGGTTTGCTTCTCTCTCCCTGCCTTTTCCTGCTGCATGATTCCCTCCAGCATCCCTTCCAGAAATCTGGGAAGCACCCCTAACTTCTCCTCATAGTCACCTGCCCCATAATTTATAACTTAATAAATCTATCACCTGGCATTCCCAGATGTGCTGCTTTAGTTTATAGCGTCTGTCTTTCCTTCTTACCTTCCTCTGTCTCTCCGGTCAGTGACTCCATTTGAAACCCTGGTTTGGTGCCCCTTGTTAATGCAGGATATTAATGAAACATGTCTAGGTCACCTAAGTTGGAACGTAGATTGTGATTCTGTTGGTGTGGGCCCAGGCTGGAGATTCTGCCTTCTTGAAGTTTCTAGGTGAGACTAATGTTGCAGCCTGGAGACCACACTTTAGGAGCAAGGATTAGTCTCCCTTTTCCCCTAAGCCTTTCTTTTTTGGCAGTGCACAGATTGAACCCAGGGCCTGTGCCTGCTAGGCAAGTACTCTACCACTGAGATATACTCCACCAGTTCTTCCCAATTCATTTTGCATATCATTGTGAATTTTTTTTTATCTAGAACATTATGTTTTACAGTATAAAAAAGTCCCAATGTTTTTGGAAAATCCATGTCAGTAATTTTTTTTTTAATATTTATTTTTCAGTTTTTGGTGAACATAACATCTTTATTTTTATGTGGTGCTGAGGATCGAACCCAGAGCCCGATGCATGCCAGGCGAGTGCGTTACTGCTTGAGCCACATCCCCAGCCCCCATGTCAGTAACTTTTCACTAATTCTTTTTTTTTTTTTTTGCAGGGGTGGGTACTGGGGATTGAACACAGAGGTATTTTACCACTGGTCTACATTCCCACCCATTTTTCTTTTTCTTTTTGAGACAGAGTTTCACTTAGGGCCTGGCTAAGTTGCTGAGGCTGGCCTCCAATTTATGATCCTCCTGCCTCCGCCTGTCAAGCATGAGTTTGACAGGTGTTTGCCCCTATACCCAGCTCATTGTCTCATTTCTAAAACTACAGAATATTTTGGTTTCCCCAACACAGTATCACTGCTCAGCTCCCCTGGGTGTGCTGTACAAGTCAGATATTATAGATGTGTTAATTGAAGTTGAAGAGGAAGCCTTTGGGGGTTTTGACCTTGAAGTTTTTCCGCAACCCACTAACCTCCAGGTCACTGTGGCCAACCCACAACAATTTAAAACTGCACGGAACTCTGCTGAAAATCAGGGATTTCATTCTGGTATTCCAAGGTTTTGGGAATTGGCCTGCCTAATGTCACATAACTGCAAACCCGTGGATTCCCCATCCCTTGCATTCTTGTCCCAAGGGCATATTCTCAGCTCTTCCTCCCAAAGCCTAGCCCAAATCTCCTGCTTTCTGCCCAGCTTTCTTTACCTAGAAACGTCTGAGAACCAGTATCTAGGGTCTCACCTCCACACACACAATGCTCCAGCCTCATCTCTTCCTAATCTCCTCTATCCCAAACTGTCTTTTTTTTTTTTTTTTTTTCCTTTTGGTAGCAGGGATTGAACTCAGGGGCACTCGACCATTGAGCCACATCCCAGCCTATTTTGTATTTTAGTTCAAGACAGAGTCTCACTGAGTTGCTTTGCGCCTTGCCATTGCTAAGGCTGGCTTTGAACTCGCCATCCTCCTGCCTCAGCCTCCAGAGCCGCTAGGATTACAGGCCTGCGCCACTGCACCCAGCCAAACCTGTCTTCTTAAAAACAGGTTTAGAAGTGGTAAGAAAAATGTAGGTCCATAGTAGAGCACCTGCCTCGCATGCATAAGGTCCCAGATTCCATCCCCAGTACTGGAAGAAAAAAAAAGGTAGTAAGAAAAGTAGGTTCATATCTTCCTGAAATTTTTTCCACCTTGTCAAAAGGCTGAGATCGGGTGATCCAGGGTAAAGCAGGTGACTGCCTGGCCTCAAGGTCTCCATCCTGTGGCCACAACCTCTCCCAGATAAGCATTCCACCTTATCTCCATGCCCAAATCAGAGAAGCCACCCCTCTGCCCAAGTTGGGGCTCACCTTCACCTGAAACCACCTTGCTTTCCTGCCTAGCCTTTGTTCATTTCTATGCCCTACACACTCAGAATGTCCTTGTTGTTTAATAAGATGTGGTGTTGTTTGTGGGATTTTTTTCCCCCAATGCTGGGACATAAACCCAGGGCCTCACCTATGCTAGGCAAGTTCTCTATCACTGAGCTATACCCCCAACGCTTAAATGAAAAATTTAAGGTTATAATGAAAAGTCTTTAAGGAATGTAACTGGGAGTATTTGAGAAATTAATGGCTCTTTTTTCATGTCGTTTTAAGCCACAAACTTAAAACGACTAATTAATAGCTAATTTGTGACTAATTAATAGCTTTCATAAAATTCTGGTTGATCCTCAATAGATTTATCTGAATCTATGGATACAATCATATGGTTTTTGCTTGTTTGCTCTTTAGCTGTGTAAATTATCTTGCTACTTCCTAATGGTAAAATAACATCCTTATCTTCCTGAGATGAATACTACTTGGCAATGTTTATATATATATATACTTCAAAACTCTATAGTACACAGGAAATACATACAATTTTATCTGTGAATTTAAAAATTTTTTTTAGTTGTGTGGACGTTTATTTTATTCATACGTGTGGTACTGAGAATCAAACCCAGTGTCTCATATATGCTAGGCAAGTGCTCCACCACTGAGCCACAATCCCAGTCCAATTTGTGAATTAAAAAATAAAAATAAAAATAAAAAGACACTATAACTCAAATGTTTTGTGTAAGGGGAAAAAATAAATCTGAAGCAAATTTGTCCAAATGCCAACATTTATTTATCTGAGTTCTAAGTTCCTAAGTGTTTGTTCTATTATTTTCATGTGTCTTTGGATGCTTAGATTTCTTAATTGCTATAGTTTGGATTAGTGGCTCCCAAAGTCCCATGTGTTAAAAGGCTTGGTCGCCAGTTGGGAGGTGACAGAACCTTTAGGAGGTGGGGCCTAGCGGGAGGCAGTTAGGTCATTGGTGATGTGCCGCTTCCTGTCTTTTCACTTCACAACTTCCACCACGAAGTGAGCAGCTTTGCTCTTCTATGTGTTTGTCACCGTGATGGTCTGCCTTCCCAGCAGGTCCAAAGGCAACAGGTCAGTATCATGTGTTTACTTGATGCTTTGATTATATCCCTTGTCACTTTGAAACTTATATATGGTTTTTTTTCTTTTTCCCAACTTTCTTTTCCCTGACCTTCTCCTCCCTGATCTTCTTTTCCCTGATCTTCTCCTTCCTGATCTCTCCTCCCTAATCTCATTTTCTCTCAATCACCTCTTTAAAAAACCACTGTTCCCCAGGGTGGGCAGAATCACAGGCTCTGGGGCAGGAGTCCCCCGTGTTTCTTCTTCGCTAGCAAAGCAATAAAACATTTTCCTTTTTCTCAAGAACTTGTCTTTGTTAATGGATTGGTGTCGAGGACAAGGAAGGAGCTTTCAGTTTCAGGACCAAATGACTATGGTCTGAAACCTCCTAAACCATGAGCTCAAATAAATCTTTCCTCCTTCTAAGTTGTTTATCTCAGATATGTTGTTCCAGTGATGAAAAGCTAATACGTTAATACATTAAAAAGAAAAAAAGAACTGTGACCTTTCATCTAAAGCAGGACTTCTCAAGCTTTGATGCATGTTTGATCCCCTGGGGATCTTGTTAAAAGGCAGATGCTGGTCCGTGGGGCTTGGAGTGGGGCTTAAGGGTCTGTATCTGACAAGAGGTGGGATGCTGCTGGTTCCAGGGCCTCACTTTGGGAGGCAGTGTTCTAGAAAACTCTGTCCCAGGCCTCATGAAGCGGAAGTGAGGGGCCCAGCCCAGAAGAGTGGTTATGAGGCACAGGCAGAGGAGGGTGCAGATGCTGAGGGCGCCTGCAGCTTTCCTGCCTATTTTAGGACATGCTAGAAGCTTGGTGTGTCCTAAAAACCTTCTTTCAGTCTCTCCCCAGCTGCCTCTAGTGGGATTTTTTTTTTTTAAAGCTTGCTATCCTTTTTAACCTCCTTCTTATCTTTTTATTCTTAACTTTTCATCTTGGTAGGTTTGGTTTCCTATTTTATCTTTCCAGCCTTTGCAAACTTTTGTTCATTGTTCTTTAGCTGTGTGCTCAACCTTCATTGTTCTTTTTTAAATTCCTAATCTAATTTTTGGAGGATTTTAAGATACAGTCTTATCTTGCTTCCCCCCACTCACCCCTTGCCTTCTATGCCGTCCACATAAATTGTCACCAGTATCTTTTTATTTTCATTCATTACCTTCCCAGCCCTTCTTTCTTGCTCAATTTTCTTCTCTTTTCTTTTTTCCTTTCTCTATTTCTGTTTTCCTTATTCTCTTTCTAACTCTTTTGATTTAATCCTCATTGTTTTATTTATTTATTCATTTAGCAGTACCGAACCCAGATTGAACCCAGGGGTGCTGTATCACTGAGCTACATCCCAGCCCTTTTTATTTTGACATAGATTTTTGCTAAGTTGCGGAGACTGGCCTCAAACTTGCAATCTCCCTGCCTCTGCCTCCCAAGGAGCTGGAACTGGTGCCAGTCTAATCCTCATTGCTTTCATTGTCACTAATTTAATGCCTCATTGAGGAATGACCAACCAGGAATGCCATTCTAGTTGACAGCAGGACTTTGGCACCTGGTTGTCTGATTTCAAAATGTGCCTCCAATCCTGTTCATGGGGGTTGGATTAGTAGCTGAACTTCTCTGTGCTTTAGATTCTTCACGTGTCAAATAATACCTACCTCACAGGGTTATAAGAAAAATGAAATGTGTTGCTGCACTAAGACAGGGTCCTGCTCAAATAAGCACTGCAGATAAGTTAGTTGTGTTTTGTTTTGGGTATGGAATGTCCCCTAAAGTCTCATGTGGTCAGAGGTGGGGCTTTTGGAAAGTGATTAGATGGTGAAGATTCTGACCTCATCAGTGGATTAATCCATTGATGGAATGGGAGGTGGGGCCTAGCTGAATGGGGGTGTACACTGGAAGGGTTTATCTTCTTCCCACCCCTTCCCCTTCTTCCCTTCCCGGTTGCCATGAGCTGAGCCATTTTGTCTGCCATGGTCTTCTGCCTTCACGTTTCTGCAATGGAGTCAGCCAACCATGGCTGAGAGCTCTAGCACTGAGTCTTTCTCCTTTGAGTTATTCTTGTCAGGTATTTTGGTCATAGCAACAAAACGCTGAATCTCCAAGATGGCTCCCAATGATCCTTACCTCCTGGTGTTCCAGTCATTGTGCAGGTCTCTTTCCTATTGAATGTGAGGAAAGTGGCTGGTAAAATAAATAGGATATTGCAGAAAAGATGATAGATGGCTTCTGTTGCTTGGACCACTTTTTTGTTTGTTTGTTTGTTTGTTTGTTTAGGTGCTAAGGATTAAACCCAGGGCCTTGCACATGCTAGCCAAGCTCTACCACGGAGCTACATCCCCCAGCCTTGAATTACTCATTTTGAAGGAAGCCAGATGCTGTGTCCTGGGGAACTGAGGCCTTCTGCCAACAGCCGTGGGAGTAAGCCATCTCGGAAGTGTATTCTCACAGCCCATTAAGTTTCCAGGTGATGGCTGTCCCCTGCCACAGCTGCTGTTTTGACTGTATCCTCCTGAGAGACAAGGCAGAAGTGCCAAGATAACCCATCCCCAAATTCCTGGCCCACTCACAGAAACGTTTATTGTAGTGTTAAGTTGCTAAATTTGGAGGTAATTTATTATGCATTAAGAGATAAAATTTACATATATTTATTAAATTTTCTGAGTTCATTTTTTAAATAAAGGTTATTATTTTCTAAACTCACATTTTTTAATGTAGACTTTCATCATCATTTTCAACCCCCATTTTTTAGTGTTGCACTATAGTTATATATACTAACTCCTTTTTCTTTCTTTTTTTTTTAATATTTATTTTTTAGTTGTGGGCGGACACAACTACTTCATTTTTAAAAACTATTTATTTTTTAGTTGTAGTTGGACACAATATCTTTATTTATTTATTTTTATGTGGTGTTGGGTTTCGAACCCAGGGCCTCTCCTGTGCTAGGCGAGCTCTCTACTGCTGAGCCACAACCCCAACCCCTAACCCCTTTTTTTAGGATTTATTTTCACATAGACTGGGAATGGGGTGAAGGACAGAGACGTTTTTATTTCCAGTTTCTCTTTGGCTCCCTAGGACTATTTGGCTGGGGTAAAGAATGACCTTGAAAGATTCTCACATCCCCAGGAGCCTGGGAAAATAACTGCTTCTGTTTGCCACAGGACCATAGACCCCAACAAGCACATTTGATTGGCTGAGACTTGCGGGTATGGTGTTGACATCTCCAAGCCCTCAAGTCTCATGCAAGGAACTGCATATCATGATATCCATGTGTTGTTCAGATGAAGGGGTGACAAACTACTGAGACTCAAAAGAGGCTGGAGAGGAGCCAGAAGGTATGATCTGGGGTCTCTGGGAATCAGCTCAGTCAGGGTTTGGTGGTCACATCGTGCCAGGGAGGGTCCATCCATGGAAGAGTTGTTTCAGGAGCTTAAAAGAGACTCCTGGATTCCCTCTTGTGTCCATCAACTCCATCCTTGGTGCCTGGACCACTCTAGTGGGGTGGAGGTGCTCCTGACTTTTGAGGCCATCTTTGCTTCCCTGGGGAACTTGGGGAGGCATCTTGGGACTGCTTAAGGGCCTGGCATGCACTTCTTAGCAGCACAGAATTGTGATAAGGGGCATGAGCTCTGGAGTTCACATTAGAGACTCTGCCTCTCACAAACTGTGTGTCCTTGGAAATCACTTAACCTCTTTGTGCTTCAGTAGCTTCTCTATATGAAGGCAAAAACTGGGCTTGATTCATAAGATGCACGTGAGGTTTAAAGGTGGTAAAATATGTGGAATGGGACCTGGTCCAGGTAAATTCCGGTCTCCATTATTCATCCTTGGAGACACATTGGAAGCACCTGTGGATGGTGCTCAGGCTGCACTGCAGATCACTAACTTCAGAATCTCTGGGGAAGGAGACCAGGTGTTTCTGAAGCCCCCCCAGGTGATTCCATTGGTTCCATTGTACATGGAACGAAAACTACTACTTCCTTAGGGAGACTTTCGTTTCACACAGATAAATTCTGGATTTGATGAAATATTCCTTTCCAAATTTCTATTGGGCCATTTGGGAAGACACCCACATGCACACTTTTATTTTTCTTTAGTACCAAGGATTGAGCCCAGGTTCTTCTGCATATTAGAAAAGTGCTCTGCCACTGAGCTATAGCCCCAGCTCCTTTTTCCTAGAATTTATTTTGAGACAAGATCTCACTAAATTACTAAGGCTACTCTTAAATGAGAGATCCTCCTACCTCAGCCTCTCAAGTAGCTGAGATTACAAGCATTTGCCACCACACCCAACTTGAAGGACCCTCTTGTAGGAAGTTTTTTTATCTCATGTTGACAAAACCATTCCTTATCTTACCTTCCAAGCTGCAAATCCTACCAAGGTTCAGGAGTAAATTAGTTTCCATAACTGTGTCCAGATAGAGGAAAAGTTCTCATTGACTCACCTCACCCACTTTCTAGCTCCCTCTTTGGAGGAGGCCACTTCCCAGGAGACATTCCTGGAAAAATTCTCCATTGGTGTCTCCAAAGAATTCAGCTCCTCCTGCCCCAGCCCCCAAAAGAATTCAGTCCCCGAACAAAAAATCTCTTCTTTATGGTTGACTTTAATGTGCCAATAAAAAATACTGAAAAGAAATAATTTAATTCCCTAGCACAAGTGCCAACAATGTAAGAATCCTTCTCCTACTAAGGAATGATTAGGGTCCACAATATAAAATTATTGAAAAGAGGGCACCAGACAGGCATGGTGGTGCACCCCTGTAGTCCAGAGGCTCAGGAGGCTGAGACAGGAAGATTGCAAGTTCAAGGATCCTCAGCAGTTCAGTGAGGCCCTAAGCAATTTAGTGAGACTCTGTCTCTAAATAAAAAATAAAAAGGGCTGGGGATGTGGCTCAGTGGTTAAGCGCCTCTGGCTTCGGTCCCCAATTAAAAAAAAAAAAAATACACACACACACACATATACATTTTATCCTACACTTGGTTTTATAGTTTGGAAATCTTAATATTATGCCTCTTTCCTAAACATATTGAGAATAAGAGTCCTAAAACTATGAATATGGGAAGAGGGAGGAATGCTTTAAAATCAGACCTGGAATCCATCAGTGTTACACATCACATTAACGGAATAGAAGATAAAAGCAACATGATCATCTTAATGCAGAAAAAGCACTTGATGAAATTTAACACCCTTTCATGACAAATACACTCATCAAACCAGTGATAGAAGGCAACTACCACAGCATCATAAAAGCTGTTTATGAAAACGCCACAGTAAACATCCTACTCAATGGTGAAAGATGGAAAGTTTTTCCTCTAAGATCAGGAACAAGACAAGGGTGCCTGCTCTCACCACTTCTATTCAACCCAGTACTGGAATTTCTAGCCAAAGAAATTAAGGCCCAAAAAGTACAATCAATCAATCAATAAATAAATGCCTTTGGAGTTGGAAAAGAAAAAGGAAAATTATTCATTTACAGATGATACAATCTTTTTTTTTAAACATTGAAAAAAACTTTATTAAAACATTTTGTATTTTAGGTTCTTTTTTTGAGAGAGAGAGAGAGAGAGAGGAGAGAGAGAATTTTTTAATATTTATTTTTTAGTTTTCGGTGGACACAACATCTTTATTTTATCTTTATGTGGTGCTGAGGATCGAACCCAGAGCCCCGCGCATGCCAGGCGAGCGCATTACCTCTTGATCCACATCCCCAGCCCTAAAATTTTGTATTTTATATATACATATTGGGCTGGGAATGTAGCCCAGCAGTAGAAGCCTTGTATAGCAAGCATGAACTCTGAGTTTGAACCCAGCACTGCAAAAATAAAAGTACACATTGATAGAGTGCGGATTGAACCCCAGGGACACTTAACCACTGAGCCACATCCTCTATTTTGCATTTATTTAGAGACAGGGTCTCACTGAGTTGCTTGGCACCTCACTGTTGCTGAGGCTGGCTTTGAACTTGAGATGTTCCTGCCTCAGCCTCCAGAGCCGCTGGGATTATGGGTGTATGCCACTGCACCTGGCCAGAATTTATTCTTTTTTTTTTTTTTAAGAGAGAGAGAGAGAGAGAATTTTTAATATTTATTTTTTAGTTTTTGGTGGACACAACATCTTTGTTTGTATGTGGTGCTGAGGATCGAACCCAGGCCGCACTCATGCCAGGTGAGCGCGCTACCACTTGAGCCACATCCCCAGCCCCCAGAATTTACTAATTCTAACAGTATTCTTTTTTGTGTGAAATCTTGATAGTTTTCAAGATTTCATAAGATCATATCATCAGCCAGATGCAAAGCAACAGGACAGAAAAATCAATGCCTAAAATTATGTTATCATTTTATTTATTTATTTTGCAGTACTGGGGATGGATCCCAGGGGTGCTCTACCACTGAGCAACATCCCCAGCCCTTGCTAAGTTGCTGAGGCCTAAATTAGTGAGACTGGCTTTGAACTTGTGATCCTCCAGCCTCAGCCTCTAGAGTCACTGGGGTTACAGTTGTGCACCATTATACTTGTTTTTATATAATAACAAAGAAGAATCTGAAAAAGAAATTTAAAAACCAATTCTATTTATAATAGCATAAAAGGAATAAAATAATTAGGAATTAACCTAACCAAGGAGGTAAAAGATGTGTACAATAAAAACTATAAGTTATTGCTGAAAGAAATTTAAAAAGACATAAATAAATGTATAGACAGCCCAAGTGCCTGGGCTGAAAGGCTTAAAATTGTTAATACTGAAAATGAATAAAGTTGTCCCAGCGACTCAGGAGGCTGAGGCAGGAGGATCATGAGTTCAAAGCAAGCCTCAGCAAAAGTGAGGTGCTAAGCAACTCAGTGAGACCCTGTATCTAAATGAAATATAAAATAGGGCTGAGATGTGACTCAGTGGTCCAGTGCCCCTGAGTTCAATCCTTGGTACCAAAAAAAAAAAAAAAAAAGAAAATAGAAAATGAATAAAGTTGAAGGACTTAACATTTTCTGATTTCAAAAACTTATCACAAATCTACCATAATTAAAACAGTGTGGTATTGGCCTGAAGATAGACATATATCTCTGAGCAGAGAGCCCAGAAACAAACCCTTGCATATATGATAAATGACTTTTGATGAAGTTCTGAAGAACATTTAGTGGGGAGGGACTGTCTTTTTGACATTTGATGTTGAGAAAACTGGGTATCCATGTGTGAAAAAAAATGAAGGTGGACCCTTATCTATCACCATATATAAAAATTAAGTCCAAGTGGATCCAAGAACTCTCCAAATGTAAGAGTCACAACTACAAAACTCTTAGAAGAAAACATAGGGAAAATTTCACATTAGTTGTGGCAATTCTTTCTTGGATATGACACTAAAACCACAGGCAGCAAAAGAAAAAATAAGCAAATTGAACTTCATCAAAATTTAGGGGCTACTGGGCATGGTGGCACATGCCTGTAATCCCAGGGGCTCTGGAGGATAAGGCAGGAGGATAGAGAGTTCAAAGCCAGCCTCAGCAATGGCAAAACACTAAGCAACTCAGTGAGACCCTGTCTCTAAATAAAATATAAAATAGGGTTGGGGATGTGGCTCAGTGGTCGAGCGCTCCTGAGCTCAATCTCTGGTACCAAAAAAAAAATTAGGGGCTGAGGCCAGACCAGGTCACACCTGTAATACCAGTAACTTCAGTGGCTGAGGCAGGAGGATTGCAAATTGGGACCAGCCCCAACAATTTAGCAAGACCTTGTCTCAAAATAAAAAATTAAAAGGGTTGGGGATGTAGCTCAGTGGTAGAGCACTAGCCTTATTTGTCCAAGCCACTGGGCTCCATCCCCAGCACTATAAAAAGAGTTGGTAAGAGCCAGCTCCAATACACTGCTGGTAACCATTTTCTGCCCAAAAGCTGGGAAGCTTGACATGGCGATGTTCGTCTATAATCCTAGTGGAGCCTGAAGTAGGAGAATCACAAGTTCAAAACCAGCCTCAGCAACTTAGTGGGGCCCTAAACAACTTAGTGAAACCGTGTCTCAAAATTTAAAAAAATAAATAAAAAGGTGTTGGGATTGTGGCTCAGTAGTAGAGCATCTCTGGGCTCCATCCTTGGTACAAAAAAAAAAAAAAATCTGGAAAAACAGAGGAAGCCAGTTTACAGAGAGAAAAAGTGAGGGAGAAAGAGGAACAGAAGGATCAAAAGAGGAGAATCAGAAGAAAGCAAGAATACAAAGAAAGGCAAAGACACAGAGACAGAGGGACTGTTGTTTGAATTTCTGACTTGTCCAATTTTGGTTCCACTCTGTCCAGCAACCTGTTGGCAAAAAGCATAATGGCAGCCACACCCCAGAAAAAACCCCAACATGGTGCCTGAGGAGCTTCTCTTCCTGCTTTTCCCTTTTTCCACTGGCGCGAAAAGTTCCCGCGGGTGTGAACTCTCCCGCCGGCTCCAATATTTCAAATCTCGCTGGAGGGGAACCTTAGCCCCAATAAGAACTAATTCCGTGGGCTCCGGAACTGATATCTGGAAGAACTTGCCAATAAACGGTGGCCCGCCATTTATCTAAGCCCTGCCATCTCTCCTTAGATCTATATAAGCACATAGCCTTTTGCAATTAAGTGGAACTTTCTCGGGTGAATTGTCTCGAGTGGCTGCTTCTTTCACAACCTAACTGCATTTTTCCATTTCTGTATTATAAAGATGTACCCATATCCTTATAAAAAATTCTACTCTTTTCATCTTGAATACATTTTTATTTTTAATGGATACATAGAAAACTATACATATTTATGGGGTACAATATGACATTTCAAAGCATGTTTGCAAGCGGAAGAGCTGTGGGTAATAAAAATGTAGTTTCTTGTGGTAGGCCATTTTTGGTTAGGCCCATTCTGTCTCCTAAATATCCTTTTTCCAGTTTTATTTTTCCTTAGTCCCAGTGATTTTTTTCCTCTTTCCTACTTTTTTGGGGGGTAGAGGTTGCTGAGAATTTAACCCCAGGGCACTTTACCACTGAGCTACATCCCCAGTCCTTTTTATTTTTTTATTTTGAGACAGGGTCTTGCTAAATTCTGAGGGTCTTGCTAAATTGCCGAGGCTGACCTCAAATTTATAATCCTCCTGCCTCTGCCTCTCAAGTCACTGGGATTACAGGTGTGCACCACCACACCCAGCTACCTCATTGCTAGTTTCTGTACACCAAGTACAGGGTGATTTCAAAGTCTTTAATTTTAATATCTAAGTAATGTTTTTATATGTGGTACTGGGGATTAACCTACACCCATTTGTGCTCTACCCCTGAGCTGCATCCTCAGCCCTTTTTATTTATTTTAAGGCAGGGTCTCACTATTGCCCAGGCTAGACTCAAATTTGCCATCCTCCTGCCTCAGCCTCTCAAGTTCCTGGGATTACAGGCAGGCGCCACGATACCCTGCAAAATCTGAGTAATTCTTGCCATCTAAGTTTGAAAAATACTGAGGTGGGATGTCTTTAGGAATCTGACCAGACATACAAACTCACCCTCTCCCAGCCTTCTGAAAGACTGTTGAAATTCTTTCTCTCACACTGTCATTATCACATTCAATTGGCAAATCATCTCAATTCTATCTTCAAAATATATTCAGAATCCAATGTCCTTTCACAATCTCCACTGTTATTCCCTCAATCATCCTACGCCTTGGATGATTGCAGTCATCTGTCTCCTGATAGGGCCCTTTCTTCCCCTATCCATTTTCTACAGCCAGACTGACTCTTTAAAAAATGCCAGGTAAGACTTTATAGTCTCTCTTCTGTCTACTGAATTATATCCTCCAAATACACATATTAAAGTTCTAATCCCCAGTACTTCACAATGTGACTATATTTGGAGTTAAGAGTCTTCAAAAAGGCAATTAATTTAAAATGAGGTTATTAGGGTGGGGCCTAATACCATATGACTGGTGTATTTATAAGGAAAAGAAAATTGGACACAGACATTCAAGGTGGGAAGACAAGGGAGAAAGTGACCATCCATAAGCCAAGGAGAGCCAGGCACAGTGGGACACACCTATGATCCCAGGATTTAGGAGGTTTTGGCAGGAAGATTGCAAGTTCAAGGCCAGCCTCAGCAGAGACCCTATCAAGAAAGAGAGAGAGAGAGAGAGGAAGGAAGGAAGGAAGAAAGAAAGAAAGAAGGAAGGAAGGAAGGAAAAGAAAAGAAAGAAAGGGACTGGGGATGTGGCTCAGTGGTAAAGCATCCCTGGGTTCAATCCCCAGTAACAAAAACAAAAATTAAGCCAAAGAGAGAGGTCTCAGAACAAACCAACCTTGTTGACACCGCAGTCTTGGACTTCTGGTCTCCAGAATGGTGAGAGAATAAGCTTCAATGCAGTGTTATGGCAGCCTGACTAAATCAAACTAATATTCTCAACAACAGCTCCCGATTTCATCCAGAGAAAAAGCCAAAGTTCTCACTTAATCGTGTAAACTAAAATAAATGAATACATACATAAACTTACCAGACGGTGAGTCTATCGTTTGGAAACTCATTGTTTCAGCAAATCAGAAGGTTGAAGAATTACCATTGTTAATGGAAACTAGATTAACAAAGTCTTTGTTACAACAGGAAAAAGAAAATCTAGCATTGGAAGGAAATTTTGCCATCAGTAAATATTAACTTTAATGATTGTCATATAGAGTATGAAGTAGAAGATACTAAAATCACTATTTTAGCACCTTGCTTGGTGCTAAAAATCTAAAAAAGTGAGAAATTTACTAATTTTTCATCAAAAAAATTTTGTTTTGTACTCACACGTGGTCTTAATGCCCCCACTGCTAGACCTTCTAACTTCATCTGTATCACAAAAAATAAAGTTGGCATTAGTGATCCTGTTTAAGTAAGATGTATCCCACAGCTTCTAGTGTGGTTCAGTATGATTGTTATATTTAGTTGTTTTTTCATAGACTTAGTATGAAAATAACTTTTTTATCTTTTGATAAAAGCAACAAATTTATAGTTTTCTATATTTTATAATTTTGTTCATAAAAATACTCATAAGTTGAACCTCTGGTAACTATTTTTTAAATAGGTAATCTTTATTTTCAGTATTAACTTTTCTGAAAGAAAATGTTAGCTTTTTATATGTTGTCTGCTTTTATTAAAAATAACATTATTTACAAAAAAAAAATGATTGTCATATAAATTAAAATCTCATCTCAGGAAGTCTAGGCAATTTGGACGCCCTCCTTTCTGATTGCTCTGTCCTTCCATGGACATCATGGAAACAATTTTTTTTAGTACCTTATAGTTATACATAATAACAGGGTTCATTTTGACATATTCATAAATGCATATGACACAGTTTTCTCCATCATGGAAATAATTCTTAAGCTCTTTGTCGACAAGACAAGACCATGCAAATCTCCTCGGTCATTAGAACTGGTTATCTATGCTAGGTTGAGAGCTAAAATACAGCAACACATGCAATTACCTGATGATTTATTGCTGAAGGATCATAAACCTCTAGGCGGTTGCACTGTTTCCACTGAGATGTCAAAACTGCTGATGGAAGTTGGGAAAGCTGGTTGGCTTCTGTCCAGGGCAGGCAGCTGGTATTCCATCCAGGAAATTAGCTGGTTCTTATAATTGATACTGTAGGTGCCAATGAAGAAAGAGCCAAGACAGATTTAAATGAGCAGAGCGTGAGAGGTATGGTGAAGCAAAGGAGAGCTGGTTTGGGTGAAGGGCCTCCTTGAAGATATAGGGATGCCTTCTAGATCTTGTGTACCTGCTAGCTAAGTCACCAGGGATGTTGTAACAAGTTTCCACAGTCTGGGTAGGTAGCTTAAATAACAAGCTTATTTTTTCACCATTCTGGAAGCTGGAAGTTCAGGATTGATTGATCTTCAGCAGGATTGGTTTCTTCTGAGGCCTCTCTCCTGGGTTTGCAGAGGGCCATCTTCTCTCTGCGTCCTCACAGAGTCCTTCCTCTGTGTGTGCACACCCTTGCTGTCTCTCTGTGTGTCCTGGTTTCCTCTTCTTACAAGGAGACCTGTCAGATTGGAGTAGGGGGCCTCCCTAATGGCTTCACTTCAACTCACTCTCTTTGTTATCGTTCCTACATCTCAATCGAGTCGCATTCTGAGATGCTGGGGTTTGGACTTCAACACATGAACTTTCAGGGTTGCTCTCCCAGCTGCTGTGAGTGTTGGTTGCTACAGTGACTCACAACTTTTGCCTTCTCCAGAAAATGGATCTTGGCTAACCTGGGGCACCTTGCCTTGGAGGTTAACCATTCTTCAGCAGCCTGTAACCAAGGCTCCCTGGCTCTATGCTACCCAGGCTGGTCCTCTTGCCTCAGGGTGAGACTGACACTGTGGTGCTATTCCTGCTCCTAAGTTCACTGTGGGATCATGCTAAGACTAGATTCCCAGGTGAAAATCACCTCTTTGCTCAGTTTCTACCTCTGTCCCATCCAGCCTGCCTTCTCCCAGGAGCTGTACCCCACCAAAATCATGTGCATCTGAATCCCTGTCTCAGGTTCTACTTCTAGGGAACTTGACTTCAAACAATGTTACTTTAGAACTCCTTTAGGATTCTCTTTTTTCTTTTTAAATGTAAAGACCACTTCTCGAAGTGAACCTGTAGAAACATTTCAAACATTTCAGACAACTCCTTTGTCCCAGAGCTGTGCTAAAAGGGACGTAAGACAGACCTAAACATAGGCTAAGACTCAAGGACTAACCAATAGCCTTAACACTTTTCCAAGACCTGTTTAGCATAATTTTTTTTCAATAACCCTGGTACTTTTCCAAGATCTGATTAACATAAATTTCAATCAATGGCCATTTAACATAAATTTCCATCAGCGCCCCTATCCCGTCGCTGTAAACTCATAAACTAATACACTTAAATGGCAATTGCCCTGTCAGGTCCCCTTTCCCCTCTGTGGGAGATCTGTCTCTTTTCTTCTCACTTGAATAAATCCTACTGTTTTCCCCTTCCTTGTCCATGGATTTCATTCTTTAAATTTGTGAAACAAGAACCTGAAAAGAAGTCACTGGCAGACAGCTGGGGTCTGGCCCACCTTTGAGAGCTACTGAGTGCTAATAGGTAGTAGTGGAGAAGAATCTGGCGTGGCTGCAACTCTCAGAGCTAATGCCAGCAGGCATCCCTCTGTTGTGATTTTGTGCTAACACTAAAATGGGTTTTCTCTGCTGTAGAAGCCTGCAACTCAGGCGGACACTCCACCTCCACTCCTACCCCTTACCCCACAAGCAGAAGAGAGAAGCTGGTTTCTCCTGGAACTCTTGTTTCAGTACCCGAGAGACGGAGCTACATCTGCAGTCCTTTTTATGTTTTAATTTAGAACCAGGTCTTGCTAAATTGCTAAGGCTGGCCTTGACTTTATGATCCTCCTGCCCAAGTCTCCCAAGTCACCGGGCTTACAGGAATGCACCACTGTGCCTAGTGAATAATTTTAATTTTACCCCTAGAATCTAAGAACAGAAGGTGAAACGTTATTCTGTCATTATATTTTGTCTCCTCTCTCTTTGAAATAGCCCTCAACTCTCTGCCATCCTCTCTATTCCTATAAGCACTGTCTTCACTCAGGACATTGTCAACTAAAGCCTGGAGAAAACACCACGACCTGTTTTCCTGCCTTTATTTATACAGGGTGCCTTTACGTAATACTATTAGGATCATATTTTGTTCTGACTTAAAACCTTCTACCATATTAGTCTATTTTCTTTTGCTGGAACAAGATCTAAGGCTTGACACTTTGTAAAGAAAATAGAACTTTTAAAAAATTTTCTATTTGTTCTTTTTAGTTCTATATGACAGTAGAATGTATTTTGACATATCAAACATACATGGAGTATAACTTCCCATTTTTTGTGGCTGTACACAATGTGGAGTTAAACTGGTGGTGTATTCATATATGAACATAGGAAAGTTAGGGCAGATTCATTCTACTGTTTTTCTTATTCTCATACCCCTCCCTTCCATTAATTCCCCTTTGACTAATCCAGTGAACTTCTATTTCCTTCCCTTACTGTGAGTTAGCAACCACATATCAGAGAGAACATTCGACCTTTGGTTTTTTTGGGATTGGCTTATTTCACTTAGCATGATAGTCATCAGTTCTATCCATTTACTAGCAAATGCCATAATTTCATTCTTCTTTATGGCTAAATATTATTCCATTGTGTGTATGTGTGTGTGTGTGTATATATATATCACATTTTCTTTATCCATTCATCTGTTGAAGGGCACCTAGGTTGGTTCTATAACTCAGCTATTGTGAATTGAGCTGCTATAAACATTGATGTGGCCCTGTCACTATAGTATGCTGATTTTAAGTTCTTTGGGTATATGCTGAGGAGTGGGATAACTAGGTCAAAGGGTAGTTCCATTCCAAGTCTTCTGAGGAATTTCCATTCTTCTTTCCAGAGTGGTTGCACCAATTTTTAATCCCACCAGCAATGTATGAGTGTGCCTTTTCCCCCACATTCTCACCAACATTTATTGTTATTTGAACTCTTTCTTTAATATTTATTTTTTAGTTGTATCTATGTTATGCTCGAATTCGGGACCCCCAAAAGACCACCAGAGACCAAGATCAATGTAAGCAGTAAAGAGTTTGTTTATTGCGAGCTACCTCGGTCCTCCGTGCACACAGCATCTGGTGACACTGAGAGGCCCCAAGCCCAGGGTTTGCAGCAGGGGAAGGTAGGGACTTCACATACATCATAGCATCTCTTAGCAAATCATCACACACCACGGGAAAATCATAAAACAACTCTAAAACATGATTAGCACATTCACTGGTGAGAACAAGTTGGGTAGAGATGATTGGTTAGTACAAGAGGGGGATTCGTTTGAACTGATTGGTTTAAACCACGAGGGGAGTACTGCTGATCTACGTGGTTTCCCAACATGTTATCAACCACCATAAACTACTGGGAGGGTCATCTAGCATCCCAGGTATTTCTCTGTTTCATGCTGATTGGTGGCTGCTAGGGGGTTGCTATGGGTCAGGGACACCTGGTGCAGCAGATCTCTCCTGTTATTTGTAGATAAACAACTCAGCAGGGTTGGAATGTGCCTTGGAGTGCTCTGTGGGTTTTTCCAAGGACAAAGGTCATGCCCCTTCCTTGGACAGTCTTTGCTCTGAGGTAGAGACTGGTTTTTCAGCTGGACACAATACCTTTATTTTATTTATGTATTTTTATGTGGTGCTGAGGATCGAACCCAGGGCCTCGCACACATTAGGCAAGCACTCTACCACTGTGCCACAACCCCAGCCCCAGTTACTTGTATTCTTGATAATTGCCATTCTAACTGGAGTGAGATGAAATCTCAATGTACTTGTAATTTGCATTTCTTTAATTGCTAGAGATGTTGAACCTTTTTTCATATATTTGTTGACAAATTGTACTTCTTCTTCTGTGAAGTGTCTGTTCAGTTCCTTTGTCCATTTATTGAGGGTTTTTGTTATTGTTGTTGTTGTTTTTTGGTGTTAACGTTTTTGAGTTCCTTATATATCCTGGAGATTGATGCTCTATCTGAGGTGCGTGTGGTAAAGATTTTCTCCCATTCTGCAGGTTCTCTCTTCACATCCTTGATTGTTTCCTTTGCTAAGAAAAAGCTTTTTAGTTTGATTCCTCCCCATTTATTGATGCTTGATATTGCTTCTTGAGCTTTAGGAGACTTGTTGAGGAATTTGGTTTGTAAATGACATGATAGAGATTTGGGCCTCCTTTTTCTTCTAGGAGGTACAGGGTCTCTGGTCTAATGCCTAGGTCTTTGACCCAGTTTGAGTTGAGTTTTGTGCAGGGTAAGAGATAGGGGTCTAATTTCATTTTGCTACATGTGGATTTCCAGTTTTCCCATCACCATTTGTTGAAGAGGCCACCTTTTCTCCAGTGTATGTTTATGGCACCTTTGTCTAGTATGAGATAACTGTGTTTATGTGGAAGAAAACAGGTTTTTGAGCTCACAGCTT
Source organism: Callospermophilus lateralis (assembly GCF_048772815.1). Classification (NCBI taxonomy): domain Eukaryota; kingdom Metazoa; phylum Chordata; class Mammalia; order Rodentia; family Sciuridae; genus Callospermophilus; species Callospermophilus lateralis. Next base: position 168,985,585 of record NC_135307.1, on the reverse strand, counting down.
TGGAGGATGAACGTCCAAGATTGGGCAGCACCATTGGTTTGGCCTCTGGTGATGGCCTTGTAGTGGATAGCATCACAGTGGCAGGAGTGTATGAGAAAGGGAGAGACCATATGATAAGATAGGAAGCCAGAGAGAAGCCCATAACCTTATATAATATCCTCCGGGTACAAGTCAAATTCTAATTCCCTTGTATGGTAGACTGAATTTGAAATATCCTCATGTATATAATGAAGAATTTGTGTATATATTTTGCTAAAGAAGTCTTCCATACTCTTTTTAAAAAGTGTCCTATAGGGGTCTGTCTTTAACCCTAAACATGTCCTATTCAACATGTTTATCAATGAATAAACATGTTAAATTAAAACATGGAAAAATGTTTATTAAACTATAAAAAGACTCAAAGCTTGAAGGAATAGTTCGTACACTGGATGGTACCATCAGGCTTTGCAGCAATCTCCGTGAGCAGGAATGGAAGACTGCACATGGAAAATCACTTAACAGGAATATGTGAAAAGGCCTATATTCAGATTCACCTACTCAATTATTTAAGTCTTATTAGTCTTCAGTCCACCAGTCCTTTCTATTAGGAAGCACAAATAAATGGTCCTGCTGTTTTTGCTCCTTCATCCCTATTTCTGATACCCCATTTTGGCAGTCATACCCTACTCAAGATCCTCCCTTCAGGATTTGGAGGAGGAGGTTCAGAGAAACTAGGCCAAAACAAAACAAAACAAAAACCCACATGTGAGGCAAGTGGTCAACCACTGAGCCATATCCCCAACCACCTGGGTGAGTTTCATAATATCCTTTGTCCCTCTCCTAATTTCCATCATTTTTCTCCTCACCAGGAGCCACACTAATCCTCATTTCAGAGTCTATCTGTAGGTAAATGAGCAAGAAAGTCCTCTTCTATGAAGGACTCAAAGTTTTGATTTTACTTTATTTTTTTTTCTTGAAGAAATAAACCACCTAAACGAGCGTATTGGTTTCAAAGATACTAGTTAATAAACCCAAAAAGGAAAAACTAAATCATTACTAAAAGCGCATGAAAGAATACAAAAAGAAAAAGAAAATGGAGGCAGACATCATGGGCCAGCAATGCTTTATTAAGCACCAGAGGGGCACATCTTTGGGGAGAAAATGGTGGTGGGCCACCACAGGGTCTGGGTTTTATAGGGCCTTAGCAGAGCCAGGTCATGGGAGGAGTTTGGGGGCTGGGGTGGGGGGTGGGGGCAGGTAGAGTAACAGGAAGGTAATTTCCTTGGGGCCTATTTTCCAAATCCTTCATTCCAGACTCTGTATAATGAGTTGAGGTGACATCATCATGGCTGGCTATTTCCTGCTGAGAAGGGGTGGAGTAGGGGATCCCCTCTCAGAGATCTAGAAGAGGATAAGGAGGTACTTTAGGCTCCTATAAGAGGCCAGTCCAATTTTTGGTTGTGGCTTGAGGGATTATAGACGGAGGGAACTTTGACATCACTGTGGGTGATTCCTTCCTTACGGGGGCTCAGGAGAGTCACGTTGTGAATGAAGGAGGAGAATGGCTTTTGCATGCTCTTGGGAAGTGTCCTGGGCTAGATGGGTCACCTTGTCAAGAAGTTGCTTCTGTATAAAGTTAACAAAGCAGGGGGGAAATGTTATTACAAGAAAAAATGATTATTAGAAGAGTTAAAGAGGGAGAAGCCAGAAGTTCACCATTTTAGGAATGGGCTAATTCTCATCTCTGCTGTTCCATCTGGTCCTGTGGTATTTATTTATCCCTAACCAGTCCTGATTGAGTGACATGAAAGCAACATTCTTCCCTGAGGAAGAGGTAGAGGCCACCTTATTCTGCAGTTAGGAGATCTAGGCCCCCAGATTTTTGCAGGATGACAGAGACATCAGGAATCCAATTGATTTTATAAAGTCAGTACTGAATTGGCGAGCTGTTGGATATCCTTAATAACCTTTTTTAAAAAATATTTATCTGTTTTTTTAGTTTTCGGCAGACATAATTCCGAGACATAACATCTCTGTTTGTTTGTGGTGCTGAGGATTGAACCCGGGCCGCACGCATGCCAGGCAAGCGTGCTACCGCTTGAGCCACATCCCCAGCCCATCTTTAATAACCTTTACCGGCTTTTTATAGCGGTGAGGAGAGGTTCCCAATCTTGCTACTCCTATGCCAATCCTGGCAGACATCTCAAGTCCTGTGAGTAAAGGAGTAAACAAAGGGCTCTCTTGTGTCTGGTGTGTGCTGTTATTGGGATAGGCAAACTTTTGGTTGTTAGGTAAAATGTCAATTTGAGGAGTCAGGAAGACCAAGGTACAGAGGCCAGTCCAATTTTTGGAAGGCAAGGGGTAAACATGAGCCTTACAAAGAGAAAAATGCCTCAGAATTTGGGGGACACTAGGGCTGTGGGGCTCACACAGTGTACATCTTAAGCTCAACTAAAAGAACTAGTATCTTTTTAAAAAATATTTATTATTCAGTTGTAGATGAACACACAGTATCTTTATTTTCATGTGGTGCTGAGAATCGAACCCAGTACCTCACACATGCAAGGCAAGCACTTTACCACTGAGCTACAGCCTCAGTCCCTCTTTTTTTTTTTAATGCCCAGTTATGGCTGTACTTTGGTTATAACTGTTTTTGTTAGGTGTTCAGGACCAAGCTGGTGAAATTGATCTTGTTCCAATCTATTGTTAAGAGTCAACTGAGTTCCCTAAGGGGGTCACTCTTGGAGAACTTAAGAAGCCTCTTAGCTCTTTTAGTGCCGTCTTCCAGGATGGGTCAGGTCTCCTTGACCATGTGGCTTTCCTTGGAAGCATCAGGGATGTCTCCCTTCTCCAATGACCCTCCTCTTTTTTGCAGCATGTGTACTGGTTGATTTTCTGTTCTTTGGGGCTCATGGATCCCCTTGATCAGGAGGTCATGTGGCCCGGAGTTGCAACCCCTTAGTGAAGTTTCCTTGTTTCCTGGGCTCAAGCTGACTCAGAGGGCAAGAGTCAAATATTGGCTATTTTCTTCCTCAGTCCTTTTACTTCCTTAAACTTTAATCTCTAAGCCTTGGTCTTAAACATTCATCAAGCCAGTTTCATCAGTCTTAAAGTAAAAGTACTGGATTTTGACTTTAATATCTATAACTTTACAGTCCTCCATACCTTCTATGTAATGGGGGTCACTATTAGTACTGGAAGTTAGGGTTACATCCTGTCTGCCTATATTTGATGGCCTACTATCTCCAATTAGCTCAGGTTGTTATAGTGAAAGCTGTACTTCTTTAAGGCACTAACAGACAACAGTTAACGTTTATAAGGAGAATACAAAATGAAATTAACAGGAATAAAAACACATTGAGTTTGTATGATAACTATGAACTAAGAAACATAATTTTTATAATCTTAAACCTTAGTTATACATCTCCTGTTTATTTTGAGATCACAGCAATCTTTTAAAAATATTTTTTAGTTGTTGATGGACCTTTATTTTATTTATTTGTATGTGGTGCTGAGAATCGAAACCTGAGCTTCATGCATGCCAAGCCAAGTGTACTACCATTGAGCCACAACCCAAGCCCTTTTTTCTCCTCCTCCTCCTCCTTCTTCTTCTTTTAATATTTTTTAGTTGTTGATGGACCTTTATTTTATTTATTTGAGATCACAGTAATCTTTGTAACAAAAAATTTATCCTTTAAACATAACTTCAAATGAGATTAAATCTAGCCTACTTTTAAATTATCTTAATATGGAGTAAGGCAAGAGGCAGAGTCTTAACTCAGGTGAGGTAGAGCTCTTGGCAAATCTAAAGTAAAGTGTTTTATTTCTGAAGCTGATCTTTGCCTCTTTCTTAAATGCCATTGTATTAAATTTATATACATTGTTTCCTGAGTCTATATGAATGTTAGCTAACACAATATAGTCTTACATCTGAAACATGAATCAAACAAAAGCAAAGAGATCTTTTTAATTCCTTTTGTGGGAAAGTGGCAAAATGTTTTTATGTTTCACAATATGACCTTTAAACAGATCAGACTCTCATTATCTTTTAAAAATACATTTAATTTTCTACTTCAGTGTAAAAAGTAACATAAAATTTTACATATATCTTATTGATAACAGGTCCAGTTACAGAACATTAAATGATATAAATAAATCACAAATAAAATTTGTTAATTTTGTAAGTCTAAAATCACCGTACAGACAACTTTAGTTTGGAGAACACCAGCTTGATCAAATGCTCTTATAAACCACCTACTTAAAAGACTTGTTTACCTGGAAGATCTGAACACATTTAATATACAAAGAAGATGGTAATAGCACCACAATTACATTGATGTTTTTGTATTAACCAAGTTTAGCTTTTAAAGAAAAATTTAGACGCTGTAATGTAGTGTAATACTCTAAAATAACAGTTGTTGTTTAACCCCAGAGTTGTATAAACCCTAATTTCCTTTAAGACCAATTGCTCTAACATATTAAACTTAGTTTATACCAGTGCATTAATATTTGACCTTAGGGAAAAGCCTTGAATAGCTTTAATTGACTATGCTAATTATCTACATGGCCAATTTAGTTACACACACTTTTGAAATTTACCTTTCACGAACTCTTTTGTAACTTGGTTAGGCATTCTACAACTTTACCACACAAAGAGTTTCTCACCCAGAACATTTTTTTTCCTTTGACTTTCCATACCAAAATATATTTCTATACCTAGAACCTTCTTATTATTCCACTTTAATAAGATGAAATACTTTTATATCATTTACAGAACTTTAACTGAAACACAGCTAAAACTTTTGGACTCTTTGCACATAGAATTACACCTGTTAGAACTTTAATCTTAGTAAGCTTTGAAGTTTTCAGTGAAGACACAGACAAAGCAATCTTAAACCATTTTCCATTTAACAATTTATGAAAAAAACACATAATGTTTAAGTATATTACCCTATGGAATTCAAGAAGTCAAGAGTACTTATTTATATATATTTAGCAGTTAGCACTTTAACTTTGTAAATTAATCAGATGTCTCTAACAAGCACATTTATGATTAATCATTTTATAGAAATAAACATTTAATAGAAATTAACATTCTATTGTCTGACCACCTAGAAAAACTTGTGAGTTAGTAATTTTAAAGACGTCTTTATTCTTATCTGTTCACCTAATTTACCCAAATGAAAGTACATGAAAGAGAATACAAAAAGAAAAAGGAAAATGGAGGCCGACCCCCATGGACCAGCGATGCTTTGTTCAGCACCAGAGGGGCACACCTTTTGGGGGAAAGTGGCAGTGGGCCACCTCAGAGTCTGGATTTTACAGGGCCCTAGCAGAGCCAGCTCATGGGAGGAGTTAGTTACATTCAATGGGCCCTTTTGGTGGGCAGGGCCAGGTCATGAAAGGAGTTTGGGGGCTGGAGTGGAAGGACAGGTAGGGTAACAGGAAGGAAGTTTTCTTGGGGCCTCTTTTCCATATCCTTCAATTACTTTTTGCTCATGGTAATGGGGAATCTAGAAAATGCTACGGTAAGTCTTTGAGATGTGGAACCATCAAGTTCTATCAAAATTTCAGTTGAGATTATTAGATTTGACGTGAACTTCCCTCAGAAGACTAAGGGTTCTGCAAAGATTTGTTGGTTTGCAGACCACTTCCATTCATGGTCACAGGATGGCTACTGATGACTCCATGCTCAGATCTGGTGTGGTCTACTGTACTTTTTACCTCAGCTAGAAGCATGTTAATGGAATTATTTGCTTCGAGTTCCCTAGGCAAGCCTTTCGTTGGCTGAAAACTAGAAAAGTGGTCTATATTTTTGTGGAACACTCTATCCAGTTACTGCTGAAAATATGACTTGCCTTGTTTTTAGCAGAATCAGAGTTATCTGGAAGCATTTCCAGTAGATTGAGGTTGCTCATTTTCTTCTTTATCAGAAAACAATGGACCACTGGGAGCAAAATGGTGAGGAACCTTGGCTGTCACATCTTTATGTTTAAGGGAGGCCGAAGGTGATGGCTGGTGGAACAAAGACCAGAAGGAAGATCCAGTCAAGGTTGGGGATCAGCAATGAACCGAATTCTCTGGAGGGCCCGAAGCAGGAGGTGACACGAATAAAGTAGAAAAGGAAGATGTTCCCTCAGAGATAGTTGGAAATTTGTCCACAGAAATTTTTTTTCCCCCTGAGGGAGTTGATATAGCATCTGCATCCCAGAGATTGGAAACTTCTGCTTGTCCTTCTGACAACCAAGTAGTTGAAGAAATAATGGAAGGAGGTACTGTTGGCAAAAGTGGCTTTGGATCCTCATCATAAAATAGTATCGAGTCTTCTGTTGATTTCCAAGCATGTATCTTGAGTAGTAGAATCTCCTGGGACCACACAGAGCCAGCAGGTAACTAACTGCACGTCTTGATGCTGCTCTTATTTTAATCCTGCTTTTTTTTTTTTTTTTTTTTGCTACATAGTCTTGCCACCTTAAAAAGCTGGTGCTGGAATTATTGTTGTAGGACAGATGAACACGCTGTTGGTGAATTACCTGTACCAGGTAATCCTTTAGGAAATGTCATGGAGTAGGAGGTTCATAGTCTAGTCTGCCATGCCACCTCCCTCTTTATACAGTCTCTATCTGTTCATCCATTAGCAATGTTATGACTTGCTTAGAGTTTTCCCAGATATGATAACCTTGATCTTTTCCAGCTTCATCTATGTGTTGAAAGTCTTTTAATATTTGAAGATTACAGAACCCCTCTCTGCAATGATGAATAACTTTCTTTGATTCATTTTTTTTTAAAGAGAGAGAGATAATTTTTTTTTAATATTTATTTTTCAGTTTTCGGCGGACACAACATCTTTGTTTGTATGTGGTACTGAGGATCGAACCCGGGCCTCACGCATGCCAGGCATGTGCGCTACCGCTTGAGCCATATCCCCAGCCCTTTGATCCATTCTTGATGAGATAATCTGCTAGGGTAAGGGATTTATACACGTGGCACCAGTTCTTCCCACGGTCACGGAGTCTCTGCCATAGCATATTCATAAACCCCGAGAGAGAAATTGTGTTGAAAGTCAAATCACTGGTATTCAACATCAGAGGACTAGAGGGACCCCAAGAATCACGAGAACTTGCTTCCCTGACTCTTATTTCAGCATCTGAGTAATTTTTCACGAAGCTTTTCTCTTGCCTCCTGAATGCCATAGGTAGGACACGTTGGAAGGTGAAAAGGGGCATGAGAGCCATGGAACAGGAATTTATGTTACTGGTTTATAAAACTCTTGACAGGTAGTTCTGCTGCTCCCAAATACAAATGATTAATCTCCATGTTGATAAAGTATCAATTTCCTGATGGAATGTGCCAGCCATGGCCCAGGGCCTTTTCCCCCTGCTCAAATTCAAACCCTCTGAATTTTACTTTAATCTGAATTTCATCCTTTGGATGCCTAAAGATCGTTCATGATCACTCATGGTTAATTACCTTTTCTTCAAATAGGTTAAAAAGCAGGTATGAACCAGGTGTACTGGCATATTACTAGGGAGGCTGAGGTGGGAGGATCACTTGAGACCAGCCTGGGCAACACAGTGAGACCTCACCTCAATAAACCAGAAACCAAGCCGGGCACAGTGCATACCTGTAATCCCAGTTGCTTTGGAGGCTGAGGCAAGAGGATTGCAAGTTCAAAGCCAGCCTCAGAAATTTAGTGAGGCCCTAAGCGACTCAATGAGAACCTGTCTCAAAATAAAGGGGTGGGGGATATGACTCAATGGTTAAGTGCCCCTGGGTTCAGTCTGCGGTACCAAAAAACAAACAATGTGGATGGTCATCAAAGGTAAAATTGACTTGGAACTCAAGCCCTCATGAATTTGTGTGCTTGGAAAAACAATGACTGCACTTTGGTTGGTGTAGGTCGTAATGCTACAATACCAAACAGCTCCAAAATCTAAGTAGCTCCAAACTACGTAAATTTATTTACACAGACTGACAGGAACTTCACACATCAGTTGGCACCACAGTTGGGAAAGGAAGATGGATAACATGCACTGACAGTTTATAGTTTCTTACCAGATATGACACATGCCACCTCTGTTTATATTGTTAGACAAAATAAGTCACATGGTCATGTAAAACTTCAAGGGAACAGGGGAATTGGAATCCTTCCCTATCCATTAGTCTATTTATATTACTAAAATGAGATACCTGAGGCCAGATACTTTGTTAAAAAAAAAGAGGTTAGCTGGATGTGGTGGGCCACACCTGTAATCCCAGAGACTTGGGAGACTGAAGAAGAAGGATTGCAAATTTGAGAACCCCTCAGCAACTTATCAGAGGCCCTAAGCTAGGGAGATCCTATCTCAAAATACAAAAGAACAAGGGCTGAACTTGTGATCCTTCTGCCTCAGTTTCCTCCCCCACCAAAAAAAGAAAAGAAAAAAAGAGGTTTATTTAGATCACGGTTCTGGAAGTTCAAGGGATTGGCACCAGCATCTGCTCAGCTCTGGTGAAGGCCTCATGAGAGATGGTATCACCTGAGACAGAGGAGATCATATAGTGAGACAGGAAACCGAGTGGCCAGGAGTTGCCAGGATTGTTCTTTTATAACTCTCTTGGGAGAACTAGCTTGGGGTCCTATGAGAATTACCATAATGTGTCCCAAGGACAGTGCCTCAAGCAAGACCTAAAGACCTCCCATTTGCCCACCTCTTACCATCAGCACACTGAAACCAAGCTTCCCACACAGGGTGGGGACACAAACCACACCCAAATCTCAGCACCCAGGTTGAGGGGACTCAGCTGTCGGTGAATGTCAGCTTTATGTGTGCGTAGTGTATTGTGAGGGTCTGCATAGGAACAGAAGGATGCTAATTTTAATTTCTGGAACAAGAGTAACATTTTTAAAAACAACTCTTTCTTGGGGCTGGGGATGTGGCTCAAGCGGTAGCGTGCTCGCCTGGCATGCGTGCGGCCCGGGTTCGATCTTCAGCACCACATACAAACAAAGATGTTGTGTCCGCCGAGAACTAAAAAATAAATGTTAAAATTTTAAAAATAATAATAACTCTTTCTTTCTTTCTCTCTCTCCCTCCCTCCCTCCCTCCTTCCTTCCTTCCTTTCTTTCTTTCTTTCTTTCTTTCTTTCTTTCTTTCTTTCTTTCTTCTTTCAGATTGAACCAGGGACCTTGGTGCATGCTAGGCAAGCAATCTGCCACTGAGCTGTATCTCCAACCCTGCTCCTTTTATGTAAAAAAACATTTATTCCATTATAAAAGCACTTATTGTTAGTTGTGGAGAGTAACAGCTCTACTGGTGAAATAGGTCACCCAAAATGGTGAAGGCATAAAATAGTAGTCAAGGACTAGTCCTAAAATAAGCAAACAGCCAAATTAAGTGGTTTTTATAAAGGATTAATTTAACTTTGAGAACAAATATCAATTTGCTCTTCTCAACTTGACAGTCCACCTGCGGTACAACTGTCAGGTAAAAATATCTTTATAACTTGGTGGTCCCAAGTTTAAATTAAAAAAAAAAAAAACAGAACAGAAAACATTTCACACAAGGAAAGAAATTGCCAGGCACAGTGATGCAGCCTGTAATCCCAGATACTCTGGAGGCTGAGGCAGGAGAATCACAAGTTTCAGGTCAGCCTCTGCAATTCAGTGAGGAGGCCCTCAGCAACCTAGTGAGACCCTGACTCAAAATTAAAAATTAAGAAAAAGAAAAAAGACTGGGGATGTCGCTCAGTAGTAAAGAGCTCTTGGGCTCAATCCTCAGAACAAAAGAAAAGTAAAGGAACAAAATGAAAACAACTCAAGAAATACATTAGTGAGTTGGGTGGTGTCACACACCTGGAATCCCAGCGACTCAGGAGGCTGAGACAGGAGGACAGTTCCAGGGCAGCCTCAGCAACTTAGTGAGACCCTGTCTCTAAAAAAAAAATAATAATAAAAAGGGCTGAGTGAGGATGTAATTCAGTGGTAAAGTGCCCCTGGGTTCAATTCCCAGTAATGAAAGAGAAAGAAGAAGAAGAAAAGAAAAGAAAAAGAAAAAGAAAAGAAGAAATATACTATATGTGAGCAAAAATACATGAGGAAGGAGGAACATGTAGTTTTTCACTTAATTGAAGAAACCAAGAGGAGAATGGTCTAGAAAAATGTGCATCCTGGAATGTCAAGTGTGAAGATTTTAGACAAAAATCTAAGTGACTTGAATCTCCCTGAAAGAAAATGATATCTTGCAGTATTTATATTTCAGCCACCCCCACCGCCATTTTTTAAAGTTTTATTTTGGAATAGTCTCACTAAATTGCCCAGGCTGGCCTCCTGCCTCAACCTCCAGAGTAGCAGGGATTATAGGCATGCGCCCTTCCATCCAACTAATTAACTACTTCTAATAGAAAGAATTGGTAAAAATATTCAAATTGCGGACGTGGGAGTGTAGCTCAGTGGTAGATCACACGCTTAACATGTGTGAGGCCTTAGGTTCAATTCCAGTAAACACACACACACACACACACACATACATACACACACACACACAGACATACACACACTCATGCACACAATCAAATTGAGCTAAAAAAGAAAGAAAGAAAGAAAGAAAGAAAGAAAGAAAGAAAGAAAGAAAGAAAGAAAGAAAGAAAGAAAGAAAGAAGGAAATGGGTGCTGGGCATGGTAGCACACACCTATAATCCCAGCTGCTCGAGAGGCTGAGGCAGGAGGATAAGGAGTTCAAAGTCAGCCTCAGCAATGGCGAGGCACTAAGCAACTCAGTGAGATCCTGTCTCTAAATAAAATGCAAAGCAGGGATGGAGTTGTGGCTCAGTGATGGCATGCCCCTGGGTTCAATCCCTGGTACAAAAAAAAAAAAAAATTGGAATGTAAATTTTTTCCTTTCCAATGGTGACAACTTTCCCATAAGAAACATGTTTCCTGCAGAGGATCTCCTTCATCTGTCTCCAGGAGAGAAGAGGAAATTTGTGAAAAAGCACCTGGCCCAGAGCCCCCGTTCCTCCTCTATGGATGTGAAATCCCCAGGATGTGCTGCAATCATCTCTGTCATTGGCCATGTACAAATGGGGGACCTTTGTTTATTGTCTGCTTTACTGTTTTCTGCCAGGCCTTAGGAGGAAAGTCAAGGCTTCCATAGACATTTCTTTAGAGGAGCAACACCCAAAGCCCGTTGAATCAAGACGAGTGGAAACCATTCCAATACACAGAGTTTGGATGAAAAAAAAAGAAAGAAACAGGAAAGCTTTTGTCATCTAGATACCTCACTTCCCAGCCTCCTCTATGAAGTTAATCATGATGACCAGTTTCCTGCATCTCTGCCCCACCAACGTGGTCTACAACACACACGTTTAGATACATGAGTTTGTTTTGTTGCATATAATATATGTTGTATATAGTTCATAGAAAATGCAAAAACGGGGCTGGGGTTGTGGCTCAGTGGTAGAGGGCTTGCCTGGCACATGTGAGGCCCTGGGTTTAACCCTCAGCACTACATAAAAATATAGGTATTGTGTCCATCTACAACTAAAAATAATAATAATAGAAAAAATCTTGCAGGTAGAGTTTTAAAAATAACTCCAGGATTCAGGTTAAGGAATAGAAATCAGAAGCTCCCCCCCCCCATGCCCCCATGTGTGCCTCTCCGATCATGACGTCTCATTGCTGTAGATGCTCATGATTCTGACTTTTTTTTTTTTTACTGATTTTTAAAAAAATGACAACGGAATGCATTACAATTCTTATTACACATATACAGCACATTTTTTCATATCTCTGGTTGTATATAAAGTATGTTGACACCAATTCCTGTCTTCATACATATACTTTGAATAATCATATCTAATCTTTGCTAATCCCCTGCCCACTCCCTTTCCCTCCCACCCTTCTGCCCTATCTAGAATTCATCTCTTCCTCCTATGCTCCCCCTCCCTACCCCACTATGAGTCAGCCTCCTCATATCAGAGAAAACATTCGGCATTTGTTTTTTGGGATTGGCTAACTTCACTTAGCATTATCTTCTCTAACGCCATCCATTTACCTCTTTTATTGCTGAGTAAAATTTCATTGTGTATATAGGTCACATTTATTTTATCCATTCAACCACTGAAGGACATCTAGGTTGGCTCCACAGTTTAGCTATTGTGAATTGTGCTGCTATAAACATTGATGTGGCTGTGTCCCTGTAGTCTACTGTTTTAAAGTCTTTTGGGTATAAACAAAGGAGAGGGATAGCTGGGTCAAATGGTGGTTCCATTCCCAGTTTTCCAAGGAATCTCCATACTGCTTTCCATATTGGCTGCACCAATTTGCAGTCCCACCAGCAGTTTATGAGTGTACCTTATCCCCACGACCTTGACAATACTTATTGTTGTTTGTCTTCATAATAGCTGACTGGAGTGAGATGATATGGTGATTCTGACTTTTATGATGGTAAATTACTCACCTTTAAAAAAAATAGCTTGGGGCTGGGGATGTGGCTCAATTGGTGGCGTTCTCGCCTTGCATGTGTGCGGCCCAGGTTCCATCCTCAGCACCACATACAAAAACAAAGATGTTGTGTCTGCTGAAAACTAATAAAATAAAATAAAATTCTCTCTCTCTCTCTCTCTCTCTCTCTCTCTTTCTCTCTCTCTTTAAAAAAAAACAGCTTTAACCCTTGCAAATTTCTCCACAAATGATATGAAATTTATGGACTTGAATCATAAGTGAATTATCTTCTGTGTATTGCTTCTTTCAATTAACATTTTGTCTCTGAGATTCATCCACATGTAGCTATAGTTTTGTCATTTCCACGATTGTATAGTATTTTACCACTAACGTATCATATTTTATTCCATTTCTCTTTGAAGGACATTTGAGTTTTTAATTTATTACATGAAATGCTGCTGTCCATGGGTCTTGGTGCATGTATGCACAAGTTTCTCTCATATGTGTACCAGGAGGAGAATTACTAGGTTATAGGGTATAAATGGTTTTGGTTTTAATAGTAATACCAGACGGTTGTCCACAGTCACATACCAGTTTACATTTCTACCAGCAGTGTAAGAATTCTCCCATCAGCAATAGTTTTATCAATGCTTGTTTTATCATTGTCAAAGAATATAATTATTGATTATTTTACACAAGTTGGAGAGTAGTGTACATTCTCCTTACCTTTTTTTTGTTTTGTTTTGTTTTCCTTTTGGTGCTAGGAACCAGGGATTTGCACATGCTAAGCACACACTCTACCACTGAGCTATACTTCTAGCCCCACAACCTTACTTTTTTTTTTTTTTTCTTTTTTGAACTCAGGGGTGCCTAACCACTAAGCCACACCTCCAGCCCTTTTTCTTTTGAGACAGGTCTCACTAAGTTGCTGAGGCTGGCTTTGAACTTGTGATCCTCCTGCCTCGGCCTCCTGAGTCACTGGAATTATAAATGTGCACCATCATGCCCAGCCAACTTTACCTTTATAACAACATGATACCTCTTGGAATTTATGTTATTTAGAATATATAGAACATACTGATATTAAATTCTTATGCTTACAAAACATGTTATGGTGTGAAGAACTTATTCTTTTTCTCTGCTGTCTTGAATAACTCATCATTTTCAACATAAGGAAACACTTGCACGACAACAATGGCATCTGTCCACAGCTCGTTTCTTGACCCATAGTAGGTATCATCAATTTCCTGCTGAGCACAGATGCAGCCTCAGATTCCTCTCAACACAGTGCTCTAGTACCTTGCTGCTCACAATGGAGTTGCAGGATTGGCAACACCAGCATAACCTGGGAGCTTATGAGAAATGCAGAATCTCAGATCCCACCCCAAACTCACTGAATCTGATTCTGTGTTTTAGTAACATTACATTTCCAGGTGATTTATCTCTGCAAGGAAGTCTGAGAAGTGCTGGTGTAGGCAGCCCCTACCAATCAATCAAGGTCATTCCATGGGATGAAATGCGTGTGTCCTCCCTATTTCAGACGCACATTACAAGACTCTGACCTTCGTCCTGTCCTTTTCCAAGCAGTTATCTGTGCATTGAATGAGGATCAGGGGGCAGGCTGATCTGATTTGGCCAACAGTAAGCATCTCAAAGTGGGCAGCGTGGGCACTGAATTGTAGAATTGGATACAAAACACTGAAAGGATGGACTGCAGAACTGACTGACAATTGGAGTAAATAATTCTTTTTTTTTTTTTTTTTTTTTTTTGTACTGGGAATTTAATTCAGGGGCACTCAACCACTGAGCCACATCCTCAGCCCTATTTTGTATTTTATTTAGAGACAGGGTCTCACTGAGTTGCTTAGTACCTGGCTTTTGCTAAGGCTGCCTTTGAACTTATGATCCTCCTGCCTCAGCCTCCTGAGCTGCTGGGATTACAGGCGTGCGCCACCGTACCTGGCATGAGATTAATAAACTTTGGCCAAGACAAACAGAATCCTTTTGAAAATAGGATCTTAGAAAGAATGGCACATGGTCTTACTTCTAGAACATGGACCTTGTGTTCCACAGAAGGGTTCCATTCCAGATTAATTTGGGAAGCCTTCCTTTGCTTTTTCCTCCTCTTTGAAAGTCACTGCATGCCCAAGAAAATATAGATTCTCCTAAGTGTCCAGTAAGGATGCCAGGTTCTCTTTGTTTAATTCAGCAGTTCCCAAATAAATCACTATCTATTAATGTACTACAAGAACACAGCATGGGAAATACTGGCTAGGGACTTTTAGTTTGGGGTGTGGTTCATGAAAAAGACAACACTAGCTTTGAAACACATTAAGAGAAGTGTAGTGTTCATGGCCAAAAGGAGGAGGCGCACCACTCCCTGCATCTTGATGGGCACTAAGTTGACTTCATAGGTAACTGTGTGGCAGGGCACGTGGAGATAGTCACAGATGTGTGGAGACGGACAGAGAAGACTGAGGGCACACCACTTAGAGAGGCTCTTTCTTTCTTGTCTCAATGCATGATGACAACGATGGGGAGGAAAGGGATGAAAAGGGCATTTCAACCCTTAAGTCCCCAGAGGATTGAAAAGTCTTCTTGGGAGGAATTCACACTCCCCTCCCTCCACAGGGATCATTAAGTAACTGCTATGAAATATTCGTTGGGGGCTGGGAATATAGCTCAGTTGGTAGAGTACTTGCCTTGCATGCACAAGGCCCTGATTCAATTCCCAGCTCCACCAAAAAAAAAAAAAAAAAAAAAAAGTGATAAAATATTTATTGGAACATTCTGGAAGGAGGACCTAAAATTTCTCAGAGGGAGACCACAAAACAGACCTGAAGAAGTGGATTAAAGGCTCAGCGGTAGAGTCCCTGACACACATGCACAGGCTCACAAAATAATAATACTAATTAACAAAATTTTAAATTAGCTGGGTGTGGTGGTGCACACCATAATCCCAGTGACTTGGAAGGCTGAGGCAGGAGGATTGAAAGTTTGAGGCCAGCCTCACCAATTTAGCAAGATTCTGACTCAAAATAAAAGAAAAACCTTTGGGGATGTAGCTCAGTGCTTACCAAGCATGCACAAGGTCCTGGTTCAATACCCAGTACAGCAAAACACATTTCTAACTGAATAAATAAATAAATAAAGTTACAGAGATAGGAAAAAATATCATCACAATGCAATAGAATTAAAAATTAATAACAAAAATTTAAACCCCAAGTTTAACCTGAAAATTTTTATAAAAGCTTTCTAAATGATTTTGGGTTTCAGAAGGAATAACACAAATTATAAACTACTCAGAAATAGGCCATAATTAAAGAGTTACATGTCAAATCGGGGAGATGAGGTCAAAGATGTACTCAGGAAAATGAACGCTTGTGTGTGTGCGTGGTGACAGCACGAGAGAGACTGACGTTAGGTGAATTAGGTTTCCAACCTAAGAAGCTAGCAAGTGAATGGCAAATCAAATCTAAAGCAAGCATATCCAGAGTGACTAGAGGTAAAGGCAGTGATCGATAAAATAAAGACAAAACCTAATGATAAAGTTGATCAAACCAGTTCATCAAAAGAAAAATAATAAACATTTTTTGAAAAGTGTGATTAAAGAAAAAAAGGAAGAAAACAAAAATAATACCCATAGTAAGAAAGAAGACCAGGGGCTGGGGATGTGGCTCAAGTGGTAGCGCGCTCGCCTGGCATGCGTGCAGCCCGGGTTCGATCCTCAGCACCACATACAAACAAAGATGTTGTGTCTGCTGAAAACCAAAAAATAAGTATTAAAAGATTGTCTCTCTCTCCCTCTCTTTAGAAAAAAAAAAAAAGAAAGAAGACCAAAGCACAAGTATTTGAACATATGTTTTTTAAAAACTGTAGGTACAACTTTACAGCAATAAGTTTTGAAAAGTTTAGGGAAAAAAAAAGGCATGATTTCTTTTTTCCCCTTTCTCCTTCTCCTTCTTCTTTTTTGAGATGGGGTCTTGCAGTGTTGCCCAGACTTGCCATGAACTCCTGGGCTAAAGCAATCCTCCTGCCTCAGACTCCTGAGTAGCTGGGACTATAACACACGGCAACGGCTCAGGTATGATGAGGGTGCGTGTCTGTGGGTGTGAATAAAAAGCAAATGTCCAATAAATGTATGAAAAGATTAAAAACAGGTATAGGAAGGTAGGT
Organism: Callospermophilus lateralis; assembly: GCF_048772815.1. Taxonomy (NCBI): domain Eukaryota; kingdom Metazoa; phylum Chordata; class Mammalia; order Rodentia; family Sciuridae; genus Callospermophilus; species Callospermophilus lateralis. The sequence continues at coordinate 168,969,006 of NC_135307.1, read as the reverse complement.
TTGGTCTCATTATAAGGAAGACTTGGCTAACACATCAGAATGATCCATGAATGGCATGAATCACAACATGAGAGACATGGCAGGCTCTGTTGCTGGCTGAGAAATGGACCGTTTGTCAGGAGAAGAGGACCGGTTGTCCTGAGGGATTGGAGCAGAGAAATTCGTTTCTAAGGTTTTCGTGATCCACCTCCCTTAACTGTGTGTTACCTTCTGCCGATGGCCCTTGTCATCAGGGTCAATGAAGTTGCTCTAACGATCTCTTCAAGGTCATCAGGCAGGAGAGAAGCAGCAATGAGCAAGGCTTGCTTTCCTGGACTTGGAAGAGGCCAGGAGAGTAGAACAGAGCCTGTCGCCGCTCCTCGCTTTCACCAGCTTCCCAGATCCCCTGGATAAATGTGAGGCTATTTCTGAAATGATTAGGATAAAGCCAGGGCCTGTTTAATGACTAGGCTTGGGAGCAGAGCTCTGGTTCTGGGGACACACCAAGGTCAGGAAGTGACTAGCCCACGAACCGAATCTGACTCACTGGCTGTGTGGGGTGCAAGTCATGCCCCTGCCATACCAGAGACCACAACTGTAGCTCACATGGGAGCTGCACTGGAGACAGGCTGCCATCATGGGTGGTGAGTTGTACTGGGGACCCCCGTTCCCATCCCTGGGATGACCAGAGAAGTAGGGGCTGACCTGAGCAAGGCTGGATGGGACCCACCATGTAGTAGAATTTGCCTACAGAGCTCCCAGCTCGGGCAATCTGCTCCGGCCTCACCTTTCACTCTGGCTCTCTTCTGCCCACACATCCACGTTGGCACAGGCTGGAAAACCTCACAGCCTTGCTCAGTCATGGTCAGGCCAGCCAAGGCCAGTAAACCAGTAAGCAGGTGACACATCCTTGCCACTCTGGCTTGCCTCCTTCTAGACTGGACTGGGACTGGCCAGCCAAGTCCCATGGCCTGGCCTTGGGCCACTCCACCAGCCAGGCAGGGTGAGTCACTCTTGTTTGGAGGACACTGTCTTTCTCTGATGGAGAACGTGGAGTGCTTCTTTCTCCTCCCAGAGTTCCAGAGCATCCCAGAAAAAAAAAAAAAAAGAAAGAAAAGAAGGCTGGGGAGCAGAGCTAAAAGAGCATTTCTTTAAAGACGCAAACATCGGAACCCCAAACACACTCAGGGGAACTCCTTTGGTGCTACTCACACCTGATTCAGGAAAAGACAGAATGTCACTGACATGGGTCAGCTCCTGTCACCCCTCACGGACATGAGTATGTTCATCTCCCCACTGACTTCTTTGTTTCCAATCCTTTGCCTCCACCTCTAGGCCCCGCTGCTGCCACCCATATACATGCAACTCCCGATTTAAAACCTCAAAATGCTTCCATGGACTTCAAGATGAAGCTAATATTGCACACTGTCCCGGCTTGGGTTTCTGCAAAAGTGTATTCTGGATGCAGGTAGTTTGTTCAGAAGCGATTCCAAGTGGAGAATGAGACAGGGAAGGAGGGGTACTAGTAGATCTAGACTAGTACTGTTCCTGAGCTGGATAAGTGCCTGTGGTGCTAGAGAAATTCTGGAGGTTTTTGAACTGGGATGTGTCAGATGTCTAGAAACTGTCCACCATTCTGTGGATGAATTTACCACAGAGTCAACATTACTCAGGTTCTTAACTTTTTTGCTCCACCATCCATCATCAAAATTTCTTCATGGGCGGGAGTTGTGGCTCAGTGGTAGAGTGCTCGCCTAGCACGCGTGAGGCACTGGGCTCCAAGCTCAGCACCACATAACAAATAAAATAGATATTGTGTCCACCTACAACTAAAAAACAAATTTAAAAAAATTCTTCATGATTGCAAAACCCATACCACAGCTCCAGTGATTACATTTGCATCCCAAGTAGGCAGAAAGGTTTAAAAAAAAAAAAAAAAAAAAAAAAAAAAAAACTCTTTGCAGGCTAGGGAAATAGCTCAGTGATAAAGCTTAGCAAATGTGAGGCCCTGAGTTCCATCCCCAGCACCTGGGAGTGGGCATCTTACAGCTGACAATCTCCTTTTAAGGAACTTTCCCATACAACTTTCACCTATATCCTGTGGGCCAGGACTTAGTTGCATGACCATACTTACAAGGGGTGGTGGGAAACGTTTTTATATTGGTGACCATAGTCAGCTAAGATTGGGGATTGGTTCTGTTACTAAGGAAGTGGGAAGAGTAGATGCAGGACTGGGCCTCCATGAATGTGTACCACATGGCAGTCCTTTTGGGAGACTATAAACATCCTGTTTTCTTCAGCATTCCTGTCAACAGCAAAGATGGTAAGAGGAAGAGACTCACCTGCCCACAGGAACCATGGGGCCTGCAACATTCTCTTCATTCATGGGAGAAGATGCATCGGGGTGAGAGGAAAGATGGGAACCCTTTATCTGCTCTCTGGGCATCTATGACATTCCTTCCACATATCCTGTTCTCAGAAGGGGAAGCTTCTCTGCTACAGTTTCCAACAGAGTCATTTGTATTTTATCCAGAGACAGGGTCTCACTGAGTTGCTTAGCGCCTCTCAAATACTTATTCCTAGGACAGTGGTAGGTTAGCCCCTTTAACATAATCGGAGGCGCTACCACCCCCAGGCACATCAGGTGATGTCTCTCTGGGAGCCTTGAGCTGAGTCCTCTTTTGGGACTCCTTCCTGTGGGGTATCTAATCATGTGCAGAATGGCCACAGGATCCTGGTAGGTGATATGGCCAGCCTGTAAGTGGCTTTGATCCTCTGAGAGAAACTACCTCTTAATTTCACCATAAGATTTGCCTGGATTGGTCTCACCTCTTCAACCCACAAGGGAAATTTTTTTGGGGGGGGCTGGGGGGTACTGAAGATTGAACTCAGGGGCACTTGACCACTGAGCCACATCCCCAGCCCTATTTTGTATTTTATTTAGAGACAGGGTCTCACTGAGTTGCTTAGTGCCTCTGTGTTGCAGAGACTGGCTTTGAACTTGCGATCCTCCTGCCTCAACCTCTGGAGCCTTTGGGGTTACAGGTATGTGTCATCACTCCTGTCCCCACAAGGGATCTTAATTGTTAGGAAACCATGTCTTATGTATTTGGGTGCCACCATAGTATCTCCCAAAGGTCTGTATGAGGTAGGAGTACTTGTTTACCGCTTGGTTGCTGATGATCTGTCAATTATCTTTGAAGAGGACTGCTGCTGCCTTTTTCTTCCTTCCCTATATGTTAATGTTGCAATTTGCTTCAAGAGGTACCGTCTAATTCCCCTTCCTTTCAATCAGGGCTGGCCTCAGTGATTTAGAGTGGAGAGGCATTTTGGACACTCAAGACTTAGTCTTAAGTGTAAGGAAAGAAGTGAATGAAGGAAATAAAGAGAGAAGGGAGGCAGCTCAACAGAGGTTTATTTGGGACAAACCTGTGGAAGGGGCCCAGTGGAGACTGAGACCCATCTTCTGCTTACAGCCTGGGTAGCTGAAGGAGCATGAGGGAGTGAGGGAATTTTTTACGGTTAGGCATTGCCAGAGGGTTGTCACGGAAGGGACCTTTTGGTCGTCATTTCTATTCTTTGAGGTGGTCACTGTTCCATGTGGAACCACGTGTCTTCAAGATTCTAGTCCCAGATAGCAATTTCCTTTCTTTGCGTGACGATGGAGTATTGTCTAGAGTTTAAGGTCAGGCTGAGTCAGAGTGAAGAAACTCTTATTCTATTATGGGGTATATTTCAAAATGGTGTTGCCTGTGTCAAGTTCCACCTAATATTAAGATGCCTTATGGCTCTCATGTGGCCATCTTGAAACATTCACTGCTGAGATTCTCCCTCTCAGACCTCAGCCACCATGCCAAGAGGACGCCCACCTCACCTGGGAAGGCTTCTCAGCTCATTGCCTTAGCTAAGTTCTCAGTAGAGTTAGCATCAAGTACCAGCCATGTAAGAAGCTCTCTGAAATTTGGATCAAATCAAGATGACCTGCATCCCTAAACAACGTCCGAACACAACCACACAAAAGATCCCAAGTGAGAAAAGCTAAGTTGAGCTCAGTCAACTCACACAACCATAAGAACAAAACCAATCATTTAGTCACTAAGTGCTAGGGTCATTTGCAATGCAGAAATAGATAATCAGAGGACCGAAGAAAAGAGAAGCCCCAAGAAGTTGTCTTGGTCATGCAGGAATCTTCCTTGAGAGAAAGCATAGCTCAGCTCGCCTCCTGGGCCCCTCTCCTGTTTCAGATTGTGCTAAGGACTGTGGCAGATGACATCTGGCACCTTCCACTGCAGTGCTTCCATTCATCCAGATTTAAGTAGAAAGCAATATTTAATTATGGAGTGGGTAAAGACTCAACAAATATTTGCTTGAAACGATTTTTGTTCACTCTGTGCAAATAACCTGGTAGATTTCATTTATTGGTTGGTTCTCTTTCTTTTCTTTGTTTTGTTCTTCTTTTTGTTGTTGTTGTTGTTGTTGTTGCTATGGAGCACATGTGGCAAAAGAAAACAAACAGGCTTCTCAGAAGATGTATGCACTTTTTATTTGTTTTTCCTTATTTTCCAGGAGCCCCATTTCCAGGTGAATGGCAATGAAGTGGTTGTCAGGAGATACTGGAAAGTCAGATGATCGCATTCTGGATGCCCAGGAAATGATGAAACTTGAGAGTGGGAATATATTTGATCCAGTCATGAGTGAATGCCTCAGCTCAGGAAGTATGCTTTGCTGGCCTATACGTGGCCTAATGCAGGGCAGGGGCAATCAAGAGCACAAAATACACAGGCAGATGCAGAAATGGGTGTGGCTGTGTGCAGCTGGAGAAAGATGGGGACTTGAATGTACATCCTGGGAAATCTATATTGATAATTACAGTGATATAAACATGTACATAGCAAGCCAAATATAGACACCAATATGTGCATTTAGAAAAAGAGATGTACAGAAAATATAGAGATCGTGTGTATGGTTATTTATTTGCCTATGTGTGGTAAATGCAAGTATTTGTATTGTTGGTAGATTTTTTTTCCTAGTGAGACAAAGATGAGACAAAATGTTGAGAGAAAGAGTAATTTAAAAATATTTATAAAACTTTTTTTAGTTCTCTTTTCAATAATTATGGTTATGAAAACTGCCAAGCAAACTAGGGATATTCCCCCCTGCCTTTTTGTACTACAGATTAAACCTGGAGCACTTTACCACTGAGCCACATCCCATTCTTTTTATTTTTTAATTTTATTTTTAAAATTTCTTTATTGTTTAGTTGTAGATAAACAATACATTTATTTATCTTTATGTGGTGCTGAGGCTCGAACTCAATGCCTCACACATGCTAGGCGAGTGCCCTACCACTGAGCCACAGTCCCAGCCCCCCATCCTTTTTATTTTGAGACAGGGTCTTGCTAAGTTGCTGAGTCTGGCCTTAAACTTGTGATCCTCCTGCCTCAACCTCCTGACTGGCTGGGATTATAAGAGTATACCACCACACCCAGCAATCTGGGATATACTTTTTCGTTGTGGTTTTGTTTTGTTTTTGAAGTGCTGGAAACTGAACATATATCAGAGAATATTCTTAATGTCAAATTTAAAAATTGATAGGCAGAGCTGGATATGGTAGTGCACAACTGTAGTCCCAGTGGCTTCAGAGGCTGAGGTAAGAGAATCACATGCTCAAAACCAGCCTCAACAATTTAGCAATGCTCTAAGCAACTTAGCAAGGCCCTGTCTCAAAATAAAATAAAAAGGGTTGCAGATGTGCTTAGTAGTTAAGCACCCCTGGGTTCCATCATTGGTACCAAAAATAAAACTAAATAAATAAATAAAAAGTATTGTCTAGCACATGGTGAGGCCCAGGGTTCAATTCCCAGTACTGGGGAAAAAAAAATGAGGGCTAGGTAGAGTGCTTGCCCACATGCACAAGGCCCTGGGTTCAATCCCCAGCACCCCCCCCCCCAAAAAAAAAAGATATGCAGAATAGCCTGTGTACTGTGAGTCTGACTATGTTCAAAAAATATGTTCCCATGACAAAAACTAAGATACAATATGTGAAATATGCATCAAATGTGTTAGAAGAGTGAATTTGGGATGATTAATTTCATTTACAAATTTTTATTGTTTTTGCAATGTTTAAGTAAAAGTTGAATTCCAGCTACTTGGGACACTGATGCAGGAGAATCATTTGAGCCCAGGAGTTCCAGGTCAGCCTGGGCAACATAGCAAGACCCTGTCTCTTAAAAAAAAAAAAAAAAAAAAAAAGTAAAAGTTGGGAAGAAAATAAAGAGAAAATTAAGCACCAAAAATGTAAAAACTGGGTCACCCAAGTAGGGACAGTGGTTTGCTTCAATGCTGTTGTGATTATCTCAAGACCCAGGAAATACTAGGTTTGGCCTCTAAGTTCACTAAAACAACATACAGCATTGGAATGGGGAGATGCTGACCTGGAGGTTTTCAAGTCCCTTCTGTAGGAAATCAGGCCAGAAATTAAACACCAGAAAGCACTGACTCATCCATGCTCTTCCTTCCTCATTTAAGAACCGACAGTCCCACACTTGCGCTGAACAAACCAACCGGCCTTGGCCCTCTACTGGTCTGCACTAGAACCACCTACATGCCCAGAATGCCCCTTAGACTACTCATCCTCATGTGGCTCTGTGATATTCTCAAAGACAGCTTAACCCAGGTCCAGGAGTCAGGGAAAGGATCGTGGACGATCTAGGGGTTCCCACAGAAATAGTTGTGAATGGAAACTGAGACTAAGAAATAATTGGAGGAAAAAATAATGAGATATCCAGATTGCAGAGTCCCTGGAGGGTCCACCTTAATTATAGAAATAGATGCTTATTGTCTAAGGTTGTTTTTAAAGGACTATGACCATACTCACTTACAGGTACTGCCATGTGTTTTCTTTTTAATACCTTTATTTATTTATGTTTAATTTTTACGTGGTACCAGGATGGAACCCAGTACCACACACATGCTCTGCAGGAGTTCTACCACTGAGCCACGGCCACGGCCTGCCACATGTGTTTTTAAGGTCCCTCCTAACCTGCCAAATGTGAAAATGTAAAGAGAACATTTTGACCTCAGCACCACTTGGCTGGTTACTAAAATGACTTTCATTGATTTTGTACATCTTCTCTACATTCCCAATCTGTCATACCAACCACCAGAAATAATCTTCCTACAAATTTTAATTTTATTGCTTCCCTGCTCAAAAACCTAAGAATTCCCGAGCGTCTGTTGAATGGTTAGATTTCTTTTCCTAGCCCATCAGCATCTGAAATAAACCAACTCTCCAGCATGTTGACTTCAGTCAAATCAAGTTAGTCCGCAGCGGTGCAGAGGCAGCTCTGTGACTGCTGTTATTTCCTCTCCAGAGTTAACCCTGCTTGGGCCCTCCAACACATTTTTTTTTTTTTTTTTGGTAGAAACACACTGAAAAAAAAAAAAGACCAAATGTATAGCAGATCCCCTTAGATATAGGAAAACTGCCAAGGCAAGGGCAGGAGAAGGTAACATTTTTAAACTGGTTTTCTGTAAACACTCAGCTAGAAGCTGTCAGTAGATGTGAATCAATCTGTATCCTGCCTAGGAGAGTGTGATGTACACAAATACATTTACAGTTCTGAAAAATTTCATGTTTAAAACAATTTCTATCTTAAGCTAGTATTATTTTTGGCCTCTGCACATGCAGCTGACCGTATGCAAGTGCAGTCACCATTTACTGTTTTGTCTGATCAGAACCGTGCCGCTATCATTTGGGAAATGCTTACCCACTTTCTAATGGCATAGTGCTTGAGGATTCTGCAGGACCCCATTTCTGCCACAGAAATGTTCTAGGAAAGGACACACAAACTCTTTGACCTGAAGCTGGAAGGAGAGAGCCTTTGTCCTCATTGGTCACAATCTATAAGAACATAAGCTTAGAGCATCCTGAGGATCTATTCCAGCCTCTTTGCAGAGTCTGATGAAAAATAGGGGCAAAGCAGCATAGTAACTTTAACTGGGTTCCCACAAAACGAACTCAGTCCCTGGCTGTTATGAGCAGGAAACCCAAACAGATCCAGCAGAGACTAAGGAGGCATGTGCTTGGGTTTCCAGGGGGGGAAAAAGTCATAGTGGTGGGGGAACTCCTTCATGGAAGCCCCAAAGAGAGAAGTCTGTGAAACAGGAAGGACCTAGCCCATAGCCACTGGTGCTATTCCCAACTTGCACAGGAAAGGAGAAAACATCTGTAGTCAGCTGAGTCATAATGAGAAGCTGGGCCCGGTGACAACATTTGAGCCCTGGATAGGACTATTCAGGTATAGGAGTCTCCAAATTCTCTTAAACTCTCTAGCTGACTTGAGTGGAATTTTTTTTTTTTTTTTTTTTTTTTTAATTTGCACTCTTCAGAGTTCTGAATGATTCATAGGCCCTTTTTGGAAGTGGCCCTATTTTGAGGTCATTTTAAGGAGTTCTTTAAATATCCTGAATGCTCCATTTATAAGGATGAATCAAAAAGAAACTCTTCCTCTGGGGGTGGGGAGAAGAGGGAATTAATGTTTCCTGAGTATAGAGTTTGTTTTGCAAGATTAAAAAGTTTTGAAGATGCTGCATAACAGTTTGAATATAGTTAACACTACTGGTCTATATACTAAAAATACTTAAGTTTAATGTTATGTTTTCTTACAATAATTTTTAAAAAATCATGTAGAATGTAGATGTATAAAGGTATCTAAATGCATCAAGCGGTAGAGTTAAAATGAGTGCGTTTAATGGTTACATAAATTGTGCTGGGTAAAGTTGATTTAAAAAATAAAAGAGCTGGGTGCGGTGGCACATGCCTGTAATCCCAGTGGCTCAGGAGGCTGAGACTGTAGGATTGAGAATTCAAAGCCAGCCTCAGCAATTTAGTGAGACTCTCTCTCAAAATAAAAAATAAAAAGGGCTGGGGATGTTGTTCAGTGCCTAACACCCCTGAGTTCAATCCCCAGTATCATAAATAAATAAATAAATAGAAAGAAAAGAAAAAGAATACTTTCCTTATGGGGCCCAACTTCATGACATCCTCTGATATCATGTTTCAGAATTGCTGTCAGGATTTCAAGCATTGCCCAAGCTCCCTTTACTGGACAGGGAGTGTCCTGGGACAGATCCTGTACTCTGATTTTTAAACCCCAGAGGGTGGTATGAGGCAATGACTGGGGAGACAACCATGAAATACTGTTGGATGGGTGGAACTGCCAATGTGTAGATGCCTGACATATTCTCTGACATTCTTTATTTATTTTTAATAAATTTATTTTGTTTGTTTTTTTATGTGGTGCTGAGGATCAAGCCCAGTGCCACATGTGTGCTAGGCAAGAGCTCTACCACTGAGCCACAACCCAAGCCCTATTTTTAATTTTTATTTATTTATTTAGGTGCCAGGGATTGAACCCAAGAATGCCTAACCACTGAGTCACATCCCCAGCCCTTTTTATTTTGAGATAGGGTCTCACTAGCTTGCTTATGGACTAAGTTGCTGAGGCAGGCTTTGAATCTGTGATCCTCCTGCCTCAGCGCCCCACACCACTGGGATTATAGGTGTGAGCCACTATGCCTCATGGCTGGCTGACTGACGTTCTTTAAATTCATTTATTCATTCTCTCAACAAACATTTACTTATCAGCTGGTGTCTGACAGGCACACACAGTGACCAAACAGGCACAAATCTGTGCCCTTGTGGATTACAATCTAGTAGGGAGAATATACAGAAATAATATAAATGAGGAAGATATGATAGATGTTGGTAGGAACTAGGGAGGAAAAAAATCAGAATCAGGTTAAAGAGATTGGGGGATAATATTTGAGCAATGACATTATGAGGGGACCACAGACATCAACCTCACTGTGCTGGGGAAGGAAAATCTGGGCTGATTAGTAAGGAAATTACTAATCTTTTGACACAGATGAAAAGAAAAGATAACAACATATCAATTGGTCACAGTCAGGGCCAGTATCAGTACGTGTGGCCTGTGTAGTCACATAGGGACCTACACTTTGGAGGTTTAATGTTCTGTCGCCATCTTGAAATTTTACCCAATCTTTTAAAAAGAGGCCTATTTTTAATTTTTATTTATTTATTGTTTTATTTATTTATTTATTATATAAGTAAATGTTTGTTGAGAGAATGAATAAACGAATTTAAAGAACGTCAGTCAGCCAGACATGAGACATGGTGGCACACACCTATAATCCCAGTGGTATGGGAGGCTGAGGCAGGAGGATCACAGGTTCAAAGCCCCTTACCATTTCTTCCTACGGAAGTACATTTTTTCATCAGTTATTCCAACACCACCTATTGAACAATCCACCATTTTCCTGTGATTTTTTTTCCCTAGTGATTTCAATTGCCTAATTATAATATGCTAAATTATTATTGATATTTGGGCTTCTTATTGGATACTCTTTCTGTTCCACTGAATCACTGTTTTGTCTTCTGTGACTTCATAATGCCATTTACTGTCAGAGTAAGTAAGTATACCCTTAAGAATCTCCTTTGAGTGGCTGTGGATGTGGCTCAAGTGGTAGCACGCTAGCCTGGCATACATGCGGCCCAGGTTCGATCCTCAGCACCACATATACAAACAAAGATGTGTCCGCCGAAAACTAAAGAATAAATATTAAAAATTCTCTCTCTTTAAAAAAAAAAAAATCTCCTTTGAAATCTTTTCTGGCAATTATATTCTTGATCTCTAGGTAGATTCCAGATTCACTTTGTTAAGTCCCTCCTACTCCTCCTTTGTGAATTGTATTAAGTGGAATTGAATTTTAGATGAATTTATATTTCTTTTTTTTAAATTATTTTTTAGTTGTAGTTGGACACAATATATTTATTTTACTTATTAACTTTTATGTGGTGCTGAGGATTGAACCCAGGGCCTCACCCATGCTAGGGGAGCGCTCTACCTCTGAGCCACAACCCCAGCACTGAATTTATATTTCTTTACAACAGAGGCTTACTAGCTCAATAAAATATTTCTTTACATACAAGGTTTTAAGATTTTAATCAAATATATTCACATAACTTCCTAGTAATTTAATCCCTAAGTACTTTGTTTTATAGCTATTGTGAATGAGATTTTATTAAACATTAAGATAAATACATGTTAACTAAATGTTATTTCTACTATAGTAGAAACACTCAATTTTGATGTTCTTTGTAATGATGCATCCCACTAAATTCTCTTTTTGGTTTTAACTGCTTTTAAAAAACATCTTTTTGGAGTTGGGTATGGTGGTGCATACCTGTAATCCCTGCTACTCAGGATTCTGAGGTAGGAGAACCACAAGTTGGAGAACAGTCTGGGAAATTTAGTATGACCCTGTCTCAAAATAAAAAGCAAAAACAGCTACAGATGTAGTTCAGTAGTAGAAGGCCCCTGATTCAATCCTTAGTATCATGAAAAAAGAAAATGGAAAATTAAAAAAAAAATGAAAAATTGGCTAAAAAATAGAGACCAATAATAACTTGTAAATAGATTGCACCCTGAAATAAATAAGAATTTATTTTGTGGTACTATTAAACCCAAGAGCATTCTAGCACGGTTAGATCCCCAGCCTTTTAATTTTTTATTTTGAGACAGGGTCTGCTAAATTGCTGATGCTGACCTCAAATTTATGATCCTTCTGCCTCCTCCTCCTGAGTAGCTGGGATTACAGGCACAAACCACTGAGTGCATGACTTAATTTTGTACTTCTCATTTCTGTATTAACAGTGAAACTTGCCATGTTAGCTGATAAGTTTTTCATTTCCACTATTTTCTAGTACTTCATGACTCCTCTCCAGCCTGGCAGCAGCTAGGGTGCTCTGTGTCTACTGGCTTAGGAACAGGATGACACAGCAGAATGGAGGAAAAGGAGTCAAGTTCCAAAGTCTTTATCAGATTTGGTACAGTAGTTGAGGAGGTGACTGAGTCCATATACCAGTTTACTCTGTGGACTACTGCTAATCCCTGAAGTGTTTGTTAATTATCAAAAATAAACACTTAGATGCTTTTCTAGATGATGCACAATATCCAAGGTCATGATTGGCAAACTTGTGTCACCAAACAGTATATATACCAAGAAAAAAAATCAAACCAAAATAACAAGAAACCTGCAGGGTGTCCCTGCATCTTGTCCCTATGCCCTGGAAGCCCAAGCACTGCCATGAATAGGGGTTGGGAGGGGAGAGTTTCAAGCAGGAGGATAAGACATATCCTTGACAGGCTGGGAAACTGGAATCTAAAAAAACCCATACCCTTATTCTAAGTATAATCTGGGAAGCAGCAAGATCCTACCAATTCTTTGGAAAATAAAAGGGTATGGGCATAGCTAGGCAGCCCCCACAGCATGGGGCTGGGAACAGCAGAATGATTTAACATGTGTCCATAAGGAGCCCAAAGGCAGTGAACATCCTTGAACAATTCCACCAAGTAAGCACAAAGAATACTTAATGCTCTCACATGTCCAAATGGACTGAGACGTAGACCTGCAGAAAATTCACAGCTGAGAATAAGCAACAACATTACAGGCTACTATAGTGCAACTACCTGTATGCACCAACACCTGAGGTCTAGATGAGACAAATTAGCAAATGCCAGTGTGGGCACTTAAGGGTCAGATGTTTTCCCTCTGTAGAGTCCTTGATGCTATGTGACACCATTGTCACCAAATGAGATTGTAAAGCTGTCAGGAAGAGAAACACTCCCATAATGACCAAGAGTAAATTTCCATTACCTGGGAAAATGGTGACTCATGATTCAAATTCAATGGAATTTTTTAACAAGTATTCACCATTTCTTTCATACTTGAGTCTGGGATGAGATTCATACCTACTCTGGGTTTCTTTATCCAGAATGATAGATATATGTCTGAACTTTTACTTTCTTCTGATTTTAATGGGAATGTATATGGCATTTTATTGTTATGATATTTGCTATTAATTCCTCCTATTCTCAATGATGTTAAGGCCTATCAATTTTAAGTTGCCTAGGGCTTTATTTTTAATTGATTTTATTTTTTAAGTACATGACAGTGGAATGCATTACAATTCTTATTACACATATAGAGCACAATTTTTCATGTTTGTATATAAAGTATGTTCACACCAATTCATCTTTTTTCTTATTTATTTTGCATCACGATTCTTAATATACCATTATATAATAATTTTTCATATCTCTGATTATATATAAGGTATGTTGACACCAAATTCACATATTCATACATGTATTTTGTATAATGATGAGGGTCTCCTTTCACCATCCATGCTATTCCCCTTCTCCCTTTCTCTCCCACCAATTCATGTCTTCATACATGTACTTTGGATAATGATGTCCATCACATTCCACCATCATTGCTAACCCCCTGCCTAAGGCTTTATTTTTAATAAAGTAATATTAGACACTGAATTTCATCTAGATGGTCTTACGATTTTTCTCTGTCACCTATTGGGTAATGAAGTTCATAGCAGATTTTCTTTTTACCATAACATCAGGGATTTATTTATAGATTCTAAATTCTGTTCCTCTGATCTATATGATATTCTTATGCCAGTACCACAATGTCTTGATTATTTTTCCTTTGTGAAAGCTTTGAAATCTGGACATGTGAGTCAACTTTGTTCTTCTTAGGATTGTTTTGGCATTGGTGGTCTCTTGCATTTCCATATTTGATTTAAGGTTGGTTTATCAGTTTCCAAAGATACAATAGCAAATGGTGGCACTAAGACTCAGTTCTTTTTATTTCCAATCTATATACTCTGTCTTCTGATTAAACAGGATTATTTCAACACAGTTGTTGCTTTCTCTAGATCTACCTCAGTTTCAGAGGTTCAGTCCATGGTCAGCATAGCTCTGGGTCCAAGATGAGGTTTTATGGCAGGTGTAGCTGAGGAAAGCAGCTCAAGACATGGAAACCAGGATGCCCAGAAACAGATTTTCTTAATATACCTTTAATTTTGCCTATTTGTTTTAATTCACAGCTGAGTTTTATTGTCTTCTTATTTACAATCTTAAAAGTCAAAATATATAGGTGTTTGGTGGGTATGTTTTTTGCACACTTATTTGGATAAGCTTTGATATGGGGATTATGCTAGGCTTATAAAATGAATGATAATGCCACTAAATTTCTTTTTCACACTTCAGATTCTAGAATGTAAGACTACCTACAAGGTTTCTTCAAGGTGTATTAGAAATTTTTCACAATATTTTCCAATTGGGACTGAAAATTTGGGGGCAGTAAAATTTTCAGTGTCCCATTTCCTACCCCCCAGAATTTATCTGAATAGTTAATCTTTTCAGATTTTCCATTTCTGAGTCAGTTTTATTATTTTATTTTTTGAAAAAATACATTTTCTCCTTCTGTACTGGGGATTGAACCCAGAGGTGCATTACCTCTGAGCTACATCCCCAGCACTTGCTTTATGTTTTGAGACAGGGCCTCACTGAATTGCCAAGACTGTCCTGGAACTTGCAATACTCCTGCCTTAGACCCCCAAGTCACTGGGATTACCCTGTACATAACCAAAAAAGTTTTTTAAAATATAAACTACAAATTGCTAAAATTGACTCAACAGAGGAGTCAGATGTGGTTGTGCATGCCTATAATCCCAGAAACTCAGGAGGCTGAGCAGGAGGATTGCAAATTCGAAGCCAGCCTTGATAACTTAGAGAAATTCTCAACAAATTAGCAAGACCCTGTCTCAAAATTAAGCAAATAAAATAGGACTGGAGATATATCTCAGTGGTAAAAGCACCCCTGAGTTCAATCCTCAGTACCAACAAACAAATGGTAGAACACTTACCCCGAGTGTGTGTGAGGCCCTGGATCCAATGCCCAGAACAACAACAACAATAAAAAAATAATTAATTTCAATTTGTAAACACTATCACATGAAGTTATTTTTTAAAAATATTTTAGTTGTGGATGGACTGGACACAATACCTTATTATTTTTTTTAATATGGTGCTGAGGATCGAACCCAGTGCCTCACACATGCTAGGCAAGCGCTCTGCCACTGAGCCACAACCTCAGCTTAACACATAAAGTTATTCTTGATAGTCTGTTATCAGAGCATCTCTCCATGAATCCTGGAAGTATTCTTTAAGACCAGATTGCCCCCTCCAATGTCCTGATGTCCCACAAATAGCCATCTTCTTTTTGTGCAAGTTTCCCCAGTTATTGGTAGCAACTCTTCTCCAATTATCTTGCTCCACTTCCTTTTGTGCTCCTCCAGTCTTTTCAGGAGCTGCTTCTAATCTTTACCCAAAGGAGCCTGTTTTTGTACAGTGTCAGGAGTCGAGACAGGGGTTTCCTGTTCTAATCTTCTAGTGTTAGAGAAGAAATGTGATAATTTTTCTGGTCTCATTTATTAGATTTAAAGGATGAGCCGAGAGTGAAGAGAAGGGCAGGACCTCCAACTGGGGAAGAGGTCTAGAAGCCAGACTCTTGACTATGACACAAAGGGCTCTCCAAGATCACACCTGCCTGTATCCTCTCCCAAGATTCCTCTGTGATAACCTCCCAGCCATAAGGAAGTCAGGCAGTTCTCAGGGCACATTAACTATGTCACCTTTCACTAAGCTGCCAATGCTATTCTGTCTCCCCAGGACACCCAAGTTAGATTTCTTGACTTGGATAGTACCTCTTAAATGTCATGTTTTTTTGTTTGCTTTTAATATTAGGAATTGAACCCAGGGGTGCTCTACCACAGGGCTATATCCCTGGCCCCTTTTATTGGTTATTTTTAGTTATACATGATAGTAGAATCTATTTTGATATAATTATACAAGCATGGAATATATCTTATTCTAATTAAGACCTCATTCTTATGAATAAACATAATGGTGGGATTCACTCTGATGTATTCATATATGCACATAGGAAAATAATGTCAGATTCATTCCACTCACTGTCTTTCCTTTTCCTATACCCCTTCCCTTCCCTTGATTCCCCTTTGTCTGATCCAGTGAACTTCTCTCCCCCTCCTTTATTGTGGTTTAGCTTCCACATATCAGCAAAAACATTCAATCTTTAGCTTGGGGGACTGACTTATTTCACTTAGCATGAGAGTCTTTAGAGCCATCCATTTGCCAGCAAATGTCATAAAACCATTCTTCTTAATGGCTGAGTAATAATCCACTGTGTATATATACCACATTTTCTTTATCCTTTCATCTGTTGAAGGGCACCTAAGTTGGCTCCATAGCCTAGCTGTTGTGAATTGAGCTGCTACAAACCCATGGCCCTTTTTTATCTTTTGAGACAAGGTCTTGCTAAGTTGTCCAGGCTGACCTCAAACTTGTGATCTTCTTGCTTCAGTTTCCTGACTAACTGAGATTATAGGCATGCACCACTCTGCCCAGCTAAGAGAAAAAAAAATTAAAAAAAAAAAAGCCACACAATTTCTATTTGTCAGTTATACCCCAATAAAGTCAAAGAAAGACAGAAATGAAGGGAGGGAGGAAGGGAGGGAGGGAGGGAGGGAGTAAGGGAACATGTTTGCTCTTGTAAACTCATATTCTAACTGGAGTAAAGATGGAAAAGGAAGTAAGTAAATTAAGTAGTATGTTACAAAGTGACATACTATTAATGGGTAAGGAGGAGATGAGCAAAAGGAAGACAGAGTGCTGGTTCTAGGGATGGATATGATGGATGTGAGGGAAGCTTGCAGTATAAAAGAGGTCAGGGCAGGCCTTAACTGAGAATAAGCAATTTGAACAAAATCTTAAAGAAGGGAAGAATTCTTGAGAGAAGGAACAACTAAAGCTGAAGTCCTATGATGGGAGTAGGTCAGAAGTTAGGGATCACAGACGAGGATGGCTAGAACAGAGTGTTGAGGAGGCAGCAGAGCAGATAATGCCAGAGAAGTGAGGGTGGAGAGAGCACAGTGGGCCCTGTCTACCACTGTGGGATGTAGGCTTATCCTCTGAGTTCAGTGTGGAGTTACCGCAAAACTTTTAGAGAAGAATGACATGACATATTTTAAGGGATCACTCTGACTGCTGTGCTGATAAGTGAATATTTTATGTTGATAAGAGAACATACTGAGATAATAAAAGATGTTAAGGTTACAAAGTAAAAACTGATTGGTATAAAATGTAAGAGAGTCCTTGGACATTAGAAAAGTTGGAAGGAAAAACAAAAAAATTTCTCACAAAGGACAAAAATATGGGGAAAAAGACCAAAATATAGAAAACAGGAGATAAAATGACCAACATCTTTTTAAAAATTCCCAAAACAGGAAACAGAGACATGTAAAATAATGAAATTATCAAAGAAATTAATTTCAAAAAATTCCTTAAAAGTAAATGACATGAGTTTCCAGCCTGAAATGGACAATAGCATGATGTACAATGGGTGCCAGATAATAACAGGTCAATAAGACACATTTGTGAAATTTTAGAACACCGAAGACACAATACAAGCTAAATAACAAAGGAAGAGCCAAAATTCAGAGTGGCTGACATCTCCACAGAAGTCACACAAGAAGCTGGAAGGCAATGCAAGCACATTCTCACCTCAGGTAAAGGACAGGGCAGCAGGTTTCCTCATGGACAGTTCTTTAAGAGGAAATGGGGGCTGGGGCTGTGGCTCAGTGGCAGAGCGCTTGCCTTGCACATGTGATGTACTGGGTTTGATCCTCAGCACCACATTAAAATAAAATAGACAAAATGAAGATATCATGTCCATGTAAAACTAAAAAAAAAAATTTTAAAAAAGAGGAAATGGATGGAATACTAGGAGATGTGTACAGATGGGAGTCAGTCTGGGCTTCTAATAGAAAAATCATGTGAACTAATAAGACTTGTAACTCCATGGAAAATTAATTTGTGCCAGAAGAGGAAAAGTAAGTCATCACATACAGCCTGGCTCAGTTTGAATAGGGTGCATACATTCTTAGAAATGTCAGAATAGATATTAATCCAACCCAATGACACATGATATGGACAAAACAGAGGGACTGGAAGCATCTATAATGGGGGATGATCAGGGAACACCTAAATCTCCATCTTCCACCAGATAAAGTCAATTGATAAGGCCTAACAGAAAAATCATGAAGTGGCAATATAAATATTTCATGTAGAGAGATCAAAGTCAATACTAACAAATTTAGCTGGAGGAGCTGAGAGGGAAGAGGGACTGAATGTGATAACTGATTTTCAGGATAAGCCTCATGGAACTTTAAAAAAAAAGAACATTGATAATTTTGGGAAAAACAAAACATTTAAAAGGAAAACTACCATAGCTCCTCATTCCTTAGCAGGTCACAACCTAGTCCTCTGTCAGTTAGCCAAACTCAAGTCCCCAACTCTTCCCATGCCAGCCTAGCCTATAGGCTTCAGATCACAGCGCCCATTACCAGCTTGGGCTAGCCTAAGTCCATTTGGTCTAGTTCAAGTGAGACCTTTGCAGATCTTTTCAGCCCCTGCTGAACCTCATTTCCTCTCCAATCCACTTATCAGAGTAACCATTTTAAAAATTAATCTTTTGTTAAAGCTAATATTGGGGGCTAGAGATGTAACTCAGTAGTAGGGTACTTGCCTTGCATGAGCAAGGCCCTAGGTTTGATCCTTGGTTCAGATTTTTTAAAATATATTTGTTCATCTAGTTCAAAAATGGATCTCATTTTCCTGAAGTATGCTGCAAACTCCTGGAGGATGGCATAGTGGATAATTCCTTTTTGATACCTACAAAGTGCAATTTGTCTATAATAGGCACTCAAAAAATACTTCATGGATAAACTTAAAGGAAGGATTCAAGGTGAATTAATACGCAACTTTAAATCAAAGTTTAGAGATAAAACCAAGGTTAGATTAAAGCTGTGACTGATAATAGTTAAGACATGTGAGGGATCTAATTGTGTCAAGGCAGAGCTACTTTCAAAGTTCTGTGACCTACTTTTTTTAGTTAATGTTTAAGTTGAATTGTTTTAATAAAGAGATATTTTGTTCTCATAGTACTCCAGTTCCAAGTTTCAGTGACCTGGGGCTTGATATGTAAATGTAGGTCCACTCTACTAACATCTGATATGACTTTACAGACTTTGTGCCTCCCTCATTTTTTTTTCTAGATTGCAAAATCCTAATCTCTGCACAGAGACAAATTATCTTCTTTTACTGTGAATCTGATAAGACTATTGGAGAGAGATTACTTTTTTACCTCTTATTAGAGGTAGAAAGATGGAAATACCCAGGACAACAACCCAGTAGAAGATCTTCATGAGTCAATGTTCAGAATGAGCAGGAGTTTTGAAATTGTGTCAAAATAATTCCACGATTCTTTTGGTCTCAGTGTGGTTTCATTTCTCAATAAATAGAAAAACTATTTGGCATTCTCTGACATTCCTCATTCGACATAAGCAAGCAATAAATGTGATACACCACATTAACAGGAAAAGGGACAAAAATTATATGATTATCTCAAAAGATAGAAAAAGGGACTTGACAAAATTCAATATCATAGGAAAAAAATCTTAAGTTACAGAAGAAATGTATCTCAACACAATAAAGGTCATGTACAATAAGTCACAGTTAACATCATACTCAATGGGGATTAGTTGAAAGCCTTTACTCTAAGATCTAGATCAAAACAAGGATGTCCCTTCTCATATTCCTGCAATCAGCCAGAGCAATCAGGCAAGGGAAAAAAAAAAAAAAAAAAAAAGATGCCAGGCACACTGGCACACACCTGTAATCCCAGAGACTCAAGCAGGAGGATCCCAAGTTCAAGGCCAGTTTCAGCAATTTAGCAAGACCCTGTCTTCAAATAAAAAATAAAAAGATCTAGGGATGCAGCCAGGCACATAGCCTATGCCTCTAATCCCAGCGGCTTGGGAGGCTGAGACAGGAGAATCATGAGTTCAATGCCAGCCTCAGCAACTGCGAGGTGCTAAGCAATTCAGTGAGACTCTGTTTCTAAATAAAATACAAATCAGGGCTGGGGATGTGGCTCAGTGGTCAAGTACTCCTGAATTCAATCCCTGGTACAAAAAAAAAAAAAAAAAAGGTACAAGAATGCAGCTCAGTGGTAAAGCACCCCTGGATTCAATCCCAATATGAAGTAAAGGAACAGGAAGAGAAAAAAGAGGAGGAGGAAGAAGAATTGCAAGAGGAAGACAGTAAGATAACAATGATAAAAATAATAAATACTGGAGTAAACGTGAAGAAAAAAGAACACTTGTACACTGTTGGTGGATTTGTAAATTAGCACAGCCACCATGGAAATCAGTATGCAGTTTCCCCAAAAGACTAGGAATGTCACCTATCATATGACCCAACCACACCACTCCTCAGTATTTAGCCACACCACTACTCAGTATTTAGAATTAAAGTCATCATACTATAGTGACATATGCATACCAGGTTTATAGCAGCACAATTCACAATAGTCAACATAACCAGCCTAGGAGTCTACCAGTGGATAAATGGATTTAAAAATATGGTATATATACACAGTGGAGTTTTATTCAGCAATAAAGAAATATGAAATCATGTAATTTGTAGGAAAATGGATGCAACAGAGCATTACCTTAAGCAAAATAAGCCAAACTCAGAAAATCAAGGGTTATATGTTCTCTGTCATTTCTGGAAGCTAGAGCAGAAAAAGGAAAAGGAGGTAGGGTGGATCTCATGAAAATCAAAGGGAGATCAGGAGAAAAAAGGGAGGAGGGGAGTGGAAAAGGAAATACTTGAGAATGATACTAATCAAATTATATTGTTATATCATGTACAAGTACATATATGTAACAACAAATCCCACTATTATGATTATGCATACTCATAATACAAATTATAATGTAAAATATGGAAAAGAACAAATTCAGAAAAGCTGTAGGTAAATAATAATAATAATATAAACCAAGAAAACAATCCAATTTCTTAAAAAAAAAAAAAAAAACTCAGGAATAAATCTGATAACCCCAAGAATGGGAAACCTTGGCTCTCAACAAGCTCCTTTGTGCTAGTCTTAAAATAATAGATCACAGGGCTGGGCGTGTGGCTCAATGGTAGAACACTTGCTTAGCATGCATAAAGCTCTGGGTTTGATTCCCAGCACCATTAAATAAATAAATCAATATCTCAAATATGAAAACACATGGCCTGACTTGCTCCAGGTTCCTTCTGGTTGCTCTTTCTCTCTCTCTCTCTCTTTTTTTTTTTTTTTGGTACTAGGAATTGAACTCAAGGGTGCTAAACCACATCCCACATCCCAGCCCTCTTTTATTTAGACAAGATCTCACTGAGTCGTAAGTGCCTCACTAAGTTGCTGAGGTTGGTTTTGAATTTAGTACAGGAATGCACCACCACTCCTGGCGCTCCTATGCTCACTATGGTCCACTAAGTCACAAACTCTCCCAGCCTGTTCATAATAAGGCTGCTGCCATTGTTTTAGCTGTAGGGAGACTTCAACCCCAGGGCCTCATGGCAAACTCTGAAGATACTATTAATCCCAGAGGAGGGATTAAAGTCTTGGCCAAAAAACTTCATCCTTCATATTGAAGCATTTTCTAGCTAGCTGGCTATTCTCAAGATACTGATAATGAAAGAATGGAGACAGAAAGGGACACCAAGGATTAGGGTTAACTCTAGAGCTAACAGGCTGCCTTCCACAGAAACCACAGGAAAGAACATGTTCTGCTTCTGATTGGGTCATAAATTGCACATTGTTCTTTTCAGTAGGTCTTTGGGGTACCAAAGCTCCACTCCTGCCATGGACCTACTCTCTTTAGGCCTTGTTTGGTTTCTCAGTGCTCACAAGTTTGTTTACGAAATATTCCTGGATTGTTTCTGTGCCCTTTCTACAAAGCTTCTTAGGCCCCTGGATGTTATTATCTAGCTAGAGAATAATGGTGGATCTAGAAGGACTATACCTTCTGAGTGTTCTACAACCACTGGCAGAACTACCAGCTGTTGGCAGAACTACCCCAGAACCAGGGGCAGGAGCTAACTCAACTCCCTTCACTGACAGAACTGCCTACTGGAGGTTGTGAAGATACTTCAGCCCCTGGCCTTTTGACAGCACGTTGCTGGGCCTGGGTCCCTCTGTGCATCAAGGCAGAGAAGGCCCTGTGGAGAAGAACTTGAAAATGAGGTGGTTCAGAGGAGTGTCCAACTTGCTCTCCTGGAGCTTATTCTTCCCTGTTTTCACCATTCCTCCCTCAGTACTCCCACACTTGTCCCTTGCTGCTCAGGGGCTGGTCTCTGGATCAATGGCATGGATATCACTTGGGGACTTATTAGAAATGCAGTATCTTGGGCCTGCTGACTAAATCGGACCCCAAGATGTAATGATGCCCAAGACATTCACTGCCAATATCAGAAGTGCTGGCCAGAGTACCCTGTGCCACCTACACCATTTTCTTTCTTTGAGACTGGACCTCCTCCAACAGTGCCAGTAGTTGTAGAACACTCAGAAGGTATAGTCCTTCTAGAATGGCAGGTTCCTCAGGATGGCCCCCACATCCTTTATCCCAGACCAAGGGAGTGACCTCCATCTCCATGTACCTATACCTTCTGCCAACACTCAGAAGGTATAGTCCTTCTAGAACGGCAGGTTCCTCAGGATGGCCCCACATCCTTTATCCCAGACAAAGGGAGTGACCTTCATCTCCATGTACACGGTGCTTACTATGTGTAAATTCTCTGTACAAACTGCTTCATTTCACCCCCACCATCCAATTTATATAAAAATTGTGCTCCGAAGGTAATTAGTCCAATACCCTGCAGCCAACTATGATTACAGACTGCTCTTCCCACCCATGCACTAAACTGATTTAACTACATACCTCTGGGACTGAATCTAGGAAAAAGGTATCAGGATAAGAATTTAGATGACAGGCCAAGCCAACCAATGGACACTGACTTCGTATAACCCTTATTAGAAACCCAACATAAGGGCTGGGGATATAGCTCTGTGGTGGAGTACTTGCCCAATATGCGCAAGTCCTAGGTTCAATCCCCAGGACGGTGCAAGTAAGTCAGCACTGTTAATTCTCCCACGATCAGGCTCCCTGGGTATGTAACACTAATGGGACGCTTCCTATGCCAGCTAGTGTGTGTAGTCTATGAACTGGGTCTGCTGGCTTGAGCAGAAAGCCAAGAGGCTTTCACTCTTTCACTCACCTGAGAGCACCGTTTGCAGAGCAGCTGGCCTGCAGTACAGTTGGCAGAGGACCATTTAGTAAAGTCTGAATTGAGTAGAATTAGTCCACCTGCTTACACAATGGAACAAAGTACAGCCTGCACAGTGGGCCACACCTGTAATCCCAGCAACAGGGCCAGTAGGTGGGTGCTTGAAAGAGGAAGATCAAGTTCAAGGTCAGGCTCAGTCACTGGAATTACAGGTGCCACATCAGCCAGAATGAAGGTTTAAAAAGTAGTCCTGGACATGACTAATAAGAAGTGTAATAGTTGTCACAAATCTAGAACACCTGGTTTAACCAGACTTAAGATGGGAGGAGCTGCTTTTATGATATCCATTTGACATTTGACCTTGGTCCCCATTACTCTTAAAATCTATCCCTCTACTTTGATTTTCTGTATTTGCCCAGTCCCTAAAGTCATTCATTCAGGTTTGGCCTAAGTAAGAATCATACCTAATTCAGGATTTTATCAAGGATTAAAATGATAATGAAGAGTACTTAGCACAATATCTGGAAAAGGGTTCAAGAAATGTTCACCATTATTATGGAGGCTTAGACCTCCTCTATTAAGCACCAGTATAGTTACTGTCAATGCAAAGAAGTTACATGGGTAATAAGATACTGAGGTAACAGGAATGCTCAAACAGAGCAGCAAAGGTTATTCCTTCAGGGGGCCACCAGAGAGGGATTCCTATTTCAGGTAGGAAGTCTTGGGGCCCCAAGACTACATGCATATAATGGAAAATTACAATAATGTGGCCAGGGGTGGGTATGTGGCTCAGTGATGGTGTGCCTGCCTAGCACATGTGAGGCCCTGGATTTGGTCCCCAACACTTGGGTTGGGGGAAACTTATCTTTCCAAAAAAAAAAAATCATGGAAACCTATACAAAACAGAATAGGAAAAAAAAAAAAAAAAAAAATAGGGCCATACAATTGAAGCCCAAATTAAAAAAATAAAAAGGTATCCATGTTTATATGCTTAGAACATTTCTGTAAACTATATAAGGAATTTAATTGGACAACCTTTGGAGGTGAGTTTGGAGAGCAAATGTTTACTCTTGACTTTATACCTTTCTGTTCCATCTTGATTTCCCCCTTACAAGGAAAAAAAGACCAAATAATTTAATTTGGCTGAAACTACTATGTGTTAGCTTTGCAAGCACTGCCCAACATAAAGTTTTATAAATATTATCTCACATGTTCACTGACAAGGCCCAACAACTTTAGAATACCAGATTCCCTAGGCTCCTTTCCCATTTCTAAATGCACCCAAACTTGGAGGCTGCCCTCATTCCCGAGTCATCTTCTGTCTGTACACTCACTCCACCCGTGATCTCATCCAACCCCAGGTTCTGAAGATAATGTCTAAACACTGAATCCTACATTTCTATCTCTAGCTTAAACGCTCTCTTGTGAACTCCACACTGTACTGCAACTAATGTCTCCACAGCACCACCTGGATGTCAAGGAGACATCTACATTTACATATCCAAAACCAAACTCATCTTTCCCCCCAAAATTGCCCTATCATAGCCTTCAAAATTTCAGTTGATGGTACATCCAGGCTTATAGTTGTTCAAATCTATTAACCTCAAAGTAAATGAATGACTAGAAAGTAGAGTCTAACTCATGATGCCAGTTACCCCAAAACAGTTATTCCTGGGTACTTTATAAAATCATTAAAATGTTTTCTGAATTATGTCTAAAGTTAACTCATGTTTAGTCCAGGATTTGGATTCTGACATTTTAATTTCTTTTGAATATAAGTCACTTTTTCAAGCAAAGAAATACAATCAACCTAAGGATGTGGTCCTCCAGGGATCCAAGCCAAGTCTTGAGATCTTCAGCAGAATGACACTATAGTACCAGGTGCTACCAATAGAGTTATACACTCTAAATAGCAACCACTTATCTTATTGTTTTTTTTTTTTCATTAGGGAACAGCCAAAAGTTCCGTCTTTAAAGGCATGATATATAGAACATCTTGATCTACAAAGGATAGAATGACCCAAATTATATGCAGGCCATCCTATTGGGAAACAAGATCAGAGCTGGTCAAGGATTGGTTATTAGAGACAGTGCTTATACTTTGAAAACTTACTTTGTGGCTCAAAAAATTCCTGGTTCCTGTCACTAAGAAACAAAGTAAAAAAATATTACAGATGGATCCACACTAACATGTGGTTTTAGGGAGGTCTTCCACCAGAATGTGAAAGTAGAGTTAAGTGTAGGGGATAAGATCTTTTGATATTTTAAAAATAAATTACTTAGTAACTAAGAAATTAGACATACCACACTCTTCCATTTGCTACAATAACAAATTGACAAAGAAGACTATTTAAAAGAAATGCTCAATATAAAGAGGGTGGGGATGGTAACACTTTCCACTACAGGATAATCTCCTGTTTTCCCAATTAGCATTGCTATTCTTCCATGATACAAATTCATGTGGAAAAACTTGTTGAGTTTTGCCACGGCCAGATGAAAAACACAGAGTTTCCTAATTAGCTAATTAAGCTCAATGAACATTTTTGGGATGGAACCATAAACTCTGGCCATTGTTTTGTCAAACATCTGCAAACTGCATAATTCCTCAGCCCTTAGCCATAGTTTCTGTTCAATATCTTAAAGCTGAGTTTAGTTCCACTGTGACTTGTCTCAGGGCTGAAGTGAGTGTTAGTCATCAAAGTCTGGAATGTCATCATAGGAGTAACCCCGGTAGCCTTTAGACGCATAGTAGGCGATGCGCAGATGGTAAAATCCTGGCAGGAACACCAGAATGCCAATAATCAGGACAGGAACGGCCCGGTCTGCCCCCTGGTGGCAGAAGAAGGAAAACATCAGAATTATACAAGTTAATAAATTTTAAGTGAAAGACACAGGCATTGTATACTTTCCTGAACATTTTCTTTGAATAGTACACAAGGGAAAAGATTTACATTTATTTTCTTCCTGTTTATAAAGTGAAGGAAAGGCAGGGCATACTTGTAATCCTAGCTGCTCAGAGGCTGAGGTAACTCAAGGCCAACCTAGGCTACATCAAGACCCCTTCTCACTCACTCAATCAACTGAAGGAAAACTGCAAAGTACCAAAAACTATACAAGAAAAATTATCCATTCTATTCCAGATATACGGCTCATTTCTTTCTTCTTTTTAAAAATATTTTTGTAGTTGTTGATAGACCTTTATTCTATTTATTCATATGCAGTGCTAAGAATTGAACCCAGTGCTTCACACATGCCAGGCAAGTGTGCTACCACTGAGCCCCAGCCCCTCCTTCTCCTTTTTAAAAGTTCTTAATTGTGGACACATCATATTCTCTGTCCTGCTGTCTCTTTATAATAAGTATTTGTTATTATTATAACTCTTCATATATTTAAAATGTGTTAACACTCCACCAAAATGGACATATCATACTTTTACTCTGCTGTTCTTTGCATAGCTATTGGACATGCTGTGCCTTTCTTACTTTTTATAATTGTACAGAATACCACAATAAACCCATGCTTTTCTCTGTGTGTGTTAACAGAATGGACGTGAATCATAGAATCAGTTCAGGACAACTATGTATTGAGGACAGCCTGAGAGAAAGAGCTACTAAATAAAACTTTAGGTTTCTAAGGTATACTGAAACTTAATAGGAACTCCAACCAAACCCAACATAAAAAGGAACTAAACTAATGTATGGCTCAGTGGTACCAGACCAATACATTAACTGGTTCTCCCCACTCACCAGTAAGTCTGTACTGCTGCAAAGCTACAATGACAGAATGCTGCTCTAGCTAGAGCCCCTTATCAAAAATGAATCTTGGGGGCTGGGATGTGGCTCAAGCGGTAGCGCGCTTGCCTGGCAAGCGTGCGGCCCGGGTTCGATCCTCAGCACCACATACAGATAAAGATGTTGTGTCCGCCAAATGCTAAAAATTAAATATTAAAAACTCTCTCTCTCTCCTCTCTCTCACTCTTTAAAAAAAAAAAAAAAAGTGAATCTTGGAAGCTAGGTTCAGCTATGCATAATTTGTCATAGTTCCAAACTATGACAATGGGCAAATTGTTCAATATTTCAGTGACCAAGTTTGCCTACCCACCTCACAGGAAATATAGGAAAACTTTGTTGCTCAGAGGAAAACATGTTTTATTATTTTTTATACATGTTATATATACATACATACATACACACACACACACACACACATATATATATACGGATGTATGTATTTTTTAATATTTTTTTAACATGTCCCTCAGGTTTCCATTTGAGAAGTTTTGTTAAACTCATTGGCACCCAAACCAGGGCAATACTGCCCTACTTGGTGGCTCAGTATTAGCATGGCAACTCATCATTGGGACTAAAAGAAAATCTTTTTCTTCTTTCTGCTAGAAACTACAGCTGTGGCTCTTGTCTTAAAGATCTCATGGCACATTCCCACATGCCCATCAGCTTACCCCTTTGCTAATGTAGCCTGACAGCAGGAGGGAGCCTATGATAATGAGAAAGGCGCCAATCAAAAACAGCACAGTGGCAAGTGCAATGGCCTTATAAGGGATCTTAGGAGGGCTTTTCTTAAACTGGAAGAGAAAACAAAAATAAAAAAGACAAAGATCATCATTATGAAAATACCAGGGCTACCTGGGCAAAAACACTTTAAAGCAGGGAGGATAATTAAGAACCAAAGTGGATACTTCAAGTGTGGTTGAAATATGGCCTACCATCCAGTGCAACTCTGGGAGAGAAAGGGAAAGGACAGGTTACTCAAAGGAATTCCAATGAAATGTCATATTTTCTAGTTTTAACTAATTCCACACACCATTCACTGTACCTTAATTTTTTTTTTCAAGACATAAAAACAGGAACTACTTTATGGTTATTTGTTCATTAGACATACATTTATTAAATGCCTTGCACAGGTACTAACTTATAACATGCTAAGGAAAAGTAAAGAAGTTAAGAGATTTTTGGCATCCAAAGTTAAGTCTGTACACTCTGGAAGGTTTTTAGAAACAGAAAATTCCAGTTTTTTTTTTGTAAGGCATTACCACTCAAACAGTTCAATTCAAGCTTAAGATTCACACACAAACTTTCTAATGTTTGGCTCACAGTTGAATCTGAGCTAACTGGCTGGAAGCTTCCCAGATCTATTTTTATCTGTCCTTTAAGTATGGGTCCAGAGAGTACAAACAATAATTGATTTATTTATATTTAAAAGGATGGGTTCCTGTTATTTCTAGTTTTATCTAGAACATTCTACTTTAAGTGGAAGTGGGCAAAAAGAGATGATAGGCTACTATTTTGTAGATAATGGTCAAGGTAGAATATAAACTTATCAATATTCTGTTTTACTTACTGTTTATCAAAGAATACCTTTAATAAATTGGATCTCATGACATCAGGAAAGAATGAAGATTCCCACAATCTGCTGGCTTCAGCAGTTAGTTTCTCCCTTAAAAGATGAACTGACTTTGACTAAAGAGTAAATAAACAAGCCTTAACACAAATCCACTTAAAATCTGATTATTTTTGGACAAACTAAATAAAGTGTACAACTATAGGCAACTATAGGACTCTTAAAAAAAAAAATGTAATTGTAATGCCAGAGTCCTAAAGAAATAGATAATATTGGAATTGGTTTGAAACTGCCCTGCCAAGGTTTGCTTCAGCAAGCTAGGGCTAAGAGTCTCAGAAATGAGTTTACTTCTCACTGTTCATTCCAATCCTCAGGGACAATTAGCAAAACTTCCACCATGAAGGTCTTCCTGCTAACTCATCAGAATAGTCACCAATCTTGTCACTTCCCTTCTGCATTTACCTGAAGGTCAATGTAGCCATCATCTGTGCTGGAGAGCCTTGAGTATTTTACTTTACTACTGGGGATTCCAGTAGCCAGATTAGTACGAGACGGCATCATAACACACGGACACAGCTACAGTCTAAAACAACAATGAAAAAAAGTGTTACTGTCTGTAGGTGATGATAATACATTAGAGCCAACTTCAGATTCTATCTACTGGATTTCTGGGCTGCCATATCACATTGCAACTGATGATTTAGGCTTCATTGGTCTTAAAACCTGATATTCCTTTGACACAGTGCAAAAAACCTCAGTACGTATTTAATTTGGTTTGTCCTCATAGAATGAGAACCAGGACATTCACCAAGAACCAAATTCCAGTTTACCTTACCATCAGTGTTCTCTAATTCTTCCAAAGTCACCAGAGAGTAGCTGGAAGAGGGACTTAAATTTAGGTGCACTTGATGCTAAAGAAGTACTTCTTGCCCCCTACCACAGCTTAGAAACATACACTCAAGTGTATGTTTTCTTATTTACCAAGGAAGGAAAAGAGGGTGGGAAATGGAATACACTCACATCAGCATTTTGTTTATTTCCCCTTGTTGGATGATATCACCCTTTTAATGCATTCTTATACATTTAGATAACCTCTTGGCTATTAGTACTACACCAGTGCCTTTAATATACCCCTCTCCGTTCCACTCCAAACACTGATAAGTTGTGATTCCATTTTCTGGGCTGTGTGGCTACCTAAAAATATTGAATTAAACAAACCTGAATTAAAAGTCTGGCTTATTGTCCAAAATATTTGAAGACGGCAGTAATGAAATCATTCCTATATTGTCTGTTTGAAAGTGGATAAGACTTAAAAGCAATGACATTTAAATTTTAAAAATCTGAAATCTGTACACTTTTTCTCCATAAAGTCACCAAGGTATGTGAACAAGTAAATTTAAATTCAAAAGCATCTGAGAAACTTACGTATTTCAACAAGGGCAACAGAACAGACTGGCCTTTCTCCATGTGACATTTAGTAAATTATGATTATAATTTATCATGTGGCAGTTACCATTTACTTAGCCTTGGTTAGGTGTCAGGCTCATCTCTAAATGCTGTATACATATTTGACCAAAACTTGACTAATTATTACAGTCGACTTAAAGTAACAGCATTATGAAAGAACTGGTGCTAATCCTGTCATTTTTATTTACTAGTTCAATAATCAAGTATTGAAAAAAATACAAGTAATGCTAACCCATTATGCTTTTCTAAAAGGGTCAGAGGGATGGGGATGTACCTCAGTGTTACCAGCCCACCTATCACATACTAGGCCCTGGATTCAATCCCAAGTAAGGGGGGTTGGAGTAATCAGGGGAGTTAGAACAAGGTGCATTAAATATTAGGTTATTAGTGTATCGATTAATTAAAGCTAATTCTATAAAACTTAAAGTTCAAACTACCAATGTGTGTTAGTTTTGAGGGCATTTGACTATACCCGATTCGTATAATCCTTTCTTTAAAAAAAATTATTCTCCATTAATTATTCACACACTTGCATATAACAAAAACCCACAAGGTGTGAGAAGGAGAGGGGAGACAAATGCTTATGAAACCAGAGTTTTGAGATGAGACTAAATTGCCCACTTCACCAATTTCTTCTGGGTTCTTGTCTCCCAAATTTTGAAGACTAAAATCCACAATCACGGAAGGGAAGGGTAAACAGAGTAGGATCTATTTAAGCAATAAGAGATAGAACTCCCGCCAAGCCAGAGGGGGACTGATAACAGAAAAACATTTTGGTGTGCCAGCTTAGGAGTTTATATATTGATTTGGGCAGAGCGTGGAACAAAATCTATGTAAAATAGACCATCCAGTTCACTTCCATTGCCTTCCCATGAGCCATCCTTCCTACTAACTTCATCTGTGCTCACCCCCATCTTCCATTCTCCGCCTCTGGGACAAAGGAATTAGCTGGAGGTGTTCCCAAAGATGAGCCTCAAGGTCTTTTACATTTGAAACAGGCTTTGAAGGTGCTGCTCATTAGTAGGTCTACCACTTAGCCTCCAGGTGTGGTTGAATGGGGCCCATCTTGGTCATTTTACTATCTATTCTAGCTTATTTTCATTAACTTATTCATGGTAAAGATAAAAAGAAAAAAGTTGACAGAATATTTTCAAAGTCTCAAGGTTTCTAACAGGCTTTTAACCATCTCCACCGCAACCTCCAAATTCCCTCAGCCTGAGTGTTAATAAGAGCATCAGTAAAGCCCAGTGCCTGACATTACGCTCCTTTATCCTTATTTTCCTGCCCGTCTCCGGACGTCGCCACGCAAGGAAAAGCCGACCCACATTTAGACCAAAAGCAAACAAAACTAGTTTCTGGAAAGAGGCCAACCGTGCGAAGCAAGCGAACGCTTCACATCTAGGACTCCGGCAGAGAACTCCAGTTTGCTTCAGGCGGGAACATTGGCTTGGAGCGAGGGGGTGCGAAGCTCCCGCCCCGCCCCAACCCACGCATGTCTTACCGGAGCACTGCGCTAAGACTGGAGCTAGAGAGGAACTCGCCCACGGCTACCAGCCGAGGAGTCCCAGGCCTCATGGCACAGCCAACCTAACCGCCGACCTAGCAAGTACCAGCTCGCCGCCGGAAGTGGCGTGCGGATGAAGGCGCGCCGGAACTTGCGTCACCAAGAGCGACTTCTCACCCGCTTCCTGGGCGCGCCCAGGATAGCCCTTGGCGGGAGAAGTCATCTTGCAGCAAGCGCTGGGGCTTGTCCGGGCGTATCGTGATGGTGTTGGAAGCTGCTGCGACCTGGTCAGCCCGCGGCCACCGTCAGAGTGGCAGGCGAGAGTACATAGGGCCCCGCCCACCTGAGTCACAGTAGGGGCCCGGATAAGGCTGCAGTGATTCCTTTCTTGAACCCCGGAGCCAGTGGAGTCCCCAGGGGACATAAGCCCAGGACTTCAGTGTACCCAGATCTCAATTCAGTGCTCAAGGGACGCAGACTACCATTGCACTCTAAGCAGATCTATTCTTGTGCCCTTTCCCTCCCTTGGCCAGTAAAGCTTCGCCCTGGTAAATGGCCGGCCCACAAGCTCCACCATGTAAAGCTTTTTGAAATAAGGCCTACTAACGTACAACTTACACATGGTGAAGTACAATTGGATGAATTCAGACAAATTTTACAGTCCTGGAACTGTGTGTGACCAGTCTAATTAAATATTTCCACCCCCCCCACCCCCGCCAAAGTTTCAGACACCTTTGCAGCCTATTTCCTTCCCCATGTACTAGCAGAGTAGGTAGTGAATACCAACTAAATATGAGTTATTAACATCCAGAAAATGAACTCAGTGCAAGTACGATAGAAACTAGTCATTGAATCTACTAAACATAAAAGAAATATTTATTGCCATCTTCTTAATGTAATCATATCAGGTTGCTGTAGACTCAAAAAAAAAAAAAAAAAAAGCAAAAACCCCACATTTACATAAAATGGTAAGATATTTGCAGCCCATCATGGTTCAAATGAAGACACTTTCCTGTGACATCTGAAATTCAGATAACTTTATTTAAATTGAAAAACAATTCTTAAATCTGCATTTAAAGTCAAGACCTTTTTGTTATAAAAATCACCAGAAGTATTTCTACGTAAGGCAGAAAGAAGTATTTCTAGGTTAACCAAACCAGATTTGACTTTGGATTTTATTCTTAAGCTGTAGAGGATGGAAGGGGAAAAATAGGTTATTTACAGAAAACATTATCTACATATGTACTCAGTTACAAATTTGGTGACAGAAAAGACTTTCAGTACATGATGGCATTTTAGAAGCAGTTCTCAAAGAGCTTAGTTTTATTTCCTCAGATTTTAAGAATGCCTAAGATCCTTCTTCATCCTCGATCTTGGGAGCCAAATAATACTTTAAATGTCCCATGTCAGCAATTTTATACTCTACAACTGAAAGACAAGAAAATAGTGAATTACTGAAGGGCAGTATAAAATACACTACCTACAAAACAAAGTTCAAATTTATTATCATCTTACCAAGGGGTACATCTGCAGACATACTGAGTGTTACTGTAGGAGAGAGTGGAGTGGCTTTCGTAAAGAAGTTCAGGTACCTCAGTGCAAAAGTTAGCTGAACTGGCTCATTCATCTCTATGGTAACCTACAGGAGAAAACAAGATTTGTCATGTTGAAAAACACCAAGAAAGTTGTAGGCCAAAACAACACCTCTACTGGTAACTTTGAAGAGTACTCTGAAGTGAATTTAAGGACCCCCCCCCAAATATTTGGCTTATCCTTCCTATATAAACCATCAACTAAAATGTAATAATGGGAAAACTTCTCTTAATGAAAATACTCCTAATATTTTAAATAAATCAGCTAATAAAGAAATCGGAGGAATGAAATAAACTATTATATTTCAGCTTTGCAAACCCTAATGACAACAGTTCTAGATGATAGCTAACATTACAAAAAAGACATCCATTCGCCTTGTGTCTCCTACTGAACATACATACCACCATCTAAAGTATTCTGGCTCTCCCAACCTCAAAACAAACAAGAGAACACTCTGAATGTCATCAAGCTTGAGAGCTGTAGCTACCGATTTACAGAAAATACAGGGTGGACATACATATTAACTGACAGGGATACAACTGGCAGAATTCACACTTAAGAATTAACTCTAAAACAAATAATCTAGTTTTAACTGAAAGATTGTAAATGGAGAGGGAAAAAAAGCTCAAGAGTTAACCAATAGGTAAAATGAAAGTTAAGGGCAATGTCAACAAATTTCAATGTATGAACCTTATTAAAATCCTGATTTGGGGCTGGGGCTTAGTGGTAGAGCACCTGCCTTGCATGTGTGAGGCCCTGGGTTTGATCCTCAGCATCACATAAAAAAGAAATATAGTGTGTCCATCTACAACTAAAAAAATACTTAAAATTCCAATTTAAACAAACTGCTCTGAAATAACCAGGGGAAGGTGAATGCTTAAAAATTCCTTATAATTATTTTCTTGGATATGATATGAAAGGCTTTTAAAAATGTGTGTGTGTGTGTGTGTGTGTAAACACACAGACATACATTTTTTTTTTCCTTTTTGTGGTGCTAGGAATTGATCCCAGAACTTGGTGCATATCAGGAAATTGCTGTACCACTGGACTAAGCCCTCAGACCTAGAGTTCTTTATGTTTTGGTTAAATGAGGCTTCTCTAGGCACTCTGTCAAACTGGAAAAAAAAAAAGCTTAAGTATTCAATGCTAATCAATATTCACCATTTAACGCAGTTCTTTCCAAGTTTTATGAAGTATATGTTCTGGCCTTAATGAGAAAAATACTCTCATTTAAGTTTAATTCTGACACCAGGTCACTTAGTCTAAATTGTCTCTTAATCTTGCGCTTTTCTACCCTCAAAATGAGCTAACAACTGAACCTACAATACATACAACTAATAGTACTACTGGGGAGCTAGTAACAGCTGACTTTAATCCCAATCCATCCTTCTGTTGAGTTGCTATCCCAGCCTAATTTGAGAAATGCAGAGTAAGCATCTCCAGAAAGCTAAAGGTTGTATCAATCCTAACTTTAGAGAACGTATGGGTTTTATCCACACCCCGTTATTTTGTGGTTTGTAAAAGTGCTGAATTTGCACTCCCTTTTCACAGATGTAATTTTAAATTAAATGGCACTTGCCAATTTCAACAGTATCTTTCAGTTTTCATGAACTATTTACAGTTTTTTTTCTTTAATTTTGGCAAATAAACTAGTGGTAAACAGTAAAACTGTCTTCAAAAATTTCCATTTACTTAAATAGAAATTTAATTTTATTACTTACAGCTTCCTCTTCTTTATCAACGTTACTTGTTTGAGACAACTTAATGTTTCCATTTCCAAGTTCTCCACTTGCAGAAAATTTCACTCCATCTTTTGCACAGGATATTACAACAGCATCTCCAATATGACTGAGGTCTCGGCATATACGTGCAAATTCACCAGAAGGCATCTTTACTACACAACTGTACTCTTGTTCCTATGAGCAAAACAAAAAAATCTCAAAGTTAGGGCTGAGACCTGTCTCAATGGTAGAGCACTTGCCTAGCACATTTGAGGTTCTGGGTTTGATCCCCGGACACTGCCAAAAAAAAGATAACATTAACTGCTGTAAATGTAAAGACCTGGCATCTTCACTTTAAGATGTGATATCTTAAGAAAAGCTAAAGACTTTCTGATTATTTTGAAATATTACTCATTGTATAATTCCCATCCCTGCCCCCAGTGCTAGGAACTGAACTCAGGTGTGTTCTGCCAATGGGTCATATCCCTAGCCTTTTTATTAATGCTCAAAAATTTTTGAGACAATCTCACTAAGTTGCTCAGGCTGGCCTAAAATTTGTAATCCTCTTGCCTCAGCTTCCTGAATAGCTGGGATTATAGGAGGCTGCTGTGCCCAGCTCATTGTAATTTCCTAATATATTCCACTATCCAATGAACAAGAACCCCCTCATGATCATCTTCCAGGCCTAAATCAAGAGAACATTACAAATCAGGATGCAGTGACACATGCCTGTAATCCCAGCTAGATTGAGGC
This sequence comes from Callospermophilus lateralis, assembly GCF_048772815.1. Lineage (NCBI taxonomy): Eukaryota > Metazoa > Chordata > Mammalia > Rodentia > Sciuridae > Callospermophilus > Callospermophilus lateralis. Next base: position 168,933,493 of record NC_135307.1, on the reverse strand, counting down.
AGGAGGTATGCAAGCTAAAAAAAAAAAAAAAGACATTATTTTATGACACAGAATTTAGTTGCATTCTAAAAGAAAGGAGAATAGTATATTAGACATTTTAAATATCCCAGTATCTCTTCTCTCCTTTGATATTAATAAGGTTAATACTAAAATCTGGTTTGGACCATGAACCAGCAGATATGCTTCTATGAAAAGTTCTGTTAGGAAGTAGGCTTTAAATTATTATATTCACATATTTTACATTAATTATCACGACTATATAGTACTCCATAATCAGAAACTGATACTCACTGGAATTCCAAGTTGTTCAACATCTAAGTCCATTAACTTCATTTCATAATCTGAAACTTTCTCTTGATCTAACAAAAGAAAGCAAATGTTATTGAAAAAAGTGTTCATAACTAGGATGTTACACTTTATAACCACTATAGACATTCTCAAAATATTCACAGCTTTGAGAATTAGTGACATAACTGACAGTAATTTTGTATAATTCAGTAAAAAGGTACAACTTACTCGGTGCTTCAAATACTAGCGCCAATGTATCCGCATTATCTTCAGCCCTTAATGTAATAATGTCTTCATTGCCAGCACATTTTAGTATTTTGGACATGCTACAACACAAGACAAAACACACAGGATTTCAAATCAATAACACCTGCTCAAGAATCAGATTTCTTGTCTAGATATACTGCTTTGTAGTGGAAACTTGTCTAACATACATTAGATGCTGAGTTTGACCCCAGTGCCTTAAACATCCTACACCAGCAATTTCGTCGGAGTATAAATCAGAGCATTTTCTGAATTATAAATCCTTTCAGCGGGTAAATTGTCAGACCACAATGATCATTAAAAATGATCTAGGAACAAGTGTGGTGGTACATGCCTGCAATTCCAGCAACTTAGGAGGCCAAAACAAGAGGATCACAAATTCTAGGCCATCCTCGGCAACTTAATGAGATCCTGTCTCAAAAATATAATAGGGCTCGAGATGTAGCTCAATGGCAGTGCACCAGAGTTCAATCCCCAGAAGGGAGGAGTGGGGATTAGCGTTGGGGGTGTTAACTCAGTGGTAAGAATGGGTTGGGGGTGTAACTCAATGGTAAGAATGCTTGCCTAGCACACGGCAAAGCCCTGTGTTTGATCCTCTACACAGCAAGGGGGGAAAAGATCTAATAGACCTATTAAAATACTGCTTGTATTACAAGTCAATATTTCTCATAAATCTTCTAAATGAAAACATACATGTGTACTAGAAAGGCACTACTCTGGATAAATTTTCCCACAAGTTCTGGAGCTGAAAATAGTCACTGCGACTTTAATAATAAATAAAGAGTAGAAACAACCTATTGCCCCCATACAGAGTGACACAGTTTCAGTAGGGCACGTTATAGGCGTTTAAAGTCAATCAGGATCTTAAATGTCCCATTCAAGGTTGCGGGAATTTAGTGAGCAGAGAACTCTGAAACAGTCTTTTTTTCAGGCAATGGGGCAAAGATTGTCATTTTCCCGCCACCACCATGGCTTTGTGACTTTGGCGCGGAAAAAAGCCGACTCGCTAGGCTGCCAGCGCGGGCTTTTCTGAACCGCGCGCTCCAGTGGGTCCCGCCTCCGGCATCACAGGCCAATGAGAAGTCGCAGACGGCCAACGCCATCCAATGAGGGCCCGATTGGGAGGCGCTCCCGCCAAGAGCAGGGGCTGCAGGAGAGCCAGGGCCCGATTCCCCGCGGCGCTGAGACTCACCTGGTGAGGTTCACACCCATGGCCAGGTTGCGGTCACAGCGGTAGGTGTCGAAGCCTTCGGAGCGCAGGGTGAGCTGCACCAAGGAGACATGGGACGAGTCCATACTCTGAAGGTTTACACCGCCAGAGCTGATGTCCCAGCAGGCCTCGTTGATGAGGTCCTTGAGCGCTTCGAGCACCTTCTTCAGGATGGACCCCTGGACCAGACGCGCCTCGAACATGGTGGCGAAGTCTACGACGCAGCTACAGCTGGGTGAAAATCAGTAAGCTCTAGTCGGAGTTTAGGCTTCCCGAGGCCCAGAGAGAGCGGGCAAACACGGCGGCGACTGAGACTAGAGAAGACGACGACCAGTGCGCGGCGCCTGCAACCGTTTAATGCCGCCGCGTCCGCAAGCGCGCGCTCTCTGCCCCTGCGCCCCGCGTTGCGACGTCACCACGCTGCCCCGCCCAACTTCTGGGCGGGGAGACCCTAGGACCAATTGTATCTCAGATACGCTCAAACCCCACCCTCTCTAACCTCTATTGGACGACATATGCGCAGGGGCGGGACAGGAATGCTGCTCCCGTTTGGAGCGTCCTTTTGGAGGTTGGCAGAGCAGTCTAACCTTTCTTTGTGCGTTTTGTCTGGTTCCTAAACTTGGGCACGAGACTAGTCCGTGCGTCCTGAGGGCCAGGTCTGGGTCCGGATCAACCTAAGTCCCCCAGCCCCCAAAGAATGCACTTTAATTTTGCTACCACAGTAGTGATGCTGTTCTCAAAATGTCAAGCAATAAACAGATGCACGGTTATCTTCATTATCCTGAGTTCCTAGGCTTCATATCTACCACTTCTCACTACCAATCTCATATAGTCAATCAGTTGTTTACACAGTCTGTTTTTTTTCTATAATTTTTTTTTTTTAAAAATACGTTTATACCGTAAACACTTCTGCAAAGTACTTAATTCATGTCATGTACATATTCTCTATATTAGTATCTCTTTTTTTAATATTTATTTTTTAGTTGTCATTGGACACAACACCTTTATTTCTTTTTTTTAATTAATTTTTATTGTAGGTTGTTCAAGACATTACATAGTTCTTGATATATCATATTTCACATTTTGATTCAAGTAGGATATGAGCTCCCATTTTTACCCCATATACAGATTGCAGAATCACATCAGTTGCACAACCATTGATTTACATATTGCCATTCTGGTGTCTGTTGTATTCTGCAGCCTTTCCTATCCTCTACTATCCCCCCTCCCCTCTTCTCTCTCTACCCCCTCTACTGTAATTCATTTCTCCCCCTTATATTTTTCCTCCTTTCCCCTCACTTCCTTTTATATGTAATTTTGTATACCCCTGAGGGTCTCCTTCCATTTACATGCAATTTCCCTTCTCTCTCCCTTTCCCTCCCACCTCTCATCCCTGTTTAATGTTAATCTTCTTCTCATGCTCTTCGTCCCTACTCTGTTCTTAGTTACTCTCCTTATATCAAAGAAGACATTTGGCATTTGTTTTTAAGGGATTGGCTAGCTTCACTTAGCATAATCTGCTCTAATGCCATCCATTTCCCTCCAAATTCTATGATTTTGTCATTTCTTAATGCAGAGTAATACTCCATTGTGTATAAATGCCACATTTTTTTTATCCATTCGTCTATTGAAGGGCATCTAGGTTGGTTCCACAGTCTTGCTATTGTGAATTGTGCTGCTATGAACATGGATGTAGCAGTGTCCCTATAGTGTGCTCTTTTTAGGTCTTTAGGGAATAGACCGAGTAGGGGAATAGCTGGATCAAATGGTGGTTCCATTCTGAGCTTTCCAAGAAATCTCCATACTGCTTTCCAAATTGACCGCACCAATTTGCAGTCCCACCAGCAATGTACAAGAGTACCCTTTTCCCCACATCCTCGCCAGCACTTGTTGTTGTTTGACTTCCTAATGGCTGCCAATCTTACTGGAGTGAGATGGTATCTTAGGGTGGTTTTGATTTGCATTTCTCTGACTGCTAGAGATGGTGAGCATTTTTTTCATATACTTGTTGATTGATTGTATGTCCTCCTCTGAGAAATTTCTGTTCAGGTCCTTGGCCCATTTGTTGATTGGGTTATTTACAACACCTTTATTTCTATGTGGTGCTGAGGATCGAACTCAGGGCTTCCCACGTGCTAGGCGAGCACCCTGCCACTGAACCACACCACAGCCCCTATATTAGTATCTCTATATTAGTATTATATATTCTATTCATAATTCATTCCATACATAAAAGATACATAATATTCCATATATGTAACCTAATTTATTTAAATATCCTGTCTCTAAATAAAATACAAAATAGGGCTGGGGATTTGGTTCAGTGGTAGAGTGTCTCTGAGTTCAATCCTCGGTACACACCACCCCCCAAAAAAGATTGCATTGTAGGGCTTAGGATGTAGTTAGTGCTGGGGCACTTGTATAGTATGCATAAGGTACCAGATTCAATTCCCAATATTGAGGGCAAAAAAAGATTTTAATTTGTAGTCCAGTCAATACTGTGTGTATGGGCATGCCCATTTCCCCTTATCTTCCTAACTTTTAAGTATTAGTGATCTTGTTTTTATTTTATTTTTTTCTGTGTTGCTAGGGATTGAACCCAGGGCCTTGCTAATGCTAGATGAGTAGTCTAACCACTGAGTGATGCCCCCCCAACCAAAGTTGGGCATCTTTCATTTATATATATGTAATATATGTTGTATATGTGCATATTAGATATATATATGTACATATTGCATCCCTACTCTATTCTGTCCCTCTGGTATGTATCCATTTATATCACACATATCTATTTCACTGAATTTTATTAGATGTACCATTATTTTATGTAGCATATAAAACACTACCAAACTATGATCTAATGCTTTATCATTTAAAATTTATATTTTATAATTATTAAAAGAATGTTTATACTTTAAAAACATTATTGCCTTATAGCACTGTTGTGCATACATTTAAAAGATACATGGGGGCAAAGGGTGTGCTCAATGGTAGAATGCTTGCCTAGCATGTGTGAAGGTCTGGGTTTGATCTCTAACATCATAAATAGGTTAAGGCATTCATACTATTTATTTACATTCAGAACTTCCTACCCAGTTGCTTATACTGTTGGTTTTCCTTTTTTAAATATTTAGTTTTTAGTTTTTTAGGTGGATACAATGTCTTTATTTTATCTTTATGTGGTGCTGAGGATCGAACCCAGTGCCTCACCCATGTTAGGGGAGCACTCTACCACTTGAGCCACAACTCCAGCCCTGTTGTTTTTCTATATACTATCATGCTCTCTGTTGTCAAGGGTGTTGATGATGTAGCATTTCTGAAAAGTGCTACTCTTTTGTCTCTTGAATTTCTTCCAAGACCCTGCCACTCATTTGTAAGTTTTGATGCTGGCATTTTCTTGCTTTATGTGTGATCAATTATTCTTTGTGATAGAATGAAAGTTTAGCATGGGCAAGGCCCTGGGTTTAATCCTTAGCATCAAAATCAACCCCTTCACAATAACATCATAAAACAGTTTCATCTATTTGTGGGAATTTTCCTTTTTTGGGTCCCTTAAAATAGCAATTCCTCCAACCTAGGTAACTTAAACAGATGAATGGTTAAAGAAAATGTGGTATTTATACACAATGGAATATTACTCAGCCATAAAGAAGAATGAAATTATAGCATTTGCCTGCAAGTGAATGGAACTGGAGACTATCAAGCTAAGTGAAATAAGCCAGTCCCAAAACACCAAAGGCTGAATGTTCTCTCTGATATGTGGATGCTAACACACAATAAGGGGGATGGGGAGGGAAGAACAGAAGTTCATTGGATTAGACAAAGGGGAATGAAGTTAAGGAGGGGGGATGGGAATAGAAAAGACAGCAATGAATCAGACATAACTTTCCTATGTTCATATATGAAAATATGACCAGCGTAACTGCATGTCATGTACAACCCCAAGAAAGGGATCCTAGTTAGAACAAGTTATATTAGATGTATATAGAATATGTCAAAATACACTCTACTATCTAAAAAGAACAATTTTAAATGAAAGATGAATAGCCACAGTTATTAAAAACAATATTAAACACATTCCTCCTACCAAAAAAAAATAGTGGCTTCTTTGGAATACGTTCATTCTTCTAGGGAGAAACATTTGTTTCACTCATATTGAATTTATATTCTTTTGCTATTCTGTTTTAGTGTTCCGGATTTACACAATGTTTTGGTTTAATGCCATATCACAATCAGTCTGAATATTTTTTCTTTTTCTTTTTTTTTAATGCTGAGAACTGAGCCCAGGGACTCACACATGCTGAACACATGCTTTACCACTGAACTACACCTGCTCCCTGAAGACATTTTAAGTGACAAATTCCACTGGCATTGTACTGACGATGCATATGAATCTATTAAAATGAGGACTTAAAAATGGCTATGACCTGTGGTCAAAGAAGGCCTCTCTGAGAAAGTAGATTTTATCAGAGAAGCTAGGAGAGTAAGAACAAGCATTCTAGGCAGGGAGAAAAATCATGATTAAAAGGTAGATATTAAGGCTAGGAGTATAATGTAGAGCCCTTGCTTAGCATAAACTAGGCCATAGGTTTAATCTCTAGCACTGGAAAAAAAAAAAAAAAGAAAGAAAGAAAAAGAAAAATGTAGGCATGCTTAGAAGGTATGCAGTCAGTGGTGCGTTGTAGATTACAGAGGTTGATGTATCCAGAGCATACTGAAACATAGGGAAGTAATGAAGGTGAGGTTGGCAAAGAAAAGCAGGATAGAGATCACACAGGACTTTGTAGGCTCTCTGTAAGTATAAGAAAAAAGTTCTTATAAGCAGGTCTTTTACATGATCCCATTTGCATTTTAAAGGGGTCACTTTACTTTAACATTTAGTAAAAGTACTATTCAATCAACGGGAGAATGGATTAAGTACATTTTTATCAAATGATGGGTTAAAATTTTAGAAAAGAATAATAATGATTCATCAAATTCAAGTTAGTTTTAAAAATTCAAATAAATATAAGCCGAATACGAATTGAAATTATATATTTAGTAAATATTTATGAGACCTTACAGTGAGTTTCTAAATGTAAAAGGAAAAACTCCATAAAACACAGGAATGGATACAGAAGTTCAGTGTGCCTAGGAACACAGCACTGATGAATAGACGTTAGGTTTCAGTGTTAGAGGACACAACTCAAACTGATAAAAGTATTAAGATTTTGAGCTGGGCCTGTGTTGCATCCCTGTAATCCCAGTGACTAGGGGAACTGAGACAGGAAAATCTTAAGTTTGAAGCCAGCCTAAGCAATTTAGTGAGACCCTGTGTCAAAAATCAAAACAAAACAAAAAACAAACATACAAAACTAAAACAAAACAAAAAAACTAGATTTTGTAAGAGGCCATGTATTTGGACCAGGCACCTGATCAGGGCCCAACAAACCAAACCAATATAGAGTTTAATCATAGTAAGTAAGCTTTGGTTGGTTGCAGAAGATCAATGATCTAATTAAGCTGTAAACAATTAACTAGTTAAGTTATGACCAATTAAGTGATTGACTGACTAGGCCATAGTTAAGTACAAACCTGTGATCTTCCTGCTTTAGTCTTTTGAGTTGCTGGGATTATAGGTGTGTACCACCATGCCTGGCAGAAATGGGCACTTTTATTCAATGTGAGTAGGAATACAAATTGATGCAATTTTTCTGTTAGGAATTTGAAAATGTATATCAAAAGTCTTAGAATTGTATTTTAAGATTTTATTCTTTTTTTTTTAAAAAAAAGTCGATGGACCTTTATTCATTATTTATATGTGGTGCTGAGAATTGAACCCAGTAGTGCCTCACATGTGCTAGGCAAGCGCTCCACTACTGAGCCCTAGCCCTAACCCCATAAGATTTTATTCTTTTATGTAAATATACACTTGTGTCTATTTTTTTATATAGAAATTAAATCTCTAGGACTTTTTCCTAAGTAAGTAATCAGAAGTAGTTCCCAAGATCAAGCATGTTTAATAATGTTTCTTACACAATCATTAATCTGTCCAAATTGGAGATATCTTTAAAGATTAACAATTTCTCCTTCTCTCCCTCCTCCTCCCCCTCCTCCCCCTCCTCCCCCTTCCCCACCTCCATCCCCAATACTGGGGATTGAACCCACAGGTGCTTTACCACTGAGCTATATCCAAAACCTTTTTTTTTTTAATTTTTTTTTTTTTTATTTTGAGATAGGGTCTTGCTAAAATTTTGAGGCTGACCTTGTACAATCATCCTGCCTCAGAATCCAAGTATCTGTGATTAGATGTAGGTGCCCCTGCACTCACATATATTTGCTTTTGTTAGCAGGTAAATCTGTAAGACAGAGTATTACCCAGCCTTTAAATTACCATTCTTAAAAAGCATTTAAGGATAAAGAGAAAATTCATGTTATAAAACAACATAAATAAAGGTTTTCTAATTTTCTGAAACTGTTATTATCTCTATGTATGTGCATAGAAAATGGAATGGAAAGGTAAGAATATAAACAAAAAAATTTTAGTTTTGATGGACACAATAGCTTTATTTATTTTTATGTGGTGCTGAGGATCAAACCCAGTACTTCACACATCAAGGCAGGTGCTCTACCACTGAGGTACAGCCCCAGCTCCAAGAATATAAATATTGACAGCAATTATCTGTGGCTGATGATACTACAAATAATTTTAGTTTTTTTCCCATTATGCTTTTCTGTATTTTCTACACTTTTTAAGTTTTATTTATTATTATTATTATATTTTTGGTACTAGGGATTGAACCTAGGGGTACTTTACCACTGAGTGACATCTGAGGCCTTTCTTATGATTTCTTATTATTTATTTATTTTTGGTACTGGGGACTGAGCCAGGGATGCTTAACTACCAAACATGCTTAGGGCCTTGGTAAATTGCTGAAGTTTGCCTGGAACCTATAATCCTTCTGCTTCAGACTCCCAAGCCACTGAGATCACAGTTGTGTGCCACTAAACCTGGCATATTTTCTACACTGTAGAAATATTAATGAATATTGGGAGAAAAATGCTGTAAATGTAGTTTCTTTCAAATTTCTTTTTTTTTAAATTTTTTTTAAGGTGGACACAGTATCTTTATTTTATTTTTATGTGGTGCTGAGGATGGAACCCAGTGCCTCATGCATGCTAGGCGAGCACTCTACCACTTAGCCAAAACCCCAGCCCCTGTCAAATTTCTTTAAAAATTAAGATCATATAGTAGTCATTCTCAATCCTTATTGCACATCAGACTTACCTAGGGGTGTTTTTCAAAAAGTCTATTCCCCTTTGGTCTCCAGAAATTCTCAAATTGAGCTGGGGTGGTCCTTCCAACAGTAATTTTTAGAAGCTGCCCAGGTAATCCTAATGAATAATCAGGATTAAAAAACTACTATTATAGACAGGCACTGTGGCGCATGCCTGTAATACTGCAATTCGGGAGGCTGAAGCAGAAGAATGACAAGTTTAAGACCAGACTTGGCAATTTAGCAAGTCCCTGTCTCAAAAATTTAAAAAGTAGCTGGATGCCATGGCAAACACACATAATCCCAGTGGCTGGGGAGGTTGAGGCAGGAGGATTGTGAGTTCAAGGTCAGTCTCAGCAACTTAGTGAGGCCCTAAGCAACTTTGAGAGACCCTGTCTCTAAACAAAATATAAAAATAGCTGGGGATGTGGCTCAGTGGTTAAGTACCTCTGGGATCAATCATCCCTGGTAACACACACACACACACACACACACACACCAAAAAAAAAAAAAAAAAAAAAGAGAGAGAGAGAAAAGAAAATTTAAAAAATAAAACAGACTGGGGGTGTAGCTCAGTGATAAAGTGCTCCTGGGTTCAATTGCCAGTCCCCCCCCCCCCCCCCCGCAAAAAGTACTCTTACAGCATTTGTGATAAATAGGTAAATATTTGTGTTTTGAGCCTCTAGACTTATTGATTAGAAAAAGTAAAACCTTGCTTATTAGAGAGAAGACTAATACATAATATACAGTTACCTATTAATCTAGTAGGCTTGTAAGATCATGGAAGTACAGTATTTGTATTTTTTGAAGATTATTTTTTTCAGTGCTGTGAATGAACCCAGGGCCTTGAACATGCTAGATAAGTGCTCTACCACTGAACCACATCCCCAGTCCTGAAGCCTTGACAATTCTGCCTATTCTCAATTCAATGTTGCATGTCATTTTATTAAATTGGATAAGTTTTAGTTATCTGAGAACACCTGTCAAACTGTGATAAATAAAAAGGCAATATGATAAGCTAGAAAAAACAGGTTAAGGCTGGTTTTTTTTTGTTTTTCAACTTTTTTTTTTGGAGTTGGTGGGGGACCTTGTGCATGTTAGAGAAGCGCTCTATCACTGAGTTATATCAATAGCCCTTTCCACAATTCTTAAATAAATGTATAGTTTAAAGAATTTATTTTTGATAAGTTTTCCCCTCTAAGAGAAAGGATATCATTATTCTTGGAACTGAAGAATTTTCATGTCACTTGTACCATTGCAGTTTTCAGATATTAAGATGAGGGGAGTTGTTTTTATCATGAAATAAAATTAATTATAGCAATAGCTACCCATTTACAATCAGTCTGAACATTCTGGGGATTAGGAATCCCATGCTAGTTATTTTTGTTAACACAGTATTTAACAGTAATGGAACTAAACAAGGAGTATAATGAAATCACTGTGTACAAGATATGCCACAAACCTGGAAGAAACAACTTTCAAGAAAAGAGTTAATTTAAGAAACAGAAAAGAAATCAAATTTGGGGTATGTTGTAGTCTCAAGTATTGGGGAGGCTAAGGCACAAGGGTCCAAATTCAAGCCAGTCTGGACAAATTAGCAAGACCTGTCTCAAACTTTTTTTTTTTTTGTACTGGAGAGTGAACCCAGGAGTGGTTTACCACTGAGCTGTATCCCCAGTCCTTTAATTTTTTTTTTTTTTTTAAATTTGGAGACAAGGTCTTGCTAAATTGCTTTGGGCCTCACTAAACTGCTGAGCCTAACTTCGAACTTGGAAATCTCCTTCTTCAGCCTCATGAGTCTCAAAACAAAACTTTTACAAAAAGGACTGAGGATGTAGCTCAGTGGCAGAGTGGACCTGGGTTTGATCCCAGTATAATAAACAGACAAACAAAACACTATTCTAGTAGTTGTGCAATGTTTTAAAATAGAAAACAAAGTTCAGAGTTCAGGGCACCTTCAAATTTGTTAAAAGCACTGTTTCAAAAATTGGGGAATATACTCTTTTTTAAAAAAAATATTAATTTTGTTGTAGATGAATATACAGTATCTTTATTTATTTTTATGTGGTGCTGAGGGTAGAACTCAGTGCCTCCCACTTTCAAGGCAAGCACTTTACCACTGCGCTATAGCCCCAGCCCCTGGGGAACATACTCTTATGGAGATCAGGAATATGTGATGGTTTTGGTGGCTCATGCCTGTAAAACCAACTATGTGGGAGGCTGAGGCAGGAGGATTGCAAGTTGGAGGCCACTCTGGAGCCCCTATTCTGGAGCCCCTTTGTCAAAAAGAGAAAGGAAGTAGGGGAGGAGGGCTGGGGAAGGGGGAAGTAGCTCAGTGGTAGGGCTTTTGCCTGGTTTAATCTCCAGGAGGCAGGATGGGGGCAGAGGGGAAAGAAATCAGGCTTATATAATGCCTTTTTCAGAATTCTCATTTTGTTACTGAAAATATGTAAAATCTTTATGGTATTGGAAAGAGACAAGTGGCCCTTGGAAGTATATAGAAGTGCAAGGTTTATTCAGCACTGGTGTGGGCTCAGTGGAGTCTTTTTCAAGGCTGAATACAGTTCTTTGTTCTCATTATCTTTTATACAGTACATCCTACCAGGTTTCAAGACTTCCCCATGCAAGTAGCCTTGATTTCCTTTCCCTCTTTCCTTTCTGTATTCATGAGCAAACATGAATACAGAAGCAAACTAGCAGGTTGCAGTTATTAACAGAGATAAAAAAGAAACATCTAGGAAGGAGTTACCACTTCAATTTCTTTCCCCAAACGCCACACAGCTCAGGTCAAAATTATAAACAGGAAATTGCAACTTCTCTAAGGCAATTTTTTCTCATTGTTATATTACAATACGATTAAGGATAGAGAACTGGTGTTTTGCGTTGTTTGCAAAGAAGCAAGTAGGAAGCATAGAAGGTGATGCCCAAGCAACACAGCTATTCATGAATTCAGGCAGGCAGAATGTATATTGGTTAGCTTGAATTCTGAATTGTATTTCTTACTAGGCATTTTCTACCAGGTAGGCCTTGGTTAAGTCATTTTCCTTCATAAGTTTTAATTCCAGTCAAAAAATATTTAGGGGGCTGGGGTTGTGGCTCAGTGGAAAAGCACTTGCCTTGCATATGTGAGGTACTGGGTTCGATTCTCAGCACCGGATATAAATAAATGAATTAAACAAAGGTCCATCAACAATTTAAAAAAAATTAAAAGTATTTAGGATGTGTCAGGTACATAGGGGACCCTCAGTTAAAAAAAAAAAAAAAAAAAAAAAAGGCAGCATTCCTGTTCCCAAACTGGTCTTAACAACAATCCAGTGGCTGAGGGGATAGCTCAATAATATAGCCCAAGTTTAACATTCAGTAGGCCCTGTGTTCAATCCCCAGGACCAAAACCAAAACCAAAACCAAAACCTCATAAGAAATTTGAAACACTGAAGATGATCTTACTTGTAAAATGAAAATCACATCCATTGCCAAGTGATGTGTGGCTTAAACAAGATAAACCAACTATAGCCCACTCAGCTCAATGCATATCTAGAGACTGCTTGGCAATGCACGACAGACTTCAGTTTGGGTTTCACTTTTATTTTCTCGTGATTCCCTCCTCGTAACCAGGTTGGCTCACGGAGCCTCACCACTTAAGGTCTGACAAATGGGTTCTTAAGTAAGCCACGAAGCCCCGCGCAGTGAATTCTTGCGGGCTAGACCCTCTCGGGGGCGCTTCTTGCCCTCAATAACCATTTACTTTCAGGACCTAGAACGCCGGAACCGGTACATTCGCGGTTAGGTGGGAGTTTCCATTGGCTAATCTCGCTCAGAAAGGCACGTTTTCCCCGCCCCCTTATGGTGCTGTCCAATGCGAGTCTCTCTGCTCTGTTCCGCTCCGCCCCGCCCCGTTGCCCCGCCTGCCTAGTGTATTCCCGCTATTGGCGGATCTCCCGGGCCGAGATGGCGGCTGTGCGCGTGCGCGCTCTCTCCGAAACTCTTCCCCGGAGGAGGAGCGATTGGGAAGGCAGGGTCCTCTCGGCTCCGGTGGAAGAGCAGCGGAGAAGCTGGGCGGAGCTCCAGGGCTGGCGACCGGGCTGCGGAGGGGCCTGCGAGCCGCCTGCTGAGCTGCGGACTGCTGGGGCGGGCGAGCGAGCGAGCTTCGCCGAAGGAGTCCGCGCGTGCTCGAGCTGAGCTGCACGCTCCGGCGGCTGCGCTGCTCGCCAGTGGCTGCGTCGCGCCGGAGTCTCCAGCATGACGGAGCTGAGGCAGAGAGCGGTTCGCGAGCCGGACTCACCGCCCGAGGACAAGGTAGCGGCAGCGTCCGGGTGGGCGCGGCCCGGGCAGCGGAGGCCCGCGGGGAGCGCGCGCAGCGGGGTGGTCTGGCTCTCTGACCCTTTGTCGCGGCCGAGAGCATTGGACCTGGGCAGCACTGAAGGTCCTCCAGGGCCACTGCAGGGCACGGCTCTGGATCGGGTTGGGGATGGTACCCTGGGGGCGTAAGGAGGAGCGCGCAGAGATTGCGCACGGCTGCCTGCTTCGCAGGGCTGGTTGGGGCATCCCCCACCTCCCTGAGGCCTTCCTGGGTGAGAAGACTCGAGACCCCGCAGAGCCTTCTCCGACAGGAGGCTCCTCTCAGCACGACTTCAGGCTCATTGCTCTTGTTAAAAATGTTATTTGGGGTGGGGAAATCGAGACAAGGCCATAGGATTTGTCTTCTGGGGGATTTAAATCCCTTCTTGAAAGTTAAATCCGTTGGCTTTGATCAGAGAGGTGTCTTGACTCACGCAGTGAACCAGCCGGTTAGCAGGTGTTGGAGGGTCTACTTCCAAAGGGTTGTTTCCTGAGCCAAATGTGGGCTTTGATGGGGTAAAGAAGGAGGCCATCTTGGCGGGATACAACCGGTTGGGGGGTGAGATGGAAGAGGGGTGGACTCCTTTGATTTAAATGTAAGGTTTGCGTAGGGAAGTTGAAGGTGAAGGGTAGTTGTGTTACTGTGAACGTTGAATGACGACATGAAGATTTGGGATTTTTGCGGTAATATTTATGCTTTTCAAGTTAGTAGTGGTCAGGAGCAAAAAGAAATTATTATTGTTTCCCTCCAGTGTCTGGGGATGGAACCCAGAACTTTACACGTTAGGCAAGCACTCTACCATTGGGCTACATCCCCAGCCCAGGAGCAGTGTGCTTGGAAAATGATCATTCAGTGATGTGTAGAATAGACAGGGGGAGCCTGAATCAGAATGATGGAGACTGGTTAAGTCGGGGTCAGGGATTGTCTGTGGGTGACCTGCAGATGTTTTCTTTGACCAGCATGTTCTCTGATCTTCTCTTAAAAATCAGAAGATCTCTCCTAACAATCAGAATTTCTTTCTCTTTTTGGATTATTGGAGAATGTGCTATCACGTTCTCACCTGATTGATTGTTGTCTGAAGCTGAGGGTCATCTATTCCTTAGCAATCCCTGTTGCCTTAAACTAGCTCCATAGCACCCACTCATGTAGCCTGTACTTTTTGATTACTGAAGGAAAGGGAAATCAGGAAGGAAGTGATTACATGATTTGTTGACAGGATGTCAATAGAATAGTTTTACAAGGAGGAATGCTCTCATGAAAAAAAATTTTTAAAAACGACTCTCTTGTTATTGTGTAGAGTGGATCATCCAAGGAGACTGTCCATTTTGATGTTTAGGATATATTGGAGAAAATTTAGGGCTCGGGATACAGATTCAGGAGTTCATTGCAAAGATAAGGTACTTTGCAGTTTACTCCTTCAGATGAATATCTTGGTTTAGTCCCAAACAACTCTGTACTCATCCTGGTTGGTGAGTGTTCATGTGTTTGAAGGTACTGTACCCTTGTTTAAGGATGAGCTCATGCTTGGTGTTAAAGGGATTCTGTGGACCAAGAAGGTATGAGAAGAGGGAGAAGGATGATAGCTGGTGAGGCTGTATTTTTGAAAAGCTAACTGTGATAACAAGATATGGTAAAGCAAAACAAAAACAGTCCAGGGATTATGAGGTGAAACAAAAATTTTACCATCTCCACTCCTTGGATTCATCCTCCAAAGATAAAGTGCCAGTTGATTCTTAATTTTTCACATTCATGTTTTAGGTAGGGAGGACTCCAGGAGCTGTCCAGCTAAAGGTGCCTTAATAATTACAACTGTACTTGGAACTACTTATACAATGAAAGGACGCCTGGGTCATGAGGTCCACTAGGTGCTTACCATTCTCTAAAATGCAGCAGCAGCAGTTATGCCTTCTGTTAAAAGCCCGATGTAGTGCTGGGGCTATAGCTGAGTGGAAGAGTGCTTGCCTAGCATGTGTGAGGTACTGGGTTTGATCCACAGCACCACATAAAAATAAACAAATAAAGTAAAGGTATTCTGTCCATCTATAATTA
This sequence comes from Callospermophilus lateralis, assembly GCF_048772815.1. Taxonomy (NCBI): domain Eukaryota; kingdom Metazoa; phylum Chordata; class Mammalia; order Rodentia; family Sciuridae; genus Callospermophilus; species Callospermophilus lateralis. Next base: position 168,918,087 of record NC_135307.1, on the reverse strand, counting down.
CAAAAGAAAGAAAGAAAGAAAGAAAGAAAGAAAGAAAGAAAGAAAAAAAAGCTAGTCCATTACCCAGAGCAAAACAGTTTCTCTCCCCATCATTATTTCTGAACTATCACATATGGTATTTTAAAATAAGGGTACATTTATTTGACTTTGGTGAGTGTATAAAGTGTTTTTAAAAGTTGCATTTGTTCTGTTTCATAACTTGGAAAAAAAACCTACCAATATCCAAGGACATTAGAAATAACAAAATAAGGGTGTCTTTCTAGAGAAATGAATTGTGAAATCGGAACTTTCTTATTTCATAGAAAAATCCAGAGAACAATTTTTCAGGTCACTTCTTTAAAAGAGCTAGAACAAGTTTGAAAGATTCCTCAAAATGCTACAGTTGCTTAATTGTTGTGGCAGAGCTATCTTGTAAATAGAAAATCACTAGTATCAAAATAATCTGAAGAATGTGTTTATAAAAGTCAGGAGGGGTATTGTTATATTTAGCATCCTAGAATGGAATTTTCAAAGCCTATTGCTAATAAAGGAAATGTTCTCCTCTGAGATCTGTGCTTATAATTTTAAGGTCCCAAAGCACAGTATAGTTATAGTTGCCAAGCACAGAAACTTGGAATTTAAGCTTTGGGAATGATTTTTTTCCTCTCCAACTGTTCCCCCGCCCCCCCCCCCAGTGGAGCTTAGGGAAAAAAAAAAAGGATGAAATATGGGGCAAAAAATTGACATCATAAAATTTATTGTTGGATTGGCATTTCAGGAGATTTTGAAATTAAAAGTTTTAGGTTTTCTTTTTTAAGTAGATTTCGAAATGCTATTAAAATTAGAACTTTACTTGTTTCAAGGCTTCCTTTCTCAATAAAGGAAACCAGTATGAAGTAAACGACATCATGTAGAAAGGGGAGTTTATACTTCAGCTGAATATAGTGGTTAAGAGCAGGGGATTATAAAGAATGAAATTGTGGCATTTGCTGGTAAATGGATGGAACTGGAAAGTATCACATAAGTGAAATAAGCCAGACTCAGAAAGCCAAAGGTTGAATGTTTTCTCTGATATGTGGAGGCTAGTACAAAATAAGGAGTGGGGGTGGGGGAGAGGGAATGGGGTGGAGAATTCCATCAAAAAAGAAGGAAGACCAGTGGGCTAAATGAAAGGGACTGAGGGGGAGGAAGAAGAGATGAGATAAGAAAAGAACAGAGGAATGAATTAATCTAACCTTTTTGTATACTGTGAATATACCACAGTAAATCTCACCATCATCTATACCCACAAGACACTAACAAAAAAGAAAAAAAAGTCTAGAAGTAAGTATCAGAAAGATCAATAGAGTTGAGGGAAGGGAACAAGGAGAGGGGAGAGGGGAGAGAAGGGGGTATAATGGGGACTGAATTTGAGCAAATTATATTCCATGCTTTTTAAATTATGTCAAAATGAATTCTAATGTTATGTATAACCAAAAAGAAACAAAAAAGAGCAGGGGCTTAAGTGTCAGCTAGATCTATCTTGAGCCTGGACCCTGCCACTTAGCAGCTGTGTAACTTTGAGCTAATCATTGAACTTGGAAAAGTCTCTAATTTGTTCATCCCTAAAATGGGAGTGATAAAATTTCCCATGCTCATAGAACAATTGAATGGAATTCAGTGAGTAATTATGTTTCATACCCAGGGCAGAGCTTGACACATTGTAATGACATGTCAGCTATTGTTGTTGCGGGTAAAATAGTTTTTTAATAGGAAAAAACTTTCAGTCTTAGAAGGTGATTAAATCTTAAAGTTATTAGTGTTTGGAATAATCTACTTACAGTCATCACTTTCAAGTTTTATAGAAAGAGTTTGGACTGCTGGGCATAGAGGTGATTACTGTAATCCCAGTGATGTGAGAGGCTGAGGCAGGAGGATTGCAAGTTCAAAGTCAGTCTCAGCAATTTAGTGAGACCCTGTCTCAAAAAGGACTGGGGATGTGACTCAGTGATTAAGTGCCCCTGGATTCAATCCCTGGTTATCCCTCCCAACCCCTGTGCTTCCCCCCAAAGGAATTTTTGGTACTCATATCATAGTCAGGCCTTAAGTATAGAAGAAACACTGAGCATTGCTGTATGCGGTTATTTTCTTTCTTTCAGAACTAGTGAGGACTTTAGTGAGTAATTAAAATGGTTTTCTGGTGGAATTTGAGAATGAACTATTGAAATCGAATTTAAGAGCTATAACCTATTTTAGATGTAGGAGGATTCTCCCCTGCCCCCCCATATCAGGGATTGAATTCAGGGGCACTTAACCACAGAGCCACATCCCCAGCCTTTTAATTTTTTATTTAAAGATAGGGTCTCGCTAGGTTGCTTAGGCTGGCTTTGAACTTGCAATCCTCTTGCCTCAGCCTCCCAAAGTGCTGGGATTATGGGCATGTGCCGCCATGCCAGGGAGAAATGCATTCTTTAAATATATATTTGTATCAACAAGTATATGAAAAAATGCTCACCATCTCTAGCAGTCAGAGAAATGCAAATCAAAACCACCCTAAGATACCATCTCACTCCAGTAAGATTGGTAGCCATTAGGAAGTCAAACAGCAACAAGTGCTGGCAAGGATGTGGGGAAAAGGGTACTCTTGTACATTGCTGGTGGGACTGCAAATTGGTGCGGCCAATTTGGAAAGCAGTATGGAGATTTCTTGGAAAGCTCAGAATGGAACCACCATTTGATCCAGCTATTCCCCTACTCGGTCTATTCCCTAAAGACCTAAAAAGAGCACACTATAGGGACACTGCTACATCCATGTTCATAGCAGCACAATTCACAATAGCAAGACTGTGGAACCAACCTAGATGCCCTTCAATAGACGAATGGATAAAAAAAATGTGGCATTTATACACAATGGAGTATTACTCTGCATTAAGAAATGACAAAATCATAGAATTTGGAGGGAAATGGATGGCATTAGAGCAGATTATGCTAAGTGAAGCTAGCCAATCCCTTAAAAACAAATGCCAAATGTCTTCTTTGATATAAGGAGAGTAACTAAGAACAGAGTAGGGACGAAGAGCATGAGAAGAAGATTAACATTAAACAGGGATGAGAGGTGGGAGGGAAAGGGAGAGAGAAGGGAAATTGCATGTAAATGGAAGGAGACCCTCAGGGGTATACAAAATTACATACAAGAGGAAGTGAGGGGAAAGGGGGAAAAATATAAGGGGGAGAAATGAATTACAGTAGAGGGGGTAGAGAGAGAAGAGGGGAGGGGAGGGGGGAGGGGGGATAGTAGAGGATAGGAAAGGCAGCAGAATACAACAGACACCAGAATGGCAATATGTAAATCAATGGTTGTGCAACTGAAGTGATTCTGCAATCTGTATATGGGGTAAAAATGGGAGCGCATATCCCACTTGAATCAAAGTGTGAAATATGATATATCAAGAACTATGTAATGTTTTGAACAACCTACAATAAAAATTAATTAAAAAAAAAAGAAAAAAAATAAATATATATTTGTACATATAGATGTGTGTGTGTGTGTGTGTGTGTGTGTGTGTGTGTATGTGTGTATATGTGTATTTGTTTATTTTTTTGGTGCTGGGGAACCAGCCCAGGGCTTCACATGCAAGCTAAGCAAGCACTCTTCCACTAAGCTAAACCTTCAGCCCTTTGAAACTTTTTTATTTTTCTTTTTTACATTGGAAAGTGATTTGGGAATCGGAAAAGCCATCTCTGGTGCATTGTGGTATACACCTGTAATTCCAGCTACTTGGGAAGCTGAGGCAGGAGGATCACAAGTTTGAGGCTGTCCTCAGTAATTTAGTGAGACCTTGTCTCTAAGTTAAAAATGAAAAGGAAAGGGGATATAGCTTGGTGGTAAAGTGCCTCTGAGTTCAATCCCTTGTACCAAAAATAAATAAAAAAGAAAGAGAAAAAGGAAAAATAGAAAAAGAAAAAGTAGTAAACTTTAACTATGGTTTTTAAGCCTCACTAGGGAAAAGAGGTGAAAGATTGCTTTGTCATATCACCCGTTATTCCAGGTTTCTGGTTTATGTTGATCAAACAGTATAATTTTATTTTAAAAGTTCGATTACTTCTCAATTTACAGCTGTTAAAATCCATTTTTTTTCAAAAACCTAATTTTGTTTAAAATGTTTTGTGATTGCACAGGTTAATATATTTCATTAGAAGAATTAGTACCTTTTAAAAATGTTAAATCACTCATCATATGTTATTAGAAAGGGCCTTAGAGGTTATTATTTTATAGGAGAAATACCATAACCCATAGAATTGAAGTTTTTGTTCAAGTTTACATAGTTGATTTGATACAGAGTTTTTAGTAGTATGAAGGGCTTCTAATTCCTTTTTATTTCCCCTGCATTATGCTACATAATGCTTTCTCAGGAATATAGAATTAATTTACAGACTTTAAAAGCATCTCCATTAACTTTGAAAAGATGCCTGAATATCACCTATTTTTCTTATGTGACTTTAAATCAGAAAAATAGCCAAATAAGTCTTTGTAAAGGACATTTATAAAAATAAAAGTAAGCTGGATGTGGTGGCACACACCTGCAATCCCAGCAACTCAGGAGACTGAGGCAGGAGGATTGCAAGTTCAAAGTTAGCTAGCTTTAGCAACTTAGCAAGACTGTGTCTTAAAATAAAAATAATAAAAGGGCAAGGGAATATGGCCGTGGGTTCAATCCTCAGTACCTAAATAAATAAATAAAAGTCTCAGTAAGTGTGGAGATTTTATAGAAAAGCATTTTTTTTTTTTTTGGATAGAGAATGTTGATTAGATCAAATTTTCCCAGTTATTGGGCGACTGGTGATTTATATATTTTGAAGCCCTTTCCTGGGAGTGGCCACTGGAGTTCTTGAAAGGAACTCCCAGAGTGATGCTCAGAGACCACAAGACTCCACTCAGAACAACTTAGGTGAGGCTGCCTGGAAGAGTACTTTCTGGTTGATAGCTTTTAGTACCAGAACCATTTGTTCTGGCAACATTCAGTCTTCCAGTATTCAGCACTTTTCATTTGCTGGCTCCAGTCTGCTGTATGCAGTGTCAGTGCTCATGAGGATTCTACCCAGGATTTTATACTAATTTTGATTCTCAATAATCCATTCTTTTTCTTTTTTTTGCTTATTTATTTATTTATCTATCGCTTATTTAAAGGAATCATTTATTTATTTTGTATGGTACTGGGATTGAATCCACACATACCATGTAAGTGCTCTATCACTGAGTTGCCCCTCACCCATCAAGTAGAAATAATGAGAAGATCTTTGTTTATGTTATTGGTACTGGGGATTAAATCCAGGGATTTTGAGCTATATCCACACTTCTTTTTTTGTTTTTTATTTTGAGACAGGATTTCACTAAGTTGTTGAGTAACTGTTTGAAAAAGTTTGTGTCAGTGTTTTCAATTTTCCCATCTTTTCTGGGATCTACATAGGGAGAATGTATTTCTCCACCTGGTGTTAACTTAATACATGTGTTGTGGAGTCTCCCAGACCTTCTTTACTGGTGCTGGAAGCTGTTGGGAAAAAGTACAACCATTCCTCTGGTTTATAAGAGAACAGACACCGACTCTCAACTATTAATTTTGCCAGGGTCTTGTTGAATGAATACTGATTGGATCCTGGCATTGAGCAGAGTTCCTGCCTTCCAAGTTTTGTCACATGGTGACCAGTTGGTTGGGGGAGTAATGAGATGCCCCTACAGAATCCCTATTAGCCAGCTTTCCATGCCAGTCACTGATCTTTGTCCTATGTTGTTTGCCTGGTAGTGGGAATGGCATCGGGCCTGCTAAGTTGAGTGACCTTCTAAAGAAAGTTTAACTTTGTTATGTTATTTTAACTAGGCAGTGCCTGGTTCAGAATTTGAAAGGAATGAAGAGTACTCCTTCCTCACTCACTTTTCCCCAGAGACATCCCCATGCCAGGTAGTAGTCCTCATGAGTGCTGTTGCCTGTGTGGAAGGACCTGATCTGTCCTGCCAACATCAGACATCCTTTTGATTTGCTGCTTCTGGCATTAGCTCCTTTGTATCAGGTTCCCCCAAGCACTAGTTTGGGGCTTCTTTGTGAAGACTTTGCTGTGTTTTTTTTTTTTTTTTTGGGTGGGGTGGGTGAGTACTAGGGATTGAACCTGTGGGCGCCTAACCACTAAGCCACATCCCCTGCCCTTTTTTGTATTTTATATAGAAACACGGTCTCACTGAATTGCTGAGTGCCTTGCTAAGTTGCTGAGGCTGGCTTTGAACTTGCAATCTTCCTGCCTCAGCCTCCCAAGCATCTGGGATTACAGGCGTGTGCCACTGTGGCTCTTGGCTGAGTTTTTGAAAGAGCAACACTTTCTGTTCTTGAGTTTCTGGCATTGAGAGGATGTTTGTCATGAATCCTGGACCTCTCAGTGGGTGACTTTTAGAGTTTTGGCCCCACAGTCTTATGTCCTGCTCGTTTGGTCCTATACTTTCGGTGGTCTACAAGCATTCTTAGGTTCCTTAGTCACCACAGGTGGACTTCCTCACAAGTTTGACTTCTATTGCTCTCCACACTGACCTTCATTTCCAGTTTCCTCTGTAAATAGAACCACAGATTCTTTAGTTACTTTGGCTCTAAATCTGTTAGTCCTGTGTGTTTCCTCTGCTTCCTGCCTCTGCTTCCTGCCTAGTCCTGAATATAGGTTCTAACCAGGTGTTAACTGTATTCCTTTTCGTTGCTCTTGCACATTTCATATAGTTTCGGACTTGATGCCTGCCTGGTAGTTAAACTTTCCTATTGAGCATTCTCTGCACTTCAGGATTTGGTCTCAGCACCTTCCATTCATGTGCATGCCTTCTATGAAGTCTGTATATTAATCCCTGTGTGTGTACCAGGAAAGTGTTATCTGGGCAGGGTTTGCATTAGCATGTGGACTTGATCTCATTCTCTCCCCTTCTGTCTTGTAGAACACATCACCTCCTCCCCAAGGGACCAGCATGAAGCCCAGGTAACTAGCCATTGTATACAACTCAAAGTTCAGCATCACAGTTTGATGCCAGTAGTCTCCTTCCTGGATCAGGTGATTGTGCACTACAGGGTTATCTGTTCGTTCTCTCTGTTCTAAATGGAATTGTAGAAGAGAGACAGGATGGAGGGGGCAGGATAACCTTTTCTGACTAGGAATGGGAGACACACAGCAGTGTCTTGGCTTGCTTCTCCCCTTAGTGGAAATTTAACTTGTTTATGTTTAGGTAGAATCTGTTGCCTGAGGGGCTTCATTTAGGTTGAGTAGATGGGGCCAGAATCCTCCAAATCTCAGAATGAGGAGAATTCTCTGTGCTGTAGCCATTGAATCACACTATAAGCTTAAATTAACCCATATGGTATATTTGGTTTACTGAAAGGTTCACCTTCTGGGTTTTAGACTTGGGGGATGGCCAGGTTCTCTGTAGATGAGTCTGGGGGGTGGAGCAGTTGTTATACAGACCTTCAGTTTCTCTTACAGTCCCTACTTGCTCTGTCTGTCATTCCATATGTCAAACATTGGTCCAGGTCTTCTAGGTTTCAGAGGGCAGAACGTTTCCATTTTCCCTTGAGCTTTCCTGAAGCGCTTAGTTGGCCACATGTTATTTCATCCCTCTTAGCTCTTTCAGTACCAGGGATTTAACCCAGGGGTGCTTTACCATTGAGCCACATCCCCAGCCCTTTTTATTTTTTATTTTGACACAGGTTCTCGTTAAGTTGCTTAGGGCCTCGATAAGTTGCGGAGGCTGGCCTTGAACTCATTCTCCTGCCTCAGCCTCCAGTTGCTGGGATTACAGGCGTGTACCACTATGCCCGGCTCTTTAGTCTTTTTTGTTATCTGAAAATTTGTACAACTCTCATATCCACTGATGATCCCTTACCCCTACCATTTCTGTCCAAAGTCATACTTTCATTTCTTACTGTACTCATTAACGTTTATTTTTGTGGGTTATTGGGGCCAAAGGTGTGTGTATGGGGGGTCGTTTACTTTCTTCAACAGGAAATTGAGCTGGTATGACAACAGAGAAGCAGGTAGTTGCAACACTTTTTATCTTTTTTTTTTGGTTTTGTTTTGTTGTGAAGATAAAGGTGGTTCCTGTTGACTGATGACACTTGTGAATTCTGGGCTTGGTCAAGAGCAAGTGCCTGTGTTTGGTTGGAGGTGGGTGATGGAAGAGAAGCCAGGAGAGTGTTGTGTGCTTTGAAGTTTGAAGGAAGCTTTTGAGAGATGGAAAAGGACAGTGCCAAGTGCCATGGATGTGTCAAGTAGAATAGGAGTAGACACTATTAACCTCACTCATGTATTTTCCCCAGTGGCTCAGTATTCGTTTTATAGAAGATGTTGTCCATCTCAGAAGATAATGGAACCTAAGGTTTTTTTAAAAATTTTTTTTGTAGATGAATACGTTTATTGTTTTTTAATATTTTAGTTGTAGTTGGACATAATACCTTTATTTTATTTATTTATTTTTATGTGGTGCTGAGGATCAACCTAGGGCCTTGCACGTGCTAGGCGAGCGCTCTACTGCTGAGCCACAACCCCAGCCTAATACCTTTATTTTTACTTACTTATTCTTATGTGGTGCTGAGGATTGAACCCAGTGCCTTACCAGTTATTAGGAAAGTGCTTCATCACTGGGACCTAAGTTTTTTGAGCAGCAAACCTTTATACATGCATTTGCCTTTTTGTGTGTGTGTGGTGCTGAGGATTGTACTCAGGACTTCATACGTGTGCCAGGCAATCGCTCTACCACTGAGCTGCGTTGCCAGCCCATGCATTTGCCAATTTATGGATTTTGCTAAGCTCTTATTTATATTTCTTAGCTTCTATTCCCTTATGAAATAACTAGTCCCATGTGGTAATAGCATGTTTCTTTAAACATTACAGCAAAATCTCAGGCTTTTATACCAAAAGTAGTCCATGCCCTGTTTAACCGTAAGTAATTAAAAACTCACAATCATAAACAAGTTAGAAGTATTTTTTTTTTTTTTTTTCAAGTAAAAGAAGTTCTGGAGGTTGGCATTCTGTCATTTTTACAGTGTGAAGGATTCAGATTTCCTTAACTTTTTCTCCTACCATTCTGAGATGTGGCTTTTACCTTAATTTTCAGGTGGCTGCTAGAATTCCTACCATTGACATCCATATTTCAGTAAGTAGGAATAAGGAAGGAGTAAGAAACCTATTGTTTTCCTGTAAGGATACTTCCTAAAAATGCACTGTCTCTACCCATAATTTTGTAACCTAAAATGATAATCTTGAATTCTTAAGAAATTATGTGGAAATGCCCTGTTGAAGAGAACCAGAGATGGTTCTACTTTAACAGGTTGACTTGTGATACAAGTTATCCACAGGCACCTCCTTCCTGGCTTGCAGAAGAAATATGTGTTTCCTGGATGATGATACAGAAACTTGATAAAGATTTTACAGGTACCTTCAGGGCTGGGTTTGAAACCCTGGTGTCCTGCTTGCTATCTGAGGGTCTAATATGGATGTCACCGTGGCTAGCTCTAAACAGCTTGCTGGGACAGTTCTCTCTGGGAAATGAACCAGTTACGCATAAATGCATCTTAGTAGACAGCCTTCAAAATAAGAGGTTTTTCATGGAAAAATAGTGAAAGGATAAGGTTGAGAAATAGATCTGGCCTCATTTTGTTGTGTATGGAAACTGACTCAAGGGGACAGGCCAGCCAGCTAGAGTGCTGATTGTCTCTGGCCAGTTTTTCCCCATGGGATTAACTCTGAAGGCATAAATCATAAACTATCTCTATTCCCTTCAACTATAGGTTGATATTGTCCCATGCTACTTTGAGTGTGAAGATAGCTTGAGGATGAACAACGGCCCTCTTGATTGCTAATCTTTTGGCTCCTTTGAGTACAGTCTCTCCTTACAGTCTGGTCTGTGCTGTGTTTGGGCTGCTGTCTGTCTGCTGTCATCTTGGGAGAGCAAAAACCTTATAAGTTTTATTATCACATATGCATGTCAGCCAGACACTCACATTTCTCTTGGAACAGTTGCCATTTCTATCTTCTCTATTCCTTGGAATTCTCTGTATAGAGAATTGTCAATTTGCACATAGTGGTCTTTTGAAAATGTGTCACTGGGGAAAAGCTATTTTGAGAACCTCTGACCAAGAACCATTTCTTTCAGAGATGGCAGCATCTCCTAGGGACTTTTCATCCGGCAGGTGAGATCTTATTGTTATGGGAGTCCTGTTTAGTTATTGGGAGCAGGGCTTTAAAGACATATTGTTTCTTAGATTTCAGGGAAGAATTATCTGAGTTATTGGGACTAGTGTCTAACGTATGACTCTTATATTTCTCAGAGGTCTCTAAATATCCAAACGCTAGAACGAACCAGCAATTTAGCAATCCCTTGGTTCAATATACAAGTTAAAAAGACTGGAGATGTAGCTCAGTGGTAAAAATGCAATCCTTAGTGTCAAAAACAAAAAACAAAAAACTTTTTCAAAAGATCCAAAAAGGGGCTGGTGTTGTTGCTCAGTGGTTGAGTGCTTGCCTTGCATGTGTGAGGCACTGGGTTCAATCCGCAGCACCACATAAAAAAATAAATAAAAGATATTGTGTCTCTCTGCAACTAAATAATAATAATAAAAGGATCAAAAAGGGGGTGCTGGTGTGAGCATTCTTCATGGCTATTACTAAAAAATAAATATTTCAAAAAAGAACCTAGGGCCTTACACATGGTAGGCAAGTGCTCCACTGCTGAGCCACAATCCCAGCCCCTCATGGCCTTTTATTTTCAGGGAAATTTGGCTCAGAATTTCCAGCCTTCATCACTTTACTTTATCACTAATCTCTCACCAGTTAGATGAATTTGTTCAGTGTTGCTCATGGGGTTGTGGAAGTTGACCTTGAGGACTTATTTTTCTGGTTGCTTTGAAGAATGTCATGTTGCCTCACTATTCATTTGTGTGTGACTGACTTTAAGGCCTACCTGGGGTTGTATTAAGCTGGAGGATAAGAATGAATATGATTTGAAGAGTGGACAGAGAATGAGACAGCAGTCCTGAAATGTGATGGGGGACCTTGAAGACTATGTCAGCACCTACAAAGGTGTCTGCATTGAGGATGATATTTTGTCTTCCTTAAAATTATGCAAGTTTTGAAATTATTAAATTTCGTGGAAATATATGTATATATTTTTTGGTATAGGATTTTAACCCTGAGGTACTTTACCACTGAGCTACATCCAAACCCTTTTTTTAAAAAGTATGTTTTTAGTTGTAGTTGGACACAGTATCTTTATTTATTTTTATGTAGTGCTGAGGATTGAACCCAGTGCCTTACATGGGCACGGCGGGAGCTCAACCACTGAGCTACAGCCCCAGCCCCATCCAAGCCCTTTTTATTTTTTATTTTAAGACAGGATCTCACTAAGTTGCTTAGGGCCTAACTAAAGTTGCTGAGGCTGGCCTTGAATTTGTTTGTGGTCCTTCTGCCTCAACCTCTAGATCCGCTGAGATTATAGGTGTGGTTCACTGAGCCTGGCTAAAAATAAATTTTTGTGGAAAATAATGGAGGTAAAAGGAAAGTATAGAAAAAATTTAAATTACCTTTAATTTCACTATCCAGAATGTAACTACTGTTAATTTTTTTTTTTTTGGTGCATGTCCTAGATAATCTTTTTCTTATGATTTAAAAATGGCTGTTTGGTATTTTCCCTATATTTGAATGATGTGAGTATTTGTTAAATTGATCATGGCAGAATTGTTGGATTGCAGGTTGTTTCCTTTACGTATTGCTATGATGGACATTCTCACATATATTTCTCTGGATGTTCACTTAAGGTATTTTTATTAACATGGAATGACTAAATTAGAGATATAAGCCCTTAAATAAAGGCTTTTAAGCCAGGCTTGGTGGTGCATGCCTGTAATTCCAGCAACTTGGAAGACTGAGGTAGAAGGACTGCAAGTTCAAGGTCAGCCTAGGCAATTTAGTGAGACCCAGTCTTAAAATAAAAGACTGTGGATGAAAAACGACACTAATGGAATAAAACTTCTGAGACCTGGGGGGAAAAAAAAATTGCAGATGTAGCTCATTGGTAGAGTGCCCTGAGATGAGGATCCTGTTCCAGACACATACAGAAACACACACATCCCCAGCCCTTTTTACATTTTATTTAGAGACAGGGACTTACTGAGTTGCTAAGGGCCTCGCTAAGTTGCTGAATTTGTGATCCTCCTGCCTCAGTCTTCTGAGTCTCTGGGATTATAGGCGTGTGCCTCTACACTCGGCTATAAACAAAGATTTTTAATACATAACTTCTAAATTATCTTTTAGAAAGATGGTGCTTATTTATAGTTTTTTTTAATTTATGTATTTTTTTAGTTGTAGGTGAACACACAGTATATTTTTTTTTTATGTGATGCTGAGGATCAAACTCAGTGCCTCACACATGCGAGGTAAGCGCTTTTCCACTGAGCTACAGCCCCAGCCCCTTATTTACAGTTTTATGTGATGCCTAGGATCAAACCCAGTGCTTCACACATGCTAAGCAAGCACTTTACCAGTGAACCAACCCCAGCCCGTTATTTATAGTTTTGTGGAGTACTGTATGAGTATACTGATTATCTTTAGCTCTGGCCCACAGTGAATATTAATCTTTTCATGTATTCATTCAATCTGATGTGAGAAAAATGCCAATTGGCTGTTTCTCTTTTTCTGTTGGCATTGACATGTTCACATTTTTCTTGATCCTAAGAGGATTTTTGGTTTTGGTCTTGGGGATTGAACCCAGGGCCTTTCTCTCACACTTTACCACTGAGTTTTGCCCCTAACCCCTGCCAGTCATCTTTTGTTTTCCTGTGTCGACATGCTTGTAAAGGCCTCGCTTCCCTTCTCATGGAGGTATTTAACTTAGTATTAAATTGTATGTTCTCTTAGTATTTATATAGTTTGCTTTTTTTTGGTGCGTGAGTACTGGGGATTGAACCCAGGGGTGCTTTCCACAGAGCTACATTGGTAGCTTTTTTTTTTTTTAATATTTATTTTTTAGTTGTAGTTGGACACAATACCTTTATTTTTGTTTATTTTTATGTGGTGCTGGGGGTCAAACCCAGGGCCTTGTACATGCTAGACGAACGCTCTAATGCTGAGCCACAACCCCAGCCCTACATTGGTAGCTTTTTAAATTTTATTTTGATACATGGTTCTGCCATATTGCCTAGGCTGCCTTCGAACTTGTCATCCTCCTGAGTACCTGGGATTACAGTTGTGTGTCACCTTGCCCAACTAGCTGGAATATATTTTAATGAGTGGTTCAGAGAGATCTGAATTGTAGATTTATTTTCACAGGGTTTTAGAAAATGATCATTCATTTTTCATAGTTATTCCACCGTGGTAGCCAGGGAATATTTAGGGCAGGGTATGGCTGTTTGTAGGCTGGCTGCTTTAGTAGAACTGTGATATTACTACTATTTCTTGGCTACCCAGTGACCACTTTGCTATGTGAATCCATTTCTAGAAGTGGTCTTGCTTCATTATCAGAAATATTTTCTATTTTTTCTATTTATTTTAGTTGTAGTTGGACACAGTATCTTTAATTTTATTTGTTTTTATTTTTATGTGGTGCTGAGGATCAAATCCAGAGCCTCGCACGTGCTAGGCAAGCGCTCTACCTCTGAGCCACAACCTCAGACCAATTATCAGAAATATTGATTCCTTAGCCAAGAATAGTGGCACACACTTACAATCCCAGCGACTTGGGAGGCTGAGGCAAGAGATTGTAAATTCAAGACCAGCCTTAGCAATTCAGTGAGATCTGGTCTCAAAAAAAAAAAAAAAATGGGCATGTAGCTCAGTGGTTAAGTGCCACTGGGTTCAATCCCCAGTACAAAAACAAAAAACCAAAAAACACAGACAAACAAAACAAACTGCAAAACAACAACAATGAAAACCCCTCCCAAAACAAAAACAGGCTCCTATTTTATAGGGATGAATAAACGGATCTTCTGAAGTTTAATAACTTGAGAAGTTGGAAATTTGAACCCAGGTGAGCTGAATCTGAATCCATGTTCTTTGCCTTAGGCATTCTGCTTCCTTGGCATTCTGGTCTCCCAAGTCATTTTGACCCAAAGTTTTGCCAGTGGGCTCCCAAAAAAAGGAGGATATGTGGGCTTCTCAGAGTCAGCTCTTGCCTTCTCTGTACTGAGTTCCTTGTGGCGGCATGCTGGAAGCAAGTATATCTTGAAGAAATGCAAGGCCTGTGTGCACAGGCCTCCTGTCCTCTAAGACCTGGCTCAGCTTCTTATGTGAAATCCTCCCAACTCCTCCACCCCATTTCTTCATCTCCCTCCCTTCCCTGGGCTTCTGTGGAAATTGGCTGTCCAACCCTCATTAGGTGTGGTCTCCTGCTGTCTTCTCAGCAGATGGTCTCTGGAGTCTGGCCCTTTTGTCCTGCATTTCTGTAGCTCCCTCATGATTCAAAAGGCATGTTGTTTCATGGCGTTCCTGGCAGGGCGGCAAAACTGTCCTTGGGGAACAGAGTCAGAGCTCACAGTTTCAGCTTTCCTGTTGAATTGGTCATGCACTTCTGTTTGGTAGACTTGGCTTATTCCTGGCACCTAACAGTTGTCAGGAGGTTGAGTTGGTGCTAAGTTAGCTGTGAAGATTAGGAACTGCCTGGGCAATGAGTACCAGGTCTCTGGTTTCAGGAGAGATATGTTGTGTTTAGTGACTAGTGTTAGGTAGCAAAAATAAAATAATGGCATGTTAGTATTTATTTTTGGTATTGAAGTACCACATTAATAAATGTGTTAATGCTTCATTAACCTATGTGTTTAGAATTAATCCCAATATTTTATTAAAAATTGCTTAGGATTTATGAAAAAGTAAAACGGCACAAAATTTGGACAAACTATAGAGTAGCATGTAAATATCTAAATTCACAAAAATTTATTGCTAAACATGAATTACTCTTCCTATATAAGTTACTAGATAAAGTAATAAAATTTAAATTTTAATCACTGGGCTGGGGATATAGCTCAGTTGGTTGAGTCCTTGTCTCACATGCGTAAGACCCTGGATTCAATCCCCAGCACCACCAAAAAAAAAACCCCAAAAAACAAAAAAACCCAACTAAAATGCACTAAATTACTAAATTCAGGATTAAGATTTAAAATTCAGTCCTCTTTTAAAATATGTATCAATGGTGACATTGATTTAAGATTTTTGATTTTTCTCTGTGCTGGAAAACTCTAGAAGGAGGGGAATGATAAAACTACTCAACTGAAAGTCTTCCTCTTTATCTTCATCTTTAAAGAATTTCACCTGTTGTGTGGTAACTTTTAGGCTACTCTGGTGTGGGTATGTAGAGAAGGCTGCCTTTTTTTTTTTTTTTTAATATTTATTTAGTTTTCAGCAGACACAACATCTTTGTTTGTATGTGGTGCTGAGGATCGAACCCGGGCCGAACACATGCCAGGCAAGCGCGCTACCACTTGAGCCACATCCCCAGCCCCAAGGCTGCCTTTTAATTACTGATATGCTGTGGTTTTTGTCTCAAAGACTGTATTTCCTGTTTGTCTTGGTGTGCTTCAATTTCATCATTAGTATGGAAAGTCTTAAAACTGGACTAAGAATTAGTCTTCAAGTAGGGGCTCTGTTTTTATTGACTGATTTTCTTCCTCTTCCTGAGGATTATGGAAGGAAAGAAAAAGGCTTCTAAATGAGGACACTGGTAGGAAAGTCTCAAAGTGTAAATGGGACAAAGAGAAAAGCATGTCATTTAGGATGTGTACCGCACAGGAGTTATTTCTTTATGTTTTAGGTTGTCATTGTGTCTTGCCCTCCCCACCCTTCCCATTGTGGCTTAACAACTGAGTCACATCCCCAGCTCTTTTTATTTTTTTGAATTTTGAGACAGGGTCTTGCTGAGTTGCTTTAGAGCCTTGCCAAGTTGCTGAGGGTCTTGCTTTGAACTGGTCATCCTCCTGCATCAGCCTCCTGAGTTGCTGGGATTTTAGGTATGTACCACCACAACTGGCTCCATTTTCCTTTTGATCCTGAGTAATAACTAGTGTTTGTATGCTGATTTAGTTCACAACATATTTTCCTGCATTGTCTCAGGACTTTTCAAGCTTTTTTAGTCCTGTGTCCACAGAAACATACTTTATACTGCATCCCTGTACCAGCTTGCATGTGGGAATTACTTGGAAACAGAAAAGTTTCATGAACAGGTACATACTTATTACTATCTGTGAACATTCACAAGTTTTTGTTCTGCTTGATTCTGTCTTATTCTCCTTTTTTTTTATATTAGTTGTAGATGGACACAATACCTTTATTTTATTCGTTCATTTTTATGTGGTGCTGGGGATTGAACCCAGTGCCTCATGCATGCCAGGCAAGCACTCCACCACTGAGCCACAACCCCAGCCCTTATTCTATTTTTTGATAAGCTATTTTTTAGAATAACATACATGCAGAAATGTGTACATACCATAATTTTTCAGTGATTTTTTTCATAAAGCATTCACTTCCTGCCACCAGCACCCAGATCAAACAAAATGTTCCAGTTCTCATGAAGGCTTCCACGTGATGGTGTGTATTTATTTTTTTTGTGGTGCTGGCAATCAAACTCAGGGCCTTAAACATTAAGCAGGTGCTCTACCACCGAGCTCTATCCCCAGCCCCGCACAGTGTCTTCTAGTCATTGCCTTCTTTCATTAATGGCTTCTAGCTCGACTTAATATGGCAACATATTCTTTTTTTTTTTTGCTTATTGTGACCTACTGAATTGATTTCAAGGCCCATTAGGTCCCCCACTCATAGTTTGAACAACATGGCCTTATTTTTATCCTGCCAATAATCCTGAGAATTTTTTAAATGAAAAAGCTGAGGCCCTGAAATGACTTGATTTCTCCCAAGCTCATACATTTTAGTGTACTGTTTGCCTTTTCCCTGTGCATTTGCTTGTCCCTGAGATGAGGAGTGTCTTGCTTTAGAAAGTCAGTTATGTAACTGTTTTTGTTTTATGTCTAGTTTATCACTTCCTCTTAATATGTTTACAGAATCAGTATTTATTATTAATGTAGCTCTAGTGAATTTCTGATATTACCATTCTTAAGTACTCAGAATACTTTTGGTTTGTGTTTTTGTGAAGATGAGTCAGGTATATTGTTCATGACTTTGAAGGTATGTGACTTGGAGGCTTTCATGATATTCATCTTTTGGCCTCCCTGATGAATGAAACTCTTCAGAGGCATAGATGACATGCAGATGTGACAAATGATGAATGTGCACAGATCCTTGTCCTTCCTGGACAGTAAAGCTCTGCTGACTTGCAGAGCTTTTCCTGCCTGTAGGCTTCACCTGTGGAGATATTTCTGTCTATTCCAAATCTCAGGCCCCAGAAGACTTAGCTGGAGGCTCAGTGGTTGAGCTGCCCTGTTATCCCCAACCTTTTCTGGTTGAAAGGTCACTGATCATAGCCAGCATTTAGATACTCTTGAGAGCAGCTAGGGCTGGTCCCACAGTCCATGCCCATAAATTCTTGATCTAGTCCTGAACCTGAGGACTCTCTCAGAAGGTGAAATGCTTGCTGACTTCAGTTAATTCTTACCTAAGGCTTAATTTTAGGAGCCCCAGTGTCTGTGTTTTCCACTCTTGGTAAAGTTCTCTGGAAGAGAGGCAGCTTGGAAACTTTCTCAAGGCAGAGTTGTTGGTGGCTATGAGGAAACAGCAGTGAACAAAATCTCTTCACCATGGATTTTGTATTCTAGTGCGGGAGACAAATGTCTAATACTTCAGGTGCTAGTGATGGTATAAAGAATAAAACTGGTGTTTCTTAATACGAGGGTAGCATTTTCAAATGTTAGCATCTGAAGGGACCTACCTTCCAGAATATGTTCCAGATGGCTTAGATGTGGACAGATGTTTCTGGCCTTGCCCAGAGCATCTCCATTATTGAAGAGAAACAAGTGGATATATACCCAAGCCTATACATTCTGTAGGGCAGGATCAAACCAATTAGGACTCTAAAAGCTTTCATATCCCTGTCAATATATTAGCTGCTGCTGGGAAATACAGCTCATTACTACCCTGGATTTTATGGTTATCCCCAGGGCTACTTCCACTCCGTATCCTTTAACCTTTGGAGGGCTGAATCGTGGTACCTTGTCTTCATTAGTTGCATTTATATAGTTGTAGCACTAGGGTTGCTTTTTGCATACAAATGCTGACAAGCCAGTATTTTAGGCCTTGTTGTGGATAGATAACAGTTGATGAATTTGATTCATTAAAAAAAAATAACTTATTGAGCTATTAAGGTAAACAGAGATGAATGGGGCGGTCTCTACTTTTGATGATCTTTAAATCTAAGTTATGGAAAGTGCCTCTTTTTTTAAAATTACTCCAGTATTTTTATTTATTTATTTTATGTGGTGCTGAGGATCGAACCCAGGGCCTCGCACGTGCTAGGTGAGCACTCTACCTCTGAGCCATAGCCCCAGCGAAAGTGCCTCTTAATACAAATATGAAGCATAACAAATTCTATGGGGGAGGCATAGAGGACATTTTCTGGGGACTTTATCAGAAGAGAGGAAGTTGGTGAGAAGGATGGTGTGTTAGTTTCCTGGAGCTGCTATAACAAATAATCACAAATTGGGTGGTTTAAAACAACAAATTTTGGGCTGGGATTGTGGCTCAGCGGTAGAACACTAGTCTTGCACACACGAGACCCTGGGTTCAATCCTCAGCACCACATTAAAAAAAAAAATGAGTGAAGTAAAGTTATAGTATTTAACTACAACTAAAAAAACCAAAAAACTGTACAAAACAAACAAACAAAAAAAACCACAACAAATTTTATGTTTTCACGGTTCTGGAGGCGGGGAAGTCAGAGGTTAGGTATCTGCAGATTTGGTGGCTTTTCACTGTGTTTTCACATGGGGAAAGAGGAGTCTCTCTGGCGCCTTTTTTTGTTTTAAATAATGACACTAATCTCATGCTGGGCATGATGTGCATGCCTGTAGTCCAAGCTATTTGGAAGGCAGAGGCAGGAGGATTGCAAGTTTGAGTCACTTAGTGAGACCCTGTCTTGAAATAAAAATTAAAAAGACTGGGTTGCAGTTTAGTGCTTGCCTAGTATGTGGGAGGCCCTATGTTCAATGCCCAGTAAACCCCTCTCTCCCTGTAAAAGGCACTAATGCCATCAGGAGGTCTTTGCTCTAATGACCTAGTCATCTTCACTGGCTCCATCTAATACTAATACCTTGGGGATTAGGATTTTAGCATATGAATTTTGGGGTCACCATAGCAGGTCAAGATTTCAGACAGGGTGGAGGGCAGGGTCATGTGCTTGGACTGAACCAACCATTTCACATGTCTCTGAAAGAGCTTATCACTCACAGCCTTTAGATCATTATTTTAAAAAGAAACCTGAAATATCTCACAAGGATTTTTCAGTTGTTTCCAGGTTATAATGGAAAATGCATAATTTCTATTTGAACTGTAGTCTCCAGATCATCAGATCAAATATTTTCAGGCTGCCAACCTATAGGTAGACTTTTCTGTTAACAATTAAGTTTGTGAATCTTAGGTGGAGTGTACAAACAGAATCACCAGTGTATTTCCAAATTTCTTGTTTTATAATGCAATGAGAACACAGCTCGTTTCTGATCAGCTTTGTTGGGCACAGTGAGAATTTCGTACCTGAATGATCCTCCTATCTGATAAGGTGCATCCATGAATGATAATGACTTTTTAGAATTATTTTTAGAAATAATAATTATTTTTAGAAAATAAAATGTTCATGTAGGCAAACTTAAGCAATCTCTGTCAGAGAGATATGGTGGTATTAGACAGTGGTTTTCAAAGTGTATTCTCTTTAGGTATGTTAGGGTTCTTCAATAAAATTTAAATCTGACAATGAAGATGGTTTAAGACTTTCATTTTCACTGTTGCCTCAGCATAGATGAGGCATTTATCTGATGTGAGAGAAACCTAACTTTAACTTGTGTTACTGCAGTGGTCCAGAGTGATAAGCAGGTTGTTTTGAAAATTTGATAGATATTTTGTGTCAGATAATATAGAACAGAAAATAATTAAATAATAACACTTAATATTCTTTTTAAAATTTTGTTCTAATTAGTTATAGGTGATAGCAGAATGCATTTTGATTCATTGTATATAAATGGAGCACAACTTTTACTTAATATTCTTTTTTTTTTTTTTTTTAAGTTTTTTGTAGTTTTAGATGGACAGCATGCCTTTATTTGTTTATTTTTATGTGGTCCTGAGGATTGAACCCAGTGCCTCACATGTGCTAGGCAAGCACTCTGTCACTGAGCTACAGCCCCAGCCCTACTTACTTAATATTCTTTTTTTTTTAACACTCCTTTTAAAAATATTTATTTTTTAGTTGTAGTTGGACACAATATTTTATTTATTTTTATGTGGTATTGAGGATCGAACCCAGGGCCTCGCATGTGCTAGGTGAATGCTCTACCACTGAGCCACAATCCTAGCCCCTACTTAGTTAATATTCTTAACAAATTTATTTGAAGGAGAAATTATGTGTTTTGTTTTTTTTTGTACCAGGGTGATTGAATCTAGAGTGGTGTTTAACCCTGAGCCACATCTCCAGTTTCCCTGTCTCCTCCTTTTTTTGTATTTTATTTAGAGACAGGGTCTTGCTGAGTTGCTTAAGGCCTTGCTAAGTTGCTGACTTAGAACTTGCAATCCCCTTGCCTCAGCCTCCAGAGCTGCTGGGATTACAGGTATGTTTCACCATGTCTGGCCAGAAATTATGTTTAATTTGTATAGTTCAATAAATCAAAAAGTAGAACTATTATATGTGTGTGTATTTATTTATTTAATTTTTGTACTGGGGATTGAACCTAGGGGCACTTAACCACTGAACCACCCCTTTTTATTTTTTATTTTGAGACAGGTCTCACTAAGTTACTTAGGGCCTTGGTAAATTACAGAGGCTGGCTTTGATCTTGTGATCCTCCTGCCTCAGCTGCCTTCTTTTTTTTTTTTTCTGCCTGAGCCTTCTGAGCCACTAGGATTATAAGCATGTGCCACAGCACTATGCTTTTTTATTTTTTCTTTTTAGAAAATAACGTTCACATAGGCAAACTTAAGGAATCTCTGTAAAGCAGCAGAAGAAAATTTCAGTGTTTTGATTCTTGATTAACAGATTACTAGCACTTTATCTGAAGGATTGGTGATGTCTTTCTGTACAGACAGGTAGCCAGCTTTGTTTTCTTTTTCTTTTTTTTTTTTTCCAATCCCAAAACAGATTTGTGAAAATTGTTACACTGTGCAAACTTTTTACACATATAAAACTACCCTTTTCTGGAGGATGTTTCTAGTATTTCTTAGGTCATTTCCCCATACATATGTACATTGAAACCAGTATTAAAACCAACCCTACTTGGTTAAACCTTTTCCCCTTTTTTAGTTAAAAATCATGGAATTGTGTTTCTGAATAAAATTTGTATATCCAGCAATGTAAGATATACATATACAAGAACAAAGTAAAAAATCAGAATCCTTTTGATGCTCTTATGTTTTTAAAATAATTTAAGTCTCAGAAGTTTGGAGTGGTTAGTGGTGTGCCTCTTCATTTTACTTTTTGACTGGCTGGCTGTGATGATTGTGATGATGATAAAAACTAAGTTGTTTGTGTTGCTGCTGTTGCCACCATAACCATGAGATAGTGCAAACATTGTAGCAGTTGTATTTGTTGTAGCTATCATTCAAGACAAAGGAGAGCTGGAGTCTCTGCTTGGAAGGTTTTGCTCATGTCTGTTCTCAAGCTTGCAACTCCATAAATTTCCTGGGGATCGGCCTGTTCTTGACTGACTGAACCTTGCTTAGAACCCCGTTCCCATGGCTAGTGAGGATTACATTCTCCTGAAGTATCAGCATCCCCTTTTTCTCTCCCAGTGCCAGAACCATATTTCCAGCCACTTACTGACATCTCCATGAGAAAGTTCTCACAGGCATCTAAACAGAAATTTTTACCTTGCCCCCAAAACTTGATCTTGAAGTCTTGCCAGGGCCAACCAGTTGACAGCCTTACAGTCTATATCCTACATCAGCCAGAAACTTGGGAGTCATGCTGAATGCTTCTTTCCTTATTTTTTTTTCCCTGGTATTGGACACTTCTGTTGGCTTCCTCCTAAAATCCACTCTACTTTTTCATGGTTTATAGTAGTCTGCATAGGTTAGTTGATTTTAATCCTTGTCTGTCTGCCACAGTGACAGTTTCATGAATAGGCAGGCATTAAACCACAACCAAAGCTAATGTTCACCTTGACTATTATAGATGTAGGCACTTGACCTAGGATGGTAAAATCAAATGAGAGCTCTAGAATCTGGTTGGAAGGATGTGGGGAGAGAAAGTTCTCCCCCATCAGTTTGAGGAAAAAGGGACTGGGAGGAAACATAGCCAGGGTGCGATGGCGCTGGCTTGCACCTTCATGGGAGCTGTTAGATGACACCAACACCTGGAAGGCAGAATGGTGTGACCAGAGACCCATGTAAGCCTGTGAGTTGTGTAATCTGTTACTGGTTCACTTCTGACCTGAGACCTTCATGCCAGCTGAATCTCACAGTTCAGTCATCTACCTCACTCCATCTTAGTTCATATGGACGCTTTTCAGAGGGGTTTTTTCTCACCATCATATTTAAAATAATGCACAAATCCTGTCACCATTCCTCATACTCATACCCATAGAAAGCTTTCTGTGGCTGTTGATCCTCCTCTTTGTCTTCCTTCTCCTTCTGTAGAACCCAGGAATCTCACACATGCCAGGCTAGTGCTCCAGCACTGAGCTATATCCTGGCCCTCTGCTTTTTTTTTGGGGGGGGGGCGGGGGGAGTACCAGGGATTGAACTCAGGGGCCCTTGATTACTGAGCAACATCTCCAGCCCATTTTTGTATTTTATTTATAGACAGAGTCTCACTGAGTTGCTTAGCACTTCCCTTTTGCTGAGGATAGCTTTGAACTTGTGATCCTCCAGCCTCAGCCTTATAAGCTGCTGGGATTACAGGCGTGAGCCACTGCACCCGCCTTCTGTTCTTTCTAGCACACATCATTGTCTGAAATTTATGATCAGTATCAATTTAGGGAAAGGCCTTAGGGGACTGAGTAGGGTAGGACACCACCCTCATCTGTTCTTGGTAAACATTTCTCTTAAGTAATCACATTCCTTAATAACAAATATATGTCTTTAAAACCTCCCATAGTCCCAATACCCCCAAATAACAAACTTTCTGCTGTATTTTCTATTCTGTTTTCTATGTGTACATGTTTTGGGGGCAAGAGGGGATAACCGTTGTAATCGCATCGTATACCAGTTCCTGTTGTTTTCTTTTTCATTTCCATTATTGGTGACTTGGATGAAACTACTGATGATACACTGATAAAGCATGCAGGAAACATAAAGCTCAGCTGGATGAGTACACAAGAAGTCAGAAAAATAAGCATTTAAAATATCCGTGGGCTGGAAAGGTGGGCTAAGCCTACAAATATGAAATTAGGCAGCAGTTAGCACTAGACTTCACTTATCAATTCAGAAGTATGAATTAAGGAAGACATATTATATTTTAGGCATATAAAGACCTAAGAACTTTGTCAAGACACAAAGTTCACAGGTCAAATAACAAAAATACCTAATGGAATTTTCGACTGCATCAATACAGGTATAGGTCTGGCTATGGTTAATATTGGTTAGTTTTTACCTAAGAATTCAATATAGTGGTAAAATAAATAAGGAGACACTGAAGGAGGAAGACTGGAATTGGTGTCCAATGTGTTTTTTTTTATTTACAGTCAGAATTATTATCTCAGAGTTCTTTTTTTTTTTTTTTTTTTTTTTTTTTGGTACTGGCAATTAAACCCCAGGGATACTCTACCACTGAGCTATATCCATTCCTGCCCTGTTTTTTGGTACTGGGGATTGAAAAAAAAAAAATCATACCACTGGCTGGGGAAGTGGCTCAGTGGCTAAGCACCCCTGGGGTCAATTTGTGATAAAAAAAAAAAAAAAAAAATCGGGCACTTTATCACTGAACTACACATCTAGTACTTTTTATAAAGTTATTATGAATTGTTATAAAATTATAAAATGTCTTTGTAGATTATTGTGAAATTGACATATCCTTTTGTGCTGTGGAACATTAGAATTTATTCTTCCTGGGTTGGGGCTGAAGCTCAACGGCAAAGTGCTTGCCTAGCATGCCTGAGGCACTGGGTTCGATTCTCAGCACCACATAAGAAATAAAATAAATAAAGGCATTCTGTCCATCTACAACTACCAAAAAAAAAAAAAAAAAAGTTTATTCCTCTTAAGTCTGTTTTGGTAGTCATCACTGAGGCTAGCCTGGAACTTGGGATTCTCCTGCCTTAGCCTCCCAAGTTGCTAGGATTACAGGCATGTGCCACCAGGCCTGGCTGTCACATATGTAGGTTCTTTATTTAATGTATGAGATTGGCAATTATGTGGAGATTGGGACGTAACACAGTATTATTTGAATTAGAAATCCCTGCATTCCTGAAAACTGATTTCAAATAGCCTTTCTCTTTTTTCTTTTTAATTGACAGAATTGTTCATATTGTAGAATACAGTGTGATAATTTAATATGTGCATATAATATGTAATGATCAAATTGAAGTAATTAGAATTTCCATCTCAAACATTTGTCATTTCATTGGGTTGGGAACTTTCTTTGCTTTTTTTGTGTGTGTGTGGTGCTGGGGATAGGCAAGCACTACCACTGAGCTGCATCCCAAGCCCCGGGTTGAGAACTTTCAAATTCCTGTCTTTTAGTTTATTATAAAAAGAGGCTGAGGCAGGAGATAGCAAGTTCAAAGCCACCCTCAGCAACTTAGTAAGACCCTGTTTCAAAATAAACACTAAAAGGGCTGGGGAAGTGGCTCAGTGGCTAAGCACCCCTGGGTTCAATTTGTGGTACAAAAAAGAAAAAAAAAATAATAAATTGTGAAATCTAGGCACCCTTTTGTGCTGTGGAACATTAGAATTTATTCCTCCTATCTAAATCTATTTTGGTACCCGTTGCCCAACTTCTTTCTTTTCTTCCAGCCCCCTACCCTACCCTAACTCTAGTGATGATGATTCTAGTCTCTCTTATGAAATAAGATTTTTAAGCTTCCATATAGGTGAGAGCATGTACTTGTCTTTCTAGTCTGGCTTATTTCATATAACATAATGGCCTTTTGTTCCATCCATTTTGTTGTAAATAACAGAATTTCATTTTTTTATTCTGAATAATTTTTCATTGTGTATGTATGCCACATTTTCTATATCCATTTACCTATGAGGGACAATTGGTTCCATATCCTTTGTTTGGTCCTGGTATTTAACTCAGGACCATATTACCACTGAACTATATCCTTAGTCATTTTTAAAATTTTGAGACAGAGTCTTACTAATTGCTGAGACTGGCCTCCAATTTGTGATCTACCTGCCTCAGCCTCCCAAGTTGCTGGGATTTCAGGTGTACACCAAGTTTCATACTTTAACTATTGTGAATAGTATTTCCATTGTAAATAGTGCTGCAGTAAATATGGAAATGCAGGTATTACCCACAATTTTTGACTCTAAAACTGGGTCCTTTGTCCCTTGAAATTGTGGAACCATTACTGGAACTGAGTACTGATTGAGCAACAAATGTATATTTTTGGCCAAGAATAGGAGAAGTGGGAGCAAACTTGCAAATGGACTTTTTCACCCATTTGGTGTCAGGAGGTTATAGATATGGAGAAGAAAAAAAAGGAGGAAATAAGATAATATGGGTATTTATGTCTTTTCTGGGAATGGGTAGAGATTGGGGGAATTTTGTGAACCTACAAATCCTGCACTTAAATTCTCCTTTTTTTTGCTTCTTTTATGGTTCTCTCTGGTTGTCATTTTCATAGCTTTTGTCAGCAGCTGTCCTGGAGCTAGGAGGATGTCATTTAGCATGTAGATGAGATTATAATGAAGTTAGAAGTTGTCTGGAGGGCTCTCTGGCAGCCATTTTCGATACAGCCAGTTGACAGCATCCCTCCTGGAGGCGAGCTTCCGGTCTACAGGCATCCTGCTCTCAAAGATGAGGAAGATTTGGGCAGGGTAGGAACTCAGGTTACCTAGGCAGTACATTTAATTTCTTTTGGATAAGTACCCAGAAATGGGATAGTTGGATCATGTGGTAGTTCTATTCCTCTTTTTTTGAACTCTTTTGTGGACCTCCAGATCCTGCCCTTAAATTCCCTTCTGTCACATAGGATACATTTGGCCCCAATAGCTAATAAAGAAGGGGAGATGAAGGTAGGAATACCAGCCAAAATCCTGTAATGTCTTGTATAGAATGCAAAAAATTTAAGAATACAAAAATCTTTGAATATGCTAAAATGTTGCCCATCTATAACTGCCATTTAAGAAAACCCTGGGATTCTCTCTGAATGTTTGGCTGTGTTTGCTTGTACAAATGTGGTGACCTACTTAGTGGCTTTGTTCCAGGTGCTGGGGGTGCAGTGGTGAGGAAGTCAATATGGCTGCCCACTCAAAGATACTGGTCTAGAGGAGGAGACTACACAGTGAGGCGTGCACTTGAGGGAAGATTGAGAGACACCCAGGCATTAGGGAGGGTTTGGTGAGAAACAGGTTTTTTTTTTTTTTTTTTTTTAAATTTTTTTTAGTGTTGATGGACCTTTATTTTATTCATTCATTTATATAAGGTGCTGAGAATCAAACCCAGTGCCTCACACATGTGAGGCAAGCACTCTACCGTTGAGCCACAACCCCAGCCCCAAGAAAGGGGTTTCTTAAAGGATAGATCAGAATTAGCCAGAAGAGGTGGGTTTCAGAAAAATGTGGTTTGCAGAGTGTTCTAGGTAGGAACCCATGAGAAAAGGCCTAAAAGTAAGAAACTTTTCTAGGTACCTACTCTGAGAATGACTTCAGGAGACAAGGCTGGAAGGGTACACAAGATTCCCATTCCAGAAGGGCTTACAGGCCATTTGAAAGAGTTTAGACATATTCTGTGGGCATAGGGTATCTCTGGTAGAAGTTCATGACAAGGAATTAGGCAATCAGATTTTTTTTTTTTTTAATGGGAAGGTGGACTTGTGTCAAGAGTGGGGTGGGAGTGGATTCTATGGTAACATCTGGTAAGCATTTGAATATATGGGTCTGCAGTTCAAGAATTGTTGAGGACTGTGTAGTTCAGTGGTAGAATGCTTGCCCAGGATGTGTGAGGCCCTGTGTTTGATCCTTATCACTGCAAAATAAACCCCCAAACATTTGAGGCCTGAGAGCCGGTGGTAGAGGGAGAAGAGGAAAGCTTGGGACCAGTCCCTGAGGAATGCTGGCATTTAGGGACAGGCTGAGGAGGAGAAAACTGCTAAAGAGAAGCCCATTTACAGATGGCCAGGCTAGAGAGGCAGGTGGGGAACCAGGAGGATGTGCTATTTAGAAGCCAAAGGAAGAATGTTGTTTGTTTGATAATAGCATTGAAAGCTGCTGAGAAATTCAGCCAGACCAAAACAGAGTTCCCAGAGGGTTTAGTGATGAGGTCATTGTTGACCTGGGAGAGTCACTTCAGTGGAATGGGTAGGGATGGAGTTGTGTTGCTGTGGTTTGAGAAGTGATGCACTCAGTGAGGGGATGTGATATGTCGGCTCTTCACAAAGGTTCCCCCCACCACTCTGGTACTGGGGATTGAACCCAGGGCCTCACCCATGCTAGGCAAGCATTCTACCCCTGAGCTATACCCCCATACTTCCCAAAGATTTCTTTCTAAAGTGAGGAAGAAGGTGCATTATCAGTTAGATGTGCTATCAGAAGTTGTTTGTTGTTGAACCTGTATAGGTTGTGTAAGTAAGGGCTGTGGAGAGGAAGCAGTGAGAACAGGGAAGCTAATCAGTGGAGTGAGTCCCTGAGAGGTGGGAGTATGGGCATGGCGAGCGAGCTTACGGCCATCTCCCATGTGGCTTTCCAGGGAACAAGTACTCTTCTGTGGAAGGCTTTCTGGACCCATGGCAGTCAGTGCTGCATCCTCTGCAGAGGCCCCTGTAGCTCTTTGTAAATGGTATTGTCTGAGGCAAAATAGTTCACAGCCAGTTAGTTCTTATTTTATTAAAAAAAGAGGGGGGGCTGAGGTGGTGGCTCAGTGGTACAGTGCTTGCCTAACAGGCATGAGGCACTGGGTTTGATCCTCGGCACCTCCTTGGCACCACATTAAAAAAAAAACAAAACTAATGTATCCACATAAAACTAAAGATACATAAATAAATAAATATTTAAAAAAATTTTAAAAATTGTTCTTTTTAGTTACACATGACAGTAGAATGTATTTTTCATATCATGCATACATGGAATATAACTTCCTATTCTTGTGGTTATACATGATGTGGAGTTATATTGGTTGTATATTCATATATGAACATAGGAAAGTTATATCTGATTCATTCTACTGTCTTTCCCATTCCCATCCCATTCTCTCTGTCCAATTCAGTAAATCAGCCCACCCTGTCCTGCCTATTATGAGTCAGCATCTGCTTATCAGAGAAAAAATTCAACCTTTGTTTTTTGGGGATTGGCTTATTTCACTTAGCATTATAGTCTCCAGTTCCATCCATTTATCAGCAAATGCCATAATTTCATTCTTCTTTATGATGAGTAATATTCCATTGTGTATATATACCACCCAGTTGGATTTTAAAAAGGTGAATCTGCTGCACATATGTCTTCTTGTATCCTGGCTTAACTAAATTTACTTTCTATATATCCCAGTATTGATGTGAGGCTTTTAGAGGACAGGATGGCCATATTGGGAATGATTCTGTTGGGACTCAGAAAACAGTATCCTAAAGTATGGTACTGACAAGAAATCTCAGGATACAGAAAAGGAAAGACAGATTGAGTTTCACAAGAGAAGTGCCCAGGAGCTATTGTAATGCAGGACATGCCCAGGAGACTTTGCAGTGAAAAACATGCATTCCTGAGCATGACAAGTCCACGTCCTTAGTCTGCACCTTTGACCTGTGCTCTTGACCTATGCCCTTGCCTGCAAAAAGTAACTTGAGGGTAGTGCGCAAACACTGGAAAACTGGTGCCAACTGTGTAACTCCACCCTGGGTTCACCTTAGTTTAGCCACTAGCAACTGTCCCTCTATAAATATTGATAACTCCACACCAAAGAGTTGCTATCTCTCCCTCTGGAGATGGCCCACATTCTCCCTTGCGTGTGTATTGTTTTACCCCCAGAAGTTTTTCATTCTCAAGATAGCCCACATTCTCCCTTGAATGTGTCTCTGCTTTCCCAAGTAAACCTTTGCGTCTCTGACACATGCTGAAATTGTTTTCCATTATGTAAGCCAAGGACCCTGCTTGTCCTGAGTCAAGGTCCCCCTTGGACCTAACGTGACATCTCTTCTTCTGGCAACCTAGATGGGGTGGTTCATGAGGCACTGACTTTGGTAAGTTTTCCCCAATACTTTCTTTCTATCTTGGCTGTGACTTATTATGTATAAGCTCTGGTACTTCTAATTTCTTCCTCTGCTTCTTTCACTTTCAAAGGCCAAAGAGCATAAGCTCTATTCACCTTTATGCCATGGTCCCATTTTGGGTGACTGGGGAAACCTGGAGCTGTGTAGATGCAAGTGGCAGTGGGGTGCCAGCCTTGGTATCTCTGAGTCTTCGAACTCGTTTAAAACTGAAGGAACTTAATCATCTCCCTTAAAATCCTGTCTTCTCCTGTTCTTACACTGTATTGCAGGATTACTTGTAGGTTTCTCAGATGTCTTGCTAAATCTGTCTCTCCTTTTCTTGGCCAAAAGCCCTTTTCTGCCTTAGAAGATGAGTGCTTATTCATAAAACTGCCAAAGATAGGAGACGCCTTTGGCCAGCATACCTGCTTCATGGGCAAGAGGGAACACAAGCTGCTGCTCTGGAAGCCACTGGGATGGTCTCCCAGTGTCTTGAGTGTCCCCTTGTTTTGTCAAACATGAGATTCACCTGAGGCCTTGTTGCAGGAACCTGGCCTTGATGTGATAATCAAGGATGCTACCTCCATTAATCACCACATTTAGACCCTATACAGTAAGTGGCCAATCTCTTAATTCTTTAAACTTCTGCTGTGAATCTAAGTTCTGAGAAGGAACTCTTGTGCTAGCTTCCCTCATTCCCTTCTCTAAGCTGCCTTTGCGGTCTCATGTTTCATGCCTCAGCTAGACTGGTCTGCACTACAACTGCTGTTGGCTAGGAAACACTCTGAGTCCTTTGTTTTAACTAAAACCATGTGATTCTTGAGTTTATTTTATATTCTCTACTTGTTTTGGAGAAATAAATTATTCCAATCTTAACCTGTTGCTTTAGTAGATATAGCCCTGAAGGAAACTGCCCTCCTCTCTGTCTGACTTCTTATTATTTTTTAAATATTTTTTTGGTTGTCGGTGGACGCAGTATCTTTATTTATTTTTATGTGGTGCTGGGGATTAAACCCAGTGCCAGGCAAGTGCTCTACCACTGAGCCATGACTCCGGCCCCCTGACCTCTTATTTCGGTCAAGATAAATAAACCTACTCTGCTTGCACTATCTAACAGAAATGACAACCTCGCCTTCAGGGGACAGCAATTGCTATACTTTAGACATGATTGCCACAAGGCCTTTGAAGTCCTTCTTGGTCATGAGATAAAATGTCAGCTATAAGCAAATCTTTGTATCGTCACTTACTTGACTTTGTCCTATCCCAAAATACCTCAGAAACTAAGAGTTTACAGGGCTAAAAGTTAACAGGGCTTTCTTTCCGTAGACTGGGTTTTTGTGTCCTCACTGTTTAAAAAACAAACATCAGCAGCAACAAAATTCTAAATTCTCAAGTACACCTAGATTACTTGAGATCATAGGGATATTCTTCTCAGGATATTCTTTTCATAAAGAACCTCTTTTCTTGGGCCTGATAGGGTCTGTAAAACACTCAGAGAACTGCTTATAGCATGAGAATACTTCTATTGCTGATAAATTTGCAGACTTAAAACCTGGAGGTTACAGTATGGGACAGATTTCAAAGTTTGATTCCCATAGGGAATTTAAGTACCCCAAGTCCTATTTTTTTGTTTTCTCTTTCTTTTCAGAAAACCACAAGAAAACCTTTGAAGCATGCAAATTTCAAGATTATGGGTAATTCAGTGTCTGTCCCTAAGAACTCACCACTCAGGTGTATAATAAATAATTAGAGTTATTTTGAAATGGAGGATTTAAAAAGAAATTGGTCCCCCCTACCCTGTAACATGTCTTGTCCTCTATATAAATTAGATATCTGTTCATTTTCTTTTCCTGTCTACAGAACAAGTCTGTCTGTGCACCCCTCCCCCGCCCCAGTCTGCTGTCTTTTTTTTTTTTTTTAATATTTTTTAATTGTCAATGGACCTTTATTTTATATATTTATATTCGGTGCTGAGAATCAAACCCAGTGTCTCACACATGCTAGGCAAGCGCTCTACCACTGAGCCTCAACCCCGGCCTCCCTGGTCTGTTGTGTTTAAAAACAAAAACCTTGATTATTCAAGTTGTTTTCTTAAGCAGTTATTCAAGGGCTAACTCTCAGACTCATTTGGGATTAAAGGAAAGAGAAGAAGTCTTCCCCTTTAGAGGGTCCTAAAGAGTGGGATAAACAGTGGTGATGGTGGACATGGATCTACCTCATAGATGGACAAATGACCACCAGAACTATTGATTCACCGTGTGCCATGATTGGTAGACCTTACCTTGTTCACCAACTGTATGGGCTTCCCCTGTCTGTGTCCTCTATTTTATAATCTATTGTTCATTGTGTCACATGATAGAGATCTGTGAAAGAGCTGTTTTGGTTTCTGGAATTCCAAATTTGGGGTGTACTCCAAGTGAGCTTTAGCTTCCTTGCCCTCTGTCTTTGGGTACCCAATAGCTGGCAAACTGTAAAAACAGAGGTTCTGTCTTTATTTCTGTTCCTTTGCCTGTCTCGTGAGACATTTTCTTTTCTGCTACTTGGTTAAAGGGGATATCTGACTCATTGGTGAGTCTATGGAAAGAAAGCCCTGTAAACCCTTAGCATTGACTTTTAGTGCAGCCAGCATACAAGCTTCTAACAAAGAGTTCTAAAAATCACAATAGGCAGAAATTATATTAACATCAAGTTTTAGAAATCTTAAAGGAGACTTTTCAGGTTGGATGAGTATTGAAAGTGCTTTTTGTTGTCATCGAAGGTCTACATCTGATTAAAAAACAAATTGGCTTACAAGGACTTATCAACTAGATTTTCAAAATATGATTTTCCAAATATGATTTTTCTAACCCTGAGATGCTCTTGTACATCAGGTAATAAGTCTGTGTCCTTAGACCAAACTTCCATTTGTAAGGATCTCTCCCTGTTAATTAGCTTTTTTTCCTTTTTTTTTTTTTTGTAGATGGACACAATACCTTTATTTTATTTATTTATTTTCATGTGATGCTGAGGATCAAATCCAGTGCCTCACATGTGCTAGGCAAACACTCCACCACTGAGCTACAATTCCAGTCCCTTGATTAGCTCTTAAAATAGGAAAAGATATTAATTTAAGATTGTATAACAAGCTTCACTTTTAAACCTTTTGCTTTTAGCTGGGTGAGGTGGCACATGCCTGTAATCTCAGTGACTCTGGAGGCTGAAGCAGAAGGATCTCAAGTTCAAAGCCAGTCTCAGCGATTTATTAAGGCCCTCAGCAACTTAGCTAGATCACCCTCTCAAAATAAAACATAAAACTGGGTGTGATGGCACTTGCCTATAATCTCAGTGACTTGAGAGGCTGAGGCAGGAGGACTGTGAGTTCAAAGCCAGCTTCAGCAACAGTGAGGCGTTAAGCAACTCAGTGAGACATTGTCTCTTAATAAAATACAAATAGGGCCGGGAATGTGGCTTAGTGGTCCAGTGCCCTGAGTTCAATCCCCAGTACCCACAACCCCTGAAAAAAAAAAAAAAATTAAAAATGGGCTAGAATGTATCTTAGTGCCCCTTGGGTTCAGTCCCCAATTACCGCCCTCCCCTCCAAAAAACCCCCACAAAAACACAACCAAAAAAATCTTTTGCTTTCACTGGACCTTTGCCTATACCCTTCTCAGGGACATTTAAACTAAGTACTGTATATCTTTGAGAGGTGAATTTTCTACTGTGTTTCATCTAAGTCATACCTTTAAAAGTGCAGATTTGAGATAAAGACTGCTTAGGACTGTGGTAATCATATCACAGATTAGTTTTAAAAAACTGGCAAATGGTAAATATAAATGAAAGCTATAAAATCTTTGTTTTCTTTCTCTCTATATACATATTTTAAAGTATTTTTTAGTTGTAGGTGGACACAATATCTTTACGTGTGTGTTTGTGTGTGTGTGTATGTGTATGTGTATGCCCCCCCCCCCTTCCTGTAATGAATCAGAGGAAAACCTGCTTGGCTTTCTCATTGAGAGGGACACATAAGTATCCCTGGTACTTCTTAAAAATCCTCTGTTTTTAGCAGTTTCTTTTCCAGAGACCTGTCTGCGTAAGTGGGGGAGTTGTCCTAGCAGATGGCCACAGGCTTGTTGAAGATGGCAGAGTTGGTATTTAGCAGAAAGGTTAGGCTCAGACTAATGACTTTGTTCCGGGAGAAGACTTGCAATTTACATATAAAATAGTGTAAAACTGACTTTTAAATTATGGAGTCACTCAGTAAGTGAAACATGAATTTGAATGCAGTGCCAGTGGTAAGGATAGAACGATTGGAAGCATAAACACCTAGTGCATTAAACCCCAATTAAAAGTGAAATTTCCGGGGGCTGGGGATGTGGCTCAAGCGGTAGCGTGCTCGCCTGGCATGCACAGAGCGCAGGGTTCGATCCTCAGCACCACATAAAAATAAAATAAAGATGTTGTGTCCACCGAAAACTAAAAAAAAAAAGTAAATATTTAAAAAAAAAAAGGTGAAATTTCCTTGAACATGAAAGAAGGAAGAAATAAAAGCCTAATGGATGCTTTACCCAGGTTTTAGCTTCTCTTAGGCAGACATAAATGCAATATTAATCTTTTCTAAAGTGAAATAGAAAATGGAGTATGCATCTTGTAAAGAAATGGGTGTGGGCAGGGTATGTTTGGCTTGTTTGGTTAGGAGAGTGCTTTACCACTGAGCTACATCCCCAGCCACACTCTTTCAGTTCAGGCTCTGATCGTTGCCATTTGTGGCATCATTACAGAATCTGGAGAAATATTGAGGCAGGATGGTGACACTGTCGATGACCAAAGGGGAGCTTCAAAAGATTGCTGCCCAGGAAGCTTTTGTGAGTCCTCAGGCAATCTTGAGAATTAAGAGGGAGTGAGAAGGTAGGAGCCAAACAGGGTTTCCGCCTAGAAAGTAATAGTGAAAATAAGTTCTACCTAGCTGTGTGGACTGAGCTAGGTCCCTCCCCAGGAAGACTCAGACCTTGACACAGGAACTCCTCTCCCAACTGCTGTCTCTCTGTGTGCAGTGCCCTCCATGCTCCCAGCCTCCTGCTGAAAGCAGGAGGTGGTGGAGGCCTGAGGGCCCCTGGAACACAAATCAAGGAAGCTTTTTGAGTATGAATTTCTCCCAAAATGCTGATGACTCTTACTGGGCCCTTGTTACTCAGAATTCTCCATATGTCATCACCCCAAGTGCTTCCTCCTTTCCCTACAGGGCTTCTGTGAACCCATAGGAGGGAGGCCTCTGTCCCCCCGACTCCCACCCCAACCCTGCCGTTTGAGCAGCACTCTTATTTCCTGTTTATAACAGCATTGCTACCCTCTTGGGAAATGGCTTAGGAACTGTGGGAGGATGGGCGGTGGTTGAGATGGAATCTGAGAGGGTCCGCCCTGCTTAGCCTCTGCTCTGGGCCCTTGAGATTGAAAAGGAAGGAAGGAGGAAGCAGTTCCCCCACTGCACTGTGCTGGTTCTAGAGCACCATCTGGGCAGGAATGAGCACCAGTCTGGTCCTGTATCAGGGGCCTCTGTGGAGCAGGGGAGGGCATGTGTCAGGGATGTGAGCTGGAAGTTGGAGTGGGTGCTGTCATTCTCAGTGCAGTCTGGACACTTGGGTCCATGGTAGGTCAAATAGAATTAATTAGCTCATTTAGTGTAACAAATCTTTGGGCACTGCTTAGTATGGGACTGGTGGACAAGTGACCCTTGGCCCCTGACAGATCATTGCATCCAACATATATATGATGTTTTTACCACTTGCCCTAGTTGACATACAGGTATTTATTAACTTGTGCATGTGTGCTGACTTGTCCATAACAGAGATACATGGGGAAGAAAATGAGGATGAGATAAGTGTAAATTAGGTCTAATAGTTCCTCTACCTGCTCAGCATTGTGCTGAGTGAATCCCACTTGAGAGTGCTAGCATGTATTGTTGCTTTCACAGGTAACTTACATGGTTCAGACACTACTTCATATGTTAGCTCTGGGGAGGGATCGTTTTTGAGTTAGGACTATCTATGTGAAAGAGGAAGCCAGGCAGATAAATGCTGTCCTTGAATAATTAGTATATGAGCCCCAGCCAGGCCAGACCAGAGTTCTTTGCCTTACCTGCCCTCTTTGTAAAGGCTACCCAGTTTGCCTGGGGTGATATTTAAGGTTCTTCATGTTCCTGTGCTGTGGCAGGTTACTGAGAAGTAGGGACATGGGAGGCCTGTGCACACCAGGCACCTGCTGTTATTCAGGCCCTTGGTGGCTTTCTTTTTTTCCTTTTTAAATTTTTTTTGTTGTTGTTGTTGACAGAGCTTTATTTTATTTATTTTTATGTGGTGCTGAGAATCGAACCCAGTGCCTCACACATGCTGGGCAAGTGCGCTTCCACTGAGCCCAGGCCCCAGCCCCTCTTTGTGGCTTTCATAGACTTCTATCCATGTTGCATTTGATCCTGTCAACAGCATCTGAGGACAGAAAGTTCTTTCCCTACCAGGAAGACCAGAGATGGAGGTCTCTGTTGAGTGATGAGTGTCAGAGCAGGCCCTGGGGCTTGCTTCCCGGAATGGCTGCTGCTGCCTTCTAGAAAGTTTGCCTAGACTGGGCTGGAATGTATTTCTAAAGTGAGATAGAAAATGGCAAAGCATGTGCAAAGCCCTGTTCGTCCCTAGTTCCCAAAAAGAAACAAACAACAACAACAACAACACCAAAACAAAACAAAGCAAAGACCCCAACTGAAAGTTTGCCTGGGTATCTGCCTGTCTTGCCATCCCCTGGTAAGGGGCCTGGAGGTCAAAACCTGAAGAGTAGGATGATTTGCCCTTCTCCTTGGCTTTGCCCTTTCCCCCACACAGGGATTCACCCTTTCCTTCTGTTTGGTCCTGCCTCAGCTTGTTGGAGAGTGGTGGTCTGTGTAGGTGCTAGTCTCTTGTCCAGAAGGTGCCTCCAGGAATGGGCTTGCTCTGAAGTCTTAAAGTAGGTCTGGGGTGAGGCCTGAGAACCTGAAGTTACTTGCTTAGAGGCAGGTAAAATCTAGGAAGTTAATCTTTCAAGCTCATTGCTCCAGAGCTTTTATTTCGTTTCTTAAGTGTTCATCTCATTCACCCTGAAGTCTTGATAATAACAACTGTGTGTCCTTGTGTGAATTCTGTATCTCCTTTTACTCCTTTATGACCGGTTTATCCTTCCTATAAGGAGCGAGGAGTCAGTTTTGACAGGGTTTGATGCTAGGCTTATGGTTAATAAAAGGGACCTGGAAGTTTCAGAGAGACTCTTAGCTTGGAGCTGGAGCTGTCCTTCCCTGCTGGGGACCCAGTAGCTTTGGTGAGTTTCCTTGACAACAGGCGAGATAAGCTAAAAATAACCTTATGTAGGGCCTTCAGTGCATGTGAGAGTGCCCTCTTGCCTGTTGTGCTTGGGCTTAGTTCCTATGGCTTCTGGATGCTACTGGAACACATTTGTGGCAACTTTGTGTGTGTGTGTGTGGGGGGGGGGGGGGGGCTTAGGTGCTCTCATTTTGAAGGCCCGAAGTTTAGAGGTCAGAGTTAGATAATCATGCAGCATGATTACTTTGGAGTATTAGTGGTTGCAGGTGGGGTGTGAGTATAAATTTTAAGAATGGAAATTGGGGGCTGGGGATGTAGTTTAGTAGTAGAGCACTTGCCTAGCATGTGCAATGCCCTGGGTTTGAGAATTACAAGACCAAGAAGCCATTTTCAATGTCTGTTTTCCCTTTTGCCTAACTGGAGAGGGACAATCCTGGAGGTGTTGTTGTGTTTCAGAACCTCTGGAGCTGTGGAGTTTGGTTATCTCTCTTTAGAGAATCCCTCCACCTAAGGAGAGCCCTTAACTAGGTTTCTTTCCTAAGATAAAGACACCAAAGTACAAAGGAATATGGATCACTTGTCCAGAGCCACCTGGCTCTAGTTTGCAGAAGCTGTGGCTCCTTCCCTACTGAGGAGGACATATCTAAAGCCAAAGCCAGCTTTCTGTTTTGTAACAGCACTCTGCTTTAGCTAAGGCCCTCTGTGGTATAAATTAACTTAGAAGTAGCTTTGTCAGGACAGGAACTGATTCTCTCTTTACCATACCTGGAATTAATTCCTGTCTTTCTCCATCCTTCCATCCATTAGTAAACATTTGGCTGTGGGCCAGGGTTGGGGAAATAATGAGAACAAAATGTTGTGTTCCAGTCTTAAGAGAGCTTATGGTTATCTGGGGGAGACAGTTACAAAGAAGTTTGCATTGTGGCCAGCTCTGATAGGCAAGAGGTCTGAGGGTTAGGAGAACATCAGGCTAAACCAACAAATTGACAGAAAGTACTGAAGTCTGAGATCATAAACAAATTCTACAAATTAATATAAAAAAAGAGGCAGAAAATTCAGCAGAAAAAACTGACCAGTAGTTTGATGAACACTTCAAAAAAGCAGATATCCAAATGACCAATATACATTCAAATAGTGCTAATATCATGTGTTAGTCACTGGGAAATTAAAATTTAGTTCTTCTGGGCCAGGCATGGTGGTGGTGCATGCCTGTAATCCCAGCAGCTTGGGAGACTGAGGCAGGATGATCACAAATTCAAAGCCAGCCTCAGCAATTTAGCAAGGTTCTAAACAACTTAGCGAGACCCTGTCTCAAAAATAAATAAAAAGGACTAGGGATGTGACTCAGTGGTTGAATGCTCCTGGGTTCAGTCCCCATATTAAAAAAAAAAAAAAAAATGACTGACCAGGCATGGTGGTACATGTCTGCAATCCCAGCAACTCAGGAGGCTGAGGCAGGAGGATTGCAAGTTCAAGGCCAGCCTCAGCAACTTAGTGAGGCCTTAAGCAATTTAGCAAGACCTTGTCTCAAAAACATAAAAAAAGAGCTGGGGATGTAGCTCTGTGGTTAAGTGCCCCTGGGTTTAATTCCTGGTACAAACCAAAAACAAACAAACAAACAAACAATCAAAAAACCCCAAAATC
Source organism: Callospermophilus lateralis (assembly GCF_048772815.1). Classification (NCBI taxonomy): domain Eukaryota; kingdom Metazoa; phylum Chordata; class Mammalia; order Rodentia; family Sciuridae; genus Callospermophilus; species Callospermophilus lateralis. Next base: position 168,879,677 of record NC_135307.1, on the reverse strand, counting down.
TCTCTGAAGTAGGATGGTTCCTAGGATTCAGAGTAGCCTGGGGTGGAGTTTGTGATTGGCATGACTCTGGCCCTTTTCCCAGGTTGGGGGCAGGGTCAGTCTCTGAAGGTGTTTCATTTGTGGTGGGGCCTGTCTGGCAGCTCTGTGTGAATGACATTGCAGAGTCTGCTATGCTCAGGGTCTGTTGGCAGACAGAAGACAGAACTGCACCAGTCTAGCCAAGCTTTGATTTGAGTGAGCCAGTAGGTGTGGCTTCCACACTGGTGGTCTTCTCACAGGATGTTCTTGACAAGTCCAGAGGTCATACTCTGGACTTTGAGGCATTGTGTATCCCTGGGGGAAAAAGCCCCCACACTGGGTTTCCTCTGAGAGAATCTGGTCAGTGCTGCTGGCCACTGTGGCAGTCCTGAGAGTCCATAGTGTGCCATGGCAGAGCAGAGGTGGTGCCCTGTGAAAGTCAGGTCTTGGTGGAGAGGATTTTTCAGAGATAGATGGATTGTCCTGAGTGCCTACAGCCCAGTGCTTTTGGGGATACACTTGGGACACCTGTGCCTGTGCAGGTTCGGGGATAAGCTCCTAGGAAATATATCACAGCCTCTTTTTTGCCTTCTTTGACTACAATTGATCTCTCTTGTATCCCCCACCCAGGGGGCTTAAACAGATTGCATGTGGTGTAGATGCATGCTTCTCTTCCAACAGAGTGCGGCCACCTTGGCATATATCAGAACACTGTTGAGATGGCTGTGTGTCCCATCTGTTCTTTTACTTGACTGCCAGGCCCTGTTTGGGGTCTTTTCACACAGCTCTCTCAGGAGAGGTACACACTTCTCAATAGTCTGGCATTTTTGATTGTTTCCTCTTCTGTGTTTCTGCCACGTAGGAGTCAGAGTCAGAAGCAAAGGTAGATGGAGAGACTGCATCAGACAGTGAGAGCCGAGCGGAACCAGCTCCCCCGCCAACCTCCGTAGATGACACCCCAGAGGTCCTCAACAGAGCCCTTTCCAATTTGTCTTCAAGGTAATGTGGCTCAGTGAGGCAGGTATTTGTGGGGGTCTTTGCACTATGTTTAACATGCACTATGTTTAGTATGCCATGAAATACTTTAGGTCTTAGGATTTCTGGTTCAAGATTTCGTTTTCTCTCTTTCATATACTTCCACTATGAACAGTTCCTTAAGTTCTCCAGGAAAAGGTGGGAAACATTTCAACTTATTTGAATCCTTGGGTAAAATTTTTGGCTCTTGAGAAGTTGGTCCTTCTAAAAACAGTTTTGTGAGTAGATAAAAAACACAAATTGTAAGACCCCCAAAGCATTATCTAAAAGCATTCCTATGCAGGCCTGCCACCTTGTCCCTTGGAGAAGCTGTATTATGCAGTGGTTAAGGGCATGGAGCCTGGAGCCAGACTCCTGGACTCTAGTCCTAGCCTCACCATTTGATAGCTGTGTGACCTGTTTCTCTCATTTCTTCAGTAAAATATGTATGAATATTATGTGTCAATTTTTAAAAATACCATTTGGATTAAAATCTATTTTAAAATTGTAAAAAGCTAGTTGTGTTGAGGATTGAATTAATAATATATGTAAAATTCTTATAAAAATGCCTTGTGCAGGTTGAGCATGGTGACATACATTTGTTAATCTCAGCTACTGGGGAAGCTGAGTTGAGAGGGTCATAAGTTTAAGGTCAGCCTCAGCAACTTAGTGAGACCTTATCTCAAAAAATGAAAAGAGCTGAGTATGTAGTTCAGTGGCAAAGCATCTCTGTGTTCAGTCCAAAGTACCAAAAAACCCCAACAAAACAAAAAACCCAAAAAGTTTATTAGTTTGTTTATTAGTGATAGCTGTTATTGTCTTTGCCTAATATTATTACCATCAGTGTGATAATACAGGGAAGTGCAGTGTGGAATTGTGGAATTCTGTTGCAGGAAAATGCCCAGAGGTTTTTCTTTAGCTAGATGGCCATAGAAGTCATCCAAGTAGATGCAGAAGCTGTGGGCATTATATCTCTGTTTTTTTTGCCTGGTCTTTACTTCGGACGAAAGCTGAGCATATTTTCTGTAGGCCCTGGAGCACCTGCTGAGTTTGGTTGTGGGTGAGATGCATTGGTGCTAATGCTCTGCTCCACCATCCTGTGGCAGTGCCTTGTCAAGGTAAAGGAGATAGCCTGATAATAACTAAGCCCAGGGCCCACCAGACTCAGAAAGAGCCATTTCCCTTAGGTTTGTGCTGTAGTTCTTTCTGGGCTCCTAACTGGTGTTTTCTCCTTTCCCTGTTTCTCACCTAGATGGAAGAACTGGTGGGTGAGAGGCATCCTGTCTTTGGCCATGATTGCATTTTTCTTCATCATCATTTACCTGGGACCAATGGTTTTAATGATGATTGTAAGTGCCATTTGCATGTCATTTTAATTTTACATTCTGTTTGTTCTACAGGATTAGTTGTCTTTAGTGCCAGATATTGGGTTGGCTCTGCAACTCAGTGAGGCTCCAGGCTCCTCAGAATACTTCTAAGCCTTAGACCATCTGTGACTTCTCATCTTTCAGTAGCTAACTGGAGATTACTGGCATAGGCCAGTTATTTGTAGTTAAAGATGTCGCTTCGTGTTTTTTTAAAATTATTTTATTTTAATTTTTTTAATATTTATTTTTAAATTTTCAGTGGACCCAACATCTTTATTTTATTTTTATGTGGTGCTGAGGATTAAACCCAGCGCCCTGTGCATGCCAGGCGAGCATGCTACTGCTTGAGCCCCCCAGCCCTCGCTTCGTTTTTAATATTGAATTTATTATTACAGTTTAACTGTGACCCTGGCTATGTGTTTCTGTGATTCCTGGTTTTGTTTCCTGCTCTTCTGGAACCTCACTTGAGGGCTTAGAGCTTTTGTTAAGAAGTCGCAGTCCACAGATTGCTCTTGGTCTTCCTGCTGTTATGGAAAGGGCCAGATGATGACAGTTGGCTGCTGAGCAGAGCAGTTGGGGTTTTTCAAATATTTATTACCAAAATCAAATGGGGACACAATTGTTTGAGTTCTGGGAGGTTCTAGAATAAAAAGTTAATCTGAACATCAGCCATGTGAAGCTACTTCCTCTGACAGAGCATTGCCTTGTGGAATAGTGTTGAGGAGGAGGGGAGTGGGATCATCCTGAAAACTGAAGTTTTTATTTAGTGATTTTGCTTAGGACCTGTGACCTGTTGTTTTTTGTTTCTGAAGATAATAAGAAGAGTGTTCTAATTCTTCTGTGTTTTGCAGGTAATGTGTGTTCAGATTAAGTGTTTCCATGAGATAATCACTATTGGCTACAATGTCTACCACTCCTATGACCTGCCCTGGTTCAGGACCCTCAGCTGGTAAGATCTCTGACCCAGAGGGCCCCGATTTAGATGATGTGTTTTGTGGCATGTATTTACATTGATGGTGGGACACGATAGAGTGCCCACTTTAGACTTGTACAAAACCTTTGAGCCTTTCACAGACCAAACTTTGTGGCTGTTTTGAGTCTTCAGTAGCTACTAGGAGTCTGGAGTCTTCCTCAGAAGAAATCAGATGGCTGTCTGAGAGGATTTGCAGTGGTATTGGGGTTCCTAGACTTTAGGGACAGGGATAGTATTTGGCCCCTCCAGCTTTCTAGCTCAGTATATTTTTCATGCTGTAGCATCCCAGCATTCCCCTCGGGTCTTTGGGGTTGTCAGGTTGCATATATTGCTGTCTTGGGAACTTGGTTTCGCCATCACTAAAACAGATGGTTAAGACTTTTTTTTCAGTTGTTTTCAAATGGTGGGATTGGAGTCCTACTTCCTTGGAGGTACTCAGGGTGCCATATGAGCAGGATGAAACTGAAAGCACAGGATCTGGAATCTTCCAGAGACACTCTGCTTTTTCCTTCTCTAGAAAAGGACTTGGCTGCTATAAAGCAAAAACAAAATAAAGAACTGTACTGCAGATGATATCTGAGACTCCTTTCTGATTAGAAACTTTGCTTTCTTGACCACACTCTTTTCAAGTGGTGACATTTGAGCAGAGCATCACATAGTTCTGAGAAGACTGATAGCAAACATAGACTCTTCTACCCCACTATGCTGGAACCCCAGTTTATTTGTGACTTAGCGGGCAGGACAGTAGGGTTTTGTGCCCCGCAGCTTGGTCATGACTGTGGGAGTTAATGTGCTCAGAATTAGGCTGGACATATCCTTCCATGATGTCTCCCTATCACCCAACAATACACACTGCCTCCCAGCCTCCAGATGAATCTTTGATTGCTCCCTGGCTTAGGGTGTAGGTCTCTATTGTGGCAGTTAAGATGTAGGTCTATAGGAGGACAGCTGTGTTTTGAATTTTGTTAATATACTCAGGAGCCTGACCTCTAGCTGTGGTCACTTTCCAAAAGACTTTTTCATGAACAGAAAATAAACTAAATATGTGTTTTTTTTTTTTTTAAATTAAGTTGTATGTGGACTCAATGCCTTTATTTGTTTTTATGTGGTGCTAGGATTGAACCCAGCGCCTCACACTTGCGAGGCAAGTGCTCTACCACTGAGCTACAACTCCATCCCTAAATATGAGTTTCTGAACTTCACAATTTAAAAAAGAAGGAAAGAGAAAATGTCTCTTCCCTTCCCTCCCTTGAATCCTCAGGCTTGGGGTGAATGGTTCTGCCTGGTCCCATACTCAGAATCATCATGGAGGCTACTACACAAGAGTGAGCCATGACTTCTTGCCTCACAGCACTCCCTTGAAAGAGGATGTAAACAAGTGCAGAGTTAATCTAGTGAAAGAGTATGTGTCAGAGCCAGGCTTCCAAGTGGGAGATGCCCCGAGATGGAGTATAACTAACTGCCTAGTGAAATGAGCAAAGACTAGACTACTTGCTTTAGAAATAAATGGAGAGGTAGATAGCTTGTTAGACCATGTAAGGTTTTATGAAGAAAATGGTGTTTGAGCAATGAATGAATAAATGGATAATGAAGAGGATGTTCCAGGTGAGGAAGGGGGAGGATGGGCCTTTTTGATAGAAGAGGAATTTTTGTGTGGGAAGAGCGGGATCGAGTCTGGGGAGGCAGAGTGAGGCACGTTTTAGAGGATTCTCAGGTTAGATATGGGAATGCCACAAGAGGGGCAAAAACCAAACCCTAAGTTTGTGAAAAGGGAAAGTTAATAAAAGCTGCCACAAGTTTCTAGAATAAACTCACCTACAGTGTTAGCAGAGAGCAGGGAACTGTAATCTGCTCGTCCCTCTGTGATCTGTCTCTGGGTCTCCAGGCAGATGGGGCTGCTGCTCTATGTCCTTCCTTCAGTGCTTTCTGAGGGCTCTGCTGTAAAGGAGAGGCTGCATGTGCTTCTGCGGCACTGCCCTGTCTTCATTTCTAGGTACTTTCTACTGTGTGTAAACTATTTCTTCTATGGCGAGACAGTGACGGATTACTTCTTCACCCTGGTCCAGAGAGAGGAGCCTTTGCGGATTCTCAGTAAATACCATCGATTCATTTCCTTTACCCTCTATCTAACAGGTATGCATTGATTGCTTCACCAGTTCTTGTGTCTGTATTGTTTTCATCTGTTTGTGGAGAAGGAGTTGGGAAATTCTTTTTTTTTTCTTTTTAAATTATTCATATATATATTTTTAGTTGTTGATGGACCTTTATTTTTTTCATTTATTTATATAAGGTGCTGAGAATCAAACCCAGTGCCTCACACGTGCTAGGCAAGCCCTCTACCCACCGAGCCAAAACCCCAACCCCGAGTTGGGGAATTCTTGTTTAAAGTTTTATAGCTGGGACTGTGCTGGGGAGCAAACTGAGGACTCGGTCGTACACTGAGCAACCTTGAGAAACATTGCAGTGTGGTGGAAGTTTCACTTGATTTGCCTTTGAAAAGACTCTACAACCTCAGTGGGCAAGGAATTTAATCTTTCTTTTTATTTTGTGACACTGGGGATTGAACCCAGGGCCTTGAACATGCTAGGCAACACTCTTACCACAGAACTGCAATAAAAAGTATTATTTTTTAGATTGATTAATTAATTAATTAATTAATTAATTTTTTGGTACTAGGGATTGAACCTAGGGGTGCTTAGCTACTGGATTACATCCTCAGCCCCCGTGTGTGTGTGTGTGTGTGTGTGTGTGTGTGTGTGTGTGTGTGTTTGTTTAATTTTTGAAATCGGTCTTGCTGAGTTGCTTAAGCCCTCACTAAGTTACTACGGCTGGCCTTGAATTTGTCCTACCTCATCCTTCTGGGGTGCTGGGTTTACAGGCATGTACCACCACGCCCAGCCCTTGTAATTTTTTGAGACAGGCTCTTGCTCAATTGCCAAGGCTGGCCTTGAACTTGAGATTCTACTGCCTCATCTCCCAAGTACCTGGAATTACAGTTGGTAATACCCTGCCCAGCAGAATTTAAATCTAAGTCTCAGTTACCTCTTCTGTGATCTAGAATTAAAACTGCAGGATTATTGCAGTAGTTTTTCTGCTCTTGTCTTTGAAATTATGCACTGGTTAACTCCTGTGAAAAAATTAAAGGGCTATTATTTAACACAGCTAAATGAAATGACTAGAAGAAAGGTAAACATAGAGTGTGATTTACTTAACTCATTCCTCCTCCTCCAAACTAGGATTCTGCATGTTTGTACTGAGTCTGGTCAAGAAGCATTACCGACTACAATTCTACATGGTAAGAGTGTGTGTGTGTGTGTGTGTGTGTGTGTGAGAGAGAGAGAGAGAGAGAGAGAGAGAGAGTGAGTGTGTGAGTGTGTGTGTGAGTGTGTGTGTGTGTGTGTGTGTGTGTGTGGTGGGGAGAGGGAGGGAGGGAGGGAGAGAAGGGAAGGGAGAAGGAGAGAGAAAATGAATTCTTGATTTAATTAAAGATCTGCAGAAACTCAACAGGTCTTTCATGCTTTCTGTGACAAATCAAAACTCTGGAATGTGATCTATTCTGTATGTATCTGGAACCTTGAGACCATCTCTCTGAGTGCCCTAAGAGTTTAGTAAATACTATGAAAATAAAAAGTACCCATGCGTCAGAGCATAGGACTCACTATTAGGCTATCCAGGCCCTATTTTTTTTAGTATTGGGGATTGAATCTAGGGTGCTTTATTGCTGAGCTATATTTTTATTTTTTATTTTGAGACAGGGACTCACTAAGTTGCTGAGGCTGTTCTTTTTTTTTTAAATAGAGGTTTTTTTAATATTTATTTTTCAGTTTTCGGTGGACACAGCATCTTTTTTTTTTTTTTTTTTTTTTAGAGAGAGAGAGAGAATTTTAACATTTAGTTTTTAGTTTTTTCTGCGGACACAACATCTTTGTTTGTATGTGGTGCTGAGGATCGAACCCGGGCCGCACGCATCCCAGGCGAGCGCGCTACCGCTTGAGCCACATCCCCAGCCCAACTGAGGCTGTTTTCTAACTTGTGATCCTCATATCTCGGCCTCCTGAGTTGCTGGGATTACAGGCATGCTCTGCTGTGCCCAGCCAGCAGAGCATGCCTGTAATAGGTGGACACAATACCTTTCTTTATTTTACTTTATGTGGTGCTGAGGATCAAACCCAGTGTCTCACGCATGCTAGGCGAGCACACTGCTCCTGAGCCACAACCCCACTCCCAGTCCTAGCTTTTGATGGGACTCTTATTGGGAGGGACAAAGTGTTACTCTCAGCAGCCTGTTCTGTATCTTTTTACTTCCAGTAAGTCAGGTACAGAAGCAGATCTTTTTTCTGTTTGTCACCAGTTTTCTGTTCTTTAAAGTTATTTTTAAGGTAAACTTGATAGTTTTTCTTCTTTTGCAGTTTGGGTGGACCCATGTAACATTACTGATTGTTGTAACTCAGTCGCATCTTGTTATCCACAATCTGTTTGAAGGAATGATCTGGTGAGTGATGGCAGCCGGGAACATTTTCCCTTTTATTTTGTGGGTGTTTCTTACATACACATAGGCTAAGAACCCCTGCCTTCCCTTCCAAACCAGTGGTTCTCATCTTGAGCTATTCAGAATAGCCTTCAAGCTAGTTACAACACAGATGGCTGGTTCAGTAGATTTAGGGTAGGGCCTAAAATTTTGCATTTTCTAGTACATTCCCAGGTGATGCTGATGCTGCTGGTCAGGACCTAAATTCTAAAAATCTGTTCTAGACTAACAGGTACAGGGATATTTGATCAAAATTTATAACTGTACAGCAACACATTTGAAAACCTAGAGGGAATATTCAGGAGTTCCTAGAAAATTGTGAACTGCTAATAGTTACAAACAAATTGAATATATCAGTGACTATAGAAGAGCCTTGAAAATTGTGTAAATTCAACACCTGGAAGAAAGAAATGGGAGCAAGCGGGTTAATAGCTGAATGTTATCTAACACGCCAAAGCTGATGAGGAAGAAGCAAGAACCATCTTAAATAAAATATTAGCAGGTAGAATCGGGCAGTGTGTCAGAAGAACATTATACTGTTACTGAGTAGATTTAATTTTAGAAGCATAGTGGTTTTAACAGGAAATGTGTCAGCATTGATAGGAATCAGCAGGATGCTAAGAAGCTAGGTGATCTTAGTGGGAAGGTAAAGGCACATCTTCAGGTAATGAGAGACATGCTTAAGTATTGTGGGTCACATCCAGACTGCCTCTCTGTTCAAATGTTAGAGTTAGAATGTAGTTATATTCACCTCCTGAGGAACCGACAAGTCAGCAAATCTAAAGAGATTAATTAGCTCATATAAATGTTAGCTTTGGGCATTATTATATTTAAAGCAATTATAAAGGCCTCAGTAGGTACTATTTCCTTTTCAAATTTCAGTGTTCTTATTATGCATTTCTTTTTTTTTTAATATTTATTTTTTAGTTGGACACAATATCTTTATTTATTTATTTTTATGTGGTCTGAGGATCGAACCCAGGGCCTCACATGTGCTAGGCTAGCACTCTACCATTGAACCACAACCCCAGCCCCCTTATTATGCATTTCTTAAGAGTAGCATGTGCTAAGTCCTCAGATTCATGGCTAAACAAGTTAGTTGAGTCAATAGTGACTAATATAAATTCTCCAGTGAAGGCCGGGTGTGGTGGTGCACACTGTAATCCCAGTGGCTCAGGAGGCGGAGGCAGGAGGATTGTGAGTTCAAAGCCAGCCTCAGCAATATAGTGAGGAACTAAGCAACTCAGTGAGACCCTGTCTCCAAATAAAATTCAAAATAGGACTGGGGATATGGCTCAGTGGGTATGGCCCCTGAGTTCAATCCCCAGTACCGTCCCCACCCCAAAAAAGTCTCCCAGTGAAGGTTTTTTTTTTTTTTTTTTAAAGAGAGGGAGAGAGAGAGAGAGAGAATTTCAATATTTATTTTTTAGTTATTGGCGGACACAACATCTTTGTTTTGTATGTGGTGCTGAGGATCGAACCCGGGCCGCACGCATGCCAGGCGAGCGCGCAACCACTTGAGCCACATCCCCAGCCCCTCCAGTGAAGGTTTAATCATTGTTATCGTGCATTGTTATAGAGACTGTTCTACAAGCCTTGACAAAGTAAATAATGTGGAGTTTGGAAGACAGAGTGAGAAGGGTTCACACACTCCAGATTTCTCCCTTAAGCAGCAAGTTAGGAAATCATGCCCACAGTTGCTGGGCCAGGAAATCAAGATATTTCTATCATGTTAAATTAATAGAAAAACTTTAAAAAGTGTCTTGAGGGTGGAGAGTGAGGGAAGAAATGGTATGAGTATAAACACCACCTGTCTTCATGGTGGGGGTGATTGGGTTAGCAAGAGGAGGGCAAAGAAGAAATATAGGTGTGCATATTGGGGTTTTGTTCCAAGGGTTGTCCTAGGGAAAAGTAGGGCACACGAGTGCTAGAAATAAGCAGTGAAAAAAGTAAGTTAGCTACCAAATATATATATATAGTTTTAGAAAAGTACAGGTAACTACTTGAAAAAAATTAGGTAAGAGTAAAAGTGGTTATTTTGGAGACTGGAGATAGGGATGGGGGGAAGAAGGAAAAAATTTTTTTCTCCTTTTACAATTTATATTTGTATTATGTGTATATATTACTGTATAATAAAAAAATAGAATGACATTTATAGATACTCTCCATTTATTCAGCAGTCATTCAGTAAACATTTTAATGCCTGCTGTGTGTCAAGTATTATGTATGGATTTTGGTGTTTACTTTCTTTGTATTTTATACCACAATAGGTTATAAATGTACTATCAGCTTTTTGGTTCTGGAATTTATGAATGGCATTGTTTGGTGGACTTCTGAGGTACTGTCATCGTAGCAGAGTTGGTTCTTATTTTGTTTTGTTTCCTAGGTTCATTGTCCCCATTTCTTGTGTGATCTGTAATGACATCATGGCCTATATGTTTGGCTTTTTCTTTGGTCGGACTCCACTCATCAAGGTAAACGATCACCCTAACATAAAATATCACCATGAGGGTAGGATGGTGCTTTCTATATGAGTAGGTTAAAGTGGCAGACAGAAGGAAATCTAGCTGGTGTGCACTGTGGCTACATAACCATGTGCCCCTGGGGGTAGACTGGTAGTAAATTAATTGTAAGGGAAAAGCCAAACGAAAACATTGACAACGACTCATTAAAAAAAAAAAAAAAAAAAACTAACGTAATGTTTCTATGGACTTAAAGCACACTCTCAGAGCGTTGATCTGATTTGAGTGTTGTGATTAAATTAGTATGTAGTTTAATAATAAGAATATTTGAAACAGAAAGGAAACTGAAGGGTATAATTTAGAGAAAAAGGAAGCCATGTTTTGGAAATTTTAGAAGGTAATGTGGTTAAAAGAATAGGGTTTCTTTTTTTTTTAATTGATTTTTTTAAAAAAATACAGCGGAATGCATTACAATTCTTATTACACAGATACAGCACAATTTTTCATATCTCCGGTTAAGAATAGGGGTTTTATGACAGAGATATTTTTCACAAGTAATCTTTCCAAAGCCTGAGTCACTGATATCCTTTGCTAAGAATGTGCTCTCTGTCCACAGCTTTCTCCAAAGAAGACCTGGGAAGGCTTCATTGGGGGTTTCTTTGCTACTGTGGTGTTCGGCCTTCTGGTAGGTGGAGGTTCCTAGCCGGGTGGCAAAGGGGACAGAGGCCTCACTCCAACTTCAAAGGCCTGTGCAGGGGTAGGGAGTGTGTCTCACTAGACAAGGAACTCTGTCCTGCTGATTACCTTGCCCCAAAGAGATGCATGAGCATGGAACACTCTGTGAGGGGTACAGTAGTGCTGGCTGTTCTTTACCCACCAGTTTCCAGGCAGGGTTTTGGCAGTCGTGAGAGAAGGAACCTTGTAAACCCTCTCATCCCTAGGCATGGTGATACTTCAGCAGCAGACAATGTTTTTGTCCAGGCATTTGGTATTTCAAGATGAGGGTGAGTGACACCCAAGAGTAAGGGCTGAGGTGAGAGAAGCTTCTCCAGCCCTGAATTTTTCCTACTTATAACCTGCGGGGGTGGATGATCTTTCAGCCCTTTCAAGGACACCACTTCCTGCCTCGGACCTTGAGGCCAGTCTCTCCCTTTTTTAGGGTTGCCTGACTGTCCCTTAGTGCTGCTCTCCCCTGGCCTTATTACTGTCTAGCCTTCTTTCTCCTGGCTGGCTGCTGTCATTGTACCATACTCCCATGACCTCCCTCCAGTTGTCATTGAGTTTAGAGATCCTGAGAAAATAGATTAGAGCTCCCCCAGATGGGAAGAAATGTCTTGTGGTTAAATTCCTTTTCAGGGTCCATGTGTTTGGGCACATCTGAGTGAGACCTCAGTGAGCATAAACCTCTTTTATTAAAAAAAAATTCAGGTAAAATGCACGTGTGGTAAAACATGAACCTCTGACTTTGCACATAGCTTGCAGTGAGCAGGATGGTGGACACTGAGGAGCAAACGTGTCCAAGCCAGACGTCGGCCATCCTGATGAAGGCAGCTCGTCTTCATGCCTGTGTCTCTCCCTCATTCTCAGCTGTCCTACGTGATGTCTGGGTACAGGTGCTTTGTCTGCCCTGTGGAGTACAACAACGACACCAACAGCTTCACTGTGGACTGTGAGCCCTCGGACCTGTTCCGCCTGCAGGAGTACAACATTCCCGGAGTGATCCAGTCAGTCATTGGCTGGGTATGTGCCACTCACATGGGGTGAATGGGTGGGACATGACTGCAAAGAGGAGCCCCCTCCACCACCTACCCTCCAAAGCCACTAGCCTCAGGGTGAGGGCAGGAGACCTTTCCCCTCACTTTACATCTTTTAGGGCAGTGGTTCTCAAAAAGTGTGTTTTGTGGGTTCCTTTAGAGGGATCCTTCGGGTACCAACTGTTTTCATAATATTACTATGAATTATAAAAACAGCAGGTGGGAAAAAGGCCAGCGTCTAGGCATGAGTTAAGGCAGCAGCACAAATAGGGCTGACAGGCAGTACCCTCTTCATGCCCCCTCCTTACAATGCAGACAAGCCAGTTGCTCTTACATCTTTGATGAAATGGTAAAATTGCTGATTTTATTAAAGTTTGACCTTGAGTGCACACGATTTTAATACTCTGCTGAAATGGAAAATGTGCATAAAACATTCCCTGCTAAATATTGATGTATGCTGTGTGCCTGAAGGAAAAGCATGTGCAGTTGTTTGGGTTGTGAAATGAACAATCTGTTTTTTTCTAGGAACATAATTTTTATTTGAAAAGAATGGCAAAACTATCTTTTCAGATTGGGTATTTAGCAGACATTTTTCTGAGAAGGAATGAAGTGAGCCTGTCACTCAAGGAAAATGACTGACAGCAAATGCTAATCAATGATAGAACTTGGCTTCTAAGTGAAAGTTTGTATTTTGGAAGCATATACCTGCCACTGTAAGCATGACAGCCTCCTACTCCTTAAAGACTTTTCTGATGAGATCCATAGTGATTTTAGTAGGTGACATTTTGACATTGGATAATGAAATGTGTCTACATTTGGAAGATTTATATAACTTAGCAAACCTGTGTTTTCTAGATGGTCAATGCATGGTTCCACAGTCACACATGGGCAAAAGATTTCATTCAAAGTGTGAGACCGATGATGTGAGAGAGCACGAAAAATCAATCTGTAGGATTTCAGATTCCACATTGCATCCAATTTTTAAGAAACAGCCTCTGTCACATTCTGGTGTAGTGTTAATACGAATTATTATTTGAGAAGACTACTAAAAATATGCTTCATTATGTAAGGCTGGATTTTCTTTATATACTTTCACCAAAATATTGTAGCAGGTTGAATGCAGAATATTTTTTGGGGGATGGGGGGATTGGGAATTGAACCTAGGGGTGCTTTACCATTGAGCTATACCCCCTACCCTTTTTATTTATATTTTGAGAAGTTCTTGCTAAATTGCTGAGGCTGGCCTTGAACTTAAGATCCTCCTACCTTAGTCTCTTGTAGCTGGGATTATGGGCATGCACCACTATGACTAACCTGAATACAGAATACATTAATGTCTTCCATTAAGCCAGATGTTAGAAATTTATAACAATGTAAAGGAAAAAATCTACTCTTCTTCTTGATTAAAAAGTGTAATTAGTTTCATCAAGAGTTATTTCTCTTCACATGTAATAAGGCTGGATTTGTATGCATCTTGACTTTTATTTCACTTATTTTTTCTAGAAAACAGTCCGGATGTATCCCTTCCAGATTCACAGTATTGCCCTCTCCACCTTTGCCTCACTCATCGGCCCCTTTGGCGGGTTCTTTGCAAGTGGATTCAAACGAGCCTTTAAAATCAAAGTAGGCAGAGGTTTCCTCTTTGTTCCTTTCATCTCACTCTCCTTGCCCATCTTCTGCCTTCCTCCCCTCTTTCCTACCCCATCAGCCATCGACATAGCACCAGACTCTGGCACCCTGGTGATTAATACATGCTCTTCTTGACCCAGGTGCTGCATTCATGTGGGTTAAACAAAAGTATATTGTTTCTAAGAAAATTCTATAGTTGGTTTTCAGTTTGTTAATTTTGTTATCTCTTTAAAAGAACATTTTGTAATTTATTAAGCTTGTATTCTATAATTGCCTTATCATTTGATTTAGTTCTTTCTCTTGCCCTTGACTACTAACACAGCAAGAGTTATTTCTCTTCACAAGTAATAAGGCTGGATTTGTATGCATCTTGACTTTTATTTCACTTATTTTTTTCTAGAATAAGAAATTGGGGTGGAACATTGGGGTGGGACTGTCAGTCTGGTGTTTGGTTGTTGACTGAAGCCAGGCTTGCCTGTCCTTCTCTGCCTTAAACAGGACTTTGCCAATACCATTCCTGGCCACGGAGGCATCATGGATCGCTTTGACTGCCAGTACCTGATGGCCACCTTTGTCAATGTATACATTGCCAGTTTTATCAGGTATAGTGCCTTTCCATCTGAACCAAGTTGGCGGCTTTGTAAGTATGGTGCATTTCTAGAATTTTGGCTACATCTAAGTTCCAGTGAAAAACCATCTCAAATATAAACTCAGTTTCAGTTGTCACTGTGCATGAGGCCCCATTCTGCCCTTAGAAGAGAATCCGCAGATCAAAGCAGCAGTTTGCATAATCAAGCCCTAGAAGCAGCTGTGCCTACTCAGGGCTGTTTCTTCATGTTCTGTTGCAGAGGCCCTAACCCAAGCAAATTGATTCAGCAGTTCCTGACCTTGCGACCAGATCAGCAACTCCACATCTTCAACACGCTCAAGTCTCATCTGACTGACAAGGGGATTCTGACAGCCACCACAGAGGACGAGTAGGGGCCACCCAGGGCCAGGAGAGCAGGAGCAGAACTGAGTGCAGGGCAGGTCTCCAAGGCAAGCCCAGCTGCTGTGACTTAGACAATGACAAGCTTCAACTCACTGTCTTTTTTTTTTTTTTTGGTGGGGGGGGGCGCAGGTTTTTTTTTTTAATTTGTGGGTTAAAAAAATATGTATATACTGTCTTTGTGTTTATGATTTGGATTGTGAGTAAACTGTAGTTGAGTTGGAAAGAAGTCATGAGGGCAAAACCATTTGGGTATATTAAACAGAAGTATTGAGCAACCCAGAAGACAGTGTTGCCCAGCTCAGAATGTGATCCCTATCAAGCTGTTACTGGACCCAATGAGAGTGGCATTCATTTGTGTGAACCCATTTAGGTGGCTCTCCCACTAGTGCTGGGCACACGGCTTGGACACTTGCTGTTCTTGACAGCATTCACTGGCTCTTCTCTACCAGTGCCTGCCTGGGAGCTGTGGAGGGTTGCCTTCTCTAGGCTGAAGGAATGGAGGCTTATTGATCAGAGGAGCGTTCTGTCCACACTGAAGCCCTGCAGAGGCTGAAAGAAGCTCTGCTTTATATATGGTTTCACTTCATTTCAGACTGAAAGAAGGTTTTAGTTTTTATTTTTATTTTTGAAAGCATGAAAAATTATTTATGATAGTCTGGAAAAAACCCACACTGTAATATTTCAAGTGTATGCAGTAGAAGCACTGTAACTGAGCCCCTTCCCATGATTTAGGCTCCAGTGTCTCCTGGAGGACAGTCCAGTGAACTTTGTTTTTTCAGGGCTGAGGCCGTTGGCATTTGTGCTGTAGACTTGCTGCTGAGTCCTTCCTGGGGGCCCTCACTGGGGACCCTAACCGGAGGCAGGGAGAGAGGGCTTTTGGTTTGCACACCCCTCGCTGAACACCATGTAGCTGCTGTGTTGTGTATATATTACTCTTGAGGCAAGTGTGTGTCTATGTTTGTTCTAAAACACCCTTATTTCTTACCATGATTTCAATTATACCATGACTTGTTCATTGAATCCATAAAGTCCTGCTAAAAACTATGGCATAACTAACCTATGAGAGGCCTGGCTATTCTGAAGATTAAATGTATACCTTTTACATAATGTGACCAGTTTAAATGTAGTGTGTATTTTACTGGGGACCTTTTGTTGTAGTTACTGTTTGTGTAAACTGATTTATTTTTCCCCCTCCCTACTCATCAGGGCAAGATGGGCTTTGGGAAAATAGATTAGTTCTTTGGCCGATGCACAGTCAAGCACAGGGGAGAGAACCTGGTGTACAGATGTGTTAAAATTATTCCATGGCATGGTTGCTTTCATTGCCAGTGACAGCATGACTTGCCTCAGCACCTTGGTCTGCTTTGATTTATGCTGTAAGTGAACTACAGCTCTGAGTTGGAAAGTCACTGGGGTAAAACCACTGGGTTTTTAAAACAAAGTATTGAAGAACCTGGAAGACCGTGTTGCCCCGCTTTGGAAGTCTGGTTGGTTCTGGCTCCAAGTGTGGTTTTTTTTTTTTTTTTTTTTTTTTATGTTGGCCTTCCTGCCTCCTGAAGGCTCATAATCAGCCAGGTGACTGAAGCATCCACAGGGGACTCTAGAGCCCTCACAGTGTTTGAACTCACATATCTGTGTGATCCCTCCTCGTGGGTGTGAAGCAGCTGTTTTTCACTGAACTGTCACTTTAGTTTCAGCTTCATGGCTTTTCTTTTTCGGGCCCAAGGTCCCCTTAAGAACAAAACATGTTATGCTGGAGGTTTATACTCTGGCTATGTGTTCCTGGGCAGGAAGCCTCACTCTAGGGTCCTCATTTTCTGAGCTTCTTCCATTACACTGTTCTGTGATTCCCCAGAGCAAGTTCTTATTACTCCTGGGCACCCGAAAAGGAAATGCTTTCAGGTCTTTTCTAAATGCTTGTCCTCAAGATGTGTCAGTGTCTTAGCAACTAATCTTCAACAGTGATTAGGAGTGAAACTAGTTTTCTGATTGAAGAATGAACTTGGATCACCAAACTAGATACAGAAGGGTACCTCCTTTGTCTCTTGTGGCCTCATTGTGGGCAAGTGGTGGGGTCCTTATGAACGGAGGGGGAGAGGGTATCTCAGTGGAGGCCCAGGAGCAGGGACTCACTCTGAAACCAGGCTGCCTTTGGGTGGGGGAGCCTGGGGCCAGCAGCTGAGGCTTACTCTCCTTTGTGGAAGTGGTCACTGATGGAGGATCCTGGGAAACTAAAGCTGGATACTCACTAGCGCTGTCAGCAAGAGGCCAGAGTGGCAGCTGGGGTTTTATTTTTTTTCTGATTTCCCTAAGTGCTTTCTAGTGGAGGAGGAATTTCCCAGTCAGGTGGAGAGGAGAGCAATGCCACCTTGTGTCTGTATGACAGTGTTTCTTCCTCCCACTCTCAGACAAGCTCCAGAGACTATTTTAAAATGCTCCCAAGCAGATCTTAGTGTCTTGTGCAACCTGTTTTAGACCCATTTTTTTTTTTGTCAGAAATAAAATGTGACTGGAACTGTGTGCCCTCCCTTGTCATGAATCCAGTATTTGTCACCTCCATGCTTAGTTATGTGTGTCCCACTTGTTTATGTATTCATAAGTAGTATGTAGTTCTGATTCAGAGATTTTTGCTTTGTTTTGCAATTTGTATCCCATACATTCCCAGCAGCCTTCTGAGGTAACCGAGAGAGCCACGAACACCTTCCCAGGAGAGAGCTTCCGCAGGGTGATCAGGTGGAGTCGGGACTATCTCCATCTCACACCGTGAGCTCCACAGGACAAGGACAACTGGTGCCTCAGCCAGCTCCACCTAAAACGTTACAGCATTCTCCCCCTGAGGCTCAGGAGGCCTGGCCCCTGCCGGGTTGGAGCTTCAGTGGCTGTTAGCTCACCCTGGTGAAATAAGGAGATGACGAACTAACCAGGGCTGACATGGAGGCCTGGGCCTGGGCGTCCCTGGAGAGTTCCACTTGGGCTGCTCACCATGCTCGTGGGGTTCTGAAGTTTCCCTTTGCTGGTGTGTGCCACCCTCTTAAATGCTTCCAACACCAAAAAAGCACACGATTGTGTTTACTCCTGAAAGTGAAGCCTTGAAGACAGCTGGGCCTTATTATGTTTATTCCTTTTTTGCCTGTTTCATATTCAGAACCATTTAGTAGCTATAGTGTAATCACATTTACAAAGGATTTATTCTTAACGTTGTATAGTTCTACAGTGTAGGTGTATACAGGTGAACTTTGACATGGACTTTTATCCTATAACTTGATCTGTATTATTCAAGAAAATTCCAGAAAATATATTTTAAGGGAAACTACACAGACCCTGTGACTTGTGTGTAGGCTAGTTGTAGAATTGGCAGGGGGCTTATTTGAACGGATCTCCAAGTTCAGCTCCTCACTGTGGGTCTCAGTAAGCTCAGGTCCACCCGCTGTTGAGTGTAGGGTGGGTAGAAGGTGAAAAACTCATGGCGCAGAGCGTCCCTTCTAGGAAGACTGTAGCGTGCTCCCTATGAAGCGAGCCCAGGGGGATGTCCAAGGGAGATTTTATCACTCTGCCGAATGTGGTATGTCACTGTCCAAATCTCTCCCTGTTCTAGTAATATCTTAGGTACCTTTGTCTTCTGTCTTTCAGAGTAACTCCACCTTGGCGTATGGTTGTGCACACTGTGCTTACATGTGGAAAAAGGGGTGAAGTGGGGGGGGGTGATTTTTTTTTTTGGAATCCAGGGTTCCTTTTCTTCTCAGGTAAGGGTGGGGGAGATGTCCAGATGACTGTCATAGACACATCACAAGACAGTAAGCTGGTTATGGACTCTATACTTGTCTGGAACACAGGATTCCACAAAGGGCAGCAGGGTCACACTGTCAGCAAATTCTTGGTCAGAACCTCATATTCCTTTTTTAATCATGGTCAAAACCAACTTCCTTTCCCCTTTATCTCTGCCCTCAGGGCTGCCCAGCTTCCAGTTTTTAAGGAGTTGAACAGCTGTGACTTCCTGACTCAGTTTGTGGTGTTGGATGGGGGCCTTATGGCACAGTCTATAGAGGGTGCTAGGGTTTGGATCCAGTAGTGAAGAAGGGTCCTCATTTAAGGGCTCTGCTAGGCCTACTTCCCCTTGAGCCTGGGCTCTCCCAACCCACATCCCTTGGAAGGTGGCCCATCCTCACATGCAGATGACTAGCTACTGTTTCCATTTGAGTGTGGCTCACCTTTCTGCCCCTTCCCTTTCTCACACTCCTCACTTCAGGTTGACCATGGTGATGTCTCCTAGTCTCAAGTGGCTGTTCTCACCAGGGCTGCCCCTTTGATTGGGCAGAGCTCTTACTTTTTTGATGGAGATTGTATTTTCCAAGACCAGACATTACCGTTTTGAGGGCAATTTAGGAGGAATATTTTGGATGCTAGAGTGGTAGGGTTTTAGGACATGTGGGTGATTTATGAAAATAAAGGGGTAGAATATGTGAAATCTAGGGCTTTATGGCCAGTGGGTTTCAAATCCGCTTGTTGTTCAAAGACCCTGCTCCCACTCCTCTGCCAGGTCCTATTCTCTGCTTCTCCTTATTCTCTTGCAAACGTGACATTATCAGTGTATGTATTAATGATTGTAATCATACAGTGCTTAATATGTGCCAAGCACAGTGCAGAAGGTTCGCATACATTATTCCCTTAAAAACAACCAGCCTTGGATTAGGTTCCCATTTTGCAGATGCAGAAACTGAGGCTCTGTGAGGGAGGCTGAGAGCATTGGTTAAGACAGACTTCAGGCTGGGATAGCGTGAGCTCTGGGCAGATTGCTAGTCTACTGTCAGCCTCCACCTCTCTGACCCAGTTGGAACTGAAATTGATCAGGAGGATTTAACGGGATAATGTGTGCCAACATTTAGCTCGGTGTCTGGCACATAGTAAGCGCTCAATAAATAGTAATTTTTTGAGCTCAGCTGGCAGTTTGACCCACACTGGTATAATGCCAGAGACTGGGTTCTTGGCTATCACACTGCCACTGCCCTGGACACAACCTGATGCTCACGGTTTGGAAAGTGACCACACAGTCCTTCTGAAAGTAGTAGTCCAACTGTAGCATCCTACTTGAGCATCTTGGTGGTTTACACATTGTTTAGGAGGCACACCTGATCAAAGGAAAGAGGGCTTTAGGATGTTCAGAAATTCTCAGTTCATGGTGGGAGTGGCTTGCCTGAGAGTTGCCCACTTGCTGTGGCCTTGGTCTGGACTGCCCATGGAAGAGAGGCCGTTTCCTCTTGCCTGGAAGTGCCTCTGCTCTGGACAGTGAGAGCTATTTCTGACTCATTCTGGACTCCACTTCCTACCCTGGCTAAGCTCTGTGCACACAGCTCAGGAACCTGTAGTTTCCTGGATGGTTTCAGGGGCCAAGAAGAGTGAAGAAAACAAACTTGTGCTGAAGCAGGTTACGTCAGCTGGAAGCCTTGAAGCTCTGCCCGTATCCTTAAGCAGTAACAAGTCGGCCTTGTTTTTGTGTTTTCCTGAAGGCATTAGGATAGAGCAGGTGAGGACAGGTGGTGTGGATGGTTTCTCTTGGATTCTGGGTTAGCAAAGGATTCAGTGGCTTATTCATGAATGAAGGGAGAACAGGCACTGGATTAAGTGAAAAATGTTTCTTTAACTTAGTTTCTGAATGGAGACCAGGGAGTTGGGGCATGTGTTGAAGTGGAGGTGTCCTTTCTCTGAAGGAATGATTCTGGCCAGTGGGATCGTGGGGATTCAACGCCGGTTGAATGATCATGTAGAACTAATGGCTTGACTGGGGACTGTTGGGTGTAGTGAGCCCCTAAGGCCCATTGCTAGAATTTAAATATTGGTTTCTTCCCTTCAGTTGGTGATTGAGGGTGATGATAATGACAGTGATTGTGGAGGTTTTTAGTAAACAGCTACTGATCTGGGCTTGTCCTGGAGGCCCTCGTGCCTTTTCAGTATCCTGCCCCTGACACTTCCTCCCTCCTTGTGCTATCTACCAGGCCCCGGTAGCCCTTTATCTGGAGAGGGTGGCTGGATACCCGCTGGACCGTCCTGCAGTGCTCTCCCAGGCACTGGGCAGGCCTTGCTCTCAGCTCCTACATGACTTCCCTTTTCTCCAAGTAAAATTGTGTTTGCTGGTGTGAGCCACACAGCCATCTCTTTCCTCAGTACTGGAACACCTTCTCGCCTCCATTAGGCTCATGCACAGGTTCTGCTGGGTTTTCTTGGAAGAACACCAGTATACAAAAGAGGTTAAGAACGAAAGTGGGCAGAACACGCAAGCATTTTGAGTGTCCTTTGTGGGTGGGTTCCTTTGAAATCCTCTGTACACAGAGCTAGGAGCTTTAGTAAGCCCTGATTCTGCCCTGCAGTGTGCTGGCTGGGTGTCTGGGGCTGATTACCAAGACAAAGAGCTGGGCAGACATTGGGCCAATGAAACCAAAGGACTTGGAGGCAGGAGAGATCAGGGACAGGAGGCAGCAAATTGTTCTTGTCTAAGAGACTCCTGAGACACTGAGAGGGCAGAGCAGGGGCCTGGAGTTCTGCACTGAGGATGGACTCTTAACAGAGGCCAGCTGAGTACTGACGGGCCCCAATGGCTTGTGGGTGTGGGGACCAGGAAATATCTCAGAAAACCCATCCATGGTGATTTGAAGCTTATGAATTATCTAGCACTGATACTGATACCAAGTTTTAATATTTATTGATACTTAATACCTTCCAAAATAGGAGGGGTAGGTCAAAATGAGGGCGGAGCACCCCCAGGGCAGATTTTTGGCTCCCCCTTTGTATGGAGGGACCTGGTGGCATTGAGTTGTCTTGCACTGGATAGGCTGGGTGTTGCCAGTGTTCATGTCCTCAGATACAGCAGCCTGAAAGCAGCTCTTGGGTGCGTCGAGCTGATAGGAGTCCTTTGGTCTCTCAGATAGGCATGTGCTTGTGCGCTCCTACTGTGCCCTTTACCCACCTTGATGTTTCACTAAATCAGTGTTTTTGCCACAGCTGATCTTTCTCTGTGCACTTCTGATTAGTGTTGAACAATACATGTAGGTTCTTTTTGAACGAAGTGTACAAACATGATATACTGTACATTGAAAAGTATTTACCTTATTTATATACCTGAGTGTTCCTACTACACAAATAAACATATATTAAATTCTAGGTTGCCTGTGGTTTTTGATGGGGGGAGTACATTTTGGAGGCCAAGGGTACAGCAGGGCTGTGCCGTCCTGGTGGGGATTACTTCCCAGTGCTGCTGACCCCTCTTTGCCTCTAGAGTCACCTCTGTCCATGGCCTTCAACCCTGCACCCCTGGTGTTCTTCCCACCTTCTTGGTTGCTCCTCCTTAGCTCTCCTCCTCTCTGGGTGGCTCTTCTGCTGGCCATCTCTTAGCACTCTGCCCAAGCTTCCTTTCCCCACTGAATTCTCTCCTGGGTGTCCCTGTTTACTCTGAGGTTTCTGATTATCACTTCCACAATGCCTGGGTCCCTGTCCCTAGCCCACGGGGGCCTGCGCAGCCTCTTCCTGTAGACCTTGCGTGCCAGACCCATGGCCTTGAACACATCTGCCCTAGATCCAGTTTTCTTTCACTCACCATCTGTTCTGCCAGGAGTGATCTCTTTAGTAGCCAAGGCCTGCCCGTTGTATCTTCTACATGTCCTTCAGATTCATGCCTCTGGGGAAGTCCCTTTCCTCCTTCCAGAATTTCTGACAGTCCCTGCAGTATGGCCATCCCTACCAATCCTTCCCTTCCATCAGAGCTGGAATAAGCTTTCTCAGTTTGGGACCCCTTAAAATTCACACTCATTAATGCGGTTTCTAGGGCCTTCTACAAACTGGCTAGCCCCTGAACAACCATGCATGGGGCTCACCCGTCATTATTCCAGGCGTGCTCTCATTTGCTGGGCTTAGCACCGGCCATTTCCTGCTTAATTTCTTTACCCCAATTCTCCCTCAGTCTGCCTAATTCCTGCTAACCTTGCAGGTCTCACCATCAGCAGTACTCGGAGAAGCCTTCTGTTCCTCTTCACCCTGTGTTTCCTGCCTTGGGGATTTCTGGGGGGTGGGGTGGGGTGGGGGATCCCACGTCTGAACTGGAGCAAATGAGCCAGCCATTCCAGGGCTAGCGCCTCAGGCCTGTGGGACCAGTTTGTTTGCCTCTTGGGACTGTTTTTACCTAGAGGTATTAGGATTTCCAGAATGAATTGCTTGCCAATGCCCAAGGTACAAAAATCACATTTACTTAACTTTCCTAAATCCAACAAAATCTGACTGCAAGCTACCAGTTTTCATAGTTGATGAGAAACAATGTTAGTCATTCCCTCCCTTTGTTGTTGCATTACTGGGGATTGAACCCAGGAGCTTTTACCACTGAGCCACCTCCCCAGACCTTTTTTATATTTTATTTTGAGATGGGGTCTTGCTAAGTTGCTCAGGCTGGCAGCAAGTTTGTAAGTCTGCCTTAGCCTCCTGAGTAGCCAAAATTATAGGTGTGCACCACTGGACCTAGGCACCCCCATCCTGTTTTTGAACTATAGGTATTGAACTGAGGGCTTCATGCTTGCTAGGCAAGCACTCTTGTCTCTGAACTCCACCCCCAGCCCTCTTTAAAATTTATTTTGAGATGGGTCTTGTTAAGTTGCCCAGGCTGGCCTTGAACTTGCTAACCTCATGCCTTGGGGATTACTCTGGAATAGTTGGAATTGCAGGTGTGCACTCTCTTTCAGACTCGGTTCAGGTGATGCCAGAGAAGTGGAGGACCATGTGGTGTCCACTCTTGCTCAAGGTTCACTCACCCAGGCCTGGGAGGTTGTCCATTCACTCGGAGGAGCCCTGTGCTATGGTATCAGGGGACCTGTGTGGTACTCCCAAACGTGGGCCTTGATTTCCAGACATTCAACAAACACTTTTTGAGGTGCTACTCTGCCAGGCCCCATTTAGACACAGGATGCAGCCACAAATAAAGCCCCTGTCCCCATGGAGTTCATTTTAGGGGAAGACAGCAAACATGTTGAAAAGGTGATAAAGAAAAAATGTAGCCAGGAGAGGGAAATGGAATGCTGGTGGGGAGAGGCTGTAATTTTAAATAGGGTGATCGGGGAAGGTCTTGCTGCCAAGGTGGTGTTTGGGCAAACACCTGAGGGATGTGGGGAGGGGTCATGTGGATACATGGGGAATGGTGTTTCAGTCAGACTCACAGCATCTCTCCAGGTAATTCCAGTGTGCAGCCAAGGCCAAGGAAACCCTCTGACACCTCCACAGGTAGATGCCACCCTCTGCTGAAGCATCCTCTGAGGTGACCTGTTGTATTTTAACAGTGAGCCGTGGTGTGAATGATGTGTGCCTGTCAGTCCCTCTGCCCATTATTCATCCTGTCGTCTTGCATCTCGTAGACTGAATCTGATTCCCTTTTTGCATGACAAATGTCTGTAATGTTCTTCATGTGCCCCTGTCCTACCTCCAGCCACTTAGCCTTCTCATCCCAAGTTTCCCATCTTATTTTTTTCATTCTTCCTCACAAGAAATGACAACCCAGTCCCTTAGCTGTGCTGACCAGCATCTGGATGCGTGGGCTTATCATTTTGGGGGTGCCTATTGCTACCTGTAGTTGTGTGTGTGCATGCTCATTGCAGAGGGTGTGTACAGGATCCTATGGGCATTGAAGCCACTGCTCAACAGGTAGCTGCTCCAGCCCATAGTTGCAAGGGACTCCTACTAATGTGGTAGTTATTATGGAGAGAAGCCAAGGAGAGAGCCCTGTGAATGATAAACCTGTGATAAATCCTATACTTGATAGGATTTATGATAAATCCTATACATGCCTCTGGTTGCCAGAGAGTATCCCCCAAACCCGGGGAGCAATAGTTGGTAGCTTCCTGGAGATACAATTATTTAACTTTGAAATAGTTTGACTTACAGAAGAGTTATTAAGGATAGCACATAAAGAATTCTCAACATCCTTCACCCAAACTCCCTAAATGTTTTGCCACATTTTAAACTTGACATGCTCCTTTGGTTACTTTCTTCACACACACATTTTTTTTCTGAATCATTTGAAAGTTGCAGACACAATTCCCCTTGACTTTTATGTAACCTTATTCAAATGTCACCAATTATCCTAATAATGTCCTCATAGCAAAATAATGTGTATATTTTTGACTGGTGCAACTTGAGGGGCTCTGCAGTGACTTTGAAAACAAGAAATACTCTCCTGGCGTTCTCCCTGTTTGCCCCTTTCCCTCATCCTATGGAAAAGCTCTGGCAGCTCTTCAGGAGGCCTAATTAGAATGTGGTACCCAGGACAGGGAGGCAGTACTATTGCTTGTCCAGCAGAGGGCAGTGGTGGATCAGGAGTGAAGCACAGGATTTTGGCATGAGACATATAGGGTGGAATCCTGGAACAGCATTCACTGGTTTTGTGACCTTGAACAAAACACTGCTCAACCTTCTTCTCTAGTAAGAAGTTGGAATTACTGAGAAAATATGCAAAGCACTTGTCTAGCTCCCAGCTCCTGGTAACCACTATAAGACTGGGGTGCAACCGAATGGTAGAATGCTTGCCTACCAATACCTGAGGCCCAGTAGGGCCAAGAAAAAACCATTGCAATACCATATGGGAAGGTTTGTTAGTTAATTATCCATGGCATTTTTGAAAGCCTTCAGTGAACCAAATATTGTGACTGAGCTAAATATTATTCTACATGTTTCATGGATTATGACATTGAGGTTTATAGGATTTAGCTGCTGGACCAAGTATATTGTTAAGGTTCTCAAGATAATCCTCTTTATAATTTCTAAGTTCCTCAAGTCAATGCCTCTTGGCAATAACTATTACTTTGTTATCAAACTTTCTTCCAAGTAATTTGAAGCCTGAGGCCTTAGGTAAAAAATCCGACTGTCTCTGGGTGCAGTGACACACACCCCACAATCCCAGCTACTCAGGAGGCTGAGACAAGAGGATTGCAAGTTCAAGGCCATCCTGGGCAATGTAGTGAGACCCCACAAAATAAAATAAAGGGTTGGGGATGTAGCTCAAAGGTAGAATGTTCCTGGGTTCAATCTCATACTGATGTGATTATAATGTGGCAGATTGCTGACGCCATGTTTGAGAGTCAGAGTATGGTTCATTTTTATAGCTACATATTTTAAAAGGATTTATGTTGTACCTCAGGGCAGCCTCTTCTTGAGGCCACACCATATGAGAAAGGTTAGGGCTGTAGGTGGCGGGCTCCAGCATTGGCTCTTCTTGTGGCATTAGATATTAACCTGTCCCTGCAACAACCATTGCACCTGCTGAGACACCTGAGTTTAAGTCTTCCTGTGACAAGAGAAACAAGAACCCAGTTTCCTTCGAATGTTTCAGTTCTCAGTTACTCTGCCTCCTTTCTTGGCGTTCAGTGTGTGCTGTGTCCTGCCTGGAGTGATGGGGAGTAGAAGCTTCTAATTTTCTTCTCTAGTGAGAGGCCCTCTACCTTCCTTCCCATGAAGAGGGCAAGAGTTGGTTTAACCTTGCTGGAACTTTACCTTTTGCCTTAGTTTGAGTTTCCCCCAGATTCTGAGGATACTGGAGTGCAGTTGGTTTATTTGGGAGGTGATCCTGGAAAGCTAGATGAGGAAATTGAGAACTATGAGAAGGAAAGTAACACAGTACAGGATGTTGAAGAATCAGTTACCTCTGACATATTAAGATGTACATTGTAAGAGCAGCTGCCAAGAAAACAACTAAAAAATATGAAAAATATGATCAAGGAATTATGTTATATTAAAATATTCATATAATATAAAACAAAATAGGAACAGAAGACAAAGGAAATGTAAATCCAACTAAATTAATAATAGTAAATAGAGGCCAAGCATAGTGGCACATCCCTGAAATTCCAGCTACTTGGGAGGCCAAGATGGGAGGAACACTTGAGGCCAGGAATTTAAGACCAACTTGGGCAACAAAGGAAGACACTGTCTTATGGTGTGTGGGGGGGTATCTAATCCACATCTTGGATTTTTAAAAAATATTGAACTATTTGCCGGCTACAGGAAATAAACTTTAAAGATACCAAATAGTTGAAAGTAAGGGATTGGGGACAGATAGGTCATACAAACAACAGCCATAAGAAAGTTGGATTTATTTTACTAATATTACTCAAAATAGACTTAAAAGAAAAATAGAAAATAAAGAGGAACATTTTAGCCAGTATAGTGGTGCATCCCTGAAATTCAGTGGCTGAGGCAGGAGGATTGCAAGTTCAAGGCCAGCTTGGACAACTTAGCAAGACCCTGTCTCATAATAAAAAATAAAAAGGGCTGGGGATAGTTAAAATGTTTCTGAGTTCAAACCCCACTACAACAACTAGATAAAATAAAACAAAACAAAAAAAAAAAACATTTTAGGCCTGGGGATGTACCAGTGGCTTCAGCAACTTAGCAAGGCCTGGTCTCAAAATAAACAAAAAGTGCTGGGGATGTGGCTCAGTGATTAAGCATCCTTGGGTCCAATCCCCGGTACCAAAAAAGGACATGCTGAAATAAACTGATCTATGAAAGATTGTAAACAACTGCGTTAGCAAGTTAGCAGATAACATAGGCAAATTCCTGAAATGAACAAGCTACTGAAACTTACTCTAGAAAAACACAAGAAATATGAATAGACCTATAACACAGATATTGAATTAGAGAATGAGCCCCTGAATTCAATCCCCAGTACCACAAAAAAAGGAAGAACATTAAAAGTGATAAAAGGATCAATCTATAAGAATAATATAACACTTAATATGAGTGTCTAACAACAAAGCCCCCAAATACACGAAACAAAAACTGACAGAATTAAAGGGAGAAATAGACAATTTCACAATAATAGTCAGAAACCACTATTTCACTTTCAATAATTGGTTTACTAACTAGACAGAAGACAAACGGGAAAATAGAAGACTTGAACCACATTGTAAACCAGCTAGGCCCAGCAGACATCTGTACTCCACCACCACCAGCAGAATACACAGACTTCTCAAGGGCACATGCAGCCTGCTTCTAGAAAGTCCAATTGCCAGGGATAAAACAGGCCTTAGAAATTTAAAAGGACTGACGTCATACAGGTATGTTCTTCAGTCATAATTCCATGACAACAGAAGGACATTTGGGAAGTTCACAAATATGTGAAAACTAAATGATTCAATTTAAAAACAAAAATGGGCCAAAGAAGAAATCACAAGGCAAATAAGAAAATGTTTTGAGAGGAATGAAAATGAAAACTCGACAAACCCAAATATACAGAATGCAGCAAGAGCAGGGCCTGGAAGAAAATTTGTTGCTGTACATGTCTCTATTAAAAAAAGAATTCCATCTGAAGACACTGAAAAAAAGAAGAGCCACAAACTAAAAATAACCAGGAAGAAGTAAATAATAAAGATTACAGAGGAAATTAAATAGAGGAAGAAGAACAATGGAGGAGATTCATAAAAGAGCAAGTTTGGTTCTTTGAAAAAATCAGCTAAATTGATAAACATTTATCTAGACTGACCTAGAAAAAAGTAAGGAAGACTCAATACTATTAAGTCAGGAATGAAAGAGAGGACAGTTAGGTATGGTGTCACACGCCAGCATCTTGGGAGGCTGAGGCAGGGGGATCATGAGTTCAAAGCTAGCTTCAGCAACTTAGCAAGGCCTGGTCTCAAAATAAACAAAAAGTGCTGGGGATGTGGCTCAGTGATTAAGCATCCTTGGGTCCAATCCCTGGTACCAAAAAAGGACATGTTGAAATAAACTGATCTATGAAAGATTGTAAACAACTGTGTTAGCAAGTTAGCAGATAACATAGGCAAATTTCTGACATGAACAAGCTACTGAAATAAACTCTAGAAAAACACAAGAAATCTGAATAGACCTATAACAAAGATTTTGAATTAGTATTTTGCGCCTCCCCCATACCCAAAAAAGCCCAATCCCCAATGAAATCACTGGAAAATTCTACTAAATATTCAAAGAAGAATTTCTAACAATTCTTCATGAACTCTTTCAAAAAATAGGAGAGAGAACATTTCTCAACTCATTCTATGAGGCCAGTACTGGTATTAAAACCAGACATCCCAAGACAACTGTAGGCCAGTAACTCTTTTAAATATAGACACAAAAATCCTTAATAAAGTACTAATTAAATTCAGCAGCATATGAAAGGATTATATGATCAAGCATTGCTTAACAGTGGGAATAAGTTCTAAGAAATGGATTATTGATTTCTATCAATGATGTGAACCCCATGGAATATACTTACTTACACTAGGAAGTATACTCATCACTAGGCAATATAATTTTATGGGCTCATAGACATATATGCAGTTCATCATGGACCATAAAATGTTATGCCGGACATGGTAGTGTACTCCTGTAATCCCAGCTACTCTGGAGGCTGAGACAGGAGGATTAAAATTTCGAGGTTTGCCTCAGAGATTTAGTGAAATCTCTTCCTAAAATATAAAGAAAGAAAGCTAGATCTAGAGCTTAGTGGTAGAGTGTGTGCAAGGCTCTGGGTTCAAAATCCCAGTACTGTAAAAGACAATGACAAAATGATGTCCTTAGTACCCAAAGCAACCTACAGATTCAATGCAATCCCTAACAAAATCTCATCGACACTTATTTACAGAAATGGAAAACCCTAAAATTGGGTGTCCATGGGAGCTATGTGAGCTGACTGTGAAATCAAAATCATTTCTGCAACCCCTCCTGGTGAGCAGACCTTAGCGGGAACTTGGCCACACCCACCCTGGGCTGTTTGATGGGACTGGTCATCAAAGCTCTCTTCTCCCTACCGGTTGGCCAGCTTGAGAGTCACAGTCTCCCCCATATTGCCATTTGGGAGCTCCTGAGCATAATCCTGAGGGGAAGAGAAATGGTCCCTGGTGATACCAAGTCCTCTGGCAAGGGCAGGATTACCATAGGGTAGACAGGAATTCACCAGCAGAAGGAGGAGACCACATTCTGACACAGAGGTCAGAAAGCAGGTTTGATCCAGGGATGTGTAAGAAGATTGATTTTTCTGGGAAACACTGCGGTTCTTGAATATATTTCCAATGGTTATGGGAAAAGTGCACATAAATGTAATCCCTCTCTTGCAGGGATTACTGAACACGTTTTCAAACTCATACCTAAGAAACCTTTGTGATTCTATTTTAGATATTCTAATGGTGATATTTGGAAATCAGCTATAGATAACAAACTCTTCTAACTGGGGCAAGCCAAAAGGGATTTATGTAAGAAGTTAGGTGCTGCAAAATTATTGGACAAACTGGAGAAGCAGAATCTAGGCTGCCTCTCCTCCACAGGTGGGGCGGTGCTGCCTGCTTGGCTATCTCTGGGGGCAAACAATCCTGCTGAGAAGACCAGGTGGTTGCTGCCACAATGCAGGCCAGCTCTAGGCATAATCTTACCTCTTAACCTTCAAAAAATTAGGACTCAGCACTGGGGCCTGAGTTATCACTGATGTGGAAGCATGTTGCCCACTATAAGCAGCAGACTTACAGAAGTGGGATCTTTAGTGAAATCAGGTCATATGCAGCACCAGTTAGGAAAGGTGGTCTTCAACTTCCCTATTGAGAGTCAAGGGTAGAAGCAACCATGGCCAAGCAAGAGGCTGCTGTAGCCATGTAGGTATGGATGCTGATGGGAGCTTGGACCAGGCTGGTCCAGCAGGAAAGGGGAAGGCACAGAATCCCTGGGAGAATATTTTAGAGGTAGAACCTGTGGAACTTGGTGATTAATTGGATAAGGGTGTCGAGGGAGAAAGGAATCAAGAACTAGTCTTATGGGATGGGAGTTGGTAAGGGAGGGGAGAAATGCTGGGGAGAATTGGCCAAATTATATTGTTATATTGTGTGCAGGTACTAACATGCGACAACAGACCCCATCATTACGCGCAACTAGAATGTACCAGGAAAAAATGTGGAGGAAAAAAGAAAAGTCAAGTAATAGAGTACAAGTATTTGTAAAACACGTATTTCATAAAAGGCTTGTATGCAAAACAAACAACAATAAAAACAGAACTGGTCTTAGGTTTTAGCCTTGCCCAACAGGTAGACAGGGTACTGTTGTTTCCTTGCTAGGAGTCTTGGTACTTAGTATAGGGCAGAAGCTGTTATGGAGGGAGGGAGACACGACTGGGGGAAAGTTGAAAGGATGTTTCAGAGGGGAGAGGACCCTTGCTTCTCCTTGTCGCTGTTCCCACTCTGGGCATCAGAATCCCTTATAACAGAGTCATATTCATCTGGGAGTTGATCATGCTTGCCAGGGTTGATCGCTTTGCTGCGTTTGTTTCTGTTATCTTTGTTTTGACAGCCTCTCTCTTGCTGGCATTTGGTGGGTGTGAGCATAATGAGGTTGGCAGAAATAATAGTAGTTCTTACTCTGCCCACTGAGTGGGATTTGAATGTCATTTGCATATTTTAAATTCCTGTGTGAAAATTACCTCCTGTCTGCACAGGAGTCTGGAGAATGAGACTTGGAGACCCGAAGGCAGAATCAACTTATCTAACTCAATAAGCAACTATTTTGGGTTGTGATTCAGACCCTGAGAGACAAAGATCTAAGTATTCCTAGTCTATATGGAGGTGAGCTCAGGAAAAACCTGGAGTGGAGTGGAGAGATGAGACAGAAAAGTGTGTATTAATAGGCAGGTTGCTGCCCAAGTTTCTCCTTCTGCAGAAACTTGGGAGAGTGTCAAGAGCCTGCCCCAGACTTGTCGCCACCAAAAGGTGAGGCAGTTCCTCCTGCCTGCTTCTGCCATTGACTGGGGATGTGGAACCTTGCAGAACATCCTACCTGTTGCACCTGCAAGCTGAGAGCATTCTTGCAGCTAGACATATGCTAGACAATGAGTCATAAGCACTTGCTGTAGGGAGCCATTGTGTGCACAGCCACTATTGCATGATGAAGGCCACAGGGATATGATCAGGGCATGACGGCTTTGGGGGAAGACAGGCAGCTGGACTCAAGGCAATGTCTGGGGGACATTTGAGACCTCACAACTTATGAACAATAGAAACAGAATTTCCATAGTTGATGTGACCTTTGCCAGGAATGCATGTGTAAGGTATCTAGATGATTGACTGTCCTTAATTTACTGATACGTGACACATGTGGGCTCAGCCTTTGAATCCTATGGTACAAATTGCATGTTACAGAGATGCCAGGGACAGAGACATGGGGGCTGAAAGGCAGTCCAGCCCACTTACCACGTAACTTCTTCCTGCAAGGAGCCATGTCTGAAGGGTGTGACCTTTTCCTTTTTTGCACAAAGTGGCCCTATGGGTTAGTGGACATGCTAAATAAGAAAAGTGAGTTTACAAAAGAATGGTTTATATCCTCAATATGTCGTTAGGGCAACTGTTGCTACAAAGTGCCACTGTCATCCCACACCTGGATGATGGTACTAGCCTCCTAACAGTCCTTATCTCTTCTGTCCTTGTCCTTGCCTTCATGGGCTAGAGTGACCCAGCTTCCTTAGATCCTATTCCTCCTCTGCCTAGAGCCTGACGGGGGCTTTTGTCTCCCTCTGCCCGTGTGGTCTGGCCTCATTTCCTCCTCCTGTCTCCTCGCTCACCCAATGCCGACTACACTGGCCCACCTCTGAGCCTTTGCGCCTGCTGTTCCTTTCTCTGCATTGCTCTTAGCCCCGAGTCTATATGGCTACTCCCTCACCTCCTTCAAGTCTTTACTCAAATGACTTCTTCTTAGCCGTCCCCGTGAGGCTACCTATTTAACAGTGTACACACCTGCACCCCTGTTTTCCCTCTCCTCTTTTCTGGCCTTGTTTTCTTAGTGCTTCTCATTATCTAACATACTCCATATTTTACTTATTTCTGGGTTTATTTTCTGTCTCTCCCTCTGGAAGGTAAGATTCCTGTGGGTGAGGTTTTTGCCTGTCATATCCCTTTGTCTACATGCCTGGGCCATAGTAAGTGCCCCACAAATACATGTTAAATGCGTACAAGTGAAGAATGGGAAGCTAGAAGTGTTCATTCTATGAATTTACCAGTAATCACCCCAACTGGCCACTGGGATTGCTTCCCTCATGAACCCCTAGGTGCATGGAAGATCAGATGTTCTGGTCCCCATCCTAATCTCCTGCCTTTATCTGTAGACAAAATGTGCCCTTGAATCTTCTGGGTCAAGGTTTCCTATAAGATAATGGGTTTGAACTATATGAACTAAATCTCCTAAATTCTAAATTTAGTCTCTCAAATCTTTGATGTTTTATATTTAAAAATTTTTTAATCTTTGACCAGGCTATATTAAAGTCATTCTATATTATCAGAGTAATTAGCAATTGATTTCTTGGGTAAGTCCCAGTCTTAGCTGTTTATTGAACAGATACCATCAATGACTAGCCCCCAAACTTGGAACTCACTCTTCTAGAACATGCCAACTGCATTCTATTACAGTGCCTCTGCCTTTCTGCCTGAAAGGTTTTCTTTTCTTTTTCTCTTTTTTTAAAAATAATTTTTTAAAAAAAATCTTTATTTTTTAACTTATTTTTATGTGGTGCTGAGGATCGAACCCAGGGTCTTGCATGTGCTAGGCAAGTGCTCAACTGCTGAGCTACAACCCCAGCCCCTCTTTTCTTTTTCTTTTTCTTTTTTAAAAAATAGTTGTATATGGACATAGTGCCTTTATTTTATTTATTTTTATGTGGTGCTGAAGATTGAACCCAGTGCCTCATCTGTGCTAGGCAAGCCTCTACCACTGAGCTATAACCCCAGCCCCTGCAAGGTTTTCTATCCATCAGTAACAGGCAGGCTGGTAGTTCTGGGGAGGAAGTGTCCTGGGGTATGGCATTCACCCAGTGAGGTATGAAAATTGGTGGTTAAATAGCCCAGCTCCTTTGCCCCTTGGTGGGTTACCTCTGAGGTGTGCTCTACACTGTCTCCCAGAGTTGCCCTGCAAGATCAGGCCCCAGTTGCCCAGAATGGTGTCCTGCTAATTAACACTTTTCTTTTTCTCTCCTCCTTCTCTGCCTCCTCCTCTTCCTCCTCCTCCTTTCTTCTTCTTTCCCCCTCCTCCCCTTCTTCTTTCTCCTCCTCTCCTTCTCCCTCTTCTTCTCCTTCCTCTTTCTCCTCTTCTCCTTCTCCCCCTCCCCCTCTTCCCTCTTTTCCTCCTTCCTCCTTTTCTTTTTCTTCCTCCTCCTCCTCCCTTCTTTCTCCTTCTTCTTCTTTCTCCTTCTTCTTCTTTCTTCTTTCTTCCTCTTCTTCTTCCTCCTTTTCTCCTTCTTCTCCCCTCCCTTCCTCCTCCTCCTCCCCTCCCTTCCTCCTCCTCCTCCTCCTCCTCCTCCTCTTCCTCCTCCTCCTCCATACCAGGGATTGAACCAGGGGTACTTTACCACTGAGCAACATCCCCAACCCTTTTATATATTTTATTTAGAGACAGGGTCTCCTGGAATTGCTTAGCACATTGCTAAATTGCTGAGACTAGCTTTGAACTGGCGATCCTCCTGCCTCAGCTTCTGGAGCTGCTGGAATTGCAGGCATGTGCCACTGTGCCAACTTCATTAATACTTTCTATCAACCTGTACTACTCATTCCACTACCCCTTTCCAGTGCCTCCTGGGACCACATCCCTAATAATCAGCTTATACTTAAATCCCTGTCATAGGCTCAGCTTCTGGGAAATCCACCTGAGATGTGCAAGTTCCTAACTTCTGCAGAGTCACCCTCTGTGCCTCCTCTCAGGCATCACCTGGGTGGATTCCTCTCTCTCTTTGGGATAGATTGAAGTACTGGACAATCACTATTCTTTTTTTCCAAGCAGTGCTGTAGATTAAACCCAGGATCTTGCCTGTGCTAGGTAAGTAGACAAGTGCTCTATCACTGAGTTACACCCCAGTACTCCCCACCCATTTTGGACATGCCATTCTATAGACCCTTCTTTCTACCATGTTGCTAGGGCCCCTTTCCTCCCACTTCTTTTTCTTCAGTCTTCATTGTTTATTTCCCTCCAAATCCTAGAAGGCAACACCAAATCATTCCACAGAGCCACTTAATTGTTTTTTATTTTACCTCTCTCACCTAAATTATACCCACAGGAATTTTTAGCTTCTCGACCAACCCCACCAATCAAGAAGCTTGGATAGCTGGGTGCAATGGTGCATGCCTATAATCCTGGCTACTCAGGAGCCTGAAGTAGGAGGATTGCAAGTTCAAGGTCAGCCTGGGCAACTTGGAGAGATCTTATCTGAAAAAAAAAAGAAAGAAAAAAAGGAGGGGGCAACTGGAGATGTAGCTCAGTGGTAGAGAGCCCCCAGTTTCAATCTTTAGTACCACAAAAAAAAAATGCTTGGCTAAACAAAGCAATAGTCTCCTCTATACCATCTCGCATTTTGCTTACTTCTCTGAGTTTGAATTGTTGCACAAATTGCAAGCAGTTAAAAAAAGTGCACGTTCCATATCACATCTGACTTTATGAGCTCCAGATCCTCTAAGAAAGTCGAATGCCTCTGCAAGAAAGTGCTTTTCATTCAGGGCAAGAAACAGAGTTCATTACAAGAATAATGACAAGCAGAGATACAGACAAAATATTACCAGAAAATAACATTCCTTCTTCTAGGGAATTTTCTCAAAGGTATAGGATGAAGAGTTTAGATCTTATTATTTTTAAAAATTCATACAGCTTCAAATTGCCAATCAACCCAAGCATATGATTGAACTTACAATTTTCCGACTCTCCTGCATACAAATGTTAGCCTTTGTGTCCTTGACTAGACAAACAGCATGGATGGACTGTGGAAATACAGATTCCTTGCTGGAAGGCAGGTTGGTTTTGCAAATAAATAATGCATTCCAAAATCCTATGCACCATAATCTATGGAGCCTGGAGCAATGCAACCCGCTGCCATCACACGGTACGTTCCCGAGCATTTCTAGTGAGTTCAAGGACTGTGGAGTGGGCCCCTGTGTGGGTTGAAGTAGAAGAAGGCATAGGATGTAGCACAAATCAGCTTTTATTTTTTGCCTTTTTTCTCAGTCCATATAGTCAACTCTTTACCTTAGAAGTAAGGAAACCAAAAACAAAGAAACAAACAAAAAACTCAGCTCACTGCAACTCTGTCCATGTAAATGTCCACCCCTGGGATCTAGTTAGTTGGTCAAAATGTGACAATGGGACGAATGAGTTCAGAGCCTTTGCAGGCATGTCCTACAGAATATTGACTTGCCAGGTGTGGTGAGCACGAATGTAATCCCAGTGGCTCAGGAGACCAAGGCAGGAGGATCGCAGGTTCAAAGCCAGTCTCACCAATTTGGTGAGGCTCTTAGCAAGACCCTGTCTCAAAATAAAAAATAAAATGGGCTGGAGATGTGGCTCAGTGGTAAAGTGCCCATGGGTACCAAAACAAATAATAAATAAAATTGACTTCCAGGGGTAAGTGCTTACAGTAGACTGCAGACTGCCATGCTTGTGCACAAAAGTCCCCTTGTCAATAAATTATAAATACAATTGCAAATAACCCCCGGTTACATGACACATGCTTGTATTACACATACATGTAATAGTTGCATATACAATTCACATATACGTAAACATGGGGAGAGTAGATACCATCATATAACAGGTACAAGTGTGATTTAGGATTCTAGTGAAGATATTAGTTGTGGTTTCACACCGTTTTTATACTAACCATATCTTTTGAGAGATAGATCAAGAAAAACAATACTGTCTTTCCTTCTGTTTCCATGAGTATTTGTGTTAATCAACTTTTCATTGCCGAGACCAAAATACCCAACAAGAACAACTTAGAGAAGAAGTTCATTTTGTCTCATAGTTTCAGAGATTCAGTCTATGGTGGGCCGACTCCATCGCTCTGGGTCCAAGTGAGGTAGAACATGGTGGTGGAAGGGCCTGGCAGAGGAGTGCTGCTCTGCTCATGGTGGCCAGGAAGCAGCGAGTGAAGAGGGAAGAGGCTGAAGGTTAGAAGCACCTTCCAGCACACCCCCAGGGACCCACCTCCACCTGCCTACAGTTTCCACCCAGTTAATCCATTCAAACTAGGACTGGTTAGGTTATGGCTCTCACAATCCAATAATTTCACCTCTGAACATTCTTGCATTAACACAGAAGATTTTGGGGGACACCTCATATCCAAACCACAACAGATGGTTTGAGGAAAAACTTCTCTCCATCCTTTCCTTCTACCTCAGATGTGTTTCCATCATTCATAATGATGCCTTTTACATTAATTGAGGGTGGTAGGGGTGGGACACTGTTAAAAGGTAGTAGATTTAAGACCTAGGCTCCTTACCCTGACCCTTTATCTCTTTGAAAAACTGTAAGTCCTGTCAGACCCCACTGCTGATCTTGCTCTTCACTGTCCTATGAATCATCTTAGAAATAACAGGAAATTACTCTTAACTTCAGAGAGGCCCCCAGTTAACCATGGCATTGCTCTGCTCCACCACAGGAGTAGGACCACCCAATGGTTTAACAAAAGTTCAGCATTTCTGTACCAAAAAGGAACACATTGCCATTTGTTTGGGAGAGGATGGTAAAATCATAGCAAGGCTTCTTTTCCCCACACAACAAAGCAGAAATCAATAGCTATTTGAGTATTTCCCCATCATAATCCAACCATCAATAAGTCTCTGGGTAAGAGTGTGTTGTTACGAAGCATTTGCCCATTAATGATGCTTCAGCTCCTGACACCATTGTAAAGATGTTCTGTAAACAGAAGACAATGAGCATGCCTAGCTTTTCTCTCCCACTGTTTTCCAAACCACCCTAATGCAGGAGCTCTCAAATTTATAATTCTCAGCAAGACAAAGCCTGCTTCCCAGCTGCAGAAACCCACTCTGAGTTGGGTGTGAGCAGTGCACTGTGTTGGTACTTTCACAAATAAAAAACACTAGAGGAACTTGTTTTTAATGGTGGTCTCTGGACACTGGGAATGATTAAATAGTATGAGCCGGGTTTTCTAGCAGGAGATTTCCAGGCTAACCAACCATTTGACCTGTGGAAAGCTAGTTAATATGGATGACTGTAGCCAGGCACACACCCTTCCTCTTCCATATGCATATTACCTATCTGCAGAGGATACCATGGGTGCCACTCCCAAAAGGCAGCTGGGAGGAAAAGTTTGCTCAAACCACCTTTATCAACCATCCCCATCTGCCAGTGTAGCCATTTCTCAGCTGCTATGAGTATTAGCTGCAAAAAGTTCACAGTTGCCCCTTCTCTGCAGATTTTTTCTTGTCCCAAATCTTCCTTGTTCAGAAAGCTCTGTCCCCACTTCCCTGGCAGCCCACAGCCAATAACTGGCTAAAGTGAGGTTACAAAGGATCAGCCCCCTTACCTTTTGGGGTACCAACTCTGTGATGCAGTTCATGTTTCCCACCTCCCCGTCCCAACACACACTTTGTGGATCAGGCTCAGGTTAGACTCCAGCTGGGATCACATCTTTGCTCAGCTTTTTTTCTCACCCCCTCCTACTTCTCTTATCCTGTGTTCCTGAGAGTCACCCTCAATAATTCCCATCTCCCTGGATCTTGTCTCAGTCTCTGCTTTCAAGGGACTTAACCCAGTACTGTGAATTTTAAAGAAATCACTCAAATGAACTTAGCAGGAACACCTTTCAGAAGATAATTTAGTTGTTCTTTGTTGATTCAGAAGATACTCCTAGACTGTTCAGAGACTCTGGGCTTTTTATAAGCATCAGTTATTTCCACCAGTATGAGGAGCTATCCTTGACTGGAGCTCTCCAATGGCTAGAGGTTGCAGTTACATGTACTGCTTTAACAGCAACCACAATCCAAGATGTTTAGGTCTGAATGAAGTGGAATCTATGGCAGAATCAGAAGTCTTCTGCTATTTCCCATTGACAACGTCCCCACTGATAACCATGGATCATGGCCACATGCTATTTTGAAGTAGGACAGAAGAGGGTGGACACCGGAGGAATTAGCAGAAAGCACGTTTATTGACTGCAGGGTTCAGAGGGGCAACTGCATAAGATTCTCTCAACAAAGATTTTGGAAATTTTTTGAACTTTATACCCAGTGGGGGGCGGGGTTGGAGGTTCACATGACACGTGCTTTCTGTTCCATCCCCTAGATCAGACACAGGTTTCACAAGTTTTTATCAAGAAAACAGAGATAATATCTTTTTGTACAACAAACTTGCAGACGAACTCTGAACTCTGTCACACTTTTTGTGTGCAAACCAGGCATTTACAAGAAAAGAAACTACCAACCACAATAATCTCTGCAGACATCCTGCTGATCTGACAAGAGGAGAAGATTAATTATGGAAAGAGTCTTTTGGGTGGGGATACCTGGTCTACTTCACTTTCACATATGACTTCTTGTTTTTAAAGTGCTTCACACTGGTTGTCTCACTATGGACACATAGAATGTAAGTGCTAGAAGGAGCCATAGTCTTCCTCTAACAAATAATTATTTAACTCTGCTCTAGTTGAATCGTGTCAACCCGAAGACCCATGTTGAAGTCCTAACACTTAGAGCTTAAGATGTAACCTTATTTGAGAACAGGGTCATTGCAGATGTAATTAGATAAGAGGATGTGGTCATACTGGAGTAGGGTGAGTTTTAATCTCATGACAGGTATCTTTATAAGAAGGAAAGACACAGAGAAGAGGTAGAGAATAAAGAGCCACATCTCCAAGCCAAGGAACACCAAGCATTGCCCTCAAACACAGGAAGCCAAGGGAAGCATGGAAGTTTCTCCCCTGCAGGTTTTGGAGATAGCAAAATTATTGACACCTTGATTTCAGACTCCCAGCCTCCAGAACTGTGAGTAAACTCATGTTAAGCCACCCAGTGTGTGGTACTTTGAAATGGAAGCCCCAGAAACCTAATACTAGCCCCTACTAGGTGACCATCTTTATGGAGTATCTATTCTAACATTAAAGCAAGGACACACCTCTGTCCTCTTTCATTTTAGCTCAGAGAAAGGAGCTCACAGGTGGACCTGAATTCCGAATGCACCACATCCAGCTATTCCCATTTGGGATTCTTTGTCACACACTCAGTTCAAAATGTCAAACAGGAGAGAATTAAAATCATCCAGAGACA
This sequence comes from Callospermophilus lateralis, assembly GCF_048772815.1. Lineage (NCBI taxonomy): Eukaryota > Metazoa > Chordata > Mammalia > Rodentia > Sciuridae > Callospermophilus > Callospermophilus lateralis. Next base: position 168,839,892 of record NC_135307.1, on the reverse strand, counting down.
TTGCCGAAGAAGTGGGCAGTACTCCACATCTTATAACTGTCAACTCTGTTCGTGAAAATCAAAGGGAACTTGGCCAGCAGGTCTCTGGGAGGGTGTTCAGTCCTGCAGCGCTTGCTGTATAGACAGTCTGTCTCTCTACTGTAGGGGGGTTGGCCCCACCTTTTTTGTTTTCTTTCTCTGCTGCTTCTCCTATCCAGGGAGTTCCTGCGTGTTTGCTGTTACTGTTCTTTACCCTAATTATTCTTTATTGCTGTGCTGCTTCCAACATGTCTGCAGGAATTGATCTAGAAAGAAAATGCAAACTCAGGCCTGGTTCTTCACGTTCCTGGCTGTGACCTGGACGATTCATGCAGCTGGCAGCATTGCCCAATCCTGGGTCCACGCATTATATCAGAAACCCCTTTATTCTTTCTCTGGTTCAGGTACAGCATAGATATCTCCCTCAAAACCATTTCCAGAGACAAACAAAAAGCCTCCCCTACAGATGCATATGACTCCATCTAATAATCATTACTTAATTTCCCCAAACATTTTCATCTAGGGTAAGGTTCAAAGCTAGTGAGAATGGATGTAAATTCAGAATTCAAAAAGTTTTTTTTTTTTAATTTTTTGATGGTTTTAATAAAATTATTCCAGCACTTTGAGAACAAAAACAATTTAAAAAACCCATCTTCACATCTTAGCCCCTCTGTTCTCCCTCTTATAGAACTTGATTATTAATCTAAATTCTACAGTCCTTAAGGTGAGACTTGGTTTCACCTTTTTGAGACCCTGTCTCAAAAAAAGAAAAAAAAAGAAATACAAAAAAAAAAAAAAAAAAAAAAAAAAGGTGGAAGGTGGTGTTGTAGCTCAGTAGTTAAGCACCCCTAGGTTCAATCCCCAATAGGAAAAAAAAAAAAAGTGACCTGAGAGCCATATGGTTGGCATTTCACTTGTTGAGTAAATAATTCCTATGGCTTTGGGGAGGAAAATAACTTTTTGTACTAGATGGTTGGGACAAAATCTACTTTGCTACAAAGTCACAGATTGAGGACACTAATGAGGTGAGTCAAGCAGACTACAAGAAAATGGGGAGTTGATATATTCTATTTCTCATATTGATAAGTTGTAAGGTTCAAAGCAATGACAGTCACCAGACATGGTGGCACACGCCTGTAATCCAAGTTACTTGGGATGCTGAGGCAGGAGGATCACAAGTTCAAGACCAGCCTCAGCAATTTATCGAGGACCTAAGCAACTTAGTGAGACCCTGTCTGAAAATAAAAATTAACATAAAATAAAAAAGGTTGGGGATGTAGCTCAGTGATTAAATGCCCCAGGGTTAAGTCCCCAATACCACCCCACCCAACAACAACAACAAAAGCAATGACAATCTAAGTGGATTTGACCAGAAATTGATTAAAATAATTCAAGGTTATTAATAAATCTTTTTGGGCTATGGATTTATAGCATTCTCACTAGTTTTGAACGCTGTTCTAGATGTATATTCTTGGGATATCAAGTAATGATAGCACTATGAGGCTGCATCATAGTAAATTGATAATATTCAATTTTATGTATTTTGATGTAAAATTGTAGTTTGATACAGTTCAATCCAACATAAGTTATCATGGTTAATAGGACTTTTTTCCTTTTTAGAAAGCATTCAAATGATGATATAGCTTTATACTTTTTCATTGTTTTGTTTTTAAGGCTGTGGGAAACTTGATTTAGATTTTCATAAAATTTCATTATTCTTCAAATAAATACTTAGAAAACATTTTTTGAGATCTTTTATTTAAGAGTAAACAATATTGAAATATATACTACTATGTAAAAAGTTCTCATCCTGCTGGCTTAAAACAATTGAAAGAACACCTGTAAACAATAAAGCTGCAAAATTAAAATGCAGTCCCTAGTGAATAGATATGTGGAACACACAGAGAAAATATTGCTGGAGAGTTGGAAAATATTAGTAAAATAATGACACAGGTAGGTGGTTTGATAAAAGATGTTCCTAACACATCCCAGTTAATAATATCTGTTGGTCTCTGTGTCAGAAAGAGACAATGAAATACAATGAAAGAACCACTTTTAAATGAGCTGTGAAAGGAAAGATGAGCTAGATAAGATATAGACCCAACAGTAATGACTTTGGAACAAAAACAGTGTTTGAAGAAAAAGAAAAGGCAAAAAAAACCTGTCACTACCCAGAATCATCTGCATTGATTTGGGAGGGCAGCAGAAAGCATTTTGGGGTGAGCGTATTGAGCCTCCCATAAAAATGCATTCACTATTGTTTCATAGGGCAGGTGCTGTAGAGAAGAGGTGGCAGGCAGAAACACTCCCTGAATGGAGCTTGCTTTGGAAGGATGCTCTGATAAGGATGAGCTTGAAAAATCCTTTGACTGCCCAAGAGTTTGCCAATTATTTTGTGGCAAAGTTCTTTAAAAGAGCCCCTAACTTTTTTTTTTTTTTTTTTTTTTTTTTGCTTTTTAAAACTTTATTTCAACATAACTATGCTTACAGAAATACACTCACATTGGTTAATAGAATGCAATTTAAGTTTAACTTATCCTACACAATTTCAACCAAAAACTTGGTACATGGTTTAAGATTTTAAAAAGAATTTGCAATCTGGCTTATTTTTATCTATTACAAATGTATATAAAAGATCCACCATCAAATGCTGCTAAAGAAAGCAGCAAGAACCTTGAGAAATATACCTTTGGTTTGCCTCAGAAAAATAACACGTATTGCACTGTAAAAGTTTATAAAATTGGTGCAACAAAACATTGTTGTTATGTTACAATGCCAGTTCAGAAAGTTCAGTAACTAATGGATGCAGAAGGGGATGGGAGGGTGCCTATGTACACATGTGGTACTGTAAAAGCTATCTGATTTAATTAATATAGTATGTAGATTATAAATCTACACAAACCAAGATTCAGATAATTTCTTAAATCTGAATTAACACTATCATCTCACTTCATCTGCTGAGGTCAACAATTGAACTTGACACACTGGCTTTAAGTTTTTTTGATATATGCAAAATAAATTTCCTCCCCCAGCTTTTCAGTCCAGAAGTGACAGTATACTACAGGCAAGATATTCCTTCCATCTTCAACATTCATGGGGTGACATGTGATGAGGTTAACTGGGGTTTTAATTTGTATCAGCATGCAATGCAAACGGCCCCCAAAGTCAATGACCACATGCCATTATAAGTTACTACTCTAAAAAATAAAATGGCCCTTCTTGGAAGACTAGAGCAAAACATCCAGCTACAGTTATAAGAAGCCTTATCAAAACATTTTAGCTCCTTATGAATGACACCTCAATAAAAATAAAAGTAGCCCCAAATAAGAAGCAGCTCTGATAAAGAGGAAAAATATAACTTAAATATATTGGAAACCAATGGGAATACAGGTTCAAAAATAATTAGACTTTCATGACTACCTAGGATTAGGCTTATAATGCATTCTAGTATTTCAAGTTTACCACTAGTTACTAAATACCAATTTACAAATAACATGTTTATTGTTCCTTTATCAAAAGAGAAAGTTTTAGCTTCAATTCTATTGTGGGGAGGGCACTAGAAAATACAAAGATTCAAACAGTTCCATGCAAATATCACATTTTTCAAATGGAAGAACTCCCAACTGGACCAGAAGTTCCAATTACTAATATATTTTTCATTGAAACAATTTTTTTAAAAGTACAAATACATGGCATTGAGGTTCAGGACCTAATATAGGCCTGATAATCAAGTCCTTGTTTTCTGGAAGAAAGGCCTCAAGTCCCAATCAATTTCCAGTAACAATGTTTTTACACATCAACTTAATAAGGAATAATTTCCTTCATATTTTTGTTTTCAGCATTCTAGTCTTAAAGGCTAGATTAGAAATTAGTTCAATTCCCCAGAAGGCAAATTTCTTTCCTTTACAGTATGAAAGAATCCAGAAAGACCTCTTCCCCAAGCAGATTCCCAATCTCTAATCTGTGCTTAAAATGAATCTTTTTCAATATAATGTAAAAGGTAACTTAGGTAAAATGTGCTCATTAACATTAAAAACTAGTTGTTAGGAAGACTTAACTAGCTGTATAATTTAAGGTTTAAAACATAAATATTTGCAGCTTGATCTCCTGCTGACAATGATTGTCGGAGCCTATAATTCAACATTTATAAATTCCCATTCATACATGCCAAACACACCGTTATCACACAACTTACTCATGTCTTGAGAGAATCTTCTTAAAATTCTTTGGCCTCCTAGTCAATTCCAAGTTTGAGCAACTTTTAACTCATACTTCACTCTCAGATTAACAAGTTTTCCACCCATACATTAATGCTTGTCCTAATCTTTCATGTTGTACTGCCAAAATCTGAAACCTACCTCAAAGAGATCACCAGGTAAAAGAAAATTATCAAAATATTCATGAAGGGGGTTATTTCAAAATAGAACATGGGAGGTTGGAATTCAAGATTCCCTATTGGGATCATACTTTATTTTACTGAAATGAACTCCTAACATTAATAAAAATCCTATGTTGGATTCTTTCATACTCTCTGGCAAATGGCCAAAGAACCTACAGAACAGTTTTGGAGTACACACCCTTTCTCATACAAAGTGCCCCTACAGGCACATCAGGATAGCTGCAATTCACTTGAGGCCTCACCTGTAGAAGAGGCTGTCATAGGGACAGCCAGGACACCCACTAGTTTGTGGAGATCCCTGAGAAAGTATGATTTTTAAAATCTGGACTGTACTGAAGTTCACCAGCCTTCTTCACTGTATTCACAGGAAGCTGCAGCTGACTTGCCAGAACTCACGCCATCTCTCATTCTAGATTTGCTATATAATGGCTATGGCTTTGGAATCTCACAAGTGATGTCCCATACAACTTGAAGGAATGATTATGTCTCCTAATTCTAGGTTTGCAATTTCCAAATCTCAGTTACAGTTCTTTATTCAGCTAAGTAGCTACATGGACACCAACCATTTAAGAGAAAAGGTTCTCCCCAAAGATAATATTACAGTTAAGAAGTAACTGTACCATAACAGGCAAAAAAAAAAAAAAAAAAAAAAAAAAAATTAAAAAATAATGTAACTGATGGTTGGTATTTGAGATAAAAATGTGTTTTAAAAATAAAAACCTCTTGGTTTATTTATTGCAAAATCAAGAAAGAGAGCTGTGAATTTACTATATTCATTCAAAATAAATAACTTAATGTGAAATACAGATTCTGGCATAGGTATAAGATATGAAAATCATAATGAAACCTGCATGTTTCATTTGCTCACAAACTTGCACACACTATTATTCTGCAAAAAAGACAATTGCAGCAAAGAAAATAAAAACTGCCCTTTTGCAAACAAGCCTAAAAATATTCCTCTGACGAGGCCAAAATAAACATGCATATATATGTATAAAGTGTTACTGCTCAACACAAATGCTATTTCTAGAAAAATATAACTGCATAGGTTAAAAAAAAAACAAAAACCAAAAACAATGTGCAACATCTTAAGCCATTAAAGCACCAAAAAAAAAAAAAAAAAAAAAAAAACCAAAAAAAAAAAAAACACCAAAATCACTGTTTTTATGACAACACAAAATATTGATCAAAACTCAGGAAGTAAATACCTGGACTGATACAATGTCCACTATTGGGCTAATTTTTCTTCAATTTAAATGTCTTTTTTCATCTCTAAAGAAATCTTAAAGTGCTAACTTTATATAAAGCAGGCAAATTGTTCAAGTAATTTGCTATTAAGCCAATTTTTATAGAGCTAAATAAAAAAGGAAAAGTAAACTAAAGTGATAGAAGACAGACACGGAGAAAAAAAATGACAAGTTGTAAATGGACAAAGCAATAGAATGCTATTATATCATCATGGCCTTCTCATTTTAATTGAACATAAGCTAAATAGATTTAGGTATCTGCTGGTTTTTAGTACACTAACTCCCTTGGATTTGCTAAAATTTATACAACAATCAATAGGTATATATGAAGTCCTAAGGAAAAGGATGCCTCTTAAAAATCAATACTCGACACTAATTAAAGCAATCTTAAAAGGTTTTTCTACTATTATAAATGAATATAAAAATTAATAGCTCTTACAAACTAAGAACTGGAACCTTGTCCCAATCTTTAATTACTCCTGCCCTTTAGCTGCTTTTTCAAGGAAATACACATTAACCAAATGGCGATTGAGGTGTTTGCTGTAATCTTTTTCTTTCCTAAAAGAACGATCACAGAAGATGCAAACAAAATCTCCCTCAGTCCCTTTGCCTGCCAAGGCTTCTTTTGCATCTTTTGTACTAGCTTCTTGTGGAACTGGACGAGCCCCATGCAATCCAGAATCATCACTACCCTCTGACATGTTGTCACTTAGGTCACTTCCATCATGACTGTGGATACCTTCATCTTCATCAATTTCCTAAGACTCATTTACTGCCACAGTAACAGGAGGTGAAGCCAGCACAGTTTGGGACACTGCTTCATGTTCGTCTATTGGTGGGGGAAGAAGCAATGGTGAAACTGGTTCTCCAACTGCTGAGTCTTTATCAGGGAGATTCTCTGCTGGGTTATGATCAGTGTCCATTTCCACTTCACAAAGCATAGCTGAGTCAGTCTGATGCTTATCAGCTAAAGTTCCCCCCTTGGCATACTCAACTTTTGTCCAGAAGATGAAACACTAGTACTAGATTCCTTGGTATAGGAATCGGCTACACTCTTCTCTGCTTCTTCTGTTCCTACTTTCAGAAGAGGGTCTTCTTTGTTTCCTTCACCTTCTGAGAGTAATTTTTGGTCTTCTGACTCCTCCTCTCTTAAGTCTTCCTTTGGCAGTGGTGGTGTTGATGCCAAAAGTTCCTGTGTGCTTTTATTTTCCTTTAGAATCTGGCTATCTTTAACAGGCACTAAGCCTACTTCAATAAGGACTTGCTCCTTACGTGTCATTTCACTCTGCATATTGGACCTTTCCTTTCTGTTATCTTTTCGGGGAGAAGTCTTTTTGGGAATTGGCTCATTGTGAAGAGGAAGATCTATGGGAGGAGACAGCTCCATCTGAGCAGGCTCCTTCTGAACAACTTCCATCTGAACAGACTCCATGTTAACAGGCCCCATCTGAACAGGTTCCATGGGTAGAGGCAACTCTATCTGCAGAGGCCCCTTCTGAACATCCTCTGTAAGAGGAGATTCCATAGGAGAGGGCAGCTCCATCTCAGCAGGCCCCTTCTGAACCTCTTCCATATAAGCAGACTCCACAGGAGGGGGCAGCTCCACGTGAGAAGGCCCCTTGTGAACAACCTCCTCCATGTGGACAGTCTCCATAGGAGGGATCAGCTCCATGTGAGCAGACTCCTGGTGAACCACTTCCACCTGAGCAGGCTCTACTTGAACAAGCCCCTTCTGAACCACCTCCATGTGAGCAGGCTCTTCTTGAACAAGTTCCACGGGTAGAGGCAACTCTATCTGCAGAGGCCCCTTCTGAACATCTTGAACAGGCCCCTTCTGACTAGTCTCCTTTTGAACAGGTTCCTTCTGAGAGGTGTCTTTCTGAGAAGGCTTGCTGCTTTTTTTACTTTGTTTATTTTTTAGGGTTTTCTTCTTTGTATTTTTTTTCACGCAGGTATTTTGTTTTTTATTCTCCTCCTTATTCTCCTCCACTTTGTTATCACCCTTTGGTACTTCCTGACTATTTTTGGATTTACCTTCTATCTTCCTTTTCTTTTTTGTCATAGATTCCTCATCATTCACAGGATCATGCATGGAATGGGCTTCAGTTTCCATCTTCCTTTTGCTTTTCTTGGCTTTACAGGATTTTTCTGAATTATTTCTTGTATGCACATCCATGTCTTTAGCTTCTGTTGCTGACTTGCGAGTTCTGATAGTGACCTGAATCATTGAAACATTGCTACAAGGTTTTTTCTCTTTTGAAACATTATCTTTTTTCTCCACTTTTAAAGACCTCTCATTTTTCTTTAGAGCTACATCCCCCTTTATTTTCGTTTGCTCTGTTTCTGTTTTTTCATTGGCAGTACTGTTATCAAGTAAGTCAGCCTCTCGCTTTTTGGTTTTCTTTAATTTCACTTTTGACACATCCATTGTTTTATTAGGACAAGTAGGATGCTTAGATTTGAAATGTACTGTAGATTACACTTTTTGGAAGCTGCATAGTCGCATACAGGGCAATTAAACTGCCGTGGGTTCACATGTAGCTCTACATGTTTTTTGAAGTTGCTTCTATCTGCTGTTTTGTAGTCACAGTGGGGGCAATTAAGAGGTTTAGGCCCATTGTGAACCTGTCTTGCATGGCGGGTTACTTCATGTTGATTAGAGGCCACATAACTGCACTGATCACATTTAAATGGCTTCTCACCTGAATGAGTATGCATATGTCTAGTTAGATGAGTCTTCTGAGAACTTGAATAAGGACAAAGTTCACATTTATATGGGCGTTCTCCTGTATGAGTTCGAACATGCTGAACATAATTGTTTTTTCTGTCTGAAAAATAGTTGCATTTACCACATGTGTATACTTTCCTTGGAAAATGGTTTCTTAAGTGTTTCCTCCAGTGATACTCGCTTACTGTTGTGTAAGTGCAAATGATGCACTTGTAGACTCGCTCGTTATCTCCAGCTCTTGTGTGGTGTTTCAGGTGCGCAGTATAGTGATCATATCTATTGGTATTGTAGCCACAGCGGTCACAGCGAATGGGGCCCTTAGAGAAATCTCCCTCTTCAGCAGTGGAAGAGCCAGATTCTCTGGCTTTTGCTTGCTTCTCTGCACTTTCTTCCACAAAAAGCTTCTTGGCACTATGAACTCTGATATGATGCACAAATTGTTCTTCAGATTCTGCTTCATATTGGCATGGCTTACAGCGAAAGGGTTTGGTCTTCAAGTTCTTGCATTTGTCCTCTGCTCCAGGTGTTTCATTAGGAAGATCTTTATTTGAGCTGTAAATTTCAGGGGCAGCTGATGCCTCAAATACAGGCTGTGGTTCTACAACACTGACTTCCAAACTTCTCAGTTCCATGTTTTCGAGTCCATTAGGTTCACCTTTTATTTCAGGAGATTCCTCAAGTCCTTCTCCATCACTATCTGAAAAGTTGTTATCCCCAACAGGCATCAATTCTGCCATCTGTCTTTCTTCACCAACCAGGTAATCACAGCAGCTGCCATTCACTTCCCCAGTTAAGGCCACGTTTGCTAGCATGATAAGCTGAGGAGCAGCCAGTTCAGCTTTGGAGAGGTCATGCAAGTCATACATGTCGTTGGGCAAGGCCATGCCAATGTTGCCACTGCCGGTGAACAGCCCTCCTCCTCCAGAAGACTGCCCCATCACCTGGGTAGCCATAACTGTATTCGGTCTTCCTTGGAGAGGGGGAACTGGCGACCCGGCGTCGCCACCACTCCGCCGACTACTTTTCTTTGTTGTTGGAGTTTTAGGGGAGGCGGGAGGGGTGGAAAAAGTTGGGCGCTTGGGCTGTCGAGGCCCTTAAAGGCCAGGAGCGGGGCTGCAGAAAGTGCTCAGGCTGCCAGCCCTCGCCCAGCCGTCCGGGCTGCCGCCGGGGTCTGGGGCCAGGGGCCTCGGCGGCGCTTGGCCTGCTGCTGCGCCGCGAGCTCGCGGGAGCCGCACATTCCAGCGCAGGACGCTGTGCCGCGCACCAGCCCGCGCCGCCGCCCGCCTCAAGAGCCCCTAACTTAAAGATGAGTTACAGTGCTCCTTCACAACAAGACAAATGCTACAGATTTGGGAACTTCCTCTGGGAAGACAATTCTAAGGGTGTCAATAGAATTGATGAACAACAATAAGGGCTCAAATTGGTGGATAAGTCCCGAATCAGAAACTGAGGAGGTAAATCGACAAGGTTCACTTTTATCATGGATGGGAAGGAAGTTGTCAGAGTTAGGGTTCACTGTGAAGAGATTAGGAATATTAACTGGGCCACACAGGGGTACACACTTGATTGTTTCCTAGAGCAACAGTGTCAGGTGATGACTGATCTGTAAGGATTCCCTTAGACCCTGTGGAAGCTAACTGTCTCACTGGTTCCAGACTTCTGCACTAGTGCCAGGAACACCCTGTCATTCTTGGAGTTGACGATATGTAATGTTTTTGTTGCAGGTCCCAGTACCCTTGGGCATGAGCAGAGCCTCTGTGTGCCCTCTGCCTCCCCAGGATAATGCAGCCTTGTCCAAACACATTCTGAACATTGTGCTCCAATGCTGAACAGGGTCCCATGTCCCCTCTGTCTCTGGATTATAAGGGACTTGAAGGACCTAACAAGACACAGTGTGTGGATCTTGACAAAAAGGAACCAACTACAAGAAACATTTTGATGACAAGTGGCAAAATTTAAACACAGATTGGGTATTAGGTGGTACAAAGGAATTCATGTTCATTTTGTGAGATATGATAATGGTATGATGGTTGCTATGATTTGAATGTTCACCCTTCCCCAAATTCATTAAAACAGAATCACCAAAGTGATGGTATTAGAAGGTGAGGGTATTTAGGAGGAGATTAGTCAGAGGGACTAGGGTAGGATTAGTACCCTTATAAATGAGGTCCCAGAGAGCTCATTCACTCTTCTACCATGTGAAGACCAGAGAAGAGCTGGGCATGCAGGTGCATGCCTGTAATCCCAGCTATTCAAGAGGCTGAGGCAGAAGGATCACATGTTCAAGGGCAGCCTGGACAACTTAGACCTTGTTTCAAAAAAAATTCAAAAAGGGGTGGGAATGGAGCTCAGTGGCAGCATGAGGCCCTGGGTTCAACACATTCATACACAATCACACACATACACACCAGAGAAGTTAGTAGTATGCAACCTGGGAGAAGGTTCCTCATCAGAAATTGACTCCCCAGCCTCCAGAACTATGAGAAACAAATTCTTATTGTGCATAAGCTACCCAGTTAGAGTATTTGTTATAACAGCTAGAATAGACAAATATAATAGTTATGTTAGAAAAAGTCCTTATTCTGGGGGAATGGGGGCAGGAAAGATGGTGCAATGAGATGGACATCATTACCCTAGGTACATGTATGACAGCATATAGAGTGTGACGCTACATCGTGTACAACCAAAGAAATGAAAAGTTGTGCTGCAATTGTATACAATGAATCCGAATGCATTTTGCTGTCATATATACCTAATTAAAATTAATTAATTAATTTTTAAAAAAGAAAAGGTCCTTATTCTTAAAGAGGTGTATGAAAGCATTATGGGGTGAAATGTCATTGTCTACAATTTGTTATAAATAAGATGAAGTAAATCTGGTAAGATGTTAAAAATGATTAAGTCTAGATAAGGCTATATGGCAGATCATCACACCAATTTCCCCCTATTTTTCTTTGTTATTGTGGTACTGAGGATCAAACTCAGAGCCCTGTGCATGCTAGGCAAGCATTCTACCATGGAGCCAAATCCCCAAATTTTCTGTTTGAAATGTTTATAACAAAAATTTTATTGTAAATAATAAATTTACAATTTGTACCATCAAGGTGAAAGATTATAATTCAATATTAAAATAGGAAGAAAATGTCTTTTGGAATGAAATATATGGAGAGAAATATTGAAAATTTCCACTGATATTTTATTGATGAAGAAATACACATGATTCATCTACCAACCCTCCTCTAGAGATACTTTTTAAAAAATACAACTTGGGAACAATAGCAATTAAAAAGAAAATTAAGAAAATAATTCTATTTGCAATAGTATTAAAAATAATAATATATTTAGGAATAAGCCTAACTAATAAGGCAAAAGACTTGTATGCTGAAAACTATCAAACAATGTCAAAAGAAATTGAAGAAGATACAAATAAATGGAAAGACATCCACTGTTCATAGATTGGAAGAGTAAATATTGTCAGGGTGCTCATACTACTCAAAGTGATCTATAGATTGAAAGCAGTCCTTATCAAAATGCTCAAAGTGATTTTTTTCTGTAGAAATAGAAAACTTCATTTTAAAATTCATATGGCATCTGAAGGGATCCCCAAATAGTCAAAGCAATTTTGAAAAAGAAGAACAAAGTTGAAGGACTCACACTTCTTGATTTCAAACATACTACAGTGCTATGGTCATCAAAACAGTGTGGAACTGGCATAAAGACAACTAGAACAATGGAATAGAATAGGGAGCTCAGAAATAAATTCTCAAGTATATGCTCGAAGAATGTGAAGACTATTCATTGGGGGAAGAATATTTACTTTAAAAAATAGTATTAGGAAAGATGGATATCCACATGTGAAAGAATGGAGTTGGACCTTTATTTTGTATCACATAGAAAAACTAACTCAAAATGGATTAAAGACCTAAACACAAGACCTGAAACTATACAATTCCTAGAAGAAAACAGGGGAAAAGCTTCCTGACATTGGATTTACCAATGATTTCTTGGCTATGACTCAAAAGGCACAGGTAATAAAAGCAAAAATAGGCAAATGAAATTATATTGAACTTAAAAACTTTTGTTCATCAAAAGACACAACCAACAGGATGAAGGAAAGCATGTCATATGCTACAACATGGATAAATCCTGAGGACCTTAAGTCAAGTGAAATAAGCCAGTCACAGAAAGACAAATAATGTGTCACTCCACTTTTATGGGTGTTATGATTTAGATCAGGAATGTCTCCCAAAGGCTCATGTGTTGAAAGCCTTGTCCCCAGCTGGTGGTACCATTGGGAGTTGGTGGAACTTTCAGGAGGTGGGGCCTAGGAGGAAGCAGGTCACTGGGGGCATGGCTTTGAAAGTTTATTTTGTCCCTGGCCCCTGGCTCCCTGCCCTGCACTGCCACCTGCTTCTTGGTTACCATCAGGTAATCAGCCTCTTCCATACACTTTTGCTGCCATGATGTTCTGCCTGGCAGGCCCAAAGCAATGGAGCCAGCCTACCTGAAACTGAACCTCTGAAACTGTGAGACAAAAACCTTCTGTAAGTTGGTTTTCTCAGGTATCTTGTTACAGTGACAAAAATCTGACTAAAGCATGTGGAATGTAGAGTAATCACGTCCATAGAAACAAAGTAGGGGCTAGAGGGAGGAGAAACTGGGGGAGGGGAATGTTTAATAAGTACAGAGTTTCAGATTTGCAAGATTTAAAAAGCATCTAGAGATCTGTCTCTTAATAGGAGTCTACTTACCACTACTGAACTATATGCTTGAACCCGGTTAAGATGGTCAATTTGTTTGTTGTTGTTTTTAACAATAACAAAAAAATGAGGGAAAATGAACTTAGGAACAGAATTGTTGGGCTGTTTTGAAAGCTTCCAAATGAAGCATTTCATCAGGTTTTGAACTGAAACATTTCACTAGATATATAAAAACACAGCACCCTCTGATTAGTCTGCAAGAACATGAGGGAACATGGTGATTTACTCACCAAGTAACAACAAGAAAATTTGCATAATTGGTGGTGGGAGAGATGAAAAATAAATGTTATGATGTAGGGAAGCACATTCAATGATGTCCTTCCTATATTTACTTTTTGTAAGAAGTCTTTTACAGCTACTATAGTCATGAAAAGCAAATAGCAAAAAAACACACCTTCAAATTATTTTATCACAAGATGTAAGTCAGTATTTTAAAAACATTAAATCAGATTGAATTACATCAACTTCAAAATACTAATAGCCTTACATTTTCTTTATTTCTCTCTTAATGAGAACTATTCATCATAATAAACTATTGAGCCCCTTAATACATTTATAAAAACGTTTATTAAATATTTTTCTAATTTAATCCATCTTTTAAAATGTTCTATGATTTTGGCTGAATTTGTTCTTTATTCTGATGAGGTACATGGTAAAACAATTTGGAGTTATTGCTGTAGAGTCCAGGAGTTTCTTCACAGTCATAAACCCTTGAGTGTCCTTGCAATGTTATAAAGATATAATGTGATTAAGGTGTTAATTTCCCCAAATGGAGCTATAAATTCAAAGCAATTTCAGTAAAAAATGCCAATAAAGTTATCCTGTAACCTGACAGGCTGATTTGAAAGTTTATGTGGGAGAGTAAAGAGCCCAAAATAGCAAGACATTCTGGACAGAACAATGTAGTAGTGAGGTTCTGCTCTACTAAATATCAAGATTTATTAAAAGGTTAGAGTCATTAGGGAGAATTGTATCGCCACAAGAAGAGACAAGTAGGCTATCGGGGCATAATGGAAAGCCCAGAATCAGAAATAGGGTCTGTGGAAACTTCATATGTGTCACTGGGGGCCCCTGGAGAGAGGAGGAAGGACATGACTGGTCAATAAATAGCTCCATGATCATATAGTAGATCTTTCCTTTCACCCAGACATTATTTCTTTTTTAAATTTTTTTTTAGTTATTAATGAACCTTTATTTTATTTATTTGTATGTGGTGCTGAGAATCAAACCCAGTGTCTCACACACACAATGCAAGTGCTCTTCCACTGACCACACTTAGACATTATTTTTGATGATTATTGCTTGGTTTTCTTTCTGTCTCTCCCACAAAAATTGTCAGCACTGACAGCATTTTCTTTCTCCTATTTGCATTATTTAATGTAGTGTCCAACACATGAGAGAGCTTTCCCAAGATTCTGTTCCATCTTTATTAGGCAATTATCAAAATACCTGAAGCAAATGAAAACAAATAGTCTCAGCAAAGACACAGAAGATATAAAGAAGAACCATATGGAGATTTTAGAATGAAAAACTACAATAACCATAATTAAAAACTCAATGTATAGATTCAACATCAGGATGAAGAATGAGGAGAGAATCATCAGTGAGCGGTAAAAATAGAATAATAGAAATTACCCAATCTGAACAAAAGAGAGAAGGTAGACTTTGAATAATGAATAAGACCTCATGAACTTATGCAATGATAATAAAAATTCTAACATTATTGCCCTTGTAGTCTCAAAAGAAGAGGAGAAAGAGGATGGGGTTGAAAAAGTACATGAAGAAATAATCACTGAAAACTTCCCATGGTTGACAAGGAATATAAACTATGGGTTCAAGAAGCTTAGGGGACATCAAACAAGGCAACTCCAAGAAATTCATACTAAGACACGTTATAGTCAAACTTCTGAAAAGTGAACACAAAGGCAAAAAAAAAAATCTTGAGAGCAGAAAGAAATGCTACAGAGGAGAACACTCCATGTTTAGTTGATTTGTCATTGAAATAATTGGCATCTAGAGGAAGTGGTACAGTCTTTTTCAAGTGCTGAAAGAAAAGAAAAGATCTGTTAATCTAGAATCAGAATCCTACATACAATGAAAATATAGTGGGATAGGGAGAGGAAGCCTGGGAGGAATAGACGAACTCTAGATAGGGCAGAGGGGTGGGAGGGGAAGGGAGGGGGCAGGGGTTAGCAATGATGGTGGAATGTGATGGACATCATTATCCAAAGTACATGTATGAAGACAGCAATTGGTGTGAACATACTTTATATACAAACAGAGATATGAAAAATTGTGCTGTGTATGTGTAGTAAGAATTGTAAGGCATTCCATTGTCATGTACTTAAAAAATAAAATCAATTAAAAAAACAAAACAAAACAAAAGTGAAGGAGTTCTAAAGGCATTCTTAGATAAAGAAAAACTAAGGAGATGTGACATTAGTAGACCTACCTTAAAAAAAAAAAAAGGTTAAGGGAAGTTCTTTAAACAGAAATAAAATAAAAAATAAAAAATAAGGACTGAGGTTGTGGCTCAATGGTAGAGCACTTGCCTAGCATGCATGAAGCATGGGTTTGATCCCCAGCACCGCATAAAAAAGTTAAAAAAATAAAAAATAAGAAAATAAATAAAGAATCTTCGAATATGATGGGGGGAGGGGAGCAGAGAGCAAGATGAGCCCAAATATGAACAAAACATAGATTTTCATTCTCCTCTTGAAGTTTTCTAAGTTGTGCTTGATATTTATAACTCTGTCTAATGTGGTTCTAAATATATTTAGCATAAATAATTAAGACAATTAGATTATCAGGGGCAGGTAAAAGACACTTAAAGAGAGGTAGGTTTATATTCTTCATCTAAACTGGTAAAATGATGATGTCACTAGACTAAAAATCACTATAGAAAAATCAAAATGAAATTTTAAAATGTTCAAGTAATTCACAGGGAGGCAGGACAAAAGAGAACAGAGAGGAAAAAAAAGAGAACAAACAGATAATGGAAAAGCAAAATGACAGACTTTAGCCCTACCATATGTCATAGTTATATTAAATGAAACTGATCTAAATATGCTAATTAACTGACAGAGATTGGCAGAATGGATTGAGAAAGCATGGTCATCTGTATACCATCTACAAGAACTTTCAAATATAAATAAAACAATATAGGCAATTTGAAAGTAAAAAGATAGAAAAAATATGCTATGGAAACATTAATCAAAAGAAAGCATGGGGCTAGGGCTATATAGCTCAATGGTAGAGCACTTGCCTCACAGGTGTGAGGCTCTGGGTTCGATCCTCAGCATCATATACAAATAAATTCATAAAAAGGTATTGTGTCTGGGTTGGGGTTGTGGCTCAGCAGTAGAGCACTCGCCTGGCACATGTAAGGCCCTGGTCAATCCTCAGCACCACATAAAAATAAATAAGTAAAATAAAGGTATTGTGTCCAACTACAACTAAAAAATAAATATTTTTTAAAAAGATACTGTATTCATTTACAACTAAAAATAAATTTAAAAAAAGAAAGTAGAAGTTACCTTATATAAAATAGAGTGGCCTTCAAAGTAAAAAAAAAGGTTTTTTTATAGATAGAGAGAGACATTATGTAATGATAAAAAGGATGGATCCACCTAGAAGACATAGCAGTTCTAAATGTGTATGCACTAAACAACAGTGATACAAATATATGGAGCAAAAACTAATAGAACTTAAAGGAGAAATAGACTGATCTGCAATTACAGTTGAAGACTTCAACACTCCTCTCCTGACAACTGATAGAAAAACTAGACAGAAAATTAGCATGAATATGGAAGAACATAACACCAGAAACAAAAAGACCTAGTTGATATTTATAGAACACTACCTAACAACAGTATTCTTTCCAAATGCACACAGAACATAAGACAAGATAAACCATATCTTGGATCATAGACCAAGCATCAGCAAATAAAAGAACTGAATTCATACAGACTATATTATCCAGCCACGATGAAATAAAATTATAAATCAGTAACAAATATAACATGAAGGCATTCAAACACTTGACAGCAATACACTTCTAAATGATCAGTGTGTCAAAGAGAAGTTTCAAAGAGAATAAAAAAATACATTGAACTGAATGAAAATGAAAACACAGTATGTCCAAATGTATGGGACAGATCTAGAGCGGTGATAAAGAAGTTTACAGCACTAAATCCGTACGTTAGGAAAGAGAAAGAGCATTAAATTAATAGCCTAAGCTTTCACCTCAAGCACCCAGAAAAAGGAGGAAAAGAAACCTAAAGCAAACAGAGAAAAGGAAATAAAGATGATAGCAGAAATCAATGAAATTCAATGAAATTGAAAATAGAAAAATAATAGAGAAATCAGTGGAACAAAGTGTTATTTGAAGAGAACAATGAAGTTGACAGAACTCTAGCAAGAATGACAAAGGAAAAAAAAAGACTTGAATTACCAAATTCTGAATAAAAGAAGGGATATTACTATATACATCATGCAGACATCAAAAAAACAAAGGACTATTACAAAGAACATACACAAATTTGACCACTTAGATGAAATGGGCCAATTACTTAAAAAAAGAAAAACATTACAAATCACACAATATAAAAGAAATAATTTTAATAACCCTATAACTATTAAGGAAATGGAATTCATAGTTTAAAAGCTGCCATTAGAAGAAATCTCCAGGCTCAGATGGTTTCACTGGAAAATTCTACCAAATGGTTTGAGAACTAGTACTAATTCTTTGCAATCTCTCCTGGAAAACAGAAGATGAGGAAATACTTCCATATTCATTTTATGAAGCTAGGATTACCCTGATAATAAAACCAAGCAAAGACAGTACATAAAAATGAATTATAAGGCCAATCCACTTTATGACTATAGGTGCAAAAATCCTTCACGTATATTTACAAATAGAACTCAGCACTAAGTAGGGCTTATTCTAGGGACACAAAACAAGTTCCATGTTCTCAATCAGTATTTACCACTAATAGTTTAAAGAAGTCACATGATCATCATTAATGCAGAAAAGTATTTGATGAAATCCAACACATTTATGATAAGAACAGAAAAATTTCCTCAGCTTGAGAAAGAGTATGTTAAAGCTGAGTGATAACATGGTGGAAGATGGAATGTTTTCCCCTAAGGTTGAGAGCACGGCACAGATATCTGCTGTCATCACTCTTATTCAACATAGTGGTAAAAACTGTAGCCACAACCTTAAGACAACAAAAGGAAATAAATGACATCTAAGATCAGTAAAAAAGAAAAAAAAAAACTGTCTGTATTGGCAAATGAAGTAAGAAATCCCAAGGAATATAAAAGTACTCCTGGAAGTAAGAGGTGAATTAGGCAAGGTCACAGGATATAAGAAAAACACAAAGAAGCAAACAAACTGTATTTCTCTATACTAGCAGTATATCATATGAGCTCCAAAATTAGAAGTACAATACCATTTACAAACCCTCAAAAAATACTTTAATGGAAATCTATCAAAACACATGCAAAATGTGTATACTAAAGACTATACAACACTGCTGTTGAAAATCAAAGATCTAGGTGTTTTTATAGTTGGAAGCCCAACAGAGTAAAGATGATCAGTCTCTCCAAATTTAATGTTCAGATTTAACACAATTCCTATCAAAACCCTAGAAATATTTTTTGGAGTATAGAAACAAAATTATTCTAAAATTTATATGAAGAGACAAAAGAAATAAAATATTTAAAACAATTTTGAAAAAGAATAACAAAACGGGAAGAAAACAGTCTACACAATTTCAGTATGTCTTCGTTTGGGCTGCTAAGACAAAGTCCCATAGACTAGGTAGCTTATGAACAACAGAAATTTATTTGTCACAATTCTGGAGTCAGAAATCAGGGTGCCAGCCTGGTCATATTCTGGTGAGGGCCCTCTTCTGGGTTTTAGACTGTGATCTTTTCACTATACTCCCACATGACAGAAACACCCCAAGAGCTTGGTGGGGTCTCTTTTGTAAGTGCGCTAATCTCACAAGGCTCCATCCTCATGGCCTAATTATCCCCAGAAGCCCCATCTCCTAATACTATCACACTAGGGATTAGGATTTCAATATATTAATTTTGAGGGGACACAGATTTTCAGCCTATTGAATAGGAACATCATGCAATGCTAGTAACTGAGTGTAATATGGGTAAAGAGATAGACACAAAAAAGGCCAATGGAGTAGAACAGAGCACACAGATATAACCCTAAACAAATAGACAAGTGAATTTTTTTTTATAATGATGCAAAAGGAATTTAACAGAGGAAGGATAGCCTTGCCAATAAATGGTGCCAAAGCAACTGAATATCCATAGGCAAATATGAGTCTTGACCCAAGTCTCATGTGTCAACACAAAAATTAATTAAAAATAGATCATAACTCAAATGTAAAATGCAAAACTATATAATTTCTAGAAAAAAGGGGGAAATACTACAAATTTAAGGTTCGCTTTTACACAAGGCACAAACCATAAAAGAAAAAGTTGATTGAACTTCTTCAAAATAGAAAAAAACAAACAAACTTTGTTCTACAGAAATCTGTTAATAATATGAAAAGATAAGCTACAGAATGGAAGAAAATATTTGCAAACCACACATCTAACAAAGGACTAATATCTAGAATATAGAAAGAACTAACAAAACTTACCAGTAAAACAACAAACAAAAACCAATTAGAAAATGGGCAAAATTCTTTTTTTTTTTTTAAAGAGAGTGGGAGGGGGAGAGAGAGAGAGAGAGAGAATTTTTTTAATATTAATTTTTTAATTATCGGCGGACACAACATCTTTGTATGTGGTGCTGAGGATCGAACCTGGGGGTGCACGCATGCCAGGCGAGGGTGCTACTGCTTAAGCCACATCCCCAGCCCCTGGGCAAAATTCTTGAAGAGATATTTTACCACTAAAGAATCTACAGATGACAAGTAAGATTAAAAGTTGTTCACCACCAGCAGACATCAGGAAAAAGCCCGTTGCAACCATAATGAAATATCACCACACACGGGTCAGAATGTTTAAAATAGTGATAACAGCAAATATTGATGAGAAGTCAGAGACACTGGATCACTGGATATTGCTGTTAGGAATGCAAAGTGGTACAGCTACTCTGGGAAACAGTTTGGCAGTTTCTTAAAATCTGAACATGCAACTAACCTACAACCCAACAATTGCACTCCTGGGCACTCATTCCAGAGAAATGAAAATCTGTGTTCATATAAGAACTTGCACACAAATGTTCATAGAAGTCTTTTTTTTTTTCATTTTTTTAGTGCATTACAGTTATACATGATATTGGGGTTCATTTTGATATAATTATACAATCATGAAATGTAATTTGTCCCAATTCAGTCCCTAGTACTTCCCATCCTCCCTCCTCCTATTGTCTTTCCTCTACTCTACTAGTCTTCTATTTATTTATAGTTTTTTTTTAAAAATCAGTGCATTATATATATATATATATATATATATATATATATATATATATATATATATAAGGAAAATTCACTGTGATGTACATATATCATAGGAAAGATGTCATAGTCATTCCACTGTCTTCCCTTTTCTTATCCCCAACCCTCCTGTTCATTTCCCTTTATCTAATCCACTGAACTGGTATTCTACACCACCCCTTGTACAATAATTTAACAATGTTATCATTGTGGGAAACTGAGTAAAGGGTATATTCAATTTCTCTACATTACTTCTTGCAATTGCATGTGTGTACACAATTATCTCAAATTGAAAAGTTTACTTAAGTAGTACCATTTCAAAATATTATTACCACTGTATTTAATATCCTTAAACATATGCTTTCACATAAAATTACAGAATTTATTTTAAATGACAGTCTTTCTTTTTTTTACTTTTCCCTCCCCTTCATCCTCCTCATTTTCCTATCCACATCACACCCCATTCTTAACGGTTGTCAACAGCCTTCTATAGCAAAAATGGACCATGGAGTATTAGTAGATGAATGATAGATTTGGAAGAATATCAATAATGTAGATGGCAGTTAATATCTTTAATTCTAAGAGATCTTATAAATTCACAGGGTAAAGATCAATCACCCAAATGGGCAAAAATTTTGAAGAGGTGATTCACAGAAGATCAAATTTTAAATGGTCTAATTACATGTAATAAGTCCCCAGCAGTCAGGGTAATACAAATTGAAGTGATACTGAAGTCACAATGAATATCACTTTATTCTCATCGGACTTGCAGGAAGGAAGGAAGGGAGGGAGAGATGGAGATCACTGGCAGGGATATTAGGGCAAAAGGCAATTTAATTTCTTGCTGTGGAAACATAAACTGTAACAATCAAGCAACATCTATTATAATTAAATATATACCCTTTAAAAATTCACTGAATCATGCAGGTAAGAATTGTGCACTTTACTATTTATAGATTACTGAATCAAAAGTAAATGAAAAATTTAAAAATATATCTAACCTTGCTCCAGTAATATCTTTCTATAAATCTATTCCATGAATTAAATCCACCATCTACCCATAAAGACATTGTTCTGAGATGTTTATTTCAACCTGTTTCTTGTACCCAGATAAAAATGCCCACAAATGGAGGTTTGCTTGAATATGATATAACCACACCATGGAATACTGTACAGCTATTTAAAAAGTCAGAATAATATGGGTGACTTGGAGGTATTTCCCTATGATATTGTTGAGAAAAGCTAGAAAAATAGGAAGTAGAAAAGCATGTATAATGTGGCCCCATTTTGAGTTATTTCTAAGGAAGCTCATGTGTATGTATGCATGTTTGTTTATATGTGCACATCCTTGTTATCCCTCAGGGTCCATGGGGAATTGGTTTGGGGACCACTATGGATACCAAAAGTCCCTTACATAAAATGGCATAGTATTTGCACAGAACGAAGGCAATCTTCCTCTATACTTATATCATCTTTACTTATTGTACCTAACAAAATGCAAATGATATGTAAATAATCATTGAACTGTATTATTTAGGGAATAATGACAAGAAAAAAATGTATGAGTTCAGCACAGATGCAGTTATTTTTTCAGAACTGGAGATTGTACCCAGGACCTCATACATGCTAGGCAAGTGCTTTACCACTGAGCCATCTCCCCATTTTCTGAATATTTTTGATCTTTTCTTTTTCTTTTTGGTCTTGAAGTTGGTTGAATTCACAAATGCAGAACCCAAGATGCAGAGGGACAAACATATTCTTGATTTTTTTCCCCTCATTCATTATTTTTTTTAATTCGTTATTTTTAAAGTGGGGAAGGATATCCAGTTCAAGTCCCAGAGACAGCTGAAGATTTTTCTGGGCGTATCCCACTTCCCATACTGTGTATCCACTTCCCGGACTCCTTATGGGGTCTTGGTGAATTGGTCCCATGGGTCTGTCAGTAAATTCTCCAGGATTCTGAAGTTAGGGAAACTTTCTTGGTAGCACATGAAAGTCTGTGTTAATGCCACCCACTTCCTTGTGGGTAAAATATGCCGTTTCAGTGACTTAATGTCACCTGCAAGCAGCAGAAGACTATGGAATGGAATCCTGTTGCTAAATTGCCTGCTCACCACTTGTGGCTTCTGTTTTTACTGTCTCCTTTGGGACCACCCTGCTAAGAGCCATAGCCAAGTAGTGTGATGCATGGCATTTTTGGTTGAAAGGTGATGCCAGCAAGCCATTGAGATGGTATGATTATGTTAAGATCTGAATTCATATGGATATTAGACCCCTGCTGTCCACCTCGGCCTGCTCAGGGACTCCTGGAGAGTTCCCATTGGTTGGGGAAGTGCTGTAGGAGGGAATTCCGGAGGAGGGAGTTCTTGTTGGAGTGTGTTCTGGGGAGAAGGCCTCGTGTGTGGGTCGGCATATTTCCGAGAGAGCATACAGGGCATTGGCGGGAGTTTCAAAATAAAGTTTGTTCCTGTTTGAGTGGCTCGTGATTTTGTGCCCAGCCAGACTGCGGCACCACCCCCTTTTCACTCTTCTTAAAATGCATTGAGTTTCTATTTAAGGTTGTTTTTAAACGTTTTGGAACATTCTGGGGTAATAATATAATAAGCATATGTAATGTCTATACATGATAAGAATTTAAACATTGGCTCCTGAGTGGAGGTTGGAGAATAGAGCAGAGGAAGGAGGCCAAACCAGGACCAGCTGTTGTGGAATCAAGGGCTGCTGACCTGTCCTTCCCACATGTCCTTCAGGTTGAAGGTGCCCTTCCTTGCAATTTATTCTTATGGGGAGTCCTGAAAACAGGGGACAACTTTCTCTTCCCTTCACGGAGAATATGTGAATGTCAGGAAACATTTAAAAATTCATATTTACATCCAAAATCATTTTAAAAAGTTATTCCAAAATGAATTAAAATGCCACTATACACCTTTTACAATAGATCAGATTCAGAACACTGACAACATCAAATGCTGGTGAGAAGGGAGAGAGCAATATGAACTCGCATTCATTGTTGGTGGAAGGCAAAATGGTACAGCGACATTGAAAGATAGTGTGTTAGTCAGCTTTCCGTTACTGTAACATATACCTGAGGTACTCAACTTATAAAGAGGAAAGGTTTATTTTAGCTCAAGTTTTTGGAGATTTCTGTCCATGATTGGTTGTCCCCACTGCTTTTGGGCCTGAGGCAATACAGTATGTCATGGTGGTGGTGTGTGGTAGAGAACTGAAGGTCTTAGAAACCAGGAGAGTTGGAATAATGCATTCATGGATAGAGGCGTGGCCACAGGAAGAGTTCCAAGGGCTGAATGTGAGACCCAGTAGTATACTCACAGATTTTCATGTACATCACTGAGACAATTTTCAATAGACCCTTCTCCATTAAATTTACCCTCAAATTAACGATTTCAATTATTTTTCCTAGTGGAATGGGAAAGAGGCCAAGATAGTACAAAACAACAAATCCTTTATATTAGTGTTTCTAATATTGTAATGTGCAAATGAATCATGTTAATTCACATGAATTGCACATGAATCACCTGGGGGATCTTGTTAAAACAGAGATTTGGACTCTGCAGGTGTGGGGTGAGACTCTGCATCTTAAAACAAGCTCCCAGGAGATACCAGTGATGCTGCTCTGCAGACCACACTCCAGGGAGCAGGAGTCAAAAATTTTAGACTTTAAATCATTTATATGTGACTTTTAATTTTTTTGTTTGATTCTTAAGGAAGATCTGAGTAGGAAACTGATCAAAACGTTCTTATTTGATGGTCATTATTTTGTTGGGTTACATTTTGGCTAATGATGTCCTCATAGCTCTGATCACATTTAATCATGGCTAGCTTCCCCATGATGCTGAATTCATTGTTTATAGGTACCAGGGCTCATTAAATATCATCCCCAAGAACTCAATTTCTTGAAGGTCTTTAAGTGAGGTATATAAGTGGGGTAATTAGGGACCAGTTATATAATGGTTGATTTGTATGACAGAATATCCTGAGTGGAGGTTGGAGAATAGAGCATGAATAAAGGAATTTGTAGCATTAGGAAAAAAAAGAAAGGTAAATATCCAAGCATTGCTTCCAGAAGACGATCATCTTTCCCAGCCTGTGGATAATGTGGAAGAAACCCCCTGGAAGTCAGATCTTAAAGATGAGTAGTCAGGGAAATAAGAGGGAGTTCCTGGGAGGTCAGTGAGAACAAATCATACATCACCAGCTTTCACACAGCATCAGCATCATCAGAAGAGTGTTCACTGCTGCATGAAAGACAGCAAGAGAACGCTTTTAGGCAGGAATGCAGCAATGGGCACACGACCCCAGAGAACAAGGGGGCAGTGTGGAGAGATTGGGATGTTGATGGAGTCATCCAGAGACAAACACTTCCATGCCCCATAGGCCCCCACATTTCTGTGTGTTCCACATAGACCTGTTTGCCCTTCTGTGGGACGTCTCTCTAGACAGTGAGGTCTCAAGTTTCCATCAGGATTTAAAAATAAACTGCGTTGAGACTGAATAAAATGATCACTTCTTCAACTCTCTTATTTACGTTTGTAATGGGCACTATATTTCAAGGCCACAGAACTCAGGAATTGCAAAGTGGAAATTTCCTTTGTTTTATAAAAATGAACTTCATCATCCCAAATCTCTATATCAGACACTGTTGCTGACCCACCATGTCTCCTCGGTGTTGTGGAATTATTATTTCAGTGCATGCTAACCCAATGGCTTCCTATTATACCTCTTTACCTGAGAGTTTTCTCTGGCTATTCTCTGGCTAAGGCAGGTGGGAGGGATCAGGGAGGTAACCCAGGCAGGAGCAAATTTAACTAACGACTGACTTATCTGCTCATTGCATTGATGGTGGGTGTTTTACTTATTTTTTTAATATTTATTTTTTAGTTGTGTTGGACAAATACCTTTATTCATTTATTTTTATGTGGTGCTGAGGATCGAACCCAGGACCTCACATGCACTAGGCGAGCACTCTACCACTGAGCCATAACCCCAGCTCCGACGGTGGGTGTTTTAGTTGGCTTTTTCCTCCACTATGAACAAAAGATCTGACAATTTTTTAGAGGAAGAAAATTTTATTAGTGCTCATGGCTTCAGAGGTTTCAGTCCATAGGTAGCTGACACCATGACTCTAGGCCTGAGGTGAGGCAGGATACCATGGCAGAAGGGTGTGGAGGAGGAAAGGACATGACAGCCAGGAAGTAGAGACATTTGTAGGACATGTTAACATACAGATTCCCAGACCCTACCCCAGACCTCAGAACCTCTGGAAACAGGGTCTGGGTGTTTGTTTCAATCAGCTCCCAGGTGATTCTGAAGACTCACCAGGACAAAATATAAACTCAAAGACATGCCCCTGCCCTGTGACCCACTACTTCCAGCTATACCCTACCTACCTATAGTGAATTAATCCATTCAAGTGGATTAATGCACTGATCAGTTAAGGTTCTCATAACCCATCATTTCACCTCTAAAATTTCTTTCATTGTGGAGGACACCTCATATCTAAACCATAACGGTGGGTGATTACTCAGGGGATGCTCTAAACAGTCTCCCATGTGTCTCACAGTTTGGGCCCCCGTTGTAGTAAGCAGGTCATCGACACACCCTTCATGGACTGCTTTCCCCTTGTGGTCTCACATCTCTACTCCCTCACCGGTATTTTATGAGGCCACGTGCAAGATAAATCACTTGCACTAAAATCTATGCATGAGGGTCTGCTTCTGGGGTAACCCAATCCAAGACAGCCCCTCTTTCCTCCTAAATACATAAAACTTAATCCATTCTTGTTCAGGTAAACACAGTTATTTTCAAAGTTTTTAGTCATTTCAGATATAAACTTATCAGTTTAGGATTTTCTTCCTCTCCATGTCTCTATATAGCTCTGGTTCCCAGAATTCAGGGGTCCAGAGAAGGTAGAGGGTCAGAGTGTCAACACTTTGTATGTAGTTAGATTTTTGCTGATTTTCCAGTTTTTACAATGGTATCTCCTACTCTCAACTATGCCTGGTATCTTCATTTTATTCTTTCTGGGTGAAAATCTTTCAGTTTTCAGATGGTACCAAGGAGGAGAATCTGGGTGTCTATTTGCTTTGTAACCAAACTTGACTCATCTGTTTTCAGCACCACACTCAATCCTGCTGCCAATAATACATGAAAAAATTTGGGGTTTCTGTTGACCAAAGTAGATTGCTTCTTGGATATTTTTCCCATAGTCAACTTGGGATTCCATTTTCTTGGGTCTCCTGATTTAGTTACCATTCATCCTTCTACTTCCCAGATTCCAAAATGGCAGTGGTTGGGCTGGGGATATAGCTCAGTTGGTAGAGTGCTTGCCTAGCATACACAAGGCCCTGGGTTCAATCCCCAGCATCACACACACACACACAAAAAAAAAAAAAAAAAAAAAAAAAAAAAACCAAACAAACAAACAAACAAAAAAACCCAAAATGGCAGTGGTCACAGATTTTCTGCCTGTCTTTTTATTTTGTGGCTATACTTTAAAAAAAAAAAAACAAACTATTCTTTTGCTGTTTTTGGTACATTTCATGGAAGGTTAGAGGTAATTTTTACATTAAGTTCACTATTTAAGTTTGAAAACTCCTTCTCACCAAATACTTCTTAAAACTCTTCAATATGGAAGGCAGCAATGGGACCACACAGTGACTATCCATCTCCCAGAGCGCTTGTTTTCAGTCCTGGTTTGGCCTTCAGAATCACCTGGGAGCTGACTGAAACAAACACCCAGACCCTACTCCCAGAAGTTCTGATTTTAGGTCTGGAGTAGGGTCTGGGAATCTGTATTTCAACATGTCCTACAAATGATGCTTGAAGATTATCATAGTAGAAAAACTGCCTACACAAATTGCTGACAGATGGCCAGCCAGATCTTAGTTCACACCTTCATTGCCAGCCTGTGCAAACAGTGAGATGATTTTGAATGTTAGGAAGTGATCTAATATATGTAGCTTGAATCTGTGTTCAGTGAACCTTATGTCATTGTTCCTAGTTCTATTCCTTGAGTCACTGCCTTATATGTATGGTTGCTGTTTGTATGACTTTGGAAGCTTCAACTATTTTCATACCTCCCTTTGAGCTCCTCTTTACTTAGGTGCTTTACTAGTTTACTACCTCTTCCTGGAGCAAGTTTTTCAGTTGCTTTACTGTCCTGGATAGCTGCTTCTGGCAACCAACTCCAGTTTAACAACATCTTTCATAGGAGCCAAATGGAATTCAATATCCTCAGTTGTTGAACTAGAATACAAGGTGGTTGTTATGTCCCTATAATCAGACTTTACATGTATTAATGTGGTCATTGATTACATGATTTTGCTTCACTTTTATTTTTAAAGTACATTATTACTGATGGTTCAGTTTGCATCTTGGACAGATGCCCTGTCTCAGTGGATCTTCCATCTAGACCTTTTAAGTCAGGTCTCCCATTGCTATACACAATAACAGACTCAAACAATGGGTTGAATGGATAAGTAGATGAATATATGATCCTGGAAAGGAAGTGGAAGTTGAAGGGACATTTCTTGATGTTATAGAATTCTGGTGAAGTCCTAAAGGGGAATAGTAGGTGAAATTAACCTTCACTTTTAAAGAGGGTACTAGAATGAACAAGGTGAAATATATTTTTTCCCCTTCAAAAGGAAGGTTCTAGACATGACCAAGCCAGACTTACTAGAAAATATTAGAACCAACTCAATGGCCATAGACTCCTTCTATGACCTCCAGTCTTTGTGAGAAGTCAATGTATTTGCAATAATTTGGGGGAAGTCATTGGTAAAGGAGAGCTCAGCTTAGTGGGGGCCTCTATGGTTCCTTTCATGATCCCCCCATGTGGCCTTTCACTTCTGGTTGGTGGCCTGATGAGATGCAGAGTCCTGTGGTCTCATCTTGGTGCAGCCACAGAGGGGAGGAAGGTGGGGGAAACTGGACCAGGGAGACTTATATGAAACGAGGTCTGGAACCCATGTCTCATGTCTCTGGAACCCTTGTGCTCATGACAGAAGGGTTACTTGGCACTGTCTGGATGGCAGGGCCAGGAGGTAAGGACCCTGTATTTGGTGTATTTGGTGTGGCAAGCATTGGCAAGTGGAACCATGGGTTGTAGTCATCAGGTTTAAGTCATCTTGATGGGATCTTACCCAAGAGGTAAGGGGATTCTGGCAGAAAGAAGGTTGGAATAGATCAGTGGGACAAGAATTAGAAAACAGGGAGACACATGAGGTTATGCAGGGAGTATTGCTCATACCAGACGACTGCATGGTATGAAGCCTTGTGTGGAGCACTTCCAAAGGACTCACAGACATACCCCACCAGGAGCAGGTTGAAAGCCTGACAAACACTGAGGGCTTCTCCAGCCTTCCCTAGTATTGTTGATCTCTCTGGCTTTGTCCTAGAGGAGGGAAGAAGTGAAGGAAGAGCAGGAGTCCTCAAACCACAGGGTAGGCATGATCTGGAAGGAGAATTGATGCTTTAAATCGCGTATGAGATTGGAGTTTTGATTTGGACTGAAATAGCTTTGCAATAGCTAAAATATAAATCATTTCAGAATGAGACTGCTCTTACCGGTGAAAGTGGTTGATCTGTCTCAGATGTTTTCTAGGGGTAGGACAGTGCACTTTTGAAGAAAAAAATGGATGGATATATGAATCTGTTTCCTGCTTGGACTTTAGGAAGCTCAGCATGTTTAATTTGAATTAAAAAATGGATTCTAGTTATTGTCCAAATCCCATATAACTGCTAATCTCTTGGATTCCTGAGAGTCTGTAGTCAGATCATTCATTCATTCATTCATTCATTCATTCAGCTTTTAATTGGTTCTTGTTTTGTGCCTCATTTTGGGCTAAGTCCTTAGTGTCTTTGATGAATGAACCAGGCTCTTGACATTGAGGAGCTTGTTTGGCTTTTAGAGAAGGAGGGGATTCTGCTGAGCTCTGAGGATGGCTCAGACCTCTGCTGGAAGAGAAAAGAAGGTATTTGTTCAAAATAAGAGTGCTATCTCTTGTAGGTCAGTGTTCCTGATGTCCCACTCTGGCCTGACCTGGCTCATTGATTCATTCATCCATTCATTCAAGAAATATGTAACAAACATCACCTACTTGGTGTCTTTCTTAGAGGACATTCCCCACAGGCAGATTGGGCAGTATGACATGTCTCTGTCTCATTCTCTTAGAAATTCAAGTGGTTTGGGATAGGTGTTTTGCAATCTATATTTTATATGTACTACTGTGCCTTCCCCATGTTGCTCCTAGTGCTCTATAAACTCAGACCAAACCTGGAGAACAGGGCAAGGTCTAATTATGCTGGTGTTGCCTGAGCACCCCAAAGGAAATGACAAAGGGTCAGTGTCCTCCTATTCTCCCAAATCTGGGTACTGGGATTGAGTTGCTGGACAGAGTTGCAGTGTTTGGACATATTTGTTCCAATACATGTTGTTTATCTGAAATTCAAATTTAACTGGATATCCCGAATTTTAACTTGTAAATAGGGCAGTCCTATTTGGGAAAAGCTTTCTCTGGATGGAGAAAGGCCATGTTTCATCTCAGGTTTTCAAGAGAACCCTTCTCCTACAGCTGGTCTGTGCTGTTGGCTTTCCTCACTTAGCCCTTAGGGGGCAGCACCCAATGTGAAGTCCTTGAATGGAAAACAGGTTCTGTTGCACAGGACAGTTTGCCTCTCTGGGCCTGATTTTTCCCCACTGGAAAAAAAATCAGAGGGCTGAGAAATCCGTGGGCCATTCCAACATAACAGATGGATTTAGCTTTAAGGGGGTAAACAATACAGGAGCATTTGGTCATTTGTCTACTCTGTACCCATTCACAGCTGTGTGTGTATAGAGGCAGGATGGATTAGAGACCCTAAACTTCCCAAGATAATGCAGGAAATGGCTTGTTAAGAGTTAACAGGCATGCTTTTTTGTTATTTTGTAGTGTAGAAAACCACACTACAGGCAGTGGGAGGAAGAGGGAGCACTTGGGGCCCTGCCTCATTTCTGTCTCAGTTTACCTTGCCCAGAATGACCCCGACTCCCTTCATCCCTCCTCATCCCTTGGAGGAAACAAAAGTTCTTCTTCTGTTCCTGGCATCTAGCAGGCTGGAAGGAGGAAACAAAGACACAATGGCTGGTTGTTGAGCTGAGCTTGAAAAGGCCCTGCCTCAGGGGGCCCAGTGCCTGCCACAGCCCCATCTAGGAGGCTGCTCCTGGCTATTCATTCATTCCATTTTTTTTTTTTTCTGGAACATAAGGCAAGGAGGAAGGGCAGAGCTCTACAGAACTGGAGGGGAAGCCAGAAAAATGACTACTACAAGAGGAGAGAAAAATGCATCTGTCCCACATTGCTTTTGTACCTAACTCTAGGATCACAGAAATTTTGCAGGACAGAGAGAGACTAACTGAGAAAAGTTGAATAAAGCTCTTACCAGAGCTGGGAAACAAACCAGAGTATCCCCTGAACTACGTGGAAGGACAGAGTATCTGGAGGGTGGAGGTGACTATTGCTCTGAAGCAGAACGGTGTTGACTCTTGGTTCTAGGAGAGAGGTTGGTATGTGTCAGTGTCTTAGTCTGTTTGTGCTGCTATCACAAAATACCACAAAAATAGGGATTTATTTCTCACTGTTCTGGAGGCTGGAAAGTTCAAGATCAAGCTGCCAGCAGGTTCAGTATCTGCTTCCAAGATAGTGCTCTGAACACTTCATGTCCACCTGGTGGAAGATCAGATGAACTGAAAGGGTTGAACACTGTCCTTACCTGGTGAAAAAGCAGAAGGGAACAAGCCTACTTCCTCAAGCCCTTTTTAAAAGGCTCTAACCCCATCCATGAGGGTAGAATTAAGTGATCACTTCCTAAAGGCCCGACCACTTACCACTTTTGCATTGGTAGTTAAGTACCAACATATGAATTTGGGGACACACATTAGATCATAGCAATTGTGGACACCATTGTGCCACTTGAGCCTCCTGGGAACCCCTTTACTATTTCTCTCTGTGTATCCCCCAGTTTTGAGTACTTTGCTGCTAATGCTGTCATCTGTGCCTTTTGGAAGGTTGTCTTGGGTGGTTGGACCTGCCTTGTCTAACAGAAGCCAGAGGGCCTGGGGGTTTCATGTTATTCTCACCAATTCCTCCCTTCCTAGGCCAGGACAGGTGTGGGAGTACAGAAGCTCAGTTGCCCAAGGTGAGACGGTCTGACGCATGGTATATGTTCCAGATCTCCCCATAGGAGCAGGCTGAGGCTAGGGATCCATCTGAAATGTGTTCCTTGCATGACTTCTTCCTCTTCTGCATCCTGCTTCCTCCACTTTCTTACTGGTTTCTCCTTATTACTTTTATAATTCATTAAAGAATTTATTATTTAATAATGACCACTTACATTTGAGTCCTGTTTCAGGTCAGATTTTGATTTGATGATAGCAGTGAAGCAGCCCTTTGTTTGAACTTAAGGAAGATGTTCGAGTTAACAGCCCAAATCCTCAAGAAAGAAGAGAGTCAGAGGGGAATCAGCTTCAACCAGGTCATGACCAGCCATGAGCAGAATTATAATTTGGACAAGACCCAGGTCTCCCATGGTAGGAAGAGGGGTGGATGTTTAAGAGCAGAATCTCCTGGAGGTTGGCATTCTGATCTCTATAATGTTTCTTTTTTCACTTCAGGATCTTTGCAATGATTTACATGAGAAAACCTAAATATATGGGGCAAGAATATTTGTTTTAGACTAATGTCCCATTTTGTTTTTAAAAAATTGTGTGCATTTAAGATGTGCATGATGTTTTGATATACACAGTGAAGTGATTATTACAGTCAGGCAAATTAACATCGCCTCTCCCACATGGTTAACATAAGGTATAGCATGTGTATGTGTCTGTGTAGTATGAGCATTGGAAATCTACTTTTCAAGAAAATTTTTTGGTATCCTACAATGCTATTAACTATAGTCATCTTGCTGCACATCCAGCTGTACTTATTAATCTTATATAGCTACAACTTTGTGCTCTTTGACATATATAGCACCTAATTTCTCCCTTCTCCCAGGCTCAGGTAACCACCGTTCCACTCTGCACTTCTGTGTAGGTACATGTCCCACTTCCACATGTGAATACCACTCCTAGCAATATGACCTGGAGCAAGTCACTCAACTTCTCTGAGCCTTAGTTTCCTCAACTATAAAATGAGGCTAAGAGCAACTCAGACCTCAGAGAGTTGTTGAGAGGGTTGTATGAGCTAATGGATATGCCTGACATGGTGAGTATGTTGGTTCTGAAGCCTGAGTGTCAGTGTTAATATAAAATAGAAAACCATCCCTTCTTTAACCAAGGTGTCTTTCCAAGGAGGGACATGCCAACTGCTAAATAATGCATCCAGCTGGTGAGTTTTGAAGAGAGTTGTTATGGCAACTCTATTTTTAAGTCATGAAATTGGCAACAGCCGTGAATTTGGGAGTAGGTGACAACAAGAAGTGATGAGGATGACATAAATAAACTTGAAAAAAAGAAGAGGAAGGAACTAAGAACATGAGAAGCAAGTACAGAAGCACATATTAAGGGTGGATAATTGTGGGTCCTGGTGGTAGTCAGGAATCTGTCCTGGTCTGCACAGAATGAAAGGCAAGCCAGGGAAGGGACTTGTTACATGGTTGTGACTGTGGCCCTCCCTGTCAAGGCTGCCTGAGCCCTTCTGCTCCTCGTTGGGCACCCCCGGAAGGAGAGGAGAGACCATCTCCCTCCACTAACCCTACCAATAGGACTATGGTCCTGCTTTAAGCTCTTCATTCTTATGTTCTTCCCTTTTACTTCCATTCTACCTGCCTGTCTCTACTGGGAGCTCCCTGGGAGGAGACATTCCCTCCCTGTCCTCTCTCTGGAGGTTCCTAGTGACTCCCTGACATAGAGAAGTGCCAGGAATCCTCATTCACCCCGAGGAATGGGGAGAAGACAGAGTCATGGTCTCCCTGATGCCTGAGTAGTGAGAATAGCAATTGGCATTGTGGGAACCATGATGCCAGGGGGACACCTCACGTAGGTCTTAAGGGAAACTTCCCTGATAGGAGGCCAGAAGAGCTGGAGTCTGGGCTTGCTAGAGCCAAAGCTATGGTGGTTGCAGGAGAAATAAAGGACCTGCCCCAAAGTATCGGCTACTGTTCTGTCTCTCCACCCAGGTGCATACTCTGCCCTTCTCTGTACCCCAGAGGGTGATCCTGTATATGGCACTATTTAGGCTCCCCTGCCAGCTGGATTCTGGTTGGGTTTGGCCAATGAGAGGTCCCTGGACTAGAAGGCAGACAGAAGGAGAGGACTAGCCTCTAGTGGCTGCTTTGATATGGCTCCATCCCTTTGGGAATGGCTTCTTGGCTCTCCAGCTATTATGGTTTGGATGGGAGGTGTCCCCCCAAAGCTCACGTGTGAGACGATGCAAGAAGGTTCAGAGGAGAAATGATTGGGCTGTAAGAGTCTTTAACACAATAAGTGAATTAGTCCCTGATGGGATTAACTGAAGTGGTAGGGTGTGGCTGGAGGAGGTGGGAACTGGGGCGTGGCTTCAGTGTATATATTTTGTATCTGGAGAATGGAGCCTCTCTCTGCTTCTTGATCACTGTGATGTGAGCTGCTTCCCTCTGCCACCCCCTCCTGCCATGATGTTCAGACTCACCTCAAACCCTAGGGAATGGAGCCGGCCTTCTATGGACTAAGATCTTTGAAACTGTGAGCCCTCAAATAGCCTTTTCCTCCTTACAGTTGTTCTGGTCAGACCCTTTAGCCACAGAAGCAGAAAGGCTAACCAAAAGACCAGCTTTCACTGGGCTCCTGCATTCCTTTGCTTCCCTTACCCTCAGTCCCAAGGATGGTAATCCCACTGTCTTCTGCTGGTTTCTAGGAGCCAGATTACTTCTTATTGGTCCCCTTAGCCCCACAGGCACAGCTATAAATAGTACCTTCGTTCAAGTTTGCTCATTTGATCCAGCTGAGTTGAATTCATTTCTTATGAAGACCCTGACTGGCATATGGAGAGAGAATAAAGGCACCAAGGATCCTAATTTGTGTGGAATTGGTTTGCTGAGACAGCAAAGATGCAGATTGGAGTGGGAGAAAGAGAGTAGAATAAACTGGGGGGATACAGTGGTAGAGCCCACTTTGGAGAGCTGGATCTCATAGGTCCAAAGGATAATTGTGGTTCCAGCTGGTGCTGCAACCAGGGAGACATTCTTCTGTGAGGGGAGGAGGGAGAGGTGCCTGATTTGTCTCAAACTTGTCAAGTTCTTTATTGATTTTTACTTCTGGATCTTGTAGCCAACTACCTCACTATATTCTTAATATTTCTATTTGTTTTTTTCTAGTTTTTTTTTTCCTGTATAGATGATAATATTATCTACAAATGAAGACAATGGATTGTTCGTTTCTAATTTGGTAACATTTTTCCCCTTCTCTTATTATGCTGACTTCCCTTACCTTCAGTCCCAAGGACGGTAAGGCCACTCGCTGTCTGCTGCTGGTTGAAAGGAAGAGATGATACAAGTATTTACCTTGTTCTTGTCTTAAAGCGAGCACCAATTTCTCTTTAATTCTCATCCCAGAGCTCCCCACTCACATTTCTTTTTAGAAAAACTATTGCTTTCTCCAGGGATTTGTCTCACCTCCCAACCCTGCTTTCCCTGGTGCTGAGAGGCTCTGTCTGTGAGAGTGTCTTGGGGGAATGGGAGGTGGCTCTTCACAGTCTAGGGCCCAGAGGGCAGCCCAGGATTAACTCTTTCTTCCAGGTCTCGCCCACATCTACAAGCCTCTTCATTCTTCACAGTTTCCAGTGATATTGAAATTGGCAGAGAGTCATGTGACTGCCCATTCCCTTCCTCCCTTTACCCTCTTTCTTTCTCCAAAGACAAATGGTGATTGTCAGAGAAAGTTGCAACCCTCGAGCCAGAATAACATTTTCCTTCTCACCCCATGATTTTCAAGACCACATTTCCTCAGTGGAGTTGAACTTCACACTTTGACGTGGAAGATCGCTGGCTCCTTTCTTTTGTCTCAATCTTCTTGCGTGGTGCACCTGGGTCTGCTGGGAGTAAGAAATAGCACTACTTCTTAATAACTATTCCCTCGGCTCGGCAAAGACTGACTCTAAAAAGCTTTGCAATTGCTACATAAAAGCTCAATTAAAGTCTTAGCCAAGGGTTACTCTCCTTTCCAGTTTGGAATAGGGAGGGTGTGTGGATTTCTTCTCCCTGTTCATAGCAATGCTATAGAACAGATGAGCTGTAGCTTTCAAGTGTTTAAGTGGGTGGGGGAAGCAGTTCTCCTAAAGACATATGGTCCCCAGAAAGCGTGGGCTGTGGTTTGGTTATATGTGTGCATTTTCTTCACAGGCCTTCCTTTCCAGAGGGTTTCAATTTGCATCAAAGTGGCAGACTTGGGTAGGAAAGAGGGGCGGCAGAGAAGCCGCAAAAAGTGACAGTTTGGTCAATTAAAATCTTAGACCATATGGTTTTCCTTAGGTAGTGTCCAAAGTTGTGTCTCATGACAAACAAGGTTTGAATTTGAGAGATTACAGTCTTCTCATTCTTCACAGTAATGTTCTATAAGTATATCTTGAACACCGAGTTACCAAACATTGAACGATTGCTCCTAAGGGAAGCACAGGGTTAATTAGGTTCCTGCAAGTTACTGGTCACAACATTTTTGTCCCCTAGTCAATGCATAACGTTGTTTTATGTGTTTCTGTCCAAAGATTCATTATTTAATATATATATTATGGATTCATTACCACTGAACTTGTGACCAACACCACTGTAACTCAAACCTGAATGAAGCTTTTCTAACACACCTATTTTCTCTGTAAGAAAATATACGTGACAAGAACAACTTAGAAGACATCATCTCCTCTTCCTCCTCCTTTTTCTTTTCCTCTTCCTCCTCCTCCTTCTTTTCTTTTTGATAAAGAGGATTGGATACAGAGCCTCACACATACTAGGCAAGTGATCAACCTCTGTACTTCATCCCAGCCCTTTTAAAATTTTATTTTAAGACAGAATCTCACTAAGTTGCACAAGGCAGCCTCGAACCTGGGTTCCTCCTGCCTCAGCCTCACCAGTTAACTGGGGTTACAGATATGTGGCCCTATGCCTGGAATGTCATTGCCTTCTTGTACTTTGGAACACCAAACATTACTTCAGCAGTACACTTGAGGGACATTTTAAACAGTGAAATCACCAAGGAGAAGCACAAAAGTGCAAAAGGTGTGACACTGAATAGACCTTGAAAAGAATTAGACTATGATAGAACTAGGAAGGCAGAGCATCAACTTGTTCCACCTCAGCTGGGAACATGTGCCAGATTTTTCACTATTTAATATGTGTACATGAATGACTGTGAAAGCATCATGAATATTGATTTGGGTTATCAATAAATTTTAGTGTGTGAGCAAATTCATGAATATGGAATCCAAGAATAATGAGGATGTATTCAAGTATGTATGAATGACAAAAGACCGTTTTGTCCACCTATTGGACCATCCTGTGTCTTGAGTTCAGTACAAGGATTATGTTGGGATCCTGCCTAGAAGCTAGATCGTGTTAGTCAGTTTCCCATAGCTGTGATCAAAATATGTGACAAGAACAACTTAGAAGAGGAAAAAGTTTATTTTGGCTCATGGTTTCAGAGGTCTCAGTCCGTGATTGGCCAGCTCCATTCCTTTGGTCTGAGATGAGGCAGAATATCATGGCAGAAGGTCATGACAGAGGAAAAGCTGCTCATTTCATGGCAAACAGGAAGCAGGAGTCAGGGGAGAGAGATAGGTGATAGGGAAGGGCATGCCTTCAGTGATATGCTTCTTCCAGCTAAGCTCCATTTGCCTGCTGTTACCACCCAGTAGTCCATTCAAATTATTAATACATCACATGGATTAATCCATTTATGAGGTAATAGCCCTAATGATTACCTAAACACCCTACTACCTCTGAATCTTGCTGTATTGGGGACTGGGCTTTCAAAACATGAGCTCTTCAGGAGACATTCAAGATCTAAACTATAACATAGATCCAGAGCTGGGAACCCAAAGTCAGCGTTAAGTGAGATTCCAGAACTGAATTCTTTCCTCTTAGCCTGACAATCACATGTGGAATTTCAGTACAAGCACTCAACAAAGGGATGCAAGGATATTGCATCTGTATGGCTTTCTGTCCAAGGGTTGACTTCCCACTTCTTGGAGGCAAAGCTCACTGTCTAATTCCCTGTTCAGTGTTAACTTTTTTTTAAGTTTCAGTGAAACAGTTTCACCCCCTTTAGTTTGTTGTATCTGAAGAAGGTGCCAGACACATTTTTCTTTTTCTCTCCCTTCCTTTCTTTCTTTCATTGGGAATTTAACCCAGGGAAACTTTACCACTGAGCTACATCCCCAGTCCTTTTCATTTTTTTTTTTAAATTTTGAGATAAGGTTTCACCAAATTACCAAGAACATCTATCTATATTGACCAAAGTTGCATTTCAAACTATTGGCATGCCTGATGGCCTCAGGAAAAAGGGACTCAATAGCCAAAGACACTGATGACTGATCTACTGAGCCTCTCAGGAGTTATTTGCAGTCATTACAGTCTTTGGTGATTAGTGTGTTCACATTCCTGCTATTTGGAGAAGCGAAGTTAAGCTGTGCTTGAAAGCAATAAAGACATTTTCTATGGGAATCCAGGCTGCCCTGCTGACACACAGCCTGGGTTCCTGATGTTTCTCCTAGCAAAGGGTTGAGAAGGAAGATGAAGATTAGCAAAAGGCATGTATCCCATTTAGTGGCACTACCACTGGACATACCAGGATTTCTATGTCCTGGTCCCTCTTGTGTCCATATGCCAAAACTTCTATCAGGGAAGGAACAGAGACAGAAGATGTATTTGTGCTACTCTTCAAAAGGGCACCATCAACCCCAAGAGATAGGTATACCTTAGGAGGAATACTGACCTTGTGACTGGGAGCATTTGGTTCCTGAGAAGCATGGGGAATGACCACTGCTCAGGCTAGCCAGTAGTAGCTTGTGTGAAGCCTGCATATTCTGTCTTGGGTGACCCAGACCTCTCTTGTCTTTGAATGCAAACATATCCCATCTCAACTGACTACTTTCCCTAGGGCCAGTTTGCCTTTCATCTCAATCTACTTCCCAACAGGGCTCTAGCATTACTTGCAAATAGCCCCAAGGACATTTAAGGAGAAAAGAAAGGAAGGAGCAGTGGAGTGGTCCTGGTGGAATTCTCTCTGGTTTACCTGGAATCCTGGGTTCTAGATCATAAAGTTCCTTGGATGGGATGTATTCTTGGCCCACCAGAGAGAGGAAAGGTATCTTCCATGCAGCTTAAGATTTTCCTGGGAGGCCAGATACCATTTAAATGTCTTTTTAAGCATTCTAAGTGAGAGTCCACTCCTTTGGGCTCAGGTATACATAGTCTCTGAGTACTGTTCACTGGCCCAGAGTTCAAATCTTGGGGCAATGTTTTGGCTCCAACATGTGTTGCTATGTGCACTAAAAGGCCTTTCCTAGCTGGGTGCACTGTAATCTCAGTGGCTCGAGAGGCTGAGGCAGGAGGATCACAAGTTCAGAGCCAGCCTCAGCAAAAGCAAGGCTCTAAGCAACTCCGTGAGGCCCTATCTCTAAATAAATACAAAAATAGGGCTGGGGATGTCGTTCAGTGGTCAAGTGCCCCTGAGTTTAGTCCCCAGTACCTCATTACCCCAAGAAAAAGGCCTTTCCTGGTCTGGTATCCTGTGTGTGTGTGTGTGTGTGTGTGTGTACATGCACATGCGCGTGTCTCCTCTTGAGTCCAAGGGATAGAGAATGGTTAAATTGGGAGGATGTTTCTGGTAAAAACAGAACTCATTTTAAGTTTTCTAATCACTTTCCACATGTCACATTCTCCTTTTTTTTTTTTTTTTTAACATTCTTCCTTTTAACTCTGGAATTGTTTTTCATGCCTGAGGGCCTAAAGTCATCTTTTAATTTCTCCAATTTGAGAGGCAACTTACTTCATTTTTCTTGTTCTGAATGAGAAAAATGAATCTGTTCTGCTAAAGGAGACAAAATTTTCAATATATAATAAAAGGGATAAATGAGTGTATACACATGTGTGTATATACATTTTAATGTATATATATGTATATAATGTATATATGTGTGTGTGTGTGTGTGTGTGTGTGTGTATCTTACACTTGCCGTTAATTAGTCTTGAGAAGAAAAGACACAAATACAATTGATTTATTACCTTAATTTTGGATTGAGAGAGAAACAGTCTCCATGCAAATAGCAATAAACTTTTAAACAAACAAGGTCATTTTAAAACTAATGGGTAACATGGACACAGTATAGTGGTTCCCTGCTTATTTGCACACAAGAACACAGTCCTGGGCAATGAGCTTGAGAGATGTAACAGAGATGAGTCTGGTTGCTGGTATGAGCTTCCACTGCTCCAAAAACGTCTTTGCCAAGTTCTGTCTCTGTTTCAGGGTTGAGCTGTTTAAATGGCTGTTGCTTCATTAATATCTAAATATACTAACATGATATGAAACATTAGCAGGGAAACAAACACTGTGATTAGGATTTCATATGTTAATTATTCCATTGAATAACAACACAACACTTTTATTCACTGGCAAATCACAAATACACACTGATGTTTACAAGATTTTTTTTCAGTTAAAGTGAAAGGAGGATGGTACATTTTAAAATACAAAGGGAAAAAAGAGATGAATCTTGTTGACTGATATATGGCAAATATATTGAACTCGGGGTCTCATGCATGCTAGGTAAGCACTCTACCACTGGACTACATCCCCAACACTTTTTATTTTCATTTTTAAATTTTGGGACAGGATCTCACTAAGTTGTCCAAGCTGGTCTCAAACTTGGGACCTTCTTGCTTCAGCCTTCTGAGATAG
This sequence comes from Callospermophilus lateralis, assembly GCF_048772815.1. NCBI lineage: Eukaryota > Metazoa > Chordata > Mammalia > Rodentia > Sciuridae > Callospermophilus > Callospermophilus lateralis. The sequence continues at coordinate 168,799,344 of NC_135307.1, read as the reverse complement.
CTGAGATTATTGATGTGTGCCACCTCATCCAGGAAAGCTAAAGCATTACAATTGTAAAAATGTAGATAATCCACCATGCTTCCTTGCTTGGCTTTGGAATGCACTGTGAAACTTGGTGAAATCGGAATTTATAAACTATTTTGATATGGTGAGACTCCATTTTGTTAAATGTACAATGATTGGGTTGAAGATAAGTCTGCGGGGTGGTGATAGAAAACAATTGATTGGCACTTTGTCGTTGGAAAAACAAACCAAACAAATAATTTTAAGAAACAAGCAAGTAGGAGGTCTCATGAAAATCAAATGGAGATTAATAGAATAGAGGAAAAGGACTAGAGGAGGGAGGAGGGGAGGAAAGGGGGAAATACTGGGGAATGAAATTGGCCAAAATATATCGTTAGATTGTGTGCATGTATGACTATGTAACAACAAATCCCACTGTTATATACAACTATAATGCACCAATTCAAAAATATGGGAAAAAAGAAATAAGCAACTAAACAATTCCTTCTCCTCAGAAAACTTGGAATCAACCAAGTATGGATGGTTCAATCTCAAACCAGGCACCATTTGTACAGTCTCTGCTTCAGTATGAGTCAGGAAGAAATGAGGATACATATATATGATCATCACAGTTGTATAGTAATAACAATGGATTCAGAAATTCTATTAATGCAGCACTGTGGTGTGCTGAGGACAACATGCTGGAAAGACTGTCAACACTTCTAAGACCATGGAGATGCTGAGAGGCTACATTTTCTTGATTATATCCTGGGACAGGGGTGCCTTTTTCGGGGGGGGGTACCAGGGATTGAACTCAGGGGCACTTGACCACTGAGCCACACCCCCAGTCCTATTTTTGTATTTTATTTAGAGTCAGGGTCTCACTGAGTTGCCTAGTGCCTTGCCACTGGCTTTGAACCCTTGATCCTCCTGCCTCAGCCTCCCCACCTGCTGGAATTACAGGCAGGGATGCCTTTTTGCCCCACTTGAGATGAGTTTCTGTGAAAAGAGTTCAAGGGTCACTCGTCCAAAGAACAGAGATAAAAAGGTGCAGGTGTTTCTCCCTAATAAACCACAGTGCATGGAGTTTCTAAACAACTCCCTCCAAACCACCAGTTCAATATTACTTATTCATTCCTTTCACGTGTATAGTTCAAATCATGTTCACATGCTGGAACCTCAGTGGGCTCACCCAGTGGCAGGGAAGGCAGAAGTTTTGATTATTTCCATATCATTAAAACAAAATGAGACATCCACACAGGAAACTGGTAGCTCACATGAGACCTAGAACTCTGGTCTGGTCTTTGGGTTCCGAGCAGAGCTTCTTTTGTAAAAGAGAGTATGTTCCAAAAATGATTCGGGTTTTAGCCAAATGGCCACACAGATTATGTTTATTACCAGTGGCAACCTTCACTTTTTTTTTGTTTTTTGGTGCTCTTTCTTTCGGGCCCCAGAGCCCCTGAAATCCTTTACACTGAAGTGTAAGGAACTGAATGTATTCCTCATCTCACGATTGACCATCTTCACCCAATAGAGTGATGAGATTCCAGCCCCATCAGTAAGACTTTTTTTAGTTCTCTCCTTCGACATTACACCATTGTAGGAGGGCCATAAGGCTGGATGAACTGCAAGAAAAATTCTTCTTTGGCAGCCATAATCTTGGAGAACATATCAGGAGATAGTAGGAGCTAGGTTGAGGCTATAGACTCCATACTGATGGGCTTATCCTTACATTTTAATTATGTCTAAATGCCTTATTCTATGGCTTTGAACATTCCTGTTCAGATACGATACAGAATGAGGGATCATGGAGGGGGAGTCCAGATACTATTGGTGGTCTCTTCCCAGTCATCTATATGTCTGGATGTAGTTTGTTGACTCTGATAACTTCTGCCATTTTGATTTTTTAAATGTCTTTGTACACAGTAGGTAGGACAATCCTGTTGTCTCTGTCTAATCTCATTGGTGTGGTTTGCTCGCAGTAGATATTCAGTCCATGTCAGTTGCTGCTACTTGTGTCTGCTCTTATGGTTGTGATGGTGTACTCAGCAGGCTAATGATATCAGCAGATATCAGTAAATGTCTGGGCTGTGGTTTGTGTCCAGCCTCATTATTTGTTATGACTTCGAAGCATCTAGCTCTTTGAAGACAGGAGGGCATGAATATAGTTGTTCTTTTCCATGCAGGCTGCGAATTTGATTGATGATGCTCTGAGTACTGGATTTGGGTTTTCTGTTGTGTAACACTACCACATCACTTCAGCCTGATACAATCCACCTCTTCAGTGGCAGGCACCCCACTGGTTTTGAAGTCAAGTTCAGCACTGGACTTGCTCCCATGGTGAGAGGGTTGCCAGTGGAGTAGCATCATCTTCTTGAAGTACTTCATGGTGTTGTTCTTGACGGTCACGAAGCACACAGTGTTAATCATGCTGTTGCTCATGGCAATGCACTCGACGACGTAGAAGGCGGTGAGGTAGTGCTTCTCTTTCACAAACACAGTGGGGAAGAAGTCGCGCACAATGGTGAAGCCATAGAAAGGTGCCCAGCACAGCACGTAGGCTGTAAGGATGCACATGAGCACCAGGACTGTCTTTCGGCGGCAGCGCAGTCGCTTACGGATCTGCTCTGTCTGGAACCCAGGGACGGCCTTGAACCAGAGCTCCTGGGAGATCCTGGCATAGCACAGGGTCATGGTGATCACAGGCCCTACGAACTCGAGGCCAAAGATAAACAGAAAGTAGGACCTATAATAGAGCTGTTGATCCACTGGCCAGATCTGGCCACAGAAGATCTTTTCCTGGTTTTTGACAATAAAGAGGACGGTTTCGGTTGCAAAGTAGGCTGATGGGATGGCAATGAGGATGGAAACCAACCAGACCAAAGCAATCAGGAAGGAGGCGGTTTGATAATTCATTCGTGGTTTCAAGGGGTGAACGATGGCAAGATATCTGGTGAGGAAAGACAGCAAACAATCATAATATGTCACAGCTTGGAAAATGATCGTTTTTTTCACTAATTCCGAACACAGTGAATTCCCATGTACTCATTACCCAAATTTAATCAGCTTCATCTCATTTAGCAACATCATTTTGCATTTGGAATAGTAGCGTGGTTTAGTGGAAACAGCACAGGTTTCAGGTCAAATATGTTGAATAAATTATGGCTTTCCAGACCCAAATTACCCAATCTCTCTGAGTTTCATTTCCTCAAATGCAACCCGGAATCAAACGACACCTGCTTTGCTGGTAGCTGTGAAGGTTAAATATGATAATAATTCGTAGCCTGTATTGTAGGTGTTCAATAAATACATGTGGTCTATTATTATTTATGCTCCTATTATTCTACCTTGGGTTTCAAGCCATTCTGCCCAAGAATACAATGCTCTCAAAGCTCTTCATTCTAAATAACTCATGGTTTAGAGATGAAGAAGGGCTGGGCACCTCCGAGAGAGGTCGGCGCCTTTCTTAGGTAGTGGACAAGAACTTTTTCCTTCTCCTCCAGCCCCCACCACCAGATATTACTCTGCATTACAGAAACAGGAGAGTAGGGGTGGGTTTGTGATGAAACTAAGAACCCTGATGAGAAGTAAATGTCTTGCTCAAGCTAGAATCAGGCAAGCACTGGAATTCAGGCCCCTGGTACAAAAGCTTTTACACTCACCTCCCTGGGTCACCTCATGTTCAAATGAGAAGGTATATGAAGCTACCACAATACCATAAGTCTTGATCCCTGCTCTTTCTGATGAACCACATTGCCCAGGAAAGAAGTCGGAACCTTTTGTAGAAAGTGAGCTCAGCTGTGCAGATTGAATATCTTCTCTCCAGAGAGAGAGAACGAATGACAACCTATTTAGATATTTGGGTGCCCTGGAATCACTTCTGTGCAGGATTGAGTGGTAGAAGACAATGGAGAAAGATAAACGTCAGAAGGGTCAGAAAAGAAAGAAATCAGCCATGGAAATAAACATGTGCCCCATACTGAAGATTGAGGCAGGTGGGGTTAAGGGCAGGAAGCTACCTGTAGAAAATTGGATGCAACTTCCTTTTCCTTTGTAAACCAGACCCTTTGACCACCTTTCCAAGTGTCTGATTTGACTATGGAGGCTTCCTTCCATGTTACTGCTTCCCGTCCCTGACAGTATTTCTGCTACAAGTTTGCTTCACCTTCTCTTGTCTGCTCCTTGTCTACTGTTGGCTCTAACCCATTGAATTTCACTAGCAGATCCCATGAGAGCATGGTTACCCCCAAGTTTGTGACTTTCTGAATATCCAGGATGAAGCTGGATCCATCACAACCACTAACTGCACCTCACCTGGATATACTAATATGCATGGCTGTTGCTGGAGCTCTCCGCACAGCATTTGATCTGGCCTTGCCATGTGAACCTGTATGACTGTCCTGAGTGGATAAGCCTCCCGGGACTAAAGAGAGGGGCAAATGGGCTGGCTCACCCTCACCTGGAGCAGGGACATCTCACAATCACTGTCTCTTTGTAATGACGGGGAAAGAATTAGTTTTTTGTTGCTGCTATAACAAATGCCTATAGATATAATGGCTTGAAGTGACACAATTGATTATCTTACAGTTTTTAGAGGTCAGAAGACTGGTGTGTGTGTGTGTGTGTGTGTTTCCTTTTCCAGGGCTGCCTATAGTTTTTGACCCATGACCCCTTCCCTGTTCACAGCCAGCAATGGCAAGCTGAGTTTGTCTCATTTTGTATTACTCTGACATTAACTCTCTGCCTCCTTCCACAATTAAGAACCTTTGTGATTACATTGGCCCCACCTAGATTATCTAGTAAAATTCCCCTATTTTAAGATCAGCTGATTAGCAACCTTAATCCCATCTGCCACTTTAATTCCCTTTTGGCATGTAATGTAATATGCTCACGGTTCTGGGGAACAGGATGTAGTTATCTTTTGGCGGGGGGGGGGGAGGAATTATTCTGCCTACCACACTTAATCCAAAGTCCTTATGAAAAGCAAGACAAATTCAGAACTTAATAGCTTTCTGGTTCTATCACGGACAGTATCTCAATAACCAATGCCAAATGAAATTTCCACACATTCCTGCTTATTCTGTTGTTGTCTTTTAAATTCAAGTTTTTTATCATTTGTAACACTTTCCTCATTCTATGGGATGTTTCAAAATTCAAATAGAAAAGAAAGGAACACTATTAGCCTGCAGGTTATTCGGAAGGTCTGGCTCCAAGCTGTGAACTTGGATAAATCATTTATACCCCTGAGAATTAGTTTCATCATCTATGAAATGGGGATCATAATAACGTTATTGACAATCTCTCAGGATTTTTTTTTTTTTTAGGTTTCAAGAAAGTGAACATACATAATGCATGTTGGAAGCTATAGTACTTTACTTACATTGATCATTTCCCACAGTTTACTCATTGGCAAGAGACATCTGCAAGGTGTTTGTTGCCATCTATCTGCTTGGAAGTGTTTCTTAAGATCAGTGGTTTTCTTCAAGTCTCTGTGACTTGAAATAGCACCTCTTCTGCATAGACCTGGCTATTCTCTAGCTGCAACATACACAAATGGCACCAGGTGGCCCTTATGATATTTCTACATAGTAGAACAGGCATATTTGTCCTAGAGGCAAATGAAAGTACCAACAGAGAGATGTGTACTTCTCCCAGGGTATGTAGGTCTCTCTAATTCTGGGGTTGCGGATGAAGTATCCCCCAAGCTCCCAGATACAAACCCTGTCTTCCAAAATCAGTATCATCAGGACAAAGATGAGAGCTTTCTATTCAACTTTCTTATCATTTACCTCATTTTTCAATTGGTCTAGACCCTGATGGCTCAGAGGGGCGCTATTTATTAAGCTTTTGTATTTTGAGGCTTGAATTTCCACATGCTGCCTTTATATCTTTGAGCCTTATGGGACCCCAAAAGCCTAGCTATGAGTTCCCCTGTTCTTGCCAGATGTATCTCAACTGCTCCTCTTGCACCCAGTGGAAAAGCCTCCCGGTCTGGCTGGTTCCTCTATCAGGAAGTGTAAGTATAAACTCACTGGGGAATGAGATTCACCAAATTATGTTATGTGCATGTACAAATAGGCCACAGTGAATAATTCAAATAAAAAAGAGTAAACCTTTCAGAGAACTTTTCCTTTAAAAAAACCCCTAGCATTTATGTATCAGAATCTCTCGATTATTCTTTTATGTCTCATAAATGCTAGTTCTTGTTGGAAGAAAAGCTCCCTGACGTCAAGGACTGTGTCTTTTCTACATTGTGTTTCCATATCCATAGTCTGGACATACAGCAGGGCCCAGCAACCCACTGTGCACCTACCAGGTTGCAGCAGATACAGTCAGTGCCCCATTCATATCCCTTTGCTGTTATCATGTCAGTGCATACCTGTTCACTTGTACCTGCCAATACACCTGCATTTCTTTGTCTAAAGGCTTTCTCAGGCTTCCAGATTCCTCTTGGCTCCCTGAACAGCATCCCTAGAGCAGTCCTCAGCAAGGCCTTATGAGTAATGGTGTACAAATATCCCAGCTCCCTCTCACTGCCCACTCCTGGGAGATGTCTGAGTTGTGATCTACTGGCTCTAAGGGTTTCTCAGCAGGGATAAGCTCTAGTTACCCATAGTAGAAACTTGTTCAACAATGTATCCTGTATTGACTGTTTTCCTTTCCTATTTCACTTTCCACCTTCCTATAGGTTCTTCCTGGTGCTACATGCACAAGTATCCTTATCTCAGAGTGAAAACAACCCAAATTAAGACACAGGTATAAGGCTCTGTGGAGACAGAAACATTGCAGACCTAATTATTGTGCTTAAAATATATTATCTTTTGGAAAAGACCATCTGTATCTTCATACACAGCCTGAGTTTGGAAAGACAGATTGGCATCAGATCATAAATGCCCTGTAATACTAGACTCAGGATTTGGCGTGTATCCTAAAGACACTGGAATTTCTAGAGGTTTTATTAGCAATGAAATGTCTTAGGAAGATCCCTCAATAGTGATATTCTGGTGCTTCATATGGATGAGTATGGATATCAGGGCAGAGCCAAGAGCCTCTGGGGGCAAAAGACAAGTCAGAAGAGCATCATCATGGACCAGTCATAACTTGATAAGGAATGAGGGTAGAGGGAGAATTGCCAGGAGTTGGTGTAGGGTTGAACACAAAGGGTGGAGTGGGTAGGAATTGAGGGGGGATAAAGGCAAAGGGTGATGGTAACTTTCCTGATTGGGGACCAGAAAAGTGATGACACTGCTGATGGAGCTGGCAGGCTGCCTGGGGAAGAGTTGGTTTGGGATGGGAAAGAACTTCTCCCTTGTCTGTTGTAACAGGGTGATCATGTCCCAAGAAACTCCAATGTTACAAATAGATATATTACAGTGACACAGCCGCATCAATGTTTATAGCAGCTCAACTCACAATAGCTAACCTATGGAACCAACCTAGGTGCCCTTCAACAGATGAATGGATAAAGAAAATGTGATATATATGATGGAATATCACTCAGCCTTAAAGAAGAATAAAATTATGGCATTTGTTGGTAAATGAATGGAGCTGGAGAATATAATGCTAAGCAAAATAAGTCAATCCCAAAGAACCAAAGGCTGAATGGTTTCTCTGATATGCCGATGCTAATTCACAATAAGGTAGGGGTGGCTAGGGAAGAATAGAGTTACTTCAGATTAGATTGAGGGCAGTGAAAGAAGAGGAGGGGGTATGAGGGTAGGAAGGATAGTAGAACGAAACAGACATCCTTACCTTATGTACATATGTGACTGCATGACCAATGTGATTCTACAACATGTACAATCAGAAAAATAAGAAATTATATCCCGCTTATGAATGATATATCAAAGTGCATAATATACTTCTGTCATGTATAACTAATCAGAACAAATAAAAAGTTTAAAAAACAGACAAACAAAATCAACATCATGAAGACAAGGTTACAATGGGACAAGGGATGAGAATAGTGATCACTATCATTTAGTAAGCATAAGAATCACTTAAGAGAGCTTTGTAATATTTTGAACAACCAATAAAAAAAAAAGAATCACTTAAGAAATTGAATAAAAATTCAGATTCCTGGAACCTAGTGCGAGGGATTCCCATCCAGGAGACTGGAGTGGGACCCAGGAATCTGACTCTGTATCATTGCATCAGATGCTACCTTCTGCCATTTTCCCTGGGGAGTTTTGTGCAGTTGGTTGGTAAGTGCCCACTCCACAAAGGCTGGTTTCAGGCCTGGAGAACCTCAGAGTTGTAATAAAATTGTTTTTCCTTCAGATATTCTATAAAAGGAAGATGCATCTTGTACCTGTATGTGTATTTTATTACAACATAAATGAAGAATAATAAACTGGTTGATTACAAAGGACAGCAAACCTATAAACAGCACTGAGAAAATGGGAAAAATTGAAGAGTTGAAAGAAGACAAAAGGGAAAAAAGATGATCCAGCATCTTTATCAAAATGAGTCTCAGCATAGCTCAGAAGATGGATAGTAAGCAAGAAGACAAGACATCAACTGTCCCTCTCAAACAGAGCCACTGGTGATCTGATACTGGGCTGCAACTGTTCACATAAATTGCACATGTATAAGTTTTGTCACTAGATGTGATAAATTTAACCTTATACATTTACAATAGAGCAAGGACTTCTGGAACATCTCATGCAAATACATGCAAATGAGCACACATGGATATATGCAAAAGAACAAAAGCAAGCATGTCTTTCTTTTCTGCAAACAAATCCTGCTATCTCATTTTAAAATCAGCTCTGCAACAAAATCACTAAAAACAAGCGATGATTCTTTTCTTAGGAAGTTAAAGCATAGGCAGAATTAAATTAGGATGATAACAATCAGATCACTGGTTGCTTAGGGTTGGGGGAGTAGACTGGTTAGGGCACAGGCATTTTCTAGGTGATGGAAATGTTCAATCTGGCTACAGGAAAAACTTGGTGCGCATTGTCTTGACTGCAAACTTCCTTAGTTAACCCTCCCTTGACGTCTAAGTAACAGCTGTCTGAATTTTCTGCTTTTGACTTTGTGTTTGATGCCATAGGCTGTCGTTAATGTGATATGCTTGCATCTAAAGCAGATTCAGAGAGAGCATGGTCAGATTCAGGATGGGGGATTCAGGAGCCTCATATTTGCTCACATTTGGGGGAACAGAACACTGCTAAAGAAACAAAAGCTCCTCTTGCCCCTCAAAAGATCAATGAACATTCAAATCTGGAGTAGTGCCAAACCTGTCTAATTTGAAGTGAGAAAAATGGCAGCCTAGCTGGCTTCTGCCTTATACCCCTGCCAAGGGCCTCACCTGTCAATAGCGATGGCCAGCAGGGCATTGGTGGAGACGTAGAGGGAGACAGTACGCAGGTAGTTGACAGAAGCACACAGCACATGGCCATGTTCCCAGGAGAGCTGACGTACCACATAATAGTCCATCTCGAAGGGGCAACAGACAATGGCCACCAGGAAGTCGGAGATGGCCAGGTTAGCAATGAGCAGGTTGGTGAGGTTGCGCAGCTTCTTGTAGCGGGCAAGGGCAGCAATGAAGACAAAGTTGCCAATGCCACAGACTAGCATGATGCCTGCCAGTGCCACTCCAATGACGATCTTGGCTGCAAAGAAGGTCCGGGTCTTGGTCATGTCCTCATCTTCATCCAGAGGGAGGTCATAATCACCATAACTGAAGTTGAAGTGGAGGGAGGAGGCATGGTCGTGGGGTGGACTAAAGTTGGAAGCAAAACTAGTGTTTCTGTTCTGCACTGCCATGGTGATGCCTGCAGATGGAGTGGTATGAGGGAAGTGTAGGGAATACAGCACTCTGAGCTGGGGGGTCCAGATCTTCTGCTGTCACAGAAGATGTGATTGAGCCTAGTACCCTGCTCACATCCTTGGGCAGAGGTGATACACCATCTTGTTTCTGGAAGGAGACACAACCAGTGGATCACAGGAGAATGAAGAATATCTGGTAGCATTCCTCCAGGGTTCCCCAGATACACACCCACCAAACCCACTGCCTACCTGTAGACAGAACTACTCAGGGTGCAGGGGAGAGAAGGCATGAGATCTAGAAGCTGGGATGCCCTCTATCACCTCTGCAGCTATTAGAAAGGACTGAATGCAAGGTGGATTGGACTTGCCAGAGACACCCAAGAAAAATGTGCACTTTTGTCTTTTTCCCAGGGGTTAGTGCTGGTTTGATGTCTAATTTATCCACCCACCCCTCATCAGCTCCCACAGGTCTTCTGGAAGTTTCTCAAGGCAATTGCCCAGGCTTCTATGTTATCCACAATGTTGCACCATCTATTAGCCAGGAATAGGGTCTTTCTTCCAAAGCAGGGCACAGAGCCCTCTGGTCTAGCCAAACCAGGGACTTGGAAATCACCAAAACCATTTTCATATGGATAGGCTGAGTCATCCTGGACCAGTGATTCATGCTCTCAGAGCCCTAACTTTCCTGTTAACCAAACTCCTGCTATCCAGTCCAGATCCTGCATAGGCAGGGGGTACCGTTGGGGAGCTGGATAGGAATTTGTTGAATGAATGAATGAATGAAGATCCCCACCTAGATGCTGTAGGCGGGGAAGAGAAAATTCCCCTGATCCTTGGGAACCAGCTCTAGAAGGAATTTTCTATCTCCCCACCTTGGTCCCACTACTTTGGATCTGCTCCCTCCTGCCTTCACCAGGTTTCCAGTTCCCCACCCCAGAGTCACCCTGAGTAGAAGGCACCACACCCTGTCCTGAAGGTCTTTGTCCTCGGAAAAGGATGGCTGCCCCAAGACTTAACTGAAAATAGCCCCCAGGGGTGAAGGTGTGGGGGGGGAGTAGAAGGTCAAGCCCCAGAGGGCTCAGGGTGAACTGTCTGCCCTTCACTGGAAAAAGTCCAATGAAGGAGCCTCCTAGAGGAAATACAATCTCTGAAGCATCAGCCCTCAGGAGATAGGAGAGCACAGGGTACAAGGAGTTGCTGAGTGTCTGGGAAAAGAACCAGGACCCTAGTGTCCGCAGAAAGGGAGCTGTCTTACTAGAGGTGAACGCTTTCCTCCCAGACCTCTCGGCACACCTGGAAACCACTCCAAGTGTGGGGGCCAATGGATGCTGGTAGCAAAAAGCGACAAAATGGGTCAGGGAAATTTGTCCGCCCCTGGGAAGGCAGGACGGGAGCAAGGGTCAGGAACTGTCACCCTGGCAAGGAAAAGAGTCGTAGTTGTGGCAGGAATACTATAACCTATGGAGCTCCCGCCTGCCGTGAGACTGAGGTGGAGAAACCCCCGACAGGTGAGGTTCAACTCACAGAGGCGTCTGCAGCCGGGGCGTCCTCCCTCGGTTTGCCTTTCACGCGGAATTCCAATCCCTGAAGACTCCGGTCGGCTGCGGACAGAGAAGCAGGAGTCCTGCCGGGTTTCTACGCTCCAGCCTCCAGACCCAAGGAAGAGGCGCATGCCCCGAGCGGGGACAAGTCCCTGTCCCCATCGCATTTTCGAGGGACGTACCCCTCGCGGGGGATCATCCCGTTCCAGCACCCCCTCCCGTCCCCAACGCTGCCACGCGGTGTCCGAAGACTCCGCCCCGCCCCGGGCAGGAATCAACTAAAAAATTCATGTTTGAGAAACAAAGCCAGGGGGGCTGCGGGACCGCGGAAAACTCGGGGTGGGGGGTTGGGACTGGCGAGGGGACGATGAGGGGCGAGAGGATTTTATCAGAGAGGTTGGCTCTTTTCTGCTCACCTTTCTGCAGGAGACCTCCCCCTGCAATTTGGCGCTCGCCCGCGCCCGCAGCCCCCAATCCCAGCCTACGGTCTCCTGCCAACCTGGAGGACCCAGAGGGCATTTCCCCGAACCACATCGCTAGCTTGGGGACAGATGGCCACATCCCGGGAATGGCAAGAGTCTAAGGAGCCCGCGTAGCCCTGAGGAAGAAAGCGGGCGTCGGAGCCCCTTGTCCGGGCGGCAGGAACACAACCCGTCTTCCCAGTGCGCGGATCCGATCGTTTACCTACCTCTGCACCTCTTCTCCTGGGGCACTCTGAGGTCCTGGCGGCCGAACGAGGGTCTTAGGGTGAGTGGACGCGGGTCGGGTCTCTGGTTCCCGCCTTGGGGATCCGGACTAGCACTTGCCGAGGCGAGTGTTGTCCCTATTTAGACCCCGCGCCTCAGTGCCCTTCTGCGGGTGGCGGTGTTTCCCCGACAGAGTCGGAGCTCCGCCTCCTCAACTCCTCCTAACACCTCGGACCCGGCCCTGCGCGTCCCGCCCTCGCTCCGCCCTAGGGTGCCCCCGCCTGCCTTCAACCCTGGGCAGACAGTGGGCGATCTGCTCCCGCGCCCCGCCGCTCGCGGGGACTAGTGTGCTCTGGGTGCAGGACCTCTCTGGCTGGGGTCACAGGTTGTGGGGGCCTCCCTTCACTGGGGTTTTTCTACTCCTTCGTACCCTCAGTAGCCAGGTGTCAGTGGAGCGATTCCGCAGATGAGCACTATTGTCAGTTGTGCGGCTCCTATTCTCTGCACCCAGCTACGGTCCTCTACCCGACCCGAATCGACTGTGCACAGGTAGAGCGCCCTGTTTTCTGCAGGTGACGAGTGCTAGCATCTGCGCCTGCTGCAAACTCAGTTGCAACCTCATCTTCGTAGAGGCAACACGGACCTTATGCAGTGGTGATGGAGGAGGAGGCCTCCTATCCCCACCCCGGGGAGGAAGCTGGGATTAGGGGGCAACTGGCCCTGCAAAAAGATCCAACCTTCATGTCCTTACCCAAAATCTACCATCACCACCACTGTCAGATTCTTTGGCTATTTAGTCAATTCCAATCAGGCCTCTCAGACTCCGGTCGGTAGGCTCTGGCCACTTTGCCTTCAGCAGACTTGGGCTTTAGACAACTTTTGCTCATCCTTAGAATTTTTAGGGTTAAACTTTAGAGCTGCGAATTCAAGGCCCAGTCGTTGGGAAGAACTGAGTATACAGATTTAGAGCTGCAAGCTGTGGTAGGAGACTGAAGGTCTAAGGGGTTCCCCATTGTGATTGACAGGCAAAATCTGGACTCCACTTCACCAGATCTTCCTGGTTTTCAAGAGAATCTGGAATTTGCAAACTTTGTTAATTACTCTGTTGGGCTAGTAAAAAGAAAACAAAAACCGTCTGTTGGCCAAGGAGAACATATCACAGACTGAATATAGTCCACTGGGCTGCCAATTTAAAATTCCTGGATAGATGATCTGGAAACTGGAGTTCTGTCCTTCCTATTTTGTGTGGAGTTAACCCCATTCTTCTGCCTTTCTGAAAACATCTATCTACCCATGTAAGATCAAAAACAGGAGACCCAGCTTTCTGCTGTCCTCAAAGGAGGGGCTGCCAGCTGGTGGGTGTTGTGGATGGTGAGGACAACCTCCAGATGTGGGTTATTAGGAGTAAGAATGACAGGGGAGCCCTGACAGAGTCTTTTGACGACTTTTAGCAGATATATCACCTTCAGCTAAAGGCTTTACCCTTTCTGGACTAAGCCCATCCTCCTTTTTTTTTTATGGGGCAAATGACCCTGGGGACCTTCTGCTCAAAAGTGCTTTCCTGGAACCCTCTAAGATACAGTTATGATTAAGCTGATTGCACGCAATCTGGAAACCTATAAGTGTCATTTTAATAAATTGAATTTCTGATTATCTCTTATGGTTTGCATCTTTAATGTCACCTAAAAAGTTCATGTGTTAGGTAATGCAGGAATTATTAGATTATGAAAGCTATAACCTCATCAGTGGATTAATCTGTTTGATGGATTAATAATTTGGATGGACTACTGGTTGCTTACTATAGACAGGTGGGGCAGGGCTGAAGGAAGTAGCTTACTGGGGACATACTCTTGGACTATATCTTGTCTTCGGCTCCCCTACTTTTTTCTCTCTCTTTCTCCCCCTCCACTCTCTCCCTCTCTTCCTCTCCCTTTCCCTCTCTCCTTTCCACCCGCCATAAGCTGAGCAGCTTTCCTCTGTCATGCCCTCCTGCTCTGATGTGCTGCCCCATCTCAGACCCAGGACAATGGAGTTGACTGACCATGGACGAAATCTCTGAAATTGTGGGCCCAAATAAACTTTTCCTCTAAGTTATTCTTGTCAGGTATTTTGATCACAACATTAGAAAGCTGACTAACACACTACCCACAGCAGAGTAAGGGTTTTACCTGGGGATGGCCAAGAAGTTCCCAGGGAGACAATGAGGACAATATAACAAAGTGCTACAGGGAATTGTCTTAGTTCATTCAGGTTACCCACTGACACTCCAAGACAAAGATTTGAATGCAGGTAATTTACTAGGAGTTGATCCTGGGAAGCAGAAGGAAGGTAGAGGGAAAGTGAGGCAGAGAAGGGAGAAAAACCAAGGCATGATGTGCTAATGAGCAGGGAATGCTGTGGCTACCCGAGGCTCACTCTGCCTGAGAAACTATGTGGAACCTGCCTCTTGATTGTCCACTACAGCACAGGGAGCCTGGGACATTCAGCCACTGAATGATTCCTATACCTTCACTGATGGACAGTTTTCCTGTGGGTGAAAAGAAGAGAGCTTCAAGACTTGGGTAGGAGGTATCAGAGTTCCAAGAACTGCACCTACCAGTTAATTCAGGTGGGCAGAAGGGACATGGGGCAGGTCATCAACCCCTCACAGCTGCTACAAGAGGGTGGCAGAGGGACGTTGCCTTGAATGAGTAGGATTAACACTGGAGTTCATAGGCTAAACTGGGGGGTGAGCTCAGAGAAATCTGGGGGTGAGTAGGATTTTTAGGGCTAAGGATTTTGCATAATTGGAGGCAATGTTATGTCCCCATTTTGGCTGACAAAGTTGGCAAGAAGTAGGGAAGTGGAGATTCCTTAGTCAGACAGAATAAAAATTATTAATGAGCTTCCCACTCTGGTCAAAGAGAGTTCTCGAGTTGCCAGCTCCAATTCTCTTCTCTCTGAAATCTTTCTTGGTGGGAGAGGCTTAGCCAAACTAGGTAATAAAGTGCTGAGGGAAAGGGTAAAGAAAAAGGGAAGAAAGAAAAACTGTACAGGCTGGAGTTGCTGCATTTACTCAGAGGAGAGGTCATGGTTGGAGCAACTGAGTGTGAGGAAAATGGATGGTTGAGAAAAGGAGGCTTTAATATGGGGCTTGGAAATTATATATTTAAATCTACTTTAGAGGTATTAACAGCAAAAATTTGAATAGGTATAATATGTTGAAAATATTAAACCTGAGTGTTTTCATTGCCACTCCCATAATTGGTCAAGCTTTGTTATTATAACAAAATTCCTGAGATTGGGTATTTTAGTAAAGAAAGGAGGTTTAGTTCACAGTTTTGGAGGTTCAGCTCTAAGGGCAAGGTGATGGCCTTGGGAGGTTGGGGAGAGTGCTGTTAGAGCAAGAACTGAACAAAGTGGGACAAGAATGAGCTCCCAGGATCCATGCTTGCTTGGCTGCTAAGCACATGCCAGCAGATGGCATGGTATTGTGCTGACCGGAGTGGCAATTCTCAGATTGGAGTGTGCATCAAGAACTTTCTCAATACTCGTGCCTGGGCCCTATGCAGGTACGTTCTGATCCTGCATGTTGGTAAGAGTTCCCTGGCTTCTTTGAGTGTTCATTCTTTACGAAAGTTCCCACATAAACCAATGTGAAAACTAAAAACACCCTGATGGAAAACACCGACTATAAGTAGTGGAGCTTAATGAATTTTGCTTCAAAGCAACAGAACATCTTTCCAGCACAGTGGTGTTTTGTTTTCTTGCTTGTAATGCCCTGTATCAGCCAAGGTTGTGTGAATACTTTTCTTTCTTTTCTTTTTTAGTGTGGTGGGGTGGACTAGGGGTTGAACCCAGGAATGCTCTATCACTGAGCTACATCCGGAACTCTTTATTTTTTTCATTTTGAGACTGAGTTTCACTAAGTTGCCCAGGCTGGCCTTGAACTTGCAATGCTTCTGCCCTAACATCCAGAGTCGCTGGGGTTACAGGTATGCTGTACTGTAGCTGGCTCTTTCTTAAAAAAAAGAAAGAAAACAAAAGAAAGAGAAAAATTCAGTTTGGGGCTTTTTCCCTTATATTTGATTCTGTTTTGATATGTATTTTAAAAATACCTCTACAAGTTGAAAGTGTCTCTAACACACACACACACCTACACACACACACACACACACACACACACACACAAATACCTCTACTAGTTGGAAATGTTTCTAACACACACATACACACACACACACCAGGAAAAGAAAGTTACACTTAGTGACAAATTCAGTATGCTGTTTTTGAATCACAGCTTTCTGTAACACACTTTTCAAGGCTTTGAAAGGCTTTGCGAGGTGCATCCTGGGATGCAGCTAATCTGGAGCCAGGGTGGGGAAGGTGAGAGGTACCAGGCTATCCAAAGTTATAGCTTGTTCAGAAAACTGGTTGTAGACTTGGAGAAACTATATAGCCTATAAATGACCTGAGTCATAGTTCTTTTTTTTTTTTTTTTAAACAAAAGGCAACTAACATTTAACTCCAGAAACAGTTTTATAGGGATAAGTACCAGAAGGTACCACAGTAGACTGCAGCCTCACATTATCTTGCTGGTGACACATTTTTTTTTTAATTCCTTTGGCTTGAATTGGGAATGAAGAGGACTACAGTTCCAAAACCTTACTCCTCCCATCATAAACTTCTTCAGTGGAAGAGATAAATAACAGATGTCCCTAAACAAAGTCATCCTGGGGCATGGACCACTAGTGCTGTTGTTCTAGGTGGTGGTTGTTGAAGGGGTGGTGGGTAAGAGTTGGGGCAGGGTTTGTGCCCTCAGAACTCCACACCCACTCCCAGCCCTGTCTCCTGGTCCTGCGTGCTCTTCCACATGGGATGCCAGCTCTGCACCATAAGGGAACCTTAGGAAGAAATGACAGGGATTAGGTCACAGGCAGGGTCCCTAGGGGCCGCAGGGCGTCTGCACAGTGAAGCAGGGGTAGAGGCTGAAGGAGGCCCTGTGCAGACACGCAGTCTTCATTGGCGGAGACGCAGCCTTCCAACAGAGAACCTCAAGCAGTTGGAGTAGAAGAAAGAGAAGAGAAGGTAGACAAGAGATAGCTAAAATGAAAGACTATAAGTAAATCATGTTATAAACCATGAAAGGTAGTGCTACTGTTTTATGGTGTCCTCTGAAAGTTCATTGTTAGAAACTGAACTCCCCAATTCACATGTTAATGGAATTTGGAGGTGGCCTTTAGGAAGTAATTAGTATTAGATGACTTCATGAGGGTGAGGCCTCCATCATAGCACTTAGAAGAAGAGGAGGAGGGACTGAGTTGGCATACTTGCTCTGTCTCATCGTGTGACACCCTGCGCCATGTTACGATGCAGCAAGAAGGTCCTCCCCAGATGCTAAGCAAATGCCAGGGCCATACCCTTAGACTTCCCAGTCTCCAGATTGTGAGCCAAATAGACTTCTATTCTTTATAAATTATTCAGTCTCAGGTTTTTGTTATAGCTACAGAAATGGGACAAAGACAGCTAGGAAGTGAAGATGATAAAAGTCCTCTGCTTATTTTTGTTATTTTTGCCTTTGTGTGTCTATTCCCATAAAAGATTTTTTGCTTTGAAACCTGCAGAGCTGGAGTTCAGACTACAACTTTGCTGGTGTTTCTGGCTGACTTGTTCAATCTGCTTCAGTGGATATCTAATTGCCCTGAGTTCTAAATTCAGCCTCTCTCGATTTATTTCCAGTCACCTTTCAAATCTGATCAACCTTTCTGAGGCCATCTGGTGGGCTTGAGTTTTCCAGGCTGGGGGCTGATTTCTACTTTACGTGTCTTAAGATAGTGATTCTAGCCATTTTTCTTAAAGCAGAAAGTGTTCTTAAAAGAGAAAACTATTTTTTCTTTTTTCCTTTGCAGACAGTACTTTAACACTCTAAGGGGGATTATTAGACAGTTGGACTGGTTTAGTCAAGTCTGGCAACTCACAGAACTGAATGACACAGCATCGCCTCAACGCCAGCACAGCCCCCTCATTGGGCCTGATGGTTGTTCATATAGGTACCCCAGTAATGATTTCCCCCAAGTGTTTTAGTCTCACTTTAAAAACTTATAAATTAAAATGGCACATTAAGGCAGGCAGGCTCTACAAGAGAACAATCTTGTAACAAAATGCTGATTAAAATCCAGATATTTTAGACGTGTATATGTGTGTGTGTGTGTGTGTGTGTGTGTGTGTGACAGAGAGAGAAAAAAACCTAGAAATGAGAAACTACCCTGTGTTAGAGGGATTATATCCCAATTATGAAATTGGAGGGGGAATTTTTAATATGTATATTTAAAAATTGACCATAGAAGACACGGATTACCTGGGTAACAAAGAATACACATACACAAAAGAAAACCAAAATGTTATATACGGATATTTGACACAACGATAACATTTCATTTTGACACATTCAATGTTTTTGAAAAGTTAATTGGGGAATGAATTAAAACAAATATTTTTGCATAAAGGTTTTTAATAGTCAAGCAACTGGTTAAGAACCTTCTGGCCAAATGGTTAACCAGCACAAAGTCTTCCTTAGGAGAAAGTTAAGTTGGTGAGTCTTGCTTATATCAGGGGCCTCATGAGTAGAGGAACATCAGGGGAAGTTACACAGGCCAGGCACAGGACTCAGACGACCCATCTCAGGGTGCCTTGGGAATAGCTTTTCCTAAGCAGAAATGCACTTAAACCAATCCCAGCTGAGGAAGGGAATCTGGAGACAGAATCAAGTCAAGACTCAGGCTGGAACCACAGAGGGTCGTCCCTGCATCTAGTGTCTCCACTTTCTGGGGACCCTGCCTCCACATCTCCTTTTCTTTGTTTCTGGGCCAGACTTCCCAATTTTAAAGTCCAGGAATCTCCAATACCTAGGAAAGAGAACTCAATAAACATGGCTTGGAGCAAGCATTTAACCCAGTGTGACCACTAATAGAGGTGTGTTTGTGTTATCTGGGCACCCAACTCAGTTTTTTTTGTGCCCACTCACTTTTCTCCTTGTGCAGTATACAGCCCAGACAACAATATATGGCAGCCCTAGTATCCCCTGATCCAGTCAGCTGTGGACGGGACATAGGGCAGACAGAATCATATAACGTCCTTCAAGTAGATGGATGAGGAGAACAGCACTACTCTCCTTGGTCCTCAGGATCACAAACAGCTCTAGCATTTTCTGCCTTCCCTTTCTCAGGCAGATAATGTGAAAGTAGAGCTAGATGTCCTCTGTCCTGGCATATTCCATTGAGAAATTGTGACCTTTATAAATTTGGAGAAAGATTGGAAAGAAGTTGATAAATGTACTTTTGTATTTAGCTAAGAAAAAAAAAAAAAAAAAGCTCATAGGGCTCAATTTGTACCACCAAATAACAGAGTGAAATCAAGAGTAATTTTTTGGGGACTTCCCAATGCCCCTTCTTATTAAAGGAGGGAATATAAATTCTTCTTTGAGAAACTTTCATTTGAGAAACTTTTGAAACATCTGGCTGGCACCGGGTTGCGACTGCCAGGAGTGGGAGCAGATCTGATGGCTTCTCCAGACTCCTGAACCAGAATACCCAGCTCAGAGAAAGCAATCAGAATTTTCCTCTTTTGAACTCTATTCGAACTCACTCCCTATAAACTGGCTCACGGTTTTCTGAAATCTGTTTGTAATTGTCGACCTTGTTCCCATGTTGGACATGAAACCCCGTCTGCACTTGTGGAAAGCCACAGGCCTCCCCTCATCTGCTTTTTTTTTTTTTCCCTTCTCCAACACTTGTTCTGTCCTGTGCTCAAGGAGACCCCAGAACCCCCGGTTCTTCTCTCTCCCTGAGAGCAGGCTCGCCTGCTCTGGGTCAGAATGATGGGTCATCATCATTCACTCGGCCTTCTCTCTGCCCTTCTAGTGATGTGGAATTTCCAAATTTCCTTTGACCCCCAGCTGTCACTGATGGCTCTTCTCAGCACCTTCCCATCGCGTTAGACCCTGCGTAGCTGAAATGTGTCGCTGGGCACACATTTCATAAGTCATCCCATTAGCCTTTGTGAGATGACAAGACATTATCTCCTCTTGTAGCTGGAGGTCAACATATCTATAATTGACCTTAGAATCCTTTTGGAGAGCGCGGGGCTCTTCCTAGGTTTTTTTTTTTTTTTTTTTTTTGTTTCAGGTTTGATTGTCGATTTTCTGCTATGAAATAACTACAGCTTGGCTCAAGTCTGGGCAGGATGGGGGCAATCATGGCAGGGGTGTTCATGGGCAGAAATGTTGAATCCGACCCTGTAGTGTAAGGAGCAGGCAAAGGTTCCGAATTTCTTTTAAGCCTTTCTAGCACCAGGGTGTTATCTTCTTTTTCAGAGAATATTGGGCTGTACATCGTGTCTGATGCTGTAGGTGTGTTGCGACTTAGGCAACTATTCAGTGGTGTCTTGGAAGGTTTTAAAAGTCTAGAGAGAAAAATAGTTTGGCCCCATTTTAGGGATTTTTTTTTTTTTTGGTTCAAAATGCTACAGAGGATTTGTGGGAGCCAAGTTGTAAAATGTTGACGAAATCCCCGAGCAACAAATGACCCTTACGGGAAAGTCACGGTGGAGACAGAACGACTGTTCATGCACACAGTTTAGGAGTCTTTTGGTTGAGCCATAAAATCGTTGGGCTGCAGGGGCCAAAGAACTCGGAACAGCAAGCCAAGAACAACCTTTGCGGGGAGATTGAAAACTATGCTCTGCAGGCAGGAAGAGACAGAGAGGGAATCCTCAGAGTGGAGTGGACTGTAGAGAAGACGATCAGACTGTTTAATCCTCTAATTAAACAACTGGAAAACGTCTGTGGGTGTTGGTAAATGTCCAACTGAAAGAGAGAAGAATTTAAGTGCTATTGGATAATTGTGAAGTGTGGTCATTGCAGTGTTCATTTTATATCATCCTTACTAGGATATGATATGACTGTGAGTGGAAATTGGGGTGGATGGATGAATCTTCCCATGCTTTTGTGGTAGAACATGCCGTAGTGAGTGGATCACGTACTGTATTGCAGCCTCTCTCAGTTACCCAGGCTGCAAAATGACTTACCTCCGCCGACACACGTATAAACAGGCACATGCCATGGCTCTGGTCTCAAGCTTGGCAGTATGCTGGAATCACCCTAGGAGCAGTTTAAAAAAAAAAAAAAAATACTGATACCTGAGGCTTAGTCTCAGGGATTCTGATTTAATTGGTCTGGAGTGTGGCCTGGGTGTTGGGATTTTAAAAGCTTTTCCAGATGATTCCCATATGCAGTAAAGTCTGAGCACTCCTGTATGTCTTTTTTTTTTTTTTCCCCTTACTACTTTAAATATTTCTCCAACAAGTTTGCTCTTTAAGTTTGGATTAATTGGCCTTCATTGAGGGTTTCTACTGAGCAGTGTGTTTATGTTACCAGCTCAACCAAAGAACATTGCAATGTTCCAGCATATTCTTCAGTTGTATATGTCTCTCATGTACTAAAGTAGGTATGGATATGGAAATTCATAACATTGGTTCAATCAAATTTAGAATTGGCTGTAATAATTTTAAATCATGTTATTTTGAGACCCCTGATAAGGGTTCAGTGTAAATTTTCTTTTGATAAAGGTTATAATCTGTGGAAAAAAAAAAAGAGAAATCTGATTAAAAACAAACAAATCAAAACCAAACAAATAAACAAACAAACAAACAACAACAACAATAACAACAACAACAAAACAAACCCCAAAACAAGCAGCAGGGAAACAGTTTATATCCTGAATGAACATTTGTGAGTTAGAATGGTTTCTAAGCTTTCTTAGCTTTTGCTACATAACAAGTTGTCTGAAAACTTAGTGGCTTGAACCAAGAACTATCTACCATTTCTCATGAGTGCATGGATCAGCTGGGTAGCTCTGCTGATCTGAGGCAGACTTAGCTGATCTGGTGGGGCCTTGCACATATGTCTGCGGTCAGCACAGGAGCTGGGTGTGTGCTTGTTGGTCTAGGATGGCTTTGCTCATATGTCTGCTATCTTTTCAGCTGTAGACAGAGGTGACTGGGGACAGGCCATGAGGTCTCATCCTCTGGCAGGCTAACCTGGGCTCACTCCCATGATAGTTTTAGGGTTCTAAGAACAGCAAGAGGGCAAACCCTAACATTCAGAATTTTTTTTTGCTGTGTCATTTGCTATTATCTCATTGACAGAGTAGTTCCAGAGCCTATCAGAGGATACTAACATAGGGCCAAAGATACAGGGAGACATGGGTACATTAAGTTCATCAGTGTAACAATCTACCCAGGGTATCTGATACTTTGATACCACCGATTTTTCCAGACTTTTGGGTTATCATTTCCTTTAATGTGAAAATATAATGGCTTAAACCCTCATCCCATAAACTAAGTATCTCATTATTTCTCTTCTAGTATCTCCAAGGAACCATGGTGTGTGTGTGTGTGTGTGTGTGTGTGTGTGTGTAAGGGGAGTAGTGGACCTCTTTTCTTCACCAACATTCTAGCATTAATTTTCTCCATTTATACAATTGTAATGGATCATGATTTTCATTTCACCTCCAATAATTTCTCTTTCTCCTTCTGACTTCAGTTTGGGAGTACCAGCTTTCACATTACAAAGGAGGAAAACAGCTTTGCAAAGCAGTTATCTAAGAAGCATCACTTCAGCCAAGGAATCAAGCTTAATATTCCCAACCATTGGACTAAGTGTCACTATGCGTCCTCTGATGTGATACATTGAGAAGGGCGTAATGTTACTTCCGTGGTGTTCCTGCCCAAAATGTATGTTGTTAGGAGAGGAAAAAAAGTCACAGAAAGAGTCAAATTGCATTGGGCTAAATAGCTGGTTTGGATCCTTCAAAATGTTGATATCATGAAGACAAAAAATGGCAAGAGAATTTTTTTTTTATGGAAGATTAAAAGCACATGAAAATCAAATGCAATATGTGATCCTAGGATGAATTCCAGAATGAAAAAAGAAGTCATAAGGATATTGTTTGGGATATCTAGGAAATTTTTAATATGAAGTTTACATTTAATAATATTAAATTCATATTAATTTTCTGTTCTGTGTTGTCTAGAAGAATGCTATTAAAGAATACTTAAATATTTCAAGTTAACTGTTTGATTTCTACCATTTACATTCAAGAAGTTTCAGTGAAAACCATGTCATTGTGACAAACTGATAATTGGTAATTCTGGGTAAATGGTATTTGAGTGTTTATTGTA
This sequence comes from Callospermophilus lateralis, assembly GCF_048772815.1. Classification (NCBI taxonomy): domain Eukaryota; kingdom Metazoa; phylum Chordata; class Mammalia; order Rodentia; family Sciuridae; genus Callospermophilus; species Callospermophilus lateralis. The sequence goes on along the minus strand of NC_135307.1, from coordinate 168,776,120 downwards.
CTACTCTTTTTTCATTCTGATGGTTTGAAATTTCAAGATTAAAAAAATGGAGAAAGTATTTTGAATATTTCGTGTTAAAACTGAAACAACAAACTTTTATTGTTTATCAGGTCTGAATTTTCTGAATTTGCCAACAACAACAGCAAAACACAACAATCAAACAACAATGACAACAAACACAAGAACAAAAGCCAAAATCTCAGGTTTTCTCGGAGGAAATGGGAGAGGGCCACTTGGTAGGGAGTCTTTGGAAGCCTTCCAAGAGGTCTGGGAAAGGAGAGCCTCAGGAAATTCACTTCTTCCCTCCTAGTTCTTGGGTCTAAAGTCAGGACTTCTCTGCCACACACAGGCCACAGTCTGAGAGGCCACTCTGGTTTTGAAGTCAATTTTCTCTCAGTCGCCACCGTCTGCTTCTTTCTACTGCCCTTTCTGGGAATGTCTTTGTGTCATGCTGCTTTGGTACTCTGTGCCTTTTCTCATTAAGCCACAGGAAACATGGGAACTGTAATTATCTCCCTCAATCCCTCTGCTTCCCAAACCACTCATCTTAGGGTCTGTTGGGAAACAGGAAGCTGATAATGTTTTATGAAATTATTACAGGTTCCACTTTGGATTTACTCCAGGCTCCTGTATTCTATGTAGAGATGGCATGGAATTTTTACAGGAAAAAAAAATTTATTCCTAAGCAAGCCCTAAAATTTCCTATTAAAAAAAATTTAGAAGATGGTGGAGTAGGAAAGACCAAAAATCTCTCTTCATCTAGATAACAATCGCATGGGCAGAGTTGGTCAGATATAACTATTTTGGAACTCTGGAATCCATTGAAGGCTTGAAACATCCAGGAGAAGGCTTAGATGTTAAATCTTAATTAATCGTAGTTGACTTTAGTTCTTAACACAGTGCCTCTCTCCACCCTCCACCCTTCAGCCAGCCCCATGGCAGGGAGATGTACATGTGTTCTTGGAACAGCTTGCAGAAGCCAAGGTGGGCAACAAGGACCCTGTCTTCCAAATATTGGAGGTTTGTGCTCTAGTCACTAACTGCTGCTTCTGATCATGGAGGTGCAGACGAGGGTGTGGAGGTCATTGTTGGTGCATCTGCCTTCATGCTACAAGCCTCCCTCTTCTGACTAAAGTGATTTCTAGCCAAAGGAACTTTACTCTTTAATTTTCTCCTTTAAGTTTTCTTTTTTCCCCTCCAGACGTGGAAGACTAGGATATCCAAAAGCAACTGCACATATAGAGGAAATGAGAAAATCACCACAAATGTCGAAGGGAAGACATAAGTTCAGAAAAGACTGGGGAAGACCCTAAGTTTTCACCTCCAGTTGCTCTTCAGGTCAGAGACATCTGACAACAGCAATATAACCACCACCACAAAACCTAGCAAATGCTGGGGAAGGCGGAGAATCTCATTTTCAGAATTACCATACTATAATGTTGAAATGTCCAGTAGTTTTCAACAACAACAGAAAAATCACAAGGTATACATACGTTCAAAGATAAAAAGGAAATTAACAGACACTTTCATTGTCAGAAAAATACTTAAATAAATGAACACAGAGAATATCAAGAAAACAATATATAAATGAGACAGAAATATCAAGAGAGAAAACCCAAATATAAACAAAGAAGAAATTCTGAAATTGAAATGACAATGACTGCAATAAAAAGCATTCAATGACAGAAGAAAGTTTGAGCAGATGAGATTTAGAGGTTCCCAGACTTTATTTCTTCCCCTTAGAATAAATGCTGTCTCCACATCAACATTCCACATTCTTTCTTACTCAGTCTATTCTGCCATAATGGGACAGTTGGTGTCCTAAGATGACTTGAATTATAAAATTTTTATTTGAAAGTGATTATTCCAATAGGGACAAATGTAGTCAGAGATGAAAAGTTTACATACATTTTTTTTTCTTGAAGAATTTCAATTACAAAGACAGCTAAACACACCCAGTAAGCATATGGCAGTAGAACTTATCACCAAGCAAAACTGCCAATTATTTTTAGCTGAATAAATGACAAATTCTCTTTTTTCTTCCTTGTGCATTGTTTTAATCAACTCAGTATAATGCTAGTCTATTTTGCCAACTTTCTACCACTGAAAAAATATCTGAGAAAACAACAATTTTGCCAACTTGGCTCATGGTTTCCAAGGTTTCAATGTATGGTGACTTGGCTTCATTGTTTCTGGGTGTATGGTGAGGGGGACATCATGGTGGAACTGGGGACAAGATACATAGAGCCTTCTAGGGCTGCTCCCAAGGACTACTTCCTCCCACATAGGCTGCACTGCCTAAGTTTCTATTACCTCCCAATGGCCCATTAAATTATGAACCCATCAATGGGTTAGTCTCTTGATGAGGTTAGAACTCTCATGATCCAAAGGTCCTACCTCTGAATATTGCTGCATTGGAAACCATGTCATCAACACATGAGCTTTTACAGGATATTTCAAATCCAAAGCACAACACACTCCAACAATATAACTTGTTCCTACCGACAGTAGGATATGAGGATTCTTGCTGTAGGGGAAATGCCCAGGGAAGACACCTTTTTGGGAGTTGTTACCTCAAGCTGACCTTAGATCCTTCACATAGCTATAGAAATGCTCTGAGACGGTAGCCATCATATTAGGGCCAAGAGCGTGTGGTGGCCCTGCATTGATGGACTGTCTGTGTCAGGAAAACTAGGTAGAGGAAGTGACTCTGAACTGGTTTTGAATGATGAGTTGGTGGCTTTGTGAAAAGAAACATGGGAAGGAGAGGAGAGGTCTCAGCTGGCAACCTTTGGTGTGGAGGTATGAGACAGCTTGGCTCATCCTGGGATCCACAAGCCATCTGCAGGAGCTGGAGAACAGGCTGAAAGGGAAAATGTGGCAGTGAAAGAGATTGTCCCAAAGAGGCAATCTCACTTCCTGGCACATGAAGGAATTTCAACTTCATGTTTAAAGTCAGCAGTTTTCCATTTTTGTCATTTGTGAATCATTTATTGGATGCTATTACTCCAGAGGATTATAGGTGAATTAAGAAAAAATGATTTGACACAATCTTAAAAAAATGCAACTGAATCGTGATTTTAAAAAAAAGAAATAAAAATATTGTTTTGGATCAGTGATATGGTCTTTTCTGTGTTCTTGTCAAAGCTCAACAATAGAAAAGTTGTGCCACTGATTTCTTTATCTTGCTAAAATTAGTGATTCCTAAAGCACAATGCACCCTGGGATTGGTCACCAATATCAGTCTGCTCTTTCAGATGGATCTGCATATTTGGATTGAACAGAGACAAAAATTATAGGAGATTATCCCGGATGACCACATTCAGTACTTTGTTAGATGCAAAGTCAACAAGAAATCACACTCAAAACGTGGAGAGTCTTGCTTTTCAGCCTGAGAAGGAGCCGTGAAGGGATTCATATCCATTCTTGGGTTGAACCCAGTTCCAGAGCATTTTTCATTTTCTGTTTTTACGTTTGGATATGGTTTTAAAATATGAATAATCATATGCTATTGATTTCTTTCTCTGACAAGAAAAAAAATCATCAGACTTGGCCAAGAATCAAATGCTCAAGAACTGAGCCATTTGGACAACACTTCAATTTGATTCAAAGTAATTTTTCTGCAGCACTCTGAATACATCTATTACTCATGTGTCTTCTACAGCCAAGTTGCTAAAGAGAAACTGAAGTCAATCTGATTCTTGGCCTTTGTAGCTCACCTGCTTTTTACTCTGATTGCTTTTGGATTTTTATCTTTGTCCTTTTAAAAAAAATAAGCCCCAGGAGGAACCCCAGGCTGCAAGTGCCTTCCAAGTGCCAAGGATCAATGTGTCCTGCATTGTACATTAATCCTCACAGCTAGCTGCATTCATCGACACAGGAACTAAGTGACCCAGGGCTAAGATATCCTTTTGTTCTGAAGTTTCACTGTGATATGTGTGTGTGAAATTAAAAAAAAAAAAAAAAGCTACACTTATTTTACTAAGTGCTTATCAGAACAATTTAATCTGTAGGCTTCTGTGTTTATTTAATGCTGATAAATTCTCAGCTATTCTCTATTTAGAATTTTTGCACCATTTCCTTTTTTTAAAAAAATCACTATTATCTTTCTTCTACTTCCTTTGAGCTAATGCTGTGTTTCTGCTTTCTGCAATCCCTGCCTTTGCGAATGCTATTTCCTTCCTCTGGAAATCGATGCCCCATCACTCCTGGCCCCATTTCTCCAAGGTTCAACTCCACTAACTCCGCTCCTGGGGAAATCTCTTTGGATCCCCCAACTAGATATATCCATCCCTCCTTTGTGCTCAGATCATACAAGATTGTCAGCTCTCTGAGGCTAGGATGGTATCCTGTTTTTTTTTTTTTCCCTCAAAGGTCCTGGTACATTGCAAAGACCTTTATAAGATCTTGGACTTACAAGATGCAAGGAATTCATGGCCTATTGGTTGATTGATTCCAATTATCTTTGTCCTTTTTAAAAAATCAGTCCCAAAGGAACCCCAAGCTTCAGACACCTGCAATTTACATGAATTCTTATAGCTAGCTGCATTCATGGACACAGGAACCTACTAACCCAGCACCATAAAGAGGAAAAAATAGACTTTTTGTTTAGGGGAGGAAGGAAGTGTAACATGGGGCCTTACTGGATAATTGGATATACTGCCTGTATAAAAACATAAATTATGTGAACAACGAATGTCTGCTCTCAGAAATAATGACAGCCATTAATAGCTTTCTATTGGTTTGGCTGCTATAACAGAATACTATAATCTGGTGACTTAAATGACAGAAATTTACTTCTGACCATTAAGAAGGCTGGAAATTTCAAGATCAAGCAGTCAACTGATCTGGTGTTTGGTGAGGGCTGCTTCCTGGTTTGTAGATGGCTATCTTCTTACCATGTCCTCACATGGTAGAAAACAGGAAGATGAAGTAACCTCTCTAATGAGGTCTCTTCTTATAAATCCTTCTTAAAAAGGCACTAATCCAATTCCTTAGGACTCCACTCTTATTTTATTCAGCTTTCTCACTGCTGTGACCAAAAGACCTGACAAGAACAATTAGAGGAGGGAAAGTTTATTTGGAGACTCATGGTTTTGAGTTCTCAGTCAATAGATGGCCAACTCCATTCCTCAGGACCTGAGATATGGCAGAACATCATGGCAGAAGTGTGTGTGGGGGGAAGCAGCTGGGCACATGGCACCAGAAAGCAGAGGAAGAGAGAATCCTGCTCACCAGGTACAAAATATAACCCAGAGGTACACTCCCAACCACCTACTTCCTCCAGCCACACCCCACCGGCTTTCAGTTACTACTAGTAGGGGATTAATTCATGGATTGGGTTAAGGCTCTCATAACCCAATCATTTTACTTCTAAACCTTCTTGCGTTGTCTCACACATGAGCTTTTGGCAGGACATCTCAGATCAAAACCATTAACAGCCTTCATAATGTAATCACCTCGTGAAGGTTGCTACCTGAGGCTATCACACTGGGAATTATGATTTCAATATAAATTTTTGAGGGGGACTTGAACATTCAATTCATGAGACTAGATAATATATTTATTGAGTGTCCATTGTGTGTCTATTCACTATTTCAGTTTATGCTTAAAAGAGTGCTATCGTGGAGGCAATGTGATTCTCATATTTTGGGGAAGACACTGAGGCTCAGAGGCATTGAGTGATATGTCCAAGGGCACTCAACAGAGGCACAGCTGAACTAGACTGACCTAGCTGACCTCGTGTTACAAGGACTCCCCAAGGGCATTGGTGGTGTACCTAGAACCAGGTCACTTAGCAACCATCAAACATTCAAAGTGTGTTGTTTATCTAGAGCCACAGCTAAAATTTGCTTATATCCTGTAAATGCTGATTTCTATGGCAACTTGTGGCCAACTCTAAACCAAAACCATTCTTGGTGTTTTGGGACAAGCTTCCAGCCCTTACTTACATAACTGATCACTTAAAAGTGGAGAGTAGTAAATGCATTTACATTTGAAGTATTATTCACAGAGTTCTTGGGAATATTAGAACATTCTTAAGATTTCTCAGAGATAATTTATAAATGTCTTAAATGTCACTATGCCAACTGTCTGTCCACATTTATGTCTTTTTATTAGAGAGGAGGGGCCAAAATTCCTGCAAAATTGTAAAACCTCATTATTTATGGAATAAAAATGAAAAACTGCCAGAATTTTCTGGTTATAAAAAAAATTTGTTTTGGCTTGATTTGCTTGTTCTGATATTTCAAAGCCTTGTCATTTTTCTTACAAAGTAAGAATTACATGATAGCAAAATGCTCTTTCTTTGCAATTTGTAAAAATGACTGGGAATACATTAGGGTAGGAGATGACCACTTTCCAAATGTGGATTCCAAGGCTATGAGTTTTGTTTTCTCGAGTCTTGAGGTTAGAGTAGGTGGGATCAGTGGTTTTCTCAAAGTTGCACAGGAAAACTGAGACTACCAATTTCCAAGGTGGCTTCATTTGGGGGTAGCGGGAAGGAAAGTGAGAAGGACACATATGGAAAGGTCATACTAGGTGACAGTTACCCTTCAGAACACTCTAGCATGCCTGCCTAAGACACAACCCCCTCCTGAAACATTCCTGCAGTGTTATGGTTTGAATTGTGCCCCCAGAGAAAGATACGTTGAGGTCCTAAACCTTAGTATCTGTGAATGTAACCCTATTTGGAAGTAGAGTTTTTGCAGATATAATCAAATCAAGATCATTAGAGTGGGCCCTAATCCAATATGACTGGTGTCATTATAAAAGAGGAAAGTTTAGACAAACACACACACACACACACACACACACACAGTAGATGGCCATGTGAAGTTGCAGACAACTTGGGTTATACTGCCACAATCCAAGGAATGGCTAGAACTATTAGAGACTGGAAGAGTCAGGGAAGGATCCTTCTCTAGAGGGTTGGGAAGGAGCACAGCCATGTTAATACCTTAACGTCAGACAACTAACCTCTGGAACTATGAGACAATAAATTTCTGTGGTACTTTATTAAAGCAGCGTTAGGAGTACAGTCAGTGACTTTCAGTACCAGCTGTAATTTAGAAATTCAGGGAGAGCTCATACTAATACTAATGCCTGTCCTGTCCCATTTGAACTGGAATTCTGTTGTTTCACTCTTGACCAGGCTATTTTTTTTTAAATGTTGTCAGGTAATTTTAATGTGCCACCAAGTCTGTGAACCATTAATCCAGGTCATGATTATTGTACCCTAGACTCCTTGTGTTAGTAGTCAGCTTACCACCACTGAGACAAAATACCCGAGAGAAATCCACTTAGAGGAGAAAAGGTTACAGAGGCTTCAGTGCATGGTCATCTGGTCCCGTTGCTTTGGATCTAAGACAAGGGAGAATATTATGGAGGTGAGTGAGAGCAAAGCTGTTCACCTTATGGCAGCTGTGAAGCAGAGAGACTTTTATAACAAAGTCTCTTCCTCCCAAGCCCATTAAGCCATGAATTCATAAATGGATTAATCCATAGAGAACAATGACTTTGGGTTACTTCCCCCAACTTTGCCCTCTTTCAGCAGGAAGAAGCTTGAGGATGTTGTAGCTCATTTTCCCATAAAAATGGAATGTAGAAATTTACGGTGGGGAAATGTTACAGTGGTCCACTTTACACTTTGAATATAGCCCTTGCTGCTTTGCCACTGCAACTTATTTTTAAAATGTACATGTTTCTTTCTCTTCCTCTCTCCCTACTCCTCCCTAATCTCTCCCCATCCCTAATCTCAGGGGAAACAGGATTACCTTTCTTCCCTCTTGTAGGCAGAGTTATCTGTCCTTAAGCACACACCAACCACAGGAAAGAAGTGATTCAGACTTAGAGATCGTATCCAAAGATCTCAGAAATGACTATCTCCCAAATTAACAAGTGAATTACAATCCAACAGAGAACAGATTGAATGTAGCCTATGGATCACCTCTTTGAAAGCTCCTTACTCCTGCTAATGTGCAGAATCACTGCCTCTGGGATAGGAGCCCCCTGTGTTTCTCTTTACTAACAAAGCAATAAACCTTTTTCCTTTTTCTCAAAAAAAAAAAAAAAAAAAAAAAAAAAGGATTGATTCAATCCTGAGATCATAACCCTCATGATCCAATTATGTTCCAACAGCACCAATTCTGAACACTGTTGTATTGGAGACCAAACCTTCCATATATGAGCTTTTGAGGGATATTTTAGATGTGAATCATAATACCCCTATTTCTCAGGCTACAAATAAAGAGGCCAATGATTGGCCTCTGATATGAAGGCAAGGATGATTGGGCCTTTGAAGTGTAAGAACTCTACCCAACAGAAAATCCTACAATCAAGTCTTCTCTATGGAGAATTTGAATGTAAGATATTGTGCAATATCAGCAGATAGTTAGGGGAGAGAAGGCAGTGAGAAGCAAGAGGAAGCAAGAGAAAGAAATACAAGAGAAGCTCTAAGTTAGGCGGGAGGCATAGGAACAGAAAGGTCAGTGATAAGGGACTAGGGAAGGAATGACAGAGAAAAGCAGAAATGCAGGTGTTTAGTCTGGGCTTGGAAGACTTCTTAGGCTGCACAGTCCCCAGAACTGCCAATAGATACCCAGTGCTGCTGCAGTTGTCTGCAACAGCCTTGTAACTGCGTGATTTGTGGACTGGCAGCTTTAGCACCTTCTGGGGGCTTGTTAGAAGTATTAGCCCCACCTTTATCTTCCAGCTCAGGGTCTGCATTTGATAAGATCCCCAGGTGATTCATTTGTCTATTAACTTTTACAAACACACCGTGTAGGGCTTGGCTGAGTGGCCACCAGTAGCATTTTCTCAGTCTCCTTACTCTTTGTGTCTCCTTATAAAAATCAATTCACCTGAAGGAAACGGAATGGGTCTCTGTTTTGTAAAACCTGAAAGATCTCCTCCCCCAATGGAAAGCAGAAGCCATTTTCTGTGTAAGAGCTCTATACCATTAGAGAGATTGTGCAAATGAGCCAGGGCATTGAAGATTGTTGGAGCCTGCCTCTGCCATTCATCTTGTGATGTTTTCTGTAATAGTTGGTGCTATCAAGGCGACACTTTATAAATATCTCTAGTTCAGAGATTCTCATTGGACAAGTAATTCCAACACTAGCCAGGAAACTAGAAATGAAGATTCCCAGGATCCACTCCAGACCTACTGAATCAGGTAATCTTTTTTTGTGTGTGTGTTTATCAATTCCTTTATTTTTCCTGAATAGCTGACCACAATTTTTGAATTTCCTTTGCTCAAAAGAGAAAACTGATGTGAAAATATCCTGAAATTCCTAAATATATGTGTATGTACATATTTATTATATAAATGTATGTTGTATATATAAAATATATATTTATATTATACAGTAAGATTATACATATTCGTACAATATAAATGCTTTTGTGTCTACTTTATGTCATTTGACATTTTGTTTGTGGCTGTAAACCATCCATTCTTATTGCTATATTCCTTTGTGTAAATATCTCACAATTTGTTTATCTGTTCTGCTGTGTGGCACTCAGGTTATTTCCTGTTTGGGATTATTACTAACAGAGTTGCCTTATCAGTGTTCTTACCAAAAGATTAGACATGACATGCCTAGGGCATTTGTCTAGTAATCCTGAAGATGAGCAAATCAGTGGCATAAAAACCAATAAACTAGAGCAATCAGACTCAAATGCTATCATGCCCCAGAATCCCTTGGAAGGCTTGTTAAAGCACAGATTATTGAGCCCACCCCAAGAATACCTGATTCACGGACATAACTTTCCTATATTCATATAATATACCACGAATGTAACTCCACATTCACGTACAACCACAAGAATGGGATCCTAATTTAATGGGAACACTAATTTAATCATGATAAGCAATTACAACAATGCCTTTGAGATAAATATTGCTTCATTAGCATTGATTTTGTGTGGATTATAATGACAAACAATGGTAAGAGATCTCTAAAGCACATAAACTAGAAGATCAAATCTATTTTTCCCACACATTTAATTTTAGTGTTTATAAAATCTGTGAAATTTTTTTTGTGTATCTGTGTAATCTCTAAAATTAGGGAGTCAAGTTCCAAAGCATGATAACAGTCACAGGGACTAATGTTGAATAGCAGGTGACACACACTGCAGGACCCTGGGGAAACACAAATGAAACGTAGAGGAAGTCCTTGCTCCCATGGAGCCTGCTATTTAGATGGGGAAGAGAAATTAAGCCCAGTGTATCAGGAAACACATAGAATTTCACTCATCAGTTAGTGCTCTCAATGAAAAGAAATCATCTATAAAAACAACTCATCAAACAGTGGTTTCAAGCTTTGGCGTGTATTATAATCATCTGGTGGTTATTTAAAGCACAGATTAGTGGATCCTAACTCTTTGATTTTCCATATCTAACTGCTCCTCAGATGAAGATGACACTGCAGGACCTACGACTGAACTTTGGGAAGCTCTGTCGTAAACAAATCTCACTAAAATCGGGTGGTAATAATTCTATGTTTGTATTCAGCATGCAAAACAATCTGACCCATGAGTGTTCAGTGAATATCTGCTGACTACATTATGCACTTCCTGTAACACGACCTTCTTAGCACCTAGGCTTTCATTCTTATTTTTTTAAATTTGAATTTTTTCTTTTTAGATATACATGACAGTAGAGTATATGTTGACATGTTATATATACATGGAGTATAACTTACTTTAATTAGGATCCCATTCTTGTGTATGTGTATGTGGAGTTACACTCCTGGTATATTATATGAACATAGGAAAGTTATGTCTATGAATCAGGTATTCTTAGGGTGGGCTCAATAATCTGTGCTTTAACAAGCCTTCCAAGGGATTCTGGGGCATGATAGCATTTGAGTCTGATTGCTCTAGTTTATGGTTTTTATGCCACTGATTTGCTAATCTTCAGGATTACTGGACAAATGCCCTAGGCATGTCATGTCTAATCTTTTGGTAAGAACACTGATAGGGCAACTCTGTTGGTAATAATCCCAAAACAGGAAATGACCTGAGTGTCGCACAGAACAGATAAACAAATTGTGAGATGTACAAAGGAATATAGCAATGAGAATGGATGGTTCACAGGCACAGATAAAATGTTGAATGACAGAAAGTAGGTACAAAAGCATTTATACTGTATGATTTTGTTTGTGTGAAGTATGAAAACAGGCTAAAATAATGTACACTCTTAGAAGCCAAGTTTTGCACATGATGCACCATCTCTCTGGGACAGTGTCCCTCCCCAGCCTGTCCTATTGGTCTTTTCTGTCTAACTCCTATTCAAGCTGCCATTCTTGGCTTGCATGTATCTTTTCCAGAGTCTTTGCCATCTCATTAAGATGTCACCTAGAGAGGGTAGTGCTGGAAAGAGGCTTGATGGTGGTTTGGGGAACTGTTAATGTTCTGCTGCTTGCTACAGATGCTTATGATGTTGCTTTTGTTGTATGGTTACCATTTGTGTACTTTTCTGAATTTGCTATTTTAATTTCATAAAAAAATTAAAAGCTACTAGTCAGTGTTGTAGAATGTTTGAGTTCTGATGTGATTTTCCTACAGTGTTTCTAAATAGCCTATAATTTGGGATTTTGGTCCAATTTCTTATTTTTGATGTGTGGAATCTCGAATGTAGTGACCCACATTGTATGAATTAATCTCCGAAAACTCACTTGGAACAGAATGTTAACATTGGATAATGATTCAAAGTCTGAAGTGTTTAAAATACATTTGGATAGAATTTCAAGGTGAGTTTGGAACACATATTTTTTGATTAATTAGTGACTCCCCAGGATTTGGATTTCTGAAACAGTTGTCTTACCCTCTTTTTCCCACTTCCCTGGGAAAATGGTTCTCTTAAATCACCTTTGGTTTCTGTGGAAGAGAAAATGCCTGTGATTATTTGTTTTCTATATCCCACCTAGTAAACATGTGGACAGAGTTTTTTGAGGAGGCAATTTTTATTAGAATGAATATCTAGGAAATGTTATAAATCTATTTTATTACTGTTTTTTTCAGTATTGAGGATTGAACTCAGTGGTGCTCTATAATTGAGCTACATCCCCAGCCATTTTTATTTTAAGACAGGGTCTTGCTAAGTTGCTGAAGCTAGCCTCGATCTTTCTGCTTCATACTCTAAGTCAAAGGGATTATAGGTGTGTGCCACTATACTAGGCAGATATTATAAACTTATAATGAAGATATCTAGAAATAATTTCAGCTTCCTTTCCAAAAAAGCACAAATACTTATTATATATGCACAGTCTAACCTGCATTTTAAGATAAGTATTTCAGAAATGAGGGAAAAATGGAAAAACATACCAACATTATCAGCATTTATTCAAAATGGCACAGGATTACCTTCGCTATGGTGTTATAACTGACAAAATAGTCCATGAAAGAATAATGCTCTCTTCTGAAAGTTGCACGCCTTGGTTTTTATTTCTCCTTCCCAGTTTGTGGTTTACAAATTAGATTCCTGGGGCTTTGAGGTTAATGGAACATTCAAGATCCTTTTGTGTAATCTACTTCTGTGACAGACAAATGAAATGAAGCCCACAGAAGCTAAGTGGCCTTCCTTTAGCTGCATTCCTGGGTGGTGAAAGAGGTTGGCTGGGACTCAGTGTGTGGACAAGTCAGTCTGAGTGTTTTCCACAGACAAGGGGACAACCTAGCAGAGAGCTAGTCCTCATGGAGATGGAGGGAAAGTGATGGGACCTGAGGCAGTGTTAGCTGCTCTCAGAGTGGCTTAGGCTCATAAGGAAGACTGGGCCATTCCAATCTGGCCTCCCCAACTATGGTCCTGAAGCATGCTCAGATGAGATCCTTTCTTATCTTAGGCATTTTCTTCTTCCTTCCATCTTTCTCTACTACTTTAATGCAGGACACTCAGTGTGGGGAGTCAACCACGCACCAGGTGTAGAGTTAGATGTAGAGGAACCCTCTTCCTATTATCATGGTGCTGAGCAAGAACAGATATGAAATAAATCATCCTAAGGTGGAAATGCAGGGTGTTGAGAGGTGGATACTAGAGTATTGATTTAGTCTAGAGTGACAGAGAAATACACATGAGAAGCTCCATCTAGGCCAGAAATGGCAGGATGAATCAGCTTTAGACAGGGAATAGCAGGCTGGGCTGGGGACAGCGTCCAGAGCAGTGTGCAAAGCCTGGCTTCAAGAGACACGGTGAGGCCTCTACATCTTTGTTCCTCAAGGCTTGAACTAGTCAAATCCCAGGAATGTGAGCCAATACATTTTTTATGACTAATCTTCAAACCATACTAAACATATTCTGGAGATAAATAGAGAAAACCCACAGTTATTTGCATAGTGGTTTTCTTTAGAAAAATATAGGATAAATTTTTAAACATGTTGTTATCCTCAAAGAGGATTTGTCCTCCTTTTTGCACGCTCCAAAACACATGTAACATAATCTTGGAGTACCATTTAATTATAATATTAAAAATTTTAGGGGCTGGGGTTGTAGCTCAGTGATAGAGTGTTTGCCAAGCATGTGTGATGCACTGGGTTTGATCCTCAGCACCACATAAAAAACAAATAAATAAAATAAAAGTATACTGTCCACCTACAACCAAAAATATTTTTAAAAAATTTAAAGTCTCAAAATATTTCCTGCATAATGCTGATGATCTACTTTGTATAATCTTCTAGAACAAATACTAGAAAAGTCAAATATATTTAAAAGTCTGTGTTCATATACTGTCTCCACCCCTACCAAAGAGGGGAACTTGAGGGGCTGTTTCTGAGAATAGCCACACTACAAAGACAGAGAGAAAGTTGGAGAATAATATGGAAACCAAGTGCTTCAAGGAAAGGCTGACAATACACACATAGTACAGTCTAGAGAGGAGGCAATTGATATAGGAATTAATTTTTATTGTACCAGTCAGGGAATTTGATTTCATTTAGCAGAAATTACCTATGACTTGGGCTGGGGATGTGGCTCAAGTGGTAGCGCACTCACCTGGCATGCGTGGGGCACTGGGTTCGATCCTCAGCACTACATAAATAAAATAAATAAAATAAAATAAAGATGTTGTGTTCACCAATAACTAAAAAATAAATATTAAGAAATTCTCTCTCTCTTTAAAAAAAAAAAGAAATTATCTCTGGCTTAACAAATATATGAAAACATTTTCAACATCTTCAGCAATCTGGGAAATGCAAATCAAACTACACTGAAATTTCATCTCACACCAGTCAGAATGGTAGTCATTAAGAATACGAACAATAAAACATGCTGGAGAGGACGTGGAGCAAAAGGAACACTTTGACACGGGTGGTGAGATTATACATTAGTATAGGCACTATAGAAATCAATATGGAGGCTCCTCAAAAGACTAGACATGGAACCACCACATGGCCCAGCTATACCACTTCTCAGTATTTACCCAGAAGAATTAAAGTCATTTTACCACAGTGACACATTCATACCCATGTTTATAGTGGCACAATTCATGATAGCCACACTATGGAACCAGCCTAGGTGTCCATCAATGAATGAATGGGTAGAAAAAAAAGTGGTATATATACACAATGGAGTTTTAGTCAGCCATAAAGATGAACAAAATTATGTCATTGGCAGGAAATGGATGGAACTTGAGAAATTAAATTAAGAAAATAGACCAAACTCAGAAAGTCCAGGGTTGTATGTTTTGTCTCATATGTGACAGAGAGGAAAAAGGAAAAGAAAAGTGTGTGTGTGGTCTCATGAAAATTGGAGGGAGATCCATAGAATAGAGCAAAAGGACCAGCAGTAGGGAAGAGGAGAGGGAAAGGAAAATACTGAGGAATGATATTGACCACGTTATATTTTTACATTGTGTGCATGTATGAGTACATAACAATGAATCCCACCATTATGTATAATTATAATGCACCAATAAAAATAAGGGAAAAGAAGAAATTACCTCTGGCTATCTTAAGCCAAAGTAGTATTAGTTGCAAAGGGAATTGAGTTTACGTAAGTGGGGATTGTGGCTGGAGATGGGGTAGAGTAAAGGGAAGTGCAGGCAAGGTCAGGAATGTCTGAGGCAAATATTGCCAATGCTTCCAAGTGTTCCCCGCACCATGGTGGCACTTGCTCAAGTCTTACAGCAAGTAGGCATCTGACTTGCTGACTTATGGTATATACTGGGCTTCTTTTTATGCTTTGGAAACTGGGGGGAGGCAGAGAGAGGCCAACACTGGGAAAGATTCTGCACAACATACAAATAGGGAATATAGTCAATATTTATTTTTTTAATTGCTTATTTTTTGACTTTGCTTGTTTATTTTCTGTTTATTGCTCCTGGGATACTACGTCTTCAAAAGCTGGCATTTTATCTGCTATCTACCTCTGAATCCTTCCCTAAGCCTTGAATACTAGACAATAAATATTCGTGGAATTTATTAATGAATGCACATTCAGGGGATGTAAACATATTCCACATTGCTCCCCACATAGTGACTGTTTCATTGTTATAGGGATGTGTATTTGGGCTCAAGATAAGGAAAATTTTCTGATATTCAGTTATCCAGCAGTATATATAGTCCATCTTCCCGAAAAACAGGATTCTGAGTTTGAAGGAGGCATCAATAGGATTTCAACATGGACATTGGATTAGTCAGCTTTATGTCACTATGAACAAAACACCTGACAAGAACACCTTAGAGGAGGAAAAGTTTGTTTTGGCTATGGTTTAGTCCCTGGTGGGCTGACTCCAGGGCTCTGGGCCCAAGGTGAAGGAATGCATCATGGCAGAAAGGTCCTTATATGTGGAAGGTGGTCACAATCAGAAGAAGGTGATAGATTGATAGGACCCGAGGTGAGAATGCTATACTTAAAGATGGAGAAGAAGCCATGAGCCAAGGAAAGCAAGAAGCCTCTAGAAGGACAGAGCCTTTCCTGAAGCCTCCAAAAGCAACGCAGCCCTGATGACAAACTGATTTTAATCTTATAAGAATAGTTTTAGAATTATGACCTTGAGAATTCATGTGTGTTGTTTTAAAACCATTAAGTTTGTGATAATTTGTTTAGCAGCAACAGACAACCAATCCAGAGCTGGCAAGGTGGCGCATGCCCGCAGCTCAGGAGGCAGAGTCAGGTGAATTGCAAGTTCAAAGCCAGCCTCAGCAAAAAGCGAGGCATTAAGCAACTCAGTGAGATCCTGTCTCTAAATAAAATACAAAACAGGGCTGGGGATGTGGCTCAGTGGTCGAGTGCCCCTGAGTTCAATCTCTAGTACGCACCACCCCACCCCCCATCCCCCCCCCCGCAAAAAAGAAAAGGAAAATCAAGTCAGGAGGACATGTGTCTGCTGACTAAATTGACAAAACTTGTTCCCTTGATAGTTTAGAAGGAAATCAAGGTCTGTTCAACTTACCTGCACTGTGGAATATGCAGTGGCCCATGTGGCCAATTTCTGCAAACCACCTCTGATTTCCCTGTGGTATGGGGACGGGAAATTCTCAACAGTCCTTAGCACCACCAAAGCTTTCACCGGTAAAAGGTGGCAAGGTGAATCTTTCCACTCCAAGTCTACTTTTGGGGAAATGTGGTCCCCACCCTTTGATTGGCTCCAAATCTGTCCTGGGGAAGGGGCTTACAAATGCCTGAGCAGGTTGTTCTTTCTCGGGTTCTTCTAGGAAATGCTGCAGAAGGCTACAAAACACATGCCTCTCTGGGATTCCAGCAATAACGTGAGCATGCAAAGATGACTAAAACCATCATAGCTCACATCATCCTTTCCTTTTATTAAGTGCCAAGGCACAGTTGGAAAACTTTAAATGTGACATTTTCATCCTCCAATAACCCATTTGGAGAATGCAGTTTCATAAAAGCAGCTGGATTAGTTCAAAGAGCACTGGGTTGAGTCAAAGGAGTTAGGCTCAACCAAGAACTAGCTCGTGACTTCTCTGGGTTTGTGTTTCTTCGATATCCAAAAGAAAAGCTGAATTTGGTATCCCTTTATGACTCTCAAGATTTTATTAACTGCCTGCAGCGAGTGTATTACTGATCCGAGAAAAAGTAGTCACCAAATAAATAATACCTGGGATGTCTCATAAAGCCTTCTATTTTAAGACACACTTCATCAATGCTTGACTTCAGAGTTATTTTAAGTTTCACAGAATCATACAATATGGAAGGGGACCATTGAGATTTCCCACTCAATCTTCTGTTTCACAATTAAGGAAACTAAGGCTCAGGGGTTTACCCAGTGTCTCAGAACTGGCATTGATCTCTCAGGCCTGGAATCAAGGTCTAATTCACAAACTAGAGCTCTTCCTACTCTCTCAAGGGCTCTCTTATTTTGTCCTATTTATAAGTCTATAGTTTCTCCTAAACATTGCAGAGAGGAACATCCATTTCCTCAGTGCATGCCAGGGCCGTGGTGAGAGAGCAGACAGGATGGTGCTGGGTGTGCTGTCAAGAGGACATGTTCCCCTGTGAAGCTTGTCAGTCTGCATACAAGTAACAGACTAGAGGTTTGGCCATCACTGCTACCCTGACCACCGACAGCCATTAACTTACCCTCTGCTCTCTTTCACTGCAAAGCTTATGTTTCATAGAGTTAGGACTAAAAGTTGGGGAGACAGTGAGTTCTGCCAGTAAGGGGTTTTCCTTTTCTAGTTCTTACACAATGCTCAGTTTTTCTTCCAAGAACTGGCAAATGAAGAACCAATAATCTGTGCCAAAAGATCAGTTTTCCTCTAAGAAAGTGACAAAGAAAGAAAAGTTCACAGAGTTCCTCTAGGACATGTCCTATCTCTGAAGTATCCGGTGTACACCCAATCAGACAGAAGAAGAGCAAAATACTGCGTCACCCCCGGGTCTATTGATAGCAAATACGTGTGACAGCAGGCATTGATTTGTAGCTACCATACTCAGATAGAAGATAATTACATTTCAACTTCCCCACCTCACATAAAAATCAATTTCAGGTAGTTTGTTGACCTAAATACGAAAGGTAAAGCAATTAAGTTTTTAGAAGAGAACTCATGAGAATATCTTTATATATTTGGGGTTATAAAAGCTTTCTTTATTTTTTTGTTTTTCTTTGGTATGGGGGACTGAACCCAGGGGCACTTCATCACTAAAAGTCACATCCCCAGGCTTTTTAATTTTTTATTTTGAGACAGAGTCTTCCTAAGGGGCTGAGACTGGCTTTGAACTTGCAATCCTCCTGCCTCAGCCTCCCACATGGCTGGGATTATTGATGTGCACCCCTGTATCTGGCACAAAAGCTTTCTTCTGCAGGATATAAATTGAAAAATTGGACTGCATTGAAATTCATAGTTTCTGTCCATCAAAAGACTATTCAGAGAGTAAAAAGTCAAGCCACAGAACAGGAAAAGATATTTTCAATATTTATATTTGTCAAAGGTCTCATTGTCCAGAATAAGTAAAGAACTTCCACAAATGGATATGAAAAAGTTGGACACTCAGAGAAAAATGGGCAATGAAATGCATCAACACTTCACAACATGCCCCAAATGGCAATGCCAGGTACCATGATAGCCTTAATCCCTGGATGGATTAGGGTACAGATGTTGGCCACAAACGTTATGTAACATTTTAATTTAGCCATCAATATTTTCAGTGTGCCAGAAATCATGCTGTTCTTCAACTATTTAAAGTCATGATGAAAGTACTGAAATGTAAGTTAAATGTTTGGAAGGGGGTGTGACCTGGTCTGTTTGGGTTGCTGTAACAAAATGCTTTAGATTGGGTAACTTAAAAACAACAAATTTATTTCTTATGATTTCAAAGGCTGGGAAATCCATGATCAAGTTTCCAGCAGATTGAATGTCTGGTGAGGCTCACTCTCTGCTTCATAAATGGTTCCTTCTCATGGTGTCCTCACATGGTGGAAGGAACAAATAAGTGCCCTCAGGCCTCTTTTATTGGGGCACTATTATGGTTTGAATCTAAAATGCCCCCCAAAGGCCATGTGCCAAAGGCTTGGTTGCCAGCCTGTGGTGCTTGCTCTTAGAGGGTGGGGACTAATTGGAGTAAGCAGGTCATTAAAAGCATGTCCTTTACGAGTATATGGGAACCCCTCACACACTTCTTCCTGGCCACCATGAGATGAGCAGCTTTGCTCTAGCACGTACCATCCCCCTACGCTATGTTCTGCCTTGCCCTGGGCCGAAAACAATGGAGCCAGCTGATTGTGGGCTTCATCTGTTGAAACCATGAGTTGAAATAAATCTGTCCTCCTTTACGATCTCGGGTATTTTGTCACAGCAATGACTGACACAGGCACTAATTCCATTCTTAAGGCTCTGCCCTCATGACCTAATTATCAGCTCTTGATACCATCACTTTTGGAATTAGGTTTTAATCTATGAATGTTAGAAGACACAAACATTTAGACCACAGCAGTGGGAGTAGAGTTTTTAGAAATTCTAGTGAGTTTATAATTTCAAAAGAATTGAAGCTGGGTGTGGAGGTGCATTCCTGTAATCCCAGTGATCTGGGAGACTGAGGCAAGAGGATCACAAGTTCGAGGCCAGCCTCCAAATAAAGGGGTGGGGATATAGCTCAATGGTAGAGCACTCTCGGGGTCAATCTCAGTCCCCCCACCCATAAGTTGAAGACCATTGACCTTCAAGTATTCTAGAATGCAGGGGTAGTGGTGGTAGAAGAGGCCCCATGATATTCCCTGGGCTTCCAGGTCCTTGGAACCCATGGAAGGTGCATGTAGGACCTAGTCCGTAGGAAGTGTATCCCAGTTGCTTTATGGATGGTAGATTAAGTTCGCCTTCCTCACTCACCACACATTTTATTGTAAGTTCCAGTATTTGTCAAATTTCTTGAAGACAGCTAGTCTCCTATTCTGACTCGTCATTCTCTAGTGGGCAATTATCATTTATAAATCTCTACCATTTTTTTTTAATTTAAAGGAATCACAAATGAAAAGGCCAAATGTTAGGAAGCATAAGTAAAAAGTACAATGGAAAGAGTAATAAATTTGGCATTTAAAATTGTTCTTTGAGAAAATGGCTTGGGGATGAGACACTTAAGTTTTACAATCCCCTTAAATGGCAAATTTCCCATTATCTATCTTAGGCAGTGAAAGGAACTTTTGGATTAATTAAGGAGTTACCAAGTAATTATTATCATACATATATGTTAGTTTTCAAAACATATCAAGATCCACTTGGTATTGTCACATAATTGCTTTTTCCTTTGGCAAATCAGAAGACTTTAGGATTCTGTGTGCCATGGAGTCTTTTGTATGAATGCTAATTATTGCTGTCTTATAAATACACAGAAGTGTTCATCCAGATACACACAATGGCAAGAAAAAAAATTTTGTTTTTGTTTTGCTCAGAATGGAGACCGGAAAAAGTTGTTGGATGCAACAAAAGACATATAAACCATTACATGGAGTATTCACAACAAAATCAAGGAGAGTTGGATAAGCTTTCAATTTTTATTCAATAAATTGAGCTTTTCTTGGATTTTTACAGTTGTAAAGTTCTCAAACAGTCCTTTTGGTAATAATTCACTTTGGAGATTTATAGAATCTAAGAAGTGAATTAATTTATTATGATAAAATTAATTATGATAAAATTAATTTATTATGATAAAAGACAGGAAATTTTAGAGTTGAAAGAAACTTTAGAATTTACTAATATATCAAAAGAGAATGCTCAGCATAATAATTCCTCCAGAATTCAGCATTCATAATTAACTCCTTAGTAATTTGGGGAATATGAATCATACTCTCGATCAACATCAAAAACACACTATTATTACTCGCTGCAAGTGGATGCCTGGAAATTGATGATGCAGGCAAATATTACTTTATCAGCAGGTTGGGTATTTGGGATTTAGAAGACACTTTTCCATGGAAGTCATGTTATAAGTGGAGGTTGGATTGCCAGGCCCAGATGTAAAACTGTGAGTACACTGTACCCTGCTTCTGTTATAGCCCCCACTCACTTATTTGTGAAATCATAGTTCAGGCTTCATCGTTGCTTCTGTGTGATGTTGGAAACAACAAGACCAGGGTCTCAAGTCCCAGCTCTGCCACACATTGGCTGTGTCTCTTGGAAAATCGGTACCATCTTTCTATGCCTGTGTTTCCTCTACTGTGAAATGAGGATAATCATACCTTCCTGAGTTCACCTGACTACAAGATGTTCTCCAGTGATTCCCCTTCCTATGTAGTTCCCTCCCAAACAGAGTAGAGCTTACCTGTATAATCTCCTGTAGGAGATTATGGAAATGATAGATGTTATTTCTGACACTAGGTCATAAAATACAAGGTGGCTTGCTTCCCTTGGATCTTTTGCTCTGGGGGAAGCCAGCTGCCATGATGTGAGGATGCTCAAGTAGCCCCATACCTAAGCAGTCCACGTGTCAGGATCTGAGATCTCCTGCCAACAGCTAGAAATTTCTTCCCAGTTATGTGAGGGATGATTACTTAACTCCAGTTAAACCTTCTGATGACAGCAGCTTCAACTAACATCTTAACTCTAACTTCATGAGCCACTCTGAGCCAGAGCCACTAGCCAAGTCATCCTCAGATTCCTGACTCACAGAAGTATGTGAGATGATAATGTTTATTGTTTTAAGCTCCTAAGTATTGGGGTAATTTGTAAGGGAGCGTAGATAGCTAATATACCACATCATGGACTGGATGATGTAAGGAATGTAGAAGACTTAGCCTAGTGTCTGGGCAAAGAAAGTACACACCAAGTAGTGGCTCTTAGTATCATTACTTATTGTCATGTCTTGAATACCTGGTCATCAGTCTTGACCACACAGACAGTACTGAGGACAGTAGGGGACATTTCCTTCTTCTTCCCATCGGGTTTCCCTCTGACTCCACAGAGTTAACAGATTAGAAAGGTGCCCACAGTCCTTTTTGCCTCTGGTCTCCCTCTTCTTCTCTTTCCTACACTTTTTCCTTCTTCTTGGGGTCCTGGCTTCATGCAGAGGCACCTGGCTTTAGGCGAGTGAGACAGTGAGATGGGTTCTGATTCCAGCCTAGTAGATCCTTGATCCTCCACTGGAGGGTGTATAACTTTGATGCTTTATTGTGCTAAAGATTGTTTCCATCAGAGACAGGGGGTCCATCTGAAGGAGGTTGTAGCAACCCCAGAATGTCACAATGTACTAGTAGCATAATAATATTTAGTTTTCTATGGTTATTCACTTTAGTGTTTCTGTTGTGCCCAATGAACAGTCCTCTTGTTCTGATGATCCTTTTTTGGTGAGATCTGAGGGAATTGGTCTCCTAATATACCATCTGCAATTATTTGTCCACACGGCCCTCAGTATCCCTGAACTGGACACTGAGCTCACTGGCAGGTTATTTCGGAGGTTTTCTGGTGCTTCTGTGAGTTCTGGACTCTCAGAAATGTGGCCTGTTAGGAACATAGGATTCAAAGTTGGTCCTAAGGTTCCCCATGGCTTCCTACGGCAGTTTTCACACCACCATCTGGGTTCTGTGGACTGTTGTGGTCCATCCCGTCACCAGTTGACAGTCAATTCTCACTTAAATTCAGGTCTCCTAGGAGTCACTTTTTGTATCTAAAGAAGGAAACCTTTATACCTTCAGAGTGTATTTGATATGAATGAAATCTACCTAGAGAAAAGGAATCAAGCACAAAATTATTAATCAGAATTTGCCTTCATGTAGACATATTCAATTAGAATTAATTAGCAACAATGGCAAATTCTCCTGTTATTATGAGGCTTAATGGGAGAATTCTAGAGAATAGAAAGAATTCATGAGAGTGCTTATTAATTCACACAAATACCAGGCTGAGAATTTCATGTGAGAAAAAAATTTAGAATGCAAATAATAAAAATGCAATTAGGAAATTATTTTCAGAGTGTTCCAAGATAACTGAAAAAAAAAATAACTAACATTTACCTGTAATCACCTTCACTTTACCTATATTAACCTTCACTTATAATAATCCCATATGGGGCATTCTATTATCTCCCATCTTACAAATGAGAAAATTGACTCGAGTGATTAAAACACTTGCCAAAGATGTACAATGGGTAAGAAGCAGAAGTGAGCTCAGATGTCTTTTCCTTTTTTCTCTTGGTACTGGAGATTGCACCCAGGGGTGCTTAAACACTGAGCCATATCCTCAGCCCCTTTTTAAAAAATATATTTTTTATTTGGAGACAGGGTCTTGTTGAGTTGCTTAGAGTCTTGCTAAATTGCTGAGACTGGCTTTGAACTCATGATCCTCCTGCCTCAGCCTCCCCAGCCTCTGGGACTATAGGAGTGCACACCATTCCCAGCCTCAGATGTCTTTTTCACAACCTTGTGGAACTTTCCCTAGATTAGAAGTTTTGCATTATAAAAACATGGGTGGGGGAGTAATGTGCAGTGATAGGGCACTGGCTTAGCATGTATGAGGCCCTGAGTTTGATCCTGAGCACCACAAAGAAGAGAGGGAGGGCAGAGAGAGGGAAAGGGGAAGAAGATCCCACGGAAGTCGCTTGAGGTGGGGTCTGGGGAAACCCAGGTATGCTCGGGGCCTCAGGCAGCTTTCTTAGAGTGGGCTTCTGAGAGGATGGGCTTTCTGAGTGGGAAGGGAGTGAAGAAGGCAGAAGACCTCTCACAGACCCCAGTAGACACATACAAGCCATACCTTCTTTCCCTTTACAGAGCTTCTCTATTCAAAACTTGCCTGGTTTCCATCAAGTGTGGGCGTATTGCTGCATGCCATGTTGAGAATATGGACTACTGTGTCTTCCTGTCTTGGGAAGCTGTTTTTTGCCTATGATATTCATGAGCAACTGGCAAATCCAGAAGCATAATGAAAAGCCAAATCAAATGCCAGGTTGGGACAGAACAGTTGAATCTTCTAAACACTTCATCTTTCTGTTCCAAGTGTCCTACCACAAAAGCCACCCTCCAAAGCCAGGCTCCCTGAGGATGGTGAAACTGTTTGGCCAGGCGGTAAGGGTGTGCCAGCATCCCAGAATAGATTCTCAGTAAAAAGTTACCATATGGGTACTAAGTCCCCTAAGTGTGGGCGCTGGGTCCCCAAAGAGGGAGATGGGCACAGTAGCTGGATAAGTGCTTAGAGCCTCCAATGGATATCAGGAAATAAGAAGCCAGGCTGGGACCAGGTCATGAATGCTGAGCTACTTCCTGAAAATGAATATTCTCCATCAAAACTCCAATCATCTTTGTGACTGCTCAGGAGAGCTGTGGTTCGGGATCTCAGTTGTCCACAGCTGGAAGTTGTTTAGGTTTCTATTGGTTCTCCATCCAGACGTCTCCTGGGATCTGTTTTATCATTTCCGAGCTGGCTTTTATCACTCCCGTAACCAGAGTCACTGCTAGCTGCAGTGTGCCTTTGCCTCCGGTAGCATGCACCTGCGTCACTTCTTTGGCCGACTGCTCCAGGCATTTACAATCAACCCTTGTCTTACTCAGCTTTTTCATCGATGTGACCCAAAGACCTGGCAAGAACAATTTTAGAGGAGGAAAAGTTTGTTAGGTCCTCATGGTTGTGGAGATCTCAGTCCATAGAAGGCTGACTCCTTTGCTCTGTGCCCAAGGGTGAGGCAGAGCATCAGGGCAGAAGGACATGGCAGAGAGTGACTTGGCTCACCAGAGACAAAATATATACCCCAAAGGCACATCCCCAATGATCCACCTCCTCCAGCCACACCCTACCCAGCTAATCCCTATCGGTGGATTAACCCACTGATCAATATAAGACTCTTGTAACACTAACACTTCACCCGTGAATGCTCTTGTATTGTCTCACACATGAACTTTTTGGGGATGCCTCATATCTAAACCATAATCGCCCTTAATATTCAAAATTGTTTTCTATTTAAAAATCAATTAAGGTATATTTTAAAACAGAATTCACCTTTTGACTATATTTATGTGATGACAACCACGAATATAGTCAAAATATATAAAAATGATTCCATAACCTCTTGAAATTTCCATAGAACTGTCCTTTGTAGGTGGGATCAGTTCCATATTTTTTCAAGGGCCCATGCAAAATGAAGGGGAAATGACCATGAAAAAAACTAAAGCATAAAGCTGTTTTATTTCTTCTGCAATCTTTTCTGACTTGTGGTGTTTTTCATCTGACACTTAATTTTCTAAGTCAAAAAACTAAAATTTTACATTAGCATACATTTTATCATTTATCCCTAAATCGAATAACAAGCAATTTTGAGTGCAAATACAGAAACATTTAACTGGTATACAGAATTCATATTTTGTGGCTGGCACATTCATATTTTATTCTCATTAGAAGTATGGGAAACTGCACAAAATTACTTTAATTGCTTTTATTTCACTTTCTGGTGCAAGTACTTTCTATCAATACCCTACGGGGCCAGTGGGTTTTGTAACACGCTTTCCTGTGTTCTCTCTGTATTCTCATGCATCATGGATCCAGAATTCTGTGCTCATGAAACATCATGAATACTCTACATGAATGGGTAGTAAGGGATAGCAGAGGGTGAGAACTTTGATGTATCTTCTCTCCTCATGTGCATATTCAGTGATCCATCAGACTTGGCTTACAAAACCCAAGTTCAAAGATAAAATTATTAAAAGTCTCAAAAAAATCACAGCAGAACACTGAACTAAGCATGCGGCCTCTTGAGCACATAGTTCCTAGGCCTGTCACTCATCATCACCCCTCCCTCCCTTTACCTCTCTGACTACCATTGATCTGTTTTCTGCCCTTTCAGGAATGTAATATAAATGGAATCCCACACCATAAAGCTCTTAGAGTCTGCTTCCTTTCCTGTGTTGTAATGCACTGGAAATTCATCTATGCTGGTGCTCAGCACACCAACTGAGCTCCTAAACACATGGCTAAGGAGGTACTTGGTTCTCCATTGTTGCTGATTAACCTGAGTACAATGCCTGGCACATAACTAAGCCTCAAATTTTCATTGTTACTGTTTCGGAAGATGAAATGCCAGTAGGAATGTATGATCTACATCTAAAGATGCAATTAGAGCACAAAGATCTACATTGAACTCAGAAATTTTAGGACATGCCTGATAAGTTTGGTTTATTGGTATTTCTCCCCCTGAGTGGGTTGTGGAGTTTTTCTAGGCGGGGAAGGAAAGGGATAGAGTTGTGAGTGAGCACGTCCGCCTAAATACTCTCTAGGATATTTAATCTATGTGGTTTTAGTGTAATTTTACTAAAAGTCGACCTGGGAAAGGAAGGGAAGGATCTGGCAAGCTGGGGCTCCCGTGAGATGGTTCCAGTCACATCTCTTTGTTGCTCTCCCTGCAGAGCACACCTGGCTAACTCATTACCTGCTTCAAGGTGATATAGCACAATCTCATCTTTCATTTCTCTCCCATCCTGCTGCCTGGCTCCTTGCGTCACCTGCATTCCTGGCGATGTCATCCTTCTTTCAATTCCCTAGCTTCACTTCTTCCACGCCAGTGAGACATTCCTGGGTTCCTGGGTTGAACTTAGCCTTCAGAGACAAGCAAGCTGGTGACTGAAGGAGGCTGGCTGCACCATATGGCTTCCTTCTCCTGTAGCAGCGCAAGGGGACAGGCATTTCTCCTTTCTCTTCCCCAGCCAGAGCCCTTTCTCCAGTGTGACATGGGGACTGGAACCTGAAATTCAGAACCAGCATGTCTAGATTCCAGTTCCACATACTATTTTCAGCCTTGTTATTGTTTACAATCTCCATTCCTCAGTTTTCCCATCTGTGAAAAGGGTAAAAATAATAACATTGTTTGGTACTTTTATGTCAATTATTTTAAAGAATAATGTAAATAAGAACATATAAATGTAAATAAACAATGGACAACATTTCACAAATTGAACCACCCAGGGAATGAGCTTCTGGATCAAGAATCAGAACATTCCAAAGACTCTTCATTCCCCCCACCTCCTGATGCATAGGACTGCTTTCAGGATAAGTGAGCTAATATTTGTAAAATCCTTAGAATGGTGCCTGGCACATAGTTATCATTTTATCACAATATGTTTTTTAAATAAATTAATTATAAGGGAACTATTGGCTTCAGGAAGCTCAGCTGCTTCTTCCATGTAGTGAGAGCATGGCTCTCATACAAGTTAGGGCTTCCCTCTCTTCATGCAGAGCAGCCGGCAGGAAGAGTGAAGAGTCTTCAAAATAATCAATTATTTCCTTATCCCTGAGGACCAGGTGGTGCATTATATGGCAAATGGCTCCTGTGGAATGCCAACAATTTTGTTTAGATGAAAGAAGAAATAAGCAATCAGACTGCTGTCACCACTTAACAAAAGGCCAGATGCTGTGGTGCATGGCAGCCAGGGCCAGAAATGAGGGGTCCTGCATCGAGGTGGGGTGGGGGGGTTCCTGGATGTGTCTTCCTGCATCACCTGCACATCCTATGAGACACACAAAGAAAACTGGGCTGAGGAAAATTCCTGAAGAAATGGCCAAAATGGACTGAAGCAGCACTAAAAGAATTAGTACATTCATGAATAAGTTCACACAATGATTTAAAATTTATGAACAGAGGAAATGGTTATGCCATCCATGGTGACTAACACTGCACTTTTATTTAACCTCAGAATACACCTCTGCTCCTTCTCTTGTCTTTGTGACATAAGGACCAAAAGAAAAAAGACAGTAAAACATCGTGACATCAGAGAAATTAAATTGAAGAATTTAGAAGGGAAAAAGAATGATAGTTGCCAACACATTTTTGGAACATATTAAATTCTGCACAAAGCGGCCATTATTCTGTTCAATTACGGCTCAGAGTCACCAAATTTAGATGGAAAGCAAAAGATTCAGGTGAGAAGGTAAAGAAGGGTGAAGATATTTCCTGATGAGTAAACTAGGGGGCAGAAGGCAGTTCTGAGAGCTGTTGGCTTATCACGTTTTACTGGAAAATACCCCATTCATATTTTGAAGGAAGAATTCCTACAAAGAAGCAGCATTAAGGGAAACAACCAAGTGACAATGTCAAAAAATCTGTAGCACTCATCAGATTTCAAGGAGAGTTTTAAAATTCCTTGATCCTGCTTTTTACAAAGGCAGATATATATTTTTTAAAAATGCTATATAAATATGCTTCTGGAGTTGTAGGGTCAGGTTCCACCTTGGAAATCAAGACCATTTTTATTAGGTCTGGAATCTTCTTTGAGCAAGTCAGAGCTGCTTCCTCAGAGTGGAGTGCCACCACCATACCCCAGTGGGTCCTGAGTGTGTGTCTCTTTTGAAGGAATTCAGAGTACAGAAAGGCCCAAATGGGGAACCAGTTGGGAACATTATAGCTGATCCAGAAATTTCTTTGGTACTGACACAAAGAAGTTGAATGCAGTGCTCCCTCGACCTCACTTTAGGATTTTTTAAATCAAGAAGAAAATATGGTGCCTATGGTGTATGTGTGTGTGTGTGTGTGTGTGTGTGTGTGTGTGTGTGTGTGTAAGAGAGAGAGAGAGAGAGAGAGAAGCTGGAGAGTGTGCTTCACTGTGCCTGTCTAAATTTCAATAATTTAGGCTTGCAGTTTCCACAGAAACAATACACACAATGTTCAAGAATAATTTCATAAAAATTAGGGTAGTTACTGCTCATGAGGCGCTCTGGTTTCAGATCTTATACCAATGAAGAGTGGCTACTATGGAGAGGAGGGGAGTTTATGTCATATAACTAGTGGAACTGAAGCCTAATTGAATGAAGATAATTCCTAGACTGGTTTCTTCTGAAGCGACATTCTCAATTTCTAAGTTAACTAACTAACTAACCATTAGGCTAACCAACTTGTAAAATTCCATAATAATTTTATGAACCCTTGTATGAATTTATTAATTTTTCTGGGCTTCTGATAGTGATGTTCTCAGTTTGGGTTGGGTGTTTCTTTTACCTCTTTGGCATCAGGCCACTAAAAGGTAAGTAGGTGAAAGTATCGTTTATAGGTATCTGAGGATGGTGGATGAACATGGCTCAAATGGAAGATTGGTGAAGATAGGTTTCAGATCTTATCTACATTCATGGCTTTATCCAGTATTCTTTAATAACAAAGTGAACATGGCTCTCTACTGATGAAGCACAATGACAAGTAGCTTAAACATACCTAAGCCTTTCTCTGGGAAAAACTGTATATCCACGGGCAGATCACTATCTGTGATAGATTAAAGATAGCAGTCAGTTCTTTCATACTCTTCCCGTTGAGAGGTGGCTGTTGATTTCCCTCTCCTTGATTCTGAACGGCACTTTGTGATTTACTTATCAAAAACAATGCAGTGAAGTTATGTTCTGGGACTCCTAAGACTAGGTAATATGGAAGCATACAGTTTCTGCCCGGGCTTCTTAGACCTAACTACCATATTGTGAGGAAGCTCAAGGACACCTGCAGAGAAGCCCATATGGAAAGGACTGAAGCTCCAGATATCCACTTGGTTGAGCTCTAAGATGACAGGAGCACCCACTTGCCAACCATGTGAGTGAGTCATCTTGAAAGTGAACACAGTCCCAGTTGAGTTGTTCCTGCTGGTAAACTATATTAAGTAGAGAGAAGTTGTGCCCTCCAAGTCCTGTTCAAATTGCAGATTCGTGAGCAAAATGACTGTCGTTGTTTTATACAACTAAGTTTTTGTTCATTTGTTTCAGTTTTTAATATAGCAGAAGATAACTGAAATATCATCCAACAAGTTTTGGTCCACGCTAGGTTGGAAGTCAGTGACCATTACTGATCTTTAAAGATAAGAGAATGCCAGATGTTCAGCCTTCATTTCCATGGGACTTAACAGCTTCTCAATTCTGCTTAAATTTATGGAAGCAGAATCCATCTCATTAAGCAGATGGTTATTAAGCACTATTGTTATTAAGCAGATGACTATCACTATTGTTTCATTTTTTTGCTGGAATCTATGGGGAAACTGAACATAGTCTAGAAGTCTTATCTTGGAAGCTCTGGAGATGGCTGAGTTGTTCCAGACAGAACCTGTTGCTTATGTATTTACATTCATAGGATTATCTTTTAGAAATTCAACATTGTCACTAAACTTAGTGTGGACCCATTTTGTCCCACCAAGACCTGAGTACAAGAATTGTACTCTGCAGAGTGGGACCTTACTGAATTTGGACTAGTTGTATAGGGAGATGCTGGCTTTTGAGTGGAATATTGTTGCAGGATTTCTTTTCTCATGTTTCCATTTGGTAGAGCTGTCTTCTGGCATGCAGTTCGGTGGTCATTGCCTCACCTGTTCATATTAACCCTTCTCTATTTTCACGTCTGCAAACTGTGATTCCATCCCAGGAGATAAGGGTTTGTCATTGTGGTCATGACTGTCATGAACCTATTTCTTTCAATATCTATTTAAAAAAATGCTCGCCATTCTAATGGGGCTAAAATGAAATCTCAGTATAGTTTTGATTTGTGTTTCCTTGACTGCTAAGGATGTTGAACATTTTTTTTCATATATTTATTGCCCATTTACATTACTTCTTATCAGAAATGTCTGTTTAGTTCATTTGCCCATTTATCAATTGGATTTTTTTTGGTGGTAAATTTTTGAACTCATTATATATTCTGGATATTAATCCTCTGTCAGAAAAGTAGTGGGCAAAGATTTTCCCCATTCTATAGGTTTTCACACTCTTTTTTCCTTTTAAGTTAATGTCATTCCACTTATTTATTCTTGGTTTTCTATCTTTAGCTTGAGACATTTCATAAGGAAATGCTGCCTGCCCCTATATGTTGGAGTGTTTACTGCATGATTTCTTCTAGTAATTACAAAATTTCTCTTTTAATTCCTATGTCTCTGATCCAATTTGAATTGACTTTTGTGCAGAGTGAAAGATAAGGATCTAGTTTCATTCTACTACATATGGATATCCAGTTTCCCTGTATTATTAGTTCAAAAAACTGTCTTTTCTCCAACATACATTTTTGGCATCTTTGTCAAGGATAACTGTATCTGTGTAGGTTTTTCTCTCATGTCTTTTATTCTCTTCTATTGGTCTTCATGTTTGTTTTATGCCAATACCATGCTAGTTTTAAAAAATATTTTTTGGTTGTAGATGGACACAATACCTTTATTTATTTTTATGTGGTGCTGAGGATCGAACCCAGTGGCATGTGCTCTACCACTGAGCCACAACCCCAGCCCTACCATGCTAGTTTTATTAAGAAAACTTTGAGGTATAATTTGAGGTCAGGTATTATTATGCCTCCAGACTTGTTCTTATTGCTCAGAATTGCTTGGCTCTTCTAGATATTTTATTCTTCTGTATGAATTTTAGGACTCTTATTTTTCTAGTTCTGTGAAGAATGTCTTTGGTATTTTGGTGGGGATTGTATTGAATTAATAGATCACATTGAATCAATAGATCAATATGGTCATTTTTATAATATTTAATCTTGCCTATCCAAGAACAGTCTTTCCATCCTCTAACATCCTGTTTAATTTCTCTCTTCAGCAATCTATAGTTTTCTTTATAGAAGTCTTTCACCTTCTTTGATTTCATCTTACCCCAGTTGGAATGGCAGCACCAAGAATATGAATAATAATAAATGCTAATGGAGATGTAGGGAGAAAGGAACACTTATACCTTGTTGATGGGACAGCAAATGAGTACAACTACTATGAAGATCAGTGTGGAGGTTCCTCAAAAGACTGGGAATGGAACCAATATATAACCCAGCTATTCCACTCCTTGGTATTTATCCAAAAATAGCTGAAATTAGCACACTGTAGTGATAATCTGCGTTTCAATGTTTATAGCAGCGCAGTGCCGCAGTCTGGCTGGGCACAATTCAGGAGCCACTTGTCAAAAGAAACTAACTTTATTTTTAGAACCACACAAGATAAACAAAACAGCTCCTCAGGAAAAAACCCTCAGAGCCCAACTGCCACCACCGGCTTCCCACAAGCCACACACCCCAACAACCTCTTCCTCCCACAATCCTCCTGCTCTTGAGGCTGATTGGCTGGGTCGCATGGGCGGAGCCAAAAAAGTCCCCCAATGAGCAGCTCCGTGGTCTGAAAGGGCAGGGAAACAGCCCAATGAGCATCACCGCAGAGGAGCCAATCAGCTAGATGTTGCTGGGGCCGCTGTGAGCCAATCATCAGCTGGCAGTCTGAAAGTTTGCTGGGACCCCTTCAGCTCATCAGCTGGCAGTCTGAAAGTTTGCTGGGGCCCCTTTGGCTGTGGCTCTCAACATCTCCCCCTCTCTGTTTAATATTAGCCAAATTATGGAACCAGTCTCGGTGTCTATGAACAAATGAGTGCTATTGTTTTAGTCAGCCTTTGAGTTGCTGTCAACAAAAGACACAACAAGAAAAACTTAAAAAAGGAAAAGTTTATTTTGGCTCACAGTTTCAGAGGTTCAGTCCCTGTCTGGCCAATTCCACAGCTCTGGGCCTGAAGTAATGCAGAACACCATGGCAGAAGGGTGTGGTGGAGGAAAGCAGCTCAGGACATAGGAAACAGGAAGCAGAGAGAGCAAGCTCCACTCACCAAGGACAAAATATAAATACAAAGGCCTACCCTAGAGACCTACTTCCTGTAGCCACTCCCTACCTGCCTACAGTTATTGTCCAGTTAATCCATATCAGTGGATTAATCCACTGATTTGGTTTCACCTTTCACAATCTGCTCATTTCACTTCTGAAAATTCTTACATTGTGTCACACATGAGCATTTGGGGGACACCTCACATCTAAACTATAACTGGAATATATATGCTCAATGAAGTTCTACTCATCCATAAAGAATAAATAAATAAAAGGAGGACTTATAGGATAGAGGAAGGGGTTCTTGGGGAGGGAGGGGGGAAGGTACTGAAGAAGGAAATTGAACAAATTATGTTGTATGCATCTATGATTATGTCACAATGAACCCCACTGTTATGTGTGACTATAATGCACTAATTAAGACACAAAGAAAGAGAAAATGCTGAACTCTTTTTTTTTTATTGGTTGTTCAAAACCTTACAAAGCTCTTGACATACCATATTTCATACATTAGCATACATTAGCTTCAAGTGAGTTATGAACTCCCTTTTTTACCCCAAGTACAGATTGCAGAATCACATGGGTTACACATCCACATTTTTACATAATGCCATACTAGTAACTGTTGTATTCTGCTACCTTTCCTATCCTCTACTATCCCCCCTCCCCTCCCCTCCCATCTTCTCTCTCTACCCCATCTATTATAATTCATTTCTCACCTTGTTTATTTTCCCATTCCATTCACAACCTCTTATATGTAATTTTGTATAACATTGAGGGTCTCCCTCCGTTTCCATGCAATTCCCCTTTTCTCTCTCTTTCCCTCCCACCTCATGTCTCTGTTGAACGATAATCTTTTCTTCCTGCTCTTCCTCCCTGCTCTTTTCTTAGTTGCTCTCATTATATCAAAGAAGACATTTGGTATTTGTTTTTTAGGGATTGGCTAGCTTCACTAAGCATAATCTGCTCTAGTGCCATCCATTTCCCTGCAAATTCCATGATTTTGTCGTTTTTTAGTGCTGCGTAATACTCCATGGTGTATAGATGCCACATTTTTTTAATCCATTCATCCATTGAAGGGCATCTGGGTTGGTTCCACAGTCTAGCTCTTGTGAATTGTGCTGCTATGAACATCGATGTGGCAGTATCCCTGTAATACGCTCTTTTAAGGTCTTCAGGGAATAGTCTGAGAAGAGCAATAGCTGGATCAAATAGTGGTTCCATTCCCAGCTTTCCCAGGAATCTCCATACTGCTTTCCATATTGGCCAAACCAATTTGCAGTCCCACCAATGCTGAACTCTTTAAAGAAGCAAGGGACTGGAAAGACAAGGGGGGGATTTCTGAGGTGCTAGGGCTATTCTAAATCTTGATCTGGAAGGAATTTACACAGGTGTAACTTACAAGCACAGTCTTCCAGCTGTATGCTCAAGATTTGTACACTCTACTGTATATAAACTACACCTCAATGAAACACAGTTAAGTAGAGACATATTAGTTGGGAAGACACATGTGCAGTCTCCACACAAGGTATGGGTGAGTGGTGAAGATACATGGAAGATTGCTCAGGAGGGGTCCTATTTGTTACCATGAGATTGTTACCATGTGCATGTTGCCATTAAATTCATTTCTTAGGCAAGCAACCCAACAATCTGAAACCATTTTGCTTCCTCTTGGGAGGGGAACATGTCTTCCTTTGTTTAAGTCCTCCTGCCCAGAGAGAAATGGTACTTTTCAGGTTAAAAGCACATAAACAAGAACATTGCAATAATGCCTAGAAGCCGGAAGGAAACAAGAGAAACTAAGAATACTGCCCTGCTAAGCAACACACACTTGGAATAACCACAGAACCATTTAAGTCATATTGGGTCTAATTAGAACCTAGAATGGGTAGGCAGATTAACACATAGCAATTTCATTGCCTATGGGAGTTCGACATTCTGAACAGGTGCCAAAGCATCAAGCATGCATCATCTAGAAAGCCTCTAGTATTTTATAAAATGCCCTTCTCGTGGCCACCCAGCCTCTTGGTGGCTCTTGTAGTCACTTCTCACCCAAAAAGAACTGTTTTAGAAAAGCCCAGGGTTGTAACTTCTTATTTTGAAAGTACTATTATCCTTCTAACACCAGTTTGCTGGATATTCCACTTTGGTACCTATAAGTGGTGTTAATCCTCCTGTGTTTACTTGGAATTAGGGTAATTTTCTCCCCATGTCATCAAACTCCAATATTTTTTTTATTTTGGGAACTTATTTTCACTATTAATCTTTACCAAGTGCCAGTAAAATAACAAAAGCAGCAAAGTTCTGGAAAAAAAACAAAACATCTAATAGTGAGAAATTGGCCAGATCCTTTAAACCCAACTGTGTTTTTTTTTCATATGCAGATATAGCTTTATTATTTTCCCCAAACTTAATTATAGCCAGAAAAAAATGGGCATGAGGATTTAGTCCACCATGACTGTTCTTTGTGCAATAAGAGATGGTGCAGTTTGGGATGGGAAAAGACTTTACTGAGTCATCCTCGTAAAGGAGTGGAAAGAGGGAAAATAATGGAACAATATCTGCAGGCCAGTGATTTACTGTGGCTTTAGCAAAACAGCTTTCCATAGCACCTGCCATACTCTTCACCCCTGCCCTGCTTTTTAGGATATTTTGCCATCTACTGGTTTTAGTATCCAGTCAGTCCTGGTGGTTAACTAGGGATGTTAGATCAAAATCATGTGATATTGTCCACGATAATTAGTTGAGAGGCAAATTGGTTCAGGGCAAAAGGATGGATTCTAGAATCAGATCTGCTACTGACTATGATCTTGGATTGTTGAGTTAATTTCTCCGTGACTGTTATGAAACATGAGTATTAGGGTTATTGAAGGAGATCAAGTGATACGATATATAAACATGCCAGTTACATGGTAGTTGCTCACTAAATAGACTTTTTAAAAATAGTTTTTATTTGTTCCTTTTAGTTATACAAGACAGTAGAATGTATTTTGACATATACATACATGGAGTTTAACTTCCCATTCTTATGGTTGTATATGATATGGAGTTACACTGGTCATGTATTCATATATGAACAAAGGAAAGTTATGTCTGATTCATTCTACTGCCTTTCCCATTCCCATTTCCCTTCCCTTCCCCCCATTCCTCCCTGTTCAATCCACTGAACCTCCACTCCTGCCCCTATTTTGAGTTGGCATCTGCATATCAGAGAGAACATTGGGCATTTGTTTTTTGATTAATAGGTTAAAAAAAAGAGCTTCCTCCAAAACTATGATCAGCATCTTAACCTCTTCCTGGTCAATTGTCTTAAACAAAGCTGAGTCCCTAGTGCCTTGCCTATGATTTTAATACACATGTAAATAAATGAAATGTATTCCACTGTCCTTAAGGGCATTTCTATTGATGGCATGATCTGTGTACAGAAGAAAATCCCTCTCACTTGTCTTCTCTTCCTTGAGAAGTGGTATATCTGAATTGGTAGGTGTCCATGGAGCTATGGAAGGGAAGAAGGAGGGCTGTGATTTGATGAGGAGAAGAGGTGAGGACTAGGCCCTTGTAATTTTTATTGTTATAGTTTCTTCCTAATTTGGTTCTGAAGTCTTTCTTGAGAGTGGCCATAGGCCACGATAACCACTCTGTAGGAGACCCCTACTTAGGGGTTAATACAGGTGTGTGAAGCAGATGAGACCCACGAAGAAGTGAAGCCAAAATGTATGGAAAAGAGGAAATTTATTACTCACAGGTCCCTGAGAAGTTAGGGTGCCATGAAAGTCCAGAGACATCAGAGCACTGAGCTCAACCAACAGGAAGGGAAAGGAAGAAGAGGGATAGGAGAAGGGGGAGGGGAGGGATACGGAGAAAAGGAGAAAAGGAGGTAATCCATGGGGACATTATTCTAGCGGAGGTTGTGAGTATAACACTTTAGTTTAAAAAATCCTATACAAAGAAGAATTTATTTACATGACTCTGTTATTGATAATTTGGTTTTATTGTGGTCTGTTGTTAGATTTTTGTATTGAATTTGTGTTGGATTTTGGTTCAGTGAGATAAAGAATAGGCAGGTAGAACCTCATCCAACCACATGGGAGAGTTGGGGGGTAGTTATAACTAGGTCAAAGGTGACAGAGTATGACTGGGCTTATACAACTTGTGTCGGGCCTAAAAAATCAATGCTGAGGTAGCAATGAATTTATGACATGATCTTAGTCATATATACTAAAATTAATTTAAGAAAAAAATCCTGAAATAAGACACGAAACTACATATTGAGTAGGTATATCAGGTATATTAAAAAGAATCATCCCAAACTGGCCAACTCTGAAATAAAAAAAAAAAAAAAAAGATTTCCTTTGGGTATCTAGTCAGAGAGAGCAAATCACTTGTAAAGAAAACAAAAATCAGGTTGTCATTAGATTTTTGACAACAATGTTTAACACTTGAAAACAATGGAATAGTATAGTTAAGATATTCATGGAAAGAAAGTATGAACCACAAATTTTATAGTCAGCCAAATTCATCCTCAAGTTTAAAAGCCACAAACAAACTTTAATGAGCATGTGAGAACTCAGAAAATATAGTTCCCTTCAGCTCCTTTTGAGAAATGTACAATAAAGGGGCTTCATACAACCAAAATGATTGAAGGTACATAGACACAGGAAATGGTTATGAGCATTAAAAGTATTCAATGAACTGGAAACTAAGACAATGATAGTTGTAAGAGAGAGAGAGAGAGAGAGAGAGAGAAAGAAGTACTGAATGGCTATTTTCTCTAAGAGTACAAATACACTAAAAATTAAGGGCCTGGGAGACTATATGAAGAGTATCACAAACACACTGATTCCCTTATAGGCATTAAGTGGGAATAAAAAAAGTCTTTCCAATACTAGCAGAGAAAAGGGGGATAGGGAAAAATGACATAACTCAGTAATTTCAGTATTGCTTATAATAGAAAACCAACAGATTGTAGGAGAGAGAGAGAGAGAGAGGTATTAAAAGTATTACATAAAAGTAATAGTATAAAGGCAAATTCAAAGAACAATAGCTAGGCCTTTTTAAAAGCCAAATGTTATACTCCCTTAAAAAGAAAGCAGATAAAATAAACCATATGGTTAAAGGCTATTTGTAAGGACACACATATTTAAACATACATAATACACAAGATGTAGGAATTGAGATCAAACATATGGATCATATGAGCAAATTTAATAAAAAAAATTTAGATTGGGTAACAAGGCAAATTAATAATATATTGTCAGAAAGACAAGCCCCAGACAAAAAGATCCATGGGGTCAAGAATAAAAGGATGGACAAAGACCCATCAGGCATTTACAAATAAAAAGAAGGCCGCAGTCTCAATCTTGATACATGACAAGGTAGAATTAAAGCATTTTAAAAAGCATTTTTTTAAAAAGACAAGAAAAGACACTTTATAAGGCCAAAGTATTTACAAAGATAACTGATATTATTTACACACCCAACTACACTTTAACAACTTTCATAAAGCAACAATTACGAGAAATGTAAGAGAAAGGAAAACATGAACTGACAGTAGAAAATTCTAATATAACTTGCTCAATTTCAAACATCACAGAGAGAAGAAAATCAACAAGTATGTAGAAGATCTATGCAACATAGCTAAGTGGATCTTGTAAATAGCTAACTATTCACCCTGATAATGGATGATATACCTTTCTATTGAACATGGAACATTTATGAAGACTGGACATATTTCAGGCCACAAAGAAAACCTGGATAAATTCTGAAGAATTGATTCTGTCAAAAAGCTATAAAGTTACTATATAATCAGGAAACACAAAGGACTTCCTACTTGGAAATTTAAACACTGGTTTTTAAACAAATTAGGGTCAAGGAAGAAATACTAAGTGCAATTGTAAAATTCTTCCTTCCTTTTCTTTTTGCAATGCTGGGGATAGAACCCAGGGCCCCACACAGGCTAGGCAAGTGCTTTACCATTGAGCTATACCCCCAGCCCTAGAAAATTAAAATTTACAATAAATGGTAAACAGAAGAAAAAGTATACCTACTCAATCATATCAAAGAAATGTAAATATAAATGAATTAAATAACCAAGATTAAAAACTAAGAAAAGAACAAAAACAACAAAATAGATAAAGCAGAAAGAAGTTAAAATAGATGGAAGCAAAAATGAATTAGAGAAACTGGTTCTTTAAAACAAAATGGACTAACTGCTAGCTAATCTAATCAGGGGGGAAAAAAGGAGCAAATACTCAAAATTAGAAATGTCAAGTGGGGGGGAGATCAAAACAGAGAAAATTTTAAAAAATCATTAGAGACATTTACCAATTTTATGCAAACATATTTGACAATCTTTATGAATTAAATACATTTCTAGAAAAATACAATTCACATGCTGACTCCAGTGGAGAGACACAAAAGGCCCACCATACAATCTTCTCATAATAGAGAGTCATATAAAGAGAGAAAATTTATTGAAATAAATTACAGAGATGTTCTTGGACACCTGAGAAAAATCTTTCCCTAAAATATCATCCATGGGGACTAAGAAAATGCTATCATAGCAAATTTAACACAAGAAGTTGATGGTACTGCATTTATAATGCAAGAAACAGTTTTGTTTTGAACCTGGAATGAGCATAAGCTAAGGCTAAGATAGGAATTTGGGGCTGTAGGAAAAAGAAAGATACACTGAGTCTCAAAAGAGAAGGGCCCATGAGTCATTGGAAAGCAGAGAATGTTTATGAACCTTTGAAATGCAAAACAAGCAACTCCTAAGCAATCCAGCCCACATAATTAGTTCACCTCTTTGGCACAGGAACTTCACTCTTGGCCTGTGTCCTTGCCCACAAAAGGTAACATGATGCAGAAAATAGGAAAAAACAAAAGTGCACAGAAACTAGTGCAGAATTGTGTAACTGTATCTTAACTCCATCTATAGTTCAGTCCTAGCTATCAATACTCTATAAATATTAACACCCCAGACCAGTCTCTCCCTCCGGAGATGACCTGTGTTCTCCCTTGAATATGTTTCTGCTTTCCTAAATAAATCTCTGTGTTTCTGACTGGCACTCCCACGCTGAAATTTTTTTTAAAATTTTATTTATTTATTTATTCTAATTAGGTATATATGACAGCAGAATGCATTTTGATTCATTGTATACAATTGCAGCACAACTTTTCATTTCTCTGGTTGTGCACAATGTAGCGTCACACCACAGCTGCAGTCATCCATGTACCTAGGGTAATGATGTCCATCTCATTCCACCATCTTTCCTGCCTCCATATACCCTCCCCTTCCCCCCTCCCCTTTGCCCAATCAAAGTTCCTCCATTTTTCCCATGACTCCTCCCACATTATGGATCAGCAGCCAAGTATCAGAACATTTGGCCTTTAGTTTTGGGAGGATTGGCTTACTTTGCTTAGCATGATATCTTCCAGCTCCATCTATTTACCTGCAAATGCCATAATTTCATTCTCTTTTAATGCTGAGTAATATTCCATTGTGTATCTATATCACAGTTTCTTTATGCATCCATCTATTGAAGGGCATCTAGGTTCTGTCACATACACCTCTGTCCCGAGTTAAGGTCCCAACTCTGAGAACTCCTCCAGGAACAGGACAGGAATTAATCAATATTCTGATAAATCCCTATGTCAGCAATGACCTCAGCAAATGAAAATCAGGCCCAGCAATTATCAGGTGGTAGGGAGAATGTGATGAGTGAGCAATGCTCAGAAATTACCAGCAATGATCAGACAGGACCAGTCCTCACTATGTCCAAAACAGTCTACACCCTGCCCCCCAAGTTACTCAACGTTGTCCTTTCCAGCTAACATGAGTGATTACTGTTTATTGGAAAATAAACTGTAATAAATAACTCTGGCCCCACTTTAATCCATGCACCACTTAGATAAAATAAATCACTGAGACATACAATCACTGGATTGCCCCTGCTCCCTGATATTAGATCCACAGTTGGTCCTGCTTTCTTAAACCTTCTTTATAAAAGTCCCTAGCATGAGCCCAATGCTGTAAATTCCTGCCAGCTCCTCTCCACTGAGGTTCCCCATGATTCCTCTGGTGTGTGTCCTCCTTTGCCACAGCAAACTAGAGAAACCTCATTTATCTTTGAATAAACAAGTGTGTCTTTAAAGGGTAGGCACAGACACACAAAATTGTATCAATTCCATAAGCCATGGGACTCATAATCAAAACTCTGAGCAATGTCCCATTCAAGGAATTAAATTCTAGTCACGACGACAACAAAAATTTTAAAAATACCCAATCTTGTGAAGCAGATGAGATATGTCGCACCTCCACTGGCTCTTCTTTCCCTATGCACTTTCTTAACATGTCCATTGTTAGCTTCCTCTCATCTTCTATTTCTTTCCATTCCTTTTTCATGTAGAATAATCTGCCTCTCCCTCAGCAAGTAAAACTTCCCAAGGAGGAAGGGGATGGAATCCAGTGCTAATCTCAGGGTCCTTTTGGGTGGGCTTGGGGAATGTGAAAGACAATGAATCTGCCACATTGGTAGCTTTCCTCACTTCACCCCGGTAGAGGTTGACAGTTTGTGAACAGGTTGCTCTTCATTGACTCCTTCCAGCTTCTCAACAACGGAAAAGAAGTGCTAGCAACTGTGATTCTCCCCCACTGTATAGTCAAGGTTAAAAACAAAAACAAAATAGAATGGCTAAGTATTAGCCCAAATGAGGCACTCAGGGTGAAGGAGGGAGATGGGAAGCAAAGCTCGGATCAACAAGCT
This sequence comes from Callospermophilus lateralis, assembly GCF_048772815.1. NCBI lineage: Eukaryota > Metazoa > Chordata > Mammalia > Rodentia > Sciuridae > Callospermophilus > Callospermophilus lateralis. The sequence goes on along the minus strand of NC_135307.1, from coordinate 168,734,896 downwards.
TTTCTTTGTTCAGGATTCAGCAATAGAGTCAATTAGTGGAACCCTGGTGTGGCTCATTTGGGGTAGAAAATGGCGGCTGGCTGAAGCAAGGGTCTGGCTTTCTTTAGGTTGGGAGAGGAAGGTAATTCCTGGGGTTCATTGTATTGGGGTCCCACTGATCCATGAGATGGGGCAGGGATGTGAATAGGGAGTTTTCTGGGGCTTATTATATTGGGGTCAGCTGACCCATGAGGGTGGGAGTGGGGGGTCAGGTGCCAGTCAGGTGCAGATTCTTTTTGTGTTTCTTGCTGTGGCCGAAACCTGGAATTTTAAATGACAAAAGCTTAGGGAAAAGGATCTTGGACTTATTTTCCATATCTTCCAGCCACTGTCCCTGATATAGTCCTACTATGTACCAGGCTAATACTCAGTGCTTTGTATCAGTGTTTCTCAAACTGTGCTATGCACATCAATCACATGGGCATCTTGTTAAAATGCAGACTCTTGATTCAATATGCTGCATGAGACACGAGGGTCTGCATTTCCAATAAGCAAGATCTTGTTTAACGCCAATGCTGCAGGTTCACAGACCACACAAGGAATCGTAAGGCTTTATTTGCACAGCCTCACAATGAACCCACAAGGCAGTATTTTGCAACCCAGATTATACGCGGGGAGATTTTAAACCATATGATTCTCAGATACAGTCTATACCAGTCACATCAGAATCCCTGGTGGTAAGACCTAGACCCAGGGGGCTCACGTGTGAAACTAAACTTGAACTCCTGCTTTATGGGTTAGACAGCAGTACCTTCATTTTACAGCGAAAAATTCAAGTTTAGAAAGAGAATCACCTTGCCCAAACCCTTATACACTGGTCAGGGTTGAAGGCCAATTTTAAACTCTGACTCCAGAATCCATTCTGCTAGGTAGTCTTCTCTCTCCATGGCCTCTCATGGAGAGGACACAACCTAATAATCTGTGAGTGTTCCGTGGGGTGGTCAGACCAGCACACACAGTATATAAGCATTGGAAAACCTCCTGAACCCAAAGGTGCCCCAGCATGAAGATTCTCAGTGTAGTTTATGACCCTATAGCAGTAGGCGGGTAGAGAGCACTCCCTGGGGCTGAAAGTGACTCTTAAGTCTTCAGATCCAGCACATGTCCTGGAACTGACTATGTTTCCTTAGTTCCCAGGCTTTCCTATAAATGCTGATCTGTCAGAGTATTTCCTCTCCCATTGAAGTTTTAAGGGTAAGAGAAAGCCAGGTGCATTAAATCAGTGTAATTAGGTCTGAAATGCTAGTGATTGAGGAAGTGGATTCCCAGAGAGAGAGAGAGAGAGAGAGAGAGAGAGAGAGAGAGCGAGCGAGCGCTGGAGGGAGGAAGAGGACTCTCCAAGGCTTTATCAAACTGGAATTGTGAAGCCCTGGGTTGGACAGCAGCCAAACGTCTGCCCCTTTCTGATGGGAAGCAAAGGATTCCCCGAGGGCTGGACTTGCTGGCAATGGCTAGGCTTACCCTCCCACTTGGGAATTCATTAATTAGGGCTTAACTTTGAAGGCAGATAACAAGCTAATCAAAGGGGGAAGCAAAGCCTCACAAATCAAGCTGCCTAATGAGTCATGCTGAGGTGAGCAGGTAAGAAGGCACCTGTCAGAACCAGTGGAGACTCTGACAGAGTTAGTGGGGGTGGGGGTACCCTCTCAGCTGTGTTGCTGACTTACCATCAGTTCTGAACAAAACCAATAGAGGAATTGTAAGAGCATTATTTAAAAATCAGTAACTGCACAACCTTCTCAATCACCTCCCTCAATCTTTTTTGCCACATCACCATCTCTGTCATTCTAGAAACAGAGGCCACAAAGTCCCTGCCTATGGAGGCCAAACCAGCAGGCCCATCAGGGCAGAGAGAAGACATGGTACAAAAGGCCTCCTGCTGGCCCATCTGGGACCTCAAAGAGAACACAAATAAAGATGCACTGTTTACACTCAAGGATTAAACTATGCTTTATGCTTTAAAACAGGTACTTTGGGGTGTTATATAACTAAATTTTCTTCTGAGTTTGGGTTCGTGAGCTATGAAGGTTAAAGAAGAAACACAGATTTTCTTCCCCCCAATATGAAATCCTTGCTGCTTTCTGATATCCAAGGATAGGCTTAAAAGTTTTCTAATACTCCATACATCTCTAGAGCTTTATTTGTGTTCAAAGATGAAGGGAGATTGGAGCCTTGCCCCAAATGTCACCTTTGTGTGGCTTCTTTGGCTGTGACTTTCCTGTGAATTCTTGAGAGAGTTTGGAATGACTTTGGGTGCTTATATACTATCAGAATGATCCATCACCCACCTGGCCTCTCTCTCTGCAGGTGGTATCCAACAGGGATGAATTCCCTCTTTTGTGGTATCCAACAGGGATCGATTTCTTTCTTTTCCACTATTATGGTTTGGGTCTGAAATGTCCTACAAAGGACTCAGATGTTGAAAGCTTGATCCCCAGTATAGTAAGGTCCTGAGGTGGAGCTTTAGGAAATGATTGGATCATGGGGGCTCTAACAGTGGATTAATCTGTGATAAATTCACAGTTGGAATGGACTATTGGGAGGTGGTAGAACCTATACAAGATGGGACCTAGTTAAAGGGAGTGGTCCTTAGGGGCATGACTTTGGAGACTATATCTTGGCTCTGTGCCCCGCCTCTTCTCCCCTCCCCTCTCCTCCTCCTCCTCCTCCTCCTTCTCCTTCCCCCCCCTCCTCTTCCTCTTCCTCTTCCTCCTCTTCCTCCTCCTCCTCCTCCTCCTTCTTTCTCTCTCTCTTTTCTTCTTCTTCTTCTTCTTTCTCTCTCTCTCTCTCTCTCTCTCTCTCTCTCTCTCTCTCTCTCTCTCTCTCTCTCTCCTTCCTGGATGCCACAAGGCAAGAAGTTTCTTCTGTCACGACCTTTTGCCTGATGTTCTGCTTCACCTTAGACCCAAGGCAATGGAGCCAGACAACCATGGATTGGAATCTCTGAAAGAAACCATAAGCCCCCCCCAAAAAAATCTTTCCTACTTTAATTTGTTTTTCTCAAGTAATTTGTCACAGCAATAAAAAACTGACCAATACATTCACCTTACCTCTTTTTAAATCTATCCCAAAGATTCAAACTCTCCTCTTCTATTCAGCATGAACCCAAACTCAGAATCATTAACTTCACACAAGTCTTTTCAATGTTGCCACTTCTGGTTGGTGTCTCTGATGTAAATTGGAGTTAACAGATCTGTGCCAGGTAAATGAACTCAAAGTCCCTAGGTATGAAGGAAAGGTTGGAGAGGTGTGTGTCACCTCCACCCCAGGTTGTTACCTTTTCCCCTCAACCTAAACCTCACATGTAGTTCACATTGCTATATGAAGTTTCTTCTTGGAAACCATCCACAGATCTATATGATAGATTCATCTACCTACTTCCCCAATTATATTATGAAGTCCTTTCTCAATGAAGTGATAAGGAAAAGCCCTGTACTGAATCATTCTTTACTAGTGTACAGCTATTTCCTCCTGACTGAGGAAAGAGGGTAGGAATAGGCAATGCCCTTTCATTTTATATAGTCATTGCCCCTAACCTAGCTACTGGAATTAATAGGGAGCTTGTGAAAATTCTAATACCAGATTGAACTCCAGACCCTTTGCAACTCAGTGTTTGGGGTGGCATCTAGACATCAGAAGTTATTTGATGACAGTTGTTTTAAATTTGGCTGCACATTTAAAATTTCTCAGGAGGCTTTTAGACATACAGATGTCTATCCCCACCCTCATAAATTCTGATTAATAAAGGATGCAGGGTACATTTTGGCCACTGTAAATTTTAAAATCTCAAATGAATTTAATGCACAGACAAGTTTGAAAACCAGTGCTTAAACTATATTTTTCTTCCAAATTTTGCAGCCTAGGGGCAAAAAACAAACAAAAACCTTTTGCTAGTAAAGGAAAAATATCAGCAATCCTCTGGTTGATTTATTCAATGACTTTTTTTTTCTCCCTGTGATTTCCTACACTAAGCCTATAGGCATTATAGAGTTGTTAGGCAGAAATCTTGCAATTTATTACTTTACTAGTTCCCCCTCTTCTTGAGCTGCTCCCTGCAGAAGGACCCAATAAACCATAAACAACAAGTAAGAACCATGGTGACATTTGACTTCTATTTATACCTGAGTGCTGATAACTAGGTTGCCAGAAGAACTCAACTAATGTAAGGTGTCTGGATTTTCACAAAAGAACATTGCAACTCTTGCAAACACTTATGAAAAAAATACATCTTGTATGTGGAATGACATGGATAGTGATAGGATATCAGCCCAAAGACCAGAAATTAGAGGTATTATAAATTGACTTTACTATCTCCAAGTTTTAGTTAGTTGTTTTGTTTTGCCACTGTAACCAAAAGCCTGACAAGAACACAAGAACAATTTCAGAGGAGGAAAAGCTTATTTGGGTCTCACGGTTTCAGAGGTCTCAGTCCATAGACAGCCAACTCCATTGCTCTGGGCCTGAGGTGTGGTAGAACATCATGGATCATGGTGGAAGTGTATGGCAGAGAAAAGTAGCTCAGAACATGACCACCAAGAAGGAGAGAGAGAGAGAGAGAGAGAGAGAGACTCCACTAAACAAGGACAAAATATAAACCCCAAAGGCATACCCTAGTGATCTACCTCTTCCAGCCACACACTGCCTACAGTAACCACCCAGTTAATCCATTCAAGTGGATTAATGCACTGATTAGGTTAAGGCCCTCAAACCCCAATCATTCATCTCTGAACTTTCTGGCATTAACCCACACATGAGCTTTTAGGGGACACTTCATGTCTAAACTATAACATTCCACATCCAGGGAAAGATGAACATATGTTACAAATCATGTGAGCTACCAAAAATCATATTAGGACATTTTAATAATTTTGTAAATTTTTGGAAGGGAAAGATTAAAGAGCGCCTTCTAGTCCTAGGATTCTCTGTTTCTATATAACAGTTTGTTATCACATCCATATGGTGAGAGAAAAGATATTTAAGGAAAACCCTTGAACTGGGAAGTTTGCAGACTCAATCTAATGAGAAATTTATGTATATAATACAATATACTCAGGGATGCAAATGTATGTAGAAAAATATGCCAAGAAATGGGTGTCTTTATCTCATCCTGCACTATATATTATAAAGACAGACTCAGTAAGAAAGCATCCTTTAAATTTTAAGTGATGGGTTAGACCTCAGACTGCTGATTCCTAAATTCTGTAGTTTGCTCAGACAATTCTGTACGTCCTTATTACCTTTCATCATCAGTAAAATATTTATCTACTACTGGAAAAAGATACTGGTTGTGTGGTAAATAAGAAATATAAGGTACAAATTCTGCCTTACTTCCTGGACTCAGTGACTTCAAGAATCCACACAGCTAGCCAGTCTGCCTGTGCATTGTGATTGGAAGGACTTGATAGTGGAGCTGCCAGAACTTGCTGGAATGGAAATATGGCTTACTTCTCTTGCTGTCCTTGACTACTTGTGAGCAAGTGTGCTAATTAAATGGCTTAAAAGTAGGCATTGGAAAATAGGACTGAGTTACAAAGGCAAGAAGAATCCTGAGGGATCAATTATATCTACTGCATAATTGCCAGGGAATCCAATATGCCCAGTCTTCTTTAAACAGAATATCAGTGCAGTGCCGGAACCAATCTAGTTAGATATCCACATTTTTTGTCAAGCCAATTAGGGTGTAGGGTGTGAAACTTCTCCTGGGTTGCTCTCTTTAAGTTGGCTTATTGCAAAGAACAAGACAGAAAATATATGATCATCAGCTTATATGGCTACCCCACATCCCAGCACTCCAACTATGAAGGAAACACTATGAAAAACTGTCTTCACAGTGTCTACTGTTGTGTGGATTGATAATTTGGACAGAGGTGAGTAAAGTCTAAACTGAACTCTATAAAGCTAGGACCATTCTGTCATTCACAGTCAAATATCAGTATCTAGCAAAATAGACACAATAAATATATGACTTATTAGTGTTCAGTAGACACCAGTAATCTCTCTTGATCATCCATCATTCTCTAGACAGGGCCAGGCTTGCTTGTGAAGCTTGGGGCCAGTTGACACCCAGAATTATGTGTCTGGAAAAAAAAGACATCCATATGATGATATTGGAGTTGTCCCTAAGTAACCACATGGCCTTAGTCAAGCCAACTTGTTGTGCTCAGAGATACTTGCACACTGAACACTTGCACATAGCTTTATCCCTTCTGTCCACTTGCAAAGATATTTTAACAACCAAATGGATTAAAAAAATACATGATCTTGGCATGGTGGTGCATGTCTAATCCCAACAATTCAGGATACTGAGGCAGGAGGGTCACAAGTTCAAGATCAGCCTACTTCTTATCTTTCTTTGAATGCTGCCCAGTGAGAATTATATACCAATATAAGTGGAAATTGTGAAACCCCAATTTCATTGATGCATCATTTATATATTTACCTATATAAAGATAACCAAGATAGTTTTTCAATAAGTAACTTGGCAGATAAAAGGGAGTAGTGACCTCTATGAATAATCCCCAAAGAAAATAGCAAAGTGCAGTTAACTTGTGCCAAAAAAAAAAAAAAAAAAAAAAAGAAGAAGAAGAAGAAGAAGAAGAAGAAGAAGAAGAAGAAGAAGAGGAAGTTGTCATCAAGGAAACAGTATTGTTGAGCAATCATGGTTCTTAGAGTACCACAGGAGTGTGGATATGGTCCTCCACAGAGTTGTCCAGCACCTTGACTGTCACTGGGTTACTTGGTGAGAATTCTGACTGGAGCTGTCCTGGGATGTGGTGCTGAAAGGTTAACTTTGAACCTAAGCTAACCAGGGATTCTGGAAACACTGTAAAGCCTGAACAATTAACAAAAGCAGCTACTGGGAGTGTCCTTTCTTGTGATACCTTTCAAACCCCTCAAACTTCACAGCCCCAAACAAAGTTCACTCTCTTCCAGACATTTGTCTTTCTCTAATAGTCTCTAAACTCTGGTATCCCTATGTCCTAACTAGTTTGTAAACCATCTTCTATTCTCCATTGTAATCAGCACTGTGATAATTTCCTAGCTGTTTTTCTCAAATATCTTACTACTCAATGGATACCATTAATAGCTCCCATCCCTGATATGTATAGAATTTAAGTCAGGTCTTTAGAATGTGCAGAAGATACAGTTTAATTATGAAAGATAAACTATGAATCTCAATCCATCTGAATGAGAATAATATATATGGAAAAACTCCTTAAAGATAAAATAGTTCCATGGCCAAATCCAGCAAGAATAAACAAAACCTGTCTATATGAGCTGGACCCAGGCAGAGAAGAGACCATATCTATGTTTTTAAAAGTTCTATGAAGAAAATTTGTTGTTCACAAAGAACAGTTTCATGGTTAGATGAGAGGAAGATGAGCTTGCAACAAGGAAGGATGTATGTATCCAAGGATATATACATATATAACTCATATGTAAGATGTGCTGATGGCTCTCATTTGGCTCCTTTACCCAGCTCTGGACTTGCAGGCTGACCTGAATGGACTGCATCCATAGGCTCTTTTGCCCTCTGGCTTCACATTGGATTTTGTTAAAGAAGGACATGAACAGGAGGAAGAAGTGAGAGCAACTTTGGATTATTGGTTCCTTTGGCTCCATCCCATACTGGCTGTCCTGACGAGTCCACGGCTTTTGTTTGGTGGTTCTCCTACAGTGCTTTCCCCTGACTTTCTTTCTCATTCCTCCTGGCCGAGGGGTAGTGAGGATGGTACTGCACTGTCCTCAAGTTATCTAATTTCAATGTTCTGTCTGTTTCTTGCTGTGCCCTAGAGCAGGGAGGGTTTCATTATGCATTCAAATCCCTGTTCCCCTGCTCCCATCTCATTCCTGCCCAGCATTGTTCTGTTTGTAAATTGGCTTAACATGTAGATCCATCTATAGGGAGAGAATGTTCTGGTCATATTGACACGAGCATTCTATTCTGCCTGACATTTAGATCTCTCATTGTTAATTAAGAAACTCACATTCTGATATTATACCTTTTATTAAATTAGCTTTGTTGGAACAAGTTAGCTTGCCTGGGACTAATGAATTCAAGGTCTGGGCTGAAGGCACTCAGATGATATCACTCTTGGAGGTCTCTAGTGACCATCTGCTCTCACCTGCTCCCTCCCCTTCCAAGCTACATGGTACTTCTGGCCAGGGACTTATACTTCACAGTAATCATGGATCCTCAACCGCAGCACGCTTTCATGCCTCTGGGTTTTATTCAAGCTGTTCTCTCTCTGGGATTATTTCAAAGCACTACTCAGGCCAACCTTCTTCTGTGGAGTCATCATTTTTCTCCCAGTAATAATTCTGTTTGGTAGCTGTTTATTGAGACCTTTGTATCAGGAACTCTGAGTTTTCTAGGGGACATGGGAATGTGCTCCAACAGTCCCTACTTTTTGATTTCACAAGTGAGATAAGGGGATGTAAAAAAATCCTGTTTAAATGACGTGTTAAGACAGAGGTATGCATAAAATGCTGTGGAGACATGAGGGTTGGGGACTTGGTGGGCTGTTGTCAGGAGAGAAGGCCGCGTATAAGAGATGATATGTGACTTCAGATTTGAATGAGTGGGATAGGTAAAGATGGGTGAGGAATAAAGGGATCTCTGGGTTTTCAGAGCAATCTGTCTTGGGTCTTTCAAGCTTGAAACTACCCTCTGAGTGGCTGCTTATGCATGGATGACCACATTCAGGACATCAACCATCTTGCTGTGGCCCTAGATGACTGAAGCAAGACTGGGTTCCAGATCACATGGCTGGGTCCCAGATCTGGGCTTCAGATCACTACACAAGTTGGTCAGTGGCCTATGAAGGGTCTGGTACGAAGGCAGCTCTGCGATATATATCAGCCAAAAAATGGCTCTGTTTTTAGCTTTTAGGTTGTTTATTTAATCATAACAGGCTGAGATTTGTTAACTCAAAAGCCCACAGGGCACCAAAATAAAAAATTTTCACATCTAAGTAGTATGAAAACTAGCACAAAGAAGCACATCTGAAACCATTTTAGGACTCACCAGCTTTGCGGATCCTGTGAAACTGCGCCCAGTATCTCCTGACTACTGGCAACACAAAGCCTTATGATAATGAGGCCCCAGGCCTTCCTGAACCTGGACTTCCCTGACTGGTGCCTCCCTGCTGGGCTGCTTAACAACGTCACCTGGTACCTGAGCTTTCTCTCCGTCCCTCTTTGCCCCAGAAGTTCTTTTGCTCTCCTCCCTTTCTGGAAGATTCTGGAAAGGGTCATGCTGTGAGGGACTTCCCCTCTCACTCCACCTTGTCCAAGCTTTGACCAATAAATCCTGTTTTTACTGCCCTGTGTGATCATATTGTTTTCTTTGATCAGCCCCCAAATCCCTCAAATGCCCTATGAGGCCACACTGGATGCAACTGGTTCACTTCCTCAGAGCTCCTCTTTGGGAAGGTTTTAATCCATGGGAGAGGAATATGGAGCAGTTGACAGCAGAGAGGAGAAAAGCATGTAGAGAAAGGGGAACAGCAGAAGCCACGAAACAGCAAGAAAGGGGCAGAGAGTGCTAAGCCAGTGGCAGCAGAAGACAAAGAACAAATTTGTCTAGAATCACTGTAATGATAAAACCCCAGGGTTGGAAGCCATGGGTATGGATGGCCAGCAAGGGAGAAAGAAAATAGCAAGAAAGTTCCTGAAGCGATTTTTTTGGTTCCTAAACACCATTCCTGTTTCCACAAGGCCAGGCTGGGTACTGGTCTCCATCTTGCAATGAGGACAAGTCATTCAGTGTACAATCCACTCTGATAGACAATAACTGTTCTAATAAACAATGTCTTTATTCTTTGCATACAAAGAGCTATAGGAAAAGCACAGGCAAGGTCTATAGTGGGGGGCTGGGTGGTGTCTGGGGAGAACCACAAGCACTTTAACATTTTTACATAAGAAAGTACAATTGAGAGTTGTTAGAAATGAGCCTGGTGAGGAGAGTAGGGTCTGGTGATAGAGTCCCTGTGTGTGCTCTGTGGAGAGCCCTGTGCTTCATCCTGCAGGGGTTTTAAAGGTAGTAGTAATGGATCAAACTTTCCTTTTTATCTTGTCACTTTGGCAACAATGTAGGAGTAGTTTGAGATGGGAAAGTGACAGTTTGGACAGGAAATGGTGAGAGAATACATACAGGGATGGAGAGGAGGGGACATAGTCAATAAATATTCCAGGCAAGAGCAACAAGAGTTGGTGTCTTATTGCTTTTTGGATTGAGAGAAAGATAAATCTGTGATGGATGATTCCTGCTTTCCAGACTTTGGCAATGGATGAATGGGATGCCATGGATGGAGAGTAAATTGTGGTGGGGGAGTCGGGAGAAAGAGGAAGAAGATATGTTTGAAGCATGCATAGAACATGCAGGAAGAGAAACCCAGTGGACAGCTACCTCCATGCACCTGGGCTTCAAATCCTAAGTCACATCTCAGGAGTATCCATTGTCACTCAGCTCCATCCTTGTACTGTTGAGTCCCTCCTCTGGCATGGACAAGTGTGTCATTCTGGAATGACAGGTGTCCTCTGGAATGCCAACAAAGTCTTCTATATCATCAGCACCTTCTCAGAACATGCCTCTTTCTTCTGGATTTAAATGGGACCTCCTGTAAGGATCCCCTTTGCCTGACAGCTCTCTCAAGTGGAGGCTGATTTTTATTTTATTTTTCCCTCACACAGTACAATTGCATCAGGGTTGGGAAGTGGACTTGGTGTTCTTGATTCCCACTTCCACATTCCAACCATTTCTTCTGGAAAGCCGCCATTCCTCTGGGGATCATTCTCCCTTGTCTTCCCTCCCCTCTTCCTCATTGTTTCTGTTCACCAACATCCTCACCACTTTCTTTCAGTCACCAAAGAGGCTGGTTCCTGTTTTCTTCCCATTTCAACATTTGCTTAATTCTGGATGATTTCCAATTTCATATGGATGGGTCATCTACTAATCTGGATCTTCATTTCCTTGACTTAATCATTCTCCAAGACTTTTCTATTCAACCTGGATATTTTTTTCTAGCATCAAAATCTTCCATTCTCCAACCACCAGCTTTATCACCAAAACCACCACTTCTATCACTCTTTTGACCTTATTGAAATCTTTCGTATTTTGGCTGTCATACTTTATATTCAACCATTGCCTTGTTATTAAGATCATAGGCTTCATAGCTAGCATGACAGGTTAATTTGTAGGAAAATTTATTTTGGAGGTTAAGAAAGGGGAGTGTGAGCATTGCAGAGAGATGGACAACAGCAGTGGGTGGTTTCCACCATAGCCATGGAAGGAAAGCAGGAGAAAAAATTAGAATCATCCCTCATATAATTCCTCTCCCATTTATTTTTTGCCTGCAATGTTCTTTGGCTCAGTCATGTAGCACTTAATTACATACTCTTTAATTTTTCACATCTGTCTGTCTGGAGCCTGGAATGTAGACATGAAAAGTCCCCTGGGCCTGCATTTGAATAAATGGATTTTTCAGACACACTTCCTACACGTCCTTGAGCAAGTCATTTAACTTCGCCTGGAAAAGTAAATAACAGTTCTGACCTCATTGAATTATTGTAAGTATGAAAGAGATAATAGAGATAAAACATTTGGTGAGCTTTAAAATGTTTTAAGAACATAAGTTATTCTGTCTCCCACTCCCAATTATACATGCGATCGAGGATTGTGTATTCCTTGTGTGATCCATCAAGCATGGTGCTCAAATGATGTTTGTGGAATGAATGAGTGGATTAGTGAATGAAAAGTGAGTGAACCAATGAGTAAGTGAATAAATAGATGCCTAAATGCAAACTTAAGCATTTCAATCCCAGCCCCAGGGAGAATTGACTATCTGATCAAGTTAACACTTGTTAGCATTCACTCATTGGTTCGCTTATTTGACAAACACAGTCACTGCCTACCATGTGTCTGGTAGTATGTGTCCCTCGTTGCTCTCCCATGCAAAATCCACAATGTGAAGTTGCTTTGAGCTCCATCCTACAGATGTGGAATCTGAAGCACAGGGAAGTTAAATAGCTTCTCCAAGTTCACACAGGTTGGAAGTCATAGAACTGGGAATACAGAAAGAGCTCCTAGGGATCAACATTGAGGGGTGCCTCCCCCAAGAATATGACAAGGAGAAAAATGACCATTTCCAGCTGATAGTTTAGTTATAAAACACACATAGGCTTGGGTCTGAAGTGGTGGTGGTCTTAGGGAAAATCTGTGACAAGAATTTGTTGCTGGAGAGTCAACACTGAGGAGGGTGTGGAGTGAGTGAGTGAAGAAGTTAGAGTAGCAGTGCAGTTGTAATAAAAGTCTCAGTCCACCTCATGGAGAGCTCTAAATGAGGCATGACCCTTCATTTTGAGTTGGGATGAGCGGGTGAGATTTCTATACCTGCATATACCAGTCAGTGGATGGCAGATGTCCCTGGGGAGGGAGCATAAGCTTGTGTGAGGCAGCATCCCTGGGATGGCCTTGGTGGCTGAGGGATTGAGTACCTTTGTTGTGAAGGTGGATCTGGGTAACAGATCACAGCATCCATCACAATATTAATAATGTATCTAAAGAAAGAGTGTGTTAACCAGCCAGGGATATACAGATTAGGACAGAAATGGAAGCATGGGGAAAAGAAATTCCAGAGATAGGAATGACAGTATCCATGGAAGACATGTGCAGTCCATCATGAGGATCCCCTCCAGGAATGGCTATAGGGGTCATCCCAGATGAGTACTAGGAAGATTTCCTATTGTTCAGACAAAACTCCTTTCTCTTGGCTCAAGCTCCCTGGGAAGAGTTTGGGACTTCTAATGCAGAGACCAGATGGATGCAGTGGCATTCTGGCCCCTCTGGTCTTTGTGGGCATGAGTCCCATTCCCCTAAGTCCCATCACATCTGGGACAATGGGATAAAATTTCTGAGCTGGTAGATTTTAAGTCACCCCAAGGAATAAGCCCCTTAGTGGAGAGTTGTCTGGGATGTCAACAGGCTTTTCTCATGCCCATATCATGGAGGTGGTTATTCTTGGTGCATCTGGGTCCTGCAGTGAAGCCAACCAGGCAGGCAACAGGAGTTTCAGGGAATTCCAGACAGAGAAAGACATATGTAAGCAGTAACATGGAAATCCTACTAGTTGGGATGTTCCTGAGTGGATAAGTGTCCTTGCAATTGAGGTCAGCCTAGAAGCCATTGCAAATGTCAGTGTGGGACTGAGCATTGAGAAGACGAAGGGACTTGAGTTTCTCACAAGTAGTTACAATCACATTGAAGGGATTAACTAATATCACTCTGTGTTTTAAGGACACTCTGGTACAAAGCAAACAAACAAACAAACAGCAACAACAACAAAAACCAAACCAAAAAGCAGCCAAGCTAATCAAACAGAAGGATGTCATTTTAAGGTGTCTGGGGTATCTTATGAAGTTCAGCAACAAGAAGACAGAGAATGCGTACAAACAGAATGGATGTGAAATGCACCTAAAATGCCACTACATGAAGAAGGAGGAAACATGCTGAAGTCATTTCTTTAAAAGTGATGTGAGCTTGGCACTTCTTGCTAGTACTTGGGGGAACATGATGAAGCAGTATGAATTAGTTGATGTTCAATGACTTTTTACTGAGGCTCAATTTTATACACATTTATGAAAGAATCATGCACATTTTTTCCAGACCTCTAGAGAACAGATTAGGATATCAAAGTGTAACAGAAAGCAGAAAAAAAGTTTAACCGAAAGATGAAAACTTCAGATGCATTAGTGCTATGGCAACCAGCCAGATCACTCCAATTATGTCCCTAATTGGGTCCATAAATAATTTATAACCCATCATTTGTGTCTGAGGTAGAGGATTTCTAACAGCAAATGCTTAAGTAGCTGTTGCAGGGACCTAATGATTTCCAATTCTGAATTCATCAGAGCCCTTGCAGGCTGTGATCCCACAGCCCTTCTTGAAGTAATTTGGTAGGGATTACTCAAGTGTGGAAAGGAACTGTCTTCAGTGTCTATTGGAACACACTATTAGAGAAGCAGTGAGCTCATCTCTCTGTACTATTAACCTTGACAATGGCTTTCAATTAAGGTCAAAAGCCAAAGCCATGAACACCAGAAATATAAGTGGAAGCAAAGCTTCTGGTGGCCCCTATGATTAGCACTAGGATTCTCTCATTTCTTCATCAGGAGCTGAAGGTCATTTTCTTCTCTCTGATATTCTGCTCTAAATTATTATAGGTTTTGGAATACCTCTTCACACTTCTCTACTTCTTATTTTTCTTTGACTCTTTTAGTTGAAGTATGGTAACATACGTATGATATGGTGGAACAAGTGTGTATATCTTAAGTATAGAGCTCAAAGAGTGTTTTTGCAAATAGGTTCGTTCATGTGGCTGCCACCCAGGTGGATCCATAGAACATTACCACTCCCCACGAGGCTCCCCTGCTTCTTTCCAGCATGCTCTGCCCCCCTAAGTGAAGACAGATAATTAAGGAAGTCAAACCCTTGAGGCTTGTTTATTAGAGGATTCAGGTGCTCTCCTCCGTAAGCAGACACGAACAAGTGAAGAGCAACTGAGCAGACCACTTTAAACTCAAAAGCCCCCAAGGGTGTTTGATAGTGGGATGTGTGTGTGCCCAACCATAAAGGAAAGGTCTCGTTTGCTTCCCGCTAAAGCAGAGGTTTACAAAGCCTCTTCTCCTGTGTCCCCATTCAGGAAAGCCACAGCGAGTCTATGAAGAGCTCACTCCAGTATTCTGAAATCCCTGGAGGCACTTGCACGATCACCCAGGACAAGTGGCAGCCTGAATGTTGGTTTGGCCAAGGGACACCTGAATGTCATCTGCCGCTGATCTCTTCTGGAGAAGGAGAAGGTTTGGTTTTCCCCAGAGGTCCTCTGTCAAGACATGTACATTAAGATTTCAGTCCTAGCAGTGGGTATCCGTCCAGGATCGTCTGGCTGGTGAAAGCCTGAGTTTTCTCCTTTATACCTAGCTTTGAACCCACAGGGGAAGGATAGATAGTAGCTCATATTTATTGTATATATTTATTAAGTGCTGGGTACTGTGATGAATATTTCACATTGATACACTCATTAATCTGTAATCTGAACTGACATCTCCATTTTAGAAATGATGGAACAGAAAGGAAGGCAGAACTAGTAAAAGAGGGAATGAGACTCTAGACCTGGCAATCTTGTTCCAGAGCTTCAGAGTTTCCCCACTTCTTCCCACACAGAGATCCTGGGAGCCTCATTCCTATGTAGTGCCCCAACACTTCAGGGGGAACTGGCCCTCAAGCTAGGAGAGGAGCCATAATTCACCCTATTTAGGATTTAATGAAATTCCTGAGACATGGCTGCACATCAACACTTCACAAATGAACCTCTTATTTCCAAAAGGTACCAAGATATAAATTAGAGCTCTCTTTTTAGAAATCCACTCTAGTTCACAGAAATATAAAAATTGATCATGAAAAAAAAACACACCTACATATTTATAAAGATTTGTTATGTAGGAAAATAATAAATAATATAAAAACTAAATGCTATCAACATTGAATTGGGTGGACTTTTCTTCAAGGACTGGACAGATTAGGATATCTTTAAACATCAGTCAAATGAAATTTAGATTGGAAATGCCTTCCACATTTTTAAGTAAAATTTCTCTGGAGCAAAAACAGGCATTCTTCCTTGTTCCAAGGACTTTGGGACCAAACTAAAAGCAGGAATGTATTTTTCAAATATTCTGGGGCTGGGGTTATGGCTCAGCGGTAGAGCGCTCACTTCACACATACAAGGTCCTGGGTTCCATCCTCAGCACCACATAAAAATAAGTAAATAAAAGTTACATAAAAAAAAATTCTGCATGGCATGAAGTCACCTGAATGTTTGAATCGAGTTGCTGTTGCTTTGATAATTTCTTTTGCCCTGGTAGAAGTTGCCACAGGATTATGGATGTGAGATTGACCTTTACAGCCAGGATCTCATGATGAGAAAGAATATAACCGTGGAAGTGACAATTCCTGTGGTGGAGAGTCAGAGATCAACATGATTTGTTGGTTGTGTGGACATATTCACAGAACCTCCAGAACCAGTCCCTCTGTCTCCACTCACTGTAAGGACTCCACCAGGCTACTGTGGACAGGATCTCAGGCAGTAGGACTGGAGGTGAATTGGAGACACATGCAAGAATGGGGTGGAATAATGAAGGGAAATTGAAGGAGTAATTCTCGGTTTTTTTAAGGGTCTGCCTATGATAGTTAATTTTATGCGTTAATTTGACTGGGTCTTGGGGTGCCCAGATATTTGGGTCAAACATTATTCTGGGTATTTCTCTGAGGTGTTTTTAGATGAGCTTAACATTTGCATTGATAGATGGAGTAAAGCATATAGCTCACCCTGATGAAGGCAGGTCGCATTTAATCAATCGAAGCCCTGAATAGAACAAAATGGCTGAGCTCCCCATGAGTAGGAGAACTCCTTTTGCCTGGCTGCCCTTGAACTGGGACATTATTTTTTTTTTGTTTTCTGCCTAAAGACTCAGACTAAAACATTTGTTCTTCCTAGGTCTTAAATCTGCTGACTTTCAGACTCAGCCTGGGACTAACAGCTTTCCTGAGTCTCCAGCTTGCTGACTGCAGATCTTGGAATTTGTCAATCTCAATAATTACATAAGCCAATTTCTTATAGTAAATCTTTTTCTATATTTGTATTCATCCTATTGGTTCTGTTTCTCTGGAGAACCCTGACTAATACACTGCTGGAAATGACCAGAACTAAAAAACAAGCATCTTAAGGGATTGACGGCAGCCCTTCTAAAGGAATCTCTGGGGATCATGTTAAGTGCAGATCCGAGGCGGGTAGGTCTGAGGTGGGACTTGGAATCTGCGTTAACCAGCTCTCTGGTGATGGTAATAGTGCTGGCCCACACCTCAAGAAACAATAATACCCCTCAATAATCCTGAGGCAGTTCACTCTGTGCAGCTTTTGCCTTAGATAATGCTTCCTTTGGATTCCTATCCAGAAACACTTAACTGTGGGTCATGGGTTCTTTTCAGTTTTTGTAATGTTACATTTGATCATATTAATTATAGTCACTTCAATATTTTAAGCCTTCTAATGAGTCAAAATAGAATAAGTGTTTAAAAAGGACTCTCCTGAAATCTTCAGGCTTCTGCTGCAATATGCCTTTCCCCCCAAAAAAATTTCCCCATTCTCTTATCCTCCAGACATCTCTCATTGTTTTCATTCTTTGCTTTGAGTGTGAGGATTTTCATGATTGATAAACTTCGCATCAATTTGCCTCTTCTCCCATTGTCAATAAAAAAGTGATCCAGGCTGGTGATTTTGTGTCATTTTGAATGTGCAGGAAATTTGAAGCAAATGAATGAGGTACACAGTGTAGTTCAGATGAAATTCCGGCGTTGAAAGAACGTGCTTATGAAAAATAAATGAGCAAATATTGTGGGGCATCGGAACATTAATCACAAGGTGGCAGCTGACTAAAATGGGACCCATTTCAGTTGAGTTAACAAGCCAGACCTGAAATATTTCTCATCACAGAAACCTGAGGAGACAGTCACAGGCAAACAGTTCTTCCCCCTCTCTGGATTGGGGACCAGCCTTGACATTGGTACAGCTTGGGGATAAAATACAAAATGGAGTTCTTCAAACCATTTCCCGAAATATTTAAAGTTATAGATCAAGTTAAGAAACTGCAAATAAAATGTTCTCTTTTATGCCATGACACATCCATCTCTATAATCACTTGGGAAACCACATGAAACATCAGAATTCTTATATTTTTTGGATTTAGAACTTGGTGGTACCAAGATCACTGACCCATTGCTTATTACTAATGCTTACTTTCCTTCTCTTCTACCCCAAGCCATATTTGTCACCAAGAGGGACCTGTCCCACTGTGTCTGGTTACCCCAGCCTGTGGTCCAAGCTCCTTACACTCCCTCCAAACAGCAGTGCTGGGCTATTCCTCTAGCCTGGAGGAGTGCAGATGGAGGGTATGGTCTGCCCACTGGGAGGATGACCCAGGAAGGAGGGCCCCAGAACCCACTCAGTACCCCCAGGGGGTCAGGTGGTGCTGAAAGAATGAAAAAGGAAGGAAATGTCTACTTATTCAGGGTGAGACGTTACGAAGCGAGACTTCTCTTAGGATGCCCAGCCATGACATTGACTCTTCTGAGACATCCCCTAGGTCTTGGTCTATGGGGTGGGTTCTGCTCTGTGAGTTATGCCTGGTCTGTTGGGGAAAATCTTTACATGGATATTCAAGTTTACTCTGTTAACATTGGCAATTAGCTCTTTAGAGAAATCACTGATGCGTTTTCTGTGGCACAGATCACAGTGCAAAGGGGGCAGGAGCTTTCCCTGTAATTTGATTCATTTTCTGTTGGAGAGAAGCACGACCAAAGCAGGCTTTTGCAGTGGCTGATGGCTTAATTGCCACATGCATCTTGTGGGGAGCACTTACTTGGCATCACCATGCTTGACTCCCTGGCACTGGGAAGCAGCTGACACCTGGAGGGAGGGGAGGGGGCTGAAAGGGTTGGTGGCTGATACCCAACAGTGAAGGAGTCAGAATCATTGTTCTATTGCTCCCATTTAAAGCATTTCTTTATATGTGATCTGGTGACATTTTCGCCACCGGGAACTGTTCCTTAATTGTTCATATATTGTTTTCTAAGCACCCAGTGCAGTGCCTGGCACAGGCCAGGGGTTCAGCAATGTCTGGCTCTTTATGGATGACTGCATGACATCTCAATCCATGTATTCTATGCCTTTCCCTCACTTCTTGGTTGATTGTATAATTGACAAGCCAAGTCTTTGTCCTCCCTGTTTTTGGTGAAATACACTTCCTCATTCCATTGATGCTGACTTGGTCTTGTGGCTTATTTTGGCCAAAGGCACATGAACAGAAGCCAGGGATTTAAATGTGCTCATATGATCTTGCTTGACTTCTTCCATTCTGCCCTTGGTCATGGGAACAACATGGTAACTGCATAGCTCCAGAATGAGGAGGCTTATGGAGACTTGTGAATTTTTTTGAAGGAATGAAAATAATTGGAGTACATTTACTTCATTCTAGTGATGCCCTGGTGACATTCTAGTGACTAGCTCTGTTTACGTAGAGTCCCTGGAGCTTGCTCTGCCTCCTTATCAGTTTGTGTCCTCTTAACAAGTCTCTTGGAATTAAACTAACCAAAGTCGGGTTTTGTTGCTTATAACCAAAGACCTGTAACCTGTTCCACAGCTATTTAGGAACCTAAAAAATTACACGGTCAACTTGGCCAAATGTTCATTTTATACTCTGCAAAACCAAAGTGCAGAACAGAGGATTGATTCAGTTAAGGTCATGCAGTGGGTTAGTGGCATAAAGGGGTGGCAACCTAGTGTTTTTGGCTCCCATAAACTCTCAAGGAGAAGTCCTGCAAAGCCGTATTTGAAACTTTGGCCCCCATCTGCACATCTGCAGCATCTTTCAGAATAACTGTTGATGAAGAAAAAAAACAAACAAAACCCTGTTAATCAACTAGTGAGAACCAAGACCTTGAACACCAAAGGTAACAAAGAAACATTCAAAAAGATTATGAGGCTTATTTCCAAAAAAACCAAAGGCCAAATATTTTCTCTGATAAGTGGCTGCTGATCCATAATGGGGGGAGGCATGGGAAGAATAGAAGAACTATGGATTGGGGAGAGGAGAGTGAAGGGAGGGGAGGGGGAGTGGGGGGAGGAAAGACAGTGGAATGAGATGGACATCATTACCCCAGGCACACGTATGATTGCACGAATGGTGTGACTCCACATTGTGTTCAACCAGAGAAATGAAAAGTTGTGCTCCATTTGTGTACAATGAACCAAAATTCATTCTGCTGTTATATATGATGAATTAGAACCAAAAAAAAATTTTAAGAAAAGATTATGAGGCTTTATGGGTCAGGCAGACTAGGTTGGTGGTCAGTGCTCTGTATCACTTTCCTCTAGGTAAAATGTGATAACATACAGAGATGTTACTCTGCAATTAAAAAAAAAACATAATCTAACAGGGACTGACAGTCCTGTGAATCCTCATTCCTGTCTCTGAATATCTTCTTGTGCATCACAGGAATGCACAAGATTCTTGGAAAATCAGGATAGGTGACTGAGTCAATAAGCCCCCAACCTCTTTCCCACTCTTTGTTAACCAGGATCAGAAGTCCAACTAGCTCAGAAAATTGAAAGATGGTCAATTTTTAAATTTAAATTTAAATTTTTTTGTGAAAGGAAGTTGATTTCTTTTTGAAAGATGGTCACTTTTAAAAAATGATATTTCTTTAAAAAAAATAAAAGATAATTACACAGTATTGCCATTTGATAGGGAAAACATTAAGGCCAGCTGAGGGAAATATTTGAACCAGACAATATTTGAACCCTTACAGCCTACATTTAGGCTGTAAGGGTTCAAATATTTTGAACCTTCAAATATTTGAACCCTGGCTTCCTAAACAATCACTATGTACTCCATGGAAGTAAGATTACAATTTACAATAAAGCCTTTAAAAACCTTGGTTTCCTGCAAGAATTAATGATGCTTCCTGGGTGATATCTTAACTTATGTAGACAGAAGAACTTGCAGGAGATATCTGGCCCAATAACTGAAGACAGCAGGAACCATCCATTCTTTGGCTAATAGTTTAAACTGGTTTCCATAAGCATCCCATTTTTGCCGAGACAGATTTGTTCTACTGTTGACCAAAATAGAAAAATCTTGCAAAATTTTTGCAATCAAAGCTAAAAAAACCTTTTCTAAGAAATAGCAATAGGATGCTTCTGAAAGTATTCCCCCATCTCTCTCTAGATTAAGTCTCTCTTCTTAGCAATTATTCCTTTCCCCAACATAGCACTTTTCATTTATTTGAAATGCCAGTAGCTATAAGTTGAGTTCAGGTATATAGTTACCTCTGCTCGAAGGTGAATTTTGAATCAAAAATTTACAGAGTGCCATGCTAAAGGGAGGATATAAAAAACAATAGAGGAAATTGAGTAATTAGCTTAATGCTTTAAGAAAGAATTCAACTGCAGATCTAAGAAAGTTCAGTGGCGTGCCCAAAGCAGAATTTAGATTGCACAATTTTGATGAAGGTGACAGTTTGGATTGGATACATGTCTTATCTTCTTTCTGCTCTAATTCTTGCCTTGGAGGGACAGACACATATTGGAGCTAAGAAAACAATATGCTAAAGTGTGATGGTTTGATATGATGAACTGGAGAAATAGCCTTAGAATCAAGGTTTTCTCTGACCTTCCTCTGTCCCTTGTCTCATGGTTATTTTAAATTTATGTTTTTATATTTTTAGCATATTATAGTTTTACAAATAATGGGGTTCATTTTGGCAATTCATACATGCATGGAATATAATCTGCTCCATCATAATCTCTAGTACTTCCTCTTCCCCTTTCCTCCTCTCTCCCCCGTTCCCCTTCTTCTGTTTTACTGGTCTTCATTCTACTTATTTGTTGTTTTTTAATTGGTGTTTTATAGATACGCATAGAGGTGGAAGTCACTGTTGTGTATTTATATACGTACGTATCATAATTTGGTCAATTTCATTCCACAGTTATTCCCTTTTTTCATCATCTTTTTCTGGCCAAGTCAGGGAAAGCTTTTCTCTGAAATTCCCTTGTGTGACCCAGAGATGCTCCCTTTCTAGAGAGAATGCAATTGTCAGGAAACCTCATTAATTAGGAAAGATTAAACATCAGAGAAGAGATTGAAAATCAGTCATCACACCTTTAGCTCAGAAGAATTTCATCCCATATCAATGTCTCTCTCATTCATTTCCCTTAAAAACCATTTGCTACATCTCAAAAGTGCCTATCGCCCCCCACCTTCCCTATAAAAAGTGCTATATTTTAGACCTGGGGTGTCCCCCAAATGTTCATGTTCTAAGACTTGGTCACCAGCCTGTGTGATATTGGGAGGAGATGGAATCTTTAGTAAATGTGGTCTGGTGGGAGGAAGTTAGGTCACTGGGGATGTGCCCCTGGAGGGACTACTGGGACCCTGATCCCTTCCGCTTTGCCTCCTGGTTGCCATGAGGTGAACAGGCCTCCTGTGCCACACACTCCTGCCGGATGTACTCCACTGCTATAGGCCTGGAGCAATGGAGCCAAGGGACTATGGACTGAAACCTTAGAAACCATGTACTGCAATAAATCTTCGCTCTTTCAAGTTGATTATTGGAAGTATTTGTTCACAGTGACAGAAAGCTGACTAACACAAACAGGGTATTGAAGCCTCCATCATCTTGTCCTTCTTCAAATTTCATGATTTACATGGTCCCCCATGCACATGTGCCCATGAACAAGTGTATTTGCTTGTTCTCCTGTTGATCTGTCTATTGTCAATTTTATTTCCACAGACTTAAAGATGCCAGTGGGGGGAATGAAAAATTTCTTTGGCCCCTACACAGACAGACAGACACTCTGGAAATACCCAGTCACTCATGACTCAACACATTATTCTCTGTTCAGTAGCATAATCCCATGATCTTCATGTTAATCTATTTCTATGAAAAGAAAAATGACCTTGTGTGGAACTTTTAAGAAAGCACACTTCATTAGCCTCCATTACCAACATCATTTTGTTGATTTTTGCTGATTTTCTTCTGGAACATTTTAAAATTGGGGGAATTATTTATTGCAGTGGGAGATGCTATTTTTTTTCAGTTTAACACTTTCAAAAACTGCTTTCCATTCTGATTTTTCATTTCCCATGATGACATAAACACCAAACCCATTCCTCTAGAGGCAGGTAACATTATATTTTTACAGTGAGAAATTCACCTCACCGAAATAGACACTTTCGGTCACTAAAAATGCACTAACTATTGGTAACTTTTAGTTCCATTTTCAACTTACCCCAGCAGAATTTTACTTCACCTACGATGTGATCAGATAACAAGAGGCACAATCATGTTCTATAGATGTCCTTTATGGCCAAACAGTTTTAATGGGATGGTAGAAATCACATCTGTGCCATATGTGCCAAAGTGGAAAATTTTATAGGAGCCATACCTTTTAACGTTGCTATGTTGAGCAACTTGACCCCGATGTTGTTAAGGACATAGGACTGTGAGGTTTACCGTTCGTAGGAGTGGGGCATGGGGAGCAGCATGATTGACTTCATGAGCCCTTCGAGGTCTAGAAAAAGATCATTCATCTGTGCAGATGCTCCATTCCCCCAAATATAAAATAAGAAACTGGTCTTTTCAAATCTAGTCTGTCCCTCATGACCCAGTTGAGTTTCCACTAAATTCTTTCATCACATTTATCTCCTCCCACTTCTGAATTTCTCTGATTCTTTGGTTCATTGGTCATGGGCTTCCCAAGCTGTAAAGATTTGAGAAAATACTATTCTTTCTACATGAAGAACACCTGCAGGAAAAAAAATTCACCATGATTTTTTCTCTTTATAGCTCGGGTATGGATATGGTTTTGACTCAGCTAAAAGAATACAGTCAAAGCAGTCATAAGTTACATTCACACATTCCAATTTCCCCTGATATTTTTCAAACACTATGAAAGAGGTCCAAGTCCTCTGCTTCTTCCGGCCTCTTTCTCCTATCTCAGCTATCCCTTGGTGTACAGAAGCTATGGAAACCTTTTCTATCTAGAAATCTTCTCCCAAATATTTCCTTCTGCTTTCACCCCCATTATTCTCTCTTTTTTAAAAAAATTATTCTAATTAGTTATACATGATAGCAGAATTCATTTTGACACATTATACACAAATGGAGCACAACTTCTCATTCCCCTGGCTGTACATGGTGCAGAGTCACAACAGTAGTGTAGTCATACATATATATAGGGTAATAATGTCCATCTCATCCAATCATCCTTCCCACCCCCACATCCCCTCCTCTCATTCCCCTCCTCTTACTCCCCTCTGCCCAATCCAATGTTCTTTCATTGGATCAGCATTTGGTTACCAGAGAAAACATTCAGCCTTTCATTTTGGGGGTTTGGCTTATTTCACTTAGCATGATATTCTCTGGCTCCATCCATTTACCTGCAAATATCATAAGTCTCTTCTTCTTTAAGGCTGAGTAATATTCCAGTGTGTATATATACAACTTTTTCTTTAACCGTTCATCTATTGAAGGCATCTAGATTGCTTCCATAGTTTAGTTATTGAGAATTGGGCTGCTATAAACATTGCTGTGGCTGTATCACTGTAGCATACTGATTTTAAGTCCTTTGGGTATAAAATAAAAAGTGTGATAACTATGTGTCAAATTCCATCATTCTCTTATTTCCTCTTCTTCTTGCCTATTCCTCCCCAAAATTATCTTGGCAAACCCTTGTAGGATGGTGGTACAGGATAGGAAAAATAGTTCTTTGGGTTTTTTTTTTTACTCATAAATTCTTAGGTGGAACAGACCCTTATGAGAAAAGACAGATTAATAATAACAAAAAGTTTATTTACATGTATATTTCATGTATTCATGTAAGATACTCAGGGAATAAATAATTCTCCAGGAACTGGGTTTGATTTACTATTTATATAGCATCCTCAACAGATATAGTGACTGTTCAGAAAAACAATAAGACAAAAGGAAGTGACTTTAAATCTGTATTTGTGGAAAATTGTGAAAAGGTAAATAAATGGCAGATAAAGACTAGTTTGTAAATGTTTTAGCATAGATTCCTTGATCACATCTCAGACTGATAAAGGTCTAAGTTTGTCTTGAGTGGCTAGCCTGGATTTTCCCTGGTAAGGTACGATGTGTGTGTAAACCTATGTCCTGCAAATGGAGAAAGGGCAGAGACTTTGCCCACCTCTGCTTCTTTGTAATGGCCTGTTTCTCACTAATCCTTACGCAAAAAAGGCATATGTGCGGTGGCATATTCTGGTCTCCTACAGAAGGAAGAAGAGACCTAATAGATTGAGCCGAGCCAGAATTCCACTCAGTCAAAAGCAGGGAGAATCTGGGACACTCTCACCTCAATATTGAAACCTGCCCAAATTCTAACAACATTCAAAACAGTACAAAGCCTGCTAAATAAATGTCAAATGAATGAATGACCCAGAAAGTCAGTGAATGACTCTGATTGCAACACTTCGTTCCCAGATGAAGTCCAGAGAAGTGGAGAGACTTGTCCAAAGTCTTTCCAAATTAGTGGTTGAATTAGACAAGTACCTAGTTTCCTGTTACAGGATCTTTTCAGCCTGGATCACTCTGAACTGTTATTGGCAGTTTTCCTATAGATGCAGGGTAATTCACAATGCATCAATCAGACCTGGGCACTTTTAAGAGGAGAAAGGAATGTTATTAATAATTATGTTAAAACAATAGGTGAAAACTGGGGCTGTCCTGGAAAACTAGAATGTGCAGTCACCCCACTTGCCAATTTTGGCTCGTAGGACCGTGATGTGGTTGAACTGTGTCTCTCCAAAATCCAAATATTGAAGCCTTAACCCCAGTAGTACCTCAGAATATAACTTTATTTGAAGAAAAAGGCATTAAGGAGGTCATTAAGTTAAAACAAGACCATTAGGGTGGGCCCTAACCTAATCTGACTAGTGAACTTATAAGAAGAAGAAATTTGGGGCATACAGAGAGTCACTGGGCAGAGGGAGGACTGTGGAGGACATAGTGAAGGGTGGTCATCCACTAGTCAAGAAGAGAGGCCTCAGGAGAAACCAGCCTCGCCAGCACCTTGATCATGGACTTCCTAGCCTCCAGAACTGCGAGGAAGAAGATATCTGTAGTTCTAAGTCACCCAGACCGTGGTTTTTTGTTATGGCAGCCTGAGCAGACCAGTACAGATCAATGTGAAACTCTGAAGACAGAACTTTGTTCCTCGGCTTCCCGTATGCTTCCCACAGCATGGAAGAATGGTTACTGCACTGGAGAGAGTCCTACACACAGGGTATGCGGAGTTCCACTGCGGCACCTGAAAGGACATCACAGAGCTCAGACCTGCCCCATGTTTGCAACAAAAATATGTGCACCCCTGAGTTTTATTAATATTGACATATTACACACTTGGGGTAGCAGGAGTAACCAACTTTTAAAGCCCTTAACCCTCTGGGACTAAACAGCACAGGATCTGAGGAAAAGCCAGGAGAATCAGAGAAGAGAGTAGACTGTGGGAGAGAGATCTGGAGGGGAAACACAGAGAGTGGGAGAGAGACTGAGGAGAAGAGAATGTAACGTGGAAAATGAAGGAAGGGACATGGCAGGAGGAGAAGGAAAGAGGAAGAGTGGGTGTGAGAGAGAGCAGGTCCTGAGTCAGAGGAAGAACAGAAGGGTGAAGGACAGATGCCATGAGGAGTGGGAAGAGGACGATGGCTTGAAGCAGCCCCTGATAACCCTGGCCACAGCTGCTCCTGCAGCCCACAGCTAGACCGCACACAGAGCAGGTATTTCTATGGGTACCAGAGGTCGCTGAAAGTCTCTGTACTCATGAAGCCTAACTCCAAATAATCATGATGAGTAAATATCTGAACTTCCAAAGAATTGGTTTTATCACCTGACTCTGCAAAAGGAGGAGGGGAGTTAGCATCCGTTGTTTTTGACAACGACTCTCCTCCTCCCTCCACTGGAAACAGCACCTTGGTTTTCCATGGGGAAGTCCCTTGTCCAGACTTGGTTCTGCGGTTCCAATGGAGCTCACCACACCTCCCATCTCCCAGATGGCCACACGGTCAGTTAGAGCATTCTAGCCTCCTGGCCGTTGGGAGGGGTCGTCCACTGCTCCTCCTTTTGCCTTCCTGAGGACAGTCTCTCCTAGCTGGCACAGGTATTCTGTGCCCCAACTGGACTACCCTTGTTTTCTTTCCTGAGAATGCAGGCCCTAGTCCTTCTCTGTTGTGGCTCCTCCTTTTGTCTGACCTGTGATGAATGTCAGACAGCCTGTGACTCTCATTAAAATTAGTTTCATTAACCTTTACTGCTGCAATGAACAGACGCTCACACTGGGTTCTTGGGGGGAGGGCAGAAAAAGAGGAAGCAGGACATCTTTCCCCAGAGAAATGGCCATGGGCCCTGGAACTGACCTGAGCCACCATTGCAAGCTAAGGGACTGTACCACTTAAGTTTTACAATTCACTGAGTGCGGTTGTGCATATCTATAATCCCAGCAACTCAGGAGACTGAGATTATAAATTCAAGGCCAGCCTCAGCAACTTAGCAAGAACCTCAGCCATTTAATTAGGCCCCGTGGCAAAATAAAACAAATAAAAATGACCTGGGGTGCAGCTCAATGACAAAACTCCTCTGGGTTCAATCCCTAGTACCCCCCTCCCCCAACACAAAAAAAAAAAAAGAAATAAAAAGAAGAAAATTTTTACAGACAAATAGGAAAAAGAATGGGAAATTTAGAGCTGCAAAGCCTTTCAGAGATCCACTGATCCAATTCTCTCCTTCAACCCTTGTGGATATTAAGGCTGAGGGAAACTAAGGGAGTGTCCAGTATCATGTACAGTCTAATAGTGACAGAGCTGAGGTTTCCAATTTGAATCATGGTATCTCTCTAAAGCATCCAGGCTTCTCATTTCTGCCACATGCAGGTGTATGACAATGGGTACCAGGTTCTCATGTAGGCACTTATTTTAGTCCATTTTTCTGTTGCTAATAACACAATACCACAGATTGGGTGCATGATAAAGAAAAGAGGTTTATTTTAGCTCATGGCTCTGGTTCAAGGTGGAGGGGCTGCATGTGGGGTTAGCTGTTTTGCTGGTAGAGTTCTGAGGCAAGAAACAGAGAGCATGAGAGAAATCTAGTCAAATTGGCTCTTATAGCCAATCCAAAATCCACTAATCCATTCATAAAGGAAGAGCCCTCATCACCTTTTAATATCTCATAATGGAACTAAATTTCAACATGATTTTGTGGGACAGGCTGTGTTGAAACTGCAGCAGCACACCCTCATTGGTGAAAGAGGACTGAGGGAGTGGGAGACCAAGGTGTTGGCTGTACTGTCTCTGGAGGCTCCAGAAGAAAACTGACATTCTGTTTCTTCTCCCTGCCTCTGAAGGCTGTTTGCTCTCCATGGCTTGTGGCTCCATTATCCAAGCATACTATTCCTGTCTCTGATTCTGTCACATTCTCTGATTCTCTTGCTTCCCCTCCACCCTTTTCCTTATAAGGACCATTGTGACTGCATTGGGCCCCTACACACACACACACACACACACACACACACACACACACGATCAGGGTTCCTTCCTATCAGCAGATGGTTAACTCAATCACATGGGCCAAGTACCCTTTGCCAAGGGTGGTGACATATTTCAGGTTCCAGGGATTAGGGAACAGACAACGTTTTAGACAATGCTTTAGATTTAGGCTTTCATGTTTATGACCCCAAAAGCCATATTCATTCAAACATATTTGCTGTGCTCCTGCAGCCCACAGCTAGACCGCACACAGAGCAGGTATTTCTATGGGTATCAAGTGAGACACCAAGGCTTTGAGCTCTGCATGCAAATGACAGCAGTAAGGTCAGCCTTGTTGCAGTGGCCCCGAGCCCTCTGCACGTACTTAAGTGTTGCCAATCCTTCTCTCTGGAGGTGCCCTGGCGCCCCTCTAAAAAAAAAAAAAAAAAAAAAAAAAAAAAAAATGGCGGTCAGCACTCTACTGAAGCTATCCAAGAAAGGAAATGTTCTCAAAGCTCACTAAGGACTTTTCCGTGAAAAATATGTAAAAAGCCATAAAAATGTAAATGGTGACTAGTAATTTAAAATAAAATATTAACACATCCATTGGTAGAAGAAAGAATTGGGAGATTTATAAAACTAACTCCTCATCTAGCACAACAGGAGTTAACAGTATTTAAACTGAAAAACCATAAAAATTATGTCCTAAGCATGTTATTTGAAAAAATTCAGGAAGGACTTTTCTGATTAGAAGAAAAGATGAAAACAAATGTTAAAATTAGGTGTTTCTGAGGAGAAGAGCTTGGAGTCAGGAGACTGTGGGTTTTTTATTATAAGTATTTCAGGATATTTTCATTTAAAGCCAGACCTTTAGAAAAACATAAAACCCAGATCTATTCTTAGAATAGAATTGTGGAAATTCGATGACTGGAAATTGGACAAATCGTTGAAGAGCTTCCCTTGTAGAATTTCAACTTGTTTGCAAAAAGAGGTGAAGGAAAATCAGGAGAAAAACCCAACCTTTTATTGTAATGCATAGAGACTGAAATAATATGTGGATGAATATCCAAGTCTTCACTTTCCCTGCAATCCAAACTCAGCACAAATAAGCAATTAGGTCCAATTGAAAGGCAGACAAAAATCATATCATTCTATTATGCTTCCACCAGCATTGGAACCACCTTCATGTAGATGTAATTAGTTAGCAAAAAATCAAGTTTTGCTATATGTGTTCCTGAAGAGTCTGCAAATACCAGACAAATACATATTTACCTCCTGAGAGAAAAAACTCAACTATAACCAATTCTGTTGAATGCCAGGTCTTGTCTTTTGGCAGGGCTGAGACTAGCATCCTGCCTTTGGTAAGAACTCACCCAAAGGACACAGGTTTTTGCCTGAAGCACGGCAGCAGTCCCTTTATGTATGTGTGAAATGAGAGACTACAGATTCCTCCAATACTCTTCTATGTCAAAAATGTCCCTCCCACACCTGCTGCCAGGTTGCCAGTTCCCATCCTGGAATTCCCAATTCTACCCATTTTTCTGGGTTGAAGTCCAGCCTCCAGCAAATATACCAAGCAAAATGCCAGCAAATTAATCTGGAAGGACCAACTTGTTATAACTCACTAACCACAATGTCATGCATTTATTCCTTAGGAGCTGGGTCCTAAGGAATAGAACAGTAGAAATATAGGTTCCCCAGAACACATCTGGAGTATGGGAAAGTAGAGAGGGAGTAGGTAGGGGTCATCTTGGAGGACGATGAAAGACAACATCGAGCTCTGGATGATGGGTTTGGGTGGCAGAAACAAAGGAAAGGGTTTTCTTTAGTCAGGATTCCAGTGGCACTGGACACTGTGATGTGCAAGGCATCCCTGGAATTGTGCAGCATGGTGCCCGTGGGTTGCCAATAGATGCCAATCCTGCCTGCATCCCTGGGAAAATGAGAGAGTCAGATGAGCTGAAGATGAAAAATCACTTCAGTAGACATAAAGTAGACGAAAGGGAGGATTCAATGAACTATTATGACTTCCTGAAATGTTCACTTTTCATTCAAATGCCTTGACATATGGGTCGGCCAGAGTTGAACAGTGTCAATAGTATAGTTGAACAGTGTCAAAACTGGCCATCACAGGAGGAAATGAGTGAGATATGGGACTGCAAATCCAGGCAGCAATCTGTATCACTAAGCATTTAGAAGATGTTAAAATGCTCTCTCAGGAAAAGGCCTCTCTTCCTCTTTTAATAAAGCTACTAATGTTATCCTGTAGGCCAGACCCTCATGACTTCATCTAATACTAATTGTTTTCCAGAGGCCCCCACCTCCAAATACCATTAATATATGAATTTGGCTATTGTTTCTCACACACAAAATTTGGAGGACAAGTTGAAACCATAACAGCATGCAAATCACTCATCATGGAGTTTGGCTCATAGTAATCTAAATAGCTTACTAAACACATGTTCCTAACCTCTCCAGGGGTTCCTAAAAGATCCCCCTACAGCCTGCTCATCATATGTTAGAGCAGCACTGAACACTTGGTCTTGGAATAATGAGTTTATATGTTTGTTAATCCCATCCAAAAATGAACCCCTTGGAACAGAGGGATTGATTATGTCCCCATTGAGAGCACTGAACAGAGCATACAGGCATTTCTCATTGAGCACTTTTTTAAATGAAAGACTTGTACCAAGAAGTAAACCTTATGTGACCTTTCCATTTACTCAAAGCAGGACTAACAAATACACTCACTTGCTTGCATAATCAATCTTTGGCCTACCTCCTCAAGTATCAAAGGGATAAGAAGGCAGGATTATTACATTTAAGAAAGATGGATTTATCCATTTATCCATCCATTCATCTATCCAAGTGGAGTTGGGTAGTTTGTGTGACCATTAACCACCAGAAAATTGTTCTTTATGCTCTGCTCAGTTTTCTCTTCTTCTTGGAAATTAGTTGCATTTAGGAGTGAGTACATGTTCCCTTTCTTACCTCCAGGGGCAATCACCTGTGTAGAACTGCCTGAGACAGGGGATTGAGTCTGTTCAATTCTGAATCTTATTATGTGAAACAATTTGGTTCATGTACCTTCTGTATCCTCCATCTTAGTAATAAAGGAATATTTTGGTCTCCATCTTCTGGGTTATTTTTTTGTGAGTGTGTGTTTTCAGTGGATTTAGAAATCAAGAGACAGTGAAATGTGATGGTTTAAAATTAACTGGGTGATATATTCAGATCTATTAAATGCTAATTCTTGTCTGTTGTTTGACCTGGTTATATTATTGGACTTTGTCATGGAGAAAGGGGGATTTTTTGAGCCCTATAGCAATGGGATCGAAGATTATCAGAGATTTATAAAGAGGAAATGAACTGTGAATCGATCACCTGTGACCTTAGGCGATATTATCAGAGACAGGAATGGGTCGTTGTGACTATTCACAAGTCCCTTTTGATGATGAGGGTCATCATGACAATAATTTGACTGATAACTGCTATTTAGAGCTTACTATAGGCTAAACTCTATGATAAGTGGTTTACATGCTGCTATGGTTTCAACATGTTTTCCAAAATTTATGTGTTAGAAACAATATCCAAATGCATATGTTAATAGTATTTGGAGCTGGGGCCTTGGGAAGGTAATTAGGATTAGATGAAGTCATGAAGGCCTGGCCTACAGGATGACATTAGTAGCTTTATTAAAAGAGGAAGAGAGGCCTGAGTTAACACCCTTGCTCTGTCTCACCAGATAATATCCTTTATCATGTTATTATGTAGCAAAAAAGCCCTTATCAGATGCCAGTGCCAATCTTCTGGACTTCCTAGCCTTCAACACTATGAGAAATAAACTCAATTCTTTATAAAACTCCTGGTGTCAGGTCTTTTCTTATAGCTTTGACACATATAATATCTCAAACAAGTCTATGAAGTAAGCGTTTTTGCCTATTTTACAAGTGAATAATTGGAGGTTTAGAGAAATCAGGTCATTTGTCAAAGGTCACACAGCTGGTAGTAGGATAAGAAGGAAATTGAATCTAAGTCTCCCCAACTTCAAGTCTCCTCTCAAATCTCCTCTTGGAGTCATAATTTTCGGAGGCCTTCAGTGGAATCAGGGAACGTTCTATAGTCCACAATCTCCATTCAGGACGGCCCATGGAGATGGGCCTCAGATCATGTCTATCTCTATGCCGCCTTTGGGAAGCATCTAAGATGCATTGTGAGTAAGTAAATCAAGGGAACTTTTCTTCTGGCTTTCAGCTCATTTTAGAATCCCTAAAATCATAAAGCTTGTGGATTCTCTAATGTATAGAACTCAATCAAAACTACACACAAGTACAGGAAAAATCTAAGCAAAAGTATGCCAATAAATATCTAACAACTGACTCTCTGGAATAAAGGAAAAAAGAAGAAAAGGGAGGAGGAAGAGAACAAAGAGGAGGAGAAATTACTGTACCTACATACATCAGGTACTTATAAAAAGCTCTAATATGTAGCATTTGCTAATTTCCACCATGTAAATCATTCCAGCATGGCCAATTTGAACCTATCTGCTTGACGGCTCTGAACTTGAAGTTGGAAAGACATGCACAAAATTGGCTTCTTCCATCTGGTAGGAGCCAGCTCCAGTATATGAGGGTGAATATAAGCAATACTATAAAGTCAAGTTTGGGGGAAGAATATGAGAACTAAGTGCCTTCTCATTAATCTGAATTGAAATATTGGTCTTACATTCAATAACTGTTTCTCTATATTGTGTACATTTGTTTCATCCAGTTTGGGTCCTCGAAGAAATAAAGGTTAATTCCGTAAAAGCTGATGGGAGGATGCGAAAGTTACGAGAAATACAGTCTCTGCCTTACATATACTCAGTCCCATATCAGAGCCCAGCTGGTCCTCACAGCAACCCTGTATGGTGAGGAAGAGGAGATTAATCAGTGTTTCAGAGGTGAAGAAACCAGGTGATGTGACCAAGATCACGCAGGGTATGGGAGAACAGCATCTTGAACCCCTCTTCCTTCCCTGGCCCATGTCCTTTCGTGTGCAAACCCATCATTCCTCAAGGGACCAATTGCAGAACAAGGTCAAACTTGGGCATCTTAGGGCTCTGTACACCTCTTCTACATAGATACTTTTCCTTAGCTAAAACATCACATAAATAGAGGTTTGTAGTCTTGGAAATTGCTTTGACTTCTGTGCTCTTGCCATAGCCTGCCATAAAGAATGATTTTCCCTTTCTTATAGGACAAGTTCTATTTCTGGTCAATAGCATATTTTCAATAGAGAGAATGCAATAACTCCATAGCGACTCCTCTGCTATATAAATGCAGGGAAAGCTGAACAAAAATGGCTTGAAAATCACCAAAGATGATTATTTTCTCCCACGTGATAGTTAAAATTGAGGCAAACTACCTTCTTTTGACCACCAGGGACTTACAGAAAAATACTTGAGTTTCCATTAAATAAATTTCATGGAGCCGAAGGAAAATTGTATACCTCATTGTGCCTCAAAAATAGCAGTTGCAAGACCAAATTAAAGACCAAAGTGTCCCATTTAACAGTCATAGTGTAAGATTTAGTAATGAATTACTATATCCTCATGCTCATATTATGTACTGGCAAAAAAAAAGGAGCAAAATTTAAGGAAATAGCAATACTGAAGTAGAGTTAGTTAGTTTTATCTACCTATTCTTGATTAACTCTAATCATCCTGGCTCCTTCGGAGTTCAGAGGAACAGGACATTCAAATTTATTTTAAACAAAAACTATTTGAGGACATAAACCCAGTACAAATGCTTTGAGGCCATTTCAGTTGAATTCTACTTAGTGATCTTCTCCTGAGCATTTGTTTTTCCTTTAAAAAAAAAAACTATTTTCAACATAATCAGAAAGAAGGTATTATATTGCTTCCTGAGATTCTGAGTTTGTTCTCAAAAATGCCCCTTCTAACTGGATTCTTTCATTCTTTTTTTTTTTTTTTTAATGACATAGAGGAAAGGGTCAGATCCCCACTGGATCCCTCTGATATAAGTAGAAGTCCTTTATTTATTGCTTTAAAGGTGTGGTTTCCTTGGTGGGGAGTAACCACCTTGCTCAGGAGACTCCTGTTTGCATCTTGGGACTCAGGGAACCAGACAGCTCACCATTATTTATGTATATGGCTTGACCTTTGACACAGACTCCTTTTAATGGGACCTGCAGCAAAATCATTTCAATCCTATTCTGTAATCTACTTTAAATGTCTTCCATTTACCAGGAAGAAAAAGAAACCATCTCAGCCTATTTGCAGATAAGCGGGGAGGGGAGCAAAACTCAGGTTTGGAGTCACAGCTGTGGTGCAGAGTTTATCTCCTTCAAGCCATTTCTCACTTCATTGCTAATCTTCACAGCACTTTTCTTCTAATAGCTCACTCCTGCTTTCTCCCTTTTTCTTTCTGAGGTGATTTAGTGGAACAAAACCATATTAGGAAGTCCCTGAGTCTCTACAGCCAAGACATATCCCAATTCAGTAGCACTTCGGGGTTCGTTTCTGTTTTGTTTTGTTTTTCCCTGAATATTTCTCCTTGCTGTCTCTGAAATGGAATCTGTTATAAAAATTAAACATTCTCTCTCTCAGCTCCCACAAATAAACTTGGGTAAAGTGAAAAAAATAGAAGGAAGAAAAAAAGCACTTTCTAGTTTGTGGGTCTGTTAGTTTTGCAGATTTTGAGGGGAGATAATTTTACTGATCAATCATCCCACTTCTCATCTCCTAAACAAAAACACTCAGAATAACACAAAATGAAACGTTTCCATTTCAGAAAGCAACAGTGCTTCTCCTGGAGCAGATTGTGCCCCAGAAGTAGAGACTGTGACCCTCCACTGCCACCCCAGAGAGCTCTAGAGGTGACCAGTTGCCCACACTGCAGAAGGCCCTAGGCCCAAGAGAAGCCCAGGGTACCTGACCCTGCTATTCTCTGCCACCAACTTCCCATGTGCACTGTCACCCCAACAACCAGCACATGAAGCAGTCATCCTGCAAGTACACTTTCTTACAGAAACACCCAGGCATCTAGGATTGGGCTGGAAATGCTTCTTGGTGGCAGAGCAGTTTCCTAGCATGAGAAATGCTCTGAGTTTGATCCCCAGTTCAGGAAAAAAAAAATCTTTTGCTGTCCCTTGTGAAGTAAGCTAAATCATGGTCTGACTCTCATGGCTGCATTTGGCTGGGAGCTGCCTGTATGAAGGTGTAGGTCAAGATGCCCCAGTTGCTATGGTAACACTGGCCAGAGGTGGCTATGGTGCAAAGGCTAGAGGCTCTAAGAGTTGAGGCCTTGAGTTCAGCACGTTCTTCCAGAGGATTCTGATCAAAACAAAATGACCCTAATGTCTCGCCAGTCATGCGTCCTACAGATTGCCTGCTTTGTTGAAACTTTCCCACAATTAACCTTTTATTAAAAAATATTTTTCTAGTTGTTGATAGACCTTTATTTTATTTATTTATATGCGGTGCTGAGAATCAAACCCAGATCTTCACACATGCCAGGCAAGTGTGCTACCGCTGAGCCCCAGCCCCAACCTCCACAATTAATCTTTTGATGATGAAACCTAATATAATAAACTTGCTGAGCTAGCTCTGAAGTCATTCAAACCTCACCAAGGCTCGGCTACCCACCTGGCCCCAGATTTTTCTCCCTGTGTGTGTCTGTTTATCTTTTCTTTATCCCCCATCACCTTTGGCATCTGGTATCACCTTAACTAATAGCTGCGGCTCCGAGTTGTAGCAGTCCCTTATTCCATTTCCTTTTCCAATAAACAGCCATTTCCATATTACTTCTGACCTTCATTTTCTTATAGGCAAATCACGCGTGTGCTCTTGGTTGTTCAATAATTCCCATACTGTAATGCATAACATGTACTGTAATATGAGCAATCTTATTAATACACAAACTTGCCTGAGGTCTGGTATTATCATTCTCACTTTATAGAAGAAGAAGCTGAGGCTGAGAGCCTACAAGAATAGTCCAGATCACAACAATCATGGCACAGGCCCTCCCCAAACCTGAGCCCCTTGCACAGTGCAGGTGTCCTCACCGCACCTGCTCCTGGTCTTATTCCTCATGGGTACCAACTCCTCTATGGCCCATAGAATTTTGATTGATGATTTCATGTCTTGAGACCGTGGCTGAAGTTTTAACATCAAAAACATTCATATGGCAGGTGGGAGCTGGGTCTTAGATTCCTTCCATCCTAAGGTAGCCATCCCTGCAGTGAGAGAAGAAGGGCAAAAGGTGTAGGAGGGGAGAAAGTGCTCCCTGTTGACTCTGGCACCTCTCAGGGCTCTCAGCAGTGAAGCCTGTGAGGGGAATGCTTTTCAGATGCATCAAATTCTGCTTTTCAGACAGTGAGGGTGACTCATCTGAAGGCCACAGCAACCATGACTGGCAAGGGGATGGAGTGACATACTGAAGTGCCACCAAGCACCATGCTGGGTAGCTCCTTTAAGGCAACATTATGAGCTAGACATCATGCCCATCTTGCAGATGGGAGACAAAATTCTTCTGGAAATTAAATAACCTATAACTCGAAGATCCAGAATTTGTTACCCACTGCCTAACTTCCCAAGCTCACCTTCCACTGTACCACCTCCTCATCTCACTTCAGGGACCCAAAGGAAACAAAAACCCTGGATTGGTTGAGTTTTCCAGAGAAGCAGAACCATTAGGAGATAGCTGGACAGATATGGGGAGATATTATAAGGACTGGCGCCTGACATTATGCTAGAGAATCAGGAAAGTCAGTGGTGTCATTCAGTTCAAACCCAGAGGTTTGAAAATCAGGGGCTGACGGTGTAAGTCTCAGAATCCAAATGCCCAGTAGGGTGAAAGTCTGAGGGCAGGAGAAGATGCATGTGCAAGTTTAAGCAGAGAGAATAAGTGTACTCTTTCTCTAGCTTTTTGTTCTATTTGGCCCCCCAGTGGATTAGATGATGTCTTCCACATTTGTGAAAACAGATTGTCCTTATTCACTGTACCAACACAAATGCTAATCTCTTCTGGCAATACCCTCACAGACACACCCGGAAATAATGTTTTACCAGCTACTGGGCATCCCTTAGCCCAGTCAAGTTGACATATAAAATTTACCATCATTATCCCCCTGTGAAAGGCCACTGGCCCACTCTGTGAAATAGCCTCTGTTGCTATCTGCACACCAAAACACCAGGATCTCAGCTAGGTCAGGAGGTTCAAGCTTTGTCCCCATCCTCAGAATCACACAAAAACATTCCCTTCCTCTTGCCTAGGGTCTTTGACCCTTCTCAACACTCAGCTCATGGGGCCAAGGCTTTGCAGAGGCAGAAGAGAAGGCCATGTATTCAAATCCCTGAAAGAGAATTCTGAAGTTTGTCTTGGGTAGAAATATACCAAGGATTTTTGTCATCCCATAACTATTCTATATCCATAGCTCCAACTTAAGACATAGACAGAGCTACTGTCTGCCACATTGGCCCTTGGCTAGTGCACAGAGTTGAACCATCTGTTGGGCGGTTTGCCCAAGCCATGTCTTGCTGATGGCAGCCCATATTTATCTACAATGGGCCTCTATAATATAAGGGTGGGCTTTGCTGGAAATGAGAGTACAGAATAGGAATCTGGGCCTCCTTCCTTCATATTCCAAGATGCTGTTAGAAAATCTTCAACTTTCTGACACTTGCTGAGTTACAAAATCACCTTCCTTTCCTATGATTGTATTTTCAAATATTAGATACAGGTACGAAAATTTGGGGAACTTGGGAAAGAGTCCCTGGCAGCTGTTTGGAGAAGAAGACAGCTTATCTTGTGTGGCCTGTGATAGTGCTTACTTATAACAGTCTTGTGAGCAAAAAAGGGCTAATTGATTAATCCTACTTGCACAAAGAGGTGATAACCACATCTTGCTGAAGGTAAAAGAACCAGGCTCAGAAGGAAATTTCATGAGACTCTCGCTCTCCTCTCTTGGCATTCACCCATTGAGATCACATACAATAATATGCTGGCCTTGGAAAAGGTAGACCAGATGCTAAGAGAATTACTGCTCTCACCTGGATGTCATTGAAGGGTTGGGAGCAGGGTCTCTTAGTCCTCTCTCTGGGCCTTGCCAGGCACCCCTCCATGCTGCTACACCCACCTTACTCCTGTTGACTCTCACCCACTATGGAACAATTCGAAAAATTGCGATGGGTACACTTGGCACTCCTGATATGGGAAGACAGCACATAGCCACATCTTCCATGGATGTACCTGTCTTCTATACCAGGGCTGCAGAGAATCAAAACTATGGCTCAGCAACTCACTGCCCAACAGACTCCCCTGTATACATCTTCTCATCTTCACAGTGCCAATGTCAATCAAAAGTTCTATCTTGAGAACATGTGTTAGGATAAGCAAAAGAAACAAAAATAAGTGTGAAGTTTACACCCTATGCCTTTCAGCACTTCCTCTCCAAAAAAAGTGAAAGAAGACCAGTGGCCAAAGGAAAAAACCCAAAGAGGGGAGAATGGAAGATCATGATGAGATCTGATGACTTGATGAAGTTAGACCACAGGAAATACAACAGCAACCACATAAAGCCCCTCCTGTGCCCAATGCTGAGGGATCAAAACATGGAACCCAGGGCTGGAACCCCAAGATTCCTTCCCAAATCACACCACAATGACCACGGGCAGCCCCACCAGTGGGACTATTGTTTCCTCTAGAATTGTAGAATTGAAGCATGATTTAATCTATGCTTTTATCGTCCTCCGACCTTGCAGTGCTCTATTAAGTATAGAAATGGCTGGTGAATTTCCTTTAAAAGGGATACATTGAAAATGTTTAAGTTCATGTATTCTTTAAGGTAAGAAGTCAATGGTACCATCTTGTTCAGAAAGTCACACTGATTATGGAAAAGACTTGCTAATCGGTCTTTATCGGTCAAAGATTGTATCTTGAGAGCTGTGTTAAGATAAGCAATTCC
This sequence comes from Callospermophilus lateralis, assembly GCF_048772815.1. NCBI lineage: Eukaryota > Metazoa > Chordata > Mammalia > Rodentia > Sciuridae > Callospermophilus > Callospermophilus lateralis. The sequence continues at coordinate 168,695,737 of NC_135307.1, read as the reverse complement.
TTTGAAACATTTTATCTTAATCTGAATTTCACTCCTAGCATGTTAAGAGTAATCAATGGTTAAAATTCAATGTCCTCATAGGGAAAAAAAAAAAAAGCATTTTCCCCTCCTGTTTCTTTTTATGAGATTTCAGTGCCTTGGGCATAATGTACACTTTCATTGATGAACATCTCTTGATAAATAGAAAAAATGTTTCATGCAGGAACCTGATGTTCTAGGTTCAATACTCTTTTTCAACACTATGACAAATTCCAGTACGAATAGAATTTTTATTAATATGGTACGAAGTTTTTTTTGCAAGTCTTATGATTTTCAAATCACAAACTCATAAGATATCCAATAGTTACCAGTCTCTAATATCAAATTTCTGCCAGAAAAGTAATCTACAAAGCAACTTGTCTAAAAACAAGTCATAGCTGCTATCAAATTCTATTATGCTGCTAGTAACAGTGTATAACAAATCAATCAACATTGTTTTTCTGATTTTTAAAAAATAGATTTTATTGTCAAGAACTGCTTTAAACTTACAGAAAAAAAAAAAAAACAAGGAGAGAATACAGAAAATTCACATACACCTGTATCTAGTTTCCCCTGCTAGCAAATATCTATGACACATGTGTTGCAATTAATGAACCAATATTAATATATAATTAGTGGTTTAAGTCCATGCTTAACTGGACTTCCTAGTTTTTACCTCCTGCCCATTTCCTGCTTTAGAATCCCACCCAGGACACCACATTGCACTTAGTCATCGTATCCCCTTAGGCTCCCTGGCTTTGACAGTTTCTCAAACTTTCCTTGTTTTTAACGATCTTTAGAGTTTTGAGGTGCCTAGTCATATTTTTTCATGAGCTGTGCTTCTGAGAATTTATCTGATATTTGTCTTATGATTAGACTGGGTTGGGGTTTGGGGGAGAAAAGTCATGAAGGTAAAGTGCCACTTTCATGTTGATGCTGACCTGGATCATCTGGCCAAGGAAGGGATTGCCACATTTCTCCACTGTAATCTTACGCCTCCAGAGGTCCCCTTTCCATACTGCGCACTTTGGCAAGAAGTCATTCTGTTCAGCTCACACTTAAGTAAGGAGAACTGATATTTCCCCCTCCTTGAGGGCAAAGTATCAACATAAATTATTTAGATTTCTGTGTGGAAGATTTGCTTCATCTCCACCATTTATCAATCTATTCAGTAGTTTTCTTATATAAAACATGAAATCGTGGATATTAATTTTATATTTTAGGTTATAATTTAATATTACTTGAATCATTTTTGGATCAAATTATTCCAGCTTTGTCATTCAGAGTTCTCTTAATTGGCTACTCTGTCCCTTTACATATTGCCATCAATCTTTTTTTTTTTAAAGCATATTCTTAGTTTTACGCCCTACAAGATGCTTCAGGCTCATCTTGTATAATTCCTACACCAGCCATAGAATCAGCCATTTCTACAAACAGCTCTATTTCCTTTTACTAGAGAATGACTTCAGGAATTAAGATGTGGGGGTTGGTTGTGCTACTGGGTATTATTTTATCATTTCTTTCTTTTTTTCCTTTAATATTTTTTAAAATTTATTTATCTATTCTATTTTGTTATATATGACAGCAGAATGCATTTCAACTCATATAGAGCACAATTTTTCATGTCTCTGGTTGTTCATAAGGTAGAGTCACACCATTCATGTCTCATACATGTACTTCGATAATGATGTCCATCTCATACCACCATCTTTCCTACCCCCCTTCTTCTCCCTCCCCTTTGCCCTACCTAAAGTTCCTCCATTCCTCTCCCCCCATCCCCATATAGATCAGTATCCTCATATTAGAGAAAACATTTGGCATTTCTGTTGAGGGCCACAGCCGAGTTGGGATGACGCATGGCATTTTTGCCAGAAGTGGTTGAGAGGTGACGCCAGCAAGCCATTGAGATGATAATGGTTATGTTAAGCTGTGTATTCAATTGTATATTAGACCCCTGCTGTCTGCCTCAGCCTGCTACTTTGGAGTTTTCTTGCTACTTTGGAGTTCTTGTGGGGATTCCTGGGGAGTTCGAGTTGGTTGGGGAAGTGCCGGAGGAGGGATTTCCGGAGGAGGAATTTCCGGTTGGTGTGTGGTTTGTCCCGGGAGAAGGCTGCGTGCGTGGCCTTCGCAGGAGTTCGGAAATAAAGTTTGTTTCTGCTTGATTGGCTCGTGATTTGTGCCCAGCCAGACTGTGGCACATTTGTTTTTTGGAATTGGTTTACTTCACTTAGCATAATAATCTCCAATTCCAACCATTTACTTACAAATGCCATGATTTTATTCTCTCTTGATGCTGATTAATATTCCACTGTTTATATATACCACAGTTTCTTTATCCATTCATCTCCTGAAGGGCATCTAGGTTGGTTCCATAATTTAGCTGTTGTGAATTGTGCTGCTATAAACATTGATGTAGCTGCATCTCTATAGTATGCTGTTTTTAAGTCCTCGGGTATAAACCAAGGAGTGGGATAGCTGGGTCAAATGGTGGTTCCATTCAAAGTTTTCCAAGGAGTCTCCATACTTCTTTCCATATTGGCTGCACCAATTTGCAGTCCCACCCACATTGTATGAGTGTGCCTTTCTCCCCACATCCTCACCAACACTTATTGTTGTTTGTGTTCTTAATAGCTGCCATTCTGACTGGAATGAGATGAAATCTTAGAGTAGTTTTGATTTGCATTTCTCTAATTGCTAGAGATGTTGAACATTTTTTCATATATTTGTTGACTGATTGTATATCCTCTTCTGAGAAGTGTCTGTTCAGTTCCTTGGCCCATTTGATTGGGTTATTTGGGTTTTGGGGGTGTTAAGATTTTTGAGTTCTTTGTATATCCTAGGGCTCAGTGCTTTATCTGATGTGCGTGTAGTAAAAATTTTCTCCTATTCTGTAGGCTCTCTATTCAGCTCACTGATTATTTTTTTTTTCTGACAAGAAGCTTTTTAGTTTGGATCCATCCCATTTATTGATTCTTGATTTTATTTCTTGGGCTATAGAAGTCTTATTAAGGAAGTCAGGGCCTAATCTGACATAATGAAGATTTGAGTCTACTTTTTCTTCTATTAGGCACAGGGTCTCTGGCTTAATTCTTAGGTTTTAGATCCACTTTGAGTTGAGTTTTGTGCATGGTGAGAGATAGGAGCTTAATTTCATTTTGTTGCATATGGATTTCCAGTTTTCCCAGCACCATTTGTTGAAGAGGTTATCCTTTCTCCAGTATATCTTCTCCAATATATGTGCCTTTGTCTAATATGAGATAACTGTATTTATGTGAGTTTGTCTCTATGATCTCTACTCTGTACCATTGGTCTACAGTCTATTTTGGTGCCAATACCACGCTATTTTTGTTACTATTGCTCTGTAGTATAGTTTAAGCTCTGGTATAGTGATGCCACCTACTTCACTCTTCTTGCTAAGGATTGCCTTAGCTATTCTGGGTCTCTTACTTTTCCAGATGAATTTTGTTACTGCCTTTTCTATTTCTATGAGGAATGTCACTGGAATTTTGATTGGAATTGCATTAAATCTGTTTAGTGCTTTTGGTAGGATGATCATTTCAACAATATTAATTTTGCCTATCCAAGAATAAGGGAGATCTTTCCATCTTCCAAGGTCTTCTTTAATTTCCTTCTTTAGTGTTCTGTAGTTTTCATTGTAGAGGTCTTTCACCTTTCTAAGATGATTCCCAGGTACTTTTTTTTTGAGGCTATTGTAAATGGGGTAATTTTCCTAGTTTCTCTTTCAGAGGATTTGTCACTGATGTACAGAAGTACCTTTGGTTTATGGGTGTTGATTTTGTATCCTGCTACTTTGCTGAATTAATTTGTTAGTACTGGAAGTTTTCTGGTGGAATTTTTTGAATTTTCTAGGTATAGGATTATATTGTTGGCAAATAGTGATAATTTGAGTTCTTTTCTTATCTGTATCCATTTAATTTCTTCCATCTGTCTAATAGCTCTGGCTAGAGTTTCTAGAATTATGTTAAATACAAGTGGTGAAAGAGGGCATCCTTGTCTTGTTCCAGTTTTTAAAGGGAATGCTTTCAATTTTATCTATTGAGAATGATGTCAGCCTGGGGTTTAGCATAGATAATTTTACAATGTTGGGATATGCTCCTGTTATCCCTAGTTTTTCTAGTGTTTTGAACATGAAGGGTGCTATATTTTGTTGAATGCTTTTTCTGCATCTATTGAGATGATCATATGATTCTTACCTGTAAGTCTACTGATGTGATGAAATACATTTATTGATTTTCGTATGTTGAACCAATCTTGCATCTCTAGGATTAACCCCTTGATCATGGTGCACTATCTTTTTGATATGTTTTTGTATTTGATTTGCCAGAATTTTATTGAGAATTTTTGCATCTATGTTCATTTAGTACTGCCTTCATAGTATCCCAGAGATTTTTATATGTTGTATCATTGTTCTCATGTACCTCTAAGAACTTTTTAATCTCCTCTTTGATGTCTTTTGCAACATATTGTTCATTAAACAGCATATTATTTAGTCTCCAGTAGCTTCTATTTTATATTTTATCATTGATTTCCAATTTCATTCCATTGTGATCTGGTAGAATGCAGGGTAGTATGTCTATTTTTTTTTTTTTGTATTTGCTAAGAGTTGCTTTGTGGCATAATATATGGCATATTTTAGAGAAGGATCCATGTGCTGTTGAGGTGAAAGTGTATTTAATAGTTGAAGGATGAAAATTGGTTAGGATATTATGTTAAGTCTAAGTTATTTATTGTATTATTGAGTTCTATAATTTCTTTGTTTAGCTTTTATTTGAAAGATACATCCAGTGGTGAAAGAGATGTGTTAAAGACACCCAGAATTATTGTGTTGTGGTCTATTTGACTCTTGAACTTAAGAAGAGTTTGTTTGATCAACTTGAGAAGAGTTTGTTAGATGCTCCATTGTTTGGAGCATATTTATAATTGTTATATCTTGTTGATGTATGTTTCCCTTAAGCAGTATGAAATGTATTTCTTTATCCCTTTTGATTAACTTTGGCTTGAAATCTACTTTATTTGATATGAGGATGGAAATCCCTCCTTACTTCTGCAGTCCATGTGAGTGGTATATTTTTTCCCAACCTTTCACTTTCAGTCTATGGATGTCTTTTCCTGTGAGTTGAGTTTCTTGAAGGCAGCATATTGTCGGGTCATTAAAAAAAAATCCAATCTGCCAGTTTATGTCTTTTGATTGTGAGTTTAAGCCATTAACATTCAGGATTATTATTGAGACATACATGATTTGTATTCCCAGCCATTTTTGTTTATTTTTGGTATTTGACTTGATTTGGTTTCTCCTTTGATTGGTATTTCCTTTAGTGTAATACCTCTCTTTTCTGATTTTCATTGTTGTTTTTCATTTTCTCCTCATGGAATATTTTGCCTAGGTTGTTCTATAGTGCAGGCTTTCTAGTTGTAAATTCTTTTAACTCTTGTTTATCAAACAAAAGGCTTTTATTTCATCATGAAATCTAATGCTTAATTTTGCTGGATAAAAGATTCTTGGTTGGCATCCATTTTCTTTCAGAGGTTGGTATATGTTGTTCCAAGATCTTCTAGCTTTCAGGGTCTGGGTTGAAAAATCTGAAGATATCCTAATTGGTTTTCCCCAGTTCCTTTCTCTTGTGACTTTTAAAATTTTATCCTTCTTTTGTATGCTAGGCATTTTCATTATAATGTGACTTGGTGTAGATCTGTTGTGATTTTATACATTCGGTGTTCTGTAAGTATTTTGTATTTGATTTTACAATTCATTTTTCATGTTTGGAAAATTTTCTGATATTATTTCATTGAATAGATTGCTCATTTCTTTAGTTTGGACCCCTATACCTTCCTCTATCCCAATAACTCTTAAATTTGGCCTTTTTAGTTATCCCATAATTCTTGAATGTTCTGCTCATGATTTCTTACCATCTTCACTCTGTGGTTAACATTATTTTCAAGATTTATATTTTATCTTCATTGTCTGAGGTCCTGTCTTCCAAATGATCTAATCTGTTGGTGATGCTTCCAATTGAGCTTTTAATTTGGTTTATTGTTTGCCGCAGTCTTGCTGGGCACAAAATCACGAGCCACTCAAGCAGGAACAAACTTTATTTTTGAAACTGCCGCCAATGCCCTGTACGCTCCCGGGAAAATTGCCGACCAACAGACGTGGCATTCTCCTGGACCCCAACAGGAAGTCCCTCCTCCGGAATTCCCTCCTTCTGCACTTCCCCAACCAATGGGAACTCTCCAGGAGTCCCGTAGCAGGCCGAGGTGGACAGCAGGAGTCTAATATCCATATAAATACAGATCTTAACATAATCATATCATCTCAATGGCTTGCTGGCATCACCTTTCAACCAAAAATGCCATGCATCATACTACTTGGCTATGGCTCTTAGCATCTCCCCCCCTTCTGTTTAATTAAGCAACAAGCAATGTGGCTTAGGGACCGTGCCTGTTAGGTTGTCCAATTCAACATATGGTTCTTACACGTCATTGGATGAACTGACCTCTAGGCGTCAGCCTCCTGTCTTAGGTTGATACCACTACAATTGGATCATACCTGTCACTGACTACTGGTCCAGCATATAGCCATACTTATGGATAGGCCTATGCACCAGTGTGGGGGTGAGGTTCTTTGCCTCACCTCTGTTGGCCCCCAAATTTAGACCATCACTAGTAGAAGGGAGAGGATATAGAAATGCCATGACACCAAGCCAATTGACGGCTCCTTAGGAAAAATTGCATCACTGGTGACACATCAGTAAAGATACGCCAGCATTACCATAATTCGCTGCATCAACAGATAGATCACAATGCATACAAGTGATACATAGTCCAGGCAAGTTCTGCAAGCAGTTCAAAGCGGAGGAATATATCAATATGTCCATTTCCTCCCAAAATAAATCGACTCCTTGATTGAGCATTACTTGTTGAGTTATTATTCATTGATGCATCAGTTTATACAGTTTGTTGTGATAACTATCAAAGAAGCTGTAGTTTGGTTTCATCTTTGTCTTCACCGGCACTGGGATGAAAATAGGAATTCTGACAATGATGCTAAAAAAAATTTATGTAACATTCCAACAGGCACTAAGAAAACAATTTTCTGAACAATTTACATTATCCTGAACAGAATTATTAAATATAATGAAAAGGAAAGGTGAAAGTAAACAAACAGATCTGTTAACCTTCTTATTTTTTCACATATTAAAACAATCCTCAACAGCTATTTACCCAATTTAAATTAAACCATTAAAATCTCATGAATAATAAAAAAAAATTCGGATCGATTTATTCATGAGCGCTCCTCATATATGATATATGGACATCTGCACATACAGACATACAACACAAAACAGAAGTGTGCACACATAACATACAACACATAAGACAATAGTAAAGGCCTTGTAGCTTTACATAGGTGAAATCTCCATTGCAATGTTTAAAAACTCCACAGTCAAAAAATAAAACTGATCAGAAAAACATTAACCTAGGTCTGTATGAGCTCAACAATAAAATAGAACTTTATGATGTGGGAAAAAGAAATAATAAAATAGATATTGAAAAAAACATCCTGGTTAATCACTGTAAGATGTAAGAAAAGCCAAGCTGGAGCTCTGGATATCAGCTGTTATGGATTTGAGTCAAATCATCTTCTTTTTGGTCTGTAGAAATTGCTTTGGTTAGTCTCTCTGGAATCCAAATCGGCTGTTGTTCTCCCTGTGGAAACACACAAACAGAAACCCCGACTCCAGACAATCACTGGGTCAGGACCTTTCCATTGTCCTGTTAGAATATCCTTCCAAAGTACCTTAGGCTTATGTACATTTTTTGGATACATATGTCTTTCTGCAGCACTAAGCCCTGATGAATCCAAATTTAAAAAGTTTAGAGTAAAAAGGGTTGTTTTAAGTTTATCTTTGGGGGATATATACCCCTTTCCAATTCCCTCTTTTTGCTTTAATAAGTACATTTTAATAGTTTGATGAACTCTTTCAACTATGCCTTGTCCCTGTGGATTGTATGGAATTCCTGTTATGTGAGTAATGCCAAATGATGAGCAAAATTGTTTAAAAGAGTTAGAGGTATAGCCAGGACCATTATCTGTTTTTAACTGTTTTGGAACGCCCACAGTGGCAAAATTTTATAAGCAATGAGCTATAATATCTTTAGTTTTTTCTCCAGCATGAAGGGAGCCCATCAAAAATCCGGAAGAAGTATCAACTGTAACATGCAAATATTTTAATTTTCCAAATTCTGGCAAGTGTGTGACATCCATCTGCCAAATATGGTTAGGTATCAATCCTCTAGGATTGACTCCAAGATTAATTTGTGGTAAAAATGTCACACAATTTTGACATTGTTTTATTATATGTCTGGCTTGTTCCTTAGTTATTTTAAAATGCTTTTGTAAAATATTAGCATTGACATGGAACTTTTTATGAAAATTTATAGCTTCTTCTATTGAGGAGAAAATATGTATGTCATGTGTAGATTTATCTGCTAATTCATTACCCAAACTAAGGGCTCCAGGCAATCCTGTATGTGCCCGGATATGTCCTATAAAGAATGGATCTTTTCTGTCCCAGATTAGACTTTGTATAGTGGAAAACAAAGATGAAACAGTAGAGGAAGGGGAAATCCTACCAGCATCTTCAAGGGATACTATAGCATTAACTACATACTGACTATCAGAAAATAAATTAAATACAGAATATTTAAACATCACAAAAGCTTGTAATACTGCATTAAGCTCTACCTTTTGAGCTGATTGTTTGGGTACTAAAAATGTAAAAGTTTGATCAGGGGTAACTACTGCCGCTTTACCAATATTTGACCCATCAGTGAATATATTTGGAGCATTTATGATAGGGTTTTTTTTGTCATTTTTGGAAAAACTACAGGATGCAAAGACCAAAAAGACAAAAAAGGATTAGATGGTAAGTGATTATCAAATGAAACATTAGATTTACACATGATTATTGCCCAAGTATTTAACTCATTAGCTAACTCATCAATTTGATCCATAGTATATGGAGTAATAATTTTATTGGGAGAAATCCCAAACACTCCCTTTGCTGCTCTTATTCCTTTGAGTATTAATTGTCCTACAGCCTCAGGATACCTAGTAAGAATAGTGTTAGGAGAATAAGATAAATGTATCCACAATAATGGACCTTCTTGCCAAAATACTCCTGTAGGAATATTTTTTGTTGGTAGTACAATAAATAATAAAGGCAAACTTATATCAATTCTATCCAAATGCATATTTTCCATATATGTTTCAATGATTTTTAATGCCTTTCTTGCTTCAGGCGTTAACATGCAGGGTGAATTTGGATCTGATGGACCTTTTAGGATATCAAATAAAGGTCCCAACTCTCCTGTTGGTATGCCTAGATAAGGCCTTATCCAATTTATATCTCCCAATAACTTTTGAAAGTCATTAAGTGATTTGAGTTGATCTACTCGTATTTGAATTTTTGGTGGACGGACCATGGTTGAGGATAATAGAACTCCTAAATAATTAATTGGAAGATTTAATTGTACTTTATCTATTGCTATCTCTAGATTATAATTTTTTAATAAATTTGTAAGTGTGGCATAACATTCTAGCTATGTGTTTTTATCTTTATGTGCCAATAATACATCATCCATATTTGTAGTTCAGGATTTTGATTTCTAAGTGGCTTGATTGCTTTGTTAACATAAATTTGACACATAGTTGGACTATTAGCCATCCCTTGAGGGAGTACTTTCCATTCATATCTCTAATCAGGACCTTCATGATTCAGTGCAGGGATAGTAAATGCAAAACGTGGACTATCCTCAGGATGAATTGGAATTGAAAAAAAACAATCTTTAATAGCTATAAAATAGCTAAAACATACCAGGTTTTTGGCAAAGCAGACAATTGGGGAAGAATCCCTGATTGAGCAGGTCCCATAATAACCATCTCCTTATTAATGGCTCTTAAATCTTGCAATAATCTCCATTTACCAGATTTCTTTTTAATGACAAAAATGGGAGTATTATGGGGAGATACGGAAGGTTGTATATGTCCCTCCACTAATTGTTGTTTGACCAGGTCATGGGCTACTTGTATCTTTTCTTTAGTCAGGGGCCACTGAGGAACCCACACTGGTCTTTCTGATTTCCAAGTAATTTTGATTGTCTCAGTGGCCCTTTCTGAAAACCCAATCCATGTCTATTTATTCCTTGATCTATTTGAATTGGTGTTGTTATACCTTGTTCTTGTTCTCTTAATCTTTTTTCTTTCCTAAAGCCTTGTCTAGCCCTAGTAGTGGGCGCGTGAGGATTGATGTTATTTGTTAATGTCAAACCTAATTGATCTAGGACATCTCATCCCCATAAATTTATAGGAAGATGATCCAATACATATGGCTGTATAGTTCCTTCACATCCTTCAGGATCCTTCCAATCTAATACCATTGCACTTTTATGGGGATTAGTTGCCACTCCTAGGCCTCGAAGCGTTTGAGTGGCTTGTTGTAATGGCCAATGTTTTGGCCATTCTTGATGAGATATGATGCTAAGGTCAGCACCTGTGTCCAGTAGCCCATTAAATTCATGTCCTTGAATATTTAGTTTTAACATTGGGCGAGAATTTAAATTTAAAGACAGCATAGCCCAATCCACACCTGTGGAGCCTAATCCCTTGGAACCTCTTTCTACAGTACAACTGGAAAATTTATCATGCAGGCTGGGTATTATTAATAACTGTGCTATTCTATCTCCTGGTGAAATTACTGATATACCTCTTGGAGAACTAGCTATAATTTTTATTTCACCTTCATAATTGGGATCAATTACCCCAGGACTTATCATAAGTCCTTTTAGTGTAGAAGAACTGCGTCCCAATAATAAGCCTACTGTTCCTTGGGGAAGAGGTCCTTTTACCCCTGTGGGAATGATTTGAACTCCCATCTCTGGAGTTAGTACTGCTCTGGTGGAGGTGCAGATGTCCAACCCTGCACTCCCTCTAGTTTGTCTGATGAGGGATTTAATGGATAATGTGTCCTGGGCACTACCCTGATGGTGTTGCTGGGTTTCTCCATTGCCCCGTATATTTGTGGTTGTGGGCCCCGGAGCATTGGGCCCCCCAGTCCATTTTTTGGCAATGGAGCCTGATGCCTTTCTCCACGATATCATGGGTAAACACTTGGTCCTTGTCCGTTTTTTGATAACGGAATGCCCTCTATGGTAGTTTGAGAATGGCATTCATTAGCCCAATGTCTCCCTCTACGGCATCATGGGCAAATACCCGGTATTCTATTCCTTTGATACCTAGTTTTGTTAAACCACCCTCCTATGGGGCAACTCCTTTTAAAATGTCCTGTTTGTTCACAATTGTAGCATGTTTTTGGCCTGGCATCTAAAGCCTGTTGTACTGCAGCTGCCAAGACTTGCCCTTGTTCATTAATGTCTCTACATAATTTAATATATGTTTAAATCTTCATGTCTCCATTGTCTAATGACCTCTCTGCAGCAACGATTTGCTTGGTCATAAGCCAGTTGTTTTATTAATGGCATTGCTTGTTCTGTATCCCCAAAAATTCTGGAAGCTGTTTGAATAAGCCTATCTACAAATTCAGCATAAGGTTCATTAGTTCCTTGTATTACCTTAGATAATTGTCCTTGTAAATCTCCATGCCCCTGTAAAGTTTTCCATGCCCTAACCACATCTACAGCAATTTGTGCTTATACGCCAGGATCATATTCAATTTGTTGCCGTTGACCCTCATAGGGTCCTTTTCCTAACAACATATCTAGATTTCTTTGAGGGTAACTGGCTGCTGCTTTTCGCCTAGCTGTCTCCATGCAAAATTCCTCATTGGAAACCTTCCATAACAAATATTGTCCTCCATTTAGCACAGATCGACACATATTAGCCCAAAATGCTGGCATCATGTCCAAGTTGGTAATGGATTTGACCATGCTTATGGTGAAGGGTACTTGCGGACCATAGGTTGTTACAACCTCCTTTAATTGCTTCACTGTTTTGAAATCTAAAGCACGGTGAATTTGTTGCCCTCCTGCCTGCTCAAGTACAGGGCATGCTAATCTTTGAGGTCCTGCCTCAGGATTCTGTCTATCAACTATGGGAGTTGAGGGCCACTCAGCTGTAGATGGAGCTGTTGGTTGAATTACGCCCTCCTGTGATAGAATGGAGTTAGTAGCAGCCTCCTGTTGTAGCTCCCCCCCCCCGATGGTTGTTTTTCCTCTAAGCTTTCTTACTTTAAATTTTCCTCTGACTAGCTCGAGAGACCTTCTCTTTTGCTTGACTTAACATGCTTTCTACCATAGTCTGGACCTCTAACAATTTACTTAACAGTCTTTCAGTTTGTTTTTTATTAATTTCTAATCTACTATAAAGATAATTCAACCCAACAAGATAACATAAAACAAAACCAAAACAGAATGAAACAAAAATGGAACAAAAAATTGTTGTATCAATTTTCTCTTTCTCAGGGCCGAACAACTTCAAACCTTGAGCCAATCATTTTTCCCAGTTTGCCTGAGAAAGTTCTAGGGATAGGCAGCTTGAAACAAAAACAAAATAAATCAAAACAAGAACACATTGTTTTTTGAAATGATCACCCATTCTCTCGCCTTCCCTCAGGGGCGAGCAATTTTACTCACCTCCAAGCTTCAGGCGTCCCCTGCACGGGCCACCAATTGCCGCAGTCTTTCTGGGCACAAAATCACGAGCCACTCAAGCAGGAACAAACTTTATTTTTGAAACTGCCGCCAATGCCCTGTACGCTCCCGGGAAAATTGCCGACCGACACACACGGCGTTCTCCCAGACCCCAATAGGAAGTCCCTCCTCCGGAATTCCCTGCTACCGCACTTCCCCAACCAATGGGAACTCTCCAGGAGTCCCGTAGCAGGCCGAGGTGGACAGCAGGAGTCTAATATCCATATGAATGCAGATCTCAATGGCTTGCTGGCGTCACCTTTCAACCAAAAATGCCATGCATCATACTATTTGGCTATGGCTCTTAGCAATTGTTTCTTTCATTTCAAGGATTTCTGGGATTTTTTTTCTAGAACCTTTATCTCCTTATTGAAGTAATCCTTTTGCTTCCTGTATTTGCTTATGTAGCTCTTTTTGAAATGATCTTTTGCTGCCTGTATTTTTCTCTCTTATATCATCCTTTAAATCACAGAACATTTTAATTATGTACACCCTGAATTCCTTCTCTGTCATTTCTTCTGTTGTGCTGGCCATGGATTCTAATAATGTAATATTTTAGTTTGTGGGGGCACTTTCTTTCCTTGTTTTTTCATGTTGTTTGCGTGTCTTCTGGTCTAGCACTGTAGTTACCATTTTTACCCTGTAGGTTTTATAGGGCCCCTGCAGGATTCCAGTACCTCTCCTTTAAGGGGGAGAACATTGTAAACAGATCCCAATACAAACAATGTACAATCTTAAACCAAATAGCTGCTATTAAGACATTTACAGTTTTGTCACAATATACAGAAATGGTGAGTTCAATTTATTTTCTACAATATAAACAATAGGTTTGCAAAAGGATTTACAGTTTCTGATGGTGGACAAAGAACCAGGGGGTGAGGTGTAGGATGAGATGTTCATGGGGTAGGAGGTGAGGTATAGAGTTGTTAGATCTTAGATAACATGAAAGAGGAATCTAAAGAAGTTGTTAGTAGCAGGAAAAGAGAGAGAAAGTGATTTTGTGGAGACAAGTAAGTGAGAGAGTACAAAAAACAAACATAAATACTAAGAAAAATAAAAAATGTAAAAATAGGAGATAAAAGAATACACAACATAACTGTAATATACTATTCAGACATCCCAGTCATCAATAGCCTAGTTCAAGAAAAGTACTTGGTTTCACAGATGTTTGGGCTATGAGGGCAGGAGAAGAGAGAGAGAGAAAAAAAGAAAAAAACCTCCAAGGAAGATACAAAGATTTTGTTTGAGATCAGTATCTGTCCTGCTTCCCTTCTCATCCAATAGGTGGGGTTGTCTGTTGTCTGCTGGTATCTCCATTTTCAGGATGGTGAAGGTTATTAGGGTGGGAGGATTGGTCTTGGGGGCATTGCTCCTGGAAGTAGGTTATAGTACTTGCAGGTCCCTGATGAGACACTGCACCCCATGGATTTCCTTTGGGGCCCCCTTGTGTGATGTGGGTGCCTGGTCTTATCTCCTTAAATCATCTCTAGACCTCTCAAATCCTGGTCTCTAATTTAGTCTCTAAACTGTATCTCACTCACCCCCTCCCTATCTACTTCCCCATCAGGAACCTCTCTCTCCAGAGGGCTTCTGGGCTAGACACCCATCCCAGTGAGCTATTTTATATTGGGCAGTTCAGGACCTGGTTTTTAGAGCTGTGGACCAGCAGGGATAGCTGCAAGCACTGTGCCAGGTTAGTGGCTACTGCAGAGAGTGGGGAGCTGGGGACTTTTGTACCTTGCTATTGCTTCTAAGCCCCAGTTGGTGTCCCAAGCTGGGAGTTGAGCCAACTAAAGATGACGACGAAGGTGTCCCAAGATGGAGGTAGCTGCTTTCAGTGATGGGTGTCAGGTTGGGTGGAGCTGGGTGCTGGTATTGAGCGGCATGTTCAGAGATGCAGCTCTGTGGCATGCAGTATTGTGATTAGCGGCTGTCTCTGGACCCAGTGTGGTGTCCTGAGATGGGACTATGGCAGTGTTGCAGTGTCCCAAGTTGGAGGTGACAGGGGGAGCCCCAGGTTGATAGGTGGGAGTCCACACAGGAGTGGCGGCCAGAGTTCTTGTGCAGGTGGGTGGCCAGAAGTCCTGCACAGGTACTAGTGCTGGTGGTCCTGCTTGGGCACCCCGAGGTCCTGCCTGGATGAGTGGCTGGGAGTCCTGTGCTAACACGGAAGCCAGGAGACCTACGTGGCATGGAGGTCCTGATTCCTGCATGGGAGCATCTGTCAGGGGTCCTCTAATCACTCTCAGAGAAAGAGCATTCCCACATCTTGAATCCCTGGTCCCAGAGCAACTCAGAATGCAGCCTCCCTCTAGCCTGCCATCTTGGATCCTGTTGAATGTCATTTTTAAAGGAATTTTTACCTCAAAGAGTAGGGAAATAGGGTTGTGGCTCAGCAGTAGAACGCTCACCTAGCACGGGCGAGGCTCTGGGTTCGAGCTTCAGCACCACATAAAAATAAATTAATTAAAGATATTGTATCCAACTACAACTAAAAAAAAATATTTTTTAAAGGAATAAGGAAATACATATGTGTATACAAACACATGTATATGTACATATTATGAATATTCCAGAATGTAACACTCTATATGTTAAGTGAAAAGTGAGTCCACACTGATGTCCTCAACTCTGATCCATCATGACATGGATCATTCTATCTTCCTAACCACTCTGCTAATCTGTAAAATTTCAAAAAGGAGACATCCAGCTCCTACCATTTATCACCCATTTAAATGTCCAATCCCAGTATACATGAACTGAAGTGTCAGAATTTTTGACCTGTACTCCTTTTGGGAAACAACCTTATCAGCTATGGTACAGGACTTATGTACAGTTATTTTCCCTTTTAGTGTTTCAGATTCCACTCATTTTTGAAGCTAATTAGTTTAGCATCTCCTCCAACTAATTCAGTAAGGTTGGACATTGTAATCTTTTTAATCATTAGTCCAACAATTCAATGCTATATCAATAATGAAGGAACTTCATATACACAAGAACATACATATGAACACACATCTCACTTATGTAGAATCAAAGAAAGTTATGGAAAATAAAAAGTTAAAATTTTGTATAAATATCAGATCTATTACAAATTGTCATTAATAAAATTTCCATATCCTACCTATTTTGGGCACATTTTTATTAACCTTTTCTGATACCATTCATGCACTCTATTAACTGTAGTTCACCTTAAGCCCTGATGCCTAGGAAAATTTTCTGTTTTCTGACGGCTGTGTTTTGAATCTCCACATTACTTTCTTCTGAGAAGTAAAACTTGAGATGCTTGAACCACTCCAAGCCTTGAACCTAGCCTGGAATAGATCATGCTAATTTGTTGAGCCTTTGGCTGACTCTTCCCTCTGGGTATGTGCATTGCTTTTTTAAATTTGCACATTAAACTAAAATTTCCTACCTTGTCACCTGTATCCTTATATTTCTACCTATACCATCCACACTTAAACAAATCCCACTGAACCCTGAATTGTAAGAGAATGTTGTCAACGCTAAAATAAAATTCTATTGAGGATTTCTGGCAGATATTTCAGCAATGAAAAAGAAGGTCAAAATTTAGGAAGTTTTAGTGCCTAAAAGTTTAAACAAGGAGAAACATTAAACTGATTTTTAAAAAGTTATCTCTTGCCGGGTGTGGTGGCATGCACCTATAACACCAACTACTCAGGAGGCTGAGGCAAGAGGATTGCAAATTTGAGGATAACCTTTGAAACTTAGCCAAACCATGTCTCAAAAAAATAACTCCCAGGGGTGGAATCCAGTACCAATAAACAAACAGTCATCTCTCTGGTGGCCTGGACCAACCTATATGTTTTTCTGAAGACAGAATACTCAAGGTTACATAAAAGTATGCTTGAAAATAAACTCTTAAATTTCTAAAAGAGTGAACTATGCAGCACAGACGCAGGTTGACAATTACCTCCATTCTTTAAAGGGGAATTTCTGAGACAGTTTTAATGAAGTAGCAATTTTGCAGACAATGTAAAATTCAAAGCCACTAAGGAGATGTTAGGTACAAACATGGGGAGCACATAAAGCAGCATCTGGCGGTTTCCCTTTGGAGGCCTCCTGTGCCAGCATTTCACTTGGATAAGAAAAAAAAGTCCTCTTTTCAGCAATTTTCTTAAATGCCTTAATTTGACACTATCTGAAAGTGATACTTAAGTTGTGGTAAAATCACATTTAATTGCAGCACTCTGTTCTCTATTATTTTATTATTGCTTCTATTTCTCTCTAAGCTTTCAAAGACCCCAAGGAAAATAAAGTAATCCTTAATTCAAATGCTTTCATTCTTAATGACGTTTTTGCCCATCTCAGGTAAACTATTTTGACGTGTGCTCAAGGTGTAGCAGTCATTTTAAAAGGTCAAGGAAAGCTAACAATTACAGCTGAGTTCTTAGATCTCAGCATTTGATTGTCTGTGTGATGATCTCACCTGTTCAGATGTAACTTGCTGGAGAGTCTACATCTTGTTCCAGCCACTCTGCAGTCACAGTTTCTAGTTGTGTATCTCACAATGTTTGAGTAATGAGTTCATGGAGCAGGTGCTAGCCACGAGACTCTGGACTAGGGATTGGAGGTACAGATAGAGAAGATTCCAGAAGGAAAGATGGGCAGGTCAACCAGTGATCACAAGACAGGTGGCCAGGTGACTGAAGCTTCTGTTTACTGAGGGGCTATATATGGTTGATGCTATAATGGGTCTCCATATTCATTATCAACAGCAACTCCAAGCAGGCAGGAAAAGATGAAGAGACGGGGGTTCACAGGAGTCAGTGACTTGCTCAGATTTTCACAGCTAGTTGAGACTGAGTGTTGAGTCTCTCCAGACCACGACAGTGGTTACTACAGAGATGAAGAGAAGAAGGGAGTAGAAATCACAATGGTGGATAGAACTAGGTGGGAGGTTGATAAGATAGAATACACACCCTCAAAATGATTAGAAATCATAAATTTTATTCATAAAATTGACAAGTGTCTTTTTTCTTGATAATCAAAGTTTTCTTCGGATTGGAAGGAATCTTTAAAGTTACCTGGACCAACTTCCTTGCCTTGCAAAACTGGCAGAGGGTAACTTAGATATGCCTTGGTCATCCCCACTAACAGAGCTGGGACCCTCAGTAAATTCTGAACAATGGGGAGTTACTTCTCAAAATTATCCCCAGAAAGGAACCAGGACCCTCCTAGTTGCCCATGTATGTAAATTTTTTTTTTTTTTTTTTGGAGGAAAGATTTGAGCTCACAGTTTCAAGGTTTCAATTCATAGTTCCTTGTCCCCATCACTGTACGGCTGTGGTGAGGAAGAGGTGTGAAGGGTGTAGGGAGCAAAACTGCTTACTTCATGGTAACCAGGAAGTGGAGAGAAGGGACTGGTATTGTCCCCAGTGGCACACCCTCTAGGACCTCACTCTTTTCAACCTTCCACAGTTGCCACCACTTCCCAGCAATCCATTCAGCTACGATTCCATCAATGGATTAATCCATTGATGAGCTTAGAGCCCTTATGACCCAATTACTTCCCAAATCCCCACCTTTAAACATTACTGCCTTGGGGATCAAGCCTTGAATACATGAGCCCTTAGAGGCCACGTATGTAACTTTTAACAGAGCTCAGGGAAATTAGATATTTAGATGGCATCACTCAAAGCAGTATGCCGTGATGAGTTGGCAGGGTCACGTGAAAGAGCCCTCGCAGATGCCTGTCTGCAAGGAAGCAGTGGATATTGAAATTTGGTCTGGAAAGGAAAGAACAGGGGATGCAGAAACGATGCCAAATTGGATGGGCCAATATTGGCTTTTTGGGAAAGAAGTGCCAGGTGGTGTGTAAAGCTCAGAAAAACCAATATCCTGAGAGTACGAGAGGAATAGTATTCAACAACATCCATGAGGGCAGAGGGATGTAGGGGAAGGCCACACACAGTCTGTGACTCAGCAGGCTGGGGCTCACTTCTGGTTCTAATTTCTTCATCAGTAGGAGGACTTGTCACAGATCTTGTTAATATTCCATAGTGGTTTTTAATTTTATTTTACATTTTTTGGTGAAAGAAATCACCACTGTTTTTTTTTTTTTCTTTCTCCCCTGAGTCTGATACTGCGTTCCAACTCTCCATTCTCCTGGCTATAGTAATGGGGGTTTTTTTGGGTCATGTTTTTAGGAGCCTGTGGGTCTCATGCACCTCAAACATTCAGTTAAGGATGACCTTGGTCTCTCCATAGGTTCATAGTTCAGGCCACCTTAAAGAGGCAACCGGGCTGTTCTCCTACTTAAGATTAGAGACAGGATTATTTTGAAAAGTAACAATCAGGACTCTCGAGGTCCCAGTTCCCTGTCTACTCTATTTGAGGTCCAGCTACCCTCAGGAGATCAGCAAAGAGAAGGATTTAATCTGCAATTCCTAGAGCTGAGTCCCATTCTTGAAGAGTCAGAGAAGCCTCTTTCCTCTGGCCCATTTATACCTCTCCCAACATTTGGTTTCTCCCTCCCCACAACCCCCTGCATTGAATCCACCGCCATCATCTGAATCTTCTCTCACATGAAGTCCTGGGTGAAGGGTGTCTTCCAGGTGGCTGAAAAATGTGGTCTTTATCCTTGAACCACTTACCCTTTGGTTCCGTGATAGATATAGAATTTTTAAAATAACTGTTGAAATAATTTGAGACCCTCCTGGGAAAAGGACCACCTTGGAGCACTAGCAATCCAAGATTACACAAATCCAAATGCAAGGCTCTCTAATAAATAGTATAGAGGGCTGGGGATGTGGCTCAAGCGGTAGCATGCTCGCCTGGCATGCGTGCGGCCCCGGTTCGATCCTCAGCACCACATACAAACAAAGATGTTGTGTCTGCCGAGAACTAAAAAAAGAAAAAAGAAAAAAAAAAGAAATATTAAAATTCTCTCTCTCTCTCTTAAAAAAAACAAAATAAAAATAAATAGAATAGAAATATTTAACTATTTAACAACGGATACAGCTGTATAGACGCCTCCCAAATGAATATTATCCCTGGATGCCCCTGAAACTTAGAAAGGTTAAGTTCTTGTTAATAGGGTATTTAACATGTTACTACCTAATTTAGGTTTAAAAACAACAATCGTCATTGTCTCATGGTTTTACTAGGTGGGGAATTCCAGAAGCAGCAAAGCTGGTTCAAATGGAGAGTCCCTCGGACACTCAGATGTCAGTTGGAGGCTCCTGTGGGCTGGAAGCTGCTTACAAGACTGCCAAGTTGGGGCTGGTATTGTCAGGAGGCTCCCGGTTTTCTCCAGGTGGCTCTCCCTACAGAGCTGCTTGAGAGTGTCCTCAGAGTGTGCGATCCCCAGGGGAGAGTAATCCAAGTAGACAAGATGGAAGCAGTAATGCTCATTGTGGCCTAACCTTGAAATTCAGACACCATCACTTCCACCATATTCTATTGACCATTCAGGACCAACCCTGATTCCATGGGCAAGGAAATGACAAAGGTAAGAATATCAGGAGGCAGGGGTCACTATGGGTGGTCTTGGAGACTATCATGTGTAGACGTTGGAACTCAAATCCAAGTCTGTCTGATGGCAGAACTCTTGTATCTCACTATGCTGCCCTCCCCAAGCCACTTCTTGGATTCTGAGGTCCTTCTGACATGAATATTCTTAAGCATTAAATAACAGCATAGAGTGGATAAGGTGTTCATATTAAGAATGCAAAGGCAGGCTAAGAAGTTTTGGGTCCTTGGGCGTGGCATGACGCAAGAGGAATGGGTGCCACTGAGCAGTGGACAGGTCCAAGAAGAGTGGGAGGTACCTGGGTGGGAGGTACCAGGTTAAATGCCACCCACTGTGCATTTAGGTTTTGGCTGCCCCTGGCATCCGTCTCTATGGGTGCATTTCTGAACACTCTTTTATACCCTTAACAATTCTCCGGCAAAGCTTCTGTTTGATGGATTAATTTTTTTCTTAGGCAGTGCTAGGTTTTCAGAATAGAAATTGACTTTTTCCTGTCCCAGAAAGTCTGCAACCCACTGAGTTTAACCTGAACCTTAAGGAACCATCCAATTCATGCTGATCCCCCGGGGGTTTATAGAACAGGATCTCGGTTGGAAGCACTGCACTGAGCAGTTGAGTGTTTCTCTGCTTTTTTCTTCTAGTTTATTCCCTATTGATACTTAATAAATTTGTCTTTGGTGCTGTCTCTAGGCCCATGATTTAAACTATGAAAACTGAAGCCCTGTGTCCCCCATAGGAAAGAACTTTTGACTCACCATGGAAAGCCATATAAATATCAATCTGCATTCTAATGACAATGATAATAGGAATTATTCTTCACAAACTATAATTTCCATTACTTTGAAAGACAGCCCTTGACTCAGGATCTTGGAAGAGCAACAATTTTCTTGGCTTTGATCGGTAAGTCTTCCTCTTGTCTTCATTTTTCCTTCTCTCTCTACTCCTTTGCCCACTCTCCCTTTTCTTCCTTTGCTGTTCTTGCTACTAATGTAGCTAATAAATGAGGCCGCAGGAGTCATCCCTTGGCAACCATGAGTCCGTGTTTCACATGCTTGCATCTTTGGGTTGTTATTTTCAAGATATTTGTTATTTTTCACAAATATCACCTCGTATGATGCATAGTATAACACGGTGAAGTAGACAGGAGAAGCTTTCTCTCCATTTAAAGCCCCAGAGTTTTGAGAAACTGTAGGGCTGGTTAAAGCCAGGGCAGGATCTGGGACTCCTCCCTAGAGCAGGTCTCCCTCTTTTAGGATTAACCTATTCTGCCTGGGCTTAGGAAATCTAAAGTCCTTCATGAATACACCTCATCTATGTAAAGTTTTGCTACCTAAAGAAGCTTCCCTAGATCAACCTGTGCTCTGAAAGGCTGGTGAGCTCTCCTGTAGTTTGTTAAATTTCTTGAATAGTTATTTTCAATCAAAAAAATGGGTCAAACACAGAAAGGATGACAAAAAGCAATTTAAGAACCAAACAATTACATCTGACATTTAGTTGATATCTTGCCACAGCGTATCTTGAAGTCCATCTATGTCTGTCTCTTATGAAATACCAAAGAAACTGTTGTTCTCCCTTCCTTGTCTTTCTTCCGAGATTACCCAGTTCTGAATGGTATTTCGTTCAGTTACATGTTGCCCTACTCTTATACACAAGAATGAATCATAAATCATATGCCATAATCTTTGTGTTTTGAAAGAATTTGCATAACTAGCATCTATTTTTAGACTCACTTCTGAACAGACTTGGCTTCTTTTTCTTTATCTAAATGTCTCACTCATATGTGAGTGACCTGGGGAAGAATATGGGAAATGTCCAGGACATCAGCAGTTCTTACTGCAGAAAGGGCTGCTTTCCATAATTGTGGTTCCTTAAAAGAGGCAGAATAGTAGGGGTCAGGCTTCCTCTGTGGACTAAATTGCATGACCACAGCCCAGGCTACAAAGGCCAATGAGTTGGAACTTAAATCCAGACTTTGGTAGAGGGCAAGCAGGCCCATGAGAGAGTATGACCTTCCTAGTGTTACACTTCCAGAAACTGGTAAAGCTGAGATCAGCTCAGGACTCATAATACCTTTGCAGTAACTGCATTGCATTTACCCAGTCTTGTTCTTAGTCCAGCAAACAGCAGACCATTGATTTGGTGATTTTCTTGCTTCAGCTCACCCAATGTCAGAAACCTGTAAACATCAAGTCCGTAAGATCCAGGCTTTTTTTTTTTTTTTTTTTTACATCAGACTATGTGCCCATTGTGCCCACCCTGTCTTTGGGATGTAGCTCAGTGGTGGAGTGTCCCTGAGATTTGGGGGATGGGGTGTGTGTGTGTGTGTGTGTGTGTGTGTGTGTGTGTGAGAGAGAGAGGCAGCCTCAGTATCTTTTACCTGGAGTGCCCTCTGGTGGCCAACTGAATAAAAACCATTCTAATTCACAATCTGATGTAAAGTGATTGCAGTGAAAGTTCTTTTCACAGCTCCTCTTAAGACTTGTTAAGTCTTAAGACTTGTTCTTCCCTCATTAGTGTACTCCTCTGCCCATTATATTCAAGGCACACACATTTGCTTTGAACTGCATCCATTAAATAATTGACTCAAAACTAATATTGTTTCTGTGTATCACTGGAATGGGTGCTGTGGGAACGCAAAATAAGAAGAAAACATGTTCTTGTCCCCAAGGAACTGAAAGTTAACTGGGTGAGACAGGCTCACGAGACGCAGACCAGACTCAGAGTAGCCAAGACGACAAAAGTAAGCAAAAGGCTAGGAATACAGAGACAGGGAGAATGAGTGTCAGCCACAGAGACCCTGATGGCCTTGCTGAGAAGCCAGCGTCTGAGTTCTCCAGGAGAAATGGGATGCTAAGGGGTCAAGGATAAAGGCATTGAGGGTAGAGGGGAGGGGGAAACCAGGTCCTCCCTGTGTGTTTCTCACCTCTCTCTGGGTTCTGTTCTTTCCCTCCCTCTTGACTCACTGCAGCCACAATAGCTCTTCAAGGCCTGACTACCCCACACGCCCACTTTCCAGGCCCCTACACCTTGAGGGTGAACAACTGAATTCCTGACACCTGCACTAACTCGTGTACAATTTGGTACCTGTGTGAAGAAAAAGGTGAGAGCCATTTCAAGGTAACGTAATGGAAAAAATCCTCAAAAGAGCTGGAAGAGAGCTTTCCTGTGGATCAAATAGGACCTGCTGTCCATTACCACTACAGAACTACTCTAGGAGAAGTCAGAAGAGGGACTGACAAGTTCCTCTGGGTCTCTGTTTGAGTAAGCTATTTTTGTTGTTATAATCAAAAGAAATGACAAGGACAATTTTAGAGGAAAAGTTTATTTGGGGTTCAGTTTTAGAGGTCTCAGTCCATAGATAGCCGACTCTGTAGGTCTGGGCCTGAGGGGGGCAGCACATCCTGGCCAAAGGTGTGGCCAAGGGAAGCAAAGAGAGACAGCCCTGCTCATCAGGTACACAATATAAACCCCCGCCCCCAGCTGGATGCCGTGGCGCACCTCTGTAATCCCAGAGGCTCCAGAGGCTGAGACAGGAGGATAGAGGGTTCAAAGCCAGCCTCTGCAAAAGCGAGGCACTAAGCAACTCAGTGAAACCCTGTCTGTAAATAAAATACAAAATAGGGCTAGAGATGTGGCTCAGTGGTCGAATGCCCCTGAGATCAATCCCCAGTACCCCTCTCCAGAAAAAAAATAAGCCCCAAAGTTAAGCCCACAGGGATCTACCTCTAGCCACAACCTACCAGTCTACAACTACTACCCAATTAATCCATTCAAGTGGATTAATATATGGATTAGGTTAAGGTTTTTATAACCCAATCATTTCACCTCTAAACTTTCTTGCATAGTCTCACACATGAGCTTTTGGGGGATACCTCACATCTAAACAGTCTCAGTGGCAGGTAAAAGCTAGATGGAGGAGGATACAGAATTCTAGTGGCAATGATAATAAAAACAAGGAAGGTGGTAGGGAGAAGCTGGGAACAAAGACAGAGTACTTGGACATATTTAAAGAAGAGCACTTGGTCTGTCTTTCCTGGATTGAAGGGCTTAGTGTAGCTTTGTCTTTTAGGAGGCCTGAAGATGCTTTTTCTTAGGCCATTGAGAGTTCAGGAGCAGGAGAATGGCCTGATGAAAGGTATCTTCGCATAGATCCCACGAGCAGATGCTTCTTTCCCACTCTAGTTTCTGTGACAAAGTACCAGCTGTTCCAAATACTCCTGCAAGAGCCCCACATGCCTGCCTGGGCACCACCGGGTCTGAACAGGAGCTGCCCCTCCTGCCAACAAGTGGGGAAGCTGGATTTGAGCTTCACTCAAAGGAAAGGAATATGGGTCCAGTGGGCACTGGAGGAGAGGAGTCTATCAGTGGAACATAGGCTCCTGGGCTTTCCATGAACCTGCCACCTGCCAGTGAGGGGGTCTTTAAGCAAGCCCTATATTCTCTCAGTTTTGACACCTGTAATAGTCAGGCCATTCTCTCCTTGTCATCACAGCAGCTTAGACTTTCAGCTGTCTTTCTGAGGTGAAGGCAGAATTTGAGGGAGACTTGGACTCTAAGAACTCTGAGTGGCTCTCGGGGCTCTGATTTCCAGCTTGGTTTATTTCCATAATTAAGAACAATGAGCAGTAGCATACACCTATAATCCCAGCAACCCAAGAGGCTGAGGAAGGAGGATTACAAATTCAAGGTCAGCTTCAGCAATTTAGTGAGGCCCTGTCTCAAAATAAAAAGGGCTGGGGTCGTGGCTCCATGCTTAAGCATCCCTGGGTTTTATCCTCAGCACCTACCCACCCCCCAAAACCAGAACAGTGACAACAATAATAAAGCCATCCCTGAAGCACTTGATACATGCAAGGCACATCCCCAAGCCTGTCAAGAATACTATTTTAATCTTATAATAAACCCATATAGGTATTATGATGCCAATTTTGTAGATAAGGAAGTTCAGACAAAGATTCAGTGACTTGTCCAAGAATGTCCCAACTAAGTCCAGAACCCAAACCCAGGAGGCAGTGATTCTAAGGGGTCACCCGGTGATCTTGCATTAGAGCCTCATACTGAAAGTACAGATTCCCAGGGCTCCCCCTGACAAATTTAATGGGACTTTCTATGGCTATGGCGTGGGAGGCTACATTCTCAGTTATTCCCTTCACCTTTTGTCTCCATCTCCCTCCCTACATGAGGATTCATAACACAGCTGGGCCAAGATGGCCACATCTATATGCAGATGTGCCTAGATTTATAATGGGGTTTCTTCCTGATAAACCCATCGTAAATTGAAAGTATCTTAAGTCGAAAATGCATTTAATATGATCAACCTCCTGAACGTCCTTCCTTAGCAGCACAGCACACTGTAGCATATCAGTGATTTCTCCTTGGGATCTTATGGCTGACTGGGAGCTGTGGCTTGCAGCATTGCCCAATATGCAAGAGAGCATCATGCAGCCTATCACTAGCCCAGGAAGAGAGATCAAAACTCAACAATGTGATTGCAGAGTATTTATAGAAAAACGGAGCTGAGAAATGGAAAATAACTAAGTATGGTTTCTACTGAATGTGTATTGGTTTTGCACCATCAAACTTTCCAGAAAGTGTAAATCGGACCATCATAAATTGAGGACTGTCTGCAATCACATCATCCTCTTACTCTCAAGAGAAACCCGACTGCCAGGGCACCAGCGTCCTCTGCTGCCCTCTAGTGGTGGCTCTTTTTTCTCCCACTCCCTGAGTGGACACTGCTGGGGCTCAGATTCTTGAGATGCATCTTTCTTCTCCTTGCTGCTTTCCTAGGTCAACCAATTAAACTTAGTAAAGTTTATTTGAGCAAAGGAAAACAAATTAAAGTAAAAAAAAAGATTCTCAAATCAGGCAGCTCCTAGATCCAGAGCAGGTTCGGAGGATAGCCAACAATATAATTGGGTAGTATTTATAGAAAAATGGAGCTGAGAAGTAGAAAATAACTTAATGGGCTAGAGCTCAGTCAATCAACCAACCAATTGGTTACAAGCTTAATTAGCTAATTGGCTACAGGGCCTCCTGCAACCAACCAAGGCTCAGTTACTGTGATTAAACTCTATATTGGTCTTAAAGTGCTTGATGCAGGAACTTAGTCCAAGTCAATAGCTTCCCACAAATTTTATTTAAAACCCAGAATATTTCCTCTACTTTTTCCCTAAAATGCCCAACTCTTCATCTCATGTGATCGGAGTATATAACTCACCACCCATCAGACCAAACTTGAGGCAGAGATCAGAGGGAACAAGGCCTTAATCACTGAACTTTCATCTATTAAAAGAATACTATGCAGAAAAGATGGAAGAGGGGGGTGTTTAAGCTCCTAATCTGTTATTTCTTCCTCATCCCTACTTCTTTCCTACATACTTTAATCTTTTTTTAAAAAAATATCTTTCTAGTTGTAGATACACACAATACCTTTACTTTATTTTTATGTGGTCCTGAGGATCAAACTACAACCCCAGCCCAAACTTCAATCTTATTGCAAGGCAAGTACACCAACATATTGGTGCCATAGTGTCTCCAAGAATAAACTAAATTGCCACAGCCCGGCTGGCTGGGCAAAATATCCGGGGGGTGACGAATGACTTATGTAGATTGATGCAGCAGAAATGGAAGCCGTTTATTGTAGGATCTGAGCGATATTTATACATTTTACACAGCTTATCTAATTAGCATAAAATAGATACAGCAGTCAACCAATAAGGAATCTCCACACTTAATGGCTCGCTTTTGCTACTTCACAAACCACTCCCTCTGGCATTTGGCCAGGCACCATCCAGACTTGTTTACAGACTTTAACATTTCTCTGGCAAAATAACAGGTGCCAATCTGACTTGTTTACAGACCTTAACACTAAGTTATATTGACTTGTATCTTTCACAAGAAAATTTCTTGAAAAAAAAAAAAATCATGACCAGTGGAAAATTACCAGACCCTAGCCCAGCCCAGCACCAGGATAAGAAACAGGTCCTGTCCCTTGTTCAGGAAGCAGCCTGATCTCTATCGGCACTATCATCTCCCCTCTTCTTGAGGGAGGCTATTGACTTGAACTAAGTTCCTGCATCAATCACTTTAAGACCTTTAATCACAATAACTGAGCCTTGGTTGGTTACAGGAGGCCCTGTAGCCAATTAGCTAATTAAGCTTATAACCCCCCACCATTAAAGCTTTGCCTGGGTGTTCATGCTCCTTGGCTCTGTTTTCATTTCTATTTTCTCCGGGTCAGAAGTTTCTGACTGTGGCTTCAAGCCTACACAGCCATCTGTCCACTCCTGTGGGTGGCCTCCCCTGTGGATTTCAGCTCCTGGCTCTCTGCCTTCTCCTTGACACTGTTCCTGTCATGAGTCTGGGTGGTTCCAATATCCATGTCCATAGAAACCGTGTACATCATTTTTCTAACACCTTGGCCACTCATCTCTGCCTTTATTCCTCTAGTGACCTTGACCTCTTCCCTTTCCCAGGCGTGTGCTCCCTTGGTCACAACATAGGAATTATTCTGTGCCTGCAAATCTTTCAGAATCTCTGATCTAAGTGCCCCACCTATAGGATGCAAGCTCCTACTCATCTAATTCCCCAAAGTTCTTCAACATAAGCCAGGCCCATGTCCTCTAATTGCACCTCAGTTTTCCCCATCGCACCCCATCCTGTTCTCACTTCTTTGTCCAGTTTGCATTTCATGGTCCTCCGTATAGTCACCTGGGTTGGCGGGAGGCCACGAAAGTGCCTGGGACACAAAATCAAAGGAAGTCTTCACTATGCACCTGCATGACCCAAGGAGGGCCTTCTTCAGTTTTGCACCCTGAATGTTTCAGAATCTGGCAAACTTCTCCTCTTCAGGCTGGGAAAAATTCATGGCCCTTCTTGTCACGAGCTATCCATGGACTGTTGCTCATAGTAGTCTCATGAGGGGATAGGTCTGGCATTGGGAACTTCCCATGGCACCCTCAACAGGGATTTACTGCCTGATATGGGTGAACTACCCTCTCAAGCTCTGCCAGGGATCCCACACAGCACCTGAGATGGGTGTGGCCTGCCATGATGCCAATCATCCTGCTGACTGCAAGACACCATGAAGCAAGACTCTATGCCCTTGAAACCCTATCCCTGCCTTTGATGTACCCTCTTAAATAAACCACTGGAGCCAATTTTCTTTGTCTAGTTCCAGAACCCATGTGGACTAGATCTCTCAGGAGCTTTGTCTTTTGTAAATATATTTCTGAGTATCTGTGTTTTGTTATTTGCTAACTATTTGAGATTTTAAGTTTTAGGGTGGCTTGGATTCCCCTGCACTAGAAGAAACACCAGTGAGATACTGGCTGTCGACCCCTCCCATAAGACCTACTGGAAATTCACAAGGACAGATCTCAGGTGCACTACAGTTGGCCTGACCATCCACCTGCTTTTCCCTAGCTAGCTCAACACTCCCACTCCCCCACAAGACCTTATCAGTCATCCTCCCTCCCCTCAAATCATACCTCCTCACCTAACCCCCTGTGTCAGCTGATGTCAGGCTTCCTGCCTCTCTGAGATCACAGAAGCAATGGAGGAGAACTTGCTTCTACCTCCTGCAGTGCAGCCCAGCCAGTGTCAGAGCCTGCTTGTTGGGGAGCAGCCCCACCCTCTGGTGCAAACCCCCTGGAGTCTATTCTCTCAGCCAGCCCTCCACCAGCTCCAGTGCTTCTCTAGACAGCAAGCCTTTTCCCTGGTCCCTCTCCACTCCAAACCCCATGGGGTCCAGCCATGCTGCTGACTCTCCCCAGGAACAGCCATTGGACGACCACTAGGGCATGAAGGAAACCCCAGTTAGGCTGAATGCTCAACAGGGATGAGTAGAGAGGAGACTCGGGCAAATTCCCTGCACTTCAGGTCCTTAAGAACTATTGCAGCCAACAGTGCTGCCCTTGGCCCACAATTTAGCCAAAGAACCCACTCAAGGATAAATACCACTCGTTGAAGGATCTTCTGTGAAGTCGGGCATCGCAATTTCTGCTTATGCTCTCTGCACTCTCTGAGGAGAGTTAAAGCAAAGAAGTGTTTGTGAACTGGACTGAAAGTTCCATCCTTGAAAGAATTGGTCAGGAAGTCCAGGTTAGAATGTGCATCCCGACTTGCCCAGAGCAGAACTGGCCTTCAAACTGTAAGGCCACATGCCAGGAAACGCCCTGAATCTTGAGCAACCTGGTCACCCTAGGTCCTACAGGTGTTCTGCGGAGGGTCGTGGCAGGTGGTGATAAGGATGCCACTAGAAGGGTGACAGATTGGTGCAGAGATCTTAACCATGGTTGCTCATTACAGTAATCTGGGAGGTTTGAAACTATTGACATTCAGGGGCTGGGGATGCAGCTCTCAGTGGGAGTGTGTTTGCTGAGCACATACAAGGTCCTGGGTTCCGTTCCCAGCACTGAAAAAACAAACAAAAAAGCTATCAACACTCACCACTACAGGGCAGTTGTCACAAGCTGGAGAAGCAGGGTCTGTGTTGTTATGGGAAACAGATGGATCAAGAAGCGGCAAGCAGCACTTGGAGAGGAGAGCTCCAAATTTCATTTTCTCCTGTGGGCCCCCAAAAGGAATAAATTCCAAACTCTGAGCCCTGATCCACATTTTCTCACAACATTTATAGGTTATTTGGTGTCATCTTAGATCCATCCTATTATTGGGGGCTTTCCCCTCTTTTCAAAAAAATTCCTAATCGATGTGGCTGGAGGCCTTGTGCAGGGTCTCTAACAAACAAACAAAAATTGCCTTCAGAAACAGATAAGAAGAAATGGCTCTTTTCGCAGGCATCTGTTAAATCTTAGCCTTGAAAACCTGGCACAGGGATATTCACATTTCAAGAGGGAGTGGTCAGACTCCTGGGACAGTCATTTACAATCCAAAAGGTAGGGACCCCACGGTTAATTAGTATTTCTGAAGAAAGGCTGAGAGAGGGGAGGGGAACTGACCCTTTCCCCAGGCACTGGTTTCCTATCACAACGTTTTTTATAATTTCATTGTACAACTAGGTCTGATTTTGCCATCACAAAGTGGCAGTAACTTGGGCAACTCTTGGGTCTCAGGAGCAGCTAGAATGACACCCACATGGTTGAAGAGAAAGATCTGCCCCTGAATTCCAACTCACAAAGGCAATAGCCCTTCCTGCCAGCCCCAGTGGCCAGCGTGGGATGGATTCTCACACAGAGGGCCTCTACCTAACTGCCTTACTAGATTCTTCAGGAGGTGAGTGGTTTCAAGGACCTTACTTGTTACCAGAGCACCTGTCCCTGCCAGCATATGAATGGTCCTGAGCAGGAGGCCACAGACAGCCTTTGGGGAAGGAAGGCAGATGTGGGCAGTCTGGAGCCCTAGCTCTGTGCAGTAATGCGGTACATTCCCAGTGATCAACACAGCCGCCGGGAACACAAATGCTCTGAGGTGTGAACTGTGTCCTGTGGGGGAAACTTCCAGAGATTCCACTTCTCCACATACACACAGCATTCCCTGCCCCAAACAGCAGGTCAGAATGAGGGACTTCCCGCCTGAGCTGGGTGTCTCAGACACCCCTCTGTGTGGGGACTGCTCTGGAGAGTCTGAGAGAAGGGCACTGAGTCCCAACTGGAACTCAGGTAGCCACCCAGGTGATGTCCTTCCCCCTCACTTATAGCCAAGGCCTTAGCATCCCCCTCAAGTGCCTCCAAGCCACTTTGAGCTTCCAGGAGCAGGAGTGACATAGTGCTGATATGAATCTTTTGAGATTTATTCTAGCTCTTTTCTGAGCTTCCAGTAGGTTTCCATGAAGGGTGCCTCCCAACATTTTTCAATTCTATGTTGGCCATAATTGAGAGATAGGTAATTGCCGTTATGTCCTCTCCTCACACAAAAGTTCAGGAGCCTAGTTGTCTCTGGAAACTTGATGGGCCTCACATCAAGAAACTTCCAGAAATAGCTCTGCCTCTGAACAAGAGGTCCTTGCAGAGAAGACCAATATAAACACTAACTCCAGAGAGTGATGAGCCTGTGGACAAGGCCACCAGGCATCCGCCATCCAGCCTTCCCTATCTTGCCTTTGTCCATATCCCATAAGTCTCTCTATTTGACAGAGGATGTTGGTGACCAGCTAGAAGGCCACTCAGATGGTCATGGGACATGCTGCTCAGCCAATCAGAATCATGCAGCACTTGGTTCCACAGAGAAAGATTCAGTTAAACTGTCAAAGGTTCAGTCTCAACGACTCAAGACAACTTGGCCATCTTGGGCCAGTCAACTGGACCCTATACTGACCTGTCCTGGTCATTCAGTCAGGGTGGAGTTGGTGGAATAGTAAAAGTCAGGAAGATGGCCAGTGGTCAGCAGGGTCAGGCCATCCAAGGACAAACTGTGAGCCTGCCTGGGTCCTAGAGAAGGACAAACATGGCTGTTGGTAGAGGAGCTTCTATGGATAAGAAAGTCACCTTCTGTCTGGTAAGAAGGGATGCCCCATGGTGGGGTCAGGGCATGAGACCCTACCTGGTCAGGTCATGTCCCAGGGATGGACATCCTCTGTGTGACCTGCCTCCTTCAGAGCAGCTGGGGACAGGCTGAGGATGGGGAGGAGGTGGTACAGTAGCTCTCAGGATCAGGGCAGATCCTGGACTTGAGGATTCAGGAGGAGACAGGCCCTCTGTCTCCAGAGAATGAGGGTAGCATCTACTATGGCTGACGTCAGAGCTCATGGTCTAAACCTTGAGTTTTACCAGATTCCTTCCAGCAGCACAGAGGCCACGGGAACCATGGTCTGGAGGGGAGGGACCATGGTCCTGAGCTCAGGTTCAGCCTTGAGAGCGCACTACACAGAGCTGCAAGCAGACAGACAGAAGGTGCACAGGCACAAACTGGTGTCCACACCCTCCCTCCCCTTTGCAGCAAGAAACATTGAGTGGCAGGCAGGGCCTCAGGCAGCATTTCCAGGAGGAGGGATCCACAGGGACAGTGAGCTCCCTGTAGGCACCACAGCCCCAACAGAAGGAGCTCCTGGGAGCCAGGCAATGAGGCTGAGGAGGGGGGTGTGAGAACCAGTCTAGAATTCCCTCAGAGAAGGACCAGGCCCCCAGGAACAAACACAGGGCCAGGCGTGAGGTGACACATGCCTGCAATCCCAGCTATTCAGGAGCCTGAGGCAGGAGGATGACAAGTTCAAGTCCAGCCTGGGGAACTTAGTGAGACCCTGTCTCAAAATAAATTTTTAGGGTTGGGGTTGTGGCTCAGTGGTAGAGTGCTTGCCTCATACATGTGAGGCACTGGATTCCATCCTCAGCACCACATAAAGATAAATAAAATAAAAAATATTAAAAAAAAAATTTTTTAAAGGCTGGGGACATAGCTCAGTGGTAGAGGGCTTCCCTAGAATATGTGAGGACCTGGCTTCACTCCCCAGAACTTCAAAATTAAAAACAAAAAAATAGCACATATGGGAAAACAGATCCAAATGGGGGAAGAAAGGGGACCCAACTTGAAAATGGGGTTCACAACCTACCACCATCAGAGCACTGAGGCCATATTAATTGGGAAGCCTGCCCAGCACTGAGAATGGGGTGCACATCATGCACCCTAACAGCACAATCCCTTGAGTCTGTGCTTCCCAAGGGCTGACATCTTGCTCCTCTTTTCCTCTAGCAATCAGCCACAGCTGCTCACAGCCTCCTGCCTCAGGGGCTGCTGCCCTGAGCAAAGCCACTGGAGGGACTGGGGATGAGGACCAGGACACTGTCACCTGCACCAAGGCCTCTGGATCAGCACAGAAAGGAACAGAGGTCCAAACCACAGATGCTGAAGGAGGACAGTGGCCACAGGGGAAAGGAGGACGCAACCACCAGGTGTACCTGGGCTGAGGGACTCAGGGGAGGTGGCAAGGACTAGAGGACACCTCGCTCCCCCAGGGAAAGCCACTTCTGCTTTAGGGGCTAAGTGTCCCATAGAAATCACCTTATTTGGGCTCTCCAGGCTGCAGAGGCTGCACAGCTCCCCACCCAGCCCAGCTGGGCTGCAGCCATACAGTTCAGGTGCAGGAATATGGTCATTTGCTTTTCTTCCCCTTGGGGACCAGACCACGGGGAACAAAGTGATACTGATTACCTGTTGGTTGTCATATGCGTTCCTGTAATTCTCAAACGTTTGAAAATTGCACTTCTCAGAAGAAGGCGGAGTAATTGCAAACATCAGACCCCTGCTGGACCTCACGTTGACCCTACCCCACCTGGAGCTGGGCCCTGCTGCAAGCATCAGATGGTCAGATTCAAGAGGGACTGTCAGGAGCATCATTCTGGAGGCTAGACCTCATGTGACTCCTGCCCAGACCCTGGCCCTGACCGCTGTGGCTGGGAGGGGAGGAGACACAGGCTGGCCATGGGCCTGCGCTCCTATCCACCTTGACCTTCTCTAGACTCCAATTTGGAAACAAACAGGATGAACACAGAGGAACCCTGAGAGCACCCACACAGAGAACGTGCGCCACAGAAACCTGGGGCCTTTGACTCTCTCCCTTCTCCAGCCCCTGGATGCTCCATGCCTTTGGATGCTGTGGGTCCTGAAGGAGGGGTCCGGCGCTCTCTGGCCTGGGTCGGCTCCTCCTGGAACAGGGCCCACAGCTCTCAGTGGCCGTTCAGGCTCAGTCTTCTGCACTGAGGAGGCTGTTCCAGGAGCCACCCCTCCCTGGAGCAGGCCAGGACCTGGCAGACACCTGGGGAGACTCTGCACACTGGGGGCTCCCCCAGGAGACTTCTGCCCAGAACCTCCCCTCTGCTGCCACACCTGCCAGCAGAGGCCAGACTCGGGGACTGGCATCTGGACACAGCCCTGTGGTTCTGGCTGGCTCCATGTCATGGCTCTCTCACCAAAGCCTCGTCTTCTGCACAGGGAGGCAGAGGGGGGTTCTGAGAGCAGGCCATGGGCCAGGGAGGGAAGGAGCAAAAGAAAACCAGGTGGCCCCAGAGCGTTGAGTGGAGTTCCATGTGCGAAGGCCAGCTGGCTGTGTGATTTGGGGCAGGTTCAATGAATCTCTCTGTGCTTTTGTTCTCTTCAAAATGGTGACGAGAACCCATGCTACTGACGGGTTGGGGTTTCCAGTGAGTTTCTTGTGCAAAGACCCGGGGCAGCACCAGGGCATCAGCAAGGGCTGTGGCCATTCTTGTGTGCTGCCAGGTCACCACTGAGCAAGGAGCACCTCAGAGCCCTGGCAGTCCCTGGCCACCCCTGCCTCTGGCTTGAGGCTTTCTTCAACAGCCACCAGCTGGGCACATTTCAGTTCCCTCCAGAGTCGAAAATCAGAGTCCTTTTGATGTGGCCAGTGGCCCCAGTGCCCAGAGAGAATAGCTTGGTGAAGTTACTGGTGTGGCGTTTTGGTTTTGTCTTCATAGAAAACTAAAGGGCTTAAACATTTACATTTGCCCTGAAGTTGTAAGCAAGTTCTGACCCCTGAAGATGAGACAGACCCATCTTGACAATCAAGTTCAATTCTAAGTCCCCCTCCCCCACCCCACTGCAGGGGAAAGTCATTGCGTCTGTGAGGGTGGTTGGAGCAGTCAGGTCCCTCAACCAATTCCTGTGCTGGGCCTGATGGGTCAATTTGGATTTGAGGACCTCTCTCTGGAAGCATTTCATGACCAGATCGTCCTGGAGATGGTATCATAGACCTTGGTCTTCTAAATCTTTCTTTTGCTGATGCCTGACTTTTACCTCATTTCTTCTCCTCAGCATTTCCAGTTTTCTTTTGGGGCTCCATTGCAGATAGTCCATTTGGTAGCACACGCTACTGTGATCTAGTGTTTCACTCTCCCATCAAAACTTCTGCTTCACCTCCCAAAATTTCTTTTCTGGAATCTGCTTCTTTGTATGAGGCATGCTGATGTTTTCAAAACGAGTCCTGATAGTTCTTACCCTCTCTTTGTAATTAGGGAAAAATGCCATCCTTTTTGGCAGTTAGATTTGTATTCCTTCTGTTTTTGAATCAGTGCCTTCTCTTCATGGAGAAAGCTCAGATAAAGGAGTGGTGGTGGACCTCCATCTCAGAACTCCTCAAGCAAATCTGCCCACATCTTAGGTGTTCAGGCGAGAGAGCCCTGAGCCCTGTGTTTTTTAAAAAGAACTGCCCCCTCCACTTTCTCACAGAGGCTCACTCAGTCTTTGGTGTTTCTTAGCTCAAAGGGCATCAGATAGGCCACCCCTCTTAACTCGTCTGAACTTTCTTTAGGCACTTGCATTTCCTGGTATTCTTTTTCCTCCAATAGGCAATGGAGGTGATTTATTTGGTACATTGCTGATGATGTTAATTCTGTGGACATTGTCTTCTTGATCAATGGGTGTCATCAAGGCTTTTCATCCCGGTGTTAGTGGTAGGCACAGTGGGAGTCAGTAAGGACACTGACCTCTGCTGAAGAGGGTCTGTCCTGTTTTTTTTAGGGCTTCACACTCTGGCACTGACCTGCCACCTTCTCATCCCCAGAGGAGATGAAGCAGCTGTTTCCACTCTGTCTACCTCGATGTCGCCGCTGTCTGAGACAGGAGAGTTAGATTTGAAGGGTTCTGGGGTGGGGGATGTCTCCAGAAGTATCAGGAGCAAGAGAGCCACCTCTTTGTGCACAGATTGCCCTTATGGCCTCAAAGGTGACAATCCAAACTTAAATCCCCTTCTCCATAACTACTTGGCCAATTTTGAATATGCCTGCCACATGATGACTCATTCAGACCTTTGCACCCTCTCCACCCCACCTATCCTTGAAATCTCCTGTGGGCTACATGTTCTCCTGTTCCAAAGGAAATCATCCCAACAATACTGCTCTTTCTCACCCCAACTCACCTCTGCACTGACCTCTGTGGAGTCAGAAGGTATCCCACATTACAAGATGAAAGAATTGTTTGCTCCCGGGAGTGTTCTTCAGAGTTTGAAATGGGGTACAGCTTTGAAACAGGGCTCCACAGGGATAGCCTCTTTCAGGAATTCCTCATGTCCAAAAGCGAACTGTAGTGAACAAGGGCTATCTGGTCCTCCATCTCCAAAGCCCCACCAAATACACATGGCCTGAGATTTCCATGGTGATGGTAAATACGCCTCACCTGCTGCCTCTCTGATCACTACGGCATGTCCCCTCTCCTCCCGGTCTGTGCTAAGTGCCCGGATGTGATAAGACTCGGGAAATGGAGCTTGACCCAAGAGTGGAGGCCTTGAAGTCACACTAGGACTGGGAGCTCTGAAGCTGAGTTCAAGGGCTTCAAACCTTGGAAACTGGACAGCAATGCCCAGTGGAGGGACAGGTGATTAGGGTCCAAATTTATATGTGAAAGTATGAATATAGGCATGGTTTGTTCATACGGCAGATCTCGAACTAGCTGGAGGGAAGATGGATGCTGGAAGTTTTGCCTTGAGAGCAGAACAGATACCAGGATGAATATGGTATTTCCCAGGCAGTGGAGGTATTTGAACAGAGGCCCAAACACTATCACAGGGACAGTGTTGGGAATGACTCAGTTAGGAGGAAGGGGTAGGAAAAGACACTCCTTATCAGTTTGAAAATATGACAATTGTACATTTGCATATTTTGAATATCAAAAAAATCCCTCTTTGGCTGGGGTCGTAGGTCAGTGGTAGAGCGCTTGCCTCACACGTGTGAGGCTCTGGGTTTGATCCTCAGCACTATATAAAAACAAAACAAAATAAAAGTAATGTGTCCATCTACAACTAAAAAAAATATTAAATGTGTGCACTACTGCACCCGGATTTTAAAAAAAAATCCCTTCTCTATATTCACCCTACACAAAAATCAACTCAAAGTGGATCAAAGACCTGGGAATTAGGCCAGAAACACTGCAACTGACAGAAAAAAGAGTCATCGCTCCAATATATTGGCACAGGCAGCAGCTGAAGACTCCTAAAGCTCAAGAACTAAAACCAAGAATCAGTACATGGGATGGCATCAAATTAAAAAGCTTCCACAAAGCAAGGGAAACTTCAGAATTGGAGAAGATCTTTACTGGCTACTTTGCCAACAGGATTAATATCAAAGAACTCAAAAAACTTAACACCCTTCTCCCCCCCCCAAAAAAGAAATAACCCAATAAATAAATGGTCAAATAAACTATAGACAATTCTCAGAAGATGGACTAGAAGCCCAGTGTGACAACACACACCCATAATCCCAGTGGCTTGGAAGGCTGAGGCAGGAGGATCGCGAGTTCAAAGCCAGCCTTGGCGATTTAGTGAGGCCCTAAACAACTCATTGAAACCTGTCTCTAAAGTACAAAAAAAAAGGGTTAGGGATGTGGCTCAGTGGTTAAGTACCCCTGAATTCAATCCCTGGTACCAAAAAAAAAAAAATCAACATTCTTAGAAATTAGGGAAATGCAATTCAAGTCTACACTCCAGTTAAAATGACAACCATCAAGAATACAAATAATTGCTGGCAAGGATGTTGGAGGAAAGTATACATTGTTGGTAGAACTGCACATTAATACAACCACTTTGAAGAGCAGTATGGAGATTCCTCAAATGACTAGTAATGAAACCATATGACTCAGCTATCCCACTTATTGGTATTTATCCAAAAGAAAAACTAACATACGACTGTGATACCTGCATACCATTGTTTACAGCAATGCAATTCACTAGAGCCAAGTAATGGAAACAGCTTAAGTGCCTGTCAACAAATGAATGAAAAAAAGAGAATATGGCATCTATAATGGAGTTTTAGTCAAGTAATAAAAATGACAGTCATTTGCTGGTAAATGGAAATAAGCCAGATTCAGAAGGTCAAAGGTTGAACATTTTCTCTCATATATGAAAACTACACAGAGAGGGAAAGAGGGAAGAGGGGAGAGAAATTTTTAAAAAGGGGAGGGGATATCACAAATCGAAGGGAGACAATAGAGTAAAGGATTAAGAGGGAGGGAGGAGAGGAGGGCGTGGAGAAGTATTGGGGAATCAGACTATGTTATGTCCATTTAGGAATATATTACAATGAATCCTCCGTGAGTATAATAATGTACTAATTAAAAATAATAGAAGGTAGAATATTGGGATAGAGCAAGCAGATCAGGGGAGGAAGGAGGGAATGAAAAAGGAAAGAATGGGGAATGAGATTGGTCAAACTTTTATGTAACTATAAATACAGCATATTGAATCCCACTATTGTGTGTAGTTATAATGCACCAGTTTAAAAAAAATCCCTTCTCTCCACTCTGCCTGTTCCCAGAAGAAACTATTTGCAATGATTTAAGCTTTTCCCCCCTCCCTGAGCATCACCAGTTTTCTTTTTATGCTTTTGCCTTCCTCTCTCCTCCCCAAGTTCTTGTATCTCTATGTTTGATATTTGATCCATTACGTTTTTAATCTAATTGAAATTTTTTTCAACTTTTAAGTGTTACTTGTGAACTTGCTTTTCCGGTGAGTTTTCTTTCTTAGTCATTTGTTTTTACTTTATTTTAGTAATTTTGATTATATTTTTCTCATTATTTTTTGATGGCTCATATATGAAGGAGGTCCCAGAGGTATGTGTCATGCTTTTACATGTCTTATTAAAGTTTTTGACTATAGTTGCTATTCCCTAATGTAAATGAAATATGTGTTGTAAATGAGATGTTTATTTATAAAGTTTATATATAGCTGGAAGTACTAATAAATACCAGTGTACCCATCTCTTAGCTTGAGAAATTCAATACAAATATTGTCTGAGTCATCTGTGTGTCCTCAGCAATCATTTCCCCTTCCCTGATATTGTTAATGGATTGCTTGCTTTTTTAAAAACATAGATTTTGTTTACACTTGTTTGTTTGCTCAAAAAGTAGTTTTGCTTGTCCTTGAATATAATACTATGTAAACATTATAGCACAATGTAGCTGTTCTAGCTAACTATTGCCCAATGTTGTTCTACAACTAATGATCTCAAAATTCATTAGCATAAAATGATAATCAATCCTCATTTGTGTATTTATTCGGATCCATTGTATTGAACTGAGGTAGGTTCAGCTGGTTTGTGGTGTGAGTCCAGGCTTGGTTCACCTGGCTTTCTTCAAGGCAGTCTCTTCTCATGGCAAAAGACCAGAGCACCAGAGAGCAAACCCAGCCATGCAAGTGTATATTTAGCATTCACTTGTGTCATGCCTGCCTGCATCTCAATGGCTAAAGCAAGTCAGAAGGCTTAATCTAAAATCAATATTTGGGGATTTCATCTCTACCCTCCAGGAGGCTGGGGTAATGGTGTGGATCTATAACACAATAGCAAGTCACACATCAAGTCTGTTATTCAATCTCTCACGATAGTACAGATTGTATTTGTTCAATGCTTCCATGTAGGAATATGTAGCTGTACTTGATTCATTTTAACTCATGTAATATTCCATTCTAATGACTATAATTTTTCCATAATTCTCACATGGACATTTAAATTTTGCCAATACAATGCTGCTTTGGACAGGCTGTGCATCCCTCCTGGGGCAAGTGTCTGAGAACTGCTGAAGATTAAATCACAGGATAGCAAATTACCCAGAACTTTGAAGTAAAGCAAAAAGGATAATCTTTAAAAAGCATTCTAGGAGAACTTTTATTAAGCCTCCAGAGGGTTATACAACTCAGGGATAAAACCTTGTTGACTTATTAAGGATTATATAAAGCTCTATAAGTCAATGAATTTAGAGATGAACTTGTAGAAAAATGACAAATTTTTGTACTTGATAAAGATAATGAAAAGTTAGTTCTTTTGCCTGTAGCACAAGAATGTTTTGAATTTAGCAATTTTTACTCTGATTATATAAATTCTGGTTTCTCATATCCTTATTAATTTGCTATTCTTCTGCTTCCTTTATTAAAGGATAAATAAAATTTTGACATATGCTCATCATCTATTTGTATAAGAATTATGTTTTTAATAATTTGAGAATGCAACTGGAGTAGAATCATTGACTCATGGGATAAATCCATATTTATCACTAATTAAAAGATCAAATTGTATTCCAAAGAGATTGAGTAAAAGAGTTTCCACTACTATAAGTTCTTGCCATATTTGATAATTTTTATTTTTATATATCATGACTTCTCCTCTAGTCAGTTGTAAGCTGGTTCTCAAAGATAAGTTCCTCATTTTTCTCCTTTACTGGCTTCCACCTTGCTGGTGGACCCTCATTTGATCCAGGAAAGCTCCTAGCAGCCTGTGTGTCATGATTTGGATATGAATTGTCCTCCCCAAGTTCCTGTATTAATGCAGAAATGTTTGGAGGTGAAACGTGAGAGCTGTAACCTAATTGGTCCATCCTAGCTTAGTGGGCTGACTGGGTGGTAACTGTAGGCAGGTGGGGCGTGGCTAGGGTCTCCCAGGAAGGGTTCATTTTCCCTGTGACCTCTTTTTCTTTCCCTGTCTTTGCTTCCTGGCCACTATGAATGGAGTAGTGCACCTCCACCATGTCTTTTCACCACAATGTTATGCCTCAATTTGAACTGGGCCCAGAGAAATGGAGTCAGCCCACCATGGAGTAGACCTCTGAAACTATGAGTCAAAATAAACTTTTCTTCCTCTATGCCAGTCTTGTCAGGGATTTGGGTCATGGCAATGAAAAGTTGACTAACACACTTTGCAACCCATACCACATCTTGCAAGGAAAGAGACTGGCTTTGCAACTCAAGATGCCTCTCTTTTGAGAAGTGCATCTGCCAGCTCCTTCTGCAATCTGCATCTTCGCTTTTCCCCACATCTGTGCTCAATCTCTACAGTGGATACCTCTTCTACTTATTTTCTAGTTAGTGTTTTAGTTTTCCAGTTTATTTGAAAATGTGTTTTACATGTATTTCCGTGTGTATCAAAAAAGGAGTAGAAGAAATGCTCAGAACTGGAGGCAATTAGCTGAGCAACTAAATGCAATGTGTACACATATGCACAGGCAAATAAAACCCAAGAGCATGCACAAGCATACCTTTTTTTACGCCATGTAGAGGAATATTGTAGGGCAGAGGTAACAGTTTAGTGGATGTGGTACAGGATTTCAGGGTTTCCCAGGAAGGCCATACTGCAATAGAGGCCCTTTCCCAAGGGATCCTGCCCCTTCTATTCCATCATGAGTCTTTTGGTACTGGTTCCTGGAGGCAGAGTATTCAGATTTCTCCTCCTGCTTTCACAGAGGGATAACCTGAGATCCTAGAGCCAAAACTGATGATGGAAGAGAGCAGAGGAGTGAGTTATCATTCATATAAGTTGCTATGCCAGAACATCATTGACTGAGTTGCTTAAACAACAGACATCTATTTCTCAAATTTTGGAGGCTGGAAGTTTTGGATCAGGTACCAAAATGGTCAGGTTCTCAGTGAGGGCCTTCCTGCCAGCAGATTGATGGCTGTCTTCTTTCGCATGGTAGTGAGAGAAGTTGTTTGTCTCATGTCTCTTCTTATAAGTGCACAGACTCATTCCTGAGGACCCCATCTTCATGACCTGATCACCTCCCAAAGGCCATATGTCCTAATGCCATGAAGTTGGGGGGTTAGGATTTCAACACAGGAACTTGGGGGAACACATTCAATTCACAATATCACATTTTTACTTGGGTCATCGAGACTCAGCTTCTCTGAGGGTACCTCTTGCCCTTCAGAGATGTTGGACCCAGAATAAGCTCTGACCAGAGAGTCAAGCCCCATTTATGCATAAATATTCAGGCTCAGGGAAGAAAGGTATGACATTGGTCACACAAAAGGTTAATGTGGCCACCTGTCTTGATCCTTTTCGAAGACCTGAGCCCAAGCCAGACAAGAAATCATAAATCTAATATTTTTAACATACTGTATGCGAGTTAGATAATGAGACTTGGGGAGCCTGAGTTGAAGGAGGGGAGAGAATCCCAAATCCTTGACTACCTGGAGAGATCAGAACAGCTCTATAACAAACCAAGGCCGAGAGTGAGACCCTAGCAGCAAAAATTCACTCTTTTCGAAGACTGCTGTCTTGGGAGTTGACCAACTTGCTGGGTAAGCTTGGCCAAGTTGTTTTCCCTCTTTGGGGCTCAGCATTTTAATTAATGCATGTAATGTTTGGTCTCAAAACTGTGTCGCACCCTTCCATACTCTTGTGCTTCATGAGATTACCCATCCTATAGATTTGAGGTCACTCTGGGTGATCATTCCTTTGGAATGTATTAGGAAAAATTGGTGAAGAATTTTGTGCCTTTAAAAAAAAAAATTTAAGACAGGATCTTGCTAATTTGCTTAGGGATCTCACTAAGTTGCTGAAGCTGGCTTTGAACTTGCAATTTTCCTGCCTCAGCCTCCTAAGGCGCTGGGATTACAGACATGTGTCACCACACCTAGAAGCACTGTGATCTTATGCTTGGTGAAGGGACAAGTGAATGATCAAGTTTTAGCTTCTACGTGGACAAACATTATGGCAGCATATTGCACAGATCCCCTGTTTGCAACCTGTGTAGATAAAGAGAAAGGACTCTTCAAGGATGGGCATCACAGAATCCACAGGCTGATCAGACCATTACTGCTATGTGGCAGGTGCCAGTGAAGGATGGAATAGGGAGAAGCTAATAAAGATAACTGACAATGGAGTTTCATAAAGGCACTTTGGGTCCTAAATATGGCAGTCCCCAGAAATAGTACCTTCTATTTAAATAGAATGTTCATTAGATTGTGGGATGGGCAGAGGAGACCCAGTGGCTGTAAGATTCCCAAACCACATTACCAAATCTCCCTTGTACTACCTCCAAGGCCTACCTCTGGGAAATGGGGCTACTGAAATTTCAGAATAAGGCTGCATTGTCCACTTTTCTTATCACATCCAATGTATCTGAAGTATCATTCTTTTTTTTTTTTAGAGAGAGAGAGAGAGAGAGAGAGAGAGAGAGAGAATTTTTTAATATTTATTTTTTAGTTCTTGGCAGACACAACATCTTTGTTTGTATGTGGTGCTGAGGATTGAACCCGGGCCGCACGCATGCCAGGCGAGCGCGCTACCACTTGAGCCACATCCCCAGCCCTGAAGTATCATTCTTGATAGGATAAAATTAGATTGGAAGTGTATGGGATCATGGCCAAGTGTGGAGGTCCAAGAAGTAGAGGCTTGCTTTCTGTAGCTATGAAAACCCCAAGCATCCAGCATGGGAAGGTGTTTTTAAATGGAGGGATCTTTAGGTGTGGTGGTGCACATCTATAATCCCAGTGACTCAAGAGGATGGGACAGGCACGGGGATCACAAGGTCAAGAAGAAACTGGAAGAAGAAGGAGGAGGAGGAGGAGGAGGAGGAGGAGGAGGAGGAGGAGGAGGAGGAGGAGGAGGAGGAGGAGGAGAAGGAGAAGGAGAAGGAGAAGGAGAAGGAGAAGAAGAAGAAGAAGAAGAAGAAGAAGAAGAAGAAATAAATTTAAAAATGGCTGAAGATGTAGATCAGTGGTTGAGAACACCTATGTTCAATCCCTCCCCACCCTC
Organism: Callospermophilus lateralis; assembly: GCF_048772815.1. Lineage (NCBI taxonomy): Eukaryota > Metazoa > Chordata > Mammalia > Rodentia > Sciuridae > Callospermophilus > Callospermophilus lateralis. The sequence continues at coordinate 168,652,069 of NC_135307.1, read as the reverse complement.
CCCCCCCCCACACACAAAGTTAATTAAAAACAAAATAAAAAGGAGAGGTATGATGCTCAAAGACAAAAGGAGAGGCAGGACCAAAAGGAGGGGCAGAGCCAATCCTCTTCCTAGTGCTTCTGAGCAGGCTTAGCCCATTCCAGCTTCCAGGAGGTCTTACAAGTGCAGGCTCAGGTGGGCTTCCTGACTGAGCTCTGGGTTCAAGGGCTTGCCAGACTTCCACCTGAAGGTGTGACATGAGATTGTCATCTCTCCCTAGACCACATTTTCTCCTGCAAACTTGGGTCATATCCTGACTGATACCCGATATGGGAGTGGGGTCGGGGTCAGGGGAGGCAAGAGCTTGAAGTATAAGGAAGGGCGGTTGCTAGATGTGCCCCTGGGACAGAGTAAGGCAGGGACAGCTCTTGGGGGAATTTAGGAAGGAACTTCAGTTGCAGGGGTTAGAGGAGAGACTGGTTGCCAAGGCCTGATCCCAACAGGGTCTGATCCCAGAGGAGCCTCCTACTCCTCCTCCAGGTCCCTTACATCTCCTTCTCTACCAAGGCCTTGGCCTCCTCTGTCCTGCTCAGCCTCTAAACTCAGCAGTCCTCTGCTCTTCACTGCGGGTCGGGTCAGGGACAGTGTGGGGATGGCTGGGGTGCCCATGAAACCTAGAGATAGAAGGATTCAATCCTCCCCATATCAGTAACCCCAGTGACTTGGGAGGCTGAAAATTGCAAGTTAGAAGCTAGCCTCAGCAACTTAAGGAGATGCTGTCCCAGAATAAAAAATAAGGCTGGAGATGCAGTCAGTGGTAAAGCACCCCTGGGTTCAATCCCCAGGACCTAAATAAATAAATTCCACAAAGTCTAAATTCCTAGCAAATTCTAACAAAGAGGTTGTACTAAGCTCGGAAGAGAGACGGTTTACTAACACCATTTACCCTGGAGATGTCTCCTGGCCTCTAGGTCAAGTACAAACAGACTTCAGAAACCGCACCATCAGTTGGACAGGAGGTGTCACGAGCAAGGTTACAAGCATCTTCTTATTTATCCCTGTAGCTCTATGATATCAGTGGTTCTGAGAGACTCCTTTCCAGCTAAGAAAACCAATACCCATTGATATCCAGAAACTTGATGAAAGATAAACTTGAAAATGTGAGATGCCCACTGGATAAATCCAAGGACCAGGAGAGCTGTCAGGGCTGGAGATCATCAGTCACCAGCCCAGCCATCAGTCATCAGCTAAGGATGACATGCTCTATGGTCACAACTGTACATTCATCCCAGGTTGTCTTTGTCAGTATTGAGGAAGCACCACTTTATTTTGTTATGTTTTGGGGAAATATCTGCAATTTCCTTTAAAATGAATAATCCAGGAGCAATGACACCAAATTATAGTGACTCAGAAGGCTGAGGCAGGAGAATTGCAAGTTCAAGTTCAGCTCAGCAATTTGGTAAGGTGCTGTCTCTAATAAATAAATTTGGATGAGCTTAATATAAAACATATCTGAATGTGAATTGGATGATCAAAAACCAAACTGGTATTTCCTACATTTTTAACTAGAAAAGGAATGAGAACTTGTCCTAAAGAATTCTCCTTACCTCCCGCTATGGTTTGAAGGTGTTCCCCCTCAAAATTCATGTGTTAGAAATGTAATTCCTAGTACAACAGTGTTGAGAGGTGGGATCTTTAATATGTAACTAGGTCCTGAAGGCTCTATCCTCATCAGTGGATGAATGCTCTTGGAGAAGGAGCATGTTGCCAGGCAAAATGTCTCAAATCAGCTACTCAGGAGGCTGAAGCAGGAGGATCAGCAGTTCAAGGCCAGCCTGAGCAACTTAAGGAGAATCTGCTTCCAAATTAAAATATAATAGTAAAAATTCTGGATTGGCAAAGCTTAATCCCTAGTACTGCCAAAAAGAGAGCGGGAGAAAGAGAGAAAGAGAGGGAGCAGGTAAGTTATCATGGGAGAAGTTTGTTTCTGATCAATGAAATTAGGTTCCCTTCCTTCCCTCTTTTGCCTTCTCTCATCCTCTTCAACAAGAAGTTTATTGTTTGATGCAGGAAACTTGCTATTGGACTTCTCTGTCTCCAGAACTGTGGATAAAAAAGTTTTATTCTTTATAAATTTCCCAGTCTCTGGTATTCGGTTATAGCAACACCAAATGGTCACCTACTCTCACAACACCAGTTCTGTTTTGCAACACAGGGGCATGGATAAAAGATGGTATACTAGTCAGTACTCAGAGAACAAGTACAGCCACGTGGGCAAAGGGAGATTGGGTAAGAAATATTAGTAATCCAATGCAGATAAGTAATCATGATTCTATTTATCAAATTCCTTTCTTGCCTACTGCAAGAATTTGAGAACTGGTTTTTACTCTCAAGGCAGAGGGACCATGAATGATGTTGAGCTGTCCAGGATACAGATGGAGCTAAGTCTGAGAGAAAGGCTGAGTAAGGGGATGGGTTGGAGGTCTAGAGAGGGAAGAGAGAGTTTCACTCCCAAGAGAGAGTTTCACTCCCAAGATCATTCACTCCACTCATGGAATTTAAATGGTGCATTGTAAATATTTGTTGGTGTGTCTTGGATAGCATAGAATGGAAAAATATAGGATTAAATAGGAAGAGTCAGAAATTAACTAAAAATCTAATGGTAAAAGGACTTTTAAAGAGCTTGGTGCATGCAGAGGTGCAGAGAGATGGAGGGGAGCTAAGAGTGTAATGACTAGTTGGGGGATTCCAGAGGCAGAAAGGACAGATGGAATCAAAAGCCTCTTTCATCTCCTGGCCCCAGCTCCTCAACAATGTTCAGCTTTCAAGTGTGACTGTGTGTATATCTTTGTCATTGCAGATACCAGCAGAGGGCTCTGATCCATATACTCACCCATTTCCAAATAATCTAGGAATGAAAACTGAAATTCTGAGCCACGGAATAAGCAGAAGAGAGGCCCAAACCATAGAGACTGGGCACACAAGATGCTCAAGCATGCAGACTTTGAGTTTGCAAGGTGTGCTCCTCCAAGAAGAGGGAGGCATCCTGACTTACAAAACCAAACCTCCTTCTTGCAAGATGGGATATGGGGTGAAAAAGAGTGATTGAAGCCCAGTGATATTTCTTAAGCAAGTTTGTAGGAAGCAGCTTAATTTCACAGAGGAGAAAAACAGGGGTGGTGTTCTTGTGAACCAGCCTGTTACTTGGCAAAGTCTGTTACTCTGGAATTGGGTGTATACACCCAATTACTGGAAAACAGTTTGATCTTGTCAACTAAAGTTGAATGTAGATCTCTCCTCTTAACCAGCAACTATACTCCTTGACACAAGTGTTAATCTAAGATGCCCAATCCAATTCATATTTATATAAATAATTGATAAGTATGTGTCAAGATTGTATCTAACTTATTAATGAAACAGCACAACATAAAATTGATTCAATTAAGGAATGGGAATTGGCATTTATATAATCTGTAGGAAAAGTGCAGAAATAAAATTGATAAATTTGATACAAAACTCATCATTGCTCCACAGGGCAATAATACTGTAATTCTTGGTGTCATTGCCTTTCCTGAATTTTTAAGAAACAGACATACCTAACTAGTTTTCTACAAATTAACATTCCACATTAGAGAGTTATAAAAGATTAAGTCTCAAATAAGCCAAAAAAGTTTTATTTTATGACATTCAAATGACCTTAAAGTGTACTTAACCCTGAAGTCCCAAGTTTTCAATTCTACAAATATTTCAATGAAATTGACACAGGAGCATTAAAGTAAGTTTTAAGTAACGTCTAAAGCTCATGTAAATTAATATGATTATAATTATATTGTTTTAATTATATAATTACATATTATATACTATATTTTATAGGTGTTCCAATCTGGAACCATGGACAAATTGGTTAATAAAAAGTATTTTTTGAATATTCAAATATCACATAAATCATTGTTCTACTTTGCTTCAAAATTGGGGGTATTATGCTAACTAAATAATCTATATATAACAATTCTGTATACGTGCCATAGAATATGTTGCTAAGATTGTTCAAAACAGAATTATCTTTATTAACAAAACCTAGAAACCACTCAAAAGTTTAAGAGAATAGGCTGGGGTTGTAGCTCAGTGGTAGAGCACTTGCCTAGCACAAGGGAGGCATGGGGTTTGATACTCAGCACTGCATAAAAGTATGTGTCCATCTACAACTAAAAATATTTTCTTAAAAGAGAGAATGGGCCAGGTGTGCAAACCTCAGTGACTCTGGAGGCTGAGGTAGGAGGATTGTACACTCGAGGCCAGCCTTGGCAACTTAATGAGAGCCTGTCTCAAAAATTTAAAGAAAAAATATTTTTTTTAAAGGATAAGAGGCCAGGCATGATCACGCACACCTGTAATCCCAGCTGCTGAGGCAAGAGGCTGAGGCAGGAGGATCACAAGTTCAAGGCCAGCCTCAGCAACTTAGAGATCCTGTCTAAAATAAAAGAAAAACAGCTGGGGATGTAGCTCAGTAGTTAAGTGCCTTTGGATTCAATCCCTGGTACCAAAAAAAAAAAAAAAAAAATTGAGAAAAAAAAATTATAGTGTGGTCCTTACAATAAAATACTAATCATCAGTGAAAAGGAATAAACTACATGTCCAATATGGAACAATGCACAATGTAATTGTGACATTATTTAAGTGGCTGGGTCATATGATTTGCTCTGGTCAATGCGATTCAAGGAATGACACAAACGCACACTAAAAATGAACTTGCATGTTTGGTCTTACCTTCTGCCTTTTGACCCTCAAAGACCATGACTCTTGCTGGGGATATAGCTCAGTTGGTAGAGTGCTTGCCTCACATGCACAAGGTCCTGGGTTCAATCCCCAGCACCACAAAAAAAAAAAAAAAAAAAAAGACTCTGGAAACCATCCATCTAGAGATTAGAGGCATATTGAACAGATTTAAATGAAGCCTGTGTCCTGGATGCAAGTTTGTCTGAGCCCTGCCCATCCTGAGTCGCAGAGCAATGGAATAATGTTTATGGTAGTAGTGGCAAGACTCTTGGGAAGGTTTGTTATGCATCATTATTGAGCAAACAGCCTAAATCCTTTATAGGTAATGTTCAAGGACATGCAAAAATAATTTATATATATATAAAGCATTCTGCTGTCAGGTATAACTAATCAAACATGGTGAGGCTTATTTGCCATCACCATGGAAACCTCAGGCCATGTATACTGGGTGGGCAAGAAAGTATAAACAAAGTATAAAGAAAAGAGACCAATAAGCATAAATTTCAATATAACGTTTATTAGTGTGAAGGAGAGATGTTTGTGGCCTACACAATACTGGTATATAGGTACACACAGAGCCCCACAATAGTAGTGGTGGTGCTTTGCTTCTGGGACGAGAGTGGGGTACACTGTTCTTCATTGATACTCACTACAGTTACGTACTGTTATGGTTTGGATCTAGAATGTCCTTCCAAATCCCGTGTGTTAAAGGCTTGGTCACCAGCTTGGCAGGTCCTGGTGGGAGATTTTAGTTCATCAAAAATACAACCATAAAAAGGATGACAGGAAAAGAAAAAACAAAGAACTGGCAAAAAATTCTCACCAACAAAAAGAGGGGGGAAAGATACCACAAGGCTAATGGAAGTAAAACCAAGTATTTTCAAATTCCCCAAAGTTAGCAAAGTACTCACCTCCAAAATCAAGAGGCAAACACAGAGACACAAGTGATAATTATCAGGGGCAACACATAACGTTCTGTTGTTCTTTTTGTTTTTGTTTTAGAACAAAACATTATTACTCTTGCCTAAGAGCAAAGGGGGAAAAGAGGACATTGCTCTTTGTGAGCTTTGTACAGTTATTTGCCTCTTAAAGACACACAAATGTGTAACTTGGATTTTGAAACTGGATTTTTTTAAGTGCCTTTCCCTACTCCTATCCCCTGATTGAATCCCCTCAGCACTGTCCCTGCAACAGAGTTTGGGCCTCTCTTCAAGCACCTCCAGTGCCCAGGAGACATACCCTATTTATCCATGTATCTTCCCTGTTCTCAGACAAACTTCTAACACCCATCTTCCCTCCAGCTGGCCCCAGATCTGCCACATGAACCTTAGGATTCTCCAAACCATGACTATATTTCTTTCTTCCATATATAAACTTGGACCCTAATCACCATTCACTGCCTCTACCCCAGGCATTGCTGCCCAGCTCCCACAGTTTGAAGCCCATGAACCCAAGAGTGTCAGAGCCCCCAGCCCCTGTGTGACTGGCCCCTCTTTGCAGGGCTCCATGTCCCCTAGAGTCTATTGCAACCAGGCATTTAGCACAGGACAGGAAGAGAGGGGACAGGCAGTAGTGATCAGAGGCAGCAGGTGAGGCTCATTTACCATCACCATGGAAACCTCAGGCCATGTGTATGGGTGGGCAGGACCAGACAGCCCCTCTTCGGTCCTTGTTCACCCCAATTTACCGAGACTCTAGAACAGACAGGACACCTCTGGCAAGTAGTCATATTCTGAAGAACCAGTTTCATGGGTTACACTACCAACTCTGTGCGACCCTGAGAGGACCACCCTCTTGGAGTTCTGATATTTTTACCTCTAAAGTTTGGGAAGGTTGGGACGTCTCCTTCCCCATATGAAAAGCAGTGGGTAGAATGGAGGGAGAGTTAGGCTGGAACAGGAAGAAGGCAGAGAAGGCTTCTGGGACAATAGCAGTAGATCAAGGCACATGTCCAGGTGTGTTCACCCAAGGAGGGGAGGGGTGCAAAGTCTCACTGAGCTCCAGTCAGAGCAGGAGCTGGCTACTGCACAGGAAGTCACCCAAAAGGGAAAAAAAGTCCTGGATGCCAGGCCCTGAGAATGAGCAGAAAGGGATCTGAGCACAGAGAGACAGTGGGATGAGACCTGGGCAGACCGTAACTCTTCAATTACATCCTGCCACTGAGCCCAAGAAGACAACGGAAATTGTAGAAAGAAGAAATGAGATAAAAGTCAGGCATCAGCAAAAGAAATATTTAGAAGACCAAGGTCTATGATACCATCTCCAGGACGATCTGGTCATGAAATGCTTCCAGAGAGAGGTCCTCAAATCCAAATTGACCCATCAGGCCCAGCACAGGAATTGGTTGAGGGACCTGACTGCTCCAACCACCCTCACAGACGCAATGACTTTCCCCTGCAGTGGGGGGAGGGGAGGGGGACTTAGAATTGAACTTGATTGTCAAGATGGGTCTCTCTCATCTTCAGGGATCAGAACTTGCTTACAACTTCAGGGCAAACGTAAATGTTTAAGCCCTTTAGTTTTCTATGAAGACAAAACCAAAACGCCACACCAGTAACTTCACCAAGCTATTCTCTCTGGGCACTGGGGCCACTGGCCACATCAAAAGGACTCTGATTTTCGACTCTGGAGGGAACTGAAATGTGCCCAGCTGGTGGCTGTTGAAGAAAGCCTCAAGCCAGAGGCAGGGGTGGCCAGGGACTGCCAGGGCTCTGAGGTGCTCCTTGCTCAGTGGTGACCTGGCAGCACACAAGAATGGCCACAGCCCTTGCTGATGCCCCGGTGCTGCCCCGGGTCTTTGCACAAGAAACTCACTGGAAACCCCAACCCGTCAGTAGCATGGGTTCTCGTCACCATTTTGAAGAGAACAAAAGCACAGAGAGATTCATTGAACCTGCCCCAAATCACACAGCCAGCTGGCCTTCGCACATGGAACTCCACTCAACGCTCTGGGGCCACCTGGTTTTCTTTTGCTCCTTCCCTCCCTGGCCCATGGCCTGCTCTCAGAACCCCCCTCTGCCTCCCTGTGCAGAAGACGAGGCTTTGGTGAGAGAGCCATGACATGGAGCCAGCCAGAACCACAGGGCTGTGTCCAGATGCCAGTCCCCGAGTCTGGCCTCTGCTGGCAGGTGTGGCAGCAGAGGGGTGCTTCTGGGCAGAATTCTCCTGGGGGAGCCCCCAGTGTGCAGAGTCTCCCCAGGTGTCTGCCAGGTCCTGGCCTGCTCCAGGGAGGGGTGGCTCCTGGCACAGCCTCCTCAGTGCAGAAGACTGAGCCTGAACGGCCACTGAGAGCTGCGGGCCCTGTTCCAGGAGGAGCCGACCCAGGCCAGAGAGCGCCGGGCCCTTCCTTCAGGACCCACAGCATCCAAACGGCATGGAGCATCCAGGGGCTGGAGAAGGGAGAGAGTCAAAGGCCCCAGGTTTCTGTGGCGCACGTTCTCTGTGTGGGTGCTCTCAGGGTTCCTCTGTGTTCATCCTGTTTGTTTCCAAATTGGAGTCTAGAGAAGGTCAAGGTGGATAGGAGCGCAGGCCCATGGCCAGCCTGTGTCTCCTCCCCTCCCAGCCACAGCGGTCAGGGCCAGGGTCTGGGCAGGAGTCACATGAGGTCTAGCCTCCAGAATGATGCTCCTGACAGTCCCTCTTGAATCTGACCATCTGATGCTTGCAGCAGGGCCCAGCTCCAGGTGGGGTAGGGTCAACGTGAGGTCCAGCAGGGGTCTGATGTTTGCAATTACTCCGCCTTCTTCTGAGAAGTGCAATTTTCAAACGTTTGAGAATTACAGGAATGCATATGACAACCAACAGGTAATCAGTATCACTTTGTTCCCCGTAGTCTGGTCCCCAAGGGGAAGAAAAGCAAATGACCATATTCCTGCACCTGAACTGTATGGCTGCAGCCCAGCTGGGCTGGGTGGGAAGCTGTGCAGCCTCTGCAGCCTGGAGAGCCCAAATAAGGTGATTTCTATGGGACACTTAGCCCCTAAAGCAGAAGTGGCTTTCCCTGGGGGAGCGAGGTGTCCTCTAGTCCTTGCCACCTCCCCTGAGTCCCTCAGCCCAGGTACACCTGGTGGTTGCGTCCTCCTTTCCCCTGTGGCCACTGTCCTCCTTCAGCATCTGTGGTTTGGACCTCTGTTCCTTTCTGTGCTGATCCAGAGGCCTTGGTGCAGGTGACAGTGTCCTGGTCCTCATCCCCAGTCCCTCCAGTGGCTTTGCTCAGGGCAGCAGCCCCTGAGGCAGGAGGCTGTGAGCAGCTGTGGCTGATTGCTAGAGGAAAAGAGGAGCAAGATGTCAGCCCTTGGGAAGCACAGACTCAAGGGATTGTGCTGTTAGGGTGCATGATGTGCACCCCATTCTCAGTGCTGGGCAGGCTTCCCAATTAATATGGCCTCAGTGCTCTGATGGTGGTAGGTTGTGAACCCCATTTTCAAGTTGGGTCCCCTTTCTTCCCCCATTTGGATCTGTTTTCCCATATGTGCTATTTTTTTGTTTTTAATTTTGAAGTTCTGGGGAGTGAAGCCAGGTCCTCACATATTCTAGGGAAGCCCTCTACCACTGAGCTATGTCCCCAGCCTTTAAAAAAAATTTTTTTTTAATATTTTTTATTTTATTTATCTTTATGTGGTGCTGAGGATGGAATCCAGTGCCTCACATGTATGAGGCAAGCACTCTACCACTGAGCCACAACCCCAACCCTAAAAATTTATTTTGAGACAGGGTCTCACTAAGTTCCCCAGGCTGGACTTGAACTTGTCATCCTCCTGCCTCAGGCTCCTGAATAGCTGGGATTGCAGGCATGTGTCACCTCACGCCTGGCCCTGTGTTTGTTCCTGGGGGCCTGGTCCTTCTCTGAGGGAATTCTAGACTGGTTCTCACACCCCCCTCCTCAGCCTCATTGCCTGGCTCCCAGGAGCTCCTTCTGTTGGGGCTGTGGTGCCTACAGGGAGCTCACTGTCCCTGTGGGTCCCTCCTCCTGGAAATGCTGCCTGAGGCCCTGCCTGCCACTCAATGTTTCTTGCTGCAAAGGGGAGGGAGGGTGTGGACACCAGTTTGTGCCTGTGCACCTTCTGTCTGTCTGCTTGCAGCTCTGTGTAGTGCGCTCTCAAGGCTGAACCTGAGCTCAGGACCATGGTCCCTCCCCTCCAGACCATGGTTCCCGTGGCCTCTGTGCTGCTGGAAGGAATCTGGTAAAACTCAAGGTTTAGACCATGAGCTCTGACGTCAGCCATAGTAGATGCTACCCTCATTCTCTGGAGACAGAGGGCCTGTCTCCTCCTGAATCCTCAAGTCCAGGATCTGCCCTGATCCTGAGAGCTACTGTACCACCTCCTCCCCATCCTCAGCCTGTCCCCAGCTGCTCTGAAGGAGGCAGGTCACACAGAGGATGTCCATCCCTGGGACATGACCTGACCAGGTAGGGTCTCATGCCCTGACCCCACCATGGGGCATCCCTTCTTACCAGACAGAGGGTGACTTTCTTATCCATGGAAGCTCCTCTACCAGCAGCCACGTTTGTCCTTCTCTAGGACCCAGGCAGGCTCACACTTTGTCCTTGGATGGCCTGACCCCGCTGATCACTGGCCATCTTCCTGACTTTTACTATTCCACCAACTGACCTCCCGTCCGACTCAATGACCTGGACAAGTCAGTTTAGTCTTGAGTGTCCCACCATGGCCAATATCTTCTGAGTCGTTGAAATACTGGACCATCTGATGGGGTCTTTGTCAGTTTAACTGATTCTACTCCAAGGAACCACCGGCTGGATGATTCTGATTGGCTGAATTTTGTGGCCCTCCCCACCGTTTGAGTGGTCCACCAGCTGGTCACCAGCTGCCAATCAAAGAGAGAAACCTGTGAAGCCTGGATGAAAAAGAAAAGAGGGAAGGAGAAAAGAAGTAGGGTTGAAAGAAGGTTGGGTGGTAGTTGCCCAGAAGTCTTGACCACAGGCTGCTTGAGTTTTTTTTTTCTTCTTCTTCTTCTTTTAAAAACCAGCTATATTGAGATATGATTGACATACCATAAAATTCACTCATTTAAAATGTACACTGGAGCTGATTGCAGTGGTGCATACCTATAATCTGAGCTATTCAGGAGCAGAGGAAGGAGGGTCAAGGTCAGCTTAGGCAACTCAGTGAGACCCTGTCTTGAAATTTAAAAAATTAAAAGTAAAAGACTAAGGATGTAGCTCAGTTGTATAGCACACTTGTGTTCAGTTCCCAGTACTGAAAGAAAACGTGCGCTGGTTGTTAGTATAATCACAGCATTGTGCAATTTTCATCACAATCTAATTTTAGACCATTTTCATCACCCCAAGGGAAAACTCTGTACCCATTAGCAACTACTTTCCATTTACCACAACCCATTTACCACAACATAATGGCTCATCGATTTTGTACCTATAGATTTGCCAATTTTGATAATATTTATTATTATGGTTTGGATCTGGAGGATTCCCACAGCAGCAAAGTACAGTGGTGGGGCTTTTAGGAAATGATTGTGTTATAAGGGCTTTAACCTTTTCAGTAGATTAATTCTTGTTAGTGGATTAATTCACTGATTTTCATAATTTGAATGGACCATTGGGAGGTGATGAAGGCTGTGGGAAATAGGACCTAGTTGAAGGGCGAGAGGTACTTGGGAACGTCCCTTGGGGACTATACTTTGACTCTTGCCCATTGAGCTCACTGTCTCCACTCTGATCCCCATAAGGTGAATATCTCCCTTCTGCCATATGCTTCCCACCATGGTAGTCTGCCTTACCACAGGCCCATAGTGATGGGACCAAGCAACCATGGACTGAAACCTCTGAAACCATAATCCCAAATAAATCTTTCCTCCTTTAAGTTGTTTTTCTCAGGTATTTGTCACAGCCACAAAAAGCTAACTAATACATACTTATAAATGGAATTATACAACAGGATTGTGCCTAGCTTTTTCAGTTAATAGGTTTTCAAAACGTGTTCTTGTTGCATCATGTATCAGAATTTCATTTCCTTATTTCTGTAAAATATTTCACGGTATACATAACACAATTTATCCATTCATCAGTTGATGGGGAGTTGGACTCTTTCCACTTTTTCTTATGAAAAAAGGTGCTATGAACATTTGGGTAGTTTGGTGTAGACATGTTTTTCATTTCTCTTGAGTAGATATCTAGGTCAGAGTGTGTATTTCTGGGTCAGGGTGGAATTCTATGTTTAACATTTTAAGAAACTGCCAAAGTGTATTCCAAAGTGCCTATACCATTTTACATTCCCATTGGCAATATATAAGGATTCCATTTTTCCTCTATTTTCATTAATATTTGTTATTTTCTTTTTTAAAAATTTGTAATTTGTTTTCATTCTACATGACAGTGGAATGCATTTATGCACTTTGATATATCATATATAAATGGGGTATAATTTCTCATTTTTCTGATTTGTATATGTTGTAGAATCACACTGGTTCTGTAGTCATATATGTACATAAGGTAATAATGGCTGCTTCATCATACTATCCTTCCTATTCCCAAATCCCCACCCCTCCCTTCACTCCCCTCTGCCTAATCTAAGTAACTCTATTCTTCCTTAGCGCCACACCCACCACTTATTGTGAATTAGCATATGCATATCAGAGAAAACACTTGGTCTTAATCATTTGTTATTTTCTATTTTTTTATTACAGTCAATCTCTTGGGTTAAAAAAAAAAGTGGTATCTTGTGATTTTGATTTACCTTTCCCTAATGAATAATGGTGTTGAGCGTATTGTCATGTGTTCCTTGGCCTATATATCATCTTTAGAGAAATGTCCATGCAAATCCTTGCTTATTTTTTCCACTAATTTGGTTTTTGTTTGTTTTTGCTGTTGTTGAGTCTAAAAGTTGGTGTTTTTATTTTTATTTCTTGTTTTCATATTTGTTCTTTGGTACTTGGAATACATGCTAGACAAGAGCTCTATCAGTGAGTCCCCAGAAGAGTGATTTTTTTTTTAATGTACTCTAGATATAAGTCTCTTATCATATATTTTCTCCATCCTGTAGGGTATCTTTTTACTTTGTTCGTGGTGTCGTTTGAAGTCAAAAGCTTTTAATTTTGATGAAGTCCAATCTATTTTTACTTTTTTTTTTTTTGTAGCTGGACACAATACCTTTGCTTTATTTATTTTTATGTGGTGCTGAGGATAGAACCCAGTGCCTCACACATGCTAGGCAAGTGTTCTACCACTGAGCCACAACCCCAGTCCCTCATTTTTACTTTTGGTATCTGATCTAAGAAATCATTGCCTAATACAAAATTCCAAAAATTTACTCCTATGTTTTCCTCAAAAAGTTTTAGAGTTTAGTTCCTACATTTAAGTCTTGATTTTTTTATTTTGTATTTTTTTTTAGTATTGGTGATTAAACCTAGGGCCTCAAGCATGCCAGGCAAGCTCTCTACCACGGAGCCAAATCTCAGCCCTTTGGTTCATTTTGAATTAGTTTTTGTATAACGATGTAGGATGGGGGTGTCCAACATTATTATTTTGTCTGTGGCTACCCAGCACCATTTGTTGAAAAGACTATCCTTCCCCCATTGAGTTGTTTTGGCACCTTTCTTGGAAAGTGATTCTAGTGGTCAAAGTATAATTTTATCTAACAATATAAGGCTTATTTCTGTGCTTTTAAGTCTGCTTCGCTGATCAGTACACCTAACCTAATGCCAGTGTTGCACTGTTTTGATTAGAGCTGGTTTAATAAGTTTTGAAATCAAGAAGTGTGAGTCTTCTATAACTTGTCTTTTCCCAAGATTGTTTGGACTATTTTGGATCCCTCAAATTTCCATGTGAATTTCAGGATCAGCTTATCAGTTTCTGTGAAGAAGTCAGCTGGAGATTTGATAGGTATTATATTGAACCTATAACTCAATTGGGGAGATGAAGTAGTCAAGATTCTCTAGAGAAGCAGGACCAATAAGATGTACATGTATAAAGATGTTTATCATAAGGAATTGGCTTGCATGATTATGGAACAAGCAAGTCCAAAATCTGCAGCATGAGCTGCAGCGTTCAAGACCTAAGAAAGTTGACCTTCCAAAAAATCCAGTCTGAAAGTCTGCTAGTGGAGATCCAAGAGGTCATATGTTGCAGTTATAGCCAGAAAATGAGCATGCTGGAGAGCTAGAACTGAGAGTGCAGATGAAGTCTGAAGACACTCTGCCACAGAACTCCCTTTTGCTCAGGGAGGCTGGACTTTTATTCTACTCAGGCCTTCAGCTGATTAGAAGAGGACCACCCAGTCATTCCCAATTATGGAGGGCAATCTGCTTCACTCAAAGTTCATTGATTTAAATATTAATCTCATCTAAAAATATCCTCTAAGTTGCACAAAATTAGCCATCACATGAATATGGGCATATTTACACTATTAGGTCTTCTGATCTGTGAACATGGAATGTTTTCCCATTTACTTAGAATTTCTTTATTTCAACACTTTTTAATATTCAGAGCATAAGTTTGATACCACTTTTTTAAAAAATTATTCCTACATATATTATTCTCTGTGATTCTGTTAGAAACAATTGTTTTCCTTAGTTTTAACTTTTGTCTTTCATTGCTAATGCTCAGAAATACAATTCATTTTTGTATATTGATCTTATATCCTACAACCTTACTGAAATCTTGTTTTGGGTAGATTTTTTTTTTTATTTTTATAGAGGTAGTCTTATTTCTTTCTTTCTAATCTGAATTATTCTTGTTCCTTTTTCTTGCCTAATTTCCTTCCAATACAGTATTGAATAGACATGGTTTATTGCAAACATTCTTCTCTTGTTCCCATTCTTCAGGGAAAGATGTTCAGTATTTCACAATTAAATATGATGTTAGTTGTGGGCTTTTCACAAATGCCCTTTACCAGGAAGGGAAATGTCCCTTTTGGTCCAAATGTGTTGGCTACTGTTATGATGAAGGTGTCCTTTATCTTATCAAGTGATTTTTCTGTGTCTGTTGAGAAAATCAGGTGATTTTATCTTTTTCCTATTGATGTGGTGTGTTAGATTAATTAATTTTTCACATCTTGATGCATCTTGAACTCCTGGGATAAATCCCACATGGCTTTGGTGTCTGAACATTTTCATATGCTGCTAGATTTAATTCACTATCATTTTGTTGAGGATTTAGTATCTACATTCTTAAAACATACTGATCTTTGTTTTCCTCAATATGTCTTTGTATACAAGATTCAGACCACTTCCTGGGACTAGGAGATCCATCTTGGTCTCCTCTGCAAGACCCTCTAGTCTTCAGAGTCAGAGCCCAGATGATCTCTGGGAGCTATTTTAATGTAGACAATTTCCATAGAGACCATCAAGTCCTTGTGGCCTGCTGCCTATGTCATTAGTATGCCAGGAGGGGCAGGTGCCAGGTGATCCAGTAACAAGCAGAACCTTTGAAATCATTCGCCTTCTCAAAATTCTCCAAAAAGCGGATGAATGGAAGCCTCCACATGAGAAGCTTCCCTCCTGGAACTTGCATTGTAAGAGGGAGGGGAAACAGCTACAAATAATATGTAAAGAGTAATAGTGGATGGTAGAAAATTGCTATGACTAAAAACAATAATTTTGGTGGAGGAGGAAGGCGTGGCTTATTCTTGAATACAGCCCGACAGTAACCTGTTGTTTAGTGAAAACTAAAGAGGTTAATATCATGCAAAAATCCAAAATATTTTCGAGGAAGTAGCATTAGTAGGAACTCATTTTTCACTGAGTGTGCGAATTGATAAGACCACTTTAGAAAACTGTTTGGCCTTATCCAAGGAGGAGAACATACAATTCCATGACCAAGTAATACTTTGCACATGTGTCCTTGAAAATGGGCAAATCTTGATTAAAGCAGCAAAAACATTCCATATGTATGTTAACAGAAGAATGGTGAAATAAAATATGGTAGAACTACTGCAGTAGAACACAGCAGTAAAGATATGCAAACCGGGGGCTGGGGTTGTGGCTCAGTGATAGAGTGCTTGCCTGGCATGTGTGAGGACCTGGGTTCAATCTTCAGCACCCTATATAAATAAATAAATAAGTAAATAAGTAAGTAAGTAAGTAAATAAATAAATAAAAGATCCATTTAGAACTGAAAAAATATTTTTTTAAAAATGCAAACAATGGCTTCATGCTTCAATGCACAAGAAAGTCGCTAACAAGGGGTGGAGATCCAGAAGGGCAATACACATAAGAAGATGTGCAGAACCATCCAGTGTGTGATTTGCAAAGAACTGTAAACACACTATAAAGAAAGGTAATTGATATAGAAAGGTAAAATTCCAGATAGTGGTTGCCAGGGTTGTGACTGGTTGAGGGTCTAGGGGGATCTGCAGAAATAATCATGGGGTTCTGTTTCTGGAGCTGAGCAGTAGCTACCCGGGATGGATTCTGCTTCACATATACAATTTATATGTTCTTTCATATTAGCTGCTGCATTGCATTTTTTAAGATGGAGAAAAATCCCTTGCAAAAAAAAAAAAAAATCTTGGCTTTCTAATAATTCATGAGAACCTGGATCACAGTGCTCCATCTTCCTCCAAATGAACTTCCTGCTAAAAGAATGATTTGGAGAAAAAATGATTTGGGAATGGGCTGGGGTTGTAGCTCAGTGGCAGAGCACTTGCCTAGTATGTGTGAGGCACTGGGTTTGATCTCAGCACCACATAAAATAAATTTTAAAAATAAAGGTATGTTGTCCATCTACAAATCCAAAAAAAAAAATTTTAAATGAATAGAAAATTATTACCTCATTCAGAGATAATTTAGCAAGAAAGGATGAGCTAGAGACACTTTTTTTTAATACTACCATAAAAAACATGAGAAAGAAAGAAAAGTGCAAAGCAAGGCTTACTGGGAACCTACCAGAAAAGCATTGCCTTAGATCGGGAGCTACTGTGACCCATATTGTTGCAACAAATTGTAGTGTGAAAATTCCGAGATCTACCTGCTCACAGAACAGAAGGGAAGACAGCAGGACAGCTTGAAATGGAGCTGGCAGAGCTGGGGACAGAATGGTGGTGTGGTGTGTGTGTGTGTGTGTGTGTGTTTAGGGGGTGATAACGGGATACCGGCTCAAAGAGGAAAAGATTATTTTCTAGCAAGGCAGATAATGAGTATAGGCCAGGGAAGGGGGTTGCTGGATTTTTTTTTTTTTTAGTTGTTGATGGCCTTTATTCATTCATTTATATGCAGTGCTGAGAATCAAACCCAATGCCTCTCACAAGCTAAGCAAGTGCTCTACCACTGAGCCACCACCCCAGCCCGTGCTGTTTATTAAAATAAGACCTCTTTGAAGTTATTCTATCCAGGCCAATGTTTGAGTATGATAAAAAATAACCCAGTGACTGGGAGGAGGCTCCAACCTCTGCTTGGTGTTGGTTTTCTAGGAAAGCCCCACAGAGGTCTTCGGTAGACAGGGCTGAGTGTGTCTTTCTAGGACCAGTTCTAGTGCTAGCTGCCAAGGACACCAGAACGTCTGACTCCTTCCATTGTCCCCAGCTTAAGCTGCTTAGACCACAATGTCCTGTGCTCCCTGTTGCTGGATTTCTGAAGCCCAGGCTCACCTTTCCTCATCTAAGTCTCCAGAATGGCCACTTGCCTGGGGGTTCCATTTTTCTGGTTCTGCTCATTACATTTGTTTTTCCTTACTCTCCTATTTCCTTTAAGAGAGTTATACTGTAATGTAACACTATTATATACTATAATGGTGTTTTCTATATTATATACTTTAATAGTGTTATACTATATTATATACTATAATGGTATTATACTGTGTTATGCTATAATATAACTATATTATATACTATAATAGTGTTTATACTGAGTCTGAGTTTTGTTTTTCTTGTGCAAACATGGGCCACGTATTGATTCACACTGTACAGATGGGAGCTGTCTGTGGTTAGATAGAAGTAGGAACTGGAAGAAGGGTCCCTTGGAGACTAGGATGTGGGCAAAGGAAGGCTAAGAGGCAATTCTCTGAATCAAGTTACTGGGGGAGGGGCAGAGAGGTCATGCAGGTGGCAGAGGAGCTGGGGATTGGTCCTATGGACTCAGAGGAAATTAAAAACCAGTTGCCCAGTAGCCAGACCACAAATCAACAACAGAAAGAACAAAAAATCTCCAAAGCACTTGGAAACTAAGCAGCACATGCTAAGAAAACTATAGGTCAAAGAGGAAGTCTCAAGGCAAATTTTAAAAATGAAATTAAATGAATGAAAATGAAAACAGAACATATCAAAATCTGTGGAACATAGTTAAAGCAGTTGCCAGAGGAAAATTTATAGCACTAAATGCATCAGCAAAGAGGGAAAGTCTCAAATTGATAACCCAACTCTCCCTTGAGAATCTAGAAAAAAAAAGAACAAAGTAACCTAATGCTTATTATAATAACGAGGAGAAATCAATGAAATTAAAAGCAGAAAAACAATGTAGACAATCAATGGAGAGTTTACTGTTTGATAAGATCTAGCAATATTGACAAAGCAAATAATCACATATATCTCTCAGATTATAGTTTTCAGACATTATAATATCGATGCTGGAATGAAACAGAGGATAACATGACGAGCCCTGCAGGCATTCAAAGGCACAATTCCACTTACCTAAGTTTGATAATGTAGCTGAAATGGACTGATTCCTTTAAAACCACAAACTATCACAACTCACACAATTAAACTAGATAATTTGAAAAGCCACCTAAAACTATTAGGAAACTGAATTTATAATTAATTTTCTGAAAAAGAACTCGATAACCCAGATTTCACTGGAGAATTTTACCAATCGTTCAAAAGAGAGCTAAGTCCAATTTTACAAACTCTCTTAAAGGAAATAAGAGAGTGAGGAAACTTCCCAAGTCATTCTATGAAGCCAGCCTAACCCTCACACCAAAACCAGATAAAAATGGTAAAAAGGAAGTAGGGAGGGGCAGGGATCAAAGGAGAGGAGGGAGGAAGGGAGAAAGGGAAAGGAAACTGGAGATCAACATGCATCATAAACATAGATGCAAGAAATTCATAACCAAATGTGGACAAACAGAATCATACAATTTATAAAAAGAATTATATACCATGAACAAATAGGGCTAGTTCTGGGAATGTAAGACTGGTTCAATATTTGAAAATCAATCAATAATTTAATGTAATCCAACTATTAGTAGTCTAAAGAAGAAAAATGAGCATGTTGAGTAGCGCAGAAAAACCATTTGACAAAATTCTGTACAAAAATTTATGATAAAAAAATCTCTTATGAAAATAGAATTAAAGGAGACCTTCCTCAAATTGATAGAGAATGTCTATAAAGCTGGATGTGGTAGCACATACCTGTAATTCCAGCGCTTGGGAGGCTGAGAGAGGAGGATCACAAGTTCAAAGCCAGCCTCAGCAATTTAGCAAGTCCCTAAGCAACTTAGCAAGACCCTGTCTCAAAAACAAATAAAACTTCAAAATGGATTATGAACATCAATGTAAATTGTAGAGTTATAAAACTTCTAAGGAAACAAATATAAATCTCTAAGACCTAGGCTTCAACAAGAGTTATTAAATTTTTAAAAATTTTTTTAAATACTTTTTGTAGTTGTAGATGGACAGAATGCCTTTATTTTATTTGTTTATTTTTATGTGGTGCTGAGGATTGAACCTGGTGCCTCACACATGCTAGGCAAGCACTCTGCCACTGAGCTATAGCCCCCAAGCCCAAGAGTTGTTAATTTTTTTCCAAAATTTTGATCTGTAAAAGGAAAAAAAATAATTTGGACTTTACCAGAACTAAAGACATTCCATTTGCAAAAGATCCTTCTAAGAAGACAAGTCTCTTCGATTAAGAGAAAATATTTTCAAACTAGGTATCTGACCAAAGATTAATATACAGACTGTATAAAGAAAATTCATTATGGGCACTGTGGTGCAAACCTGTAATCCCAGCAATTTAAGAAATTGAGGCAGGAGGATTGCAATTCCGGCCAGCCTCAGCAATTTAGTGAGATATTTCTGTCTAAAAAAAAGGTTGGTGGTGTAGCTCAGTGATAAAGCGCCCCTAGATTCAATCCTCACTACTGAAACAATATTAGCAACAACACCTACAACTATTAAAGTGAAAAAGAAAAAAAAAATGAGCAAAAGCAGACATTTCACTAAAGAGAATATAGAGATGGCAAAATTAACATGCATAAAGATGTTTGACACCTTGAGCCACTAGGGAAATGCACATGGAGCTCATTATGACAGATTGCTATATACCTACCAGCACAGATGAAGGAAAAAAAATAGTGACAATACCAGGTGGTGGCAAGGAGGAGGAGCAACTGGATCGCTCATACTTTGCCGGTGTAAATACTAGCCACTCTGTAAAATTGTTTCTTTTAAAAATTAAACATGAAACTACCATAAGACCTAGTAATCATGATCCTGGAAATTTACCAAAGAAAAATGAGAATTTATGTTCATGCGAAAACTTATAGAAAAATGTCTATAGCAGCTTTATTCATAAGCACACAAACAGGTCACAAGCCAGTTGTCCCTCAGGGTGAGAGTGTCCAGAGTGGGCTGAGGCAGATGCTGCAGAAGCTCACATGTGGACTGTGTGGAGCTTTCCAGAGAAAGCGCATGACTGGGGCAGACATAGAGTGTGTATTGAGGAATGAGGAGAGAACAGTGAGGGTACACTAGCAGATCCAAAGAGTTAATCTAGAGTTGGGTACATTGTGAACTGAATCTTTAAAGTCACAGGTTTCCCAGATCTATGAATACTGCCTCAATAGGGCAGCCTCCTTGGCGGTGAAGGGGCATGTGCTTTTCTTCTTTAGCAGGATGTGACTTGCTACCTACATATAGAATGACGTTGTGGGGACCATTGTGTTGTTGCTTTTTTGTGTGGGGGTTATGGACGCCTATGCAGGATGTATAAGTACATATAATATATAAGCCAAAAGGATTGGACTAACCAAGTCAGCCAAGGGACTCTGGTATATAGGACGCATGTTCCCCCAAAATACCACAAGATGGCAGCACATGGGCACAGCATTTAAAACTTTCTTCCACTGAGAAAATGTTGAAACCGAACTTTCCGCTGGTAATTCCCCTGCCATCCTGGGAAACTCTACATTCCAAGGCTCACAGGGCATGATGATAATGTGTTGTAAGCACGTGCAGAATTTGTTGAGGTAAATACAAAGATTTCAAAGATGACAAGAGATCAAGTAGTTAAAAATCCTTCCAAGTGCTCAGTAAAATTTGCTCCTGAAGACCGAAGTGAATGATACTTGATAAAAAGAATCTGTAATTGCTGCTGTAAATTAATAATCTGTAAATTAAGAATTTAACCCTATGTCAGGCATATATATAGTCGAGTCCTTACATACATTATTAAACTTTACTGTTTCCATCTGGCATACTGATGATTATCCTCATTTTACAGACGGGGAAAAGGTGGAATAGAGCCGTTAGGAAATTCGGTAATGGAATACAGATGGTGAAGACTGAGGTGTAAAGCGGTTTAACCCCGTTTGCCTGATCCACAACAATCCTCCAGTACACCGTATCTCCGCTAGGTGATGCTCGTGTCTAATCTGTGATTGCTTGGTGATCCTTGAAGTCTGTCCAACACTATTAAACCGGAAAGGGTCTTTCTCTTCATCAAAAATATTTTGCAACTAATTATTTGTATGTTCATTCCCATCAACAATTGAGAATATCCCTTAGCTTGGAATTAGTGATAACAGTAATTAGCAACTTATTACCAAGAAAAAGTTTTATCTCTTGTATACTGTTGGTGGGATTGTTAATTAGTTCATCACTATGGAAATCAGTATGGCGGTTCCTCAAAAAGATTAGGTATGAAATCACCATATTGACCCAACTATACCACTCCTCAGTATTTATCCTAAAGAATTAAAGTCACCAATGGATAAAGAAAATGTGGTGTATATATACACAATGGAATATTAATCAGCCATAAAGAATGAAATTATTGCATTTGCTGGTAAATGGATGGAACTGGATACTATCATGCTAAGCGAAAAAAGTCAATCCTCAAAAAACCAAAGGCCAAATGTTCTCTCTGATATGCATATGCTAACACACAATAAGAGGGGAGGGAAGAATAGAAGTTCATTAGACAAAGAAGAATGAAGGAAAGAGAAGGGGGTGGGAATAGGAAAGACAGTAGAATGAATCAGACATAACTTTCCTATGTTCATATATGAACACACGACCAATGTAACTCCACAAGAATGTGAGGTTATACTCCATGTATGTATGATATGTCAAAATACACTCTACTATTATGTGTATCTAAAAAGAATTTTAAAAAATTATAAATATTTAAGAAGAAAATCATCATACTGAAGCAATACATGCTCCCCTGTTTATAGCAGCACAATTCACAACAGCCAAATTACAACTATAATACAACAATAAAATATACGGGAAAAAGTTCATAAGATTCTTTACAAGAGTACTTCATTTTTTGTTTCCCACTTTAATTGTACAACTAAAATTACAAGACACCCAAATGCCATGAAACTCCTGGAAGTGATAGATCCCAAGTAAGCATAAACAGCTACCTTCAAATGGTAGCTTCCTGCCATACATTTGGTTTGGTGTTGAGCAGAGGGAAAGTAAGATGGCTAGATACCAACAGTCAGTTACATTTTAAAAATTAACTTTGCAAAGCTGACTTTTTCCAATTCCCACTTCTATGTGGGAGTATAGAGGTATCAAGATGCCAAATACTCCATAGTACTTAAGTGATAGAATACTGAAAAGAATGTAAAGATAGGCAGGCAGGTAGGAGGGAGACAGGAAAAGTCTACTGGACATACATCTATTTCATCTACATACAGAAAACCCATGGGGATCCTGCCTACTCACTGCCATCCCAGCTCAGTTGTTCATGTTCACACCTCCACCCCCCAACCCAGGCAACAACTTGGTGGAAGAAGGGAAACAAGATCAATTTAGGATAAAGTAAATAGGGAATCAGAACCCTCCCCGTCTTTTTTTTTTTTTAACTGAAAATGCCAAATCCTATCAAAGTGAATTTAGCATGTGAATTTCACTAAAGACATCTCTAATTTTCGACTCGTACATTTATGTTATGTGATTTCCATATGTGATATGAAGTTATTTAAGGTGGGCATGATCTATTTTTTACCAATTCAGAGACTTGTAGCTTTCCTAAGTGATATATCCAGGGGGGAAAATGAATTTAGAAAAGTAGTTTTTCAAGCATAATAAAATATCATCTAGCTGGGTATGGTAGTTCATACCTATAATCTCAGCTACTGTGGAGGCCGAGGCAGGAGGATCAAAAGTTCAAAGCCAGCCTCAACAACTTAAGGAGACCCTGTCTCAAAAAGGTGTGGTGGGGGCTGGGGATGCAGCTCAGTTGGCAGAGTACTTGCCTTGCATGCACAGGACCCTGGGTTCAATCCCCAGCACCAAATAAATAAAGTCAACATATTATTTAAAAAAAAAAAAAAAGTGCGGTGGGCTGAGGATGTAGGTCAGGGGTAAAGCGCCCCTAAGTGCAATCTCTATTGATGAGATAAAAGTTGTGTGACTAGGGGGACTATCAGGTTTCAGACCAGCCCTGCAGATCCTCTAAGGTGAGTTCAGTCATGTGAGACCCACCAGACTGCTGCTTGCTTTCCCCCAGCTCTGTTCAGCTGTGTGGGTGCAGACCAGGGCTTGGAGGTGAGATGGAAACAGAATGTGGTGAAGCAAGACAAAGGCCTTGAGGGCACATACAAGGAAGTAATTTCAACAACTGGCTGGGTAATTAAAGCTGGAAGAGGCAGAAAGTGAGAGTCTGAGAGGAGGTAGCAGGCCACTGTTAAAGGGGATGGGACCAATGCATTGGTGGTCTGGCTGTGGGGAGGGTGCCAGAGGGAGTGAGCTGTGATAGAGAGCAAGATGCACAAGATTTCTGTTAGGGAAGGCTGTCAGTATTTGTCAGGACAGGTCTGGGAAATGACCATGGGAATGAATGGCTGAGAAGACAAGATCTTTGGCAGAGAACCGAGATGCCAGGATATTGGAAATGTTATTTACAAAGATATTGACATCACCAAACAGGAGAGTGTTAGAGAAAGTGACAGTGAGGCAGGAATTGAACCTTCAAGGAATAAAGTCCTCTGCAGGCTTTGGTAGATGACTGTCACCAGGAAGGTGGTGGGAGAAATGGGGTATCATAGAAGCAGGGAGAATATTCCAGGAAAGGAGCAATGAATGGTGAGGAAGACAGCCACCTTTAGGCCCATGGATATGCAAACAGGGCATGAAAGAAGACAACAGCATTCTGAGAGAACAAGAAGGAAAAAGAGGTTGCAGTCAGAGCTGTGAAGTCAGCCACATCCACTACTGAACAATGGAAAGGTGACTTGTGTGATGGAGGAACTGAATTTTCAATTGAACTTAATTCAAATTCAGTTAAAAACTGAATCAGAGTAAAATACTGTATTAGTCAGCTTTCAGTTACTGTATCACAGACCTGAAGTAATCGACTTATAAGGAAGAAAGGTTTATTTTGGCTGTTTCAGAGGTTTCCGTTCATGGTTGTTTGACCCCATTGCTTTTGGACCTGTGGTGAGGCAGCATATCATAGGAGGGAGTATGTGGTGGAGCAAGCTGCTCACCTCCTGGCAGTCAGGAAGCAAAGAAAGGAAGAGAGGACCAGACAGGGTCCCACCATTCTCTTCAAGGCTACCTCCCCAGTGACCCCAAGAACTCCCACTAGACCTCTTAAAGGTTCCAATCCCTTCCAATAGCACCAAGCAGAGAACCATACCTTTAACACATGGGCCTTTGGGGAACATTCCAGATCCATACTATAGCAAATGTTTTTCTCTTAAACATAGGTTTATTGAGTTGGTAGGATTTCATTTCACTGTGTTGGAAATCCAAACTGAGATGTGCTCTGCCTATAAAATGCATTTCTGATTTCAAAGAGTTAGTGTGGGGGATACAAAATAGCTAATATTTTTATAGTTTTTGTGTGTTGAAATATATTGGGTTACATAAAATGTTATTAAAATTAATTTCACCTTTCAACTTTTTTTTTCTTATTTACTACTAGAAGATTTGGAATGAGGCCTATATGGCTCTCACTACCATTCTCTTGTTCAGTGCTAGCCTAGAGAAAGATGGAGGGGAAAGGTCAAGATTGCTTCTCAGCCTTTTGGCTAAGATCAAGTGTAGTTTCTGTTCTTATCAGCTTAGTATCTAATATGTCCTCTACCCGAGGACAATACATTAAATGGATTTTTGGAAATAGGAGATGGAATAGCCTGCTCTGTCTATTCCATGCATCAAACAGATTACAGTATCTCCAGGAATTATGCACCAAAAAAAGAAAAGGTAGAAGACAAATGGCCAAGCAGCACCGAGGAAGACTCTAGGGATGGTCAGAAATGGAAGAAGGGCTCAGAGAGTTAGGTGCACAGTTCTATGGGACAAGTGCCTCAAGGTTGAGGGACCACCAGGGAGTCTTGGGAGTCTCGTGGTGCCTGGAATGAATAAGCAAAGGCAACAGTCAGTCATAAAGAGGTAAGTCCTGATTTTCTCAAAACAGACATAGTATTGAGGCCATGAATTTTTTCAGGTAGGTAGGAGGCCCAGTGCTAGTTGGGAATCCCAATTCATTCTGTCAAAAGTGGCAGGGAGAAGAACTTGACAGGATTTACTTATGGATTGGAAGTGGGGGTCTGAAAGTAAAAGAGGAATCAAGGGTGACTCTAAGCTCTGACCTGAGCAAACTTGAAGGATGGAGTTGCCTGTCATCAGATAGGGGAGACAGCTGGTAAAACGTTGGGGTGCACAGAGGGAGGACATGAGTTCCCATTGGGATTTGTGAAGTTTGAGATTCCTGTTAGACCTCCAACTGGAGATCTTAAAAAGGCAATTGGCAACAGGAGTCTCTGGTTCAAAGGAAAGATGAACCTAGAGACATAGATCTGAGCATCTTCAGCATATAGATGGTATTTAAGACAATGGACTATGAATTCTGAGATCAAATAATAGTATACCAATTAGAGATCAATTCATAGTCACATTTGTCATTTTGAATAGCCATGGCATAAATAACTCCCAATTCATTTTTAAAGGTGATTTTTTTTGAAAGTGCATATTATCTAATGATATTTGGCTTAATGTAATTTCACAATGACCGTATTTACTCTGGACACACACCAGATTATAGGTAGTACAAGAATCCAGAAACTAGACTGACATTACCTCATTTCATTATTCAGAGACACTATAGCGCTCATCCAGAATTTTCTACCTTCTGCTCACCCTCACCTCATTCCTGTCTCATTGCAAACATTTCCCTGCACACTTGGAATCTTGTTACAATGAACAAAATGTTGAGTGAGAGGCTTTTGAACTGAACCACCCACAATACCCAGCTGTGTTAGGTCAACTGGTGAACAGGCAAATCTCCAGTTCATACCCTCAGCATAGTGCTTTCTGCCCAGAAATTAACTAACAGCCTAAATTGCAATGAGAAGGAAAAAGGGGAAATTGCATCAGATGAATCATTCTTCCTTTTTTCCCCCCTAGTTAGCTAAGAAAACACAAATAAACTCCTGATTATCACAGTTCAACCCTGGGTTGCTTCTGCATTCCACTTCCCTCCAGAAACCCCATGCCTCCCTACAGGTGTCCCTGCACCATGCCCTCAGCCAGGCTGTACCCCATTCTTCAGCACCCACTTTCCTTGGACCCATTTGTGCCACTATACCCTGTAGTGGGCTCCAATCTTGCCAGGAAAATGACTGATTCATTTTCTGAACACTCCCCTGCCAAAACCCCTACTGTGAACAACACAAAAGCTCTCCATCCTCCTCCAGGCTGGCCAGGCTCCAACCCTTCTGTGCCATCTGGACTTCCACTAAGTGCTACACCCTCCACTGTGCTTCTTGGACCAGCGCCAACAGAAATGCCTCCTTCTGTGCCTCCCACCAGACCCCCTCCAGGACCCCCAGGGCCCTTTCCTCCTTCAGGATCATCATGGCCCCCTTCAGGTGATTTTTACCCAGCCTGATCCGTGCCAGGCCCTGACCCCATAAAGCCATATATTATATAAAATATGCCCTTTGCAGAGCTACCTATACCTTATGGTGCACCGATTCAGCAGGAGCTGGTCTTTTAGGGCCACAGGGATTCATGTTTTCTGGGCTTTGTGCATCAGAATCGGTAGGACCGTATCCTTTCCCTAATGTACTATATAGCCATCTCCAGGGCCATATCTCACTATTGCTCCTCAGCAAACATCAGAGGTAGCAACGCATTTCATGGGACATGGGGCTACCAGGAGCCTGAGTACCCCCAGCACCTGCAGGATCATATCCCACACCAGAACTCTCTCCTACTCCCAGTAATCCTTTCCAGGTGTCTTGGGCACTTTCTGGTGTTCCTTTCAACAGCTGGTAGCTCCCCTTCCTGCCATTAAGTTGATAGCGGATGAAAAGATAGCATTTTTCAAACTGCATGCATATATGCATATTAAGCCTTGTATAAAAATTGCTGATTTCACTTTGAATGTTTTTGAAGGCATTTGTGAAAGAAGGTAGATCTTCTACCCAGGCCATTTCCTGTAGTTGCCCCCTCACACTACCCCAGTTCTTTAGAAGGAGCACATCTCTTGATTACTTCCTTATAAGGAAAACTGACACACTCTAGGGGTCTGCTATCAGAACATATACCAGTTATGTTTAGAGAACTTTAGCCAAACAGACATGACTCTTCCCTTTCCACAATGTGAATCCAAAATGCACGTCTTTCAGAGAGCCTTCTAGAATGTTCCAGGCCTCTGTATGGCTTTTTGCATCCTTTAGTGTCATCTATAACCTATGGTGTCCTCTTTTCCCTGTATTTCCTGTACAGGGAAAGGCATACTCACATTCAGTTTTAGCCGTTTAGGAAAGAACTGATAATAGATATTGTGCTTTTGCTACGGCCATGTGCCAGAAGGCACATAAAAACTTTGTTACTCTTGCTGATGCCAAAGCCAAAATGTTCAGGAGGTTCAGGCGGGGGTCACATTCATTCCTCACCATAAACTTCTCACTTAGTGGTTCAAGAATCTCTGGACAACCATTGCCTACATTCACTGTTTCACTGACGTTTACAAGGTGACAATTTGTCTAATTCTGTCATTCCTTTTGCTTTTTTTAGTTGGAATTCTTCCATAAAGGAAACATTTTCCTTATTAACTCCTTGATTTTCCTGAAATACAACTGAAACACAAAGGGAGGATAAATGCTTGATTCTGTCCCTTTGTTTATAAACTGACAGAGCCCGTTAGGCTCTGGTGGCAACAATGCAGGGTTTTGATTGTTATTTTATTTTGTAATTGTATCAGGACGATATGTTTTAGGTCACAGACATCCATTAGTGTCAAGACTGTCCTCTCTGGAGTCTCTTTCAGATTGGCTCATCTGTTCTCACTTCATCCCTTAAGTCTTTGATGCCTTCCTGGTTTCTGGCACAAGAGGGCTCCAAGCTCTTGGGACACAGGGAATACTTCTTAGAGACTCCAAAGAGGGAAGCCCTCATGGCCCAATTTTCCCCAAGAAAAACTGCAAGCTACCACTCCTGAGTCATTTAAAAGGAAGCAGGAAATTAAAAATGTTAACAGAACCATCAGAAGTATTAGTCATTAAAAATGAAGTTGTAAAATGCTAAAGAGTAATGTGGAAATTTTTCATTTTCTCTCTACATACATACATGTATACAGTAAGTTTTTTTTTGAAATAGTTTCACAGGAAGTTGTAAAGATATACCCTTCACCCAATTTTCCCCAATGGTTCCATTTAAATAATCCTAGTAGAAACATAAAAACCTAAAAATTGACATTTGGCACAAGGTTATGTAGTTAGTTCTGTCATTGAATCACACAACACAGCCCTCACTACATTCAGGATCTAGAATAATTCCATCACTACAAAGGTCTCCCACCTGCTGTACTTTTAGAACCAGCGCCACCCCTTGCATGACATCCCTAACAGTTGGAAACTATTAATTTGTTTTCTACTTTTCTGATTTGTTACCTCAAAGTTATGCAAATGTAATCATATAATACATGATCCTTGAGATTCCATATTGGTTTATTATTATTCAATGCAATGCCATTGAGATGTTTTCAAGTTGCTATGTTCTGAAGTGTCATAGTTCATTATTTTTTAAATTTTTTCTTTTTGATGGACACCATGCCTTTGTTTATTTTTAAGTGGTGCTAAGGACCAAACCCAGTACCTCATACAGGCTCACAAGTACTCTGCCACTGAGCTACAGCCGCAGCCCAGTTCATTGTTTTTTATTGTTGAGTGTTTTTTCATGGTCTAGATGTTTCAGTTTGAACCATTCACCTATAGAAGAATATTTTTGTTATTTCTAATTTGGAGCTCCTCCAAATAAAGCTGCTACAATCATGTACATGTTTTTGTGTGGATGCAAGTTTTTTATTTCTCTGAGATAAATATCAGGAGTGTGATTGCTGGGTCATATTTTAATTGTATAGCTCTAGGCAATCACTAATTTTGTTTTGCCTTTGTACCAAGGTTTTGCAAAATACTGTCTTGAGCTAAATTCAGTTTATGGCCTATTTTTGTAAACAGTTTTATGGGAATACAGCCCAGACCATCCATTGGATGTCACCCACTGGTAGATGATGCTGTCTTCTCTAATCACTAGGTGCTAGAGGTACAATAAATACCTCTAGACACCTAGAGCCAGAAACAGGGTTATAGCTTAGAGGTAGAGTGCTTGCCTAGCACATGTGAGGCACTGGGTTCAATCCTCAGTGCCATATAAAAATAAATAAATAAAGAGGTACTGTGTCCTTTACAACTAAAAATTAGAAATAAGCCAGGCATGGTGGTGCATGTTTTTAATTGCAGTGGCTTGGAAGGCTGAGGCAGGAGGATCCAGAGTTCAATGCCAGCCTCAATAACTTAGGCCCTAAGCAACTCAGTGAAACCCTAACTCTAAATTAAATATAGAAGGGGCTGGGGACGTTTCTCATTGGTTGGGCACCCCTTGGTTCAATCCCTGGTACCAAAAGAAAGGAAAAAAAAAAGATAACTTAGGACAGAGGGGTGGCAAAAGAGAAAGTCTGGAAAAGGATCAAGTGGGAAGACAAGACAGGTTGGCATGAGAAGATAAGTGTCTGCGGCTGGGTGAGAGATGCTAAGAAGATGGTTACATGCTAGAACTTTCAGGAAGCAGGTTTCTGAGGTAGAAGTGGGTCCAATCCCTTACTGGGCACCTAACTTTTTATATATCATTAGTGATGTGTAACGAGAAGTGTGTGTGTGTGTGTGTGTGTGTGTGTGTGTGTGTGTGTGTCTCTACAATCATCTCATTTAATGGACCAAAGGGCACAGATATAATGCCATAATAAGCACTCAAAACACAAAAGGGTGTATACCACCTAACAAGCCTCTCTGACCACAGCACCTGGGAGATAAAATATTCATACCATCAAAGCAATCTCATTATTCTTTATATACTGGACTCAGACAAAAAGTAAAAAGGCAAGCAACTATGAAGAGAAGCATAGCCAGTTACTCTGCAAATTCAGAGAGGGGAAGGAAAGGCACTGTGCTTAGGCTAGGGTATTCATAAAAGGCTCCAAGGCTATGGAGTGTCTTGCAAGGAGAGGTGAAATAAAAGAAAAACGATGGAGATGGAAGCAAAGTACAAGTGACTTTGGAGTTAGTGAGCAGCAGAATAGGACAGGAAGGCCCTGGTGAACGATGCTGGAGACAAGGCTGTGATGCAACAGGGAAGCAGAATGCTTATGAGACAGAGCCACTCTGGCCATTCTGCTTTTAATGCAGCAAGAGCACTTGAACTCACTTGAATAACTGAGTCTGCCAGTTGTTACCTCATCACCACAGCTAGTCAGATTAGAACTTACTTGAATTAATAAATGCTTCCTGTTAATACTGAGTATTACATAGATTATCTCATGGGGAGAAAATGCAAGCTGCTGAACTGAAGCAAGTATATGAAATCCACATTTGAACATGTAAGTACCTGTAGATACACAGCTGTGTCTGCAAGGGGACATATTCTATCAGTCAAGTTTTCTTGGGGATAGGCAATAGAATCTGCCTCTAAATGATATTAAAAGAAAGGAGTTTGATAGAGGGATGTGAAAGATCTCATAGAATTGGAGGTCAGAAAGGATGAGTCAAGATGATCTAATGGGTTTCATGGCAAAATTCACTTGACATTCTGGAATGGAAACAGTCAAAGTACTTGTTCTAGCTTCTGGCTGTTCTGATGAAGACATAATGATCCAGGAGAGTTCAGAGATTCAGCGGGTCTGGCTCTATTGATGTGCCTAGTCCTTCGTTGGCAGAAAGGAGGGCACTTTGTCTTACAGCTCTTAGACTACACCCTACATGTGAGAGAGAATTCCCAAAAAGGAAATGCTGCTCCCAAAAGAAAGCAGGCACTCAACATCTGAAGAACCACAAATCTCTCCACTACAGTTATGTTCTTAATTTGGGCTTCCTGAGGGAAGGCGGCACCCACACTCCTCTAGGATGGTAGTGATTTCTAACAGTGTTATAATGATCAGAGAATCATGCCAAATAAGCACGTCTTGGCTCTGAATACACTACAGATGCATACATATGCGTCTATTAGAGTACATAGTATATAAATCTAATTTTCTTGGGTGTAAGCAACAGATTCTGCCTCTCATAGTAGAAAATTATGCCCAAGAAAAATGGACAAATTATAAAAACATAAAAATGTTCTTGGGCCAAAAACCAAAATGAAGCCATCTGATGACACTAAGGTGATATGCAATGTCCCAGGTGTCCTTCACCAACTACCAGTTATAAATCATTTAACTGGGTTCAATCGAGGTTTTAGAGCTTTCGAGTGAGGCAATCGCAAGGCAGAAGTTAGAAGAGGGAAGGAAAGAGACAAAAACACAATCACAAAATGACAACACACATGAGGAAATGACATGCTAAGAGAAAAACCAATAAAATCAACAATCTGAACATCCTGAAAAAGATTTAAAACAAAAGTTGAGGGTATTCAAACAGATAAATAGAAGTTACACTTTAATTTAAAAAAAAGACTTTGAACTATTTTTTAAAAAAGGAAAGGAATGAAATAAAATCGGATGAACATAAAGAAGAATCAATTAGAAAATTGGAAAAAAATGTATGGCTTAATTAGTGTCTAAAATAAACAGTAAACAGTATACTAGCAAATTGAAACAGAGGAAATTATCTCAAATGCAACACACAATACACACACTTATCCCTCCTTTCAACTGAGATGTCTAATAGGCAACTCAAATTCTTATCACATTTTTACTAAAAGAAACAGAAGAGTTTGCACAGTTTCCATTCCCATGATAATCAGGAAAAACAAAACAAAACAAGGATGCCTGTGATTGCTACTAGCTAATGAAATAATTTTTTAAATTAGAAACAAGGGGCTGGGCTATGGCTCAGCAGTAACACACTTGCTTGGCACGTGTGAGGTACTGGGTTCGATTCTCAGCACCACATATAAAAATAAATAAAGATCTATCAAAAACTAAAAATATATTTTTAAAAATGGAAACAAAAAAATGTATTCAGCAATGTAGCTAGAGCTATGACCAATTAACAAAAATTTGCTGCTTGTAACTGAAGTATTTGAGGAAATGTAAAACAAAATTTTAAAAACCTATTTTGACTATTATTTTAAATTCTAAGAATAGGAGGGCACAGTGGAACACACCTGCAATGCCAGCAATTCTTTCGAGGTTACAGCAGCAGATCAGTAAGTTTAAGGTCAGCCTGAGTAACCACCTGTCTGGGGGGAAAAAAAAATCTAGGGATATTGCTCAGATAAAGCACTGAGTTCAATCCTCAGTACCAAAAACTTAAAATCTAAAAATGAACTTTAAAAAGCAAACAACATCTAAACAAAAACTCATTTTACGGGAAAACATTTTGAATAAATCAGACATACGGTGTTCTGAATAGAACATCATATTTTTTAAACAATCTATCTCTCATATTTTCAACATAGTCAATCAATCCAAGCAGACCAAAATCCCATGGGGACTTAGATTTTTTCTATCTTTTGACAAGCTGATTCTCAAGTTGTCAAAGATATGTTATGAAATTTTAAAAAATAAAAAAAAATCTGGGCAATTTCCCTATCACATATCATAATACAAGGCACATTAAAAATATGGATTCACTAGGAGAAAAATCAGAGAGGAGTCCAGGTGCCACAGCACAGGGGAAGGGGCGGGATGGGAGCAGAGTGATGAAAACAGGGAAGGATAAAGGGCCTCGCTGAAGTGCAGTAAGCAAGAGATGACCGCTCATTCTAAGTGGAGGTGGGGACAGGGCTGGATAGGTGAATTTGGAACTTGAGGGAGAGGTCTGGGTTGCAGAGAGACATTTGAAATCATCAGATACTGCTGAACTTTTGCTAAGCCTTTATTACTTTCCTCCTTTGAAATTATGTCATTTGGATTTTCAAATTAGTCTCTGAAGTTCACCCACCCACATTTCTGTTTTCCATTTGAGGAAATGGATAAATATAATAGAGGACTAGACAGAATAATTAAAGTACTTCTTTTATTATTCCTGAACTATTTTCCTCATTATTTTTAAACACTTCCCCTTCATGTCACTTTCCTTCTTTAAAATCATTAACAAGCTTATTTTCTCCTACACATACACCAAGACTCTATCTGGAATTCACAGTATCTTCTCTACTGTCAAAATGGCTCCTTCATTCCTCAAAAAACACTACAACTACACCCTGGCCATAGTTACTCAAACTGCTTTCACAACTGTCCAGATCACCACCTTGTTCTGTAAGAGCTCGAGAGCTCATGAAGTCTTTGTTCCAACCCATGATTCCCTCTCCATTACTTCCAACACACATTTGGTATGGCAGTCTTAATAAGCTCTCTTGCATTTAAGCATCTCAAATCTGTTTCTCTAACTGTATAAGCCCACTAAGAGGTTATATTTGAATGCATTTCCAATCATGAATGCAAAAATAATAGTTTTTTTCTAATATAAATAACTAACTTTCCACCTCCAAAATACATAACCCCAGGAGTGAATCAATTATACAAGTCTAAATTAACAGGACTCCATTATCAACCTAGAGAATCAAACCAGTAATATTGTGGAAGACACAAATCAGTAACAGCTACAGAGAAATCACCAAGACAGAAAACCTGTTCCACAGGTCACACAAGTTCTAACCAAAGCAGCAACTTCTTATGTCCCACTTAAATCAATGAAATAATAAGGATTCTGGTAATTCTCCTCATTCAGAGTGAAGCAGAAATTGGGTAGGGTAACATGTCAAATACTTGACTCCAAGCAACTGGGGCAGAGGAAAAACTCCAGATGTAAATATATAAACACATGCACACACAAACATGTGAGCAGACAGACTCCAGACAATACAGTCAAGCACGCCTCACAAAACTATGTTTACTGTGAAACCACCAGAGTTAGGAAAATAGGATTGTTGCCACCACGCTTTATTTATCTAGTTCATAACTAAGCATAGTAGTGCCTGCCCTTATGGGGCTTACAATCTTACTAGGGAAAGTATTGAAAGTACACAAGAGAGCTGGACTGTAAAAAAGCTCATGCCAAGTGCCACAAGACTTCAGAAGGCAGCGTAGAATGCAGGATTAAAAGTCATGAAATCCAGGTTCTAGTTCCAACCTTGTAAATCAGATAACCTCTCTGGTATTATTAACCCAGCAGAAAAACGTAGTAGTGAGATTTAGAGGCTGTCTGCACTTGTTTCCATCAGGATTCAGATCAAAAGCTGAGGCAAGTTTTATGGAGGAGGTGGCACCCAAGCAGGATACTGATGAAAGGCAGAGAAGGCATTTCAGACAAGGAAAGTGGCACTGAGGTAGGCGGAAGTGTGGCTTTGGAGGGGAGAAGAGACAAGTGTCACACAAAAATGGAAAGAAGTACACGGCAACAGGAAGCCAGCTGCTGTAGCCCTCAGACACTACCCACTTTGAAGTGAACCGTGGGCCTCACATTCAGCAGTTACAGAACACAATCCCAGAGAGGAGAAAATACCAGAGAACAATGGCGCATTTTATCAAACATTTCACTCTACTTCCAGAAAGTATAAAATAATTTAACATTAACTCTACATTTCAAAATTGATATCAATAAGCTGTCCCAATTGTCAAAATGTAGACCAATTCAAAGTATACATTCATATTAAATATAACTATGTCTCTTAATTTAAAAGGACATTTGATACAAATTGTATTAACCCAGTAATTCCAACATTTTTTTTATCTACTATGTTCCATGTACTATGGAAATAAAAATGATTAGTAATAAAGAACCTTGCCCTTGAAGAGGCTGCAGCCTGGTAGGTGAGCAAACATCAACTACATCTACCTAGAATGTAGTGTGAGGCACAGCATGATGAACATGAGAACGTAATATTATCTGTTGAAAATTGGATTCCTTCCTCTGATGGGGTTTGGCAAGGGCACAGAAGGGAAAAGTGGTTGGCGCAAATAGAAATGAGTGTATCAGGGAGAACGAGCCTGGGAAGAACAGGACTTCTGGGCAGAGGGCAGATGGGCACAGATTGGGTAATGTGGGGTCATGGTATGTGCAGGTTCTAGCCCAAGTACTACATGGCTGGAGCACAGTTTAAGCGTTAACAGAGGGTGACACAGAAGCCTGGATTCAGCCCTAAAAACATTTGTTTTAACCCTCTACTCTCACTGGTTTGTAAGTCAGGAAGAAATAGAAAATTAAATGAGTGGCTAGGAAATAAGTAAAGTGTATCATAAGAAGTTACTATAAGCTCCTCTCAGCAAATTAAATTGTTAGGCAGCACATACTCCCCTCTCCTTTCCTGACATCTCTTTTCTGCCCAGCCCCATGATGATCTGCTTCCCCTCTGTTCCCAAGTCATCATAGTGGAAATGGAAGTAAAGAGGCCCAGGAAGAGCAATAGGATGGAAACAGAAACACACATACATGGCCATCAGGTTCTATTAGGGAATGGTCACTGCATTGTACAAAGGTTTGCAGGTAAAGTACACTAATTCCTTCAGTTTTCTAAAAGTGTCCAATTCACAACAAAATATTTAAAATACCATTCCATGAGGGAAATGTATATAGAATCCTTATAGACTATTTTTCACTAAATATCAATGTCAAAATACCATAGGATTTCCAACCCTATCTTTACACAACTAAGATCTAACCAAAAGTGCATTGCTTAGTTTAAAAAATAAAAAGATGATGTGTAATTTCCAAGTTCTAGGTTTTCAGACACTACCAAAATTATGTCAATGTAGGAATAAACTGCCTTGTGAAAAACACACAGTAAAAGGTAGATGAAATTAGCCGTCTCTTTAGGGTAAACACTAAATATCAATTTCTCATAATAACATAAAACCATTCTAAAAAAGTAATAACTTCTTGAAATTCCATTTTATAATGAAGAAAATAAATCTGTCATTTTATTTAACATTCATTCTTAAGTTACAGATGTCAATACAATCTGCTTCTAATGAAAGCAACCTTAGTATAATCTTAAAAACATGCATATACACTCAGTAAGATCTTCCACATTTCTAAATAAATTACATGCATGATATATATTAACCAATAAAGAAAACCAATGTAAGAATCCAGGACATTTATTTTTCTGCATGGACATTTAACTACTGTACAATATACACACAAAACAAACCCACAAAGCAACAGTGTGAAATAGGTAGTGAGAGACTCTTAAAATAAGCATACTTTAAATGCCTTAGTTTTTTTTGTTGTTGTTTTTTGTTTGTTTTAGGCAACAAAATATTTTCAGTCCTTGACATCTTCTCACACTTACCTAGCACCACAGATGCAAGGACTTAATAGTAAACATGTATAATTTCATGCTCAAAACCTAAAGCATGCATTGAATCAAATTTATATATTGTGATCTACTCTACTACATACGCAACACATACTTCTAATATTTTATACATTAAATTACCCTGCAGCATTTTGAAATTTTAACATTTATGCAAAACAACTTTTGAAAGATGAAATGAGTTTCAAGGCTCACCTCCAGGCTGGTTTGGTTAAGTGAGGGAAATGGCAGCAGCCTCAAGGTTCATACTGAATGAAAATGGTGTATGTGTATGTCAATCCATGTAAAAAATACCTATATACACAGATGGCACAAACATTTGTGCAGTTGGAATCACCAGTGCAAATGCATGCATTTGAGGTACTTATTTGTTCCATGGTCAGGTATAATTATGCGTAGTCACTTTCCTCATGTGCTAAAGATTTCAGACCTGATCAAATGAAAAGCTCTAAGAGTAAATATGAAATATTTATATAGTTAATTTCAAAGTGCTATGCTTTTAATGAAGATTTGTTTAACATTATAGGCTTAAATATTTAGTTTAAAAATATTTAACAATAAATTTTCTCCTTGTCTAGAGACTGACTGGAAATTATACCTGGCCAAGTGATTTAAATAGCATATTTGAAATTTTTGCAAGAACTGTAGTGAAAGAGTGAAATACTTCATTATTGCTTCATTGGACTGAGAAACCCAAAAGGCATAAACGATGCTCAATGATGAAAACTGATTATCCAGAACAGCGGTGCATGCCCCAAAATGGCCTATGCAATAAAAACTAAGCATTCTCCACATTATCAATGCCATTGATACCAGTCTCTCCACACAAAGAGGAGGGAACAAAGTGGCTAACAGTGGGACACAAACAGCTCTTAAGCTCTGGCAATTCCTGCTTCAGGCGTTCCAACTGCTCCACTTGGAATATATTTGGTTGTTCAGGCATCCAATCATATATCCTATGGTGAAACAAACACAGAATACATAAAATAGTGTAATTTTATGGCTTATTTAAGAACTGCCTGACTTAACATTTTCATGAGAATTCATTTACAAAATGTCTGGAACATCCATATTACTGAGTTTTTCTTTTGTTTTTATTTTTATTTTTAAAGACAAAAGCATCAGATCCATTTAAAATTTTTCTTCTTCCTAGTCTAGTAACCCTGAACACCAGCACTGCTTTTTCATATCCCTGATACAAAAGAGCTGATTATAAAGCAATTGAATTGGAAATGTATAGATTACTAGTGACTTTTGAAAGTATCTGCTACTCAAGTGATTCAACTGGCAATGCCTTAATTTCAAAATGGAAATGTTTGGAGAGCTAGAATTCATACCCTGTTCTGACTTCAAAGTCACTGAAGATCAAAGTGAAAAAAACTGCCCAGTGTGGGAACTACCCTAACTCTGTGTAGTACAGAGTCCAGAAAGAGTCTCCCATGACTCATAAGAGCACTGGCATCACCCATCAGCAGAGAAAAGATAGGATGGCCTCTCAAACCACACTTGAAAGCCAAGTAACTGTACAGGCAAATGTGAGAATCTTTTACAAACATCACAGTTGGTAAGAAGTTATTAAACAAGATTTAAAAACAACATCTTTAAATATCTGATTCTAGTACAACAGATTTTGTTAATTAGACATGTGAGGGAATGAAAAGTGACCTCTGGGTCAAGGTATGAGACAGAACAGAATCATCTAACTTTACTCCCTTCCTATGTTCTGTTAAAAATAAAGGGAATTTCTGGGCTGAGGATATAGCTTAGATGGTACAGTGCTTTTCTCACATGCACAAGTCCCTGGGTTCAATCCTCAGCACCACAAACATAAATATATAAAATTAAAAATAATGAATTTTCTTTTTTTAAAAAGTGCATGAGTATGCCAGATACAGTGGTGCACACTTTAGCTACTGGGAAGGCTGAGGCAGAAGGATCACAAGTTCAAGTTCAGCCTGGATAATTTAGTGAAACCCTATCTCAAAATATAAAGGGTGAGGGTATGGCAATTATGGCTCAGTGGTAGAGCACTGAGTTCATTTCATGGTAACACACACACACACACACACACTCCATGAGTATGAGAAAAACTCAAAGAGACAGAGTAATAAAACTGAAGGTTAAAAAAACCAGATGGATGAGTAACAATTAGAAGTTTCTCTGTACAACCTAAAAAGACCAATTCACAAGCCAGTAGTAGGAAAAACAAAAAGGCTACGCTAAAAGCAGCAAATTCCTCTTAAACTGAAATGAAAGGGAAGGGAGCAAAAAGAAAAAAAGAGGTGAAGATGTGGAGTGGCAATAAGCATTTTCTTCCTCTACTCCCACCTGCTGAGGTTGTGCCTCCTTCACACTAGACTCTGAATTTAACTGGATGTCTCTTAGAATAGAAGATAATTGGGGCTGGGGATACAGCTCAGTTGGTAGAGTACTGGCCTTACATGCACAAGGCCCTGGGTTCAATCCCCAGCAACACACACACACACACACACAAAGGAATATAACCAGATAAGCTGGGGGTTTGAGCATTTTATAAACCACCACCACAGCCACAGCACCGGAGGAATTTGGAAACAGCATATTACAAAGACTAAAACCAGATACATCCTCCCTCACCCACCAGTCTTCCCTCATTTAATTCCTGGCAGCCAGTGTTGGATGCCCCAGGAATAATATACATATTTTTCTTATGAGGAATTTGATCAGTCAAAAAGTAAAGTTCTTGCCAAGCTTGGTGGCATATATCTCCCAGCAATTCAGAAGGCTGACGCAGGAAGATTTCAAGTTCAATGTCAGCCAAGGCAACTTAGCAAGACCCTGTCTCAACGGTAGGGTGTGACAGAGTTCAATTCCTAGGACTGGGGCAATGTGTGTGGGGGGGTAAAGTTCTAAATCTACTGACATCACCCCACAGTAAAGACCAGGTCAGCAACTCCATTCATACCTCCAGAATGTCCAATAAGCTTTGCAAGTCCCAATCGTACCATGGAAGGAAACCTTGGATTTCCAAACAGTTTAGAAAGCTTTTAAGATGAAAGAACACGACTGGGGATATAGTTCAGTGGTAGAATCCTTGCCTGACATGTATGAGAACTTGGGTTCCATCTTCAGCACCAGGGGGATTAAAATTCTTATGGAAAATTTTCAGGATGGCACTTGTGCCCACAGAGGTCAACCAATTTTGTAGTGGAGCTATCCCAGTAAAGAGAAAGGCATATTAAGGATACCATTCCAAGAGAGCCACTGCCACTCTAGTAGCCCTGTAACCTAAGGACATGTGTCCTAGGAAGCATGAACCAGTCTTACTTAAATACAGTACATCTGCACCATGTACTGATGCAGTTTCTACAATACCTGACAGGATTAGAATGCTTGGCCCTACTCCTGAGAACTGATGGTAGGCTACAATGCAGCAGGAAATACAGAACAGCCCACTCCAGGCTGTTCCTGTTGTACTTCCAATAGTTCCTGTTGTACTTCCAATGCCTGACCCACAGGCAGATGCCTGATGGTGCTGGGCTAGAGACCTAGTGGGTCACAAAACCAGTTTAGAAGTTAACATTTGCATTTAACAAGTACATACTCATGAATATGAAATATTCAAGGCACATTTAATTTTGTTTATATAGATAAGCATATGTAAATATACATATCTATGTGTGTCATGGATTGCAATGCAAAATAGACTGAGTGTCAAAAAGTTCTGAAAGATATTGTCCTAGGGCTGGGGTTGTGGCTCAGCAGTAGAGTGCTCGCCTCGTCATGTGTGAGACCCAGGTTCAATCCTCAGCACCACATAAAAATAAATAAAAAAGATACTGTCCTAGAGAAACCTAATACAGGGGCTGGGGTTGTGGTTCAGCAGTAGAGTACTTGCCTAGCACATGCAAGGCCCTGGGTTCGATCCTCAGCACCACATAAAAATAAATAAATAAAATATTGTGTCTATCTACAACTAAGAAATAAATATTAAAAAAAAAAAGAAACCTTATACATATATTCCAGGAAACCTGGTTAGTAATGTTCACAGCAAGGACCAGGAATGTAGCTCAGTGGTAAAGCACTTGCCTAACATGAATGTGTGAGGCTCTGGTTCAATCTCCAATACTTCAAAAATGATGATGATGATGGTGATGATAAATAAATAGTTCACAGCAACACTTTGCATAATAACAAAAAGTTGGAAACAACATAAATTCTCTTAAAAAGCAGAACAATGGAATGTTATACAGCCATGAAAATGAATAATAGCTATTTTCCAAATAAAGTATGAAGTTTAAAATTATGTAAAACTCAATGGCTAATTATTTTAAAAAAGATTAAATTTTTAAGAGAAAAATCAGGCTAGGGTTGTCAGACTCAGTGGTAAGAGTGCTTGCCTAGCATGCATGAAGCACTGGGTTCAATTCCCAGCACCATATAAAAAAAAATAAATTAAACAAAAATAAAGGTATTGGGAACATCAACAACTAAAAATGTAAAAGAAAAAATAATTTTGTAAGTGGTTATGTATGAAGGAGAAAGAAAGGGATTGTAAAATTATAATGGTATTTATTTTAAACATAGGTATCTGTTGTATTGTTACTGTATTGTGTTCTATTTTAATCATCTAAACTGATAAATAGCCATTTACTAAAATTGGAGGGCTGGGAACTCAGTGGATAGCTCAGTGGTTAAGCACTTGCCTAGCATGCATCAGGCCCCGTGTTAAGACACATCATCTAAAAAAAAAAAAAAAAAAAGTACTATCCTTGATCTCAAAACTAGACAACCATTTGAGTAAGGTAAATTAAAGGTCATCTCACTAATTATCAAAAATGTAAAATTCTCAAACAAAATATTAGAAAATCAAATGCAGTTTATATATCACAAAAATATGATTAAACATGAAATCTGTGTTTTAATGCCTTTGAAAAGTAAAATAGTTTTTTAATAATCTAAAACACCCACTCTTACCCAAGCCAATCCTAAACAGCTCCAATCAGTAAACATTAAAAAACTGTCTTCATGTCTAAATTTGATAATGTAACTATAAGAGCAATAAACATATTAATTAGAAATAGTAAGGTAAGGGCTTGGGGTATAGCTCAGTGCCTGCCTTGCATGCACAAGGTCCTTAGTTCGATCCCCAGCACGAGAGAGAGAGAGAGAGAGAGAGAGAGAGAGAGAGAGAGAGAGAAATGGGGGGTCTCCTAAAAATAAATAAATAAGGAGACAGGGACATGGCCAGGGACAGTGAAAGGAATTGGAACAAAGGACTGAGGCTTTTTCATTATAAGCCTTACAAAACTATTTGAATTTTTAAATCGTAATACATGAAGTTCTTTGGTTACATTAGAAAGAAAATCCAGAGTTAACATAATCTAATTTATCTCTTATCAGACTCTAAGAAGAGGTTGGTGCCATTCTGTCTCTCCACACTTTCAGAGTCCTACCCTGATTTATGTTCTTGCCTCTACCTAAAATGTCTATCTTATCTATCCTCAACTAACTTCTAACTTAATTCTTCTTTTAAGACTCCAAGCCAGGAAGAACTTCCTTTAGTGCCTCCTGTTTTCCATTATATGTGAACATTTGATGCCAATAACCAAGGCCCATGAGATGAAGGAGCTGCCTAAAAATTTATAAATCCATACATCTTATAAAGCCATACATTCATAATCTCAGTACACTGTTCTTGCCTGAAAATATTTGCAATCACTCCTTCCTCCATATATGCACACATCTATGTGTGTACACATATACAAAATCTTCAAAGATTTGATCAAGCTAGCACTTCCTTAAAATTGTTCATTTAAAATTTTAATTTTCATCTAATTAGCTGGACATTATTTTTAAGTTACAGAACATATTGTTTTATGCAAAATTAAACCAAACATTAATAAGGAAGGGAGGATCTTGGCTACAATTTAAAAACCAGACTAATTCAGACAAAATAGTGGGGGGAAAGCTTTATTAAGAAAGTGATATAAATTTATAGGACAAATAATAATACGAACTAAATTCAAGGAAAGACAGGTCCAGTCAGGATTTTATTACTTCCTCTTTACATGCCTACAATTTTACCACCTTAATAACATCCTTTCTAATCCCAAACTTCTTTACATTAAAGAAATCTGTCTCTCAAGATAGTGTCAGTCAGGAAGCCAGGAAGCCGACTTAAAAAAAATATATTAAAAAAGACCAGTACAATAA
This sequence comes from Callospermophilus lateralis, assembly GCF_048772815.1. NCBI lineage: Eukaryota > Metazoa > Chordata > Mammalia > Rodentia > Sciuridae > Callospermophilus > Callospermophilus lateralis. Next base: position 168,609,215 of record NC_135307.1, on the reverse strand, counting down.
ACATGAGTTCCTACTGTGTTACACACAACCAGCCTGTGGAGGCAGTAAATAAAACAGGGAAAAGCTTTGCCCTCATGGTGTTTATGTTCTTGTTGTGTGCACCAGAAAGCGGGGAAGAGTTGGGGAGAAAGGGGTCAGGAAGAAAAATAGCCAAGTACCATACGATATGCATATGTGGTATGTCAGATGGTGAGAAAAGACATGGAGAAAAGTTAGGAAACAAACAGGTTGGAATCTTTCTCTGAAAAGAGAAACAGCAAATGGGGGAAGTTGTGGAAGAAAAGGTCAGAAACGGAATGAGGAATGAAAGGTGGTACAGGGAAAGTGGGTGGGGGTCAGCTCACACAAGGCCCTTACTAAGGACTATGGCTTTTCCTTTTAGGTGGCACAGAAAACCATGTTAGCAGCAAAATGATCTGACATAGGTTTTAAAAGCCTCCCACTGGCTGCAGTGTGGAGGCAATCACCGGGGTGTGGGCTACTTCAGTGATGTGCACACTGAGATGAGTTGATTCAGCTGAGTGACAACAGTAAACACGGTGAGGGGACAGACTCGGGATATGTCTTATTAAAGTCAGAGTCAACAAGATTTTCTGTCTCACTGGATCTGGGATATGAGGAACTGGAACAACCACACTTTTCATTTATGTTGAAATCAGGAAGATGAAAGGAGGAATAGGTATTGGTTCCTGAACATAAATGTTTAGAGATCAGGGAAACGGTCTGAGTTGGACACATACAATGTTAGAAATATATGACGATATGAAAAGACACAGAGTATGACGAGACCACTGAGAAAGCTGTATAGACAGAAAACAGGTGGCAGACAGTAACCATTAACCCCTAAAATGATTTAGTACATCTGGGTTAGGACCTACTCATTTGCATTTTTAGCAAGCTTCTCAACTGACTGATACACTTCAAAGTTTGAAAAAACTCACTGACAGACAAATGTCAAGATAAACCTGAGGCCAAACTACAGAATTTTAACTTAACTAAGTTTAATTTTATTTATAATTTTATAAGATGAAAGCTACACTTTTCCTAACATTTCGTGGAAATTTTTTATGAAAACCAAATACCTATCATAAATTAGACCATGAACTCCAAATTCCTTCAATTTCCTTCTGTTTTCAGGGTCATTGGTATCATCACCCCAGCAGAATATGACTAGTCCCTTAGCTTTTGCCTCTTGGATATAGGACGGATTTCTGAGCAGGTCTTCAGTATGTGCGTTAATCCCCTAAAAGAAGAAAAGTTAGTTGTTCATGAAAAAGTAATGTTTACTATAAATGTTAAATATTTATTCTATGGGTCAATGCTTTCTAGAGTGAAGAGGCAAGGAAAAAAAATGTTAGATTTTTTTTTCTTCTAATTTCCCTTATTCTTTTCAATATATAATGCAGTTAAAACAGAGTGCTAATATATGTAAGTGATTTGTAAACATACATGTTGACTGTATGGCTATCCTCATTTCTAAATAGAGCTACTTGCTTATGACACATCAGTCAAATCTTTAACCATTAGGTAGATAAACATGAAACCTTATTTATTTACTACCACTGTAAGATACAAAACAATAGAAGCAAAACAGTGGAAGTTCAAACAACTTACCAGAAGATTTTCAAACTGTGCAAAGCTCATTGCGATGGGGGTTGTCCGAGATCGGAGATCCATAAGTTCAGGGTAAATGTCAGATTTTCCTTGAGTCAAAAATAATATGGGATATTTGTTCTGCTTCTGCCGAACCCTAAAAAGGACAAAACGATACTTTCTGTGGGGCGATAACTATAATATTGATTTGAAATTTTAGAAATTATTAAAAACATGAAGAAATTGAAACAAAATAGAAACAGTCAAACTACTCAGATATATAACCACCATTAACTCAAGAAAAATATAAATCCTCTCAGGCATGAGCAACGAGAAAGCCCAGGAAGGTTTACATAAGTTAAGAAGAGCATGACACACAAGTACATGAAGCCCACTGGGTCTGAGGCTCTAGGATTTCACAGGAAACCATCAGAAAGCCATCATGAAAACACAGGGAACTTGACTGAGGCCAAATCAAGGGAAAGCCGAACAACTTCCCAACCTCCAATCACCATCTGTACTGAGTGCGAGCTACAATCTAAGAGGACAGAAGGAAAATATTGAATATTACTTACATTGTACAAATATCTGCATCAAATGAAGAAAAGACTATTCTTCTCTTTCCAGAGTTTTCTAAAACAGTTTTTAAAATTATATCCAAAAACATATTCATGTCAAAATATGTTGATAAGTTACCATCCCACATTCCATCCTATGTAGGGGGGGAAAAAAGCCATTGCATACCTTAGAATCAGAATGCAAAAAAAAAGACAGCATCTAATTCATATTTTTCAAAAATTGCTTAATACACTTTATTATGTTCATTTAAAGCACACCACAGAATATTATGGAATACATAAAGACAGTACAAAGATTACTAAGTTGAAATAAGTTATCATATCAATCATCTCACACAGTTGCCCCTCTTCCTCTATTTTTGGAGTTAGGGATTAAACCAAGGGCCTTGAACACACATGCTACCTACCAGCCTACCACCTATACACCCTGTACTCTTCCCTTTTGTGGCAAGAGCAGCCCAAATCTACTTATTTTGCATACATACAATATCATTACATATAGCCCTCATGTTGTGCATGAGCACTCTAGACTTGTTATTTTTATCCTTTGACTTATATCTCCCCATTGCCTCCTCCTCCTCCTCCTCTCCCCAACCCTGTAACCACTGTTTTTTCTCTTCATGTATGTGAATTTTAAGTTGTTTTCAGATCCCACATATAAATAAGATCATACAATATTCTTGTGTGTCTGGCTTGTTTCATTTAATATATAATGTCCTCCAGGCTCAACTATTTTGTGGCAAATGTGAAGAGCTCATTCTTTTCTAGGGCTGAATAAATATTCCAACTTATAAATGGACCATTATCCAGTTGTCCATCAAAGGGCACTTAGGTTGTTTCTATACCTTGGCTATCATGAATAATACTATAATGAATAAATAATGCTATAATGAATAAAGGTATCTCTAAGGTAATGATTTAATTTCCTTTGAATTTGTGCCCAGAAAAGGGACTGCTGGATCATATGGTACTTCTGTTTCTAATTTCTTTAGAAACCCCAATATGGCTGCACTAATCTACATTTCCACCAACAGTGTTTAAGAGTTGTCTTCTAAGCATGATCTCACCAATATTTATCTTTTGACTTTTTTGATAACAACCGCCCTAACAGGTATGGAGTGTTATCTCTTAAGACCTGAAAAGATAAAGTAACCTGTCTAAGACTACAGTTATTCAGTGATGGCAAAGAAATCATAATTCAGGTATAGACACTCATATAAAAAGTCACTATCATTATTAGGCTTCACTTTAATGTTAAAAGATAAAATTCTAAAAAATTATAATCTACTGATTTAAAATATTATATAATCCTCATAAAAACTATGTTTCATTTGCTAAATGAGAACCAATTTTACCAAAAACAACAAACATCAAAATAACCTTATACATTATAAACAATCCTTTATTTTAAAAAATAACATTTGTGATTCTTCTTCATTGGGTCTCAGACATTATCAACTATCCTTTAAAAATAGTTAAATAATTCAGGGGCAGGGGCAGGGCAAGGGGAGGTTCACTGGGTTGAACAGGGTGGAGTGGGAAGAAGGGAGGGAGACTGGAATAAGAAAGTCAATAGAATGAACCAAATATAACATTCCTATATTCACAGATGAATGCAAGACCAGCATTTACTATGTGAACCAGGACCATCATAGCCTGTCTTAACAGCCATGATTAGCTAGACACAGTGGTGCATGCCTATAATCCCAGTGACTGGGGAAGCTGAGACAGGAGGAGTTCAAAGCCAGCCTCAGCAACTTAGTGAGGGCCAAGCAACTCACTGAGACCTGTCTCTAATAAAACATAAAAAAGGAATGGGGATGTGGCTTGGTGGTGGTTAAGTGCTCCTGGGTTCAATCCCTGGTACCATAAATAAACAGACAGACAGACAGACATGATTTGAAGAGTCACAGAATATTCTGACCAAAACAATACAGGACATCAATCAGTCCAACTGACCAATTATGATACCTGAATAAACTACTTTCAATACCTGTCCTTAATCTAGCTCTCTCACCATGATGCTCATGTTTTCTTCAACTAGACCATACGTTCCAAGAATACAGAACCTTATTAAAGTTCACTGCTTATCCACTGTATTCAGAAAATGCCTAGACTGTAGCAGCTTTCTATTAAATATTTATTGAAAAAAAGAAATGATTAAATTTGGAAACAATTTAAAGCATATCTGAAGAAATTTCTTTTCCTGGTAACTATTACTAACTACTGCTCCTCAACAGAAAACTGCTCAGAAAATTATTTAAAATAAACATTTAGATGAAGAATTAGAAAGTATTAACTAAATCAGAGATATTGTCTACTTTATAAATCTGTCTAGAACCCATTCATTAATGTACAAACCAGGTGTATGTAAATCAAAACTTCTATTATAAATACATCATTAATTTAAAAAGTATTCACATATTAGCTAAGTGTAACATAGGCTTTTGTAAAAAGATATAACAAGTACTGTACTTTGATAGATTAAGTTGAAAAATTTCAGTTTAACTTAATTGCATTAAAACAAAAACACAGAAACCAAAGAACTTTAAAAATGGAAAAGGGGGGGACAGGTATTGCATAGAGAATTACTTACCCTTTGTTGGCAGATCCATTTAATTTCTATGTTAAACCCTACATCTTCTGGCAAAGACTCTAAAACCTGGAGTTTTGTTTTTGGTGAAACAGGTGGTAGAATAAAAACAAATAAATAAAAGAATTATTATAAGAAGCAATCAATAAGAATACTTTACTAGTAAGGATAAAGTGTTTTATGTCTTCAGTAAAAACCACTATGTTTTCTCATTAAACTGACAAAATGGTTAGTGACCACTATATTAAATAAGAAAAATTAAAACAGCAAAAGGAGCACTTTCAAGCAATAAGTGTAATAACTTATAACTACCACCAGAAAGATAGATCCTTAACCTAAAATCCTTTTTACCATTCCTTTTAGAACAATCCATGTGAGTTATAGACAACATCAAGAATTCAGGAAGACATCTTTTATGTATTCTAAATTATATTCAGGTATATTGATATACTAAGGTATGATTACATGAAAACCAATGATTTTTAGCTTCTTTTGGAAGCGATAATACTTCAAAAAAAAAAAACATGCTGATAACCCCCCAAAAAGTTATCTCCAAATGAAACAATATACTAAAACTCATAAAGCAAAAGACTATATAAATGAACAAATAGTTATTCTATTTATTAAAAAACATCTAGGGCTGGGGTTGTGGCTCAGTGGTAGAGTGCCTGTCTAGCATGCGTGAGGCACTGGGTTCGATTCTCAGCACCACATAAAAATAAATAAAATAAAGGTCCATCAACAACTAAAAACAAAAATTTAAAAAAATCTGAATTATTTAATCTTAAAACAAATGATAGGGCAACACACAAATATGCTTAGGGCAAAATGAATCAAAATACATTGTTTTACTTTAACAGATTCAAAACTTCAGAGTGTCATTAACATGTATAAAATATATGATATTTAATTTTATAAAAGCAAATAAAAGTACACCAACAAAAAGTTAGTGTAAAGAGCACAGCTGGGGCAGGGGATATATAGCTCAGTTGGTAGAATGCAGGCCCTATGTTCAATCCCCAGAACCACAAAAAAAACCCCACTGCCTACCCAGGTGTGGTGGCATATCCCTGTAATCCCAGTGGCTGGGAACAGGGGTGGGCAGGCTGAGGCAAGAGGATCTTGAGTTCAATTACAGCCTAAGCAAAAGGAAGGCATAAATAAGCAACTCATTGATGCTCTGTCACTAAATAAAATACAAAACAGTGCTACAGAGGAGGCTCAGTGGATAAGGAAAAAGTGTGTTACAGTGTTAAGACTATAAAGCATAAAATTTGCAAACAGATTGTCCTTATACTAAAATTATATTTGATAGTTTTTTGTTAAAATTTCTTTGTGATTACATAATGATAATGGCAAATTAAGTGTGTTAGATGCATCTGAGCGTCACTTATTAGGCTAAATAAATGTTGTCAAACATACATACACAATTAAAATTTGTCTACTTCTATAGGGTACACATACACAATGGAATACTACCCAGCCATAAAGAGGAATGAAATTATGACACCTGTGGGTAAATGGATCGAGCTAGAGACTATCGTGTTAGGTGAAATAAACCAATTCCCAGAACCCAAGGCCACATGTTCTCTCTGATATGCAGATGCTGACTCACTAGTGGGCATGGGGTGAGGCAGTGGAGTGAATCTGATAGAGGAGTAGGGAGAGGAGAGGGAAGATACTGGGAAAGACAGTAGAATGAACTGGATAAACTCTCCTATATTCCTATGATGTGTAACTCCATACACTGCACAACCACAAAAGTGAGAAGTTAAACTCCATGTATGTAAGATGTCAAAATACATTCTATTGTCATGTATAACATACAATTTTAAAAAATTTGCTTTTCTTTCTATTCAGTAATTCAAAAGGTTGGGAATCATGAGATTTCTGAGAACCAAATGACTTATGGGTTCTTTTGTGACAACATTTTTGCAGAATGAATAATACTTCTTTGGGGGGGGGTGTGCCAGAGATGGGTACTCAACCACTAACCCATATCCTCAGACCCTATTTTCGTATTTTTCATTAGAGACAAGGTCTCACTGAATTGCCTAGAGCCTCGCTATTAATGAGGCTGGCTTTGAACTTGAGATGCTATTGCCTCAGCCTCCAGAGCTGCTGGGATTATAGGTGTTCGCCACCATAGTTGGCCAAGCAATACTTTGACTACTTTAATTATTTAGATTGTTTTATGACTGTCTTCTCAGGTAATACATACCTGTTTTAGCAAAATACCTCATTACAAGGTCCTTACTATCACTCCTTTTCTAAATTATTTATCTTCATATTTTAGCAACCAGATAACATACTAGATTAAAAAAAAAATACCCCACTAACACTATATGGAGTTTTATTCATTCATAAAGAAAAATAAAATTATGGCATTTGCAGAAAATGGGATGAAACTAGAGACCATCATGTTAAGCAGAGTAAGTCAAACTCAGATGGTTATGGGTCATGTGTCTTTTTCTCATATGTGGAAGCTAGAGAGAAAAAAGAAAAACAAAAAAGAAAAAAAAATGGTGGGATTGTATGTCCTAAAAATCAAAGGGAGATCAGTAGAGAAAGGGTCCAAAAGGCATGAAGGTGGGGAGGGAAGGGAAAAGTGCTAGGAAGGGATATTGGCTAAATTATACTGTTATATATGAATTATAGTGTTATATATTTACATATGTTATATATAAATTATATTGTTATGCATGTACAAATATATAACCACAAATCCCATTAGCATGTACAACTATAATGCACCAATAAAAAAATGTGGGGGAAAGAAGAGAATATGAAAATAAAGAATCATCAAAAACTGAAAAAAAAAAAAAACTCCACTAATAAGCCCCCATGCCTAAAACATACATTTTTCACATTGTAATACTCTGTGATCACCTATTTTTGTTTTAAGAAATCTACCACTCCTGACATTACCAGGAAAAACAAAACAAAACAAAACAAAAAAACAAAGACAAGCCAGGCAAGATGGCACACACCTATAATCCCATCAGCTCAGGAGGATGATACAAGGGGATGGTGTGTATAAAGCCAGCCTCAGCAATTTAGCAAGGACCTAAAACACAGGAGACTCTTTCTCTAAATACAAAATAAAGGGGGTGGGGGTGGGGCTGGAGATGTGACTCAGTGGTTAAGTGCCCCTGTGTTCAATCCCTGGTATCAAAAAAACAAAACAACAAAAAACACCACTAACAGCAGGTATTAAGAGGCACAGCAGAAACCAAGGGAGACCCATCATCTCTTTTGCACCTATGTGGGCTTTCCTGGTGCTTTCAAAAGAATTCCTGTATTAATTGCCTGGTTTTTAAATTTTTTCATCCTAATTTCTTTCTCAGTGAATTTTTGAAATCTATGCCTTATTTTAAGTAATGAGGGTATACTCATTTTCTATAGTACAGAATCTTATTTCTTTCCATAAAAACTATTGTTTGAAAACAATCACTTTTTTAAACATCTCACCCTCTTCCAGCCCTTTTTTTGCCTTCTCCTTCCTCTATATACAGAAATACGTACATATGCTATTCTTACCAAATTAAGCCATTGAGGAAATTTTTATTTGAGATAAGTTACTCTTAAAATAAAAAAGCAGCACAAGTATATCACACAAAAGTACACCTTCTAGAAGCACCAATGATAACAGATTTGCATTAATCACATTATTCACACCATCTTTTTAGTACCCATTTAAAAGAACAAATTAAATTGTTCAGGCAATAAGATTAATGAGATAGACTTGTCCTAGTTTTCCTTGGAAACTTACCATCTTAAGAGAAGGGAATGGTTGATTTTCAGAAAAGGAATTTTCTTCCTCAATCACAGATTCTGAAATTTTAAATAACAAAAATTTAGTAAATAAAATGCCATTGTATCACTAAGATTTTTTTAAACTCTAAAAAAGTAGAATGAACATATGCTGAAAGTATCCTTTAAAGTCTCCTGGATTATTTTCAACATTGAAAACTGCATATTCTAAACAAGCATCCCTCATAAAGACTAGTTTGCAACATGTAGTATAAACACCATAGTCTGTGGTCTCAAGAGTGATTGTTTTTTTAAACATTGGGGATTGAACCCAAGGGTACTCTTATCACTGAGCTGTTATGCCCAACCCTTTTTGAGACAGCATCTCCCCAAGTTGCCAGGCTGGACTTCAACTTGCTATCTTCCTGCCTCAGCTTCCCAAATTGCTAGGATTACAAGTGTGCATCACAGTGCCTGATCATAATACTACTCTTTTAAAAGTAGTCAAAAGCAATAATCAGTCATTTATCAATTGAATTGAGTTGTGTTATTTTGCTAAGACTTCTATTTAAAATATCAAAATTAGCTCAGAAATTAGATAAAATAATCTATAGATACCAATAAATCATCTTAAGAGATCTAGAAGACAATTTTGCTGAGAAAAAAATAAAAATATCAAACGTTTCTTAAAAAACAAACACAAATCCCAATTTATGTATATTTCAAAAAACTAAAAATAAAACTAAAATAATGCAAATTTTTCCAGTTGAATAAATTAAAGGCAAAATTAGTTTTACAGTCATTAAATATCTGTAACACTATGCATTTATAATTATGCTTCAGAGATAATCTTTTAAGTCTTAAGCACCTCACAGTTTGTTCATAAAGGCATCCATATTGTGTCAATAACACAACTGCAGACAAACTACTAAAGTGCCTATCAAATGTAGAACACTGTGAAAGTAGATCTCAAGAAATATGAAACCATTTTTCTACACTTGAGAGGCTTAATTGAAGAGCAAGAACATAAACACAAAGGATTCAAAAAGGATACAATAAGCCTCAAATGAATGGAAACCTATTAAACCCTAGGTGAGTAGAAAGCAAAGTGTAATTACAAAGAGATATGGCAGGCAACAACAAGCTTTGAGGAAATGGAGGCAGAGTGCTGAAGTAACCTGCCCAAGGTCATAGCTGATATTTGAGAGAGCTGGTTTCAAACTCTGGCTCTGTAGCCAAATTCTATACTTGATATACTCTGACCATAATGATTAGAACATTTGGAAAGATTTATAGGTACAAAAATTGTGAAGAATTCTGATGGCTTTGCTAAAAAAAATAACAGAATGGTTATTACACATGACATATTTCAGTTAAAAATTAGCACATGTATAGCCATCACATCTATAAAAATATATTCAGATGGCCCAGTATTATATTCATTAAAATGACCATGAACAGGTTTCCATATTGGTGCATACCTTGTCGATCTTTAGATTTTAATGCAGTCACATGGGCAAGCTAGAAGACACAAACACACAACATGCAATGAGAAAAACAAATCCTGGTTTATGAAGAGATGGTTAATAGAACTATAATTTGAAAACTCAGGAATTATGAAAATAATATAAAATGTAGAATTACAAGTTTATTAAGAATAAACACTACGCTAATTAATTATTTTATATACCTAAGGTCATGGTCATTTATATACCTAAGGTCATTTGATCATAAACCTAAGGTCATGATCAAATGCCCAGGTAGGGAAGAAGAATATAAAAATTCCTGAGTCCAGAAACTGCTCATACTTAACTATTTATGTATCTAATGAGAATGGAAAAAAGAATCATGTAAAACTACATGGTACAACCAAAAATACAAAGATCCTAATCAACATTTGTACAAAACCTACTATCAAATAAAAGGCCAACTATAAAACAGAGACAGCCATAAAGAAAAGGGCTACTGCAGAACAAAAGCAATTTAAGATTACGAATGTGAAAGGCTAACCCCTATGGCCTACAAAGACTTATGGCCTAGTTCTTTCAAAAACACAAAAATCAATGACATCCACAAAAACTGTTAGAGAAAATGGATGAATCAGCATCTTCCAAATCAGAGCAGAAAAGTAAAGCACACATTATGTATATTAACTAGTCAATCCTGTGTGCAGGAAAAACATAGCCATTTATCAGTAAGTAGAACTTATGAAATGGTAATTTACATTTATGCTACTGTTACTACCTTTAACAACTGGAGTTGGTCAAATGTTAGTTCCTTTACTGGAATTTCAAACAATTCAACTGGATCAGCATCAAACTTCTAAAAAATACAAAAAAAAAAAAGAGAGAGAGAGAAATGGGCCTGTTTCATTATTACTGAATGTTTCCTCTGGATATGCCTATAATTTCAATTAACTGAATAATAAGAGTAACTATTAGAAAGCCCCATGCAGAAAAATCATTTTTACCTAACATTACCTCCCAGTTTTATACTCTTGTTTTTTTAGGTGGTGCTAGGGATCAAACCCAAGTTCTTGCACATGCTAAGCAAATGTTCTACAAATGAGCCTACCCGCAAGTCCCTGGCTTTCCCCCCCCCCCCAAAGCAGGCAGGGAATGCCAGGACAGAAAAGCCTGTGGGGAGTAAGTTGTGGCACTGAAGACACAACTGAGGACACAAGGAACTGTCTGTCAGTCATCCTTTCCCCTGCTTTCTATCATGCTATGTACTTTGTATTTGACATATAATCCATGCTACATGCCTAGGAAATCAACATGCAAATTTCTGTTTCTAAGTTTCTAAAACTTTTCAAATGTAAGTCTAGATAAAAATAGCAGCCACGCAAAGAAATTGCCATAACAAAACTGTGCAATTAGCTTTATAAGCAATACTATTTAATAAGAACTCAGATCTATCATGATTCCCCCACAAGCAAATATACTCTTTTCTATATTTTAATGCCATAGCAAACATCACATTGTTAGAGGTACCATTATCTTTAGGAAATGAGTTGAGTACCTCCAATAAATAAATCATCAATTCAACAAACACACTAGAAGTCATTAAATATATATATTTATTCATGTACACTGGTACGAACCTGTGTATGCCTAAAGTTTTTCTGGAAGGATACACAAGAAACTATTAAGAATAAGGGAATGAGATCAAGGAAAAGGGGAAAGGAAGATTTATTTTTTTCATTTCATAAATCTGAACTACTTGCATTTTTAAATAGACAAATAATTTTTATATGAAAAATGCCAGCTTAAAATTAAAATCAACCTAAAAATACATAGTCACTATTTTCATTCCCCAATTAACTCATTCAGCTTCAACGTCAAAGCAAGACAGTCTGGTGAAAACTGGAGATCAGTAATACTCTTCACTAAATTAACATTTTTAGAGATGGTGTTCTCCCACAGCAAAAGCTACTTGCTCCATTTCTTTTTAATTATTCTACTTCTTTCTTCATCAGAATACATGTATCTCCTTCCTTCCCTCCCTCTCCTGATAACACTTAACAGAAGTAACACTTATCAGAAGTATCTTTTTTTAGCTATCATAGCAACCCAATCCCCAAGAACTCTTAAATCCACTAGCAGGCAGACCCAGGTGCGTTGTCTTTTATACAACATATCTGGTACAGTGTTCTACATAAACTGGCCTTAATTTTAAACCAAATAAATTGAAAATGAGAACCAATATCATTGGAGGTGGGAGGAGCCAGGGAATGAACCCAGGGGGTGCTTACCCATTCAGTCACATTTCCAACCTTTTTAAAATTTCTTATTTTGAAAGAGGGTCTGAGTTGCTTGGGGCCTCAGTAAGTTGCTGAAGCTGGCTTTGAACTTGCAATCCTCTTTCTTGCCTCAGCCTCCCAAGCCTCTGGGATTACAGGCTTGAGCCACCACACCCAACTGAGAACCAATATAATTGAAAATGCAAAATGAACCTTCCTAGGTTAAGTTCCTGAGAAATCACTTTAGTTAATTTGTATATACTGAAGCTCAGGGATGAAAAAACAATGACAATTTTGTTTGTACAATGACAACAAACTTTTAAAATTTCAAAATCTCATTCTGAATTCTGCTCTCCATCATATATGCCCTCTTCTCCATTCTCTCTTTCCCTACAGTACCTATGGTCCACATTACTACTTCCCTTGCCTCCAGTCTGTTTTTTTCTGAAATTTCTATTTACTAAAAGATTAACCCTGAATTTTAGTTCTTGACATTTCCTTCTCAGCTTAAAAGTCTTTCATATTTCCCTAGCTCTTAAGTCCATTCCTTCTTCAATGGGACCTTCAATTTTTTACTGTGATTCCTCTTGTTTTATACCAAACTATCCTATAAATTTGAGAAAGAGTATAAAGCAAAAACAGATGGGGGCTTAGAAAATAAACACTGGTACATATACCACCTGGAATAAAAATATAAATTGAACAAAACAGAGACTCTACTTGAAGAAATCAGTACCCATCTCTTCACTATCTTAAAGTTGCCAGAGCTAGAGACTAGAAAATACTGGCAATAATTCAAGAAATGAATTGAGTTGACTCCAGTTAATAAATAACTAAAAATATAACAAATGTCCTCGTTTCACACCTTTTAGCTAACAATGAGTTTAAAATAAAGGAATTTCCACGTACCTTCTTCATGGTCAAACAACAGGTGAGATCATGATATACCACAGGCACAAAGTCTTTTGAAAGGTGAACATCAAATTCTACAAAGGCTGCACCCTGACAGGAGGAAGCCAAGTATTAGAAAAACATTATCTGGTGTGCGATACATCTAAAAGTACAAGAACATTAAGAAGCTTAATGTTTACTATAAAATTAATAGATCAATACACAAAAACACCACACTAATTATTTAATACTACATATTAAGTAGTTTAATACCCGCCCCCCTCCTTTGTAAAAGCACAACTTTTACCTGGTCAAAAAGAGGGGTGGACATGAATCCACTGATAAACACCCAAGGGCATGTCAGTAACAGTGACAGCATTCGTGGGTATCACATCTGCTACTGCAATTAGCAGAAATGGAATAAAATAGGAACCAGAATACAGGGTTTCCCCTCCTTGCTGCCACTGCATACTTTAGCATTAGCTAGACCTCAGAGATGATATGAGTAAAGAGTAACCCAGAGACCCTTTGCTCTGCTTCCTAGTTCGCTTTCTTAGAGAATGTCAATAGTGTATTAAAGAAGCTACAACTATTCCTGAACAGATAAAACAAATCAGGCAACAAAAATGATGCACATGCCAAGTGCCTGGATGGAGACCTAAACAAATTAGGAGGAAGACATGAATTAGCATTAAGAATAAATTTTTAAAAGTCAGATTGGCTGGCCTTGGTGAGCACCTGTGATCCCAGCTATTCTGGAGGCTGAGGCAGAAAGACAGTGAGTTAGAGACTCACCTGGGCAATATGGTGAGTCCTATCACCAAAAAAAATCCATTCTATCCTCTGAATTAATGCAGATAAACACTGAGAACATAAACTGGCATGTAAATGTGTACATTCACCAAAAGTTGGGATCAAAGGAACCAAGATTTGAGAATTCTGTATGTTACTGACTTGTGATCAACAGAAGTGTTTATGCGAGAATGGCTAGATACATTTCCATTCCTATAGTGCGTCTAAGTCATGAAATGGTACCTACCTTCTCAACACATATGATTACAACCAAAGGAGCTCAAGAATTTGGCTATGAAGTCTACTTCCTTGTTGATGTCTAAAGCAGAAAATGTAGCTACTTCTATTAAAATACAAACCATTTCTACCAAACAGAACAAACCCTACCACCATAAATAGTAACACCTACTTAACACTTCAATGTACATTTTGGTTTAATCGTACATAGCTGTACATATCATCCTTCTGGGAAAAATTTTACTAAGAGATAAAATCTAATCCCAAAATTCACATGAGCTTTAAGAAATAACAGATTAAAACATCTGAGGCTTTGCATTTGTATTTTGCTGGGCTAGGGATTAAACTCAGGGCCTTATGCATGCAAGGCAAGCATTCTACCAAGTGAACTACATCTCCAGCCCTGCTGAGGCTTTGTCTGAGTTTTTCCTGAGGTTTCAGACATATAGATTATTCCATTAATAATACTGTCTATAATCACTCAATAAAATCTAAAGTAGTTTTCAATAACTCAACACAAAAATCATATCTTTCCAGAAAACAAATTGTCTTGGAAATGATTCTGGAGAAAGAACATTCTCCCCTGAGGTACATGAAGAAACTACAAATGGAAAGAAATTAGTAGGCAAGACAGTCATTTTTGAAAAATAAATAAACGAACTTAAAGGGACAGGACCTATGATAAAACTTAATTCATTTTATTTGTATTAAATGTTTTCATCAAATAGCTATATATATGTTATACTCTGCCACAAAGAGACATCTCCAAGCATGGAGACCCTGAAAATTCTTTAAACAGCAGTCAATCACGTTTTTACCGTTGGTTAAATGATACTTAGACTAGCTGGCTACAGTTAAATAAAACTGGTTCCAAATTATGAACTATATACCACAATATACATAAATAAGGGCTGTATTTACTTATTTATTTATTTTGGTACTGGGATTGAACTGCTAAGATTACAGGCATGTCTTACCACACCTAGCAATTAGTATAATCTTTAACACAAAAATAAAACTACTAAAATTTTAAATATCAAACAACTATTATAATTAATTTAGGATGCCATGAATTATAAAATGTATCGTTATTATAGTACTGGTGAGGATGCTTCCAGTTAAACCATGACTCAAAGATAAACTGTAAAACCTATTCCAATTTCAGAGAGGTTAAGATATGAAAAGGTCTGCCAGAAAAGATGTTGGTTCACAAAAGTGATAAACACCCAATTATTTGCTGAACAATTTTTAAGAAGGCAAAGTTTAATTGATCTGGAGGACACTGAAACAAGTGAAAAATACAAAAATGAGATCTTCCTCCATTTCCCCCTAGTTTAACTTCAGAACCTGAGAAATTCTGGTCAGGCACAGAGGAAGGGGTGAAGGAGGAAACCCCAGGTTCTCAACTAAAAAATGTCAAACTGCAGGTGCTAAAAATCAGACTGGGAAAGGAGTTAAGAAATGTAACATAACCTGGTAAAAAGTAAATACCAGCTGGGTGCAATAACACATGCCTGTAATCCCAGTGTCTTAGGAAGCTGAGGCAGGAAGATTGATTCCAAGTTCAAAGCCAGCCTCAGCTGACTTAGTAAGTCCCTAAAGCAACTCAGAAATATCTTGTGTCTAGATAAAATATAAAACAGGGCTAGGAATGTGGCTCAGTGGTTAAGTGCCCCTGAGTTGAATCCCCAGTACCCCCCCCCCCGCCAAAAAAGGGGAATACAAGGGACCATGATGAACTTTACAGAGCCTGCTGGGGTACACACAATCTGTGTACCACATTCTTAGGGCATAAGTCACAGCTGCCCTGTCCAACTCCTCATGCCATATTGCTGGTCAGCTGCTTTGATCCCAGGCCCCAGAGAGGAGTGTAGAGGAGGGAACAGAACAACCACTGAGATCTCAGAAAAAAGGTCTTGTGCCAGTAGGTTCAAACTCACCCTGCCTCTATTTATAATCTTAGTATATACAGTGGCCACCTGAAGTTGCCCCTTGTATTATTATATACCATAGCACCATCTGCACATACACTGTTCAGTAAATAAATATTCCAATCTGATTTTGACCTTTAAAAAAAAGTGAATACCTGAATAAATACATCATTCGGATAGTAAATATCAATGCTTATTGAAAATTTTTTTAAAGAAAACAACTCAAAATCTGTTAGATGAAAAAAAGATGCTTATGATCTTATTGTTCTCATTCCAATCTTTACCACGGATTGAAATATAATGCCAAGACATAGTCTTCACTTACAAACATGTTCAAAACAAGCATAAATATTCCTCTTTAACATACTAATGTAGACTGGAGGAGATCGCCCTGAGCCACATTTTTCTAACTGAATAGCCCAAAGTATTTAAAGAAATAAAGGTTACTTACATGACTAGCAGCATTTCTTAAAGAAGCAATAGTATTTTCTTGAACTTTAGCTAGCCTGAAATAGAGAAGAAACATGCTATCACAAACTACAAAAAAAGAAACAAATGTAAAAAAGTCAACTATATTTTATTTGTCTTTTTGTGGTGCTGGGGATTGAACCCAGGGTCTTGTGCATGCAAGGCAAGCACTCTACCAACTGAGCATATCCCCAGCCCTCAAATGTATTTTTAACAATGGAAATAGTATTTATTCTATTTTGAAGCTAATTTTACGATCCCCAAAATATGACTGTGGGAAAAAAAAAAAAAAAAGGACTGTAACACACTTGGCTAATGTGTACATTTATTCCATAAATGAAAGCTCTAACAACTATAGATACTTATAAGCTGAAATATAGACACATGCTACACCACAACATATACTTCTCCTATAATAAAGATTTTCCCCCCCTTGGAACAAGTTAAGTTAAGGTAACCAATTAAGGAAAACAATGTCATGAAAAAAGAGACGTAGAAACTTGTTCTTTGAAATAAAACCTCCAGACTGTGGGGGAAACACTGATACACCAACAGGATAGAAGTATGAAAAGTTTATTTAAAGAACAAGAAAAAAAGGGAAGACAATTTACTTTGATGGAGCCTAAGGATGCTTCTTTCTTAAATGGTAGTTGATTTGTTTTATAGACTTAATCATAATCATGACCCCAAGTCCTAAAGCTATCACATCATCACTTTATTTATTTGGGGAGCCAGGGATTGAGCCCAGGGGTGTTTCACCACTGAGCCACATCTAAAGTCCTTTTTATTTTTTGAGACAGGGTCTTACTAAGACTGGCTTTGAACTTGTGCTCCTCCTGCCTCAGACTCCTGTGTAGCTGGAATTATAGGCATGTGCCATAGCACTCAGCAGCAGCAGTTTAAAATAAAAGGAATGGAATTAAAACTACCAGTAGAAAGCCAATGGCAATAAGCTAGAGTACTTGTAAATAAATAAAACTCAAAACTAGAAGGAACAACCAACTGTACCAGGCTGAAATTGTGTCTGTTGAGAAGAGATGAGGCATCTTTCTGATGAGGTGTTGGCTGAACAAATAAACACACCCTGAGTTTACTTAAACTTTCTTGGAGTCATGGATGCTTAACTAGAAGCAGAACACTAGGGAACATCCAAATCCTTCCATTTTAAAGAATGGCAATGTGCCCAAATCAAGAAAGACACAGATTCTCAAGAGCAAGCTTTACTTCCTGGCTTTGTGGTTCTAATGTCTTTCTCATCATCAATTCAGTATAATATCAGACTAATCAGAATCTTAGGAGATTAGAGTTCGGCTTTAATTATTTTGAATTGGTAATCCTGATTGTGAAATTACATTTAATTCCCCAGATGATAATAAAAGCATCATCTGACCCTTTTGTGGGTCAAACCAATCTAACCTTATGAACTACTGAATGCCAATTCTATGCAAATATTCAACCTACTGGGCAGTTGTTGTTGAGTTCCCTGCACCTCTGTGTCCAACATCCAGTGGTATTCTTGGCTTCCAATACTTAGAAAATGAAGATTTCATGTCACAGTTGTATCCTGGTAATGGCTTAATAATGATAAAGTCAACTTCCATAGGAAGAAAGAGGGAGGGACAAAGAAAAATGGTTAGAAAGTTCATTATGAGCTCAATGACATTTAAAAAGCACTTAAACCAGTTTAATTAATCTCTATCAAATAGAAAATAATCAAGTCAAAATTGATTCAAAGTTGTAGAAAATTTAATAAACATACTTAACTTCTTATTATATTAGTTAATCTAAATTCTTATGTTAATAATGTAAATTATTAATCATTACTATTCTCAAATCCTCAATTTAGAAATAATGAAAAATTCTAACTTAACCTTAGCTTTACTTGTCAGGACTTACCTATTTTTCTAAACTTACCTCTCACTTTGCCTATTGTTTTCCTGGAATTTCTGCTCATGATGGGAAGAGTAAGAATTCCAGCACTCTTCCCACTCTCCGCAATGGTGGATGATAAGAGACAGGCTGTGCCCACATGTCCAGGAAGGGCATCACCCTGAACTACATGTTCACTGAGATCTTCCTGAAAAAATGAGATTCAGACAGAATACTCTGAATTCTTAAATGTTTTAAATTCATGATCAAAGAACTCTCTTAAAATCAACTGATAGTCTATGAAAGACTGATGAGGAAGAAAAAATCAAACTTATATCCAGGTAATTTAGATAGCTTTTTTGTTCTAAATGATATATTTTCTTCACTTCTGATCTAATATGTATTAGGTGAATATAAAGCAAGTCTGAAAATCTGAAGTGTAAAAAAACACTTTACAATAAAAGACCAAGATATACTTCTAATGAATTATAATGTAAATTACGTTCTCTACAAACATGTCCACATGGTGGCCTCTAGGGATAGTAACTCCCAAGGAGACCAAGTGCCTGTTTTCAGATTACAGTTGGTATTTATCAGCCTTATCTATGAACAAAAAAAAAACAGTTGTTTCTAAAAATGCCAACCAAATGAAAAGTTAGGTGTTTAAGAGGTTTTTATTGGGAAGGGTGGGAGAGAGGGGTACTGGGGATTGAACCCAGGGGTGCTTAACCACTAAACCATATCACACTGTAGTAAGGACCTTAGGGAGGTACCAGGTATTATTTGTGAGAGCATCTGAACAGCTAGTGAGCTAAAAAGATTTAGTGTAAGTTAACACAAGTAGCTTTGGAAAGTTGGCAGCACTGATTCTGCATAATCTAGCACAAACTTTCTAACTAGATTTATTACACATTTATAACACTGAGTAAAATTACATAGTCCACTGTCACAACAAATCCTCGTAATAAAACACCTCAGTGAAAGACAGATTTTTACCATGAAGAAGATTCAATAATGCTAATTACATCAGATTAACTGCCAAGGGTCACACAGCCTTCCTGGCCCTCAACTGATCTTTGAAAGCTCCTTTAGATATATTTCATTTATATTTAGATTAAGAGGCATGGACAAAAACAAATCCAGTCTTGATTTAAAACATCAATTCTACTGCAGTTTTCTTAATTATTTTCCTAATAGTACTTAAAATTTGTCACCTCTGAGTTTTTTAAATCTGCTAAAATTATATAGGAGTCAACACCTAAAGAGTTCTTATAAATCATGGCTTTACACAAATCAGTAAGCTCATGCTTACATTCTTTTTCAACACCTTCCCTAAAACTACTCACCTCAAAAAAATCAAAGATTAGTTCCAGGTTATCTGGTTCCATTGTCTGTATGCTATATTCTGTCCAGCGATCAGGCTGTAAGCCATAACCACACTCTGGCTGTGAATGCCTGCATTTGAACTCATTGTCACTTATTAAAGATATCTCCAAGGTATTGGACATTTTGTGAAGAAGAGTGGGAGACACCCTATCATCATCATCTTCCTCTGGACCCTCTAGTGTAAGCTTTACCCTGAAAAATAGGAAAGAATAACGAAATGCAAAAGTGGCATAGAATATAACTTCATAGAAATGTTACTTAAACCTAAGTGTTCGCTGGCCAGGGATATAGCTCAGTTGGCAGACTGCTTGCCTCACATGCATAAGTCCCTTGTTCCAATCCCCAGTACCACCAAAAAGTAAGTGTTATTCCAACATGCTCAAATAACAAAAATAAGATATTACATTAAGGCTACAAATAGATTAAGGCATTAGATGTGCTTTACCTACAAATATTTCTACAAGATATTAAAATGAGATAGGTATCCTTTATGCCTACACTAAGGTTGTTTTTTATCTTTGGATAGAACAGTATAAGTTTTTTTAATATCTTTTTTAATATCTTTATTTTACTTATTTATTTTTATGTGATGCTGAGGATCAAACCCAGGGCCTTGCACATGCTAGGCAAGCGCTCTACCGCTGAGCAACAACCCCAGCCTATGCCTTTTTAATAAAGGAAACAAATAATCCAAGAAGTCCTCTCACTGGGCTCACAGTAATGAAAACAAATACCAGATATCCAGCCATAGGGGTCACAAAGATTGATCTACTCCCAAAGAAAAAGCAATTAGTTATACCAAAAGTAAATTCAATTCTGGAATATTTCTTGTACCAACTAAATCACATATAGATTAAACAATCTGAATGTTAATATAGGATGTAAAGTTATTATAGAGAGTAATAGGTAAACTACAACAATTTTTCATTTGACACTTAAATGAGATTTAATATAGAATGCAAATAATTACAATAGTGGTCCACCCTGACCTCCCTCCTCCTAATCATTGCTGAGGCTTTGTCTTTGTATTTTGCTGGGCTAGGGATTAAACTCAGGGCCTTATGCATGCAAGGCAAGCATTCTACCAAGTGAGCTACATCTCCAGCCCTGCTGAGGCTTTGTCTTAACAGTTTTTCCTGAGGTTTCAGACATATAGATTATTCCATTAATGATACTGTCTATAATCACTCAATAAAATCTAAAGTAGTATTTAAATAACTCAACACAAAAATCATATCTTTCCAGAAAACAAATTGTCTTGGGAATGATTCTGGAAAGAACATTCTCCCCTGAGGTACATGAAGAAACTACAAATGGAAAGAAATTAGTAGGCAAGACAGTCATTTTTGAAAAATAAATAAACGAACTTAAAGGGACAGGACCTATGATAAAACTTAATTCATTTTATTTGTATTAAATGTTTTCATCAAATAGCTATATATATGTTATACTCTGCCACAAAGAGACATCTCCATTGCTTTCCATTTGCTAGTATAATCAATCAAAAAGAAATGTGGGAGCCAAGTACAATGGTGCCTGTCTATAATCCCAGCAGCTTGGGAGGCTGAGGCAGGATTATTGCAAGTTCAAAGACAGCCTCAGCAATTTATTGAGACCCTGTCTCAAAATAAAAAATTAAAAAGGGCTGGGAATGTGGCCCAGTTGTTGATTGCCCCTGGAGGGGGAGGAGGGAGAGGGAAGGAGAGGGAGGGAGAGGAAGGGGGGGAGAGAGAGAGAGAGACAGGGAGAGAGGGAGAGGGAGAGAGAGAGATAAAGAGAAAGAAACAAAGAGAAGGAAAGAAAGAGGAAGAAGGAAGGAAGGAAGGAAGGAAGGAAGGACTGTTTAAAACTTGCTCACTATTTTATTCTAAAAATGCATAAGCTGGCCAGGTATAGAGGCACACATATGCAATCCCAGGAGGCTGAGACAGGAAAACAAAACAATAAATAAAACAAAGTATATAAGCTGTTGCCAAGTTTTTAAAATACTGAAATCCTCACAGATGAATTTTATTTCCTACTCCATGAAGGCTTAGTCTAGCACTAAAATGAATTTGGGGAAAAAGATCATTGGAACAAGCACTAATTTCTAGAATTAAGTCATTTAATAGGTAGACTCCAACTAAGTACATTTCATTTTAATTTAAGCCTAAGCAACTCAATAATATATACAGTCAAAGAATGTCCTTAAGACTCAGTATTCATTTGTATTCCAAATCAGATCCCAAACATTTGTTTTTTGTGCTGGGGACTGATGCCAAGGGCACTTTATCATTGACCTACATCCCAAGTCCTTTTTACTTTGAGACAAAGTCTCATTAAATTGATGAGGCTGGCCTCAAACTTGCAATCCTCCTCCTGCCTTAGCTCTCCAACCCCATCACTGAGATAAGTGGCATGTGCTACCATGCCTAGCTATTAATTGCTTAACTGCATCCAAGGAAAAGAATAAAGCTAACCAATAATAAGCTAACCAACCAAGGTTTTTCCTTATATTGTTATTTCTATGTCTTATTCTGTTAGTCAGTTTACAGCTGTAATTTGCTTCTTTTAAAATAACAAGTAAGCAAAATACTAAAATATGTATAGATAACAATTAAAGAGTTTGAGGTCCAGTGGATCTTGTAGATTGACCATGTGGAGGACAAGGTACACACACCCCAAACCCTATACTCTATCAGAACAGCCAACACAAAGGGCTGTGAAGTGCCACCCACACTTTTCCTTGTCTATGATCGGGATAAAAGTGCTGTAATATTTAGACAGTTAAAATATTTAAGGACTTACAGACATCAGTATCATTATGAATGCTATTAAAAAGATAAACATCTTCAGTTACTTTCAACCCACTCCTGACATCTTATTCAGAAAAAGCTGTGTTATACAATCAAGCTATGGTACATATTTCAGTCCCAAAGTCACAAAAATTCAAGTGTAGGGCTCCCTGCGTCTTAAGCCAGTTCACTCATAGATATATACAATAATATCACAGAAAAAAGAAGCTACTATTTAACCATTTACACAAAGCTTTATTTCTATCTCTAAAACTGAAGCAACTTTAAAAAAAAAATCTAGCCAGGCATAAGCACACGCCCATAATCCCAGCAACAACTCAGGAGGCTGAGGCAAGAGGACAGAGTTTTAGGCTAGCCTCAGCAACTTACTGAGATCCTGTCTCAAAGAAAAGAGAAAATTTAAAGTGTTGGGGAGGGGAGGCTGGGGATGTGCCTTGGTGGTTAAATGCCTCTAGATGTTCAATCCCTGGTACAAAAAAAAAACCTCTGAAACTTCTACCTTTCCTCATGGAAATGTTTCCATTTTCAAATTACTGTAAAGTTTAAATCTCTGAAAGATTTCCAATAATTTTTTTTCTATTTATGCTATTCCCTCCTCAGCACAAAATCATTTGTTACGTTCATTTTAAAACAAATTATTACTACACTAAGAAATATTAAATGATAGAAATTACAAAAATACACAAGCTTAGAAACCACTGATCTTTGTAAAAACTAACTTTTCTGGTTCAAAATTTTGAGATTCAACACTGATACAGTGATGGGACTACAGGTCTGTGGTAGCACACACACGTAACCAGTATCCAGGAGGCTGAGGCAGGAGGATCTCAAGTTCACAGACAGCCTGGGCAACTTAGTGAGACCATCTCAAAATAAAATATAAAAAGGGCTTGGGATGTAGTTCAGTAGAAGAGCACCCTTAGTTTAAATCACCAGTCCATAAGGGGGGGAAGGGGGAGATACTAACATAAATATATGTAACAGTAGTGATCTATGGGGGAAAAGCAATTCACTATCACAGATCTCTAGGATTATTAGAAAATGTGACAACAGCTGTGTTATTTTATTCTCTTAAAGGCTAAAACAAAATGGATCCAAACTCTACAGCATTCTTTTTTAAAAAAAAGGGGGGGGGGCTAAGTAATAAAAGCACATAGTCATACCTAAATCTAGACTTTTTAAATTTTTTCTTGGTTATTGAGACTGGAGGTTTTTCAGAATAATGCAAACGTAATCTTATTTCAGTCTGACACGTCAGCCACCCAGAATCCAGAGTTTCAACACCATCTGTCAAGAGTAAACAGAAAGAATAGTAATTATTTTAATGCTAGTTCAAATTCACATTTTAATACACTGAGGTTATAAAACACTGGCCTTGTCACACACCACCTCCAAAGTAAATATACTTGTAGCCTTAAATTTGTCATTAAAAAAGAACTTTTATATGATTGGGAGAATTTAAATGACTATTAACAATGAACTATTCTTTAACAACTTTAGTAAATTAAAGCCTTTTTATCAAATCCATTATTGAAGTAATCCATATCTACAATGAAAGAGAACATGTTCCAAAATGATTCCTAACATAGCAATTGTTCCATTAGGGATCATTACATTCCCAAAGTTCCATAAGAAACTTTTAGTTGAAACTACTTATGCCACTAGTCTAGGTTTGAGATATGAGAAGGTAAGAACAAAACTTTTACAGTTTTACAGACTCCTATTTATATATCCTGCCATAAAAAAAGTCACACATTTGTGATAGTATTGTTTTACCAATTTTCAACTTGAAGTTTATATATAATAAAATTTATACATAATACAATTTTCATAAATAACAAAGAAGCTGTCAACTAGACCTAAGGTTTTTCATCAACAGAACTTTTAAAAGACATATATGTGTGTGTGTATAAATATATATATACACACACGCACGTGTATACACACAAAAAACATCAGTGGACATTTCAAAATTCACTCTCACTTACTGTGGATTCCAAATTGTCCATCATCAATAATAATTTCATTTTCTAGAATTCAAGGAAAATAGAAGACATCGTTAAAATTCATAATGTTTAAAGAATGAACGACTGAGAAATTACCAACTTTAAGGACTGTTTAAAATATTAAAGTTTTTCTACAATTTAAAAGCAGCATAAAGTGAATAAGCATATTTATTGTAGCCCTCTATAAAGAATTCCCCTTTAAAGAGACTAACAAGTAATACAGTTCTTACAGACTTTGTCATTATCCATGATAGCATAAGGAAGTGAAAGAAAACTCCACAGAGAGGTGCTCTAGAGGCACTGGGATGAACTTCTACACCCACCAATATACAAAACTAACAGGTTGCTGGACAATGGTAACTCCTTGTGAATTTTCAAAACAAAAGTCTTGGCACAATTAAAATGCTTATTCTTGTGCAGTGCATATTCTGAACTTGTCTAAAATGTAATTCTCCTCAAATCCCAACTATAATCTGTAGCCAGCTAAAAGCTTTACAAACAGTATAACTTACCTGCATATACAGAGCTGTGAGGAACTACCAAAAAAAGAATAAATGCTAGCATATCCCCTTCACCTAACATTCAAATAAATGAGAAAAGCTTTGAGATCCAAACCTCTAAATACTAATTGTCTTTCCCTCCTACTTCCCTTCCCATATTCATTTAAACATGAGTTTGAAATACTTGTTAAAGTATTACAGTTGCTAGTGCAAATTTTCTGGTAGATTTCACACAGCTTGTAAGTTTAAAAATTATATAGAATATATTTCTTTCTAAAAGAGAAGAAACAAAATCATTTCACTTCTCACAATAAGACAATGTATTTAACTACAAGATGCTTCAAATGCAAATTACTTCTTAAAATGTTTAATATCTAGTAAGTTCCAACCTCAGTATGGGACTATTATAATTCTAAGTACACTATCATAAAGATTCTAATTACACTATTAAAAATACAATAAAACACATAAAAAGAAAATCCAATAAAGAGGATGGAATGAGACATCTATTTAAGCATGATGTGTCCTGATATAAGGTAAAGCAGAAACTCCCACTCCTTATTAATCTAAGCTAGTAAATTAGTAAATGAGTTATCATTCTTAGATTTTTAACTTTGCCTAGGAACTGAAAGATACATTTTTCAGTACTAAATTAATATATAGATGAATACAAGTGGGTAACTTAATGTATGTAAAATGAACTTCAAATTCTACTTTCAGTATGGAAAAGGAAATTCAAAAATACTTGTATGAAGAGAAATGCCATTTTTAGGCACAAGAAAGCCGAATAATGTTTAAAAAAAGAAAAAAAAAAAAAAACTCTTGGGATTACCACTTCCAAAGGCAGCAGGGAATTTAAATAAACTAGCAAGAATCTATGTCAACTACAAAGATATTTGAATTCACTCATACAAGTTTATCCAAGTATTTACTCATTTAAAAAAAGAATAATTTATTCTAGTACCTTTACTATTCAAAGCTAAAAGTTATGAAGTTTTTGTTTTGGATTAATTCATTCATCAAATGTTCTTTTACTAAGCCTGAGCAAGCAATCAAATAAAGCCATGGATGCTCAGTCAAGAAGAATGTTATAAACTTCCTAACCCCTCAAAATGAAAGCAAGTATTTCATAATAAACTAATCTAATCCAAGAAAACAAAAATAACTAGGCAAGCATTTCTAATAAAATTTGTAAAGGCAATTAATAACTGTTTAGTTTTGAAAATAAGATTCATGAAATGCTAAGTGAAATTTGTAGTACTAACAATGCATTAACTTTAAACTTTAGAATAAAAATTTATTAAATCCCACTAAGCCATTGTGCAGCATATTAGTAACTTATGCATATGCCTCAAACAGATGCAGTTAATGCCCATACCTAAAGGGGTTATTGATCGTGGTTGTAGATGAGTCTCCCACTTGTGAACTATGACTTGACATGGACCACCGATAGTCTGCAATTTAAAAGTTAAACGTCTGCAATAATTTCTTATATCTTATTTTCTACCCATGACTCCATTAGATGTTTGTGGCCTAAATCTTATACTAAATATGAGACCAAGAGATTCATCTCGGTAATTATCAATATTATATGCCAAAATCAAGAATGTACCCAGGTTAAAATTTGATGTAATGCTGGAAAAAAAATAAAAAGTGAGGCAGTAAATAAAGAAAAATGAGATGAACTGGCACACAAAACTCTCTTAAACCCATTCGTAAATGAGCCTACAATACTCAATTTTTTCCAAATAAATTTTCATTTTGATCTGATATTATTTCTGTCATAAGTTAATATCAAATATACTCTGGAATGTTGGCAAGCATAGGAACTGCCAGATAAAACATTCATCTCCCTCCTCTATTTAAGAAAGTGTTTAGAAAACACTTTAAACAAGACTACAATATGAGAAATAGTAGGAATGAGTACTGTGAGATCAATTATCACAAGTTACTCAAAGAATTAAAAGGCATAATAAAGGTTTTCATTACATTTATTGAAGAACACTAAGTGGGAAATACTAAGAACATCAGATTTCTCATGACTGTGACCAGTGTCTTTAAAGAAGACAGAAAACCCGCTAAAAAAAAGGACACAGGGCAGGTAAACCTGAAGAACAAGTGTGATAATAGGGGAATTAATGTCCAAATTTAATTCTTATGCCTAAGAGTTTATAAATTCATA
This sequence comes from Callospermophilus lateralis, assembly GCF_048772815.1. Taxonomy (NCBI): domain Eukaryota; kingdom Metazoa; phylum Chordata; class Mammalia; order Rodentia; family Sciuridae; genus Callospermophilus; species Callospermophilus lateralis. Next base: position 168,581,899 of record NC_135307.1, on the reverse strand, counting down.
CACTGTGACAATTCCTAATACTGTCTTCTGGTATCACATTCCGTTACTAAAAAAGAAAAAATAAAGCTGTATGTGTTAACATACAACAATTATAAAGTGTATTCTAAAAGACTATATCTAAAAGACTGAAATTTTAAAGCATTGTACTCTTTAATTAAGAATCTTAAATAATTAAAATTAAATAATTAAATAATTAAAATTAAGCTGTTAAGTACATTTTTTTTAAATTTTTTTAATTAAAATTTTAGTTGTAGATGGACACAATACCTTTATTTTATTTATTTATTTTTATGTGGTGCCAAGGATCAAACCCACTGCTTCATGCATGTAAGGCAAGTGCTCTACCACTGAGCCACAACCCCAGCCCCTTCAATACACATTTTAAAAGCAAAATTTCAAAATTTATCAAAATTCAAGATACTGTTATTTTTTACTTACATATTCTAAAGAAATTTAATTACATAATTATATAAAAATCTAGTAGCACATAATTTTTGGATAATCATTATCAATATTTTCATATAAACCTTTTGAGTTCTTTCCTAGGCACATACTAAAAATACTGGAACATATAGTTCCCATCTCTAGAGTGTACATCTTTAGATGATGTCAAACACTCTTCTACATATCTTACTGGATTTTAATACTGATTGACTATATTTGATAAGTGTGCCAAATGATAACAAGTATGTAACCAATGAGGGACATTATTAATTAAACATGAGATAATTCAATCACTTCAAATAACCAGGTTGAATTTTTTTAAATTTGTAACTTTTGAAGCTTAAAAACTACAACAGCATTATTCATTGAAATTGTTAATCCTAAAATTATAAATGAAATGATCTTTCTCTAGCTAAATACTTCCTTGCTTTTATTTACAAATTGGTAGACTGAGTAGATTAAAAAAAAAAGTGTAATAATGTTAAACTACTCATCTTAAAATGTGAATATCATTTCCATTATATTAAAAGAGGAAATACATGTATTTTCCTTCCACTAGACATTTTTTAATACAACTTCTTTCCTGATATATATTTTAAATTTGTTTTTTAAACATTTAACTTTTAACCCATAAAAGAGAGAAACACATATACATTAAAAATAGGAACAAAGCCAGACTTGGTGGTGAATGCCTATAATTCCATCAACTCAGGAGGCTGAGGCAAGAAGAGATTAAAAGTTCAAAGTCAGCCTCAACAACTCAGCCAGGCCTTAAGCAAGTATGCAAGACCCCATCTCAAAATAAAAAAGGAGTGGGGAGGCAAGTCAGTAATAAAAGCACCCACAGATTCAATCCCAAGTATTAAAAAAAAAAAAAAAAAGGAACAATTTTTTTTTTTACTAATGAAAAACAGCCAAAATGATCTATGCCTTTCCTTCACCTCTCCCCCCAAATTATATGGGATTACATTCTCATAAAAATTACTAGATTTGAAAGGCGTGCTGTTAATATGTCAACAGGAATAAAAATGTGAATACAGAAAAAGATTTTTTTCATTTTCGTTTAATTCAAGTGTCAGGAGAACATAAAATTCAGACTGGTCTATCATGTAAGGACAGTTCTGTGTATGTATTAAAATATTTGATAGGAAACTTATTTAGTAGCAACTTTAACATTCCCACTCATCTATTTTAGTAACAAACCCATCACTCATGCCATAAAATCACCTAGAAATTATGTGGTGCTAGAGGTTGAACTCAGGGCCTTGTGCATGCAAGGCAAGCACTCTAACAACTGAGCTATATCTTAAGCCCCAGAGCTGTTTTTCTGTTTGTTTATTTATTTATTTATTTTTTGCAGTGCCAGGAATCAAACCCAGGGCCTTGAGCATGCACTCAACCACTAAGCTACATCCCCAGTTCTTGAATAGTGTGTCTGAGGGGCAGTCCATAGGTACAGCTCAACAGATGATTTTTAAGATGATGTTTACTAGCATTCACATTACAAATCCATGTTGGCTGGTATACAAAGTGATATAATAACCAAAAAAAAAAAAAAAGGGAACCTACTCTTAAAATACATCTTAACTTCCAAAATTGATATTACTACTTTATTAAACTTGAGAAGGTAATCTTAAATTTTAGCTTTACTGAAGTCCTTTTAAAAAATAAAAGCTAAACCCTAAATATTGGGAAATTCAAATTCTCAAACATGCCGTTCTTTTTAATATACTAACTGTAATAATTCATTCGTCAACATTTTAGAAAACGAACAGTTCTATTCTGCAAAATACTGCAATGATTTTAAGTTTTCAGAGTAAGGTAGAAGGTGGATCTTTGGAAGAAAAAAGGAAGAATACCAGTCCAAGACAATAAAACAGTACCAATAGAGTTATTTCACATTTAGTATATCTAAAATCAGATGAATATAGTAATGTTTTTGAATATGTATGTTAACAAAAACATTTAAAATCAATTTGTTTCTGGGAAAAAAATCTTAATTATTGCTTTCTTAAACAGTGACATTACTTGGCTACATCAAGCACTGAGAAGGAAATAAGACTGTCCAACACACTGACTAGGGGTTTGTTTCTGAACAAACCAGTAAGCAAAATTATCAGTGAATTCTAGTACTATCACTGCAGATATAAACTTCCAACATTTTTACCACAATTTTGTATGTAAAAGAGGACTAATTTTTATTTATGAAGTCATACAGAAGCCAAATGCACTGCTATTTTAAAAAATCACTATTTTTTGTAAGACCAGTAAGAAAAATGGTCACTGATGAAAACTGATTAGAACTGAGGAAGCTAGGTCAACAGGTATCTCTAAGGTGGCTCAAATCTCAAGTGGAGAGCTAGGAGCAGTTAGCACACAGAACTTCACTATAGTAAGAAACCATTCCACAAAATGACAACCTAAGCTATTTTAAAAATTAACAATTATCGACCTCTGACAGATGATTTTCTTGTTCAAGGATTTAAAGAAAAATCAAGGAAGATTAAGATCAAAATAAGAATTTGTATTGAATCTAACTGAATGTTAGCACCTCTGAACATTAGAAATAGATGTGTTACTGAAACATAAAGACCTACTTTCACACACAAAAAGAACAAAGCCTTCAAAGGATAATTAAAAACTGGCTAACATTTCACAATGAGAAAACACCCCTAATTCTAGTTACCAGCAAAAAGGGGTGAACATGAATAAAGAAAAAATGTTTAAATTACATGCAAATTCAAAAGTATCTTTGGTGAAGATATGACATTAATGGGACTGTAGACTCAAATGTTTTCATTCAGGAATACTCATTACTTTTATTTGCTAAGCTTAAGTAAGATAGTAGTTTGCCCTGTCACGTGTAAAATTATTTTAAGATTCAACATATCAACACCTCACTCTAATTTTACAAAATGTAAAAATACATATCAGAGAAAAAGGGACTTCAGAGCTCAAATTCTAAACTAAAAGGAACATGCCAAAAAAAGCAAAGTATGGACGAGAAAATGTAAATGGTAAAATTTTATTTGCTCACAATAAAATTTTAGTAATGAAAGGAATCTAAGAAACCTGGAGTTCAAACCCGTCATTTTACAGTTGAAAGCAGCTAAACTATACAAGCGAAATGACTTGTCCAAAAATAACAGATTTTTAGCTTAGGTTCTACAACTGCCTAGTTAGAGTACCCCCTAAACTTTTGATCCAAAATTAATATTACTTCCCATAATGTTTTTTTAATATTTTCATTATTGTTTTGCTTTCCTATCATTATTTATGATCATAAAAATATAATCCATTAATTTACATCATTTTTTGATTTAAGATTCTCTGCACATTACATTTATCATTTGACAATACACAATTGAGACAAACTTTGATAATACTTATAGTAAAAATGTTTCACTTAAAAAGTGCCACAGACTTATTTTAAAATAAGTATCACTTTAAGCCAGCATGTGGAAAAATAGCCATATACATGGGATTTTATGCAGCTATTTACTCTATTCCATGAAAAACATACTTACCATGGCAGCCCCTGCATCACACGGTACATGTGTACACGATACAGAGCAAGCACCTACTTAAAGAAACACACTCACCAACACATACTGTAAACTTTTGCAAGTATTACATGGGGATAAACTTGTGTTTTTTGTTTGTTTGTTATTTATTTGTTTGTTTTACTGTTCAGGAGACTTCTTGCCAATTTTTCAAAAAGGCATTTTGGACTGATTGCTATTTTGGTTACATTTTCAATGAAGTGTAGAAAATATTACAGGTTGGCTTAATTTTACCTGTTGACAATAGTCTTACTTTAGAAAACTATGCCGAGGACTTATTGTGATTTTTCTTTTCCAAATTCCAAGTAAAATTTAGTTGATTTACTATGATACAAAGCTAGATTTCACACACCAGGATTCTCAAACTTCCAAAGTCAGGAGTGTTGTGGCCTATGTAGCTAGACACAATAGTTCAATTTATACTGAAAATCTTCACCATGGTGTTGTGGCCCTATGCAAATAAATAATAGATGCTCTTTTCTTAGGTTGTTAAAGTGAGATCATTGTCAAGATAAGCCAACACAATGATCAACCATAATGTAATTTAAGTTCAATTACTTAGTATTTACAAAGTACTCGGAATAAAAAGCGTAATAGGTGCAAAAGACAGCTGAAATGGGGTTGTCAGTTTTCTTTCTTCTTTGTAATGGTGGCTAAGAAAATGAGGTAACAGTGACTGCTTGCATTTTTCACATGTAGCAAAAGAATCTAATGACTCCCAAGGGAAATACTTTTTTAAAAAGATCTAATCTGTGTTTTTCCTAGATCCCTGCCTAAACTCTTGTTCACATGCAGCCTAAGAGTGTCAAAGGTAAAAATCTGAAGGAAAAGAATCCTTTCAGCAAATAAGTATGTAGACTAAGAGAAAAAGAATCAACTTTTATTCTTATTTAAATATGAAAACAATCCCAAAATAATAAATCACCGTGAAAAGGTAGATTGAGAATTAACAGATATTCCAAAGACTTTCAGAAAAGATCCTGGCCAATCAATACTACCTTGTAAAAAAAAATCTAGGAGGAATCACTTCAATATTGATAGGAGTTAAATAACACAGTCACTAAGAGATGACTGCTGGGAAATATTTTTAAAACAATTAATCATTTAAAGCTGGCTACTTGCTCCTCTTAATATATCTACATGGTATAAAATTAAAAAAAAAAAAAAAAAAAGAAAAACCTTTGTAACTGATTACTAACTTACAAAAGTTACCAAAAATGCAAACCTATAGAGAATATTCATCATTAAAACAAATTTCATGATAAGAATATTGCAGAAGATACTTACTTACAGTCTTTTAAAAATTCCATGGCAGACAACATCTGCCTCTGAAGTGGCTACGTACTTGGGTTTTGGTACTAAAATGTTATTGAGAACTCCATTCCTTATTTGACCAAAACAAACTCATTTTATTTTTAATGTTTTCAAAGTTAAGCTAGTTGCTTTTGAAATAAGCAAATAATAAAGAAACTGGAAACTAGATAAAGAAAACATACCTTTGGTTCTAAAAAGCACCCTCTGAAGTAGCGATATTGAACTGATATGCCTCTAGTGAGTTTAATGGTTGCTTTCCATAACATGCTGTGAGGGGGAAAAAAAAAAAATCAAAGCAGCATCAATATCAAACTAAAATTATACATAAACAACTCACAGTTCACAAAACCTCTCAGATACAGTATGTGGCCAATACCATCCATTTATTCCTACACAAAATTTAACACAGGCCTATTCTACAGCAGGTAACAGAAACACAGCAATACTGTAGGACAGCCCCATCTTTAAGGAGTTTGCTTTCCTATGTGGACAGACAAATAAATAAGCAAACAAGATACACTGCATGGTTTGTTTGTTTTTGGGGGGGAGAGGGGGTACCAGGTATTGAACTCAGGGGCACGACACTGAGTCACATCCCCAATCCTATTTTGTATTTTATTTAGAGACACAGTCTCACTGAGTTGCTCATCATCTCAGTGTTGATGAGGCTGGCTTTGAACTTTTGATCCTCCTGCCTGAGCCACTGGGATTACAGGCATGTACCACTGTGCCCTGCGATACACTCCAAGTTTTAGAGATGCCTTTGGAACAAAGGCCTCAGTGATGAAGAACTATCTGAGCTGAATCCAAATAATGCAAAGGTGAAAGCCTATATCACAATCTTCTTGCCTTCCTACTTAGCTTGGGATGTTACATGGTTGCTAAGAGGCTTTGGGCTGAAAGGCTTTAGGTCACGAGTAAGGAGGGAACACTGACAAGTTGCACTCATATTACTACTCAGGCTCTAGTTATTCCCAAGTCACCCACTTAGTATCTGTTACTTGCTTCAACTCAATGTCTTCCTCTGAACTATGCTACAGCTGCCTCAACTGTGATTCATGATTTTAACTGATCTTGTAGCTTCAAATGATGGACCACTGATATCCAAAGTGGAGTCCTGGGAGTATCAGTATCATCTGGAAACATGTTAGAAATGCAGATTCTCAGGATCCATCCAGACCTACTGAATTAGAAACTCACATTTTTTAATTGGTGAATTATAGTTGTACATAATGATGAGATTGTTATATATTCACACATGCACACAATATAATTTGGCCAAGATCACTCCCCAGCACTTCCCCACTCCCTTCCTGTCTTCCACCCACTTGGCCCCTTTCCTCTACTGATCTCTCTTTGATTTTCATAAGATTCCCCCTACCACACACCTTTCTCTTTTTCCTTTCCAGCTTCCAGATATGAAAGAATATATATGACACTTGAACTTCTGAGTTTGACTTGTTTTGCTTAATCACCTCTAGTTCCATTCATTTTTCTCTACATGACATAATTTCATTTTTCTTTATGGCTGAACAAAAGTTCATTGTGTATATATACCACATTTTCTTTATCCATTCATCCACTGAGGACACCTAGGCAGATCCCATAGTTTGGCTATTGTGAATTATGCTGCTATAAACATGGGATGCATGTATCACTGTAGTATAATGACTTTTAATTCTTTGATAAGAAGGAGTGGTATGGATGGGTCATATTTTTTGAGGAACCTCCATACTGGTTTTCCACAGTGTTTACCATCTCACCAATGTAAAAGTGTTCCTGTTTCTTCACACCCTCTTTAGCATGTATTATTTTTTGTATTCCTGATGACTGCCCTTCTGAGTGGTATAGGATGAAATCTCAGTGTAATTTGACTTGCACTTCCCTAACTGCCAATGATGTTAAACATTGTTTCATATATTTTTGGTCATTTATATTTCTTCTTTTAAGAAGAATCTATTCAACTCATTTGTCCATTTATTAATAGGGTTATTTGGTTTTTTTGATGTAAAATTTTTTGAGTTCTTTATTCTAGATATTAATCCTCTGTCAGAAGAGTAGCAAAGATTTTCTCCCATCCTGTACATTCTCTCTTCACATTCCCAATTGCTTCTTTTGCTGTGCAGGAACTTTTTAATTTGATGTCATCCCTCTTAAACTCTTGGCATTATTTCCTGTGCTTTAGAGGTTCTTCTAGTCTGTATTTTAACAAGGTTCCAGGTGACTCTGATGAACACTTAAGGTTGACAGCCATAGTCACAGACCATTACCTAATCATTAATTCAGCATGAGTAGTTCAGTGCATAGAGCAGCTCCAAATGATTTTTGTGTGTGTGCGCGTGCACATGTGTATGCCTATACGTATGCCAGCCTACCTGCCAGCTGCCTGCACAGGATCCACCCTGGGAGATTCTGACTTCATGAGTCTTCATGAGTGGTACCTAGCCACACAGAACTTATAAAACTTTACAGGCCAATCAGATGTATATGGCCAGTTGTCTATCACTGCTACAAAGCAAGGATAGCAAATGCTCTACATGGGTAAGCCTCAAAATCTTTTTCAACAGAGGGCTTCAGGTAGATTCAACTTATTTCTGCTGCTACCATATCTAAAAAAAGGCAGAAAAGGGAAGATTTCCAGGAATATCGCATGCAGCCAGCCAGAATATATAGAACTAGCTCCAGATGTGCACAGAAGAATTAGTGATAAGCTTTGAAAAATGTGCTGGTGCTCCTCTCCCATCCACTACCTTGCAGTATCCAGAAGCAGTATCTAGGCATGTGTATTTTTTTAAAAGTGATTCTGTTGTGTTCCTCTGGTTAAGAATTACTAAATAAAGCGATGGAAAAATTAATACACCACGTCTTTTTACTTCACTTCTTGAACAAAATGCTTCTTAAGTTAAAAAATGAACCAGAACTGTTTCATGAGTTCAGTGAATTCAAGATTGAACATAATCTGATTAAAATTCAGGAAAAAGGGCAATAAAATTGAGTACAGGGTTGAAATGTGCTCCTATCCTCTCCTAAAGCATCAATAAAATATGCAAAAAAAGCAAATAAAATCAAAAGTGACCCACATCTTCACCCTTCTTAGGAAACAATACTACAACCTTCAAATGATCTGTAAGTAGGAAAAAAGTTCCAACAGAGTTCTAGCTACCACCTGGCACCAAAAAATTTGTAATAAGCTTAAAGAGAATGTGAACAAGAGGGACACAGAGGCCCTAGAGGTAGAGCACATTGAAATCCCAAAGATATGCCATACTTCTAAAATACAAAAAAATGTCATTTGGGGCTGGGGATTTGGCTCAAGCGGTAGCGCGCTCGCCTGGCATGCATGCAGCCCTGGTTCGATCCTCAGCACCACATACAAAGATGTTGTGACCGCCGAAAACTAATAAAAAAATGTTAAAAATTCTCTTAAAAAAAAAAATGTCATTTGAAGGCAAGCAGATTCTCTTGTACTCTTGAAAAGCACTTCCTTTTTCCCTGTGAAGCACTCACACTGTCTATCTGCTATATATGACTCCCTATGACTCGGCTTTATTTTGGCATACATTGGCAATGTATAAATGGCTGGTCCCTTAAGGTTCGATAGGTTTAAGTACTGTGTCATTCGGTCCACATCACTTTGACTAGGGTGCCTGAAATAATTCAAGACAAGCAGAAGTGTGTTTTAGAGAAAAGTTCAGAAAAGTTTCAATGCAGACAGGAATAATTGATATGAAAAATCAAAGAAAAAATGGCCACTTGAAAAAAATAAACATCTTGTCCCTCTGGGAGAGTCTAACAAGGAGTATATACCAATATCATCTACGAATAAAACTTTACCTATAAAAAATAGCTGAGAACCAGAAAGGAAAATGGATCACACGACTGACAAACAGGAAAAGGGGTATTCTGTGTGCTTCTGTTTTTCTTTCCTTGGCTCACAATATGGTACTGATTTACTTTTCTTTGTTGTTTTCCTGGATTTTGCCATCCGTGCTCCTCAAGCCACTACTGTAGAGGACCAGTTCTTGTCTGCTGATTTGTTTTATTCAATGTGTCCAATGACCAATACTCCTCATCTACACATGTAGTTCAATGAGATGAGCCTTAGACGATGTTTACCATGTACATTTCTGAATGCTTGCTCTCAATTTCTGCACTTTAAAATTTGGTATCAGTTCATATCACTGATTGAAAAAAAGTCCTTTGGATAGGTCTACCAGTCATATTTTTAGTAGCATTGCTTTATGGGAAAATTAATTTTGAGCCTAAGGAGTCTTAAATAATCACCTCACCTGATGTTTCTTTTTTATTTTTTGTTAATGGGGGTTAAATCCATAAAAGATTTCTCACTAAAATATATCCCCTGCCCTTTTCATTTTTGTTTTGTGACAGGGTCTCACTAAGTTGCTGAGGCTGGCCTTGAATTTGTAATCCTCTTGCCTTGGCCTCTAGAGATGCTGGGATTCCAGGCAAGCACCACCACACTTGGCTTGCTTAGCTGGTATTTTTTATAGTGGCACTGGATGTATTTGTACACTATTTAAGACAATGCATAACACTTCCAAATATTGAGAAGTGGGATAAGGGCCACCTCTGTTGACTATCTACTAGTCTAACCCCTTTACTAGGTAGATGAGCTGAGACCTACAGACATTAGACTTGCCCAAGATTAGTTAACTGAATATTGGTGACACCCAGATTCCCCTTCACATAGTTCACTGCATCTGTGCTGTTTAGTGCTACATTCCATTTTATTAGTTAAGATACCTAAGTGTGTGTTCCATTCTCTAATCTTTTTAATTAATATCTTGTATTTCTCAAGGATATAAATTTCATAGGTGAAAACAAAATTAATTGGATGTCTTATCTAGAACATGTACTGAGGGCTGGAGATATAGCTCAGGGTTATAACGCATGTGAAGCCCTGGATTTGATCCCCAAAACTAAAAAAAGTTGAACTGAGAAACCAAAAAGACAATTTTGCTCTTTAGCAGTAAGTATCCAAAGAACCAGTCAAGAATTTTAAATGGTTGAGAGGAAAGAGATTGAGGAACAGAGAAACCAGTTTTTCACAAAAACTTTGTAAAACTATTTCACTCCTTAAATAGCATACATGTAATATTCTGACATAAATTAAAGAAAAATTATACATTAGTATAAAGTATATTAAAAGTATATTAAAGTATCTTAGTAGTTCCTCCATTTATAATGTGAATGTCACAATTACTTTGTAACCTCACATTGCCATGCTTACCTTTCACCAGTCTCGTTCTCTGGAAGAAGAGCCACAGCATTTTGTGGATTCCAGTTTCCCAAAGCATCATAACTTCCACATATCGCAAAAACTTCGCCTAAAGAAATACAAAAGTCTTTTCCTAAGCAGGAAAGTTTCAAATTTCAAGTTTAGGAAACAAGGAAAGAAAAACCTTTGCACTAGTTCAACTGGCTGTGTGTTCTTTGGCCAAGATAGAAAAGATTCACATGGAAACATGGGGAAGATCCAGGGACCCACTAGCACCTATATTTTATTTAACTTGACTCACCTCTCTAGAACCAAAGTCAGAGAAAATGGGAAGGCACACGGAAGAAATTCTCTTCATTTGTTCAACTTCGTACTGAGATAGTAACAAGCACTCAAGAATACAAAGTGATCAAGCCACAGTTACTGCCTTCAAGGCAGTTTCCAATCTAAAAAGGCAAACCCTAAATGCACGTAAGCCTTCTAAAGAAATATTAACCAATGTTTTCCAAGAATTCAAACAGTGACTATTAACTATTAATCAAGAACTTTATCAATGGGACAACAGCAGCAATTCAACTATAAAACCCTCAAAACAAAGACATAGTGAAAAATCCAGTACTCCTCACTCAAATAATGACTATTTTTTCATCTGAATACTTCTCATCTATAGGTATGCCTGCATTTTACCAATTTTTACTTTGTATTTCTACTGATTCCCTGGGAATACATTTCTGAAAAAAAAAAGGAAACATTTTATTAAAACAAATCCACCTCTATCTTTAACTGGCCCTCATTTTTAAGAGAGTACAAAGATGTGAATGCTAACTAAAGAGAATTTGTAGAGGACTACCCCTCATACATATCCTTTTTACTTACTTGTTCCTTCCCTTTCACTTTTCTTTCTAATCATGCATCCCTGTACTCCCTACTCTCCACATTCAACAGTGATCATGCTGCAAAGAGAAAATCAAGGCGATGGGATGCTATGGAAGGTAGGAGTGGGGTCTTCCCATGTCTCTTTCCTATCCCTCTACTTCTCCTTCCCACCTATAGAGTCAATAGGCACCATTATCTACTTCATTCTTGTTCCTGAGAATGTGTCCCCCCTCATAAAGCCGAAATTCTGTGGCCAGTCCATCTGCCTGACATGGCCAGCTCCTTCAAGCTAAAACTGCCTATTCACAACTCCCTTAAAAGGTATAATATAGTTCTTCTGTTTTCTCTCCAGGAGGCTACTTACAGGACCAGAGGTGAGCACTTGGCCCTCTAGAGTCAATAAGTCAGGTGACTAGGAATCTTCAAACTGCAAAATCTACCCAGAGGTAGAGCTGTACCAGATTATCTTGACAACATGAACTTGAAAACACACACACACACTCTTTGCCAATTGCCATGAAGGTTGCTAGAACAAAGATGTTAGCTACAGAGTGAGTCACTAATTAATTCTTTGAATACATGTTTACTATACGCCTAGTCTGTGCCAAGCACTATGCTAGGTACAGGAATTTGACATAAACAAGACCATGTTTCACAGAGTTTACAATCTGCCCACAACAATAAAAAATTATTGAAATAATTTTAATAAAATCTTTAGAATATGCTACAAAACAGTGCCAGATATTAAGAAAATTTTGCAGGGGTCCTCACCTTGTGGACTGTGGAAGTTAGGAGTGGGGGTGGGGTGGGGACACAAGAGTAGACATAGGAAACCATTTGAGAAAAACTCAAGAGGAAAGGAGAAGGAACACAGCAGATTTGAGGAACTGAAAGGTAGCCAGTATACTCAGTATTTTAAAGAGAGAAGTCCATAAACTGGGTGTAGCACTGTTTTGATATGCTATCTAAACTAAAATTAACTCATAGTACTTCTACAGACTACTCATAATACTCATAGTACTTCTACAAAACTAAAAGATAATTACAAGTATCCAAAGTTATTTTAGCTAAATATTTCACCAGCTTCTTGGACTAGCTAGCACAATTTCCCTCATTTTCATGTTAATTTAAAAATCACAGCCCAACCATTTTCCTTCTGTGCAAAATTAAATAAATCTACAGCTTTTCTCAAACATGAGAATGAGACACTTAGAGGAAGGTTTCCCCTAAGCATTTACTGTTCTCATAGCACATTTCTGATAAGCAAGGCTATAGATATTTTCATCTAAAAATTAGGACCACTTTAATAACAACTCCATATTTAAATAATTTAGATAGGGAAAATGCTCATTTAATTTTAAAAATTGTTTTAAAGTAAAATGTACAATACCTGGTAAAAGATTTCCTCTTATTTCAAAGGTAACTTGAGAAGGTGTCATTTTGATGGATTTGTTTTAGGATGTCTTGCTAGGAAGAAAAAGAAAAGTGACTTACAGTACATTAAAATACTGGCATTAGACAGTTATCATCATGAAACAAATAAAACCAAGAACTATGTTTACATTTTGTAAAAGAACATTTAATGTCTTTGCAGCTTTACATAGGGTTGTATATTCAAAGAAAAAAGGTCAAAAAGCAAAAAAAATGAAAAATCAATCTCAACTATGACCAAAACATTCATTAATTTAGAGTCCTTATATATAAAATGACTGCATTAATTGGGAAATACCTAACAAAATTTAAAGTAAAATTTACAACAAACCTATTCTGTTAAGAATGGACCCACCTGAAATATTGCTAAGAAAATTGTCCAAACTTAAGAAGAGTCAAGAGTTTCTTGCCACACATTTTCTCTTCTGATTATCAGCTGTTCTAAATTCAACCTATCTTTCCTGACCAGATTCATGTTTTTAGGGAGGTGGGGGGGAATATAAATACAAAAGTTTGACTCAAGAGCATTTCTACTTCAATAAGAAAGTGTGGCATGTAATAATTATTATTATTATTATTATTATTATTATTATTTAAGATAATGAAGATTAAATCCAGGGATGCTTTAATGCTGAGCTATATCCTCAGACCTTTTTATTTTTTGAGTCAGTGTCTTGCGAAGCTGTTGAAGTTGACCTCGAATAGGTAATCCTCCTGTCTCAGCCTCCCTAGTTGCTGGGATTACAAACCACCCTGACCCCTGACCTGCTGACTTTAGTAACAAGGAAACAAAACCAAAAAAAAGTATCACTCACTGAAACTAACTAGTTTTTTCCCCCTTTCTTTCCAGTAACACATTTTATGTCAACTAGAATATTCGTCCTTACATTCCTAACTTTGAATCACTTTGATGATTTATAGAAATCTAAATCTCTAAGATTTTGAGATCTTTTACTGTTTTCACATTTTCTAATTTTTTCCTTCTTCCCTTTCTTGGTCAAATAAATCATCCCCTAACTTAAGTAACTTGAGGAAAGACAGGAAACAGCTTTAAATACATACATACATATTGATATCTAGATATATAAACACACACACAAATAGTTACATAGTTTAAAACACATACTCTCCAAAAGGATATATCATACTATAACTTCTAATACCTCCAAGACTTATAAATCCCAATCCATCAAAGTTCCTAAAAGAATTTCAATGTCTTTATTCTGCATCATTTCCATTAACTAATCACCTAAATCTCATTAACATCTATAGATTATAAAATAATCCTAAATTATTTTCATAGCTATTCATTCCCCTATTTCTTCTCTGCTTCCTTTCCCTCCCTCTGAACAAATGAATAACTCTACAAAGGTCATTTAATAAATATTGCTACCCAACAGTTAACAACATCAAGGTATCTATTATCATTGGTTCTCACTAAAGGCAATTTTACCCTCTAGGGAATATGGGTAATATCAGGAGGCATTTTTAGTTGTCACAACCGAGAGGGTTCTTCCTAACATTTAGTGGATAGAGGCCAAGGGTGCTGCTGAATACCCCACAGTGCACAGAACATCCCTCCATGTAAATGTTCAGGTCCAAATATCAATAAGGCTGAAGTTCAGAAACCTGACCTATAATAGCTATAGAAATAGGATCAAGAGTCAGAGCTCTGGGCTGGGGATGTGGCTCAAGCGGTAGCACGCTCGCCTGGCATGCTTGCGGCCCAGGTTCGATCCTCAGCACCACGTACAAAGATGTCGTGTCCGCCAAAAAACTAAATAAATAAATAAAATAATAAATAAATAAATTATCTCTCTCTCTCCCTCCTCTCTCTTTAAAAAAAAAAAAAAAGAATCAGAGCTCAATGTGAGCTACAAACTATGTACCATCACATTTATATCAATTATAAAATGTAATACTAAAAATACACTTTATACTTTTATAATACTGGTGTCATGATGTACTTAGACAAAGAATTCCATATTTGATGACTCTACTATTTCAGTTAATAAATTCAAGACTGGAGAAAACTTGTCCTTGATCAAAATAATTTCCAAGATATGTCATTCTACTTTCTGTGTCTAGGAGTAAACACCATCAATTTAAAGTATATACATCCAATTCTGGAATTGTCAAAGAACATTCTCAAAATAAAGAGCTCTAGATTGTTACTCCCTCATTAATTTGTTATCTGAATACTAATAATTTAAGACGACATCTAATATTAATCTGAGTATAACCGTAAGAGTATATTTCTTTCTAATAAAATTGTTCACTGAAGCACTACAATCTTACATTTAATATACCTCTATCATATGAAGAAGAAACCTTAAGGCTAGCAAAAAAAAAAAAAAATCTTGATTTTTAAGCAACTAATTTTGAGAGCATAAACCTCATCATCCAACAAAATGACTAAATGGCCAACTTCAATCTTAAACTGTAACTTGTACTTTTTATTTTTTAGTTATTGGTGGACATATATCTTTATTTTATTTTATGTGGTGCTGAGGACTGAAACTTAGTGCCTCAAGCATGCTAGGAGAGCACTCTACCTCTGAGCCACAACCACAGCCCTATAACTTGAACTTTAACAGAGTTTACTAACACAATTCTCAACTAAGGACAATCTCATCTACATGATTACAGAGTTGATATATCACTGCTGACCAATTTTATTTTTTATTTTTTGGCTTTTTAAAAAAATTTTATTCTAATTTGTTATATATGACAGCAGAATGAATTACAGTTCATATTACACATATATAGTGCATCATTTTTCATATCTGGTTGTATATAAAGTACATTCACACCATATATCTTCATACATGTACTTAGGGTAATGATGTCCATCTCATTCCACTATTTTTCCTACCCCAATGCCCCCTCCCCTCCTCTCCCTCCACTTTGCCCTATCTAGAGTTCATCTAATATTCCCTTACTCCCCCTCCCAACCCCACTATGAATCAGCCTCCTTATATCAGAGAAAACATTCGGCATTTGTTTTTTGGGGATTGGCTAAATTCACTTAGCGTAATATTCTCTGACCAATTTTAAATAACCAATTCAGCCAATAAGAGAAATCAGATATAGGGCTGGGGTTGTGGTTGGTTCAGCAGTAGAGCTCTTGCCTAGCATGTTCAAGGCCCTGGGTTAAATCCTCAACACCAGATAAAAATAATTAAAAATAAAGGTATTGTGTCCAACTACAACTAAAAAATAAATTTTTTTTTAAAGAGAGAAATCAGATGTAACCATTTCTGTATCTTAAAAACAACTGCTGGTACAAAATTATCCCTAGATTTCTACTACATTAAAACCAACAGGAAAGGTTGTAAATCTAATAAAAGGGAAATAAATCAGCTGATTATTAAAATTGGGCTTTTCATTCCTAAAGTTGTTTTATAAAGTGGCTATAGTAACTTGGCAGTAAACAGCTGCAGTAAATGTACTATCCAAAGTTATATATACAAGCACAAAATTGCCCCACCCCAAAAAAACCTCCCCAAAACTCAAAGCATCACCTTCCATTGAACTGACAAGTCAAATCAAGCAAAGTAGTTCAAATTTCCACTCTCCAAAAATAAATATCATCCCAACAAAAGAGAGAGAGCTGCTACCAGGGCAGTTTACTTGATTGTGAACAGAGGCCAAAATTCTGGTGCAGGGTTGAAGCATACAGTTTTGGCACCCAGCTATCACCAAAACAGCAATGACAAAGTAAAAAACGGATCTACTGCGGACCACAAAATTTACACATCCACTGGTACTTCTTCCTCTCCCAAACAAACAAAAACCATCCCAAAACAGAGGGGGAGGTCTTCTAGATAAACAGAAAACTAGAATAAGATTTAAAAAAAAAAAAAAAAAAAGCTAGTCACTGTATGCACCAAGCTGACTATGTAGATATTTTAAAACAATTCACTTATTATCTCACAGACTACATATACTTCCTGAGACAGGTTTTGGTTTGTTTGCTGAGTAAAAAAAAAAAAACAAAAAAAAAAACTGGGCTTTTAAAAGATAAAGGGCAATCTCACCTGAGATTGAATAGTGCTTAAAACTATTGTAACATTTTTAAAACTTTAGCAAAATGTTATTGCAATTAATTTAAATCTTTAAAAATTTTAGAGTTCACACTACCTGTCAAAATAAATTTTACTGTATTCTTTTTACCAAACAAACTTTCCCAACACTTGACTTTACCAGTTCACAAGCTTGGGAAACAAAAGATTTAAACAAACCAAGGTACAGGAACATTTAGTTTAGAGGTAAACTGAACTCTGATATTTTTTGCTAAAGAGTGTATGTCTGGCAAAAAAGAATCTGTTTTCTTTCCAAATTCTTCAAGGAAAAAGTTATTTCCAATTAGCCTTGCTCTTCTCTAGACTCCAGCAGCTGTGATCCTCTTAACTAGCTATAGTAAAGGAACATATAAAATCCCTACAATTAATCTGTTATTTTTGGTGGAGGATCATCATGATCCCACTTTTCTGACCTCTACATACTTTAACTCAATGTTTTAATCCAACACAATGTACATATTAATGGATTTTTATTTAGAAAGTATTTCTGAAGTAGATTTCATTAAGCTACATTAACTTTCTAAAAATGCAGTAACATTTTTTCCAAATGTTTTCCATTTCATTTTCTGATGTATATATTTCATATACTTTCATATACATGTATATTGCATATGTATTTCATATACTTTAATGTTTGAGTTATACACAAAATTTGATTCATCAACCTACTTTTTTTACATATCAAGTTTTATTCACTATGAGTTTGCTTTTGTGGTCATCATTTCTTTGAGCCCAGTTTTCCTGTCTAGATCTTAAACCAGCAATGGACTGGGCTTTATGCAGTCCTACCTCGGTTGATTTTTGTGCTATTTGTATCTAGAGCACTAAAAATAGGAAAAAGACTAATGGCTTGTATTTTTTTCTTAGTTATGTAATAACTGTTAGAAATGTAGCAAATAGAAGCAGCAGCATTAAGAGGTAGAGTAAGTTGATAGGAGCATGGCAGAAACCGGGAGGGTGACAGAAAGGAGTGTGAAAACACCCTCAGATCCAAACATCCTGCTTTTGCTTGGTTTGATCAGTTCCTCTTTGCTGGTACTACAGACTCAACAGCTGCCTCAAGGTGAAAGAAGTATCTACAATTCCTGCCAGATTTCCTTTGCAACTAGGCAGTGCGTGAGGGAGGAAGGGGCCAGAAGAAGCGCCTAACTCATGAGGCTTTTTCCGAAAAGTCAGGTTTGGGGAGATATGGAATAAGCAAAGCTTAAGAGAGGTGGAGGAGGACAGCAGCCTCAAAATTTTATCGAGGGCACTGATGACTATTCCTGGAATAGGAATATTCCTAGTAAAGAAAGGCACTGTGGTTCCTCGGAAGAACTTGACTTACAAGCAAGCCCAAGACTTCTGGTCCATATCAAATGCTCACTCTGCTACTTTGGGGAGTTTTCTTTTGTGGTCACTATTTTTAGGAAATTGGGAGGGAAAAACAGTTGTCAAGACACTGTGAGTTACTTAGGGACAGAGTGGTAGTGGGCAAGGGGACTGCTGTGGGAAAGGGGTATTCAGGGGACTTCTGTTGCATTTTGTGTGTTTCTTTGTTCCTTAACTTAGTACTGTGTATATTCTCGGTGGTCCTACGCTCTATGAATTCTGGCCACATGTTTCAAAAGGGAACCAAGCACTGGACAGTCCCGGGGAACCATGGTCGCGAACAAAAGCGGGTAATACTCCCACCCACCGACTTACCGCAGCGAACGTCAAGGCCGCCAAGGCCCCCGACTAGGCGCCCCGGCCGCAGCCGCGGGACCCCGCCAGCCCCTCGGCCCGGCGCCCCCCGCCCGGCCGCGTCCCGGGGCTGGGACTGCCCTGACACCTCGCCTGCCACGTGAGCAGCCGCCGCGGCCCGCACCGGGCGCTCGGCCCGCCAGCCTTACCTGCCGTGTGCCCGGGTCAGCGGTCCGCGGCGCCGCCGCGCCGGAGAGCGAGGGCCGCAGGCTGAGGTGCCGGGCGCCCGCCGTCCACACCTCGCCAGCGCTCCTCCAGGCGATCCGCGGCAGCGCAGAGCGGTAGGAAGCGCCTCCGCTCAAACCGGTTTCAGCTGCTCCAGACCAAACGGCCAGGCCACCCCATGGGGCGGGGCCGGAGGGCGGAGAGGCGGGGCCTGACGTCACGCCCGGCGCTGTCCCGGCCAATCGTAGGCCGCGCGCCAGGGGCGGGCCCGCGCTTTCCTGGAAAGGCCCCGCGACGGCGGCCGAAGGTGGACGGGTATCCCCGGGTTCCCGGCGGCTGGCTTACTACTCCTACCTGGGCTGGTAAATGCGCTTGCAGAGGTTCCGCCAGCTCAGGCCGCGTTGATCAAGGACTAAGAGCGGAGGCTGAAGCGGCAATTCTTCCACGTTTGAAAGTGAGGGAGATTAGAAGGCTTGATGTTTCTTAGAAACTTCATTCAGTTACAAAGCAGTCACTTTGGGATCAAATTATTAAAGTTGAAGATAAAGATCGGGAAACCTAAAATGGTTCAGAGTTGATCCTTTGCCATTCAAAATATAGTCTACAGGCCCGCAGCATCAAGAAACAGCACTCATCTAATCCCAGACCTGCCCTAACCGAATCTGCATTCAACAACACCCCGAGGCTATTTGTATGCCAAGGAAAGTATGAAGGAACTTTTCTAAAAGTAGAAAGACCCTTTCTGAGGAAATTGTAGTCTCTTATGTTCTAAAAATAAACCCTATTTAAGAAAAAACTTTTCCCTCTCCTTTGATGGTCCTCAAAAGCTTCAAGTAAAAATATGTTAACATTTAAATTTAGTGAAATACTGAAAATTAAGAACCACATTTTTGGGAGATGTTATCTTCAGTAAAAGATAGTTGTAGTTAAGTTGATTCAAATGGGCCTTCTAAAAAGGTATTTGGCTTAAAAAAACAAACACAAAAACTTTGCTTGCTATCGACACAGCTTCTAGTCTTATAAATCAGATTGTTTATGGCCACATTTGATATTTGAACTTGGATTAGATCCCAGGACATTTCTGACAAAGTCATTCAGTTATTAAATAATTAATGGGTGCTTGCTTTTTGCTGGGCACAAGATACAATGTTTTCTCATTTTTTATTGCACTCATTTTAATCCCAAATTTCTTGAAGAATTAAACTTCCCTCCTATTATACACCTTTATTTGTTAAAGTCTGCTGCTTTCACTGTCCTTAGATAACTTGGAATCAATTTCATTCCTCTGCTGTTAGTCATATTTAAGTGATGAATTTTTTCATATATTTGCTTCCTTTAAGTGTTTATAGATCTTTATTTTCCTATGCTCACCATTTTGGTCAAGTTATTTTTTTAGTCAAGCTATTATTTGCCCAATTGTTTATAGTTCAATGATAGACCTAAACCATATTCCTTCCTTAAATCCTCTTGAAATAACAATTACAGTTGGCCCTACATATATGCATATTCAACTACTCACAGTTCAAAATTATTCAGGAAAAAAGTTGCATCTGTACTAAATATTTAAAGAGTTCTTTTTCTTTTCGTTATTTCCTAAATAACAGAGTATACAAATTTTGCATTGTATTGACTACATCATCTATAAGTAACTTAGAGATGATTTAAATATAAAAGAAGATGTGGAAGATGTGCAGAAATTAGACTAAAACAGTTACATTTATATAAGGGACTTACTTAATCATTTTGTTATCCCAGGAAGTCCTGGAAACAATCCCCTATGGACATGGAGGTACAACTGTATACACATTTTGAAAAATATCCTAAGGGCTGGGATGTAGCTCAGCGGTAGAGCACTTGCCTAGCTTATGCAAGGTCCTGGATTCAACTCCCAATCCTGCAACTACAACAATAACAACAAAAATCCCCTGACTGGGCCAAAAATTAAGGAATTTCTAAAAGATATGAAACAAGCCAATAGCATTAGATGATTGACATAGAACGTGGACCTACACAGGGAGATGCTATTTTGCAGTCTTGCTTACAAACTGTTATAGAACATATTTTAGATTATGCTGTTTATTTGGTTATGATTGAGATATTACAGTAGAACATGGATAACACATTCCTTTCTCTTGCCACTTCTGTGGAATATTGTAATTTTCTAGACACATGGTTGATGAGATTAATTTAAGTCTTACCTGTTTCCAAAAGAGCTGCAGCTGAAATTAGAACTGCAAGATTAGGAGCCAGACCCCCTGACTTGTCTTCTATTTTACCGGTCTCTGACATTTTATTTTATTTTTTACTACTACGTCATTTTGACTGTGACATTTTAAATAAAATCTTTGATAAATTTTGAAAGAAAAATCTGGTGAGCCCATTTAATTTCTTAATTAGGTTATCTAGAACACATGGTTATGTCTTCTATGTCTTCTAGATATGTTCCATTTTATTTGCTGAAATTATTTTTATTAGGTTCAGTATTTTCATATGCATTTTACCTTTCATGTGTATTTTACCACAGAAAATTACTTTTATGTTCATACCATTATTTTTTTAAACAAACCATCAACTATAGCTTTTTCCACTGTGAGTTTCTTTTTGTGGCGATTATTTTACTGAGTTTAATTTTGCAAACATATATTTTTTTCACAAAGTATTGATTCTTTCAATAATGTTTACATAACAGCACATTTTTATCTTGGCAATTTTAGCTATTATCAGTTTTGTTGTTCTGATTCTTCTCCCAGAAACATTCATCATGACTAGATAAAACACTCACTGCTGATATTTATCTCTTGCCCAATCTATGAAATATTGTGAGTATTCCTCCAGTATTCCAGTTGCTGTGCTATCAGACTCAAATGCTATCACTTTTGTGTTTTGTGCAACTCACTGGTAGCCTTGTACCTCAAAAAGCCTTTCCAAAGAATTCAGGGATTTATTTCCTCTGTTTGCCATCACAGATAATTCCCCAATTTATAATATGCACTACTTGTGCTTCATAAACAAAATGTTAGTGCTAACTATTGATTGTTCTTTCAAATAAAGATCACTCCCACACAGAGGAAATCGAAGTAACTTCTGGGTTCCAAAGCAATTC
This sequence comes from Callospermophilus lateralis, assembly GCF_048772815.1. Classification (NCBI taxonomy): domain Eukaryota; kingdom Metazoa; phylum Chordata; class Mammalia; order Rodentia; family Sciuridae; genus Callospermophilus; species Callospermophilus lateralis. The sequence goes on along the minus strand of NC_135307.1, from coordinate 168,559,954 downwards.
AAGTGACTTAAAGGTAAGCCTTCAAGTCAGGTGTGGTGGCATATGCCTGAATTCCCAGCAAATTGAAAGGCTGAGGCAGAAGGATCTCAAGTTCAAGGTCAGTCTGGGCAATTTATCAAGACCTGTCTCAAAGTAAAATAAAAAGAGCTGGGGATGTAGCTCAGTGGTAAAGCACCTCTAGGTTTGCTCCCCAATACTAAAAATAAAAATAAAAACCTGAACCATAAAACCAATTTCAAACTGGCTACAGCTTTTTCCCATGTTGCTTTCAGAGTTCTCAAATTCACTTTAGGTTCATTTTATTGTATTTTGATACTTAAGGGGTGCTTAACCTTTGAGCCACATCCCCTGTGTCCTTTTTATTTTTTCTTTTGAGAGAGGGTCTCACTAAGTTGCTTAGGGCCTCACTAAATTGCTGAAACTGGCCTTGAACTTGGTGTGCTTCTGCCTCAGGCTTCCAAGTTCTGAGGATTACAGGCCTGGCCCATTATAGGTTTAAAATCTTTGAAGCAAGAAAGGTTCAAATGGCAAGATCAATTGTCATCCTTGATTCATTTCCTCTCCAGTTAACTGTAAATTCAGGCACCACAGGATTTTTCAGATGAAGGTTGAAAAGGCACCCAGCAGCCACCTAGCACAGTGCCTGCTCCTCCATAATGCTGAGGTCCCTTCCAGGCTTCACTAAACCTCCCTTCCATGAAGGAATTGCTCTAAGGCAGAGTCTTGCCACAAAACTGAAGCAGAGCTGGGCACAGTGGGGCACACCTGTAATCCCAGTGGCTGGGGAGGCTGAGACAGGAGGATCACGGTTCAAGGCCAGCCTCAGCAACAGCTGGGGCACTAAGCAACTCAGTGAGACCCTGCCTCTAAAATACAAAATAGGACTGGGGATGTGGCTCAGTGGTCAACTGCTTCTAAGTTCAATCCCTGTTACCAAAAAAGAAAGAAAACTGAAGCAGAAATGAAGACTCCCCTCTTCACCCTAGTTCTTGTGTTCACGCCAGAAATATTTCAGACATGTGGCTAAGAGGAGTAAGCATGAGTTTATTGAAGGGATAGGAAAAGAAAAAAAGGGGACACTCTCAAGAGAGAGAGTGGGTCCTATTAGAAAGGAAAAGGGCTGCATGCCTCTCCTGCCCTCTGGTTTTATTGGGGTCTATATTAGTTAGTGTTCTCTAGAGGAACAGAACCAACAGGAGGTATGATTATGAAAAGGGGATTTGTTAGATTGACTTACACAGTCAGAGGCTGGATATTCCGCAGTGGCTTTCTGCAGGCTGGAGAGCTGGAGGAACCAGCAGCGGCACAGTTCAAGATGCTGAACCTCAGAACAAGAAGAATCAGCGATGCTACCCCAGTCTGAGACTGAAGGCTTCTGGAAAGTCCCTGAAAAATCACTGGCAGAGTCTCCTTTGAAAGACTGAATGAAAGTCTGATGTCCTCAGGGAATCACGGCAGCAATCAAGAAGAAACAAGCTTCCATCTGCTGCTGCTTCCTAATTCTTCCAACTTTTATTCCATTTAAGACTCCAACCTCCTGGGTGGTGCTGCCCACACTTAGGGAGGGTCGACACTTCAGTTTGCTCTGCCACATGCCAATCATTCCTAGACACACCCTTACTGACTTATCCAGAAGCCTCTTAATCTTCTGTATCTCTTAATCCAATCAAGTTGACTGGTCAAGTTGACCATCATAGAGTCCCAAGGAACTTTCCAGAGAGTTCTGCTCAGGTCCACCTTTGGCTCACAGCAAAATGATATCAAATTTTCAAGTTCCCACTGTGCATGGCAGTTCTAGGTCAGTTTGACCCATGCTGATCAGTTCTAATTGGAATCTTATTTGTGGTGACGGCTTGTTTTGTTTTTTGTTTGGTTTGGTTTGGTATTAGAGATTGAACCCAGCAGCACTTTACCACTAAGCTACAGCCCCAACCCTTTTTGAGGCAGTGTCTTTCTTGTTAAATTGCTTAAGATCATTCTAAATTGCCAAGGTGGCCTAGAATTTGCAATCCTTCTGCCTCAGCCACCCAAGTCTCTAGGATTAGAGGTGTGTTTTACTGCACCAGACTGTAACCTATTCTTACAGATTTTATGATTAGGGAGAATTATCCTTATCTCCCTGAGTTGTAGGATCTGGTCTGTGTAAGGGTCACAAAAGTCCCCTCTCTGGGGTAACTTGTATTCTTTTCATCAGCAGTTCACCTACATTTCTCCTGTGAATGAAAGGTTGTTTGCTGAGAAATTTAACATATCCTGTTGACTTAAGCCAGGCAGGGATACAGGTAAATAGCTTTTAAAAAGTAAAAGAGCCAGGCACAGTGGCACATGCATGTAATCCCAGTGGCTCTGGAGGCTGAGGCAGTAAAATTGCAAGTTCAAAGCCAGCCTCAACAACTTAGCAAGGCACCAAGCAACTCAGCAAGACCCTGTCTCTAAATAAAATATTTTTAAAAGGGCTGGGGATGTGATTCAGTGGTTAAGCACCTTTGAGTTCAATCCCCAGTACCAAAAATAAATAAATAAAAAATAAAAAGGATTAGGAGATATGGTTTAGTGGTAAAGTGCTCCTGAGTTAAATCCCTAGTACCTCCTCCCCGCAAAAAATATTAAGAAAGAAATAAAAAGAAAATATATAGGGATCATTACAATAGGCCCAGTTTATAAAATTATTTCTTCAACCTCATGTTCCCATCACTCACATCTGTTCCCTATCAGAACCACCAAGTTCATGAAATTTGATTTGATTGTTAGACAATACTAAGAATCAAAAAGGGCTATTCTTTATAACTATACCTTTATGCTTTCTTATAACTTAGAAAAAAATTATGAAGACCCAAGAGTAGTTGGAGTGGGCTGGGGATGTGGCTCAAGAGGTAGCGTGCTCGCCTGGCATGCATGCAGCCCGGGTTCAATCCTCAGCACCACATACAAATAAAGATGTTATGTCTGCCGAAAACTAAAAAATAAATATTGAAAATTCTTTCTCTCTATCTTCTATCTCTCTCGCTCTCTCTTTAAAAAAAAAAAAAAAAAAGAGTAGTTGGAGTTAGGTAATACCTGCTCTAAATCACAGAATTATGGCAATGAAGCTATTTGCTTAGTGAGAGAAAGAAAGAAGAAGAAGAAAAAAACTCCAGTATCTACCAATTAGATTTCTTTACATTTATCTATCAATTTATTTGAGTACTAGGGATTGAATCCAGGGGTGCTTTACTCCTGAGCCACATCCCCAGCTCTTTTTTATATTTTGAGACAGGGTCTCACTGAGTTGCTTATGATCTCGGTAAATTGCTCAGGCTGGCTTTGAACTTGCCACCCTCCTGCCTCAGCCTCCTGAGCTGCTGGGGTTATAGGGATTAGCCACCTCACCCAGCTCCTTACCCATATTTTAAATCCATATAAACATAAAGCAAGAGCATGAAAGAATTTTTAAAATTTACTTAATGGAAGAATAGTCTTAAAATATTTGTCACTCTATAAAGTTTTCTTCCCCACAGAAAGGGACAATTATTTTTCATAACTGATTGGGAAAACTTTCCATCCAATTTTGGCTAACTGGAAATAAGTCATTTGGGATAACTTGACCCATCAAGGTGTTAGTTCAAGTGTTCATGTTTTAATAGCATTGCGGAAATATCCCAAATAGTGAGATAACATTTGTAAATGACATTTCTTATTTTATTTTTATTTTTTTTTTGTGGTGCCACGGATTGAACCCAGGGCCTTATGCATGCAAGGCAAGCACTCTACCAACTGAGCTATATCCCCAGCCAGTATCAAGAAGCTTTAAAGAAACATTACTACATGTAACATAAATGAAAATAACTGCAACCCTAGAACACAAGGGGCCTATGAACTCTTTAGGAGTAAAGACCTTATTAAACCAAGAAGCAAAAGTTATACTGGAAAACACTGAACTGAGCCATTTTGTGTCTCGCCTGTTCTATTTATTATTATTACTATTTTATCTTTCCAAATGTTTCCTGGTCTTGTGCATTCCTATTCAATTAGATTCCCTATGGGAATTCCCTTTCCTGCTTAAATGGCTCCATGATTGGTCAGCCATCATTTTGTCATTTTTATGAAAATACTGATGACTGTCCACAGAATGAGCTGCTGTTCTCAGGACATATCCTTCCTGTGAACAAAAGATGTCTAATAGTCTGGGCTCAAAAACCCAGCTGCCAACTCTGGGCTGGCAGCCAGCCAAAGCGAGCTGGGACTGGAATCAGGGAGTCAGGGCTTCTTGGCACTGGTGGTGCATTAATTATGTGCCTGATTTTGATGAAAAGGTTAGAGACCATGCTGCTGCTCTCTCTCTATTCTACTCCTGACTTGCCGGCTCACATCTTACCTTTGTTATTTTACCCATAAAACAAAAATGAGAGTGAGAACTAACACTTCATTGCTTTTATCTGTCATATCTGTATTTTGCTCTCCCATAATCAGGTTCTGAAGGGCAAGAATTACGACTTAAGGCTCTTCCTACCCAGCACAGTGCCTGTTGCACAGCAGGTATAAACATGTTTATAGAGAGCAATGAAAATTTCAGGAAAAAGTATTAAGTGAGCTTGTCGATTCTAGGTGCCAATTTTATTTATAATAATGAAACAACACTATGTAGCCCTGCTAGAGAGATTTTTTAAATGTATTTATTTATTTTTTTTTCAGTAATTAGGAATTAAACCCAGGGGTGTTCTACCACTGAGCTGCATTCCTAGCTCCTTTTATTTTTTTCATTTTGAGACAGGTTCTCACCATGTTGCCCAGGCCGGCCTTGAATTTGCCATCTAAATATCCTGCACCATCAAGAAATCCCGGCCTTCAAAATATTGCTGATTCAGCTATTTGCTAGGCTTAGCCAAACCAAGATTCCCTCATGGATGTCTCTCCTTTCACCTCTCTTTTAAAATAATAGAGGAACGTTTTCTCTGTATTTTATATGCCAAGAATATGCCATAAATTATATTATGAATACATAGTTTCCAAACTCTTCTCCTGTGTTAGCTTCAAGTAATTCTCTACTTTTAGGGCCTCAACCCAGTGTGATAATGAAGAGGAGGAGGAGGTAAGGAACACACAGCTCTGGTTCCTCCACAGGAAGAACACCACTGTCCTTTTCAAATGTGTGCTGGAGGGAGCATCCATCAACAGATTGGGCTTGGAAGAAATACATTTGCTCCCTGTCTACCTGGAAATTTCTTTCACTCTTTCACTCCCCCAACCCTGGCACTAGGGATTGAACTACCCAGGGGTACTCCACCACTGACCTATACCCCCAGACTTTTTCATTTTTAATTTTGAGACAGGATCTTACTAACTTTCTGAGGTTGACCTCCAGCTCATGATCTTCTTGCCCCAACCTCCTGAGTCACTGGAATTATAGGTGTGGGCCACTGTCCTGGTTCTGAGGTGTTCAACTCATTCCCCACCCCCTGCTTCTTGTGGCACTCATGAAAAATATTTAAAGATATCACTGTTTCCCTCCAGGTTCACAGTTATTAACTATACAAGGCTTTGGATGCATCACCTTTCTTAGTACTCCAACTCCAGAGAGAACTTGATGGCACATGTGAGTGATAATGGCTTTATTATTACTTCTCTATTTATTTGCTTATTTATTTTTGGTACTGATGATTGAACCCAGGGTACTTTACCATTGAGCCATATCCCCAGCCCTTTAAAATTTTTATATTTTGGGACAGGGTCTAGCTAAATAGCTGACAGCCTGGCTAAGTTATTGAGACTGGCTTTGAACTTTCAATCCTCCTGCCTCAGCTTCCCCGTCACGCACAACTGTGATGGCTGTAATTTATGTATTTGTGCATTTATGTATTTGTTTTTTTCTGGTACTGGAGATGGAACCCAGGGCAAGCATACTACCACTGAGCTATATCCCCAGCCTTTCTAATTTATCTTAAAAGTACTTTGTGTTCATCAGCACATAACCTAAGCTCCCATTATAATTCAAACAGAATTGCCTTCAACAATTGCTCCAATGCTTCATCATTGAAAAAGTATTTCATTCATTGGGATGACCCTTCATAAGTCATAATATGCCAGAACAGAATTCTGTTAGGAGTTAAAAGTATTTTAAATTTTCCTCTTTTTGGCATATTGGCATTTACTACAAGGAACATCTATTGCATTTCAGTTAGAGAATAATTGCATATTGGGCAATGTGCTAGGAATTTTACATGTTTTATATTCTTAAATATAAAGATTTTATATTCTTAAATCCTCCCAACCATCTTTGAGATACTATTATTAATCCACTTCACAGAAAAGGAAACAAAGGCCATTGAGGTTAAATACCTTACCTGGTTCAACTTGGCTGCTTGGCTTTAAACCGCTAATTCTCTTGGGATCTCAGTTTTATAGGCCATAAAACTAAGATAGTATCTGCCTCATCAAATGTAAGATTAAAAAAAGAATGCCAACTGTGAATAAGTTCTTGTGTGAAACAACTGGTCTAGAGAAAACAGCATTTTTTTTTTCTTTTTACATTCTTTGCAGGTGTCAAGTACAATTAAAATAGAGCTTTTGGCAGTTGTATGCAAGAGCTAGCTCAAATGCTGATTGAGGACATGTCCTCTGAACTTCAAGCTCACTTTCCTAGGTTTGAAATTGGCCATGATGGGGGCAGAAAGAAATCATTGCAAATCATGTCCTCTTGCCGAGAGCCTGTTCTTCAGTATTTATCAGCACACCATACTTCCTAGATTGAGAAATGATGGATTTACTGATCTGGCTCAAGTTCAGGCTTTATCTATTTATTTAGGTGTAATGATTCATAATTTGGCTCTATGTGTCATGAGGCCTTTTTTCCCAGTGAAGGAATGCCAAGAATGGCAAAAACAGTCCCAGAAAAAAAGATTTTTTCCCCCATTTCAGCTGTTTCAATCTGATTAGGAAAACACAATTATACTACACACAGTGTATTTATTTATTTGAACTTCTTTGTTTTTATTAAATCTCTTTGCTGCCTGTTGTTGCCCTAAAGGGCCCAGATTAATAATTTTTTATGAATAACTTACTTTGTTTGGCATACTTGTTCTTTGGAGTGGCTAGTTCATTAACCAGACAATATTTCTTCTCCTCTAGGACCATGTTTTGTAAGAATGGCTGTCAAAAAGAAATTAAGATATTTTATCAAAATAAGACAGTTGATATTATTTCAGTGGTTGCTGTTCAACTCTGAAAAGTTTGCTTTGTGTTTTTGATAAAAATCCTGGAGACTCCCTCATTCTGGCTAAAGAAATGGAAAAACTATTGGTTCATTGTGGCCTTCCTGAAACTCAAGCTTAAATGCAGTCGGGGACTGAAAGTAAGATTCTAATTTCCCCACTCCCACCCTGCTTCTTCAACTGTTTCCAAAAGGTTGGTCCTTATCTCTGATGTCAATCCAATAACCAGGACACAGTTGTTTTGAGGAAAAGGAAAAAGGTTTATTGCTCTGTTTGCAAAGGAGAAGCACAGCGGACTTATGTCCCAGAGGTTGTGATTCTCCCCATGAGGGAGAACAGGGAGTATTTAAAGAAGTCTGTGGATGGGGCTGGAGATGTGGCTCAAGCAGTAGCACGCTCACCTGGCATGCGTGCGGCCCGGGTTTGATCCTCAGCACCACATACAAAATAAAGATGTTGTGTCCGCCAAATATTAAAAAATAAATAAATAAAGTCAATTGTTTAAAAAAAAAAAAAAAAGAAGTCTGTGGAAGGATACATTTCACACGTTCTTGGTTGGAGATGTAATTCACTTGTTAATTTGGGAGAGAGTAATTTCAGAGATCTTCTGGTGCCATCCCCAAAATCTGAATTACTTCATTCCTTTGGTGGGTGTGTGCTCAAGGACAGATAACTCTGCCTAGAATGAGGAAGAAAGGTAATCCTGTTCCTTCTGAAATTTGGGAGAGGGAAAAATTAGGGAGGAGCAGGGAAAGAGGAAAAGAAAGAAACATGCCCTTTTAAAAATAAGCTGCAGTGGGAGGGGCCATATTTAAAGCATAACTTGGACCACTGTTGTACAATCCCCCTGGCCTTTCTCCAGAGAGTCCTAGTTTTCCTTTCTTTGACATTCAGGTCACACTGCTTCATCCATAGTAACCCAGACTAGGAAGCAAAGCTAGTTTGAGCTCTGAAAGAAGCAAATCATCTTATTCAGTATATTCAGCTAGGATACTGTATAGTCCTAAAACTCCTGCAACAAAGTATTATAAACATAGTGGTTTAAAGCAAAAGCAATGTGCTCCCTCACAGTTCAAGAAGCCAATAGTCTAAAATCAAGTTTCAGCAGTGCTACATCCTCTCTGAAGGCTCTCAGGGAGAATCCATTCCATACCTTTCTCTTTTAGTTTTGGGTGTTGTCAGAATCCTTTTGGCCTTCCTTGATTCATAGATGCAGCACTTCAATCTCTGCGTCTGTCATCTGACAGCATTCTCCTTGTATGTGTGTATGTGTGTCTGTTTCTTCTGTTCTTCTAAGGATAATAGCCATTGGGTTTAGGTTCCATCCCGAGGACTTAATTGCATTTATGGAGACTCTATTCCAAATAAGGTTACATTCACTGATATGGGAGTTAGGACTTGAACATATCTTTTGAGGGACACAACTCACTCCAATAACATACTAAGAAGAAAGTTCTCAGAATGTATTTGAGGAAGATACTTCGTGAAGAATCAGTCCAAATCCAAGATGAATCAACAGAGAGAGAAACAGAACGGATGTGGAGAGGGGAGCAGAACAGCTGTGAAAAATAGAGGGTGTGGTTTCCTCTCCATCACTTTCCTCATTCACTCACCTTTTCCTTTATTTTCGTTCTCTTTCTATACTATAAAAACATTGGAACCCTGACCACAGTGACTTCTCCAAAGTTGTGTGGAATAGAAGGTGATTCCTGAAAGCATGTTCACCAGCTAGAAGAAAAATGAGAAGTTTGGCAAGGTGGGATGGTGCACACCTATAAACTCAGTGACTCTGGAGACTGAGGCAGGAAGATTGTGAGTCTGAGACCAGCCTCAGCAATTTAGTGAGCCCTTAAACCACTTAGGGAGAACCTGTCTCAAAATTTAAAAATAAAAATGCCTGGCAATGTGGCTCAGTGGTTAAGTGCCCCTGGGTTCAATTTCCAGTGTACAACCTCTACCCCCAAATAATTTTGTGACAGGGTCTCACTAAATTGCTGAGGTTAGCCTTAACATGGGCTCCTCCTACCTCAGGCTTCTGAGTGTCTAAGACTATGGGTGTACATCACCAGGCTCAGATCCTCATGATGTTTTAGTTTGTATTTCCCCAAAAGCAAACTTGAGGCAAAGCCTTGCATTCAAGTAATTTGCTTGAGACATGATCTCAGGAAGTCTTGGCATGAAGAAGGGGAGAGCAAAGGAGACATGCCAGTAAAGAGTATGTAAATCAGTGGTGTGATGATGGTAAATGTTTAATAGGGGCTCTCTAGGAAAAAAAAATCTGATTTGTAGGATTTGCCAATTTTCATGGCATAAACATTTCTGCCATGGTCATTTTCCAGCCATCAATGGGACATTACTGAATGCTGATTTGAGATGAGAGGTGAGGTTGTATACCTTTATATAGTATTTCCTTTGAGGGGGTGGTATATAGTATTTCTGTTGAATGAATACAATAGATATGAATAACCTTAAGAGTGGTTAGGATTGATGAGTTTTCATATGTCTCCTATGGAGAGCTAGTGTACACTGGCTCTAGCACATCACACAAGAGAAACATACTGCTATGGGAGGCTGGGGCTCAATACTTCCAGACCTATCACAAGGCTGTGCAGACAGTTGTTAGAGGGCTTCTTATGAAAGCATGACTTGCCCTGCTTGAGGCAATGGCCAGAGAATACTTCTGGGCAGAGAGAAAAAGCAGGAAGCCATAAATATAAAAAGGTGTGTAGGAGTGACCTCCAGGGCAGGTTGAGGGCCACACACAGGGGCACTAACAGAATCTGTTTCCTAGAAAACGGGATTTTTTTTTTTTTTTTGGAAGGGGTGGTTGTTTGTTTTTTGGTACTGGGGAATTGAACCCAGAGGCTCTTTACCACTGAGATACATCTCCAGCCCGTTTTATTTTTTATTTTGAAACAGAGTCTCACTAAATTGCTTAGGGCTTCACTAAATTGCTGAGGCTGGCCTTGAATTTTGCAATCCTCCTGCCTTAGCCTCCCATGTTCCTGGGATTACAGGTACACCAAAGTTGAGGAATACTTGTCTTGAGTTCTGTTAATAGAGAGCTCTGACCAGAAAGGTCATGCATACCTACAACTCCTAAACTGTGCTTTTCTTATGCTTCTCAGTACTTGATTTGCAGCTATTTCTCCACAGCTATTCCCAGTTCCTTGAAAATCCCACCCTACCTGTGCATTTGGGTTACTATAATAAAATACCACAGGCTGGGTGGCCTACAAACAACAGAAATTTATCTCTCACAATTCTAGAGGCTGAAAGTTCAAGATCAAGATACTGGCAAATTTGGTGTCTGGTAAGGGCTATTTTCTGATTCATAAGTGTTTCTCTGGGGTCTCTTTTTATGAGGGTACAAATTCCTTCCTAAGTGTCCTCCTTCATGACTTAATCACCTTCCAAACGCTTCATCTCCCAATATCATCACCTTGTGGGTTAGGATTTCCCCAACCCTTTTTATTTTTTATTTAGAGACAGGGTCTTGCTAAATTTCAAAGTCTGGTCTTGAATTCACAATCCTCTTGCCAAACAGTCTCCTGGGATTACAGGTACGCACCACTGCACTTGGCTGGGGTTAGGATTTTAACAGGTGAATTTAGAATGGAGAACCACAATTATTGAAACAATTACCAGCCAATACTTTTCCAACTTAAGCATACAGGTAAACCACCCAGAGATCTTGTTAAATGCAGACTGTTATTTAGAAGTTCCAAAATGAAGCTTGGAATTCTTCAGTCCTGTACAAATTCCAAATGATGCCATTTGCATCTGTCTCCTGAGGTTCTTGAACTGTACAATATATTTTCTCTTTTTGGTACTGGGGATTCCACCCAGGGGCCATATCCTCAACCCTTTTTATTTTTTATTTTGAGATGGAGTCTCCCTAAATTACTGAGGCTGGCCTTGAATTTGTAATCCTACTGCCTCAGCCTACGATCTCTCGGATTACAAACACACAGCACTGCACGTGATTTAAACAATATATTTTCAAGAGTTCTCGCTGATGGAGCACTGACCAAACTTCAAGGTGATGCCTGTACAAGCCATCAAAAATTAAGCCAAGCATGATGGTGCACTCCTGTGATCCCAGTGACTCAGCAAGATAAGGCAGAAGGATCAGAAGTTCAAGGCCAACCTCAGCAATTTAGCCAATTTAGCCTTAAAAGTAACTTAGCAAGATACCACTGTCTCAAAATAAAAAGGCTGGGGATGGGACAGTATTAGCATCCCTGGGTTCAATTCCCAGTACAAAAAAAAAAAAAAAATTATATTAGCATCCAACATCATTGGGTTACTTCTTACACAAAAGTACGTCACTGCAGATTACCTGATGCTACAATCCTGGGTTTATATTTCTTTCTTAATAGTTATAGGCCAAAAGACAAACTACACCCTGTAGTTATGTAGTCACTTTCACATAATGACTCATGAAAACACACCATTAGTTTGGAAAATATTTACACAGAAGGTAATATCAAACATCAAGTTTGCATCAACATCTTTGGTTCCAATTCAAATCACCTTTTCCCACATCACTTTTGTAGAAAGACCTTGAAGAAATTACCTAACTCTTATGCTATTGACTCTTCTTTCTCCCTGTCTTTTTATCTCCCTCCCTTTCTTCCTCTTTTCCTCCTTCCCTTTTTTCTTCCTTTCTTTTAGTACCAGGGATTGATCCCAGGTTCACTCAACCACTGAGCCACATACCCAGTCCTTTTTATTTTTCACTTTAAGATAAAATCTTGTGCACACCTGTAATCCTAGCAACTCCGGAGGCTGAGGCAGGAAGATCACAAATTCAAAGCCAACCTCAGCAATTTAGTAAGGCTGTAAACAATTTAGTGAGACCCTGTCTCAAAATAAAACAAAATGTGCTGAGGATTTGGCTCAAAGGTTAAGTATTCCTGGGCTCAATCTAAATTGCTGGGACTGGTTTTGAACTTGCAATTCTCCCACCTCAGCTTCCTGAGCTATTGGGATTATAAACGTGTGCCACCACGCCTGGCCCCTCCTATGCTATTTCTATAGCTCACTGGGGCTCAGAAAACAACACCGCAAAGTGAGGATCTCAGAAGTAGCATCAGAGGCAAAATATCCCTTTTATCTTCTGCCCATCTCTCACTCCTCTTCCCTCAAGGTAACCATAGAAATTAGAATCCTCTTTCTCAAGTCATGTTCTAGAAATCAGAATCTTTTCAGGAAAAACAGCCATAAAACCTAAAGATAGGGTTGGGGATGTGGCTCAAGTGGTAGCATGCTCGCTTAGCATGTGTGAGGCACTGGGTTCAATTCTCAGCACCACATAAAAATAAAATAAAGATATTGTGTCCACCTAAAACGAAAAAACAAATATTAAAAAAAAAGTAATAATAAAAAAAAACTAAAGATATTACTCTAACCTTCCATACCTTTCTGTGTAACAGCAGCCTGTAAAAGAAATTAAGACTCTGGTCAGGTGCAATGGCACATACCTGTAATCCCAGCTAATAAGGAGGCTGAGGCAGGAGGACTGCAAGTTTAAGGCCAGTCTCAGCAATTTAGTGAGGCCCTAAGCAACTGAGCCAGACCCTGTCTTAAAAATAAAAAGTGCTGGGGATGTGGCTCAGTGGTAAATTATCTCTGAGTTCAATTCCTCAGTACTAAAAAAAAAAAAAAGAAAAAAAAAGAAAAAGAAAAAGAAAAGAAATTAAGACTCTGACCAAAGTCCTGCCTGCTACTCAGAATAAAGGAATACTACAACTGAGGGGCCAAGAACAATCTGAATGGACAGGGCTTGCTGGGTTTCCCCACTCTGTCTTCCATTCGCCCAGACCCTTTTTGTCCTAGAGCCTCATGATACTTAAACATTTAGTTATAGGCGTATCATCCCAGCTACATGGGAGGCTGAGGCAGGGAGATTGCAAATTGAACAGCAATATGGGCAATTTAGCAAGACGCTGTTTCAAAATAAAAAATAAAAAGGGCTGTTCACCTAGGGTCTTTGGATCTTCTGTCTGAAGGTTCCCGTCAGGTAAAACTATGATCAAATAAATTTATTGTACTTTTCTCTTGTTGTTAACCCAAGGTCACAGGAACATTCTGTATTGTGCTGATTAAGTATAGTAGAGGAAAAAAATATTTTTTCCATAGATATTTGTATTTATATATATATATACACATCTTGAAGTTTAAACACTTATAACAATGTATTAAAAAATGTCATCGATTGCTGGGCCAGGTGGCACACGCCTGTAATCCCAGTGGCTCTGGAGGCTGAGGCAGGAGATTCAAAGCCAGCCTCAGCAATGGCAAGGCACTCAACAACTCAGTGAGACCCTGTCTCTAAGTAAAATACAAAATAGGGCTGGGGATGTGGCTCAGTGGTGGAGAGAGCTCCTGAGTTCAATCCCCAGTGCCAAAAAAAAAAAAAAAAAAAAAAGAAAAAGTTATCGATCAAATAGATGAGTAGATTATTAGAGTGGAAATTAATTTGAACCCCCTATATCATACTTTTTAAAATTAATTTTAGGCCTGGGGATTTAGCTCAGTGATAGAGCATTTGCCTAACATATGCAAGGCCTGGTATCAATCCCCACCACTGGGGGAAAAAAAAAACAACTTTAAAATTAATTTTACTTAATACTCTTATGAAGTGTTCTATAAATGACCAAAAAAAAAGTTTCCCAAATTAAAAGAGTTTCACAAACTATTTTATATATATATATATATATATATATATATATATATATATATATATTTCCTTTGATACAATAGGATTATAGAATTATGGCTGGAAAATTACTTTTTTTTTAACCTTTTATGAAAATTAACATCAGTGTTTTCTGCTTAGATAGTAGGGTATTTACATTTTATTGTTTCTGTCTCAAATCTGTTGGGAGATTCTGAATACTTGGTGAGATTAAAATCTCCGCTCTGCAAACATCTGTCTGTTCCTCCCAGTCAATATAGTTATCGAAGGAAATCTTGGATTCTATTAGTATTTACTTTTCTCACTTCATTTTGTGAAATCACACAGCAGCTTACCAGACTGGATGGGTTCGGGCCTGTTTTAATGGTTTGGGAGTGGTGGTTGTGGAGTTGGTAACTTTCAGCAAACACCAAAACTGCTTTTATTGAAATACTAGACAACAAAACATGTCTTACGTTTTGCTTTCTAATTAGAACTGCCTAAAAATAAGGGCAGCACAAACCAAGAGAACCAACTTGAATTGTCCTGACCCCCACAAAAGCATATCCTGAAAATAAACATCCAATTCCCTTTTTTTTTTTTTTTTTTAAGGGGGAATTGGTGCGTACTGAAGATTGAACTCAGGGACACTCAACCACTGAGTCACATCTGAGTTGCTAAATACCTCGCCATTGCTGACACTGGCTTTGAACTCGCGATCCTTCTGTTTCAGCCTCGGGAGTCATTGGGATTACAGGCATGTACTGCTACACGCCACTTAAATCTCCAGTTCTTTACTGTTCAGGATAAGCCTAGGGCATTCAGGTATGAAACCAGGTCTCTCAAGTGCAATCTCGTTGATAGTCAGAGGGCCTTGCCATAGCCTCATATTGAAAAAATTATCCTGCTAGGTGTGGTGGCACATGTCTGTAATGCCAGCTACTCAGGAAGCTAAGGGCAGGCAGATTGTGACTTCAAGGCCAAGTTTGGCAACTTAGTGAGACCCTGTGTCCAAAAAAAGAAAAAGAAAAGAAAATCACACATAAACCCTACCCTTCATTATCTCTGCTCCCAAACCTGAGAAATTAAACTGAGAAAGTCAGGCAGCCAAACAATGGCTCCATTACAAACTGATAATCAGCAGCATTAACAAGGATTCTTAGTCTTTGCCTCTTTCATTGTGTTCATTAATTTTGCTGTAGGACACTATTCCAAAACTTAGTGGCTTAAAACAACCATTTCCTTTTCTCTCTCAGCTCTGTTGTCTGGCCACACTTATCTGGGAAGATCTTGCTTAGGGCTCCTTACAGATTTGCAGTCAAATGGCAGCTGAGGATAGAATTGGCTCAAATCCTGACTGGACAGGATGTCCAAGATGGCCTCTTTGTGTACATGTCTGGCATCTCAGTTGGAACTGCTAAAACAACTGGTACTAGTCAGGCCTCTCTCTCTTTCAAGAACCTCTCCACGTGGTTAAGTTGGGCTTCCTCACAGCATGGTAGACTAAGCAAAATCAATCATCTTTCATGGTGACTGGTTTCTCCCAGAATGGCTATTTGTTTTTAATTTTTTTTTTTAAGTTGTAGACGAACCTTTATATTTATTCATTTATATGTGGTGCTGAGGATTGAACCCAGTGCCTCACACATGCTAGGCAAGTGCTCTACCACTGAACTCCAGCTCCAGCTCCAGCTCCAGGAAGGTACTCTCTCTCTCTCTCTCTCTCTCTCTCTCTCTCTCTCTCCTGGGAATTGAACTCAGGGGCACCCAACCACTAAGCCACATCCCCAGCCCTATTTTGTATTTTATTTAGAGACAGGGTCTCACTGAGTTGCTTAGCGCCTTGCTAAGTTGCTGGGGCTGGCTTTGAACTTGCAATCCTCCTGCCCCAGACTCCAGAGCCCCTGAGATTACAGGTGTGGGTCACCGCGCCTGGATAGAATGGCTATTTTTAATTTGCCATTGTAGATTTAAAAAAATAAAAGATTTTTTTTTTTTTTTTAAAGTATAGGGAGAAAGAAGCTCTGAGCAATACAGGCTAGGAGATGTTTGATCTGAAAGCAGACTGTCAGGACCTACTTAACTCAAAACACACATATGTGCATAACAGTGATCTCATCTCCTTACTCCTGTCTTGGATTCTTCATACCAGTTTTTTGTTTTCTGAAATTTGTCAGTTACATGTCTAAATTTAAAATAATCCTCTTTAAAATACATAAACCCTTCTGGGAGGTGTGGAGCTGTTCCTAGTAATTCAGTCTTAGTAATGTATTTATTATCTATTGCCATATAACAATTCATCCCCAAACTTCTTGGATTGGGCAATTAGGGAAATGCAAGTCAAAACTACATTGAGATTTCATGTCTGTCACAGAGAATATAAACTATAATACATGCTGGAGGGGATGTGGAGGAAAAGGAACATTTTCACACTGGTGGTGAGATTGTCAATTAGTATAGACCCTGTGGAAATCAGTATGGAGGCTCCTCAAAAGACTAAGCATGGCACCATCCTATGGCCCAGATATACCAGTTCTTGGTATTTACCCTGAAGAATTAAAGTCACACCAGGCATTGTGGCTCACACCTGTAATCCCAGTGGCTTGGGAAGCTGAGGAAGGAGGATCACAAGTTCAAAGCCAGTCTCAGCAACTTAGCTCAGTGGGATCCTGCCTCAAAATAAAAAAATAAATGGCTGGAGATGTGGCTCAGTAGTTAAGCCACTGGATTCAATCCTTGGTATCGCCCCCCCCAAAAAAAAAAAGAAAAAAGAAGAAAAGAAAAAGAATTAAAATCATTTTACAGTGATATATGTATATATATATATACCCATGTTTATAGCAGCACAATTCACAATAGCCAAACTATGGAACCAGCCTAGGTGTCCATCAGCAGATGAATGGATAAAGAAAATGTGGTATTTTATACACAATGGAGTTTTATTCAACCATAAAGAAAAACGAAATCATGTCATTTTCGGGAAAATGAATGGAACTGGAGACCATTATGTTAAGTGAAATAAGTCAAACTCAGAAGGTTAAGGATTATAAGTTTTCTCTCATGTGGAACCTAGAGAGGGAAAAGGAAAACAAAGGTATGGGCAGATCTCCTAAAAAAAATCAAAGGGAGCTTAGTAGAGGAAAGGAACCAAGCCGTAGGGGGCAAAGAGGGAAGTGGGGAAATGCTGGGGGGTAATATTGTTCAAATTACATTGTTATATTGTGTGTATGGACAAATATGTAGCAACAACTCCCAGCAATAGGTACAACTATAATGCACCAATAGCAAAATGTGGAAAAAAATAAATAAAAAACCTTTTGGCTTGAGGTTGAGGATGTAGCTCAGTGGTAGAACACTTGCTTATCATATGTGAGGCCCTGAGTTCAATTCCTAGCACCACACAAAACTAACTAACTAACTAACTAAATAAATAAATAAATAACAAATGAAGCAAAAAAACTCCTTAAAACAAACATTGTATGCCATGGTTTCTCTGGGTTAGAGGTTTAGAAGGAGCTTCATTGGGTGGTTCTGGCTCCAGGTCTCTCAGGAGGCTGCAGTTAAGATGACAGCTGGGGCTACAGCTATCTGCAGGTTTGTCTGGGGCTGGAAGGATCCATTCCAGGGTGGCTCATTTATGTAGTGTGGGTTATTATGAGGAATCTTAAGATCCTCCCTCTGAGAACCTCTCCATAGATTACTTCACTGTTCTCATGACATGGTAGCTGCCTTCCTCCAAAGTACACAATCCAAGAGAGACCAAAGGAGAAGCCACAATGGTTTTTGCAATCTAGACTTAGAAGTCATCCTCTACCATTTCTGTAATATCCTTTTGGTCCATATGTGGTCTTTATGCAGTGAGGAAGGGGACAATATAAGGTAGGGGAGTCACTGAGAGATGAGCTAGGCCAAGAAGATGCTGTTGAAGTCTGGGAGTGTAGCTCAGTGGTAGAGCACTTGCCTGAGAGGCTGGTGGCCCTGGGTTAGATCCCCAGCCCTGCAATAACAACAACAATAATAATGTTGAGAGATGAGAAGAAGAAACAAACAAGGTCTGTAATATTAGAGCCAGGAACATTTTAAGGAAAAGTCAGGCAATAATTTGCATCTTGGAGCTAAGAATGGACTGGAGAGGGTCTTGAAAGGTAGTGGTCACAGAAGATAAGAGGCAAATGAAGAATGTCAGATTCATTTCTCCTTTTCCAGAGTTATTCTTGCACTAACAACAGAAGACAAGCTGCCCGGGCACTGCCCTTAAAAGGTCATTTTCAATTTTCTTGGCTAAACGATAAGGAGCTCTTTCTCCTGAATAATTAATTGGATGGAAGGGTATTTTCAGCTCCTAACAAAAAATCACGGTCACCAGAATACTTTTTGGTCAACAAGGGTCACAATCTTTCAGGAAGTTTATTTGTTGCCGGTGTCGTGAAGAGTTAGCTTTACAGAATGATCATGTCCAGGTTTCGTGCTGGGATGAAAGGATGTGATTTTCTAGTTAGTGCTAATTGAAAATTGAAGCAAAGTGAACTTTGTAATCAAAACAGGAAGGGAAAACCAGGCTGCAGTCTAACAATAACCTCAGAGCTTTGTTCTTTCACAACACATAGGCAAGCAAAGTGTTTAAAGAAACTACTTACATCTGAGCCAGATTTCTTGGAAGAATGCCCTCTACACGCTGTCTCCACTTCCCTCTGGCCTGACTCTTTGCCCACCACTTCACCCAACCTGCTTTCATCAGGGTCAACAAAGACACCTATGTTGCTTACTCTGACGGATATTTTTCTGTTTTTGTATTTTCTGATCCCTAAGCAACGTGAACCAGCTGACCACCCGCTGTTTCTGGAAATACTCTCCTCTTGGTGTCTAGTATTGCATTTGGCTTGCCATCTCCTTGACCATTTGTGTATGTTCTTCCACTGTCCAACCTCTACATAATGGAGATCTTGATCATTCCTTCTCTTGTCTTTCTGTGTGATCTTATCCAATGCCACGGCTCTGATACCATCTAGACATCAGCATGTCAACATTTGTCTCCAACCCCGATCTCTTCCTGAAACTTGCAAGAACAATGTCCAACTGCCTTCTTGATATTTTTATTAGGCAATTTCCTAGGCATCACAATGTATCTCCAGGTGCTCTTCGTTCCTCACCTCCCCAAACTGTTGCCCTACCTCAAGCCTTACCTATCTTGCAAATGGCACTATCTCTTATTTAATTATCCTGTTGGGGAATTTCATTATATCTGGATTTATTCTTTCTTTCTCTCTCTCTCTTTTTTTTTTTTTTTTGGTTTTGGGGATTGACCCAGGGACACTTTGCCATTGAGATACATCCCCAGCTCTTTTTGAGACAGGGTCTCACCAACTTTCTTAGGGCCTCACTTAGTTGCTGAGGCTGGCTTCAAACTTTTGATTCTCCTGCCTCAACCTCAAGAGCTGCTGGGATTATAGACATGTGTTCACTGAACCCAGCTCTTTCTCTCACTCAATATCCAATTCCTCAGAAGTGCTGATGATTCTATCTCCAAAGCCCACTGCAAACATGTCCACCTTACTACTGCCCAGTCTCCATGCTCTTTCCATCCTACTATGTGTGCAGAAAATAGATCTATGTTAAATAATAAAAATCAAATCATACCACAGTCTACCTAACATCCTTCAATGATTTCCTACTACACTTAGAATTAAAAATAAGGTGTAGTGCCCTCTAAACTCCTGCAGGATCTGACTTCTATTCACCTTCCCAAGTTCATTTCATATCACTCTTTGGCTCCCATCACCAGTCCTACCTAACCTCAGGGACTTTGCGTAGACTGTTCCTTCTTCCAAGAAGCAATTTCCCTACTTTTCTCCTGCTGGACCTTCCTTCTTTCCCTTCTTCCTTCCCTCCTCCCTTCTTTCCTTCCTTCCTTCCCTCCCTCCCTCCTTTCTTCCTTCCTCTTTCTTTCTTTCTTTCTTTCTTTCTTTCTTTCTTTCTTTCTTTCTTTCTTTCTATTTTAGCATAATTATTATCCACTCAAACTAACTTCCTCTGACCATCCTATTGAAATAATCCACTGTTCCCCTTTTCTGTTCTTCTTAACTCCCTTTTTCTTTCCACCATCATAGTTGTTTCCATAGTTGTAAAGCCAGCCCAATTTTTCCACAAAGGAGAGAATCGGGATTCATTTAGGGAACTTGTTAGACTTGAAACAAATCAAAGACAACAAAAGAATGAACAGCTTCTTTCCTAAGTGGAAATCCTGCTGCTTGTGACTAGTCATATCCAATAGTACCCATATCTAAACCTGATAAGGCAAATCAGCACATAAAACTAAAAATAAGAATACTCTTGAGACCCCTTCAGTGGAAAGTGTTTAGCTACCCAGTTCCTGTTTGGCTGTGGTCTTGGCCCTCAATGACACAGCTGCAGTCAACTGAACTTGTAGAGGCTGGAAAATTTTTCCCATGGTAAGTCTCATTTCCTGTGTTTCTCATCAGAGTTTATTGTTATTTTTCCCTATTTTTCCTCCTTTAAGACCAAGGTCCCGTGAGATGGACATTGATGGAGTAAGAGAAAAATATTTGAACTTAACTTAAATCCTTCTATGCGTGAATGAAACTCCCAATTTTGTTCTTGAACTTTAAAATCCTTACATTTCTGGAAAATATGAACATTCTGAAAATATATCCTTTGAAAAAGTATAGCTTCTCAATTTTCTTCCTCCCTCCCTCCCTCCCTCCCTCCCTCTTTCTTTCTTTCTTTCTCTCTTTCTTTCCTTCTTCTTGAACTTGAATCCAGGGGCATTTAACCACTGGGGCACATCCCCAGCCCTATTTTGTATTTTATTTAGAGACAGGGTCTCATTGAGTTGCTTAGTGCCTCACTTTTGCTGAGCCTGGCTTTGAAGCCGTGATCCTCCTGCCTCAGCCTCCCTAACCACTGGGATTACAGGCATGTGGCACCACTGCGCCCAGCTCACTTTTGTTTTTATAATAAAAACTTGTGTTATATGCACTGAGCTGACAACCAATTTAATAACAATGATGGTCTTGAAGTTGTCCTTTGGCTAACAACCTATCTAATAATGATGGTCTTGAAGTTGTCACTTGGCCAAAACTTACTTAGGCTGGCCCGTTGGCATACACCTGTAATCCCAGAGCCTGGAGAGGCTGAGACAGGAGGATCATGAGTTCAAAGCCAGCCTCAGCAACTTTACCAGGTACTAAGCAACTCAATGAGACCCTGTCTCCAAATAAAATACAAAACAGGGCTGGGGATGTGCCCCAGGGGTTAAGTGCTCCTGGGTTCAATCTCTGATACCAAAAACAAAAAACAAAACCTCACTCAGGAATTTGGATTGTGTTCTAACACCTTAAACAGCTTGTCTTCTGTTTTGTTAACAAATCACTAAGTGTTGAGTACAAATCGACAGCAAGTTTTCAGTATAATTTAATCCACTGAAGTTCCTGCTTTCCAATTTTCAAATAAGACATAAATCACTGTTGTCAACATAAATCCTGAAATTATAGTTCACAAAGCAGGCTATAATCCTGCTAGATGAATTCAAATCATCTCCCAAGAAGCCAAAAATGTTTCCAAGTGCTTCAAAATAAACCCAGGACTGGGGCTATAGCTCAGTGGTAGAGTATTGGCCTAGCATGTGTCAGGCCCTGGGTTCAATCCCCAGTACTGCCATAAAAAAATGAATAAAATCATAAATCAGTCAGGCGTAATGGCTCATGCCTGTAATCCCAGCAGCTCAGGAGGCTGAGGCAGGAGGATCATGAATTCAAAGCTAGACTTAGCAACAGTGAGGCGCTAAGCAACTCAGTGAGACCCTGTCTGTAAAAAAATACAAAATAGGGCTGGGGATGGGGCTCAGTGGTCAAGTGCCCTGGTACATCCCAGTCCCCCCCAAAAATCATAAAACAGAGAATGGATAGATAGAATTCTCTGGGAAGAACTCTATTTCACAGGAAATAGGACCATGCTGCTCTTCAGACAACTAAAATTATGTTTGTATATAGAAAGTGAGTCACCAGATACTTCAAGGGTCAAAGATCCTGGGCTCCTTCGCATCTGAGGAAATGTTGAGGAGGAAATGTACCCAGTGGTTTATGTTAATTTCTATAAGAAACAAAGTTTAATTCAGAGCTGAAATACTTTCTGTATTTTCTCCTGCCATTTCAACATAGTCCCTATTCAGGATCCAAATGCAAATTTATTTATTTTTTTAGTTTTCAGTGGACACAACATCTTTATTTTATTTTTATGTGGTGCTGGGGATTGAACCCAGCGCCCTGTGCATGCCAGCAAATTTATAATGGTATAAAAAAAACCTCACTTTTGTTTTGACCAAAAAGATGAGATGATGGGGTTTAGAGATTATCTTAAACTGACCAGGCATGCTATATCTATTAAGGTCATTTTTCTGACTGCTTTGTGTGCATATGCATGTATGGCACTGGGGATTGACCCCAGGGGCACCTAACCACTGAGCCACATCTCCAGCCCTTTTTATTTTTTATTTTGAGACAGTGTCTCGCTATATTTCTGAGTCTGACCTCCAACCTTCACTCCTCCTGACTGTGTCCCCAGCCCTATTTTTCCTTTCTTTCTTTCTCTCTCTCTCTCTTTCTTTCTTTCTTCCATTAAGACAGGGTCTCAATGAGTTGCTTAGCACCTTGCTTTTGCTGAGGCTGGCTTTGAACTCTTCTGCCTCCCGAACTGCTAGGATTACAGGTATGCAACACAGCGCCTGCTGCCCAGCTTCTTTACTGTCTCTAAAGAGAATTGTTTATACCAGGCTGCATTGAACCTCTCCATTTACTTCTTCTGTGTAGAAGATTACATCAGTTTAATCCGTAATTCACAGTGTCTGGTGAACTTTTGAAGGGAGTTATAAAGTGCCTTGAGACACAAAACATTGGTCTCTAATTGCTCAACAAACACAGAGAATGCATGTCAGCAGTCCATGAGTCAACCTAACTGCCCATTGTTAGCACTGTACCTTCTCCTTTAATCCTGTTGGCTTGGGCCTGCTTCAGACACCTCCACCTTCAGGAAGTAAGGAAAGACACAGAACTCAAATATTTCAGATCTGGAAGGGATGTAAAGATCACCTCCGATAAAATCAAATTTTCCTAGTCTCAAATGAGTTAATTAGAAAATGATCACCAGATATATTTCTTAGAGGGAAATTAGAAAAAAAAAAAAAAAAAGAAAAGAAAGAAAGAATTCATTTTCCTACTCTGAAGTATAGCCAGTCATCACATCCCAACCTAGGAAGAAACCCAGGTGATGTTGCCATTAGCAACTGTTAATCAATAGGAAATATTTAGTAAATCTCAACTCCTACTTGTGGTGACATGTATATAGAATTTGCTTCCCTATTGCCTTAACAAAGCAAGAATTTTAAAACTCCTTGTTTTTGCTTCTCTTAGCTGATTAGCTCTGATCAAAATTGTGCATGGGTCTGTCCAGTCTGCTTTTTCAGGGTTTTCTTCAGCTGGTGGTCCTGCACCCAGGCCCCTTTCAATTCTTTCCTTTCCATCAGAGCTTATTCTTGAATAAATTCATGTTAGCCTCAATGCATGATGATGGTTCTGATATCTCTTTGGGGGATATGTGTATTTGAGCAGGAGGAAAGGATTTAGGCCCAAACATGAGGCATGGAAGCCAAGGAGATGTCCCCTAGGCGACACTGCTGGTGGTGGTGGCTTGAGCTGGAGCCCTTCCTTTCCTGTCCCACACCAGGATCCTTTCTTGCCACTCAAATGTCCTGCCATGCAACATCCACCATAAATGCTCTCATATGTCACAGACATGGATATTTGCAGAATTAACCCTCTACAGAGAGCAATATCAGATCCATTTGTAGTGAATTTCTCTTTAAGAAGTATGCAGTTCTCATCCACTAGTACAATTTCACATTGCTACCACAGGAAGTATTAAACAAATATTTTCAATTCTGTCTAGAAATGTTTGGAATAGACTTTGGATTAGAGTCTGCTCTGAAAAAAAAAAAGTTTATTTAACCCATTTATGCTTTTTGCTTTCTTTCTTTTTTTTTTTTTTTTCCAGTTTTAGAGATTGAATTCAAGGCCAGCATATGCTAGGCAAGCACTCTACCTCTGAGCTACTTCCCCAGCCCAACCCCCATTATGCTTGTAATTCAAAGGTCAGGTTCTGGATCCCTCAAGGGCAGCACTTTCTGTCCTACATAGAACACTCCATGGTTTCCTGACATCCACATCCTGGATCCTTCCAGTGCTCTAAGTCTGAGGGTCTTATCCCTCCTTTCTCTGCCTTGGACCACTACCCCCTTTTGTGACCTGTCCCCTATGTCCCATCCTCCCAAACTGCTGCTATCCACAAGGATGCAGTCATATCAAATTTATTAAATAATGAGGAAAACTCAAACCACTTATGAAAGAAACAATTTCAAATGAGGCTAAGTGCCAGGCATGATGGCACATGCCTGTAATCCCAGGGGCTCTGGAGGCTGAGGCTGGAGGATTGCAAGTTCAAAGCCAGCCTCAGCAATTTGGTGAGACCCTAAGCAACTCAGCAAGACCCTGTCTCTAAATAAAATATTTTTTAAAAAGTCTGGGGATGTGATGTGGCTCAAGTGGTTGAGTGCCCCTGGATTCAATCCCCAGTACCAAAAAAATATATATAAAATAAAATTTAAAATAAATTGAGGCTAAGTGAGAATTTTCCTCTAGTTCAAGGAAAAACTTGCCAGAAAGTTCAGTTTTTCACTGAGGTTTCTTGTGAACGCATCCCAGTTCCTAAATCTGCCCTCCACTAGCTCATATTCCACTGTCTGTAAAAGATCCTCTTTCACTGCCATCTGTAGCTCTCCTGACCATTCAAAACCCTGGCCCTTGTCCATAGGACTTGGTCTTAGATATTTTCCCATGTTCCTCCCTGAGCAGGATATGCACCAAGGATGATTTATGGATCTGAAGCAAAACCTCGCTTAGGGCAAGGATGTCAGGATAGTTCTCAAAAGTTTTAAGGCTCCAGTTTCTCCAAAGAGTGGAACATGGATATAAGTCTCCCACATCCTGATCCTGAACTCAAAATCCCTCCAGTGTAGAGTGTAGTTGCAGATACAACTCTTTAATTTCTAGTTGCTCATCAGGAAACTGAAGCATCACGCTACACCCCCCAAAAACAACAACAGACAATGCTTAGTGTAGTCTAAACCCAAACGGAGGAAGAAAATGTTTTTCAAACACACCTTATGATTTGTGCAGTAGTCTCTCCCCATGAAATTAAAATTTCCCCTTTGATAGAAGGCAATATTTCTTTCTTTCCTTAATCTGCCTTCCCCTTTGCCCCTTTTAGATCATGTCTTCTTAGACCTGTGTGGAATATTTTGAAAGAGGTCTGTGACAAAGCTTCTTCATTTCTCAGTAACTGCTTTCAGCAACACAGACCCAGCTAAAACTCTGAGATGACTATATAAGGACACAATGAACATAGTGTGTGTGTGTGTGTGTGTGTGTGTGTGTGTGTGTGTCTGTGTGTCTGTGTGTCTGTGTGTATGGGGGAGGGAGGGAGAGCGAGAGAAAAGAGTGTGTGTGTCTCTGCAGTTATTATATTAGGCTATATGTGCTGCATATATTCTATTTCCTGCTTTTTGATAAAAAAATCTTGTAACCCAAACCTGCAATCAAAGTATCCATTATTCATAGAAATAAAGAGAGTCAGTGTCCTCAAATTCCACAACTGTTTCTCTGTGCTCCTGTCCTGCACTGGAGAGGGTCACTAAGAACTACAATAGAGACAATAATAGCATTTACCCCTCAGGATTGAGGGAGTTTTCAGTAAATTCATAAATATGTATATTTGTGTGTTACCAGGGATTGAATCCAGGGATGTCCTACCACTGAGCTAACATCTCCACCCCTTTTATTTTATTTCAAAACAAGATCTCACTAATTTTTCCAGGCTGGCTTCAAACTTAAAACCCTCCTGCCTCAGCCTCCCAAGTCACCGGGATTATAGGCATTTACGACTGCACCCAGCAGGGAATTCATGTATAACACAATCATGTATATAACTTGTAATTAATGTGCTAATCAGATATTAAGGTACTATGTGTACATAGTAAGTACTCTATAAGATAGAGTGTGAAGTTTCAGTTTTTTAAAATACCACTTCTAAAAATTGTTTGAAATTCTCAATTCTGGCTCAAACTTCAAACTACAGGTTGAAGGAAAGTACCCTTCATTCCCAGGAAGGCCCTTTGTGCCTTCAAGGAGCACATGCTTAAAGGAAACACACTGTCCTCTGTTATGTAAATAAGCCTTGGATTTTGAAAACCATAGAAATTCCTAACATTCATGGAGCATTTTTTAATGTGTCAAATACATTGTAAATTTATTTGCTAAACCATCCCCATGAGGTAGGTTATAGCATTATTGAAAGATGGGGAACTTGAAGTTGGCTTAGTTAATAAAGTGAGTTTATTGGTTCACAAATTGAGAAATCCAGAAGTCTTGATCTGGATGAGGTTGGGCAAGCATAGTTTGAGCCACTGGTATAATCTTGTGATTATTTCTCACCTCCATTCTCCCAAATTGCTACAATCTTGCAAGCTTCTCCCTCTATCATCTTAAGATGTCTGTCAGTAGCTCAAGAGCCACATGCATATCAATCACACCCAATAACAGAAAGCATCACTTCTGGGAGATCTTCTGATATAGTAGGGAAGCTTGTTTTTCTGTTCTAATTTAGAAATTAGTGAGGCTGGAAATGGAGAAAAAGATGAATTTTTCCTGATATCTTAAGTCTGACACTGAGTCTGGAATAAATCATCCCAAAACTTCACTGGAAAATAGCAAAGGGATATAGTCCCAGCAGTGTGGGAGACTGAGAGAGGAGGATCGCAAGTTCAAGGCCAACCTCAGCAACTTAGTGAAGCCCTAAAACAACTCAGCGAGGCTTTGTCTCCAAATTAAAAAAAAAAAAAAAAAAAAAATATATATATATATATATATATATATATATATATATATATATATATATATATATATGGCTGGGGATGTTGCTCAGTGGTTGAGCACTATTGGGTTCAATCCCTAGTACCCTGGTACCAAAAAAAAAAAAAAATAGTAAAGGGAAATCTCCGAAGGGAGTTCAGAGTTGTTGCAAATTTGTATTCTGGGAAGGTGATTTCCAGATGGACAGTTAGGAACAGATGTATTAGGGAGAGCCCTATAACCTACCTATATGAGGTAGCCTTAAAGAGGGCCCCAGACAGGTGGGGTGACCCTTTGGAGGTATCCTAAGCTGGAGAAGGGTCAGTGGGAGTTTGGGGGCTGACTCTTTCTGCGCTCCCCACCCCATGACCCATTGTATAATCTGTGGGACACTCAGGAAGAAGGGAGGCCCTGGGTGGGCAGCTCTTTTTAGGAGAAGGTAGTCTTGGAGAAGCATTCAGCTGTTGGCTGACACAATAGCTGGGACAATGAATCCCAGGGTGAAGAGGAATCTGAGCAGCATGTGCCAGTCATCAGGAAGCAGTTGTTAAAAATATTACCCAGCATTATGGCTTGAATAAAGTTTGTCCCCTCTAAAACTCATCTTAGGGCTGGGAATACAACTCAGTTGGTAGAGTGCTTGCCTTGCATGCACAGAGCACTGGGTTCAATCCTCAGCACCACACACACACACACACAAACAAACAAACAAAAAACACAACTCATCTTGAAATTTCCTCCCTTTATGAGATATTAAGAGATGGAACCAAGAGTGACCTTTAAGAACTGATCAAGGGTCTGCCCTCATAAATAGATTAATCCATTCATGTGATCCATGGATTAACAGGTTGATGGATTATCCTGAGAGTTGGTGAGCTGTAAAGGCCTATTAAGCCAGTTTTCTGGCACGCTGTCTCACCATGTGGTGCCCTTGGAACAGAACTGTGAGCAGCCCAAATAACCCTCTTTTCTTTCTTTTTCTTTTTCTTTCTTTCTTTCTTTCTTTCTTTTTTTTTTTTTTTTTTTTTGGTACTGGGGATTGAACTCAGGGCACTCAACCACTGAGCCACATCCCCAGCCTTATTTTGTATTTTATTTAGAGACAGGGTCTCACTGAGTTGCTTAGCACCTCGCCATTGCTGAGGCTGCCTTTGAACTCTCGATCCTCCTGCCTCAGCCTCCTGAGCCGCTGGGATTACAAATGTGCACCACTGAGCCTGGCCCCCTCTTTTCTTTAAAGTTTACCCAGTCTGTGTTATTGTATTAACTAACAACAAAAAAGCAGACTAGCACGACTGCTTCTAAGAGGCAAAGCTCAGACGTGATCTCAGATCTTCTAGATGCTATTTGCTAACTTTTCAGTATGTGCTGATTTCCACACTCTGACTTGCTGTAGTGCATTTCTGGAAAGATTCCAAGACACACAGTCTCCTAAGTAGCAGCTGTCCATCCATGTGTATCATGTGAATAACTAAGAGGGCCAGACACAAGGAGGAAATGATGATACACCTCATTGGGTGGTTAAGGAGACAAGATGTCTGGTCAGACTCTCACCATAGAACTGTCCACTTTGAACAAATGAGGAATGTGAAGAACTTGGAAAGGTTGCAGAGAAGTCACTACAATGATTAATGTTTCTCTGAACCAGCACAGTCAAGAAGAGGAAAGACCAGCATTAAGGATGGCCTTGCTGATCTCTCAAGATCTTCTCTTTATCCTGTGATGCAAAATTTAGTGTGTACAAGTATAACATTTGCAATTACAGCTTCTTTCTGGCAAATGTGCCAGATTATTACTGGCAAAATAATCAAAATCCTACAAATACTATGCTCGTTTTTATCTCAGCTGTTTTAGGTATTCATGAATAATTATAATAAAATCACAGGGATCGGAAGAAACACCCCGGAAGCTCCAAAACTCCTGAAGTCAGGGTACAACCCAGATCCAGCTTAAGAAGATGGGACCACGGAAGTTGCATCCAGTAAACCACTTTATCGCATCTGGTTCCCATGGCAACAGACACAGAAACAGCTCCACTGAACAAGACTGAATATGATCAATTGCCAACACGGAATTATAAATCCTGCCCTGTTCTCTCATTTTTCAGCATTTCTTTCTCTGACATGTTCCGTGTTACTAAGTGGGATGTGGAGGACTCCTTGGGTCTCCCTCTGTCTATAGTCACCAAATTCCAAGGGCAAAATCCCCTCTCTGCTGTGTTTTCAGTGTAAAACACAGAATTGTGTGTGTGTGGGGGGGAAGCACTGCATACATCCTAAAAGGCAAGGATAGTGATTTCAAATTGTTCCTTTCCCATCCATATCCCTCACTAAGAGCTCTGGTTTTTCTCTCAGGCAGTGATGCTTTTTTTGGTTGGATTAAAATCAGAGCATATTTGTATTCAAGAGCAAAAAAGATTTCCTAAGTAACAGAGAAGCTATTTTTAGAGGATCTCAGGAGGGGGAAGATCTCAGAATCCACCTAAACTTAGATTTGAGACAGAGTGTCTCCTAGAGACATAGTCTGCATGTGCACAAACATTTTGCCCCTCTGACTACAGACTCCCTGTGCTGTTCTTGAGTGCTACCTGGAGAACCAAACATCCTTTCCCTTCCCTCCATTTAAGTACAGCACCTTAGCCAGGCATGGTGGCATAAGCTTATGATCCCAGCTACTTGGGAGGCTGAGACAGGATTGCAATTTCAGGGTCATCCTGGGCAACTTAGTGAGACCTTGTCTTAAAATAAAATGTTTTAATTAAAAAAATTTTTGATGGAACCCAGGGCACTCTATCACTGAGCGACATCTCCCAGCCCTTTTATTTTTTGTTTTGAAGCAGGGTCTCACTAAGTTGCCCAGACTGGCCTTGAACTTGTGATCCTCCTGCCTCAGATTTCTAAGTCACTGGTTAAAAAAAAAAAAAAAAAAAAAAAAAAAATTAAAGGGCTGGGGATGTAGCTCAGTGACAGAGCACTTGCCTAGCATGCATAAGACCCTGGATTAAATCCTCAGTATTAAAGAAAAAAAATCATTATCAAACTTGCAATCTTCCTGCTTCAGTCTCCCAAGTAGCTGGGATTATAGGCATATGCCATCATGTCTAGCATAAGTAAACGATTAAAATTAAGTATGAGACCTAGAAGAAAAAAAATAGAATAGTAGTCACTAGAGGCTAGGAAGGGTAGGGGGTTGGGGGTGGGTAGAGGAAATTTGGATAACAGGTACTAAAATACAATTAAGAGGAATACATTCTAGTGTTCTACTACATGGTAGGGTAGCTATCAATTACAGAAATTTATTATCTTTTTTCTAAAATATGACTTTGTAGAAAATGTGAAGTCTGTTGGTAACACATATGCTTCATTTATTTATTTGTTTATTTTGCAATGCTGGGGGATGGAACCCAGCACCTCCCACTTTCGAGGCCAGAACACTACCACTGAGCAATATCTCCAGCCTTGTTATCTTTGATAAAGAACTAGAAGAGAGGAATTCTAAGGCTCTTGGCACAAAGAAATGATAAATGTTTAAGGCACTAGAAATACTAAGTATCCTGATTTTATTATTATACATTATTAGTATGTATCAAATGATCATATTGTGTTCCATAAATATGTACAGTGATTTTGTATCAACTGAAAGTTTAAAAATATTTATGAGACAATTAGGGGAATTTATTTGAGGATTTCCATCTCAAGCAAGATCAGATGATAGGTGTATGAGGATTTATGGTACTATTCTGTCTGCCATGGTTTATGGTAAGCATAAAAAGCATATATTGCCAGCCCTGAGGTTTATCTGGGGAGGGGTCCTCTAAACTGAGGCCTCAAGGATGAGGGGAGCTAGCAGGCACAAACTGAGGGTGAAGGGATGAGATATGAGGTATAGGTTGGGTGTTTTAGGTACAGGAGATTATAGGCCTGAAGGTGAAGGAAGAGTTAGCTTCTTGGGACTGATAGAAACTCAGTAGGATTTCATTGACATTTAGCAAGAAAAGAGGATGAGCAATGGAATCAGAGGTTCTTAGGCAACAATAAAGGGCTGAGTATTCTCTCAAGAGCAATGGGATATCAGTGAGCAAGGGAGTCACCTGACTTAAGTCATAGTTTAAAAAACTTACCTTTGACCTTCATGATCCCAAAGTAGTCCTAATTGTAGAAGTCCTCCTTGAGAACCCAGCCCTGCTCATTTTGATCTATAGATCCTTACCTGTTAACTATTGCTTCATGCAAGATGGCTTCTATGGTAGGTAAATTTCAAGTTCCATTCAGAGACAAGGAGAGGGGCTGCTTACTCTTTCCTATGGACTGAATGTATCCCTCAGTATTTATAGGTTGAAACCCTAGTACTCATCAGTGTCTGTATTTGGAGACAGGGATTTTAGGTGATAATTCAACGAGGTCATTAGGATAGATCCTAACCTGATAAGATTGGTGGCTTCCTAAAAGAGGAAGAGGGTGAGAGATTGCTCTATTTGTTTGCACACAACAAGGAAAATTCATGTGAGCACACAGAGAGAAGATGCTCAATCTGTAAGCTAAGAAGAAAGCTCTCCTCAGAACCCAACCATGCTAGTGCTTTGATCTTGAACTTTCAGCCTCCAAAACTGTGAGAAAATAAACTTTTTGTTGGTTAAGCTACTCAGTCTAGGTATTTGTTAGGACAACTAAGAAATTCTCCTAAATCCCTCTCTTTCCAGATAATATGGGTTGGAATAAAGCTTTGACACTTCAAAAGCTTTTAATCCACCGACCTTGATTAGTCATTAAAGATCATCAACATTAAATCTTCATTATGATAAAAGTTTCATATTTATTGAGTAATACCTCCCCATGATCTCACTTTTCACACTTTCAGTTACCCATGATCAAATACAGTCTGAAAATATTAAATGAAAAATTCCAGAAATAAATAATTAATAAATCTGAAGTTGCCTGCCATTCTGAATAGCATCATGTAATCTCTAGCCATACCACGCTGTCATGCCCAAGATGTGAACCATCACTCTATTTAATGTATCTAAGCTTCCTTTAGTCACTTAGTAGCCATCTCAGTTATCACATTGACTTGTGGTATTATAGTGCTTGTGTTCTAATAATCCTTTTTACTTAATAATGGCCCCAAAGCATAAGAGTAGTGATGCAGAGAGGTAGCACCATGGTATAAAACATGGAAGAGCAGATTAATTTTGTTACTGTATGGTAATGCTTCAGGACATGTAGGGAAAACATAGTATATGTATTCAGAACTATCCAGGGATTCAGGTACCCAACAGGAGTCTTGAAATGTATTCCCCAAGTATAAGAGGAAACTATTGTATTTGCAAGAAATCTTCTCTATTATGGTGAAGGCAAACTATAGTAGGAGGAGATAGTTCTACTACAGCAATAAATGCATATCATAATCTGATATTGCTATATTTATTTATTTCTCCAATTCCCATCCTGGGTTTACAGAAAAGACACAGCTGAGATTTATAGGGTTCTTTCCTACTTGAAAGCTTACAATCATTATATCAACATGCAAGTGCTGACTCCCAGGGCTGAATGAGCTACATGTGGTATTCAGGGCATGTGTTTATAAGAAGCTAGGCTTTGTTTATATTGATGCAATATAATATTATCTTCTGCTGGCTTCCTTTCATAGACAAGGCAACTGTTCAAAACAAATTGCCTGGCAAATGACAGTCTTTGCAAATTTGGACATGATTGCTTATGTTGACTATCAATCTCCTACACTACTGACTACCAAAGTATGTTTCTTTACAAATTCTCTCAGTCTGAGGAAAAGAGCCTTTTAAGAAAGAGGGTGAGCCAGGCATTGTGGTGAATGCCTGTAATACCAGAGACTTGGGAGGCTGAAGCAGAAAAAAAAACCAAAAAACAAAAAACTCAAGTTCAAGGCCAGCCTTGGCAACTGAGAGGCTGAGTCTCAAATTACAAAATAAAAGTAGCTCAGTGGTACAGCACCTCTAGATTCAACACCCAGTGGCACTGGGGAAAAAAGAAAGAAGGAAGGAAGGAAGGAAGGAAGGAAGGAAGAAAAGGAAGGAATAAAGGAAGGAAGAAAAGAAAGAAGGAATGAAAAGGAAAGAATTAAAAGCATTATCCTCTTTGGTAAGATCCAAGAGGACCCAGGGACTTCTCCCACCAACTCCTGCAGTAATGGACCACCTTTGGCAGTCCTTTCTTTTGGATATTACATCTTCTATAATAGCTTTGTGATAATATTATTTTATGAATATGCATAATATATATGTATGTGTATATACATGAATCTATATGGATTTGTTCCATGAGAATTCAACTCAAAAGCTGTCAATTTTCTGTTTATTTCTAAATGAAATTAAATCTGGCTCAACTTCTATTGACTTTAGTGGTGGAAAAATCCAATCCTAAGATTTCGGTGAAGAGGCCCCTTCACACTCCCTTAGGATCATATTAGCACCCAGGGATTACATAGTCCATACACTTTGCCATCTGATCCATTGAGATAGATAGGATTCCACTACTTCCCTCCAGTATCTCCTCCTCTCAAGTTTGAGTGGGGGGTCCTTGCTAAGGCTTTTATTCCCCCTATTTGGTATTGAAGATTGAATCCAGAGGTGCTTTATCACTGAGCCATATCCCCAGCCCTTTTTATTTTTTGTACTGAGACAGGATCTCACTAAGTTGCTGATGCTGGTCTTGAACTTGCTATCCTCCTGCCTCAACCTCTGGAGTCACTGGGATTATAGGTATATACCACTGAACCCATCCTGCTTCTTGCCATGGGTCTTGAGAAACACTCAGGCCCCCAAACTATTTCCATACGTATGGCCATCCCACTCAGAGACACTAAATGCAGAGCTGAAAACCTTTCCTGTCAGTTTTTAGGGGCACTAATACCATCCATCTTACTCTGCCCTCATCTTTGTGCAGTATGACTCTACCCTTCAACAGTCTGATTATTACTACCTCCACTCATAATCCCAAAGAAGATATGTCAAAGCCAGGGCATGTATGGATATGGCATGGATGCCCTTCTAATGGAGAAACTTCCTTCCTATGGTCTTTCTTCTTGTGAAATAAGAATGAGAAAGTGGCCTTGTTGGTGGAGGAGCACACGGATTGGTGCCAAGTGATTTGGGTTTGTAACATCAACAGCAGAATGAAGTTTTCCAGGAATTCCAGGAGCCTTGCAGCTAGAGTAGATGGAGACCTTGTAGTCCATGGGCTATTGCATTCCCCAGTCCAAGAGACACCTGAGCTTCGATGCTGTCCTTTCACGGAATGAGCTCACACTATGCCTGATAATTGTCCTGGCTCTGACAGATTGCTCCTTGCTTTGATGAGAGACCGAAGACCAGGTGTAACTTTGTTTTGCTACCCTGACCTATGGATCCTACCTTTTCAACAAATAAATCCTTTCCCCCAATCAGTGCTATTTAGGTGAAATGTGCCCAATCCATTGTAGAAGGAATGGCAGCCCCTAAAGGGCCCAAGGTGAGGCAGCACATCATGGGGGAAGGGCCCAACATAAGAAAGCTGCTCAGCTTATCGTAGGGTCAGGAAGGAGGGGGTGGGGCACAGGGAAGATGCAGGGTATGTTCCAGTGACCCACCTCCTCCAGCCATGCCCATCTGACTACGTTACCACCCAGTCAGTCCATTCAAAGTAGGACTGGTTAGGTTAATGCTCTCATAATTTAATCATTTCATCTTTGACTATTCTTGCATTAATAGGAGCTTTTGGGGGACACCGCATATCCAAACCATAAAGGGACCCATCAGTTGCCATAGATAAATTTCAACACATAGTTAGATGTGAGATAAACAAAAAAGCATGAAGCATAGGTGAACGTTTAATGGTCACCCATGGCCTATCTGTTTTACTGATAATGTATTTGGAATATGCATTAGCCCTCTCACACTTATCATTCATTTCTCTATTCTGGGAAGCCATTTAGCAACAAGAATATAGGGTCAGGAATCTGAGCTTCAAGAACTTTGTTTCTAAAAGTTTTCAAAACTTGAAGGACTCCTTTGGAATTCAGGAATACTAAAAGTGTTTTGAGCACATATTCCAAACACATTTTCCTTTGCCTCACTGTAGAAGTTACTGTGTATATGAATTATTCATGCATTTATTGCTGTTAGCAACCCAATCCTTTTATTTGGTGATGATTCTGTGAGTCAGCCTTTGGATTGGGATACACTGGTAGTTCTGATGCTTTCACCTGGGGTCATTCTGGTAGGTAGAATAATGGTCTCCGCAAGGATGTTGACACTCTAATCCCTGGTGTTAAGCCTGTGCGTGTTATACTGCATGGTGAAAGGGACTTTGAAGTTACAATTAAGTTTATAGACCTTTGAATAAGGAGACTATCTTGGATTGTCTGTGTGCGTTCTTTGTAATCACACAAATGCTTAAAAGTAGAAGATGCTATGATGCACACCTGTAATCCCAGCGACCCAGGAGGCTGAGCCAAGAGGATCACAAGTTCAATACCAGACTCAGCAATTTAGTGAGACCCTCAGCAACTTAGTGAGACTCTGTCTCAAAATTAAACAAACAAACAAAGGACTGGGGATATGGCTCAGTGGTAGAGTCCCAGGGCTATTTTCCCAGTACAAAAAAAAAAAAAAAAAAAAAAAAGTAAAAGAGGAAAGCAAAGCAGAAAAATTTGTCAAAAGTTACTAAAGAAGAATGGAAGGAGAGGCAGGAAGCACTGGAAGCGTGAAAAGGACTTGTGCCATTGCTGGCTTTGAGTCAGAGGAAGGGAAAGAAAGGCCAAGGAAACAGAAGACCTCCTTAAACTGGGAACAGCCCTCACTGACAGCCGGCAAGGAAATAGAACTCAGTCCTGAAATTGAAAGGGATGAACAACAGCCTGAATGAGCCAAGGAACCGATTCTGCCCATGAGTCTTCAGAAAGGAAAGCAGGCCTGCTGACACCTTTAGTGTAGCCTGCTGAGACCTGCCTTGGACTTATAAACTATGAACAAAGAAATGTGTGCTACTTCAGAGTGCAAAATCTCTGGTAGTTTGTCATAGCAGCAGTCGAAAGCCAATACAGCCTCTCATGTTGCTGCAATTGGGTAGGACTGGAGCTCAGTGGGTGCCAACTCTCAATTGAACCACTCTCTTCATATCATCTCATACTCAAAGAGACTAGCTGGGGCTACTTTTCCTGGCCTCCTCAAGGTAACAAGAAGGTAAGAGAAGTAGCTTCAAAGGCACCTGACAAACTGCTCAGAACTCTCACAATATTACTTCTGCTATATTTTACTTGTTACAGAGTCTGTCCAGATTCAAAGAGATAGAGAAATGTTCTCCATCTCTTGATGGGAGAAGGTACAAAGTCACATTGGAAAGGGGCAAGGTTAAGAGGAGTCTGTGACCATTTTTCACTGTCATATATGGAGAGTCCTGTGCCATAGGATGTCAAGAGAGACTTTTTATGCTGTCAATCTTGGCACTAGGGTGCAGAATTGAAAAAAATGTATCTCATAGTCTAACCTGTGGGCTAGATGCCTCTGTCTAGGTTCTTGCTTACCACAGTCCACCTCTTCTCTTCTTCCTCACTTCTCAGATAACATTAGAGTACTAGAGGGTGGTATTGGGAGTAAATGGACGAGTGGAGAATAGAGTGGAGAAGGGATGCCTTTCTCCTCTCTCTAAAGCAAGTAACTTGCCGGGCGTGGTGGCACACGTTTGTCATCCCAGCAATGGGGAGGCTGAACCAGAAAGAATGCAAGTTCAAAGCCAGCCTTAGAAACTTAGTGAGGCCCTAAGCAACTTAGCGAGGACCTAAGCAATTTAGTGAGACTATGTCTCAAAATAAAATAAAATAAAATAAATTAAAAAGGGCTAAGATTGTAGTTCAATGGTAGAACACCCCTGGGTTCAATCCCTAGAATGAATAATGAATAAATAAGTACATAAATAAGACTAGAAATGCAGCCTAGTGGTAAAGTACCCCTGGGTTTCATCCCCAGTACCAGAGGAGAAAAGGAGGAGAAGAGGAGGAAAGGGAAAAAAGAAAAAAAAAGCAAACAAATAAGAAGGCTCAAAGGAATTCACTTAAGGAATAATGCTTGGGTTTTCTGTTAGCTTCCTGTTACTTAAAAAAAAAAATCTGAGATTGTTAACATAAAAGGAGAAATCGTTTATTTTAGCTCCTGATTTCAAAAGATTCAGTTCCTGGTCATTTGACCCTGTCGTTTTGGGCTATGATGACATAGTAAATCATGGTGGGAGTTGGCAGAGGAGGCCTGTGTGC
Organism: Callospermophilus lateralis; assembly: GCF_048772815.1. Taxonomy (NCBI): domain Eukaryota; kingdom Metazoa; phylum Chordata; class Mammalia; order Rodentia; family Sciuridae; genus Callospermophilus; species Callospermophilus lateralis. The sequence continues at coordinate 168,522,845 of NC_135307.1, read as the reverse complement.
CTCGTGGCAGCTAGGAAGCAAAGAGAGAGAGGGAGGTACTAGGATTCCAAGTCCCCTTCAAAAGTATGGTCCCAATGACTTAAATACTTCCCAGTGTGTCTTACCTTTTAAAGCTTCTCCACCTTCCAATAGGACCACAGGCTGGAGACCAAGCCTTCAACACATGGGCCTTTGAGCACATTCAAATCTAAACCATAGCAGGCTTACAGGAAGGAATCCAGGTTGCCCAACTAGGAATCTATAGGGGGTCCTGATAATGGAAGTTCATCCATTCATTATAAAAACGTTTCTTGGCCTTCTACTATACATACACTGTTTTAAGTTCTGGAAATTCAGCTGTAAACAAAACAGCTCTTTAGGAGCTTTCATTCTACTGGGGAAAACAAAACAAAACTATAATAAGACAAATAAATAAAATGCATAGAATATTTTAGACAAATGCTATAAGCTCTCATAGAATATATTTATTATTATTATTATTATTATTATTATTATTATTATTTACCAAGGATTGAACCCAGGGGTGTTTTACCACTGAATCTCATTCCCAGCCCTTTTTGTTTGTTTATTTTTAAAATTTTGAGACAAAGTGTCAGTTGCTTAGGGCCTCACTAAATTGCTGAGTCTGGTCTTGAACTCGCATTCCTCTTGCTTCAGCCTCCTGAATCCCTGGGATTACAGATGTGCACCATCAAGCCTGGCTCTCATAGAATATTTTAGATTGAGACAAAGGTTGAGGGGAAACAGTTAATGTGGGGAAGAGAGGAGCTGACAGTTTAGGCGAAGAGGCCCAGGTGGGGACTCACTGTGAAGAAGAACATGTGAAGACCTGAAGGAGGTGGAGGAGTGATCCAGGCAGTTATGTAGAGCAAGAACTTTTCAGGAGGGGAGGGCGGAAGTACAATTGTCCTGAGGCAGACATGTGCCTGGCACAGATCAGAAACAATGAAGAGGAGGCGTGTCTGGAACAGAGCTGGCGATGGAGAGAGTATATGTGGTGCAGGGAGCCTCTGAAAAGAACTGTAGGTGTCAGAATTTTTTTTTATAAATTGTGATAACATTACACATAATATAAAAATCGCGTCTAAACCATTTGTAGAATATGTGCTTTAGCTCTGTTAAGTCCCTTCACAATGTTGTGTAATTGATCTTCGAAATTTTTTATCTCTAGCTGAGCTCTGTATGCATTAAACAGTGTCCCCCACTCCCAGTCCACCTCCCTGAGGCTCCAGCGACCACCAGTGTATTCCTGCTATGAATTTGTATTCTAAATACCTCAAAAAAATGGGAACATACAGTATTCTTTCTTTGGTGGCTGGCTGATTTCACATAGCAAGGTATCCTCTAGTTTCATCCATGTTGTAGAGAGTGTCAGAATCTCCTTCCTTTCTAATGTTGAATAGTATTCCATTGGACATACATAGTGCATTTTTTTAAAGCCCTTCATTGGGCTGGGGTGGTGGCTCAGTGGTAGAGCGCTTGCCTAGCACGCGTGAGGCACTGGATTCCATCCCCAGCATCAAAAAAAAAAGCCCTTCATCTTTGCATGAATTTTGGGGTTGCCTCCACCTTTTGACTGTTGCAAATAATGCTGCTGTGAACAAGGGTGTATCAACATCTCTTTAAGACCCTGCCCTCAATTTGGGGGGTATATACCTAGAAGTAGAATTCCTAGATCATTTGATTATTTTATGTTTAATGTTTTTGAGGAATCATCATGTTGTTTTCCATAGTGACTATAATATTTTACAATCCCACCAAGAGCACACAAGGTTCCAATTTTTCCACATCCTTGTCAACACTTGCTACTTTTTCTCTTTCCCTCTCTTTTTTTTTAATATTTATTTTTTAAGCTATAGGTGGATGCAATATCTTTATTTTATTTTTATGTGGTACTGAGGATTGAACTCACACCCAGCCCCTTCCTTTCTTTTTTTCCTCCCTTCCTTCTTTCCTTCTAGTTGGTGGCTACCCTAACTGGGTGTGGTGGCACATGCCTGTAATCCCAGGGCTCCGGAGACTGAGACAGGAGGATTGTGAATTCAAAGCCAGCCTCGGCAATGGTGAGGCACTAAGCAACTCAGTAAGACCTTGTCTCAAAAATAAAAAGGGTTGGGGAAGTAGTTCTCAGTAGTAAAGCACCCCTGAGTTCAAGCCCCAGTACCAAAAAAAAAATAAATAAATGAAAAAGAAAGAAAGGGAGACTAGAACAGGAAGCCCACTTTCATCTCTTGTCCATCCTTCTTTTCCAACTCACCTTGGAACATCTTTATCTTCTTCATCGAACCACATCCAACACTATGACCCTGAAAAGTTCCTGAGTTTATATGTGAGAACCCCAGCTTCCTGCAGGCACAAACCAACATCCTATGTCCCAGTATAAAATCCTAAGGAACAACAATTCATTGGTGCCACCTACAACTCAGAGCATTGATCTCCAAGATATATAAAGAACTCAAAAAAACTTACTACCACAAATCATATAATTAAATCAGTAAGTGGACAAAGGAAATGAACAAGCACTTCACAGAAGAAGAAATAAGATTGGTCAACAAATATATGAAAAAAAATGTGCAACATCATTAGCAATTAGAGAAATGTAAATTAAAACTACACTGAGATTTCATCTTACTTCAGTCAGAATGGTAACTACCAAAACTACAAGAAACAGTAAATGTTGGTGAGGATGTGGGGAAAAATGTAGACTCATACATTGCTGGTGGCACTGCAAATTGATGAAACCACTATGGGAAGCAGTATGAAGATTCCTCAGAAAACTTGGAATGGAACCATCATTTGACCCAGTTATCCCACTCCTTGGCATATACTCAAAAGACTTATAACCAGTGTACTATAGTGGCACAGCCATATCAATGTTTATAGTAGCTCAATTCATAATAACTAAACTATGGAACTAACATAGGTGCCCTTCAAGAGATGAATAGATAAGGAAAATGTGACATATACACAATGAAATATTACCTAGCTATAAAGAAGAATGCAATTATGGCATTTGCAGGTAAAACAGATGGAACTGGAGACTCTCATGCTAAGTGAAATAAGCCAATCACCAAAAAACAAAGGTCAGATGTTCTCTCTGATATGCAGAGTGAGGAGGGAGGAGGGAAGGAAAAAAGTTCACTGGATTAGACAAAGGGGAATGAAGGGAAAGGAGGAGGGATGGGAATAGATGTAGAATAAATTGGACATAACTTTCCTATGTTCATTAAGCATACATATTACTTGTGTAACTCCACATCATGTACAACCACAAGAATGGAAAGTTATACTCCATATATGTATAACATGTCAAAATACATTCTACAGTCATTTATATCTAAAAAAAATAAAAATAAAAACTTTAAAGTGGAAAAAAAAAAAGGAATCCAATTGGTACATTCAGATACCCAGCTTAGGTTCAACCAGCTATAGCCAGATATTGGGAATGGATTGAATAAACATGCTACAGATGTCCCCATGAAGCAGATTGAGATGCAAAGATATGCATGTGTCAGGTCCAAGATGGCTATAGTTAGACTACCTCACCAAGACTTCTAACTAACTATGTTTTTGAATGTAGGCACAGTCATTAACATCCTGATTCAGCACATGTACTCAAGGTCAAAAATATCTGCTTGTAAGCAAGTGCTCACTTACATAACCTGTTGGCACTGGGCCTTTTTATTCAGCCTACACATAAAAAAGGCCAACTGGAAAAGCTTGGGGTTGATGCCATAAGCATATCTACAATCTTAACTGCACCTTGCATTTTCTTTCACCTGCTGGGATTCTGAATCCTTTTCCCAGGGTCTGAGCCCCTGAAGAACAGCATGCAGGAAGTTTATTTAGAAGACATTGCAGGAAGCACCTGCAGGGAGTAGGAAAACAATATAGGCAAAGAAAGAAAACCACCAGTATGCTAGTTAAGAATGGGCTACTGCTGTCAGGCATGGTGGTGCACACCTATAATCCCATTGACTTGGGAGACTGAAGCAGGAAGATTTTGAGATAGAGGATAGCCTTGGCAATTTAGTGAGACCCTATCACAAAATAAAAATAAAAAATAAAAAGAACTGGGGATGTAGCTCCATGCGGAGAACCACTGGGCTCAATTTTCTGTAATGAAAGGAGAAAAGAAGGAAATGAAGGAGGGAGGGAGGAAGGGAGGGAGGGAGGGAAGGAAGGAAGGAAGGAAGGAAGGAAGGAAGGAAGGAAGGAAGGAAGAAAGGAATGATTGGAGGGAGGAAATGGGCCATGAGCCACTGGGGCTCAATCTCACTGAGTTTGTCCAAGGGAGTATGAAGGCCTGCTGGAGGGGTGAGGTCATTGTGATATTTATCCACCAGTCCCCATCTGTCGTTGGCTGAGGGCTGTTCCCAGAAGTGTTAATTCCCCGCCATGCCCCTGAGTTAGTGCAGGTGGAATGTCCAGGTGTTTGCATCAAGAAGCAGTCAGTGTAAGTTATGAGCACCATATGGTCAAAGCACCAATAATGCCTACAACAGATGTCACTAAGGGGAACTAACAGGGCATAGTTAAAAATACAATTGTAGGATGCCAGACATGGTGACACATGTCTGTAATCCCTGCCATTTGGGAGGCAGAAGGATCTCAAGTTCAAAGCCAGCTTCAGCATCTTAGCCAGGCTCTAAGCAAGTTAGTGAGACCCTGTCTCAAAAAAAAAAAAAAAAAAGAAAAGTGCTGGGGATGTAGCTCAGTGGTAAAGTGCCTTGGGTTCAATCCCTAGTACCTCCTCCCCAAATGTTTATATTTATAAATAAAAAAATAAACAAACAAATACACACACACCCTACATATATATACACATACACAGTATATATATACATACACATACACACACATATATATTTGTAGAAAATAATTTTCAATGCTGTTCTGCCTTGGACTCCCCAATGAACTACATGTGTATGAACTAAACCATGAGTAGCTTAATATCTGGAGATATGTCACAGAAACAAATGAACCTGTGTGTATTGTAACAGAAGTGTTACAGAAGTGCTCATCAAACACCAGTGAGATTCACTAGCAGGTGATGTGCTCTGTACTGAGTGATTTGGGGTGAGCAGAAAGACTTGTTCCTTTAAACATACTGCTTTTACTGGATGGCATTAAAAATGCAAAAATGTGATAATGGAACAATAAATGATCCTTTTTCTTTCTTTCTGCATTGTAGAATGCTGTTTGTGCACTAATTGGATTTGAGGACAAAACAGTGCTTTTTTTCCCACTAAAATACCTTCTTTTTCCTCTAAAAAATGCCCCTTCCCATCTTTAACTTTTGTAGCATAAGTTGTATGTTTTCCTAACAACCTCGGGAGCTCAGTTAGTGCAACATCCCCTTTGAAAGTAATGGAAACTTTGTGCTCAGCTCCTTTAGTGACTGAAGCAAGACAGTAAATGAGACCCATGAGAATTCAGGGCTCAGGCAAAGTTCCAGATGACATCTGGCACACACTGGGGGCAGGGGGCTGTGAAGGAGGGGAGTGTTGAGCCCAGGGGCTTTGGCTACCTGTTTATGTCACAGGGGGTGACCAGAGACATCTGGAGTGGAGAATGCTGAGGGGAGCAGAGACTTCTCCCTGACAAACGGGGCTCCTCATGCTCCTTTGGGTATAATCTGACTCTCACTTTGACATGAAAGAGGTAGATACTACCAACTGCTTGAAAATGTCTCCCTAACATTTTTTTTTTTCCAATTCAGATGGGTAAGGAGCAGGTGCTTTTCTTGGTATATAACAATTATTCTGCATGCTTGAGTATTTTGAAACGGTTTAGAAGACATTCAAAGACAGTTACATCGCCAGGGTGTGGTGGCCCATGCCCACAATCCCAGTGGCTCAGGAGACTGAAGCAGGATGATCACAAGTTCTAGCCCAGCCTCAGCGACTTAGAGAGGCCCTAAGCAATTTAGCAAGAAAGACCCTGTCTCAAAAAAAAAAAAAAAAAAAAAAAAAAAAAGGGCTGGGGATATGACTTAGTGATTCAGCACCCCCCTGGGTTTAATCCCCAACTATCACATAAATAAACAAACAAACAAATGTTTCAAAGGACTAATAATACCTCGTATCGATGAAGATATATTCTGTTGATGAAATTGAAAATTGGCATAGCCCTCTCAGAAGAGGATTTAGTGGTATATGTCAGCACTTAATGCATACACTATGACACAGCAGTTCCAATCTAGCCCAGAGAAGTAGTTACTCATGTGCCGAAAGGGCCATGTACAAGAAGAGGCATGAGTCACTACACATTGAAAACAACACAAGTGCGTGCATGAGAGAATGGGTATGTGGACCATGGTTCATTCATTCTTTCAAAAGCCTGGCAGCACATAAGAAGATTTGGAATGATTCCTACTATGGTGACATGAGAAAATAAGGCACAGGGGTAACCAGTGAGGACCTGCCCAGATTCACATGATGGTTCTGGAACTTCTTGGCTGTCAGACCTTGGGTAAGTCACGTAAGTTTTCTGTACTTTCATGTCCCCATTTACAAAATGGGAAGAACAGTTGTATGTTCCTCCTGGGGTTTTAAAATGATGATTAAGTGGGTTGATACAAGTATAGCATTTTGAATTGTGACTATCTCACAAAATTTATCAGTAAAACCAGCCCTGGGAGCTGGGGATGTGGCTCAAGTGGTAGCACGCTCGCCTGGCATGCGTGTGGCCCGGGTTCAATTCTCAGCACCATGTACAAACAAAGATGTTGTGTCCGCTGATAACTAAAAAAAATAAATATTAAAATTCTCTAAAAAAAAAAAAAAACCAGCCCTGATATATTAGTTGAAAAAAGCAAGTGGTAAAACACCAAACATTATATAAAAACTTTAAAATGAAAAATAATGTATCTATATGCACAGGCCTATACAGCCATAGAAATGGTCCAGGAGAAAACACATCTCATGCCAGGCATGGTGGTGAACCCCTATAATCCCAGCAACTCTGGAGGCTGAGACAGGAGGATCACAAGTTTGAGGCCAGTCTCAGTGATTTAGTGAGGCCGTTAGCAACTGAATGAGTCCCCATCTCAAAATAAAAAAGGCTGGGGATGAAACTGAGTGGTAAAATACCTCTGGGTTCAATGCCCAGTACCAAAAAATAAAAATGAAATAAAATAAAATAAACCACATCTCATTAATAGTAGTTTATTTCTGGGAGAAGGAAGGTCTTTTGTGGAGCAAAAGGACTTGTGCTATTAATCCTACACTTCAGTGTTTTTTTTTTTTGTTGTTGTTGTTTTTTTTTTGTTGTTGTTGTTGTTTTTAGAGAGAGTGAGAGAGGAGAGAGAGAGAGAGAGATAATTTTTTTAATATTTATTTTTTAGTTATCGGCAGACACAACATCTTTGTTTGTACGTGGTGCTGAGAATCGAACCCGGGCCGCACGCATGCCAGGTGAGCGCGCTACCACTTGAGCCACATCCCCAGCCCAACTTCAGTGTTGTTTACTTTTTAGAGCAATAACTTTTATAAATATACTAGAAAGCAATGAAAATACATTAAAATCTTAAAACCACAGCATTGCTGCATGTATGTGTACACACACACACACACACACACACATACCCTGTGCTGTGAGGCAAAGGCTCTGATTCTAGGCTCTCAGATTCAGAGAAGGCCAAATGTTTTATTCAAGGAATTAGAAAAATTGTGCAATTTTGCAATAGTGTTTTGTATCTATTTTGACTACACAGGCAACTTCTTCGGCAACATGGAAACAAATGAATAATGTGTAGAAATAGGAAGATAGGAATGTTCTGTTCTGTTAATAACCCTCCTCTGTCACCCACCCAATGCCTTCTACTGTTAGCTCAGAGCCAATTTTATCTTGCTTTCATCAATGACCTTTTTCTAATCCCAATTATGCACTTTCCCACAATCTCCAGGCAAAGAGAGTGGAACTACTAGGATTAATTGTGCAGAATTTATTTGCATCTTTGGAGGCAGTGCTAGTTAAAAGAGGATCCAGGGCATCCAAGGAGAGGGAGAACTTCCCTTTATGTGTAATTTGCCTCGTGTGACACTCCTGTTCCAGATTAAACTGATTCAAACGTTTTTAGGTAATAACTTCTGATGCAATTTAATTATTTTGGGAGGTACTGGGATTGAACCCAGGCGTTCTCTACCACTGAACTGCATCACAGCCCTCTTTTTATTTTTTATTTTTTATTTTGAGACAGGATCTTGCTAAATTGTCCGGGCTGGCCTTAAACTTTCAATCCTCCTGGCTTAGCCTCCTAAATTGCTGGGATGGTATACACTCAGCAATTTTTTTTAATTAAAAATGAAATTTTGCAAATATGGTAACAATGCCTGCTCTTCCCCTTCCAAATTTTCTCTTTTACTTCCTTGCACTAGATGATCAGCCTCATATACTTGGTCTTAGACTGAGAAGCAGTGGCAGCCAGCCTTTAGACCAAGTGTGTGTCTTTAGTGATCATCATTTCAAATCTCCTCATATAAATATGCATCCTTTGGGATTGGCCCAAGCAAATGGGGTAAGGGAGGACAGTTTAATAAAGGTTCTCTTTGCAAATGTGAAGATTGCAAAAAGGAAAACCAGTCTGGTGAAGAGAGAATGGGCAGGAAAGGGGCCAGAGGTACCTTCAGCTTCCTAGGGGAATCTCTCAAGCTAAAGGCTCCCTGTTATAGACCATAAAGCTTCCCAAGGTCAGAGAGAGGTAGGGAAGGCTGGAGGGTGCATCGGAAAATACAAACCCACAAGAAACACAAAGTGTTGTTGGAGTGTTTCACAAATGTACTTATCCTTTCACATGTGCTTTTTCATTCAAGATTTTATGTTTTCCATTTGTCCATGCTCAAAAATATAGCTGTGATTCCTACATCAATTTTAACTGCTCTATAGTGATCCATCAATTCACTACCCCCAGCTATGTTGCAGAGAGCAGGCTCATCGGGTATACATGACCTAATTCCTGTGTGCAAGAATCTTGCTTGGGTATGTAGGTTTGAGTTGGTATTGTGTACATATCAACTTTACTAAACATTATAAAAGTGCTCTGTACTGTGGTTTTTCTAATTTTCCCTTGCTTGGATTCAGTATAAAAGCTCCTGTTTCTGATTCTTCACTCTCACCACAAATGATATTGTCAAACTTGAAAACTGTGCCAGCCATTATAATGGCTCTGAAATCTTATCTCATTCTCATTTTAATATGCATTTTCCTGCTAAAGAGTACTTTTTAGAGTCCTATGCCACATCATCTCTAATAGTGACCTGGAAATCACGATAAATGGATTATTATCACAAAGCCCATGTGAATGTGGCTCACGTTCAGAGTTCATAGTCATGGCATGATGTGGCTTCCTTTGGTTCCCTCCCACCTGGAACTCTTTGTACTTTCCGGGATTACGTCTCAGGAATGCCTCAGCCTGTTCTGGGTGGCTTCATGAGGGAAAGTTTGCCAATCCATTTCACAAGAAGAGAACTCACAACAGTTGGTTACCCATGTTTTCTTGTCACTTTGGAGGAATCCTGGTGAAGCACAAGTGACATACGGAATGAGCTCCAATTTTTTTTTTCTTGTGAGAAAAACAAGACATGAAACAGCAGATGTTAGAAAGTTTGAATTTAAAATTTAAAAAGTATAAAATGCTTCTGTATCCGTGGAACATTTTAGTGACAATATTCTAGGAACAAACAAAAGAGGGGGGTTACTTCTGGGAAGAGACAAAGTTTTAGGCTTGGTGCAGAAAATAGATTATTTCCATTACAGAGCTCTCAATATTCTTTACTTTTGTTTGTTTTATCACAGTCAAACAAACAAGCCAAAGAATATGATTTGGTTAAAATTTAGTTTATGAAGCTGGACGCAGTGGTGCATGCCTGTAATCCCAGCTGCTTGGGAGGATGAGGAGGATCTCAAGTTCAAAGCCAGCCTCAGTGATTTAGCAAGGCCCTAAGCAATTTAGTGAGATCCTGTCTCAAAACAAAATATATATATATATATATATATATATATATATATATATAAAGACTAGGATATGGTTCAGTGGTTAAGTGCCCCTGGGTTCAATCCCAATAAGAAATAAAAAATAAAAATAAATAAAAAGGACTGAGGAAGTGGCTCAGTGGTAAAGCACCTCTGAGTTCAATTTGTGATGCCAAAAAAAAAAAAATATATATATATATATAATCATTTTTACTTGCCATAAATACCTCCTTACTCAACATAGACTAGTATAGCAGAATGTCATAAACTGAATGGCTAATGAAGAGCAAAAATTTATTTCTCATGGTTGGGACAGGGAAGTCCAGATCAAAGTACTGGCAGATCTAGTGGCAGGCAAGATCTGGCTTCTTAGTCATGAACTTCCGTCCTCTCACTGTAAGCTCATAGGGCAGGAGGGGACAGGGAAGCTCTCTGAGGCCTGTTTTATGAAAGGTATGAATCTCATTCATGCGGCTTCCACTCTCATGTTCTTATCCCCTTCCAAAGGCCCCAATTCCTAATACCCTTGCACTGTGAATTAGGTCTCAACATATGAATTTTGTGCAGACAGGAGCATTCAGTCTATAACAAATACAGAGCCACGCGAAAGGGAAATTACCTCTTCAAAATTGCAAAACAGAAATGTCAACACTGACGTTTCTTTTGCACCTTGACAGATTTCCTTTCACCACAAACAATCCAAACTATTCTTCCAGTTTAAAAATCAGTAGTGGATGGAGGCCACTTGAACACCTTGGAGAAGAAGGACAAATATTATTACAAAATTGCTTAGAAAACATTACTCCAGTCTTATGTTTTCATTTCAGGTAAGTTGTGAAATTCACTTTTCCATTTATAAAACAATAACAGAGTGATTGCACTATGTTGAAATCTGTTTTTTGTTTAAGATTCTATTGTACATTCCTTCGATATTATTGGCATATCTACCTGGGTAGACAGCAAATGCTTTGTCATCTTGGGAAGCCAAATGCATGATTCTTTTATCTTCTGCTGTTATCTTGAGACAACTCCCTCCATGGTGATATTAAATGTTTTCTGGTTGAGCCCTGGTACCCAAAGAAGGGATGCTTACTTTTTTGATGAGTGGAAACATCTTCCTCAGAGTAAAACAATCTAATCCCTTTCCCCATGGGCTCGAATACACAATTCTTATCTATTGAGTATTTTAATTTTACTTTTATTTATATATTTATTGGTACTGAGGGTTAAACCTAGGGTCGTTTTACCACTGAGCTACATTCCCAGCCCTTTTAGTGTTTTATTTTGAGAGAGGATCTCTCTAATTGCTGAGGCTGGCCTTGAATTTATGATCTTTTTGCATCAACCTCCTTAGTCACTGGGAATAAAAGCATGCATCACTGTGCCAGTCCTGAGTATTTTTTAAAATATGAACTTTTACTTTAAAAAAAATTAATGCCTGAGGGGCTGGGGTTGTGGCTCAGCGGTAGAGCTCTTGCCTAGTACGTTCGAGGCCCTGGGTTCGACCCTCAGCACCACATAAAAATAAATAAATAAAATAAAGGTATTCTATTCAACTACAACTAAAAAATAAATATGGGCTGGGATTGTATTTCAGTGGTGTAGCGCTCCCCTAGCACGGACGGGACTCGGGTTCAATCCTCAGTACCACATAAAAATAAAGGCATTGTGTTGTGTCCATCTACACCTAAAAAATAAATATTAAAAAAAATAAAAATTAAAAATAAATATTAAAAAAATTAATGCCTGAAAAAGTTGTATTGTCTTGGGAAAAAATTATATGTTGGCAGGTAGTTTTTCTGTTTTTTTTTTTAATTATATAAAAGGTATTGTAATAATAGTATATAAACTGGTTATAATTATTATTTTATGCACTTTAAAATATACTTAGATGTAATTATATAATAATTTGTAAAGTGTTTAAAATTTTGAACAGTTTCATATGTTATCTCCCCTCCTCCCTGTATAACAAGTTGTTTTAGATCTTCAAGGTCAATTTTAAAATCAAAACCCATTTGGCAAGCCTAATTGGCAAGTTCATGCCTATAATACCAGCAACTCAGGAGGCTGAGGCATGGAGATTGCAAGTTTGAGGCTAGCCTCAACTTAGCAAGGCCCCAAGCAACTCAATTAGAGCCTATCTCAAAATAAAAAATTTAAAAGGGCTGGGGACGTAGCTTGATGCTAGAGCACATCTGAGTTCAAACCCTAGTACAAACAAAAACAGAAACAAATCATGTGGTGTATTCTATTCATTCACTCCTTCTTTCTTCCAGATATTTGCTCAACAGTGTATATTGAGTGTGTGCCTTGTGCTAGGCACAGGTTAGTTGCTGAGGATGGAAAGGTGAAAACACATACTCTCCCCAATGGGATTTCACAGTATTGTAGAAGAGATAATGACATATGGATAACTAAGTGCCAAGAGCACTCAAAAGGCTGAGAATCAGCTGCATCCAACATAGAGATTGTTTGTTAGGGAGATATTACCCCAAATTCTTCATTGCATACAACACTATTTATTTTGCTCACCATTCTGGGAGCTGTCTGGGTGTCAGCTGATCTAGTGTGGCTTAGCTGGAGTGACTCAACTCAGCTTCCAGTATCTTTAATCCTCCTCCTGGAACCAAAGGGTCCAGCCTGCACATGCTCTTTCCAGTCTGGTGACAAATGGGCAAGAAAAAAGACATGTCCCTTCTTAGGCCCACACACGGAACTGACCAAAAGTAAGTAACAGGCCAAACCCAAAGTCAAATGATCAGGAATAGACTTCATCCATTTTGAAAAAAAAAAAGAACTAAAATTTATCCATCAAATGGCACAAAAGAGTGAGGAGTAGACATCTTGGCCAACAATATGATCTATTAGAGAGGGATGCAGAAGGAGAAGTTACTGGTCATAGTCCAAACAGGAGACCAAGGAAACCTGTGAGCACTTAGCTTCTACTGTCATGCATAGGTCACTATTTTTTTAATGAACTTTATTTTATTTATTTTTGTATGTAGTGCTGAGGATCGAACCCAGTGCCTCACGTATGCTAGGCAAGTGCTCTACCACAAGCCACAACCCAGACCCATAGATCACTAGTTTTTCCCCCATTTTACCCTGGTATCTTCTTACAGATTGTCACTTCTGTGTGAAACGGGGATATATTCTACATGTCTTCTGTGTTCCCACCAACTTTGGATCATGTATATTTATGTATTAGTAGCTATTTTTGCTGTTGACCAAAAGACCTGACAAGAACAATTTTAGAGGAGGAAGTTTATTTTGGAGCTCATGGTTTCATGGGTCTCAGTCCATAGGCAGCAGGCTCCTCTGCTCTGGGCCCAAGATGTGGCAGAACATCATGAAGGAAGAGTGTGCTGGAGGAAATTGGCTCAGAACATGGCACCAGGAAGGAGAGAGAGAGGGGGGGAGGGGAGTCTGGTTGACTCCCCAAAGTCATGCCCCTAATGACCCAGCTCCTTCAGCCACACCCTACCTACTTAGATTTACTACCCAATTAATCCCCATTAGGGGACTAATTCACCAATTAATGTAGCTCAGTGGTAAAGTACTTCTGGGTTCAATTCCCAGTACCAAAAGCCTCAGAATTATTGCTTGAAACATCATGCGTCAGCTAGGACTATGCCACAGCCACATCAGGTTCCTCCAGAATCCAGGTGAGTGGAGCACCTGCCATCTTGAACATCAACAGTCATCACTGCAAAAGGAAAGGCACTATGGTCTTGTATGTAATGAAACCTTCAACCAGAAGTGGCTCATGGCTCTTTGCCCTTGAACTCATTGGCCAGCACAAGTTCTATAGTTCACTTAACAGCAAAGGAGTCAGGAAGAATAATCCTACTTTGATCCCTTTGTCAGGCAGGGCCCACTGCCAGCTGCCCAAGAGTTTCCTCGTGCTTCCAGAGCCTACTTTGCTCACTCACATGGCAGAGTGCCTAGGAATTGTCATCACTCGGGAGCCCTTGGTGCCAGACTAACGGGAGGTAGTACATTCAGCCCTCCAACTTGCTCCCAGAGGTCCACAGCAGATAGAAGTATCTCCTTTTCTTGGTGCTAACTCAGTTGATAATGTACCTTGATTGGCTACTTTCCCTCCTTCATCTCAATCTCCCATGTCCCCTCCCCATTACTGGTGTTTCTGGGAATCACTTCACATATAAACTGCAGTCGTGCATTGTTTAATGATGGGGATATATTCTGAGACTACTTTGCTAATTGATCTAGTCATTGGGTGAACATCATGGAATGTCACCTGCTATAATGTCACTAACCAATATGAGATCACCATCACTGACTGAAATGTCTGTATGCAGCACATGACTATACTTGCAGGAGAGTTCTTGTCTTAGAGTCAGCTTCTGGAGGTTTCTACTTCAAAGCAAGACCTATGTATAGGGTTGTCACTCCATGAGAGTTCAAAGTCTTTCCAGAGAGGCAGAAGAGACCTCTACTTGGATCTTCTGGAATCCTGACATGTTGCAGAAAAGAATTTAAGGACCTGTTAGGCAGGTGTAGCAGAGCAAGAGATTTATTCAAAGGGAAAAGTACACACTCCAGAATGGGAGCATGTCCCTTCACAGAGAGCATGAGCAGTGCTGTTTTGGGCTGCGGTTTAACATTTATAGAGGGGTCTGAACTAGAGGTGGAGTAGGGTGGGATTATGCAATTTGGCGTCACTTTTCCTTTTGTCTGTGAATTGCACTTGTCTATTCTAATCATGTTACATCTCATTAGCATCTTAAATCCCCACCCAGGGTGTGCATCTTACTGTTACAATGGGGCTGGTGTCATCTCTCAGTCACCAAGCCTTTAAGGCATATACTCTCTACAGAATCCCATTTGGTTACCTTGCAGTTTTGTTGCTTTTGCAGCCTATCTGGCAAGCTGTGGGCCAGGACTTAAGTGAAAGGATCCAGGCTGGATTGTCAGAAGTTGCTTGTTCTGCATTCCAGTGGTTCCTGGGTGTTTCCTTGTTGAGACTCTCTTTTCTGTGCCCTCAAATTCTTATCTCAAGATCATCCCAGGAAGACCTTAGTTAGCCATCAAATGGCCAGATGGCCATTCTGGACCTCGTTTTCCATTTGGAAAGAGTTGGCCAATCAGTCTGAGTAGGATTGTTTGGGGTTTTTTTGTTGTTTTTGTTGTTGTTGTTTGTTTGTTTGTTTTGTTTTGTTTTGGTACTATGGATTGAACCCAGGGGCTTGGCTACTGAGTGGTGTCCTCAGTCTCTTTTTTTTTTTGGGGGGGGGTGCTGGGGATTGAACCCAGAGGCACTTAACAATTGAGGCACATCCCCAGCCCCTTTTTATATTTTATTTAGAGACAGGATCTCACTAAGTTGCTTAGTACCTCACTAAGTTGCTAAGGTGGGCTTTGAACTCACCGCCCTCCTGCCTCAGACTCCCAAGTTCCTGAGATTATAGGTGTGCCACCATGCCCAGCAAAGGAGGATTTTTTGATAAGGTATTAAAGAAGCTGATTAGATCATCAATGTTTTAAAAGACATATGGCTGGGCATGATGGTGTGCACCTGTAATCCCAGCTACTTGGGAAGCTGAGGGAGGAGAATCATGAGTTCACAGCCAGCCTGGGTTCATAGGCAACATAGTAAGACACCTTGTCTCAAAAATCAGTGAATGGTGGGGTGGGGTGGGGAATAGAATTTCATTAGATTATACAAAGGGGAATGAAGGGAAGGGAGGAGGATGGGTTTAGGAAGGACAGTAGAATGAATCAGACATAACTTTCTTATGTTATAAATGAATACATGACCAGTGAAACTCCACATCATGTACAATCACAAGAATGGGATCCTAATTAGGATGTTATACTCCGTGTATGCACAATATGTCAAAATACGCTCTACTGTCATGTATATCTAAAAAGAGTAAATAAAAATTTTTAAAAATCAATGAATAAATAGATAAATAAATAAATAACATCTTTTTTTTTCCCTCTGTGTATAAAAGCAAAACAGCCAACAGTAATTTTTGGGAAATACAGAAAAGTAAATAGAAAAAAATAAAATAAAATTGCCCATTATTCTACCAGTCAAAGAATATTTTCTTGAAAGAAGAGATACATTAGGGCCCCTTAAGTCCCCAAATTTTGTGTTTAGATTCTGGCTATGCAGAGGGATGCCAATCCCATTATTTCTGTAATTGTTCTGTTGCTCTGTATGCACAGAGCTGGAAATAAACTGCTTAAACAGGGAGAGGATGAAATGTGGCTACTGGACTTCCCTGTCACAGAACAGGAAACCTGAGCAGAAACAGGAATGTCTTGGTCAAGAAACAGAAATTGGTTGCCAACCATAGTTTTCAAGGGCAGGATAGGACTTTGGAGAAAAAAATAGGAAGTTATAGAATATAATATAGAAAATTAGGAAATGAGACTCTATGGTCTCAGCATGAAGTTTATTTAGATGATTGGACTGTTTTCCTCAAACTGAGAAGAAACAAAAGGTTGACTAGCTAGGAAGATTATTATTATTATTATTATTATGTACCAGGGATTGAACCCAGGGGTGCTTAAGTACTGAGCCACATGCCTAGCCCTTTTTATTTTTTATTTTCAGACAGGATCTCACTAGGTTGTTTAGGGCCTCACTAACTTGCTGAGGCTGGCTTTGAACTTGCAATCCTCCTTTACTCAGCCTTTCGAGCCACTAGGAGTACAGGAGTGCACCACCATGCCCAGCAAAAGATTTTTGATTATAAGGACCATCAAATGAAGCAGAAGCAGGGCCTCATGATATTTTTAAAACAACAAATTTTGGAAAGTTAGTATCCATATAAGAAATTTTAGGCCAGGTAGAAATACTGTACGAAGCAGGGTGTAATGGTACATGCCTGTGATCCCAACAATTAATATTTAATATAGGCAGACCACAAGTTCAAGGCCAGCTTCAGCAACTTAGCAAGATTCCTGTGTCAAAATAAAAAACAAAAAGGGCTGGGGATATAGCTCAGCGGTATAGCACCCCTGGGTTCAATCCCTAGTACAGAAAGAAAGAAAGAAAAGCTATAAGGCAACTTCAGGAAGTAACAGGGAAAATGATACATCCATGATAACAGCCCTGAAATAGTAACTTGGGTTCAAGGCCTTTCCTTAGGAAAGGATCCAAGGATGTACAAGTGAGGAAGTACAGAAGGGGAGACAGGGAGAGAGAAAAGCTTCTAAGAGCAGTTCTTACTCTAAGCATCTAGGCTAGTAGAGACCCACAGAGAAACTGAGTGTGTCCCACTTTAAAATCCCATCAGAGCACTGGTGGCCCAAGGCATTTATCCACCACAACTTGTCCCCTTGGCTGATGCTCCTCCATCCTTTTACATTAGCACCTCCATCCTTACAGGGCATTGTGCACAGCTGTCTGAGCTAGTGGCATTGCTGGGGGCTATCGAATATAGCTGCAGTGAGCTGGGGGGTGGGCTGTGGGTAGGGGGATGGCCTGGGGGATAGGAGTGAGGCTTCAATATTTTCTATCTCAGCACTTTGTTTCTCTGTTAGTTGTCTTTCCCCCACTTCATCCCTAAATAAACGAAGTCTCTGAGAATACTTAGCAGATCTACTTGGTATACTTAGTTAGGATATATATATATATATATATATATATATATATATATATATATATATATATATATATACCTTTGTGTGTGTGTATACATTTATATACATATGTATATCTGTACATATACATAGATGGAATTTGTTCATACAATTATCAAGTTAAGGCCAGGTAGAAATACCAGAAAAAGAAAGAGCCCATGGTATTGTTCTAGTCCCAATCTGAAGGTCTGAAACAAGGAGAACTGAGGGTGAAATTCTGAGTCCAAGTTCAAGTTCAAAAGCAAAAGGAGACTGATGTCTCAGTTCAAAGACAGGCAGAGAAAAAGAATTCCTTCTAGCTGGGCCCACGCCTGTAATCCCAGTGGTTTGGGAGGTTGGGACAGGAGGATTGAGAGTTTGAAGCCAGTCTCAGCAATGGTGAGGCACTAAGCAACTCAGTGAGACCCTGTCTCTAAATAAAATACAAAAAAGGGCTGGGGATGTGGTTCAGTGGTTAGTGTGCCCTTGAGCTTAATCCCAACCAAAAAAAAAGGAGAGAGAGAGAGAATTCCTTCTTACTCAGTCATTGGTTCTACTCAAGTCTCCAAAGCCTTCTATGAGGTCTACCTACATTACAGAGAACAATCTGCTTTACTCAGTCTGCACATCCAAATGTTAATCTTATCAGAAATACCCTCATAGACATACCCCAATAATGTTTAACCAAATATCTGGGCATACTGAGGTCTAGTCAAGTTGACACATTAGACTGACCATCACCTATACCATTTTATCACAATGTCTGCCATAGAGCAGGCACCCAGAAATATTTGTGAAATAAAATCTCACAACTATTTTTTGTATTTTTTTTGCCACTTTTTTTTCACAATAATATTTTGATGCTGGCATTGCTTTCATCATTTTATAGTCGAAGACAATGAGACTCAGAGACTAGCCTGTCCAGAATCATGCAGCTAGTAAGTTGCCTCTAAAGTTGTTTTCCTTTGATCATCCCAGCCTTAAAATCACTAGCAACCATAGCAAACATTTCTGGAAGGGGCCCTGTTCAAACAATGTAATCTAGAAAGCTATATGATCTATTATGCCTTTAAGGATATGGGATGTAGAGAGATAAAACTTTTGTCATAAAAAAATGATAATGAGGGCTGGGGTTGTGGCTCCCTGGTAGAGCACTTGCCTGGCAAGTGTGAGGCACTGGGTTCTATTCTCAGAACCACATATAAATAAATAAATTAAATAAAGGTTTATCAACAACTATATATATATATATATTTTAAAGATGATATTGAGCTGGGTGTGGTGGCACATACCTGTAATCCCAGCATCTTGAGTGCCTGAGGCAGGAGGATTGCAAGTTCAAGGCCAGTCTGGGCAATTTATGGAGTTCCTGTCTCAAAATAAAATAAATAGGATTGGGAACATATCTCAGAGGTACAGGGCTGGCTTAGCATCATGTGCAGTAACCCTGGGTTCAATTCCCAGTACTGCAAAGGAAAAAAAAAGATAACGATACAAAACACAATATAGGATTATGCCCCAAATTATTCATTCCCAAAATATTATTCAGTACCTACTATGTGCAAAGCAAAGTGATAGGGCAGAAGGATACTAGGACAATTGAAATCTAGGCTGTGCCCTTGAGATGATCCCAGAGATGGTCTGGTTGAATTCTGAATTCTGATCAACTTTGTGACTTGTATTGACCAACAGAATGAGCAGAAGCAACATTGTGCTAGTTCTGAAGCCTGCTACTTCCCATCATCTCCCTCTTTTAATACTCCTGCCACTAAGCCAAGAAGCCTGGGTTAGACTACAAATGATGAGAGACTATATAAAAGGAAAAAAGCTTAATTTACAGCCAACAACTAACTTCAAGTTCCCAGACAGGAGAATGGGACTATCTGAGGCCCTCCAGTTCCTCATCAGACTGTGGGATGAATGCAATCACATGATGACCCAAGGCAAGACTTACAGAAAAAGTATTGAATTTAACCCAGCCGCAGTTGCAGAATCATGAGGACACAAAATGATTGTTAGGTTGTTTTTTGTTTGTTTGTTTTATACTGGGGATTGAATCCAAAGGCACTCGACCACATCCCCAGTCTCTTTTTCTTTTTGTTTCTTTCTTTTTTTTTAAATTTTTTTTTGAGATAGGGTCTTGCTAAATTGTTGACACTGGCTTTGAACTCGCAGTCCTCCTGCCTCAGCCTCACAAGCCCCTGAGATTACAGGCGTGTATGCCACCACATCTGGCTGGTTGTTTGTTTAAATCATGAAATTTTAGATGGTTTATTTTCCTTTTTTGTACTGGGGCTTGAACCCAGGGACACTTGATCTTTTTTTTTTTTTTTTTCTTCTGAGACATGGTCTCACTAAATTGCTTAGGACCTCAATACTTTGCTGAGGTTGGTCTTGAATTTGGGAACCTCTTGCCTCCCAAATTGCTGGAATTATAGGTGTGTGCCACTGTACTCAGATGGTTTATGAAGAAATAGGTAACTGATACAGTGGGGATGATTAATGTAATATCCAAAACAATTGCCAATGATGTCCATTCTCCCTAATCTGCAAATATGTTATATTACATGATAAGACTTTGCAGAAGAAATTAGAGGTATTTAAAATAGGTAGAGTATCCTGCATTACCTGGGTGGTCCAAATTTAATCATGTGATCTCTGATAAGCAGAGAATTTTCTCTAGTTGGCAGAAGAAAAAGTCAAATTTCAAGTGTAAGAAAGATTTGACCAGCTTTTTCTGCAGAAGACCAAACGGGAAGCATGAGAAAGAATGCAGGAAACCTCCAGCATCAAAGAATGGCCTTGGTAAGGACACTGAGATCTGGAGGAATTAACTTGGGTAACAACCTGCAGGAGTGGAAGGGAATCCTTCCTGGAGCTAACAGAAAGGGATGCAGCCCTGCCAACACCCTGATTGCAGCTTCACAAGACTTTAATCAGACAATCCAGTTGAGCCACGTTGTATTTGAACTCTGATCCACAGAACTGTGAGATAATCAATGGTTGTTGCTTCAAGCCACTAAATTTGGGGTCATTTGTTAGGGCAACAATTGAAAACCTATACCCTGACCTGTAAACTGACCAGTGCAAAGCAATGGGAGTAGCATTACCTTTAAGAAATGTTGCAAGGAGATGGGGATGTGGCTCAAGTGGTAGCACGCTCGCCTGGCATGCGTGCGGCCCGGGTTCGATCCTCAGCACCAGATATTGTGTCTGCCGAAAACTAAAAAATAAATATTAAAATTCTCTCCCTCTCTCTCTCTCTCTCTCTCTAACAAAATAAATAAATAAATAAAAAGAGAAAACCTGACCACCTACTTAAAAAAAAAAAAAAAAGAAAGAAAGAAAGAAAGAAATGTTGCAAGCATTGGGCAGAAGAGGGAATGGCCAATTCTACTGAGGAAGCAGGAGAGGGTCTCCCAGAAGAGGCGTGTCTTGGATCAGATAGATCCCTCCAGAAGCAAATCGTTGTTTAAAGCGATGGGCCCAGGAAATAGCAATTGGGCAGTGAGAACATGAGACATAGAAAGGAAAGAAGTCAATAAAAGTGAATTATCAAGCAAATTATAATTTGCAGACAACTGGAGCATAATCCTTCTGGAGAATTCCAGGAAACTGAAGATTGTGCCTCTCAGAGTCACCATATTAAGGGACCTGGGCCCAAGGAAATTTATACACCAACTTCCACCATCGTTGGCTAAGAGCTTCTCTTGGAGACACTAATGCCTTGGCACTCCCGCCTGCTGTGTGTGTATGCAGAACAGGTTCCAACCTTTGCAGAAGGCTCTCAGATGAAGAGTGGTTGCTGCTGTCAGTTGGAAGTCTGGCAGGAGTGCACTGAACCGGTGAGGCCAAAAGAATATGGGTGGGGCACCTGAAGCATTTACTTCAAGGGTCAGGATGAACCAGGCAAAGATCAGAAAAGGTGTTCCAGGCAGAGGGAAATAGGTATGTGCACAGATATACACAAACACACAAAGGCTGTTGTGAAATGGTCAGTGGATTCATCTGAAGCCCCCCAAGGTTTGAATCCTGCTCCCATTGCCTTGCTTGCTTGGTCCCATTGGGCAAGTTACTTCACTGCTCTGAGCCTTATCTATATGATAAGAATTATAGATAGGAAGTACCTACTTGGCTGGGTGTTTACAAGGATTAAATTAGACAATGTTTTAAAAGAGTGTGGTGCCTGGTCAGTCCCTGGTAATGATAAATAGACATGTTATGCCACATGTGGGTAAGCTGTGGTTAGTTGACAGTGCTGACACTTACAGTGCATGGTAGGACATGAGACCCATGAGGTGTAAAGACAGAAAGGTGAGTAGCACATTATGAGTTAGTTGCTTTTGTAGTCTGTATTTTTATTTTTTAAAATTTTTATTATTATTACTGGGGGGGAGGAGATGGTTAACAGGGATTGAACTCAGGGGCAATTGGCCACTGAGCCACATCCCCAGCCTTATTTTGTATTTTATTTAAACAGGGTCTCACTAGGTTGCTTAGCATCTAGCTTTTGCTGAGGCTGGCTTTGAACTCATGATCCTACTCCTGCCTCAGCCTCCCAAGCTGCTGGGATTACAGGCATGCACCATGCCTGGTTTGTAGTCTGTTTTTAAATGTGGGCTTGGGGCCAGACCTGGTGCACATGCCTGTAATTCCAGCAACTTGGGGAGGCCAAGGCAAGAAGATCACAAGTTCAAAGCCAGCCTTAACAATTTAGTGAGGCCCTAAGCAACTTAGTGAGACCCTGTCTCAAAATAAAAAATAAAAAGGGCTGAAGATGGAGCTTGGTAATTAAGGACCCTTGGGTTAAGTCCCTGCCACCAGTACAGAAAAAAAAAAAGTGTGTTTGGGTGTAGAGAACATGTACAAGATGCTGATTCAATTTCCAGCACTGAAAAATTAATTTAAGAATCATTCCTATGTTCACCATCTTCTGACTGAAATTGAGCTTTTCCTTCAGTTAAGTACGAGAACAAGCCACAATGATAATACCAGGAATTGTGACTTTGTCACTAATAAGTCACTAATAAAAAAAAGTAAACAAAAGCTTCAGGTATTTCCAAATTGTATCTGTCTTGAAATATTATTTATACTCACCACTACTTTGGGCTGGAGTGTAGCTCCATCGTAGAGTGCTTCCGCAATATGAGCAACCCCCGGGTTCAATCCTCAATATTGCAAAAAGAAAAATAAAAGCTATAATATATTCATCACTACTTTAAAATTATGATTTTTATGATTTTTTTGATTTTGAGTTAACAAAGATGCGTATTTATGACTGTACCAGACATTTAAAAAAATATTTTGATAAATATGCTTCAACATAAATGTTTTCCTATGTATTTTATTTTATGAATTCAAAAGCATTATTCTAAGAAGGGGGTCCATAAACTTTACAAGACCATCAAAAGGGTCTGTGCAAGAAGAAGAGTAACTGATATTTTGTCGCCTCTGTTGAAAGTGGGTGTATTCCAGGGCTCATGATCTGACTGGCAGCATCTACCCACTAATAATATGTTCCTAAAACTAGGGGCTTTCAGCAGAGAAATCACCACATGAGATTTGCATGCTGGTGATGTGCACCCAGAATCCCTCCTCTACTCCACCCACCCTCTCAGCAGCCTTGGCTCATGCTGGCCCTGAGCCTCTGTGTGCATGGGTTGGGCTTCTTCCTTGGAGACAGATTTCACCATCTGTGGGGGAGTACCTGTGTGGGTGGGAAAAGTCCTTCAGATTTTCTGAAAGTATTCTTGCTACCCACAGCTGCTTTCCTCTCTCTTCTTAAACATTGAGAAAACAAAACTATCCATACACAGTGTGCTCTAGTCCGGGAGCTCAAGAGAATACAGTGGTGGTCATGGTGGGCTCTTTATGGAGAAACAGGTTGGAGCAGCTCTTCTCTTCAGAAGTGATTATGTCCAAGGCAAAACTTTTGGCCATGAATATCAATTTCAGTGTTTAAAAAGGGAGGAATGTCACAGTCAAAATCATGTGGCTGAGTCTGCCTTGCTGTCCATGAAATCCTTTCCCCTATTTCCAGAGATGTGGTAGACCACATTTCCCAGCCTCCCTGTAGTTAGGCAGGACAGATATTTCCAAATTGTATCTGTCTTGAAATATTATTTATACTCACTATGGGCTGGGGTGTAGCCCATATGTTTTGGGTAGTCAGTTGATTGGGGGTGGAGGGGCAAGTTCCTCACTTTCAGGCTATTTATTATTAAATTAAATTAAATTATTTTTGTTACTGGGGATTGAACCCAGGCGTGCTTTACCACTGAGGAGGCATGCCCAGCCCTTGTACTTTTTAATTTTATGGCAGAGTTTCACTGAATTGCTGAACCTGGCCTTGAACTTGAGATCCTTCGGCCTCAGCATCTGAGTTGCTGAGATTATAGGCATGTGCCAACACACTGGCCAGGTTAGGCTTTTTAGAACCTCTCAAAGACAACAATCATGGATTATTTTACCCTTTTTTGCTGCAGTTGTGGTGAACCCAATGTAATCACAAGAGTACTTATAAGTGGAAGGACCAGAGACACTAGAGCCCAGTTAGAGAGGATTGTATCTTTCAAAATTTCCCCTCCTGACTAGAAAAAACCTGGCCTGACCCAGCTCATGTACTTCTCCTTGAATGACTCACTATAGAGATGACCGAGTTTGCACTTCTGAGGAAGAGGACTGAGCACAACCAGCCTCATAAAACTCCATGGTATAAATTAGTTTCCTATCTCTGCTACAACAAAATTTGCCACAAATGTAGTGGCTTGAAACAACACAAATATATTACCTTAGAGTTCCAGAGATCAGAAAACTAAAATGAGAATTACTGGATTAAAATCCTGGTATTGGCAAGGGTATCTTCCATTATGGATGCTCCAGAAGAGAATCTGTTGGCTTGCTTTTCACCACGTCATAGACATTGCCCACATCTCTGGGCTTGTGCCCCCATTCCTCCATCATCAAAGCCAACAGCATCCTTATACCTTTATGCTTCCTTCTGGCTCTTGTTTTTGTATTGGGGATTGAACCCAGGGTTACTTAACCACTGAGCTATATCCCCAGCCCTTTTTATTTTTTGAGACAGAATTTTGCTTAGAGCCTTGCTAAATTGCTGAGGCTGGCCTTGAACTTGTGATCCTCCTCCTGCCTCAGCCTCTGGAGTCCCTGGGATTACTGGATTCCCAGCATCCCTGGTTGACTGTTCTTACTTTGTTTCCCTTTTCCACTTATCCTAAGGACCTTTTTTTTTTTTTTTTAATTTATTTTTTAGGTGTAGATGGACACAACACAATGCCTTTATTTTTATGTGGTGCTGAGGATCGAACCCGGGTCCTGCCCATGCTAGGCGAGCGCTCTACCGCTGAGCCACAATCCCAGCCCCAAAATTTTTTAGTTACACATGGGTACAATATCTTTATTTTGCTTATTTATTTTTATGTGGTGCTGAGGATCGAACCCAGGGTCTCACATGTGAGAGGCAAGTGCTCTACCGCTGAGCCACAACCCCAGCTCCTTATCCTAAGGACCTTTGTAATACCTTTGGGCGTACTGAATAATCCATCATCTTTAAATCAGCTGATTAGCATTTGCACTCCTTCTGCAACCTGAATTCTCTTCTGCCATGTAATCTAACATATTTACACATTCCAGGGATTCTTTGAAGGGTGATTATTCTGCTTACCACAGAAAACACCATAATTATAATGGAGAGAAAAGTAGTGTCCCCCAAAAAAGAATGTTGACAGACAAAAGGAATATTGTCCTCTACCTTAACCCAAGATTTAAGGGGGGTATTTTGCTTCCATTTGGTGCACTTCATTTATTTATTTATTTTTTAAAGCATTCCTAGTAGAGGTTTGTTAAGTGCTATGTCACATATTGCAACTCAACAGTTCCAGGGCACCATTGGGGAAAAATATATATATTTATTTATTTATTGGTACTGGGGATTGAATTCAGGGGCATTTAATCACCGAGTCACATCTCAGGCCCTATTTTGTACTTTATGTAGAGACAGGGTCTTACTGAATTGCTTAGTGACTCTCCATTGCTGAGGCTGGCTTTGAACCCTCCATCCTCTTGTCTCAGCTTCTCCAGCGGCTGGGATTACAGATGTGAGCCACCGCGCCCAGCTGGTGGACAGTTTGGTGCACTTTGCCAGCTCCCTTTATCTAGCATACAAGGAAATACCTCTGTGCTTTCTTTAAGGTAGAAGTAGGCTTTGGAGGCAAATTCAGGCACCACCTGAAAGAACAGGAGAGTTAAGAGCCCTGGAAACAAAGTTCTTCTGATAGAGAATGGAAACTGTGCTCATGTGCCGCAGTCTCCAGCTTTTGGTGGAAATTATTATTATTATTATTTTTTTCTTGGTACTGGGGATTGAACCCAAGTTGGGGGTGGGAGTACTTACCACTGAGTTATGTCCTCAATCCTTTTTATTTTATTTTTTTTATTTTGAGATGGGGGTGTCCATAAGTTGCCCAGGTTGTCCTTGAACTTGCAATCCTCTTGTCTTAACCTCCCTAGTCACTGGCATTACAGGCATGTGTCACTATTTGTATTCCTACCCCCACAGGGAATATAAATATCTTAAGATGCAGTCATACTGGGTCATGTGCTTAAAGGTCTGTGTACCTAAAATGGGAAAGAAAGGTTGTCCCGGGTCATCTTATTTTCTTCTTTCAGCTCAGGTTAAGGTCAGAGTTGTTTATTTGGGTTCTGTCAATAACCCTGGGGATTTATTTAATTTATTAAATGCAAAGGAAAACATTAAAACAGTGAGCTCTAGAAATATTGTGCTCTAAGCCCCAGAAGACAGCAGGTATGCATCCAGAGGGCTCTGCTGTGGACCCAACAAATGGCATGACTTTTGTGGGGTGTCATGTCTCTGGGGCAATCCAGAAATGAAACCTGGCTCCCAGTGAAGCAGGCAGTCATTCTCTTATGCAAACTTGCCCCTCCCCCAGGTGTTGGTAGAGAGCCTGGGAGGGGTTCCAGCCCTCTCAGCAATACTGGCAGCCTGTTCCCTGGTGTTGAGGAAGCCAACTCTGAGATGAGAGTACTTTCAAGGACAATGCCTTTGAGGGAGGACTGGGCAGATGGGGAAGTTGGGTTCTGATGCCTTCATGATATATAGTCCTCCACTGAAACCCACCTGGAAATCTGGATCTGGGGTGCCCCTTCCACCAATCATTAGACATGAGCTACTCCAGGAAGGGTGTGTAATGTTGGTCACCAGAAGCCAACCCTCCTGGCAGTGGGTGTGTGTATGTGTGGGGTGTCTTGGTCTTAAGAGGGGATCTTGGCAAGGCCTCACAACATCCATCGCAGCCACCCTCCACTACAGCCACCCAACCCCAGTGACACTCATTTCCCACCTTCAATGACCTTCAGCTTTTACTTACAATAGGAAGAGCTGCTTTTACCTTGCAAAAGCTGAAGTCTAGCTGCACTTAAAAAATAAAAGCAATCTATGAAAGATAAAGTCAAATTTGCATTTTGAAGCCTGGTGTAGTTGTAAATATGTGTAATCTCAGCTACATGGGAGGTCAAGGCAGGAGGATGACAAGTTTAAGGCCAGCCTGGACAATTTAGGGAAAATGTGTCTCAAAACATAATAATTTATGGAAAGGGCCTATGAATGTAGCTCAGTGGAAAAAGCATGGGCAGGCCCTGGGTTCAATATGCAGCATAGCAAAAACATACGAAAAGTTTCAGCTGAGTGTGGTGGCGAGGCGCATACCTGTAATTCCAGGGACTTGGGAGGCTGAGGGAGGAGGATTGCGAGTTCAAAACCAGTCTCAGCAATTTAGCAAAGCCCCAAGCAACTTAGTAAGACCCTATCTCAAAATAAAATATAAAAAGGGTCGGGGATGTGACTCAGTGGTTAAGTGCCCCTGAGTTCAATCTCTGGTACCAAACAACAACAACAACAAAAAGTTCTCAGTAAAGGCCCAGGAGTATATTTTAGTCTTCAGTGAACTTTCACAGACATGGCCCTATTTGATCTTCAAATTAACCTTCCCATTAACATATAATGTTAATGTTAAAAATTAACAATTAAGTTGGGTACGATGGCACATCCTGTAATCCCAGAACCTTGGGAGGCTGAGGAAAGAGGATTGCAAGTCTGGGGCCAGGCGCAGCAATTTAGCAGGGCCTTAACCAACTTAGTGAAGAAACCCTGTCTAAATTTTTTTTTTTTAAAAAAAGGGTTGGGAATTTAGCTCAGTAAAGCACCCCTGGCTTCAATTCCCAGTACTCTCCCTTGCCCCCAAATAAATAACATTACACAGGGTAGACTTAATTCCCATTTTGTTGCCAAAAGCTTGGTGTCCTTGTTCCCAATGCCAATCAAATAATGAGGACATGGTTTTGAGAAAACAAAAAAAGGTTTATTGCTTTGCTAGCAAAGGAGAAACACAGGGGACTCCTGTCCCAAAGGCTGTGACTCTGCCCATCAGCAAGAACAGGGGACTTTTATGAAGGGTATTCAGAGAAAATGAGGTTAGGAGGAGAGATGATGGAGGAGAAGATCAGGGAAAAGAAGATCATGGAGGAGAAGGTTGGTGAGAAGAAGGTTGGGAAAGAGAAAAAAAATATGTAAGTTTCAAAGCCATAGGGATATAGTCAAAGCATCAGGTGAACCCGTTACAATTTTACAGATACAGAGGTTTAGAGGTGAGGGAAGAAACCAAGCCTAGAGCTACACCCTTCTTTCATTCTAGCATTGTTTCCGTGCTGCAAGAGAATAAACAACTTGGGTGTGGTGGCATGCTTCTGTGATCCTGGTGCTGGGAACCTGAGGCAGGAGGATTGTGAGTTCAAAGCCAACCTCAGCAACTTAGTGAGGCCCTAAGCAACTTAGTGAGACCTGTCTCAGAATGAAAACATAAAATAAAATAAAAAGGGCTGGGGATGTAGCTCAGTGGTTAAGTGATTCAATCTCTGGTACCCCCTGTTCCCCCCTCCAAAAAAAAAAGAATAAATAATTTGAGTTGTCTTATAAACATTGAGAGAGGGACCCCTGCCAGTCCTGACCTTTCTTCAGGGCTGCTACAAAGAAAGGAATTTAGGAAACTATTAAGTGGAGAGCTTTCTAAGGGCCACTAGGAACACAAATGCTTCAGAAAGGAAGACTAAGGCCAGCTGTCCTTTTAAAACCTCACTTTCCTCTCCTGTAGCAGGGAAATGTGTGCAGAGAGAACACCAGGGAACCACAGGGCATAACACTTAAGAAGCAAATAGTCTTTTTCCCCATTTGCTTCTCTCTTTTTTTTTTGGGGGGGGGGGGTACTGGGGATTGAACCCAGGGGCACTCTACTGCTGAGCCACTTACTCAAGTCTTTTTTATTTTTATTTTGAGACAGACTGTCCCTGAATTGCTGAGGCTGGCCTGGAACTTGCAATCCTCCTGCCTCAGCCTCCGGAGTCCCTGGGACCACAGGCACATACCATCACAACATTGGCTCCCATCTGCTTCTTAATGTGGCTGAGCAGCTATTTGTAAATGGTTCTCTTTTTCGTGCCACCACATCCTGGATACTGAGGGACTCATCATTAGCAAGGCTGAGCTTCATGAGGGAGGCAACTCCATTTAGGATGGTAAACTTGTTGGGGGCCTGAAGGGAAACTTGGGTTAAAGTGCCTGGCTTCTCAGGCCTTTCTTTACCTGGGAGGCAGATGGTGTGTCGACAGAATCAGGTGGTGGGAGAATTGGTTGAAGGAAAGTTATTTGAAGGAGTTAAGAGGGCCGGATGGAGAAATTCTTTCATGTTGTGGACTGGATCCTCTGAGAAAACAATAACAGAGTAGGGTGTGGTAGTGTATGCCTGTAATCTCAACAACTAGGGAGGCTGACTCAGGAGGATTTTAAACTCCAGGCCAACCTCAGCAATTTATCAAGGCTGTTGGCAAAAAAAAAAAAAAAAAAAGAGCTGGGTATGTCACTCTGGGTTAAATCCCAGTACCAAAAAAGAAAGAGAGAGAGAGAGAGAGAGAGAGAGAGAAGTTAAGTAAAGCCAGGTGTGTTGACACTTGTCTGTAATTCCAGCTACTTGGGAGGCTGAGTCAGGAGGATCTCAGCAATTTAGTGAGACACTGTCTCAAAATAAATAAAAAGGGCTGGGGATGTGGCTCAGGAGTTAAGTGCCCCTGGGTTGAATCCCCAGAATGAATGAATGAATGAATGAATGAATGAATGAATGAATGAATAGATAAATAGAAAAAAATATAGTTGTAACAGTGGTTCACTTTATTCTTTGAATATAGCCCTTGCTGCTCTGTCGTTGCAACTTATTTTTTTAAATGGACATGTTCTTCCTCTTCCTCTCTCCCTGCTCCTACCTAATTTCTACACTTCCCTAATCTCAGGGGAAACAGAGCCACCTTTCTTCCCCATTCTAGGCAGATTTTTCTGTCCTTGAGTACACACCCACCAAAAAAACCCAAGTAATCCAGACTTTGGTGATGGTACCAGATCTCAGTAATGACTATCTCCTAAATTAATAAGTGAATTAAAACTCAGCAGAGAACATGTGGAATGTAGCTTTTGAATCACCTCTTTAAAAGCCCACTGTTTCTGCTGATGGGCAGAATCACAGCCTCTGGGGCAGGAGTCCCCTGTGTTTCTCCTTTGCTAGCAAAGCAATAATTTTTTTTTTTTTTTGGTGCTGGGATGGAACCCAGGGCCTATATGCATGCAAGGTAAGCACTCTACCAATTGAGCTATATCCCCAGCCCAAAACTTCTTTTTTTCTCAAAACTGTGTTGCCAGGTGTGATGGTGCACACCTGAAATCCCAGCAGCTTGGGAGGCTGAGATGAGAAATTGATGTGACTCCATTTTTGAGAAACCAGCTTCTACCTCAAGGCCTGACCAGAGGGAGTAGGCATGACCCTTGTCCTTGGAAAAACCCACAGAAAGCTCCTAGGCACATACCCACCCTGCTGAGTTGTTTAACAGGAGAGATTTGTGGCTCCAGGTGTCCCTAACTCAGTTACCTAGGTGAGGACCCATAGCAACCCCCTAGCAACCACCAATCAGCATGAGACAGGGAAAATATGTGAAATGTCAGGTGACCCTCCCAGTAGTTTTGGTGATTGATAACATGATTAGGCAACCATATAGTTTAGCATATACAATCTTGCAACCCCTCACAGCTTAAACTAATCATTTCAAATATATCTACCTCTTGAATTCACCAATCACCCTTACCCAACTTATTCCCAACAGTGAATGTGCTAATCAATGTTAAGAGGTGTTGTCTGATTTTCCCACAGTATGAAATGATTTGCTGTGTGATATTGTGACACATAGAGTATCCCCCCCAAAAACCTATAAATCCTCACTGAACTAAGGGTCAGGACTCACTCCTCAGGACTGATGTGTCAGAAACTGTTGTGAGTCCAGGCTCGAGCTTGCAATAAAGAGCTTGTGTGACTGCATCGGATTCGGCTCCTGGAAGTCTATTGGGGTCCCACGAATCTGGCATTACAGAGGCAAGAGGATGGAGAGTTCAAAACCAGCCTCAGCAATGGAGAGGCACTAAGCAACTCAGTGAGACCCTGTCTTTAAATAAAGTACAAAATAGGGCTGGGGATGTGGCTCAGTGGCGAGTGCCCCTGAGTTCAGTCCACGGTACCAAAAAATAAATGAACAAACAAAAAATGTGTCCTTGTTATTGAATTGGCTTGGAGACAAGGACAGAGCTCTGGGTAACAGTATTAGACTAGCAGCTTTGAAAAGGCCTCTTTGCAAGGTTCCTAAGTCCCCGCTCCCACAGCCAGACAGGAACCTCAGCAGCTCACAGCCAACACTCACTTTCTTTTAGCACTTGATCTTAGCTAAAAGACTGAGAGGCGATTGTCACTTTCATTTTATTCTGCTGCAAGGGATCCCTGGTGTATCCTGCCACATCAGATGCAGCTCAGAGATTACCAGTCAGGATTTAGAGGGAAAGAAGGAAGTTGTGGAGGAGAATGGAAGAGGCATCTGCTACTGGGAATGCTAACGAGGAAAAGAGGAGCAGGAGGCAGGCAGGAGAGGAAGAGGAGGAGGAAGAAGATGAGTGGAGGAAGAGGCTGGAGAGGAAGGGGAGGCTGGAGCAGCTACAGGCAAAGGGGCAGCTGTGTGAGGATAAGTAGACAGCCAAAAAGGAAAGGTTAAACATTAAATAAGAGGCTGCCATGACCTATTCACCTTCACTTCCTGTCTCTGAATCTAAATGGGTCACCTAGGAGGAAGGAGGCCCACCCATCTGCCTTTCATCACCCACCAAAACCACAGGGCGAGGCTGGCAATAGGGGAAGAAAAAAGAGCTCAAAATTCAAAAGCCCTGTTTTATTCCTTAAATGAACCTTGAAAAGGAATTTTAGTTGACATTTTTATTTTTAATATTTTATATTTTTGTATACATTGTTAGGGGACAGCCACACTTAATGCTCTCAAAGATAAAATCAGCCTTCAGAACACTCTCTGTAGTACTTCCGTCTTTACTTGTGGTTTCACTGTGTTCAGTATAATCTCAAAGGGGGAGGTAGGAACCTTAAAGAGAAAAACAAAACCATAGCCACATGGTGTGGCACACCTGTAATCCCAGGCTCCAGTCGGGAGGCTGATGCAGGAGGGTCACAAATTTGAGGCCAGCCTCAGAAATTTAGTGAGACCCTCAGCAACTTAGTGAGACCCTATCTCAAATATATATAAAGGGTTGGGTATATAGCTCAGTGGTAGAGCACTCTTGTCTTCAAACCCCAGCAGGAAGGAAGGAAGGAAGGAAAGAGAAGGAAAACAAAGCAACAACAAAAAAATATTTTTCTGGGCATTCCATTAAGTCTTTTTATTTTTTATTTTTTTTTACTTAGTTGTATTGCTGAAAGCTCTGTCCTTGTCCCTGATGCCAATTCAATAACGAGGACTTGGTTTTGAGAGAAATAAAAAAGAAGTTTTATTGCTTTGCTAGCAAAGGAGAAACACAGGAGAATCCTGTCCCAGAGGCTGTGAGTCTCCTATCAGCAGGAACAGGGGGTTTTAAAGAGGTGATTCAAAGACTACATTTCACATATTATTCTCTGTTGGAGTTGTGATTCACTTGTTAATCTGGGAGATAGTCATTTCTGAGATCTTCTGGTGCCATCCCCAAGGTCTGGCTTACTTTTTCTCATGTTGGGGGTGTACTCAAGAACATATAAATCTACCTAGGGTGGCATGGGGGGAAGAAGAGCAATCCTGTTTCCCCTGAGATTAGGAAGGCATAGAGTTTAGGGAGGAGCAGAGAGAGAAGAGGAAGAAACATGTCCATTTTAAAAATAAGTTGCAGTGATAGAGCAGCAAGGGCTAATTCAAAGTATAAGGTGGACCCCAGTTACCATTGTGCTACAAATAGTTGGTTTGTATGAAATGGTGAAAAGGGCCAAAAGATATAACACTTTTCTTCATTTCCTCTTTTTCCCACTACTGTTGGGAATCAAACCAATGGCTTCCTGCATGCTAGGCAAGTGCTTTACCACTGAGCCATACCTCCAGTCCTCTACCCCCCACCACTACCCCCCTTTTTTTGGTATGAAGCTGCTGTTTGTTCTTAACATTTGGTTTGTTTGATGTACATGCAAAACAATGTTGTTCAACAATGAATGGGAATTTTATTTTGCTGAGTTTTTCCTTAACAACAAAAAACTGTTATAGATAACAATGATTGTGTACTTACTATCTGCCATCTTCCAGGCCCTTTGTAAATGTTGATTATTTGCTTTCATAACATCTCCATGATGTAGATGTTAAAAAAAAAAAAAATAGGTGGAGGTGCCACAGAGTGGTCAAATAACTCGCCCAAGGTCACCCATCCAGGAAGCATCTCTATGGCCAGTTGAGAAATCATGACCTTCTTTGGAAGGATCTCGGAATTAGCCCAATGCTATCAGACACTTCTGAGTTCTAAAAGCCAAGAAGGCAGCCTCCACTTTCATCATTTTGACCTTCCCAAATTGCAGATGTATGACACATTCTGTAATGTTGCCGCAGTCTCTGGCTGGGCACAAGATCACGAGCCACTCAAACAGGAACAAACTTTATTTGAAAGAACCGCCAATAGCACGTCCGTCCCCGGGAAGCTTCCCGATCCACCCACGCGGCGTTCTGCCGGTCCCTTCCCGGCATTCCAGCGCAAGCGCCTCCCCGGAATTCCCTCCTACTGCACTTTCCCAACCAATGGGAACTCTCCAGGAGTCCCGCAGCAGGAGTCCGGTATCCATATGAATGTAATTTTTAACATAATCATATCATCTCAATGGCTAGCTGGCATCACCTTTCAATCAAAAATGCCATGCATCATATTAATTGGCTGTGGCTCCCAGCATCTCCCCCCTTCTGTTTAATTAAGCAACAAGTAATGTGGCTAGGGACCGTGCCTGTTAGGTTTGTCCAATTCAACATATGGTTCTTACCCGTCATTGGAAAACTGACCTTTAGGCGTCAGCCTCCTGTCTTAGGTTGATACCACTGCAATTGGATCATACCCGTCACTGACTACCGGTCCAGCATATAGCCATACTTGTGGATAGGCCTATGCACCAGTGGGGGGGTGAGGTTCTTTGCCTCACCTCTGTTGGCCCCCAGATTTGGCCTTGGTGCCAGTGGGGGGGTGAGGTTCTTTGCCTCACCTCTGTTGGCCCCCAGATTTGGCCTTGGTGCCAGTGGGGGGGTGAGGTTCTTTGCCTCACCTCTGTTGGCCCCCAAAATTAGACCATCACTAGTAGAAGGGAGGAGGATACAGAAATGCCACAACACCACATCAATTGACGACTCCTAGGGAAAATTGCATCACTGGTGACACATCAGCAAAGATACGCCAGCATTACCATAATTTGTTGTAGCGCTGGAATGCCGGGAAGGGACCGGCATAATTCTTTTATTATTATTATTATTTTTTATGTAGTACTAGGGTCCAAACCTAGGGCCTTGCACATGCCAGGTAAGTACTTTACCACTGAGCTATACTCCCAGCCACTGAGAGCGGGGTTTTTTTGTTTTGTTTGTCTCACTAAGTTGTTTAGGGTCTCACTAAATTGCTAAGGCTGGCTTTGAACTTGTAATCCTCCTGCCTCAGCCTCCTAAACTGGGATTACAGGCCTGCACCACCACACTTAACTTCAAAGAGTATTTTTAAAAGTGCTTTACTTGTCCTGAGAGTGGTTTCTTTGTGAAGGCAAAAATGCCACGAGGTGGCCCAGGACACCTGCTTAACTATTTTGTGCAGGTTGTTGACTGAATAAAGTTTTGTGTATCCCTTCATGTTTCTTTAGCATCTCCATTGAAGCACAGCAGGAGAATACTCAAATTGCACAGCCATGACTAAACAGGTAAAGTCACCAGAGTAGTGCTGGCTACGCAAGAGCCCTGGAAAAGGAGGTGAGTGGGATTCCCTTTTTGGGGTGAGAGTCCTGGGGGTTTGAACCCAGGGGTACTCTACCACATCCCAGGGTACTGGGGATTGAACCCAGGGGTGCATTGTTACTGAGCTACATACCAAGCCCTTTTCATTTTTTATTTTGAGACGCAGTCTAAGTTGCTTACGAATCACCCTACCTCAGCCTGCCCAGCTGCTGAATTACAGGGGTGTGCCACCATACCAACTGGGGCTTCCTTCATATTCAATGAGTGATCACTGAGCTCTCTCAGGCTCTGCACTGGACACTTGGCTTCAACCTAGACCTATTAAAGAGAGATCCCTTAGGAAACTTATTTACTCATATATGAACATATACAGCCGTTCTGTTCTACATGTCTGGAACTGTCAGGGATTTGGAGAAATAAAATTAATCAAGGGTGGGGGCTTACTGTGGAGAATTTATACCTAACAGAAGGACAGAGAGAATAACAGGGAGGAATAATGTAATAATGATGCAATAATTTAGAAGCATCAGAAGCCTGAATCTTCCATAAGACACGAGGAGGATTCAAAATGCAATAAACCTTTGCTTTCCTCTTCAGAGTGTCCATACTCTGTCCATAGAGGTCCTCACCTTTTGGTTCAGTCATTATGCTTTCTTTCTTAAATGAAGTGATAGCCCATGTCGCGTTTTCCACCTTATTTGTAACACTATTTAGAAACAAAAGAAGAGTGAGTAGAGGGGAGAGAGAAGAAAGCCTAATATGACCTTCAAGCTAATTGAGATTCTTTCTCCACACTTCAAGAATTTTCCCAGAATACAAAAACTTCATTGCTATAGCCATGGTAATTTTTTTCTTTTCTTTTCTTTTTTCTTTTTTTTTTTTTTTTAGTACTAGTGATTGAACCCAAGGCCTAGCTCAGTAGCAGAGCTACATCCCCAGTCCTTTTTATTTTATTTTGAGACAAGATCTTGCTAAGTTGCTGGGCTGGCCTTGAACTTGGGATCCTCCTGCTTTGGTCTCCAGAGTCACTCACTGGGATTACAGGCGCAACTGTACCTCGTTTACTGATGGTGATTTTTTATTCATATAGTTACTGGCTTCATATCCCTGGTAGATTCCTGCTGACACAGCTATAGTGAAGGAGGAACGTCATGTTCCAAAGCCCAAGTGTGGCTTTCCCCCCACAGAGCTAAGGGAACAGATTCCAGGAATGTCATACCACTGATATTTCCATCACTTTGGTCTGGAAACTTCATCATTAGAGTTGATGGAAGGAAGATCTTCATTGTAACTTCTACTGTGAAAATAGCAGGGAGACTTCCTTTGAATAATTAAAAAGTTGTACCAAGAAAACAGCAAAGGAGGAAAAGTAGCCAGTTGTAATCAGCCAGACTTTAATTAAAAGGGGCCAAAGCCAATTTTTAATCAACCAGCTTCAAATGAAACTATATCAGCCATCACTTTTTTTTTTTTTTTTATTAGTGGGGAGAGGAAGCTTTTGCCATCAGCTGTTTTTTTTTCCCACAGAGAATTGGTTTTCTGTTTAGGGAAACTGTAATAACATTAATATAAAACTTTTTTATCATTGATCCATAAAACAGAAGAGGTACGGAAGGACATTCAGATTGGCAAAATGAATTAAAGGCCATGCAGCAAATGTAACTACAGTTAGTAGAAAGATTAAAATACTTGGAAGTCCCCAGTGCTGGCTCTTAGGAAATACTATCATGTTAGTGACTTTTCTTCCTAGGGTAGCCTTTTGTATTAGTTACAGACATATTATTATATGTCTGCAGTGACAAATTGCCATAAGTTTAGTGGCTCAAAACAACTAAACTTCTTATCTTACAGTTGTGGAGGACAGAGGTGTAAAACGGGTCAGCAAGACCATATTCCTTCTGGAGGCTTGTGATCTTCCTGCCTCAACCTCCTGAGTAGCTGGGATCATAGGGGTGCACCACTGTACCCAGCCCTCCAGCTTCTCTCTTGCAAGGACCCTTGGATACTTCAGGATAAACTACCCTCCCATCTCAAAATCTTAATTTAATCACACACCCTTTGGTCCATATAAAGTTATATTCACCTGTTCTGAGGATTTGAAGGTAGACATCTTTGGGGGAACCTTTAGTCATTTTACCTTCTCTCAATTCCCTATATCAGCTGCAATGTTGATAGCTTCCATAGATTGAGGGGTTCCTACGCTCGAGCACAGGATGGGGGGCTCTAGGGATGACAGAAAATGCACCTGGGTGTAGCTTATGCTTTCTGTGCTGACATCCTCAAGCTTACTATTTCTGGAAACTGTGCCTAGATTTCCAACTGGCAGGTAACTATTTGCCCTGAGGGCTTTCTCTGGCCGCTGGAGCCTATTCTGAAGGCCAGGGGGCTAAGGAATCAATGCCCTTCCCTGCCCCCAAGCAGCACTAATCATTGCTTAGTTAAAGACCCAAATCCCTTGCTCCCTGGCAGGGAAAACTTTGATTCAAATAACACACAGTCTTCCAGAGTTCCCCAGAGGAATTAATTTCTAGTTTTCTACAGGAGTGACCTGCTTGGAAACAAGCCCTTTCCTCTTTGTCTGCTTTCCTTTTCTGATCTCAGTTCCTCCATTCCCCTAATTGTTTTTTCTGGATCATCTGCCAAATAAGCTATTTGCACTTGAATCCTTGCCTCGGTACCTCAAACTTCCAGGGATACTCAAACTAGGATATTGTTGCACTAAAGTAAGTTGCTCAGTGTCCCAGGGTTGGTGAGTGACAGAAGTAGGGTTTGAACCCAGACCTGCTGCAAAGTGCATGCTCCAAAAAAACACTCTCAGTTGTTCTCCTAATTTATTGCTCATTGTCCATAAGGGAGACAAAATTCAAAATTGACTTGGAGTGCCTCTTTTCTTTCCTCCTCCTCCTCCTCCTCCTCCTCCTCCTCCTCCTCCTCCTCCTCCTCCTCCTCTTCCTCTTCCTCCTCCTTCTTCTCATTAGGGATTGAACCCAGGGTGCTTAACACTGAATCACATCCCCAGCCCTTTTTATGTTTCATTATAAGACAGGTTCTCACTGAATTGCTTAGGACCTCACTAAATTGCTGAGGCTGGCTTTGAACTCACAATCCTCCTGCCTTAGTCTCCCCAGCCACTGGGATTACAGATGTTCACCACCATGCCAGGCAGATGCCTCTTTTCAGGGAGGGGATTTGAAAGGAGAGAGGATCCCATCCTCACCCCACCAGAGGGTGAGTAGAAACTGCAATTTTGCCATCTGAAACCCACACCTGACTAGGGTGGGGATTCTGTGAATCTCAGGCTGCAGCAACCTATTGGAGCTCCTGAACATCCCTGGGTACCACTAGAGACCCACAAGTCTGATGGGAGCTTTTCTAAAATATGGCTTTTAGCTCATGGATGGCCTACACTACAGCATAAGGAAAAGAAATAGGAGTCAGTCATAGTGGCACATGCCTGTAATCCCAGTACCTGGGAGGCTGAGGCAGGAGGAAAAACAAATTCAAAGCCAGCCTCAGAAATTTAGCAAGGCCTCTGTAACAAGCAAGATGCTGTCTCAAAATAAAAATAAAGGACTGGAGAGGTACTTGGTAGCAAAGTGCTCCTGGGTTCAATTTCCAGACCAAAAAAAAAAAAAAAAGTAAAGAAAAAAAAATAGGTTACTGGGCACAGAGGTGCAGGTCTGTAATCCCAGCTACTCAGGAGGCTGAGGCAGAAGGATCACAAGTTTGAGGCCAGCATGGGCAATTTAGGGAGTCCCTGTTTCAACAAGTAAAAAGGACTGTGGGGTGTGGCTCATTGGTAGAGGGCATCTGAGTTCAATCCTCAGTACCAAAAAAGGTGAAAAAGGAAGAGGAGAGAGGGTGGGGAAAGGGAAAGAGGGAAAGGAGGAAAGGGAATAGGTGAATGAGGAGGAGGAGGAGGAGAAGAAGGGGAATAGGTGGGCTGTCTCTTTCTGCCCCCCATTTTTTACCCTTCCTTTTTGAGGGAGTTTTGGGGATTAAACTCTGGGGCCCTTGACCACTGAGCCACATCCCCAGCCCTATTTTATTGTTGTTGTTTTTAGAGACAGTGTCTCACTGAGTTGCTTAGTGCTTCCCTTTTGCTGAGGCTGGCTTTGAACTCATGATTCTCCTGCCTCAACCTACCTAGCTGCTGGGATTATAAGCATGTGCCACCATGCCCAGCTCATTTTTTTACCCTTCTTATCCTTTTTTTTTTTTTTTAATTTTCTACCAGGGATTGAACCCAAGAGTGCTTAACCACTGAACCACATCCCCAGGCTTTTTTATTTTTTATTTTGAGACAGGGTCTCACTGAGCTGCTTGGGGGTCTTGCTAAGTTGCTAAAACTGGCCTTGAACTTTTGATCCTCCTGCCTCAGGCTCCCAAGTTGCTGGTATTACAGGTGTGTACCCCCATTATTGCTTCTCTTCTTATCCTTTAGGGCTGACATTGACATTATCTTAGATCTATTTTAATATAAAAGCTCATGTGGGAGACATGAGTTTACCAGTCTTTCCACCCTGAATAGATGTGCCTTCAGCAAAATCCTTTGCCTTGTGGAGTTTTATGTGTTTATTCTGTATTCAAACCTTTAGTGTCTGGAGAAGAAACCCTTGGAAAACAAGAGTCCCATTAGCATTGGCATTCAGAATGTGAGAAAAAGCAGGGTCATGTTCAGACTATGGCAAGGCTGCCAATTCAAAGAAGGTTACCTGGCACCTTTGTCTGAGTATTGGATGCTGTTTCATTCAAATCCTGGTTTTGTTACTGACTTGTTGCTATCAGTCTGCTTTCTCTCTCTCTCTCTCTCTCTCTCTCTCTCTCTCTCTCTCTCTCTCTCTCTGTTGGTTACCTAATCAGTGAAGCAAAGATGAAATTACAGTGTTAGTATTTCTGCTGGAAAGCCTGGTTTGTACTGCTACCTTCTTGGTGACTTGATCCACTTCTACAGCTATACCATCTCAGGAAGCCTAAAAAATGTGAAGGTTTAAGAAATTGAGGAGCTGGGGATGTGGCTCAAGGGGTAGTGCGCTCGCCTGGCATGCGTGCGGCCCGGGTTCGATCCTCAGCACCACATACAAACAAAGATGTTGTGTCTGCCGAAAACTAAAAAATAAATATTAAAAATTCTCTCTCTCTCTCTTAAAAAAGAAAAAAGAAAAGAAATTGACACATTGGCCGGGTGTGGTGGCATATGCCTGTAAATCCTGAGACTCAGTATGCTGAGGCAGGAGGACTGTAAGTTCAAAGCCAGTCTTAGCAACTTAGGGAGGCCCTCAACAACTTATTGAGACTATGTCTCAAAAATTAAAACATAAAAATGGCTGGAGATGTGGCTCAGTGATAAAGCATTCTTGGGTTTAATCAGCAGTACCCCTCCCCTCCAAAAAAAGAAAGAAAAAACAAATTGATGAATTGTTTTGTACCTGGTCATCCCTTAAGTCCTTTCTCATTAGTTTATAATTTGTGGTTCCAAATCTATCATAATGACTTTACATTACATATTAAAGTTTGTATTATGTAATATAATAGCTATTATATTACCTACACCAGGTATGCTCGTATATAGCATTTTTTTTTTCATAAAATTGTGCTTTGGAAGCATTGTTAAATTTATTATTTATTTATTATAGTAGTGGGAATTGAACTCAGAGGTAACTTAGCACTGAATTACATCCCCATTCCTTTTTTATTTTTATTGTTTTAAATTTTGAGACAGGGCCTTCCTAAATTGCTTTCACAGGCCTCATATTTCTTATTCTCCTGTGAAGCAGGAGATAACTGATAACTGGTGGAATGCCCAGTTATCAGTTATCATACCATTCAGAGTATGGTTGAATCAATCAATTGTTGTTAATTATTTGGTAATACCAGTCCTATTCAGTAACAACAGAGAGATATAAAGTCAACATATGCTGACCAAACCCTTCTTGATTTCTTTTAATCCAAAAGTGATTTGCACATTGTTGTGAAGTTGATATATTGTCCTCTAAAAAGATGAACCAATCCAAGTTTCTCTTAAACTAAGTTAAAAAAAATTATCAAACTATTTTTTCTAAAAATTTCTATTTTAT
Organism: Callospermophilus lateralis; assembly: GCF_048772815.1. NCBI lineage: Eukaryota > Metazoa > Chordata > Mammalia > Rodentia > Sciuridae > Callospermophilus > Callospermophilus lateralis. The sequence continues at coordinate 168,481,803 of NC_135307.1, read as the reverse complement.
CTTGACCAAAGGTTTGGGACAAGATATTTTTCACTGTAGAAAATTTTTAAAGGAGTTCTTTCAGGAAGAAGGGAAAACGCAGGGAATTTTTGTGAACAAATAATCATGGGGCATGTCATGGTGCATGTTTGTAATCCCAGTGATTTGGAAGGCTGAGGCAGGAGGATCACAAGTTTGAGGCCAGCCTCAGCAATTTAGCAAGGCCCTATCTCAAAAATAAAAAAAATGAAAAAGAGCTGGGGATGCTGCTCAGTCTCTGGGTTCAATCCTCAATGCAAAAAAAAAAAAAAAAGAAAGAAAGAAAAGAAAAGAAAAGAAATCCCTCTTAGGCTGTAGTTTCACAGAGTTGCCTAAACCAAAGTATTAAAACTTACAACTATAAAACTGGGTGTTTGAAACTATGGACAAGTGGACTGTATCATACTCATGGAGTGCTTCAAGAACAGACCAGGAAAGGTGAAGGGAGGGAGGGATTGTAAAATTAACTGTCTTAAAACTGTCCAGAGCAGCTCAAGAAGGTTTGAGATTAGAATTCTATTTCTTATATTCCATCCTGCAGTAAGATCTCACTCCTTTCTCAAAAGCAGTTACTCCTAGTCAGTTGATATTCACCTGATGTCAACTTAAAAAAATGTAAAAGAAAATATGCACTTTAAACTACAGGAAGTGCAGATTTGGGAGATACAGAAATCTGGTGTGCACAGGCTCTAGGACATTGCTGCTTATCCTGAACACAGAGCAGGTCTTGCAGCTTTCCCATCACATGCTGTAGATATCCTTTTGACGTCCAGTCCATTGCCTGAGCAGAGAAATCAGAAGGCCTGCTGTAAGCAAACCTATTGTTCAAACAGCAAAAGAACTCAAACTGGGTTGGGGGTGTAGCCCTGTGGTAGAGTGCTTGCTTAGCATGTGTGAGGCAGTGGGTTCAACTCCCAGCACGGCAAAACAAACAAACAAGACAAAATAAAAATCCACCAAGCTGCTGCTCAAGGTTAGCCTAAAATAGAACACCCCAGTAACATGATGAGCCCAGAACAAAGTTCTGCATCAGAGAGGGGAGGACAGAGAGAAAGTGACACCTCTGGCCAGAAACCCTACTGAGACTTCCAGGAATAAAAAGTAGCAGCTCAGAAATGCTGCTGATGTCCAATGTGTCAGCTATCCCTACAGCCCCTGGTGTTCCTTGGTGGTGGTTGTAGTTTTGTTTGGGTTTTTGGTACTGGGGATTGAACCCAGGGGCAACCTACAACTGAGCTACATCCCCAGCCCTTTTTATTTTTAATTTTGAGACAGGGTCTTGCTAAATTGCTGAGGCTGACCTCAAACTTGCAAGCCTCCTGTTTCAGCCTCCTAAGACATGCATGCACCACCAAGCCCGGCTGTTCCTTGGTTCTCTACTGCTTTTTTGTGTTACTAAAAATGGATTTATATAGAACAAGTTTCTGAACAGAAATTGAATAGAATCTCTTTAATTGGCAAGGGAACATGAATTGCAATTTACAGAATGTGGACTCAGTGAGGAATTGGCATCTATGTGAAAGAAGGGATGTGAGCCCAGTATGGGTACTCATACTTTGTCTGTTGGGATAGTTGTTCAGTTGATATCCTTTTGTTCATATTGATGATGTGGACAAGGCTGTATGTGATCTTATTCCAATTTGAATTCCTAAAAAATTTGTCTTTTGTCCCCTATTTTTCTAAAAATGGATATTCAAATTAAAAAGAAAAAAAAAAGTTAAAAAGACTCAGGAGTCATGGAGAGTACCTGTAATCCCAGCCAATCAAGAGTCTGAGGCAGGAGAATCTCAAGTTGAGGCCAACCTCAGCAATTTAGTGAGACCCTGAGAAACTTATTGAGACCCTGTCTCAAAATTTTAAAAAATCAGAAGAGTTGGAGATGTGTCTCAGTGGTAAAGGACCCCTGGGTTCAATCCCCAGTACCTTAATTAATTAAGTAAAAAGTAATTAAAAATGATATATATAGGAAGTTAAGACACAGTTCTTACTTATGGAAAAAATATGTAATGTAATCAAATATGGATTTGCTCCTTGATTTTAGGTATAATAATATTACAGCTACAAATAAAATTACTTTACAAAAAAAATATTCCTGTTATAGAATTGCCTAACTTTGCTGGGCATGGTGGTGCATGCATCTAATCCCAGCAACTCAGGAGGATTACAAATTCAAAGACAGCCTCCATAATTTATCAAGGCCCTAAGCAATTTAGCAAGACTCTGTCTCAAAATAAAAAATAAAAAGGGCTGGGGATGTGGGGATGTGACTCAGTGGTTAAGTGCCCCTGGGTTCAATCTCTGGTACCAAAAAAAAAAAAAAAGAAAAAGCCTAATTTTGTAATTGCAGATCAGAAATCCTCAAACCTCTTCATCCCATTGAAACAATTGTTTCTTTTTACATTTTAATTTCATATTTTTAAGATCATACATGACAGTATTGTTTTGGTTCTATACAGAATATTAATCTAAAATGACTCACATAGAGAACTTTGCTTTCAGTACTACTTTTATCTCTGACCTTCCATCTTAGATTATTTTCCTTCTGCCTACATGACACTTTTTAGAGTTTCTTTTATTGCATGTTTACGGGTGTCCAGATGGTTCTTTTGACTTGTCCATAATGTCTTTTATTTGCCTTTGTTCTTGAAGGATACTTATGTAAGAAATTTGATTCTGAATTGGTGGTTACTTTTTTTCATCTTCTGAAGTTATTATTCCATCTATTCTAGCTTTTGTTAAATCTTTCAAAGATAACCTCTTTTTTTCCCCCTATAAATTCATGTAAGATTACTCTCTCTGGTTTCTGAAATGTGTGCACAATATGTCTGCATGTGAACTTCTTTTTATTTATCCTACATGGATTTTGTTGGTCTTCATGAACTTACACATTAATGTCCTTCATTAATTCCCAAGAATTCCTATTTTTTTAGATATTGCTTCTGTCTCATTCTTTATCTTCTAAGAATTTGATTTAATATATATGAGACCTTCTCATGTTGTCTTATGGTTCTCTTATCAAATTTTCTGTACTTTATAGCTTTTTGTCTGTCTATGGTATATCTTTTACTTTATGAATTCTCCCTTCAACTGTATCTAATACATCTGCCATGAACTGGATTGCAGAACCCAAAATACCATTTGGAGATAGAGTCTCTAAAGAGACAATTAAGGTTAAATAAAGTGCTGCTACAGTGGCACAAGCCTGTAATTTCAGCAACTCAGGAGGCTGAGGCAGGAAGATCACAAGTTCAAGGCCATTGAAGGCCAGCCTCAGCAATTCAGTGACATCCTAAAATTCAGCAATTTAACCAGATCCTCAGCAATTTAGCATGACCCTGTCTGAAAATAAAAAATGAAGAAAAGACTGGGGGGTATAACTCAGTGGTAAAACATTCCTGGATTCAATCCCTAGTACAAAATATGGATATTTTAGTCATCAGGGTAAGGCTCTGGTAGGGTTAATGTCATTATAAGAGATAAGCAGTCAGGTGTGGCAGCACACTCCTGTAATCCCAGCAATTTAGGAGGTTGAGTCAGGAGGATTACAGATTCAAAGGTAGTCTCAGCAATTCAGTAAGACTGTGTCCCCAAAATAAAATAAAATAAAAAGGTCAGGGAATGTAGCTCAGAGGTAGAGTTCCCCTGGGTTCAATCCCAGGTATTAGAGAGAGAGAGAGAGAGAGAGAGAGAGAGAGAGAGAGAGAGAGAGAGAGAAAGAGAGAAGAAAGAAAATGCACCAAATAATTACAAAAGTTAGACCCAGTGGCCTATATTTATAATCCCAGAAATTTGAGAGGCTGAGGCAAGAGGATTGCAAGTTTGAAGCTAGCCTCAGCGATTTAGCAAGACCTTTTCTGAAAACGAAAAGTCCAAACAACTGAGCTGGGGATATAACTAAGCAACCCTGGGTTCAATCTCCACTACTTCCCCCTTCAAAAAACAGAATAGGCCAAAGTGTGAACTATTTCTCTCTGTGTGGAGAAACAGTGAGAAGGCATCTCTCTGCAAGGTAGGAAGAGAAACCCAACCTTGCCAGTATCTTTATCTCAGACTTTCCAGCCTCCAGAATTGTGAGGAAAGAAATTTACATTTTGTTTTGTTTTTTCAGTGCTGGGGATCAAAACCCGTCCTCACACATACCAGGCAAGCATTCTATTACTGAGCTATCCTCCAGCCCTAAATTCATGTTTTTAAGTCACATAATCTGGAGGTTTGTTCTGGCAACCCAGGAAGAACGATATACCCTCCACTTAATTAGTTAATTAGCTAATTAATTAATTTTTGGTACTGGGGATTGAACCCTGGGGTGCTCAATCAATGAGCCACATCCCCAGCACCCTCACCCCTACCACCTTTTTTTTTTTTTTCTTAGCTTGAGATAGGTCTCACTAAGTTGCTGAGGGGCCTGCTAAATCTCTGAGGCTGATCTTGAATTTGTAATCCTCCTGCCTAAACTTCAAATTCTTGGGATTACAAGCATGCACCTGACCCTCCACTAGTTTATATATTTTTCTTTATTTTATATACCCAAATGCTCTATTGAGCTGTTTTTCATATCTGCTATGTTGGTTTTTTACAGTTTGTTTGCTCTTGAGATTTTCAAGGTTATCTCTTATGTCTTCAAACACAGAAAACAGATTATTTTATCATTTGTGCTTGATAATTCTGAGATCACAAATCTTTGTGGATCTATTTCTATTGGCTGTTGTTGTTGATCTATTTCTATTGGTTCTTGCTCCTATCCTTTTGTGGCTTGTTATCTCTGTTGTGTGTTAAGTGTTGAATTGATCTGTGGGAATGATCTGAGGCCTGGGATGATGGTATCTTTCTACTAGTCATCTGGAGGCAACACTAGTCCCCTTTAACTTTAATTCAAGTTCAAGTTTAAAGTTTCCGCAGACTTCTCAAGTGACAAAAGCCCAGCTTCAGTTCCTCAGGAGTTTTGGTTTACCTTTGGTTCCCTCTTAGTCTAAGGTTGTAGTCTTGGTCCCAAGCCAAAGTGGAGCGTCGTCTGTCACAATCCTCAACTTAGGCAACCTCTGATCTGTGACACTTCACCTCTTTCTCTTTGAGACCATCAGAATTCATGCTCAGTTCTGAGGTTGTCACTTGCAGATTAACAGCTAATCCAAGGGCAAAAACTGTTCTGAGTACCATGCTTACCTCTCAAGATTCTTGCCTAATGGATGGTTTAAAGATATGTTATTATTTCCTCTAACTTTTCAGTTTTTTTCTCAGTGAGGGTGTTAGAATTATCGGGCTTCCATTATCAGAAGTTGAAGACAAAAGAAAATATTTGTGTGTGTGTGTGGTATGGGGGATTGAACTCAGGAGTGCTCTACTGTGGTACTGGGTATTGTATCCAGGGCCTTGCACATGCTAGGATATCATGAGCTACACTCCAAGCCCTTTTTATTTTTTATTTTGAGACAGGGTCTCACTAAATTGCTTAGAGCCTTGCTAAAATTTTTTTTTTTTTTTAAAGAGTGAATAGGAAATGAGACATGGAAACCAAAGAGAGAGGAGAGAGAGAGAGAGAGAGAGAGAGAGAGAGAGAGAGAGAGAATTTTTAAATATTTCTTTTTTTTTAGTTTTTGGCGGACACAACATCTTTGTTTGTATGTGGTGCTGAGATCGAACCGGGCCGCACACATGCCAGGCTAGAGTGCTACCGCTTGAGCCACATCCCCAGCCCGAGTCTTGCTAAATTGTTGAATCTGGTTTTGAATTTGCAATCCTCCTGCCTTAGTATCCTGAGTCGATGGGATTGCAGGAGTTCTCCACCAAGGTCAGCCCTTTTTATTTTTTAAGAGTCATTAAGGTGCCCAGGCAAACCTTGAACTTGTGATCCTCTTGCCTCATCCTTCTTAGTAGCAGAGATTACAGGCATATGCCACTGCCACCATGGCCCAATTCCCTAGGCCTTTTCAAATTTTATTTTGAGCCCAGCCTGGTAGGGACACCAATAAACCCAGTCTAATTCCATTTTAAGATTGGGAGCCATCTCATCACAAAGTCATGAAGTTAATTTCTGTTTTACTATAAATTACTGTGATTTCTAAATGTTTTGGAATTCTAGCCCATGCCTGGAATTCATCCCATGCCTGACTTTCCCTGACCAGATAACAAGCCTCTCTGAAATCTTAGTGGTGCTTCATAAATTCCGATGTCGGGATCTGAATTTACTCCCTACCTTGAAATATCATGCCATGTAAATCATTAACCTACTATCTGCCTTTGTATTATGCTTGTCAAAATTCTGTTATCTGTAAGTTCTCAAGACACCCCCTTTGCAAGTTTTTGTGCTATAAAATCTCATTTTTTAAGAGCTGGGGTGCTGGTCTCTAGTGTTTGGGGAGACAGTCACTGATCAGCTCTTTGTGCACACAAATACAAGCTAGTTTAATCTGATTTAAAATTGAAGTTGGTGGTCTTGTCTTTGTGATGGGGTTCAACAGCACATGCCTGAAATCTCAGTGACTAGGAAAGTTGAGGCAGGAAATTTCCCAGTTTGAAGAGAGCTTCAACAATTTAGGCACACCCTCATTAACTTAGTGAGACCCTGTTTCAAAATAAAAAATAAAAATGACTAGGGACGCAGCTCAGTGGTAAAGTACTCCTGGGTTTCAATCTCCAATACCTACCCTCTCTGTTGTGAAAGCTCAGTCCTTGTCCCCAGTGCCAATCCAATAATGAGGACATGGTTTTGAGAAAAAGGAAAAAGGAAAGGACAAACACAGAGGACTCCTGTCCCAAGACTGTGATTCTGCCTATTAGCAGGAATTGGGGAGTGGGGGTGGGTGGGCCGTGTTTAAAAAGGTGACTCAGAGAAAATGAGAATAGGGAGGAGAGATCAGGAAGGAGAAGCTTTAGGCAAAAGAAGACCTGGGAGGAGAAGATCAGGAAGGAGAAGTTAGGGAAAAGAAGATCAGGGAGGGGAAGGTCAGGGAGAAGAAGGTTGTGTTTGGGGGAAGCACATGGAAGTTTCAAAGCCACAAGAGATAAAGTCAAAGCATCCAGTGAACCCTTTATATTCCTGCCAATTTTTAAAAAAAAATTTAAATCAAGACTTTTTTTAAAAAAGTCTTTTTTTTTTCTTTAGAGAGAGAGAGAATTTTTGATATTTATTTTTTAGTTATCGACGAACTATGGTGCTGAGAGTCAAACCCGGGCCGCACGCATGCCAGGCGAGTGCGCTACCGCTTGAGCCACATCCCCAACCCCTAAAAAATTTGAAAGAGGTTCTGTTGTAAGAGACAGATGAAGCAGGGCACCAAAGATAGCAGGAAATAGTTTTATTTGGCTGCAGCCAGGTTCACAGGGTACAACTTTCAATTAATCCCCTGAATCCTGAGTTCAGGCAGTTCCAAAACTATATACCCAGCATGTGAGGGGAGGAGCTCAGAAGTTCATTGTTTTAGAAGTTTACACAAAAGCAGCTTTTTCTTTCATGCTTCTGGGCAAGTTAACCCTTCAAGGACAACACCTGAGGAGGGGAGAGCTGCTTCTCTCCTTTTCCCCCTCCCCCTGCCAGCTGTTACCAAGGAGCCCAATTAGTAGTAACCTCTTCTCATCTTTGAAATGTATACATCTTTGTGAAGCTCCAGCCCAAGGCCAGAGGCCTAGTTAAAAGAATCTGTTTTTCTTATCACATTTGACACACTTACCTTGAAAACTTTTACAAATTGTTTATATATATAAAATAGTTCATAAGTGTTTGTGAAAAAAATAGGAAAGAGGTGTTCAGCACCTGGAGTGCTGATCTCTCTCAAGCCTGTGGTCAAATTATTGTAAGATAGAGCAATGGGAAATAGGAAGCTTAACTACGACATTGAACCCTTTTGTAGAGATTCTTTTGCTGATAGTCCTAAGATTAATTATGGTGAAGATTTATGGAGACGCTTAATTAAGATTTTCTGTGGAGGAGGGGGTGCCACTACAGTTCTCCCTAAGTTGCCCAGACTGGCCTTGAACTTGGAATCCCCCTGCCTCAGCCTCCTGAATAGGTGGGTTACAGAAACATGAACCATAGCATCTAGCTTCAACAACCTTCCCACCCTGGTACTGGGGATTGAACCCAAGGGCTATCTACCACTGTGCTATACTCCAAGCCCTTTATTATTATTATTATTATTATTATTATTATTATTATTATTATTATTATTAAAATATTTATTTATTAAAGGTATCAGGGATTGAACCCAGGGGCACTTAATCACTAAACCACACCCCAGCCCTTTTTATTTTTAAATTTGAGACAGGGTCTCACTAAGTTGCTTAGGCCCTCAGTAAATTGCTGAGGCTGGCTTTGAACTTTCGATCCTCCTATCTCAGACTCCCAAGCTGCTGGCATTACAGGCATGCACCACCATGCCTGGTCTATTATTTTATTTTTTTAAAAATATTTTTATTTATTTATTTTTTTAGTTTTCGGCGGACACAACATCTTTGCTTGTATGTGGTGCTGAGGATCGAACCCGGGCGGCACACATGCCAGGCAAGCGCTTGAACCACATCCCCAGCCCCTATTATTTTAATTTTGAGACAGGATCTCACTAAATTATCTAGTCTGGCCTTGAACTTGTGTTCCTCCTTTCTCAGCCTCTGAAGCCACTAGGATTACATTAGTATGCACCACCATGCCCAGTTCAGTTTTTTTTTTTTTTTTTTTTTCAACACAAAACTTGAAAAAATTTTATCAGGGTAAGATGTTCAGAAATTTCAATATTTGAGAGGAGAATTCTCACTTAAAACTGTCCATATTCAACTCTGGGTCTGCAGGTTCTCCGACATGTTCCTCCCAATTTTTCCTGCTGCTAAATCCCTTGTAAGCTTCCTTGTGCTTTACATAGTCACCCCAATTCTAATTTGTCAGTAGTGGAGGTGACAACAAATAATACTTCTCAACTGCTTGGATGCTACAGTCCTTCTCCCTGGTGGAGGAATAGTGTCTGTGGCAAAACCTTGTAAAATGACTGTGGATTCAGGCAGAGATGAGAATATAGACACACTAAAACAGCACACTTGATTTTTCTGTCTCTGATTCCCCCAGCTTCTGAGGGTAGGCAGGACTAACTTAGGGGAGTTCAGGGACATAACTGTCATGCAGTATGTACTGTTACCCACCCCCACTGTGGTTTCCTGGATTTTAATCTGCTTCAAGGTCTTTGATGTTTATGAAGCTACTTTTTTTTGAAGCTACTTTTTTTGCTGGCTTTGTTGACACTGATAGTGTTACCACGGCTACCACTGAGCTCAAGTCAAACCTAAACCAGACTACACTTAGATAGATTTCCTTCCTACCTCAACCTGGCCAAAGGCATCACAACTTTTGAGGTTTCTGGTATATCCATGCCTCAGCTGATATACAAGTTGAAGTTGCTAAAGAAGATGGAAAACTTCCTTTTCTTCACCATTGCCATATATATGATGACAAAAGAAGTTTACACATGAAAATCATGATGAGAGACACATGTCTATTTAATGAGTTGGCAAGATCAAAATGTCTGATAAACTATTAGAGGGGGGATGGAGAAGGAGGTGCTGCCAGTGGACAATAAATTGATATAATCCTTTAGGAGAACCATTTGGTCTTATCTGTCTCAATTTAAAATGGCCATACCTTGGATTGAACAAATCTGTCCTGAAGGGTGGGGGTGTGGCTCAGTGGTAGAACACTTGCCTAGCATGTAGAAGGACCATGCACAGCACCAAAAAAAAAAAAAAAAAAAAAAAGAAGAAGAAGGAGGAGGAGGTGAGGGGGTCTGGGGTTGTAGCTTAGTGGTTGAGCACTTGCCTTGCATGCATGAGGCACTGGGTTCCATCCTCAGCACCACATAAAAAAATAAATAAATAAAACCAAAATATTGTGTCCATCTACAACTAAAAATCTTTTTTTAAAAAAGAAGAGGGGATAAATTTACACATTTGTCTCTAATTTATACTTCAGTATGTAGAAAATGGCATACAGACAAGGAGCATCAATGCAACAGTGTAAGTTGGAGATCAGAAAAAATGTTATGGCAGACATAGTGAAGCCTTCCTATATTTCTTTGACTCAACTCCAAGTTCATCTGAAGCTAGGGACAAACTGACAAAACTTGCCACTTCTAGCACCTACAAGGCCCTCAAGGGAAATTTTCAACCAATGAGAATGGAAGATGGCACAAGAACTGGTCCACTTAGATTTCCACAACAAAATGCCACCAACTACGGGGCCTAAGTAACAGAAATTCACAGTTTTGAAGTCTAGCAGCTCAAGATCATGGTTCTGGCTGGTCTGAGTTCTGGTGGGGGCTTTCATTCTGGCTTGCAGGTGACTACCTTCTGGCCATGGTCTCCCGTGGCCTTTCTTCAATGCACAGACAAAGAGAGAGGCAAAAATAACCTCTCTGTTGTCTCTTAGATGGACACTAATTCTATCCTCCACCCTCATGATCTCAATTAACCCTAATTACTTCCCTGAAGGCCCATCTCCACATACAGCCAAATAGAGAGTTAGGACTTACCGATATGAATTTGGGACAAAGGCACAAATATTCAGTCTCTCCACTCTTTGGTGTGATAGTCCCAAGACAGTTTTCACCCCGTTTCTCAGAAGGTCTCCAGTGGAATTCAAACAGAATTACCTTAAGTTGTGACTTGCTTTCATGGCTTCTCTTTCCAACTGAGCTTCCTGAGGTCACCTCCCAAGGAAAGGGTCTACACCTAGGTCCTTGTGTCTGGAGAACTCAGACTGAGCAATGTTTCACATAACTAGTGAATATTGTTTTGTTTTTGTTTTTGTTTTTGGTTTTTTTTTTTGGTAGTAGAGATAGAACGTAGGGACTTACCACTGAGCCACATCCCTAGACCCCCTCCTTTTTTCCCCCTTAGGAATTGAACCCAGTGGCAATTTACTTCTGAGCTTCATCCCCAGCACCCTTTCCCCTTTGAGACAGGGTCTCCCTAAGTTGCTGAGGCTGGCCTTGAAATTGGTATCCTCCTGCCTCAGCCTCCCAAACCCTGGGATTACAGGTGAGCACTACCATGCCTGACAATAACCAGCAGTTTGAACTTGGGCCTATATGGATGTCTGTGTTTCCCACCCCAAGGTCACATGTTGAAGCCTAATCACCAATGGGACGGTATTTTGAAATAGGGCCTTGGGGAGGGGATTCGATTCTGAATACTCCGCATCATGAATGGGTCTAGTGCCCTTATAAATGAGGCCTTAGAGAGCTAGCTCAACCCTGCCACCATGTGAAGACACAGCTAGAAAGTGCTATCTATGAGGCAGAAAATGGGCCCTTGATGAACCCAACCTAATTCTATCCTAAGATTGGGAGCCATCTCGTCACAAAGTTAAGAAAAGTTCATTTCTGTTTTACTAAGATATTTATTTGGCCTGACCATACTCTGAGGACTAATCTTGTTTAACTCCAAACTCACCCATACCTGGCTCTCCTTGACCAGATAACAACCCTCCCTTAAACCTTAGTGGCCCCTCATAAATTGGAATCTCAATTTACTCCCTCCCTTGAAATGTTAAGCCATGTAGATTATTAACCTGCCTTTGTATTACGCTTGACAGAATCCTGTTAGCTGTAAGTTCCCAAGACACCCTCATAGGTAACTTTTTGTGCTATAAAACCTTTTACCTGGAGAGCTGGGGTGCTCTTCTCTAGCCCGGCTTTGGGTGAGACAGTTGCTGACCAGTTAGCTCTCTCTGTGTACACAATATAATCTTGCTTTAATTTGACTTAAAACTGGAGTTGGTGGTCTTTTCAACACCCCCACCTGACTCCAAATTTGCCAGAGCCTTGATCTTGGACTTCCCAGCTTCTGGAGTTGTGTCTCTTCCACACTGGCTTCTCCATGTGGGCTCTCTGTATAGGCTAGTTTGGGTTTTCTCACCCACCATAATCCCCTGGAGAAAGCATCCCAAAGACAGAGCCCGGCAATGGGATTTTGTGACCTGCCCTTGGAAATTACATAGCATCCCTTCCCCTGGACTCTTGGAATAACCACAAACCAAGTGCAAGGCCAGGGGAGGGGACACGGAATCCACTATGTGATGGCAGAGTTGGTGGAAGATCATGCCCTGGTCATTTTTGGAGAATACAATTAGGCTTATTCTATAAGAAGGCAGGGAAAACTTGAAAATCTAGATCTTTTAACACTATAGATAAAAGCGAGAGGAAGGGCCTGCAAATGATTGCAACGTGATACAAATGTTTTTTCCTCATTAAAAAAAAAATCCCAATTTAAATACACATTCATAAATACATGCTCATGCCAGGCAGTATCAACTCATCTTTACCACTTTTTCTTTGAGTAAATACCTTATCTGTGGTGGGGGGACAGCCAGCGTCTCATTAAGGGGTTTTTCTTTCTGCCCAAGATAATCCAAGCCACCCTAAATCTTACAACCTCAAATTAGCAAATAACAAAGCATAAATACTCAGAAATATATTTACAGAGAGTGAAGCCCCTGATAGATCTTAATCCACATGAGTTCTGGAACTAGACAAAGACAAAATAGCACCAGTGGTTTATTTAAGGGGGTACATCAAAGGCAGGGATAAGGTTTCAAGGGCAAAGTCTTGCTTCAGTGATGTCTAGCAGTCAGCAGGTTGATTGGCATCTTGGCAGGTTACACCCATCTCAGGTGCTGTGTGGGATCTTTGGCAGAGCTTGAGGGGGACATTGACCACCTGCATCAGGTTTGGGGGGGGTGCCACGGGGTGTTCCCAATGCCAAACTTATCCCCTCTGGAGGTTGCTATGCGCAACAGTCTATATACAGCCCACAGGCGCCTCGTGACACTTATCTACTCTTTGCCTTTGCTTCCTCATCTACAAAATGGGAGAATACCACTTTAAGATTAAAAGAGCTGGCTTCCATAGCACACACCTGTAATCCCAACTCAGGAGACTGAGATACAATGACAAGAAAAATAAGTCTATATATGTTCAGTTCCAACACAATTAAAAAAAATATTTTCAAGCTAGGCACTGTGGCACATGCCTGTAATCCCAGTGGCTGAGGCAGGAGGGTCATGAGTTCAAAGCCTGCCTCAGTAAAACCTAGGCACTAAGCAACTCAGTGAGACCCTGACTCTAAATAAAATATAAAATAGAGCTGGGGATGTGGCTCATGGTCGGGTACCCCTGAGTGCAATCCCTGGTACCAAAAAAAAAAAAAGAGTCAATGACTATTAAAGTTCTTTGGGCAGATTGCATTTTCCAAGGATGTCTCAACAAGAGATCCTGTCCAACCTATTTCTACACAGTGTGACCTCACCATTCTCCTAACAAGAGATAATCTCTTCTGGGCACAGTGGTGCATGTGCCTGTAATCCCAGTGACTCTGAGGCAGGTGGATCACAAGTTCGAGGAAGCCTTAACACATTAGCATGACTTTTAGCAACTTAGCAATACCCTACCTCAAAAAATAAAAAAAGATTGGGGATGTAGTTCAGTAGCAAAATATCTCTGGGTTCAATCTCCAGTATATTGAGAGAGAGAGAGAGAAACTCATCCCCCCCACCTGTCCCAGTGGGCTGTAACAGCTCTAACCAATGGCATACATGGAAATGATGTGGTTGGGTTTCCAGATCTGGCTCAGAAAAGATCAGGTAGTTCCTGCCCTGTTCATGGAATACCCACTCTGGGAGCCCTGGGCTGCCGAGTAAGAAGCCTGGAAATGCTGAAACTGCTGTGCTGTAGCGCATCACAAGGTCACACGTAGACACTTAGTTAGCAATCCCATTCTCTGAGTCATCCCAGCCCAGGAATCAGGTAAGAGAACAATTCCAGATGATTCCAGCCTCCATCTGACAAGTCCCCACCAGCCCTCAAAACTTCCCAGCTGAGCCTCCATATGTCATGGAGCAGAGACTTATTCCCATTCGACCCTGTATGAAATTGATATTCACAGTGTATGGTGGAATATGCCTATAATCCCAGCAGCATGGGAGGCTGAGGCAGGAGGGTCTTGAGTTCAAAGCTAGCCTCAGCAAAAATGAGGCACTAAGCAACTCAATGAGACCCAGTCTCTAAAGAAAATACAAAATAGAGCTGGGGATGTGGCTCAGGGGTCAAGAGCCTTTGCGTTCAATCCCTGGTACCCCACCCCCAAAAAAGTAGATATTGAAATTAATTATCTTTTTTTTTCTTTTTTTAGCCCAGAGGTATTTAACTACTGAGACACATCTCTAGCATGGTTTTTAGTTTTTATTTTGAGGCCCAAGTTTCTTGGGGTCTCACTAAGTTGCTGAGGCTAGCCTCAAACTTGTGATCCTCTTGCTCACCTGCTTCAGCCTCCCAAGCCACTGGGGTTACAGGTGTGTACCACTGCACCTGGCTCTTTATTTTTTGAGACAGGGTCTTGCTATGTTTCTCAGGCTGACCTCAAACTCACAATCCTCCTGCCTCAGCCTCCTAAGTTGCTGGAATTAAAGGTGTGTGCTACCATACCTACTCTAGTACAGAGTGGTTTTTCTTGTTGTTTTGTTTTGTTGCAGTACTGGGGATGGAACCCAGGGCCTTGTGCATACTAGGCAAGGGCTCTACACTGAGACTGGTCCCCAGCCCTTTTACTTTCTTGCATTGCTCCAAACAACATATGATGCCACAGGAATCATCTGACAAATGTTGGGGATCTAGAAGAACAACACATTTGTAAGTAACTACCACAAATATTACATCATCTATATGCCTCAAAGAGAAGCCAAGGGAGCAGAGGTTAGATACTCATCCCTGGCAAAACTACTGTGGATTTCATGCCAGGAGGCAGGTGCCCAGAGTTCAGAGCTAGGCAAAGGATCAGGAAACGATCGATCAGCCAAGCCCAACATGTGACAGCTGAACAAGGAATTGTTCCTGGGGTTTTCCAGTAGCATAAAGCACTTGGGAACAGGGAGGAACCTAGTGTTATTTAGTCCTGGGGTTTGGACTGTTGCAATGTGGTGATAATTAGTATGAGAGGGAATGGACACTGATTGTATGATCCACCTCAAAGTGGAAAAACACCATAAACTACCCATTATCTCAGGGAACATGGTGCTAAGGGTTGTTGGTATCCTAGATAATCAAAACCAGTGGTTGAGACAAGGCAGCAAATCCTCATAGATGGCAGGTCTTCCTTCAAGTTAAAGCAGGTATCAGTCTTGTGATTTCCCAGTCTATTTTCCAGCAGGAAACCAATGTCACCAGCAAATGAAGCAATTGAGGAAATTTTCATAGACTATTTAGAAAGACCTTTGCAGGTTAAGGGAGACCAAAATGAATAGGGTAATATGAGGAGGCTAGCAAGTGTGGGAGCCATTTATATTTCCAAGCCTGAAGGGCCAATGGGCAGTAGCAGTGAGTAGCAACTTCTTGGTAGCTCTGATTTTCAGCCGAAGGACACAGTCTACCTGTAGCAACCTGGGGAAGACTTCAGGAAAATGGAGTCTCTAGTCTTACTATTTGCTAGATCCAAAGGAAAGGCAGGGGGAAGGGTCCATTGAAGCAGTCCATAGGTTAGCATCCAGTATACAAAACAGAATGGAGAAAGGTTGGGATTGGATTTGGAGGAGCAAAGGTAAGATATCAAACACACTTGTTACCAGAATAAGGTCCAGGTTGTTCACCACTCAAAGGTCAATAATCCATGAAAGGACAGTTTATAGGAAGGAAACATGTTTATTCAAGGATTTTTTAAAATTTAGTTGTAGATGGACAGAATACATTTATTTGTTTATTTTTACATGGTATAGGGGACTGAACCCAGTGCCTCACACATGCTAGGCAAGGGCTCAACCACTGAGCCACAACCCCAGCCCTAGGACCGGGGTCTTGATTAGATAGAGGGGGTCAACCTCAAAGCTCTATCTTGGGAAAATCAGGAGCACAAAGGACTTTTATAGGAGGGAAAGGAAGGTCAGGACAGGAAAGCTCTGTGCTAAGCAGTCATCTGGGGAGGTGTGTCTCCTTTTTCCTTCTTCTTTGTAACAATGCAATGGACTTCCATTTCCTGGGGCTAGTTCCTTTAGCTCTTTTTAGACATATTAGTTTTCTGCACATCAAATCTCACAGTAATTTACATGCCTTGTGTCAGTTGATGCATAGAACTAAGGAGGGGTATGACTAAGGGCGCCAGATGTTCTGGGTTCTGTAAATCCAAAGAGAGATTATTTAGCAGTTAACATAATAACCGTCTAGGTAGGTCTTCTCTTTAGAATTTAGATTGCTGGGAAAAAGGAAGGGGGATGTAATAATTTCAAAAGGAATTAGGGATGGCAAGCAAAAGTAACTCTGCCAAGGACAACTCCCAGTGTAGCAGCCCATCTTCACCAGGTCATCTGCACATCCAATTTAGGATAACAGTTCAATGCTAGAGCAGGAGTTAGCATCCCTGAAAGAGGTTGGTTGGCAAGAGCTAGGCATGGGCTAGCCTGGGTTTGTTTATATGGTGGCAGAAGATCTTCTAGCAATAGGAGGTAAACCTCCATGCACAAGTATTTTTCAAGTCTCTGTATCCTATTGCTGACATCTGGTTGGATAAAGTAATTTACATAACCAAGTCCAAATTCAAAATTGACTCCATCACTAAATGGGAGAAGCTGCCATGTATCCGTGTCGCTCTTCACTGTCTCCAGTCTATTGCACTGTGTGTGTGTGTGTGTGCGCGCGCGCGTGCGCGCGCGCGCGCATGTATGTGTGTGTGTGTGTGTGTGTGTGTGTGTGTGTGTATGTGTAAAGCAATGGTAGAGATTTTTAAGAAAACCACTGCAGACAAGCCAACTAATGTTGACAATACAAATGAACTGAATTTACCCTATAATTATCTGAGATTGCTCACTTGGCCTTTGCACTAAGTGCATTACCACCAGAGTGGTAATATGTAAAGTGGTAAATGTAATGAAACAAGGATCTAGACTCTTCACTTTTGCCTGCAAATGTCCAATGGGTGGCTAACAGCAAGATTAGACTTGGCAGCCCTGCCTCCATTTTTGCATCTGTCTCCTTTGCTCCAAGTCACCTTGGATTCCAGAAACAGGGTCTGAATCAATAAACATCTTGTGATGAGTGGAAGCTACCCAACCCTCACCCTGCATTCCAGGCAATAGCAACTTTCTTATCCAGTAGGAGGCCTTGCCTGACCAATCCTGAGATAATGATGGACAGACCACACCTAATCAAGATCACCTGTTTTGGTCTCCAGCTGCTGGGTGTGGTAGCACACACCTATAATCCCAGAGGCTCAATAGGCTGAGGCAAGAGGATCATGAGTTCAAAGCCAGCCTCAGCAATTTAGCAAGGCCCTAAGCAATATAGGGAGACCTGGTCTCATAATCAAATATAAAAAAGGGCTGGGGATGTGGCTCAGTGGTTAAGTGCCCTTGGGTGGTTCAATCCCTGATTTAAAAAAAGGTCTCCAGTTATCCAAAACCCCCACTGTCATTCCCACGGTCAGCCCCTCAGAAAGGGCTACAGTGTTCCCCTTATGGCTAAACTGATATAAACTGATAAAGTTCCTTTTATGCTTTTCACTTTATCTTTTCTGTTTGGTTTTTGTGATAAGAGGCTGTACCTGATTCATTGGATCCCCAAAGTCAAGCCCCTGGCCAAGGACTCCAGGAACAACATGAAAGAAAGACAGACTGGTCACCTAAGTGACAGATGAAGCCTGCCCATCTTGCCTGGGATATTCATGAGAAGTTAGCTGCATTCACCTAAATATTCCTGGCGTGAGCATGCTCTCAGGTTTTATTTCAGAAGCCTCTGCAGTTTCTGAAAACTGATTGTTGCACTGGAAAATGTTGTGCAAGTCAGATCCAACAGGATCTGGATGCCAGTCATAAATACGTCCCTTCCAAGAATGTGTTTGCCAAAACAATATGTCCTATTTCTCTTTGAATCAAAATTGAGTACAAAAGATCATTTGCTTCTGACTGTTGATTAGTGGGCAGGCAAGCTTAGAGCAGGAGCCAAATGCACCAGCAATTTGGTCTTCGAATTTTTGTTTTGGATTTTTTTTTTTTTAAGAAAAGAAATATAAACTCTCAATGGCAACATAGTTTAATGGCTAAAAGCACAGACTCTGAAGTCAGAGTTCGGAGTGAAGACTCATTGGCCCACTCCCTGTGGGTTTTGGATTAATTGTTTAACATAATCTGTGCCTCCCTTTCCTTGCCTTTATTTATATTATTGTACTTGGGATTGAACCCAAGCGTGTTTTACCACTGAGATATATCCCCAGACCTTTTAATTTTGAGACAGATTATCACTAAATTGCTAAGGGTTTCACTAAGTTGCCCAGGCTGGCCTCCAACTTGTGATTCTCCTTTTCCAGCCTCCCAAATCACAGGGATTACAGTCATGCAACAATGTTCCCAGCTTCTTTGTCTTTAAAATGAGCATGAGAGGCTGGGAGTGTAGCACAACTGTATAGCACTTGCCCACCCTGTACAAGGTCTGGGCTCAATACCCAGGGATTGAACTATGGTGCTTAACCACTGAGCCATATTCCCAGCCCTTTTTATTTTTTATTTGAGAAGTGGTCTCTCTCTAAGTAGCTCAGGGCCTTGCTAAGTGGCTGAGGCCGACTTCGAACTTGTGATCCTCTTGCCTTCGCCTCCAGAGCCACTGGGATTACAGGCATGAGCCACCATGCCCAGCCCCCCTAATGGTTTTTAAAAGGACCAAATAAGTTAATCTTCTGGAAATTTTGAAATTCTGACATCTGCTTTGGATAAAACTAATGAGACACAATTTTAAACTTTTTTTTTTTTTTTTTTTTGGTACTGGGGATTGAACCCAGGGGTGCTTTACTACTGAGCCAGAGCCCTTTTTAATTTTGACACAGGATATCTCTAAGTTGCTGAGGTTGGCCTCAAACTTGAAATCTTCCTATCTCAGTCTCCTGAGTTGCTGGAATCACAGGCGTGCACGGGGGCACCCCACCTTGCCATCAGCTTTTTGAGGCTGATAGGAAAGAAGTGACAGTGTCAACACTGTGGCTAGAGAATGTCAGAAGATTTCAATCATCCATGCTTTTTCAGTCATCTGTTTCCTCAAGTTGTGCTTTTCAGTGAAGCAGAGTGCTAATAAAGTGTGAAAATCACAGTCTGTAGACATCGACCCACACACATAAGCTTGCTTTGGCTCTTGAGCCACCCAATGCAAAAATCGTAAACTGGGCACGGTGGTGCATACCCACAGCTCCAGCTATGTGGCAGGCTAAGTGAGGCAGGAGGATTCCTTGAGCCCAGGAGTTGAAGTCCAGCCAGGGCAACATAGGGAGACCCCCCATCTCAACAAACAAACAACAAAACAGTAAAATTCAAAAGAATACGTAGCTGCCATTAAAAAAGAACAAATATTTGATATACAAAATTATTCAGGAAATATTATTAAATAAGTAAATTCTAAAAGAACTTCAAGGAACACAAATTGAGATTAAATAACTCTAGGGCTGGGGATGTGGCTCAGTAGTAGAGTGCTTGCCTAGCTTGTGTGAGGCACTGGGATTGATTCTCAGCACCACATAAAAATGAATAAATAAAACAAAGATATTGTGTCCACCTACAACTAAAAAAATAAAATGAAACACTAAATGACTCTTCATGCAGGCATGGTGACACATGCCTGTGATCCCAGTGACTCAGGAGGCTGGGTAAGAAGGATTATATGTTCCAGGCCAGCCATCAACTTAATGAGACCCTGTCTCAGAATTTTAAAAATTAAAAATAAAAAAGGGCTGGGGATGTAGTTCAGCAGTAAAGCATCCTTGGTTCAATCCCCAGTAAAGAAAAAAAAATTAAATGACTCTATAGAAGAATGAGTAAATTCCTCGGGACTGGTGTTGGAGCATTTCATAAAATCACATAGCAGTTTATTTTTAGGTTGATTAAATCAACCGTCTGTCCTACCCCAGATTCTTGTCTCACACATCCTCTCTTCTTGATGTCCTTTCTTTCCACAGAGCCAACATAAATATTTTTTGAATGAAAGAATTAATAGTTTTCTCAATGTAATTGATTTTTAAAAAACACTCTATCAGGAAATGATTACTCTGTGAAGTCTGAGTCAACAGATACTGTTGAAGGTGGGCAGAGAATTGAAGAGGGATTTATGCTAGCAAAATTGATGATAAAATTATCTCAGAAAAAGATTCTATTTCAACAGCATTGCTGATATTTTAAGGATGGAGAAGCCTTAGATAAGTGAAAATAAGGATTTTTTTTCCCTCCCAACTGGTTTATTATTTGCAGTCTCACTCTCAAATTTTGTCATCTGGAAACCCTCCCAAAAGAGGGTTTCCTTCTTGTTTGATGCTTCATTTTATAAAATATATATATAGTGGTACTGGGGATTACATAACCTCGTGCATGCCAGGCAAGCACTCTACCAACTGAGCTATGTCCCCAGCCCCAAAAATAAATTTTAAGGAAAAATTT
Organism: Callospermophilus lateralis; assembly: GCF_048772815.1. Lineage (NCBI taxonomy): Eukaryota > Metazoa > Chordata > Mammalia > Rodentia > Sciuridae > Callospermophilus > Callospermophilus lateralis. The sequence continues at coordinate 168,461,357 of NC_135307.1, read as the reverse complement.
CCATGAAATTACGTAAAATCTCTAAGAGCAATGAATTTTGGCCACATCAATTGCTGGGAAAAGATGAATTGGGGGAAAGAGGAAAGGTCAGCTCTGGATTCTATTAGTAGGGTTGAGACATTTGTTATTAAGAAACAAGCCAGGGCTGGGTGTGGCAGTGCATGCCTGTAATCTTAGCAACTCTGAAGGCTGAGATAGGAGGATGCCAAGTTTGAGGCCAGCCTCAGCAAATTAGCGAAACCCAAAGCAACTTAATGAGATCTTGCCTAAAAATTAAAAATAACATGGGCTGGGGTTGTGCTCAATGATAAAGTGCCGCTGGGCTCAATCCCTAGTACCAAGGAAAAGAAAGAATGCTAGGAAGGAAGGAAGGATGGAAGGAAGGAAGGAAGGAAGGAACGAAGGAAGGAAGGAAGGAAGGGAGAAAGAAAGAAGGAAGGAAGCTGGGGAAAAGCTTCAGATATCTTGTTATGGTTATCGTGTTTGCTGGGGAGAAAGCGTGCCTGCTATTTTTTCAATACTTACATGTACCTGAGAATTCTGGGAAGGAGTGCCATAGCAAAAACTGTTCCAACTTGTTAGCATAAAACAACCAGCTTTTATTTTGAGTGTGTATCCTTGGGTGAGGAATTCAGAAAAAGAACAGCAGGGACACATCATCACTGCCTGGCGATGGGTGGGACCTTATCTGGGAAGGCTCCTGCTGCAGGGAGTGACTTTGCAAGTTTGGCTGAAACCATCTAAAAGTTGCTTACTCACAAGCCTGGCATGGGTCCTGGCTGTTAGGAACTCAACGGGACTTTTGTCTGGGACATCAACACATGGCCTCTCCATGCTACTGCTTGGGCTTCCTCATGGCACAGTGGCTGGGATCTGAGAATGAGTTTCCCAAGAGAATCCCAGGGAACCTGTCCTCTTTTATAATCTGGCTTTGGAAGTCCTGTAATGTCCCTTCCACCAGTCACAAGTCCACTCTGATTCAAGGGGAGAGAGCAAGGCTGTACCTGCAAATAGGAGGATGGTCCATTACATTGTAAGATGAGGTAGAAGGCAGGTATTGTGTCCATCTCTATAAAATGTAAATCACAACATTGGGCATAAAATACACTTCGATTTTTCTCAAATAGTGTAGAGTTGATTTTTTAAATTTTATTTTTGGTACCAGGGATTGAACCCAGGGGTACTTAGCCACTGAGCCACATCCCCAGCCCTTTTTGTAAAAAATAAATAAATAAATAAATAAATAAATAGTTGTTTATTTATTTACTTATTTATTTTTAAAAATCTTTTTTGGAGTTGCAGATGGATACAATACCTTTAATTAATTAATTAATTAATTAATTTATCTTTATGTGGTGCTGAGGATCAAACCCAGGGCCTTATACATGCTAGGCAAGCACTCTACCATTGAGCTTCAACCCCAGCCTTTTCTTCATTTATTTTTATTTTGAGACAGGGTCTTGCTAAATTGCTTAGAGACTTGCTAAGTTGCTGAGGCTGGCTTTGAACTCATGATCCTCCTGCCTTAGCCCCCCAAATCACTGGGATTATCTGCATGGTAATTACTGCATGGGCCACCGTGCCTGGCTCATGTAATATAGAGTTTAACAATGTCTTTTTTTTTTTTTTTTTTAAAGAGAGAGTGGGAGAGAGAGAGAGAGAGTGGGGGAGGGAGAAAGAGAGAGAATTTTTTAATATTTATTTTTTAGTTCTTGGCGGACACAACATCTTTGTTTGTATGTGGTGCTGAGGATCGAACCCGGGCTGCACGCATGCCAGGAGAGCGCGCTACCGCTTGACCCACATCCCCAGCCCAAGAGTTTAACAATGTCTTTAGCCTTTGTTTCTATTTGTGTAGTTTGAATAAAATTAATTAATATTCTTTTCTGTACACTGGTAATGGGGAAAATAATATTTTGTTAACACAGAGTCAAGATAGAGACTGTGAGAATCACTGGTAAATATCCATAGTTCCATAATAATGGGTCCTTTTTGGAAACTAAGAATATAATAGATCTAAGCAAAAAGGAGTTATAGTGAGCAGGGTTTGGTGGCACACACCTGTAATCCCAATGACTCAGGAGGCTGAGGCAGAGGGATTGCAAGTTCAAGGCCAGCCTCAGCAATTTAGTTAGGCCCTAAGCAATTTAGCAAGACCCTGTCTCAAATAAAAAATTAAAAAGGGCCTGTGAATGTGGATCACTGGTAAAAATACCTCTGGGTTCAATTCCAGGTACCAAAAAAAAAAAAAAAAAAAAAAAAGAGAGAGAGAGAGAGAGAGAGAGAGAGAGAGAGAGAGAGAGAAAGAAAGAAAAGGTGTTATGTTGAATAGGAGAGGAAGTTTGATTAGATAAACAGCATCCTGGCATGAGAAAAGCCGAATCTGGCAAAGCTAAGTATCAATGAAGCAGGAGCTTCTCTGAAGAATCAGCCCAAACTATAAGAGAATTCTTGGGTTTAAGGTAGCCCTGAGGCCTGCCATCTTTTCCCCTGTCCTGGAACCAAATTTCCTAAGTGTTAGGGAGGGTCAGTGTAACCCGTTTTTGTAAATAGTCCAAATAAACTCCTATGCCCTAATATTTCCTCCTCTTATTGTGCTTTCTGCAGCACCCAATTCTAATTAGATGCTAGTTAAGTTTCAACTTCAAAAGGGCAAATTTCTCTGACAAATTGCTGGGAGAGACTGCTCTTTCGCCCTGCTGCATTTCCTATAAATTTCTTCTAACGACAGACTTGAGATCCTTCCTCGGTTACTATAAGGCGTTCCTACAACCACCTGAAAATGTGCAATCCTCCTTTTTTTTTTTTTTTGTACCAGGGTTTGAACCTGGGTGCTTAACCACTGAGCCACATCTCCCGCTCCCCCCACTCCTTTTAAGATTTTATTTAGAAATAGGGTCTTGCTAAGTTGCTTAGGGCCTCACTAAGTTGCTGAGGCTGGCTTTCAACTTGCAATCCTCCTGCCTCAACCTCCTGAGTTGTTGGGATTACAGGCATGCATCACCATGCTTGGCTAGAACTCTTCCTTCTGAAACAGTTTGGGATGTTCATAAATTGTCAAGGGAATAACCCTAACAACAATGCAGTAGACAGACTTATGCCCTCTTCCCACCCAAAGGTATTCACATTCATATTCCTGGAACCTTGAGTATATTACTTTACCTGGCAAAGAAATTTTGCAGAGGTCATTAAGTGAATGAGATAATGCAGAGATTATTCTAGATTCTCTGGGTGGGATCAAGGCAATCACAAGAGTCCTTATAAGAAGGAGGCAGGAGGTTTAGTGTCAGAGGAGATGAAATAACAAGCAGAAGTGGTACCACAGGGAAAATGGGAAAGCAGAGAGAAAAAGAGAGAGGGAGGGAGACTTGAAGATATACTGCCATCTTTCCTTTTTTCTTTTTTGGTACTGGGGATTAAACTCAGAGGTACTTTGCCACTGAGCTACATCCCCAGTTATTTTTATTTGTTTTGAGACACTAAGTTGCTGAGGCTGACCTCAAACTTGCAATCCTCCTGCCTCAGCTTTCCCAGTTGCTGGGCTTGAAGACCTGTGCCATCATAACTGTCTGTCTAAGTCTTTATGGGATGAAATTGGTTCATTATTAGGGGAGTTTAAATGAAGCTCTGGACATTGACTTCTGAAAGTAATATATTAAGATATGGAGAAGAGCAAAATTTCTAAGTTTACTGTTCTGAAATCAACACTTTTCTTATTAGGACACAATTACTTACATGAGGTGTCATGTAGACATATCGTATCAGCCACCTGCATTTGTGACATTTGTTATGGCAAGCCTAGCTCCTAGTTATATAAATCTAAATATGCTTACATTCCAGAACAAAATTTTTTGACACATCTAACTCCAGGTTGTACAAAACAGTGATGAATGTCGTATGGACAGACCATTCCAATCTCATATATGGTAATTGTGAAAGTGGGTGTGCCTAAATGTTACAATTACCTACAATTTAAAAAAAAATGGAATGCTTTATTTTCCAAATGTGTATTAGGAGCCGGGAACAGTGGCACATGCCTGTAATCCCAATAGCCAGGGAGGCTGAGGCAGGAGGATCGCAAATTCAAAGCCAGCCTCAGCAAAAGCAAGGTACTAAGCCACTCAGTGAGACCCTGTCTCTAAATAAAATACAAAAATAGGGCCAGGAATGTGGCTCAGTGGCCAAGTGCCCCTGAGTTCAATTCCCAGTACCCCCCAAAAAAAATGTTTATTAGGACATGATTCTCTTGAGAAAAGCATGCATTGTATCTTCCATTTGCCCTTCAGACTTTGGCAAATAGAGAGACCCAGCAGGTGATCAGAGGGAATGAGGAGGGTCCGGTGGGATTTTATGTTCTTTCAACTTCTTTCCAATAGACCACTATTAGTCTAGCAGTAGACTAGTACTGGTACTTAGATCCTTTTAAAAAAAAAAAAAATATTTTTTAGTTGTAGTTGTACACAATACCTTTTTATTTATTTATTTTTATGTGGTGCTGAGGATCGAACCCAGGGCCTTGAACGTGCTAGGTGAGCACTCTACCACTGAGCCACAACCCCAGCACCCACCCCTTGGGATCCTTGATGTAGATTCTGCTTCTGGGGGAGCCCAATCTAAAACAGTATGACACCTATGGCATCTGAGAATTGCCCCCGCTCTTAGGATGAACCCCTGTACCTTGTTAGTACTACACGGAGTTGGCTGGACCCAGGCTGGGCACCTGATTCGAGCAGAACCCACCAGATTCTCTCTTTAAATTCTCACATTGGACTGGGAGAATGTCGGTGTCTGCAGGAGGCTGGGGCTCTCCCACGTGAACTCAGGAACTTTGCAAAGTCATGGTGTATCACTCGAGGAGGAAAAGCAGAAAAAGGTGGTCTGGGATGAGGAGGTGATAGAAGGACGGGTGGGAGGATTGGAAATGAGAGCTAGCTTCCTGTCTTCCCAAAGCCCTCCTACTCCCGTCCTGGTCTATGAATTATGTCCATATACCTTTAAAAATAGCTTGTCTTTCAAGCTAGCTCAACCAACTTTTATTCCATACTGCCAAAGAGTCATCGAGAAGAACATCATAAAATTACATCCTCACTCAGTGTGCCAGAAAGTTCTGCTCCACTACACTCCTTGTAAGACTTTCTTTCTCACTGCCCTGAAAGCACAATGAGTGTTAATCTCCCCACGGGTGAATGAACAACTACCCTCAACTACCCTCCAGCATTTACAAGACCTGACCTGAAAACCTGGCTGGCACCTAAAGCAAGGTGCTTGTGGTCTAAGACAGTCCAGAATGAAACAGTTTATTTCCTAATTACCTTAGCTGAGGCAGCACAAGCTCACCACCTGCTCCAGATTTAGAGATATGTGGCAGTAGGAGTGAGTCAGGGAAATCAACTATGCGGGAACAGGAACAGGCTGGGACGCCAGTTCTGCAAACTCTCTGACTCCTACTTGCTTTTCCACCAGAGTTCCCAAATCCTCATTTCTCTGCCTTTGCTATTGAGTCACTTGGATATGTGGGTAGAATAGGCAGCTCCCAGTAAGATGCTGTTATTAGCATCTGTCCTTTGACCAGAAATATCTTTTTTTTTTCCTGCCAGTCTATCCTAGTTCATAAAATTCTCATTACTGAGTTGTCTTTTGATTGATGTATTATTTATAAAGAGGATTGCTACAAAGAACATAAATATACTATAAAAATGCAGAAAGAAGACCAGCAGCATGGTCACTGCCTTTAGGGTACTGCCACTCTGGTGGGCCATGGAGTAGTTCAATGACCAGAAATCTTCCTGCTACTCTAACATCCATAAACATCGATCTACAGATCTGTCCCATGGAGGTCCTGCCACCTTGCAGGAACTCTCGTAGAGGAAAGTGCTAGATCTGCCATAGGCCTTTCCTCTCAGTGGGAGGGTGGGGTGAGTACAGTGGAAAATGTAACATCACCTCTCCACACACACTCACCCACACACACCTTATCCTGGAAAAATAAAACCCTTTTCTCTTCTCTCTCTGGAACAATTGATGCAATTCTCCAGGATGGACCAGATTTTTTTGAACAAAGGCCTGAGACTAGAAATGTCTTCGGTTCCTATGTTCTTGTCCAAAGAAACTCAGGAGTCTGTCCTTTCTGATCATGGTAGGGTGGTGACAGAGAGATTTCTTTTTATAATTTTTGGTGATGAGAGAAAGGATATAAGAAAGGAAGAAGAAATCATGAAAGGGCCTTCACCGCTGGTGGAATTAGATGTATTCATTTATTGAAGAAGTCGAGTGCCTACCTGTGGCATTGGGAATACAAAAACATTGTGAAATTTAGAGATTAAAGAAGATACACAGAAATCAAAGGGTCAGCAGGGGATGGTGGTGTACGCCTGTAATCCCAGCAACGTCAGAGGCTGAGGCAGGAGAATCACAAGTTTAAGATTAGCCTCAGCAATTTAGTGATACCCTGTATCATACTAAAAAACAAAAAGGGCTGGAGATGTAGCTCAGTGATAAAGCACCACTGGATTCATTCCTCAGTTTTAGAAGAAAGAAAGAAAACAGGAAAGAAAAAAAAAGTCATTTCATAATAGTGGTTCTAAACAAGGGACAATTTTGCTCTCCAGGGAGACATTTGGGAATAATCTGAGACATTTTTGTCATAATGGGAGGGGCCACTGACCACATCTAGTGAGTAGAGAAGGAGGATGAAGCTAAACATCCATTAATGAACAGAATAACTGCTCCACAATAAGGAAGTACTTGGCTCAAAGTGTCAATAGAGCCAAAGCTAAGAAACCTTGCACTAAATCAATGATTCTTGTATGATCCCAGGACAGCATCATCAGCATTACCTGGGAAATTATTACACATGCACATTCTTAGGTCTCACCTAAAGACACTATATCAGAAACTCTAGAGATGGAAGCTAGCCATTTATGTTTTAATGATCCCTCTAGGGAATTTAGAGGCACACTAATGTTTGAGAATCACTTAATTAAGGAATAGAAGGTATCTGTCAACAGATGGATGCTGAGACAAATACTCTGAAGGAAAAGAACTCCAGACCAACACATCTCAAAAACAATTTTCCCACTATCAGCAGATCAGTGCCATTTCAAAGTTTGTTAGAAGTACTACTGAAGGGCAGTCTAAGTCATTAAGACTTTACATACTGGGCAACAGTGGCTGTAGGAGTCGGGTTGGGATTGGCACATGCCAGTAATCCCAGCAATTTTAGGAGGCTGAGGCAGGAAGATTGCAGATTCAAGGCCAGCCTCAGCAATTTAGCAAGATCCTCAATAACTTAGCAGGACCCTGTATCAAGAAAATAAAAAAATAAATAAAAATAAGTACAACCAGAGAAGTGAAAAATTGTGATCCATTTGTGTACAATGAATCGAAGAGCATTCCACTGTTACGTATAACTGATTAGAACAACAACTCTTAAAAAAAAAAAAAAAAAAAAACTCAGCCCAAAATTTAAAATTTTAGGAGCACTGTATTTAGTGGGGAGTGGACTAGCATTAAAAGCAAGAGCACAAAGGAATTTGAATGAATTAAAGGGAAAAATGTATTAGTAAAAAATAAAATAATTTAAAAAATAAAAATGGGGTGTAGCTCAGTGGTAAAGTGCCCTTGGGTTCAATCTCCAGTACTCCAAAATAAATAGATAGATGATAGATAGATAGATAGATAGATAGATACATACATACATACATACATAGATAAAAACTTTGCATACTTGGAAATCAGGAGTCTCTGAATGATTCAGATGTTGGCAATAAAAAGTATTTGGTTGAAAAAATATTACAGGTAGAGAGACCATTTGCAAAGCTACTGAAACAACTCCATTGGGTTATGAATCAAGGTTGCAGAGATAAGCTGAAGGAAATACAGGTGAAAAACCTCGGAAGCTAGAGTGAACGGGATGCGACACCTGACTAGGGAATGGAATGAAGGCATATCAGGAATTCTTTTTTTTACAGTGCTGGGAATCAATCCAGGGTCTCCCACATGCTAGGCAAATGCTCTACCTCTGAGTTACATCCCTTAGCACATTTTATCTTTTATTCTGAGACATGGTTTTGTTAAGTTGCCACTCACTGACCTCAAACTTGCGGTCTTTCTGCCTCAGCCTCCCAAGTAGCTGTGCCTAGAATCTCAGGAATTCTTTTCTTTTGGGTGAGGGGCGGTTACTGGGGATTGAACTCAGGGGCACTTGACTACTGAGCCACATACCCAAACCTGTTTTATTTAGAGACAGGGTCTCACTGAGTTGCTTAGTGCCTCGCTTTTCCTGAGACTGGCTTTGAACTCACAATCCTCCTGCCTCAGCTTCCCTGAGCCATTGGGATTACAAGCATGTGTCACTGAACCCAGCTAGGAATTCTTCTGGTTGAAAATCCCAATCAAAAATAACAAAGAGAGGGGCTGGGGATGTGGCTCAAGCGGTGGCGCGCTCGCCTGGCATGCGTGCGGCCCGGGTTCGATCCTCAGCACCACATACCAACAAAGATGTTGTGTCCGCCGATAACTAAAAAATAAATATTAAAATTCTCTCACGCTCTCTTAAAAACAAAAAAACAAAGAGAGGGGCTGGGTGGTGGCTCAGTGGTAGAGTGCTCGCCTAGTATGAATGAGGTACTGAGTTCGATCCTCGGCACCACATAAAAACAAACTAATGTATTCACCTAAAACTAAAGATACGTAAATAAATAAATATTTTAAAAAATAAATAAACAAAGAGTTTATTTTTCTTCTATAACAAGAAGTTTGACTTGAGGCAACTGCTGCCTTTGGTTCAATGAGTCAACACTATTAAGGCTGATTTTATATATCTGTACTAGGGATTAGGGGCATTTAACCACTGAGCCACATCCCTAGCCATTTTTATTTTTTATTTTGAGACAGGGTCTTACTAAGTTACTTAGGGCCTCACTATGTTGCTGAGGCTGGTTTTCAACTTGCAATCCTCCTGTCTCTGTCTTCTGAAACACTGGGATTACAGGCACGTGCCACTAATGACCAACTGCTGACCTTTCATAATGTTTGTCATTTAATGGTCATAAAAGGCTGCTGCAGCTTTAGACATCTTGTCTATTCAGGAATGGAAGGAGGAAATAAAGGCAGAATCTGTTCCTTTATTAAGGAAGCAAAAAAGAATTCACTAAATCAGTCACAGAGAGCTGAGAGTACAACCTAGTGATAGAGTGTTTGCCTAGCATGCTCAAGGTTCTGGGTTTAATCCCCAGCACCGAAATAAAGAAAAGTTGCAAACTTCTATGAGTTGGCCAGAATTTCATCACAGTAGCTTCAGAACTGTGTGAGAAAGGCACATCTATTTAATGTCTGCATAATAGAGAAAGGGGAAGGGAACTGATATCAAGTTCTTCATCTTATGGTATCTGCTGCAAAGAATGAGAGAGCAGACCTAGAACAACTCTGGCTGGAGTGAGTGGTACAGGGACTACACTGGCACATTCCCAGGGATAGAAGAGACGGATTTGGAAAAGGAAGAATATTGTGCATCGAGAGCCAGCCATGGACTGTGTGTGTGTGTGAGCGATGCACATTTGAGCGTTTAAGGGAACTGGACTGACATTGCTCCTCTGACTGGGCTGTGTGACGTACATGTCCTTTTCGCTCTCTCTGCCTATGATCCCCTCACAGCACCCGAGATGGGTGTGGCCTCCCAAGATGTTAGTCAATCTGCCGATCACAAGACATCACCAAGCAACCCCCTGAAGCCCAATCAATTGCCTTATTCGGGTGGATCTTTCTCGAATGTCTTTCCCCCCAATTAATAGTGGGGTTTCAGGCATGTTCACTCTCTTTTGCTTCCTTTGTGGGAGCTGAGGTTGAGGAGCCATAAATGAACCCTTGTTTTCATGGTCTTTTGTCACTGTGACCAAAGACCCAATAAGAACAATTAGAGGCCAGGTGCGGTGGCACATGCCTGTAATCTCAGCCCCTCAGGAGGCTGATACAGGAGGATTGCGAGTTCAAAGCCAGCTTCAGCAAAAGCGAGGCAGTAAGCAACTCAGTAGGACCCCGTGTCTAAATAAAATATATTTTTAAAAGATCTGGGGATGTAGCTCAGTGGTTAAGTGCCCCTGGGTTCAATCCCTGGTATGAAGAAAAAAAAAAAAAAACAAAATAAAATAAAGTTTGGCTCCATTTATAGATATTCTCCAATTTTGTTCCCTACAACTAGCTCTTCTTTTAATTCTTCTAATTATATGTTGGGGCAGAGACTGTTTCTTAAACCCTGTAATTCATGCTAATGTTTAACTGGGCACATAGCTCCTTGAATAACAGTTAAATTTCCAAGTGTGTCTTCCACCTAGAAGACAAGGCTTCCTGTTTACCCTGTCTGAAATGCAAGCACAATAATTTGAATTCAAGCAATCATTTTGGATGAAGGAGAAGACACGTGTTTAAAGTCACAAAATGGGAGTTTGGGTCTCATTATCATCTTGGACCCAGTATATAAACACTAGATCAGCTGCCTCTGGATTTCATTGCCATGATCTTCTATCATGTTTAAGTTTTATGTTATATGTAACTGAAGCTAATTCTGAGTCATTCATACTCATTGATAGTCTGTTGATTTCAGATGCCTACATCTTCCTCAGCTCACGCTTCATCTTCCTCTAAGGTCTTTTTGAACATCTACTTTATGATTTAACCTGATGTCAGCTCTGCTTGTTTAAATCTCTGAACAAAGTTTTGTCATGTTTGCCTTTGGGGCATCTCTGCTTGTATTTTATTTCTGATAAAATTGCAATAGAATTTCTCCACACTATTCTTCAATTATTTTTAGTGTGATTTTCATAGTGTTATTAATAACCATTCCATCATATATTATGCGTCTGTTAATTCATTTATGCAATATTGATTGAATATCTCCTATGTGTTTTGAAGTAATGGTCCCCACAGGGACCCTAAAATCAATAAGACATAAAGTCATCTGTTGAGAATCTGATAACCCAGGTGGGAGGGGAGGCACATACCTATAAACTCAAGTGATTCAGGAGGTTGAGGTAGGAGGATGGGAAGTTCATGGCTAGCCTGGCCAATTTAGGGAAACCCTTTCTCAAAAATAAAAAAAGGATTGGTGCTATCATTCCATGATAAAGCGCCCCTGGATTCAATTCCCAATACTGTAAAGAAAGAAAGAAAGAAAAAAGAATCTGAGAACCCAGTAGAAGAGGGAAATACTAAAATAACTAATATAATGAAAGTTAAAAAGAGGCAGCCATATTTTGAATGCCTTCAGGAAGTCCACAAAATTTAAAATCTTTTTGAATTTACCATTGAAACTTTTGACTGGAGTTAGAAGTAGAGGTCTCTTATTATCAATATCCTGGTCACAGTATCAGTCTGACTTGCATTCCACGTCTCTTAAAAACATTTTAAAGCCAGGTACCATGGAGCAGCCTGTAATCTTAGAGACTCAAGAAGTTGAGGTAGGAGGATCACAAGTTGGAGTCCAGCCTAGGCAACTAAGTTAGGCCCTATCTCAAAATAAGGAATAAAAATGCCTGGGGATGTGACTCAGTGGTAGAATGAGTGAGCACCTCTGAGTTTAAACCCTGGTACCAGGGAGGGAGGGAGAGAGGGAGGGAGGGAAGGAAGGAAGGAAGGAAGGAAGGAAGGAAGGAAGGAAGGAAGGAAGGAAGGAAGGAAGATTGATTTGCATAGCAAAAAAATACAATAAACAAGCAAACAAAAATCACCATAAACAAAGTCAAAAGTGGTGTAAGCCACCCATGAAATGTGTGTGAACCCAATTGGCATGGAAGCCATTGAGTAGGAAAGTCTGATATCTGGGAACTCCCAGCGGTGCTCCTACTGGTTCAAGACTGCCCAGTACAAAGCTCTGTCAGGTTCAGCAGTGCACTGGAGCCGGGGTGCCCTGCTGGAGCCACATAGTCACCCAGCCTCTCAGAGATGGGTGTAGCTTGCCAAGATGCCAATCAACCTGTTGACTGCAAGACACCATGAAGCAAGATTCTACCCACTGAAACCTCATCCCTGCCTTTGATATATTCTCCCTTAAATAAAGGATCAGAGCCATTTTCTAGCTGTTCAGTTCTAGCTTCTGTGTGGACTGGATATATCAGGCACTTCACTTCCTTTAAATCTAATTTCTGGCTCTGTCTCTTATTTATTTACCAAATTTTTCAGACTTTCATTTTGTCAGGTGGCTCATCACCTTCTGAGCAGGAAATGACCCTGGTGGGGTGCTGGCTGTCCTGAAATATAAAAGAAATACAAAAGAAAAATTACAAACTTGAAGGCAATAGATGCAATGCATTGTATCTATTGTTAAAAATTTATTTTCTAATTTTTTATTTGTTCTTTTTAGTTATATAAGACAACAGAATGTATTTTGATATATCGTACATACATGGAGTATAACTTCCCATTTTTGTGGTTGTACACGATGTGGAGTTAAACTGGTGGTGTATTCATATATGAACATAGGAAAGTTCTATTGGATTCTTTCTACTTTCTTTCCCATTCCCATCCCCGCCTCCCTTCTTCTCACTCTCCCTTATCCAATCCAGTGAACCTCTGCACCTATTGTGAGTCAGCATCTGCATATCAGAAAGAACATTTGACCTTTGGTTTTGGGGGATTGGGTTGTTTTACTTAGTATAAGTCTCTAGTTCCATCTATTTACCAGCAAATGCCATAATTTCATTCTTCTTTATGGCTGAATAATATTCCATTGTGTATTTGTACCACACATTATATCTATTTTTTAAAAATATATATTTTTCAGTTTTAGGTGGACAGAATACCTTTATTGTATTTTTATGTGGTGCTGAGGATAGAACCCAGTGCCTCACACAGGCAAGCACACTACCACTTGAGCCACATCCCCAGCCCCAAATCTCTGTTAAGTATTATAGATACAGTGGCTTATCTATCTATCTATGGACCAAACGAGAGGGAGAAATTAGCAAGGTTACAGAAGGGAGGACCAGTAGTGTGAATGTCCTGTGAACATGCTGGGGCAGAGGATCAGGCAAAGAAAGACAAAAAGGGTCTGTCTCTTACTTCTGAGATAAAGGAGGGAAGGAGGAGGTCATGGTCTGGATTTGAATGGATTAGGAGGTTAATGGCCTTAGGAAGCAAGTCAGCAACTGAGAGGGAGAGGAGGGAAATCTGAGATAATCATGGTAGAGGGGAGAAGCTTATGCTGGCCAAAGTCCCTGTTGAGTGAGCACACCCTGGTGAGAGCCGTTACAAAGGAGCCGTTGGGCCCCGTGAGTGATTTTTCCCTGGCTCTTCTCAGAGAACTGAATTTGATTTTTTATGGTCTTCTTGGGAAAAGGAGTGCCTTCTATTTGGACTACGGTCATGGGAACCTGCCTCCTGTAGATCTACCGGGAGGGAGAAAAGGAAGGAATGGCCAGCAAGAAGCACTTGAATTTATGTTAGAAATATTATGTCCAACTCATTAAATTTCTCATATAAAACAGGTGAGCAACGTCAGATACACAGAGAGGCAGAGAAACCCAAAAGATTCTGAGAGGAAGGTTACTGCCAGGAGAAGGCTGGTGATATTAATATTGTCACCTTCATTCAGGGAATGTATTCACTGCTCTTTGTAACATGATGGGCTACTAACCCATTGTTCAGGGTGCAAAGTCCAAATGCTATTAATTTCTGAGATGAGCCCTGGAGAGGCGGGGTGTGGGAGTGTCTGCCTCCAGACTCTGGATGTGGCAGATGCCTAAACATGGGCAGCTTGTGAATTTCTTCTTTGCCACCCTCCAACCCCATGCAGAATTTTTTTTTTTTTTTTTTTTTTTGTGGTTGTTGTTTATTTGTCTTGAGATAGGTTCTCACTAAGTTGCCCAGGCTGGCCTTGAATTTGTGATGTTTCTGCCTTAGCCTCCTGTGTTGCTGAGATTACAGGTGTGCACTATTGTGCCCAGCCCAGCACAGGCTTGCCTGTGTGTGTGTGTGTGTGTGTGTGTGTGTGTGTGTGTTTGCATGTGCATGCTGGAGATTAAACCTAGGGCCTCACACAAGCTGAGATGTGCTCTATCATTGAGCTACCCACTGGAACTTCTTCAGGCTGTAGGTTACATATGCATTAATAGTTTTCTGTTATGAAAACCTCTTCACATTCACGGTTGGAAGAAATGGTTCTTAGTTTTATGTTGTTGGATTTTAGCGGACAGTACAGTCCATGGTAAGAGCAAGAATATGGATATAATTAGTTCTTTTGCAAGAGGGAAAACACATTAAGAACTTGGGATTCTCTCTCTCTCTTAGTTGTAGATGGACACAATACCTTTATTTTATCAACTTTATTTATTTATGTGGTGCCGGGGATCATACCCAGTGCCCCATCCATGTGAGACAAGAGCTCTACCACTGAGCCACAAACCCCAGTTTGGGATTCTTAATCAGAGCATAATACTGACTCATTCTTTTATGGAAAAGATTAGAAAATCTGTAGTGACAATATAATAATAGTAATTAAAGAAAAGTCAGTCCTTTGGGATGCAGAGGAAGGAAAAATCCCTAGGTTTCATGCTTGTCAACATCTAATCTCTGCCAGAGCCCAGCCCCAAGGGTCTGCAGGGCCTCAAACCAGAAGAGAGAAATTATGCCAGTGAGTCTGCTTTGACGGATGGCTGTTTGCTGGGAAACTGCTTTTCAGTGTGGGGAGAGAGGTGACATCAGAGGGAGCCCAGCCTGAGTTAAGGTTTCCATGCAGTTGGAAAGTAGACCATCAGCTTGGCCTTGATCATATAATAACCTAGAAGTGTGACAGTCCTCAGTTACAGGGTTTGTCCTAAGCAAGATAGTCTGTGTCTCCTGTCTGGGGAGGCTGACACCCTCTAATTCTCGTGGGGCTTTTGAAACACCATTGTCTAAACCCAATCTAGAACTCACTACCCAAATATAGGGCTGAAGTGAGACATTTTGCATTTTGAAGGGGACTCTACAGAATTTAGTTCAATACACACAGTGACAAAAATAATTTGAGGCAGTACCTACCTTGTGCTCTTCGAAATACCAGATAGGTTGCCACGAACTTCACCCTTTTTTGGGGAGGGGCACTGTGGGTTGAACCCTGGTTCTTAACTACTGAGCCACATCCCCAGCCTCTTTTTAAATATTTTATTAGAGACAGGTCCTGCTGAGTTGCTAAGTTGCTGAGACTGACTTTGAATGATCTTCCTGCTTCTCCTGGGATTACAGGTATGCGCCGGGCTTCAAACTTCACCCTTTTCAAAAAACAAAATTACAACAATTTAGTTCAGTTTTTTAGTCAGCTTTTTCGCTGCTGTGATTAAAGGACCCAACCAGAACAACGGAAGAGGAGGAAAAGTTTATTTGAGGGTCATGGTTTCAGAGGTCTTAGTCCATAGAAGGCCAGCTCCATTTCTCGGGGCTCGAAGTAAGGCAGAACATAATGGCAGAGGAGTGTGACAGAGGGAAACAGCTCATGTGATGATCAGAAAGCAGAGAGAGGGACTCTACTCACCAAATACAAATATATAGCTAATAGCCACGCCCCCCAATGCCTACCTCCTCCAGCCACACCCTACACTTCAGTTACCACTCAGTTAATCCCCATCTGAGGATGAATTCACTGATTGTGGTAAGACTCTCACAACCCAATCATTTCTCCTCTGAGTCTTCTTGCATTGTCTCACATCTGAGCATTTGGGGGACACCTCACATCCAAACCATAACAGTTCAGAGATCTTAATTGGCTTTATTTTCAATTGAAAATAAACATTATGTTCCATAAAATAGAATAAGTATTCCAATGAGCCAAGCAGAGGAGGTTGATTTTATTGACAAAAAAGAGCTGAAGAAAAACAGAAATAGAGGGCAAAAAGCAGATTGGTTGTTTAAAAAAAATTTTTTTTTTCTTTACTGCAATGCCAGGGATTGAACCCAAGGCCTCACAAATGCTAGGTCAGTGCTCAACTCTGGTTTACTCTTCTTGAAAGGTGTAGGAAGGGAGATAGAACAATAGGAAAATAACTGATGGGTTGACATCAGGTCACTTTTTTGGTGTAAGGATTAAAGCAGAGCCAACTTCATTATCTTGACAACTGAAACTGGTCCACTGGGGAAATTTAGCTCTGTCTCTATAATCCTGATTTCTTGGAAGGCCAGATGAGCGGCTTAGTTATAGCTTAATGATGGGAACTTAAACATGAGTTGAATCCATTTAAATTTTTAGCCTTGTCTGTTAGGGCTTAATAAAGGAGCTTAGTCCAAAATAATGGCCTCCTGTAATTTTTATTAACACTCTCTTGAGAGGTTGGCTCTGCCTTTTGGAACTCTAGAAACATTTGGCTGGCTGTGCTCCTGAGAAATTCATTGATTTCTGCTAGAAACTGCAAGAACTTATTGATAATGGGTATTTATAAGAGATGCTATCAGTAGACAGTATATCATTGCTTCTCTCAGAAAAGGGAGTAGCAAGAGCAGTGCCTTTGATGACTTAGGAAGACTATGCTTTATGCGCAGGTCCCTGCCTTCAAGTACTTGGCAAGATAGTTTTTATTACCTCCATTTTATAGAACAGGAACATCTGAAGCCATAGGTGTTGCCCACTCCAAGTACCACTGCAGACATGAGGTTAGCACTTTGCCTCTCTCCCGAGTCTATATGGTCATCCACAACAAAGGAGGGAGCCAATTTAAGATAATAAGCCCATGGGAAGGAAGAGCTGTCTTCGTGTTTGTTTTCTACATCAATCAGCATGGGGCATGTAAGATTCATAATTACACATTTCTCCTCATTTATCCTTTTATTAGTGATTTTCCCCTCTGTTGGCTTTTAAGCAAGCCACTTTAGCAATGAGACAATCTGACATTGGAGGTTTATAGCACACACGAGTGATGCTTCTAAAACTCACAAAGAGAGCTGGGCTTGGTTGTGAATGTCTGTAATCCCAGCAGCTCAGGAGGCTGAGGCAGGAGGATCACAAGTTCAAGACCAAGCTCAGCAACTTGTTGAAGACCTAAGCAGCTTAGTCAGACCCTGTCTTAAAATAAAAAATAAAAAGAACTAGAGATGTGGTTCACTGGTTAAAGCACCTCTGGGTTCGATCCCTAGTACCCTCCCCATCCCACAAAAATCCTCACAAAGAAGGGGTTGGGGATTTAACCAGTGACAGAGTGCTTGTCTAGCATGTGCAAGACCCTGGATTTGGTCCTCAGGCCTGAAAACATACACACACACACACACACACACACACAGAATTTGGGTCACAGATATTCAGAACAGGGTTGTCTGTTGTATCTTTTTTTTTTCCCCTGAAGTATTAGGAACCCAGATCCTTGTGCATGGAAAAAAAATGCTTCTACCACTGAGGTACATCACCAGACCTACTGTATCTATTTTAATAATATTTTTAAAAATTCATGAGTTCAGTATGCTCTGACTCAATTGTTATTCAATTAAAACTTACTTTTATTTTAGTTTTTGGTACTGGGGATTGAACCACCACTGAGCCATATTTTCAATCCTTTTTAAAAATTTTTAATTTTAGACAGGGTCTCTGTAAGTTGCTGAAAGTCTTGCCAATTTCTGGGGCTGGCCTTGAATTTACCATCCTCCTCTCTCAGCCTCCCAAGTCTCTGGGATTACAGGTTTGTGCCATCACACCTGACTCAAACTTACTTTTAAATTATTTGCTAAAGGTATCAACTTCAGGTTCTTGCAGGTGCCTGAAATCTGTGAATTTCTCACCGTATCAACTTTCCATCACAGTGACAAAATACATGAGATAATCAGCTTATAAGGAGGAAAGGTTTATTTTGGATCATGGGTTTCAGTCCATGGTTGCTTGGCCCTGTTGCTTTTGGGTCTGTGGTGGCACTGTATATCATGGCAGAAGCACATGGCAGAAAAGTTTTGTTAACCTCATAGTAGCTAGGAAACAAAGAGAGAAGAAGGGTCAGAGTTCCAATGTCTCTTTCAAGGGCACATCCCCCCCAGTGACCTAACTTCCTTCCACTAAGCCCCGCCTCTTAAAAATTACATCACCTCCCATTAATATATGTATGTA
The DNA here is from genome assembly GCF_048772815.1 of Callospermophilus lateralis. Taxonomy (NCBI): domain Eukaryota; kingdom Metazoa; phylum Chordata; class Mammalia; order Rodentia; family Sciuridae; genus Callospermophilus; species Callospermophilus lateralis. The sequence goes on along the minus strand of NC_135307.1, from coordinate 168,443,308 downwards.
TGTATATATATATATATATATATATATATATATATATATAATATTATTATATATATTTTTGTCTCTCTCTCTATATATATTTGTCACACATCTGTCTTTATTGTGAGCAGCAGGTGGGACACTTCTAGCAATAGTTAAAACATTGATCTACATGGGGCTGGAGTTGTGGCTCAGCGGGAGAGCACTTGCCTAGCATGCGTGAGGTACTGGGTTCCATCCCCGGCACCACATAAAAGTAAAAACAAATAAAATAAAGATATTGTGTCTATCTACAACTAAAGAAATATTTGAAAAAATTAATTTACAAAAGCAGGGATTTAGGTGAAGCTACCTGGTGGGTACCTTGGAGAGTTCATATGTAGATGCTGACCCACAGCAGAAGGAAGAGAACTCCATTGCCCTTGAAGGTTGAGGCCAACAAGGAGATGAAGAGCTCTTTGTAGCTGTCCCACGTGTACTTGGTGGAGGTAATACCATAAATGAGGAGCCAGGTGGTAAAGAACATGCCAATAGCCAGAAGCACCGTGGTCAGATGAGGGGGAAGAGAGTGTTACTGTTGGTTATTGGTGATGAGTCCTGCTTCCTCAAACATGTTGAAGTCTGAACATTAGAGAAGCACACCGAGGCAAGCTTATGAAGCAGGGTTTATTTAAAAAGGAGTAAAGTAACATAGACTTCTCCCGGGAGGGAGAAGGGGGCCGTAACTGGTATCCTGGTTTCCCAAGAAGCAAGGTGTTCTGCCCTTTTTCTATGTCCTAGGCTTCCTTTGTTCTCCTGCCCTCTTCTCTTTATCTTTCTCCCTCCTGTGTAAGTGACTAGGCCAAGGAAATGCTCAGTGGGGGTGGCCAAAAGGTGGGAAACAGGTGGGCTGAAGGGGAAAGGGCAGGATGGTGCAGCCCAGGACACATGAACAAACTTACAGCTCCCTGTAGAGAGCTGGGACAGGTTACCTTGGCAACAGGTTGGAGCAGGGAGAGATTGTTGATAGAGTGCAGGAAGGGCTCTGAAGGAATTAATGCATGAGACAATCAGCTTATAAGGAGGAAAGGTTTATTTTGGATCATGGGTTTCAGAGGCACAGTCTCCAACTTAAGGGACTCACTCAAAATTGACCTCCTTGATCTGATCTGACTTGATTTACCTATCTATATTGACTGCCTTTCTAATTCTGGCTTCAAGAGCTGGGTTGACTGGGCTGGTATATATGTTCATGGTTCTATTTTGCACATAGTAAGCCACTGCTTTGGCCCCACCCCCACCCCAAGCCATCACCTCCCATTGGAATCAAATTCTTTATCATCTGAGCTTTTGGGGAACATTCAGGATCTAAACTGTAGCAGTAAATATCATTCTTTTTGGATAATAGGATATTTACAGTTTATATCTCTCATCTAGTTTGGCTATTTATGAGTTCTGTCACAAGTTATTATAATCTGAGCGTCAGTTTCTTCATCTGTGCAACAATATAACAATAGTAGCATATCACAGCATTGTTATGAAGATTAAATAAGGAAATTCACATAATTAGTGCCCTTAGTACAGTTTAGAGCACTCTACCAAGATTAGCTATCATTAGCATTATTATAATTGTTTTGAATTACAAAAGTAACATAGGCTTATAGAAAAATACTCTAGCAAAATAAATATAGAACTTTTAAAATTTTTAAAATTTTTTGGTACCTGGGATTGAACTTAGAGGCACTCAACAACTGAGTCACATCCCCAGCCCTATTTTGTATTTTATTTAGCGACAGGGTCTCACTGAGTTGCTTAGCACCTTATCCTTGCTGAGGCTGACCTCGAACTTGCAATCCTCTTGTCTCAGCCTCCTGAACCACTGTGATTATAAGCATATATCAACACTGGAAAGCATTTATTGTTCCCTTTTTGCAGATGAGGAAATCAAGGCTCAGAGACAGGTTAAATGGCCTTAGTCATATAATTGGTTGGTAGGAGAGCAGAACTCAACCACTTGAATCCATATCGAGTCCACTTCTGACTCCACATTCAGGGCACTTGCTGCTTTGCTGTTGAGTGTAGACAATTGAGGGTGGCTCTGGGTTGGATCAGACATGTCTGCCCCTAATATCGTGAAATGTTGTGCTCTTTATTAAATGCTTGAATACTTGAGCTGCCAGGAAATTCTTCTTCCTAGTACCATGGAATGTCCATCGAGTAGGATTTTAAAAGTCTTTACTATTTGCTTAGCATTGTGTTAGTATTGATTTTAGTTTTTACTGTCCAAGCTTTTTGTTCTTTGTAAATATATAAGAAGTTACTGACTGAAACATTATCCAAGTGCTGGGAATTTCTTGGGAAATAAAACCCACACTTCCTTGTAAACCTTCAAGTCTAGCTGGGGAAGCTCACAGTCTAGCTGACAGCTAGCCTGTTCTTTCCTTTCCTGCCCACTGCCTCAGCCTTTCTTCTTTCTTTTTCTTTTTTTTTTTTTTTTTTGGTACTATGGATTGAACTCAAGGGCATTCTATCACTGAGTTATTTCCCTGGTTCTTTGTTTTTTATTTTTTAATTTGGGACCGGGTCTCAAAGTTATGTTGATGAGAGGCTGGCCTCAAAATTGCAATCCTTTTCCCTCCACGTCCCCAGTAGCTGCGATTTCAGGCTTGTGCCACTGCACCCATCTATATTTTTCTTTTGATTGTCAGTTTATTAATTATGGCATTAGAGTATTGCATGATTGAACAAGCAATAAAATATCTTGAGGCTTATTAATTTTTTGACCCTTGAACTTTTTTTTTAAAGTATTTGTTTTTTAGTTGTACTTGAACACAATACATTTATTTTATCTTTTTATTTTTATGTGGTGCTGAGGATCGAATCCAGGGCCTCATACATGCTAGGGGAGTGCTCTACTGCTGAGCCACAACCCAAGTCCCTAACCCTCAAACTTTTGCTGTTTCCTTTCTCATTTCTTAAAGTCAAGTTCTCAAATAAAAGAGCAATTAGATAGATCGAGGCTCATCATGACAAAGAGTGACAAGATAATTGCAAATAACCTTACCCTATTTTGAAAAAGCTATTTTGGTTTTTCAACTAAAATAACTTCTTTCTGCTGAAAAGAGATTTGTTTGAAGTAGCTGGCTTAGCTGATGGCAGAAAATCAACCGTGAAATATAAAGAACTTCATAAAATTGTGACATAACTCACTTTTACAACCTTTATATAATCAATGACAAAAGAGCAGGGAATCCAAAATGATTTATAATTTACATTTGGAATGCAACAAACTCAATTTTGCTCTCTCTGCAGAGTTAAGATTTTGTTTCCATAATTACTTCAATTAGTTTTCATTTTTTTGTGTACTGAAATCAGCGAGAGAGGATGGTCAGATGTGTGCTATATGGCAAGGAAAGTCACTCTAGACTAAGAAACATGCTCCCAGAAGCTCATTGGAAAGACAAACCCCATTATGGAAAAACCACCAGAGAATACCTGAGAGTTCAGTTAGACACAATTTTTTCCCTCTAGTACAGGTGACAATGGCAAAAAGGTCTCAAGGTTTGTTTCACTGTTAACAAGGTTATGAACAAATCATGTTTTTGAGAGTTCTGGAAAGGTGTAATGGTTGAGTAGGGTGTGTATGGAAAATGCCTGGGTGAGATCTATTCATTCATCCACGCAACTGCAATTTCTGAGCAGTTATATGTGAGTCATTGAGCTGGGGTTTGGAGTACAAGATAGACCTGATCTTTGCCCCTGAGACAGGTACAGTTTGGCAGAGAAAGTGGAAAAGGCAAAGGAATATAGAATAATCAGGATAAGTAGAGCAAATGGACAACTAACTCCTGTTTGACAAATCAGAGAAGGTTCCAGGAGGTAGAATTCTCTAAAGTTGAGATGTATGAAAAAGACCAAAGAAGAGAGGAATGTTTCTAAGGGAGGAAAGTTGTATGAGAGAAAAACTTAGCGATAAGAGAGGGCAAACATGGAGTATTAAACGAGAAAACAACAACAAAATCCCCAAAACCCAGTCATTGTATAGGTGGGGGGTTGGGAGATAGTGATGGGAATATCTCCTGTGTATCTTCATGGCAGCTGGCATGTGGTTGGCCAAACCCCAGCCAGGGTTGTTTAAAAATATTCATCTTAAATTCAGGACTCCTAATTTGTGGGGTCTTATCACAGTTGTAGACATCTCCGGGAGGCTATGAGTATTTAGGATTAGCTCAAGAAGATACTAAAATAGAAAAATTGCTGTCACTCTTGTTAAAGTTTATGTAAGGCCTTTAATTTAGACTGGACTCTGTAGTGGGCCCCAGCAGGCCAAACTAAATCAGAACGGTATCACCTGTGCTAAGTGCCACATAAACCAACTTGAAAACTTGAAAGTCAATTTTTCCTAAACTGGGAAAATTGTCAGACTGTCAGGGTAATAAGGAAGTCTTCTGTTTTGTTTTGGTACTGGGGATTGAACCCAGGAACGCTTTGTCACTGAGCTATAGTCCCAGCTCATGCAGATATATAAAATTATTTATTTATTTATTTATTGAGACATGGTCTCACTAAATTGCTTAGGGCCTCCCTAGTTGCTGAAGCTGGCTTTGAACTTTTGATGTTCCTACTTCAGCCTCTCCAGCCACTGGGGTTACTTGCATGCACCACCTCACCGGTCTGTCTTGTTTTAGCCCAAAGATAAAAGTAACTCTGAACCCGACAATTCGTTTTTTGTTCTCTTTCTGCTTTCTTCAGTCCTTTTCTGTTTGTAAAGCCAACCTCCTCTGCTTAGCTCTTCAGAACACTGATTAGACTTTGTTGTCATTTTGTCTTTTACAGTCCCTTTTCTGGTCTCTTTTTATATGGTCCTACAATTCTGGCAGTTGTGTCCAGCTGTCTGAATGAATTAATGTATTAAAATATTTTCATGCTCTTTATTTAACTTCTAGTTTATTTATTTATTTTTTTAATAGTAAGAATTTAACTCTTTTTTTGGGGGGGGGGGTGGGGAGCGGTGAGTGGGTACCGGGGATTGAACTTAGGGGCACTCAACCACTGAGGCACATCCCCAGCCTTATTCCGTATTTTATTTTAGAGAGAGGGTTTCACTGAGTTACTTAGCGCATTGCTGTTGCTGAGGCTGCCGATCCTCCTATCTCTGCCTCTGGAGCTGAGGAATTTAACTTTTTAAAGACTTTAAATATTTTTTCCGTTCCCCTGGTATCTACCAAGCATACTTAAAAATAAGCGTCCTCTGCAAATCACCAAAGTGCTGTGACCTGCTTACCTCGGAAAATGCCCTCATTTAACATGGCCGCGCTTCCTTCTATTGCCCTCGCCTGCCCATAGCAAGGATGGTTCCAGTAACCTCCTTTCACGCCTCGTTTTTCCCGTAACAAAGATGGTGCCGCCACTTCCGGATCCGGGCTCTGGCTGTGGAGGGGCGGTGAGTGCAACTGGGGCCCCGCTGATTTCTTTTGCGCCACTTTTCTTCATCAGCTCTGTTGCGCTTTGGGAAGGGCGCAGGAAAGAGGCCCAGAAGCTACAGCCACGCGTTCGATCATTCCAATTTCACAATTGGAAAGCTGTGATTTCCGTAGGATATTGCCATTTCTTCCCCGCCCCCTCGCTCCTCTGCCTCAACCCTAGGCGCTCTGTGGCTGCCTGGGCTTTGGGAGTTCCCGAAATGTACAGGCAGCGGGGGATGGATGATTTTCGGTTCTTCTGATTAAAAAAAAAAAAAAAAAAAAAAAATTAAGAAATATTATGTACTGTAAAATTTGCCTATTTAAAGTGTAAGATTCATTGGGTTTTGTTTATTTATTTTTATGTGGTGCTGAGGATCGAAACCAGTGCCTCACATATGCAAAGCAAGAGCTCTACCATGGAGCCCCAACCCCAGCCCCAGATTCATTGGGTTTTGTGCGTTCACAGCCCTGGGCAGCCATTATTACAAGCTACTTTTAGAATAGTTTCATCACTCCAAAGGAAAACTCTGTATCCGCAGGACTATAGTTCATTTCTGCCTCCAGGAGCATCATTCTTCATTTACCATTAATCCCCCAGAGCTAGGCAATTACTGGTGTACTTTATAATTTTCTAATTAATATAAGTGGAATCATATATGTGAGTACATATATTTTCAAAGCTTGTCCGTGTAGCTTGTATCGAAACTAAATTTCTTTATTGCTCAACAATATTCCATTGTATGCATATATCATTTTTTTCTGTTAATCATTTGATGGATGTCTGGGTAACATTTTGGGGCCATAATGAAGTTGTTGTAACATTTGTGAAAAGTTCTTATGTGGATATATGCTTTTCTCTGGAGCACATACCTAGGCATTCGCCAGATCAAAGTGTAAATCTATGTTTAACCTCTTGAGGAACTGCTAAGGTGTTTTTCACATTGTGTCATCTATTGCCCATAAATGTATGGTTTTACTCTTGAACTTGCAGTTCTGTTCCATTGATCTGTATGTCTGTCCTTCTGCTAGTACTACACACCCTTGACTAATATATATTTTTAGTAAGTTTTGAAATCAGAAAATATGAGTCTTCCAACTTTGTTTTTCCTTTTCAAGATTGTTTTGACTATTTTGAATTCCTTGCATTTTCATATGAATTTTGGAACAATTTTGTCAATGTTTGCAAAATAGCCAGCTGGAATATTGATAGAAATTGTGCTGACTTTTAGGTCAGTTGGGTAATATTAAAATATTAAGTCTTCTGATCTTAAAATATTAAGTGTTCTGGTCCATGAACATGGTATGTCTTTCCCTTCCTTCAGCTATTTAATTTCTTTCAGCATTTAAAATATAGGTTATAATGTGCCTTACACTTATTTAATGTTTCTATTTTTTCTTTTTATACTAATTTAATATGTTTTTCTTTTTTCTTTTTATACTATTATAAGTGGAAATGTGCTTAGTTTCATTTTCAGATGTTTATTGCTAATGTATATAAATGCAAATGATTTTTCTATATTGATCTTGTATCCTGTAACTTTATTTAATTCTAGTTTTTTAAAAAAGCAGATCCTTAGGGTTTTCTATACATAAGATTATGTCTTTTACTGGTAAGAGTTTTGCTGCTCACTTTGCAATCTGAATGCCTCATGTTTTATTTTTTTTGTTTGATTGTTCAGGTTTAAGCTTCTAGTACAGTGTTGAATAGAAATGATGAGAGCAGACACCCTTATCTTGTTCTTGCTCTTAGGAGGACATAATTTAGTCTTTTACCATAAAGTAGTATGTTAACTATATGTTTTCAAGAACATCATTTATAAGGCTGAGGGGGTTCCCTTCTATGCCTATTTTGTTGAGGGCTTTGATAAGGAAAGGGTGTTTGACTTTGTTGAAAGTTTGTTTTTTTTTTTTTTTTTTTGTGTGTGTGTGTGTGTGTGTGTGTGTTGGTTTTATACCTTATTCTTCTAATATAGTGTATTACATTGATTTTCAGATATGAAAACAATTTTGAGTTCCTAGGATTCCACTTACTTGTGGAATAAATAAATAAATAATTCTTTCTATTTTTCTTTTCTTTTGAGGTGGTGATTATTAAACCCAGGGCCTTGTGCCTGCTAAGTACAACTCAACCACTGAATTATACCCTCAGTCCCCGGAGTGTAATCCTTTTTATATTTTGCTAGATTTGGTTTGCTAGTATTCTTTTTTTTTTTAAAGAGAGAGAGAGAGAGAATTTTTTATTTATTGTTTTTTAGTTTTCGGCAGACACAACATCTTTGTTTGTATGTGGTGCTGAGGATCAAACCCGGGCCGCACGCATGCCAGGTGAGCACGCTACTGCTTGAGCCACATCCCCAGCCCAGGTTTGCTAGTATTCTATGGAGGATTTTTGTGCTGTTGTTCATAATATCAGTTGGTAGTTTTCTTTTCTTTTTTTTTTTTTTTTTAATTAGTTGCTCGAGACAATACAATGATCTTGACATATCATACATTTGATTCAAATGGGGTATGAATTCTCATTGGTAGTTTTCTTATGATGTCTTTTTTTCCCACTTTTGATGTCAGTGTAATTTGGATGCATAGAGCCCTTGACTATATCATTGTAATCCCAGCTACTTGGGATGCTGAGGTAGGAGAATGGTCCATTTCCAGGCCAGTCTGGGCAACTCAGCAAAACTCTGACTCAAAAAATGAAAAAGGCTGGATGTCTCTCAGTGGTAAAGGACCCTGGGTTCAAACCCCAATATTGAGGGGAGGGGAAGAGAAAATATTCCCTCTTTTTGTCTTATTTATTTATTTATTCATTCATTCATTCATTCAGTACTTGGAATTGAACCCAGGGGCACTGTACAACTGCGCTCTATCCCCATCCCTAATCTTTTTCTTGAAACAGGGTCTCCCTAAGTTGCCTAGGCTGGCCCTTGAATTTATGATCCTGCTGCCTAGGCTCCCAAGTTGCTGGAATTACAGTCCTGTGGCACTATTCCTGGCTCTCTTCCAGTTTTTAGAAGCATAATACAGGAGAGGAAGATGAACTCCTGAAGTGTAGGGGGAAGAAGCAGGACGTATGGGAGAACCTGAAGGAAAGCCATTATGCCTGAAGCAGGGAAGGAGAGGGGGCCCGACATGCAAGGAGGATTGGGCTAGAGAGAAATTTTCTCATGGTCATTACTGTCCCAGAGGAGGAAAGGAAAGGAGAGAGCTTTGGAGAATAGGAACAGGCAACAAGGTGGGAGAACAACCAAGAGAAAGACTTTGAATTTGGCATTCTCCTGCCTCAGCTTCCTGAGTTGCTGGTATTACAGATGTGTGCTACCACATCCAACAACAACTTATACACACACACACACACACACACACACATACACACACACACACTTTTATACCTTAACTATGCCTGGGGGCATAGTTCAGAGGTAGAGTGCTTGCCTAGCTGTGTGAGGCTCTGGGTTCACTTTCAGCACTACAAAAGAAAAATAAAATTTTCAAGGAATTCCCAAACAACATTTTCCAAATTTGCTAATTGTCTACATTTGCTCTATTTACTTTATCTTTCTTCCTCCCTTCCCCCCATATATGATAATAACAATAAAGTATTATTATTATCACACATAATATAGTCATATTTGTTAACTTCCCCATATGTATCTATATTTATATATGTATCTATCTCTATATATGTATCTATCAGTACATATATGTATATATATCTTTCTATCTATATATGTATATGTAGGTATATAACTATATATATATATATATAGAGAGAGAGAGAGAGAGAGAGAGAGAAGATTAACAAATATGACCATATTATCTATGATAATAATACTTTAAATGAGCAAACTGAGGAAAAGTTGCCACAGGTGACACAGTTAAACAGTGACATGAGGGCTTGAGCCTGATTCTCAAACTCCAGGGATGTTTAGGATCTTCCTGACATCCTAAACATTTTCAAATGCTAAGAGTGAGCATTTGAAAATTCAAATTTGTGGGCTGGAGATGTGGCTCAAGCGGTAGCGCGCTTGCCTGGCATGCGTGCGGCCCGGGTTTGATCCTCAGCACCACACAAAAATTCTCTCTCTCTCTCTCTCTCTCTCTCTCTCTCTCTCTCAAAAATAAATAAATAAAATTAAATTAAATCAAAAAAAAAGAAAATTCAAATTGATCATTTTACATGCCAGCTCAAATTCCATTATTTTAAGATTCAATGAAAATATCTATTAAAATAAGATGGATTGATGAATGAATAGAGTTGAAAAGATGGGTAGTTATGAAATAAATTATAATAAAATATGAGGGAATTTAGGTGTTTGCTTTATGGTTGTTCATTGTATAATTCTTTCTACTTTGTGTGCATGTGTGTGTTTCTGGGGATTGAAATACTCAGGGTCTTGTTGCTAAGCAAATACTCTACCACTGAGTCATATCCCCATCCCTTCCCACTATGCTTTAAGTTTGAAAATTTTCATGCAAAATATTAGGAGTGGCCGGATGAGGTGGCATAGGCTGTAATCCTAGTGGCTCAGAAAGCTGAAACAGGAGGATCACGAGTTCAAGACCAGCTTCAGCAATTTAGGGAGACCCTAAGCAATTTAGCTTAGGACCTGTCTCAAAATGATAAAAAGGGCTAGGGATGTGATTCAGTGGTTAAGCGCCCCTGGGTTCAATTCCCAGTACCACCACCACCAACAACAACAAAATAATGGTGGGGATGTAGCTCAGTGGAAGGCATCCTTGGGTTCCCCAGTACCTAAAAATATTGGGAGGGAAGTGACTTAATTGAAAAAAAATGTAAGTCAAGTTAAAACACTTCTTGTATGTGGACCTTGTGAACTTGTGTTTGTAGGTTGTAAGAATCTATAAAGTAATAGAATAGTGGCTGCTTTCTTCTGGTAAATAGGCTTTTATGTAATTAGGGACTTCTTATGCCCAACTCCAGGACAAAGTAGACTTCTAGTATTGAAAAATAATATTTATTTAGATTGTGTAATTAGGGAAGTTTTTTTTTTTTTTCTTTTCATGGTACTGGGTATTGAACCCAGAGGCTCTTAACCACTGAGCCACATCCCCAGCCTTTTTTTTTTTTTTTTTTTAAATATATTTTATTTAGAGACAGGGTCTCACTGAGTTGCCTAGGGCCTCACTAAGTTGCTGAGGCTGGCTTTGAACTCAAGATCCTCCTGCCTTGCTGGGATTACAGGTGGGTGCCACTGTGCCTGGTGGGAAGTTTTAAGAGTGAAAGATAAGTATTCCTGCTGGGAGAAGTTGAACCATATCAAAAGATTTGGGTGAGAAAGGGCTGAGCTGGGGATTAGCTCAATGGTAGAACATTTGCCTAGCATGTGCAAGGCCCTGGGTTTGATACCCAGCCCTGAGGGGAAAAAGTTTTGGTCCAAGGATAATCATTGTATCCTTCTTGTTATCAGGCTGTTTTCAGACTACAGGAAGGGGCTCATCTGTCTCACTGCTTGCTTTTTCCTGTGTATATATACACTGCTTCCCAAACAATATATTTAGAAGAAGAAGATGCACAGATACTTTTTTTGCATTTAAAAGTATTTACCTTTCAGCAGACTTTTCCTCCTCTTTTGGGGGGCCAGTGCCAGTTTGTTTTTATTTGGCTTTTTTGACGGTGGGGGGTGGGTACCAAGGATTGAATCAGAGGCACTTAATCACTGAGCCACATCCCCAGCCCTATTTTGTGTTTTATTTAGAGACTGGGTCTCACTGAGCAGCTTAGTGCCTCACTGTTGCTGAGCCTAGATCTGAACTTTCGATCCTCCTGTCTCAGCCTCCCTGATCTGCTGGGATTACAAGTGGTTATATTATATATATTATATGCCACTGTGCTTGGCTATATTTGGCTTTTAATGTAAGCGTTTCTAAAAGCAAAGAATAGATATCACATCACTGTGCTAATTGTTGCAGAAAGGATTCCTTTTCTTTGTCTTTACTTTTTGGCTCAGGGGTGCTTTACCACCAAGCTACTTTTATTTTTACTTTGAGATAGGGTCTTGCTAAATTGGGAAGGATTTTGCTAAATTGCTGAGGCTGACCTTGAATTTGCTGTCCTCCTGCTTCAGCCCATCCCCTCCCCCCAGAGTCACTGGGATTATAGGCATGTGCCACTATGCCTGGCTGATTCCTTTTATTTCATCATACTCTCAGGTGATGGTTTACTCAAGGCAACTTTTTTTTTTTTTAAACCTTTTGGTTATATTTTTGTCATTTTTTAATTAAATTATTCTAATTTATTATACACAATGGCAGAATGCAATTCATTTCATATTAAACATAATGAGCACAATTTTTCAAGTCACTGATTGTATACTCAAGGCACCTTTGAAAGCAGGCAGGATATGCCAGTATCATTCAATGACCTGTTTGTGCCTTTCTGGAAGTCTACAGAGCAGAGTGTTAGATAACTGGAGAAGAAGGGGGAGCCAAAGGTGCCTGCCGCAGAGATGTTTGCTGAAACTTCAGAGTTGGTTGACTAATACAGCACGTGTGAATAGACAGGACATTCTGGCTTCTTTGGGAACCTTGATCATTCCACTGGGTTCAGGAGAAATCAGCTGATATGTTGGCTCCCTCTCTGAGTGAAGGCATGTCCACAACAGCACATGACTAGGTGGCCGGGTGTCCTCAAACAAGAAGGATCTCCCCAGGTTTCAGTGTTGATTTGTTTCTGTATGCTTCCTGTTTTTGCTGTCACGTGGAGTTTAGGCTACAGCGTTGGGGCTGTGCCTGCAAGCAGGGCTCATGCTAGTGTAGCTGCTTTCTAAGTCTGGCTGTAAATGAGGGTAATAATAGGATTACTTGCCTTGTAAGTTTATTGCAGATGAAGCTCTAAGGACTATGGTTGGAATCTAACAAGCACTCAGTAAATGTCAAGTACTCTTATTATGCTGCTCACTGTTGGGGCTGCCCTGAACCGGAGCTAAGCACCTCTTTAAGTCTGTAGTAAAGGGGTACATGCAATGCATGTGGGTTTGCCCCTGCTGGGCAAGAGTTGCAGCTCCGGAGTGGGCGTTACCCAGTGAGATGGGCGTGGCCTCCCAAGATGTCGGTCAATCTGTTGACCTAAAGACATCCCAAAGCTAGACTCAATCCTCAGAAACATAATAATGCCTTATTTGGGGTGGAACTTTCTTAAGTTTCTTCCCCTCAATAAAAGAGCTTCAGAATCTGCTCCTCCGTTTTTTGTTTTTTGTTTTTTTTTCTTGCCTGTCTTGCCCCACTTTTGGGTGCTGTGGCTGAGAAACCATCATTGAACCCAAAGAAAAAGGTATTTTGTTTGTGTGATTATTTCGTGCCAGCCCAGTTCACCTGGAGTCACCCTGACTGATTTAGTCACGTGTCACGGCAGCTCACATTATTCTGAAATTGCTTCTTTTATTCAAACATGTCTTTGAGATCTTTTAAGTACTGATTAACAGCCCTGCCCCATGTCCCGAGTTGGGGACTGAACTCAGGGCTCATGCTAGGTGAATGTTCTGCCCTAGAGCTACTTCCCCAGGTCCTTATTTTCATTTTTAATAGCAGTGTAATATGCCTCAATTGGACACTGCATCCTCCCAGCCTGAACCTAATTCAGTTGATAATAAAACCAGCCACTGAAATTGTCTCTCCTCATTAACTCAGTTTCTCTTTAACCTCTCTGTTCATTCAGTTATTAAGTTCTATTCTAAGATTGATTCTTTTTTTTTTTTTTTTTTCTGTACCAGGGATTAAACCCTGAGGTGCTTAACTACTAAGCCACATCAAGTTGCTTAAGGCCCCACTAAATTGTTGAGGCTGGCTTTAAACTTGTGATCCTCCTGCCTCAGCCTCCCAAGCTGCTGGGATTACAGGCTTCAATCACCACGCCTGGCTTAAATGTATTCTTAATCTCCCTCCTGTTCTTGACCTGTAAGGCTCTGACCTGGTTCACATGGTTTTCTTCTCACCTGGTCTGTATGGGTGAATGATTTCCTATTACAAGATTGCCTGCTACCATAATTAAGCAGGCTTAAATCTCAATCCATCTGCTGTCCAGCTACCAAACATGAATAGTATGACTACATAAATTCTCTGCATGATTCAAGATAGCTGGTAGCATTCATGACACCTGGTACTGGACATAATAAAATTTATTGATGATAGCAGCTTATGGGGCAGAGAGTAGCAAAGGTCCAGGATCTGCCCAGGCCTGTATTTATTTCATAGAGAGGTAGACTGGGCTGGGCACACTGCAGAGAGCCCTCTAGTAAGAATCCAGTGCCCCACAAGTAAACATAGACTAGGAGTGGTATGGAACACAAGAAATGCTAAATACTGAATCCAACAATTCACCTTCAAAGCCTCAAGAGCTCAGAAAGTTTTTGTATTCCAGGTTGCTGGCTGACAGCAGCAAGGCCTTACCACAATACCAGGAGGAGGAGGGCTCCTTGACAATTCAGCTGAGACAACGGTGTTTGTCCCTACCCACTCGGTGAGTGATCAATACTTATCTCTCCCTTGAAACTCCCAATACCCCATGTCACATGTGGTTGTCCAGACTGGTTCTTTTTGAGTTCATGCTTGCTTCTGATCACAGCCATAGCCTGGCCTGCCCCATGGTGGTGGTAAGTTCTTCCAGAGAGACTATGGCCCCCTTCTGGGCCTGCTCTGCCTTGACTCACTATGTTAACACAATAAGTCTCTGTGCTTGGATCACCCCAAACTATGAGCTCCTTGAGAGAAGTGTCTGTTAAATTCACCTTTTGTATCCTCCATGCTTGGCACCAAGCCTGATATGCTAACTAACTGACTGACTGCATGTTTGAATAAGCCACAGGGGAGCATGCAAATTGCCTTCATGGCATTGCACTTAATTTGTAATATATCCTTCTGGACTTTTTGCCCCTAGCTTTACATCTCTTTATCACACACACAGACACACACACACACACACACACACACACACACGCAATATTTTGTTTTATAAAATTCAGATCAAACTTTAAAACCTTTCCATATTTACTATATTATGAACATTTCTCCTCATCAAAGAATTCTTTTTAAAAATATTTTAAGGTACTGGGGATTGAACCCAGGGGTGCTTTACCACTGAGCTATCCCTAGCCCTTTTATATTTTATTTTGAGACAGGGTCTCACTAAGTTGCTTAGGGCCTGGCTAATTTGCTGAGGCTGGCTTTGAACTTGTGATCCTTCTGTTTCAGCTGTTCAAGCTGCTGGAATTATAGGCATGCCTCACTGCACCCAGCTGTCAAATATTCTTGTGGCCCTTGAATCAGTCCTGTATAGTATTTCAGTGGTGAAGTGGTTTGTGATTGAACCTTTCCCATTTTCAAGTATATAGCCTGTTTTCTAGCTGAAATGATTCATGGTGTCTTTTACTGAGAGTGTTTCTTTCCCATGATGACAAAAACATGGTAAACAAATGGTGGGTCTGAAGCAAAAACAAGGAAGACCATTAATAACAGGCGAAAAGAGATTATTCTGGTTTTACTGTTGTTTGACTTTAAGATTCTTCAAGCAATGGCTCTAATGAAGGCTTCTGCTATTAGTGCCTTTTGTGTTGAATTGTTATTTTTTTCCTTAGGATGATGGCAGCCCAGGAAGCCAGTCCAGGCAGCCAGTCAGGAGAGAGTTGTGCTTTGGACTTACCGTCAGCAAGCGACATAAGAGACTATGTGCTGCAGAGACCCAGCCAGGAGGCCAACAGCGAGGCTCTTAGTTCTGTGGAATGCCATTCTTTTTCTTGCTCTTCTGATGTGGATCCAGGTAATAAGCACAGTTTAAAACAAACTAACATAAAAACAATTTAGCAGATACACTGGTGTGTGATTGTTTTCTCCTTCTTCCAGTAGCAGATCTCAGAGAAATGATTTATTGTCCTACGTAGAAAAACATCATAACCCAAGCAAAGCTGTAGGGAGAGACTTCAAAGGACAGCCTCCCCGATGTAACAATAAGGAGTAGGTGTTTCCTGGAGTTCTTTTTAATCTTGGGTCCCTTTCTGATCTCCATCCAAATGCACTCAGAGACAAACACTTAGTTCAAGAGGGAGAGAGTGGAATTTTTTTTTTTTTAATGTGTTACCATTAGTAATATAGACTGTTATTCCTATAGTGAAGTGTATTCTGGACTTAATCTTTTTTTGTGTATGTATGGTGCTGGGGATCAAACCCAGGCCTTGTGAATAAAAACTAGGCAAGTTCTTACCACTGAGATACACCCCCAGCTACTCTTGATTTTTTTAAAAAATATGTATTTATTTTATTGTTTTGTTGTTTTGTCTGCTGCATATGGGTGCTCATACTATGTTGTTTTTGTTTGACAGTGGAGTGTATTTTGAGCTACACTGTATTTGAATAACAACTTTTCTATAAGTTTCCCTGATTCTGACTGAATTGTCAAAAAGTCTATTTTAAGCTTAATGATAATTCCCTGACCATCTCTAGTTGAAAGCTCATCTTTATTCATTATCCAACCCTGAAGGTGTGCAGACCTGCCAAGTTCAGCTTTACTGCCTACTGCTATGTGACTTGGGGTATTTTTCTTGATTCCTCTGAGTTCACAGTCCTCTATAAAATGGTAATCAGATGCTCGTGGAATAAGGTTTGACTCAAGGAATAATGTAAAGTACTTACCATGGTGTCTGCTGCATATGGGTGCTCATACTATGTTGTTTTTGTTATTGCTGTTATTAAGAAATTAAAATATATTATTTTTGATTAATTAGTTATTTCTGGTACTGGAGATTAAACCCAGGGATGCTCTACCACTGGGCCACTTCCCTAGTTCTTTTTATTTTTTGAGACAGGGTCTCACTAAATTGCTAAGGCTGGCCTCAAACTTGCAATTCTCCTGCTTCAACTCACAAACTGCCTGAATTACAGGCATGTTCCATTGCACCTGGCTAAAATATCTATTTTTAAAGAGAATTCATTGGATATGAAGAAAATGTATGGCTTTTGTGATGAATTCATTGATGATAGTCACAAGGCTATGTGTATTATTAGCTTTCTATTGCCATAGAAAAATACCTGAGTTAATCAATGATAAAGAGAAAAGGGTTAACTCATGGTTTTAGAGAGTTTAAAGGTTCCAGTTCACGATTGGGTGCACCTATTGCTTTTAAGCCTCTAGTGAGTGGTTGGGGAGCATAGTATATCAGGATGGGAGTATGTGACAGGGCAAAACTGCTCACCTCATAACCAGATAGTGAAAGAGAGAGAAGAAAGAAGAGGCTGGGGTCCTACTGTCCTCAGGGCATGCCCTCTATGACCTAAAGACCTCTTACTACTCCTGACTTCCTAAGGTTTCCGCCATCTCCCCACAGCACCAAGCTGAGACCAAGCCTTTATTTACCACACGGGCCTTTGAGGGCTATTTAAGATCCAAACTATAGCACATGTGCTTGTCATCGTCCTGAAGTATTCTATGAAAAGAATTTTAAACTCCCTTGTGATTCTGTTCTGATATAGAGAATAAGGATCAGTAAGCCTCCTATTTAATTTAATTCCTGATCAAGAATTGGCTTCATCTTATTTCCTTTAACCTTCTGTCTTCCTCCTTCTGTACTACTGTTTCTACTTTAAACCTCTAAAACTGATTTTGTTAATCATCTCTGATAACAGATTTTCCTACAAGTTAATGGATGTAATTGAACAGAACTTTAGAAATGTTGGCCTATTGAAATACTTCAGGGCAATGACTCTATTCCATATAAAGTACTGCATAACCGTTATGCTTAGCCTCCATAAAGTACCAGGTTTTATGGTTTGGTGATGAGGTGCCCCCCAAAACTCCCGTTAATGCAGGAATGAGGTGACATGATCAGATTGGGAGAGCTATAACCTAATCTGTTTCATTTTAGCTTGAACAGACTGGGTAGTAATGTAGGCAGGTGGGGTGTGGCCGGAGGAGGTGGGTCACTGGGGTTGGGCCTTGGAAGGGTGCATCTTTCTTGTGGCCCTTTCTCTCCCTCTCTCTGTTTCATGAGCTGAGCAGTTTTCCTTTGCTGGCTCTTCCCCCATGAGGTGCTGTCTCACCTTGGGCCCACAGCAATGGAGTCATCTGAATATGGGCTAAGATTTCTTGAAATCCTGAGCCCCAAACACACTTTTCCTCTTCCAAGTTGTTCGTGTTGGGTGTTTTGGTCACAGCATTGCAAAATCTGATAACAACATCTCCCATCTTTTAAAAAATACTCATCCTTGACCCTAAATCTCTCTCTTGTTATAGTCTTATTTCTTTGTTCTCTGTAGACTCTCAAAAGATCTTATCTATACCTGCAGTCTCCAATTCCTCTCCTCCCAGTTCCTTCCTAAACCCTCCAGCCTGGCTTTTATCCCAAGTCTTCTATAGAAATAGCTCTTGTCAGGGTCACCATTGATCTCCACATTTTAAAATTCTTTGGTCACATTTTAGGCCTTATCCTTTCAATGCATTAGCAGGGCTTATACAGTTGACTTTTTCCTTCTTTGAGTTTTTTCTTCTTGTCTCCTGGTTTTCTTAATACTTTTCTGGTTGTTTCCAGTCTCCTTTGCCAATTTCTTCTTTCTTATCTCTCCAGCATTTAATGATGGAAAACCCCAGGCTGAGACCTCAGAGCGTTCCTCTTGTTAGCATCACTCACTCCCTGAGGGATCTTATCTAGGCTGGGGTCCTTAGATGCCCTTGGTACCTTGCTCCATTCTGAATTCCTGTCTCCAGCTTAGACATTTAGACCATCTGCAAACTTGATGTCTTCATCTTGTTCTACTTAGACTCATTAAATCTGACATATCCTAAACCAAATTAATAATTCATCTGCCTCCTTCCCAACCCCTTCTGAACACACATACATATTCACCTGCTCAGAAAAGGATTTTCATCCTTCTTTAAACTTAGCCATAAAACCTAGGAGTTAACATAACGTCTACTTCTTTTTTCCTCTTAAACCTTACGTCCTATTCTATTCTACCATTAAAATAAATCTAGAATCTAAACAGCCTTTGCCCTCCCCACTTTTTTTAAAAAAAATTATTTATTTATTCTAATTAGATATATATGACAGCAGAATGCATTTTATTCATTGTATACAATTGCAGCACAACTTTTCATTTCTCTGGTTGTACATAATGTAGCGTCACACCATATGTGCAGTCATACATGTACCTAGGGTAATGATGTCCGTCTTATTCCACCATCTTTCCTGCTGCTATGCCTCTCCCCCAACTCTGCCCAATCACAGTTCCTTGAACTTGTGGTCCTCCTGCCACAGCCTTATTACCTGCTAAAATTATAGACTTGTGCTACCATACCCAGCACAAACTTGTGTTTATATACATATATATACGTGTGTGTGTGTGTGTGTGTGTGTGTGTGAGTGAGATCATGCTAGTCCTCAATACAAAGCCCCTGTGGCTTCTCATTTAATTCAGAGCAAAAGCGTCTTAGATCACCTTTCCCCACCACTGACTCTCCTTCCTGGTTTTATTGTTTTCTATAGCACTTACTACCATTGCAGCCTATATATTTGATTATTAACTTATTTGTTTGTCTCTTCCCATTAGGATATAAATTCTAGAATAGCAGATACTCAATAAATACTTATATGAGGAATAAATAAGAAAATTTTAACTGCTATTATTATATCATTAAGAGATAGGCCTAGGTGGGTGCAGTGGTACACGCCTGTAATCCCAGCAACTTGCAAGGGTGAGAAAAGAGGATCACAAGTTTGAGGCCAGCCTGAGCAATTTAGTGAGGCCCTAAGCAATTTATCAAGACTGTGGTTCAAAACAAAAAGGGCTGGGGATGTCACTTAGTGGTAGAGCACCCCTGGGTTCAATCCCCAGTACTACCAAAAAAAAAAAAAAAAAAGAGAGAGACAGAGACAGGTATAACAGGTATACAGATTTAGTGCTGAAGTTGTTCACAGCAAAAAGTTTCCATTCTTTTCAACCCCTTTACATAGTTTAGGATGGTGTGGATAACTTAGGGAAGTTTCATGTAGAATGAAAGAGAATCATATGCAGCACTGAATTATGTGAAGCCTGACTTAGTCCCCTAGTATGATCTGTGTTAGAAGAGGAGGTTATCAGGTTTTCTCTACCTCCTAGAAGTCAAGACTCGTGGCTGCAGTAGATATGAAACAGAACTGTGGGCCATTTTAATATGGACAGAGTGAGTCATGAAGCATGCTGCCATAGTATAAACTCTATACCGCTTTGTCAACATAGAAAACTTATCTAATGTATGCTCCTCAAATAGGTGAGTCACTCTGCCTACGTCCTTTGGAATCCTGGTTCTTACTTTCCTTCTCCCTGCTTGAGCCTTCTCCCCATCTCTAGGTGACCAGTGCCTTCATGTGTCTCTTATTAAAGTTTCTCAACTTATTCAGAATAAAATACAAAGGGCTGACTATGGCTTCAAGTGCTAGCTTTTCCAGGCATGTGTTTATTGATGAGTATCTAACCTTAACCTAAAAGAATGGTTAGATTTCAGGAATCAAGAGTCAGGTAGAAGACATATTTGCAGAGAATGGCCTTTCTGGTGTCTTCAAAAGGCCTTCTATATTTTCCACCCCACATATTCTCACTCTTCTCTCTCTGCCCATCCTCCAACTTGATCTTTCAAGGTGGGATCATTCTTGAGTAGCTGGGATTACAGGGGTACACCACTATGTCTGATCTAGGTAGAATCATTCTACTTCACTGATCATCCAAGCAGAGGTGGTCTCTATTCTTTACAGCATATTTAGTATAGTTTTTTTTTTTTTTTTTTTTTTTTTTTGGTACTGGGTATTGAACCCAGGGTATTTTACCACTGAGCTACATCTCCAGACCTATTTATTTGTACCAGGGGTTGAACCCAGGAGTGTTTAACCACTCCTATCCAACCATTTTTAATTTTTTTTTTTGTTGTTAATTTAGAGACAGGGTCTCACTAAGTTGCTTAGGGCTTCACTAAGTTGATGAGACTGGCTTTGAACTTGTGATCCTCCTGCCTCAGCAAGGAAGATTCTATATATAATAATTTTCTCTGCATTCTAGACACTGGATGTTTTAGAGTCCATTAACAATTATCACTTTCAGTTATCAAGACCCTACTACCTCTAAGTAGTAAGTAGTTTTGTATTTCCAACTCAGTGCTACATATTTGATAAACCCAAGAGCACTCAACCTCTGAGCCACATCCCAGCCCATTTTTATTTTTTGTCGAGACAGGGTCTTGCTAAGTTGCTTAGGGCCTCACTAAGTTGCCAAGGCTGGCTTTAAACTTGGTGAGCCTCCTGCCTCAGTTTCCCCAGGTGCTGGGATGTCAGGTGTGTGCCACTGCGCCCTGCACCCTTTCCTGCACCCTTTTTTTTTTTTTTTTTAGTTTTTAGTTTTTGGTGGACACAACATCTTTATTTTATTTTTATGTGGTGCTGAGGATCGAACCCAGCACCCTGTGCATGCTAGGCGAGCACATTACCGCTTGAGCCACCTCCCCAGCCCATCCCTGCACCCTTTTAAAATTCTTATTATAGACCTACTAAGTGGGAATCATCCACCTTTTGTAAATGAGAAAACAGGCTTGGAGATGCTAGGAAGCTTGTCCAGTGTCATTAAGTAGTTGACAGAGGTGGGTGAATGCAGAGGCAGTATTTTTACTTTTTGGTACTGGGATTGAACACAGGGTTGCTTTACCACTGAGCTACATTTCAACCCTCTTTATTTTTTATTTTGAGACAGGGTCTCACTGAGTTGCTAAGGATCTCACTAAGTTGTTGAGGCTGGCCTCAATGAGCCTCCTGAGTCTCTGGGATTACAGATGTGTGCTATGGTGCCTGTCTGGGGCAGAGTTTTAAATTACATTTTTGTTGGGAAAAAAATTACATCTCTAACTTTGGGGATGACCAAAGGGATGGTACAACTAAGATAAGGAACTGCTGAAAATTTTAGGCAAGTTTTATTAGCTTGAAAGAGCAAATAACTCATTTGGGATTAGGAGGAATTAAGTTTTTGATGTATTTTATTCAGATTTCATACTTAAAAACAATTTTGATTTTGTTGTACATTCTGCCATTCTCTATTAGTTTTGTGTATTATGCCATTTGTTACTCATATGTGTGATTACTAGGTGTGTTAAAAAAAAGAAAAAACGGACTAGCTCACTCAGCTTTCTCAGAACTAAGTAAAGATGGCATTTTTTCAGTCATGATGGGAGCCAGACATTAGAATCAAATGGAAGACCAGCCACCTGTTTATTTAATAATATCATCTCTAATAATAATTTATCCTAAGCAGAAATACATATGCTCAGGTTTATCTACCCCAAGGGGAACTTTGTGTACATAGCATGGGGACATTAATTTTTGTCCTAGAGCTTCTGTCTACAAAGTTAGTTCTGTCGTAAAGACTGTCTGCAAAGGTCATCACTGGAAAGGAAAGGTCACCACTGTTAATATGACCATTACCAAGCAATGAACTTGAGATGGACAACCCTGAACTATATGAGGGTGGTCACTGTCCCAATAGCCCAGCCTGATTTACTTAGATCTGACAATTTGCCATCTCTAGTTTCTCAAAATTGCATAAGGGCCTGGGTTTTTCATTTGCCATCTGCACTCACAGTCTATTTTCTCTCCCATCACTGCATGTTCATTGGTAGTCGTAATTACGTGTTCTCTCCCCTGCAGCTCCTCAACAGACTTTTGCCAACATTTTAACCTTGCTCTGACAACTCTGACTCTTGTCTGCTCAGAGGCATGCCGACCTTTATTTACATTGATCTCCAGTGGTGTTCTGATGCTACTGTTCTATCTCAGATTCTTAACACATTCAGGTTCCCAGGCCAATCTGATATTCTTGGTTTATTTGTTTGCTGTTATGTGTTGTTAGGAAATTAATAATTCAGGGATTGGTGAATACCAAAGCTTACAGTTGGATAGTCATTCATAGTAACTCTGCATTCGTCTGTACCCACCCTGGTACTCACTCAGTGAGGCATACTCTTGGCTACATTTGTGTTGCCTGTGCTTGGCTCTAAATAGTTGACTGTCTCAAGAATTGGCAGAGTATGGCAGATAGCTTACAGTGGAATGGGGGTGGGTCTAAGAGTGAACCTAGTGTGTGACTCTCCCAGCTACTAGGTGAAATATGGGCCAGGAATCCACTATTAATATTCATCCAGGTCATCCCAGTTGTCAGAATCTCCAGTCACAAACCAGACACACAGTTGGCATAGAGTGAGGTGGTCAGGTGAAGTAGCCTACTGACCTTAGAGTATAGCCCTGCAACAGGTAAGCTATCAAGAGAGCACTCAGAAACCCAGGCAGGTGGCAGATGGTATGCAGGTGGATTATCAGTGGGTAGTAGGGGCCCACTTTCAGGGTTAGAGTCAGTGTCACAGTTTCTAATCTCTGAAGGGTAGTAGGCAAGAGAAGAGTAGCCTCAGCTTTATGAGGCGGCAGGGACACTGCAAAAGCTTGGTTACAGTAATGTGGACCCAGGCTTAAGCCTCACTTTGGTAAAGAATTTCCTGTTTCATCTCTAGCTGTGGCATTCCTCTACCTTGCCTTTCTCAGCCATGCTTTGTGAAGGGGCTGCCTGCACTTTTTAAATTTTTGGTGCTAGAGATTGAACCCAGGGTCTTGTGCATGCTAAGCATGTGCTGTTCCCCTGAGCTACACTCCCAGTTCTACTCCTTTCTGCTTCTTCATCTTATGATTGCTCCTCTTGCCCGGGCTCATGCCCTCCACCCCATCTACCCACTGGACTGCTCTTAGGAGCCAAATTTAATGGATATTTTCCTCTCCTTATCTTATGTGTCCAACTACCATGTCACTGTTCATGCCCTGGAGGAGGCTATTAGTGGTAAGAAACATGAGTCTTAAGAGCACTTTCCAAGAAACTAATGGGTTGATAAGAATCCCAGGCTATTAGTCAGAAAAACCTCAAAAGTCTTGATTATTTCACTTTGGTATGCAAAGGCGTAAGGTTGGGCTGTGAGATGTCTTAGTAAACATATATCCTTCTGAAGTTATGAGGCAGCCACTTCTCATGAAGTACTGGTGGAGGAAATGACTTTTCACTGGAGCCAGGCATGGGATTATGAAACTCCTCCCAGCTGCCCTTCTTGGTGAGACAAGGCAGAAGACCCACTGTTGCCAAAAAAAAAAAAAAAAAAAGAAAAGTCTTCCTAGGATACTGCTTCCATTGCATTCTTTGTTTAAATTACTTTAAGATGTGTGTACTGCTTCTTAACTGCCAGTTCCAATCAAAATTTCTCTGCTTCATTTTCAGGACTCTTTATAATCTGGTGTCTAGGTATTTATTAAAAATATTTGCTGATATAACAGTTTTGCAGTATTTTAGCAACTGGCAGGTTTGTGTAGGTGCATGTAAGCTGCATATGGGCCCCTGGAGGTATTTAACTTCTAACTAACACAGACCCAAAATTCTTGCTTTAAAGCTGAGCCAAATTTCATTGTCTTTGTTCCTCTCCTTGGAATGTGCCCTCTTTTCCCTGATCAACTCTAATCTACTCCAGAGTCTACTGAATTGGATCCATCAATTAGTTCTAAGACTAGATGGACTTGAACTCCCTGTTAGGTATGTGTTCCCTTTCTCCATTGCTGCTGGACTCCAGGGAAGCGGAGAGTATACAGAATGGGAATAGCCCAGTTAAGCCACAGATACTCTTGGTTAAAGTGAACGCAGAAGCAAGGTCACAAATGTTTCCTGGGAGCACAGTCCTGTTTATACTGCTGTGGCTTCATAAGCTCCTGGTGGCTTCTGTGGCATAGCTTATCAGGGTCTGTGGAACCTTTGTCTTGCAGAGCACTCAAGGTGAATTCTAATACAGGACAAACAGTTTCTCTGAAGTTGTTGTTTAGACATTGCAATACGGATATAGGAAATCTCAACCCTTTCCTTAAACGTGAACTTCTGTCCAAGAACAGTGTTGGGGAAATTAGTTGAATGTGTGCAGCAGATTTGAATGTTAAACACAATAAGTCTTTGATGATTAAAGACCCTAGCTGGTGGGCGGCTATAAGTTTAAAGTAAATAATGGCTTAATGTCCCTTTGTTCTTTTTTTTTTTTTTTTGAATTTGTCAACATCCCAGTCTTCAAAGCCCTTTATAACCTTTATCTTTAGATATTTCATCCAGGGCATTTAATATTTAAAAATGAATAAATATAATTCATATGGTTTCTCTTTGTAATTCTATAAAACTCTATTCCTGTATAAAAGCAATTATAAGCTCTTAAGAGTCAAAAACTTAGTCTAGAAGTTTTCTAATAATTACAATATTCTGGCTATGTTTTTGCTGTTTTTAAGTAGGAATCAGGGTATATTTTGGACATGTAAATAATGTTAAAGGCAACTTTTTATAGATATATGCAGTGATATCCAATCTAGTAGCTAATGATCCAGCATCTTCTACACTGGACCCAAGATGCAATGAAGAAAGGAAAGAACAGGACAGTAATTATTAAGCCAATTCTTTGAGACATGACTGAGCTTAAAACTGAGTATTTCCTATCATATACTAAATTGGTGAGTTTTATATGGAAGATTCAGGTATTTTGTATGGCAGTGCATTTCTTCTTCCCCTTCTTCCCTTTCTTCTCCTTCCCCCTTCCTCCTCCTCCCCTTCCTCCTCCTCCCCTTCCTCCTCCTCCTTCCTTCCACCCCAGGTTGAGTTACGCAGATTTAACTGTCTAGAATGAATTTTCAGATCTAAAACAGGATTCTTTTTTTTTTTTAAATTTTTTAGTTGTAGATGGACATAATATCTTTATTTATTTTTATGTGGTGCTGAGGATCGAATCCAGTACCTTATGCATGTGAGGCAAGAGCTCTACCACTGAGCTCCAACCCCATCCCCTAAAACAGGATTCTGAACACATTGCCTGCTGGTGGTGGAAGGCAACAATAGTGGGTCCTAATTGTGTGGCTCTAGTAGTGAAAGAAACCGTAAGTGTATATGACTGAGCATCACACGGTTAGAGCTTCTGGCCTGGTGGGTGCTCTAGACAGCCCTTTAGGAAATACAGATTTGGGATTAGAAGAAAGTTGTAAGCTTGTAGGGGACCTGGACTCTCCACCTGTGCATATCTGTATTAGCTTGTTTACAGTGTGGGCTTCCAGGCCAGCATTCATCCAGAGAAAAACTTCCAGGACCAAAAGGAGTTTGGAACTACCAAGCTTCAGTAATTCTCTCTTTTTCCACATGGTGGAAGCTGAATCTCAGGATAATGAAGAAAATTACTGAAGGTCACAGCAAACTGGCAAGTCCTATTTCCTGAGTAACTCGCTATGTGCACAATTTATGTAACTCTGATCTCTCCCACATTTTTGGGCGGTACTACGGATTGAACTCAGGGGCACTCGACCACTGAGCCACATCCCCAGCCCTGTTTTGTATTTTATTTAGAGACAAGAGTCTCACTGAGTTGCTTAGCACATTGCTTCTGCTGAGGCTGGCTTTGAACTCAGGATCCTTCTGCCTCAGCCTCCCAAGCTACTGGGATTACAGGCATGTACCACCATGCCTGCCCCCACCCCCACCCCCTTTTTAAGTAAAAAACAATATAGTTCTCTATTTAATTTCCTTCCTTCCTTCCTTCCTTCCTTCCTTCCTTTCGTGCTGGGGACTTAAATCAGGGGCACTTGACCACTGAGCCACATCCTTAGCCTTTTTAAAAATTTTGTTTTGAAACAGAGTCTCACTAGTTTGCTTAGGGTCTCACTAAATTGTTGAGGCTGGGCTTGAACTTGCAGTTCTCCTGCCTCAGCACCCCCAGTTGCTAGAATTACAGGCATGCACCACCACACCTGGCAGTTCTCTGTTTTAGACTGCTAAATTGTAGTTCACATCAGACAGTCATTGGAGATGGTAATAGTTTAGATAAGAATTATTTTTAAAAATTCAAGAATACTACTTGCTAATAAAGTATTTCTCTAAATAAATGAAAAGAAAGAATTCTACTCTCCATCTGTGACATCTTTCATTGCTCCTCACTTTTTAATTTCAAGGACACCTGCTACTGAAAGAGAGACTTGTTTACTTCTGTGTACCTTGACTGCAGTTACAGTTTTATTTAAAAGAAATCCTAACCAAGTTGAAAAACAGGTTTGTTGTGCTTCTATCACCAGTCACAGCTGCAGGGCAATTATCTGTAGAGTCCACGTCTACAGCAGTGACATCATGGTCTGACCCAATAGCTTTCCTCAAAGGCTTCTCCAAGTGAACATTCACCCGTGACTTGTCACTCAGCTGTGACTTGTCATTCAGCTGTATCTTTTTAAAATATGAGAAAACAATTTGATTACAGTAGCCAGACAGATACCACTCCTAGTTTAAAAATTCATTGTTACATGTCTATAGGACAAACAAGACCATCTGTAATTAAGGGAAGATTGAAAGATTGATCATTTCTCAGTCATTGTACACATTCACTGCGGAGACTGTGCCAAATGCATTTTATAGGCATTGTCCCCTTTGAGTCTACAGCCACTCCCAAGAAGTAAATACTGTTATGATTTCTATCTTTCCCATGAGGAAATAGAGCCTTAGAGAGGCTGGTTACATATTAATATATTACCCAAGAGTGGTAGAAAACTGAGACAGTCTGGTCAGGCTGACTTCAAAGGAAGGACTTTAAAGAAATGTAAACATTGGGTATACTTGTGTACTATGTATTCAGCAATAAACTTTAAAACATTTGCAGATACCTCTTCAGTTCCCTGCTGGCTCTTTTTTGCTCACTCTGAATATCTTTAAAGTGATATCAGTACCCTCTCAGGGGCCATCATGCCTCCTGGCTCAGTTGACCAGCCTTGCGTCCACTGTCCACAGAACTCTCAACCTCTAATCTTTCCACTGTGGAAGAAGCTCTAACTTGCAGACTAACTGGAGAGAAGGCATTGCCTTCCCTGTTCAGTTCCACACCAGGTAGGATTCAACTTTTGTTAACACCTATGGAAGAAAATAGGAATTTGAACTCTGTGGCAATGAATGAAACCTTTTTCTACTCAAAAGGAATTTTTCATCTGGCTCCAAAACCTTTGTATTTATTTATTTGGAGATGGGAGTTGAACCCAGGGGCTCTTCACACTGAGTTACATCCCTAGTCTTTTTTACTTTTTATTTTGAGACAGGGCCTCACTAAGTTGCTGAGGATCTTGCTAAAGCTGCCCAGGGTAGCCTTGAACTTGTGATCCTCCTGCCTCAGACTCCCAAGTCGCTGGGATTATAGGCATATTCCACAGCACCTGGCTTGTGGCTCTAGAACTGTTTTTATTCTTCCTTTTGCCCTTTGAAGTTGCTCTCTTTTTTTCTGAGTGGCTGCCCTTTTGTTCCCTGGAGTTTTTGATAGCTGGGTGCTGACATACTTGAAGTTACAAAACCCAACTTATTGGAACATAATTCCTCAGGGTAAGTGCTTTATTCATTCCTGGGTTCCCCATGCTTGACTGGCAGGATTCATGTTTTGCTTTCTGCCAATTCTGATCACACAGTGCCTACAACTGCCTTCTGCCAAACCTAGACCCTGGTGTGTGAGTAGAGAATAAGGGGACAGTGTTTGGTGTGTAATAGGTGTTCAGTAAAGGCTGGTGGACTGAATAAATGAAAAACATATATAAATGAAATTTGATAAGATTTTAAAATAGATAAGTAGCATTTATCACATGCCTTCTCATCATTTTGTAACTTCATCAGCAAATTTCAGCTGTATTTGTGTAGAATGGTATGAAAAAATTTTTTTGAGTTAAAAACTAAATATTCCTACTTAGGCCCTGCTTAATTGTTTAACTCTTATTTATATAAAAGTCTTATTTAGAAAGTCTGGACTAGCCCAAACTGGCCCCTGACTTTTTTCTGTGAAAATAATATAGGAAAATGAACAACTGTAAGTAGAGACAGTGCTCCTGAGAGTAAAATTTTCCTCTACTTCCTGTTCATGAAGAAAGTATGTATATTCCTAGTGGATTATTTACTTATTCTGCAGAATTTCTCTAGTCACAATGTATGAGGTTATGGCTTTAAGGATATGCAGAAAGATTGCTATTAAACCTACTTTCTTGGGGCTGGGCTTATAGCTCAGTGGCAGAGCACTTGCCTTGCGAATATGAGGCACTGGGTTCGATCCTCAGTAAAACATAAAAATAAATAAAATAAAATAAAGATATTGTGTCCATCTTTAAAAAAAATCTTTTTTAAAAAAGACCTACTTTCTTAACTATTCTTATCACATTTCATAGCACTGTGAGTTTTTTCCTAATTAAAAAATAATACAAGCTGGGTGTGGTGGCACATGCCTGTAATCCCTGCGGCTCAGGAGGCTGAGACAGGAGGATCATGAGTCCAAAGCCAGCTTTGGCAAAAGCAAGGTAGTAAGCAACTCAGTGAGACCCTGTTTCTAAATACAATACAAAATAGGGCTGGGGATGTGGCTCAGTGGTTGGGTGCCCCTGAGTTCATTCCCCGGCACTTCCGCCAAAAAAAAAAAATATATATATATATAATTGAGGTGAAAATTTAAGTAAATTCTAAACATCAAACAAAATAGAAATGTTCCCATTTTTATACAATATATTCATATTTTTATTCACTATACCCCTGATTTTATATAAATATTCATTTTATACAATATATATTTTATACTATATATTGTATATGTATTGTATATTGCATATATTTTATACAATATATTCAGTATATATTTAGAATCTTCTTTCACAAAGATCTTGAAAAATATTAGAGAATTTAAAATAAATACAAATATAAGGAAGTTACTTACTGGCCAATACCATTTTAGAAGTAGAGTTTTAGGGGAAATTGGTTCAAATAATATGCTGTGTTTTCAGTCAAAAATTTCTAAACAGTATCTGTGGAGATAGGGCCTGGCTTTCTTGCCATAAGGCAGTATTTGCATCTATTGCCCTCTAGTGGCTACTTGTTGTACATTCCTGAACCTTACAGAGAAAAGGAATTTAAATGTACTAGATGTTAGACCTTTGACATTTATTCTTTGCAGAGTTCTGTGCCTACTAGAGGTAAAATTAAAAGTTGTTAGAGATTACTTTACTTCACTGAAATCTAAGAAGCTAATTTCTCTTAAGGTCACCACTATTAGGTATATTCACTGTGCATGTGTTCTATGATTTGAAGAGACCTTTTCATTTATCCTGTTTGGTTGATTGCAGACTAGGATGCAAAGTATAGATAATGATGTCTGATTTTTATTTGTACATTTGCCAAGTAAAAGTAAAGGTTGTGGGTTTTTAAAAAATTGTTGTTTGTTTGTTTTGTTGTTGTTATTTTGATAAGACCAAAGGAATTTTAAGTTTCTCCTTCTTTGATGAAATTACAATATCATTTAAGGGCAATCATGCAATTTAAAAACTCTTGGGACTTCTAACCCAACAAAATAGCAAGGACCTGTTACTCCTTGCTTTTCCCTGCTAAGTATAACTATAAACAACTTGAAATGCAAGAGGCAACCAAAGGAGATATGATAAGAAGAAGGTGAGGGCTGGGGATTCAGCTCAGTAGTAGACTGGTTGATTAGCATGTAAGAGGCCCTAGGTTCAATTTCTAGCATTGCCCCTACCCCCCCCCCCAAAAAAAAAAAAAAAGAGTTTAAGAAGAAGATGAATTAGTTTGGGGCCCTAGGACTAGAGGAACAAAATAGCAGCAAGATGTCTGTGTCCTCTTATCCAACTGAAGAAGGTGACCCAGACCTTGTGCTTCCTGACCAGCAATCTGACAACAAGAAGGTGTCCCAGTAGGTTTGTTTCTCCCTAGGATTGAATGGCTGTCTACCTATCACTCAGAAAGCCTAGCACCCAGCAAGGGGATCCAGTGGCCAAGGGAAGCACTTTCCTCTGCTGGGCCTAAAACATCCTTCCCCTGCTAACTGATACCTTAGTGACTAGTAGACACAAAAGAGGATTTTTTTAAACAGAGGATTTTTAAAAAGAGGATTTTTCTAAACAACAAATGATCCAGCCTAGCAGGTCTCTTTGTCTTTAGGACCTGAGACTCCTATTCTCTAACCACACACAGTGGGGCAGCCAGGGACACAGGCAAAGGGAACTCCAGCACAAAAAGCAGCCTGGTCTGGGAAAGCCTTCACTCTCAGGGGGCTTGAGATCTCCTTTCCCCACTAAGAGATACCCAGATCTTGAGGCTAAGGCCTGGAGGCCACACCTAGATAAATGACTTCAGGTGGCACCAGTACCCTAATGTGCCAGATAAATCAAGTGAACCAAAATAAACATCAGATACTCAGAAAATTTAATTGTCATTGAAACTACATCCCTCAAAAGTAGGCTAGGACCTGTGTACTAAACCTAAACAGGATGACTAGCAGCCCAAGTAAAGGATTTAAATAGGACCCATACTCTGTAAACAACACAGTTGGAAATGTTCAGGGTACAACCAAAGATCACCATCACACCAAGAACTGAAAAATCACAATTTGAGTGTAAAAACACAATCATAGAGGCCAACACTGAGAGGAATCTGATGGACTATGGCAAGGCATTTACAGCAGCCACTGTAAAAATGCCTCATCAATCAATTATAAATTCTCTTGAAACATGAAAAAAAAATACAAAATCTGCAAAGAAGTAAGTTATAGAAAGAAACAGATGGAAATGATCAAACTAAAAAACACAGTAGTCTAAAATTAGTTTATCTGGCCTTTTCAAATTAAAGACTTTTACTTTGTAAAAGCTCACATGACAAGAATGAGAAGTTATGGATCAGGAGAAAATATTTGCAAATTCCATATCTGACAAAGGACTATTATCTAGAACATATAACTCAACTCCCCCCAAATTTATGCAACCCAGTTTTATAAAACAACGCCCCAGTTCAGTTTTTCCACATCCTCACCTCACTACTTATTTTCTATTTTTTAATGGTGAAGTCCTTTGCCATTTAAAAAAACTGAGTTATATGATTTTTTTTTATTGTTGAATTGTAGGAATTCTTTATATATTCTAGTTATTAACCCTCAGTCAAATATACGACCTGCAAATATTTTCTCCCTAGCTGGGGATGTGGCTCAAGTGGTAGTGCGCTCGCCTAGCATGCGTGAGGCACTAGGTTTGGTTCTTGGCACCACATGAAGATAAAAATAAAGATATTGTGTCCACCTTAAAAAAATTTTTTTTTCTCCCTTTCGCTCTGTTGTATCGTTTGATATGTAAAAGTTAAGTTTTGTGGTCCCATTTGTCTGGTTTTACTTTTGTTGCCTGTGCTTTTGGTATTATATCCAAGAAATCATTGCCAGTTCCAACATCATGAAGGTTCCCCCTATGTCTTCTTTTAGGAGTTTTATAGTTTTGGGTTTTTGTTTAAGTGTTTAATTTTTTAAAAAAAATATTTTTCTTTTAGTTATCAACAGACCTTTATTTAATTTATTTATATTTGGTGCTGAGAATCAAACCCAGTGCCTCACACATGCTAGACAAGCGATCTACCCCTGAGCCAAAACCCCAGCCCCAGGTCTTTAATTTTTTTTGAGTTAATTTTGGTAAATGGTATAAGATAAATGGTCAACTTTATTCTTTTGCATATGGATATCCAGTTTCCCAGCACCATTTCCTTTCTTCATTGAGTAGTCTTGACATCCTTGTCAAAGATCATTTGACCAAATATATGAGGGTTTATATCTGTTTTTTAAAAATTTTATTTGTTCTTTTTAGATAAAGACAGTAGAGTGTATTTTGACAGATTATATATACATGGAGTATAACTTATTCTAATTAGGATCCCATTCTTGTGGTTGTACATGATGTACATACAGTGAAACTGGTTGTGTTTTCATATATTCATAGGAAAGTTATGTCAGTACTGGGGATTGAATGTAGGGTGCTCTATCACTGAGCCATGTCACCTTTTAATTTTGAGACAAAGTCTTGCTAAGTTGCTTGAACTTGTGATCTTTCAGCTTCCTGCCACCATCTGGTTTCCTTTTGGTTTTAAATGTTCCCCTTACTTAACATAACAAAACAAAATATAGTCCACATTTTTATTTTCAGTTTTGTCTGAACTTGAATTTGCCCTTGATTCTATACCGATTAGCTTTCTGACTTTGGGCAAGTTGCTACATTTTGCTTTACTCAATTTCTTCATCTGTAGAATGAGATTGATAATATTGCCTGTTTCATTGCTTTCAGTGAGACACCCAGACAACACGGTACACATAGTAAAGGCTAGCTGTCGTTATAACTAGTAATGCTGCTAGCATTGGTTTCTGGTCTGCACTTCTTGGTTAAATTCCTTTATGTTGCTTAGAATGAGACAGATAGATAGATAGATAGATAGGTAGGTAGATAGATAAAGGATTTGTACTGGGACAGAACTTCAGAAATTCTGATTAACACTGACCCAAAGTATCTATAGAAATACTTTCAAGCATTTGCCATTAGTTAAAGCTGGCCCTCTGTATGTGTGGGTTTCACATATGTGAATTTAACCAGCTGTGGATTGAAAAAAAGTTTGTTTTTTTTTTTGATACCAGGGATTGAACTCAGGGAGCACTCAACCACTGAGCCACATCCCCAGCCCTATTTTGTATTTTATTTAGAGAAAGGGTCTCACTGAGTTGCTTAGCACCTTGTTTTTGCTGAGGCTGGCTTTGAACTCATGACCCTCCTGCCTCAGCCTCCCGAGCCACTGGGATTATAGGCATGGGCCACAGTGCCTAGCTTGAAAATATATATATTTTTTTAAATTGTGTTGGAACTGAACACATACAGACTTATTTTTCTTGTCATTGTTCTCTAAATAATATGACAACTACTAACATAGTATTTACATTGTATTAAGTATTATAAGTAATCTAGAGATAATTTAAAGTACATGGGAGGATTGCTTAGGTTATATGCAAATACTATGCCATTTTATGTAAGGATCTTGGCACCTGAGGATTTGGGTATCCATAAGGGGTGTGGGGGTGTTGGTCTTGGAACCAATACCTCAACAGTATTTTCTGCTAATATTGCATATAATTGTAGGCAAATTATGTAATCCTATTCTCATATAAACTTGTCATTGCATAAATTTTGTGTACTTGTCAAGACATGTTTCTCATTTACAAAATATTTTGATTTGTATTTGAAAGGTGTTCCTATATAGTCTTTACAAATAATCCTTTTTTAAAAAAAAACACCTGGTTTTGGATTGGGGGGGCATGCCTAACCACTGAGTCACATCCCCAGCCCTTTTTTAAAAATATATATTTTATTCAGAGACAGGGTCTCACGGAGTTGCTGCCTCAGCCTTCCACGCCACTAAGATTACAGGGATGCCAAGGGTCTCACGAAGTTGCCAAGGCTGGCCTTCAACTTTTCATTCTCCCACCTTAGCCTCCTGAGTTCCTGGGATTTCAGGCATACACCACTGCATCTGGCTGCATATCACTTTTCAAATATTAACTCAACCTTCAACGGGCATGAGAGGTTGAAGTTGTTTGCAACTAGACAGAAAAATGAGAAGATTTATCAAATATCTCTCAGCATATTGAAAACAACTGGGAAGAAAAACAGAAACAGAGCTGTGGGTTCTATTTTTTGCTCCAGTAATGACAGGAAACTTTATTCCTTATTGGTGTGTAATGTAGCTTAAAATTACTTTTTTTTTTTTTAGTACCTGGGATTGAACCCAGGGATGCTGTACCACTGAACCACATCTCTAACCCTTTTTACTTCTAATTTTGAGACAGGATCTCATTAAACTGCTGAGGGCCTAAATTACTGAGGCTGACCTTGAACTTGTGATCTTCCTGCCTCTGCCTCCAAGTCACTGGGATCACAGGCATGTGCCACCATGCCTGGCTAAAGCTACCCTTCTTGATGAAAGAAGGAAAAATAAGGAAAGAAGGAGGCAGGAAGGGAGAGAGAGAAGGAAAGAGGTAGAGAGGAATGAAAGATATAAGTATGTTTACATCTTAAGGATGATACACACTGCTTCCTTCCTGTAGTAGTCACACTGTTAATTTTGCCTCAAACCACCATTGTATTATCTCTCACAATTTTGTGGGTCATCTTGATTCAGTTGGGTGGTGTTTATGCTCCATATGATGTTGAGCTACAGTCAGCTGGGGGTTGAATGGTCTGGGAAATTCAAACTGCTCATTCACATGGCTGACAGTTGCTGTTGGCCATCTGTGGAGCCCAATTGGACTGTCAAATGGAGCAGCCACCCATGGCTTCTCCGTGCCCCTGAGGCTCAGGCTTCTAACAATATGGCACCTGAATTCTGAAAGGGGAAAATCCTAAGAGTCAGTCTTCTAAGAGAAGGAAAGCAGAAACTGGCAGTCCTCTTAAAGGCCCGCCCTCTTCTCATGTCTTCTATAGGTCAAAGTAGTCACAGGCCAGCTCAGACTCAAGGGATGAGGGCATTGATGCAACTTTTTTTTTTTTTTTTTTTTTTTTTGGTACTAGGTATTGAACACAGGACTGAAGAAGGGCTAATCACTTAGGGATGTAGCAGCCACCATCCCAAATGTTGTTATGGCCATGTAGAGGGGAAATGAGAACTCTAGGGGGCTTTACCTGGGCAATTAAATTATCTGCCCTAGAAATGGCAAGCGTCAGTATTGATTCTATTCATAGTTCATTGCCCAGAACTATTTACATGGCTCCATTTCCATAAAGGAACGAGGAAGTACAATCCTGACAATGGCTGGAGAGGGGAGGATTGGAAATATTTGTCATACAGCTTTATTGCCTCCTTCAAAAAGGTAAATAAGAGAAGAAGCCACAGCTCAAAGTTGCACAGGCAGGGCTACTGTAGAAGGTGACAGTGTTTTCTAAAGTTATGAGGAGGAGGAGAGAACCCTGTACAAAACACAGTAATTTCTTAGAACATTGTAACAGGAATTCCTATGAGATTGGTATCCACTTGTATCCCAGAGATGGGAGAATTAGGATATGTGCTCTATTTTAATTTAGAAATTTCTTAATATTTGATAAGTATTTAATATGCTATGGAAGTTATACCAAGTCTTCATGAAAAGGTTTTGTGTTCAAAATTTTTACTGTGCCTTGTAGCCTGGTACCTAGTATGTACTCAGTTAATACTTATTGAATTGAATGATGGCTGTAAACTTACCATACAAAAAAGCAAATGCTAGTTTTAAAAATTATTATTATTATTATTATTATCCTATTATTCTATCTTACACACAAGTTTTGTTTGGAAACAAGTTAGAGTCCTTACCCCTATGATAGGGTACTTCTTCAAGGAATTGCTTCTGCCCACCCGGCTACTGCTAGGATCCAAATAAATGTCTTTTCCAACATGAGGATTTAGACTCCAACTTCCCTTATTTTATAGCTGAGTTCTTATTTTTCCTTGCAAGTCCCTTTACCCTCCCACCATGCTCCCGCTCTTCTCACCTTCTCAGCTTTGCAAAAGGATGTCTTTGTCCTTCAAGCCCTACTTTCCTATTGGTGGCTTCTGTCTGCAGTAGATTTCTGGAGACAATAGGTTAGGAATGGGTTCAGGAGTCAGACTGACTCCTAAACAGGCCAACTCTGTTACTAACTGACTTATTTTTCTGGGCCTCATTTTCTTCATTTGTAAAATTTAAATATAGAACATACATCATAAGGTACTATGGTGAATATGAAATGAGGTAATGCTTAGAAAGTGCTTGGAATGGTACCTGGTACTTCGTAAATTTGGTCCATGTTAGCAGCCCTCACTGTTGCTGTCATCACTAACTCCCCAGGCTACATCCACAACCAGCTCCTAGGACTTCTCCTAGGGAGGTCCTTAGAAGAATCCTCATTTCTCCATCCCCACTTTATTCTGGGTGGTGGTCTCTTTGATCATCTTTTTTTTAGTCAATTTCTCAATATTTTAAAATTCCCAGGATATCATTTTAAGGGCTTGCTTAGTATCAAGTCATCGTTTAACCTCATATACCTTCAGAAAATTATTTAGTGACTGTGTCCATTTTCTGCTCTATGAAAATGAGAAATATCTTTTCTTCTTCTTGCCCAGGGATTTTCAGTCCCTGTTTCTTTCTCTAGATTCTATTTTTATCATCTTGTAGACTTCTGTGTATCCTTAAAGCCACCTTCAGTCCTGATGGGAAAAAATAGGAGTATGTACAGATTGATTAATCAGTTAATTAATTTAAAGAGTTATGAAAGCATTGAAAAAAGTGGAAAGCACCATACATATTTATATATAAGACATTCTTGGGTAGTGTTATTGTTGTAGAGGTTGGAAAACCACTTTGTCATTATGTCCTTTGAGCTTAGAAATATCCAAATCAGTGTGAAACATGATATATCAAGAACTATGTAATGTTTTGAACAACCTACAATAAAAATTAATTAAAAAAAAAGAAATATCCAAATCACTGTAGACCTCATGTCATATCTACATAAAATAGAATATAAGAAAAATTGTGATGCTTAATATTATGGATCAACTTGACTGGCCTAAGGGATGCCTAGGTAGCTGGTAACATTATTACTGGTAGCAGAACTAAGAACATACTTTAAAAACATGTGGCCACAAGATTCTGAAATAGAAGAGTTAGCTTAGAGATCATAATAAATCTCCTTTAGTATTTACTACAAAGGTCATAAAAATTATTACAAAGGGATTATTAAATCACCTGATAATACTAATCTTGATATTTGACATTATTAAATATCTACTAGGCATTATCTCTGATAATCCTTCAGAAAGTAAAGGGAAAGATACTGTTTTTATCCCCATTTCACAGTGGACAAAACTGAGGTTCAGCTTGACTAGTTTAAAGCTATAAGGACATGGTAAAATTAAGCAGTCTAAGTCTCTAGAGCTTTGTCAGAGACCATTATATGCAACACTACCCCTTGATTAAGCAATTTCTCTAAGCTCATACGTTAATATGCAGCAGTGCTTCTGGAGATTTCTTCTAATAGCTGTGCCACAGAATTCTCTGTTGCTCACACTGCAGGACCAGGGCCAGTTTTGGAATAGTGTAAGAGGGTTTCATTTTGCTCTGGCTGTCATCTGGCTTGATTCCCAGTTCTGATTACCTTCTCCCCATCCCAGTCTTATTCTCACCTATATTTTAATATGGTCTTTTTGAAGACCAGATAGCCTTTTGAAGACATTTGATCTTCACCTTGTGTGATTGCAGATCATTATGAGACTCTGATAAAATAAAACTTTTGGGTTGGTGGGAATTTGCTTCAAACATGGAGGTATGTGGTTTTAGGGGAGTCACCAGAAACCTAGCCCTTGGGTTTAACATTTAAAGGAATAAAACAGAAATGAGAAAAGAGCAGGTAGGTGGGCTTGCTGTTTGGGATTTGGAGGCCTGGGTCCTGACTCTTCAAAGGGGAAGTTGCCTACTCCTATGGCTGGATCAATATAATTAGTGTAAAATGTTAGTGTAGTAGAGGTAAAAATAATATAGTTCCTGTATATTTTTTGTATGACCTTATAGGCCCTATAGTTCAGTTTTGTTTGTCCAGGGTCTGCTATATCTTGTGATCTTTCATTATCTCAGAGCTGATTTGTGACTATATGGGAACATTTAAATTATGGCCTAAAATAGTGTGTACCTCAAGAATTCCACTGCAGAACTTGCACTTGGCAAAGTGGCCACCTGCTATTTTTGTCACCTAATCATGTATGCCAATGCCCCATACATTTGAGACTGGCATGGAAACTTGTGCATATTCCCCAAGACAGGAATTTACTTTAAGATGCAGGATCTCTTTCAGCTTTACATGTGGTGCTCCTGTTGTAGGGGTGGAGTGGGGAGAAGGTGGTGTTGGGGAGAGACAACCAAAGAGATTCTATATATTCAGACTCCACTGCAATTTGCTTACGGAAAGGAGAATTGTCTGCTGGTAGTGAAATAAAGCCTTTGCTTTGCCCAGGACTTCTTGGTGGATGTCAGGAAGAGGAGTCCTGATAACAATCCATAGTGATCAGCTGAGGAAAAATAAAAAATCAGGCTGGGGATATAGTTCATTGGTAGAGTGTTTGCCTAGCATGCCCAAGGCCCTGGGTTTGATCCCCAGTGTTACAAAAAAAAAAAAGAATGTTCCCCAAATCTGACAACACTAACCCAAATATCCTTTTTCCCTCCCAGAAGATAGTCTTGCCTAGGAGAGTTGTACTGCCTGCCCAACTCTTGGTCTAACAGTCATGACGCTGCAGTAAATATGAATATGGTCCCTTTGTCCACCCCTCCCCCAGGCATTGAATCTAGGGGTATTTTATCACTGAGCTATATCCCCAACCCTGGAGTCAATCCCTAGTACAAATAAATAAGAAAACAGTAATTATTCACAATATAGGAATGTAAATTCTAGGACTGTCTGCTAAATTTGTTATCAGGCTGAGATGAGCTTAAGGTGGCAGGACTGAAGGCTGGGCCTGGTAACCTCCATTGTTCTGTTGAGTGGAGAGAAACTGTGGCCTTTGGAGTTGGAAGGGCTTTATCACTTTTTAATGTACTTAGGCAAGTTATCTGAACTCCAGTTTTGTTTTTTTTTTTTTCCACCTGTCTTGGACACATAAGAGGTGACACAGACAACAGTCCTCACCTCCATGCTATTAAACTCTGGCAAAACAATCACATTCAGGGCTCCTTAATGTGTGGGTTTTATCTTTTTCCTCCGTGGTAAAGATTAGACCATTTGCTTGTCTTATTTGTTTCTGTCACTTTCCCAATCCCTTATGATAGTTAAGAAGAACTGATCATTTTCCTATATAAGTGGTTCCCAACTTAACAATGAATTAGTTGTGATTTTTTTTGACTTTGTGATGGTGTAAAAGTCATACACATTCAGTAGAAACCATACTTTGAATTTTGAAATTTGATCTTTTCCTAGACTTGCAATGTGTGGTATGTACTTTCTTGTGACGCTGGGCATGGCAGTGAGCCACAGCTCCTAGTTAGCCTCACAACCACAGGAGGTGGGGGAGGACCCAATAGTTCATAGAGTACTGTGTTGCTAAGCTATGATGTGGAGTAGATTAGGATATTAAATGCATTTTTAAAAAATTTCTTCATTTTTTATTGGTGCATTATAGTTGTACATATTGTTGGGATTTGTTGTTGTACACAATGTAACACTATAATTTGGTCAGTATCACTCCCCAGCATCTCCCCCCCTCTCTTCATGCCTCCCACCCTTTCCTCTGTTCATCTCCCTTTGATTTTTAGGAGATCCATCCTCACCTTTGTTTTCCTTTTTCTTCTCTAGCTTCCTCATATGAGAGAAAACATATATCCTTAACCTTCTGAATTTGAGTTATTAAATGCATTTTCAACTTAAATATTTTCAACTTAAAATAAGTGTATTGGGGCATGATCTCTTTGTGAGATTACAGTGAGAAAGTGGATTATCTTCAATAAAAGCCTTTTTGTTCATTTCTGATTTTACCAATGAAACATGAGGTTTTGATAAACCGCCTCCCAACTTTTGAAAGAATTAGGAATAGCTTGAAAGAAACCAAGCAATAGAATTTTGAAAGAAGTGGCAGAGGCTCACAGTGCTGTCTCAGTAGCTCTTGACCATAGACAGAAATTCTGGCCATGGACAGAAATTCAGCATCACCATGTTGTTGCAGAATGATGGCAGAGTTGGCTTCAGACATCTTGTCTGTCCATGACATGCAGATCAGTTAAAACACCAACATTTTGTATTTACATTCTGTGGTTTTGTTTCTGTGTACCCAGAGAGTGTGTAGGAGGTTTGGAGTGGTGGCAGTGAGGGCTGCCACCCTCTTCACTAGAATGCCACTTCTTGTGTCTCTCCACAAAAGACCTGATTTTAGCACGTGAGTGAATGGTCTTGTAACCTTTACCTATAATTTTCTGCCTTGAATTCTCATTTTATTCATGAACACACTCCGGCTTAGAAATCAGTTACCTAGTAACTGTGTGCTAGGATTGTATTCAGTGCTTCCAGCTGAAGCCCTGCAGGGCTGTGCCTCTCCGTGATCAACCTTTGCATCATTCCCCTCCTGTGCTAGGCTGAGTGCTGCTCTTGGCTATGTTTGATTATACTTGATTGTAATTCAGAATCACTTTCATTAAAAAAAATAAAATTTGGGAAATACAGTATAGACTCCTCACTTCTGAGAATATTTCTGACAATAATACCCATCCCAGTCCTTTAAAACAGTTTCATAAGTTACACAGTCCTATTTCTGTGGAATGCACCTAGTTTGCTAAATGAATTCTTGGGAAAGAAGTACCACTTACATTCCTTTGTCAGGACTATTTATTAAAAGTTATAAATAGAACAGAAGAGAAAGAAATGAAATATTGAAGTCCTGGGTCTCCTCAATGCTTTTTCCTAGAAGTAATCGTTATATAAGTTCTATATATCCTTCCAGATATTTTCCATGTGGGATGGGGGTATAGGTCAGTGGTAGAGCACTTGTCTAGCTCGTACAAGCCCTGGATTCAATCCCAAGTACTGCCAAAAAGCCAAAAACAAAGCACCCAGGTATTTTCCATGCAATTATAAGCATATATATATATATATATATATATATATAGAGAGAGAGAGAGAGAGAGAGAGAGAGACATATATACCTAGGCACATGTATACCTGCACACAATTTTACACACACAAATAGCACACACATCTCTTAAAAACAAACAAACAAACAAACAAAACTACAAATGGAATTTTACCACTCTACCATCTTGTATCTTGCTCTTTTCTTTTAGTGCTTTATCAAGGCCCCTTGCTATGTTAGCACATGTAGATTGCTCAATTTAGGAGCTTCATGGTTTTCCATTGTATGACTTAGCCACATGTAGTTAATGTGATGCTTGCCCATGGATGTTTAAGTTACCTCCGACATTTTTACTCTTATAAACAATATTGCAGTGGTTCTCTTACCCAACATATTTGGTGAATGAATAACCTCATTAATGTAGTCAAACTTGAATACTATATTGCTGTATTTTGAGTATTAGCAATTTAGTAGATTTTAGCAGAAAATATGTTGAAGCCTAATGACTAACAAATGATCTTCCTAAAAATGTAAGAAAACATATTTTCAGATGGTAGAGGTGTTTAGAAGTCAGGTTAGTTAGTTTTATTAATTTATTAATAATTTCAGAAAAATATTTTAGAGCATCAAATTAATAGTCCATGCAGGAATTTAAAAGGGTCACAATTTTTTTTTTTAAATAAAAGTTTTATTGGAGAAAAATAGAACCACCACGTACACAGGGAAAAGAGCACAAAAATTCAACTGATACAGAACAACTGAAAGTCACAATTATCCAATGTAGTCTGCAATTACTTTTTAGTTTCTTAAACAATTCCCCTTAATTTTTAATAGTCTTGCTCATTTTTCAGCTGAAACAGCATCAAGTTTTCAAAGAATTAAGAGCTTCAAGGAAGGGACCCACTTTCAAGATACTGAAGGTGACATCAAGAGTCTCCT
This sequence comes from Callospermophilus lateralis, assembly GCF_048772815.1. Lineage (NCBI taxonomy): Eukaryota > Metazoa > Chordata > Mammalia > Rodentia > Sciuridae > Callospermophilus > Callospermophilus lateralis. The sequence goes on along the minus strand of NC_135307.1, from coordinate 168,401,456 downwards.
TCTAATAGGACCAACTCTTTCTAAAAATTGTTCAAGAGTAATTAGTGAGTCTGGTGTAATGGTCTACATATCTCAAGAGACCATCATGGGTGAGTTAGAACACTGATGGAGATAGATGGTTCAGTATGGAGAGGAGGCAAACAAAATAGCCACATTTCCTTGTCAGATGAGCTCCTGTGAGGCTGAAAAAATATAGGCAATGGCAACTCAAAAAGAATTAAGAAGGAATTCTAAAATACTATATGCAGTTAGACAACAGTGTGCAAGTTGACGCAATTAGAGAAAAAAAGAGGCAACTTAAAAAAAAAAAAAAAATATATATATATATATATATATATATATATATATATATATATATATATATATATATATAGCTGGCCACAGGTCTTTGAGAACTCAATAAAATAAAATAATCAATAGTAGACAGAAGAGTCCCAAGTCTCCTCAATTGAAGGTTAGGAACTAGGCTTCTTTCCTAGTGGCTCCAAACAGGAAGGAAACATGCTGTTGCAAAAAGCATTAAAAAGACAAAAAACAAACAAAAAAAAAAACCAACTTTCTGCATCTTCCATGACTGATTCCCTTCAAGGAAAAAACAAACGAGGAGACAAAACAAAATCCCACTGATGGTAATGAAGCCTTTTACTCACATTATCAATTGAAGAACAATACTATGTGTGAACAGTCTTGGGACATTCCCTGAAAAGGTGTCCAGTGGCTATGAGAACTCTTTAACTTCAAGCAACTTTGAAAGGAATACAGAACTTGAAATTGAAATTTCCAAATAGGGGTTGTGTGGGGAAAATGAGGGAAGACCTTTATATCTAGGGTTTTAAGATGTTAGCAAAATGGTTTAAAAGGCTCATTTATCAAAGAGAAGAACTGGGATGCTTCAAAAAAAATCCACACTTTGGTAGAGAAAATTGGAATGCTAAATCCTAGAAAGCCTGTAACAATCTACAATTGGTCCAAGATAAAGACAGAACTGTCCAAAAACATTTAAAGTCTAAATCAAGTTGAAAACTAGCTGATGAATTTTCACTCCTGTAATAATTTACAGAAAATATTGATTTTGGTCTCTTTTACAATTTTTATATTGTATGCACTTTTAATATGAAGAAAGAGTTGGATTTTTCTTTCCTCTGATGTTCCTCTAATATGACTGATCAGCAATCTTAAGTTTAGCTATTTTATAAGTACCTGTTAATCAGCACAGTAAACTCGGGGCTAAGCCATATATACACATCCCATACTCATAAATGGAAAATTTTAGGATGTGAATATACAAGATACTATGTAAGCAACTGTTACCCTACTTGAAAACTTGTTTCCAAATAAGCTTTTTTTAAAACATCCCCTCAGTGTAACAGAACATTACCTAGTAAAATATCAATAGCTATGACAACTTATTTTTCTTTTCAAGGGAAATCACAAAACAGGTGAACAACCAAGTCCAGGGTGGTTTTTCTATTTGATAAATACATCCAGAACTCTGTACAGTAAATAAAGTTTGCATGCAGTTTAAGTATCTTTAAATGAGAATTTAAGCAAATAAACCTTTTGCTTCATAATGGTGTATAAGAACCCCCCGCCCTTTATAATAGCCATAGGGACCTCTTCCCCAGTTCCAAAGAGGAATCACGAAGACCGGGTACTTTCTTAAGAGTTTTCTGCACATCATACTAAATAACATGCAAAGAGTTCAACAACATTCTTCTTAAGGTAAGTATTACTCTTTAAAATGGGCATGTTAACCACTGAGAAAAAGTCCACTCAACTATTTCCATTACAATGCTTCATTTGGTCATCGGTAGTATAAAAGAAGTCAAATAATATAGGATCAACAAGTTAGTTTATCCACTGTCTACTGCATATGACACCAAGGTCAACATTCTATGCAATATAGTTGTACTGGTTTGGGTTTTCTTTATCTCTTTCCATGTAGTCCCGGTCAATTAAGGATTCTATTCTCTTCTTAAGATCAGCAGGCTTAACTGGAAATTTTAACTGGTTGTACACTTCAGAAACAAGGAGATTGTGACTAAGTGTCTTCCTCATCTTCATAATCCGAACAATTGCAGCATCAATTTGATACTGTCTATCTTGAAATACTCTTTCTGTAGTGCTTGCTTGCTCCTCAACCGTTTCTTTCATCTGGATTTGATTGATCTTTATCCTGAAAAGTTTGTGTTTGAAATCATCATTACAAATGAACTTGTCACCATCTTCGATATCTTTGCCCTTTGGATTTTTTGCCAGAACTCTAGCTTTGCCACAGGCTAATGATTGCAGTGTTCTCCTTAACTCTCCATCCTCTATTCCGGTAGCTTGCTTGATCTCTTCTAAACTGAACTCCTCTCCCTCATTAAACATTAGCAGCACCGGTATTTGAAAAAGAGAGACCTGGAGTTCTTTTTTACCCTCTTTAAATTCTGCTTTTAGCACACAGTGTCCTAGGGTTGATTGCCACTGAAGTTTCCTGCCACTGTTTGCCTAGGTAAAATGTCTTGAAAATTTCCTGAAGTTTTACCATCTCCGGTGGCAAATGGACTTCCATGGGCACATATGTTGGCCAATAACCCATTGTCAGGATATTCACAGTTAATTCAATATTCCCAGGTACATTCTGATTCTGCATATACTGTTTGAACTGAATCATGATGTCTTTAGAAAGTTCCATGTCTTTAAACATTCCTTCAAGTTTGCTGGTAAAAGCAGCTCCACATTCATGTTTAAGTTTGGACAGCATTGATTTTTCAGCATCTACGGATGCACTCTTTCCAACTAATAGCCGCTTGGCTAAATCCTTCTTATAGAAGGCTTCAAAAACATCTTTCCCATAGATAAATCTAAATATGATCATAATTTTATCCAACATTTTCTCAAGTTCTTCATCTGTAGCTTCTTTGTTTCCTGCACGAAGCTTTGAATCTACATACTTAGCTATAAGTTCAGCAGGTTTATTTGGTCTTTTGTTAATGAATGTTTCAAAAGCTTCTTTCATGGCATTGATAAATTTTTCATTCTTCAGAAAGCAGATATCAATTATATGATCAACCTTATCTTTAAAATCTAGCAATTCTTGAACCATAGTTTTATCTTTTTCAGGATTAATAACAATAGTGCTCCCAAATGCCTTGATATACTCAATCCATTGTTGCAGGAGCACCTGAACGCCACCTCGAACTCTGCTAAAGAGTTGATACAGGAGAGATAAATCTTGATTTCGGTTTTCATCAAGAAGATTATTTAAACCTTTTTGAAGAATAGCTGTTAAGTGTTCACCTAGAAGCTGTTTTTCTACAGTAGCAATTAATGACTTCTGGGTAGTCTGATCTAAGTAAGTAATAAGTCTGTCTGCTTCTTCTTCTAGACGTTTGTTAACATGATGAAGATATTCAGGAACCTCTCTTTCTTGCATCAACTTTTGGCCTTCAGCTGCATAGAGCCGATTAGTTTCTTCCAAAAATCATTGTTCAAAAGAATCTTGATAAATTTGCAAATCAGAGAGCATACTTAAAAGGCTTCGGAGTTAACTTCTATCAATTGCTTCACCATTTCTTTCTCTCTCAATCAAGAGAAGAATGCCATCAATTGTCTTATTTTGGACTTTCTGATCACTTATAATATGAGCCCTAAATAACTCCAGTCCCATGTCCCAAATAGAGGATAGCATTGAATTCTGAAGAACATAAGTTCTATCCAGAAACAAAAAAATGCTCCTGATCATGATCATTTGCCTACAATGATTCTGCCAGCATCTGTCAATCTTCTTTAGAAAAAGAACACTATCCAATGAATCCTCTCTGAATTGATGAATCTGTGCTTTGATATGATCTTCACAAATCTGTCTCAGCTGTTTGTACAAGTTTGCAGAAATCTTGTAAGAACAGAGATTTTCTACAGCCTGGTAGAGTTCTTCTAAATTGTATTTAATTGAAGTACTATTCTGAATAGCTTCCACTGCTTCTTTCAGTTTCTGCCATGTTTCATCTGTGTAGTTTTCTGGTAATTTAGGTTTATCTTTAAAGTTCTTGATCACTAACTTCTTAGCAGAGCCAGGCTTGCTGTTAGCAAAGCTAGAGACGGTGGTAGATGATTTGGCTAGGCCGTTTGCATGATGCACCGAAGCCACAGAAGAGATTAATATACTCTTATTTTTAAGTTGCTGCTGCTGCTGAGATGTTGCAGCAGTTGGTGAAGATGAGGAGGAGGAGGAGGAGGATTCCTCAGCCATCTTCGCATCAAACCCTACAAACTCCAGGGTGTCTTCAAAACGCAGCTTCTTCTGTATCGGTACGTGGCTGGAAGCAGCCACTGAAACCCCCAAGCAGTAGGACGAGGTTGAAGGGGATGCCGAATCCCTGGGTTGTAAAGGAGGAGTGGAGGAGGAGGAAGACGTGGAATCAAAGTCTTCTCTCTCGTTACTACTGTTACTGCTGCTACTGCTGCTGCTGCTGTTTAACTTTCTCTTCTTGGCAGAGGTGGGCGGAGTGGTGCTGGTATTACCATCAGTGGCAGATCTGACCTCCTGAGCAGCAGCAGCAGCTGAGGGATTGGGGGAAGAAAAACCATTGCCTTCTGAGGGTGCCCGATCCTCATTCATTTCTCCTGATTCAGATGAGTGAGACATCTTCTATCTTTTAGGGCCAAGTTCCTTTGGAGTGTAGGGCAATCTCCTCCTAGGTCACACTGTGTACCTCACCTTCGGGTCACAATTTTTATGAGTTGCTGTAGTGGCAGATATAGCGCTGTGGCACATGCAGCATTAGACTGTACTTCCAGAGGTGGAACTGAGAATGAGTAATAACTCATAAGAGGAGGTGAGAAATGTTGAGGGTGGACTTTTCTTTCTAAGAGTGTATATTTATACATGATTAAAATAATAGCATTTAAAAATTACTTAAGAATTAAATATGTACTGAATGTATTTGAACAAAAATAGGAAAGATTTTATTAACATGAAATGAATACTAACTGTTGTTTACAGTGAATCTTGAAAGCATTAATAGATATGACTGGGGTTTTTTGTTTGTTTGGTTGGCTTTTTTTGGTACCAGGGATTGAATCCAGGGGCACTTAACTGAACCATATCCCCAGCACCAGCCCCCTTTTTTCCACAGCCCCTCCCCTTTTTTGTGATGCTGGGGATTGAACCCAGGGCCTGTGCATGTGAGGCAAGCACTCTACTAACTGAGCTATATCCTCAGCGCCTTTTTAAATTTTTTATTTTAAGACAAGTTTTCGCTAAGTTGCTTAGGGCCTCGCTGAGTAGCTGATGCTAGTTTTGAATTTGTGATCCTCTGCCTCAGCCTCCCAAGCTGCTGGGATATGACTGTTTTTAAGTAAATCCTTGGAATTAGATTTATTTGCTGTGAGTTCACAGTTAAATCACATTTCCCTTTATGTCACATCCCTACAGTCAGGTGTCTGATTAGCAGCCTCCAGGTGGAAGCTATCTCATGTGAGGTGGACTCCATTAAAACAGTTCAGCTTGTTCCTAAGGGGACTGCCACTCTGCCACCACTGATTGCCCAGTGCAGTTGGCCTTCAGCAGCTCCAGCTCCAGCTGGACTGGTTTTTCTTCTAGCTGCTCTTATCCAACATCTTACAACAACTGCTTCCATCCTCTCTCAGTGTAAGTTAACTCAAGTATTTCCATCAATGCTTCTCAACTGCAGGCAGTTTTGCCTCTGGGGTATCTGACAACATTTGGACTTAACATTTTTGGTTGTTATGGCCTTGGGTGTGCTAATGGCAGCTAGAGGGTAGAGACCCAGGGAAACCACTAAATATCCTACAATGCACAGAACTGCAACCCACACATAACTAAGAATTATCTAGCCCAGGAGTGCTGGGGTTATGAAACCCTGTTGTACTCAATGATGCCAGATACTGAGGTCTCCGGCTATTTTAAAATTACTATTTTAATTTTCTGGCATCTAGTTTATTATGTACTGTGCTTTTGACAAAAATTGTGTTGTTCAATAATGGACCACCTTAGACTCAGAGTAACTAAGAGGACTGATACTGTGGTGGAGTGATATTAGCATTAGGCTAGATGGCAATTAGGAGATAGGAATTCTAAGCTCATTATTGCCTCTAATTAGAAGCAGGACCTTTGGCAAGCCATTTAATTATTTTTATCTGAAATGAGGGCATTTGCCTGAGTTATCTGCAGAGTCTCTTTAAGGCTTAAAATATCCCATCACTCTACCATTGCAAATGTAATTTCCAAGGTGGGGTGAGGATGAACAGATGTGCTGTCCCATTGATTCTTTGAGACATAGTTCTGTCATCTGATTCTTTGCTAACTCTACAGATATCCTGGATTTTAAGATCAACCTGTTCTTTGACTGGATCTCCAACTCTAAGAAGCTCTGATAACCTAATAATAATGTATCACACTTGACTCTTAGTTTTCCTGCAACAGTAACACAGCATTAGTTCATTCTTTGGACACTTACTGAGCACTGATTTCTGCTAACTATTTGATCCAAAACAAGGCTGAAGGCAGGTAGGAAAGGGCTCATTCTTCTATAATTAGGGTGCAGAAATCCAGCTTACAGAAATGTCTCAGGTCATATGGCCTCATAAATGATAGTTTCAGGATGGCTATCTCCTAGATCCCCTTAATTCTTAAAGGGAGTGTGTTTCCCCTGTGGTCCCATCAAGTCACAGGACAGCAGAACCATGGCCAGTTGCATCTGAGTCAAGGTCTTTACTGATCAGTTTAGAAAACATGTGCCTTCCTCAAGCAGTAGCGCGCTTGCCTGGCATGCGTGCGGCCCGGGTTCGATCCTCTGCACCACATACAAAAGAAGATGTTGTGTCCACCGAAAACTAAAAAATAAATATTAAAATTCTCTCTCTCTTTAAAAAAAAAAAAAAAAACATGTGCCCTCAGAAAGGTGACATCTCACAAAATGGACAAAAGTCTCAAGTGTTTAAAATTCCTCTGTAAATAATGCATTCTAAATAATGCATCTTTGACATTAAGGGTATTAGCACTAAATGGTCTCTCTGTGGCAACAGAATTGTAAACAAAAGAACATGTATTTAGCCAGGTGTAGTGGCACATGCCTGTAATCCCAGCAACTGGGGAGGCCAAGACAGGAGAATCATAATTTCAATACCAGCCTTAGCAAGCAACTTAGTAAGACTCTGTCTAAAATAAGAAATAAAAAGGTATGGGGATGTGGTTTAGTGATAAAGTGCCCACATATTTTGGAGTTGGAGTCTTGCATTGAATTCCATCTTCTCCACTTACCAGCAAGTTACTTTACCTCTGAACCTTAATTTTTCTCATCTGCAAAATGGAAATTAATAATATTTAATTTAGGGAGATCAGTATAGTAAAAGAAAGGGACCAGTGGAGGGAGGAAGAGAGGGAAAGGAGAAATACTGGAGAATGATATTGCCCAAATTATTTTGTCACATTGTGTGCATATATGAATATGTAAAAACAAATCTGAACATTATGTATAATTATAATGCACCAATAAAATATGGAAAAAACAATATTAATTTGTAGGGTTACTATGAGGATAAAGTTAGGTAATGTATATTTAAGAGTCCTAGACTTTTTCTTCTCCTTTATTATTGGTTTTTTTTTTTTTTTTTGAGAGTCCATATAGATTAGCCCAACTTTTTACTTTGCCAAGGAAAGATGTTAAAAATAGCGTATACCATGGTCCCCGCAAATCACCATTATCTTATAAAAGAAATTATATTTTAATATTGAAAATGAAAGTAAAGCCTAGTTAAAGATCAGCTTTGTGTAGTTCCTGGTTCTTTCACTTGACCATGGCTGGGAAGAATTTCATCATCTGTAGACCAGTGCTTGGGAAAGAAACTATGGTATATGTAGCATATATAGCACTGTTCTCTGTACTGGGGGCTTACTGGAAGATGGTAAGAAATATTAATAACTATATTGCTTAAAGATCATGATGCGTAAAAACTTAGAAGAGTCCTTTCTTTCAGTTCTAAAAATAACTACAATCACTAAACAAGTGAATGGGTGGCCTCTGTAAGAAAACAAGTTTAAAAGTTTTGTGGATCATATTTTTTAGATTATGTAAGTCTTTAAAGAGTTCATAAAAGTGTCTCTCTGCTTTATAAAGTAAATCATGAGGTTAATGAGCAGTGGCTTGCTGTGTGTGTTACTTTTCACTGGGTCTGTGTCTCACCAACACACTGAGTTCTCTTCTGTTTTCTCCTTATCATATTGGGGTGTTTATTTGAACCCCTCATGACTGGATTCTTTCCAGTGCAGTTGATGTTGTTCATTCAGCGTCTCTTCTGTTCCAGGCCCCACGCTTGGCTCTTGGGACACACAGTGAACAGAGCAAAGACCCTGATGTCAAAGTGGCTTTTCTATTCTACCCAGGATTGGAGTGGGGTACTGAAGCCGGGATGGACTATTAAGCAAAGAGGTATATGAGCTGGTGCTATGAAGAAAAGGAAAGCAGTATTAAAGATGGGGATGTGATTAATACAAGGTGTCCAGGAAGGTCCTCTGTGATGACACATTTGTAGAGCCTGGAAGAACTCTGGGATTAAGGGAGTACTTTCATATGTTTTCCGTTGCTTATGAAACTAGTTCTGTGATAAAGTGCCTCTCTTCTGTGGAGGAAGAGAATATGCAAATATTAAATAAGAGAACAAGAAATGGTCCTATGTTTATAGCACTATTTCTGCACATTACAAAGCAAAGAAAACACACACGCGCGCAAACTGAGTTAATTGGTTGTTTTACATTAGAATTTTTTTTTTTTTGGCTAAGAAATGAGCCTGCTTTTTTTCAAAATACATTTTTTTTTAAATAGATTATTTCTTCACTGTGACTGCCTGGGTATAATTCTGAAACCATCTTTAAAGGCATTTAATATTTATTAACACTGGGTAAAGTAAGTCTCATGTGTGAAATCGTATAGAATCCAAGGATCTTGAAAAGAATGTGTTGACCACTCATTGGTGGCCTATTTAGAAATAACTGAATAGTTTCAGTTAAATGTTCCAGAATGTAAATATTTTTGAGCACAACCCTAAAGTATTGAGCTAGATCCTTTAAATAATTCCAAAGTTGAAAATGATGAATGTTAGGGAATATATATTTAAGACTCCTAGACTATTTCTTCTCCTATATTATTATTTTTTTGAAAATCTATATAGCTTAGCCCATTAAACATTAGGTAAATGTTTAACTTTTGAGGCTGAAATTGCTAGCATCCTTTAAAATAAGTTCTATATTTCCAGATTGCTTTTTCTAGTGACACATACCACTAGAGCCTTGGAAGGAGATAGTAAGAATTTTCTCAATGTTCTTTGTCATCATTCTTGCCCCTTGCTAGACCTTGTGGCTATGGAATCCATTCATCCCTGAAAAGGAATAGCCTCGGCAGAGAATTGGGCTGCTTTCCCTACCAACCAGATAAGCTTGATGATTGATTTGATTGTACTAAGAGAGAGAGTGTCTTTCTCTCTCTCCTTCTCTCTCTCTCTCTCTCTCTCTCTCTCTCCCCTCATCTCCCTCTCCCTGTTCCCCTCTCTTTCTCTCTCTTCTGCACATGCAGTATTAGGGATTGAACCCAAGGGCACTTAACCACTGAGCCACATTCCCAGCCCTTTTTATTTTACTTTCTTTTTTAAAATTATTATTTAGAGACAGGATCTTGCTAAGTTGCTTAGGACTTCACTAAGTCACTGAGCCTGGCTTCAAACTTGAAATACTCCTGCCTCAGCCTCCCAAAGTACAAAGGACTTTGTACTTTGTACTTTGGGAGGCTGAAGAGCCTCTGGGATTATAGGCATATGCCACTGTGCCTGGTCACTACATTTATTTTAAAAAATTATTTAGTGGCCAGGTGCAGTTGCACACACCTGGAATCCCAGCAGCTCAGGAGGCTGAGGCAGGAGGATCACGAGTTCAAAGTTAGCCTCAGCAATGGCAAGGCACTAAGCAACTCAGTGAGACCCTGTCTCTAAATAAAATACAAAATAGGGCTGGAGATGTGGCTCAGTGGTTGAGTGCCCCTGAGTTCAATCCCCAGTACCAAAAAAAAAAAAAAAAAATCTTTAGTGATTTTATTGTAAATGTAACACCCAAAAGACACCTTCTCTTTGAGTGATGATTTTCTGTATTTATACACACATACATACATACATACATACTGGGGAATTGAACCCAGGAATGTTCTGCTTCTGAGCTATATCCTCAGCTCTTTTTATTTTATTTCAGAAGGGGATCTTGCTAAATTATCCAGACTGGTCTAGTACTCATGATCCTCCCGCCTCAGCCTCCCAAGTACAGTTATGTTCTGCAGCATCTGGTAATTTTCTGGTTTTAAATAAGGGTTCCCAGGGAAGAAGGATTCAAAAACCACTGAAGATTTCTCTCTGAATATAAAAAGTTCCAGTATTGCAAACCCAGGATTTGTCAACCTGATTGAAAAATGAAAAGTGAAAATCAAGCGAAATGCTGAATAAGTGAATTCTTGTCTTTAGGAATCCATTGTCTGTGGGTGAACAGGAGGCAGTGTGAGTCTAAAAATAGGAAAATTATTAAAGTCAACATCTACAATTTACAGATAGGGAAACTGAGGAAACTAGCTCATAAAAAATTCAGGTAAGGATCTGAGGACCATAGGAAGACATTGGCAGAACTGGAACTTGATCTCCTGGTTTGACTCCATTTCATACTTTTTTTGTGACATCACATCCTACTCAAGATTTAATTTATGACTAAAATGTATAACAGTATAAAAGGCCAGTTTAAAAACTTACCATGAATATTCCTATTCCTTTGTACATTATGTTCATGCTTTTCTTTAAGTTTTTGAGGATATTTATAACAGCTACTTTCAAATCTTTGCCTGCTAATTTCATCATCTCTGTAATTTCAACATCTGTTTCTACTGTCTGATTTTTCTTCTGGGTATAGATTATATATTCCTGCTTCTCCTATCTAATATTTTTATTAGATGCTGGACTTAATGATATTACATTGTTGAGTGTCTGGATTTTGTTCTCTGTCTTCAAAAAGTATTAAAGTTTGTTTTGGAAGGCAGTTAAGTTACTCACTCATCATTATGATCCTTTCAAGGCTTGCTTCTAAGATCATGGGGGAGATTTTAGAATAGCATTTACTCTCTGACTAGATGCCATACTGATGTGTGGCATTTCTGGGTCTTTCCTGAATAATCCAGGTTTTCCACCAATCTCTCCACTCTGGCTGTCAGAACATGTGTGTTTCCCAACCCTGTGAGAGCTGTGGGAGCTGTTCAGTTCTCAGCTCCCCTGGCTTTGCCTGCTTTTATGGAGTTTCTTCCTAAACATGAACAGTTTAATGCTGAGGAAAACTCAGAAGAATCCCTTTGCTGATTCCTGAAGCCCTTTCTCTGTGTGGCTGTCTCTCCCCAGGACTCTGCTGCACACATCCAAGCATCTGAATCTCTGATCTCGATGTCTCAGTGGGGAGATTGGAGACTGCTGAGAGTCAGTAAGACTGCTATGCTCTGCTTAGATTCCCTCTCCCTACACTGTGGTCTAGATAGTGCTTTCAGGCAGAAAGGTAGGGCAATTGTAAGCATACTTTCTTGTTTCCCTTTGTTCAGGGATCAAAGTTTTATACCACTAGAGTTCAGTATCTGAAAATAATTGTTTTATACATTTCACCCAGTTTTCTAATTGTTTACTGCAGAATAAAAAGTCTAGTCCAGTTATTCTGTCATTGCTGGAGGCTGTTTACTTAGATTTTTCTTTTGATATATGTATATATTTGGTAGTGGGGATTGAACCCAGAGGTACTTTACCACTGAGCTACATTCACAGCCCTTATTTTTTTTTATTTTGAGACAGGATCTTGCTAAATTGCTGAGGCTGTCTCAAACTTACAGTCATCCTGCTTCAGCCTCCCAAGTTGCTGGAATTATAGGCATGAACCACCACACCCAGCATCTTGATATTTTTCTCTTGAAAGTAAATTCAGGATCCAATCACCATTTTTGGGGGGGAGGGTACTGGAGGATTGACCCCAGGGGCACTTTACACTGAGCCACATCCCTAGTCCTTTTTACTTTTTATTTTGAGACAGGATTTTGCTAAATTTCTGAGGCTGGCCTAGAACTTGCAATCCTCCTGCATTAGTCTCCAGAGTCACTGGGAGTACAGGCATGCACACTATGCCTGGACCAGTTCCCATTTTATAGGTAGATAACCCAGAGTTGCCAAGAGTGAGTAAGAGCTTGACAGCGCATACTGGGTTGGCAAGATGGCAGGAGCCCAGCCCTTGCCTCACTTGACTAAATCCCATGTCCTTCCTTCGGCAGACCTAAGCACACTGTGGGAATTACTGGTTTCTATTGGTGGAGACAAAGCCAGTGGAGTAAAAAAAAGTAGAGAAGAAAGAGTAAAACAGGTGATAGAAGAACAGAGCAGGGGAAGGCTGTATAGCTATGTATTAGGAAGTAGTTTCGGGGCTGATAGAGTAACCCCAAGAGCTACAACAAATATTACTCCCATCACCCATAATGATCTAGATATAGTAGGCACCTTTCTCAGTATGCCAAGATCCTTCATTGTTTCATCTTTTCAAATCCTCATTCTCTATCCAAAGAGGACCCTTTATCACTATTTCACAGATCAGGAAACTGAGCCTAAGAAAGGCAAAGTTATCCACTCAGAGACCCAGCTAATATGTAGCAGAGCTAAGATTTGAAGCCAGATCTGCAGACTTCAAAGCTCATGCTTTTGATCATATGGTTAACTATCAGGTATTATCTCTCCATGTACTCATTTTTATTGACTTGCCCGAATACTGTTTTCCCCCTTCCACCCCTGTTGGAGGACCGTTTATTTTCTTCTGACTTTAAAACCAATCCATGCTAAGTATAGAAGAATCTGAACAGATATAGAACATCTGAAAGAATATAAAGAATTATCTATACTCTTATCTGTATCTATTATTTCCAATCCCAACTTTGCTTATTAACTATAATGCTCATCTTCATAATTGCTTTGCCTCCATCAAATATAGGAAGTATTCAATGAATGCCTTTTGATTTCAGGTACCAAAGGAATGGTATAGAATATTTAAATATTACATAACTTGCCAAGAAAGCCATATTTTTATATTCATGCCTGAAAACCTACTGGGTCCAAGTGGACAAACAATGAGGACTTGAGAATCTTTCTAAATACTTGAAGTAATATTCTATATCAAGTTTTATGGCCCTGGCAGCATTTGTACTATGCTATAGTCATAAGCACTCAACAGATATTCTTTGGTAGGCTTTCAGAGATGGAAAGCAAATTCAGTGCATTTATTCAGCAGATATTAATAAGCTAACACAGTGCTGGCACTTATTAGTGGGGATGAAGTGTGAGTTAAATGTAATCAGTCTCTGCCATTTTGTAGTTTACTGCCTAGTGATGAAACAATCAACAAACCAGCCTCCAAAATATTGAGATTAGCAAAAACTCTCCCACAGTGATATTTTCACCTGGGAAAGTTTAAAAATGAATCATTGCAAAAGACAAGGGAAAGTTTATAAAATAAAGGAAAAAATATTACTTGAGTCTGACCATACTATCTCACAGGGAAAGATTTTATTTATGTTCCCTTTGGTCTTGTCTCCTTTTCATCACCAGGTTTAACATATAGGTTTAGCTTGGGCCTTTGATTTATAGTGTTTTGAAGAAAGAGAAAAGAGAAGACAAATTCAGCCAGGATGTACCCAAACCCCTGATGTGTTGTCCTAGATCTGAAATCCTTAGCTACCTCAGGGAGAACCTGTTGGGAAGGTAGTTCCCCTAAAGCCTCATAAAAGAAAGAGTTTCCCAACCCTTCTTTGACATTTATAATTTGCTTGGGTATTGGATAGTCCAGTGGTGATTTTGTAGTCCTTTGAACTATCTTTTAGCATTTGAGTTTAATTAGCTCCCTTCTCCTCCCACCCCTCTGCCCTATCTAGAGTTTGAGTGACCAATACTTTTTTAACCTGTAAAATACAGTTTGGTAGAGACTTCGTTTATAGCATACTAGATGTGGAAGGATAGGGAGTTTGATTACCTGTTGGGAGATATTACAAATTACCCCCCAAACCAGAGGCTTAAAGTGACAAACATTGACCATCTCACAATTTCTGGATCAGAAATCCAGGTGGCTTAGCCGGATGCTTCTGACTCAGGCTGTCTCATGGGATTGTGGTCAAACCTGGACCAGCGCTGGAGGGTCTGCTTCTATGAGAGCATCAGGTGATCCTTACCTGGAGTCTTTGGTTTTTCTCCAGAGGCTTCTCCCCAGCACTGCTGAGCATCCTCAATACATGGCTGTCAGTGTTCCTGACAGTAAGTCTTGAGAGAGACAGAGAGAGGAGTCAGAGAGCAGGCTTCACTTCTGCTATATTCTGTAAGTCACACAGACCAGCTTAGGTACAACGTGGAATACACAGGGTGTGACTACCAGGAGGTGAGGGCCATCTTGGACAGGCAGAATTTCACTTAGGTAATTGGTTTATTGTGTTGGCTCAGGTGAACTGACATTTACTGCAGCTATTTTTCCCCCTCAAGAGCTGTATGGCTGTGTGTCTCTGAGTCCCAGCAATAAAACCAATTGTATAGTTTTCTTATCATTCTAGGGGGTCCAAGAACTGACTCCTGAGAGGCAGGGATGAGTCAACAGAAGACTTCAAAAGTTTTAAATCTCATCCTGAATAAGAACAATGCTTCAGGTCTAAGGAAGACCCCTTCTCTTCTATGCTTTAGTTCACTGCAGGGTGCAATGGCCAGGTTCACCCTGAGGGAAATCTGAGGAGGGAGCCTTTTTTCAGTGGAACTATTCTGGGAACACCTTCTCAAATGTGGCCTGGGTGCCTTTTCATCTTCATTTTTCAAAAAGGGAAAAGCAAGAGAATCCAGTCCCAGGCAGCTGGTGGTGCCCGTTTCCACATCAGACCTGGGGTTAGGTCTTCCGCAAGACACATGGTTACCCTGGATCTTAATTTCCTCAACAGTGACCAAGTAGTTGAACCAGAAAGGTGATCAGCACAGTCCTTCCATTTGGCTTGGTCATTTTGCAGCTGCTAGTTCACCAGTATTCCATGGAAGAATTCTACTGCAGTTACCTGGGCACTCGAATGTGAAAGCTACTGGTTCCCACATGACATTTGATACCACCTCAGAACCCTGAAACCAGCCAGTCTTATCTCATGCAAATGGAGATACCCAACAACACTGCAAAGTAGTTAGAGGGAATCTCCAAAGTCCCTGGGCATAATAAGCAGGGTGCAGACCAATTGCTTATTTATATCCAATGTTGGTTTTCTTTTTTAAAAATTTGTTCTTTTTAGATATACATGGCAGTAGAGTATATATTGATGTATTATACATGCATGGTCCATATTGCTTTTAAAAAGGCTTTAGTTGTTATAACAATAAAGACTGTCATTGGGACATACTGAAAAGCTTAAAGAAGCAACTTCAAGATATAGCTCAATTGGTAGAGTGCTTGTCTCACATGCACAAGGCTCTGGGTTCAACCTCCAGCACCACACACACACAAAAAAAACCATATATATATATATATATATATATATATATATATATATATATATATATATATATATATATACACACACACACATACACATACGTGCGCACACGTGCGTGCACACACGTGCGTGCATGCATGCATGCACAAAAAGGAACTTCAGAAGAAAAGAATGGAAAGATAGGATGGTCTTCAAATGTATCTAATGATTTATTTTCCTGTAACCATCAATATTTGTCAATGATGCTGGGTGAGCCTTTTGGGCACAGTGGCTGGCACCTATAATCCCAGCAGCTCAGGAAGCTGAGGCAGGAGGATCACAATTTCAAAGCCAGTCTCAGCAACTTACTGAGGCCCTAAGCAACTCAGGGAGACCCAGTCTCTAAATAAAATATAAAAATGGGCTGAGGATGTGGTTCAGTGGTTAAAGGCTCCTGAGTTCAATCCCCAGTCCCCCAACCCCCAAAAATAATAATAATGGGTGGTGGGTACTTAGTGGTTAAGTAAATTTGCTTTTATTTGTATTCTAGTTGTTTTAAGGCATCTTCTTCTTCTTCTTCTTCTTCTTCTTTTTTTTTTTTTTTTAAGGAATGAAGAGAAGAAAGTCTCCTTTTTAAAGGCTGGAGATAATAATTGTTACCATTTTTGTGATTTACTTGTAGCTTTTTAATTAACCTGGTAAGGATTATGTTCTCCATGAGATTTTATTTTTTTATTTTATTTTATTTTTTTTATTTTTTTATTGGTTGTTCAAAACATTACAAAGCTCATGACATATCATCTTTCATACATTTGATTCAAGTGAGTTATGAACTCCCATTTTTACCTCAAATACAAATTACAGAATCACATCAGTTACACATTCACAATTTTTGCATAATGCCATATTAGTGACTGTTGTATTCTGCTGCCTTTCCTATCCCCTACTATCCCCTACTATCCCCCCTCCCTTCCCCTCCCATCTTCCCTCTCTACCTCATCTGTTGTTGTTCAGTTCTCTCCCTTGTTCCCCCCCGCCTTCCCCTCACAACCTCTTATATGTGATTTCATATAACGTTGAGGGTTTCCTTCTGTTTCCATGCAATTTCCCTTCTCTCTCCCTTTCCCTCCCACCACTCATCTCTGTTTAATGTTAATCTTTTCCTCATGCTCTTCCTTCCTGCTCAGTTCTTAGTTGCTCTCCTTAAATCAAAGAAGACATTTGGCATTTGTTTTTTAAGGATTGGCTAGCTTCACTTAGCATAATCTGCTCTAATGCCATCCATTTCCCTGCAAATTCCATGATTTTGTCATTTTTTAGTGTTGCATAATACTCCATTGTGTATGAATGCCACATTTTTTTTTTATCAATTCATCTATTGAAGGGCATCTAGGTTGGTTCCACAGTCTAGCTATTGTGAATTGTGCTGCTATGATCATTGATGTGGCAGTATCCCTATAGTACGCTCTTTTAAGGTCCTCAGGGAATAGTCCGAGAAGGGCGATAGCTGGGTCAAATGGTAGTTCCATTCCCAGCTTTCCCAGGCATCTCCATACTGCTTTCCATATTGGCCGTACCAATTTGCAGTCCCACCAGCAATGTACAAGTGTACCCTTTTCCCCACATCCTGGCCAGCACTTATTGTTGTTTGACTTCATAATGGCTGCCAATCTTACTGGAGTGAGATGGTATCTTAGGGTGGTTTTGATTTGCATTTCTCTGACTACTAGAGATGGTGAGCATTTTTTCATGTACTTATTGATTGATTGTATGTCCTCCTCTGAGAAGTGTCTGTTCAGATCCTTGGCCCATTTGTTGATTGGGTTATTTGTTATCTTATTGTTTAATTTTTTGAGTTCTTTGTATATTCTGGAAATTAGGGCTCTATCTGAAGTGAGAGGAGTAAAGATTTGTTCCCAGGATGTAGGCTCCCTATTTACTTCTCTTATTGTTTCTCTTGCTGAGAAAAAACTTTTTAGTTTAAGTAAGTCCCATTTGTTTATTCTTGTTATTAACTCCATGAGATTTTATACCTGACTTTTTCAGTCTGTGGAACAGATTTTCAAAAGTGGACTTGATGCATCAAAGGACATGCACATTTCCAAATTCATTAGAGAACTGCTGATAAGTCTGAAAGGCAGTACCAAAAATGTCTGAGAATGCCTGTTTTCCCACATCTTTGCTGACATGGGTAAAAAACCAAGAACTCATTATTGTTCTAATTTGCATTTCTCTCATTAGTGAAGTTGATGATTACTCCATGTAATTTTGTTAGACATGTTTATTTTCCTGTGAGTTTCCTATCCATTTCTTAGCTCTTCCCCCCCCCCCCGAAGTTGGGTTATTGCTTTTGTTAAAAATTATAACCTCTACCAGATTCTCCCATTGTTAACATTTTGCTTCATCATTCTCTTGATATATTTTTTTTTTCTTGAAATAATTTGGGAATTAGTGTATTCATGATCTCCCCACTTCCTTTCCTTTGGGTACTTTGAAGTCGTGTACTGTGTATATTCCTAAAAAAAAAGGGATTTTGTTTTTTTTTTTTGGTGCTGGAGATTGAACCCAGGGATTCTTTATCACTGAGCCACACCCCCCAGCCCCAGGATTTCACTAAGTTGCTTAGGGCCTGGCTACATCGCTGAGGCTGGCCTCAAACTTATGATCCTCCTGCTTCAGCCTCCTGAATCTGGGATTACAGATGTGTGCCACCATGCAGTGTTACTTTCTTTTTTAACTACAGTATGATTATCAAAATCAGGAGGATCAACATTGATACAGAATTATTATCTAACCCATAGACCTGATTCAAATTTTGCCAGTTGTCTAAATTTTTACCATTATACTGTAAGCCCTTTCTTAAGTCATTTAGATTCGGAAATATAATAATTTTTAATGACAAGTAATATTCTAACACATAATTGTGCTACAATTTATTAACCATTTTTGCTGCCTATTATTAATATTTTTGCTTTCAGATACTGCCACTGTGAACACAACCTCCCATATATCTTGCATTATGTCCTGCTGATACACACATTAGAGCTGGCAAGTCTGAAAAGATGTGTGTTACAAAGTGTGTTAGAGACACCTGACTCAGCCCTTCTGATCCCTTTAAATAATATACAGATGGACTGCTGACCTCCTTCCCCACTCTTTCTCTTTCCAGCTCCTCTAGTTTCTGATTTTAGGGTGATTTCAGATTTCTGCCAGGAAACTCACAGTCTTCTTGGAGCTGGGCAGGGTTCCCTGGTCTCTTGCCCACTGTTCTTTGTATCATTCAGACGTTTCTCCCGATTGTTGTCCACTGGTGGTACCCTCTGGCCTCCCAGCATGCAGTGGATCAAGGCATATGCATTTAGATATTCTGAGCCTGGCCACTATTTCTTTAGAATAGATTGCTGACAGATAACGCACTCAAAATATTTGAGTCCCATGGCTCTCTGGGAAAATGACATCTGCTTAACCTGCACCCAGCAGGTTGGGAGGGGGCTCATCTCCCACCTCTTTCAACCCTAGGGGACATTCACTCATTCCGCAGATCTCCTTGCCTACTATGTGTCTTCACCAAAGACATAGTTTACATGAAGAGTGTCACCTATTGTTTTAATTTGCATTTTTTGGCCAATAAAATGCAATTTTAAAGAAAATTGTGTTAAACTACATTTAACAAAATGTACCATATTACCCATTTTTAAGTGTATAGTTCAGTGGCAATAAGAACACCTATTATTAGGCTGGGGATGTGGCTCAGTAGAAAAGTGCTTGCCTGGCATGCATGATGCCCTGGATTCAGATTCCCAAGCATACACACACAAAAAAACAAACAAACAAACAAACAACCATATTGTATAACCATCACCACCTTCAGAACTTTTTCATCTTCCCAAACTGAAACTCTGTGCCCATTAAACACTTAATACCCTGCCCCTCCCCTGTGCCCAGTCATTGGCAGCCACCATCCATTTTGTGTCTCTATGGATAAAATACAGTTTTTTTTTTTTTTTTTAATGTATTGGCCATTCACATTTTTTTAAACATGTGAATTCTTTGTAATTGACCTTAGCCTATTTTTCCTATTGAAACATTAGTATTTTTTTCATTGAGTAGGAAGAATTCATTGGGAAAATTGAGAGCAAATGGATCAAAGATTTTATTTTTAAGGCATTGTTAAAAGGTTTTGAGTATTTTTTTTCTCTGCCTGGTCCTGATTCCCCGAGAGGTTTGTCTTCTTTTGCCCCCTCCTGGCTGCAAAGTAGGTATTTCTCTCCTTAGAAATGGGCTTGGCAGGTTCCTTGCTGAGAGCTGGGCTGCCAGGTGGGCTCTGGCGTCCCCATGCATCCAGCCTGAGGCTTGTTATTGTCTCTGTCTACAGAAGCCGTTTCTGCCTTTTCTAGGGATCACCCCATAAGGTGACTCCCTTCCTTCTTTGCCTCTTGTGTACCCCTTTCTCCTGCTTCTCCTCCCACCACACAAACCTTGCTTCTTACTTTTGCTGAGAAAACTGAAAAAAATCTTTCTCATCTCCCTACCACTTGCATGTGTCCCCAGATGCCCCCAACTGTTAAGGAGGATGCACTGTCTGCTCCTATTGAAGGCAGTTGATCTACTTAATCCTACATCCTGTCCCCTGGTCACGAACATAACACCTGCAATAATCTCCTCACTCCTACACTATTGATTTTTTCCCTCTTGACCTGCTCATTCTTAGCAACATACAAAGATGACGTAAGAGTTTCCATCTTAAAAAAAAAAAAATCCTTCCTGACCACATATTTCTCTTCAGATAACTGCCCCGTTTTCGATCCTTTTTATAGCAAAAGGCTGTGAAAGATGTGCCTGATTTGTCTATACCCACTCTTCCACCTCTTCCCTTCCCAGTTTCTCTCCAGCCCACTCCAGTCAGGCTTTAGCCTTCGACACCCCTAACCTTCTCCCTGCCACCTCTCCACCACTGTTAAAGCATTGCTGTGGTGGGTTTTGTCTTCCAGAATCCAGTGGACAGTTCTCAGTCTTTACCATGTTAGACCAAATAGTGGCATTTGATGCAGTTTTTGACTCCCTTCCTTCTTTGGCTCTTGTGTACCCCTTTCTCCTGCTTCTCCTCCCACCACACTGGCTGCTCTTGTTCAGTTTTTTGGTTGGTTCCCTCTACCCTCTGTCCTCTGTCCCTTGGTATTCTCTTTCCACCTCTGTGATGCAAGTCCTCTCCTGAGAGCCCTAGACATGGGCTACCGGTGACTACTCAGCATCCCCAGATGGGATCTAATAAGCACCTCAGACTTGGCAGGTTCACACAGAATTCTTGATGCCCTCAAACAACTCTACCTCTCTCTTCATTATCCTTTCTTCATCCAGTTTTGTTTGTTTGTTTCTGTTTTTGTTTTTTAGTACTGGAGAATGAACCCAGGGGTGCTTTACCAACACTTTTTATTTTTTATTTTGAGTTGCTAAGTTGCTGAGGCTAGCCTTAATCCTCCTGCCTCAACCCTCATTGCCAGCCCCACCTCTCACCACCTGACCTGCAGTTGCTGGGATTACAGGTGTGTGCCAGCAGGCCTGGCTTCATCCAGTTCTTTAGGCCCCTCTTTCCTCCACTCCCTGTACCCAATCTAAGCAAGTCCTGTTGGCCCTAACTCCAGATGTGTTCTGAGTAAGGTAACGACTCCACCTCCTCTATTCCATCCAAGCCCAGGCCACACCAGCTAGCACAAACTCCCATAGAAGCCTCCTAACTGGTCTCCAGTACTATGCTTACCCTCCTGTCTGCTTCCCAGCAGCAGCCAGCATGATCTTTAAAACTGCCTGATCCTCCACTTCTCTCTCCTGCTTCCAGGGTACTTAGGACACAACCCAGTGCTTCCATCAGCCCTCAGGACCCCAGGTAATCTGGCTATCGCTCCCGGACTATGACTGCTCCATCTGCTTGTCCCCAGCCACATTGGGCTTCCTCTGGTTTTCACACACAAGCTTATTCCCACCTCTAGGTTTTTGTGCTCTGGACCCTTATTCTAGGATGTTCTTCCCCCAGAGCATGGAGTGTTATCTCGAGTCTTTCAGATATCTGCTCAAATATAACTTTTTCCAAGAACTCTTCCTGGCCCACCCATCCAATCTGGCCTTCCCATTCATTTGTCTCCCATTTACTTTTTCTGCTTTATCTTTCATCAAAGCATTTATCACTGCCTTCAGTGATAAAAATTCTCTTTTTTGTATTTTGTCTATTTTAATACCAGGAACTAAGCGCCATGATATCAAGCACTTTGTCTCTCTCTCCATTTTTTATCTTTTGGTACCTGGGATTGGACTCAGGGACTTTACTACCTAGCCACATCCCAAGCCCTTTATACTTTTTAAATTTTGAGACAGGGTCTCGCTAAGTTGCTTAGGACCTTGCTAACTTGGTCTTGTTCACTGCTGTATTGCCAGCACATTGAATAATGCCTAACACGAAGTAGCTGCTTAAGAAATTTGTGCTAAATATTGGATGAATAAATGAATATTTCTCTTTTATTGTAATTGAAAGGCTGTGTTTTAAACAAAATAGTACAGATCTCTGGGTGAATTATTTGCTTATGTGTCTACTTTTTTGCCTTGATCTAAAGTATTATTTGTCATGTGAAGGAGTGACAACATAGAATCTGCAGGATTCTGCTTATGTGAGGGATCTAAAGCCTACTGGTACTAGCATCTACTTTTACCTTTTAGTGAAGAGGATTGGAAGTGCCATTTTTTATGGTAACTGTCAAACATAATTTAGAGTAGACTAGATTTTGATATGACCATGGCTTAAGTGAAATGAGACATTTCCTTCCTGGAAAAGGTGGTGGCTTAGGGAATTGAGCAAGATGAAAACAAGAGTTCACAGGGGGAGAAATGTTACCAGTCACTGGATAAATGGCATTAAAAGGAACCTGGATTAAATTTTTTAAAATAGATCAACATGTGTGATTACACTACCTGTGTGACTCTGCACCATGTTCAGCCAGAGGAAGGAGAAGTTGTGTTCCATTTGTGTCCAACATGTCAAAATGCATTCTACTATCATGCACAACTAATTAGAATAGATGAAAAAATAAAATTAAAAAAATAGACCAGGAACTTGGTAAATATATTTTGTTAAAATTATAAACATTTTGCATATAAATTGACCATATTTAGTCTCTCCAAAATTTCTTCCCAGTATAGAATTGATTTAAATATCATGTATTTGGGTAACCCTAAGATTATAGAAGAGTTATGTTTTAAAAAATACCTTTTATAAGTCAGTTGTTTAAAATGCAGGGTTTTTTGTTTGTTTGTTTTATTTTTTTTGTTGTTGTTGTTGTTTTTTCCCTGTAGAAGCTGTTTTGTATGTAGCATTCAGATTTCCAAGCATGCCTACACTTAAAAGTTGGTTTTGCTCACCTGGAGCCTGTGGGTCATGATAGGGAGATTGCTTCTCTTAGCCTTTGCCTCGGTAGCTGCTTCAGCAGTTGTTAGCATAACAGCTCAGTCCCACCCTACTTTCAGTGTAATCCCATGCTGAGGAATTCAGAATTGCTATGATGTTCAACACGTGCACATGGTGTATAGTAACTGGCTATGCAACTTCTGGAGAACTATAGGAAAATGTAGATGTAATACAATGATATATCAATGTAGCTCATTTCTTTTAGGCACTCCCATGTAATTCTGATTATAGAAAGTAATTATTTTTATTTGTTAAATTTTTGCCTTTTTTTTTTTTAACCACTTTATTAACTTTTTTAGGGGTCGGGGGTACCAGGGAATGAATTCAGGGGCACTTGACCCACTAAGCCACATCTCCAGCCTTTCATATTTTATTTAGAGACAGGGTCTCACTGAGTTGCTTAGCACCTCACCATTGCTGAGGCTTGCTTTGAACTCAAGATCTTCCTGCCTCAGTCTCCTGAGCCACTGGGATTACAGGCATGCGCCACCGTTCCCGGCATAATTTTTTAAGTTACCTTAATGTTAAGACTATGTATTTCAAATGTGAGATTTTCTAAAGTTTTAAGATAAAACAAGATACTTGATTTTTCAGGTTGCATTAAAATAAACTATGAATCTTTTATTTTTGTTTTACAATTAAGTCATTTGATAAAATACTATAAAAAAATTCTGTACCAAATATGTTATCAACACAAAATTTGTTTTGTAAGTATTTGTATTGCTGCTTCATGGCACATCACTCATGAATTAAAATGACTCTTGCCCTGTACAGGCTTTCTGTCCAAGGAATGTCTTCCCACACACACACACACATCTGCCATTTCTTTCAAAGTTATAATTAAACAGTAAAATTATTTGGACAATATTTAAAGAAAAGTACACTGAAATGCACACAAACCTAAACAGTGATATTGAAAGAAAATATAAGTGTAATGTAATTATTTATATTATCTGAGATAACAGGTAAAAATAGTTTATGCAGGAAGATTTTTAGCCATTTGCATATAGGAACATTTAACTCGTGGTGGATTTGAGACTTGGTGGTTAGGACAGAAGCCATTGAAGTATCAAGTATTGCCTCTTTCTTAAGTTTTAGAGATTAAAAATGTAGATGATATCTTCTATGCCAGATATCAGAAATAGAATCTAGGTCATCCAGTCCCCATTCTGAGCTGGATAACCATGAGACTATGGGGCAGTCTAGAACAACACTATTCAATATGGTAGCCAGAAGTTATATAAAGCTCCTTAAATTAAAATGAATTAAAATAAATGAGGTTTAAAATTCATTTCCATAGTTGTACTTGCCATATTTCAAGTGCTCCATGATCACAGATCTAGTGGCACCACATTGGATGGAACAGATAGAAAACATTTCCCTCATGGAAAGTTCTTCTGGGTAGCCCTGGTTTACGAGAAGGAAACAAAAATGAACTTTCCTGCTAGTGGCCTAATGGCTCTTGCAGAGTGCTATATAAATAGTCTTATTTTTTCAGTGAATTTAAAAAATATCTATTTTTTTTTGGAGCAGTTTTAAATTCACAGCAAAATCAAAAGGAAAATATAGAGGTCTTGTCTGAACACATGTATAGCCTCCACTGTTACCAATATCTGCTCCCAGAGTGGTGCATTTGCTATACTGATATGTCGTTATCACCTAAAATCCATAGTTTACGTGAGGGTTCATTCTATAGTATCACACAGAGTAGTTCCACTTTCCTGAAAATCCCCTCTCTTCTGCCTATTTCTTCTTTTTCCTCAAATCCTGGCAACCACTGATCTTTTTATTGTCTCCAAATAGTTTCATCTTTTAGAGTGTATATATAGGGAAATTGATAACAGGATTTTAAATTGTCAATTGCAAACTTTTCTAGGTGACATATTTTAATATTTTATTAAACTTTTGAATAACCTTTCTAAGAATAGGATGTAATACCACACTCTTTTGCTTACCCTAATAGAAATTTATTTATTGCTCATATAAAACTCTTGGCAGGTCAGCAAGGTGGTTTTCCTCAAAGCAGCCACGCAGGGGCCCAGGTTCTTTCCATCATGTGGCTCCCCAGGCGTTATCATTATTCACATCCATCCATTCAAACGGGAAAGAGTGTGAAGTAGTGAACACAATATTTTTTATGGGCCACTCTTGGAAGGGGCACCCATCACTTCTGATCTCATTCCAGAGGAGAGGACTTAGTTATATGGCCATACTTGGCTGGAAATGCAGCCAAGCTGTGCACGCAAAGAAGCAAAAGTCAGATTTGCGGGGAACAAGTACTGGAATGTCATAGTGAAAAGGGAAATGATATCAGAGCTACTAGATATAGAATGAAGCAAAATGTGAATGTACACTCTCATCCCTGTCAGCTGTAACTGGAGGATTTCTAGAAGAACCCAGGTAGTTCTGCATAACTCAGGCCCCACCCACAGAGGCAGGGCTGCCTTTGTATAGTCAGAGCAGCAGACCAGAAAGCATGCTTCCTGCCAGCCCCGGGTGCCCAAACTTAATTTTAGATTAAGGTTGCATTTTTAAGGGGGAAAAAATGTACCTGGAGCAACTTTATGGCAAAATCTCCAATTTTCTACAATGTAGATTGAAGTTTGTTCTTGTCAGTTTCATTTGAATATCTTAAAATTGAGAATGCCTTTTCCAATACTTAATGTTGAGGTTAATACTTTAAAGTTGTGGATTGATTTCTGTGGCTTATATGAACATATTGACTATTGTAATCATTAGAGACCTTACTTAGCTTTCCTTTCAGAACCACAGGATTGCTTAGCTAAACGATGTT
Organism: Callospermophilus lateralis; assembly: GCF_048772815.1. Lineage (NCBI taxonomy): Eukaryota > Metazoa > Chordata > Mammalia > Rodentia > Sciuridae > Callospermophilus > Callospermophilus lateralis. The sequence continues at coordinate 168,375,676 of NC_135307.1, read as the reverse complement.
CTTTTATTACTTTATCGAATCCCTCCCTTTACCATACCCGAAGGAGAAGATGTACTCCTTTAAAACAAATTAGCAGTTTGTACCTGCTTTTGTGGGGCTGCTGTTAATATAATTTGTGGAACATCACTGATTAACAAGTGTCATCTGCCTACTGCCCTTTCTTGCACATAAAAACTAAGTGTGTGCGTAATCATGGCAACGTGCCTTTGATGCTGGGTGAACAATTGCAAAAACGGACCTTTTGCACAGTGACAGAACTACTGTGCATGAGACTCTGCATGAGAACATTCAGGAAGAGCAGACTGAGGTCAAGGCCAGTCAATAAAGTCAGTCACTGTTATCGAAAGCCCACCCCACAGCTGAAGTCCCCTGGTGATATTTTAAATAGCCATTTATTAAATTCCTCATTGCAGTCTTGGGTTTGGCAGCCCGCAGGACAAATAAGAAAGATATGGGTCTGACTAGGGAGCATTTTCCTTTTCTATCTTCCTCCTTAAGGAGAAGAGAGTGCTTGCTGTGGTAGTTATTTCTGGTATTAATAGGCATGTTGGCTGGGCTCAGACAGCCTGAGTTAAGATGGTGAGATGCCATTTAAAACAAGTAACAGGAAGTGTCTTGTTGTTGTTACACCTATCGAGCAGACCTCACTTTCCAGAACACGGTTGTTTTCATGATTTTATCTGCTGTAAGAGACCTTAAACAAACATAATTAATTAATATTTTCCTTACAGTGTAAATTTTCATTCTGAGAACTGGCTATTATCCTGAGAACTGGCTGTTATGTAACTGACTGGGCTGGGAGCAAGGTTTGAATATTCTAGTTGTGGTTTCAGCACCTGAGGGATCCCTGGGCCTGCAGGAAGGAAGCAGTTGCCCGTGGGGCACAGGGCTCACCTGGCACCCTGTGCCTGGCAGGAGGCCAGCTGGCAGCACGGGATTTTTTGCTATTCGTGGGTATGAACTTGGCTCAGGTTTTCTGTGCTATCCATGTATAATGGGGGGATTTGTTATTACATATTCATACATGCACATGCTATAACAATATAATTGGGCCAATATTATCCCTTAGTATTTCCCCTTTCCCTTCCCATGTCCATCCCTTTGATCTCCCTTTGATTTTTATGAGATCACCCCCTCTACCTTTCTTTTCTTTTTGCCTCTTTAGATTTCATATGTGAGGGAAAACACAAGACCCTTGACTTCTTTGAGTTTGGCTTATTTTGCTTAACATAATGTTCTGAAGTTCTGTCCATTAGGTATGCATGCATCACTATAATTTGCTGACTTAAATTCTTTAGGATAAATACCAAGGAGTAGTACAGCTGGGTTTTGTTGTAGTTCCATTCCTTATCTTTTGAAGACCCTCCATACTGACTTCCACAGTAATTCTACTCTTTATTGTTGAAGTTCCTGCAGGAAAAATTATCTAGTTTAACTCTCTGTAACACAACCCTCCTTTTCTCAAATGGAAATAGCTATTTATTAATATGCTTTTAATAATGTGAGGTTTCTTCAGAACATAATTATGGTATAGCAAAACTAATTAATTTATTTGGCTACAGTAATTTGGTTGAGCATTCTGCTACCTACACAAAATGATGTATTGTCATTTAGCTAGAGTTTGTATAGGACAGCAAGATTGTCTCAAGTAATTCTTCTTCAGCAGTCTACATGGATGACCAAGAGGCCAAGACTTCTCTGTCTCCTCCTCTGCCATTCTGCCCATTACAGGCTACTTAACAAAAATACCATGACCTTTGCACCTCTTTTTAACCTTTTATGCCTACTCCCTTTCCCAGGAGTTCTCTGTCCTCTTTCTAGGCCTGGAGGAATGCTAGAAGAATCCAGTATTGGAACCTCCCCTTGCCTCCTGACTCTATAAAGGTGGTACATTTCATGTTGTGGTCTTGCTGGTCCTTGTGGGACTGCTTCCCCTGTAGACTAGATCATCTATTCCTTGTGACCACACCATAATCATCTCTGCATTCCTTTGTGTTGCTTCCAATTATTTGATATAAAAATGAGTGCTCAACAAAATTACTTGCATATGAAGAGTATCATTTACTAGCTGCAATGGTGTTAGTTATGGATAGTAGATCCAGCACATTTTACTCTCATTAACAGTATCACCTATTGTACATAACCTAGTCACTCCCTGACATACCTGCTACTCACCCACATTTAGTTGATGCCAGGGCCTCAGGGAGCACTTTGCATGCGACTTATTAGAATTTATCTGTGAATTACTTACTCTGTTTTTCTCCCTTCTTGAATCTTTAGCTCCATGAAGGCAGGGTGATTTCTGTATGTTTGTGGTGTGCATCCTGAACTCTCCAGGCCTTAGAACAGTGTATGGTATATAATAAATCTTTCATAAATGCTTTATTTTAACTTCTCATTTGTCTTTCCTAATTATGCTTATTTGTATTTTCTTAATTTTTGGTGCCAAGTAAAATATGTTTAATTGTAATTTGGACTACCTTGAACCAATTTAGTAATTTTGAAAATAGATAATAGGCATTATTACATCTTGTTATTGAAAGTTGACATCATTTTATATTATTCTCTATTGTGATAGTCAAAAACCAAATTTTATTATTGATGAATGACTTCAGGGAGTTCTTTCTAAAGGTCACAAGTGATGTTTAATAACCTGAAAAAAGATTACCTTGTGGAAACAGGAAGTAGCAACATAGCCTAGAAGCCTTAATTTATTTAAGCCCTACCATTGCTCAATGGTCTTTTCATCTGCCATTTTCCAGAGGCTTAATAATCTGAAAAAAAACATTCTGGAAAGGAAATTAAACTTGCAGTTTGAGATAACAGAGCTTTTAGAAACTTATAAACTGAAGATATTAGAAAAGATACTGATCAAGGAAAAAAAAAGCAAAAAGCAATTTGTTTGGAGGTACTAAGTAAGATTGTCTAAAGTGAAAACTTAAAAAAGAAATGGGCAGATGGTTGTAATAAACTTGGGGAAGATTAACTCTGGAGCTGTGTTCTAACAGGTTTTTACTGATGCATCTGTTGCTAACTAATTTCCCCTTGCCTGTCTGATAAGCTAAGCTTAAGTTTGGAGGTTTTGTAATAGAAGCAATTAAATGTTCAATACTATCATATTTTTCATTAACTTACCAGTAAGTGGTTGAGTTTATATGAATAATTTGATTTATTTTGAAGTGAATAGTAATTACAAGTTGTGTTTTATTAGGCAGCTTGTTCTTTTGTGATATGATTTGCTTTTAGCTACAATATAATTTCCTTTGCATTTTTTAGTTCATAGTCAATTCTTTGGGGAGGAAAAAATAGGCCTAGGCAATATCTGCAAATATAGTATTTTTAAAGTAGATGAAAACAGATTGATTTGGGGGACTCTCAGTTTTGGGTGGTAGATTGGATTTGTCACAGACCTGGTATATGATGCCATTATTATGATGCAGAAAAAAAGTAGAACGGGACCCTTAATTCTCTGAGAAGCTGTCCTATGTTTGTAGTATCTCCAAAAGCTGAATATATGTATAACTGCAATGCAGTAGTTCTACTCCCAGGTAGTTACCTAACAGCAGTGCATCCATATGTTCATGGAAAAACATACCCTGAAATGGTCAAAGCAGCCATAGCTAGAATCTACCCAAATGCCAGTCATTAGTAGAATGGATAAGTAAATGGTGATGGTTTTCCACAATGGAAATCTGTCATTGCAAAGGAACACTACTGCTGAATACAACAGGGATGAATTTCACAACATAAGGATGAGTGAAAGAAGCCAGGTACCAAAGAATATTAAGGATGAGTGAAAGAAGCCAGGTACCAAAGAATACATATGGTGTGGTTTCATGTATGCAAAGTATTTTAAAAGACAATCTAGGTGTTCAGAATCCTTTGAAGTACTTTAGAAGAGTAATAACTAGAAACAGACATAAGGAGGGTTTCTGGGGTTCTGTTTCTTGATCTCATTGCTGATTATCCTTAGGTATGTTCAGTTTGTAAAAATTAATAGAGCTTATAATGATTCAGAGCTTATGATGTTATATGCATATACATATATGTTAATATATAGTCATTATTTCTTTTGGTACTTGACTGCAAATTTGTTGACACCACCAGCCACATCTTTCATTTCTCTAGCCAGTATCATGAATGTGGTGGATGTTTAATAAATACATAATAAGTGATTGTTTGTTGCCCTTGAAGAAATAATAAGATGAATGGAGGCAGTGCCTGAGGCAGGAACAAGCAATAGCTTTTACGTGGCAATAGCTTTGTTGTTTCCCTTGGACTGTCTCAGTTTGATTAATCCCTTTGACCTCTCTTTCTCTCTCTCAAAATTTTTCTGTTTAAGTGTTCATTGTAGAAGATTAGGAAATATGAAAAAAAAAAAACCCTATGAAAACAAAAAAGACAAACACTATAATCCTTCTATACAAAGGGAAACTCATGTTGTTTTGTTATATTTTTCCTTCTTTTGCTTTTCCTATAATTCCAATGGTTTCATGCCCTCTGTTCTCTTCTCTCCTGTCCCACCGCTGCCCTTATTTTCATTTCTTAAGACAAGTTGAAGTAAATTCAAGAGAGAAACTTCTCCACTGTTGTAGGGTTCTTGGGTCAAATGGGACCTGCATATGTTGCTGCCTCCATTTTCTTTCCACCACACACAAAGGTGTAACTCAGATTAGGATCTGGGCTTTCATGTCTTGCTGGAAAATAGTATCACATGACCTAGAACTCAAGCTCCTCCTGTCCACAGCTTAAATTTTTGAAATTATGTTGGTCATAGTATATCATATACTCCAAACCTCTGAGAAAGACTTAGAATTCCTCCAGGATAGAACCATGCTGCTTACTAATGCTATTGTCCTCAGTCTCATCTAGAAAGCAGGCCTGGATCCAACAGTTTTAGACTAAAATCTCATGACTTCTGGTTCCCTGCCTTACAGTCTGAAGATTTGCTTCTCTAGGTCCCGCCTGGATTTCTGGGCAGTTGTGCAATGCTGCACTGTTCTTCATGTTTCTGGAACCACATGGAGGCCAGCCAGTGCTCTGTGACTGACATGGCTCCCTTGTTCTGACCTGGAGCTGTCAGGCTCCTGGGTGCACACAACCTACAGTGTTTGTATTCTTTCTCTTGCCTCCTAAAAATAGAGTCCTAAGACAGTCCTAAAATAGACTCCTAGGCGTCTCTCCTTGACTTTCTTCAGATTTTTCCTTCCCGACTCCTCTGAGCTTTGTCCCTAGTTTCTCCTTTGTCTCCTGAAGTATTTAAATGATCCTCATTTAAATTAGATTATTCATCCTTGTAACACTGATGGACTATGTTCCTCCTGACCTTTAAAATACCTTAATGGGTACATTGTTTTGTTTGTTCTGCTCTGCTCTGGTTTAGGACAATGTGACATTTGCATTATCTCTAGACCTGTGCTTAACCGGGTTACTATAAATTATTGCCTGTCCTGAGCACAGTCCATCTAAGTGAGTACCCTGCTGTGCAGTGGTGGTGGTGGTGGTGGTGGTGTGTGTGTCTATGACTGTGATATAGAAACAAAGGGAGAAGTTAAAAGAGAGAATTGTTCAGAAAAGAAAAGCAGGCTATAGTTTGGATTTGTATCTTTATCATTTCTGTTTTATCTAACCCTTGGCCTATGCTAAGTTACCTTAAGTAGCCTGGAACCTCCCATTCATCTGCAATATTCCTGCTGTCCTTTGGTGCTAAGGAGCCAATACTTAAGGTGATTGTTTATATTTTATTCCCTTAGTGACCATCAGGGTCCAGATATCTGCATGAGGGTGAGTTTGTAATGGTGATATTTATGTTCTGGCTGTCAGGAAGGCAGTGCTCAATTTTTTGGGAAAGTAAGTTGGGAGCTGTCATTCACATCCACGCCTTCTCCTGGGAGCCTGAAAAGCCTGGGGAGCAGCTGCCTGCAGGAGGAAGGTTTATGGTAGGGTCTTCATGTCTTAGGGAAGTGGTTCACTATTCTGAGTCCTTCTCTTCCAATATAACTTTTCAAAGTTTTTGTCCATTTGTTTTTGAGAAAGTAGCAATATGGAACTTTCATGCAGAGGAAAAACTAGGAAAGGGGTCATTTATATAATACAAGCAAAAAATATTACAAACTCACCCTGCTGGGTTGCATTCTAATTTAACTAGTTCTTTGAGTACATTAAAATATTAATATTAAAAGTGCTTAATTGTTATTGTGAAAAGTACTTAATCTACAGAGTTTGGTGGGGGTGAAAAGTAATAATAATGAAAAACACAGTTTGCATTTATCTAACTGTTGGTTAGCACTTCTGCCTCACTTCATCCCATCCTCCTCTAGTCCTAGGGGCAAGATGTTGTTGTACAGAGGACTGCTGTAAAAAGATCTGTTTGCTGTCTTAGTCTCTTTGGGCCACTACAATAAAATATCATAGACTAAGTGGCCTATAAACAATAGAAATGTATTGCTTACAGTTCTGGAGGCTGTGAAATCCAAATCCAGATGCTAGCAGCTTTGGTGTTGGTAAGGACCTGATTCATGGTTCACAGATGGTGCCTTCTAGGTATATCTTCACATAGAGGAAAGGGCATCAGGGCTCTCTGAAGTCTCTTTTATAAGGACACTAACCTTATTCATAAGGGCCCCTCCTACATGGCCTAATCACCTCCCAAAGGGCCCACCTCCTAAGATCATCAGCTTGGGGGTTATGATTTCAACATAGGAAATTGGAAAAGACACAAACATTCAGACCATGAGCACCCTGCTATTCTCAAACTTATTAGAAAATCTTTTCCTTATTTATTTATTTCTTGGAACACTTGCTAGCATCTCAGAGGACACAGGTGGTATTCTACAGACACATTTTGGAAAATAAGAGGTTCAACAGTCAAACCTCCAGCTAGGACTGAGCTAGACCAGACGGCATTTGCCTCCCTCTGCATTACCATATTTCTAGAGTCTTCCTGCTAGTTGGTGATTTAGGATTTTCCTTTAGCAATGATAACTAGGGCAGTACATTATAATTCATTATTTCTTATTCCCTCAAATACATTTACCTTAGCACTGTGCCAGGGCATTACAGATAGGACAGGGTTCCTGACTCTAAGAAGTGACAGGTAAGAGACACATGTGAACATTCAATAGACATAATAGTTGTTGATATCATATACTGAATGCTGTGGAGTGTGGGTGAGGGCTGGCCAGCTCCACCTGGGGAATTGGGGAAGGTTTTCCATAGGAGGAGGACAACAGAGTCCCTAGGAACTGTGGAGGCTTCCAAGTGGAGAAACCAGGGAAGGGGAGAGTCAGGAACGTTTTCATAGCTCTTTTTTTTTTTTTTTTTTTTTAACAATCTTTATTTTTATGTGGTGCTAAGGATCGAACCCAGTGCCTCAGGCATGCAAGGCAAGCGCTCTACCACTGAGCTACTACCCCAGCCCCTTAGGAACCTTTTTGATGGCATGTGAGTACTAGGATTTTGGGCAGAGTGGTTGGTAGAAGAGCACAGATGGCGTTTAACGTCAACTTTGAGTCACTCTGAAATTACAGACATTCAAGGAGAAAGATCTGGAAACCCTCCAGCAAGTTATTTGACCTTCTGGTCTCTCAATAACCATTTGGTGTCACACTAATAAATGGCAGTTCTCTGCAAAATTGTGCCATGCAGGAAGTTACAGAATTATTTTTAAATTAAAAAAAATAAAAGTTCTCGTGACTTAGCCTACAAACTATGGGACTCACTTTTTATTTTCATAAGTGACTTTTTACTAGTGAGTTTCCCCTGTGTTATGGATTCTTCATTCACATCCCATCTTCTAAAATGGCTTATTAGGGGTAAATAAAACTTCAGCTTCTGAACACGATAGTTAATGAGTTGAAAACTTTTTGTAATTATTTTTCTTGTTGCCTTGACAACTACTTTTTTTTTTTAAGCTTTTGGTGTTTTTCAACAATATGAGCTACTTCCTTTGGTTTAGCTGAGACCTCTGTGTAGAGATTTGTATCTTATTCAGAGAGTCTCTAATGTAAGTGTTTATGAGGCATGAATTTTTTTATTTTTCAGAATCTTAATAGGTTGAATGAGATAAAAAAAAAAAAAAATCACATAACTGTTAGCTTGCCTGACTCACCAAAGAAAAAATATTGATGAGTTTCTATGTCTGATGTCAAACATTGTTGAAAAAATTTGGATTTATTTTTACAAAATGTCATGAAATATTTTAATGTTTGGCTTTTTTAATGTCCCTGACAAAATCTATTTAAAAATTGTTTGCAGATATCAGAAATGCACATCCTTCCTCCTTTGCTCACATGGCTGTGGCCTCCTGGCTGGTTCTCATTCTTGCCAACCTGTTCCCATCTCAGGGCCTTTATCATTTTCTCTGTTTAGAACCTGTCCCTGATCATTGCATTGCTCCAACCCTTGTTCAGTTAGTTCTCTGGTTAAATGCTGTCACCATAAAGGGGACTTTTTGAACCTCTCTGTCCGAAACAGTATCCTTACCCATCTTTCTCTGGTTAGTCAAGCAGTAGGAAGATCCATTTATGGCAAAACAGTCCAGACATACTGTACAAAGCCCCTCAATCTATAGTCCTATCCACAACAAGAGCTTCCAGTTAAATTTTAATGCCTCACCCTTAACTGTGAACCCACAGCCAAAGATCACCAGCTACTTGAAAAGATCTTGTATTACAAAATACAAAAAACAAGACTAATAAGAAATAAAGAACATGAAAGAAACAGGAACAATAATGAAGGAGGAATAATAAACAAAAAACAAAAGACAAGGCAGAGGAAATCATCTTAGAAATGATACAAGAAATTTAGCAGAGGAATAGCGTGTAGTCCCAGGTCAACAACTGTGGAACAGGCAATGCAAATGCAGAAGAGAAAAACTACTTACCTTAGAAGCAGCAATATACTAATATAATATTATTATATAATAAAAAATATTCTTAGGCTATTTAGCAGTGATCAATATTTATATGTTTACAATAATATAAACACTACATATTGTTTTAATAAAAAAAATTGACCTCACCATATTTAGAAAATGGGGAAGGAAGCCTTTGGATCTGCACATATGTGTATATCTGAGGCCTAAATTCTTTTTTTTTTGTTTTCTTGGTACCGGGGATTGAACCCAGGGGTGCTTAACCACTGATCCATGTCTCCAGCCCTTTTTAGTTTTTATTTTGGGACAGGGTCTTGCTAAATTGCTTAGGCCTTGCTAAGTTGATGAGGCTGGCTTTGAACTAGCGATTCTCCTGCCTCAGCCTCTTGAATTGCTTAGATTACAGGTATGCACCACCACATCCAGCTTGAGGCCTAAATTCTTATCTACCATAATAGGATACCAATATATACTATCTAAAAGTGATGCATTATTGTAGGTAAACATATTAATTAAATACATAATGATTTTAAAAACTAGAATGGCAAGTTTCTATAGTAGACTATGAGGAATGGGGGAGAAGATAATAGAAGGGAGAAAGGAACTATTGTTTTTCACCTTTACACTCATGTGATTTTTAAAATCTATGAGCATATATTACATTGATAGAACTAAAAGTTAGTTATTAATCAACATATAAGTTTGTTTTTTTAATTCATTTATTTTGTTTATTTACTTTTATGTGGTACTGAGGGTTGAACCCAGGACCTTGCACATGCTAGGTGCACGCTCTACCAATGAGCCACAACCTCAGTCCCAACATATAAGTTTTAAGCAGCTTTTCTTGTGAGCACATCATTGATAGAGTTTGATGTACGTTTGATTAATAGGAAATTCTGTCCAGCTTGTGGCTGATGAACTTGCCTGGCAGACTAATTTATTTAACCAAATCCATTTTCACTTGCATACAGAATAATTAACTCAGACTCACCTTGTTGGAAGTCATGCTAAGGATATTTATCATTTCCTTCTCCACTATGGAGACAGATTGGGCTATGGTCAGTGGAGGCTATAAGCTTATTAAAAATGGAATAGATGTGTGTGATATTAAATGGAGCTTTTTAATTACTTTTGATATAATGATGTACCTGTACTTACTCTTTAGCAAATATTTACCTTCCCAAACTGGCATATTTACAATTTATAACTTGCCATGTCAAAGGAAGCATTTTATCTTTCATCCACCCTCCAGAAGGATCTCTGTTCAAAATTACCTTTTAAAAATAGCTGACAAATTCTCTTTTGTGGGGAATATTCAACATTTCCATCCTGTGGTTTGGAACTTACTCTTCTCTCTCCTCAGAGCCATAGTATACACTTACTGATATGTTTATTTGGGGTATGGTTTAATGTTTTTATTTGGATATCTGAGTCATAGAAGGAGGAATGAATAGATGGATGAATGGATGAATAGATGGATGGATGAATGGAGATTGGTAGATGGATGGATGGATGGATAGATGGATGGATTATTAGACAGGCAAGACCAAATGTATGTAAATACAGCTTCAGATAACAGAGAATATGTTGCAAGTGTTAGTCTTAAGGTTTCCAGTTCATAAAAATCTGTATAATGGTCAGCTTTCCAAGCAAAGGCTAAATAATGATCATTCTATTGCACCCAAGAGTTACTGCTGAAGGAAGAATCAGTAATATGCTCTCTTAGAAAGTTTTAAAATAACTAATGGATATTTTTTTATTTGTACCATGAAACTGATGTGAGGATCTAGAATTGGAAATGGATATCAAAGTCTAGGTATGGATGTCTTCAGTAACTGTGTGGTAGAAGAATGATTTTTGGATTCCCCTCCCTCTTCCCACAATACTTGAAATCGATTTCTAGACCACAGGTAAAAAAAGCCACATAAATTAATATATTTTGAATTTAGAAGATAAGAAACTGTGAGATTCAATTCCTAGAAGTACTATTAGAATTAATGAATACAGTAAATTACAAGTTGCTATTTATAAGCTGGGCATGGTGGCACACACCTGTAATCCCAGTGACTCAGGAAGCTGAGCCAGGTGGATCACAAGTATTGCCAGTCTGGGGAACTTATCAAGACCCTATCTTAAAATAAAAAATAAAAAGGGCTGGAGATGTAGCTTAGTAGTAAAATGCTTGAATAGCATGCACAAAGCCTTGTGTTTTATTTGCAGTAAAACACACACACACACATATACACACACACACACACACATACACACACACACACACACACTGTTTTTTTTTTTTTAAGTGGGGCAGACAAATTTTATTCAGTACCATTCTAATGAGGAAATTTATATGACAGGAATGGAAACTTCCTACCTATGAGTTTATCTGTGTGCTGTATTATTGTTCTTTTATATGCTTAATCTCTGGGGACATACTTTTTGGGTTTGCATACTGGCTCTGCCACTTACTAGTTGTGTGTCTTTGAACAGTTTCTTAATCTCTGTGCTTTGGTTTAGTCATATGTGAATCTCTCAGCCCACTCAATGCCTATTCCAGTTCCCTTCTAGCATGATTTCTTGTTTTACAGAGGTTGTGAACTTTCCATTTCCAGAATCTCCAGTAGCTAGTGTTCTGGTTATAAGTCAAGATCTGCTAATCAGGGGCTGAGGTTTTGGCTCAGTGGAAGAGCGCTCGCCTAGCATGTCTGAGACCCTGGGTTCAATTCTCAGAACCACATAATGATAAATAAAGGTATTGTCCATCTACAACTGAAAAATATTTTTAAAAAATCTGCTAATCAAATGCATTCCCATAAACCTTTGAATTCAGACCTAGATTATGTGGGAATAGAGATATGTGGCATGGAGCCTTCATTTTTAGCTGGTAGCAGAAACAACAACATGGTTCTAGAACTAGCTGCTGTATTGACAGTTCCCTGATTCAGAAGACAACTTCCTGATGGGCAAGTTTTTCTACCCACTTCTATCTTTAATCAGTTCCTTTTAGTTATAAGGGTTAAACATTAGGGTTCATTTTGACATAATTATAAAAGCATGGAATATAATTTGCTCTAATTAAGTCCCAAATACTTTCTCTCCCCCCCTCCCTTTTCTCCCCCTGCTCCTGTCCCCTCTATTGATATTTTGGCTCTTACAGTTTTGTTTTGTTTTGTTTTTTCTTAGTGTCTTGTGGATATACAGTGTGTATTCATATATGTACATAGGAAAGTTAAGTCAGATTAATTCTTCTGTTCTTCCCTTATCCTGTCTCTCCTCCCTCCCACTCGATCCCCTCTGTCTGTTCTACTGATATTTCTCTGACTGGGAAGCTTTGGTTGTAACAGCAACTATCATAGTTTGGAACAGCATCTGTAGCAGCAGCTTCCTAATCCTTTAAGTTCCTGAGAGTGATGGAGGCAGCATTCCCTTTGGCTATCCAGTTCTGCTGAATGTTTTGAGCAATGTTTTCTACAAGCTTATCCTATAGGCTATTTCTGCAACTCTCCCAACAGTAAAATCAATCGTATTACATTTCTTTTTTTTATATCTTTATTTTATTTATTTATTTTTAGGTGGTGCTGAGGATTGAACCCAGCCCCTCATGCGTCGCGAGCGCTGTTCCGCTGAGCCACAACCCCAGGCCCATTACACTTCTTAATATATCTTTCTGCTTACAGTAGCTAATAGTGATTTAAGTTAGGTGTAACCAAAAGCCCAGAACGGTTAACTTACCCCATAGGGCTTTTGAGATTTTTATTAGTCAGCTTGGTGTTACTGTAATGAATACCTGAGACAATTAACTTACAAAAAGAAAATATTTGTTTTAGCTTATAGTTCTGGAGGTTCCAGTATAATATTGGGTGGCCACATTGCTTTGGGCCTCTGACCACAGCAACATGTCATGATGGGAGTAGTGGAGGACCAAACCATTTACATCTTGAGCCAGGAAGCTGAGAAACACTGGAGACCAGGGTCCCACAGTTTCTTTCAAGCTCATGTCCCCCATAACCTAAGGACCTCCCACTAGGCCCCACCTCCCAAGGTATCACTACTCCCAGTAACACCACCCTGAGAACCAACACTTTCAAGACATTTGAAGAACACTAATCCAAACTACACCAAGAGTTAATAAGGCAAGACATTTAAAATGCTTAGAGCATTATCCTGGTTACCCCAGTTCAGTTACTAACTGAACATTGGAACCATCTGGAAATCTTTTTGAAAATTTCATTTCTGTGCTATCTCTAAGACTTACTGAAGACATGTAATATATGTGTTTGTAGTTATATTTTTAATTGAGGTATAATGTATATAAAGTACACAAATGTGTGTTATACTTTGGTGAATTTTTACATTTGTATCTACCCATGTGACCACTACGCAGATCAAGATGCAGAAAAACAGAATGTGCATGAAAGGTGGCTTCTGAGGGTTCCTTTTAGGAGCTAAAGTAATGCACTTGAAGTTTTGCCACTAAGAGGTTAAAAAAAATTTAGTCATTTAGAATGACCAGTATAACTAGGCCATTTTTAAATTTTTTTCTTCTTCATAGTTCCCTTCAAGATTTTATTCCTTTTTAGATTTATGCATTTATATGTGAAATGAAATCAATTTAAGGATGGTATTAGGTAACAGAACATTCTAAAATGTCAGTAAGATAGTAAATGTTACCAGCAATAACTTCATGATGCTTTGTCCCTGATTATTTTCTTGTCTTTCCCCCACTCCCTATGGTGATGGGATTGAACCCAGGGACCTGTGCATGCAAGGCAAGCAGTCTACCAACTGATCTGTATCCCTAGCCCTGTCCCTATTTATTTTCTGATTAGTTTACTGGCTAAAATGAAGCTTCTTCAAACTAAGCTGTGTAACTTCTTTTGCATGATCTCTTCAAAGAGAGTGAATATCATGAGAGGGTAAGTATAATTATTTCCCCTTTTTTCCAGAAGAGTGTTTGGAACAGATATCTTGGTCTGAGGGCCAAAGGCTATGCAGTGAGTATTGAAGTGCAGAGCAGTAGGTATCAGCTGAGTCAGAAAGATAAAGTTAGTAGTTACTTCAAAAGCAAATGAAAACAGTTGATTACAGAGAGAGAAAATATCATCTGCAAAACATCAAGAACATTTTTTTTTTATATAAAATCAACTTTTAACAACTTTGAATTATTTTACATAATTGACTTTTGGAATGAAACTTTTAAAGCAAAATGTAGAATGAACATGAATTATACTTTAAGATGATCACATATGATTTGGAATCAAAGTCTAGGTTGGAATACTGTTTCAAGGATAGCAGGAGCAACTTGGAAATTAAGCAGACTTGTACCCACTTAATTAATAGTCCTTCACAATTCCACATGGCTCTTTCCTCTGCCTTCAGGCAAAATCTCCATAAATTGATATAAGTGATACGAATTTTGAACATGTTAATCTCTTACTGAACCAAGGACAATCTGACTCTGACATTTATGATTTTATTGGCGGCCACTTCTGAATCTGATGTCTTAATTTCCTCACCGTTTCCTGCTTGGCCTTAGGTTAGTAATTATTTCCATGGAACTTTGAAGGTATTATTCCATTGCTGTCTGCTTGCAATGCTGCTATGGAGATGTCTCATCCAACTTAATTGTCATTCATTTTTGGGTAATTCCTTCTTTCATTGTCGTAGAATTTTACCTTTGCCTTTAATAATATTTTGTTTTATCTAGTGCCTAGTTATAGATTTTCTTTTATCCTGCTTGCAAAACATTGCGATTGCTAAATCTGAGAATTTATGCTTTTCATTGTTCTGGAAAATTCCCATCCATTAACTCATTGTGCACTGCCCCCATATTCTCTTTCTGAAATTTCAATTAGATGCATATTAGACTATCTCACTTTGACTAACATATTACTTATTTTTTCCTCCATCACCTTGTATCTATGCTAAATTCTAAGTAATATCTTTAATTCTGATTTCTATTTTTAATTTCTTCTTCCAACTATGTCGAGGCTTCTGTTTTACCCATTTGTATACATATCTAGTACTGTAATTTTTCACTTTTTCTATAAATTGCATTTTTAATTGTTCTTTTTCTCATATACTTCTTCATTTTTTGTAGTTTCTTATTCCTTACTCAGACTTTCAATTCTCTATTTAATTTCTTTAATATCTAAAGTTTCTATGGGTCTCATCCTGTTGTTGGCTCTTTTTGCTTACTCCCTCTCAATAAAGGTTTTTTAACAGTGTAGATTTTGTGAGTATTGGTTTTATTGTGAGCTCATGATCAGTGGAACTTTATTTGTAGGGTTTTTGAGCTGTAGGTTGGGAGCACATTCTTCTAAGATTAAAATTTGCTCTCAGGAGACATATGAGGGCACATCAATCTGAAATCATGTTAAAATAAATACCTGGCTTGGAGGTTTTTAGACCACAATTCAGTCCACAAACGTGAGTTCTGGCTTATAGTTAAATCTCAGGGGAGGTGTTTCTTTTTTTCTCTCTCTCCACCTAGATCAAGGTCAAGACAAGTTTTCTTACTGTGACCTTTTGCAAGATCTGTTTTTTCTAGTTCACCTTTTCTTTGAAGGTATAACTATAGGGCTCTTGACTTTATGTATCAGTCTCTTTTAAGCACCCTATCTTGCCATGCCTCTAGACTTCACATGTTCTGAATCCTGTGAATCTGTTGAAGTTGACATGTTAGGTCTGAGTAACCTCTTGGAAATCCCACTTTCATTTTGCTTCTTAATGTTCTCTAAGGACTGTCTTTACTTTATTGCCTGTTCGTCATGTATCTTGAAGGACATTTCTTTTCTTTTCTTTTCTTTTCTTTTTTTTGTACCAGGAATTGAATCCAGGAGCGCTTAACCACCGAGTCACATCCCCAGCCCTTTTTTAATATTAATTTTGAGACAGGGTTTTACCAAGTTTCATAGGGTCTTTTTTTTTTTAATAGTAGGAGAGTTCAATATCCCTCTTATTTTCTTTTTTAATATTTATTTAGTTAGTTAGTTTTACAGTGGACACAACATCTTTGTATGTGGTGCTGAGGATTGAACCCGGGCCGCACGCATGCCAGGCGAGCGCGCTACCGCTAGAGCCACATCCCCAGCCCATCATAGGGTCTTGCTAAGTTGCTGAGGCTGAACTTGAACTTGTGATCCTCCTGTCTTAGCCTTCAGAGCCACCAGGATTATAGGCATGAGCCACTGCATCTGGCCTGAAAGGCTTTTAAACATATTTTATCTAATACTTTTAGATGTTCAATAATGTAGAGATTTTTATAATATCCACCATATTTGTAAAAAATTTATAACATCTCTAAAATCTTGCTAGAGTGTCCTTTCAAATGTAGAAATTCAAATCTATATTTGAAATCCTCATTAGAAATGTTTCAACACAAGGGGCTGGGGATGTGGCTCAAGCGGTAAGGCGCTCGCCTGGCATGTGCGGGGTGCTGGGTTCGATCCTCAGCACCACATAAAAATAAAATAAAAATGTTGTGTCCACCGAAAACTAAAAAATAAATATTAAAAAAAAATTCTCTCTCTCTCTCTCTCTTTAAAAAAAAAAGAAAGAAAGAAAGAAATGTTTCAACACAAGTACATCCCAAACTCATCCTGGCTGATACTTCCAGTTGTTTAGTCAACCTCGGTTTGTACTTCTCTGCTCTCTATAATGAGTTTCTGCATAGGTTGTTTTATAGAAGTTTTAAATTTGTTTGGAACTCCCCTCCCATCCCAATTTCTCTAAGTTTTTCATGTTATCTGCAGTTATATGCTTCAGAAGACAAAGCTCAAAGACTTACTCGCCTCAGATTTAAATATAAATGGGGGGTAGGGGTTTAGAATTGACTCCATAACTATTCTGTATTTCCCAGTCTCATCTTGCCTTTTTATATGTTTAACTTCACTGCATTTCTGACTCAGTCTGCAATCATTCTGTGAACCCTAGATCTTTCCTGCCTAATTTCACAATCTTTTTTGTTTTGTTTTGTTTTGTTTTTTAATATAGCCTATTCTCCTTCTTTGGTGTATTTATTAACTCAGACTTTTCCCTGAAGCTCTTTACCTGATTTATAGTTGCCTTCAACTTACAAAAACTGCTATCACCATCAGGCTCTGGAGGTTAAATCATTTTAGTCCCACCCACACTCTGGTGCTAGTCCCCCTTGGGAGGATGTCTTTGGGGACAGCTGGAGGGCCCCACCAGCCCCGGCTTCAATATTTGACACTCCCACACACTGAGGCACCTGCTGTTTCTACCCACGCTGGGATCATGTTTGCTTTGTAGTGGGTGCACTTGGGACCTCTCTGTAGTTATAGTCCCACTGCTGTGAGATGGGTGGTGTTCACGGTGATTTATCTCTTCATTTGTGTTAGCAGGGTGGGGTTGTAGCTATTGATAAAGATGATGTTCCTTCCAGTCATACTTCCAGTAACTGTTTGTCCATCTGGACCTTCCTTATGATATGCATCTATCACTGTGTAGTAGAAATACAAAAGCGTTTACAATTTATTTTCCTTAATCCCAGATGTTAAATGACAAGCACTTTAATACCTAGATATAACAACTCTGCTATGGGTGCTGCTCTTGTTACTATGGTAATGATTACAAAAATATTTTTTATTTATTGAGTATTTACTATGGGCTAAGCTTTATGTTAATAAATCATTTAATTTTTTTCAATAGACCTATGAGATAAGAGCTATTAGTATAGAAATTATATAGAGGAGGACATGAGATTAAGCGATGTTAAGTTACTTGCCGGGGGGCTGGGGATGTGGTTCAAGCGGTAGCGCGCTCGCCTGGCATGTGTACGGCCCGGGTTCGATCCTCAGCACCACATACAAAGATATTGTGTTCACCGAAAACTAAAAACAAAAATAAATATTAAAAAAAAATTCTCTCTTAAAAAAAAAAAAAAGTTATTTGCCCAGGTCATGTAGCTCAATCTTCTGAATCCAAAATCATTATTTTCAAACATTCAGAGGAAACTTCCAGAAGGAGCGAAGACATTTCCTAACAGGCTGTGAGCAGTGTTAGCATTTTACAAATACGAACTGGCCCCTAGGGTGGTGATTTTGGAGGGGAGCCCTGAGCCATATAAGTACATTCTGGTAGGTGGAGGTTTTGTTTATTTTTCTTTTTGTTTGCAGTGCTGGAATTCACTCTACCCGTGAGCTACATCCCCAGTCCTTAGTATGTTTGTTTACAATTTAGTCTGTGATTTCTTAGATCGACCTGGAGATCCATTGCAAAAATCTGCAAAACCCCGCTAACAAAAATCTCACAAAAACCCTGTTACAGGTAGAAATGTCAGATTTCCCTGTCTATCTCAGATATATATTCTCTTAGATATATATATCTCAGATATATATTCTCAGATATAGTAGATGTCAACACTGGGATTGTCTGTGTTGATTTGGAATTCAGTTTTTCTTTAGGTTTTAAAATTGCCAAATATTGACTTATTGATTTGGGCAGATTGTGGGAGGCCCCCATTCCTCTTCAATAAAGGATCACGTTTCTGCTTCCTCAGAAAACAGGAATGATCTTCTTGCTAAATTTTATGTATCCATCAATGTACTTGAAGCATGATTTTTAAAGAGCTTATATTTTTCTTACAGTTAAGGTTAAATTTTCAAGCTTCATCTTAGTTGGCTGCTCACATTTAACTTAATTCTGCTACAGTAAACAGTCATAATCAAAATAGCAGTGTTGCCATAGCAACCAAGATCCAAATCACTGGCTTTTCCCTTCTGCTCACAAGGGCTCCTTACTCATCTAGGCCAGGATATTAAATGAATCTGCAGAAACCTCCTATGTGAAATGAAAGTTTAAAAACCATTTGAGGGAAAAGATTTTTAAATTATTGTTTTAAGTGTTTCGATGATGTTCTGAACTCCAAAAGACTCCTAGAGGAAATTGTCTCTTTTCTCCTTGTTTGACAGCCTCCCTCATTGTCTCCTCTTAGGACATGAAATATAGAAGCGCCCAAGAACTATTCCTCAGCATAAGGCAGGGTCTGGGGATTGCAATTCTTTGTCTCAGCTCTAGCTATAAGGTTCTAGTTCAGAAGAGTTGAACCAGATAATTCCCAATGCCTTTTCTAGATACAGAGAGGTCAAATTCTGATTCTTTAGGGTTGGGGGCGGAGCTCAGTAACAGAGTATGTGCTTTGTATGTGCAAGGCCCTGGATTCAATCATGTGCACCACAAAAATAAATATAGACATATATACATACATACATACATACATAAATTCTGATCCTCTAACTTTATGACAAAATGTAAAACCAAGTAAATCAAGTTTCAGGCTAAGCTTCAATCTCATAACAAAGAAGAGAATTGTTAAACATTTTTATGATCCAAGCCAGTAAGTCCTAAACTTCAATTAACTGAATGATCCATGGAGGCCCTCTCACTCCACTGCCTGGCCCACTACTGCCAACATGTAAACCTGCCACGGTTTCTTATGATGACAAATGATAACCATATGAAGTTTCCATGAATTAGAGTAATTAATGAGCAGATAGAGTTTTTTATGTTTTAATTGCCCATCCCTTCATCCAGTAAGTCTGGAAACTTGATCCTTGTCTCAGTTTTCTTGTCTGAAAAATCAGACCTTGTTGAGCCAGATGTTTTCCCAGCCTTGGATCCAGCTTGGTACATGACTTTTTTATTAAATGGGCTGAAACACAATATCCTAATCTTTTGGTGGTAATAAGCTGACACTGTGAGTGGTGTATTGCTTGAGATTTGTCATTAAAACGAAAACTTGTATTTTCTCAGAAGTCTTTATTTCTCACATATTTTTTATCCACTTCCTTGTAAGAGACTGGAGTAATCTATTTATGAGATTAATCAAAAAAATTAGACAAAAAATGTCTTCTTAATAATTCATTTTGTATGCTATTAGAAAGAGGATACAAAGAGAGAGGGAACAAAAAAAATATAAAATGTTTAAAAAAATATGAATAAGCAGTTCACAGAATAGGAAATTGAAAGGGCCCATAAGTGTGGCAAAAGCAGCTCAACCATAGTAGTAATCAAGAAAATGCAAACCAAATAAGGTGATACAATTTGAAATGTCTGACAATATCAGGGTTTGGCAAAGATGTGGAGAAACAGGAAAACCCAGACACTGCTGGTGGGAGTGTAATTCCTACAACCACTTTGGAGAGCAGTTTGGCAGGGTCTAGTAAAACTGAAATGCATATTCCCCTTGACTCAGTAATTCCATTTCTGGATGTATTTCCAGAGAAAGTCTTGCAAGTTTACCCAAGGAAGTATGTGTCAGGAAGCTCACTGAGGCTTTGTTTGTGATTATGAAAAATCAGAATCAACCTACATGTCCATCAGAAAGAGAATGGATGAAAAATAATAGTATGTTTCTATATTAGAATAGCATAAAGCAGATTTATATCTGTCAACAATGGCTAGAAACAAAAATTACAAAGTTGGAAGTAAAAGTTTGTGTATCAAAAGCAGGATGCAAAACTTTGCATATGGAAAGTAAAAAGCTTTAAAGTAATGCCGCAGTCTGGCTGGGCACAATTCAGGAGCCACTTGTCAAAAGAAACTAACTTTATTTTTAGAACCACACACGCCAAACAAAACAGCTCCTCTGGAAAAACCCTCAGAGCCCAACTGCCACCACCGGCTTCCCACAAGCCACTCTCACACCCACCAGCCTCTCCACCTCCCACAATCCTCCTGCTCTTGAGGCCGATTGGCTGGGTCGCATGGGCGGAGCCAAAAAAGTCCCCCAATGAGCAGCTCCGTGGTCTGAAAGGGCAGGGAAACAGCCCAACGAGCATCACCGCAGAGGAGCCAATCAGCTAGATGTTGCTGGGGCCGCTGTGAGCCAATTATCAGCCGGCAGTCTGGAAGTTTGCTGGCAGCTGGAAGTTTGCTGGGACCCCTTCGGCTGTGGCTCTCAACAAAGTAAGATGCAGAACTTTGTATATTGAAAGTAAAATTAAAATAAGCACCATACATAAAGCAGTTCTGTATGGCTGATAGATAGATAGATAGATAGATAGATAGATAAAAATGGACTGGAAGGAAACATTCATATCCGTGAGAGAGCAATCAACTTTAATTGAAATACTTAATGAGAAAAAGATTTGAAGCAAATGTGACATTATGTAAATTGTCAATTTGAGGAAGTGTGAGTTGTTAGTTCTCCATAATTTTTAGAACATTTAATTTCTTACTGGGGAACAATATTGACCAAATTATATTGTTATATTATGTGAATATATAAATACGTAACAATGAATCCTACCATTGTGTATGATTATAATGTGCCAGCAAAAATATGGGAAAGAAAAACATCTTAATTTCTTAAGAAACTATAAAATTTGCAAAAGTAAAATAACTTATTACTCAGACCATTGACATCACTAAATGGCCCTGGCACCTGATTTGAAGGGTTTTTACTTGCCCACACATGTCTCTGGTTTTTTCCAGCATTCATTTTATTCCTCAACAGTGTCCTCTGAGAGGACCCTATCCTCTGTGCATTGCATCTGTTTGTCATTAGGATGAAGGGTAACAGCATATGCCATTTCCCTCTGGGTGATTCATCCACTTTTAGCTTTCAGATGTAAACAAGTACAGACAGAGACTGGCTTCAAAAGCACCTGACAAAAGCATCCATCCTTTTGAAGTGTTAATTTGGATTAAATTATCTTGATATCCACACACCCTCTCTTTGTGAGTATGTGGTTTTTGTCCTTTAAAGGAACAGTTGCAAATTCTAAAAGGTGTAAACTGTGCTTGGTGGGGTTGCTATCAGGGAAAAGCAAGCTTAAATTTATTGATGTTTGGATCATTAATTTTATTATTAGTAAGAAAGGATATAAGGTGCCTTAGAGTGCCAATGCTGCTATTTTTGCATTGCAGAGAGTGGCGGGGTGTGGGGGGACAGATAAAACTAGAAAGAAGAAACCTTTGAGGGGCAGATGGGTACAGTGAACCTAAGATGGGTCCTTCACTTATTAGCAGTAACCAGGTTCTCGGACAGCAAGGGAATAGAAGAAATACCAGTTATGAAAATAAATACCACATTTAGAAACATAAAATTCATAATATATTTTATGAAAAGAGGAAAAAGAAAAGGACGATTGTGTTGGAGTTGTAGAAAAAACCCAAGATTTATCAGAAAGTAAAATCTGTACACGTTATATATTTACACATGGACTGGGATTATTCCAGCTTCAATCTCAGCCCTCTGCCCCATCCCATGACAGGATATATAGGGGTAAGAATGTGGCACTGTTAACCCAGCTGTATCTGCTCATCAATGTGTCATAATGCTTGTACATAATTTATGAATAATGTAATCTGGGGCCCTTCCCAGAGTGAAAGAGGGCACCATTAATAACTAATTGAGACAATAGGCATAAACCAGGAATGTCCTGGATAAACCTCCCAGAAGCCCTGGAGAGTACTGGTCACCTTAATAATAGCATGCTTTCACAGTAGGGAATACCTGAAGCTGGCTGGTTATCAAAAGTGCTTGCCTGGCCTCTCTGCCTGGCACATGAGTCTCTAGAGCCTAACCTGGCCTCTCCTGTCTTATAAGAATTCTCTGCCCTCATCAGACCATGCATATGAGGCTCTTAGACATCTTTCTCTCTACACCTTGCTTCTGGCCTTCCCCCAACTGGCATGGCTTTCCTTCCTCTGAAAATGTCTCTCATCTTTCCATCCCAGTATTACCTGTTCATCCTGGACATTAGCAGCCATCACTGGGCCAAACTCTGTGCCTCCAGTAGTAGATGGTCTGTAATTATTGAGTCTGAAAGACAGAGACATCTGGGCCACTTTAGAAAGCTGGGCCTCATTTCCTTGTAGGAGTATTCTACAGGGGCAGCTAGCAGAGGAGGACAACACAGCACTGACCACCTGGGTGTGGACATCTCTTTCCCTAGCAGCTAAGACAACACATTTGCTATGGTTTGAATGGTTTTTGAGTTTGTCCTCCAAGGGTTTGTGTGTTGAGATTCAGTTTCCTTTGTGGGTTAAAGGGTAGAATCTAAATCCATCTGTGGTGTTTAGAGGTGAGGCCTTTAAGAGGTGATTAGGATTAGGCAAGGTCATCAGGGAGGAGCCCCCATGATTGAATACTGATGGCTTTATGAGAAGAGGGAGAGAGAACAGAAGAGAGTCACACACATGAGAGATGTTCACTGGCTCTTCTTGGCTCTTTCTATGTGATTCCCTGAACCAACTTAGACCTCTGCCAGCAAGAAGGCCATCATCTGATGTGAGCCCTTTTAACTCCAGAACTGTGAGGTAAATAAACCTATTTATAAAGTTACGTAGATTCCGGTATTTCATTATACTATCGTAAAACAGACTAATCCAGTGATACTGCAAATCTTTATCCAGGCTGCCTTAGAATGTCACCTGAGCATCAACAGAAGCCTTCAGGAAAGATAACTATGGAGCCAACTTCTTCTTAAATCACAACTGTAAAGAATGGTTAGACCAACCATTATCCAACAGAAATGTAATCTGATGTCATTTAAAAATTTCTAGGGCTAGGGATATAGCTCAGTTGGTAGAGTGCTTGCCTGGCATGCCCAAGACCCTGGGTTCGATCCCCCACACCACACACACACACCAAAAAAAAGAAAAAGAAAAAAAAATACTAGTAGCCACATTTAAAAACATAAAATTCATTTATTTATTTAACTCAATACATCAAACATTGCATCACAGTATTTTTAAATTATTGAGCTATATATTTTTTCATATTAAGTCTTTAAGATCTGATATGATTTTATACTTGCATCTCCATTCAGACTAACTGCTCTGCAAGTGCCCATTAGTAGCATGTTGTTAGTAGCTAGTGTATTGCATAGCACAGAGATATGTATATTTTCAGATCATACTTTATTACACTGTGTGGAATTCTATCATTTCCTATTGTACAGTGTTTCATATTTTTCCTTATATTGTGCCAATCTTTAGGAAGTGTCCTTGAATTGTAGGTATGTTGGGAGTAGAAATTCAACTGCTCATACTTTTTCTGCTTACATGTCTCCTTTAGAATTTTGTTAACTTTAATTTCATTCACTTGCTTATTCATTCCACAAATGTATTAGTGGGAGCAGGGGCTATGGATTTATTAAATATAAAATAGATAGGTCTTTGTATGCCCAAGGTCAATTATGTCTTTGAAAATGGAACTCATCAACTAAAAGGAAAAATATTTTAATGAACTGAGTATTTACCATGTACTAGGCACCCATGTTAGGCCCTCAGGATATAGCAGGTAACAAGAAACAAGAGAGTTAAAACAAAACAAAACAAAACCTTGAATAGGGAAAAATAGAAAATCAACAAATATCAGGCAGGAAGAGGAGGGTGGGGATAGCCTGATTTAGGGAAGCAAGAAAAATGCAGTTACTAGATATTGTGGTAAAATATGTGTAACAAGAAATTGACCATCTTAGCCATTTTTAAACATGCCCTTTGTTATTACGTTCACATTGCTGTCCTCCACTCTCCAGAGCTCTTTTCAACTCTCAAAACTGAAACTATACCCATTAAATAACAACTCTCCATTTTCCTCCCACCTAGTCCATGGTAACCACCACTGTACTTTCTGTCTCTATGAATTGACTCCTCTAAGTAACTCATCAGAGTAGAAACTTGCAATATTTATCTTTTTACAGCTGGTCTGTTTCACTTAACATGACAGCCTCAATATTTATCCATGTTACAGTTTACGTCGGGAGTATCTTCCTTTTTAAGGCTGAATGTTATTCCATTGTATGCATATACCACACTTTATCATGGGAATATGATTCCTTCCATCTTTGGGCTATTATAAAAATGGGAAATGAAATTTTAAATAGTATGCTCAGAGAAGGTATGATAGACTGAATTGCTCTTCACCAGTATTCTCTCCCTATAGGATAATTTTTCATGCTCATCCTTTTAAATCAGGTTTGGCCATATGACTGCACATTGATCACTGGAATGTGAATAGGGCTTCCTCACTCACTGCCTGCTTCCACGTGCTCTTTTAGCTCTGTTATATACAGTCACTGAGCAGTTAGTATGCTAACTGCTGCTCCATCAGACTGGTTTCTAGGTTAAAGGTAAGGTGAATAGGTCTATTTGTATATGTGTATTCTTGTGGTATGATACATTTCTATAGGTTGTGATAACTATTCCTTTGTTATTTCACAAATAAGCACCTGAGATTTGATGCTTATTTGTTATACAGTATAACTTAGCCTATTATGACTGATACTGAAAATTTACTGAAAAATTCACATCTGAAAAGAAACCTAAAGGAGATAAGGGAACCAATCATGCAAACATACGAAGAAAGCATGTTGCATGAAGAGGAACTGCAAATGCAAAGATTCTGAAGGGGAGCTTGCTTAATGCATTCAAGGGTCAGGAAAGAAGCCAGGTTTCTCAAAATGGTAATGCAGTCAGAGGTGTGAGCACCAGTCAGACATTCATGCAGGCTTACAGGGCTGGACTTAAGGTATCACTTAATTGTGTTCATTCTATGATTCTTTCCTCCCTAGAGTATGGAGTAGGGTAGCAGAAATAAGAGGAACAGAAAAGGGTATGAAGGAAAAGAAAGCAAAGACCAGAGCAGGCAGATGCAGTGTAGCAGAGCAGAACCCCTGATCTGTGGGCCATAGCCCCTACTGTTGTCCAGAGCAATGTGAGGCTTCTGAAGTTTAACATCTGTCCCCAAAGATAAGTGGTATATCAAAGTGTACTAATAAATGACTTGACTTTCAGGAAGTGCACCCCCACACCCCTATTCATCTTGTTCTTATGCCCAGGACTTCCTTTTAGAGCCACACAAAACCAGGGAGCCTCCATCAGAAAAACCAAGGCATCCAGGCCTGGGAACTGGGGAGTGTGCCAGGTAGCACCCTGAGATGGGTAGATTCCCATTGAGCGGCATAGAAACAGACTTAGAAGCCACATAGTCCTTCTTTTCCTGGATCCTCATGCTTCCCCAGATTTTTAAATTGAGTCTTAGATTCTGTACAACCTTGAAACTACAGATCCTCCTAACAAGCTGTTGTTAGTAAAAGAAATGGGGGAAAGGATGGCTATTGATAAAGATGTGTGGAGACAAAATTCTAACTATCAAATGTATTTAGTAGAAACTTGTTAAAAGTTGAAGGCTAAAATGTTTTACAGAGATAAAATCCTGCTGTGCATTTATCGACCACAGATGTAGCCATGGAAGTTTCTCTGGAAGAATTCCCCACTTAGACATTGGGGCTTCTGAAGGCAATGACATCCTTCACAGTATACAACTGTGCTAAATGATTGTCTTGAATTACTGAATTCAAATTATCATTGGTAATTCCTAAAGCTATAAAATATTTTTTTATTTTAAAAGAATCTCAAACATCTATATGTTCTTCTCCACACTTCCAAGAGAAAATTTAACAAATGGACACTCTGGTAAATGGGTTACCTTGAAACAATGCATGCAAAGTCATTGTGGTATCAAGTCTTGATGACCTCCTTTTCTTCTTATAATTTTCTAAAGAAATCTTGCTCATGATGGAAAGCATGTCGAAGTAGAAAGGAAAGTTTCATCTAATTTAGATAATGCCAATCATTGGGAATGGGGTCCTTGCTAAGAAAGAAAGAAGAAAAAGCCATCTCAAGGTCAAAGAAGGGAAGAAGACATAATATGAATGGGGACCAGCAAGGGGTGTTGTGCAGCAGAGGAGGAGCAATGGCAAAGCTGCCTTGGGAGCTCAAGGCCTGTCAGTCTGTTACAGTACAGTGGGATTCAGCATGCACTTTCTCTCTTTCCAAAAATCTGTCCTTTGAGTCAATGTTCCTCTTCAGGGTAGGAGTAAATAGAGGTAGAGACATTATTGGCATTCTGGGACGAACACTTCTCTGTTGTATGGGACTGACCTGTGCACTGCAGGATGTTTAATCCTTGAGCCCCTTCACTCAATGCAAGCAGCACTTTGCAATCACTAACACCCAAACTTCCCCAGACTCTCCCTGTGGTGGTTTTCTGTCATCATTGAGAGCCCTGAAATGTTGCAGCATAGCAGCATGTAGAAAAAGATGGGATTGGAACACAGCTGGGAGGATGGACCACTGAGCAGGAACTGACCAGGTTATAGAAGATCCACCTTTTCCCGACATAAAGGAATCAGGAAGGGATAGGTGATAAGCTTCAATTTTGGCAAAGAAACAGCGACATCAGAAAGACCACAACAGCAACATGACTAGAGAGAAGGCTTTGTAGCTGTAGTAAAGCACATTTTAAAGGAAATCAAAGACCGAAATGGACTGGAGGCACGTTGGAAAGAACTGACACAGTAAATGATTCAAACCATATGTCATTGTTCTTTTGAAAGGGGAAGGCTGTTTCTTTGAAGATGGGCCTCATTCTGCTTGACATTTTTATGAAAAATTCAGGAGGCAGGCTAGTTTTGAGGTTTTTTTGTAGATACTGGATTTCAGAAGTTAAAATAAAATTAAACCTAAAAATGAAACTCTGGTGAATATTTGACATCTTGTATATGAAAGTATGTTGACCAATTACTTACCAGGACATGCTAGGCTATTTGGAGTGTTCTGTATATGTGACTACCATGGGTGGGCAGATTTCAAGAATTCTCCAAATTCCCCAGAGTTCCTGGGAATCTCCCGGCTCTTAGACCCTTCTCAGCCCTCTTCCTCTTACCTTCCTAGCTAAAGCCAGATCATCTGTGGGGAAGAAGGTGGCAAGGGACACCTCATCCTGCCATGTGGACCCTCATCCCCCTTCCTTCTTGGTTCATTAATAGCAATACCATTTGTTAGGCAAGTGTTTTTTAGCCATGTCCCTAGGCTTTTTCCATTCACTTGTTTGTTTTAATTTTAAAGTAGAACAACAAAGAAGTTTTCACAATTATCACTCCAAATTTTTAAAATTTTGTTAAAAACAACCTCAAACTCATAGAAAATTTGCAAATACAATACAGATAACTTTTTTGTGAATTATTTGAAAGTAAATTGCTAACCTGATATCTCTCACTCCTGATTATCCTACAAACAAGGACACTCTTGGACATAATGAAATTGAAATATCAACATCAGGAAATTAGCAGTGATACCTTCCTACCACCTAATCCACCAGCCCTATTCACAGTGCTTCAGTTGTTCCAATAAAGTACTTTATAGTAAAAGGATCCAGTTCAGAATCACCTGTTGCTTTGAGTTTTCATGTCTCTTTTTAGACTCTTGCAGTCTTGGGCAGTTGCTTAGTATTTCCTTGGTTTTCATGAACTTGGCACTTCTGAAAATATAAGCTATTGCTGTTTTTATGACATCAGTTTCAGCAAGAGGCCAGTACCTGCCTCCCTCTCCTTCCACCCACCCAGGACACATCAGTTCAGCAATGGGGTTGTTGGGAGAAACAGACAGGAGAACTGGGTAGAAGCTCTGGGCCTAGCAGAGTCCAGGGAAGTTTCTTTAGCTGCTTCTTCCTCTTTCTCCTTCTCCTCTTCTTCCCTCCCTTCCTTCCATGATTGAGGAGCATACAACGTGGTTTTAGGCTTTCTGGGAACCAGTGTGGTAGGCATACCATCCCTTACTAGTGAATTCTTTTAAAAACATGGTTTCTGTCGTTGGTCACACTACCTTGTCTGGCCACTCTGAATTCTTGCTCTCCTGCCGCCAGGCTGTCTCAGGATGCTGGGAACATGGTCAGCTGGTAAAGGAGATGAACCCGAACCAGTTATAAGTAGTTTTTGTTTCTTTTTGCTACTTGGTCTTTGTTGGCCCTGCTCCTCTGTTTCTGTGATCTCTGATTTTTGGTTCTTTCAGGATAAGTTTGCAAGTGGCCTTCTGTTACATGCTAATCCTTACCTTATACTGCATTTCTCCATTGAATTCACACTGTTCCAGTTAATGTCATCACATTGTTATGTATCTTTGTATATCTTGTGTTTAATTTTCAGGTTGATGTCTAGAAGTATGTCAGTCCTGATCTGAACCACATCGCCAACCTTTGCTATATATTGCAGCAACTCACAATGATTAATTGCCTTAGTATTTGCTTTCTATAAATGTGTATTGGATAGATAAATGCTTGTTCATGTTTGTGTGTCTCAGGACACATATCCACATTCTTTTTGTATAATCTACTTCTCTCATCCTTATAATACCATAGACATTCTAGAAAAGAGAGAGTTGATTTAGTAAAACTTTTCTTTGAAGATGAGAATACTGAAGACCAGAAAGGTTGAATGTCTTGGCTAAGGCGACGTATCTAACTGTTGACAAAACTAGGGCAAAATCCCAAACCCTCCCTTTTCTAAAGCTCCACCCACTGCAGCAAGCACTTTCCTTTATCATTAATTAATGCAAATATTTTAATCATAAAATTAAGTTAGCAGAAGCAGGGAACTTTCAAAGCTAATGATTTATGAAAGCTTTTATCCGTGTACAAAAGGGAAAACATATTGATTCAAAGTATAAAATGTTATAGAATAAAACAGATATATAAGGAATTCTACAAACTAAATAATTCAGATTAATTATTTGTACAAATCTTTTCTTGAACTCATTGATAGGAAAGAAAGCCCTGTGTTTCAAAAGACCTAAGAGATCCCTATATCAAGAATCCGAGTGGTCTGAGAGGTTCAGAAAGGACTAGGATTTGGCTTCAGTTCTGATTTCTTATTGTCTATGGTTAAATGACTCAGTTTATTTTTACTCTGCCTTTGAAAACACATGAAGGTGGTGATTTTAATTTACAAATAAATAGTTTGTAGAATTATTATAGGACATCAAGAAAGAAAATGTCTGAATTTTGTGTAAATGCTAAGAACTTTTTAATCAGGTGGCTTCACAGTGTTTGTACCATGGGCCCCTTTAGTGTCTGCTGAAGCCTATCAACCCTTTCACAGAATAATATTTTTAAATACATAAAGTAAAATACTGAATATAGGATTACTAAGAAAAAAAAACACTGGAATATTTTTAAAACAAATATATGCTATTGTAATGAATGTATGCTTTTTAATCAATGCATAAACCGTAAGATCTAGTATCAGCTATAATAACTGTGGTAATTTCTTTCTTCTTTTTTTCTTTCTAAAAATGCTTTAATACTCCCATTGTTTTTTTTTTTTTTTTTAAACTGATGTATTACAGTTGTACATAGTGGTGGTATTTGTTGCTACATATTTTTACTTGCACACAATATAAGAATATAATTTGGCCAATATCATTCCCAGTATTTTCCTTTTCTCTTCCCTCCTTCCTCTCCCTGGTCCCTTTCTATGAAATCCACTCTGCCATTCCCCCACATACTTTCTTTTCCTTTTTCCTCTCTAGCTTCCGCATATGAGAGAAAACATATGACCCTTGATCTTCTGAGTTTGACTTATTTCGCTTAACATAATGGTTTCTAGTTCCATCCATTTTCCTGCAAATGACATAATTTCATTTTTCTTTATGGTTAAATAAAACTCCATTATGTATACATAGACATTTTCTTTATCCATTCATCCATTCATGAATGTAAAATGATAATTTCAAAGTAGTGTGTCTTGATCTTCTTAGATTGACACAGAAAAATACCATAACTAATAGTACCAGAGGCTGGAAGTCTAAGATCAGGATGCCAGCATGGTTGGTTTCTGGCAAGCACTCTTCTCCTGGCTTGCACAAGGCCACCTTCTCACTGAGTGCTCATATTGTCTTTCCCTGGTTTCTTTCTTCTTCTCTCTTCCTCCACCTCTTCCTCTTCTTATAAGGCCACCAGTCCCATTGGATTAGAACCCCATCGTTAAGGATTTCATTGAATCTTAAGTACCTCCTAAAAAGTCCTTTCCGAATACAATCCCATGAGGGGTTGGGGCTTCAACACATGAATTTTGTGGGAGCACAGTCTGTAGCATAATGATAAGCATAAATATTTCAAAGCATCTTTTACACATTACAGTGTGATATGAAAATAGCTGTGATCTCTTGGTGACAAAGCCATAAAGATTGCTGTTAATATTGTGGTTTGTTGCCTACATTCATCATGGAAGGAGATGCTTAATTTTAGGTAGTGGTTAATAAAAATAAAAATGATTTTTTTCCCATCCAGATTCACTACCACCCTGCATTGCCATGCAGGAACCCCAGGTTAAGACCCTGATACATGCAAGTAAGGTGCTCTTGTGATGAGCAAGTAAGGGGCAAGGGCTGAGTCTGGTGAGAACAGATTCTGAAATCAGCTGATTCTGCCATTGCCAGTTCCCTAGGAGCAGTTGTGTGTTGAACTGAAAAGAGACATCATCTGCTCTTGGCTTGCTTTCCAATATTTTTTATTGTGTGCTTGATTATTGGAATGTATTTTGTCTTGCAGACAGCAGTAATCCAAATACTGAACAAAAAGACTCCTGGACTTCTGAGAACATCTGGTTTGACATTTCTATGAAAGGCCAATCAGAGACCACAGAGGAGGAGGATGAACTTCGGAAATCCCTGGATAGATTCTATGAAGTGTTTGGCCATCTGCAGCCAGTCTCTGGGAATCCACTCTCTGCATCTGTCTGCCATTGCCTATCTCAGAAAATCACTGAACTGGGGGGCCAGGAGAGCCAAAAGTATGCCCTCCGCTGTTTCCAGATGGCCCGGGTCATCTTCAACCGGGATGGCTGCTCAGTCTTACAGAAGCATTCCAGGGACGCACACTTCTACCCACTGGGGGAAGCGAGTGCTTCTCTAGATAATGAAAAGCCAACTCCAGGACTTTCAAAAGATATTATTCATTTCCTGTTGCAGCAGAATGTGATAAAAGATCCATAACTGGTGCTGGCAGTGAGAACAGGCAGCAGCGTAGGTGCAGCACTGTGGCAGTGCTGTTGGTACCTCCCCCTGCCCCCCGCCCCCCCCCCCCCCCCCCGGGTCCCTTGGGGTCTCTTGACAGCTGTGTTTGCCCAGCCCGCAGCTAAATGCTTTGCAGTTACACACTGGCACCTGCAATCTGTCCTGAAGTCAGTCAGCCCCTGTGAAGAAACCTACCTCCCATGCCACCTCCCATTCACCCTGGCCAAGGCTGACTGGCAGGGTTAGGGTCAGAAGCCTGGCTTCCTTGCCTCAATCTATGCTCCAGAGTTCTCTCTTCCTAGGATCAGGCCAAGACTGAGACTCTGCAAGACATCACAGTCTTGCTCTGCTTTACCCTTTCCTCATCTTCTTCCTGCCATCTACCTACAGGTGTCTCCGAGAGCCTTTCCTTACTACACCTCTTACATCAGAATCCCTGGCTCGGGGTCTACCCCTGGGAGAGTCCAACCTTAGGCTTTAGTGGGGTAAGTTTCGTGAAGGGACAAAGCTCTATACTGAATCAAGTATAAGAATTAAACCAAGTTGTAAGATGGAGACCACATGCTTGAGATCATATGTCCTGAAATAATATAGGGATTTAAATTTGGTGTTTTTTGGTTGTCTGTGTTTGGTATCAGGGATTGAACCTAAGGGTGCTTAACCACTGGGTCACATCCTCAGCCCTTTTTATGTCTTATTTAGAGATAGGGTCTCACCAAGTTGCTTGGGACCTCTATAAGTTACTAAGGCTGGCTTTGAACTTGTAATCCTCCTGCCTCTGCCTCCTGAGTTATTGTGATTACTGGAGTATGCCACCCTGCCCAGCCTTTAAATATGGTTCTAAAAAGTATGCCACACTAGCCTTGACTCTTCTCCAAGATCCAGAATTTCCATTTTATAATGAGGAATGTGGAAGGAAAATTTGGACCATCTAAGATAACAACTAAAATTCACAAATTAAAAAAAAAAAAAGTTTCTTTGTCTCCATCCTATTGCAATGTGAAAGGTGAGAAGAAATAAACACCCACCAAAATATGTATAAGTGCAGTTATGATCTTCTAGCCTGACACCATGTGGGCTTGTCAGTTTGTGCTTGAAGAGAACAGGAATCCTTTGCCCAGGTGGAGGGTCATCCTTCCTCTTGTTATTTTTTCTTCTGCCTGCCTGCTGCCAGCATCCTCTGTCATCCTCTGAACAGTCCCCTGCCCTCACCCTTTCCTGTCCTTGCCTCCAACACCCTGAGCTCCATTACAAACACTTGCCCAAAACGGGGCCTCACTGCCACCCTGCCCCTGTCCTCCAGGCCTGGAGCTCTTTAAATAGCCCTTGCAGGCTTGCACTAGCAGATGCTCTTCTCTGCAGGCCGTGTCCTGGAGGCTGGTTTCAGACTCTGTTGGTAGAATTACATCACCTGGCACAGAGCTCTCTGGAAGTATAATTGGAAGCCTCATACTAATCCCTGCCTTGACAGTTCTTCAAGCAAATTACCTTGACAGAAAGGTTTATATCATTTGTTTTGGGAAACAACAAAAGCTGGCAACCTGCTACAATTGGATTTTGAGAAACTTGAGGTGAAATTTAATTGGCATAAGGCTCCAAAAAGCTTTCCAGAAAGCAGATTATGCAAATGGGGCAGCCTAAAAAAGTGTACATTAAAAGTGAATGCACCATCTCAGGAAGGTCTCTTGGGGACTCTAGGATGGAGAGAGGAGCCTTTTAAAGGTTAGCAATGACGAACTCAGAGGCTTCCAGTTCAGGGAAGATCAGAGGTAAGAAACTTCCGAGTTGAAAGGCAGAGACACCAGTGGAAGCACACCTGTGTTATAGAAAATTGGAAATGAACAGGCCTTTGAGAGGAACTCAAGAAAGTAAGACTCGAGCTTTTCCTTTGACAAGCATCATCTACCTCTTTCTCCTAATCAATGGGCTTCCAAATAATTGTGAAACCAGAGGGACTTATTGAAAATCTGGCAGTGGAATTTAAGGTTGCTAGCTTTATTGTTTTTTAATGTGAAGCATATTAATAGATGCCCTTGAAGATTGTTGTCATTTTTAGTATTATTCAGCCACTGAAATATTTGCAATTAGTCTCCATGGCTACCAACAGAAGGAAACTGGGTTATTTTATACTGTTTTAAAGGACAAAAAAATAAAAACTAATTGAATCTCCATATTAGGAATCAGCAGCTTCTATTTTACAGGGAGATTTTAGTATTAAAAGTATGTGATCTTTATGACTATCAGTGCTGAGGATGCCCAGCAAGAAGTGGACTCTGAAAGCAGAGAATGTGAAAGTCTAAAAACCACAATCACCTTAGGGTAAAACGTCATGGGACATGTTTGCTTGCTTCTAATTATTTGTGACAGGTCAGTGTAAGATATTTGATTACCTGCAATCATGCTCCTTAATTTGATCTCCAGGAGGTTAGGATAGAATTTTCCATTTATCTCTGTAAACCTTTAATAAAGACTAACAGATAAGAATATTGAGGCTCTGGCCTTTGGCATTATTGTCTAATTCCGTCTTGCAGATAAATTCACTGACATCTTTTCATCCCACGAACATTGTGACTGGCCTATGATATCATCTATGGCCCTTTTCAGATCTACCGGAACCTTTATGAGGATGAATCTGCTTGCAGAAACATCAGAACTCTAAAGAAGAAAATTTCTAATGGTGTTTAAGTTTGTGTAGCATCATTCCTTTTGTTAGTCTGATTGTATAATCAGTGCTGGGGGTGGAACCCAGCTGGAGTCTCTCCCTGCTAAGCCTGCAAGCTTGCACTGAGCTACCAGACCCTCAAGTCTGTTTTTGTATTTAAGAGCATATGCAACAGGTTGTATTACCAGTAATTAGCACAAAACAGTACAGCGGTACTTTTAAAGCTTTTTAAAGCTTGGAGAACATTTAATTAGATGATAATTATTTGGAAAAAATACATATATCACTGAATCTCTGGGTGATTTTCACAAAGTCAGCCCCACTGGGCAACCAGCATTCTACTCAGGCAACAGATCAGATTACCAGCTAGGCCCCATGGCCTATTTCCAAGTGGAGGTTTTCATCTGGAGAACTGATAGCAGTGCTCTGACCAATTTCCTCAAACTGCTGTTAGCACACTTTTGGTGCCATGCGGACGCTGTTTATTTTAATCGTTAATTTGTTCAGTTCCATATGTTGAAAAATACAACTGCTACATCTTACTACATCTAATCAATGCTTTCGTAGATACTATTTAGGATAAACTTAATATGTCTTTAAATTTTTAAATAAATCGAATTAATCCAAAAATTAATAACATGAGGGGAGCATTTCTAATCTGTAATTGGTTACAGAAATTGGTTTCCCATTTTGGGGAAGGGAGAGTAAAAAAAGACTGGATTCTCCATCTTGCTTCCCATATCAAAATGAATGCTGGATGGGTTAAAGATTTCAAAGTAAGAAAAAAAAAATCATAAAAATCCTAGATTAAAACATATGTATGTAGAGAGAGAGATCTAGATATCTTGGCATAGGAAAGATCTTTCTAAGAATTGAAAAGCCTAAAAATTATACAGGAAAGATTTGCTAAAGTTGACTGCCTAAAAACATAAAATTCTACAGGCAAAAAAAAAAAAAAAAAGCTTAAAGCCATAACAAGAGCAAACTTGAAATGCATAAAACAGACTTTTTCTTCAGCAAAAAGAATTCTTAAAAATCATTAGAAAAAGAAGAGAAAAAAAATGGCAAAGGATATGAACAGTTAGAAAAAACTATAGAGATGATCCTCAATTTACACTGGATCCTTTGTGTGTGTGGGGGGGAGGGGGGTGGAAAGCAGGGTGCTGGGGATTGAACCCAGGGCCTTGTACATGTGAGGCAAGCACTGTACCCAACTGAGCTTTATCCCCAGTCCCAACAGTGGATCTTGATATGGCCTGATAAGTTCATTAATTTGTGATATGCCCTGATA
Source organism: Callospermophilus lateralis (assembly GCF_048772815.1). NCBI lineage: Eukaryota > Metazoa > Chordata > Mammalia > Rodentia > Sciuridae > Callospermophilus > Callospermophilus lateralis. Next base: position 168,340,024 of record NC_135307.1, on the reverse strand, counting down.
AATCCATTGTTAAGCTGAAAATACTGGAAGTCAGAAATGTATTTACCACACCTAACCTATCAATCTTTATACTTAGCAACATAGCATTCTGTGGAGTACTGATTGTTTTCCCTAGTGACCACTTGGTTGGTTGGGAGCTGCGCCTAACTACCCCTGTCCAGCATTTCAAGGGAGTATCATATGTTGTTGGTCCTGCAAAAGAAATTCTAAATTTGAAGTTTGGTTTCTAATGAAAGTGTATGGAATGTGAATTAAATACCATTTCACTTTTGCACCATCAAAAATTTAGAAAATTGTTAAGTCAAAGTATCATAAGTTGGACGATCTGTGTGTATATGTATACACACATACACACACACACATACACATATGTTTAATAAATAAGAAATCATGCCTAATTACACTTAACTGAAAAAAACTGAAATGTAGAAAACAATGACACACTTTGTTGTCTGTTGTTTTGTGTCTTAATTTTAATATTTTAGAGAATGAATGAAAGTTGAAAAGAGCCAGGAGTGATGGTACATGCCTGTAATCACACCTATAATCCAGCAACTGGGGAGGCTGAGGCAGGAAGATTGCAAGTTCAGACCAGGCTCAACAATTTAGAAAGACCCTCAGCACTTAGCAAGACCTTGTATCAAAAAAAAAGAAAGAAAGAAAAAAAAAAAAAAAAAGGAGGTAGCTCAGTGGTAGTGAGCCCCTGGATTCAATCCCTAATACTGGTAAAAATTAATACATAAATTTAAGAATAAATAAATTGAATATATTTGGAAAAATAGGAAAAAATTAAAAGTTGAAAGATATCTAGTGCATGAGAATTTTCAGGGAAACAGGTGCTCTGGTTAGCAGCAATGGGAAGGCCAATTGGGCTAGCCTTTCTCAGGGCAATTTGGCAGCCTCTATCAGAATTATAAAACCACATCTTTTTTGCCCCAACAACTCATGCATTCCACAGCTACGACTGAGCAACTATAGTAGTGAGGCAGACCCAGAAGGTTTCCTGCTCTCATGGCACTTAGAGACAAAGGCAAGGTGATTTTGAAGAGTGAGAAGTGCCCTGGGAGAATAAAGAATGATGTGGTGGCTGGAGTGGGCACTCTGGACTGAGTGGTATGAAGAAGCCTGAAGAAGGGGCAGTCAAGGTGAGAGCTGCAGGAATCACAGGAGCCTCAGCACAGTGGCTGGGGAATCCAGGCAGAGGGAACAGCATGTGTAGAGTTAACGTGAAACAGCCTGGAATAAGCTGGAAGCATCTAGACAGAAGAAAGTCCCAAGTGTCTGGCTCACAATCTGCAGAGAACAAGATGAATTTCAGAATCATAGACAGTGGCCCTGTAGGTCAGGGTAGAAAATTTGAATCTTATTCTAAGGGCAATGGGAAATTATTAGATGAGTTTAAGCAAGAGAAGAAGATAAGTTGCCATATTAGTGGAAATTTAGAATTTGTTAAGGATAACATTTCAAATGCGCATAAAGAATGACTTACTTAAATATCCAATAAATGGTGAGATATCCATCTCAAATGATATACCAAAATAAATTGCAGATAGATTAAGGATCTTGGCATAAGAAATAATAGTATAAAAGTTACAGATGATACTATGAGTAACACTTCTATGATTTCTGCATGAAGAAGTTCTTCCTAAAACAGATGGCCCTGCAAAACAATAGAAGAAAAGACTGACAGTTTTGACTATAAAAAAATGAAAAAAACTTGGACTCAAAGTTATAAATCTGTGATAATGGCATTATGTTTTTGTGAGAAAATATACTTACAATGTATTTAGGATAAAAGATCTTTTTTAGAGAATTTTGGGTTTTTTTAATACTTACTTTTTAGTTTTCAGTGGACACAACATCTTTGTTTGTATGTGTGCTGAGGATCGAACCCGGGCTGCACGCATGCCAGGGGAGCGCGCTACCGCTTGAGCCACATCCCCAGCCCAGGATAAAATATCTTAATATCTGTAATTTCCCTGAAAATACTTTAGTCTACCAGTGCAGTGGCACATGCTTGTGATCCTAGCAACTCAAGAGGCTAAGGCAGGAAGATCACAAGTTTGAGGCCACCCTGGGCAACTAAAAGCATTTTCTCAAAACAAAAAGTAAAAAGGGCTGGGGATGTAGCTCAGTGGCAAAAAGTCCCTGGGTTCATTGCCCAATGCCAAATAAATAAGATAGTTAAAAATAAAATAGTTCAATAGAAACAAGATGATGCACATATGAAAAAATATCCACAAGGTACTGAGTCCAGATGATGAGTATGTAGAGGTGTGTTTTCTTTTAAGTCTTCTATTTATGAAGTCTTAAAGTAAAAACAAACAAACAAAAAAAGGGGTTTTGTTTGTTTTTGGTTTTTTTGTTTATTTGTTTGTTTGTTTGTTTTAAGGAAGAGCAATGCTGAAAGATAGAGCCAGACTGGGAGACAAAATTTTGCTACAGACATTAACAAACAGAAGTTCAATATTACATATGAAGAGCTTCTGTAAATAAATATTAAAATAGCGGACAAATTGAAAAATGAACTAAGAGAAGGAACAGGCATTTTATAGAAGAAGAAAGGCAAACTGTTGATAACTATGAAAGCCACTCAATCTGTCATCAAGAAATAGAGTTTTAAAATTCATATGGTTGGCCAAACATTGAAAAGTTCAGTCCTATCCAGTGTTGACAAAGACGTGGACATGTGGGTACTCTAATGTGAAAGTAGACATTACCTTTGTAATTAGGTAAACCCCAGAAAAATTAAAAATGTAGAACCTGACTTGTCACATAATCCCTTCCATGTTTTCTGATGCCCTTAGCTACTGGCATCCTCTGCCCACATGCCACTTCCTTAACCAACACGACTTAGGATAGGATGGTTGAGTGCATACCAAGTGTCAGCCAGCATTTCAAACACCACTGTTTTTTTTTATTGGTTGTTCAAAACATTACAAAACTCTTGACATATCATATTTCATACATTAGATTCAAGTGGGTTATGAACTCCCATTTTTACCCCAAATACAGATTGCAGAATCACATCGGTTACACGTCCACATTTTTACATAATGCCATATTAGTAACTGTTGTATTCTGCTACCTTTCCTATCCCCTACTATCCCCCCTCCCCTCCCCTCCCATCTTCCCTCTCTACCTCATCTGCTGTTGTTCAATTCTCTCCCTTGTTTTTCCCCCCCCTTTCCCCTCACAACCTCTTATATGTAATTTTGTGTAACAATGAGGGTCTCCTTCCATTTTCATACAATTTCCCTTCTCTCTCCCTTTCCCTCTCACCACTCGTCTCTGTTTAATGTTAATCTTTTCCTCATGCTCTTCCTCCCTGCTCTGTTCTTAGTTGCTCTCCTTATATCAAAGAAGACATTTGGCATTTGTTTTTTAAGGATTGGCTAGCTTCACTTAGCATAATCTGCTCTAATGCCATCCATTTCCCTGCAAAATCCATGATTTTGTCGTTTTTTAGTGCTGCGTAATACTCCATTGTGTATAAATGCCACATTTTTTAATCCATTCATCTATTGAAGGGCATCTAGGTTGGTTCCACAGTCTAGCTATTGTGAATGGTGCTGCTATGATCATTCAAACACCACTGTTAACGTGCTCACTTAGAGATGGGGAAATTGAAACATGGAGAGTTTATAGGTAGTAGAGGTGGCCTCAGAATCCATACTTAATTCTCTGATCCAAGATGCTGCCCCTCCTCACCCCTCAGGGCCATACCACATGTAGTTCCTTCTGCCTGGAGGGTCCCTTCCTGAGAGAGGTCTTTCCAGACCCACTCCTTCACCCCTGGGAGGGGTCTCCCTTTTACACACTCCCACAGCACCATGAGCATCACCTTTGTAACTTAATTATTACCAAAACCGTGTATCCCCCACTCCATTGAAAGAACATGAGCTCTGTTATGTTCACCCATGCCTTAGCAAACCCAGTCCAGCAAATGCTGATGCTCAACCATTTATCAAACAAAATGTAGGAAGATATCCTTATCTTTAGAGATATCTACTGAAAGATTTAAAGGTGAAATACCTTAATGAAATTTACTTTAACATCCTTCAACAGAAGAAAAATGAAGCAGATATGATCCATTTCATATGTGCATTGGTCTGTGTGCATCCAACTAAATGACAGACTAGCTTTTTTTGTTGTTGCTTTTTTTTTTTTTTCTTTTTTCCTGCATTTGGACTCCATCTATTTGTATGTTCCTTTTCCTCTCCCATTCCTGTTCATACTCAGGTCATTTCACAGTGCTTGGCTAATCGTCTTCCCTGCGTATCTGAGAATTCAGTCCTCACAAGAGCAAGTTCACATTCAGAGAAAAGAATACATTAAGGCAATCCGAATGACAATTCCTCCAGCATAAATGATTCTCTTGGCAACAAGCCTGGGACCAGAGCAGGCCTTTTTGGTTGTCTGAAACCCACTGGCTTTATTCTTTCATTGCTTTTTTTTTTTTCTTAATCCCTGAGAGCTGTGCATCAGAGATAGAGGTGCTACCAGCAACGGATCCAAGAATTCTCCAAATCCCCCAACTGAACCCTTTCCAGCCGCTGTCCCAGTGGGTAGTACATTCACGGAAGACTAGATTTAGCATCCCTGACCTCTGTTATTTTCTCTTCTGCTTCCTTCAGGATTTGCAGCTTACTGTCCGATGCCTTAAGTGCCCTGTATTATTTCATGAGAATGTAGTTTGTGTATATTCAAACTTTGAAAGTTTCCTGGTTGCCTTTGCAAGCTCCCCTAAGATTCTGATTCATGCTTGCCACATTGCCTCACTAGATGGTGTGGGAAACATTGGGTGTGCAATTGTTGGATGCTCTGGTTAGAATCCTTGGCAGTAAGGATGGAATAATGCCTCTGATTTGTGACATTCTAACCCCACCCTTTTGTAGCCTAATCCTTCCCCTTTGTCATCTCCCTTTCCTATCATGTATTTACAGATCTCTCTTATTTAAAAAAATAATAATAATTGCACACATACACACACACACACTCACACACATACACCTGTCCTTCAAAAACACTCTTCATTTAATCAAATTTGCTTCTCTCCAGCATTTCTTCTTCCTTTTGTTCCCATCTTCTGTAACCAGGAAATAGCTATGACACAACAAGGCACTGGAATTTGGAGGCAAAGACAACATAGGTTGGAGATCCATCTCTGTCACTGTGCATCCTCAGGCAAGTCACTCAGCCTCTCTGAGCCTGAGTTTCCTTATCTGTAAATTATAGTTATGAAGTTAATTGCTATGTCTCAGAGTCTTCATGGGGCTTTCATACGGTAATGACTGTGTAACATGTATATAAGCAAAATGGGCCTGAAAATACTTTGTAGTAGGGTGCAGTGAAACTGTGAGGTGGGCCCATTTGTTCCATGCTCGATAGTTTCTTGTCCTTTTCTACCCCAGCCTCTGCTGCCACTGCCCCTCAGTTGAAGCCCCTCTCATCATCCATGACAGTGACTAGTCGCCATCTCCCTTAAAATAAGGCCTCCATGAGCCAAATCCTCAAATCCCAACAAGACTTTTTAAAGAAGTAAGGGAATCAAACTGAAAATCAATAACAGAATATCAGGAATATCTTCAAATACTTGAAAATCAAATAGAACCTTTGTTAATAAAATAAACAACAACATCAAAACCTACAAGTCAAGCACAAAATCTCAAGTACTGCTGACAGGGTTGAGTGGGAAATGCATGACAGTAAATGCTTATTCCAGATACCAGGCAACAAATCCAAAACCTAAGTTCCTACTTCAGGAAATTAGAAAAAGCTGGGCACAGTGGTGCACGCCTGTAATCCCAGCGACTCGAGAGGCTGATCAACTAGTGCTGAATGCTCTAAGATAACCTGGAGTGTCTAGCAGTTGGGGCTGGCTGTTGACTGGGGTATTACCTGGAGGTAGAGTTCCAGTCAACCGTCAGCCCCAATTGCCAGACATCCCAAGATCGTCTTAGAGCATTCAGACCCCAGCCCCACTGCACAAAGCATTTTTCAACTCTGCTTGCATCACATTGCTGATGCACCATTGGCCAAAGCAAGTCACGTGATAATGATCAGGGTCATTGTGGGAAAGGACTACATCAGGGCAAGAACATACAGGGCCATGATTTATTGGGTGTCATTTTTGAAATGACCTTCCACCGGGGTGAAAAGGATTTTTCAACTGTATTTCTTCCTGGATAGCTATCATTTGCATATGCCCAAATATCTTTGAATACCTCTCTATATTTAGAGATTGCCTAGCCTTGGGAATACACCTTTCCCAGCTGCTCTTTCTATTGTGCTACAGGCATGTGACTTGGGTTCCACCAGCCAGACATAAGTATGAGACTCAAAATGACTTCTGAAGAAACAGGCAGAGCATGGAACATCCATTTTGTTGAGAGTAGAGGAAATGGAGACAGCAGATTTCTGAGGTTAAAAGGGGTGGCAAGGGGCTGGGGTTGTGGCTCAGTGGTAGAGCGCTCACCTAGCATGTGCAAGGCTCTGGGTTCGATCCTCAGCATCACATAAAAATAAATAAGTAAAATAAAGGTACTGTGTTCAACTACAACTAAAAAAATAGAAAATTAAAAAAAAAAAAGGTGGCAATATCTTCTTGACTGAGGCAGCTGCAGTTGACTCTAGGCTTGCTGAGGATAAGGGGAGAGATTTGCTGACCATGGTTGAGAAGCCTGGCACAGGAGTGGGACAGCCATAGCTCCCTAGTTCTCTCTAGTTCTATGGTATGAGGAGAGGGATGTTGCTGGAACCCCAGTTTATAGCTTATCCCCCCAGGCCTTGCTCGATTTTGATTCATTTGTAGCAAATCCCATTCTGCTTAAACTAGCCGGAGTGGGTTCTGTTTTCTGTACCGTGTAATGCTAATGAATAAAATTTCTTTTTGAATTATCAACCATATGGCCATCTTGCTTATTCAAAAATTTAAAAAAATGCAATTTAAAAATAAATAGTGTAAAAGAATGTGAACACATGCTTTTTCATCGGCTCCCCAGTCCCCAAGCATTTCCTCTCTCGCCGGACTTGAACCTGTCCTCTTGCCCCAAGGCACAATCTTGAGTCCTGGTTGATCCATATGGAATCATCACTGTCATTGAGTTCAACTTCACACATGCCATTCTTTTTGAACTGATCCTTTTGCAAAATTTCAAATATCATCTATCTGCCAATTTTCTGGTCTTGAACAAGCTCCTGTCTGATGGCTCTAACTTCCAATGAGACATTCTACTCAGATGTGTCCATGCCACCTTAAATAAAATGTATATAAAAAACCAAGTGTATCCGCTTTCCCACAGGCTGATATTCTCATCAGATGTCTCTAATTCATCACAGACATTAATATTTCCTATGTCACTCAGGCTGGACCAAGTGTAGATTCAATATGACTGACTTCTAAATATCTCACCATCTGTAGCACAGAGTGGTGGTTTAGAGCAGAGACAAGGGAGCCAGACTGCCTGGGTGTGAATTTTGGTTCTGTCATTTATTAATGTGTGTCCTCGGGCATGTTACGTCGTCTTATTGTGCCTCAGTTTACTCATCTGTAAAATAAGAATGTCAGTAGTACCTAATCTAGGAGGTGCAGATCAGTTCAGATTTGTTTGTCACCTGGCACGTAATGGTGTGATTTTTCACATCTTTTTTTTTTAAATTTTTTAATTTTTTTTTTATTTTTCACATTTTTTTTTAATTTTTAAATTTTTTTTTTAGTTTTCGGCGGACACAACATCTTTTGTTTTTTTTTTTGTATGTGGTGCTGAGGATCGAACCCAGGCCGCACGCATGCCAGGCCAGCGCGCTGCCGCTTGAGCCACATCCCCAGCCCTGTAAACATTTGGAAGCAATGGTGAATGTCTGAAAATCAGAAAGTTTGAAATTCTGAAATGTAACCTCTATTCATTTTTAAAATGAGACATCAGATCACAGAGGGTTTACGATGACTAGCCCCATTCTTCTGTGTTGCCTGTGCTGTGGCTCTAAGACTCTACAGTAGGTCTTTGCTCCCCAGCTTCACCTTTTCTTTGCATTAGAATGGGTCTGGATTTGGCAATACACTGGTCTCACCCAGGCAGTCATTCTTTTTTTAACATTTTTCTCCTTTTGCAAATTGGGGACTGAAAGGCAGGATCTTCAGCACACTAGGTAAGCCCCCAAACCCAAGCAGATATTCTTGTTTTATCATATGCATTGGTCTTGGTAGAAGTAGATTATATAATCAGGTCTCTTCTTAGTCCTCATTATATCCACAGGGATGTATGCATTGTAATGTGTGTGGTACTCGGTTGTATCAGGTGGGGAAAATCCTCAAGTATTTGAGGTTGTGTAGCAGCTCATTTTCTGGGCTTGGTTATCCGGTGGGGCGCCCCATGTCAAGCAAGAATGAAGACTAGTTTTGTACCTTTGTTCCTTTGGCTTTGGACCAACCAAAGCCAACCGGTAACAACATCCAACCAAATTATGCTGACAAATCTTAACAGTGTTTCAGATGCACAATTTCAGCAATCAAACAGGAAGTGTGTAGCGTGGAGCAGCTGATATCCATCTTAAAAAGTTGCCTTTGGTTCGCATTCGGGAAACAAGACTAACCTTATTTTTTTTAAAGAGTGAGTTCGTTTTAATTTTTAAAATTCGCTTGCTAGAACACAAGGAACTTCAATTTTTTCTTCATTTTATTTTTAGGTAGAACACCCGAAGCTGCTACTGGAAATTCCCCTACGGGACTTTCGGAGTCATTTAGGGCACTCATCAATCTAGACCCATATTTTAGCAGTTTCTACCTTCTACACCTGCTCCAATTTCCAATTTCCTAAATCTTCAAACCTCTCCCCTTGAATTAGTCCAATCAAACTTTCCCTTTGTATTTTTCACATCTTAAGAAGACAAACCTCTTACGTTTGTCTTTTCTTTCCCTTCCAACTGTTATCACCTGCTTCCAGTTTTCGACTCCCTAATTTTCTCCCTGCCTCCAGCTTTTCCGATTCCAGCTTCTCCTACACACTGTTGCTACCACATTGATCTTCCCAGATCACTGAGGGGACCCCATCCAGTGTCCCACAGAAACCTCCAAAGCTCCTTAATGCCAACAGCACGAGGCACAACCCAGATATACATGGCTGTAACCCAGGTGATCTGTCCTTTCCACATTTCTGGGACCCGACCTTCCAGAACATTCCATTCTTTAATCCCCAGGGCTCTCACCAGTATCCATTTGCAGTTTTAGTAGCAGGATCGCTAGCTATTCACCTGTGTGCGTTTTTCTTCCCTGAATAGACAGAGAGCTACCCCTACAAGGCCAGGCATGGACCAGTGCTGAGTAAATATTGATCTTGACTTGAATTTGCTCTTTAATCGTGTCTCCTGTGCAGCCTCCTGGTAGAGCCAGTTTGACAACTTCCTTCTTTCTAAAATCATACAATTTTAAAACCAAGAACAAGCGCCAGAGTAGGAGGTAGGTTTGTACCCTCTGAGAGAGATTTCTGCAGAAGGAAGAGTCCAACTGTAGGCGTGAGAGGCAACAACATTATCATTAACAAGCAGTGTGTCCAGCGAGGCTCATATAATGCCTCTGGACCTCATTTCTGCATCTGCAAAATGAGAACACTAATACAGCTCCAAATCCCCATCAAGCTCAAACACTCTGTGACAAATCTCCAAGAGGGTGGATTCAGGAGACTGATTTTCAAATTGATTGAGCAGCATAGAGTTACTGCATGAAGAATTAAACTGCTGTTCCTAACAATTCATTTCCTGAGTTCAGCCTATCAACCAACGTTTATTAAGCACCATTTACTTTGTGATAGCCTGGGCTGAGTGCTATGGAGACATGGAAGTGGTATCATACAGAATCCATCCCCTGGAGGAGTTTGTTATGTAATCAGAGTTTATTATATAATAAAACCTTACCAAGCTCATGATCCAGCAAATTACTTTTTGTTTACCTAAAACTTCTCTGGAAAACAAAGTTTGCTTAAATAATTACATGTCATCTTTATGTGAACGGTAGGTTCTGTGTGTCATTTCTGTTATTTTATTTGAAACACACATATATGTACTTTATGTTTAGATATAAATATACACTTTATATATGCTTAAACATATGATACATTTAAGACATACCTACTTAAAATAACTTCATGGACAGGCTGGTTTTTTGTTGTTGTTGTTGTTGTTTTACTTTTTAATCTACCAAATGATCTAGATTTTCAAATATTCACAAAAGTAGAGGGAAGAATGTTGAGCCCCACATGCTTATCACCCAACATTTGGACCTATGCACCTATGCACAGTCATCAACTTTCTGCTTCTGTCTTTCTTCAGTCTCCCACCCTTTTTGTGTATATGCTAATGCATTGTTTCTAAGGCTATCAATGGCAAGAGATGTTTTCGGTTGATTTTCAGTTTGCCATGGACCCATACCAGCACACATCTCAGGCCCATGCCACACACAACTTAGCACCTAAACTAGCTTCCATCCTGGTCAAGAGATGAGTCCACCGATCACGGCTTGGATGCCATGGCAATGTCCATGTGTTACAACCATTTCTAAATACTTATTGTCAGTTCCTATGCTTACTACAATCCAAGAGAACACAGTTTGCAAACTGGCACCAACCCATGGACCACACTTGGAGTAGTACTGCTCTAGAGTATTCTAATGCAAACCTTGGGCGTTCTTTTATTGCACCTGTAAATTGATTCTGTATCTCTAATGGATAAGGACTTTTAAAATAACCCAAATACATGACTTCTCCCAAGGAAATCATCAATAATTTCTTAACATCATCTAATATTTAGTCCATGGTCAAGTTTCCCCAATTGTCTCAAAAATACCTATTGAGAGTTGATGTGTTTGCATCAGGAGCCACGTAAGGATTTGCCATTGCATTTGGTTGAAATACCTCTTATGCATCTTTCAAACTATAGTAGTCCCCCACTCCTTCAAAAGCACTTTTAGAAGCTCCCTCCAAATAGATTGGTTTGCCCTTAACCATAAAAGTTTTCCTGACTCATAATGTTCCCTCTGGTTTTTCCTGCATTTGCTATCGTGTGATCTTCCCTTTGCTTACAGGAAGGCTTAAAAATAAATGACTCCCTGTCTCCCATAATATATGCATGCTAACAATCACATTCCCACTTCTCACCTTTGTTTTAAGGACCACACAACTATTTAGATTTCTGTGATGTGAAAGTGCCAGTCTCTCTTATTGTCCTATCATCTCTGATTCTCTTTGTCTTCAGTGGGCCTATTTGCAGAACAGCTGTCTGTGAACTTTATTAATTGTACCATGGATTTTTCTCAACTTTGGTATACTAGAGTGATGTTTAGCAAGTGTGTTCACTATTGGGGGGACCTATGCACCTATGCACATATAGTGACTAAAGACACTCAAGTGATTTGATTTGGACTCAATCCGACTATGGTTTTCACACAATGAAATGTTTTTCTGTATCCCCCCCATTACCACTAAGGATGCAGATTCTTCTGCATCCTTCAAGTTTCTTCATCCTTCATTGGTCAACTCTTCATGTAGAATCAAAGAATTTTAGAGTAGGAAAGTCGCCTTAGCAATTAAGCAGTTAGTCCTGCTAAAGGGAAGGAGACAAAGTCCTCCCCAACAACATCTAGATGCTCCCTGGACAAGATCCCAGGTCTCTGACCTCCAGAGGAGACTGCACATGATGGAATATCAATTTCTGTGCCTGTCAGGATACTGAGTTGTACATGAGAGAATTGAACTCCAAGTTCTCTAATGGAGAGGCAGTGGGTAGCTGATGGAATTGACTAGAAGAATGATAACCAGGTTTTAAGAACAGGATCTGAGGGAAGCTGGGCAGCAGGGACACAGCCAAAGTCATGCTTCAAGGACAATCAGGTTAGAATGTCTCAAACTCTGACCCTGCTGCCACTGTGGTTGTTGGACATCCCCACACCTGAGCAGAGAGCCAGATGCCGTGGTTACTATGGAATTCGAAACTGTCCCTCAGTCCAAATGAAAAGTCCTAGTGTGAGCATGTGATTTGCTGAGTCTGGATTATAGGACTGTCCTGTAGTGGCTGGGGACCAGAGAAAGGGCATCTGGCTTGACTCCCATCTATAGTAGGAAGTAGATCCTGCCTCCCATCATGATCCACATCACCAAAGGAAGGGCATTAGGTTGCTAAATAACCACCCATGATGACAAATGACCACTCCAACTCCCCACTTGAACTTTTATTAGCATATAGACATAGGCAACATTTGCTCTCCCCAACAAGCCCAAATGTATATACCCCTAAACAGCCCCATTCTGAGTGCTGAATTTGCAAGGGCTTTAACCTCATTAAGGAGGAAACAGTTTCTCCATGTGTCTTCGTGATTCTGTGATTGTCACCTGGCCCAATCTTGGAGGAGGACCAAAAATAAATCTGTGCACTTGACTTGTGCTGAGGTGTTCAGTGTGGGCACATTAGCTTCCAGGATCTTTAAAACTTGTTCTCTAAGGGTTCCATTAGCAATTAGACTTGCACTTAAAAGTGTTTCATGCTCCTTCATATCAGATGGGGTCAGGGATGAAGTGGCACACAGGAGATTTCTTGAGGCAACAACAAGGATTCTGCCACCAGTTTTTCAGCGTTTTCCTGACGGCTCTCAGATTCCATAATGGGAGGTGATGGTGTGTGGTTCAGTAATACGAGGCCAGAGCTGACACTGTGACAGCTATTCCCCAGGCACAGGGTTTCTTTGTTACTAGGAGAAGATGCCCTTGAATTTTCTGGGTGGAGGTAACAGTGTTTGTCAGACCCCATTTACTCTGCTTTCTGATAGCCTCAGTGGATTACAAGATGGAAAATAATGAGCCAAAGGGACCTTCGGATTATTTGTCCCCTGCCTATATGTCTACTTTAGATTCCCTTCATAAAAAGATTCTGAGGCACAAATTAGGTGCAAATAGTTTATTTGAGTAGAGGAATGGGGAACTGAGACAGAGGAAGGAAGGAAGCTGGTAGGAGGAGAGTTATCAAGCAATCAAGCAAGTTACCATTGTGGACTACTGGAGACTGATTATTATTATTATTATTATTATTATTTTGTACCAGGGATAGAACGCAGGGGCACTCACCACTGAACCACATCCCAAGCCCCCTTTATTATCTATTTCAAGACAAGGCCTAAGTTACTCAGGGCCTCACTAAATAGCTTGGGCTGGCCTCAAACCCGCAATCCTCCTGCCTGAGTTGCTGGGAATACAGGCATATGCCACCACAAACCCAAAATGGAGATTGATTTTACTGGGAAACTGCAACCAGTGCAGAATGTGAGTCTTTGTTATCTCGCACAAGGAATGAGGGAGCTGAGGCATATAAACACCAGTTCCTGTCAGTCTTTGGTTGAAAGCTGCGAAGAGCAGGGTGCTATTTCTCCAGGATGGTTGGCCTACTATGTGCTTGGGGAGAGCAGTCCTTGGCCACTAGACAAAGCCCTAGCGCAAAGAGGCAGATGCTGCCAGTTGGAAGTGAGGCTGACCTGCATAAACTGCCAAGGCCCAAGGGCACCGGGGACTACCTCAGCATCTGCTGCACTGGCACCCTCTCATCCTCCACACGGGGACAAACCTTCAGTCCCCCACTCATTCGAAGCCCAGCATAAGCCTCCTCAGAATCAGTCAGGAGGTACACATCCTCCGCCACCCCCTAAACTAAATTTTCAATGGGTACAAATTGCTTATTTAGTCCTCAGTATCTCTCCACCACATTTCAGGGTCATTCTGCAGTTTAATCATCTTTCAAACCCACCCAATAACTCATTAGCAGCCCACAGACTCTGACCTCAGCCCTGGAGTACCTGAATAAATGCTCACTGGCTAACCAAATCCCACTTTCTCCCATTTGGCTAATGTTCTGCCCTCTTCAAAACCCTGTAGTCCACAGCCTATGTGCTTTCAACCGGTCCTTGTCAGCTTTGACGGTTTTGAAGAGATTTATGATTTGCCACACATGATGAGTTTGAAAGGGGTGGAGAACTGTGATCTTGATAGAATGGTACTTGTGCTGCCGAAGCAAACAGATCTTGATGGAATGGAATATGTTTCTTCTCTGGGGGAAAGAGGCTGATTTCCTTCAGGATTCATTTAAATAAATGGTAGCATTTATTTAAACCAAGGGTCAGCCAGTTATGGGTTGGCAACCTGGCAAGTCCTGAGAGAGAGGCTGAGATGTTGGTGAATGCGAATACACTTGCTCAGTGCTCACTTATGTCTGGTGTATGAACAGCCAACTAACATTTACCAAATGAGTTGAAAGGCCATCTGAAGTTAGCTATGTGATCTCATATTAGTGAAGAGGTCTCTTGAAATCTAATGTCTTTCTGGTTTTCATTATTTCTTTTACCAAAGTATGAGCTGTTTGTATAAATTGAATATTTCAGGATTGGGTGGCTCTAACCAAAAGGGACTGTGTAGATCATCTCAATCAACTTCTCTTACTGCAGGCAACAGCACACTTAAACCATTTCGGACATGTACTGCTTACCCATGATTTGAAGACTCTCCCAAAAGAGGGTTGGAGATTTGCCACAGCTTGCCTATTCTCCTTAATAAACAGGGCTTATACTGGCTTGGGTTCCAGATTCAAATTTTAAGCAAATACTATGGTAACTTCCTTAATCCTGCAAAGATTTGTTCTGAAGAACATCTTGCTGGCTTAGTGTTTATTACTAACATCCCAATATTGTTGCTTATGGGCTCTGATAAGCAACTAAAACGCTCTCATTGTGACTTGGATTGGAGTGAGAAGGTAAGCACATGCCTGATGCTTTTCATTCATATTCTCTGCGGGCCTCCCAGGACCAGAGGGCACCTGGTGCAGACACATTGTCCCACAGTTTATCACACTAGAGATAAAAAACAATTTCCTTTCAAAAGAGCAATCACTGTACTTTGAGAAACTGATATGGTTTGATCACAGCTTGTTCCTCCCAGATAGGTTTTGGGCTGGAACAAATACAGTGGGTCCCCGGGAAGCTGCAGAACTTGCTATTTCACCCAGGGCTCTTTGGGCCTCAGAATAGTGAAAGACATCTGATTCCATGATCAAAATGGCAACCCAGGTTGCCACCTTGCCTTAAGACTCCTTAGGCAAGTGAGCTGACTTCTCAGTCAAGACCAAAGTAAAATGTTGTTTCCGGAAGAAACTGAAGATAAGACAAGCAAGAAAAAAAAAAAAAAAAATCCCTGTGGCTTCTGTAGCCTGTAACATTTGCTAGATAACGGTTCTTTCCTGTAGAAATCCATTGCCTGCTGGAGACCATTATTTTTCCTCCCAGAACAAGACTGGCCCTAGGCAAAGTTTCAAAACAGACTCTCGCTCACCTTTTTATATCCTCATTCGCTGTAATTTTCCCACATCCTTGAGGCTTGAAAGTGAGAAATCAGAAATTTTCTACTTATTATTATAAGTTTCTTAACATTTTTAAATAAATAAGACATTTCTGTTTAGTAGTACTCATAAAGAAATTTAGCCTATAGCAAATATCCAACCGTTGCAAAATGCCAGCAAACATTGTTGAATAAGTTTTGAATAACCCAGCATTTGAATCTAATTTAGCAAAGTTAACAGCATTGCACAAAAATCACATTTCAAAGTCACTGATTTGTGGACTTTTTGCTTCCAAAAGTTATTTCTGGGAACACACTCCTAGGATCTGTGTATGGTATGCTATAAAAAGTATGAAGTTATTAATATTTTTTATCTTCAAGTATGACTCCCAGTTAGCAATAGACAGGGCCAGTGTATCATCCTTAAAGAAGAGGTGGACAGAAAAGCACTATGTCCCTCAACACTCTGTTCCCTTTTCCCCCCCAAACCTAGTCAAATTAATGGAACAATAAGAACATGCCTGGGCCTGGATGTCCAGATACGTACTATTTTGAAGAACACTGGCTTTCTCTTATGCACACTGGGAACTGGGGGAGATTAGCGTTATCTGTAGAAAGCTACTTTCTTTCTTGTACCCCAGGACAGTCACTCCTTGTGAAGCCAGAATTACACAGGCAGATAGGCAAGGGTCAGATCCAGAGGAAGGAGAAATTGAAATGTTAATTTCCCTTCCTCCACCTTTATCAAGATAACCTGCTGCTGCTCCAACCTGTTGCTAAGGTAACCTGTCTCAGGGATTGTCCCTTTCTACAGGGAGTTGTTAATTATGCCCCCTTCCTGTCCAGATCACTCCAACTTGGCCCCTCCAGGAGCCCATCTGCTCCTCACCTTTTGGCCATCTCCTGGGCCTAGTCACGTGTGCAGGAAGGAGAGAGATAAGGGGAAGAGAGCAGGAGAAGGAAGGAAGCTGAAGTCTTACAAACAAGGCAGAACACCCTGGACTCTTGAGATACCAGATACCAGTTCTGGCCCTCCCAGGAGAAGTCTGTGTCACCTCTTTTTAAATAAACCCTGCTTTACATGCTTCTCTCATGTTATATTTCAACAAGTGAGGGAGCAGAACTCACCCAGAACCGGTGCTACCACTTGGGATGAGCACATGCAAGCAAACCAAGCAAGTTAATGCAATGATGTCACTGTTCCTTCAGCCTAACACAGAACCCCTCTGTCAGGGGCGACTGGGATGAAACAGAGGGCACTGTGAAAAGGGTATGTGTTACTCATCCAAGGCCACCATTGGACCAAACACTCAGGAAGACTGCCTGGAGAAGCACCTTGAGGGATGAGGTGCTACCTGTTCAACCCGTCGTCCCTGAGTCACTGCAGTCTCCGTATTCCCCAGTGAATCATACGTCTTTCCAGGCACTTTCTTGGGCCTTTCAGCCACTTCCCCCACTGCCCTGGCACAACCGAGCTCTGGATATCACAGCCAAGAAAACACACTTCTAACAGGTAACAACTCTGAGCAAGACAGACTGATCACCCCATGACATCTCTGGGACATTCTCTTTCTCTGCTTCCCAGAAATGTCCACCTCAGCCTTCAACTCCTGGATCACTGTTTCCTGATTTTACTTTCAGTGGATCTCTTCAAACAAGGAGTGTCTCTGATGATTGTTAAGCTTTAATTTTCCCTGGAGAAGTATAATAGGTTGAGCCAGGGATGGAATTTAGTGGTAAAGCGCTTGCCTGGCGTGCCCAACCAAGGCCCTGGGTTCAGTCCCCAGCACTGGGATAAAAAATGAAAAAAAAAAAAAAAAAAGAAAGAAAGAAAGAAAAAAAGAAAAACAGAGCAAGAATTGAAATTCTTGTATTTTTCCCATTTTTCAACCGATTTGTCTCATAATTTGAGACTAGAAAAAGTATATAAATTGCCCGAGAAATGCTGGGAAGGAATTTTTTTCATGACAACACTACCTGTCACTCATCAGTGGGGACTCCCTCTCCCCTGGTTCTGTGTTCTGATTGCTCAAAGTCCTTTTCTACCTGGTCCCATTCAATTTGATCTTTCACCTGCATCATTTTTGCCTCCAAGATTGAAGCCTCCCCATAACTAAGGCTTCTATTCCCTCTGAGTTGGTTTTAAACTTGAGGAGAAAAGCAATTCCACTCATCATTTCAGAGGTATGAAGAACTAATGTCTCTCGTGGTAATTAGAAGCATAATCAAGATAATGAAAGTAATTTTGCAAGTGTGGGGAAAACTGCCCAAAGTCTTCCCTTCAAGATCACAGAAGCTAATGATTTCAAAGGCCTCGTAGGTGACCAACTGTAGAAACTGCATGGCTGGCTGTAAGGCCATAATGAGACAGAATGTGGTAAACACGAGAATTTAAGCTGCAGTTCAAGGCTTAAATTCAAAGATTTAAAAGAATCAACCAGTGCAGACAAACATAACCCACCGGAAGGTCATCCTTGGCTTTTGGGCTATCAGTTTTCCATCTGCAGTGAGTGCTCCAGTGAGATTCAGGCCTGAGACAAATCAATTCCTTCTGTTAAGCAGACTTCAGACTCCAGAGTCTTAAATCACAGATAAAAGATTCTAATATCACATTTAAAAAAAATCTAAATAAAACCAGGAGCAGTGATGCATGCTTGTAATCCCAGCAACTCGGGAGTCTGAGGCAGAAATATTCATGAGTCTACACAGGGGCTTTTGAGGCCAGCCTCAGCAAGTTAGCAAGACCCTGTCTCAAAATTTAATAAAAGAAAAAATTGGGGATGTAGCTCAGTGGTGAAGTGCCCCTGAGTTCAATTCCTGGACCCTCCCCTCTCCAATTTAAACCAAATAGGCAAATGTCAGCATTTGAAATGTTAGACTTGTAATAAATTTAGAAATCAGAAGAAATCAGCTACACTGAGATTCCATCTCACTCCAGTCAGAATGGCAATTATCAAGAATACAAGTAACAATAAATGTTGAGGAGGACATAGTGGGAAAGATACACTACATTGCTGGTGGGACTGCAAATTGGTACAACCACTCTGAAGAACAGTATGGAGATTCCTCAGAAAACTTGGAATGGAACTACCATTTGATCCAGTTATCCCACTCTTTGGTGTATACCCAAAGGACTTCAATGCAACATTCAACAGTGATGCAGCCACATCAATGTTTGTAGCAGCAGCTCAATTCACAATAGCTAATCTGTGGAATCAACTTAGGTGCCCTTAAAAAATGAATGGATAAAGAAAGTGAGGTGTATATATACACAATGCAATATTATTCAGCCATAAAAAGAATGATTTTATGACTTTTGCCAGTAAATGGATGGATCTGGAGACTATCATGCTAAGTGAGATAAGCCAATCCCCAAAACCAAAGGTCAAATGTACTCTCTGATATGCAGATGCTAACACACAAAAAGGAGGGGGGTGAAGAACAGAAGTTCAGTGGATTAGACAAAGGAGAATAAGGGGAAGGGAAGGAAGGAATAGGAAAGAAAGTAGAATGAATCTGAAATAACTTTCCTATGTTCATATATGAATACACAACCAGTGTAACTCCACATCATTAAAATTTTAAAAAGAGGAGAAAGTCATATCCCATATATAGGCTGTAATTTTGTAAATCAAGTATTATGGTTTGGATCAGAAGTGTCCTTCAAAAGCTCCTGTGTCGACTCATGAATATTTAGAGGTTAAATTATTGTATTATGCAAACTGTACCTAATCAGTCCATCCTAGTTTGAATGGGCTGGGTGGTAACTATAAATAGGTGGTGTGTGGTTGGAGAAGGTGGTCACCCGGGACTTGCCCTGGAAGGGTGGATCTCCGTCTACCAGCCCTTCTCCCATCTCTCTGCTTCCCACCTGCTCTGATTTGAGCAGCTCTCCTCTACCATGCCCTTCTGCCATGATGATATGCCATCACCTCAGGCCCAGAGCAATGGAATGGACCAACCATGGACTGAACCTGTGAAACCATGAGCCAAAATAAGCTTTTCTTCCTCTACATTGTTCTTGTCAGGTATTTTGGTCACAGCAATCAGAAGCTGACTTACACACAAAGTAAGGTAGGGAATTCATGAAATTATAACTTTTTCTTTCCCTATTCAACTAGTGCACCTGTTTTAGGAATGCCCTGTTTATTAGGTACTGGGTTGATTACTTCATCAATATACAAATTCAATGCAATCCTAATATTATATAACTCAGAGCATTTTTTTTACATGTATCTACCAAGGGGAATCATTGGTGGCTTTTATCAGTTAAATATTTTATAAATGCAATCACAATGCTAACTACAATTGTTTGATGTGATTCCTTATAATTCTAATGGGAACATATCTATTTTTTTGATATTTATTTTTTAGTTTTAGGTGGACGCAATATCTTTATTTTTTATTTTTATGTGTTGTTGAGATTCGAACCCAGCACCCCATGCATGACAGGTGAGCATGCTACCGCTTGAGCCACATCCCCAGCCCCAGAACATATCTATTTTTTAGTAATTTTTTCTGTATAAAAAAATGTGTAGAATTTTGACTACTGCCTGCTATTCTAAATCTTTTTTTCTTTTAACATGATATGCAATTGTGATGCCAAAGAAAAGATGTCATTTGAGAAAAATAAAAGATTCTAGCCACCATAAACAGCAGCTCTCAGATCACTTCTGAACATAATGGTGGTTTCCATGTACATAATGGGTCTCAGTTCTCTCAGAGGATTTTTCTTGACATTTCTGTGATGATTCAAAATTCTATTCTTAAATGACTTCTGAATCTTTCTACCAGATTGATATGATCTTTGCAATGAAAAAGGCCTTGAACTGTACTGAAGTCCTACATTAGTCAGCTTTCCATAACTATAACAAAGCACCTGACATAATTAATTTACAAAGAGAAAAGGGGGGTTTGGGCTTACAGTTTCGAAGGTTCCAGTCCATGATTGATTGTCCTCATTTGTTTTGGACCTGTGACAAGGCTGCCAACATGGCAGGGGGACATACTACACCATCAGGAGCAAAACTACACACCTGATGGTCCGGGAAGAAAAAAGAGAGAATGAGGAAGGGGCTGGAGTCCCACAATCCCTTTCAAAGTCACTCTCAATGACCTAAGGACCTTCCACTGGCCCTATCTCCTAAAATTTTCACCACCTCCCATTAGTGTCACCTGGGGAACAATCTTTTAACACATGGGCCTTTGAGGATTGTTCAACATTCAAACTATAGCAGGTCCTAAAATCTCCTTTATGTGTGTGTGTGTGTGTGTGTGTGTGTGTGTATGTGTGTGTGTGTGTGTGTGTTTATTTAAGAGTTTTAATATCCCATCACTGACTCCATCATTTGACACTGTTGAGATGACCCTTTCCCACTTGGGAAGAACACCTGCCAGGTAGAGTGTCACAGGGGAAGGAATGTGGGCATTAAAAGTCAATGAGCTTGTTTTAGATATCAGTTCTGTCATTAAAAGCTGTGTGAAGAGGGAAAAGAAGAGGAAATGAGTGCAAGCTGTGCAACCTTCAATAAGTTGCTTAACTTCTCTTAACTTCGGTATTCTTTCCTACAAAATGAAGGGAATGGCCCTACCTCTCACGGGAGTAATGACGTTTACATTGTGGGAAGCACATCGTAGGGATGAAGGAGATGTAAGAAGGCCCTCAATGAGTGCCAACCATTCTTATTCTTCCCTGTTCCCCAGGTATCCCTTACACCTCCCACCTTTCTGCCCCTTTGTTCTTATCAGACAGTTCTGCGTCCATTTCCTAGAATGGCTTAAAAACAACAGGAATTTGTCTTCTCACAGTTCCAGAACTTAAAGTCTGAAATCAAGGTGTCAGTGGGCGTTTCTCCTTCTGGAACCCATCACAAGGGATTCTTCCTTGCCTCTTCCCAGTTTCTGGTGGTTGACAGCAGTTCTTGGCAGTTCTTGGCTTGTAACTGCATCACAAAAATTCCTGGGTCCCTTTTCATGAGACCTTCCCTGGGTCTCCTCTGTGTCTCTGTATCCAAAGCTCCCTCTCCTGTCTCTTATAAAGACACCAGTTGCAGGAGTTAGCGCCTGCAGTAATCCAATGTGACATCAACTTAACTGACCGCATTTTTAGAAACCCTATTTTCAAAATAAGAGCACATTTGAGGTTCCAGGTGGACATGACTCTATTCCATCTAGTACATTCACTTTGACTTATCCAATGTCACCTCCACAAAGGCCCCGCTCACCTTCTATCACCGGGTGTACTGTCTCTGATTGTCAGCTGTTATAACCATCCGCTCAGACAAGCCACAGTAGCACACCTGTCCTGTGCCTAGGAGTGGGCTAGTAATGTTTAGCAACCAGCTGCCTTGGGCAGGCATGCAGAGAGAAACCCTGATAGTCATACAGCTAGTTTCTGTGTTGTAATTTCCCCCATCATAACAAAATTTAAGCTACCAATGTGATATTAACCCATCTTGAGATCCCTGAAAATGTATCACTTGGCTCTCCAGCTCCAACACCAGCGTCCCACTGCTGGAAACTGCTGTTTTGTCTTCAGTGTTATGCATCCTATGAAATAATAAACTCATCTGATATGTTTATTGAAAAGGCAGCTCAGAATCACCACCATGGAAGCCTTGAGAGCCCTCCTGCCAACCTTCAATACCTCTATTGGCCCTAACTTGTATTTTGCGTTTTCCTCCAAGGTAGCTCTCAAAATCCTGTATTAAAATTACTGACAATCCCTGAACTCCAATGCTAGTTTGACCTACAATTTTTCGAATTTATGATGATATAAAAGCCACGTACATTCAGTAGAAAACACATTTTGAATTTTGGTCTTTTCCTAGGCTACCCAAGCGCAGTGCAATTCTCTCATGCAATACTGGGCAGCAGCAATAAAGCACAGCTCCCAGTCACACGATCACCATGGAAAACAACTGATTCTCCACGCTGGACTCTGTTGCTAAGCTGGGGCATTCTGCAGATTGTTTTAAGTGCATTTCCAACTTGTGAGATTTTTCAATTTACCAGAGGTTTGTCATGAAAATCCCATCATAAAACAAGGAGCATCAGTATTTATTTGCTTCTTCCAAGTCCTAATCGGCTCACTGAGCTCAGTTACTGTACGACGTAATTGTCCTTGAATTCCAACAATACATGCAATATCAGCCTTTCAGCAGGAGGTTTCTTGTCAAACTGAATTGAGCTCAGGGGCTACGGTCCATATCTTGTTCTGTGTGGGTACTAAAGGCCCACCTTTCTTCAAATCACTCAATGTCATAGTTTTGGCCCCAAAACTAGACCATCTGTTGGTTGACTGTCTTCCCTAATTATGGTTCCTATTTCTGCTTATAAGATTCATTCAACCACAGGCACTGTGCAGCCACCACAAGCCAAGTCCTGCTCTAGGTACTGGCAGTAGACTGCAGAATGAAACAGGCAAACCCCCATGCCCTCATGGAAGAGATGGGCAACAAATAAGTAAAACATGTCTGGTGTTTTACTGATGGTGATAAATCCTTTGGAGAACAGCGAGCCAGAAGAAAGGATAGGGAATTTTGGCAAAGAAAGAGGGGGAAGGTCTGTGATGGTCTCACTGAAAAGATGACACTGAAGCAAAGCTCTAAAGGAAGGAGGAGGTGTTATGGGCCAGCCTAGGCAATGACCAAACAGACTCCATTTTACCCTGAGACTCCATATCATGTAAGAAATGCTTCTCCTGTGGGAAAGCCCCACCTCTGTACCCATTAATAGTTCCCTAGCAGTTCTTATACAATGTAAAATTGTTCTCTTTGCTTTGCATATTTCTTGGACAATGTACCTTGTGAGAGATTAATTGTCTAGATATTAGTAACCATTCTCTAACTTGTACTCAACCAGGGTCATTTTGACCCACTTCCTGTCTGCTTGCTTGCTGCTATGCCAACCTGGAAAGTCCTGTGGGAAATACCAATGTACCCATTGCATTGTCTCATTAACTGCCCAACTCAGCTTCTGTACTTGCTTGTTTACATTGGCTAAACCCCCAAACATCCCTTTTGTGTTTTTTTGGCTTAAATATGAGGCCAAATGAAGGCGGATGCGTCACTCTGACCATCTCACTTTTAGAGAGTAGAGTGTCCGCCACTGGCCAGCAATAAAGGCTTTATTGGCATAAAACTGTGTGGTCTGAGAGTATTTGAGGGTCTCAGTGTAATATTAGTTTTGGTATAACAGAGGGAGCATGTGGAGTTCTGGCCCTGTGTCAGGGCACAGTAAGTACAAAGGACCTGAGGCAGGAGGGTGCTTAGCAGGTATCAGGGGAGGAAAAGTGAGACAAGTAATGGAAACCAGATCATAAAGAGCTGGTGGACACCACAAGGACTCTTGCTTTGTGAGAGAGATGGAAGCCATTGGAGCATCTCCAACAGAGGAGTGGCAACACCTGACTAATCATTCTAGTATATGCCCCTTCTGGCTCCAAGTGGAGGAAAGACTATAAAGAGACAAGAGCAACACTTTAGGGCTCCAAAGACTTGACATTTGTCAAGATTCATGGGAATTTTATTTTGAATTTCCTGTGAGAGCTATTGCTAAGGAAAATTTTTTTGGGGGGGGGTTGGTGGATACTGGGGATTAAACTCAGGGGCACTTAATTCCCAGCCCACTTTGTATTTTATTTAGAGACAGGGTCTCACTGAGTTGCTTAGCACCTCGCTTTTGCTGAAGCTGGCTTTGAACTCGTGATCTTCCTGCCTCAGCCTCCTGAGCCGCTGGGATTGCAGGCGTTCGCCACCACACCTGGCTCTCCGAGGAAATTTTAAAAAGCAACCCAAGGAAATGTGTAACCTACCTAAAAGTAGAGTCAATACCAGAAGGAACTTCTAGAAAATCATCATGTATGAATACCACTGCAACCACCAGTGTGATTTTTATCTTCTTACTAGGTAATGATAATAAAGAATATTATTACTATGTGTTTCTATCTACCTAATTTACTGATCTTTATATTTATTAAGTAGAATTATCAAATGTATTTTAATCTTTCCTTTTCTATTAGTGGAGTTACTCAATAAGTATGAAAGCAATAAAATTATATTTCTTTAAAATAAGAAAGAGAGAGACAGAGAGAGAGAGAGAGAGAGAAGAGCAAAAGCAGGGAGACCATGAAGGATAATAGAGACTGTGGCAGTGATGGCACAACTCTGAATAAATACTTTTAAAAACCCACTTGTATGCTTTGAAAGGATATATTTTGTTATATGCAAGTTATATCTCAAATAAAGTCGTTATTTCTTAAAACATAATAGAAGCTACCATGTCTTGAGTTCTCCATATACCAGGCACAGTTTACAAAAACTAGCTCGTTTTCTGCATAGCCAAGGCCTCTGAGGCTGCCCTTGTTACCCTGTTTTGTTTTGTTTTTTTTTTTTTTGGAGGGGAGTACCAGGGATGAACTCAGGGGCACTCAACCACTGAGACACATTTTTTTTTTTTTTTTTTTGTATTTTATTTAGAGACAGGGTCTCACTGAGTTGCTTAGCACCTGGCTTTTGCAGAGGCTGGCTTAGAACTTGTGATCCTCCTGCCTTAGCTTCCTGAGCCACTGGGATTACAGGCATGCACCACTGTGCCCAGCTTACCCTTCTTTTATAGATAAGGAAGGCAAGTTTCAGAATTAGGTTACTTGTCCACAATCACACAGCTGATAAGTAGCCTAAGTTGGATTTGATTAGATGTCTAAAACTCTTAACCACACGTTATATAATCTTGAACTAGAATGGAGGTGGCTAGGAACAGGACAGAGATGTATCGGAAACAAGGCCAGTTCTAAGAACTCAGATTCCAGATTGGGCCAGACCATGTATGTGACCTGATGCTAAATTCTGTGTCTCTCCTAACAGAGACTACAGGAGATTCCATGTGGCTGAGTTCATAAGTGTCAGGTAAAATGTTAGTTTTGGATAAAAGAAAACTACAGAAACAGCCAGGTGATGCTCTGAGATCAACATCCCTTTAACCCTGCTAAGATGCAGACCAACCGATCCAGGCAATCATCTCTGAGTTGGAGCTAGATGCTTCAGAGATAAACAAGAACCCATACCCTCTTCCTAGGAGTTCTGGAAGGCCTTCCAACTTACCACCTATTCTGAAGTACTCACTGAAATGTCCCCATGAGCAGGCTCCCCCCACCCACTGCCAGGCTGTCCCATGAGAGTTATCAATTCCAGGTGATCCAGAGCAGAGTTGGCCCACTCAGTTAAGAACCATAGGTTATGAGCTGAAGTACCCTAAGAAGGTTCTTAATGGGAAGGGTGTCCCTGGTGGAACCTCTGCACTGAATCTGAAATTCTATTCATGTTCTCATTCCACTTTGGATGTCTTCTAGAACAGGTTGCTCTGAAATGGCTTCAGGGATAATTTGAGTTTGGAGCCTCCCAGCATTTACTAGCACTTCATAATAGCACATTTTGTGCTGATTTCCTTTTCACCTTTGGATATGGTATGGTGGGATGTTAATCGGGTTCTTGAGAGGCAGGCAGATGATGCAGCTGGGCTCATTTGGATGCTTACTCTGGAGCAGAATGACAAGAAGACAGAGAATAGTCTCTGAGTTACTCCCTCATCTTCCAAAGTTGTCCTGGTGTCTTCATTGAAAAAGGCCAGGGGAAATGGGAGAAAAGAAACAGATTGGGGGACACTGACTGACTTGGTATTTTAACACCTGCTCTGAGCCTTGTGTGACCTTCTATGTGACTCTCAAAGTATGAAGCCGCTTCCAAGAATATCATGTGTGGGTTTACCAAGAGCAGAGGGTGGGAACTCGGTGTTACATTCTGCCTCTTACAAACACTTCCTGTTTCCTTTGTCTCTGCACATCCCCACTGTCCAAAATGTCATCCAAAGTTTTACAATGAAGTCTTGTGAGGTACTGTACAAACACATCATTGCTCTAGCCTTTGAAGAATGCTGTCTGTCCATCTCACGGAGCTTTTAGGTGAATTTAAGAAATGAGGGAGGCACGGGTTGTGGCTCAGTGATAGAGCACTTGCCTAGCATTTGTGAGGCACTGGGTTTGATCCTCAGCACCACATAAAAATAAATAAATAGATAAAATAAAAGTAAAAAATATTAAAAAATAAAGAAAGAAAAGAAAAAGAAAGAAAGGAAGAAACGAGGGACTCGGGTTCACTTTGAAGGGACAAGTCCATTTATTTCCCTAGAGACAACTTCCATCCTCATTCTTCTCTGAACATTTTTTTTTTCAATCCTTCCTTGTGTTAAAATTGGTAGGACCTTATGGTTGCCTTTTTACTTTCTCTTCTATCTCTGGCCTAGAAATCAACTTATCTTCCAGGAGACTCCACGTCTGGAGAACCCTGATGATTCTGCTTTAGTCTGTCAAACCTTGGTTAGCACTCCACCCCTTGGGTCACATTCCTGAAAATGTCCTTGTCCTTTCCAAAGGTAAATTCTCCACTGTGCTTCTGGGAGTTGTGGAAAAACCACATTCAGCAAGTCTTTCGATTTTTTTATGCCATTTAAGATAACATACCATCTTAAAAAAAAAAAAAGATTAAGTTAAGATTGCTTCATTTATTGGTCATTAAACAGTTTCAAACAAGACCATGTTTCTATGGAAGTCTAAAATTATTTGGCACTCTTTTCTGAGCTTTGAGTAAATGTAAAAAAAGAAAGAAAGAAAGAGAGAGAGAGAAAGGAAGGAAGGAAGGAAGGAAGGAAGGAAGGAAGGAAGGAAAAGAAAAGTAGCTAAGAGAGAGGAACAATCCTTTAACAAAACTTATTAGAAGTGACCCATGGTACATCTCTATTTCTGTTACCCAGAACAAAAATATGGGCAATTATATTGTGGTAGGTTTCAGAGTATGAATATTTACTTAACAATAATGGTTCCTCAAGGGCCATTATGAGTTATTGGAAAATAAAATATTCATAGGTGTAAAATTGAAATCAGCCTACATGAAATTTTCCTGGAGTTTACCTCTACAGAAAGCATTTTTGTTGAGGAGAGGCCTGCCTGGGAGTTAGTATGCGCTAATATTCACCATAAATAATTAAAAATTCTGCATCAGTGGAATGCTCCTCTCAGAGCTAAGTCAGCCAAATCTCTCAAAATCACAGAGGCAGAACCAACTTACACTTTATGACTCCTGAGGATGACTGCAGAGAGAAGGGCCAAAGGAATTCAGCAGGCAGAGCAGGAGAGGGAAACCTCAAAACAATCAGCACAAGTCTGCTTCCAGATTCTTGATCTCAGCCACTTGACTGTAAGTGGTGTGATTTCAGGATCACAGCCCTCAATTCTGGCTAGGTGCTGCAAATGTGACATATTTAAATACATATTTGGGGATGAACTCAAATTTCAAAAATCCCTAGGAAGAGTGCCATAGAGTGAAGGTTTGTTTCAGAGAAAGAAAAGAAAGAGGCTGTGAGTTTCAAGGCACCAGAGATGGAGTAGTAAGCTGCTAAGAGGTGGAAAGAACCAGAATGGGATGAGGCTTAACACCTTAGGTACTCTCGCTCAGCTAAAGTTGGAGGAGGGAAGAGCCACCACACACTGTGCTTCTACCAGGGACCCCAGCCAGACTTCCCAATAGTTACCTTAAGTCCCCTTCTGCTTCTGGGCTTGAAGGAACCCCAAATCTCCCCCAATCTTTTGCATTAGTCCTGACCATCTGAGATCTTTCTTCTCGAGTATGAACTCATCTGCTTTTTATTTTATTTTATTTTATTTTATTTTTTGGTGGGGGGATTGTCAGAGTACTTCCTCTTGTATTGTAGCATCAATATTTGTAAACAATGGGTCTACATTTTTCAATCCTATATTATACATATAGCATTTTGCAGATGATGAATTTGGAAGGTACATGCAGGAAACAGCTCAACTGTTCTCTCACAACTTCCTTCAAACATGTTCTTGAAGGATCTCCCCTCCTGATCCTGGAACAATGATTCAGGCTTTTCATTAACTCTGGACCATCCGAACAGACTTATCTAGGCCTGGATTTCCATGCAGATGCATGTGTGTGAAGCATCACTCTGATCTCTTGTGGAGCTCAAAGTTGAAGAAGACTGGAACATCCTCTCATTCTGCCACATTGATCTAGTCTTTCTGCTGTCAATTCCAGAAATAAATATTACAGCAAAAGATGTTAAGGAAATGAACAAAATTAATAAAATATTCTCCCAGTGGGTTTCAGTACTCTTCCTGCATTGACTCTGCATTAGCACTGAATAAACAGGAATAACTTCTGTTTCTAGGTCCAAGCTTTGAGCAAATGTGTGAAGTAAGTGAAATGTGGTTTGCATTAGTCCTTTCTGAGAGTCTGTGGTTTGGTCTTTTTCTACCCAAGACATCCTGGAATGAAATGCCCCACCCCCAACTCCAGAGGGTTTGCACCAGGGTGTTCCATCACAGAAGAGCGCTATGGGACATCCAAACAACCCAGATTTGAAACCCAGTCTCTCTCTGGTATAGCCATTTTAGAAAACTAGTAGTGTCTGCTAGATCTGCTCAATAAGTGTACATAGAAGAGTATATTCATTAGAAAAAAGTGCCTATGTCTCACATGAGACATATTTACACAAATATTCAGAACATTATGCATAATATTTCCAAACTGGGACCAATCCAAATATCCACCAGCTGTGGAATACATAAACACATTCTTCCATGTTTAAACTATGGAATACTATGTAGCAATTTGAAAAATGAATTTTTGCTACACATAACAATATGGAGAATTCCCACAGACTTGAAACCAAGTGAAAGTAGTCAGCAAAAAAGAGCACAAACTGTATGATGCAATTGATACAAAATTTTGACAGGCTAAAATAATTTCTGGTGGTTGACATCAGAAGAGTGGCTATATATGGTGGGAGTGTTGATGGGGAGACACAAAAAAGCATTCTGAGGTTCTGGGAAAGTTCTGGATCTGGATGGTGACTATATGCATGTATATATGTGTAAAACTCAAATGATTTATACACTTAATATTTGTGTGTTTCACACTTGGCTCTATGTTAATACACTCAATTTTTAGAAACAAATTGCAAAAATTAATTTTAAGAAGTTAACGAAAACGAATCTCAATCCTACCTCTTATCAATATGAGATCATGGACAAGATGTTTTGTTTTTTATTTTAACCTCATTTTCCTCATCTATGAAGTGATTATTGGAGACCTAAGCAGTCTGTTTCATCATTTTTTTTTTCCTATAAAAATCCAATGCGCAGCATTAGTGAAAGTGCTTTGAAAAACAAAACTACTCTAACCTAGTGAGCATGTCTTGGAGGGAGAGACACATAAAAGAACACAAAGCGCTCTCCATTCTAGTTCTGTATCATGTGATATTTTGCTAACTCTAGAGATTTGTCAAGAGCCTGATGGTCTTGTCAACTCATTAGGCTTGAAGCACCCTTCTTTTACCTACTTTCTAATGTCAGGGTCTTAATTTTTCATATATATTCATCTGCCACATTCCATTATATGTAAACTTCAGACTGAGAAGAATATTCTCTGCTCTGTCGCACTCCAGTGATTGTGGTTTTACCTCTTGACTTCTCTTGAGAAGTGCTAATTTTCGTTAATACTTATCTACATGCAAGTTGCAAGGAGTTACATTATCTACAATTTGGTAGACTAACAAAACAGTCTCTATCCTCTCTTGAGATGAAGGCTTGGTTTGTAATTTTGTAAATACTTCTAAGTGCCTCAGGAGTTTTACCTGACATAAGAAACCAGATTCTAAACGTATGCCAGGACCAAATTACCCAAGGAAAATGACTTGTTGATATGGTGCTATTTATTAGGGGGGAAAAAAGACCCTTAAAGTCATAAGAGATAAATGTTTATCTCATTGGTCACAAACACAGGGAATTCTGTGTTTTCAGGGAAACAGTTTCCATGGTAATGCCATTCCCCCGACATGCCATGCTCTCTCACCCTCCATCACTGGAACTGGAGTCTACTCCACATCTCACCCACGGTTACTCCCTAACTGGCTGCTGGACTCTCCTAGAGCAATAGGAGTGTACCCCCTTGCACCATTAATGTTGGGTTTGACCATGTAATTTACTATAGCAAGAGGAATATGTGTTCATCACGGTATTTGACACATAGTCAGCATTCATATAGGCAAATAAACTGAACTAGTGATACCTCTATTCCTGGGTGGTTTTGATCTATATGTCATTCATTGTCTGTTTGCTTTCCACTTTTCTCCTCTGCACCATTCTGCATCACTGGGGGATGGGAGAACTAACCTTGCATACTGTATTTTCAGTCTTTTGTCAGTAGGTCCGAGATAGGTTCAGTCACTAAGAAGCACTAACAGTGAAAAGAAGGAAAAGCCAACGTGTTTCTCTCCCTTTCTCTTCTTGGGAGGAAGAGGATGCATCTCTAGCAGGGGCTGCTTCTCTTCTCTATTTCCAGCTCCCATCAGACAACCCTTCCTCCCCATGTATCCTGCCTTTCTGGCCTGCAGTTCTATGAAGTGGCCCGTGTTTCTGGGAAGCAGGGAGGACACATCCTTCCTTAATCCTTCCATCCCTAGGGGTGAAGCAGCTGGCTGTGGTTGCTAATCTCTGGTTTTCCTTGCCTTTCCCTATTTGCTCTTTTAATGTTTCTAATCCCTGCTATTTCCTGTATCAAATTCCCCTTATTGGTTTCATTTTTCAGGCTGGACTCTTTCAGAAGCTATGTACAAAATCAGGCTTTGTCTTAAATTCTGGTCCCTTAAGGAGACATGTTTGTTTTCCTCCCTTTTTTGGAGAGGATTCCTGGAAGATATTTTTCTCTATGGCTTCTTTTCCTGGTATTTTGTACTACTTCAGATAAGACTGTATTCAGAATATTATCAGCAATCAGAAAGCTAACTCTGGTGCTCGATTTGGCAACACATATGCTAAAATCGGAACAATACAGAGAAGATTAGCATGGTCCTTGTGCAAGGATGACACCCAAATTTGGGAAGCATTCCATATTTTTTGTGTGAACTAAATAAACTTTTCTATATTGCTGTACTATTCTTTTTTTAAGAGAGAGAGAGAGAGAATTTTTAATATTTATTTTTTAGTTTTCGGCGGACACAACATCTTTGTATGTGGTGCTGAGGATCGAACCCGGGCCGCATGCATGCCAGGCGAGCGTGCTACCACTTGAGCCACATCCCCAGCCCCTATTGTTGTACTGTTGAAAAAAAAAAAAAAAGCTAACTGCTCAAAATTGTGAAGATGTCAGCTGTTCATAAATTGATCTATAGATTTGCTATAATTTCTCTCAACATTCTAATGTTTTTTTTAAAAAACATATTTTTTAGTTATATATGAACACAATACCTTTATTTTATTTACTTATTTTTATGTGGTGCTGAGGATTGAACCCAGTGCCTCATACTTGAGAGGCAAGCACTCTGCCACAATTCCAGCCTTAAAGTTGTT
The DNA here is from genome assembly GCF_048772815.1 of Callospermophilus lateralis. Taxonomy (NCBI): domain Eukaryota; kingdom Metazoa; phylum Chordata; class Mammalia; order Rodentia; family Sciuridae; genus Callospermophilus; species Callospermophilus lateralis. Next base: position 168,308,236 of record NC_135307.1, on the reverse strand, counting down.
TTTTTAATGGAAATTGATAACTGATTTCACAATCTGTATGGAAATGTAAAGAGTCAAGAATAGCAAATACCCACCTAAAGAAAATAAAGTGATAAGAGCTTTTCCACCAGATAGCAAGATCTATTAAATAATATGATACAGAGAAAGTGTGGTGCTGCTTCAAGGAACAAGTAGAACAATGAAATGGAGTGCATCCATGGTCTAGAAGTGTCCAGAAACATATCCATAAATGAACTCTAGATTTTTTTTCAAAACAACATTGAAAAACAGGTAGAAAAGGAAAGTGACTTTAATATAAGATTTTCAGGACAATTTGGTGATGATATGGAAAAAAAAAAGTGACCATACTCCTGTCTCATATCATGTTTATTCTGAACCCTGCTTCCTTAAGGAAATATTAATTTTCCTTCTTTATCTTGTTTCAGAGAATTCTTCAGAAATACTCCTCCTGATAACTTCTTTTTTTCTGGAACAAATAAATATAGATGTAAGAGGTAAAATCATACAAAGTTCATAAGATAATGAAGAAAAAAAAAGGAAAGCTGAGTCTGAATGTGGAAACTGACTATAGGCCAGGGCTGCCTCCCCCACTCCATTCCAATTGGCAATAATGAAAAGACCTTTCCAACATCAAGGTTTTCTTGATGACTAATAAAATCAGCCCAAGCACACTCTGAAAAGCCACAAAATGATGTTAATGTGCTTACCAAGGGAGCAAGAAAAAAGAAAAGCACTGGAAAATCAGAATGCAGATGCTTCTGGAAGTGGTGATTTAAAGGACTATTGGCAATCAGTACATTTTAAAGAGCACTTGGAACCTTTATATAAATTCAACAGTGGAGAAAGAATCTTTCACTTATCTACATCAAGGAAGGGCCTCATTTGACATCTCCTTTTTCTGTACCCACTGATTTACAGACGTTTTGAACAATATTTTTTGGGCCCTGAACACTCTTTTTCTTGTTTTGAAAGAATTTCAGATTTCAGACAAATATAAAAAATAGTATACATATCCCTATATGTTGTTCATCCCAATTGTCCAAATACTAACATGTTGTCCTACTTGCCTTAGCATTCCCTTCTTCTTTTTCTACTTCTTTATTTTTTTCCTAAAAATTTGAGAGTAAGTTGTACATATGAGATCCTTTTACTTTTAGAGACCTCAATGTGCTTTTCCTAAAAACAAGGACATTCTCTTACATAATCACAGTACTAATTCTCAAAGCAGGAAATTAACATTAGACAATTAGACAATAAGATGATGTAATTCATAGATCATATTCCAATTTTACCAATTTTCCTACAAATATCCTTTTTAAGACGACTATTCTTTGAAATATTCTTTGGCTCTAGTTTTGGTGAGATAATTCCCAGCTTTTTCAGGAAGATGTAGCCAACCACTCAGCACATGCAAAAAGAATTTGAGCCTCATTATTTTTTAGTTGTACATGCAGGCAATATCTTTCCCCGAATGAAGAGAACCCAAATGAAACTTTGCTCTGTTCCCCAAAGCCTGTGTTATTAGAGAAGATTGTTTTCTCCTCTGTAGGGTTCTTGCCTCATGTTTTTTCCTGATTCCTCATTAGGCTGAGGCAGTTCATGTAAAAAATACTCTGTAAGATGTTTTCATCTCCTCACATATAATAACAAGATACTTTCCTATTTCAACTTAAAAGCAAGAGAGTATGCACAGGGTGTTCTAGTTCCTGAAAGCGGGTTATTCCATAAGCCCCCCTAATTCTATGCTTCTGTTATAAAGGAGCAATCAAAGGGCAAAGGGTAACAACCTAAATAAATGTCCATCAGAAAAATAACTGGTTTGTCAGACATGGTGGTACACACCTGTGATCCCAACGACTCCAGAATCTGAGGCAGGAGCATTGCAAGTTCAAGGCCAGTCTCAACCTTGTCTTAAAAACAAAAACCAAAAGGGCCGGGGATGTAGTTCAGTGGCAAAATGCCCTTGGGTTCGATTCCAGGGAGAGGGAGAGAGAGAGAGAGAGAGAGAGAGAGAGAGAAAGAGAGAGAGAGAGAGAGAGAGAGAGAGAGAGAGAGATGCTTGAATTCCAGCCTATTCATACTATGTAACAGTGCAGCCATTCAAAAGAAAATGCAGCTGTATAAATTCCAAACCAAACTAAATCTAAACCATAGAAAGTGACTCTGAAGAGGAGAATTGGGGAACTTGAGAATTGAGACTGAGGTGGGAGTACACCATTTTGTATCCTCTGATTTTTAAAATTATGAGTATATATTATGTTTGGAGGGGTGGGAGAAATCACAAATGACCCCAGATTTGAAGGAACAGCAGGTCCCATAATCCCTAGCTGTGCCTTCTATTTTTAAAACCATCACTTCCTTTTTCATTTTCCCTGAACGACCATCTAGTACTGTCTCGTTAGCAGGAATCTTTCCCTCAGCTAGGTAGTGAAGTCACAAAACAGACCGAGTCATGCACACACTCTCAGCAGAACTGCCCGCACATGCACACAGCCTCAACTACACGTTTTTAGATTTGGAGGGGTGTGTGTGTGTGTGTGTGTGTGTGTGTGTGTGTGTTGGGGCGGGGGGAGACGGGAAACAAGCTTGAGCAATCTAAACCAGACCCCTATCTCTCCCGGTGTCGCAGATCTACACTACCTCCCTTCACCCCTTTCCTTCCACCGCCTTACTCCCCACCCCCGCTCCAGACCTCGGAGCCTGGACTGGCGTAAATTTCCGCCTGCTTGCGCCACCGCCCTGGGGGCTGCCTGATGACGTCAGGGCTGAGCGAGGGGGGTGTCGCCTTCTGGCTGCCCGCCCCTCCCAGGACTTGCGGGGGGGGGGGGCCGCCAGCCCTTTAAAAGAGCGTGGCCTGCGCCAAACGCGCCACATCGCGGGGACCAGGACGCACAGCTGGTTTCCCGAGGCATCTCCATCTCGCCTTCCTTCGGCACCTCGCCTCCCTGGTCCAGCCGTATCCTCTTTCCGCGAAGGTTTGGGCGAGTGGGGCCATGCAGCCGCCGGTGCTTCTCAGCATCCTGGGAGCCGCGGTGCTGGCCGGTGAGTGGGCGCGGTGGGCCCTTCAGCACCGCGGACAGCGCCAGCCCCGTGCTCCCCGCGGCTCCGGGCGTCCTGGCTGGCGAATAATGGGAAACAGGGAGGGTTAAGTGCAAGATTTCTCCCTTTACTTGAGGTTATTCATTTTTTTCCCGTTCCTGGTTGTTTCCCTTAGATTATCCACCCCCGCCAGTGCTCCCCTCTGACTTGGAAAAGCCAGAGGATTCCCTAGCCCAGCCAGGAGAGTCTCGGTTTTGTCCTGTGTGGTCTTCCAGGTAGCTAGAAAGGGAGAAAGCCTGCCGCACCTCCAAGGAAACCCCACATTTTTTGCTCACTTTAAAGCTGTCACACTCTCTCTGCTGGTCTAGAAAGTCGCTGTTGAGGTCCGATTCTGTATTTGTTTTGACTTTTTATAGCCAGGTGACTACAGAGAGGTGGAAATTATGTAGTATGATATTAGTTGGTACCTGAATAATTTATTTTATTATTATTACTATTACTTCGTAAACAATTAGGTAAAACTGAGTTCCATATGCATAAAACCTTTTTCTTAACATGTTTATATGTATGTTCACATATATGTGTGTACACATTTAATATATTTCTGCAGTTTGTTTTTTCATATCTAGAGAGAGGAGATTTCACATTCAGTTAATTCCATTTTTAAGTTATGAATGGAAGCTGCACTAGACCTTTGTACTCCAGGAAAATAACTAGAGTATAAAATAATCACAAAAGTATCTCTGGAGTAGTGGGAAATATTTTGTTTAAGTCAAGCTGGGAAGATGAAAATTTAAGTAGTAGATATTTGATAGTTTCTCTTTATGTGTGGAAGATTGTGGGTTCCTCTTTCAAACTACTCGAACCTCAGAGAAATGATCTTGGAAGAGTCGAAGTTGTGTGTGTGTGTGTGTGTGTGTGTGTGTGTGTTTTGAAGAAAAGTCTCAATGGATAATCAGTCTATTGAGAAGTAAGTATACCACCACCAAATTAAAATAGAGGTTTTCTTTAGCTGTTTTGATGACCTATTGGAAATTATTTTCTTCTGAGGTTGATATTCCTGTCTAGAATTGAGATATTGAATATTCATTGCTATACCCATATCCATGAATATGAAACTCTTATCAACAGCAATTTCTGTGTCAAAAAAATGTTGAGACAAAATTAAAGCCAATGGTAATTTATTTTATTGGAAACTACATGCATTCAGGATTTTCTAAAATCTTTGTCATTCTTACAAATTGCTAATAAATGTTCTCAATTTAATTAAAGGAAACCAAATGAATAATTTAGAATTTTTTATGGTCAAAATATTTTTAAAAAGTAATTGCATAAGAGGCCAAAGAAATGCTAGTCATTGTGTTATAGACTAAAAAATGACATTTGTGGGACTTAAATAAGTGGGATCAACTATGATGGTAAAATACAGATCTCTCATATAAGAGAATATTGTAATCAAGGTTCATATGTTCATAGCAGCTAAAATGGAGTCATAATATTATTTCTAAATGTCTGTTAAGCTCTAATTCACACATCACAAAATCCACTCTTTTAAAGTGTATAATTCAATGGTTCATAGTATATTTACAGACCATGTGATCATTATCAATATCAAATTTGAGAACATTTTCATCACCCTGAAAAAATAATCCAAATCCCATTAGCAATCATCTCCCCAATCCCCCTCCCACACTCCTGGCAATGAGACTTCATATCCTTCAATTGGAGTTTGTTATTTGGAAAAATTACAAGGCTGAGGGGAAACCTTAGAAAGCCATCTAGTTCATTTTCTACTCTTAAGAGCATCTAGAGGAAGTTCCACAACTGTCTATGGTAACTTTTGTGCATTTTAAAAATTAATGTAAGTGAAGTAGCCACATGATCACCATATTATTCTAGGTAAGATGGTTTCTGGCATCTAGAGGTTGATTGACTTTCATTTTAGGAGGAACTTTTAGGTCTTTGTAGCTTATTAGCAGAAGAGCTTGCCTAATCTGTTTTGCAGTTATATTTTCAATCTGGAATCAATCCTTAATAGTCTTATGCAGTATTAACATTTTAGAAGTTATTCTCAGACTTATTATATTATTATATTATTTGGTATAATTTTTAACCATTTGATTATTTTTAACATGAGCATTAGATTGTTTTACCTTTTGTGCTCTTAGGATCTTACTTTCTACAAAACTAAGTTTAACTACATCACTTTGACTATCATTTCATTGTAACAGAATCTATTGGAAGAAATACATTGACACTTATATGTCTTTCCAAACGTATAATGTACTTCCACAAATGGAGTCTAGCTCCTTTCCATCAAAAAGAGTTTGAAGACATTTGTGCATATATGATTTTGTGCATATATGATTACATGACTGGTGCAATTCTACATCATGTACAACCAGAAGAATGAGAAATTATATCCCATTATGTATGAGGTGTCAAAATGCATTCTACTGTCATATATATCTAATTAGAACTTAAATAAATTATAAAAAATAGTCTGAAAAGCCTCGATTAGGGAAACAGGGCTGTTCTGTAATGACATATGCAAGACCCAATTGTCTAGAATAATGAAGAAACATATACCCCTCCATCTGATAACTGTTAAAACTTTGGTAACGTCAGGAGTTAATAAAAGCATCTATTTTACATTTGTGAAAGAAGATAGAATTATTAGCCTGAAGCTGTGTTACCAGAGAAGGTTTTCTAAAGCTGATTTTTTAAAAAAGGAAACTTCTAGTGTATTAGGAGATTAATTATTTCGGTTAGTTCTTTCCAGAGGATTTTATAGCTTTCAATGAAAAGAGAAAGTACCGGAGTAAGTAAGTATACCAAATAACAACCATTTGGTCTATAAAAGAATAGCCCAGAATATTGGATCCTGGTTACCAAAGGTTGGTCATCGAGATCTTGTTTGACCTGTATTGTAGGAATAAATCAGGGTCTTCACAGCTTGTTAGGCACCTCTCAAACATTTTTAAATAATTCTAATAATCTGGGCAATTTGGGGCCTCTTGAAATACTTTGTGTAGATCCCAGGTCCAGTAAAGTAAGCAAATGAAATAGGTGTTTTATTTCTAGGCTGAACCCAATGATATGTAATTGATTGGATGAGGATGGGTTGATGTTTAAAGAGGCTTGGGGAACAAAGCATTTTGGAGGGAAAGGTCTAGTTACTGGTCACAAATAAACTACATATGAGTAGCTCCCATGTTTGGTGTCTGAGGGTTTTGCTCCAGCTAGTTCTTCTTTAGTTTCAGAGACCTAGAATAAATTTCTGTACTGTGTCTTTCATCATAATACCAGGAGTGCCAGAAGAACTGTAGAGATGGACCTACATGTAAAAGCATTGAGCTTCTCCAATGGAAAGGGCACAGGCAAGTTAAAGATAAAAGTGAAAGATAAAAGAATCAAAGCAGTATTGAGAGAGGAAAAATGGCACTGGAAAATTTAAATTACCTGAAGCACTTCCTACGAGTTTTTAAAGCAGTCAAACCCTTGTGAAATTTGATATACATAAAATTAAAATTTTCTCCTTTTAAAATATTCTCATAAACCTATTGTTAAAAATCAATTTGCATATGATATTATGAGCTCCATCCTGTACTGGGAGAACTTGATACCTTCCACATTCTTGACATGCTTATAGATAATAGAAAGAAAGGGAAACACAACATAGATAGGGATGCATAAGCAAACTTGTTCAGAAAAAGACCTTGGGTTAAAAAAAAAAAAAGCACATGTGGGAATTATTACCCAATGATAATGTTTTTGTAAAGTTAGTTTGAGGGAGGATATTTTATTGGGAACAAGCATAGGAAGAGAGAACCACAGATTTGTACCCATAGGGTATTGAGGAGGGTATATCTTAGACTATATTTTTAGTTTTAAATTTTTAACTGAAATATATAGAAAACTGCAGGAATCATGAGTATACATCTTAATAAACTTTTTGCAAAGTTAGGACAACTGTGTCACCAGCATCCAGATCAAGAAATGAAACATTACCAAAACCCAAGAAGCTCCTCTTATTTTTGTTCTGGATTTGATCTATTCTAGATTTCTTATAGGATTCATTTTCAAAAGTTTTAAGCATTGCTCAGGAAAAACAACTATGTGTGTATGTGTATGTGTACATGTGCACATAGGTATGTATGTGTGGGCCTGTGTGTATGTGTGTGCAATGTGTGCATGTGCAGTTGGGGCAATTGTGGCCACTGCAGCAATTGTCCCCAGCCATCTGCTCTCTGCTCAGTTCTGACTCTGTCCTTCTTTCCAAGTAATGTGGGGTGACTTGGGGAGTATGGGTGTATGGCTTCCAAAAATCAACTCAAACCAATTTTTTTCCACTCTTTTTCCTCCTTCAAAGCTGTCAGCTCTGTGCCAGTGGATAGCAGGAACCACAGTGAAGAGATGGTAAGTCAAATGTCAGTTGATTCTAGCTTCTCCTGCTCTTTAGCATACCAAACCCAACACAGTCTTACAAAGCCAGGTTTTCATCCATGAGCTCCCGCACTGAGCTCCTACATCCTCTAGGGAAGGTTTAGCAACTCTGAGGATAACTGTGTCATCACAACATTTTCCTTCTGACCTGTTCAGGAAAGGAGTTTATTTCCCTTCTCGGGGTAATCACAATTCAGTGACTTCTTCCATCATTCTGGCGTAGGGGCTTAAGGGCTTCATCTAGGTACTGTGAATCTGTTTCCCTGCATTAAGGATCCTGCATCAGTAGTCAAGTCTACCCGACAGCGGCTCGGGTTGAGTCATCATCCCAATGACACCAGTTTTTCCAACCTGCTTTTGTGTCCTCCCCCACTACTCTAGGTGACTCGATGTATCATTGAGGTCCTCTCCAATGCTCTATCAAAGTCCAACATTCCATCCATCACCCCTGAGTGCCGGCAAATTCTGAAGAAGAGTAAGTATACCACGCTGCAGGCAGACCAGCATCTCTGCAGTGATTCTTACTGCTGCTCCCTCCACCTCACCTACAGATGAGCCCAGGGCATAGGGCAGGAGGAGAAATAGTGTTGATTGACCAGACTAGCATCTGGGGATACGGAGATATGACTTCTATTCTCTGCTCTAACACTTGGTAACTGGGTGACCATAAGGGAAGACCCTTTGTCTCCCTATGTTTATTTCTTCAAAGTAAAATGAGGGAGATGAGCCCAAAGATGATCTTTGAGATGTTTATCAGTTCTTAAATTCCTTGGTTTCATATTTTAAAAACACATCTTCATTTGGGTGGAAGGAGCTGTGGGAAGTACTTCTTTTGTGGTTAGATGAGGAGGGGTTTGGGAAGATGCTAGAAGATGAAAGGGCAGAGCTAGATTTAAAAATCACTTTGCCCTCTACTTTTCCAACGGTGAGAAGTTAGAAACTTAGATAGGCAATCCGAAGACTCTGGCCTGTTTACATAACAAATTAGTTAAGACATTTTAATGCAGAGCTTATTAGAGTGGAAGGTACTGCCAAATGGTACAGTAGTTTCAGTTCTGAAGACTGGAAGGGTTTATAGGGCAGAAGCAAAGCATCCTAATGAGTCAGACTAATGGCCTTCTGAGTCAAGACTGGGATGCTTTCTTTGCACTAAAGAGCTTCTGTGGGAAACAAGATTTGAATAGTGATAGAAGCAGCATTCATTGGGAACTGACATTATGAGATCAATTTTACAAAACTATGCAGTCCTTTTTATGCTTGAAGTCAGACTGAATCAATAAGTGGCCTCTGCTTTTAGGTTTTTAGTTGAGCTAGGAACAGTAGTCTGCTGCTTTTAAAATCTTTAAAATATTGCAAGACAACATTCTCTTGCAATTGCTGCATATGAGTTCTCATGCATAGAATGGTAAAAACAAGTATTAGCAATTGGCCCAAAGAGTAACCTGGGTAGCTCAATCTGCCTTTGGGATTTTCAGGATAACCATGGGGAGCCTTGGTCATCAGGGATTTCACAAATAATGGAAGCTTCCTATCACTCCCAACTCACATAGCTTTCTTTGAATTTCATGTCAACTTTCCATTTCAGCCATTACAGAAAGTGAGAGCAGAATGGATCTTCAGCAGGGAGTAAAGACTGCTCCTTGGTGCAACCCTATCTTGCTATCTCCCTTTCCCATTGTTTAGTGGATACATGCAGAAGTGAAGGATCTGTTGTGTAAGGTCAGGATATAATTATGATTGCTTAGGAAAAGTTATTAGATGTCAGGCTCTGCTTGCCTACCAAAGTCATATGCTTATCCCTCAGGTTGTAACCATAGTAATTCCAGCTTCTGCCTGTCACTAATTGTGTCCTAAGGTCTTTTGGAATCTATTGAGAGAGCACCAGGGAAAATGGTAAAAACCAAATGACCCATGTCTATAAAAACCTTGAAGACATGGAGAGTGGCAGAATACTGAGACAGAAAAAGTTTAAGAGTTCTCCAGGGCTGCAGCCTCAAAAACCAGCCAGGGCCATGCAAACAGATAATATAAAGAAGTAAGGCAGGACAGGAAGTGAGTCACAAATTTGAGATCACATGTCCCTTCCGAGTGGAGCATACGTTTCTCAACTCTTATCCTTTTGTGGAGAACTACAGATTCTGCTTAAATCTTGCAACTTTTCAAAAGAAGTTACAATTTTTATTTTAACTAATTAATTAATTAATTAATTTTTTGCTGTGCTGGGGGTAGAAGCTGGGGCCTGCTGCATACTAGGCAAGTAAGTGCTCCACCACTGAGCTACACCCCCAGCTAAAGTGTGCTCTTTAAGCCACATACATTTAAATATTACCTCTGAATTCAAATTTACTAAAAATGCTGTTTAGGTCAAATAGAACCCATTTCTGGGCCACCAGTTTGCAACATCTGTCCTATTCTAGTCTTCTCTCTCTTGGCAATATATTCTAAGCTAACCAGAAGACGGGATAGAGCTTTGGCCAATTTGATGCAAGATTCCTGCATGCCATCTCTGTTCCACCCCAAGCCCATCTCCACCCACTCTCTTCTCCACATCTCTGAGTCAGCATATGCTCATTGAGCAAATGAGCATTTGGGGAGAAGGGAAGAATCATTGTTTTATGGAGACTTTAGGGAATACATAAACCAATTTCTTAACAGGTAAAAGGTGTTTTTGACTAGGGTTAATCTCATCAACTTTGCAGCATGGCAAAAGTACAAGGTGCATTTTCCCCTTTTAACTTTAAAGTAAGGGTGAGCTTTACACCTTGGTTTTACAGATTGACAATGACTGTGTGCTGATTACCACAGCCCTTTTCCAATCTCACCTGCGGAGGCTTAGAGCTAAATTTAGGAGGAAGTGGCTAAGCTTCAGGCACAAGCTGCACAGGCAGTACACTTTTAACTGAGAAGAAATAAAAATACTTCTGTTCCTGTCACTTAAGACCTGTGTGCACCAGCAGGCCACATGGCCCCTTCCCCTGGAGGCTGAGATCTGTCTGATCTCAGATCAGCTCTCCTTCAGGTGACTCCAAAATGACATCAGTGTCTGCCTGTCTCAGCTCAGGATGCTATAACAAATACAAATGGTTATTTCTGGTGTCCAAGATCAAGATATCTAGTGAGGGTCCACTTCCTGGTTTATAGATAGCTACCTTCTCACTGTGTCCCCATGTGGGGAAAAGACATCATTTCTCTCATGTCCACCCTAATTAGGGGACCAATGCCATTATGAGGGCTCCAACCTCATGACGTAAAGTACCTTCCCAAGGCCCCACTTCTTAATACCAGCACATTGGGAATTAGGACTTCAACCTAAGATTTGGGGGTATGGGGACACAAATATTCAGTACCATCCCAAACCTCCCTGTTTATCCATGCCCACCTGCTAGCCCTACCCCAATGTTGTACACACCATCATGAACTATTAAAGGACAAAGAGACCAGTGTTAGCAAGGCCAGCCCTCAGGTATCTGGATACGGAAGGTTAGAAACATTCCTATTGACTCATAAACTTGAGAATGTTATTATCATGACAGGCTTGGCTTTAAATAGAGAGGTACAGACTATCTGCTACTTCTTGGACTTTTTTTTTTTAATAGAATAGATCAATTTTTTTTCCTTTTGTAAATATCAGCTCAAAATGACTCATCAGTATCTTTCAGTAGAAAAATAATATGAGCCACAAATATAACTTCTAATTTTCAGGTAGCATAGTTTTAAGAAGTAAAAATGAAATTAGTTTCAATAATATATTTCATTTTATCCAAATAGGTTTTATGTAATGTATAATTTTATATATCAAATATATTTATGATATATTCTCTAATACATTCAGAATATTATCATTTTCAACATATAATCAGTACAATTTTTAAAAAATATTTCACTTTTTTTTTTTCATATGAAGTCATGGAAATCTGATGTGCACTTTACACATACAGCATGTCTTGGTTTGGACAAGTGCTCCATAGTTCAAGGGCTCCATAGCCACAGGGGAAGTGACTCCCACAATGGACAGTGGAGATGTTGATGCCAGAGGCCTTGGTTTCAGTCTTTCTATCTGAACTTAGTGAGATAAGTTGAAATTCAAGTCCTCCCTGCTAACCACTAAGACAATGTTAACTGCGTATATCCTTTCATAGGAGGTACAGACCATCTTGGTTAAGGAAGATCAATAAAAGAACTGTTGATATTTGGAAAAAATGGAAGAGAATAGCAACATATCAGTTAACCATCTACTGCTAAATTGTGAAACAGGAAACAACTCAGTTTTCTGAAAATTATACTCAACATCTAAGAACATGTGAAGTAGACGTGACCTGAGTGAAGGAAGAAACGGTCCTTTCCATTGCAGTGACATTTTCTTAGGGGAAAAAAAATACTCTTAATATCATCAGCCACAGTCATGCATTGCTTAACAATGGGATTCATTCTAAAAAATGCACTGTTAGGCTATTTTCTTGTGGTGAAAACACTGGATGACCTTATGCAAAGTAAGATGGCTATGACATCAGTAGATCAAGTGATCTTATGGGCCCATCATCGTATATTTGGTCCATTGTTGGCTGGAATATCATTATGCAGTCCATAATATACTAAGTTAAGTTGCCATTTACTTGTAGGTTGTCTACACAGTTGATTGGATGATCAGGTCATCTGATAAACAATTAAGTTTTAAATCCTCCTTTAATCTTGATATTGCCTATTTGGGCTGCCTAACTTTATTTAGCTCAATACAGTTAGAACCATTCATTCAGTGCTAACTTTTTTAACCAACTTTGAGGAAATACAGAAAGAATGGTTCTGAATTTTACCACTCTGAGGATCAGAGTCCTCCATATCTGCAAAAAGAGGAGATTGGACTGGAAGAATTCTAAGATTCTTTCTAGTTCTACCCTCTAATATTTCATAAATTTTATGGATTTTGATTTGATCATTGACAGTCCCAATAATAAAAGCTGATTGGATATTATGAAAACTTAAAAATATATAGAATTTATTATTAAATTCAAATGTAGTTAAGAAGCTTCCATAGCATTTTAAAAGGAACTGTAGTATCTTTTTTATTCATTTAAAAATCATCTAAGGCTGGGGTTTGTCGCGATGGCAAAAGGTATGATTTATCCAGTTGGTGGGTTGGGGGGGAAGAATGTCCACATGCTTCCGCCCTTTTCAATGCTTTATTCACTCAAATCACTCAATACAATTTCACTCTATAGGTTCTTAATCAAGAAAATGACAATCCTTAAAAAAAAAAAAAAAAGAAAATGACAATCCTTAATGCTAGGCACTGCAACAGACATAATCATTCACAGCAAACAAATATAGATTGATTCTAAGCACTGAAAACACACTTAATCATGACAGGCTCATGACAGACATTCCCTCTGCAGGCTAAGCTCAAGTGTCAGATCAAAAGTCTCAAGCCTTAGGCTCTAAGTCCAGCAGATGCACACTCACTCAGACTGGTGATCAGGTCAGGAACCAAGGCAGGCTTCTCCTGAGATGGAGCTGATGGCTGGCTGAGGAGAGGGTCGTAGGGAGAAGTCGCAGCGCTCATCAGGGTCAAGATGTGGCTGTAGAGTTTGAGAGCGGTGAGGAAGGTGCAGAGGATCAGGCAGATGATGAGAAGAGTTGGGATGTCAGTCCAGGTCCTCATCAGGTTCTCAGCGTGAGAGCATCAGTGTCGGCTGCCTGAATGTCTGTTCATTTGCTCCATAATTTATACTAAATTTGGGGGCTTCTGACCATCCTTTCAATCCCTATCAGCTGCCATCAGATTTCTCAGTGATGTCATTTTCCCTGGGGTTAAAGCATCTGTTCTGGTGGTCCCTACCCTGATTTTCTTGCCTTTCCCCCTTATTGGGGTGAGAATAACATGACAGACTCTGAGCTTTTCAGGGTGAGAGAAGTGACTTGTTTGTGCTTGAGGGCCATTCTGGAGGGCTCCGTAGTTGTGCCTGGGGAGACTGCAGGTTTCAAACTGGAGTTTTAAAATGGAGTTGCTTAGGTTCAGGCCTAAGGCCATCCTTACAGGGTTGTGGCTCCTTGGTAGGATGCTTGCCTGGCATGTGTGAGGTACTGGGTTCAATCCTCATCACCACATAAAAATAAATAAAAATTAAAAAGGTATTATGTCCATCTCCAACTAAAATTTTTTTTAAAGAATTATCTAAATAATTTTTAGGGACCTCAAGATCTGAGGTGATTACTGAGGCTGGTGCTTGTTGAACCACAAGCATGACTGAAGTTATCTTTACTCTTACGTTTTCATGGTAGGTGGAAAAGAGGTCCAAGGTGAAGAGAAAAGTGAAAACGAAAACACAAAGTTTGAAGTAAGATTGTTAAGAGACCCAGTTGGCACCTTGGAAGCCCACAAGCCCCCCAGTGGGGAGGAAGCAGGAGACCTGGGGGAAGAGGATCCTCAAGGTCCTACAAGGCCAAACCCAGAGAAGTGGGCAGAGGGAGGCAGGCACAGCAGAGAGGGAGCAGGGGATCCCCAAAGGAGCCCCCACCCTTCCAACAGTCAAGTACCCAAAGAAGCAAAGGCACACCATTCTGAGAAGAGCCAGGGAGAGGACGGAGAGGAGGAAGAGGGAGAGAACTATCGGAAAGGGGAGCGTGGGGAAGAGGCCAGGGAAGGGAAACCCCTTGAAGAGCCAGAAGGGACACAGAATGCCTTTCTAAACAAAAGAAACCAGGCTGCAGCCAAGAACAAAGAGGAATCAGTGGCCAAATCAGATGCACTCCCTGTTGGGCAGCCTGAGGAGAAGACACACAGCAAGGAGAAGAGCAGCCAGGAGAGTGGAGAGGAGGTGGGGAGCCAGGAGAAACACCCTCAGGAGTCTGAAAGTCAAGCCCAGAGCAGGGAGGAATCTGAGGAGAGCCAGGAAGACACCACCTCTGAGGTGACCAAACGACGCACAAGGCCCAGACACCACCACGGGAGGAGCAGGCCCGATAGGTCCTCTCAGGAAGGGAATCCTCCGTCTGAGGAAAGAGGACACCCCCTCCAAGAACCTGAGGAGGCAAAGGTTGGGGAGAAGAAGGACCACCATTCTACCCACTACAGGACTTCAGAGGAGGAACCCGGATATGGGGGAGAAGTGAGGAATTATCCAGGCGTCCAGTCTCCCGAGGACCTGGGCGGGGGGCGCTATGGGGGCAGAGGAAGTGAGGAATACAGAGCTTCAAGGCCTCATAGTGCCGAGATCCAGGAGGAGGAGGAGGAGGAGGAGGACAAGAGAAAGCCCCCCAGCTCAGAGCTTGACCCCACGGCACACGGATATCGTAAGGAAAGTGAGGAAGAGAGGGGCCGCGAGAGGGGAACGGGACACCATCCCAGAGGCAAAGGAGGGGAACCAGGGGCCTATTTGACGCCTGACACCAGAGAAGAGAAAAGGTTCTTGGGAGAAGCCTATCACCATGTTCCAGAAAGCCAGAGGGAGAAGGCCAAGAGGCACCCGCAAGGTGAGTGGCAGGAGCCGGACAGAACTTACCTCAACTATGATGAGGAAGGACCCCAAGGGAAGTGGCCTCAGCAGGAGGACCCCAGGGACCTTAGAGAGGACAGGGAGGAAGCGAGTCTACAAGACCAACAATACGCCTCCCATCACACCACTGAGAAGAGGAAGAGACTAGGGGTGCTGTTCAACCCCTACTACGACCCTCTCCAGTGGAAGAGCAGCCGTTTTGAGAGAAAAGACAATGCAGATGACAGTTTTCTGGAAGGGGAAGAGGAAAATGGGCTGACCTTGAGTGAGAAGAATTTCTTCCCAGAATACAGCTATGACTGGTGGGAGAAAAAGCCCTTTGCAGATGATGTGAATTGGGGATATGAGAAGAGAAGCTACGCTAGGGCCCCCAAACTGGACCTGAAAAGGCAGTATGACAGAGTGGCCGAGCTGGACCAGCTCCTTCACTACAGGAAGAAGTCCGCCGAGTTTCCCGACTTCTATGACTCTGAGGAACAGATGGGCCCGCACCATGAGTCGGAAAATGACAAGGAGACGGCCGACCAGAGAGTTCTGACAGAGGAAGAGGTACAGGGTGGAGATTTTTGTTTAAAGTTTACTTACTGTGGTCAAGGATCATATGTTCAACACTAATATGAATGGGGGAGAAACTGGGGAGAATTTGTCACCATGGGAACATAGCCCTAGAAAACAAGTGGAGGCCACTTCTGGGATTGAGTTCACATCCATCCCTACCCACCTCTCTCTAGCGGGGTGTTTCTTAACCCTGTCTGCACAATGGAATCACCTGGTGAGCTTTGAACTTTACCCTATTTGGGATCCACCCTCAGGGTTCTGTTTAATGGATCCTGGGTGCTACCTGGGCATCAGGTGATTCCAGTGTTCAGTCAAGGTTAACAAACACTGTTCTGGTGTCTTTCCCTTAATCATTTGACTGCTCATTCCTATCTCCCAGGGTCGGGTAAACAGATGATACAGAAATTAGTTACTTTGGCATGTCTTTATTGGTTCATGTCATTCTTCAATCAGAAGTTTACATCTGGGAGAGGTAATATGATTGAAGATATACCTAACCAAACAAGGCTTCCCACTCCCATTAGTATGTTAGTTGGTGCTTCTCAAACTTGAATGTGCATCAGAATTGAAAGGGATTTCTAACCCCCAGAGTTTCTGACTCAGTAGGTTTTGGGTGGGACCCCAAAATTTGTTTCTGACAAGTCCCTAGGAGATGCTGGGAATGCTGATGCTACTGGTCAGGGGACTACACTTTGAGAACCACTGATGTAGGTTGACTTGTGTACTTTGTAGCATATCTAAAATTCATACCCCCTCAAACTATAGCAACATCAATTGATCTGGAACCTCATATTTCCACTTTTTATTTTCCAGGAAAAAGAACTTGAAAATTTGGCTGCAATGGATTTGGAACTACAGAAAATAGCGGAGAAGTTCAGTCAAAGGGGCTGATGGTTATTGGAGCAGTGGGTGGTTTTAAGGAGCAGCAGCCCTGGCATTATCTATTTTCCACCACTGCACTGAAAGACACAATTTATTTATCCAAAGGCAGAAAGTAGAATTTACTACTCATTAAATGTTTGACACAATTGAAAATGTCATTAGTTTTTTTGCCAAAATGCTATTGAAAATATGAATAGCATGACTTGTAGCATATTCTTTCTTGCAAAGTAGATATATTAACATGCTTGTGCAATGACTGTGCTACTGTCTTTGAAAATATGTTTGTCTCGATTTGAAATAATAAAAGATTCACCTGAGACCCAAAACTTCATAGTTCTCAGCTTCCTTTGGGCTAATTAAGAGGAGTGTGATTTTCAAAGCATTCTGTAAATTCTGAAAGATGAAAGGATTTGTTGGTCTTTGGATGTGTAATAGAAAAAATGGAAAACCTTTTGAAGTAAACAATGTACAAGATCTAAAGTGAATGAGATCAGGAAAAAATATCTACTGCCCCAGCTGAGAGAGATTAGCTAGGCTTGAAGTGCCTGTTTTTCAAATAATCATAAAATACTACTTTAAAAATCCTATAAACTGGGGGCTGGGGGTTGGGCTATATCTAGCAGGACAGTGCTTGCCTAGCTTGCGGTTCAATCTCCAGCACGGGGGACGGGTAGAGTAGGGGAAGCAGTATAAAAGAAAAAGCGGCTGATCCTCATTATCAGCTGGGTACAGTGGTACGTGCCTGTAGTACCAACTACTTGGGACCCTGAGGCAGGAGGATTACTTAAGTCTAGGAGTTCAAGGTCAGCTTGAGCAACATTTATGAAAATCCATTTCAAAACAAATAAAAATTCTATAAACTAGAGAGCTCTAGGAGTAGCCAGCCAAGGGCCTCTTGTCCCCGACTCACTGCCTTGCCCCTGGCTCCCCTGCTGAAAAGAAAGCCTGGATAACAGGATGAGCCCTGATTGACACACAGAACATCTGGCCTATTAAACAATTCCTTGGTCCCTCTCTCATGACCTGATTTCTACCCTGTAAGAAGACAGAGCTCTGACTTTGTTACTGTGTAACAGCAGCTGTGAGCCTTTGAGAAAGTGACTTTCCCTCTTTGAATCATCAATGGGACATCTGTCTGGTTGGGTTCTTACAAAATGATACAAGTTCATACAAAACACTCAACATGGTGCCTGGTATGCCAATGGCATAGAAAATATTGGATACTATCATTTTTATCCCTGTAGCTTCAAGACAGTTGGACAATTTCCCTTTTTCCTTCTATTATTACCTGTCATTTTATTCCTCACCAATGACAGCTTCTGCTTGGCTATTTCTACTGTTTTGCAGTTCAGGTAATGAGCTGTTCTTTGAGAGGTGGAAAATAGATCTGGGGATCACAAGTTGACTTTTATCTATCTAGGAAGTCTGGTTCCCTTCCTCTGTTAAGAAGTTAAGAAGTTAAGTTGCTTCACCCCAGCAGCTCGGGAGGCTGAGGCAGGAAGATCCCAAGTTCAAAGCCAGCCTAAGCAACATCGAGGTGCTAAGCAACTCAATGAGACCCTGTCTCTAAATAAAATACAAAATAGGGCTGGGGATGTGGCTCAATGGTTGAGTGCCCCTGGGTTCAATCGCAGGTACCAAAAAAGAAAAGAAAAGAATCGCTTTGCTAATTTAACCAGTTTCTTTCCAGATAAACTTTCAGCAACATACTTTTTCCAGGTGAGTTGCAGTTTTATAATATGGGAACAAGTGAACTGGTGCTATGAATCTGACAGCAAATTGTTCTAAACCTGGGCACATACTTCTAGAAGTTTGCTTACTATTTCTCTGCCTGGGGTCATTTTTCCCTGGCCATAGAGTCATGACTTTGCAAAGGCCAAGGAGGGGTGCCAGGGAGATTGTGGCTTCTGGAGGTGGCCCTCATAGTGGATAAAGGACTGATATATATATAAGTATCATACTAGTTTCCAGAGCTACCGTAGGAAAGTACCACCAACAGCTTACAGCAACAGAAACATATTCCCTCGCAGTTCCGGAGGCCAGAAGTCCACATCAGGCATTATCAGGGATGTGCCCCCTCCAGAGTCTATAGAGGAGGATACTTCCTTTCCTTTTCCTAGCAGCTTCTGATGGTCCCAGTCATTGCCTGGCTGGTGGAGGTATAACTCCAATCTCTGGGTTCTCTTCCTATGCCATCTCATTTTTTCTCCGTGAGTCTCTGTTGCTTCACGTGGCACTCTTTTGATAGAAGTATACCAGTCATTTTGGTTAAGGGTCCATCCTACTCCAATATGGTCTCATCTCTGCTAATTATATCTGCCATGATCCTACTTCCAAATAGGGTCATATTTTGAAGTTCTGGAGGTGGGACTTGAACATGTCTTTTTCTGGGTACTGGTTCAACCTATAACAAGACAGTCGAGCCACCATCTCCCTCTGGTGGAGTGACTCTGAAACACATACTCTTCACTGCCTTCTGAGATTCCCTGTGGGTTGGGCCCAGGTGACGCCACAGGGACCTTCTCCATCATCCTGCTCCATCTTTTACTGGCTGTCTTTACCCTCCTGTTTGCAGCCTTCTGGTGACCTTACTGGTGTTTCCTGGGAAAACCTCCCTCATAAACTGCTTATCCTCAAATTATTATCTGAGGATTTGCAACTGGAGGATTTTGACCTAAGAAACCATCCAAAGCTGAGGCAGGTATCTTAACAAATAATAAAGCCACAGTTGTAAGATATCAGAGTTTGTCTATCAAGACATGTAAGATACTAAAATGTAAGTTACCAAGAAATGCTTAACTTGTGCCCAAACACAGAACTCAGTAAGACTCTGCCTTGGACTGGGGTTGTGGCTTAGTGGCAGAGCGCTTGTCTTGCATGTGTGACGCCCGGGTTTGATCTTCAGCACCACATAAAAATAAATAAAAATAAAGATATTGTGTCCATATACAACTAAAAAAATATTTTAAAAAAAGACTCTGCCTTTTCCCCAATTGCATCCCAGTGGAAAACAAAATCATTTCCTAAGTAAACAGTATTTGAGGGGCCCAAGATGGATAGGAGTTGATCTCACTAGAAGAGAGAAAGCAAAACACTGCAGTGCACCAAATGCCAGCCTAGCAAGTCACACACACACACACACACACACACACACACACACACACACAAATGCATTATGTGTTGCTTAGTGACAGGGACATGTTCTGAGAAATAATCCTCAGGTGATTTCTTCATGTGACCATCATAAAGTGCACTTGTACAACTAGGGGATATAGCCAAATACATATCTAGACTATGTGGGGTGTGTGTGTGTGTCTAAAATAGCATATGCTCTAAAGGCCATGATGAAGAGAACAATATGAGATTACATTGAGCACAGAGAAAAGGATGCAATCAAAAGACACAGTAAACTTGGGGGAGGGAGGAGGGAAGGGAAAAAAGAAGGGAAAGAGGGAAAGAGATGCAGTCACCTGTTATTTTAGAGTTTTTAAAAAATTGAGTATTTTAATTGTCATGGCCTCTAATATGCTATCAACAGATGGGGAAGACTGCAGGAGGGACTAGCTTGGGAAGGAAGAGGCGGGGAGCTCAGGTTTGGATATGTTAAGTTTCAGATGAGAAAAAACACATGTGGAAGATGAGTTGGGCATGTAGGGCTGGCTGAGGGAAAGGGCCTGTGCTGAAGACAACCTGGGACTCACTGTCCTGGAGATGGCATTTGAAGCTTTAATATAAATGTCAAGGATGACCTCTGTGAGGTGACTCCTAGACTGCTTATTGCTTCATTGCAGGGCCAGACTGGTTAGCTCACCTATGCCAAATACAAAATTTATGTATCTATTTTAGACACAGTGTAAGCAATCTTATTTAGCCATTTAGGGTCTGCTAGTCCCCTTCCTTCCCCTTGCCAACACACATAGCAGTCTAAGCCCAACAAAAGTCAACCAATGACAGCCATTGATAGGACGGAGCCTTGTGGTTTAAGAACCCAAGTTGCTTCCCAAGAATCCTGCTCAGCAACATCACCAAGATGAGCTGCCTTTTTCAGGTACCCTCTCCCTGGGGTGTAGGTAGGGGTGCCTTGGCTTCCTTCCTCCCTTTCTGAGTAGTAACCCTGGTGGTAAGGCCTCTGGCCAGACTCATCCTCTCTTCCTGTTAACAAATCTGTTAAGAATGTTAGTTACCCAGTGAAGCATGTGTGCTACTGCCACCTTATGGTCACATCTTTCTTTGATCGGCTCCCAAATCATCATTATCCTAGGGAACCAGTATAGTAGTAGAAGGAAGAAAGGTGCAAGGTTGAGCTCAGAGCACACCAGAGATGAGAAGGAAGCAGTGAAAGAAATCAGGATAGGAGGAAGCTGGGAGACAGTAAGGTCCTCCAAGTGAGCAGAACGGCAAAGGGAGTGCTGGGTGGGCTGGTGATATGGCTCAGTTGGTAGAGTGCTTGTCTCACATGCACAGGGTCCTGGGTTTAATCCTCAGCACCACAAAAAAGAGGAATGAGATGCTGCTGACAGACTTAAGAGGTCTAAGAAACTCTGGATTTCCTTTTATATCTTTGACTGCTGCCTACTCCAGACTGTCTGTGGTTTCATTCAAAACACAATGCCTATAAATGAAACTTTAACGGAACACTTTGCTTTCACACTGTGACACAGCTGAATAGTTGTGATTAAACCCCAAAATATTTACTGAGACCCTTTTTAGTTTGTTGATCCCTGAAAAGCTATGAGAGGGATGTCAGAGTAAGTTTGTGAACCACTGAATTAAGTCATTTATACTCACAAAGAAGTAAATTACATTTGAGAAAAAAAATAACACAAGTTCACTTTTGTTGTTGCTGGGGAGGAGTTAGGTTATCTCCCAGAGCAGGAACATGTACAGGCAGGGCCTTGGTAGCTGAGACCTGACCCATCCCTCTGAGAACTCAGAACCCATGCCAAGGGGTTAGGAAAGGAAATGGGACTTGGAAACTGGTTTAGTTCCAAGTAGAACACTGTTTTACAGTGACCAGAGGAGACAATGCTACTGAATCTCATCTACACAGTTTTGTCTTCTCGATAAACTTGACTGGTTGTATACAGATAGGTGAAAAATCTGATTGATATTCAGTGAGGTGTGCTCTCTACCAAGACAGACCATGCATCACAATTGACTGGAAGCTATCAATATGGCACCATGACTGCATCATTAATGACAGTTACACATATCATAGTAGGAAACACTTTTATTCTTTAAAAACAACTGTTTTAAGAAAAAGGAATCAAAATTGTACTTGTTGGTAATCACGATGGCCATTATCAGAATAGCACATGCTGTTACGAAAAAATTTTTTTCTGTGATTCCTCATTGGATGATAACCATCTATACATGACAATGTGAACAATACACAAGAGCATGTTCTAGTAAGCAAGACTGATTCTCAAATGGATGAGCTGTGGCTTGCTCAGAACACTTTTATTTGCTGCAACAGATGATTAAATAATTTGATTATAATTTTTCAGAGTTTATAAAGGTTAACCACCTAGTCCTGGCAGAGCTTTTCAGACCAGTATTTAATAATCACCAGAAAAAGGCACTTTTAAAAAACATCTGACAAGGAGCAACATCAACGCAATGAGAACTGATCTAAGTCCTGCACAAAATTTCATCATATTTCAAATAAATAATATGTTCTCTGTCTTTGTGTGTATTAATATAGGTAGTACATTCTCTGTGTGTATATATGTGTATATACCAACACCTATACACCCATATACATGTGTGTGCATGTGTGTATATATGTATATACAATCATCTATACATACATATATATACGTGTGTGCACAAGTGTGCATATATACACGCATGCATGTTGTATATCATTAAGTCTCTGGGGAAAACAATTGTTTCTTTTTAAATATCATACAAAAATTCTAGTCACTTTATTTCAAACAGGGAATAAAAGGATTGGCAAATTAACGCCAAAAAAGTACCTACTAAACCTTTCTAATGTTACCCCCCCCCCAAAAAAAAGACAGTAAAATGAATACTTCGAACTTTCTCAGGTTGACAACTATTAGAATAATAAAACATAGCATTAAAAAATGCTTTTTCCACGGTGGGGAACAGAGTGGATATTTTTGGTACTATAAATTTCATATACTCACACATTCATATTGCTTATGTTAAAGAGAATGGAATAAGCAGAGGAAATTTCTTCCACAAATTCCTTCCCTTCAGTACCCATCAAGTTTTAGTTATATTGTGTTATTCCACTTAGCTTAAAATGCAAACAAGGTCTTGTATAAATACGTTTTCAGTATTCTGAAATTCTCAAGATATTTGCCGAGTATTTAGAATTACTCAGAGGATTTTTGTTAAATAAACAAAATTGTCTCATTAATCCACTACAGCATACTTGAGCTGTAGTTTGGACAGAGTAAACACATCTGTGTCAGAAGTGGACAAAGGCTATTCCTTCTTCCCAGAAGGCGTATACAGCCATGTTCTTATTCTCAGAATATGAAAAAGAACAGTTAACTGCAGAATGCCTGAGAACAAAAATCAAAGCCACTTGAAGAATTAAGAGCCAGATTCTGGGCATTTCTGTCTTTTAGCTGCTGGTTCTTCAGTCTTGTGTGATTCTAAAGTGCTCACGCTGGACTTGAGGCTGGTGTCTGCTCGAAGATTGTCCAAGACAACAGTGAAGCCTGACAGAAGGTACCCCCCGCCTCCACTCATCAGCAGCTTGGGATGACTTCGATCTGGCAAAACCTAATCAAAACAAAAAACAGACATTCACATTTTCCCAAGATGATAAAGTACATGCCAATGTCACATTTACTAAGAATCATTAACAGATTCTCTTGAAGATTTAAATGGGTGAATTTCTAGAGTTCATTCCTCCACATGTCAGTGTAGAAATTGGGCAAATTGTTTGTGCAGCATTCTGGGTCTATGTGCTACTTTCCTCTTGGTTTTAGGAAGCTTCATAGCTAACATGGCACCTGGGTTTATGGAAAAGTGGCTACTAGATGCACACTCAGAACTCCCTTCCCTGCTGCCCTGTTAACTGACAAGAACTCTTCTCTCCTGTTACCCTTAATTAAATAAGACAACTTCCATAAAGGGTAAGGTCACTCAGGGCTCAACAATATCCCTACCACAGTTTGACAAGATGCCAAGAAGTAGATCAGGGTGTGGTAGTATGGAAGAGCCCCCAGCCATTTTCCCCAGATGAGGGAACTGGCTTTGAGACATCCAGACAGCAGAAAGCTGCAGAAATCAGTTGCTGCTGCTTTGGGATCCACTACAGTAACCATACTGAGGGAGATCATGGCCTGTTCTCAGTGATAACTGAGCAGAAATAAAGAGTAGACCTTTCTGTCCAACACTGTACAATCTTTGTTCCTGAGGTCCTCAATAGCTGGGCTGAAACTTTCTCAGAACAGCACTACAGGCTCTTCCTCCCCTGTTCTCCTTCTTCCACCCTCCCATTTTAAAGGCATCAACCTGCACCTAATCCTGTTCCGTCTCACCTTATCTCTTTTTTTTTTTTTTGGTGGTGGTGGTGATGGGGACCCAGCATTGAACTCAACGGCACTCGACCACTGAGCCACATCCTCAGCCCTATTTTGTATTTTATTTAGAGACAGGGTCTCACTGAGTTGTTTAGTGCCTTGCTTTTTGCTGAGGCAGGCTTTGAACTTGGGATTCTCCTGCCTCTGCCTCCAGAGCCACTGGGATTACAGGCATTTGCCACTGCACCCAGCCCTTTTTATCTTTCAAAGGCATTTTCCCAATAAATCTTATACTCGATTTCTATCTCAGCATATGTTTTTCAGAAAACCTAACTGACATAGACTCTACCTGCAAATCCTAAAAACATGCTGTGAAGATATTCCAGCAGAGAGTGAGAGAGGGCCTCCCTCATTCACCTGAGGATTTTGCTATTATCAATTTGTCCCCTCTACAGAGATGTCGAGGTCTTGGGGAAATAAGAACTACAACTGTTTGTACTTTAGAGGCTTCTGGGTGGAGTAATGAACCTTGAAATGAAAAAAGAGTCAAGAAAGGAAAGGGGCCCTTTCTCTGAGTCACAAGAAGAAAACATATCCATTGCAATAGCCAGAAATATTTCTACTTAACCACTTCTAGTACTACTGTAAGGAGCCAGCAACTCTGGAGAGCAGCTCCTCAGACAGACTGTAAGAACATGTACCTGATAATTTCTGAGCCAGGTTTCAGACAGTCTGAGGTTGATGACTCCTCCCCTCTCACGCAGTTTTGTGTAGCATTCCAACAAAGGCTGAAGGCAAAAACAGAGTTCTGTTAAGAAATACTTCCTGTGCTGCAGTTTGAGAATCAAAATTCAGATGTAAGAATGCCTGTCCACCTTGTTCCAGTATTACCTCTTTATACTGACAGTAGACCACAAATGGCCTTGAAGGGGCCACAAAGTCCAACAGAGACAGCAGCAATGGAGTGGGATGGAAACGACTGGCTACAATTAAACTGCAAGGAAAATGTTAGACAAATTATTTCCCTACTACTCCGAAGTGAAATTTATTTAAAATAAATTTATTTATTTCACATAAGAAAGATTTAAATATGATATTCTAGAAATTCGAAACAATAAAATCATGAGCTGTTTATTTCTAGGAAACACAAACTGGGTTATAGTTCTGAAACAGACTAGCACCATCAATTTCCCACTTCTGCCAGATCCAGCCTTTCTTAAAAAATAGAGAATCCTTATCTCAGTTCCCACTAGAATCAGAGCAGACAGGCAGAAAGAGAGTGCTGATCCATTTGAAGCAGAGCCCACGAGCACCAAAGAAGTACCCTGCATTCTTTATTAACGCACCCATCTGCGTTCCTTTCACTCAGTAGAGCAGCAGCATCTAAGTGTCTCTTCCTCTGCTCTTCTTGTCTCCTTTGCTTTTCCTGAATCTTCAAGAAGAAAAAAAAAAAAAAGAAACTGATGTATGGAGGTTATTCAGTCAGTATTACAGAAATACTTTGGTTTATCAAACATTTCAATGATATTTATCAACTCAGACTAAAGCAACAGGAGGGCCTTTATAAGAATGATAAAAACCTATTATAAACCCCCACCAAGCAACTACACAATGTTTCTGAATCCTAGAGCTGCATTCCAAAGATTAAGTCATGTGTACGTGTGTGCACATACACAGTCTCCAACTATTTTGATATTTATCAACTTGAGTAGGGATGTTCCATAGCCAAATCAAATCTCATTACTTAAATTAATGAAGGCCCTGAGAATATTACAAGGGATATGACTCTTGACATTCTTACATAATCTTTTTTGCTTCCTCTATCTTTAGGCTCCTTATATTCTGGATCTTGAGGAACAACTTCCATTGATTCTTGTTCTGGGTGATTGCTCTCTGGGGTCTCTGCCATGCTGTCTTCATTGTCTTGTTTAGAAGCCTGCTTTTCCTCAAGTGCACCATTACTTTCTTCAACAGATGCACTGTCTTTTGGCTCTGCATATAACATCTCAGCAGAAAATGTTCCATTTAGGAGACTGTCCACTTTGTTGAGGGGGAATTCATAAAGACCACTGAGAAAAGATTTGGGAAATCCAAAACACGCTGTTGCTACCCGAACAGGTCCGTCTCCAGGGTAGAGCTGAATAATGGAGCCAAAACCTGAGCAAATAAAAGAAACAAACATCTGCACAATGGAGGCAATTCTAGACTACACAAACACACAGAGAGTTCTCCACCATAGTAAGACTTTCCTACTCTGTTTAGAGGTTGAGGAATGATACAGCTCCTCTGGGTCCATTTGGAGCCTATGCCTATTTCAAGTGAAGAAAACATAATTCCAAAACAGATAAATAAGAAGTCTTAAAGAAGCCACCCCCACTTGACATTACCCTTAAAACCCTGGGATCATAAGCTGGGGTTGTGGCTCAGCGGTAGAGCACTTGCCTAGCATATGTGAGGCCCTGGGTTCGATACTCAACA
Source organism: Callospermophilus lateralis (assembly GCF_048772815.1). NCBI lineage: Eukaryota > Metazoa > Chordata > Mammalia > Rodentia > Sciuridae > Callospermophilus > Callospermophilus lateralis. The sequence continues at coordinate 168,281,838 of NC_135307.1, read as the reverse complement.
CCACATAAAAATAAATAAATAATATAAAGGTATTGTGTCCAACTACAACTAAAAAATATTAAACAAACAACCCCTGGGATCATGTGAATTTGTCTTTTACTCCAATCCTTAAGCGGCATAATTTATATAGCCTTGTCTTCCACAGAATAAGAGAACAGACAAATCAGGTTGTATTGTATTCTTCCAGGAGACAATACTTCCCTAGTAGTTTTCCCACTCAATCCCTTCAATTTGGGTCAATAAAATGAGCACCAGCTATTTTACCGAAATCTGTCCTGAAGATCCTAGCCAGCCACAGGTCCCACACTCATCCCCCACTAATACTGAAACGGAAAAGGACAACCATCAACAAGGGTACCAACACAGTAGGATAGATATACAGACCACAAAGGAAGGTCCCAGAACGGCAGTTATAAAAGTTCATGCCAAATCCCTTCATTAATCTTGAAGTAACTCAATCCAACTTTGAAATTTTTAATTTTTGGACTAGAGATTAAACCCAGGGGTGATTTACCACTAAGCTACATCCCCAGCCTTTTTTTTTTTTTTTTTTTAACTTTTAGAGCGGGTCTTACTAAGTTGCTAAGGGCCTTGCTAAACTGCTGAGGCTGGCCTTGAATTTGCAATACTTCTGTCTCAGCCTCCAGAGGGGCTGGGATTACAGGCATATGCCACTACACAGGGTTTCCCCAACCCAGCTTTTTATCAGTTTACACTTTTGGGCCTCTCTACTAACGCCAGAGTAGGATTTTACTGAACTTGCAAATGTTAAATCTTACCTCCCATTCGTTCCATCATTGCACCCAGCACCAAGCCTGAACATGTTTCCATTACAATCATTTTATTGCCAGCACGGATATTTCCCAATGTCAGCATCTGGGCTAGTGTATCATATCTCATATGGCTAAGGAAAAAAAGGATGATTCACTCACTTATTGCTAAGTAAAAGCCTCAAATTTTAATCATCATTTTCAAGTTTCACTTGCTTAATAAAAATTATGTTGATAAAGACTAGTGATTGCTTTGGAGGTGACAGTAAAAGGACTTACAATTTATGAGGTAGGAGGGCACTTTATGCAGGTGAGCAAGTTTTTCATTTTATTTAAAATCATGACTTTCTTAAAGATACACTTTCCCCCAATTATACTTTTGAAAGGAAACAAAGCGTACTTAATTTTTCCAGGTTCTCTTGCATAATACATAATTGAAAGAATACGGGTAGATGGCTTCAAAATAGTTATGACAGCTTCATATCTGGGGGAGTTAAAAACAGAACACAAGTTTTTAACAAATGTTTAAAACATTTTATTTTTTAGAAATATATACTTTATAAATACAAAAAAAGATCAAATATTTTTCATCATTTCAAACTGAAACTACTTACTTCTTTTTCTTCTTTTTTATATATTTATCTTGAGCAAATTCTGTCTTGTCTCGGAATGTTGTACTATTTTCAATTAACTGCTGAACTATTTCCTATAAAAAAAGGAGCAAGTAGATTTCCTGAAACTTCACTTTCACAGAATAAATAACTTCAAAGGTTTCTTACCCCAGAATATATCCACAGGTCTGATTTTCCAGTCCCTCTTCCACAAAAGTCCAAATAGATCAACTCTGTAGTTCTATACTTTATTTAAAGTATTTTTTAAAATTCATTTAAACCAAGGTAAAGAACAGAAATATACAATAAAGAGATAAAAAAACACTGTCATTTCTAAGGGCACTGGCTGAAAACAGTACTAAAAATAAATAAAGTTAAATCCTAATATGTATTGTTATTAAATTCTATAGCATTAATACTATTGGTAATATTATTTACTTATATTCTTGCACTTAAGAAACAAAATCTTGGGCCGGGTTGTGGCTCAGTGGTACGGTGCTTGCCTAGAATATGTGAAGCACTGGGTTCAATCCCAGGAACCATAAAAAAATAAAATAAAGGTATTATGTCCATCTACAAAAAAAAAAAAAAAGAAAAAAAATCTTGATTATTGAATCGCATGTACATTACAACCTATTTCTAACAGAAGTATAACATTATTTTTTCCATTTTGCCTTTGGTAAAGACTGCTTTAAAAACTGAACCATTTCCTATATATCAAGCAAAGACAAAACTTTAAAAATCATTTGAATATTACCTCTCCTTTAATGCCCTTGTCTTTCAAAGCTTTAATGTCATCTTGAGTAAGTTTCTGAGATTTCCCATCATCAATTATATTTCGATTATCAGTGCCAGCTTCTTTGGTCTCTAAGGAAAAGAAATCGCTCTATGATAATGACATTTATTATCGGAAATTATTTTACAATTTTTTTTTTCTCCAAGTAAATTACCACATCTATCCCATGGCCATTCCAGTGTGGCTTTCCAGTTCCTTTGCCCTCATTGCAGTCCACTCCCCTGTCTTGCGGTGACTAATCCAATCCTTTAATTCATTTTCCTGTTTCTACTCTTACCCTCTTCCTATCCACATGGATTCCAAAGTGCCCCTTTTAAAAATAAAAACTGGTGGTTCTATTTGGATGTTTAACAGCATAGAGTGGTTTCCCACAGCAATGAGAATGTGTTCCAAAAGTGACCTGCAAGGTCCTATCTGATGCGGACCCTGCCTCCCTTTCCTGGCCTCATCTCCTGACCCCTAAGCATCAGCTACATTGCCCTTCTTTCTGTTTCTTGAACATTCCAACCAAGGTCCCTCAGCAGAATTTTGAGACTTGTTGCTCCCCCTGCCTGGAAGGCTCTATGACAGATCTCCAAGTGGCTGTTTCTTGGTCATCCCAGACAAGGTTCATCTTGTCCAATCAGGCTCTAGTACACACCCCCTGCTTTACTATTTTCACATGTACCATCATCAGAAATCATGCTATTTGCTTGTTTCTTTGATAATTTTGGTTATTCTCCACTGGTAAATACATTTTATAAGATACCATGTCTTATAAATTGCTGTAATGGGGCTGGGGTTGTAGCCCAGTGGTACAGCGCTTGCCTTTCATGCGTGAGGCTGGGTTCGATCCTCAGTACCACATACAAATAAGTAAATAAAATAAAGACATTGTGTCTATCTACAACTAAAAAATATTTAAAACAAAAAAAATTAATAAATAAATAAAATAAATTGCTATTAAGTACCAAATAGGTGCCAGGCATGATTAGTTCCCTTAATAAAAATACTTAATAAAAATACAGATGTTAATTTTAAAGTATCTAATTGTTCTGGCTTAGAACTTTAACAGTACTTAAATTAACTTTTAGTAATTATTTAAATATATTTTACTGGAAATGTTTATTTAAATAAACAAGAATTTATCTTCAGTTAATAATAGCTAAAATTATGGGACCTGACTATAGGCAGGGCACTGTTGGGATCTTCCTAAGAAGGCTATGTCACTAAACACGCATCATAACTTAGCATTATACATGTTTATGTCCCCACTTAATGAATTAGAATCACACAAATCAAATCATCTGCCCGAAGTTGCAAGTCAAGTAATAAAGCAGGCACTAAACCTAGTCACTTTATTCAAAACCAGATCCTAATCTTCACCCTATCCATGACTCTGCACCAGTTTTTTAGCTTTTGGATACTGAAAAAGTTTTTTGCAACAAAAAAGCAAGACTCATGGGATTAACTGCCTGGTTCAAGGTCAGGGAGTCAGTTAATAGTGGGCTAGAGCCAGAATTCAGGTTATTTCATTGCTGAAGGAAGTATGTGCTTCATTCCACCAAGATACAGTTCTAATTGGTGCACCTGAAGTAGGCTCTTCCTTCTTTTTCTTGAGCTGAAGACCTCCTCCATTAGTCACTTCAAATGTGGCTCCATAATTATGGCCAATCACGTTATCCAGGTAGAACCACTGTTTTTCAAAAGTTACTTTCCTGGGGGAAGAAAAAGCAATTAATTAACTGATTTCTTTTGTATTCAGTCAAGAAAAGTCTGTTCATTCTAATTTATTTCAAAAATGGTCTCCTCAACGGATGATCAAACATCACAAACTGACAAACTACAGGGAACAAGTTTGGGGCAGAGACATAAAATTAATAAAGAAGCCAGGAAAACACTGGATTTTGGAAAGAGGAAGCAAAGACAAAAGATGTTTATCTTCTAGGGCATCATCTGAGCCCCTTTTGTACTGTCTACCAGGATGTCCAAACTCATAGGCTCTGCAGAATCCTGAATAATACACATGGTCACCAAGATTGCCAGGTCACTGGACATGCACTGTGACACCCCTCACAACTCACAAGTCTCAAAACAGAACAATCACTGAGATGACAAGGATGACAATCAGGACCAAGGAACTCCTTGGTCTTGGTCTACATAGCCATTTTACTGAAAAATTATCTAATACAAGCAAATCACATTTCAAATAAACATTACTGGCAATCTATATATTTCTATACATTTGGAAATGGAATCTAACACTGACAACGCTCTACTGTGACTGTGGACCAGGAAAGATTTTCTTATTACCCAGATTTGTATCTTACTGTTAAGAGGGGAAATCCCATAAAAACAAAAATCCTTCCTTTCAAAAGAAGAAAACTGATACCTGCTGCTGAACATCAACCAGAGATTAGGCAGTATGTTATGCTTTTTAATTCTCATACTAATCCTCGGACACAGCTCTCTCCAAAAGAGAAATCTGAGGCTTAGGGGAAAATGTTCTGTTCAAGATTGAGTTACAAGGTGCTAGAGCTAGGGTACAAATTCAGGTCTGTCTGACCTCAAGGTCTAGTTAATTCCAATATATTACACAATATTTCTCAGCAAAGGCCAAATGACCTTAGGAAGTACCATTGAGCTTCAGGGCCCGGCCCACATCCAAAAATTTCTGAATTTTGGGAGATGTAGTGCCTGTCCTATTTGTGCTCTCCTTCACTCCTTATCTTCCTTTGAGCTCCTGGAGTGTAACACAATGCATGCTGTATTACCTGGATTCTCATCAAATGCTTCCCACCACAGCTAGTTCCCAGGTACATCACCTTCATTTTTTTGGTTCCTTATATCCTGCCACACCTTTGTATGTGTACGTGTCCCATCTTCATTATATGTTACTTGACCACATGAGGGAAATACGGCATGATTCCAAGTGATCCAGACAAGGCCAATTCTTATGTTTCGCTGGGTCCCCCAAAACTAACACATACCAGATATTCAAAATATTTGTTGATACAACCCCCTGAGAAGTTGGAACTAAGCTCAGATATACATCTGCTACCCTCATCCTTCAAACACTTTAGTGCTAATGAACCAATGGATTTGAGCTTGGGTGAGTTATGCCCCAGTCTACTTGATATGCAAAGGCAGGGAGGGGTGTCACTCAAACTGATTGGTTTGACAGGCCAATACACCAAACGGGAAGGGCATGTGTAGTCAGAGGGGATGTGGATACCCCATCTTCACTGGGAAGGAGTAGGACTTGCCCTTCTCTGAGAGGCAGAACCACTTCTACCTAACCAGATGAGTGCAGCCAGGAGGGAAAGATGATGGGAGTCTGGCCTGGGATGCAACTGAGCTCAGAGGGTCATTTTCTAATTAAAAATAGACATCATGGCTTTGTCAAGAGGGACCAAAAATAAGTGTTTCCAAATCAGGCCTAAAGAGTAGCTATTAGAATTAAAGATGCTGCTATCTCCTTGGTAATGAAAAAGCTCCTGTTTAAAAGAGCACATAGTTAGAAGCACAACTATGCTTGAAAATTAAGGCACTTACAGGAATAGTATGAAAAAGAAAGTAAAAATGCTTCACCTGGATAGTTACTATACAGATGTGTAAATTGGGCTTAATCATCAAACTGTATACTTACAATTGTTATTCTTCAACGAAAAAGTTCAAGCAATTAGTATTGGAAAGCTCCAAAAATTATGCACTTGGAAGCAGGCAAAATTTTTTCCCCTCTTTTAAAAATTTGTTCTTTTTAGATATATATAAATAGAGTATATTATAATTTATTATACAAACATGGAATATAACTTTAGAATAAAGCTAAATAATAAACCATTCTTGAGGTTCTACATGATATGGAATTTCATTGGTAGTGGTGTGTTCATATATGAACACAGGAAAGTTGTTTCAGATTCATTCCACTGTCTTTCCTATTCCTATCTCTCTCCCTTCCCTTCATTTCCCTTTGTCTAATTCACTGAACTTCTATTCTTTCCCTCCTACCCACTTGTTGTATATTAGCATCCTCATATTAGAGAGAACATTTGACCTTTGGTTTTTTGGGACTGGCTTATTTCACTTAGCATGATAGTGTCCAGATCCAGCCACTTACCAGAAAAAGTCATAAAATCATTCTTGATGGCTGAGTAATATTCTATTGTGTATATATACCACATTTTCTTTATCCATTCATCTGGTGAATGAAGGACACCTAGGTTGGTTCCGTAGTTTAGCTATTATGAACTGAACTGCTATAAACATTGATGTGGCTGTGTTACCATAGTATGTTGGTTTTAAGTCCTTTGGGTATATACCGATGAGTAGGATAACTGGGTCAAATGGTGGTTCCAGTCCAAGTTTTCTGAGGAATCTCTATACTGTTCTCTAGAGTGGTTGTACCAATTTGCAGTCCCACCAGCAATGTATGAGTGTACCTTTTTTCCCACATCTTTGCCAATATTTACTGTTACATGCACTCTTGAAAACTGAGCAGGCACAGAATTTCTAATTAAAAATTCTGAACAGAAAAAAACATGGACTTCAAGAACGCAGAAGTGAACCAGTGATGAGGGATAGTTACAAAAATTTCACCAAAATGTAATAAAATTTCACCAAAGGGGAATTTTTAAGTGCTTAAAAGCTATTCCATTTCTAGACTAGAAGAACCTCCATCCCCATAATCTTTTCTTTACCAAACTGATGCTTGTGCAAAAAAGAAAAAGCTTGGTTATCACCAACTTGGTGATTTGAGGATTCACACATGACTAATTTTTAATGATACCTGCTTCACTTTAAATACTAGTTTGATGAAAACAGTAGTAAAATAATTTATGTGAAGTAAGCACTTATCAGAAATTCCAAATACTTAATGCCTAGCTTTTGGGTCTGCAGTCTCCTGCCACTGCATTCAACCTGCACCTTACTTCTTTGTCAAGAGTTGATATAAGACTGAGGTTATAGCTCAGTAGTACAGCACCTGTGTAGCATGTGTGAAGCCCTGGGTTTGATAACCAGCATTGCAACAAACAAACAAACAAACAAAAAAGTAATATAATAACCTAGCTCAAAAAATAACTTGGTTGTACTTCTCAGTACAACCAAACTATTAGAATTTAACAACCTCACCATTGTCATTGCCAGAGTTATCAAAATCCTACGTCACTAGTTCTAACACAGAATATTAGGTAGCAGGTTCAAAAATTCTGAGACCTTGAGTAAATTGCTTTTGAGAAATTCAACTTTTCTGTAATTTGAATACCTTGGTGTAAAAATGAAGCAAGCCCCATTGGACTCCACACTCTACAGAAGTTGTCTTCTTTCCTTATTCCACGTAGACAGGTTTTCCCGTTTGGGTAGAGAGAAGAGGCCGGCCAGCCAGAAAGCCAGGCTAAGTAGAAGAGGTCATTTTTTGGAGGTGGGGGGTTGGGGGGGGTGGGGAACTGATCCTGGCTGAGGGATAAAAAGGAAGGAGACCTGTGAGGAAAAGGGGGGGGCAAGCAAGGAGGAGACTCTGAGAAGTAAGGATGAGAACCCAGATGAAAAGAGTGGGGGTCTGTAAGAACACAGAGCAGATCCTAAGAACCTAAAGATAAAAGCCCAGGCGGTGGGAAGCCAGGACGACGACGATGGAGAGGGAAGCATTCAAACTGAGCAATCAAGGACCAATAATGGAATTCTGGGGAAGGATCTCGGTGGCAAAACTGGAAAGGATGCCGAAGGTAGACCGCCGGGTATGGAGTCGAGAAGGGGGACTCTGTGGGAAGGTAGGAGGGACATGGGAGAACCTGAGTGTCGAGATTGGATAAGAATCTCGGAGGAAAAGGCCACTGTGACAGGATCGTTTGAGAAGAGGCAACGACTGCGGGGGATGGAAATCCAGTGAGTTAAGAATAGGATCCTGGAGGAAAGGGTTTTGGGAAGATCTGAAGGGAGGGAATATCTAGGTGGCGAGGGAGACCCCAAGGCCAGCAACCTGACTTACTTTCTCCGCTGGACCTGCACTGCTTTCAACACATCTTCCCGTTTCAGCACCACAAAGTCGCCCTCGTGGATGCGGTTATCCCCGGGATGCGGGGGCTGTGGGCTCGGGTGTTCCCCTGAGCCCTCCATGACGCTCAGCCGGTCTTGGTGTTCCGCCGTGTCCCTGCAGTCCCAAGCGCCACGGCCGCGGCCGCCAGCCTCAAGCCCCACAACACCACAGAATCAGGAGCCCTCCGACCGGCACCGCCCCCACGTGCTGTGCGCCGCTTCCGCTTTCCGGTCCGGTCCCTGGCTTCCGGGGGCTTCACGACTTCCGGCTGGCCGAACTCTTTGATTGGCTACTCTTCGCCCTTTCCTTCTTGTTTTGCCGCTACCTGGAACGGAATTGCGTCACGGAAGCGCCAAAAAAGAATTAGAGGGAGACTGGACAGTGTCTTGAGTTGCTGTTGGGTCGCTTTTCTCCAGGGTTCTTTCCCGAGGTCGCAGTGGGAAAACTGAAGGTCCTGAGCTGCTGTGACTTAAGGGATCCGGCCCTGCGCAGGGACGTCAAAAAAGCTACGGCTGAAAAAACTCAAGACCTGAAGGGTCGTCTGAGGAGCTGGAGGCTCTTCATAGCCCCGTGCGCTTTCCACCAAGGAGGGAGGGAGAATCAGGCCGTTGGGATTAGCAGGTACCCCGGAGTCGTGAACTGGGAGAGCCTGTTTTGAGTTTTCTCCCATGCAAATAAGAATAGCCGAGGAGATGTAAATGAAGTATTTAACGACGCACAGCTGCCCTCTTAAGTTTGTGTTGGAATTATTACTATTCTCATATTTTCTCGTTTGAGAAGGGTATGGCACGTAGCGTTATCTGAAGGAGCGCTTCAGCTTGGCAGTCTGAAGACAGTTTATCTGCTGTACTGTCACCAAACAAGTTTGATCTTCATTCGTTTCCTTAATTTCTCTGAGCTTCAGTTTCTCAGTATATAATGTCTGGTTGATGATTAGAGACCTGTCGTGCCCTAAAATCGTGAACTTTTTAGTTATTAACTTATTTACTAACTAAGCCCTCTTTAAATAGGGATTTGTAAAGGTCTTTGTGATGAATTGCACTACAATGTACAGATATATTTTTATTTGTGTCAGTAGGATGTGGAGTTTTGTAAGTAGAACAATTTTTTAAAGAACAGTTTTAGTTTTTGGAAAAAAATGTGCAGAAAATGGATATGATACTGTGGGACTGGAGCTATGATGATGTTTCCCTGGTATCTCATAGTTCAGAATTATGTTCAACTATTCCTGCTCTGTAATAAGTTTTAAACACAGCAAGCAGGCATCTTAATTACTTGTCTTATCTTTATCTTTATTTCTGTCATGGAAGTTCCTTGAAAACTGTTACAGTATAGTACCTTATTCTTATTCCATGAGAACTTAATGTACTTAATAAAACATCTACTGTATACCTTAAAGAGTGGTGGAAATTAGAAGAGTAAATGCAGAATGTTTGAGTTTTCTCCCATAGTATACAACTTTGTAAACCTATATTCTACTCAGAAGCAGAATAAATTTTCTGTTTTGTACTACATTAATACATTTTTTAAGAGCACAACTTTCCCTCCTGTTTTGGTGAAGTCTTTTCTAATATTTATTTATTAGAAGACATGAGTGGTGAGTGCAGAGGCAGAGGATTTGGACGAGGAAGATTTCAAAGCTGGAGAAGAGGAAGAGGTAGTGGGAACTTTTCAGGAAAATGGAGGGGAAGAGAACACAGACCTAACCTGAATAAAGCCATTGGAAAAAATAGCTCTGGTATGTATGACCATGTGAGACAATGATTGTTGTTTTTTCCTTTATGAAGCAAACAGTTCATCCCTATCAGACAAAGTAATTTAGCTCAAACTTCAATCTTTTATTTGATGTTACTCCTTAGCAAGTATTTGAAAATTAATGTGCACAATTCTTCCAGAAACCTTTTTTAGGTGCACTATTAATGTCATTTCATTGTTGAAAGGGGAAACAAAAATTGGAGAGAAAAAAAAAAGCTTTGCTTTGTTTTTATTAACCTAGCATTCTAGTTTTTGTTTTGTTTTGTTTTCCAGAACAAATCCCACAGCCTTTGCTACTACAGTCAACATTGGATCAATTCATACCATATAAAGGCTGGAAGCTTTATTTCTCTGAAGGTAGAATTAAAAGTACAAAAAGTACCATAAGTTATATTTCCTTAACTTGTCTTTGTTACATCTTATGTTTCTGTGATTTATTTGGCTTACTGCTACATACTTCCTAATCTTTGTTTTTTCAATTAAATCATGTTTATATTAAAGAGCGTTATTTTTACGTTTTATATCAGGTGGTAAAATACATTAGGTATTTCAGAAGAGAGATTTATTATAAGAAATTGGACATTCAGATGAAAAACTGAAAGAGCAGAAAGGAGAGATCAAAGTAAAACCCCAGAAAGTAGTAATTTGAGGAAACAGTAGCCATTCTTAATTTTAGCAGAAGTTAAGAAATACTGAGATTATCAGAACCTAGGAATTCAAGGGTAGAGGCATAGCTGTTTGTCCTCTAAAGGGTACCCTATAAAGCTGTACTTAGGCCCCTGAGGGATACACTGTAGCACTGTGCTCAGACCACTGATATAAATGAAACTGGTTGTCACTGGTAACTCAGGGGTATGACTTAGTTGTTGCTTGGACCTGGAGGCTAGAACTGTAGTTATCCTCTGCAGCTATAGACATATTGAAAAGAATGGGAGACAAGAAGAAATTCCTTTCCCACTTCCTGCTTTCTTCCAGTTTTTTGAAGTGCCTCTAATTGGCAGAACCTAAAAGGAATCTGGGAGGTAGGGTGCAGATCTTGATCAGAGCAGAAAACAGAACGATAGACCTGGAACCAGGAGCAAGTAACCAACACAGATTTCCATAGAAACCAGTTAAGAAACATCTCTGAATACCAATCTTTGTCATACATCTATCTGTATGGATATGGGGGGCTATCTTTTCTGTGCACTTGTGTTCGTTATCTCTCTTATAAGATATAGGTTTTGTTTTAAATATGTGTGTGTGTGTGTGTGTGTGTGTGTATGTGTGTATGTCTGTGTTACATTGCTTGATACCAGACACCCACGGTTCATTTTATGAATGATGCTTTACAAATGTTTTCCTTATTGGCAGTCTTCCCCCCCCCCCCCCATTAAATAGACACATGTGTTTCATAGATTGTCTTGTTGCTTCAGGATACATTAGTTACCAACACTTCAATTATTCCCTTAGTGGTTAACCTCAGAACACTATAAGAGATTTTGGGACTGATCTTAAAGATAAAGTGCAAGAGATGCCTTAGGCCTGACCGGATGTACTTCTGTATTACTTCATTATCCTGTTTCTTTGAGAGGGTACTTGAAAATATATAGCTTTAGGATGTTTTAAAAAAAAATGGGGGCTGGGGATCTCGTTCAGTTGGTGGAGTGCTTGCATTGTATGGCACAAGGCCCTGGGTTTGATGATGTTTGGTTTTAGCTGTTGTGTAAGCTATTTGAACTGATATATCTAATTAGATTTCTAAGGCTCCTCTAAAGATTTCCCAGATATTGGGCTTTTTAGAGAGATTTCCTGTCTGCATTTTGGATTATGCAGGCCTAAACATGTTTTAGAATCTTATGTATATATTTATGCTAGTTCTTGTTTAAGTGTAATCAGAATACAGAGCAACTGGAAGAAAAAAAAATCTGTCAAGTTTATAGTGTTATCTAATGAAAACATAGTGCTAATGCCATGTTTGTTGGATTAGTTTACAGTGATAACTCTCCTTTTATTGAGAAGATTCAAGCATTTGAAAAATTTTTCATAAGGCGTATTGACTTGTATGATAAGGTAAGATTTTCTTATAGAAACACTACCGGTTGACCTTTATGTGTCATCTTATTGAACAGTATATTTGAGGTGCTAGTGATTATGATCATATGCACTGGAATTGGACTGCCTTCATACAAATCCCAGCTCTGCCACTTACCTACAGTATGAACTTTGGTGAATTACTTAACTTCTCTGTGCTACAGTTTTCTTTGTCTATCATTTGGAAGTAATAGTATAAATAGCTACCTCAAAGAATTGTTAAGCATGGAATTTGCAGGGAAATGGATGACATTAGAGCAGATTATGCTAACTGAAGCTAGCCAATCCCTAAAAAACAAATGCCAAATATCTTCTTTGATATTAGGAGAACAACTAAGAACAGAGCAGGGAGGAAGAGCATGAGAAGAAGATTAACATTAAACAGGGATGAGAAGTGGGAGGGGAAGGGAGAGAGAAGGGAAATTGCATGGAAATGGAAGGAGACCCTCATTGTTATACAAAATTACATATAAGAGGAAATGAGGGGAAAGGGAAAAAAAAACAAGGGGGAGAAATGAATTATAGTAGATGGGGTAGAGAGAGAAGATGGGAGGGGAGGGGAGGGGAGGGGAGGGGGGATAGTAGAGGATAGGAAAGGCAACAGAATACAACAGACACTAGTATGGCAATATGTAAAACAGTGGATGTGTAACCGATGTGATTCTGCAATCTGTATACGGGGTAAAAATGGGAGTTCATAACCCACTTGAATCAAATGTATGAAATATGATATGTCAAGAGCTTTGTAATGTTTTGAACAATTAATAATAAAAATTAAAAAAAAGAAGTATAAGTAAGTTAATATATTGAAAACATTAGGACTGTGCTTGGTGTAAAGCTTATATGGTACTTAGCATTTTCACCATATAAACATGGTATGCTTTCTCAAAGTGTATAATTGAATGCTCAATTATGATAATTAACTCTAAAAGACCAATTGTTACTTTCAAACTTTAATCTTTTCTAGGATGAAATAGAAAGAAAAGGAAGTATTTTGGTGGATTTTAAAGAATTGACAAAAGATGATGAAATAACTAATTTGATACCAAATATAGCAAATGAACTAAGGGATGCACCTGAGAAAATCTTGGCTTGCATGGGTCTGGCAATACATCAGGTAAATATTTATCTTGTGCTGACTCACATCAGAATTTTAAAGAAAGATTCCAGTGTCAAGACTTTCTTTAAAAGATAATAAGATTACCTGGGTGTGGTGGTATATGCCTGTAATTCCAGCTACTCAGGAAGCTAAGGCAGAAGAATTGCAAGTTTTGAGTCCAAACTACGCATCTAGCAAACAAGACCTTTAAAAAAATAAAAAAGATTTTACTAACAGATAGTGGTTACTGGCTTGAAATGAAGGTTCACAATCTTGTGTTTAAAAATTACCATTCATTCTATGTATAAAAGCTTATCTAAATATAACATTATTTCTAATGTATTTGAATTAGCCTAATATCATTAAAAATTGGGCAGATATTAAACTTTATTTTGGGGGAACTGTTCAGTCTCATAGGGAAGATAAGACAAGGCATCATGATGTTGGCAGTTATGAACTTGGAGCAAGAAGATCAACTTCAGATATAGGTTCTGTGGCATGAAGCAGATCACTTCATTTCTCATATGTAAAACAGAAATAACAGTTTGTTTTGTTCTTGCCTGAGTTTTTTCTCAGGGTCAGATGGTACACATATATGAAAGCATTTTTCAGGCCAGCAAACAGGTAAATGCATTAAGGTAAAGAGTTGCAGATCTTAGGACAGACATAGTTTATATTGCTGATTACAGTCAGAGGCAAAGGTAATACCCTCACCTGTAGGGGGAGAATGGGGAAAACTCAGAGATTATAGTAGGTCTTAAGAGTGTAGCTAGAATTTGGACACTGAGCAGGTACAAGGAATAGTTTATCACAAAGGTCTACACTCCTAGAAATTCTAAACTATAAACCTTGCCTGTTGTTTTCAGACTCATTCAGCACCTTATTAACCATATCCTTTCATTTCTCTTTCTAAAATGTCTCTTAAACTGGGTGTAGTGGCATGCTGCTGGAGTCCCAGTTACATTGGAGACTGAGGCAGGAAGATTGCTTGAACCCAGAGTTTGAGGCAGGCCTAGGCAACATAGCAAGTTCAAACAAATAAAAAAATGTTTATTAAGTCTACCTCCTTTCTATCCTTACTACCTTTGTCTCAGGCTAGGCCTTTATTATTGTTCTAAACAGTTGCTTTTGTAAAATATAATTTGTTTTTGAAAACTGGTCATCCTTTTCTTCTAAATGAAATCAAAATCTTTTATACAAATTTTTTTTTGTGTAAAATGTTTTGTATAAAATCTTTTATGTAAAATAAGTAGTTGTAATCTTTTATATGACTTTGAAAACCTTCCAAGATCTTGCTAAATTTCATATCTCCTGTCTTACATTCACTATGATCCAACTAAACCGAGCTTCTTCCAGTATTCTCTAAGTACTCTTGTACATGTTGTCCATTCAATATAGCATTCTCTTTACCTCACATATCCAAATTCTTGTGGGCCTAATAACTCTTTTCGCTTTGTAAAAGCTTTCTTAGAAATCGTTTTCAAAACTCACATGGCATTTTATCTATAAATCTTTATGGTCCTTATAACAATTATACCTATTTATGGGCATCTAATTTTGCCTCTTAGATTGTCAGCACACAAGTATTTTATAATTATTTAGTATCAAATGCCAACAGAGCTGGTATAGGGTATTTTATTTTTTTTAATTTATTTTTATTTTTTATTTTATATGACAACGGAATGCATTACAAATCTTATTACACATAATAGAGCACAATTTTTCATATCTCTGATTGTATACAAAGTATATTCACACCAATTCATGTCTTCATATATGTACTTTGGATAATAATGATCATCACATTCCATCATCATTTATAACCCCGTGCCCCCTCCCTTCCCTTCCAATCCCTCTGCTCTATCTAGAATTGGTCTATTCCTCCAATGTTCCCTCTCCCTATCCTACTATGAATCTGTCTCCTTATATCAAAGAAAACATTCGGCTTTTGGTTTTTTGGGATTGGGTAACTTCACTTAGCATTATCTTCTCTAACTCCATCCATTTACCTGCAAATGCCATGATTTTATTCTCTTTTATTGCTGAGTAATATTCCATTGTGTATATATGCCACATTTTTTTTATCCATTCATCCCTATTGAAGGACATCTAGGTTGGTTCCACAATTTAGCTATTGTAACTTGTGATGCTATAAACATTGATGTGGCTGTGTCCTTGTAGTATGCTGTTTTTAAGTCCTTTGGGTATAGACCGAGGAGAGGGATAGCTTGGTCAAATGGTGGTTCCATTCCCAATTTTCCAAGAAATCTCCATATTGCTTTCCATATTGGTTGCACAATTTGCAGTCCCACCAGCAGTGTATGAGTATACTTTTCCCCTACATCCTTGCCAAGACTTATTGTTTGTCTTCATAGTAGCTGCGGTATTGGGTATTTTAAAAATCATTACTTTTTCTATCTTAATTAATCAATGAATATAGAGAAGTAGAAAAAAAATTTGTAGAAATCAAGGTATAATGGCTTTGGGGACTAATATAAGGACTTAATAATGTTAAGTTTATTTGGGACAATAGGTAGCAGGCAAGGATGCTGAACATTTCCAGTTCAACATCCAAGTAAAATGCCAAGTAAAACAATCCACTATAAAATAAGTAGTTGTAATAAAATATCAGACTTTCCAAGGGCTATTAGAGTCTTGTTCTTATTCTGTCTTGTTCTGAACTGTTTATATTGGTAAACTTGAAATTCTCTCTATGTAAAGTTCTGCTTAAAGAGGATACTTTATTTTTTAACTTTGAGTAAATTTTTGTTCTGTTTAGGTGTTAACTAAGGACCTTGAAAGGCATGCAGCTGAATTACAAGCCCAAGAAGGATTGTCTAGTGATGGGGAAACAATGGTAAATGTGCCACATATTTATGCAAGGTGAGCAACTTACTGGTGTTATTTAGAATATGGCCTAATGACTGGTTTAAGGATGAGAACCTTATTTTATACAAATAAGGAAATAGTAAAAATGGTGTGAATTCTTACTAATTTCATAGATCATCATACCCACAATGAACCTATTGAAAATTATTCAAAATGATCATGACAGAAATCAACATTTTTCTGCCCAAATAGGTTGACTTTCCAACCTGTAAATATTGATTTTAGATATGTACTTAATCAAGACTCTGTACAAATTTAATAATCCACATAATACACTAAGTGGTATGTATGTGTATTGTTAAATTATCATGTTTCTACTAGGCACAGGGAATAAATGAATTCTTGAATTCATCTTTATTGTATTCTACATTTTAAATTCATTGAGATACATAGGAATAAATAAGGAAATCATCAGGATTTTATTTTTATTTTCCAAATTTATTGAAGGGATGCTAAGAAGCGGGTGATTAAAAATAAGTTAGAATTCAAAGGTTGTTGAATATATAGGTTTTCCTATATGCATTATATTTTTGCTTTTATCTTTAATTATTTTTTTTCCCCCTAGACAACAGCCTATTGGAATAAGAAAAGTGAATACTTAACATTGTTTTGGGGGGAGGAGGAATTGAACTCAGGGACACTTGACTACTGAGGCCACATCCTCAGCCCTATTTTATATTTTATTTAAAGATGGGGTCTGAATGAGTTGCTTAGTGCCTCATTTTTGCTAAGGCTGGCTTTGAACTTGTGATCCTCCTGCCTCAGCCTCCTAAGCTGCTGGGATTATAGGTGTGTGCCACTGCGCCTGGCAACATTTTTATTTTTAAAAATAATTTAAATCTTGGGAGATTTCTGATATATAAAGGGTGATATTGTTTGGGAATTCCATAGTTGTTCCTAAAAAGAACTTGTGAAAATACAGACATCAACTTTCTGTTCATTATATATATGTTCCTGGTTTATATTTAGGATATACAACTATGAGCCCTTGACACATCTGAAGAATGTCCGAGCAAATTACTATGGAAAATACATTTCTCTAAGAGGGACAGTGGTTCGTGTCAGTAATATAAAGCCTCTTTGCACCAAGATGGCTTTTCTATGTGCTGCATGTGGAGAGGTTCAAAGTTTCCCTCTTCCAGATGGAAAATACAATCTTCCAACAAAGGTGATATATTTTTATAATTGTTTCTTTATTTATCTTGGTAATAAAGGCAAATCAGTTTACAGATACTATTTCCCAGTGTTTGTGAACACAGAGATTTTTATTTAATTATTAAATACTTCAGGATACAAGAAATATAGAAATAGACATTTTTCTACCCACTAACCATAGTTTATATTTTCAGTTCCAGATGTGTGTGTGTGTGTGTGTGTGTGTGTGTGTGTGTACATTTATTTACTTATTTATTTTTGTGGTGCTAGGGACTAATTAAGCCCAGGGTGTTGTGCATGTGAGGCAAGCACTCTACCAACTGAGCTATATCCCCAACCCTAGAAATTTTTAAATGACATCAGATTAAATTTTAGAAAGATGGCTATTCCCTAAAACTTAGGAGCTTAGAATAATAATCATGTTATTTCTGTGGGTCAGGAGTTTGGAAGAAATATTTTCCTGTGTAGTTGAGGCTCCAGGTCTCTGGAGATAAATCAGGTAGATTGTGGCTGGAGTTGGGAACAATAAGATGTTGTGTTGGCCAGGCATCTCTGTTTTCTCTGGGTGGCCTCTGCATGAGCTGTTTGTTTTTCACAGTTTGGCAGATCAGAGTGCTTGGTCGGCTCATATGGTGCTGATAGCTGTAAGTTGATAGACAGAAATTCTAGCCTTCAGAGTCATGCAGCATCACTTTTGCCAACATTCTTTTGATTACAAAGTGAGTCACCAACTTGCCCAAATTCTAGGAGAAGGAATTAAGACTCCATATGTGTTTTGTGTTTTCTCCACTCCTAACCTCGCCAACCCCAATACTGAGAATTGAACCCAGGGCTTTAGGCATACTAGGCAAATGCTCTGTCACTGAGCTACATCTTTAGCCCTTTGTTTTGTTTTATTTTGAGACAAACTCATTACGTTATCCATGCCGGACTTGAACTTGCAATCCTCTGCCTCGGCCTCCCAAATAGCTATAGATTCTATCTCTTGATGGGAGAATAGTAAGGTTCTGGAAAGATTTGAGGGAATACATTATTATTTTTTTTTTGACATTAATTTTAAAGTAATTTTATTCTATTATTGACACATAACTTAACCAATTAAATGCAATTGTGAAGTTTAAAACAAAAGTACAGTCACACTGTTTACCTCTCCCCAATATCCTCATTCCTCTGTCCAAGAGGCAAATACTTCGCAATTTTTCAATTCTTTAATCTGGGATTATATACATATATGCACAGTCCCAGCAAGTATCAGCAGAAATATAGTGGTCCTATAGTTCTAAATCTTCCCATAGCTCCTAAAATTATAGAGATAAACCATGTTGGCTCAATAATGATTTGACTAAAATATGTGTGATAATAATGGGCATTTGAAAGAAGAAAAACATCCATGCATGTGTGTGTATTCTGTGTTTATTTCAACCTAGTTGTAGGAAGTACTTTACTATGTGCTGCTATAGTTTTATCTTGTCCGTGAGGCAAGATAAAATCATATTTGTAAATATAATCATATTTGTAAATCTGCCACTGTGTCTGAATTTATATCTTGTGGTCCAAATGCCAAGCAAGTGACTTTGAAAACTTGAACAGAACTTGCTTTTATTTTGAGGACTGTGTGGTACAGTGAAAAATACTATGTGAACAGCACAAAAGGAAGATAGACAAAGAGTTGGGGATTAAAGACCTAGGGGAAGGCTTTTGAAAAGAAGATTGGGGCTGGACATATAGATTGAAAGAGTAGGAGTGTTCAAGGAGCCCATGGAATTAGGAGACTACATGGGCACAGCGGTAAGAATGAGTGCCTGGTCTAAGGCAGAGCAAGGTGCCTGCCTGCCTACAGCTGAAAGAATAGGAGCAAGGGAGAGAGAGACCAGCTGGACAAATGTCTTGAAAGCTTATGACATTAAACTGTTTCTGTAGGAAATGGAACATTACAGATCTTAGTTGGTTTACTTTAATGAAGTATATCTTGAATTTTCCTGAGATATGGTTGTAGTTTATCAACATCTGAATGTGAATTACTTGTTGCAGTGTCCTGTGCCTGCATGTCGAGGGAAGTCTTTTGCTGCTCTCCGTAGTTCTCCTCTTACAGTAACAATGGACTGGCAGTCAATCAAGTAAGCAATCAAGACTTAAAAAGGGGCAGGTTTTAGGATCTTTCATACTGCTGAGTAAATCTATAATTTTATTGTATTGTACTGTAGTTTTTATCTGTAAAAATGATAAGTGTATAATAAGTCTATTCAGTGACAAGTTTGTATGTTGAAATGGTAACTGTCTTTATTTGAAATTTATTCTCTACTGGATGCCAGAAAGGATGTAAACATTATGAATTATTGCTACTGATAAATAGTTCATTTTATATTTCAATTATGTGATTCATTGAACTGGATGTTGGCCATAAACAAAGATATATGATTCATTGCATAATGAGTTGTGATAGAAATAATATTGAAGTTTTCAGAAAATATCTTAGAGGTGGTCCTATTTGATTTCATGTTCTCATTGCCCACTAGGAATTTTATACTATGTTCCTCTAGGCTCCCCCCACTATCCATGCAAATCTATTAGTTGTTTCTGTTTATATTTTTCATCCAGTAATTGTCCCATTTTTTTCCCTAGCCACAGGCCCGTAACTCATCCCTAAATATAAAATAATGGATAGTTTTGAAGCCTAGAATGTTCTTTAGGAAACCTGGCTGAAATAGGAGATGGTCCTAAAAAACAGAACCTAGGAAAAAGATGAGGTGGCTTGCTACCAAGCCCTGTCCTAGCTTCTCTCCATTATTCCCTGTAAAAACCAAGACCCTAATATATAGCATATATGTATATACTATTTATTCAGAGATCTTTATAAATAATTCATTTTATAAAAGAGGAAGTGTTTAAGACTCTTGCATAGGATTGTGTCCTGCCTCCACCAAAGGAGGCAGAGGCATTTTATTCCTTCTGTAAAATTATGTTTTACAATTTTTCCAAAGGAGATACATGTAAATATATGCTATTTTAATAAGAAATAGCTAGAAACATTTATTTATAGCAAAGTGATCTGAACATGTGTCATTCTGAGACTTCTTATTTTACTTTGCTAGTTCTCCCCCCCCACACACACACATTTTCTATTGATGCAAGAAAGTTGTACATAATGAAACATTTGTTACATATAACAATATAATTTGGCCAATGCTACTCCCCAGCATTTACTCTACTAGTTTTGAATGTACAATTAGGGTGAACGAAGCTAACCATGGAGCCAGGTTTGAAGTTATGAAGATTAGATAGATGGTGTTTGGCCATTTCTCTGAAGAAAACTGGGAGAATGTATTCCAAAGTTAATATTTTAATGTTGTGATTATACTTACATTAACTATTTAAATAAAAAATGTTATACATATAAATTTTCTTTTTAAATCCAATTACTGTAAAGGGCAGTTCTATACAACTTTGAATAATATTCTTGGTCTCTCTCTCTTCCTTGGCTTTATTGCATCCACTTTTGGTGAGTAGATAACATTAGAGATGCTATACTAACTTTCATGACTTCTACTTCTAGACATTCTGATGTTACATTAAATCATCAAAGTTTATTTTCTGTTTTCTAATTATAATAGTCTCCCAAGGAGAGATTGCATGGCAAACGTGGAAATCAGAGCAAGAAGGGTAGGCCCCATCTCTAGGCTCAGTCTCTGAACTCTTGAATCCTTGGGGGATATACCATATCCAAACCATACATTCTTTCTTAAATATATTATTGAATGCATGGAGTTCATCTTTTTTTAATAAAATGAAAATTTAAAAAATGTACCTTCCTGAGTTCTACTTGAGTCTGGATCTCATGTTCTTTAGATCTGCAGTCCTACTTCATCCTGGGATTTTCTTCATTGCATGATTGAAATTAGGCCTCCCAACTTGGACTTTGTCTTCTACTTTTAATAATTCTAAATATTATTTTTCTGGAGAAATTATTAAGTAAATTTTTAGAAAGTGTGCATAGCTGGTAAAAAGTTCTGGGTCCTTGCATGTCTGGAAATATTTCTGGATCCTAGCTTGTGTAAGAGTTTGCCTGACTACCAAAGTAGTCTGTTTTGTCATCATTTCCCCTGCTGTTTATGAGAGGTTTGATTCTTATTCCTTTGAGGGGATTGTACTTTCCTTCCTTTGTAATCTCTTTATGGTTCTGAAACAGTTTATCTAGTTCTGAAATAGGTTTATCTAGTCATGTCTTCATCCTCCTAAGCCAATGGGTCCTTTTGTCCTGCAGTCATCTTCAACCATATAGTGTCTTTTTTCTTCTCTTTTTGGGCTTCCTATGGGATGCATCCCTTTGATGGTTCATTTGTCTTAACTTTTGGTTCATGCTTCCATTTTCTTTATGCTGTTCTCTAAATTTCTTTGGCTTTTTCTTGTTTTCTATAGTTTGACTTTTATATACATATTTTTAATTTTCCTAATTTTTCTTTTTTCATAATTCCTTTTTATAGCAGCTTATTTTTGTTTTACAACAGCAACATTTTCTCAAAACTCTTAGCTGTTTTTTGTTTTTAATATTCTTCTCCTTGAATTACTGCCATTTTCTTCTTAAATATATGATGGAAAAAAAGAGGAATTATTTTGAGTAGGATAAGTTTCCTTTGCTATTTTGTAGGCAGAAGTCTTTTCTCATGAGGCCTCATTCCTGAATAAGAAAGTAGAAATTTTGACTTATGTGTTTTTGAATTGGTTTCAGCTCTCAAATGCCAAATGAGAAGGCTTTATTCTGGAGTTTTGATTGCTTCACTGGACACTAACTTTCCATATATAGGGAAGAGATCCATTTCTGTAGAACTATGCTCTAGTTTTTGCCAGATGCTTAAGTCCTCATTCTTTCCCTACGGGCTGTCTACCTGCCTTCCAAAAAAATTCTGAATAGCTGTTATCTTTTAGTTGATAATCCTGTTTCTTCCTGTTCTCCATTCCTGCCATCTTCAATTTGGGACCTCTTCTAGGGTTCTGCTGAGAACATTGAGTGCCACTTCTCTTGTATCCTTATAATTTTTGTCTGCATGCATTCTGGATTTTATTTGTTTTATCCTTCAGTACTTTCCTACTTGCTGTTTTCAAAAATTTTACTAACATTCTATTTACTGATGACACCTCTGCATGCCCCAAAACAACTTTTTGCTTTTTTAGTATCTTTTTATTTTGATTGTTCCTGAGAGGAAGGCTAGGCAAATGCGCATGTTCATTATACCATCCTGAATTGGAAACTGCTAAAGCAATTTTAGATATGTTGTTGATCTTATTTAAACTAATCTGCCCTTTAGCTAAGTACTGTGTGAGTCTGGAATAGTTAATATGCTAAAGAACCCAATGTAAGCATGTATTCTAACTGAAAACTTTTCACCTTTTTAGAATTCAGGAGCTTATGTCCGATGCTCAGAGAGAAGCAGGTCGAATTCCACGAACAATAGAATGTGAACTTGTGCATGACCTGGTGGATAGCTGTGTACCGGGAGACACAGTGACTGTTACTGGAATTGTCAAAGTCTCAAATGCTGAAGAAGGTTTGGGGTGGCTCTTTCTTTTCTTTAATATCCTCTCAAAAATGATTTGTCAGTATTCATCTTTTCTCTTCATACTTCTAAATCTCAAACAATTTAGTAAATTCCTTGTTGCTTACATAGATGAAGCTTCCTTTAAAATAAATTCAGCCACTCGACCAGTACACTAGCTTCATACTAGAGGTTCGAAACAGAAATTAACTAGCGAGTTCAAATTAAAGACACATAACTCTCAATTTACCTTTTTCTTGCCCAGCTCAGAGACGGCTCCTCCCAGCTCCTGCCTTTAGCCTCTGACATGGTAGCGAGGTTTACACAAGAGGCCAGCAAGAGAGAGAAGCACACCAGGGAGTGAGCTTTTATTGGGGAACAAAAAATTCAGGGGAAAATTCCATCCAATGAAGGTCGAAGGGGGCAGCATTCCAAGGTCAGGGTCAGTGATTGTTTTTTAGGTCAGGGGTCAGTCACCCCCACATGGACAAGCACTCACACCCAGGGAAGGGTGGGGAAGGCTCTGACACAGCTTGTCTAAGCGCCTCACACCCAGCCAGGGAGGTAGCTAATCACGTGTGAGAATGGCTTCCCACAATAAATGTTTACTTACAGCTCTCTGTGACTTTAACATTTTAGTTAAGTCATTGTAGGGCAAATGAATGCCAATTATTATATTTAATATTTTGAATTTACAGGTTCTCGAAACAAGAATGATAAATGTATGTTCCTTTTGTACATTGAAGCAAATTCTGTTAGCAATAGCAAAGGACAGAAAACAAAGACTTCTGAGGATGGCTGTAAGCATGGAACATTGATGGAGTTCTCACTTAAGGATCTTTATGCTATCCAAGAGATTCAAGCTGAAGAGAACCTGTTTAAACTTATTGTCAAGTATGTATGAGGATATCTGAAATTTTTTTTACATATATGCAAGTTAGGGGATCTCTGGTTACACATTAAAAACAGCTAGTCAAAATGGTCAGCAAACTAGAGTCCATAGACAAAATCCCAGTGCATCACTCATTTGGGCATAGCCCATTAACTAAGAATGGTTTTTATATTTTTTAATGGTTGAAAAGAAAGGAATATTTCATGACACATGAGATTATGTGACATTCAGATTTCAGTGTACATAAATCAAGTTTTATTGGAACACAGCCACACTCAGTCATTTACATCGTGTCTTTGGCTGCTTTTGTGCTACAGTTGTGCTGCAGGCAGAATTGAGTATGTGTGACAACTCAGCTCGTTTAAGAAAATATATATTTAGCTTATAAGGTTGCCACTGGCTTTTTACAGAAAAAAAAATTCTGATCTCAAGTTTAAGTAATAAGGAATATTTACTATCTTAAGAAGTCTACAACAAAAGGTTGTTCTGAAGGTTTAAATCAGATTTTGTAACATGCTTAACAGCGCATGCTGTTTTTTTTGGTAGTCCCCTACACACACATCAATTGGGATCAAACCCAGGGTCTCTTGCATACTAGGCAAGGGCCCTACCACTGAGGTACATTCTTAGCCTTATTTTTGATACTTCTATGACAATTTTTCGAGGAAATAGGGGCAAAACAAGAGATTGAATAATAGATGCACCTAAGAGAGGTAAAGAACTGAGAAAATTTCAAAATGGATTTTATCAGAAAAATTGTACTTGCCTTGCTTTCCTTTTCACCTATACTTTGGGCTCTAGGAGAATTTGATGCTTTTTCTTTCTGTACTTAGGGGTTATTTATTCTTAAATCCTCAGAGACTTCTATTTAAATAATGGTCCAGACCTACCATGAGAGAGAGGATGCTCTAACCTAGGGTGGGGAGTGATCTGGGTGTGAGTTGTATGTGAGCAGGCATGCAAGGAGGATCCAAACACCTGTTTGATTCTTCTTATTGGTTATAAATGAAAACTGAATATTTTCAATGGTCCTTCTGTCATGCTCGTAGAAGAAAAGTTAGTGTGAAAAACTTGGGTTTTCTTCCCAGAGTTTGTTTTTATCTCCCATGTTCGTGATTTCAGCATCAGAACTAGAATTTTTAATGGTCCTACATTTATTAATCTAGCAGATTGACAAACTAGGCCAGTTGCCTATTTTTGTAAATAAAGTTTTAGTGGAACATAGGCCCACCCAGTTCATTCACATATTGTCAGTTGTTGCTTTCACTCTACACATTGAGTAATTATGACTGAGACAGGGTAGCCTACAAAGTTGAAAATATTTACTTGCTAACTCTTTAAGAAAAAATTTGTTGACCCATACTAGATAACAAATGGAGGACCATGAAAGGAGTAGGGAGAAGACAAAGAAAAGCTGTATTTAGATTCCTTTGGAAGGAATGATTTGGTTAAACATCATTTATTTGGGAGGTGATCCTGGAAATACTGATACAGGAAGATAGAAGTAATATAGAGAAAGATATGGTGCTTTAATGAACACGTTACCACTGGCATCCAGGACATAATCCTCCTGAGGCTTCTGGAACACTATATAAAAGTAGCCTCAATTTTTTTCCCCCATAAGGCCTTAGTTTGAGGATCCTCCTAGGATATGAAACACACCAGCACTTCTGGCTTGCCTATCCTGCGTGATGGTGCTTTTGTGGCCATAGAAAGCCCTTTTGAATACAGGTATAGGTGCTTGGTAGGACACCAGCAGTAATCAGGCAAGGACATGCACAATAGTGAATACCACTAGGATTATGACCAGGGATTATGACCAGGGCACCAACTTCTATGCTTACACATATTAAAGGAGATAAAGAGTTTCATTTTACTCCTGATTGTATTTTTCTATCACCCTGTCCATTTTTGTTTGTTCCTTGTTTATAAAATGGACGAATGTAAATATACTTCTTTATATTCAGATTCTTATTTAATCTGACCCTTTCAGAATTGAACTAAAAAAAAATGAGATTTTATCCCATGTTAACATATTTTGTACTGAGTTCACTCCTTCGTCTCCTTTCATTGACTTGGGTATATAGGTCTAAAGATGCCTTTTCATATAAAATACATGTGATGATGGGTCTAAAGTGGAAGATCTTAAGTATGGTACATTTTAAAGGCTAGTTCTGTCAGAAAATCAATAGCATATTTGGTTACTTTACAGTGTTTTGCAAATATCAAGTCTCTCTTCCACAAGCATACTTTTTAAGGCATTCTTCCTTTTATAGATTAAGAACTGTTAGAAATTTACTTTTGAGGGGATGTAAATTTTTTATACTTGTCTTTTTTGGTTCTAAATAAAACAAGTTAAGCAAATAACTCTAAAATATATCAACTGGATTAAGAATTGTAAGTTAGAATTTATAAGTTGTATTCTGTTTTCCAGCTCACTTTGCC
Source organism: Callospermophilus lateralis (assembly GCF_048772815.1). NCBI lineage: Eukaryota > Metazoa > Chordata > Mammalia > Rodentia > Sciuridae > Callospermophilus > Callospermophilus lateralis. The sequence continues at coordinate 168,255,806 of NC_135307.1, read as the reverse complement.
CTGTGATTTTTGGTCATGAAGTAAGTATTTTACTTCGTCTTCACTTAAAAAAACATATAAAGTCAACAAAATAATACTAAAAAGCTACTCTGTTAAAAAATAGCTACTCATTTTAACGTGAATCTTTATTCTCCATGAATTAATGATATGGGAGGCAGACTATAGCCCCTTGTAAGAAAAAACTGCTTATCAAGTACATTTATTTCATGGGAATGAGTTTTTTTAAAAAGTGACTAAGTTAAAGTAGGGACCATAAATATTTCTCATTTTTATGGAATGGATTTATGTCTTGCAAATTAGGCCTTTACTTAGCAGTTTGTAAGATACATTTCTTGTTTTAATGCATTCAAGCTTTTATTTTTTAAGCATTTATGTTATAGTTCATTTCTAGATTTTTATTATAAAAAAAGTTAAAGTTCTATTATGCTTTAAAAAAATCCTCAAACATATCAGAGTTGAAGAATACTCCTTTTGCTAGTCATCTTTGTGATTGTTTTTTTTTTCCCCTGGTTTTTATTTATTTATTTATTTATTTATCTCTTTTATACCTAAGCTCGTTAAAGCAGCGTTGGCATTAGCACTCTTTGGAGGTACCCAGAAATATGCAGATGACAAAAACAGAATACCAATTCGAGGAGACCCACATGTCCTTGTTGTTGGAGATCCAGGCTTGGGAAAGAGTCAGATGCTACAGGTAAAAAAAAATCAGTCCTTTTAGTGTTCGACCTTTTGCTTGTAAAAATGTATGAGTTATTGACAAGTGAATTTTCTCAAAGCATAGAATGTTTGTGTTTTAGAGGATCTGCTTTGTTTGGTGGCAGAGGTAAGCTGGAGTTTGAATAACATATAACTTGTATTTGACCCTATTTTCAAATTGAATCAGTCTCCTGACATACAGGCTGCACAAGCATTCTGGTTTGATACTTCAACTATAAAGAAATGAAATTTAACTGTACTTTGTTATTGTGATATGACCTCTTATATAAAAGGCTAGTTAAGGAGGTAAAACAGAGTCTCCCATTCTGTCTCCATACAAGCACATAAATATAGTATTGCGCTTTAAGAACAATCTGATAGAGGCAAGGGATCTGTTTTTATACTTCTGCATGTTTCTCCCGAATATAAAGCAAAGCAACTTTTTTTTTTAATATTTATTTTTCAGTTTTATTTTTATTTTTACGTGGTGCCGAGAATCGAACCCAGTGCTTCACGCATGTCAGGCGAGTGCGTTACCACATGAGCCACATCCCCAGCCCAAAGCAACTTCTTTGATCAGTTAATTGTTGGTCACCAAGAAGATTTTGTCCAGTGTTTTTTCCCTCCTGGGTTTGTGATGGCTCCAATAGATGCTGTTTGTTGGAGTGCTTGTGGTTTCCTCAGAGTGGTGCCTGGTAAGCCAGCCATACATATTGGTTTAATTCAGAATGCCCTTGACTCTTTTCTTCCCTGCCTAGTGGGGAAAATGTGGCCAGGCCAAGGGCTCCCTGTGAGTTGTAGTCCTGTAGTTCCTGAATCTTTGGGAACCCTGACTTTCCCTAAGAATCACCTTTGGAGCTCTTTGAAAATACTGTGGCCAGCCCAAGCCAATTGAATTAAGAGTCTCCAAGTTAGAGTCCCAGTATCTGTTCATGTGTAATCCCACATAGTGATTCTGATATGCAGCCAGGATTGAGAACTGCTTGGATCTTGCCATTGCAACTCCAGTGTCCCTCAGGTGTGAGTCATTCTTTATACCCTGTGCTTGAATATTAAACTAGTCTTTATTTTAATTCCATTTAAGTATTGCATCCGTGTTTGATTCCTTTTGATGAGCTAAGCCTACTTTAAAAAAAAAAAATCTATTCTGAGCCCTTGCCACAGCATGACAATGGAGGCACAATACATAGTTGTAGGTGAAACAAAGTTCATAATAAAAATGAAAGCAGAATATTTCACCAAAATATGCAGGAGAAGGTATATGTGGAGATTTGCATTGTTACAGCTTTCTTTTCTTTTGTACTTGTGTGTTTTAGTACCAACAAGTGTTAAAGCAGTGTTAGCATTAGCACTTTTCTTGATGTTTAGAACCAGAATAAATGCTTTTGTGACTCTTGACTGAATTTTAAAATAGAAGCTGTAAAATTAATGGAAATTAAACATTGTAAAAAAAAAGAGGGTATTGCATATAAGCCCCACTAAGCCAGGTTTTTAAAAATTAGGCTGATGTAGTTAAGAGCTGTTTACTTCTTGAAACTTGTTTCCCTCTGTTAAGAGTATCGTAAAGGGCTAGAGTTGTGGCTCAGTGGTAGAGTGCTTGCCTGGCATGTGTGAGGCTCTGGGTTTGATCCTCAGCACCACATATAAATAAATAAAATAAAAGATTCATTGACAACTAAAATATATTTTTTTAAAAAAGAGGTATCATAGGTTTTTCAAAAAGACTAAAAAATATGGAATTGCAAGTAACAAACTGTTTTTGAGTCAGTGTCATAGGGTCTTTTGGGGTGTGCCCTGTACAAGTCTAGAGTGTACCACTGACAAAGATGACAATGTGATCCCAACAGTATATACAACTATAATGCAGGGGAAAAAACAAAATAATGCAAATGCTATCTCCTGGAGTCAGGCAGTGCATATCCACATACCATGGCTTTGAGTTGTGCGCCTATGATGTGCTTGTACCAGGTTAAGTGCCTTGCATACACTATTTCATAAGTTGAGGTTTGGTGAGATCCAAGATTGGTGTTTTTAATTCAGTACTATTTACTTTTCTGACCTATCGTAACTTATCTGCTTAGAAGGTAAACACATATTGAACAATTTTATTACCTGATCTTTAAAGCATTGAGCTTTTAAAATTAAAATTGGTATTCAGGATTTGCTGTTTGTACTTGAAAAATGAGCATAAAATGGAATTGTGTTAAACATTGACATGACCACAAACTCTAGGGTTAGATTGCCTGGGTCTGATGGAATCCTGGCTTCCCACCTTCATAGCTCACTTCATTGTCACTCACTATAAGCTTTACTTTCTACATCAGTAAATAAGAATACTTTTCCCTTCATAGTGGTGAAGATTGTATAGTAAAGCTCCTAAGAGAATTCTGAGCATGTAGCTAATATTTGTGAGCAATTAAGTATTTGCTGTCATTTCTCTTTTACTCTGATTCTTTTATATGTTTTTTTTTGTAGGCAGTATGCAACGTTGCTCCACGTGGTGTATATGTCTGTGGTAACACTACGACTAGCTCTGGTCTAACTGTAACTCTTTCAAAAGATAGTTCCTCTGGTGATTTTGCTTTGGAAGCTGGGGCTCTGGTACTTGGTGATCAAGGTGAGAGATAACAGGGATACTAGTCAATAATTCTTTTTTGTTGTTGTTCTTTTTAGATATACTTGCCAGTAGAGCATATTTTGACATATTATACATACATGGAGTATAACTTTGTTTTTGTGGTTGTACATGTTATGGAGTTAAACTGGTTGTGTATTCATATATGAACCTAGGAAAATTATGTCTGATTCATTCTACTCTTTACTATTCCCCTCCCCCATCCCTTCCCACTAATCAATAATTCTGCATTTTTGTTCTGTTTTTTTGTTTGTTTGTTTGTTTTTCCAAAAAACGGTTTCTTTTTTCGGTTACTTTACATTTGGTCCAAGAGGCCTTTGGATAGCATTGCTTAACCAGTGAGTTGCCAATGAATGTCAGAATTCATAATTGAAAATATGGTACTTATAATGTTTATTTAGACTATAGAATTAAAACTGGAACTTAAGTCCTTTATTTTCAGAATCTCTTAGCACATACAATTACGTATAAAAATTAAAAGTTTTGGAGCTTGTAAGCTCTCTATAGAGTAGGATTTAGATATCTTGTTGATTGACTATTCACATTGACTAGTATTTAAGTGCTCATTTAATACAATTGAATGTATTAATGTTACTTAGCTCAAAATAGTCTGGTTACCTTGAACTCAAAAGAAAGTGGATGTCATCATATACTAAAAAGAGACTTGCCATATAAGTTTAGAGCTGTCACTTTAGAATTTTAGTTTTCCTATATTTCAAACCCTATATTAGGGTTTTTCCAGGGTTTGAGTGATAGTAGGACTCAGCAAGAATGGATCCTCACATTGGACGTTAGTAATTAAGTTTTTTCTTGTGATGCCTTAAAACATGTTCCTTATGCATATGTCAGATTCCAGTCCAATGGAGAATATTCTTTGAGTTTGCCAGTCATCTCATTATTTCTAAGTCCAGTATTGTTATCAACATTTGACACAGGGGATCACTCCTCCCTTTTGAAACACTTGAAACTCGGATGTCAGGTCACCATACTTTGCTAGGTTTCTTCTTACTTCACTTGCTATTCCTTCTCAGTCTTTAGTGCATCTTCATCTCCTCAGCTTCTTAACTAGTAGGTACTTTAGGTACTTAGTTCTTGAACCTTTTGTCTTCCAAGTCTATACTTACTTTATTGGAGGTCTTGAACTTAGTGTTATGGCTTTGTTTACCTACTTGTCTGCTAAAAATTCCAAAATTTATAATCTTTTCTCCTTTGAACACCAAGCACATATTCTTATCTATAGAGTATCTCCATCAATTTCTCAAACGTTACACGTCTAAAGCCAAAATCCTCATCTTGCCTTTTAAGCCTATTCCTCATCAGTAAATAATTCCATAGTTCTATTTGCTTAAATCAGGAAACATGGCGGCATCCTTGACTTGTTTTTCATACACACACTTAACTTCTTAGTAAATCTTCCTTTACATTTAAAATCTATCCAGTATCTACTTCTTCATTGCTCCTACCCTGGTCTGTGACATCATCATCTCTCACTTGGATTCTTACCTTTAATGACTTTACCTCTTTCTATTGTTTTTAATGAAGTAAAGTAATCTCATAAAATCTTGATTTATGTTATTCTTTTGCTCAGCTGCCTATCTTAATCAGAGTGAAAGCCAAAGTCATGAGGGTAGTCAAGGGCCATTCACATTCTGGCCATTCATCACTTCTTCTGCCTCATTACCTACTGCTTCCCTCTTGTGTCCTCTTCTCTGGCTATACTGGCCTCCTTGCTGTACCTTGAACATCATCAGAATTCCAGGTGTATCATATTCCTGCATCAGGGCCCTTGTTATTAATCCCAGGAATCCCACGTATGTCTGCAAGCATTTGTTCCTTTCCTACCTCATGTTTTTGCTCAAGCATTCTGCCCCAGCAAGTCTTTCTAAACATATTTTAAGTAGTCATAGCATCATTCCTTCACACTGTTGCTGCCTTAGCAAGCCCTATTCTCTTTACACTACTTTTTCTTTCATAGTACCTACCATTTCCCATATGATTTACATTTTTAATTGTCTGCCTCCTGTCAACAGAGAATAATGTAAGCTTCACAAGGGTAGGGAATATTGTCTTTTTAGTAGTATATCTTGCATGCCTAGAATATAGTACTGGTATGTAGAAGTTATTAAATATTTATTGAGTTAATGAACTCAAGATTATAATATAGCATATCAGAAGTGAGAATATTTTTGCTGAGATACCAGGTGAAGGAAATAAGCATATGAAAAGAATACTTTCTGTTAAATCATAAAATTTCTCATTTAGAAGTTGAAGGTGACTTGGAGGTTTAGCTGTATAGACAGTTAATGGAATTTGGAATTTAAAATGCAGAATGTGAAGAACCAGTGTCATCTCTACCAAATATAAGTAGATAAGTTAGCGCTAGGATGGTGAACATTGCACTGTTAAAATAAAAAGAAATTTTACAAATATAAAGGAAAAAATACAAAGGAAAGGTCAGCAAAGATTGGGTTCTAGAAACAAACACAGGATCCTACTAAAATCTTTACTGAAGACTTTCAGGGGATAAAACAAGTAATAAAGCTGTGTAATACTTCCCTTCTTCAGCATCTAATGAAATGACCAAAAAATGTTAAATTGCATAATTTAACATTTATATTTGAACAGGGAAATGAGTTTATGCTTTAAAATCAGGGGTCAGCGAATTTCAGCCTATAAGTCAAGAACAGCCTGCAGTCTGTTCTAATACAGTACACAAGCTAAACTGGTTTTTATGTTTTTAAAGGGTTGTAAAGAACAAACAAACCGAAGAATGTACAAGACTGTAGTAGCCTGCAAAACTGGAATATATACAACTGTTCCTTTGTAGATAAAGTTTGTTGTCTCCTACTTTACACTCTGCAAAGTAGCAGCCAGAGAAGAAGTAGCTTTGATTTTGTTCCTACCCCATCCCTACCTCTGAGGAAAAGTACTCGTCATTTTGAGAATTTCTAATAATACCATTGATTCCAGAGAGGTGTGGGCAGACAGAGTAATAAGCAACACATGGAAAATTTGAGATAAAGCCTTCACATACCCCACTGCCAAGACCAGGGAAAAATCATAGGGAAGGCTCATTATCATTCAGAGTGCCTTACTGAATAGCTGAGACAAGCTAATGTACAGGAATCTTCTGTAGTGAACATGGACACATTCTCAACAGTGAGGGGTGAACCTTTTCAAAAGAGATGAGTAAGAAAGGTGGCCCAAAGTTCAACAAAGCCCCCTTGCTTCCTCTCCCAAATGTTTGGGATACTGAAAGGTAGGGTTAACACCCTAGCCTGCAAATTGTAGATAAAGAGGGAAAAAAATGGATCAAAAAAGTGCCCAGTCTAGATAAAATTATAATTGAAGGAACCAATGAAAATTCACCCTGAATTTTTCAAACATTTAATAAGTACATGAATTTAATGAAATAAAACAAGTGGAGGACATGGTAAGGACACTATAGATAGCAAGTTGATGACTAGCAATATAATTACTAAAGCAGCGTATAGCACTAATCCTGCCAAAGGAGAAATTAAAGGTACAGAGGAAGGTTTAAAATAATCTCAGCAAATGCAAAAGAAAAGAACAGTTTAAAATAATTAGAGGGGCAATTATAGAGACAAAAATGAAGGGCATTTGACATAAAAGATACTTGACTCCATGAATTACAGAACCCAGTAAATGGAACCAGAAGTGGATCATGGAATCTTGAAATTTATACCGAAGACTCATCAGCAATTATTTCTCATAGCACCTCTGAGCTAAGCTAATAAGGTTTACCTGGATATAGAGTAGATATACATGAGGTTAACCCACAGCAAAGTCCTTCAGATATGACCCCTTAACAGCTAATTTAACTGATCTGGGGAAGTGGGAAGAAGATATTACAAGGTGATATTAGGAGGTTTTCATTAACTTATGGATTATATAACATTCCTGCCCTAGCACATAAAATGCCTTCAGTCAGTGGTGGTGCTTTGTTTTAGGTTTAAGTTGGTTAAGTGATTCCTTGCAAGTGTATGATTAGAACCTGGTATTTTTTTTTTATTAGTTGTTCAAAACATTACAAAGTTCTTGACATATCATATTTCATACATTTGATTCAAGCGGATTATGAACTCCCATTTTTACCCTATATACATATTGCAGATTCACATCGGTTACACATCCACTTTTTTACCTACTACCATACTAGTGTATGTTGTATTCTGCTGCCTTTCCTATCCTCTACTATCCCCCCTCCCCTCCCCTCCCCTTCTCTCCCCTCCCTTCCCCCCTTCCCTTCTTCTCTCCCTACCCCATCTACTATAATTCATTTCTCTCTCTTGTTTATTTTTCCCCTTTCCCCTCACTTCCTCTTATATGTAATTTTGTATAACAATGAGGGTCTCCTTCCTTTACCATGCAATTTCCCTTCTCTCTCTCTTTCCCTCCCCGCTCTCGTCCCTGTTTAGTGGTGATCTTCTTCTCATGCTCTTCCTCTCTATTCTGTTCTTAGTTACTCTCCTTATATCAATGAAGACATTTGGCATTTATTTTTAAGGGATTGGCTAGCTTCACTTAGCATAATCTGCTGTAGTGCCATCCATTTCCCTGAAAATTCCATGATTTTGTCATTTTTTAAGAACCTGGTATTGTTGACAGCTGTCCCTAGATTTTCTGTTCTATAGAGCCCATACTCTTCCTCTCAAATTATGCTGTCCCACTATCCCTACAAGATCTCCTTTTAACCACTCCCCACTCCAGAAAACTCATCTTACATAATTATGCATATCTCATAGGATTTTTTAAGTGTTTTTAAGTATTTTTGAATTAAGTCCATAAGCATTTTGAGTATGCTTATATCTTCATTTTTGCAACTTACAACATAATGCTGTGTTTATGGAAAAGTGGTGAACACATAAATATTACATAAAACTTAGTTAAACAAAACAAATATAAAGCAAACAGTAATTTTCCATTGTATGACCTTTTTTTTTTTTTTACCACTGTATGACCTTTTTTTAAATTTTAACTAGGAACAAACTGAAATAATTATTTATTGTAGAATAATCTATCTTACAAAATTTGGAACTAGACCAAAGAAAAATATTTTTTGTCCATATTATTCTACTGTGATTGTAGGCATTTGTGGAATAGACGAATTTGATAAGATGGGGAACCAACATCAAGCCTTGTTAGAAGCCATGGAACAGCAAAGTATTAGCCTTGCTAAGGCTGGTGTGGTTTGTAGCCTTCCTGCAAGAACTTCCATTATTGCTGCTGCAAATCCAGTTGGGGGACACTACAATAAAGCCAAAACAGTTTCTGAGAATTTGAAGTAAGTCTTTTCACTTTAAGATCATGAACCCTTAATAAACCAATAAAAAGATAATAGGATATAAATGGATAGTTCACAGAAGTTAAAAGTTCCAGTATATAAAATGTGCTTGAGTAGTGGAAATTAAAAACAATGTAGTACCATTGATAGCTACCAGATGGACAAATATTTTAAATTTCAACAGTCATTATTGGTAAAGGAGTGGGGAAATGGGTTCTCACATACACCATTAGTATTTTGAGGGAAGACCTGCTATGTTTATCACAATGCTGTAAATATATAATCACATTTGCTTCAACCATTTTACTTTTGGGAGTCTTGGTCACAGAAAAAAGGCATAAAGATATACTTTAGGGTGGCTACTGAACCACTGTTTATCACTGGGAAAAAACAGAATACTTAAAACCATATTAAAATTACACAGTAGAGAGTAGCAATTTAAGAATGAAAGTGGCTTTGAATGTACTGATAGAAAAACATTTTTATGCTTTGTTATTGAGAAGACCATGTTACATTCTTACAAATATATTGTGATCTCACTTTTTTAAAAAACAATGTTTATATGTTAAGCATGTGTACTTTCTCTTCTAATTAGTTTTGAACAGTTTGGATGAAATATGGAAAGTGGAAAACAGATTTAAGTATTGCAAAAGTGAGAAAAAGACTAGAGTACTTCATATGAAAAATTAGAACCTTAAGTCTAGTGAGGGGAGAAAGCTAACTTTCTAGTTTTTAAAATTTTATTTATTTATATTTGGGGGGGTGGGTACTAGGGATTGAACTCAGGGGCACTCAACTACTGAGCTACATCCCCAGCCTTATTTTATTTAGAGATGGGGTCTCTCACTGAGTTGCTTGGTGACTCACTGTTGCTGAGGTTGGCTTTGAACTCATGACCCTCCAGCCTCATCCTCCCAAGCTACTGGGATTACAGGCGTGAGCCACTGCATCTGGCTTTTTTATTTATGTTTTTGAGATGAAGATCTCATTGTGTGGCCCAGGCTGGTCTTGAACTCAGGGCTCAAGTGAACCTTCTGTGTTAGCCTCTCCAGTAACTGGACCTACTAGGTGTGTAACATCACCCTGGCTAACTTCTTAATATTAATGATTTATACCTCATATAAAAATAGTATTTGATATATCATTAAATACACAATTATACTTGAGGATCTGGAGCATTTCCATGCTACCACCACCAAAAATGTCAATCTATTAGGAATTTTTCTTTAGTGAAGTATTATAAAAATCAGAAAGATCCTCTTGAATAAAAATATAGGACACTTGGACTCTGATTTTAGTGGCATCATAGACCTGTTTTGGAGCCTTCATCACATTGTTCGGTCACTCCAGATTTCATTTCTCATGTCTTTAATTAATTAATTAATTAGGTATATATGACAACAATGCATTTTGATTCATTGTACACAATTGCAGCACAACTTATATTTCTATGGTTGTACACAATGTAGAGACATCATAAGTGCAGTCATACATGTACCTAAGTTAATAATGTCCATTTCGTTCCACCATCTTTCCTGCCCCCATGCACCCTCCCCTCTCTACCCTCCTTCCCTTTTACCCAACCAAAGTTCCTCCATTTTTTCCCATGCCTCCACCATATCCATTATGGATTAGCATCCACTTATCCGAGAGAACATTTGGTCTTTGGTTTTTTGGGATTGACTTACTTCGCTTAGCATGATATTCTCCAACTCCATCCATTTACCTGCAAATGCCATGATTTTATTCTCTTTTAATGCTGAATTATATTCCATTGTGTATATATACCACAGTTTCCTTATCCATTCATCTATTGAAGGGCATCTAGGTTGCTTCCACAGTTTAGCTATTGTGAATTAAGCCGAAGTTACCTGGATTGATGGGTTCAGAGAAGATGACTAAATAGAACATTTTGCATTTTGTTTCTAATGACTAATAGACTTTGAAGAAAAAGGTTTTTGCTTCTGAATGAGACAAATACTTTGAGAATCTCAATGTTTTGGTTAGAAAAAAAATATAAAAGCTTAAGACTCAATTAAATACAGCCTCTGATAGAAAATATAACATTGCCAGTTAGTAATAATAGAACATAAAGGAGAAGTGGTTGTTTTGATTCCAATCATTGTTTCTTCTTTCTTTCATACTTCCTAGAATGGGGAGTGCCCTACTATCCAGATTCGATTTGGTCTTTATCCTGTTAGATACCCCAAATGAGCAGCACGATCATTTACTCTCTGAACATGTGATTGCAATAAGAGCTGGAAAGCAGAGAACTGTTAGCAGTGCCACAGTAGCTCGTATGAATAGTCAAGATTCAAATACTTCCATACTTGAAGTGGTTTCTGAGAAACCATTATCAGAAAGACTAAAGGTATACATGTTTTTCCTTAATCCTTCAGTTTGGTTCTATTTGAATGTTCAGTGTGTGACGGAAGCTGGGTTTATGGCACCATAATGGGACCTAGATTCAATTCCCAGCAACCAAAAAGAGATTAAAAAAAAAAAAAAAGTTCAGTGTTTAGTTTATGGTAGAGTAATAATATATAAACTTTCATACAATGATACTAGAGTTTATGTAAACTTTGAAATCATCTAAGTCAGTGAGAATGAGAACTACAGCTATAATGTTTTCTTTGTTTAGAAGTACATATTTTAGAATTATATGTTTCTCTAAACAAGTTATTTTAGCAGGAAGATTTTATTGCTGCTTATTCTGTAATCTTGGGCCTTTCTATCATGCTTTAGGTAGTTCCTGGAGAAACAATAGATCTGATTCCTCACCAGCTATTGAGAAAGTACATTGGCTATGCTCGACAGTATGTCTACCCAAGGCTGTCCACAGAAGCTGCTCAAGTTCTTCAAGATTTCTACCTGGAGCTTCGGAAACAGAGCCAGCGGTTAAATAGCTCACCAATCACTACTAGGCAGCTGGAATCTTTGATCCGTCTAACAGAGGTTTGTTAATTTTACATTCATACTTTTTTTTTTTTTTTGGCAATAAGAGGGTAGATGTAATTTCCATTTTGATCAAATTGCTGCACAACTGACTTTTCTTCCTATGGAGAGATGTTAAAAATTGACATATAAGTGTTTAAAAAGATTGGTCACAACTGTAACATGTCAACATATAGTGATTTCTTTCTAGGCACTGGACCAGTTACTTACTATGTAACTTTTCTTTTTCTTTGGAACATTTGTCCACTGAGCCACATCCCCAGCCCTATTTTGTATTTTATTTAGAGACAGGGTCTCACTCAGTTGCTTAGTGCCTCACTGTTGCTGAGGCTGGCTTTGAACTCTCGATCCTCCTGCCTCAGCCTCCCAAGCCACTGGGATTATAGGCATGTGCCACCATGCCCAGCCCTTATTTTTTTTTAATGGCACTTAGGAAATTCCTCAAGTGTCTGAAAAGTCCATGTTGGGTATTTGGTAACATGAAATGTTCCAAGTACTTAGGTGTTTGATTTGATTACCTAATAGGTCTGTAAGGATAATACCTATATTTCTAACAGCAATATCTTTTCATTTCACATTTTGGGATGCTACAAGAATTTTGGTAGTTAAAATAATAAAATCTTCTGAAATGAACACTCTTAGAAAAAGATGTTAGTAGGTAGGAATAAGTTTTATCAGTATTTTAAATATGTTATTTTTATACTCAAGCTTTTTAATTATTTTTGTAATTCTGACTTTTCCTATCTCCCTCAAAAGTCAGTTGTTATGTACAGTGAATAAATAAGTTAGACATAGCATACATGCTCAAACAGTAGTAAATATTTTTAACTTTTGTTATTTTAAAATTCTTGTTTCTTTTCAAAGGCACGAGCAAGGTTAGAATTAAGAGAGGAAGCAACCAAAGAAGATGCTGAGGATATAGTTCAAATTATGAAATATAGGTGAGTTTAAAATTTTAAATGCTTTTAAAATGAAAAGATAGTTATCTATCTTCCCATCTCAAACTATATTGTTAATAAGGTTATTTAGCCTATGAGATTATTTATTTTCCTTCAAAGAAATTATACTTTCTTGGTTTAAAATATTTCTGGCTGTGTATATCTTTAGGTAATTTTTGAGCTTGGTGTGGTATTTCATGCCTGTAATCCCAGCAACTTGGGAGGTTGATGTAGAAGGATTGTAAGCTAGGAAAATTTAGGGAGACCGTTGTCTCAAAAAAAAAAAAAAAAAAGGTTGGGGATGTAGCTCAGTGGTAGAGTGCCTCTAGGTTCCATCTCTAGTACTGAAGTTGGCGGGGAGAGTTAAAAAAAGAAAAAAAAAATTTAATGGGTAATACATTCATATGGTTCTGAAATAAAAAATACATATTTTGAGAATGCTTATTTTTATCCATTTACCACTCATCCTTCTCCACTGAGATACCCATTACTTCCCCTTAAATAGCATACTGTTTACACTTTGTACCATTTTTAAATTTAAGGCTGTATCCATAGATCATTCTTTATTAAGTAATGGGGAACTTTTTAAGTAGTTACATAGTATTCTGTTGTAAGATACATTGTAGTTTATTTAATCAGTCCCTCATTGCTAGATTCATGAATATTTTTGATTCTTGGCTATTAGAAACAGTGCTACATAAGTAATATTCTATATAAGATGCTTCACTTGTGGGTAAATTGTATTTTAATATATTCTTAAAAGTGATATTGCTGCTTACAAGGTAATTATATTTCAATTTTGATAAACAGTGCTCTCTTGTATCCTTTGCATTTTATATCATTAGGCAGATCATGATTTTTAGAAGGTAGAAAAGTTTCTCTTTAATTGAGTATATATGGATACTTTAGACATGTATTTATTTTTTTAATCAGCAAAAGTAAAAGCTAATTATTTTAGTGTTCTTTTCCCCCAAAATTTTAAATTTTAAATACATTTATAATAAAATTCAAAATTCCAAAGTTAAAAATTAGGTAGTAGAAAAGCTTTCTTCTTAACCTGCTTAATAGCTATCCAGTTCTTCCTCCTCCTGCCTTAGTAGCAACAAATATTACCAATTTTTTGTGTGACTTACAGATACAAAATACTCATCACAACTACATATGTGTATTTTCTTTTTTCCCCTTTGCAGACAGATGGTTGCATACCATATGCAATTGTATATTATATATGAATATTGTATATATTGTATATGTATGTTGTATATAAACATTGATTTCATTTAGAATGTATTTTGGTTATTGTTCCATATCACTGCCTAGAAGAGTTCTGCCCTCATCTTCACAACTTTATCATAATTTAGGTTTAAATTTTATTTTTTCAATGCTCTCACAGCAAATAAAATTGAAATCAGGATTCTATTTTTCCAAGGCCAAAGTATGTTAAAGATGTCAAAGGTAGATGTATTAGTTTTCTAGTTGCTGATATTCTGGGGCTTGCATGGTGTCAGAACTAGGTGGCTTTGCCCAGTTGTTTCTCTTTGGCTGTGAATTATAGTGCCTCACAGATGGAAAAACAAGGCTGTAGAGTCCAATCTGGAGCTGCTAGGCAAGTTAGATTCTGCTCTCAGTCTCTTGTATAAAACACACCACAAAGGATTGTGCTCTGATGTGTCTTCAGTGATGCTATTGAAGGTGATAAATGTGGTTCTGGCACAGTAGTGGACACTCAGTGACACTATTTAGTCTCAGTGCCAGCTTTGATATTGAGAATATCCCCTTTTTCCTCTGGCTCATACAATAAACTGAACCCTTCAAAAACTAGCAAATTTTGGATCCCATATTAGAAGATTGCAAAATTACACCATCAAAGAATTTCTAGGGTCTAATTCTCAGTGCTGTCATTCTAAATTGTGCAACAGCCCTCAACTAGAGAACCTTTTTTCTCTTTCCTAATGGGGAAAGACTTTATCTAGTTTTCTTTATCCTCAGTCTGGTACTGCTTCATACATGGAGGCTGCTTGGTTCCCTCAGCTGTCTCTGCAGGTATGCATATGATTAGAAGGGAACCCAAACTGAAGGCCTGAGCAATAATCTGAGCTTGTTTTTTTCTCGTATAAGCAGTCTATAGAAGAGGAGGAACTTTTTCTTTAATTCAGTATGTTAGAGTTTGTCAGCAACAGTGAGGATAGAGAATGGATTGCAAATGATTTGAATTGTGTGTAGCATTATTTCCATGGTAGACCCAGTTAAACATATTGAGATTACATTGGATTATCTGTTTTCTATACTAAATGTGCTTTCTCCTTAGCCTATGAGAGCAGGGACCTTCTCAGTCTCATTTACCACAGTGTATTTCCAAGGCCCAGAATCATGCCTGGCACACTGTAGGCCCTCATTTAATGCTAAAAGTGAGCTTAGTAATCATTGTTCATTCTTTAAATTTTCTGTTTTAGTTTCTTATCTCTTCAGCTTCATTGAAGGTTTGCCCTTAAAGTGGTTTTTGAAACTGTAAAATTACATTTTAATTGGGAAGCCTAAGCTTGACTGAAAAAAATCTAAACTGTAACATAGTTCATCTGAGTTAGCAGGGCACACAGCTGTACATTTTTTGAAAATTAAATGTTTGCATTTAAGATTCTTCTAAAATTGAAAATACACTAGGAAACATAACAGAATAGAGCAACCTTTAAAGGCTGGAGATTATTTTGAGTTTTTTCTATTTCAGGAAAGTAGCTCAAATATCTTACATATTTTCTTCATATCTGCAACATTGTAGCATGGATTAAAATTCCAAATATGTCACTTATTAGTTGTGTGACCTTTGGCAATTCACTTAACCTTACCAGACTTTGTGTCTTCATATGTACAATGAAAATAATAGTCTCTAAATCATAGGGTTTGGGGAAGGATTAAATTAGATATTCTATGGTAAAAAAAAATATATGATTAAGGTTAGTGTTACCTAATTATTAACGTAAAGCATTTTGACACCTTATAAGAAGCATACTGTAATCATAAAAGCCTAAGTAAGAGTATACTTTTCAGAGAAGAAAATACTCATCATAAGTTTTGTTGTTTTATTATAGTCTTATATTCCTATTAGTTCAGTTTGTTTTCTTTAATGTAGGCTATTATCTGTTCAAGGAACACAGTGAAAGTTTATTGTTAGTGACTTGAAGATCATTCCTATGAGCTCCATAAGTACAGGGATTGTACCTGTCTTGTTCACCAATATAAACCCACTGCCTAGCAGGTGACTGATACATAGTTGATTAATTTCTGATTAAATAACATCTTTGCTTCTTAACCTGGCTATGAGTTTGTATCTGTTTCATTGTACAGTTAGGGAATTGGCAATAAAGCTACGTTGTAGGCTGGTTAATTTAATCTCTAACTGGTGTTTTCAGACTTCCAGCTAAAACTCACTGTCAAGTGCATATTTCTTTCTTTGGTGCTATTGTAAAAATAAGAGAAAGTGAAAGAGAGCTGGAGGTAATATCTAACCATCATTACTGTGCATCAGCATAAACCTAGTTCATTTGTAGAGTATTTTAAAATGTCTTTTCTTTGCCAGATGCCGCCTCTCTAGGAAATAGGAACATATCTTTACCAAATAAAACCTAAATTTATTATGTTTAGAATTTTTAAAAAGAATGTTTCAGGTGTTGTTGTAGTTTGTCAACTCTGCTTTTATGTGTTTCTCTTTTCAAATTTAAAATTTTCTTAAAAGCAGTTGTAACTGTGTCCAAAATATTCTTATCCTAAACAAATCTATACCACACTGGATTTCAAAGTGGTCACTCAAAAAATACGTTTGAATCTTTGCTAAGTGAGAGTCTCATGGCTACTTCCAGGTTTTTCTGTTTTTTTTTCTTCTTTTTTTTGTACTAGAGATTGAACCCAGGGGTGCTTTACCACTGAGTTATATCCGCAGCCCTTTCTAATTTTTTATGTTTTGTTTTGCGACAGGTTTTCGCTAAGTATCTAAGGCTGGCCTTGAAGTTGTGATCCTACCTCAGCCTCCCATGTCGCTGGGATACACTTAGAAACCCAGAACAAAAATTCCTATAGCCATGCTATATTGAATAACATTTTCTTTCCCTTTCCTTAAGCATGCTAGGAACTTACTCTGATGAATTTGGAAACCTAGATTTTGAGCGATCACAGCACGGCTCTGGAATGAGCAACAGGTCAACAGCAAAAAGATTTATTTCTGCTCTCAACAGCATTGCTGAAAGAACTTATAATAATCTGTTTCAATTCCATCAACTTCGACAGATTGCCAAAGAGCTAAATATTCAGGTATGATAAACTTAATCTTTTTTTATTAATAATTTCAGGAGTCTCATTAATGAATAATAGTACAAAAACAGTTTTTATTTAAGATTTATACCTACCTCTTTACAAAGTTCTTTCAACATCTTCATAGCTAGAGGGAAGCATCATAGCAAGACCCAGTCTCCATACGGGGATTGCTGACAATCCCTGTGGGCAAGTCATCTTATTGTCTTTGAACCTCAGTTTCTTCATCTGTTATATGTACATCATTCCATCTGTTCTTCCTATTTCAGAGTTCTAGGGAAAAATCAATGTAATTGCATTTTTAAACATGTAAAATTACTTAATTTTAAAAGCTAGTCTAATTTTTGTTTTTACACTAAAAATATACTGAGGTGCAGTAAAAAGTACAAATAATTTTATTTCCCCAAGAAACTTGATAGTTACATATTACTATTGGAGAGATTAAAAAGTTATATTTTTAATCTAGCATATTGTGTATGTAGCCAGCAAACACTTTTAACATATTTTGGCCTATTAACAGGCTAATTTTTTTTTGATGTTTTCTTCCAGGTTGCTGATTTTGAAAACTTTATTGGATCACTCAATGACCAAGGTTTCCTCTTGAAAAAAGGCCCAAAGATTTACCAGCTTCAAACTCTGTGAAATGGCTTTGCCATGTCAAGGACTCCATTTAAAGCTGTCTCAAAAATGAAGACTATGTAAAAAATTGTTCTGAAAGATAATGATCTAAAAGTAATACATTAGGAAGAAAGTGTTATAATATAAAAAGTGATAGTCATGTGTTAAAATTTTATAGATTCCCCAAAAAACAAATTATTTACATTGTTTTATCTAAATGAAATAAATTATTTATAGTTGAATTTTTGAATTTTTTTAATATTTCAGTTTTACATATATTAGATGTTCATCAGGGAAAACATTCAGATAATACCTAAACAAATGAGCCTGTCCATGTTCCAATAAAATTTTCAACACTAAAATCTGAATTTTATAAAACTTTCATGTTGAGAATATAAAATATTCTGAATTTTTTAAAAATAACTAGTAATTATAAGCAGGGTGTCTGATTTGACTCACAGGCTAGTTTTTGTAGACTCTTGGTTGCAAGCAGTAGAACTTGATTAAGCAAGAGAAGAAGTTTTGGGGAAGATTTTGGTTACCTTACAGAATTGTAAGAAGGCAGATGATCCAAGAGGATAAGCTTCCAGAAGCAATTTGTAAAACCATGCCTTAGAACTGGCCTAAAAAGGAAACTGCTACCACCCTACTGCCGCACTGGATGCTGAATAGGAATGTGCTACAGCCCCCATGCCCCACTGATGTCACTTACATACCAGGAACCTCTGCAGAAAGACTAAAGAATACCCCCTACCCACATCAGAAGAGCAACAAAGGGATTCTTCATGGGCATCTTTAAATTGCTGAATTCTAAAAAGAAGCCTCATCCAGAAACAGTTAAAGAAGGCTTTTCATAGGATGCTAGGGAGTTTTCCCAGTTCTACTTCAGGAGACTGGACCACTTATGTCAGAATTTTCCATATTTTATGATGAATTAAAATGGAACTGGGCTGCCAGCCAAACTAGCATTTGTGTATGTAGCCAGCAAACACTTTTAACATACAGGCAGTGTGAGCCATTTGGAAAATCTACTAAAACTTTCAGCAAACCAGATGAATGAAAAAAAAATTTTTAAAAAACAATGAACATTGAATATTTAAACAATAGTAAGATCAAAACTAAAATGAATGTGGGATTAATATTCAATGTGAATATTAAAAGCTGATTTTTTGAAAAGGTAGATGGTAATGTAACTATGTCTTTAAAGACTAAACAGACTTAATATGTTTCATAAGAACTCAAGAGATGATATCAAAAGTAGTAGACATTAAAGAGGAAATAGGACCTTTCGGATCTTTGAAAGATCAAAGGGTAATAATATTAGGTAAAGTTATAGGGGAAAAGATGATTATAAACCCAATTTATCATAAGAAATGTTTCCATATTCTTTTAGATTTTGAATTGTCTATTTGGCATCCACTATTACAGGGCCAAACTAATAGCTAGTTGTTTACTTCTCCCTTGCAATCAGCTTAAAAGTTTTATTTCAAACCCTTCAGTCACAAACCCCGAAGTTTATGTTTCACTTCCTGCCCAATAGGGGGCCTCCCCTCCTATAAGCTTTTATTACTAATAGTAATAAAAGCTCTGGACTAGGCTTTCCTCTCCTTCCTTCTGCCCAATTTCCCCTTACCAGGATTATTCAAAATCCATGCCTACCTAGGAGAATTGTAAATGTCTGATTCCAGTGCTTGTTTCTACAATGCTAGAACAAAAAATTCAGTTTTTCCCTCAGTATCAGCATTTCAACATGTGCATAAGAAATTAAAGATAATCTTGATAAAATGCTCAGGTCTATAATTATGTTCAATTTCAATTGGTCTTTAAGGTCAACTTTAAAGTGGGTATGCCATCACAGACCACCCCCTGGAAGGGTGTAATGGAAGCCACAAGAACCATTCATATTGTTTGGTACAGCAGAAATGTAGCTCCATGGTAGTGGCACCTCAAATAACCAACAATGTTAATGTGTTAATATGTAACATGTTAATACTGAATACATAATAATCAATGATTAACTAATTCATGACTACTTGGGATTTTCTTAGAACAAGCAGGTTTTTTTAACCTCTAAACCTAATTGTTTCCTATAACTAAAAGTAAAGGTAATACTGGAGCCTGTGTTAGAATTGGGAGGATTAAATGAGATAATAATGCACTTTAGCCTTTATAGTAAGTTCTCTTCCCGGGTAAACAATTAGCAATTTTTATTACTGACATTCTCCATTATTCCTATTTTACACCTAGATATATATGTTCATTTTAATAAAAAGCAGGAAAGGAACAGAGAGCTAATACTTAGGCTACACCAGATACTTGACTAATATTTTAAGCCTCCCACAAGGACCCCAAAGCTCCACATACATCTCAAAGGTTGTTTTATGTCCACCAGCCTTGGAGGATTTCACCCTGCTACCTTAGATGAGGCCTGCTGCTTTCCAGCCACCTCGGCCAAACAGTCACATGAGTCCGTGCTCCTCTCCCGCTTTCCCAGCCCACTGGCTTTGGTTCTGAGGCCGCGCCAGGTACCGACCACTTCCGCAAAGCCCGCGGAATCCTAACGGTACACACCTCCCGTTGCCACCCGGGGGCGCTGGGGAGCCGAATAGCGTCGGTGTCGCAAAAGCGTCGCGAAGGCGAACTTCCTTGGCGGTTCCAGGCCACCTGTATAAGCGGAGCGTGCTGGGATTTGAAACTAGTATGGAGGCACCAGCGGCCGTGTTTCCCCCGCGCTTCGGGGTCTCTATGGAGAAGCGGCTCGCCGGTGACCCGAGCTGCTGAGCTTTCGCCGCTCCGGCCCTCGCGGCACGGCCGCAGGGCCATGCTGGCCTCACGCTTGGCGCGCGGCTCGTGGGGGGCCCTGCGTGCGGCCGCCTGGGTGCTAGGGGTGCGGTCGGGTAAGGGGCGCTCCCGCGGGGCCTTGCTGCCGCTCGTGCCCTGCTGCCTGAGCTGCCAGGCCGAGCGCTGGTCGCTGCGCCCGGCCGCGCTTGCCCTGCGGCTGCCCAGAGCCGGCCCACGGAACCACTGCTCAGGCGCGGGCAAAGCGGCCCCCGGGCCTGCGGCAGGAGGGGACGCCGCCGCGGAGGCCCCGGGCGGCGGGTGGGTCCCGGCGAGCGCCCCCAGTCCGGTACGTACCGAGCGGGGCGCGAGGGGCGCTGGCTTGCCGGGGTTGGTCCTGGGCGGGAGTGGCGGACGGTGGGCTGTCCCAACAGTTTGGTTTCAGAACTTTGACACCATTTCCTGAGAAGTATTCGGCCAGGATGAATTTCAGGGGTACCATCGGGGTCGCCTCCAGTTTAGGTTGTCAAGTTAGAAACCTCGTTCTTATCCTTTTCTATCTGCACCCGTTGCCGAAAGCGCCTATGCATATTGCATTGGTTAAAAAAGAAAGTCTTCGCTAGCTTTATCGCTAGCCTTATCGAAAGTTTGTTTTTAGTTTTCTAAAGCGAATCCCTAAGGTATAGGGCGAGTCTGTGGGAATCTTCAGAAAAGTATACAGTCCCTTCCCTTTGCTTGTGCAGGTTTGATTCACCGTAATTTGACCTGACACATTAGGGTGAAGTATAATTAAATAGTTTATTAGATGTAATTTTAAAAGTCCTTTCACCTTGAATTATAGAGAAAGATTAAAACTGTTAACGGAAATAAATACCTGTCCACTTACCTGTTGAAATACTTCTCAGGCAGAAGACATCAGAGCATGAGTGAGACAGCTTTTGATGTCATGTCAGCAAGGCTGATGCAATTATTACATCTTCAATTGTTAGGTCTTCAGTGGGCCCCTGTACTGCTTTCATCAGTTGTACAGCATGGGTTGAGGTGGCCACATCCTGGCAGGAGTCTCAACTCCACTAATAGCTAAAGCATGTTGGGGTTTGAATGCTGGATGCTTTGAAATTGCCCTGTCCTGGCTGAAGTCCTTCTCAGAACGGCAGTAGTTGGTCGAGTATGCCACAGGTTATCTGGTTGGGTAATCTGAGATTAGCTCTCCTAATATTAACTTTGAAACTTACAAATTTAATAGCTAGAAATTAATGAGGTACTTTATTTTACTGAAATATTTTATGTAGAGCTTAAAAGAACTCTTTAACTGTTCTAATAACTTTCAATTATTTATTAATACACCAAAGTGGAAGTGGCTTTTTGCAGTTTTGTGTTTAATTTTGTCTGATAGGTATCTCTGAGATTATTATTTTGGGGCTCTTTGTTGTGATCTTGATTTGCTAACCCATTTTCTCAATCATGAATGTTCCCTCTCCCACCCCTTCTGTGAGTTGTTGTACCTTTGAATCAGTATTTGACTTCTCTGTACCACAGTATTGTCAACAGACTTTATCTTTTTTCCTTTGGACTCTGACACACTATGATGATTTGCAGGAGTGGAAGATACTGGAGATTGAACTCAGGGGCATTTTACCACTGAGCTACATCCCCAGCTCTTTTAATTTTTCATTTTGAGATGATCTTGCTAACTTGTGAGGCTGGCCTCCAATTTACAGTTCTGCCTCACCCTCCCAAGTTGCTGAGATTACAGGTGTGCAGCATCACTCCTGGCTCTAAAACATCGTAATATTTGAACTTAAATTTGAATATATTCTTAGAATGTTTTCATGTAATTATAATGTGTCCTATTTTTAATAAAAGATCTCAAAAGTAGAGGTTTGATTCTTGTTTAGTGGACTGTTCACTGGGAAATATGAAGTTATTCTGTAGTTTTCAGTTACAGTATTCTGCCACCTGACCCCTCAAGCAGTCTCTCTCTCTTACCCCTGTGAACTGAGATGCTTTCTTGCTGGATTCTGTTTATAAACTCAAACTTAGTATTTTTAGAGATGCTTTCTTTAGAGAATGCCTTTTCTTACACAGTAGTTCATGGTATTTTGAAAGATGAAAGATTCAGGCAATTTGATTACTGATTAAGAAAAGAGGTTAATTCTTTAAAGTCTCATGGGGTGAAACTGTCGGTCCTGATGCAGGAAAGGCATTTTCTTGTTATTTCTGTACCCTGTTGTGCCGAGAGTCTTAGCTCTGTTAGGCTGAGGTTTTTTTAAATTGAAATACCTTCTTATGAATCAGATTCTTTTTGGCAAGGAAGGGGGTTGTTCTTTAGAGCAGCTGTCAAAGAGCTCTTTGGTTAATGCCAACTTCTAACAGCTTGGCTCCAAATGAAGTTTCAAGGAATCAAACTTCCCATATGGAACTGTGAAAGCCCTGGGTTTCTACTTGAGGGTGTAACATTGCCATTGCTATTTTGAACATATTTACAGATGTCTGTCATAGGAAAATAAAGATATTCCTGTCTGTATTTCCTTCCAGCAATTCTCTGACTTAGTAATGAGATTATTGAATTAAGTGTGTGTAAGGGAATGAGGGAAGTAGATTGCAATAAATGTTTGAAGTTGCAGTGCCTGGGTTGATAATTTGACTTTTTTCTAATGCTTTCTAGACTTGTCTACTTAATAAGATCATTCAGAAATTTAACTTTTAAAAGCAGTGTTAAATAATAAAGGCTTATAACTTACATGATAATACATGTTGTCTCTTCAGTCTTTAGAATGAAAACTCAGTCTATACACACACACACACACACACACACACACACTTATATATGAGTGCAAAGTTTAAAATTTATGTAGCTTCTTATTCTTAAGTTTATTAAGTGGACTTTTTGATGTATAAGTGTATTTAAAGTGTGAATTTTTATTATTTAAATTTTGTTATCTTTGTGTTTCAGTATGAAAATCCATGGACAATCCCAAATATGTTGTCAATGACAAGAATTGGCTTGGCCCCAATTTTGGGATATTTGATTATTGAAGAAGATTTTAATGTTGCACTAGGAGTTTTTGCTTTAGCTGGGCTAACCGATTTGGTAAGTTGTAAATGCACGGTTTTTTTTGCTCCCTTCCTACATTCCATGCTCTCTACGACTGTCCTGAAATAGCACAGCCTTAGTCAGCTTTTCCTTGGAAGGAAATCCTCAAGATGAATTTGACCTAGTTCTTTATGTAAGGACTTGTCTTTAACATCTGTGTGGAACATTTTTATATAAGTCTAAGGGGAGGAAGTAAAGGTTTTAGGAAGGAATAATACTTTTTACTGTTGGTTTTAAACTTCTTTATAAAAGGAGTCCCCTTAGAAGTTCCCAAGAGCTGAGTGCTTGCTTTAGGATAGAAATAAAGAAGAGAGGTTATGAGATTGTTTTTCTATTTATTGTGATAGAAATTCTCTGATCTGCAACAAGAGTTAGTTTTCCTAATGAAGAAAAAAACAATTGTTATGGCCTAGGGAGCTAGGATGTTCCCCAAGAGCTTGTAGAGGTCAGAGCTCTTTTCAGCTTTAATGTTAGCATGAGGCTGCAGTTGCCTCACAAAATTGGTCCTTGATTCTGCTCCATACCTCTCTGAGTACCCTGCAGAAGACCTTACTTTTGGAGGAGGCATTTGGGCATCTTTCCTTCTTCCACTGTCCCTGGAGATGGACAAAAGAGAGAAGAGCTCTTTGACACCAGTATGTCAGTTTGGGGGAGGGTAGATTTATTTGAGTCATCTCAAATTAGAACTGGGGAAATAACCTTATAACAGAAGGTTATATTACTTTTGTGGACTGTCATCATCTATGACATTATTTGTAATTATCACCGACCTTGTTTCATAAAAGATTGGGGGCAGTACAGAAAAGGTAGAGGAAATATTACAAATCAGGACAAAATTAGTGTGTGGATGATAACTTCCTGCACAGGGCTGGTTTGAGGTCCATGTGAGCTCCTAAATAGGCAATAATAATTTGGTGCCTCTTCAAACCAATTTGCTTTTGAAAAGTTTTGCTTGATATTTATTCAGTGAGAATAGAGAGAAACTAATTTATGATAAATAAAAGTGATACAGCATCTTTCTTTGTAATGTCCACTGTTTCTTTTGAGGTTCATAGAAGCAAAATTCTACCTTCCTAATACTAGTACATTGGTGTGTAGTATAGAATTAGCTGATGGTTTTAAAGGATAAACAAAGGACATTGTTTGCATTGTTGTATGGTATTTCCAAATATAGCCTCTCAAATTAGCTCTTTTTTTCCATAGTTTAGCTATTTTTTTGTCACCTCCTTGTCCCATTCTTAGAATCTATCTCCCTTTCTTTTATGCCTTCTTTTATTTCTGAAGCCTAAAGGTCTTCACTCATTAGTGTGATCTCTAAGTCTGTCAAAAGTTATTACACTGATAATGAAAATTTTTACATATTAGGACAATAACTTTTTCAGTTATTGGATTCACCATTTTTGTTTGCTAGTTTTTTTTGTTGTTGTTGTTTTTTGAGGAAATAGTTAGCTGCCACATGAGATTGCAATATTCACTACAAAGAAGAGAGGTTCCATTAATATTTTTCTATGTATATGATGTTCATGGAAACCTGAGTTGACTGATATCATATTTCTCATTTACTCCATGGAAGTTTTGATGGCTTCAGATTGGCCACAAATCAGATGGCCAGACTTCTGTTTTAGCAGGGGCTTGGCAGGTCTAGATTGAATTGTATATAGGAAATGGGCTATAGGAAGGCAAGAATAGAAACTTTCCTACGAAAGAAATAGTGGTAGCTTGGACTGGGATGGGAGTTAGAATTGGAAGTGGATGGGTTTGAGATAATATTTTGAAGATAGTATTGATATGTTGAAATGGAGTGAAGGAGGAGTCAAATATGAACACTAGACTATTACTTTTTTAAAAATTTCCTCTTTTCAACATAGAAGAAACATTTTCTAGAATGAGCAACATTTGGGGTTTAGGGAAAAATAGGAAGAATTCTGATGCCTGTCCATGTAGAGACATCATTTGGAAGTCAAATGTAGTGTGGAGTTGGAGGAAGTCATCATTATAGAAGTACAGATTTGGGAGCAGTCAGGTACATTTGGTGAAATATCTAGGCTGAGGTAAGAGAAATGAGAGGTTAGAGAAATGAGCAACAAGTGGAAGAATAGGGAAGTCAGTGAAGGACACTGAGAAAGGAATATTTGGTGAGAAAGGAGGAAAATTAGTCAGTATTCCAGAGTGAAGAAAGTGCTGTATGTATTGAGGTCAAATAAAAATGCAGAATTCATAGGTGACCTTTGTAAAAGCCATCTCTAGAGGAGTGGGAGGGCCTAGTAGAGTGGGTTGATGACAAATGTTGAGATGGTAAGATGTCCTTACAACACACCCAAATGTTAGGTGGTAACATCTAATTATCTTACCACCTCACATTTGAGTGTGTTGTAAGGAATTTTTGCTTTGCAGTGGGATAGAGAAATAGGGTCAAATAAGGTAGTTTTAAAGATACATGTACAAAGTGGATTTTTTGTTAGCTGATTAATGTGATGGGAAGGAATTGATTGATGATGCAGGGGAGATAGGAAATAAAGGAGATAAATCACAGAAGGTGAGGGCTTGGTATACAGATCAGGAAATACAGTGAGGATAAATGGATGCATCTTGGAGGTGGGAATATGAGGGAGTACTAAAAATGGCTTTTGTTTCTTTCTTTTTTTTTTCCCTCAAGGAAAATATAGACATGGATATGGGTTAGAATGAGAGAGTTTAGAAAAAGTGAAGTAGTGTGGAAAGAGAAGGTGAATACCATTGGCAGTTATGAGATTGTCAGGTGATGTTGAATGCCACCAGAGATTTGTGGTCATGAATTTGGAGTGAAACCAAATTTTGCTCCAACCATGTATGTATTTATCTTTGACAGTATTGAGCTGCTTGCCTATAGTCCTGGAATATATGGATGGTTGTTTTGTGGTAGTATCCAGGGAGAATAGAGTTTACAAAGTTGTAGATGTTTACTAAGGAATGGTGATGGTTGACCTTGAAATCTAGTGTGAATCCAAGTAGTGAGAACAAGAAGGTAGAAGTTAAAGAAAAAGTGGGAGGTTTAGTCTCCTGAGATCAAATAACTAGCTTGCAAGTTGGAGCTTATAAGGTCCCAGCTCCCCATTCTAGAGGCTTTCTGTTAGACAACATTGCCTTTAGTCTGCTTAAGAAGAAAATGGATTGTTTCCATTGAGAAAGTAATAGCTAGTAACTGCTTTTTTTTTTGTTTTGAGGATTTACTAAGTACTGAGCACTGAACAAATATTAAATCTCATTATGTGCTGAAGATAACCAAGCCTCTGAGGTAGGTGATATTATCTGTTTCACAGATGAGGAAACTCAGAGGCCAAATAATTTGCCCAGGGTCACACAGTAAGTGGCAGAGCCAGGACTTGAGCCAGTTCTATTCTGCTATATAAAGGCCACATTTTTAACCACTGAACTATTGCTGACTCCTTTAACTCATGGAATACTTGAGATATGGAAGACTTTTTAATCCTTTAAAATGTACTGTATTTAATTATATCTATTTTATTTTTCTTAGAAATAGGAATAAAAAATTCAAACATTTGTTGAAGGTTGATGTTAAATAAAATGAGTAAAAATTCTAGTAGGAACTGGGATAAACCAGAAAATGTCTGCTTTGGTTAGTATGGGTAGGCAGTATTTGGTTTTGTGGCCCCTGCCTGACTAGGTCTTTGTCTCTCAAGTTAGGCTATAGATCTGGATTTTTATGGTAAATACTGGCAATTAATTATTATTTTTAAAACCTTTGGCAGATCAAATAAAACCAGGCTTCAGGACCCATTTGACCCACTGGCAACTGGATTTTAGTCTCAGCTTTAAAATATGTTTTCAATAATAAGTAA
This sequence comes from Callospermophilus lateralis, assembly GCF_048772815.1. NCBI lineage: Eukaryota > Metazoa > Chordata > Mammalia > Rodentia > Sciuridae > Callospermophilus > Callospermophilus lateralis. The sequence goes on along the minus strand of NC_135307.1, from coordinate 168,228,643 downwards.
TAAAAATAAGTATTTTAAATATCAGCATTATAACTAGACCAGGTATAGAGGACCAAGCTTTTTTTCAGATACAGGTATTGCAAATACAGACAGAATATAGATTTAACAGTGGGACTGAACAAAATAAATTATAAAATTAAAAATAAGTTGTAAGGAATTGAATCATATTTTGGAAAAGTAGAAAGGAAGATGTTTGGTATCTCACAGGTAGAGAAATTCTCATAAATAAAGGCAGCTGTTTTGGCTGCAGTGAATGTAACCCAGGGCTCAAAAGCTCTGTTAGTCATGCTTTCTGTGAGTTTTGTATGGCTTCCTCTAAATTGGTGTCTGGTTTCATTCCACAAAGAGACACTGAAATAGTGAGAAATAAGACCCTTGAAGGGGGGAAAAAAGTAATGTAAATCTGAAATTATTTTCAGACCAGTTGTTAATTTAAAAGAATGAGAATACTGTTTGTGGGGGTAAAGAAACAGAGAGATTTTATTAACATTTTATGAAAGTGTAGTTGTGTTTCTGGTATCTCTTAAACTTCAAGATATCTACTCTGTTCCTATCATGACATTTATAAAAAAAACACTTCTATTTTCAGTTGGATGGATTTATTGCTCGAAACTGGGCCAATCAAAAATCAGCTTTGGGAAGTGCTCTTGATCCACTTGCTGATAAAATACTTATCAGTATCTTATATGTTAGCTTGACCTATGCAGATCTTATTCCAGGTAAGAATGCCATCATGCGAACTTTTAAATAGCATAGGGAAGAGTGACATTGGTCTTAGGATTTCTCTTGAGAGACATTATTTTTGTTCCAAAAATTGATTTTGCAACTTTAAACTGTTTCCGTAGTTTTAAACTGTTGAACTGTTTTGCTAATAAAACTGTTTATTTTAGAATTTACATCCTTGTTATACTAATAAAGGCAGTTGTTTTCTTAGTAAGATTGTTTAAAATTTAAATTAAGCAAATATCTCATAGTGCCAATTCATATTATTTAAAAATGTTTTGGTGCTCTAGTATATATTTTTAGTGCTTAACTTTTTAAAAGTAATTTAAGGTTTTCCTAAGTCTCTGATTATCTTTATAAAGTACAGTTTAATTATAATGAGAACTCTGAAATCCTGAAGGTATCTATAAAATTTCACGCTATGATTATTTAGACAGTATTGTGCAATTTTCAAATCACACATATAGTTTGTATATTATCTTAATATTTTTTCTGACATTTTATGAACTTTTGCTTTGTGTTTTTGCATGTTCATTTTCTACTTCAATTGTACTGTTCCCCCACCCCCGTGCCCTTGATCCAGATTAAACTGTATTTTTTTCCCCAAGAGTTAGAAATCTAAGAACAGTGAAGCTTCCATATGGCCCTTTAGTGTCACATCACTATTGATATTTCATGGAAAGAAGTATAGTGGCAGTTCAGTCTAGTGTAGTCTCTTCAAGCTCAAAGTTCTTTTTCTCCTTTTCCTCAGTTTTCTAAATTATCAAACCAAATTAAAAATAACAGATTAATGTTTATATTTATATGCTGCTTTGAAAGTTAGAAGGTGTGTATATAATTGGGAGGTTTGAGGAGGGAGGGGGTGCTCTCTCATTCCAATGCATATAAATTTCTAGGGAAAAAAATCTGTAGAGCATTCTGTGGACATTCAAAATTCAGTTGATCTTTTTATTTTTTAATTTTTTTTAGTGTATTTTCATACCTCTCATTTTTCTTTAAGTTACATTGTATTTTGTTATGTTGTTTTATTCAGGTTGGCCATTTCATCTTTCTGTTGAATATTGTTTCCAGGTTTTTGGTACTATGTAATGTTGCTATGAACTTCCCTTAAGTAATTGGAATGGGTTGCTTTCCAAGTTGATTTTCTCTTCACTACCATTCTGTCTGTTTTTCCAGGCTCTCATGTCTTTCTTTTTACCAAGTATCCCCTTTGGTGAAGTTCATCTTTCACTTGTTTTCTATAAAAGGATGTAGTTTGGCAGCAAAACTTCTGGCAGTTTTAGACATTTAAAATATCTTTTGTTTACCCTCTATACTTTATTGGCAGTTGAACTGGGCATAATTTTTCAGTTGCAGATCACTTTCATACAGAATCCTGAGGATGTTCTTAAACTTCCAAACTTTATCTTGCTGTAGAGAATTTCATGCCATTCTGATACTTTTTCCATTATATGTGATTGTATTTTATATTAGAAATCTTTAAGGATTTATTTTCCTAGTTGATTTTTTTTTTTTTTAGAGAGAGAGAGAGAGAGAGAGAGAGAGAATTTTTAATATTTATTGTTTAGTTTTTGGCAGACACAACATCTTTGTATGTGGTGCTGAGGATCGAACCTGGGCCGCACGCATGCCAGGCAAGCGCGCTACCGCTTGAGCCACATCCCCAGCCCTGATTTTTTTTAAATAATATAAATCTTATCTAATCATTTTCTTCCTACCTATATGGGTATTCAGTTATCCCAGCACTGTTTGTTCATTAATAAACATGTATTGTCCAAACTCATTGTAATATCCATGTATACCTGGGTCCATTTCTGGATTTTCTATTTTTTTTTTTTTTCTGTTGATTTGCCTATCTGCACCACTAACACTTTTCTTGTTGTTTTACTAAAAGTTCTGATAAGTGATAGAGCAAGTCCTTCTACCTTGGATATTCTTAGACCATTCCATTTGTTTATAAATTTTAGGATTATTTTTCCCAAATCAGTAATTCTATAAGCTGTAGGGGGGCAATCTGTTGATTTTGATTAGAATTGCATTGAATCTATAGATCTATTTGGAAGAATTGACTTTTTTAAATGAGAGTAAATCTTTAATCCATTTGGATCTTTAATGTCTATTTGGATCTTTAATGTCTCCAACAGTTTTTTACTATTCTCCAGAGAGGTAATAAATTTGTTGATAGGTTTACTCCTACGTGTACTTAGTAGTTCTTGATACTTTTATAAATGGTAGCTTTTAAATTTTTATTTTATAATAATTGCTGTTATCATGAAAGTCAGTTCTATTTCTAATGTTGATTTATGTGTAGCAAAACTTAATTAAAATGAATTCTGTTGGACTTTCTACATCTTCTGCTATGTACTGATTAATAACAATATTTTTCCTTTTCCAATCCTTTCACCTTTTCTTTTACGTACTGCACCACTCATACAAGGAAAAGGAAAAGTGAGACAGGTGAATCTCAGAGAAAGCATTTAACATTTCAGTATTGAAGGTTCCTGTAGGGATTTTGAGAGTTCCTTTTTTTTCAAATTAGAAAGTTCATGTCTGTTGGGAGGTTGTTAAGTTTTAATTACAATTGGATATTGAAGATTCTTTGTGTAAATGTGATGAACAGATCATTTTTCCTTTTTAGCTGTTAATGTGGGATCAAGTACATTATTGATTTTCTGGTGTTAAAACAACCTGAAGGGCTGGGGATGTGGCTCAAGCGGTAACGCACTCGCCTGGCATGCGCAGGGCGCTGGGTTTGATCCTCAGCACCACACACACACACACACACACACAAAAAAAAGATGTTGTGTCCATCGAAAACTAAAAAATAAATGTTAAAAAAATTCTCTCTCTCTTTCTTTCTCTCTCTCTCAAAAACAAAACAAAACAACAACAAAAAAAACCTGAAATGGCTGGTTTAAATCCAGTATGGCCGTAGTAAATAATAGAGATATTGTTGGATTTAGTCTGCTATAATTTTGTTGAAGATTTCACATACAGATTCATGAAACTGGTCTGGAATTCTTTTCTCCAAATATTCTGATTAGGTGTAGTATAAAATTTATAACTAACCTCATAAAACAAGCTAGGGAATTTTTGGTTTTGCTTTTGTTTTCTTTCCATTATTGTGAAATGTTTTTGTGAGATTGTACTTATTTTCTAATTTTAAATGTTTCATATAATTTGTTGAAGCCCGTAAGGGCTTAGAGTTTTCTTCAAGGGAGAGTTGAAAGAGGCGATTCGTTTTTCTTCAGTTGTTATAGGATTATTCAGTTTTAATAATTCATCTTTTTAATAGTTTATCTTTTGATCATTTTTTAAATTATGACGTTTTTCCAGAAATTCATTGATTTCATCTGTATTATTAAAATTTTATTGTAAGCTATTGACTCTTTTCCTCTTTCCTGATCCATCTTGCCAGAGACTTGTCTATTTATGAGTTAACCAACTTGGGTTTTGTCAAACCTCTCTGATATGTTGTTTACTACTTCATTAAACTTTGCTCTTTTTTCTGTTTGTTTTCTCTTCTTTGAGTTTTCTTTGCTGTTCTTTCTCAAAATTCTTTAGATCAGTTAGTTCTCTCTAGTAGGAACCACATATGTAATTAAAAATTTTCTAGTAGCAATGTTAAAATTAAAAAATAAGAGGAATCAGGTGAAAATAATTTCAGTGAATTATTTTATTTAACCTAGTATATTTTAAACCATGTCATTTCAACATGATTGATAAGAAGTGATTGACTTTTTAAAAAATACTATGCTTTTGAAGTCTGTATTATGTTTTGCATGTATTGTCCCTCTCGATTCTAACATTTCTGGTACTTAATAGCTACACATGGCTATTCTATTAGAGAGTGCAGCTATAGATGGATATGTATGTAACTCACTTCTTTTTACCTTTTCTAAAGTTTGCATGTAAGACTTTACATTTCCCCCTAAATACATTTTTGTTGCATCTTGTATATTGATATTAGTGTTTTTATTGTCCATTATAGAATATTTTCCTGTTTCTATTATGATTCTCTCCTCTACCCGTATAGTTAATATTAAGTGTTTTTTAATTCATTGTCAATTTGTGGAGATCTTTCTAGCTTTCTTTTCCAGAGAACATGTTCTGTGATTTCAGTCTTTCAATCTAGTGTATAAATTTGTTAAAATTCCACATGTGCTTCAAGTGAATTTATATTCTGCAATAATTGGGTCTGATATTCTGTATATGTCCATTAGATCAAGTTTTCAATCCTGTTAAGTCTTCTATTTTTTTGATACTGGGAATTGAACCCCCTAGGGTGCTTAAACCACCCAGCCACATCCCCAGCCCTTTAAGTTTTATTTTGAAACAAGGTCTCACTAAGTTGCTTAGGGTCTCTGCCTCCTGAGCTGCTGGGATTACAGGTGTGCACCACCATGCCCTGCAGTCTTATTTCTTTATTGATTTTTCTTACTCTTTGCTCTGTTTGTTCTGTTAGTTACTGGGAGAATGGTTAACATTTCCTTATGTGTATCTAGTTTTCTGTTGTTTTTCTTTGCAGTTCTGATTTTGCTTTGTATCCTTTGAAATCATGATGTTAATATCTTCTTGGTGAATTGAATATTTTAATGGTGACCCACGAGACAATTGCAGGTGGTAAAATGAGTTCATAGGTGATAATCCCTGGGTCACACTGCTGGGTTTCAGCCCAGTGCACTACCCAGCATAGCCTGAATTCCATAGACATGAATTTTAATTTGCATGAGTTTGCTGCATTTTTAAAAGTATGATTGTTGTTTCGAGTTTACCAGCTAATGATTGCTGTAGAAAAGTTTGTTCCATAGGTTTAAAAAGGCTTCTAAAAATCATGGCTTGCTGTTTTTTTAGCTTGGCTAATATGCCATTACTTGAGTGCATAAGCATTTTCTCCTTGGAATAGTGTTGTAATAGAAGACTGGGCCAAGGATCAGCACTTACATCATATCTATGACCAATAGAGCTTGAAAGTTTAAATCTGAACCAGGTGTGGTAGTGCACGCCTATAATCCCAGCAATTTGGGAGACTGAGATAGGAGGATCACAAGTTCAAAGCCAGCCTCAGCAACTTAGTGAGGCCTGTGCAACATAGTGAGACCCTGTCTCAAAATAAAAAAATTTTAAAAAAGGGGGGGATTGGGGATGTGGCCCAATGGTTAAGAGCCTCTGGGTTCAATCCCCAGTATGTACATTTATACATACATACATTTGTTTAAATCTGCAATTAGTGAGATTTGTTCAAATGGAAGAGCCAAAGACTGGATAGGACCACAAATACAACATCATGTGCTTCATAAAAGGGTTGTTTGAAAATGTTATAGAAGAGATATATATTACACACACACACACACACACATATGATTCTTTTATTTCGATAATTGAAACAATTTGAACTGAGTGACTCAGGATTCTTTTCCCTTAAAATTTTTTTTTTTTTCTTTCTTAGAAAAGATATAGGATCATGGTTAAAACTTCCTTTAGTGCAGAAGGATATAAAGTGAAGTAAGTGTCTGCCCTCCCATTTCTATTCAACAAAAAGAGTAGGGATGCCTTGGCTATCCATCTAAAATATTCTTTTGGCTCTGGTTATAGGACCATGTTGCAAAATCTGAGGAATACAGCATCTCTAATGACATGTTCAAAAAGTTTTGGATTTTGGATATTTAGACTGGGGATGTAGCTGATAAAGCCCAAGCAAATATTCCAGAATCTAAAAAACTGAAATCTGAATCACTTCTTGTCTTAAGCACTTTGAATAAAGGATACTCAACCTGCATTAAAAATTAAAAAAAAAAATAGACAAGTTAAATTCCTTCAGTGCTTGTGTAGGGAGAAAAAATAATAGTTGCCTGGGTGGAACTTTCTGGACTAGACTAGAATGAAAATATTATTTGTTTTTCTACAAGTTGTACATATAGCAGGTTTTACTCTTCAGAGAATAGTTTAAAATGCAGAAGCAAGTAATCAAAGCTCCAGATGAGTTTAAGTCCTCCTGCATCCTTCTTAACTTCATTATCATCTCTTTCCATTTAATCTAGTGGACGTGGCAGTTTTTTTTTTTTTTTCCTGAATTCACAAAGCTGAGAATTAAAAGATTGGGGGAGGAGGGGCTGAGTAAAGCTGTCACTGATATCTGCAAACTTACAGCTTATAAACATATGAAGGAAAAAACAAAAAGAGGCAAGAAGACTGACATTTTGAAAGGCAGATGGAGACTTTGAAAATCTTGTTTGCATTTCACTTTTGTTAAAAAATGAATCTAAAGATCATCAATGAGTGCTTATCATGAAATTTTTACTTATAGAAAACATCAGCTCATGGTAAAGCTGAATGAGGCTTTATTGTTATATAGTCATATTAGTAATTTGCAAAGTCCTTATTAAAATTATTTTTATTTAATTTTCAGTTCCACTTACTTATATGATAATTTCAAGAGATGTAATGTTGATTGCTGCTGTTTTTTATGTCAGATATCGAACTCTTCCAACACCAGTGAGTATTTTCCAAAAATTATTCTTTTAGCATTATTTATGACTTTAGGCAAAAGTCAAGATTCATTGTTTTGCTTTGTGGGAATAATTTGTAGCAGTATTTTTTATTCATTTACCATAGACTTTAAAAAAATTAACTGTGCTATTTAGATCACCTAAAATATTTATTTATGGAACTCATGAATGGCCCATTTTAAAAAGGCACATTTCTGTTTAAGTCCAACTCTTTTTCATATCACTGGTACACGAAATCTTGCACAGCTGGTCCCCATCCTTACTTAACAAACTGTTAAGAGGAATTTCACATGGCCCTAAGCCATATTGTTGTCTTATTTATTAGCCTTTACTATGGATTATTTACAACTGGTTTCTAAGATCACAGTTGTACAAATATGGGATGATTTGCTTACATACTTGGTCATTGATTATGTAAATATCTGAGCACGTAAGCATAGCATAATAACCTTTTTTGATTACCAGTCCAGTGAAAATAAAACAGTATTTTATTCATTTTGTTTTTTAAGAAAATAGTGATAAGAGAATGTCATTAGTTTATTTACCAAAAGATGTGACTTAGGATTTTATAGGATTTGAGAAATAAATTTGTAATATTTAAAGAATTGATTTTCAAGAGCCTGTGTATGATTTGTAAGGAATGTAGATGCTCTTATTTAACATAATTAGAAGAATGCATGTAAGGGGTTCTCAATCATAGAGCCAGGCATATGCTAAGTATTCAGTAACTGTTATCTACGTATAAAAAATGTTTTAAACTTGAACAATAAATTGAAACTTTATCTTTTTTTTGTCCTCTGCCAGCGAACATTAGCTAAGTATTTCAATCCTTGTTATGCTACTGCTAGATTAAAACCAACGTTCATCAGCAAGGTAAGAGACACACAAAATCCTTTTTAAGTTATTTCTTTGTGAATTTTTACATTACAAACCTCAAGAGCAACTGAAGCTGGATCAAATTAAACACACTGAGTAAAGGGCATAGAAAAAGGGGTCAGGTAGACAAGTATAACACAATTCTTTTGTCCTCCAAGCTTTTTGGGTTCTTATATTACATATTGCCTCATGTTGGTGGTCTGAGTTTAAGCTTAAAGAGTCACCACAAAGTGGAAAGGGATAGGAAAAAAGTTTCATTTTTTTTTTTAAAATTGTTACTCTTAGTTATCCCTTTTGTTTTCCTTCTTTTTCAAGGTAATAACTGTATACCTGTCTTTGCACACAATATTATGAAGCCATACACACACACACACTTTTTTTTTTCTGGTAGCCTTAATTTGCTCAAATCTTTCCTGTTTCATCCTTTAGGAAAGATTTATTAGGTTAGGAAAGCTGATCAGCTTCAAGGCAGACGAGCCATTGCTTTTGTTAAAGACTTATGGGATGGACTTTTACCTACATACATAGGAGCTTTTTTGACTTTGAGTGACTTGTATTTATGTCAAATATAGCAATTGGAGTGTAGTACTACATAGAAAATGGCTTAGGAGGTGCTGGAACAAATTGCCTCAAAACAATTTGTTCTTTAAGGAGTCTTCCAGATAGAATTTATCATTTATTTTTTAAACAAATGGAATCCTTATCATTTGGCTATGGAATGATTGCTAGAACTGAAGTGCTTCTCTGCACACATCACCTACTGCTTCATAATCACAGACTCTTTCATAAAACACTTCTCATCATAGTAAGTGGATGGTGTCTTCAGATTATTTCTTGTTTTGTTTCCTTTTTCCCCACTGCTATCTTTTAGGGTAGGGCTCTTCTTTCATGGAGATGAGTATATTTCTGTTTTCTAGCCTCATATGATCTGAACACTGGATAAGGCAGTGGGGAATCTGGATTACAGGTTTGATTCTTCTGTGACTGCAAGCAAATCACCTAATTCATGTCCTCTCACTCAGGAAGAGGCAGCTTGATTATTTCCATATTCACAGCACTGTTTTAATGGGTAGCTGGTAAAAAACATTATATGGATTGCTGTGGAAATTCAAGGTGGTAGTATTTTTCTGATAGTCATTACCCTCACTATAATAGGCAGCTATGGAGACAGATGGGTGAATGAAGCTGACCCTTTTATGTATTCTCACTTGTGAATGCCAACTTCTTTGGCATGGATATTGCAGACCATCTTTAAGCCTGCTGAGTGTATGTCATGATGGACTATGTTTGAATCAGGATCCACTCACACAATAACTGTTTTTTTTTTTTTTTTTTTTTTTTTTTAGGTAAACACAGCAGTTCAGTTAATCTTGGTGGCAGCTTCTTTGGCAGCTCCAGTTTTCAATTATGGTGATAGCATATACCTTCAGATGCTTTGGTAAGCTAACTTTAGCATTGTTTTTGGAGAATGTCAACACAGTAGCTTACTTTGACAATCCTAGAATGACTTTATGTTTAATGGACACCTAACTGGAGAAAGTGGAGACCATATTTTATGATTAATAATCATTTTTAAGAAGCTTACTCTCAAGAATTGGGGTATAAAAGCTAGTTTTTCATGAATTAAAAGGAATGAGGGGTACTGCTAATGCATTAGGGTTTGAGCAGAGGAAAGATTTTTTCAGGTAAGAGGAAGAGGGAGGTTAGCTTCAGGGAGTAAGTAGCATTGAGCCACGAGATAGAGGTAGATTTTGTATAGGGCAGCCATCAGGTGGAGGACAGATCCTCAACAAGGTCAGTTTAAGAGAGCAGTAGTCAGGGAAAAGGAGTCCAACCTAGGGAAAAGGTATAGTGAGAGGGACCCCTGGAGAAAGGAGTTTGAATCTTATGTTAATTGTTTATTTATATAGTCTTGAAAATTCAAACTTTAGGAGTTCAAAATGTGCCACAAATTTTTGGTCCATTTTTACCAATTATTAAAACTGTCTTGCTTGTTGCAATCTGAGCCAGAAAGTGTTGGTTAATCAGGGAGTTAAACCAAAGAATCTTTTTAAATGATGCATACTCTAATTTTTTAAAATTTTAATCTAAAAAACTTACTCTGGTTCATCTTATGTGTTACGATATAAAATGAAGGCTTTTTCGGGGCTGGGGTAGTTGCTCAGACGTAGAGTGCTCACCTAGCATGCGTGAGGCACTGGGTTCGATCTTCAGCACCACATTAAAAAAAAATAATAAAAGATATTGTGTCAACCTATAACTAAAAAATAAATATTAAAAAAAATGAAGGCTTTTTCTTTGGATATAGGCCCATCAGTGGGCGTTTTCTCTCTTGAAAAAACCATATCCATAATACAGCCTCTCTGATTTCCATATTTTGTTTCTTTCAGGTGATGTAAGAACTTTGTTGATTTGTCTTTTGTTTTGGGGGGTTTTTTTGTAGTGCTGGGGGTTGAACCTGGACCTTGCATATGCTAGGCAAGAGCTCTAGCACTGAGCTATACCCATCCTTACACAAGAACTGCAAAGCAATCTAAGTGTAGGATACATCTAAATGTTTATCATATTTTTCCAGGTTTTTTTTTTTTACAGCCATCTTATATTTATTTTGAATAGTATTTTTTAAATCAACTTGGCTTTTGATTTTCTAAAGCATCCATTCTAGTTCTCAGTAGCAATTCTTCGTACATTTGTATTTCATTGTTTATATATGAATTTAGAATACCAAACTGACATGAATACAGATCTGGGATCAAACAAAAATGAGTCTTAATGATTCTACATCACCTGGTGGAAACAATCAATTGGGTACCCTGGAAAGTACACTGTTAATTGGCTCGTGTTCCTCATGCCAGGGGCATCCCTCATGTCATCCCAAGGGGAATTTGATTAACCTGGCAGTTCACTTAAGGAAAAGTAAATAAAGAAAGTTGAATTTTATTTAAATGATGCAGATATCCTTAGACTTTTAAAAAACTGTATTAAAAAAATAGAATCTAATATCCTAAGCAGCATGGAACAGTGGAAAGAGTACATGGGCTTTTGAGTTGAAACCAAGCCAGGTGCCTGCTTAATTCTGTCATATCCCTGAGCAAGTTCTCTTGTCCTCATTTCTCATCTGTAGGTAGAACTTATTGTGAGAATAAAATAGGAACATGAGACATCTAGAATATTAACTGCCTAAAAATGATAGTTGCTGTCCTGGGATCATGACTTAGTGGCACAGTGCTTGCCTAGCACGGGTAAGGTACTGGGTTCAATTTTTGGCACTATATAAAAATAAATAAAGTAAAGGTATTGTGCCCACCTATAACTAAAAATATTTTTTAAAAAATGACAGTTGCTAATATTATCATTAACTTTTAGGGCTTATTAACTAGATTAATTTGTTTGACATTAGTAATTCAAATGAGGTCTTGAAAAAATGCTATATAGATTTTTATAATTTAAAAATATTATGACAGTCTTTTTGTTTTAAATAGATCTTTTACATGAATTCTTTATGATTATCTGGTTATTATTTTTTAGATTTGATGACTCAATCTTTCTTTCCTTCCATCAAAGGTATTTTACAGCTTTCACCACAGCTGCATCAGCTTACAGTTATTATCATTACGGTCGGAAAACTGTTCAGGTGATAAAAGGCAGATGAGAGCCACCCATCACCATTAGCAAGGAAGCAATACACATCATCCGTGGCAATGCCAGCGAAAATCTACAGGAGTTTCCCTATTTTGGTGTTCAGCTTGTAAAAGGACTTGTCAGAACAAACCATGTCATCAAAATTGAAGTAATGTGCATTGAAAATAAGCTTGATCATGGGCATATGCAGAATTTCCAATGTATTTTTAAGTATAAATAAAACTATAATTTAGAATTTTTAATCTTAGGTTTCTTGAATATAAAGAGATGAATTATTCCAATTATTGTCAGTCCTTTTTTATGTTTTTTAAAAATATAGTTCAGAGCATGGAAACTGAAGTGTTGACACCTGTCTCTAGAATCTAAGTTGCTCATGAAGCCATAGGGACTTGCCTGGGATTAAATATATATCTTATATAACTTGGCTATTCATTTTTATGTTTGATTTTTAGATTCATGTATACATTAACATTTCATGTGGTTATTATTTGGTCATTTAGGGTAGTAAGAATAAAGTTAGCTGTGAATGAAGCAAAGTTGCAAAGAGATAAGTGTGGAAAGTTTTAAAAATAAATAAGATCAATCAAAATAGAAGGTATTGAAGCTCATCTCATGTTCAGTAGTCTTCCAGCCTCTCAGGTGCCTAATAGTTCATATATCAGGATAACAAGTAACAAAGATAGTTGAAATATGAGAACTTGTCCCTTAGTCTTTCATCTAAAAGCAGTGAGTTACATCATGCCTTCCAACTGTGTTTCTAACATTACAATATTTGTATGATATTGGAACCTGTACTCATATATTGTGTAAATAATATGAAACTGTATATTTTTCAAAGATTTTTTAAACTTTGGGAAATCTTCTTTTGTTAAGATGTTAAAGGAATAAAAGCTGGAAAAAAAATAAAACTGTACCTTCAACTTGGGTTGTTCATGGTATGTATTCATCCTCTCCCATTATGTAAGTTTTCTGATTCATGAAGTCCATTTTCAGTTGTACTTAATTGTAAAAGTCATTGATTTGGGACCATCTAATATAAAAGACCATATTGCTCGCTATCATGTTGAAGAGAGTGGGGAGTACAAGTCGGGGAGGAGAAGACTAGCTGGTGCTGGTTGGTTCCTATTAATAGTGGAGGTCTATTGCTGCCCTTTGTTCCTGGTTTTAACCCAAGTATAACATGAAATCATACTGTGAGATTATCCAGTCCACAGCCTGTTGATCTGCTTTAAGTTAAAATGGGAAGTTAGAAGTAAAGCTTGTGCCTTTTTAGCATTGTGCCTCAGTGTGCCCCCTCTTGCTTGCTGGTCCTGGCTTTCCTGTTGTCATATGCAGCTTAACCACTCTAGGCTTGGAGCTTTCTGAAGCCTGCAGTCAGAAACACTGCCACCACTGGATCTTACTTGGAGGCAGGTAAGAAGGAAAAGAAGATTGGTGTGGAGCTGGCTGTTCGCCCTCTCATAGGCTGGAGGTGGGAATCCCACTGACAAGACCATCCAAGAAATACGCAGAGGGCATCTCAGCACTAGCCAGGTGTGAGCACAGAAAAATATTTTTTTTTTTTTTTTAAAAAAGGAGACTTGTAGTTATGGGGAAATTTAGGATTTCATGCATTGTTAACACTTATTTACATTTTAGTGTTGCTGTTTGGGGTGACATGAGTTGGATCCATAATATTGTTGAGATTAAGATCAATCTGGCTCTGTTCTATATACTTTTTCCACATCTACCATTAGGAAAAAAAATGGTTCAAGTCTCCTCAGATTCTTGGAGCCTGGATTGTTATAAATTCTGCCATTTTATAAAACATTGCAATTGTAGTAAATTAGGCGTATTCAAGTACGTGTGCATATAGACTCAAAACACAAAGTTGAAGTCTTCACAGAATAGACAATATTATTAAAAACATTGGGATCATTTAATTACATGTCAGGATTTTACATTAATTTGTCACATTTTTGGCTTTTATTTTTTGCAGTTTTGAAGTAGGAGCTGGGAGAGATCTTTTAAATCAGTAATTCTCTTGGTTGCATATGTGATGAAGTTAGAGATATACATTAGAATTTCAGGAAACTCAAAATTTCAAACACCTAGAAATATATAGTGTTCAGTTATTCAGTTCAAAATTTGATATGTTTTAGTTTCTGCAGAATGTTTTGGGAACAAAATATATAGGATTCAAATGGCTTTTTCTTAGAAAAGAAAAAAATTGCTATTATGGAATAAATCATGCCCCCCAGAAGATATGGTCAAGTCCTTAAGAGTACCTGTGAATTGACCTTGTTTGGAAATAGGGTCTTTGCAGATTTAATCAGGTCAGGATGAGGTCATACTGGATTACAGTGGGCCTTAATAAATGACTAAGTGTCTACAGGGAAAGGGAAATTTGAACACAATGTCATGAGATGATGGAATAATACCTTACAAGCTAAGAAGCACCAAGGATTGCCACCAACCATCAGAAGCGAAGGGAAAAAGAAGCAAAGGTTCCATCAGAACCTTCAAGAGGAGGAACCAACCCTGCTAACTTTTGATTTTGGGTTTCTGGTCTGAACTATAAAAAGTAAATTTCTGCTGTTCTGAGCCATTTAGTTTCTGGTAATATGGCAGCCACAGAAGATTAATGCTAATACAGAATGTCAAAATCTAGAAATAAAGGCCCCAGTTATAATTTCATAGAATCACTCCCCCCCCTAAGTTTGTCATAAATGAAAGAGTAGATGCATCCTACACAAAGACAAATCATAAGACATTGATATAATTGAGAGATGCTTTGGCTTCTGGCCAGAGCTTAGAGGTTCTCTTTTGCTCATTTCTTTTCTATATCTAAACAAAGTTTGTAAAAGTAAGCTTATTATTGCTTCCTTAAATAGGAATTCATAGTAACTTTGTCCACTTAGACTTGGTGAAATGCAGTAAGTGCTGACTTTTAAGCTAAGAGCCTTTTCCTGCATTTCAGAGATGTTCCCAGAAGACCAGTTTTAACTGTAAGGCAGGAAGGACATTTTTTTTTGCAATGCAACTAATAAACCCAGAAGGCCTTCAGGAAACCACAGTAGCTCTTTTCCCTGGCTGCCAGTTCTCAGATTAAGAATCCACTGGAGTTGAGTCCTTGAATAATACAGCTCATTAATTGTGCCTTAGCCAAAGGTTGACCGTAAGGGGACTTTGGCTAAGAAGACCCAAGGAAGTCATTTCCCATATGACAGAAGACATTGGGTTATGTTATTTCTGTTTTCTCTCTTCCAACTTCCATATATTATTCTACTGGATACTGAGGAAAACTGCTGAAAACCCAATGAGACCACACAAAAGAATGGCAGGTGCCAATGAGAGTGGTCTGGCATTGACCAGGTTTCTGAGCAAAGTAGAAGGGAAGGGAAAGCAGTTGTTCCTTGAGCTAAGAAACAGTATGACAAGTTCCCTGTGTGCTCCGGGCATGCTGGCTTCATGGAATTGGAGCCCACTGGGCCACTGTTCTGTTGTCCTTTGTTTAGTCCTCTGTATCTTCTTCTGCACATAGACGGAGTTTGATTAGAAGGAAGCTGGGCTAATTGAGGATCTGGAGCTCCAAAGGCTGGTTGTTTGGTTTTGCTGTTGTTCCTGTTGTGTGGTTTTGGTAATGGGGATTGAACCCAGGGCCTGGTACACACTAGGCAAGTGCTTTACCACTGAGCTACACTTTCAGCCATCACTGGGTTTTTGAAGGCCACCAAGTGTGTATCGTAGCACTGCCTGTGTGACGTCCAACCCCGCCTGCAGAGACACACAGACAGCACTAGCGTGCTGATGAGCAGAAGACTGCTGGTTGCACACAGTCCTGCCAAGATGCCCAAGTAGCTGGGCTTGGTGGTGAAGTTGGTGCATGCCCTCCTCCAGCCTGAGGCCCGAGGCAGGCTCAGGCCAGCCCTGTTGGCTGCCAGCACACACACGCGGTATGTGGTGCCAGGCGAGAGCCCATACAAAGGGTGCTGACGGGCGGTGGCATAGATGTTCTCTACCACTGACTGGTTCTCTGCCTTGCCCTCTACGAAGTAGCGGATCTGGTACCCATGCACCACTGAGTTGGGGGCACACCAGAGGATGAGTGCTGATGTGTCTGTCATCTCTGACACCCCCTGCAGCCTGGGGGGGTCCGGGATAGTGTCTTCCCGGCTGAGGCCAGGGCAGCTGCACCCTGAGTGCCTCTGCAGTTCCGCACATGGGGTCTGCAAGTGCTTGCAGGGATGGTAATCACAAGGGACATACTGTTCAGGTGCTCTCACCTCTTCCTTGGTCCCTTCCTCTTCACCATAGTCATCCAACAAGACGACTGGAATCCCACCCTCTGAAGGACTCGGCTGGGGAACCTGGGGGGTGGCCTGTGACATCTGATCAGGCTGAGATGTGTGCACGGGGTTCCTTGAGGTGGGGAAGGGACCATGGTGTTTGCTGGCCTGTGGGGTGGAGGCAGCTGAGACATCAGTTTCAAGGACAATCCTGGTAGTGTGTTTTCCTCCATGATTTGTCCCAGCTGTGCTGGCAGCATTGGGTGGAACACTGAAGTTACAGTAACTTGCCGTGGAGTTGACACCATACTGGGCAGTCCCCTGCCCAGCATCACCATGAGTCCATGCAGCTTGTGAGAGGGAAACCGCAGGGTGGGAGGGGGTGTTGGTGACGCTCTGTTGGCCTCCTGCAGGCTGGGTGGAGGGACCTGTAGATGGTGTATAGGCTGAGTGGTCAAAGGAGGGTGGGTCTGAAGCCAGGACGGTGGTCCTGTGGTCTGATCTGCACAGATCAGGCAGCTGAGAGAGTGGAAGAGGGACCGAGAAGGGACCTCCAGATCCAGCAGCTGGTATGCACATAGTGTCTTTGGCCCTAGAGAGGAAGCCAACCAATTAGAAGATGCCTGGCTCTGAGGCTGCATGTGAGCTGGGTTTCAAATCCTCAGAGCATTTGTCCCGTCCTGCCAAGGCTTGTCAACATGTCTCTTGCCAACACGTCTAACTTGGCATGTGCTCCTCACACATGGCCTCACTGAACTTCAAGATATCTATTCAGAAGACTTCTATCACCACTTCCATTGGGCAGAGAGGGAAACTGACATTCATAAAGAACCAGCTTCCCAAAATACCATGGCTAGTCAATGGCAGAACCTAACCTGGGGCAAGCACTGTGGGTATCCCAACTCTCTAAGGGTAGTTTGCCATTTTGTTCTCACCTGTCTGCTTCCTGGCGGTGAGTACTCATGATAATATTCACACGCTTGATAACATTTCTGAGTGCTTGCCATGTGCTGGACACTATCCTTCACACTCTACTCTAAATTAATTTAGTCTATGCTATCTTATGAGGTAGGCACCATTATATCCATTTTATAGTTAAGGCAGTAGAGGTACCGAGATATTAAGTGACCACCAAATCAATAGTAGGAGGTGGTAGGAAGCCACACTCTAGCTCCAGCCTGTACTCTCAACTCCTTCATCAATACCACAGCAGATGGCAGAGGGCCTGGACACCTGTGTTGGGAAGCAACCTGGGGAACAGGAGTACAGATTATGTCTCACATTGCAGCTGCGCTTGGGTGGGAGGTAGAAAAGAATCCTGCAGATGGGAGGATTGTTTCCCAAATAGAAGCAGTTGGCTGGTGGAGCTGGTTGGAGAGTACTCATCATGGGGGGTATTTCTAGTGCCCCAGTCCCCATCTTCTCCTGGTACCAGCCTGGATGTGGCTCCCTCACTGCAAACAGCTCTTCCAGCCAAAACTTGCATAAGAATTCTTTTTTTCCTGTCCTGCAAGACAGCTCTGAAAGCCTACAGGCCTTGAGTTGAATGGCCCAGGAGCAGGAAGCCAGACTCCATCTTGGAGATTCAGCAGGGTCTGGTGGTTGAGAGTCAAGTTTTGGAGGAAGATAGAACCTGACTTCTCCATCCAGTGGCTGCATGAATTTAAGCAAGTACCTCATCTGTTCGGGTCCCATTTCCCTCGTCTGTAAAATGGGACAAAAATACATACACTTGCTTTAGCAGAGACAAGCTAGCTGTTCACCTGACTCACCTCCTTTTCCCACTGGGCACATGGCTGGACTACAAATCCCAATTTTCCTTGCAGTTAGATGTGGCCTGTTGACTGAGATTTTGAGCAGAAGCGAGGTCACCACCTACCAGCCTGACCTATATAAAATCTCCCAAGGCAGCTCCTCCATGTTCTTTGCCCCATCTGGCTGGCAGGAAAGGGGACAGAGCCTCCACCACCCTGGTGTAACTAAATGGGGGAGGGAATGCTCTGCGCAAAGCTGCTCAAAGGCCCAGCATCATCACATGAGCAAAGATGCACGCTGAGACAACTTTCCCTCCTGCAGGCGAGGTAACCTCAGTCATCTTGCTTTGTTAAGTGTGTTACCTGCTTAGGATAGTTCTCTTTGCATCCACAAGGAGCCAGGACAGCTCACAGCTGCAAGTGAGAGGGTTGCCGAAGAGGTTGATGGATAGGACCTGGGACGGATTCATGGTCCAAGAAGGGAAGGAACTCAAGTTGCAACTGAATAACACACACACACACACACACACACACACACACGAAAAGAAAAAAAAATCAATTAAATCAGGCTTTTACAGATACTTTAAAAAAGTTCCCTAGAGAGCTGGGTATGGTGGCTCATGACTGTAATCCCAGTGGCTTGGAAGGCTGAGGCAGGAGGAACACGAGTTCAAAACCAGTTTCAACAAAAGCAAGGCACTAAGAAACTCAGTGAGACCCTGTGTCTAAATAAAATACAAAATAGGACTGGGGATGTGGCTCAGAGGTCGAGTACCCCTCAGTTCAATTCCTGGTACTAAAAAAATGTTTCCCAGAAAGGCATGGTGGTGTTATAGAAAAATCATTCTGTTAGGGGTTAGAGGATATTGCTTTGGATAAAACATTCTATGATTTTGAACCTCATTTTTTGCCAACCTAATAGAGTCAAAATAATTTCTCATATAAAATAAGGATAATACTTTCATGCCAATAGGTCATATCATGATGAAGGTATTTATGAATAAAAATTTCTATACATAAATAGATATTTTTATTATAGACCAGTGTCAATAATTAGTAGACATTTTTTTCTTTGCAGAAAGAAAAAAATCCAGGCATCAAATCCAGGACCTCTCACATGCTAGGCAATTGCTCTACCACTGAGCTATATCCCAGCCCAAATTTCTTAATGAGAACTTTATTGAATGGATGCAACTGCAGCTGTAGCATAGGTGATGGCACACGATGCCTCACTTAAGTGTATCAGTTAGCTCTGGCTAAGTAGAGAACTGTGCCCCAAACTTAATAGCTTGATCCAATAAATATTTTCTTTCTTTCACATGATTCTGAGGGTTTGCTTGGTGCTTTTTGTAGTCCAGGCCAGCTCGACTGAGGCCATAGGATCTAGGATGTTCCCACATGTATGTGGCCTCAATGGTGTGTGCCAGGACCTTGCATCTCATCACTCAGGAGGTCAGCCTAGACTTGTACATGGTAGTGAAGGGGTCCCCAAAGCAAGAGAGGGCCAGCCTGTGTTCAACCGTGTTCTAGTTTATGCTTACATGGCATTTGCTAATATCCCATTGGTTTAAGCAAATCACAGAGCCAAATCCAACTTCAAGCAGTGAAGAAATAGACACCACCTTCTGTTGAGAGAAATTGTAACCATGCGGTGGGGCAGGCCAACAGGGGTGAGAGGAATTACCATGGTCATTTTTGGCAAATAGTCAAATCCATTCTTGGTTCTCCTTCCTGTATTCCCTAGCAGAGTATTTGGCCACAACTCTTTCCTCTCCAAGTCTCCTGGCCCTCATCGATTTTGCATCCTTTACATGGATTCAGTTAGAATTCATCATTAACATGAGCTGTGCTATTCCTGAAAGCCCCATCTTATCAAAGGATGCCTTTCTTCCATTTATCTGGGAACCTGCCTCCTCTTACTAGTACTCTGGGGCAGATGCTAATGTTCTGGGTAAGGAATGACATACCACCCAGATCTGCTCAATCACTTCTGGCCACCAGGAAGGTGAAAGGCATCACCTCTGGAATGCCAGCTATAAGTGTGTGCCATTTATATTGAAACTTAAACCATGCCCTCATATACAAGCTTGGATCCACCTTCATACCTATTCTTCCCAATGCAGTCTGATGAATTGTTATTTCCATCTATTTTATAACAGCACATGGCATGTGCTTCTGCTATTGGTCACATATTGAACTGTGAGCTCCTTGAAAACAGGGGCCATCACCATCACCGTCATTATCATTGTTATTTCTATAAGACACCCACTATGTGCCAGAAATTAAGTATTCCACATGTGAAAAGCCCTAAGGTGAAATACTATTGTCATATCTCTGTTTTACCGAAAAAGAAAGTTTACGATGTTGACATGCTGGCACATTACACAGTTCTTGGATTTTTATCAAATTCAAAAAAAGAGTTAGAGCCAGACACATACAGCGCTTTCCCTCATAATGTTGTGTGCTCAATGAATGAAGGAAAGAAGGAGTGAACAGCTCTGTCTTTGAATAAGTATTCAGCCTTTTAGAAGAAAAATTCCATTCCATCTCTAGTGACTTTATTGGGTAAGACAGAACTAACAAAACCCACTTCTAAACTTCCCAGGGATTTTTTGTCAATAATACATCCAGTGATATTTGCAGAATTCTTTGGTATTTTCATAACAGTATTTTCATCTACTGGACTCTGGAAGGCAGGTGGGGAAGTATTATTCTTCTTTTACTTAAAAATATCAGGCTGTGCCAGGTGTAATGGCACATACTTATAATCCTAGGGGCTCGGGAGGATGAGGTGGGAGGACTCCAAGTTCAAAGCCAGCCTCAGAAATTTAGCAGGACTCTGTCTCAAAATAAAAAGGACTGGGGATGTGGCTCAGTGGCAAAGTACCCTGGGTTCCATCCCCAGTACCCAAAACAAACAAACAAACAAAAAGTCTTCCAAGTTAGTGGTTGCTCCTGAGCACCAAAGTGGGACACACTGGACATCTACCATGCCAGATGGCCCCAACTCCAGATCTTAGCTGCAAGACTCTCCCTCCCATACCTGCTCAAACCCTGCAAGGGACTGAACTTGTATGATGTGTGGGAAAGGAGGTGGATCCAGTAGAGAATACATCCAGCCTGATGTTTTCACTCCCTCTTCCTACTGCACATTTCTCAGCCCGGACTGAAAAGAAACTTGTATATCTAAGAGTTTGGATCTTTAATATGATTATGAACTGGACTGATTGGTGGTTATTGGGCTGGGTGGATCATCTGAGACCTGTCCCAATTGCCCCAAAGGATGAGGAAGAATAAAACCCCAGAGAAGATTTGGAAGAGCAGGGAGAGAAAGATTAAGATCTAGTTTGTTCTATAAAATTCAACACAGTATAATAGAACAAAAATCAATTCTGTGATGAAGATGTGTCTTAGAAACACTTACTTCTGGAACAGAAGGACCTGTAGACAAGGAGTGTCTTGAAAGATGTGTGTGTGGACGGAAGTAAGTGCTGGGGAGGCCTGACAATCCAGATGCTGGAGGTGGGGGGTCATCTTGAAAATGTCTCCCTCCAGGATCCTCAGCCTGGGCATCTTCCTCAGGTAAAGGGACATGAGCTTCGGCAGGTCTCTGATCCACCCAGGTTCAACTGAAACACAGAGGGGACACTGTCCTTTACCCAAAAAGCCACAAATTCAGGTCAGCCCATCATTAAGGAAACAACAAAGTGACAAGATGAGTCACAAGCATGGGTGCAGTTATTGATTTGGGGGATCTCAGAAGAATGGCCATTTCAGCTGCCAGGGCCCTCACGGATGACCAGTCCTTCCTGTCTTCTAGCCAAAGTTGCCCAAGGCCCGAAGAGGAGAACTGTTGGCCCAAAAGCCATACAGCTGAGAAGGGACAGAGTACGACTGGTACCCAGGACATTCCAAGCCCACTGCTGCCTCACCTCATTAAACTCCACACACAAAATAACCAGACTTCACTGTGATGGCTCCCAGGAGTGAGGAACCTTTGAGCCATGTAAGTAAGGAGAGGGGATCAGCCCAGAGTAGAACCGGAAGCCAATTTTTGTGGCTTTCCCAATAAATGGAGAATGTGCTTCTTCTCCTCTGTATTTTCCATTCTTGTTCTTTTCTTGTTTCCTTGTCCCTGACAGACAGGTGGTTACAGACACATGAAGTTTTTTTTTTTTTTTTTTTTTTTTTTTTTAGGAAAAAACAAACAAACAATAAAATCAACCTTGCAAATCAAAGTAAGAACACCAAGCACAAAAGAACCATTTTCCTCACCTCCTGCCTGTGTCCTGTTCAAATGATTCAACATTCACGGAAACAATGTTATCCAACCGAGTAGAAAAATCAATGAATTAATCTTGAGATCATTAGTTACTTCACATTAACTGCACCAAACGTGCCAAGTTCATACATCAACGAACCCCAAAAGTGACCATTAATATGTCCATTCCACAACCACTCATCTAACCGTGCTGGGAAGCAATACAAAACAGTGACCCTGCCGGGCAGGATGGCGCACGTTTGTAATCCCAGAGGCTCGGGAGTCTGAGGCAGGAGGATCAGGAGTTCAAAGCCAGCCTCAGCAGCATTAAGCAACTCAGTGAGACCTTATCTTTAAAAAATAAATAAATAAATAAATAAAAAAGTGACTACGTTTTGGGCTCTGGACCCCAGAATGGCTGGCTGGCTGGGCTCCGATTTGGGAGCATCAAGCATTAAATGACCTGTGCCATTCCACCTTCCTGTGACTTGGTAACCTCCTACTTAAAATGGAGATTGTAAAGTTCCCACTGCCGGGGAAATGTAGCTGGTGTTATTGTTGACCACTACTGTGAACTTAAACACTCGGGTCTCGCCTAACCCTAACCCTTCCTGTCCCGGGCAGCGTGTGCATAGCCGGGTTCTGTGCTCCCGGACTCACCTCGCTCTAGGTATGTGCCGCTGAGATCCAGGGTTTCGAGCGTGGCCAGGGGCTCGCCATTCGTCCCAGCGAACGCTCCGTCGGCGATGCCACCTTGGACTCCGAGGCCCAGAGCGGAGGCCGAGAGGTTGAGGAGCTGTAGCGCAGGGAAGCAGGCGAAGGCCCGAGGCTGCAGCGCCTGCAGTGGGTTCCCGGCAAGGATCAGCACGCGGAGGTTGCTTAACGCGGACCCCGCGCAGGGAGGCAGGGCGACCAGCTGATTGTAGCTGAGGTCCAGCGTGTGCAGCCCCCCTGGGCCGCCGGGGCTCCAGCGCACCGCTGCGATGCGGTTGTGGCGCAGCGTCAGCACCTGCAGCTGTGGCAGGTGGCGGAGCTCGGGCACGCTCAGGGCGCGCAGCAGGTTGTGGCTGCCGTCGAGGCTGTGCAGCGAGCGAGGCAGGCAGCTGGGCAGGCGCTCCAGGCTGCGGTTGGCCAGGGTCAAGGCCGAGGCTCCTGCGGCCGGGAGCCCCTCGCAGGGCGAGCCCGTGGCGTTGCTGCTGTCACTCTCCCAGGGTCCCTGCTGAGTGAGTCGGAAGAGCGGGACCTTCTCCTGGAAAGTCTCTGCCTGGCTCTGGTGCAGCACATTCAGCAGCCGCAGTAGCAGCAGGGTCCACCGCATGGTGAGTGCCTGTGGGAAAGACAGCCGGGCAACCGTTAAATCCAGTGAAACCCCCAAACGAAGGGCAAATGTGTGTTCCCGCCCCAGGGTGCAAGCCCTGGATGTTCATTGTGGACATCTCCTGTGTCGCCAGGTGCGCGTGATTTTGCCCCTGTCTGCTTTCCCCCTATGGAGAACCCCAGGCACTGTGACACTTCTTGCCCTTTCTTCTCTTAGCAATGCCCTTCCCTCTTCTTGTGGGAGGCCTCCCTCATTGGTCCGCTGTGGGCCTGAATCTCCCAGTAACCCCCTCCGTTTATTTATTCCTATCTCTTGAGCTTCAATAGAGAGGGAATATTCCCCTTTCTGCTATAAACAGATTGTAGATTCATAGCCGTGAATATCCTGGGTGTTCTTCTGGGATAGAAATATGGGACTCAAGGAAGATTTTTGTCATACCCAATAACACTCAATTGTCACGATTTTCCCATTAGAACTGCCCAGCCGTGGGCGAGTTGTAGTTTGCAAAAAATAAATTCTGAGGTCCCTTTTTTAGGGGCAAGTTGAGGTTTGCCTTCAGGATAAGAAAACAGCCTTGAGGGTTGGGACACTGGAGTCAACGATTTCCTGGTCCTACATAGGTTTCAACAAAACCTCAGGCCTTCAGTGTCAGCACTGCCGGGAAGGGTGGTTGAGAGCGGCTAGGTGGGAGTTTCAGGAGTACCTGGGATTGCACAGAGAAGCTGGGAGATCAGGTAGTGATAGATAGCACTGCTGTGGACTGGCTAGGGAGTGTGTGATTTGGCTCCCCCCCCACCTTACTACAGATGTGTGTTTCTGCCTTGGCTGTGGGCTGACTGCTAGATCTGAGCCACCATCCAGGCTCCTGGGAAAGGACCTCCCTGCTGCTAGTTGGGGGTCAAGGCAGGGAGAAAGATCCTAGAAACTGAGGCCAGAAACACATTCATCCAGCAATATGTCATACTCACCCAGAAGCTGTCCGTGTGGAGTGTGGCACCCCTGGATACCTCTTGACAGTCTTCGATATTGTTTTATGTATTCCAGGAACCAGTGACTTAGAAAGCAACTCAGCTGTGAATGCCAGAGGGATGACTTTTTCTCAGCCGCCCTTCCCCCTCCCTGTCCACTGAGAGAGCCTGAGATTCTCCAGACTTGCAGCCCCTCCTTCCTCAAGACGTTGTTGACTTTAGCCAACACCACATTGCCTGTCTCTCTCCTCCCTTCTGGGAAGTGGGCTGCCCCTCTCCAGATCGGGCACCTCCTCCCAGCCCTCCCCATCTCCACCTTTCCTTACTCCACCTCTCCAGGCTTGAGGAATGGAGGCCGAGAGCAGCTAGAGGTACATGAGGCAGAGGCAGCTCGGTCATCTCTCAGGAATCCCATTCTGTCTGCCAGGTGCTTCTCATTTCTTGGGATGGGTGGAGGCTGAATGGTGGGCTAGTAATGTGAGCTGAAACCCCTTCTCCCAAGGAAGGCCTGGGGCTCTAGTCTAGGGAAGGGCTTGCAGAGATTCACAGGAAAGTGACAGGAAAGGGGAACTTCAGAGGAGACAGAAGACAGATCTGCCTTCGGTTGCTCTGAGAACCAGTTCAGTGACAGCGTAGATGTTTGTCTCTCCTAAGGAGTGGGAACAAATAAAGGAGGCACAAGTGGGGAAAGAGCATCCTTGCCCAGGGACTGGGACGATGGCTCCTGATTACCAAAGTCCCCAGGTCTCTTAAAGATGGGATGGGACACCATGAACTTTGTTTACAGCATTGTTTTGAGCAGAGAGCACCCTTCTTCCGAAGAGCTCCGGAGAGCAGAGATGACTCATTTTACTTAAGAACCTTTGATCTCACTCTCTCCCTTCATTTCTCCCAGCCCCCCTAGAGGCCTGAGAGCAGGCCTGGGCTCATTTTTCCCAGTTCTGTTGAGCGCAGATCCTGAGACCAGAACTTTATATCTTTCCTCCTGTCACTCCTTATCTGGGCAGCCCTGAGCAGTCCCAGGACACCGTTGGCTTATTTGGATAATTGTCTGTCCTAGAGGTTTCCTTTGACCTCTTCTCTACCCAAAGCTTCAAAAACACCCTTGTCATGTAGATGTCAGTGAGGGGAAGAGGTGTTGCTCAACAATATTGCTTGGTCTGTCCAAGCTGGGGCTGGTGGTACTGGGGAGGTCTGTTCTATGCTCAGGATTGGGCCAATGCAGTCTCCACCCAGAGCGCCTGGGCCCTGGCTCCGGAGCTAGAAATACTGCACTGTGCATGACCAAGAGTCCTAGCAGGAGGGAGAAGTTGAGAGAAAGGTGGGAAGGGGAGGGGCAAGGGGGCTGGCCCAGAGGGACCAGCCAGTGGGCAGCCTGCAGTTGAGGCCCTTCCCTCTGCCTTTGCATCAAGAGTTCCCCAACCAAGAATCAAAGCCTGAGGCTTCCTTCAGAGTTAAACCAACTCAATCCACCCAGGTGAGATGATTGGCCACCCTGAGGCCAGCAGGGGCTTGGGGAATCCAGGCAAAGCTGGCCAGAGAAGAAGAATCCAGATCCACTGAAATGTACCCTGTTCAAAAAGATCCCAGGAGGAAGGAAATTGGTGAGTCAGGAAGGTCTATAAAACAGGACCTCAGGGAGCCACGTTAAGGGCACTCCTCTGTGAACCCCCAGGGTGAGTGGTCTAGAGAGGCCCTGGCTGAGGAAATCCCTGAGGTTATCACCCTGTGCTTGCCTGGTGCTCAGGCCCTCCAAACCGGCTTCTTATCATAGGCTTCTTCAATAGTCCATCAGTGGTGGCAAGTCCATCTGGCCTCTATAGAGAGCTGACATGCTGTCTGAACTTGGCTCTCTGGGCTGTTCTATTGTTATGGTCACCGCCCCCCCACCCCCAGCAGATACAGCCTTGGTGGGCTGTCCAGTCAGGTCCTTGAGCTAGGAAGGTTAATGAGGCAGAGGCAGCTCTGTGTGGAAGAGTTTGCTTATTGTCCCTCCTCAGATAGGGAGGTGGCTTTGCCCTTGTCTCCTCCAGTGACAGTATACACTATCATCATCACAACCCCTTTTTAAAAAGATAGAGCCTAATGCCATATGCATTATCTATTGAGTTCTCTCCAAGTATGATTTTTCTCATGTTACAGTTAAAGAAACTGAGGCTCACAGAAGCTGAGTACGTTCTGGAGCGCTGTCTGACTTAACTAGTGAGCTGTCTGACTTAAGCACGGAGTTCAATCACCTTCCATGGGCTTTATTTAGCATGTTAAATTACAGAGTTAATCTGTAATATTCCCCTTAAGCATAAAGAAATTTCTCCAGATATTTAGATAGACCCAAATCATGAAAGAAGTCATGGTTGAGCAGTTTATTCTTAAAATACACTGATTTGACTTCTTGGGTCACTGGGCACAGGACTGCAGAAGAATCCTGAGCAGGGTCTTTTCTCCTCTTCTAGCATGTCTTGGAGGTCAGGAAAGGGTGACTGAAGTGTTGTTCCCTTTGTGAAAGGATGCCAAGAAGTATATGACTTCCAAGCACCACAACAAATGTCACATCACACCGAATGCCACACTGGGTCCTATCCCCCATGGCTTTCCCTGGGCTGTTCCTCCTGCCTGAGTGTTCCTCCGCTCTTCCTTGATTGACTTAGTCTCTTGCATCAAGTGGTGAGAAGCCAGCCTCTGCTTCTGATTGGTTCCATGGTTCTTCTAGCAGCTTCAACCTCTGAGCACATCTGCCTTTTCCAGAACATAAATCAGCAACTCCACAGAGGGCTATGGGACCACGGATGGGTACTGACAGCACCTGCTATAGCTCCCATCAAGATTTCACCCAAGAAGGCCCTCCCTTGCCTCCCCCAAGCTATATTAGGTGCCCTTCCTTGTTGTTCTTTCTCAGGTGATATTGGCTGCCTGCCCTGGGTGTTTGACATGTTTCTTCCATCACTTAGGAATGAACTTCCTGACAACAGGACCCCATTGGTTATCTCATTAGCCCCAGAGACCAGGACAGAATATGGCACTTAGGAGAAATGTTTGACAAATGAAAGGGAAAAGGCATGGCAGGAATATGGTGGATCGTGATGTTCTCCAGTGTCCAATGGGTGGATGGAGTGGGACTCAAAATAGGACAAATTAAACCCGAGAGCCTAAGATTTGCAATTCAAGTCCTCCAACTTCCCAGTGTTGAGACAGGCTAAGGTGAGGGTGAAGATGATAGAGGTAGAAAATTGAGTCACAAAGAATTTTGCAGTCCAACTACTCATGGATCTTGGGTGGAAATTTCTCTTGGAAGATCTATGTTAATAGAAACAGCAGCAGGGGAAGAAAGAACCAGTAATTACACACTTGGCTAACCTTCCTTTTTGGATTTAGATAAAAACCAGGGTTATAGATACTTGGCTTCAACAGGCACTTTAGAACTTATCTGGTCTCATCACCCCATACTTATTTCAGAGGGAGAAAACTGAGCCCAGAGAGGGATATTAGTTTGTCTGAGGTCGCATAGTGGGGAGTTCCTTGTTGTCCAGTGAGAAGGAAGGGAGACTCATTCTCACAATTCCATTCTGGGTTATTTACATAGCTGACCAGGTCCCAACTATCCAACATTAGCAATGTGTGCTTATCCCCATAGGAATGGCTGAGTCAATTTTCCTGGTGGGAGTCAAGCCCTGGAAAGAGTTTCTAGTGGTTTTGACTCCTGCTGTACCATCCCATTCCATAAATCCAGGAACAAATAGCCTTAATACAGGTTGCCCCAGAAAATAAGAGAGCCCTATTTGGCTCTCTTCAAAACTCTGGCAGCCCCAGGTGGGGTGAGGGGAACTGGCCCAGGTGACAGGTGACTGCCCAGTCCTGCTCTCCCCATGCCAGCTGGCTCTGCTGCAGGTTCTTTCCCCAAATGCTGGAACTGGAATGTGCAAACTTCAAACTACATTCTTCTCTGACACTAGAGATAAACCACAGGAATGGGAGGGCGACTGAGGGAGGAGATGGTACCAGGTCGATAAGTCTCCTAAGTCTCCTGGTGCCAGGTCGATAAGTCTCCTAAGTCTCCGGGAAGAGCAGTCTCCCCTGGAGTGGAATGCAGTTAAGAGGCTTTCAAGAAAGGAGCCAAGATAACCAAGTGAGTTCACGGATGTCACCAACCTGCCTGCAAGGAAGTGACCTTAAGGAAAAAACAGAGTCATGGGCTGAGAATTGGATTTATTTTCCTACTGAGGTTCACTCATTAGTAGTACTACTACTGATAAGATTGCAACCTGAGAATTTGTGGTGTTGATTGTAAAAAGATACTATTAAAAGAGATCTTAAAAATCTGGAGCAGCAGAGGAAAGGTTCAAACTGGAAAGGAGAGGCCAGATTCCAGTTTACCACTTTGTTTCACATGTGGCTGAAGGTCATGAGGCGAGACAGTACACGGACTGTACACACATTCTGGAATTTACCCCAGGCAGAGGCAGCACATTAGAGGGAAAACAAACAAAAAACAAACAAACCTTAAACTGGGACACAGGTTGCTGGATTCTTATCCCCATACTGCTCCCATCTTACTGCGTTCTTAAGATTCTGACAGTTTCAATTTTCATATGTAAAGTAGATGAATTGATTTAGCAATTCAGCACACAAATCCAGAGAACACGCCAGAACATGCTCTAGGAATATATATATACATACACACACTCAGAAATCAGTAAGACTTGCACCTGCCTTCAAGCAGCTCCCAGTCTAGAACAGGCAGAAGACAGAACAACCATGCACAGTGTGTGCACTGAACCATGAGCTCTGATAGCTCAGGGAACGAGTCCAGCTTGTTTAGTGCTCTATCTCCCCCAGGGTCTTGGCGGTTCACTCATACAATCATGTGCCATAGTTTGGGTATAAAATATCCCCCGAAGGCCCATGTATTAAAGGTTGGTTGCCAGCCAAGCACTACTGGAAGATTCTGGACTCTGTAGGAGGCAGGGCTACTAAACAGAAGTTACGTCATTGGGAGTGTGCTCTTGAAGGGGACATTGGGACCCTGGCCTCTCCTTTCTCTTTCTCTGATTTCCAGCCACCATGAGGTGAGCAGGTCTGTTCTACCACATGTTACTGCCATGATATACTCCCACCTTGTCACAGGCCCCAAAGCAACTGGCCAATCAACCATGGACTGAAATCCCAAAACCCTGAGCCAAAATAAACCTTTCCTCCTTACAAGTTGATTATCTCAGGTATTTTGTTATAATAACAGCTGACTAACAACATGCTTAAGATAGTTGCTGCAGGAGTGAGTGTTTATTATCTGTTTCCTTCCCTTCCTCTATTTCTTTTTCTCCCCTTTCTCTATTTTTGATCAGTTTTATTTCCTTATTTGAATTTTCTATAGAAGAGCAGTCAGGATTTGCCTATGTATTTATTTAGATTTCTAATATGTTAAGGAAACATAAAAGTGCTCAAGTTGTACAAACAAAGCCATGATTCAGAATCTTATGGAAATGAATGTTATTTATTCCCCTTTCCTATAACAACTTGCATGTGCAATGTGAATTTTGTTGAGTGAAGAAATGCACGTTGTCCAGTAAACATCTGAGCATGGGTTAGACATCATTACTCAACAGGAAAATGCAACTTTAAGCCTCAGTGAGATATCAGTATGCACCACTCAAATGACAGAATTAAAAGACTGATGATTTCAAGTGCTTCTTCCAAGGATGTGGGGCAAAAAGAATTCTTTTGCACTGCTTGTGAGAGTGCCAAATGGTACAGTACTTTGGAAAATGGTTTGGCACTACTTATGAATGCTAAGAATATGTCTACTCCATTACTTAGCAGTTACACTCCTGGGTTCGTACGCAAGGGAAATGAGTGCCTATAGCCACCAAAAGAATGTTTGCAGCAAATTATTTGTAAATGCTCCAAACTGAAAACAATCCCAAAACACTTTAATCAATAGAGAAATGGACGCATAAACTATGGTATAGTCATGCAATGAGCTACTGCAGAGTTACAGAAAAGAAGGAAAAATGCTACTCTCAATAACACAGATGAGTCTCAAAACATTATGTTTAACAACAGAAGGCAGGCACACAGAATATGTACCATATGGTCCCACTGGTACAAAGTTCAAGAACAGGCAAAAATTAACTGATGAGCAGGGTGGTGGTTATCTCTGAAGAGCATCCCAGGTGGGGATCCAGTATGTGTGCAAGACTGGAGGTGTGGTGGCATCGAGATGTGTTGAAGGGATGGACAATTCGATATGGCGGAAGGATAGCAGAGGCGACAGAGGAGGAGGGCAGGGAGAGAAGAGAAGGATGTTTGGGAGTCTTTTTGTAAAAGGCTCTGCAGTAGTCATTGGCACTGTTTTCCACATAATTCCATGCTGTCTCTCTTCTGCTTATTTGGTAGAATTGTACTTCCTGGCTTTTGTGATTGAGAGGGGCGGTGTTTCTATGCTTTGTTTTGATCAATGAATTCAAACAGAAAATGATGAATGTCGCTTCCAGACAATGCATTCAATTGTTGGTGTAAGATCCTCCAAAACTCTTTCTTCCTCTCTGGCACGATAAATGATACCATCTGGAAAAAATAAATAAATGATACTATTTGGATTGTGGTTGCTTCATCAGCCTGGATCCCCAGGAAGACCAGAACTCCCCTGGGCTGAACCCATAGATACACAACATGAGAAATAAAACTTTGTGGTTTTAGGTTGCTTGTTACAGCAGTATGACCCATTTGCTTGGATGTCTGCAGACTTTGATTATGGTGTCAAGTTCATTCATCATTTATTCATTCATACATTGAAGGTCTGCTCTGTTCCCAATAGTCTTCCAAATGCTGGAGAAGACACAGTCCTTCCTTACCAGGAGCTTTTATTTTGTTGGGGATTACAGACTATAAGTAAATAAATTAACAGGGTTGTTACAAGAGCGCAGCAAGAAATATGAAGGAAATAAACAAGGTGGTGTGATATAAAGGAATTGGGGAGCGGGGGGAAATGGATACTCACCAAGAAGGGTTCTCTGCATTTGAACTGAGAACCGAGGATGAGATGGAAATGTCTTGCACAGGATCAAGTTCCAGGGACTGCAAGAAAGAGCCTTCTGTGTCTGAGTCACAGAGAGCAAATCCTTGGGCTACAGACAGTGAGGGAGAGGGAGGCACACAGAGACTTTACCATGCGAGCAAGGTATGTGTTAGCAGGTCACCCTTCATGTATTCAAAGGTCACCCTTGTTGGCTGTGTCCATAGCAGGCAAGAGCAAAGCTGAAGAGTTACATTAGGAAGGTGTTATGAATGACGGTGAAGATGCTGATTTGAGAGTAATGATAGCGAAGGTGAAAACCAGTATACAAACTTGAAACACGTTTGAAAAGTCGGAGGAACAGGACCTGTTAGTGGATTGGAGGTGAGATGTGGTGGGCTGAATAATGGCCCTGAAAGATATCCATATCTTAATCCCTGGAGAGTGTGAATGGTTCCTGATATGGCCAAAGGAATTTTACACATGGGTAAAGTAAAGTAAAGATCTTGAGATGGGGAGATTGTCCCGTGTTATGCTGGTGGGTCCTGCATAATCTCAAGCATCTTCATAAGAAGGAAGCAGAGGGAGATTTTACTAGAGAAAAAGGAGACTGTGGAGACTCCAGGAGGATGCCACACTGCTGGCTTTGAAGATAGAGGGAAGGGTCGTGGAATGTGTGGAATGCAGCTCGAGAGGATGGGAAAAGCAAAGAAATAGATTCTCCCTTAGACCTTTCCGGGGTGTGTGACCCTGTTGACACCTTGATTTTGTCCCAGTGAAAATGATTTCAGGACTCTCACTTCCAGAACTCTACCAGAATAAATGTTGCTGTTATTATTTTTATTTGGTAAAATATGGATGATGTAATATTTATTATGTTAAATATTTGTGAAGTTCAATGGCATTAAATACATTCATAAACCATGCAACCATCACTACTCTGCATACCTAAAACACTTTCATCAACCCTAACAAAAACTCTGTACCATTAAACAATAACTCCTCTTCCCCACTGTCCCAGCCTCTGGTAACGTCATTCTGTTCTCCATCCCCAGACTCACCTGTTCTAGATACCTAAAATGAGTGCAATCATATTTTTATCTCTCTCTTTCTGGAATATTTCAATAAGTGTAATTTTCAAGGGAAATCCCTATTGTTTGCAAATGTCCAAGATTTCATCCCCTTTTATGACTGAATATTATTGTGTGTTGTTTTAAGCCATCAAATTTGTGGTAATTTGTTACAGCAGCCACAGGAACCTAATACATAAGAGACAAGAGAAGCTGGGCTTGGTGGTGCACTCCTGTAATCCCAGCAGCTTGGGAGGCTGAGGCAGGATCGTGAGTTCAAAGACAACCTCAGCAAAAGCAAGGCACTAAGCAACTCCGTGAGATCCTGTCTCTAAATAAAATACAAAATAGGGCTGGGGATGTGGCTCAGTGGCCGAGTGCTCTGAGTTCAATCCCAGTACCTCTTACCACCCCTCCCCAAAAACAAGATAAGAGAAAAGAAGGTACCAAGGATGACCCAAGCTTGTGACTGATAACTGGATGGACTGAGATGCTATTAAATGGGATAGAGAAATCTCAGAGCACAATAGATTAAGGGTAGGAAAATCACAGGCTCAGTTTGGGTCATACTACATTTGATTTTCTTTTTTCCTTTTTTTTTTTTTTTGTTTTTAGGCCTTGCTCCATTTGAGATGTCTGTTAGGTACTCAAAGGGCATATGGAAGAGACAATTGGACCTCCAATACTGGGATTCTGGTTGGGGCTGGGAAATTCCATTTGAGAAATATCAGTATATAGATGGCACTTAAAACTAGAGGGTTGGTTGAGCTCACCAAGGGCAAGTGTGTACAAAGTGGAGAGAAGGGGGCTGAGCCAACGTTTGGAGGTGGGACAGAATGCGCCAGGGAGGCTGAGCAGGAGCAGTCAGGAAAGTGGGAGCAGACTCAGGAAGTTTTGGTATCATCGAAGCTGAGGCCTCTGTTTCACTGAGGAGAGGATGTTGTCAACCAGGTTTTGAGAGACTGGAAAAGGAGGAGATATTTATGTGCTGGTCCAGGGTCTGGGGGTGAGGGGTAGGGACAGAAGCAAGCAAGAAGTGAGTCAGGTGAGCAAGTGTGTATCAGCTTTCTTACTTCTCTGGAGGAGTTCTTCTGTGAGATGAGGCAGAAACATGGGATGAGGTAGAGTTTTAAAATTGGTTGAGATGGGAGATGTGGTTTGGCTGTCTAACAAGTACCCAAGAACTTAATGGCTTCAAATAACAGTAGTTATATCCTATTCCATGGTTTTGTGGTTAGGAATTTGGTTGGAGCCCTTCTGCTCCACAGAGCATCGACTGAGGTCCTTGGTAATATTCAGCGGTCCAGTAGGCGGGCGAGTTCAAGATAGCTTCCCTTCTGGTCTGCTGCCTTGGTGAGGGTGGCTAGCAGGCTGGGCTCTGGTAGGACTGACAGATGGAGGTCCTATAATGCCAGATTCGTGGGACCCCAATAGACCTCCAGGAGCCGAATCCGATGCAATCACACAAGAGTCTTTATTGCAAGCTCGAGCCTGGACTCACAACTGTTCCCTATGCAGCAGTCCCAGGGAGTGAGTCCTGGTCCTTTGTTCAGTGAGATTTTATAGGTTTTGGGGGGATACTCTATGCGTCACAACATCATACAGCAAATCATTCCATACCGCGGGAAAATCAAATAACAACTCTTAACATTGATTAGCACATTCACAAGTTGGGTAGGGGTGATTGGTTAGTACAAGAGGAGGATTTGTTTGAACTGATTGGTTTAGGCCATGAGCGGTGAACCGTGTTAAACTATGTGGTTTCCCAACATGTTATCAACCAACATAAACTACTGGGGGGTCATCTGGCATCCCAGGTATTTTCCCTGTCTCATGCTGATTGGTGGTTGCTAGGGGGTTGCTATGGATCCTCACCTAGTCTAACTGAGTCAGGGACACCTGGTGCCGCAGATCTCTCCTGTTATTTATAGACAAACAACTCAGCAGGGTGGGTATGTGCTTAGGAGTGCTCTGTGGGATTTTCCAAGGACAAGGGTCACGTCCCCCTCCTTAGGACAGGCCTTGAGGTAGAAGCTGCTGTTATTTATTTATTTTCAAAAATGGAGTCACATCAGTTTCTCAGTCCCACTGTGGCCTTTCTAGTATGGTGGTCCCAGGGGAATTTACGTAGCATCCTCAGGGCTGTGAGAGGGAACATATGGCCTTTTATTACCTATGCTGGGAAGTCCCATGCTTCATGTCTGCTGCATGCTCTTGGTCAATCCAGCTGCAGGGCCACCCAGATTCACTAGGAGGCAACATAGACCCCACCTCTTCGTACGAAGACTGTCAAAGAATTTGCAGCCATTGATTAAAACCCCTACAGAAACAGAACACGTCATAGGCTGGACAGGACCACACCAGGAAGCGGGAAGAGGAAAATGTTGGGGAAGAGAGGAGGAAACTGCTGGAATAAAGCCCTTCAGAGGTCTCAGTGGGACAGTGCTCAGGAGACTGAGGCTGGGCACATTTCTCACTGGGACAGTAGGAAGAAAGACACTGTGAGGCCAGGTGCTGAAGCCGTTGGGTGATGTCACACTGCTCACACGGATGTGCCGTGAGCTGAGGGTGGATGCTGAGGAGTGTCAAGAAGTCCCGACACAGCAATCTCAGAGTTGGAACATTAGGAATGTTTCATTGATTTATTTGGTACCAGGGATTGAACCCAGAGGCACTACATCTTCAAACCCCACCCCACCTTTTTTGGAGATAGGGTTTTGTTAAGTTATTTGAGGCCTTGCTAAGTTGTGGAGGCTGGTCTGGAACTTGTGATCCTCCTGCCTCAGCCTCCCAAGTAGCTGGGATTATAAGTATACAATACTACACCTGGTTAGGCAGTTATGTAAAAGCAGATTTTAATAGTGATAGTGTTCTGTCATTACTGAAAATAATATAGATTGTAAATATATGCTTATTAATCTCTCATAATGTATTAATGATACTAAGTTTATTGGTCATTATTAATTATGCCAAATACTTATGGAATCTACGAGAGACCACTCCAGCTTCTAGGAGTTGCTGACCAGCTTTCGTTCATCACACTCCTCTTAGGGGAAAGTCACATGCTATTCCTTTCATTTTATTGCTGCAGAAGTTAGGGTTAATTTTATAAATTAAGTCCGAGAAAGAAAGAGATAATTTCCTATTTTGAAGCTATTGAGAACATGAAAAATACTTGAGAGAATGTTTGGATCACCAATTTTCTTGAAAGTATTTTTTTAAAAAATTACCTGGCAAGAGAATCTTCAGCAAGTTTACTTGGTAGGCAATGGTCTCTCTCTTTTTTGGATTGAACCCAGGGGTGCTTTACCCATGAGCTGCATCTCCAGTCCTTTATTATTTTGAGACATGGTCTTTTATTACCTATATCACTAAGTTGACAAAGGCTGCTAATGGTCTCACTAAGTTGTGGAGGCTGGCCTCAACCTTGTGATCCTCCTGCCTCTCTTGAGTTGAGTTGCCAGGATTACAGGTGTGAGCCACCATGCCCAGTGATAGGCAATGTCTTTTTATAAATGCTGCTTCCAGGGTTGAAACGAGGTAATACTTGTTCTGAAATTGCTTTCAGGAGAAGTTTGTGATTGATACCCACACATGCACCAATCATCTGGGTTACTTTTATTTATCAAATCATTCACCAAAATACTTTATCACAATTTCAAAACTTAGTTAGGCTTGAATATTTCAAAAACTTGAATCCTCATGAGATACAACGTTTCATCAACGGTGAGGATATTCATATAAGGTGAGTCAATCAGGCTTTGCTGAGAATTTACAAAAGGGAGTTGCAAAGATGTTTGAGGCAGCACCATTGTAAAGGTCCACAAATGCTTCATAGAATCACACCACGTTAGGCATGACTGAGATCTTCAAGTCACCCAAGACACTGGGTGCCCACTGACCGCTCCTGCCTCTGATACCCTTTGTATTTATCTAGGTATTGGGTTTCTGTCCACCCAGTTGGCCAAGCTAGAAACTGTAGGGTCAAGATTCATCCTCTGTTCCATTAATTTGCAAATTCACTTCTTCACTGCTTATAGTAATAATTTGTTAGGAATGTGTTCAGCAGCAAATTATAGAAAACTCATCTAATAGTGGTTTAAGTACATTCATTTATTTTTCTTTCATAACGGCAAGTCCAGAAGCAGACAGCTACTGGTTTTCCTTCAGCTGCTCTATGATGGCACATAGTTTTCTGTTTTTTTTAGGGTCTGTTATCTTAATGTATTTGATTTGTCCACATTCTTGTTGCCTTCTGGTTGTAAGATGGCTGCAGCACCTTAAGGCATCACATCCACATTCAAGGCAGGAAAAAATTGGAAATGGTGAAAAGTGAAGCAGGCTACATCTCCCTTTTATCAGGACAGTAAAGCCTTTCACAGACATCTCCATATCATGGTTCTCATTGATTAGAACTAGGTCATACTCACATCCTTATCTGAAAAGGAAGCTGAGAAATCAGGAAATAGGATTGTTTTGATTGATAACGATCCATCACAGGACTTAGACACATTGACCCAGAAAAAATCAAGTTCCGTAAGCAAAGAAGAAAGAAAAATGCTTTTGTAGGTACAAAATATGGGTGTCCAAAATCGTGATGCTTGCTAGATTTAGTTCTGAGACGGGTGGGCAATCTCCTCCTGCTCTTTCCCCGGCTTAGCTCCACCCCGGTGTTTGAGAGTCCCCAGGCCATTACTACAGCCTCTGAACTTCACTGTGGCCTCCTCTCTTGTCAGTTGCCATGCTGAGCTTCCTAACATGGGAATCTGACCTTGGCGCCTCATGGGTGAGAGCATTTGCTGCTTCTACTACTGAGTCCCCTCTGCCAAACTTGGCCTGATTCCTGTCCTTCTCTCCACTTGGCAAATCCTGTCATCTGTTAAGGCCAAGTCTCAACGTCCCCTCCTCTGGGAAATATTTGATGCTGACTCTAACAAAACAAGTATTCCCTGCTTTTTGTTCTCACGTCTCTATTGGACATTGTGAATCATGCTTATTATGTAGCATTACAGAATTATTTGTTCTCAGTCTGTCACTGTTGCTAGTTTGTCACTTCTGTCACTTTATTGTCCTCAGCAGCTAGTCTCATACCTGATACTTGTCTCCTGATATCTAACCTCACCTTCATGGTCAGTAAAATAACCTTGACTTCTAGTTGAATCTATGGCTACTTTGAATAAAGACCAAGTATTTCAAATTCCCTGGAGGCTAACTGGGGTCATGTGACATCATGCCTGGAGCTATAATGGCCTTGTCCACTAAGAGATGACTTTGTGATTAGGAGCTGGATGTGGTGCATGAAAATATGAGAGTCCCTGGCATGTATTTAATAACTTAAGTCTACATTTGCCTATCTTAGGAGCTTTAGGTAGAAGAAAGAAAAAACTCTGTTGTTTAAGGATACTATTCTGGGTTTTTCTGTCATTTGTAGGCAAAACAATTCTGATAGAAAAATATGTGTATGTATGTATTTATTTATGTGATACTGGGGATTGAACCCAGGGGTGCTCTACCACTGAGATAACCCTGCCAGCCCTTTTTAAATTTTTTGAGTCAGGATCTCTCTAAGTTGCCCAGGTTGGCCTTGAACTTATGATCCTCTGGCCTCAGCCTCCGCAGTTGCTAGGATGACAGGTGTGCAGCACTGTGCCCGGCTGTATATGTGTTTTTGAAAAATTGATTTGGTAGAATCACAGTCTAATGCATGTTGAACCCTAATGAATGTTGAAACTATTGGCTTCTGGGCTTCATGAAGTTCTGAGACACACGATGTCACACGGTATTTCTAAAATATGTGAATACTAAAAGCAGCTGTGCCTCACACATGGTCTCATAGCTGATTAGCTGTGCTCAGGACGTTTCCTAACCCCCATTGCCTTTGTGTCTGTATCCCTTCACCTAGAGACAACTTTGCTTGGGTGACAAGAGATGGATTATTTAGTAGCTACTTGCCATATATCTGTCCGGGGGCATTGGCTCTCCTGATAGCTCCCTGCTTCAAAGGATCATTCATAAAGGGAGGAAAAGGTCAGGATAAAAACATGGCACTCGGCCTCTACAAACAGAGCTCAGTCCCTAAGGAGGAGTTGCCTCTCTGTGGTGGGATTTGCCATCAACCGTGTGTAAGCTATTGCTAGGGAGAGTTGGGCCACCCAGTCACGGGGACAGGGGGTGACTCACGGCTTGGCGTTCTCTCTGTGGGGAAAAAGGCAGAGGAGCTCTTTCCTCTCCCCCTGGACACCTCCTCAGACCCAGACCTGCAAGCAGGTGTTGTACTGGATAAATGGGTCAACAATTGGGGTCTGAGGAGTTATTTACTAGGAAAATTCTCACCGTTTTGGCATTTGAGATCTGGTACAAATCAGAAGGCAAATATCTATGGAGTTTTTGTAGGTGTTACCCAAATATGTTCTGCAAAAAATCAGCTCAGGAATATTATCACAAAGACAATCTAGGTTGGCTCACGAGGCCTTGCCTTCACCTGGAACATCAGGAGGAAGGCTCAGGAGCACAGTTCAAGTCCGGGTCAAATCCTCGCTTTCCGTGGACTAGCTGGTGCCCTTGACGTGTTACTTGATCTCTCTGTGCACAGTTCTAGTGTGTGCTGGGGCTGGTTCATCTCTGCAGGAGTGCTGGGTGTTTATCATGCCCTCCCAAGTCTGTGTTCACCCATGTCATGTTGCTGAGGTGGGAGGGTGGGAGACTTTTGTTTTGGTACCAGGAATTGAACCCAGGGGTGCTTTATCATTGAGCCACAATCCCAGCTCTTTTTTTAAATTATTTTTTAAAAAATTTTGAAACAAGGTCTAAGTTGCTTTGAGCCTTGCTAAGTTGCTGAGGCTAGCCTCAAATTTGGGATCCTCCTTCCTTAGCCTCTCAAGCTTCTGAGATTACAGGTGTGCACTATTGTGCCTGGCTGTTTTGGGAGTCTTTACACCATGGGAATAGGCAAATCAGTGCTCCCCTTGATCTTAATGTCGGTACATATTTACATATTACATACATATTTACATAATCACGTTTCCTAATTTGTGCAATGAGCAGGTAGTACTTTCCTGACCCAGAGAATGAATGGAGAGGACTTGTGAGAAGCACGGGTAATAGCCCTTCATACATTAGCTTTCTAGTTCTTTTAATCATATGATATTAGTGATATTGTTGAGACTACTATTTGGGGGAGGTGGAAACTGATTTCCCTCACTCTCATGTTGGTTTCCAAGAGCCATTGAACCTCCTAGTATCTCTCTTGCCCTGGGGTATGTTTGCCTGTCAACTTACCATAAAATGTAAGTTATATAACCAGGTGGCCTGACCCAGAGGACAGATTCCTGTTGGCACTAGCACAATCCTGACAGTGAGAGCCTATTTGAAGGTCCCCTGAGTGCCTTGCTTGCACCAGCCTGATCCTGGGCCTGCTCCATTCTGACAAAGTCTGCTGGCCCTAGGACCGCGCACTTTGAGTAGCAAGTCCTCAAGCTGCAGTTTGTGTGGGTTTCACACTTGACACGTGACCCTCGACAGCAATGAGGATGTTTCTAGGTTGAAGTTGGATGTATGTAACGCTTAGAAAAGAAACATCGATTCTGCAAACTTTTTTATTTTAGATAACACAGGGTCATTTGCGCCAGCCTGGCTGCCAATCTCAGTTCTTTAGGGACGTTTCAGAGAGTTCAGTGGTAGCTCAGAGATCCAGGGCCCTTTCGTAGGCACCTGAACAGACCTCTGTCTCCAGTCAGTCCTTCCCTGTTCCCAGAATACCCCATCATTATAATGTGGCGCTTTCTGGAAGAGTGTCCTTGCACTATTCATGGTGGCACAGTGGGGTTTTTTTGCCAGCCAGGTGCTGGGCGCCAACCAGGTCCTGGGCTGCCAACGCATCACATCATTGAACCTCATTTGCTTCCCTGTCGCAGGCCTTGTTTAGGGCCACCAAGACCGTTTATGATGACATCGCTCTTGAATCAGAGGACACAGGCTTGGGGTTGGAACCTTCCCCTCCCCAGAGGCCTCTCTGCTCTCCTCACAGAGGGCTCCACCTCCTCCCTGGGGCCCAGTTCTGCATGCCAGGGACCTCTGGGTGCAGCCAAAGACCTCACCTCCTAACTTCCAGGGGTGAGAAAGAGAAACAGTATCTGCTGGGTTCCCACAGTGTCCCTCAGTGGGATGGCTGAGGAGTGGCTACAGGACTCTCCCTTGATACCAGCTGAAGGAGCTGTGGCATGCAGGGGAATTCTGAGTCTTTCCAAGGTCACCCAGTGAGTCAGAGGAACAGGCAAATCTGTTTAGTTAGAAGAATCTTTGTATTCTTTCCCACATTTGTTAATCCGGAGCATTAGTGAGTATACAGAGAGACCTTTGTTTCCCATTCTGTTCATGTGTTTGTCTGTCCCTCCTTCCCGCCCTTCCTTCCTCTCTTTCTTTTTTTTGACTCTACAGCCCCTTCTTAGCTAACTAAGTGCCTTCCTCCATCTTCTGTTGTTATAACAATTTACCTGAGACAGGGTAATCTATAAAGAAAAGAGAGGGTACAAGAAAAGAGGCTAAAATTTCTTGAAGTCCAAAAATATGGTGCCAACATTTACGAGGCCTTTGGTGAAGACCTTGTGCTGTTTCATGCATGGCAGGACAACCAAGGGCAAGTGCGTACATGCAAAGAGAGGAACGGACAAAAGGGGGATCTTGTGCTAACAACCCACTCTCACAATAACTAACTCTTTTTAAAAAAAGAAAAAAATTATTTATTTTTTTAGTCATACATGACAGTAGAATGAATTTTGACATATAATACATACATGGAATGTACACACATCAATCATATTGTCTATTCTATTCTGCTGCCCTTCCTATCTAATAACTAACTCTTATAGGAACTGCATTAATTCTTCCATGAAAGCAGAGTCTCCATGACCTAAACGCCTTTTAAAGGCCATATGTGCCTCACTTCCAATATTTTGGCCAATAAATTTTTATTTTTCATTTTTTGGTACTGGAGATTGAACCCAGGGGTGCTTAACCACTGAGCCACATCCCCAGCCCTTTTTACTTTTTATTTTGAGATAGGGTCTCACTAAGTTCCTTAGGACTTCGTTAAGATGCCAAGGCTGGCTTTGAACTTCCAGTCTTCCTGCCTTAGCCTCCCGAGCTGGGACTGCAGGTATGCATGACCAATAAATCTTGACATGAATTTTGGTGGGGACAAACCTACATATCCAAACCACTGCACTGAGTTTCAACTCAACATTCCAAGTTTGGGCCACTGTCAGGACATTCCTGAAAGTATTTTTGGGGCCTCCAAATTGGGTTCCCTGGAACTCTGGGCTCAGTTTTGGCATAATTGTGAGGGTTCTACCCTTCAGTTAGCAAAAAAGTATTCTCACAAATGAAGTCTGAGAACTTTCCATCTCAAGGACAGCAAGGCCAGCACGAGCACTTGTGAGAACAGAGAACTGGAGCCATGATTTCCCTCCCCCTCATCCTCACCCCATCCCCCACCCCCCCATTTTTTTTTTTTTTTGGTACCAGAGATTGAACTCAGGGCACTTGACCACTGAGCCACATCGCCAGCCCTATTTTGTGTTTTATTTAGAGACAGGGTCTCACTGAGTTGCATGGTGCCTCGCTTTTGCTGAAGCTGGCTTTGAAGCCCTGATCCTCCTGTCTCAGCCTCCCGAGCTTCTGGGATGACAGGCGTGCGCCACCATACCCAGCCCCGCTTCCCCTTCACATGGCACTCAATATTTCCACATGGCTTCAGTCAAACC
The DNA here is from genome assembly GCF_048772815.1 of Callospermophilus lateralis. Taxonomy (NCBI): domain Eukaryota; kingdom Metazoa; phylum Chordata; class Mammalia; order Rodentia; family Sciuridae; genus Callospermophilus; species Callospermophilus lateralis. Next base: position 168,186,484 of record NC_135307.1, on the reverse strand, counting down.
CAAAGAGGGAGAGAAACCCTAACACAAGTGAGAGCCCAGCGCTGACCTCCAGATATTCCATCTACGGTTCCATCCACTTGGAGACAGGCATCAATAGGGGGAAGAGGGACAAAATAGCAAACAAGGATGCTTCCCCATCTCTCTGCCCACCGAGAGATTCTGGGGTGACAACGGGAGGGGAGGAGTCAGAAAAGTCACATTTATGTGGGAAAACAATGAAAATGAATACAGAAATATCAAATATAAAAGTGAAAAGGAAATCTTTCCAGTGAATTAAAAACAATTTTTACATAATTTCAGAAAACACAATGCTTTGACCTCTAGTGCCTCTGATTTAAAGATGACTTTTCCAATGAAAAGACTCTTCCTTTCTTTACTTTTTGGGCCTTGGGACTGAACATGAAACTTGCCAAGAATTAAAAAAAAAAAAAAACCCCAAAACCATAAAGTACTCTCTACATACCCCATTTCTCTGCCTATCAGACCTTTCTGGTCTGCCTCCACCTCCCCCAATTAACCGTGGCCAGCCGCTTTCCCTTGTACCCTGGCTTTTTCCCACCACTGTGACCCTGAGGTGGGAACACTGAGCCCCTGAACTGGGGATGGAGTGATAGGAAGGGAGTGTTTCAAGGCTGAGCAGGGCTGAAGGAGGAAGGGGAGGGTTTGCTGGGATAAGACACAATCTGGCTTTGGATCCTGGTTCCATTGTTCATTGGCTGTGTGACCCTGGGCAAGCTTTGTCACCTTCTGAGACTGGATTCTCCTTTGTAAATGAGAAAACTGAGCTGTTCTTACCCTCTTTGGGCCAGTGTGGGAACTGCACAAAGAGGTGCAGACTATTTACCCATTAGCAAACCTCCTCTTACTAAGAGGAAGAAGTACCCTCAATATTCCACAGCAGAATTGGAGACCTTTGGCTCTTCCTTTCTCCTCCTGGTTATTTATTTCTTTGCTTTCTGGAGGTTATTTATTTATTTATTTATTTATTTAAAGAGGCAGACCTAGAGAGGGACAGAGAGACAAGAGAGCCCATGGTAAGGCAGGAGAAAAACCAGGAAATCTGGTGACCAAGTCAGTGAGAAAAGAATGGAGGGCAGCAGTTACGCAGCGGGTTTCAAATTGACTTTTGAGGACCCATGTGATTGTCTGCCCCCCACACCCCCGGGAGAATGAGCTGGAATCAGGATGGTGAGGAGAGGCGCAGGTTGGCCCTGAAAGTTGCATTCCTCTTTCATAACAAAGAAAACATTCACCTTCTAAGAGACACTAACTAGATTGGACATAACTGGACTGTATTCAAATCAATGCAAACATTTACTTTAAAAAGTCATATAAAATAATAAAAAATAACCTGCATTTAGGGTAGTATCACAGCAAATGGTATTGAAAGACACACATTAAAATGTTGTTCATGGAAAGTCAGATGACTTTTTTTTTTTTTTTTTTTTGGTACTGGGGATTGAACTGAGGGGCACTCGACCACTGAGCCACATCCCCAGCCCTATTTTGTATTTTGTTTAGAGACAGGGTCTCACTGAATTGCTTAGGGCCTTGCAGTTGCTGAGACTGGCTTTGAATTTGCGATTCTCTTGTCTCAGTCTCCCAAGCCACTGGGATTATAGGGCTGTGCCACTGCACCCGGCATCAGATGACCTTTTAGACCCAATATTAAAAACAAAACAATAAAATCAGTCCTTAGTTTGCTCATTGGAACAACATCATTTAAGTGTTTCTTGTTATACTGTCTGTTCCTTTGGAATGCTGCTGTGTAATACAGAAGAAATGCGTCCCTCCAAACTGTAACAGAAAGTGTGTCAAACCCAGTCAATTCCTTTGAGTGTTTTCATGGCGAGAACAGCAACTGTGGTATGCTAAGGAAGAAGATTGTCCTGAAGGTTTGGTAATGTGGCCGAGCTTTCCTTGACAGCAAACAGGTAAAGTGAAATCAAGGAACAATATTTTAATGTAAGGTCCACCCTAATCTCAGACCTGTCTCACTTCTCAAACAACAGAGCCAGGACTCGAGGAAGGGCGGACATGAAGTTCCACACAGGACACCTTGCACTCATTTCTACATAACGCATTCCAAAGTAAGTCATTAGTCATGGTCACAGAGCACTTCTGGGCTTTAAGCTGGTCCTCAGATATTCAGCCGGTGCCTGGGAGGCTTTATGTGCCTACACCTCCAGGGAGAGACCAACAGGAATGTCAGGAAGGCAGCTCCTGGCTCAGGGCCACGGTGTCCCTAGCCAAGGCCATCTCTGTGTGGCTCCCAGAATTGCTGAGCTCTCCCTTCTCAGATGACTTTGTTGGAAAATAGAGCAACAGCTGAAGCTCGTGGGCATCTGGGCTCTGGCCAGGACCCCTGAGGGTGGCATCCCAAAAGAAGAGCAAGATGGAATCTGAACAGTTGTCTTATTCTTCCAACTCACGTTCTTTGTGTAGTGGGAGAACATTTTATAAAAACAGAATAAAACAGTATCTGATATTTCCCTTTACCTGTGGTCTTGTTTTTCACTTTCTCAGAATCCATCCACCTTTAATAAACCAAAACAGAAGATACAAATTCAGGCAGGCAGCTATTAATTGGCTCATGGTCAAGTCTCAAGGCAGGGATGTCACACTGCAAAGCAGAGAGAGGAAAAAGGGAGTCTGTTGTAGGCTTGTGATTGACCAAATCTAAAGGCCTTTAGGGAAAAGGCCAGAAATCCTATAAACATAGACACAAAATCCAGGAACTCGCTGAGGAACGGGAAGAACAGCCCTTCCCTTCCGTCCAGTCCAGCCAACAGCTCCGAGGCTCGCCATTCATCCACAGCTTGAACTTGGTGGTCTTTGAGAGCAAGTCTGTCCTTCTCTTTCTGACCATCTGGGATGAAGTCCCATTGGGATCTCGCTGTCAGGACGAGGTTTTTATGAACAGAACTCATGGTTCTTCCTAAGCCTAATCCACAGTAAAAGGAGCTGCGACATCAATCTCCTTCTGTCATTCATGTCTTCAAGAAGGACTTTAATGTATCTAAGGGACCTCTAGGAATGAAATGGGATTTTTGACCAAAGATTAATATCAGATGGGTCAGTGGTTACTTTGGCAGATGTCACTGTAGATGGATGACACTGAGGGCTATTGCTCTGAGCCCCAATTGTCAACCAGTACCACTAGGTAATTCTGCCCCTCTTCCCTTAACTTTTTGACCTCCAAGGAAAATGTGTGTGTGTGTGTGTGTGTGTGTGTGTGTTCCCTAGGCCATTTTGACAAGACGCAAGTTAAAATTAATTTCATTAAGGAAAGACCTATTTCCTTTCATACCTGAGTCTATGGAATAGGAATCATATTACACATGATTTTTACCCTTTTGTCTTCATTGCTGACTTAGCAAAGAGGCAGATAAACATAAGGCCAACGTGGAGTTATCACATGGCATGTGTGTAAGTCACAGAACCATAGCCACATAATGGCTGGGCCTCAGAGCAGTCTAAGAGTAGCACCCTGTCCCTCACCCACCCATGAAATAGGAAAGGCCCTTCTACAGCTGGTAGCAGAGGGTACCATAAGGAAAGAGACACGCTGGCAGCATGTTGAAATTGAGGCGAGGATCTGGGTGTTTGACGGTGAAGGTATGTTGTCTGTTAGCCTAGAATCTACACTCTGGACAAGCCACTGGTGCAGGAAGGACCCGACCTGTCCGTGTAGGCCCAGCAGGGTCTGCTTCACTTCAGTCCTGACCACCTGTCAACTTGTGAAAGAGGTCTTCATCGAGCGTTTCATTCTGGTCCTTGGAGCGAGTGGACAAGAAAATGTAGCCGCCGATGTACTCATGCACAATCTTGCAATCCGCACTCAGGCACGTAAATGCAACCTGGAAGTTTTGGTCAAACTCGATCATCACCTGGAAGAGGGAGGCATGGAGAAACTTAAATTCTGACAAAGCTGGGTGAGAAAGAAGCTGCTTTACTGAGTTGGGCCCTGGAGTGGAGGACCACTGAGGTGGATACTGAAGTGACTGACAGATGCATGTTCCCCTAAAAGAGCACAGAAAACCACCGCTTCCACTTAACATGTCTTTGCTCTGTGCGCCCCCTTGTGGTGTCAACTGATTTACACCGGGTTAAACATCGCCCAGCACATGCATATTTTCCCTCTTATGCATCTGCACATTTAGATAAAAGAACTTCCCAAGCACTCTTGTGTAGAGGGCAGGATGTTTTGCAGACTCTTCAGTGGAAAATAGAAGGCCTGCTAGAATCTCCTATAGCTACTGCCCCCTAGCTCTTCCCAGCTGAAAGTCATAAACTTCAAGCACTAGAAGACTTGGAGATTTCACTGGTTTTTATTCCCACAGAATTCCCACTGGAATCATGCATGGAACTTTCAAAATGGTGATTCCCAGCCCCATTCCGAGAAAGATGGATTTAATTGGTTTTGGGTGGTCTGGAGACTGGTATTCTCACACCCTTCCTCTCCACAAGGAGATCTTAAGTGCATTGAAGATTTTAGAGGTCTCCTTATCTTGGGCTTCCTTCTACACGTGCATGCCCAGGTGGTTGCTAGTACTGCTGAGAATAATCTAGAGGTCTTAATAAAAAAAAAAAATGGGTATTTTATTATTTCTCTATAATGAGGATTTTCTGCTGGACAAGTGATAATACTGAAGGAAAGAGGGAGACAGATACTATGTCAGCAACATCAGATGGTTCTACATCAGCAGGACACTAAGGTGCCTGTAATTTCATCTAGAATTTTTCCATGATGTAGGCTTGGTCTGAAGGCGGTTCCTGGGATGGGAGTTGATGAGAAGTTATAATTCAGGCAGAGGGTTTGAGGATCCATTGCAGAGGCTAATATTTTCTCAGTCATTCTGTATCTCTTTTGCTCCTCTCGTGGGTTTTTCCCCTCTGGGTCTGCTATGCTCTCAGAGACGGCGACTGAGAGTATGGATCCAAATCCAGTTACATCTCCTGGCAACCAGTGAGACAAGGCCTTCTTTGGATTTATTTTGCATCGTGTTTCTGTCTCAAGTAGCTTCTGCTAGGTAATGATTAGCTTAAATCTTATATAACCCTTATGCTGAGTCCATGGAAATTAACCCAACTGCTCTGCAGTTTTAGACCTATCTGTTGGAAGTCTGCACAGACACTAAACCATCTTGCAGTGGAATTCAAGAACACGTGGCCTGTACTTGTTGGGAAACTGCCAAGAATTGCATGTGGTTATTTTATTTTATTTTATTTTTTGTGGTGCTGGGGATTGAACCCCGGGCCTTGTGCACGCAAGGCAAGCACTCTACCAACTGAGTTATATCCCCAGCCCATGTGTGGTTATTTTAACAGACAATTACCACATACCTGTGATTTCTTGGTTCTAAATACAAGAACACCTTTTAAAAATCTGAATAATTTGCGATTCTGAGGGAACACACATTTACACTGAACACCGGAAGTTTACTGTACCTGCCGGATTTCCCAGTTGACATTCCACTGTTTTATGTTGGTGAATCTCCATGTCGTAATAGGGATCCCGGTGGTTGCATCAATTCTAATCAACCTATTATAGGAAACTCCCAGAATGTCATCTTTCTTGCTTCCTTTAAATCTGAAAAATATATATATATAAATTAATAAAAGCAACTAGTCATTCAACATACAACTTCTTAAAGACTGGATGATAATTTTTAAATGATTTAAGAAAGGGCAATAAGAGATTTGCTCAGGAGGAGGATTTCTTTTTTAAATATTTATTTTTTAGTTTTAGGTGGACACTAAAACTAAATGGTGGAGACCATTTATGTGGTGCTGAGGATCAAACCCAGTGCCTCATGCATGGTAGGCAAGCACTCAACCACTAAGCCACAATCCCAGCCCCAGGAGGATGTTTTTATAGGAAGGAATGGGGACTAGGAAGATGGAGATCATAAAAGCTATCCTGAAGATAATTAAAAAGTGACACTGGTGTCAGAGGAAAGTAAAATAAGAGGGAGTCGAATCATTTTATACAAAGTTAGCTCCAAGTATGTGTTCCGGGTACCCTTCTAGGCACTGGAAAGCAAACTACACTGAGAGAATATTCCTGAATAGTGGGAAATGAGAATCATGAGTATATATACACATGCCACAGACAGGGATTACTGGGAATGAGTTTGTTATCATTTATTTATTTTTTTATGTGGTGCTGAGATCAAACCCAGGGCCTCGCCCATGTTAGGCGAGCACTCTACGGCTGAGCCACAACCCCAGCCCATGGTTGTTATAATTTTAAACAGAAGGTCAGGGAAGGTCTTGGCGAGAAGATGACATTGGATTGAACGGTTGATGCCCCTGAGGGAGTGATCCATGTGGATATCTGGGGAAAGAGTTTTCCAAGCAGAGGGCCCAAGCACTTTAAAAAAAAATTTTTTTTTCATGCTCAAGAACCTGGCAGGAGGCCAGTGTGGTTGGCACAGTGAAGGAGGGGAGAGGAAATGTGAGGTCAGAGAGCCAAGGTCTTGCAGGCCATTTTCAGGATTTGGTGAGTTTGTTCTGAGTGCAACAGAAGCTGTGAGGTGGTTTGGAGCAGAGACTTGACATAATGTTATGGTTTACGGATGAGCTGTCCCCCAAAAGGCTACGTGTGAGACAAGGGTAGAGGTGAAATGATTGGGTTAAGAAAGCCTTAAGCTAATCAGTGAATCACATGAATGGATTAACTGAGTGAGAAAGTGTGGGCAGGCAGGGTGTGGCTGCAGGAGGCCGGTCTCTATGGATATGCCTTTGGGGTTTGTATTTTGTACCTGGTGAGCAGGGCTCTCTCTGTGTTTCCTGTTTGACCTGTTCTGAGCTGTTTTCTTCTGCCACACCTTTCCACCTCTGCTCTGCCTTGCCTCTGGCCCAGAGCTCTGGAGTTGGACCTTTGAAACTGAGAGCCCCTAAATAAACTTTTCCTCTTCTAAAATTGTTCTTGTTGGGTCTTTTGGTCACTATGGTGAAAAACCTGACTAAAATACATAGTCTGACCTAGATTTTATTTATTTGTTTATTTGGTACTGGGGATTGAACTCAGGAGTGCTTAACCATTGAGCCACATCCTTAGCCCCTTTTTAATTTTTTTTTTTTTTAAGAGACAGGGTCTCACTGAATTGCTCAGGGCCTCTATAAATTGCTGAGGCTGGCTTTGAACTCAAGATCCTCCTGCCTCAGCCTCCTCAGCTGCTGGTCAAGTGTAAGCTTGACACAGATTTTAAAAGGATCAGCAGGGGTGCTAAGTTGAGAACTTGAGGAACAAGGGTAGGTAGGGAGACCAAGTAGGATTACTCTGGATCTGGTCCCCAGTGACACAACAGTGTGTTTGTTTTAAAAGCCAGGCCAGTGGGATTTGCAGGAGACAGGATGTCAGTGCAAAAGAGACAGCTGAGTCAGAATGACTCCAAGGGACCTGGCCTGTACCTCTCTAGGGAAGGTCTGCCATAGGCTGAAATGTAGAGTAATGCAAAGGAGGGGGCAGGTTTTAGAGGGAAAGATCAGGAGTTTGGGACATGGTAAGATGAGGAAAAAAAATCCTAGTTCAATAAGCCATTTTCCACACTCCCCCCACTTTTTTTTTTTTTTTTTTTTTTTTTTGAGACAGGGTCTCACTATGTTGCCTATTTTGGCTTTGAACTTGCAATCCTCCTTCCTTAGCCTCCCGAGCAACTGGAATGACACCTGCATGTCACCACATTCAGCTTGTCACATCTTTTTTTTTTTAATAAAAATGTCTTCATATTGCTCTTAATGTTGACGTTTCTAGAATCATTCCCACACCTTCTGTTGTTTGCTCTGCTACCTTAATACTTAATATCACGATAACCACCCCCGCCCCCTTGTTCTTTGTGGTGTGTGTGAGAATCCAGGAGCACTCTACCACTGAGCTACATCCATCCACAGACCTTTTTACTTTTTTATCTTGAGACAACTTACTAAGTTGCTGAGGCTGGCCTTGCACTTACGATCCTCCTACCTCAGCCTCCCAAACTGCTGGGATTACAGATGCACGCCACCCTGCCTGGCATTGACCCACTTCTTGCTTCACCTGCTTCTTTCTTCCTTGAGTTGCTCTACAGCCTCCAGGGAGTTGTGAAGCACTGGTCCAGGTTTCTTGGCATGGGGAGATTCCTCCAGCCACCTGCCATCCTACACGGGGAGGTCTGCTCTAGTCCTTGCAGATCTGGGAAAAGGCAGATCTTTACTCAGCCTGGGACTGCTGCCTCAAAGCCTCACCTCCATAAACAGATGCTGAAGGTGACATTACATGTGGAGGGAAGTGAAGGGGGAAATAGTGTAAAGGAGCGATGGTCATTGGAAGATTGTTCAGGGCCCCTCTGCACTTCACAATTTATCCGGCTGTTTCACAGGATTCTCTTAACAATGCATGTTCAGGATGTCCACTGAGCAAGTGCATCAATGAAATGCCCGAGGTCCCAGAGCTAGCAGGGGCAAAGGTGGGACTGGAAGTTGGATCTGTTTGTCTCAAGTGTCCATGTTCTCTCCACGATGTGGGGCTGACTCGTAGAATTATAGGTGAGGGGCCAGGAGCAGTAGTGCATGCCTATGATCCTAGGGATTCAGGAGGCTGAGGCAGGAGGATCAAAAGTCAAGGCCAGTCTCAGTAACGTAGCAAGTTCCTAAGTAACTTATTGAGACCCTGTCTCAAAATAAAAAATGAAAGGGGCAGGAGATGTAATTCAATAAGAGAACCCTGGGTTCAATCCCCAATGAAGAAAAATAAAATAGAATTATAGATGAGGTGTATGTGTGTGTGTGTGTGTGTGTATTAACACACGTGCATGCATATACACTGGTGTCCTGTACGACTCTGTTCTCCCTTGCTCTTTTGCTGAGGTAAATAAAGAAGAAAGAGTTGCTTTTTTTGGGGGGACAAATATCAGGGATAGAAGTTAAAGGAAGTGTTTCAGGGAATAAAAACGTTTGAGTAAACTCCCCTGCTAGCAGATATGGGAGAAACAGGGTCTTTGGAGAGAGCCAAGAAATAATAAAAACATTTTCATATAAGTCAATGCTTTAAAAATACAAACCAATCTTCCAATTCCCAAGTTATAAAATGAGAAAATGACGCTATCCTGCAGGATTAAATGCAAATTTTGCTTAAACACCAGCCTTTCTTATTAAATGAAAAAAATCAAATTTGATTTGCAAGCATGCTTGTGGATGCACTTTGGGAAATAATTTATTGTATGGTGATGCAGAACCATCATGCTCGCTGGAGATTACCAATGAGGACACTGGATTCTAGGCCAAGGCCTGCCCCTGCCTAGGAGATGAACTTGGACGAGTCCCTTAAGGTTTTTTCCTATATCCCAGTGTTCTCACTGGTCAGATACACGAGGGCAATGGATGAACCACCTATAGGACTTCAGATGCAGAAACAAGGTTGCTACTTGATAAGGCTGGGTGAACCTAAGACACAGGATTTTTAGGGGCCTCTGTATGGAAACTGGAAAACTGTGTAAAGCCACACCATGAGACATGGTGTGAGATACACAGTAAGGAAGAGGAGACGGACAAGAAAGGAATCCCAGATTTCATAAAATCAATAGCTGTCTCTTTCCTTCTGGTTTTTCAAAGGTAGTTATTCTCCTAAGAGAAGGAACATCTTTTTTTTAATGTTTTAACATTGCCTTTCCCACATTTTGCTGAGTTTGGGTGGTGGGTGGTTCTGGTTCATGGACGATTTTTATGAGCATTTGAAAACATGTGGGCCATCTGTAAAAGGGTAACATTCTAAAATAAGAGTTCTGCATTCTCAGTGCGAATACACTGGGCTTCCAGAACACCACCCAACACTGGAGGGAAAGGGAGAGAGGCACGGGAACGCTGTGATCACCTGACAAGGTAGTAGGTGAGGCCGAACTCAGGTAGGGACTGCCATGCCTGGATGAACCGCAGCTTGGCTTCAACCAGGGGCATCGTGGCCACGTTCTGATGGGCTTCCATGATCCGCGCAGCCAGCTATGAAGAAAGAGGAGACATCAAGCTTCTGCTGCATTCCCATCTGCCTGTCAGCATCCCCTCCAGATTCCCAGTGACAACAATAAATGCCAGGCCCAACTGCAGATCCACAGAGACTGTTCAGTCTCATTCACTCACACACACACTTTCTCTCTCTTTCTCCTTCTTTTTCTTAGAAAACATAAAAATCACTAGGGAGAAGGAGGACTAAGATCAGCCAACCAATAAGCTTCTCATTTTCATGCAGATGGAGAATTTTACATCCCTTTTCTGGGTCTCCAGTGTGTCCATGGACAACAAGCTCATCTGTCCAATTTTTTAATTATTTCATTTCTAGTGCATTGTAGTTACACATAATAGTGGGGTTCATTTTGACATCTTCATAAACGCATGCAACATAGTTTTCTCCATTTTCGATCCCCAGTACTATCCTCTTCTGTTCCCTCCTCCCTCCCCTTGAGCCCCCTTCCTCTACTTTACTGGCCTTGCTTCTATTTGTTTGTTTATTTTTTAATTGATGCACTATAGTTATATGTAAAATTGGAATGCACTGTGATATATTCATACATACATGTAGCATAATTTGGTCAACTTTATTTCCCTTGTTTTTCTCTCATCTGCCCAACTTTTAATCTACTCTTATTGGAAACATAATTTTAATTTTCAATTTGTAGGGACTAAATCATTTTATTGCTAATTAAGTTCAATCTGGAACTATCAACCTATTAATAAAATTAACAGTAATTTAGCTGAGTGCGGTAGTGTACACCTATGTAGTCCCAGCAGCTTAGGGCTGAGGCATGAGGATCATGAGTTCAAAGCCAGCCTCAGCAACTTAGTAAGGTCCTAAGAAACTCAGAGAGACCCTGTCTTTAAAATATATATTTAAAAAATGACTGGGGATGTGGCTCAGTGGCTTCAATCCCTGGTACCAAAAAAAAAAAAAAAAAGTAACAGTAATTTCATAGCAGCTTCTAACTAATACCCAGTACATAGTCAAATTTCCCCATCAACCTATTTTTTCCCTGATAATGGCCCTAATCAGATAGAATTCTTTTTATTTCAGAGCATAAAGAATTTACGCAAATGAATGTCTCGTCAAGATGAGCAGTACCTGCTTAGATTTGTGTTTTTTTGCACACCGAGGTGACACAAAACATTCTGGGTTCATGTCCATGCTTTCCAGACTGGAAGTCAACTGAATTGAGGACTTCCGGTTTTTCATCCTCAGAAATGAAAGGATGTTGAGGACCTCTGGCTGGTAGGAGCTGTCTGCCATGGTTTTGCCCTTTGATGCCAAGATGCAGGCAGCCATCCATTGGGCATATTGATTTTCCTGCAATAAAGCCAGAGAGCTGAGAAGCAAGTTCAAGTCCAGTCCAAAGTCAACCTTGTTATAAACACAGAACTTCGGCTCCATAATCCCAAACCAACAGTCTCCGCACCAGGAGAGATGTGAATTGGTACTTTCTGAGTGGCTGTTAACCGTCTAAAGTAACACCCAACAGTAGCTGTGTTGACTGTCTAGATGCTAAGGGGCTAGAGGACAGGAACTTGAACTTCAATCCATTCTGTACAGGGACTTTGCATTTAAAGATGATCCAAGGAGTGCCCTGGGGCACAGGCAGGTGAAAGTCTAAACTACAGAGAGCCTTGTTATTTTCTTTATTTTTCTCCTCCTCCTCCCTCTCCTCCTCCTCCTCCTCCTCCTCCTCCTCCTCCTCCTCCTCCACCCCCTCATCCTCCTCCTCCACCTCCTCCTCCTCCACCTCCTCCTCCTCCACCCCCTCATCCTCCTTCTTTTTAAAAAATATTTTATTAGTTGTTGCTAGACCTTTATTTATTTTTATGTGGTGCTGAGAATTGAACCCAGTGTCTCACATGTGCTAGGTAAATGCTCTACCACTGAGCCCCAGCCCCAGTCCCATATTGCGATTTTCATATTATGTCTCATCTCTATGAAAAAAGAAAACAATGAAAAGAAAAATCATTCCCTGATTCCCTGCATTATTTGTCCCTGGCCTAAACTTAGTAAAGATTCTAATCACAAGATAGCAATCAGGGCCATGGATGGGATCTGAATCAGTTAGTGGTAGTTTTTCTAATGTCCCTTAATGTCTGAGCTCATTTTTCACTTTGAGAGAGAACAGGTGTGGTCCCCAGCAGCTGAAAGGTATAGTTAAATAGAATTCTTCAGAGCAATAGTAGGTGTGGTATATTGAGATATTGGCTTCAGGTTCCAACCTCCTGGTATCCATACCCTTTGCCATCTAACTGCATAGTGCATCCCACCTGAAACAGAATACATTTCCATCCCTTGACCTCCACCCACACTCATGTGATTTGCTGTGGTTGATAGAATGCGGGTGGGAGTTACAGTAAGTCAATTTCAAGTCCAAGCTTTAGGAGGCCACCCATGTTGTCAGGTGCCCTCTTGCACTTCTCCCATCACTATGAGAAGAGCGTGCTTCAGGCAGCCTGGGACTCAGAATAAAAAAATCTACATATGTCAGCTCAACCCCTGGTAAGGAGATAAGCCTAGCCAGGCTTGTGGCTTAAAACACATCTGACCAACTGATACCAGCTTAGAAGATCAGATTCCTAGCCAACTTGCAGATCTTCCAGAAACAAATGTTTATTTTTGAATGTCACTGGGATTTTGTTATGATGTGATTTTCGTTACAAAACAATAGCTGACTGACTCAATTGTGCTTTAATTTGAGAAAAACATCTGATAGATGTTCCCTGATCTAGTATAATTCAACTAAGAATTTTCCACTTTAGGATGGTGTGAAAGCATACCATACAACAAGCTGTTTTTCACTTTTAGCACAATATTCAATAAAATATATATGATATTTAGCTTTTTACTATAACATAGGCTTTGTGCTTGATGATATTGCCAACTATAGGCTAATCTAAGGGTTCTGAACACATTTAAGGTAGGCTATGCTATAATATTTGTAGATTAGGTATAATTAAATGCATTTTCAACTTAATAATCTTTTCAATTTAGGGTAAGTCAAGAAACATGTTTTGTTCACAGGCTTAACAAAGGCAAAGTGAGGTAAGAGTTTTGTAGCTTTACTTACGTGGTCACATCTCAAATACACTTCGTTCATACCATCAGCAACTGGGATTAGTAACTTGATTCCAAATTTTCTGCCTGCTACATTCACGTCTGGCGCAACTTCACAGCCTGAATACAAAAGACAGGGACAAAACTCAGTTGTGAGGAATCTGTTGCATCAATATCAGGCATGACATCTGAAACCAAGGCTTTCAATGTGAGCCCCTCACATCTGGTTCTCTTCTGAACACGGAGGAGCAAGTGATGCCATTAATTAGAGGAGAACGAAATAAAACTTATAAAGAATTAGCATGGATAAAGAAAAATGATTTTCTTAAATTAGAAAAAGCTGAATTCATTCTTTTTTTTCTGGATGATGATGGCTATCCTAACTCTTAGGAACAATTATGGATATGGACTTGAAAAGAAATCAGATCAGAGGTAATTCTCTGATTGCTACCATGATGAGAGGTAAGTGCACTGGTTAATTAAATATTTCATTTAATATATGGTTCCAGAGATTAGAACGGGCACTGACAGATATTGAATCATACATGACTGTTCTTAGCTTTAAAAAATCTATTTATTTTTGGTTCTGGCCACCGAACCCAGGGGTGCTTAACCACTGAGCTCCATCCACAGTTCTTTTTATTTTTTTAAAATTTGAAACAAGGTCTCCATAAGTTGTCAACACTGTCTCAAACCTGCCATCCTCCTGCCTCAGCCTCCTGAGTTGCTGGAATTATAGGCATGCGCCACACACCCAGCATTGACGTGGGGCTGGGGCTTGAACCTAATGCTTTCTCCATTTTAAGCAGATGAACAACCACTGAGCCCCAGCCCCAGCCCAGACTGTTCTTAAACTTAGAAAGGTTTTCAGGATCTTACATTGTCTCATGGATACCAACTGTCACCACTTCACAGACTCTGGACACAGTGGGAAAGAAGGGGCAGCAGAATATGAATATCCATGTTGACTAGACCACACCCAATGTTCACGTTCCATCAGGAAGAGGAGCTGCCACGTGGAAAATGGTGACACCAGAGGTCCCTCCAGAAGTAAACCGTGAGCATTCTGTGGGAATCTTGCCTTCCATCTGCAAGCCACCATGAGCGAAGGGATGCTCTTACCTCTAAGATTGAGTTTTTCTATGGGTTCTCCTTGTTCAAGTTCCGCATTTTTAAAGTAGGTTATAGATGTGTCTTTAAAGACGAACCAATATTGTTTGAAAGCTTTTAATAATAGCTTCTTTGGCCTGCAAGTTAAAGTACAGTTAACATTTCAGTCACTATCCGGAGCTGCAAAACACAGTGCAGGTGCTTCCAAGACCCCGTGGGCAACATATTCTTTTTTTTTTAAATAACAATTTGCAAATTGCTCGCTCTCTCTCTCTCTCTCTCTCTCTCTCTCTCTCTCTCTCTCGCTAAATATGTGCTCTACCACTGAGCTGCATGCTGACCTCACTAACTCATTTCTTTTTTTTTAAATTGTTGATAGATCTTTGTTATTTATTTATTTATTTATATGTGGTGCTGAGAATCGAACCCAGTGCCTCACACATGCCAGGCAACTGTGCTATCGCTGAACTACAGCTCCAGCCCCTCACTAACTCATTTCTAAAAGCTAGTAACGGGGTGTGGCTTTGCTAGGCACAAGTTAACACAGTTAACACAAAGGCTCAGGAGTTAGACCTCTTGGATCCACATTGTGGCTCTGCTACAGCCTTATCTTGTGTTCCTGAGAAAGCTATCCCACCTGCCTGGGCCGCATGTACTGCCCCTCTGTGATGAGGGCAATTTCAAATTCACACAGCATTATGAGGACAGAAAGGAGCCGTCTATGTGAAGTGCTTATCTCAGTGCCTGAGATAAGGCACCAGGGAAATACTTGACAAATTGCTTTGATGTAATTTGTCCCATGTGACTCTGGCAACGTTTGAATTCACTGCATACTTCCTGGAGCCACCTTTTCTGCACAGTTTTCTCCTAACCCTTAAGAGAAACAAACAGAAAATGCCCAGTAAAGCATGGAGATCACCAAAGTCTAGAGCTCATTTCTGTATAAAAAGTAATATGGAGATTCCTTGGCAAACTGGGAATGGAACTACCATTTGACCCAGCTATCCCACACCTTGGTCTATACCCAAAAGGACTTAAACACAGCATACTACAGGGACAAAGCCACATCAATATTTATAGCAGCACAATTCACAATAGCTAAACTGTGGAGCCAATCTAGATGCCCTTCAGTGGATGAATGGATAAAGATAATGTGGCATATATACACAATAGAATTTTACTCAGCAATAAAAGAGAATAAAATCATGGCATTTTCAGGTAAATGAATGGAGTTGGAGAAGATAATGCTAAGTGAAGTTAGCCAATCCCAAAAAACCAAATGCTGAATGTTATCTCTGATATAAGGAGGCTGATTCACAATGAGGTTGGTGGGGGAAGCATGGGAGGATTAGACAAACTCTAGATACAGCAAAGGGGAGGACGGATAAGGGAGGGGGTAGGAAAGATGTGGAATGAGATGGTCATCATTACCCTAAGTACATGTATGAAGACACAAATGGTGTGATTCTACTTTATGTACAACCAGAGATATATAAAACTGTGCTCTGTGTAATATGAATTGTAATGCATTCTGCTGTCACCCATAATAAATTAGAATAGAACATATTTTGGAGAAAGATTTTCAATAGTGGCATCTGTTAGGGCCAGAAAAGTTTGTGGCTTGGGCTAAACAAGGTCAGGATTGCCAACAGCAGGCCTGATGGTTGTGTTATTCAAAATAGTTAATATGAGTGAGACCTGGAGGTAGAAAAGAGTGTATAGATAGGCAAAGAAAAGAAAGTAAGAGTTATATCTGGTTCAGCAGAACAATCTTGGCCTTTGGGATTAGACCAGGTGTCTCATGCTGGGAGTAGACTTCTGTATTCAAAAATGGGAGCAGGAGGCTAGGTCTGGTGGTGCCTGCCTGTAATTCCAGCAACTCAGGAGGCTGAAGCAGGAGGATTGCAAGTTTGAGTCTAGCCTCAGCAACTTATTGAGGCCTGTCTGAAAATAAAAAAATAAAAAGGACTAGGAATATAGCTCAGTGATAAAATGACCCTGGGTTCAGTTCTTGGTATTGAGAGAGAGAGAGAGAGAGAGAGAGAGAGAGAGAGAGAGAGAGCGTCTGATGTTAATGTTCTCCTGCAGAATTTTGGAAAAGTCTTTGCTTTTTTTTTTTTTTTTTTTTTTTGGTAGTACCGGGGATTGAACCCAGGGGTGTTCAACCACTGAGCTACATTGCAGTCCTTTTTATTTTTTATTTTGAGACAGGGTCTTGCTAAGTTGCAGAGGCTGGCTTCAAATTTGGGATCCTCCAGCCTCAACCACCCAAATTGCTGGTATTATAGGCATGTCTACCATGCTTAGCTGGTCGAGTCTTTTAATATGTCAATACTAGTCTTCCCTTAGCTAAATGTGTTAGCCTTAGCACAAAGTTTAGGGAGAATATGTTCATCTTAAAACAAACAAACAAACAAACAAAAACCTCAATGTACTAAAGGGGAATAGTGTTTTAAAAATATGAAACAAATGTGAAGATCATTCTACAGAATTAACACATCCAGGACTAAGAAAAACTACTATATTAAAACAGTATTTATCATGCTGTGAGATGTAGCTAATATAATTCTGAAGAAAAAAACTCAAAAGACTATTTGTTTAATATTCAGATTCTCAGTGCCTGATGGTATTTTCAAAATAAAATCTAAAAACACAGCTTACAACCTAAAGATGAAGATCCCAAAGTCTTAGTTTAATCCTAGGTATCGAATTATTTCTCTTTAGAATTAAGTACATCAGGGCATGGTGGTACAGGCCTGTAATCTCATTACCTGAGAGGCTGAGGAAGAAGGATCCTAAGTCAAGGCCAGATTCAGCAATTTAATAAGAATTGTCTCAAAAATAAAGAGGGCTGGGGATATAGCTCAGTGGTATAGCATACTTCCTGGAACTCTGGAGGCCCAGGTTCAATCCCCAGAACCCAGAAAAACAACAAATCAAGAATGAAATCCTTCTTTTCCATTTTAACGGATATTTGAGAGTATCAAAAGATCTTATACTTCTTTGACTATCTCCATGGTCATCATTTCTATTAAAAATATTTTTTTGGTTGTTGATAGACTTTTATTTATTTATTTATATGTGCTGCTTATAATTGAAGCCAGTACGTGTGAGGCAAGTACTCTTCCACTGAGTCACAACCCCAGCCCACGGTTCTCATTTTTATTGGGAGCTTATTTTTAATTTTTAGAAAATATTTTGGCACTAGGGATTAAATCCAGGGGTACTATACCACTGAGCTACATCCCTAGTGCTTCCTTTAAAAAAATACTTTTGTTTTATTATTTTTAAAATATTTATTTAGTTGTAGATGAACACACAGTATCTTTATGTATTTTTATGTGGTACTGAGGATTGAACCCAGTGCCTCACACATGTGAGGCAAGTACTTTACCACGGAGTTACAGCCTCAGCCCTTAACTTTTATTTTAGTATTATTATTATTATTTTTGTTACTGGGGATTGAACTCAGGGGCACTTCACCACCGACCAAGCCACATTCCCAGCCCTATTTTGTATTTTATTTAGAGATAGGGTCTCACTGAGTTGCTGCTGCCTTGCTTTTTGCTGAGGCTGGTTTTGAATTTGTGATCCTTCTACCTCAGCCTCCTGAGCCGCAGAAATTATAGGCATGTGCCACTGTGCCCAGCCCCCAGTTCTTTCTTTCTTTCTTTTTAAAAAAAATTTAGTTTGAGGCAGGTTCTCAATAAGTTACCAAGGCTGGCTTTGAACTTTCAATCCTCTTGCTTCAGCCTCCAGAGTTGCTGGGATAACAGGTATGTGCCACTGCGCCAGCAGGACCTCATTTTTTAAGTAATTAATGTTTTCTACAGAGCCCTGTGCCTGCCTAGTTGTGGATATTTCCCTCTGAATATTTTTACAGCTGCATTTGCTAAGGCTTCCTAGATTTTGTGGTCCCAGACCAGTTTCTATTTAATTTTCCCTCATCATATAAGACATTTCAATTCCTACCTACATCTGTGTGTGTCACAAGCCTTGGATCTGATTTCTCAAGATAGACTTTTCATTTCCCACACAGAACTCAGTGCAAGGATGAACTTCCTTCCTGCTTTCTTGGGCTGATGGTAATTTCTCTATTCCCCATTAAATAGAGAAAACAGCCACTGCAAGTCTGCACTATTAGGCAGGTGCTTCACAGGCTTCCTGCTTCATGTAGGCCATAACGTTTATTTCCTATCCCTACATGGAAATAAAGTATCAGCCCCAAGTCAGGAGAACCTCTATCCATGCCCTTAAATCCTCCTTGTGTGGCTGAGGCTTCACTTGGAGAACCAGGTCCCCTCCTGATTTTCTGAAAACCTGACATTTCTCAGTTTCTTTATGATCCATATTGTATTTACGATTTTTTTATTCCCTCCAGCATTTCTATGTCATTATAGCAGGATTGGGGATTGCATTAGACCTGATGTCATGTTGTTGGAAACCGAAGCCCACATGTTGATGGGTTCTGTAGATTTTATTTTGAAAAAAGAAAGAGGTTTATTGCAAATGAAAATAAATAAATAAATAAAAGGACTAGTCCAATACTCTCATTGTGAAAAGGAAAGAAGCCCCGGGAGATGAAGGACCTGCTAGTGTTCACATTCTTCCTAGGAATAGAGCTATTCTCCCAATCCCCTCCCCGCCCCTTATCTCCCACTCCCCCTCTGCTTTCTTTCTTCAGTTCTTCCTCCCATGAATTGTATTATACATTACATCCGGGGTCTTGAGACCTCTGGTAGATAAAGTGCCCATGGGTCAGATACAATGGCAATTTTGTGAATTGAGTGTAACTGTCACACCATACGCTATTCGGGTAGCATAGGTGAAGCAGATGTGAGGACTTCACTCCAACCTGTCATCTCCTCCACTGAAACTTCTAGAACACCTTCAGGAAGGGTCCTATCATCATTTGGTTATGAAGAGCTGGGTTTATTCTACAAAGAGAGTATGGCCTTTCAGTTTCATTGCAGAACAATTATGAATATTATATCAAGGTATATTTGTGGCTTCAAATAATTATTTTTTTCTTTGCCACTCTTGACTATACCAATAAGTCAGTTATGGTTACAACTATTTATATGACAGATAATAAATGAATGACCTTGTTGTTTGAGGCCACACCTATAATCACATTAAAAAAAAAAAAAAAAAAAAAAAAAAAAAAACCAAAAAACCTAAACAAACAAACTGGAAATCCAGTGGCAAATACTGAGGGAGGGGGAACGCCTGTCAATCAGCGGGATCTCCTAACTAACGCCTGTCAATCAACAGAACCCCTGGCCAATCCTGGAGTTCAGCCAGCTCCCCTGACCAACTCCAGTGGGACAAGGGAGCCTAAAAATCCCCTTTCCTGTCCCAACCCCTTCCTGTCGTGAGCCCCATAAAATCCCAGTCCGGTCAGGCTCCCTCGGGGTTTCTCCTCAGACCCTTCTCCTGTCCACTACCTCTGTCTGATCGAGTTCCGTCTGGGAGTGATATCTCCAATAAAGCCTCATTCAGTGGCCTCTTTAAATCCGCCTCCTTTGATTGCCGCCCGCCTTTGCCTGATCTTACAGTTACCTTTGGACTCTTGTTTCTCGTTTATGCCTGGTTCATGGTTCTTCTTTCCAAGTTTTTGTTTGCATCATGTATTAGCAAAAGTAACCTGCATGTCTTTTAAAGCCAGCTGCCCCCAGTGAAGTGTTGGTTTGTTAAGAAAAGTCAACAAACCATTGAGTGACTTAAGTAACTGATAGACCTTCAAAAGGACTTATTTCTTTCATCCTAACATGCCTAGGTAGCCATAAAGGTGGCGGTTTTTCTTTCCATGAAAACAAAACAAACAAAACAAAATGTTAACCTTCTCTGCCTTTTTTTTTTTTACCCCCCTGGTACTGGGCATTGAAGGTAGGGGCACTCCACCACGGAGCCACCACCCAGGCCTTTTTCAAGTTTAATTTTGAGACAGAGTCTCAGTAAGTGGTCCAGGCTGGTCTTTAACTCCTGATCCTCCTGCCTCAGTCTCCTGGGTATGTGGGATTACAGGCACCCACCACTATGCAGGACCCCTCTGCCTTTTTAACAGTTTCAGATCAACTACCATTTTCACAAGGGAGAGGAGATAAACAAAGTTAACCACTCTCTCTATAAGGGCAGGATCAAAGTTCTGCCACAGTACTGTGTCAAACGGTGTCAGAGTCCTGAGCCTACCGGGTGGAACCTGCTAGAAATGCTAACCTGGTATGTATGTTCATTATTACTGATGCTGGTGATGTTTACACCACTGTTTAGTGAGTAAGTACTAAAAGCCAGGTAACCATGTTAAAATGCTTCATTTACATGATTTTATTGAATCTTCCCAAAGAACCTAACAGGAGTTATATTCCCAGCTTATAGCTCAGGAAACTGAGACTCAGAGGCATGAAAATACTCCAGGTCACCTGGCTAGTACATGTGGTGGAACTCGGTTTCCATCCACTGCCTATGTGACACCAAAGCCCATGATCTTACCTTTGAATGATGAACTTGGCTAACAGATGTGCAATTTACACTTCTGAACTCTACCTGCAAGGCTTTGTTATGGGGAATTCCTTTTCTCCTTAAAAGCTACTTACCTAAACAATTTGAGATTGTCTGCAAGCTTGGGGATGTCAGTAATGTCCTCCTAGGGAAAATAGATCACATTTCACAAGCAGGAATTCCATAGGTGGTTCTGATCCTCTACATCTGCACTGTCCAATATAGTAGCCCTTGCCACAGATAGATTTTTAAATTTGAATGACTTGAAATGAAACAAAATGATAGCCAGGTGCAGTGGTGCACACCTGTAATCCCAGTGGCTTGGGAGGCCAAATCAGGAGGATCACAAGTTCAAAGCCAGCCTCAGCAACTTATTGAGGCTCTAAGCAACTTATTAAGACTCTAATAAAATATAAAATGGGCTGAGGATGTGGCTCAGGGGTTAAAAGCCCCTAGGTTCAATGCCTGATGCCAAAAAATAAAAAAAAAATCAAATGATAAAACTCTGTCCTTTAGTCACAGTAGCCAGATTTCCAGTAGTTACCTTTAAAGGGGAGGGGAAAGTTGGGAGTGGGATGATAAATTGGGGGCTCCTGAGGGGCTAGTAAATTTCTATTTCTTGATTCAGGTGTTGACTTGGGTGATAATTTGACACTCATTTGTTAACCTATACATTGATATGTTTTTCACTTTTCTGTATGTAAAAAGACGATTCAGAAACTTGACCAACATTCTCTGTATTCATTATTCAAGTTGAAAATTTGAGTTAGAAATGACTACTTTTTTTTTTAATATTTACTTTTTAGTTGTAGTTGGACACAATACCTTTATTTGTTTCTATGTGGTGCTGAGGATCGAACCCAGGGCCTCACGCTTGCTAGGTGATGCGCTACCACTGAACCACAATGCCAGCCGGAAATGACTACTTTTATGTGCAGAATATTTTGTAATTTTGTGATAAAGCAATTGGCTACCCATCTAAGTCACTGATTTATTGTTCAAAAGAACTGGGTTCAAAGTTCATTCTGCCATGTAGGTGACTATTTTCAAACTGAGAAGCCTATTGTTTAGTGCCACAGACTGAGGGAGGAAGGAAGGAATTTTCCATTTAATCCAAGGAGGATCACTTCCCTTTTGCATTTATTCAGCACAGAAAGGAGTCAAAAAAGATCTCTAATTTCATGGGGTCTGTGTGAGACAGAGCCCTGCATCTCCACAGAACCTTGGCATTTAGTTGTTCTGGGTATTTACTCTTGCATGACACTACTTTCCTGTTAAAGCATTTAATGATAAGAGAACACAGAGTGAATGAATGTGTAAGAATACAGTTCACTCACTCTTATTCATTCTTCCTATTTAGATCCAATTACAATTGACCCACCTTTCTGATTAAATGTGATTAAACGAAAATTACTCCCATGATTAAAGAAGTTAAACAAAAGGTGCCACTCCATGAATGAATCAAACTGGGGGTGGAGGGTGGAGATTATAATTATAAAGCTGCCATTCAGCCACGTTTCAGGGTTAAAAAGCAAGGGGTCATACGTGAGTTTTATTTCTTTATGTTTTCCTGGAAAGTTTTTGTTTTATTTATTTCCTGCAATTGAAAAGGTTCAGGAATGTTTGAAAATGCCCCAGTGAAAGATCCTAATTTCTGTCAATCTTGCCCAGTGGAAATTTATAACCAAGTAAACAGATAAGAAGACTAGATCTGCAAATCATTTCCTCTATTCTCACAGCTGCCCCAAGCCACAGACAGGGTGGTTCTTTCTAGACTTAAGAGATCAATTCCATGTTCCACATTAGTGGAGTTCTCAGCAGCCTTCTCCTCACACCATGCCAACTTACACCCGGGAAGGAGGACAATACAAAAAGTATTGTCATTAGTTGTGATGAAAATATCTTATAGTCCCTTGTAGAACTAACTCGAGAAAAGCTAGTCAGTTCTTGCTAAGTTTAAGTTTGTCCCATGAAGAGCATATTCCCCCCACATTTTTCAAAATAAGATAAAATATTCTCTTCTTTCTAATTTTAAAGCATCCATCCCCACCTGTCAGTCAGTAGGAGCAAAACCACGATGCTGGGCTAACAGAAGAAAGTTCATACCAAAGTGCTGTCTGCTTTTCCACCTTCTAGGGTCACTTCCAAATTAGAAAGGGCAGCTTCCACTTCGTCAACCTCAGACTCATTTGTAAAATCCTGTACCTCAGCCGACATTGACAATTTGCTGATGTGATACTAAAACAAAAACAGAGGTTTTAGAAATGTTATAAACGTGAAAGGACCATTAGTCATTTCTTCTTTCAATCAATTCCCCTGGAATGCTGAACATCTCTTATAAGGAAGTCTCCTGCCTATGCAGGGAAAACAACATTTTAATTGGACTCATTCTGAGACTTAGAGTTAGTCCTGTTCAAACTTGATTCTTTCCCATCACTGATGGGACTGGTGGTAGAGGAGAGATCAGATTTGCAAGATGAATGCTTTACATAGGATGTGTGTATATGTGGACTATGAGGAACATCTTAAATTTAAATTGACTCTCCTCATTTTTATTTCTTTCACCAAAGAAACAAACAATGCTAGGCATGGTGGTGCACACCTGTAATCCCAGTGACTCGGGAGGCTGAGGCCAGCCTCTGCAACTTAGTGAGGCCCTGTTTCAAAGTAAAAAATAAAAAAAGCTGGACACATTTCTCTGTGGTAAAGCACCCCTGGTTTCAATCCCTAGCACCAAAAAAAAAAAAAAAAAAAAAAAAAAAAAAGCAAAAGAAACACATAGTATAAAGAATGGGAAGCTTTAAGCAGAAGAAACCTAGTTTCTTTCCAGTTATGAGAACCCAAGATCTCTACCTGTAGTGCTGCAAAGATCAGCATTTCTTCTTCTGTGCAGTCAATTTCTTCTAAGAGAATAGCCCACCTGGCTTGTTCATAGAGTTGGTTTATTCGGACAGCATCATACTAGAGAAATAAACAGATGTGTGTGTATATGTATATATAAAGGCTTTTTTTCATATCATACAATACAAAAATTCTGGAATAACTGAATCCATTCTCTGTGAATCAGATGCACTAAACCTTAGTTCAGGTAACTGAGAAGAGCAGCTCTGTCTTTCCATTGCTCCTGCTCATTTTGGTCCTGAACTCAGAACTTAACTTTCTCTAAATATTTTCCAGAGCTTCTTCAAAGAGCCAAACCAGCCTGTCTTAGATTCCATTATTTCCCATCTCTCTATTATTTTTTCTATGGGTAGTAAAAACAGACAACAAAAATAGTTGACACTGTAAGTTCTGTAATGAAGAGGGAGCCCAAGCTGATCAGTGAACTCTGACGGGAATTTTTAATGAAACTTTAAGCTGATTCTCAGTTAAGCTGGAAGATACGATGCTCAAGTATTGCCAATAAAATTTTGAAAAAGAAGGACAATATTGGGGGAGGCATTTGTCCTCCCAGATCTTAAAACAATTAATATAGTATAGCATCAGTATAGTGACAAAGTATATGCTAGGGTGATATCTGGAGATAGATCTATGTATCCATATTTAATGTAAAAACAAAAGTGACATTGTATCCAAGTAGGGAAGGGAATAATTCAATACCATACATGTTGAGAATGCCCAGCTATTTGGAGAACAAAAACCCCAAACAAAAAAATGTACTTTAGAGGGCTGGGGTTCTGGCTCAGTGGCAGAGCACTTGCCTAGCATGTGGGAGGCACTGGGTTCCATCCTCAGCACCACATGTAAATAAATAAAATGAAGGTCCATTGACAACTAAAAAGAAAAAAAAATATTTTTTAAAAGGGTACTTTGCACCATCCAAAAATATAAATGATAGATGGATTAAAGATTAAATATACAAAACCACATGAGATA
Organism: Callospermophilus lateralis; assembly: GCF_048772815.1. NCBI lineage: Eukaryota > Metazoa > Chordata > Mammalia > Rodentia > Sciuridae > Callospermophilus > Callospermophilus lateralis. The sequence continues at coordinate 168,161,937 of NC_135307.1, read as the reverse complement.
CCTCTCACACCCACTATGATGGCTCTAATCTACAAGATAAGAACTAACATTAGTGAGGATATGGGGAAATTGGAACCCTTGTGCAGTAAAATGGTGCAGCCTCCATGGAAAACAATTTGGTGGTGGTTAGAGAGTTAAACACAGAATACGATTCAGCAATTCCACTCCTAGAGATCTATCCCAAAAGAGTGAAAGCAGGTACTCAAACAGATACTTGTATACCAATGTTGACAGCAGCGTCATCCACAATAGCCAAAATAGGAAGCAACCTGAATGCCTATCAATGGATAAGCAGTTATATGCACACATGGAATATTATTCAGCCTTAAAAAGTAACGAAATTCTGATAGATGATACAACATGGATGAAACTTGAAGACATTATACAAGTGAACGAAATCAGATGTTAAAGGACAAATATTGTACAATTTCACTTATAGGAACTATCCAGAAGAGGTAAATCCATAGAGACAGGAAAAGAGCAAGAAGCACAAAAGGAAGGAGAAACAGATGCACTCAGAGGACCTGTCACCCAGCTTACATTTTCTGCCATTTAGTGGCTGACTCGCAGCCCCACAAATGGCTCATCTGGAGCACAGAAAGGGCAGAATTTCAAAGCACTTATTTCCCCCCTGATTAGGTGTCCTAACACATTTCAGGGGGGAGGTGTGCACTGAGAGTGAGGGGGTGGCCAGCTAGAGTTTTTGTAGAGATGACACTTTTTCTCAGAGACTTCTTAGCGCTGCAGTCCTGTGTGCACCACCTCGTGGTTCTGACACTCATGGGAACCTGCCCCTGACCCTGGCCTCTGACAGCTCCTTTCCTTCCTGTGGCATCAGGACTCCAGAGCTGGGAAACATTTGCTCTTATCCCTTCGCTCCTGTGAATGCGGGGGGGCGGGGGGCAGGGGCCACTGTGCTAGGCCATAAAGATCCCAGGAGACTCCTGTTAACTCAGGGACAGCTGAAACCAAGAGATGAAAACTAAGAAACCAGTACACGTGTCAGTCTAACCCTGCTGAGACCAAGAGACCCCACAAATCGGTCCTAATTTTGATAATGAAATGACTCAGTTTTACACTTCCATGCATTCACCGAGAGAGAGAGAGAGAGAGAGAGAGAGAGAGAGAGAGAACAGAGAGAAAAGTTTTATATTTTCTTGTGAAAAGTTTTCTTACTTTAGGATTTAAATCAAAGAAAGTGTAGTATTTAAATCGTAACTGCAGTTGCTCATCCTCTTGGATTCCTTGTTCCATAAGGGAGCGTGAAGAATCTAGCCAACTAGAAAACAACAGGATGGGTTTTAAAAGCCAGTCAATTTTACATATGTACTCATTATATTATGTTATATATTATACTACTATATATGCGCCCCCCCCACACACACATAATACACCCTTGAAGAGAGGCAGAATAAGAACATTGCAAAAAACTAGTAAGCACATAATAATAGCTTATAACTACATTTTATCTTAGAGTGTTTTAAGGTGATAGATATGTATATATGACATACACTATATGCATTTATGTACATATGACACACATATGACATGTATATGTAAAGATGAGGTATATATGACATCTAAATATATGTCACCTTAAAACACTTTAAAATGCAGTTTTATATATACATATATATATATATATATATATTTTTTTTTTTCTCATTCTCATTAACACTCTAAAGTAATCCACTGAAGGAAAAAGGCAGTTTTTATTATCTATCTCAGTTTTATAGATGTGGAAACTGAGTCTTTTTTTCTTTTGCATCCGGAGCCACATCCCCAGCCCTGTTTTGTATTTGTATTTTGTATTTTATTTAGAGACAGGGACAGGGTCTCACTGAATTGCTCAGTGCCTTGCTTTTTTTTTTTTTTTTTTTTTTTGCTGAGGCTGGCTTTGAACTCATGATACTCCTGCCTCAGCCTCCTGAGCCACTGGGATTACAGGCATATATCATGGCACCTGGCTGGAAACTGAGTCTTGGTGACGTTAGGCGATCTGTTCAAAGTCGCAGTCACGTGGTGGAGCCAGCATGGTAGTCTGTCCCAATTGCCATGGCACCAGGTAGTTCACTCCAAAGCTAGGCCTATCCTACTGTCTAGTGCTTTCTGCAATGAGGGAAATATTCATATTTGTGCTGTCCAGTGTATTCACCTTTAGCCATCTGTGGCTGCTGAGCATTAAATGAGGTTAATGCCTCATTTTAATTTTAATTTTAATTAATTTATCCCAAATTTAGATTTGAATATTTCTATGTGGCTTGTGGTTCTTGTACTGATGGTGTCATTTTCAAGTTGAAAAATAAAAGCTGGGTAATGGGGAGGGGTAGAGGGATGGAGACTAAAAGTTGGTAACAAAATGCTGTGGGGATGAGCATCACCGAAAACCACTGAACAGAAGTGGCCAGAACTCCCATTCTATTACTCCTTGTGGAGTAGCGAGAATAATCAAGATATAATCTCCTTTCTAAAGGAGATGACAATCTTTGGCCGGGTTGGGGGGTGGGGGGCCGTGATCAAGACTTATACTAAAGGAAGAAGGTGACAGTGGAGTAAGGTATGTCAGGGAAGTGACTGATCAACCTCGATTAGTGATACTCAGGAAGAGGCCTGTGGTTGAGCCTTCAGAGACTGAGAAGTAGAGACAGGAGGTGGAGCAGTGACAGGAACAGAACCCCCATGAAGCACATTGAGGGACAGGAGGTCACAGTAGGATACAGAGACACCCATGGGAGTCAGGTCTTACGGAGAGTGACTGCTGTTAACAAGGTTGACTTTGTTTGGTGGGCAATGGAAAATAAAAGAAATGGTGGTTTGAGAAACCGTGTGGGTGTATTTTCTGAGAACATTTCAAACAGAGGCCCAGGACTTGCCCTTAGAAGGCCTACAGGGACAACGTGAGCCAGGTGGACCACCTTGGATCTCCCCAACTGGTTCATGAAAACCAACATCCTCATAAACTACTCATAAACATTCCATAAAGCATACTTTGCACACCTGGAGCAGAAGAGAATTATATTTACATATATCAATCCACTGAGTTACCCAAACACACAGATTTGATCACAGTTGAAAGGTACTGAAATGACCACAGGCTGCATTTATGCCTTTTTTGCTGCTTAAGTCAACTACTAAAGCACAATTCCCAGGACTATTAACTTAAAACTGAAACACTCCCTGATCTCCGGGACAACTCTCTCACTAAGACAGAAGCAAAATAGAGTCATGTCCTTACCCCGCGTTAAGCTTGGCTTTATCAATCAGAGACCGAGGCTGGTACATGTCAGCAAGTGCCTCTGGTGACGGGGGTGGCTGGCTGAATGCGAGGATGTTGCAGTTTTGTTCTGTTAAAGGGCTGTCAGTGAACCAAGTTACGGTGGAGGATGCCGGAGTTCCATTGACGGGGTCGTAGGTAGGAGTCATGGTCTTACTGTATAAGCCAGGACTTCCTGCAAAGCAAGGGGAAGATGGATCTCATGAGAGATTCTTGTGGGAATTTTTAGAAAAAAGAAGTACTCCCATTCCTTACACTAAAATGAAATTTGACTTTCAATGTTTATATCATTTAGAATGATCAGAGGAGTTATGATGGTTAGGAGATCAGTTATATATAGAGACAAAGACCTTGTCTACTGTATATTCAGTTTCTGGGAACTCAAAGATATAAAAGTTTCCTCAAATAAAAAATGTTGGGGACCATTTTTCCAACTCAAAGCTCTCTTATTTCAACAGAAGCCTTGACGCTATTAGAGAACTGGGGACCTAGGGCAGGTACAGAATATGTCTCAGGTACTCCTGAATCACATAGCAGTGCTTGGCCAATTTTAAGAATACAGCAAGTTAATTATCTGGCTCAAGTTTGCATAAGGTACACAGACCTCTTTTATTCTTTGCATTGCAATATGCTGCACAAGAAAGCCCTCAATATTGCAAGCATGCTAGAAACTTGATGATTTTGATATAAAAAGAAAATTATGATACCTCTCCAGAATTTTTACCTGGAGAAATTTCCCCCTCATTCCCAATGAGAACTTGAATTCAGGAATGAATTGCACTAAAATAGAATCAGGAAGAGAAAAGTATATTTGACTAATCCAAAGTATCTCCTTTTTAAATATTCTTTTATCCCCGGTTTATGGACATCTGTACCAAAATTTTCCATTCTCAGAAACACAAGATTTGCAATTACAACAATGAATTATTAAGCTTATCTGCTGAAAAAAAAAAGGTCTGAAATAAAATTTTGTTATTTCCAAACTTAACGAGGTAGCTCTTCCTCATCTCATGGATCCTAAAATTTTATTCCTCCTTTGAGGGGAAGAGAGAGGCCTATTTTTCCTCTTTGGTTTTCTTCTACATTCACAAATTAAAACAAATCTTACTTACCTGGTGACCCTGTTGGAGAACTCTCCAGGTTGAGAACATCTTCAATTATGGGCTCCTTATTATTTTTATCTTTCTTTTTCTTTTTCTTAAAAAAGTCACCAGAAGGCTTTAACAAGGAAAGTTCTTCTGATCTTCTAATATCTAAAATAAAATAATAAATAATAAATTTTTTTAAAAGAAGAAAAATAAATAGGATAAAGAGCATTTTGAGACTCAGAGCCATTTTCTGCATTTAACACCATATCTCCAGAAATCCCAGGGAAGTAAACAGAACTAAATTGAATCACTTTTAAAGACATAAAAGGGGAATAGTTGTCTTTAGACTCTCTAAACTGTGTGTGTCTGTGGGTAAATAGTGGAGGAAGATTCAGTCTAATACAATTTCTAGTTTGCTTTTTAATTTATTATGAAAATACTTCAAAAACATTCAAAGCAAAGGAAATAGCATAATATCCTCCTTTCTACACTTCACTGCCAGCCTCAACCACTACTAACGTTGTCCATTGTTGTGATTTCCATTTGCCACCAACTTTTCCCTGCCTCCCTCCGTTTTGTTTTTGTCTTTAAAAAAAAAAAAAAAAATCAATGGCCCATTTCCTTTTTTCTTTGTGGACCCCAAACCCCTAAAACCTTCATCTCATACACTGTCCAGCAGGTCTTTTCACACCCTGCCACCTCTTCTGGGTGCTCGCCATTTCACTGCTCCCAGAGCCTTTGTGTTTCTGCCTGAGGGCTTGCTCTGGAGGCCAGCAGGGCACGCAATGCTCTCCCAAATCATCCCTCAGTGGTGCACAAGCACATTGTCCCTAGGGTGGTAAGCCCTGAGGCAGCAGCTGAACTGTCTCTCAGAGGTCCCCAGTGGCCCACAGCTGAGGTTTGATATTTCCAATCTCACTTCCCCACCCACACCTGGTGTTTACTGATAACAACTGCTAAGAAACTGTTCATACTTGACTTCTCTCCTGGGGGTCTGCTTCCATAGATCCCAGACTAAGATAAGCCCCCTTCCCTGCCATTCACCCAATATGTGCATTATTGCAGTTCAGATTGCCAATAACCATTACCACACTGAGTGGCTATAACACCAAGAACAAGCCAAGGGATGTGATGACCGAGGGTCCCTGGGCAGCATTCCTGGGTGTCCGTGCACTGGCTCCTGTTAGATTCTCTCAATCAATCAGTTCACACGCTGCTTAGTACCAAAGTAGAGCCCAGCAGTGCAGCTTGATTCTCTCCCCAGTAGCCCGGGATGTCTGACTGACAGGTTGCAAAGCACACCTGCGGCCACTCAGAATGCATGATTTATGCACAACCCTGGAGATGAACCAAAAAGCCTGGCTAAAGATGTAAGCATTAAACAAAAATCAATAGCAGCGCCTCTATCTCCAAGTCCGGGATCTGTGTCCTCCCCCTGCACAGTCCCCCACTGACAAACACGGGGAACCTTATACAACCTAAATGGATTTAGCTTCAGTTGATCAGATATAAAAAGACAATGAATGGAAATGTCAACTTCCTTCCTTGCCTCCTGGGTTTTACTGTACTGGGGCACTAAAACACTGAGCTACATCCCCATCCCTCTTTAAGATAGGGTCTTGCTAAGTTGCTGAGGCTGGCTTCGAACTCGAGATCCTCCTGCCTCAGCCTTAGTGTCACAGGGATTACAGGTGTGTGCCACTGCACCTGGCTCAGGAAGTGCTTTCTGCCCTCGTGCTATTTCATGCTGTACTGGCCCTCCCTGTGCAGCACTGGCATTCCCAATCCTACTGACCCTTTCCCTCTTTTCTCTACATTGTCGCCCCTTTTAAAACATCCTCTATTATTTTCTTATTCCATTTATTGGCTATTATCTGCCTCCGCCTGCTAGGATGCAAGCACCAAGAGGGCAGGAAACCTAGCAATCTTTATCACTAATGTCTCCCCAGCGCTCAACACGCTGCCTGTCACATAGTAAGTGCTCAGTAAACATTTGTTGAATGATGCTGTTCATAGTTGAATGGAGGAGACAGATTCCTCAAGGATATATTATGTATTGGGTGATCAAGAACTGAATTTTGGTCTTAGTATCAAACTTCTTTGATATGAACACTATCAAAAATAAACACTTCAGAAAAATATTAAAGGAGAGCACCTTCATAGACCCAGTTTTCCTCCTTTTATGAAATCTCAAAAAGAAGAAATGGGTTAAATAGTGTTGTCTCTATGAGTGTTTTACTTTGGGACACAGATCCATAAGGAATTAGGCTTCCATTCACAATTAGTGTACTTTTTTGCTTAAAATAAATCTCACTGGTAAATTGTGTGAACACAGCTATTTGCTGGAGTCAGGTGTTAGTGAAGTAATGGAGACAGCAGAAGCAGCAGCAGAAGAAGTGAAGATAGTCAGCTCTTTCAGTGATGAAGGGTTTAACAGAAACTCTTTCTGGGGGGTTGTCTTTAATAATGATTTGAGCGTAGCTTGAAGAAATGAATTTGCAGAGCAATCTTCGTGGTTTGTCTCTTCTATCTATGAAGGTCTTTTTTAGTTTTTGCTCCCTAGATTTAACTGATTTATTTATTTATCTTTTTCCCCTATTTTTTATTGGCGCATTCTTGTTGTACATAATGGTGGGGTTTATTGTTACATATTTTCACATGCAAATGAGATGCAAACACATGCAAACAAAACAACATAATTGGACCAATATCTCTCCCCAGTATTCCCCCTTTTTGTTCTCTCCTCCCTGCCCTGGTCCCTTACCTCTACACTATTGATTGCCCTTTGAACTTTATGAGAGTCTCTCAACTCTTCTTTTCCCTTTTACTTTACAAATGTCTTTAAAAAATTTTTTTTAAGTTGTAGATGCACACAATACCTTATTTTATTTATTTATTTTTATGTGATGCTAAGGATTGAACCCAGTGCCTCAACACATGCCAGGTGAGCACTCTACCACTGAGCCACAACCCCAACCCTACAAATGTCTTTTTGAAACAGTTTTAAGCTGTATGGAAATGAATCTGATGTGGGTCAAGGATGTTCTATTTGGTTTAACTGCACTGCGATGACTGCAGTACCTGGACTTTGCAGTGTACTTCCCAATAAAGCGGGTGTTTTCTAATCAGCCATTCGGGGTATGCAGAAAGCAGCACACACTAGCGTCTAAAGGGCACAGGGGCCCCTGGGGTACTCACTCAGGCTTTTGCAGATGTCACTGACAGCCTTAAACACCACAGCTGAGAAGCTGACTCGCAACCTCACCGTCTTCATGTTAGGCAGCCGAAGGCGCAGCATTTTGTGCTGGGGGGTGAAGAGAAGCTTGGCATCTGCCTGAACCCCACATTTGTCCAGGGTCCAGTGGGTTTTCAGAAGCCAGCAATGTTTCTGTTCCCACCAAAGAGCAAAGTCTGACCAGTCTTGAGCTATGTCTACAAAGATGGAAGACACAATTAGGCAAAATGAGGAGAAGCAGAAGGAGCTCTGGAGGGTTCAGACTCCCCCGGAATCCATTTCACTGTGTGTAAAACCTGGAATAAACAACCCTCTTGGGCTCCCCATCTCTAAAGGCTCAACAATCCTTGGCTGCTCTACAGTCACCAAGGCCTGGCCTGGAGAAAACAATGTATGAACCCTCCCATCATTTACATTTAAGTAGCAGGAAGAGCAGAAGGTGTGACATTTTCGTTCTTGACGAATGCTGAAGTTATTTTTCCTAAAATCCCTCTGTGCCACTGTCCTTTCTGGAAGGCCAAAAGCATGTGGCTTTGTTTAATGCATCTTATTTCTCTCACAGAAATAGATCCTTATTCTGGGTGCAGCAGCGCATGCCTGTTATCCCAGCGGCTTGGTAGGCGGAGCAGGAGGATTGCTAGTTCAAAGCCCAGACTCAGCAATATAGTGAGGCCCTAAGCAAGTTACTGAAACCCTGCTTCAAAAATTAAAAAAAAATAGAAACAAAAGGGCTGGGGTTGTGGCTCAGTGGTTAAGCACCCCTGGGTTCAATTTGTGATACCAAAAAAGAAACAAAACAAAACAAAACAGGAAATGGATCCTTGCAGTCCAGATCACAAGGAAATATCAACAGCCCCCAAAGTCCACACAGAAGTGCAGTAAAGCTGACGTTTCCCTCTCTCAATAATGGCCCAGTCTTCTAGTAGCACCACAGTCCCATTTTCAAAACATCTACACCAAAATCAGAGTTGCATGTTTTCTCCCTCTCAACGTTAGCACTGATATTGAATCTTTCCTCTCCTTCAACACTGGCTTAAACTTGAATCCCTTCATCAACATCATAGTCAATATTCAACCATTCTTTTGGCTAAATACAGGGATGCTAGTGTTTTTGTATGGATATGAAGTGTCTCCACAGATTTTATGCTGAAGGCTTGGACTCCACTGTAGTAGTGTTTAGAGGTGGGGATTTGGGCAAATGATTGGATCCTGGGAGCTCAGATCTCATCAGTGGATTAATCTATTGAAGGTTTTACAGCTGATTCTAGGTTGAGAATGTGGGTCACTGGGGCCAGGTCTGGGAAGGACATAACTAGTCCTTATCCCCTTCCTTGAGCAAGTGTTTTTTCATTCTTTCTCTTTCTCTCTCCCTGTCTCCCTCTCTCTTTCCCTGAGACCTGAGGCAGATTCATACAATGAAATATTATATATCAGGAAAAATATTATATAGCAGGAAAATGAAATAACATGAGTGAATATCTCAGACGCAATGTTGGGTGAAAGATGTGTAAGAGTATATCCCGTATAATTACATTTATATGAAGTTCAAAACCAAGCAAAATTGTTCCTGTGATGTTAGAGGCCAGGATAGTAGTTACCCTTAGTGGACTAACAACTAGGAGAAATCAGATTTGGGGCATGGGTCGGGGAACAGATTAGGAAACTGGTCATGGTCTGTTAATCTGGGTGATGAGTTACATGACTGAAAATTCATTGAATCACACCCTTAGGATAAATGTACTTTTCCACATTTCAGTCAATTTCCTTAAAAAGGCTTTATCTCATTAGCATAAATAGGGAAGCTATTACCAAAGTCCTTTCATAAACAAAGGAAATAGAATGTCATCAAATTTTAGGCCTAATAATGTTGACATGGTGACTTCCTGATGTGAAGACTCTGACCCAAGAGACTTCACTTCCTCTGTTTGAACAAGTACAGTAGCACATGATAGATAAATGTTTTTATAGTTTGGTCTGAAATGTCCCCCAAAAGCTCACATGTTGAAGGCCTGTCCCCAGCTAGTGACAGTACTGGGAGGTGGTGGAAAATTTAGAAGGTGGTCTAGTTGTAGGAAGCAGATCACTCGGGGGGCATGCCTTTGAAGGGTTTATTTTTCCTGCTTGTTCTCTCCCCGCCACCCTTCCTAGGCACCACGAGGTAACCTCTACCACATGTTCCTGCCATAATGTTTGGACTTACCCCAGACCCAAAGTAATGGAGCCAACTGGCTGTGGACTAAAACATCTGAAATCACAAGCCAAAATAAACCTTGCCTTTTTAAAGTTGATTTCCTCAGGTATTTTGTCACAGTGACAGAAGGCTGATTAACACAGTGTTAAAAGACACATCGGCACCAAATGCACTTTATCATTGATCAATCAAGTATTAACAGAGAACTGACACAGTGGTTTAATGCCATGTCACCTAAAATCATCTTAGACATCACCGGTGGCAAGGACTTTGTCCATGTGGAAGTACAGCACTCTACCTATTTGGGAACATGAGTTGTCACCAAAGACTCAAGTTTTCACAAAGGTGGCAGATTTTGTTTGAGGCTCCTGCAGGACCCACTATTTCTCTCTGTCCTGGAAGAGATTGGGGAACAAGGAAGAGGGCTGTGCTCTACAGGCAACTGTGAGATGAATGACCAGAAGAAATTACATGATCCGGCAACCTAGACCAACTATGCAGCAGTGATGTAGCAGAGAGCATTTCTACTACACAGAAACCATCGAGAAAGAAGAACTTACTGATCTTTTCTACCAACTTGAGCATCACACCTCCGACATGCAGGTCTCCAGACACTCTCAGTGTGATGTCTCTTGGCTCCTTTTCATTTGGATTGTGAACTTGGACCATGAGCTCCCAGGATGCAGATGCAAAGTCACTGGATGAGATCATAGTGGCACAGGCAGGTGTCTGTCGAATAAAAATGAGGACATAGATCGGAACAGGTGAGAAGGGAACTGGAAAGGGCTAGTAGATCCTGCAGAACAAAACACTTTTTTGTTTCTGTATTTGATTTTTGCCTGGTCTTCAAAAGATTCCACAGCGTTCCTGGTGCCCAGACATTAAATTCAGCATCTTAATAGTAGAGACAAAATGTCTTATAAAAATGGACCTAAATCATCTAAATTTATGTATTTTATCTTTCTCTCTACATTCACACCTCTAGGACCCCTTGGCTATGTTTTGTTGTTTGCCCACCCAATATATCAATTTTTACTTTCCTTCTCTATTGAGTTTTCTCAGCTTTCTCTGAACTATTCCAACAAAAGTCAATTCTCCATGGTATATTTTTTTAAAAAAAAAATCAACATTATCGAGGTACAATTCACCTAAAACAAAACACGCAGATTTTAAATGACATACGGTTTGATGTATTTTGTTGCATGCAAATTCTACTTCAACAAAGTTGACTTTAAGAAAAGATTCCATTAAAACTTTTTTCTATCTTTAATAAATTTGTATTACCACATTCCTCCCCCAAATATCTGTATCTTCTGGCATGAAAGCTCAAAAAAATAAAAACACAGCAAAATTATTTCTATGTCAGTCATTATTCTACTTTAAACACATATAAGTAAAGATATAGGCCATTAATAATTAGTGCCATGTATTTGATTTACTTAAGTTACTGTGTTAGATCATACAGAAGTTGATATGTAAATGCACTTTTGACCAAATAATTTTAAAACAGGGTGAGACACACAAAAAGCCTACTCTTCAAAGTGCAGATGGGGGCGGGAACTTCAAACCTCTTAGCTCAAAGGAAGAAACTAAGCAGCATCAACACTAAAATGTATCAGGGGTAATAGGAACATTCGAATCCAAAACAGGTAAGACTAAAACTTGAGATGTCAGTGTCTTTTAAATAGTAAGAAATGATACTACAAATCCTGGTTGTTTTAAGATCATTTAAATGATTATGAGAAATCCATGTTTTCATAAGGCCTACATTGAGAAAAATCAATGCACTCATATTTCCACATCAGGGTTTCTTTTCTAACTGTAGGCACACAGATCCCTTGGGGATCTTATTAAAATGCAGATTCCATTCAGCTGATCTGGAGTAGAGCCCTGGGCCCCTGCATTTCTAACAGCTCCAGTGATGCTTTGTAAGGATTCTGGCTGTGGAAATGTACAAGGCAGTGTTCCTCTGGTAAGCAAACTCCCAGAAGGTTACAGGCACTGTTTCCACACTTGGAATGTTTCTCCCTGGAACTAGTAAGATGACCAATACATGCTCAGTGCCTAGCTGCTATGGTAATGTCCTTCTGAGGAGGCTCTGTGCTACACATACAGTCTTATCAGCTTTGACCCTGTTTTTATTTATATTTTTGTTGTTTTTAAAGTTTGTTTTTTTTTTTTTTTTTTAGTTGTGGAGGGACACAATACATTTATTTTATTTATTTATTTTTATATGGTGCTGAGGACTGAACTCAATGCCTCTCACGTGCTAGGCAAGCGCTCTACCCCTGAGCTATAATCTAGCCCCAGGAACACTGTTTTATAACAAATCAAATTGAACCCATCCACGTCATACTACTTTTGAGTTTATATGAAATTCCACATTTGTTAGCACCAGGAGAATCTAGTTAAATAGAACAGCTCTGCAAACCTGAACAGGCTTAGAACAGATTTAGTATGTCTGAATCAATCAAGAGTTCAGAGTATTTCCTAATGTTTTATAACCAGAGGATTCAAAGGCGGCGATACATAGATACATATACCTTTCAATGCAGAGGTTCACAGGGCAACCTCTTGCATAAGCAATGCCCTGAAGAGATTATCTGAGGCCTCACTGTTGGCTTCTGTCATCAGTAGTTTGCAGTATTATTTTCTGGGTAATGCATTGTGCATTAACTATTGTCCTTGAGCTACCTCCTTCTCCCTCTGGGCAATTCCCATTTCTAAATGAGGAAACTCAGGCTCAAAGAAGTTAGGCTACTTGTCTGAAGTAACACAGGTTAGATAGTGGAGCCCAGACATTAATCCACATCTTTCTTACTCCTACTTGCCTACCATACTCGGAAATGTCCTGGGTAATTAATAGGAAAGATAATGCTTAAAACCACAGAGTGAAACTTCTCACAGCCTTTACCATCCATTTCTATCAATACAAATCTTTACCCAGTGGAGAGACAATAAAGACAGCCCCTTCATAGGTGAACTCACAACTTGGCATTGAAATGCTTGACTGCAAGAGCCTTATAATTTCTAAATTGCTATGCTCTGGGCTTTCGTTTTAAAATGTTTTGTACATGAAGAAAATGACCTTTCTTTTAAGGTGACTCCTTGCCGCTGTTCCATGGACAATCAGACACCAGGTCTTTTCCTGACCCTTGTTGATTAAAACACCCCTTGTATAGGCAATAGATGGTGATTTCCTTACAACGAAGTCCCACCTGGTTCTAACCTGTTTTCCCCACATTCCTTTCCTATCGTTCTGAGCCCTGTGTTTTTGAATGAACTTCTCATCTGCAGCAAGCTGTTACTTGTTGAGAACTGCAAACTTTAGCTGGGGAAAACATATCTTAGGAGACCCAAACAAGAAACAACGAGAGACGTGCCTTTCCTGGTGAAGTTCAGCGGCCCTGCACAGAAAATGTCAGAGAGAAATCGAGGAAAAAGGGTAAGTAGTGGGAAATAAGCCCCACGCTTTCCCTGGAGGATCAGGTGGTGCTCAGTGTCTGAAGGCCATTTGCTCTGTTTGTCGCTAGCACTGCGGGGTCCTGGGGAGGGTGTCTGGTGGGCAGAAACCTGCCCCTTACCCATTAATGCTGCAGTACCTGGGACTGGACATAAAGTTCTTGCGCAGCCAGAAGCACAGGCCAAAGAAAGTGGTCGCACCCCAACGACATTATTTTCAATCCAACAGCCGTTTAACTGAAGAGGGCTGCACCAGTGAAGGGGACAGCCGTCTCAGGACTCAGCAGCACGCATCAAAGCCTCCAGAACCCCTGTGCCCAGCTCTAAGCCCTGAGCACCCACCTTCTTTCCCGGAGCCTGTTGCGTCCAGTCTTGCAGATCGACACGTGAAAAGGTGCACCCCTAGAGACCAGGGCAGATACCACCCCAGGCGGGGCCGGGGGCGGCGCTGGCGAGGTGGAACTCGCGGGGACAAGCAGTCGCAGCGGCAGTTCGGCTCGGTTGTGGCAGGCAGGGGCAGGTGGCTCGGGTGCACTGGAGAAGCTGCTCCGGGACCTCCCGCAGAGGCTCGGTGTCTGCAGGCAGCCCAACACCGCGCACCAGGTGCACTTTCTTGGTACGCGGCCCCCAGCTACACCGCCAAGGCCAGCGCAGCCGGGCAGGCGAGAGCACGCCCAGTCCCGGGCTTGCCTGGTCTTGCGGTCCAGGAGAGCAGGCACAGTCTACGGATTTTTTTTTTTTTTTTTTTTAAGAGCAAAAGGTGGTAAAAGGGTGCTTTGGAGCAAGACGGCTGGAGGACCTGGGACACGTGCTCACCCTGCGCCCTCTCCTGCTGCCTCTTATCCCTCTTTTCTTAGACTACCTCGGATTTCCCCAGCACGCCCCGCCACCCCACCCTACCCCGGGATCGGCCCATGTGCTTTAAGTTTTGCACTTTTTCTTTCCCTCAAGGTACACCAACTGCCCCCACCCCCTGGGTGTGCGCAGCCCTGGAAAATCCCCGTTTCCTTGTAAAGAGCCCTGGAGTGCTAGTGATCAGCGACGTGGGAAAAACAAAACGATTCATCTCTGAGTAAGGCGTGTTGCAAATCCTCAAGAAGATTTGATACCTAAGGATGGAAGACCCCCTGGTGACCCAAGGCCAATACTGGTGAGGCAGTCTGGACCGCGCCTGGATAGCTCATCTCAGGATCATCACTCAGTCCAGACTGTTAGCTTCCTGTCGAATTTCATTAGTTTCATTTCCTACAAGTTGGTCTATCCAGTATAATATTCCCTTTGCTATTCAGATCATTTAAAATATTTTTTTTCAAGGTCTTCTGCTTTGAGATTATCATTTTGTATGACTTTATTTTTCTTTACACTAAGTGGGGATTGGTGGCTCTTAGTATTAAAGTATTGCTTTCTATTTCTTTATTAAAATCTCTTCATCTTACCTTTTTATTTTTTGGAAGTATGATGTGAGTTGCAAGTGTATCCACTCTTGCAATACTACTTTTATCTTTATGCAATACTACTTTTCCTCTTTTCAAAAAAAATTTTTAAATTTAAGATATTTTATCTCATATAACTTTTTGTTTTAAAATGTGTTGCATACCATAATTTTTCTATCCCAGCTTTCTTTTGCCAACTTTCATATGTAACATTCTTATATCCTTATGCTTTCAGTCTGTGTCCTTAGATTTAGTAGCCTGTAGATTACATAGTTGTATTTTTTTTAGATTTAATTCTGTTATTCAAGCTTTTCGTTTTGATTGGTGTTATGTAATAATGCATTTATAATTAAATGAATTTCTAAAAGTGGGAAAAAAAGAATCTTCTGGGTTCATGGTGCAAATAATGAAATAGTATCTATTATTAGTTACCCATACACTGATAAACTGACTTGGAAATTATTACTGTCAAAAAAGGAAAATCTTGTCCTATTTGGGAGCCTAAGGTAGGAGGATCACAAGTTCAAGGCTAGTTTCAGCAAATTGGAAAGACTCATGTCACAAAATAAAACATAAAAAGGGCTGGGAATGTAGTTTGGGGGTGGAGAACCCCTGAGTTCAATTTCTAGTACTGCCAAAAAAAAAAAAAAAAAAGAAAAAGAAAAGACATGCATAAATTATCATGCCAGATACCAGTAGAGAAATATAGTCATAGTTCATAGTCTTTGAATACAAAAGGGATACAAACAAGTAGAAGGTCTTTGAAAGTCTCAGCTGCTTCAATTTGTTAAACCAAGTAGCTTTCTTCCACTAGTGCAATCCCACTATCTTTGATGAACCTTTAAAGTTAAAAAAAATTCTATGTATTCTATAATTTAGTCTGAGAAAACTGCTTGAAGGAGGTGGAGGATTTTTTTTTTTTTTTTTTCTGATTGATGGTTTCATTTGACAAAGCAAATGGGATACTACCCAATATAAAGGTCTCCATTGAGTCTTCAGCTAATAAACATGCTAAATATCTGGAACTAAGTAAGAAATGCAACAGACAACTAAAAAGTATTTTTTATTTTCATCAAGACTTTGGGATGCACAAAACGGGCTGGCTGTGTTCATGCGCAGGGAGAACATGTTTTGTTCTGCTGAAAGCGGAATGTGCTTATAATAGCTATGTTCTCCTTTCCAACTGCATGGATAACCAGCACTCTCAATGCCCAGGCAAGTTCTAAAATGTTCTTCTTGCCATGGTGGAAAGGGTGTGTCCTGATGTATGTGCAGCCCCTGGATGAAGAGGGTGAGCAAGAGCAAGGAAGAATAAAAAGAGCCTCACCAGAGGCTGTGCTAGAGCCTTTGTTCATAATGAAGAAGCAAGAAACACAAGAGGACTCTCCTTCCCTCTGGGTCTCCTGCAGAGTTCCTTCCCTTTCCTCTTCCTTTGCCCTTTCTCTTGTTATACTGCATCCATCTCAGGCAAAAGACACAAAGGAGATAAGAGTGATAATTAGGTCTTTCTCCCTGCTAATTATAAAGTTCCTTTCCATGGAGATAATAGTTACCTGTTTCTCTGGAACCTTCCAGAGATAGTCTATACATGTAGATTATTTTTGCTTCTTAAGCAAGTAATAGAATTTCCAAACATTGCTCTGCATTTTGCTTTTCTCACTGTAATATATTTGGGTGATTGTAGAAGACACCAGTCATATTCATAACTTGGAATGTCCTTTTTAACATGCATGGAAATACCTATGTTTTTATCCTAGTCCAGAAGTCAGAACTCAAATTCCCTTGCAGCTGGGGCACAGGCCTATGACCTAGGCGATTTCATTCAGATACAAAAGGACTTTAGTTTGGAAGTGAGTGAGCTTCCATTCTTCTGATGTGGCTGGTGGCATGAGTGCGTGAGTGTGAGGATGGTAGTGACAGTGTTGGTGACTTCCTGAAGGCTGACTTCCTGATGTAGAAGGCATGTGACAGCATTGGCTGGTGGCAGTAACAAGAGTAATGAAGTCAAGGTCACATGCTGCAATGGTGATTCCTCCCTCATGTCAGTTCTAAATATTGTTGCAGGTATTGCCCTTTAATTTTTTTCCATTGCAGTGCTGGGGACCAAATGCATGACCTCAGGCTTGCTAGGCAAACACTCTCCCAACTGAGCTACATCGTCAGCCCCAGACACTGTGACACTGTTCTTGATGCTTAGCTCCAAGTCTCTTTCTTTAGTTGTCCTCAAAAATTCTGTGAGTATTGTTATTATTTTTCACTCAAGGCTTAACCTACCCTTGGTGGCTGTCGTGGGTTCTGTTACATGTACCTGACACAGAATATCATACCCAGAAGTGAGGTGAGGAGCAGATGGGACTTTGGGCAAAGAGGGGACAAACATTGCAGGGAGGAAAGCTGGTGGATTCTTGTTACGCAGCGGCAAATATTTGCTCAAACTACCATATACAATACTTCAAGATGTGGATTGTGAGCTGAAGGAGGCTGGAGCATTAGGGAAACATAACCTGAATATTCACAATGTTGATTTGAATGGATGACTTTTTGCCTTTCAACAAATTATTGATAGAGAGGATGTGCCCAGATCAGAAGCAAACTGCTGACGGGAGAGACCGAGACATTTTCCTTTGCCAGGGCAGGCTCTCTGCTATAGGTAGAGGTCCAACTTGACTGAGAATTCCACAATCTGGGCTGAAAGAATAAACTACCATTTGCTTCAAACCAAAACAGGTATACACAGCTGTTTGAGGCAAATGAATAGCAGACCTTTGTAATACCATGATTTTGAAGGTAATTGAAAGAGCCCATGTACCAGATGCATGGGTAGTATGTGTTGTTCAAAACAGCCACAAGATCATCAAGGGAAACTTCCAGTATTCTCCAGTGTCCTGTGTTTAATTCTCATTATTCATGGTAGTTTTGTTTCATGAAGTTACTGCAAACATGGAATTAGCCAGTACTGACCATTGCTCCTAAGGGAAATATGCACATGTGTGTGCACACACACATTTTATATAGATTACAACTCTCGGTCCTACAAACAGCTCAACCTGGTAGATCCCCATCCCCTACCCCCGTGGAGATTGAATATGGGGTCTCATGCATGCCAGGATATAGACTAATGATCTATATTCCTAGCCTGAGCCCCTTTTTAAAAAAATGTTGAAGGATTAGAAGTGTTAAGCTGCTGGCCTGAGGTCATCTCACTAATAGGGGCCAGAATAGGATTCAAATTCCATCCAAATGGCCCCAGAGCCAGAGCTTCTTACACTATACTACTGTGGGGTCTCCATCTTCTGGTCACCTCTGCATGAAAGCAGAAAGCAGAGTGTTGCTTCAGTGGTACGTGAGCACAGTAGGGGCAACTCAAGATTTTTTCTACCAGCAGCAAAAGCACAGTGAGGATGGGTTTTGGAGTTACAAATAAAATTTAGCTAGCAGACAAATTCACAAATGTGGAATTTTCTAGTCATGAGAGTGGACTATATAAAAAGCTAAAAGAATTAAAAATGGCTGCCCTTGGGGGAAACTGGATATGGAATGAGAGGACATTGAGTATGGAACTGTTACTTGCCACAGTCTGACTAGGCACAAAATCACGAGCCACTCAAGCAGGAACAAACTTTATTTTCCAAACTTCCACAAACGCCACGCACACAGCGTGTCACACCACTCCTGGGTCACACCACACCAACCGGAAATCCCTCCTCCAGAAATCCCTCCTACCGCATTTCCCCAACCAATGGGAACTCTCCGGGAGTCCAAAGTAGCAGGCCAAGGCAGACAGCAGGGGTCTAATATCCAACTGAATGCACATCTTAACATAATCATTATCATCTCAATGGCTTGCTGGCATCACCTTTCAACCAAAAATGCCATGCGTCATTCCTACTTGGCTATGACTCTTAGCATCTCCCCCCTTCTGTTTAATTAAGCACCAAGCATGTGGCTTAGGGACTGTGCCTGGTAGGCTGTCTAATACTACATATGGCGCTTACCGGTCATCGGATGAGCTGACCTCAAGGCGTCAGTCAGCCTCCTGTCTTAGGTTGGTACCACTGCAATTGGATCATACCCGTCACTGACTACTGGTCCAGCATACAGCCATACTTGTGGATAGGCCTATGCATCAGTGGGGGGGTGAGGTTCTTTGCCTCACCTCTGTTGGCCCCCACATTTGGCCTTTGTACCAGTGGGGGGTGAGGTTCTTTGCCTCACCTCTGTTGGCCCCCAAATTTTAGACCATCACTAGCAGAAGGGAGGAGGATACAGAAATGCCACGACACTAAGCCAATTGACAGCTCCTTTGAAAAATTGTACCACCGGTGACACCATCAGCAAAGATACTCCAGCATTACCACAATTCGCTGCACCAACAGATAGTTCAAAATATATACAAGTGATACATAGTCCAGGCAAGTTCTGCAAGCAGTTCAAAGAGGAGGAATCTATCAATATGTCTATTTCCTCCCAAAGTAAATCGACTCCTTGATTGAGCATTACTTGTTGAGTTATTATTCATTGATGCATCAGTTTATACAGTTTACTGTGATAACTATCAAAGAAGCTGTAGTTTGGTTTTATCTTTGTCTTTACCAGCACTGAGATGAAGATAGTAATTCTGGCAATGATGGCTAAAAAGAAATTATGTAACATTCCAACAGGCACTAAGAAAACAATTTTCTGAACAATTTACATTATCCTGAACAGAATTATTAAATATAATGAAAAGGAAAGGTTAAAGTGAACAAACAGATCTGTTAACCTCCTTTTTTGTTCACATATTAAAACAATCCTCAACAGCTGTTTACCCAATTTAAATTAAATCATTTAAATCACGTGAATAAAAAAAATTTGGATTCATTTTATCATGAGCGCTCCTCATATATGATATATGGACAAACGCATATACAGATACACAAGACAAAACACAAGTGTGCACACATAACATACAACACATAAGACAATAGTAAAGGCCTTGTAGCTTTACACAGGTGAAATCTCCATTGCAATGTTTAAAAACTCCACAGTCAAAAAATAAAACCGATCAGAAAAACATTAATCTAGGTCTGTATGAGCTCAAAAAATAAAATAAAACTTTATGATGTGGGGAAGCGCAATAATTAAATAGATATTGAAAAAAGACATCCTGGTTACCACCTGGGTTTGACTCTTTTTTGGATATCCCATCCTTTTTTTTTTTGTAACTTGCATATGGGTCTGAAGGTATTCCCACAAGCAAGCCTCAAGGTTTTTTTACATTTGAAATAAGCCTTAATGGTGTTCATTATTCATTAGCCTCCAGGTGTGGGAGAATCACTGTTGCAGATGTAAGAATAGCCAAGCTGGAGCTCTGGATATCAACTGGTATGGATTTGAGTCAAATCATCTTCTTTTGGGTCTGTAGAAATTGCTTTGGTTAGTCTCTCTGGAATCCAAATTGGCTGCTGTTCTCCCTGTGGAAACACACAAACAGAACCCCGATTCCAGACAATCACTGGGTCAGGACCTTTCCATTGTCCTGTTAGAATATCCTTCCAAAGTACCTTAGGTTTATGTACATTTTTTTGATACATATGCCTTTCCGCAGCACTAAGCCCTGATGAATCCGAATTTAAAAAGTTTAGGGTAAAAAGCGTTATTTTAAGTTTATCTTTGGGGGATATATACCCCTTTCCAATTACCTCTTTTTGTTTTAATAAGTACATTTTAATAGTTTGATGAGCTCTTTCAACTATGCCTTGTCCCTGAGGATTGTATGGAATTCCTGTTATGTGAGTAATGCCAAATGATGAGCAAAATTTTTTAAAGGAGGTGGAAGTATAACCAGGACCATTATCTGTTTTTAACTGTTTTGGAACTCCCACAGTGGCAAAATTTTGTAAGCAATGAGCTATAATATCTTTAGTTTTTTCTCTGGCATGAAAAGAAGGTCCATTAATGTGGATACATTTATCTTATTCTCCTAGCACTATTCTTACTAGGTATCCTGAGGCTGTAGGACAATTAATATTCAAAGGAATAAAAGCAGCAAAGGGAGTGTTTGGAATTTCTCCCAATAAAATTATTACTCCATATACTATGGATCAAATTGATGAGTTAGCTAATGAGTTAAATACTTGGGCAATAATCATGTGCAAATCTAATGTTTCATTTGATAACCACTTACCATCTAATCCTTTATTGTCTTTTTGGTCTTTGCATCCTGTAGTTTTTCCAAAAATGACAAGAAAAACACCTATCGGGAATGCTCCAAATATATTCACTGATGGGTCAAATAATGGTACAGCAGCAGTAGTTACCCCTGATCAAACTTTTACATTTTTAGTACCCAAACAATCAGCTCAAAAGGTAGAGCTTAATGCAGTTTTACAAGCTTTTGTGATGTTTAAAGATTCTGTATTTAATTTATTTTCTGATAGTCAGTATATAGTTAATGCTATAGTATCCCTTGAAGAAGTTGGTAGGATTTCCCCTTCCTCTACTGTTTTCTCTTTGTTTTAAAAGGTTCCATGTCAATGCTAATACTTTATAAAAGCATTTTAAAATAACTAAGGAACAAGCTAGACAAATAATAAAACAATGTCAAAATTGTGTGACCTTTTTACCACAAGTTAATCTTGGAGTCAATCCTAGAGGATTGATACCTAACCATATTTGGCAGATGGACATCACACACTTGCCACAATTTGGAAAATTAAAATATTTGCATGTTACAGTTGATACTTCTTCTGGATTTTTGATGGGCTCCCACTCCTGCTGTATCAACGTACACAAGTAGTTCGTCCCCCCCCCCCCAGTTATTTTGCTTCAGCCGGACCGCGGCAGTTACTTATAATCAAACACAAGATTTAATTTGTCAAAAAATTTAAAGTAAGTAATTTTTCAAAAATATCTCACATCACTGCATCACTGCTTCTCTCATGCTTTTCCTTTTCCTTCCAGTGGAATGGTAAGAAATGTGATCTGCTGTTGTTGGGTATCCTTTCCCCAACCAACTCATGAGGATCCCAAGATTATTCTAGGAAAGTCACAGCATTCTGGAAGGGGGTCTGTTGTTTCCACTTCCCACTGGTCTCTGAAAGTCTTTCTCCTTTAAACATGTACTTGAAAGAAGTATCTTTCTTCTGAGCTAGTTCAGAGTTGAGGCTAGCCCTATGGCTCCCAAGGCACACAATGAGCACCTCTTTGGCATCTTCATTCTGGGAAGGGGTTAGATAGTTCCTGAGGTGGGAATGGAGGCAGATAGCCCCAACTGCTTACTTGGAATTACATATGGCCCAGTTGCTTTCAATCCTTGAGGGCCAGGAGGGTATGAGGTATAGCCTGCAGTGTCCTGGGTCACCTAAGCAGCCATTTATAAGGTAAGCCTTTGGTGAGTTCTTTCTATTTTCCAGACACAGTGCCTCATTCTTTGCATGCATTATTTCATAACTTCAGGTAGCATTTTACAGATGAGGAAACTGAAGCTTAGGGAGTTTAAACAATTTGCCTGGGGTTTCCAGGCTACTAAATGGCAAATTAAGGGTTTGAATTCTCCCATTTAACTTCTAAACCAATGTTCTCAAGGGCTCACAAGACTGTCTGCACACACATGCCATTTCCTAATTATATCTGGTTGGGAGAGGTCCAGTTTATGGCGGAGTCTGAAACTTTATTGTCACAGTGAGGGCTTTGCCTCCCTGGATGGTTTGTTTTGTGCTTTCTGCCTTTGTTTAGACTGTTCCTTGCATCTGGACTGCCCTCCCATCCATTCCTAATGTGCAGATCTTCCTTTAAGACCCAGCTCTGCAGGAGGCCAGACTGTGACAACAGTAGTTGGAGGAAGGAGAAATTTTAACTTTGAGTGAAGATTGACCTTTTAATTATTACATGGAACTGGACAATCTGTTACTAAGCAGATTTCCCCCCAAAGGCCAGCCGTGTCTGGAGCACGGCTCCAGATACAAGAGGCCCAGATGAAAGTCGTTCTGATTTTCTTTGGTAGGATAAAAACCAATGTTCCCTTTTTCTGTCTCAAAAGGCAGAGGGGGAAACAAAACAACAACAAAAAATTTTTTAAATTATACTCCATGATCTTGCTCGACCAATTTACTTGTGATAGAAATATATTTTAATAATTTCTAATGTAACTTCAAAGCTTTGTATTGTTCGTATGCACCCACTTTATTTTAATCCATTGAATCTACTGTTTCAAATTATCTCCATTTCCCCCCAACCTAACACTGTGCTAAATCTTTGTGCAAGTGCTTAATTGCTTCCTTATGACTTTTTTTTTTTAACATGTAGGATTACTTGGTCAAAGATTATGGGTATTTAAAGGGTTTTGGTGTGATTAGATTATCTTTTTTTTTTTTTTAACCAAAAAGATTGTACTCAGTAATATTCTCTTTAACAGTGTGTCAGAGCTCCTCTGAGATCATTATTTGTTGTTATCATGTGCTGTCTTTTACTAAAATTTGAAGTGTTCTGCCAGGTCTTTGGGTCACACAGCTTTGGACAGGTAAGTGAGATTGCGTGGGAATATATGGCGCACAACTGAAAATATAATATGCATGTGTTTATTGCTTTACGGTTTAAGCCTTAGTTCAAGGCTTTTCAGACGTAACAGGTATATGAAGCTCCTGAGGACCTTATTAAAACGCAGTTTCTGACTCTCTAGGTCTAGGATGGGACCTGCGAATCTGCATTCTAGCTCGCAGGTGATGCCAATGCCGCTGGTGTGCAGACTACATTTTGAAAAACTAGCCTTCATTCATCAGCGTTCCTATAATAATTTACCCAGGTAGATCTTATCATCCTTATTTTAATGAGGAGGAAATTAAAACCCAGGTTAAGTAACCTGTCTGCAATGCTAACCATGCAGCCAATTTGGAGCTTGTTTTTCTATTCATTTTATTTGTTCCTTCACTCTCTTATTTATTTATTTTTTCAGATGCATCGTAAGTGAAATCATATCATTGCTTTGTGAAGCTTGTCTTCTATGAAGAAGACCAAAAGTCAACTACGTTGATACAAATAAAACCTAATTCCAGGTAATAAAAAAAAAAATGTTTTAACAGGGAAATAAACCAGGGTAAGGGGTTGATTATAAACCAAAAGAGCGTTCTGAAGCTAAAGTTTACTGCTTGCTTCTCCTCAAATAAAAGATTCACTATTGCCCAGCACTTGTTGGTTCGTGTTTGGTTTTCACATTCATTTCCCAACTTAATTCTCACAATAACCCTGTGTTAAAGGTAGGGCAAAGACTGACACAGTCTAACAGGTAAACTAGCAAAGCTTCTTCAACTAAAACACAGAGGAAGAGCATCACCTCATTAAACAAAGGAGACTGGAAAAAGCATTTTGCTTTCACTAAGTCTACCAAGGAGCCACTTGGCCTCTTCTTGCCCAGCTTCAAGGCTGATGGAGAAGGGGATGTGGGAGAGGTTGGGGGTGGGGTCCTCTGCAACAAATTGAGCCTCTTGTCTTGGAGAATTGGGTCTAACTATTTAGGACATTCTGTTGTAGGCAATATAAACCAATTCAGTATCAGAAAGGGGAGAAACACAAAATTAAAAAGAGTTTATGGTAAGGCTATTGGGACGTGATCCACAGAATTAAAGAAAGTCTCCAAGTCAGAGTTTGGAGAGCACAGAAGTCAAGGAGAATCCGTCACCTAGAGTGTCCTCTCAGGCTCCTTTTTTGTAATGCATGGGTTTCCCCAGTCAGCAGGCTTCACACATGTCCCCCACCAATGACATGCTGAAGTCTTCATCCCTAGTGCGTCTGAATGTGACCTTATTTGGAAATAGGGTCTTGATGTAATCAAGTGTTCCTCATGAACTAAGTATCTCCAAAAGAACCACTTCCAAAATCCATCATGTTAGAAATTAGACTTTTGTTTTTTTGTACTGGGGATTGAAACCAGGGACATTCAACCACTGAGCCACATTGGCAGTCCTTTTTATTCTTTTTTTTTGAGACAGGGTCTCACTAAGTTGCCTGGGGCCTTGCTTCATTGCTGAGTTTGCCCTCGAACTTGTGATCTTCCCGCCTTAACCTCCCAAATCATTGGGATTACAGGCATGCACCCCTATGCCTGACAAGGAATTAGATTTCAATATGAATTTTGGGAAGGGGATAACAAACATTCTGTCCAGAACAGAAGGTGCTTCCCTTGTAGTTTTGGAGGGATCTTGGCTCTGCTGACACCTTAATTTTTTTTTTTACCACATTTTTAAAATTAGAGAATTATTGTTGTACATAATGATGGGATTTGTTGTCACATATTCATACATGTGCACAACTTCACAATATAATTTGGCCAGTATCACTCCTCAGCATTTACCCTCTCCTTCTCCACCTCTCACCTCCTGATTCCTTTCCTCTATTGATGTCCCTTTGATTTTCATGACATCTCTCTCTCACCTATTTTTTTTTCCATTTTCCTTTCTAGCTTCTGCATATGAGAGGAAACACATGACCCTTGCCTTCCTGAGTTTGACTTATTTTGCTTGACATAATGATCTCTAGTTCCATCCGTTTCCCTTCAAATGACATAATTTCATTTTTCTTTAGGGATGAATAAAATTCCATTATGTATATATTCTATCTGGTTCTATAGTTTGGATACTGTGATACCTTCATTCGGGTCTCTAGAATTACTACGTAGTTTTAAGCCACCCAGTTTGTGATACTTGGTTATATCACTTCTGTGAAACAAATACAATGTCCCTCTGCTCTGAGTTCAATTGCCAGGTGCCAACATCTGAGTGGTCCAGGTTAGGTTCTGCACCTGGCCATGAGGATGTACTTGGGAGAGTTGGTGGTTCTCCAAATGGCACAGAGATGGTGTCACCAGAAGTAAGGAGAGTGGTTGAGGGCAGCAAAACCAGGAGATGCCCCATGGCCTGGGGTGAAGGTTCAGGAATATGCAGGTCACTTCCTGCTGACCAGAAGTGCTAATAGGTGAGGTGGGCCCTCTGTCTCTTAGAAGAATTTCCTGGATCTTTTTGTTACCTTTAACTCTTGCCCATTTACAATGTGATTTGTTCCCTGTTCCTCCCCCAACACCTGCTCATGAACACATTACTGACTTCTCCCTTCATCATCTCATTTCCCCATTCTCTTGGGGGTGCTCCCTGGGATCTCCATCCAAACATGCCACTTATGCTTGAACCCTTACCCCAGTGTCTGCTTATGGGAGGCAATGCCTGCCTATATGCTTTGCCACAACTAGTTGAAAAGCCATAGAAAAAGCACTCATCTATGGATGTGCCCAGTGAGTAAGGAGCTCCAGTTTCAAGCCATCATACAATCTTGTCCTCTCTTCCTCACCTCCAAACACTGACTTTCCTCCTAGATAGGGGAGATGTAACAGAGGTCCTAGGTATATACAAGTATCATAAACCCTTCCTGAAAATACTGTCCTGCTGTCCCAGGAGACAGAAATGGGACCCATGAATTGAACTGTCAAGACCGGTATGCTAGAAAATAGATGCCTCTTCCACAGACCCCTCTCATCATTTAAACGAAGTTCCAGTTTTATTTTGTGCTTGGAAAATATTATGCAGGTAATGATCAATTCATCTCAGACTGTCTTAGGCTGTCACCTCCAGAGGCAGAAGTTGAGACAAGAATGCAGGGTCACTTGGTAACTGATGGGGGGCCTTCAGGGAGAAGAGAGTGAGGGTAGGTGGGGGAAGGAACTAAGCAAGGGTATAACTATGTTAAGTCTGACATTGGCCTGGTAGTTGTCCCTCCCTTGAGATAAGTGGGTGGCCTTCTGTAGCCCTGCATTAGTAAGTCATTGGATGCATGTCATTGCCAGGAGAGGGAAGTTATAACCAGTTGGTGGAGGTGGTGCCCATTGGTCAAGAGCTTTTCTTGGGGAATGGATGCAGCTATGAGTGTTGGCAGCCAACCCACAAAGCAGCTGTGAGATGTGTGCCAGTCTAGTGTCTGACAGTGGTGTGTACAGTGTATGTGTGTGTGTGTGTGTGTGTGTGTGTGTGTGCATGAGGGGGGGGAGAGAGAGAGAGAGAGAGAGAGAGAGGGAGAGAGGGAGAGGGGGGGAGAGAGAGAGAAAGAGAGAGAGGGAGAGAGGGAGAGAGAGGGGGAGAGAGAGAGAGAGAGAGGAAGAAAACAAGAGAGAGAAAGTGTAATATCTGGTGGTTGTGGTTTCCATTGATAATCTGCTTTTGAAGTTACATCAACTGCCTCAATTATTCTCTCATCCCTTTCTTATCCTCACTCATAGTCAAAGAAGTAGCTTTAAAAAAAGAAAAATACACAAAGAGGTCTAATAGCTCAGCTCATTCTCTATTTATTTATTCTTTTAATTTCATTTATTCAGAACTTTTATCAAACACCTCATGTGTCCCAGGATCTGATCCATAAACACATTCAAATGCTTGTAGTATTTTTGTGATTTCTTCCTGATGGGAAAAATCATGTTTATATATCATCTGAACATTATCACAAATATCCAGGTCATTATACTGAGTCTTTCCATCTTTTAAATCATCTACCTATTCACATACCAACCCAGACATCCACTTGTTCACTTGCTTGGCTACCCATCCACCCACCACCCCATCCATCCATTCACCCACCCATTGGCTTTCCCACCCTTTCACCCACCCATTCACTATTAACTCAACTCCATACTTGTCTGCTCATTTGCAAAACCACCTATTCATTCATCTAACACTTCACAATTGAGTACCTACCACCTGCCAGGTAATAGTCCTAGGTTTAGTCAATCAATCAATATTTGCTGAGTACCTTCTAAGTGCCAGATACTGTTCTAGGTGCTGGAGATAAAGCTGTAAATAGGAAGATATGGTCCTTGCCCTCATGGACTTTGCAATTCATGTGTAAGACCAGACATTCAACCAACAATTAGGAAGGTAAAATGTGAAGATACTTCTCCCCCTCCTAATACCATTCCCTGTGAGTTTCCTCTCTCCTTGGTGTGTTTGAAAAGTTTTGATTTTGAAAAAAATTATAGAGAATTTAGCATAGATGACTATATTGAGTCAATATATTGACTATATTTCTTTCCTCAATATAGTCATTCTATATTGAGGAAAGAAATATATAAATATATATAAATATAAGAAACATCTTCCAGAGCTGAGTGGAATTTATGTCCACTAGATTCTAAGATCCTGAAGGGCCGTAAGTGTATGTTTTAATTCATTGCTTTATCTTTAGGGCCTATCCCCTAGTAGGCTTCAAGCAAATATTTGCTAAATGATAAAGAGGGTTCAGACTCACTCGGTAGTTTCCTGAGTTTTGACTCATTGAAATATTTAAAGGAAAAAAATTTTTAAAAAGAAATAAGTACTTTCAGTAATATAGGCTTACAAATTCTTATGGCTGTTCTATGTTAGCCAGAGTATAAGTATGCAATCAGCCCAGAAAATAAAGTTGTGTAGATTAAAGAATCCAGATGGGCAATACAAAGCTGATTAACTTTTAAAAATCCCCAAAGAAATAATACTAAGAAAGCATATAGAAAATACGACTATCAAGTAAACATACACTAGGAAAAGAATATTCTCAGTACCAGCAAGCTTGGCAAGATTGAGATAGTCAGATGACACTTTGCAGGGTATTTTCCACACGTTTCAATTCTTTTGTTGAACAAATATTTGCTTTAAAATATATTTTACTGTATTAAAAGATGCATGTTGGTGGTAACAGATGTGGAATGTTCACCTGCATGGAAACTCTCTCCTCCCTCAGAGCACCGCCTGGATTCTTCTATCTCCTTTTTGAGGAAGCACCCAAATAAAGTCCAAGTGGTTTCTATGTCTTCTGACAATCTTTTACTGAGAAGATAGCAGAGGGAAACAAAAGGGAGTTTTATGACAGTCCTGGAACTGGGGCCTTCCTTCCAGCATCCTGGGATCCAGCCGAGGGACAGTGGGACAGGAGTCTATGCAAGGTGGTTGCTATGGTTTGACTGTGTTCCCCAAAAGTTCATGTGTTAGAACCTTAGTCTCTCCACACATCAGGGTCAGGAGGTGAGGACTTCTGGGTCACATGGAGGTCATGGATAGATTTATGCCTTTCTCACAAGAATGGGTTAACAATCAAGGGAGGTTCGGCCTCCTTTCCTCTCATGGCTGAGCCTCATCTCCTTTCCAATTTCTGCCATATTATGAGGCAGCACAAGGATCTTACTAGATCCAGCCCTGCTTTCTTGAACTTATCAACCTCTGGCCCATAAGCTAAATAGACTTCTTTCCTTTATAAGTTACCCAGTCTCAGGTATTCTATTACAATAATATAAAATGGACTGAGATGGGATATTGATAAATGTAGACTCTGGTTTCAAGAAGATTCCTGTGTTAGTCCTGTTTTCATTGCTGTGACCAAAACACCTGACAAGAAAAACTTAGAGGAGAAAGATCTATTTTTGGTGCAGTGTTTTAGAGGCTTCAGTCCATAGTCAGCTGGCCCCAAGGCAGAAACATCATGGCAGAAGGGCACGAAGGAGGAAAGCTGTTTGGCTCATGACAGTCTAGAAGGACAGATAGAGGGAGAAGTGGAGTGGGGAGAACTGGGGAGAATGTGAACAGGTTATGGCCCCAATGACCTGCTTCCTCCAAGTAGGTCCAACCTCCCAGAGTCCATGCAGCTATCAATGGATTGATCCACTGATGAGGTCAGAGGCCTCATTATCCAATCATTGTCTAAAAGCTCTGGACCTTGCTGCCTTTGGGACCATCCTTTCATCCTTTCATCATGAATCTTTGGGGACACATTCCAGATCTAAATCATAACCAATCTCTCAGTACTCAGGTAGGTGAGGACTTGGACTTAGCCCTCAGGTAGCTGGGGAGGATGGAGGTGGGAGAACCCCCTCACCCCACAGCTACCAGATTTTGAGTTGTTGAAAGCCTCTTGATTAAAATCCCACACACACATAAAAACCCAGGTGTTCATAGCATACTACCCAGAAATAACCTTGTTAATGTTTTTATGTAAATTTTTTCGGGCATTTTTTTTCTGTCACAATATAGGATAATACATAGAGAAATAATTTTTGATAACAATGGGGTATCTTAATATATACTGTTTTATAAACTACTCTATTGAAAAGATTAATATAAATGTATTTCTACTCCCTTAAATATTACCAATGGGTATTTGTTTACTTCCTGGAACTTCCATGCTACTTGCTGAGAGATTTTTAAAGATACTAATCAGCATTCCTGATGTCAAGATTACAATTTAGGGGCTGGGGATACAGCTCAGTTGGTAGAGTGCTTGCCTTGCATGCATAAGGCTCTGGGTTCAATCCCCAGTACGACAAAAGAAAAAAAGAAAAAGCTTCCAATTTAGGTAAAGGACTGTCTTAGTTTATTTTCTGTTGCTATAATGAAATTTATAGCCTGAGGCCAAGAAATTTATATAGAATAGACATTTATTTGGCTCATGGTTCTGGGGCTGGGAATTCCAAAAGCATGCCACTGACATTTGGTGAGGGCCTTCTTGTGGCAGAGGGTATCACATGGCAGGACAGAGCAGGCATGCTAGATCAGTTCTTTCTTATAAAGTCACTGGTGCCATCAAGGGGTCCCAGTTTTCATGACTTTAGTCTAATTTCCTTCAAAGGCTGCACATCCAAATACCATAAGAATTTGGGGATTATGTTTCCAACACATGAGCTTTTGGGGGACCCATTCAAACCAAGAAAGATAGGATATACACATTAAAATTGGTGTAGCAATAAAAAAACTCAATCATAAAAGACAACATTGTAACAGTCTACACATTATGGTTTGAGGAAGATAGTCATAGATTATTTCATCAGGAGGCTTGAATTTATCTTGGCAATATCATTTACTAAATGGGTTTGTCCTATAATCCTTTTCAGTCTTCTTGTCTACAGAGTGGGAATGAGAATAAAAATAATAATAGTAGTTTGAGGGTTTTTTTTTTTTTTGGAGGTAAAATAATAAAATAATGATAAGTAATAGGAATAGCAGACACTCGGGTAGATCTTACCCTGTGCTGGTCTTTATGCTAAGAATGTAACATGTTAACTAACATCATGCCACCCCCATGGCATGAATGCAAATTCAGGCTCCAGGAGTCTGGAGTGAGGTCTAGGATCCTGCCCAGCTGCTGCTGCTACTCTCGAAGGTCCACCAACTTCAGTTTCAATAGCAAGGCTGCATAATGCATAATCCTTGTCTGCCAAGCACTCCTTTTTTTTTTTTTTTCTTGGAGTTATATAATTAGCTCTATTTTACAGATGAGACAATGGAAGCCCAGGAAAGCTAAGTAACGGGCCCAACATCATACAGCTAGGAAATGGCAATGGTGAGACTGAAGCCAGGCAGTTTAGCTCTGAATTGTGTCTGAAGAAGGCTTTGCAACCACTGAAATGGGCAATCAGCTTCTGCATTTGGACATTGACTGCTGTTCCCATCTATCATTAACATCAAGTGTGAAATTGGGAAGAATTCCTGTTGCAAGCGAAGAGACAATTTCAAACTAGCTCAGGGGGAAAAGAGGTTTATTAATCATAACTGAGAGGCCTGAGGATGGATCCAGGGGTTCACCCAAGTCCTGCCTCTTTTTTTTTTTTTTTTGCCAACTTTGGCTCTGTTTCCCTCTGCAAAGGGATCACTCTTAGGCTCATCCAACCTGGTGGAAAGGATAAGTAGCTCCAGCTGAGAATGACGGCACAGTTGGAGATGCCGAATAGTTCTGACAATTTCCTGGGAAGGATTCTCACCAGCCTGGCCAGTGGCATATGCCTACTCCTGGGAAGGTGGGACAGACTCAGGTGAAGCACATCCACTGAACAGTCACATCATGCACAGTGAGAGTGAGATGTGTTCTCCGAGAAAAAAGAGGAGTGCTTGGCAGACAAAAATTATGCATTATGCAGCCTTGCTATTGAAATTGAGGTCGGTGGACCTATGACAGTAGCAGCAGCAGCTGGGCAGGATCCTAGACCTCACTCCAGACTCCTGGAGCCTGGATTTGCATTCTAATAAGATCCTAGGGGATTCTGGAGCCCAATACAAGGCTGAGAAGTGCTGGACCACAGAGGACTGTAGGAAAAGACACGGAGTTTCTCTCTCTCTCTCTCTTCCTATCCTTCCTCCTCATCTTCTGCATAACTTGTTATTTTTTTCATCTCTTAGATATATTTTCAAATTTTAGTTTACCCATAATAATTGTACTCATTTGTGGGGTGCTATGTCATTGTATATACAATGTGTAAGGATCAGAACAGTAATTGGCATATCTGTCTCTCTATATATCTGTCTATATTACATATATGTATATACATATAGACAGATATGACAAATACACACACACAATATTTCTTTGTGTCGGGGATATTCAAAAGCCTATTAGCTATGTTGAAACAGAATTAGTTGTGGTCGGCCTCTCTTGTTCCTCTTTACATGAGTGCTTCAGCATTACTGCCACCATGGAAATCATCCCCTCCAAGAAACATTTGGGAAAGAAAGGCCAGGAGGAGCAACACTACCATTAGATACCAACAAGAGCCCACCCTTGTCAGAATCAAAAGATGCAAGAAAGAGGGGGCAGGGCGCCCCTCTCTCCATGACTTTGCTCTGGCCCCATGTGTCCCACTGGCTGAGGAGTCCATGGGGCTAGGATACAAAGGAACAGGTGAGTCTAACTCAACCCCAGTGGGTGACACCTACTCCTGGAGCCATGCCTTGTTATCTGAACTGGAGTAACACCTAAATTACTGCGACCTGGCTCTACTGTGCCAGACTGAAGGCCATAATTGTTCAGAACCCGGTGCATCAGGACTTAAAGGCGTCTGCATCCAGGGAAGCTCCCAAGACCCTTCCTTGGCCATTGGACTCTCACCACCTGGGTTTAACCTGCTCTGAAGGGCAGGGCCTCAGGGCAGAGAATAACAGTGCACCTGCAGGGTGGACTGACGACAGGTGTGTGCACCCTAAAGTCCAATGGGCACCAAGGAATCCCCAGTTTACTCCAACCAGTGTTTCTATTCCCTCTTCCTCCTCCTTCTTCTCTCATAGCCCTCACATTACCTTTGGATTTGTTGAAGAAAAGATGAAGGAATGAGCAAAGAGGGAGAGAACATGGAAACAATGTGTGAAGAGTTGAATGACCTGCCCTAGGTCTCCAGGATCATCACCTCCTCAGTGCACACACTTTTCTTTATCCCCACAGGCAACTATCCCTTACCTAGCTTATGTCATCTTATACCTGCATGATTTACCTTGGCACTGACTCCACAATTGGTCTTAGAAAGAGAAGAGAAGCCAGAATCATTTTTCTTTACCTGCGTTGTGTCTGGGACTTGGCTGAGGTGCATGTGATGAAGCCATTCACTGTATGGGGGGGTATCCAGAGGACGGAAGAACACTGGTGGGCTGCCAGCTGGGCCCTGACTGGATAGTAATCTTCAGTGAGTGTTGAATAAATATTGAGCATGGCCCTCTGCTTGCTTCTCTCTGAGGTTTCCTTGTAAGCACTGGAGGTTTTACCTATGACTACCACTAGATGTCACTGTTGTCACGTTTGCTGGTTCCTTCCCCCGCCCCCCCCCCCACAGGAGCCAACCCTCCCCCACCTTGGTTTGATTTAGCACATAGATATGTCCTATTTAAAGTTGGAAGGCAGATTTTCCTCTGTAACTTCTTGGAATCTTTGCCTTTATTTCCATGTTGCCACTAACTTTCCATTATTTTTGTTGTTTTCCTTGCCTATATTGGGCAAGTGAAGATCTCTGTACATAGTAGATGTTTAATACAACTTGAAAGAAATTGAAAAGGGGGAGTTTCTAGGGACTTCGGTTCTATCTTAGTTTACTGCAGAATTCTTTATTAAATGCATGATTCCACCAGGGTTCTCAACCAGGTCTTAAGTTCAGTGTGAATTTGCATGGGAAAATCATTGGTCTCCAACACAAAATTGGCATTTTGGTTGTAAATTAGGCCTCAAACCACAGCAGTAGTGCTACTTGGGACAATGGAACCCGAGGAGGGGCCCAGAAGTGTTGTCACATCACCTGTGGCAGGCTGAATAATGGTTCCCCAAGATGTCCACATCCTGATCCCCAACCCTGTGATGTTAATGCTCCACGTCAAGAGGAACTTAATGCTGCAAAGAGAAGGAAAGTGGCTTAAGCAGCTGATATTAAGATGAGAAATTAGCCTGGGGAATCCAGATGGAACTGATATAACCAGGAGGGTCTTTCTAAGCAAAAAGAAGCAGAGCCAGGTGCAATGGCGCATGCTGTAATCCTACGACTCAGCTTTGAGTTCAAAGCCAGCCTCAGCAACATCGAGGTGCTAAGCAACTCAGTGAGACCCTGTCTCTAAAATAAAATACAAAAAAGGGCTGAGGATGTGGATCAGTGGTTGAGTGCCCCTGAGTTCAATCCCTGGTAACCCACAGCATCATCACCTCCTTCAGTGCACACACTTTTCTTTATCCCCACAGACAGCTATCCCTTACCTAACTTGTATCGTCTTATACCTGCATGATGCTGTGGGTATCAGCTGGAGAAGAACATTTTTAAAGTGGGATTTCCTCATGTATCTCCAGTATCTTATCAGTGTCAGAACTTTTTGAAATTAGCAACAAAATCAATTACGTGTGGAGAAGAGAACAAAAAACTCAAATGGATTTGAATAGTACCCCCACCAAAAATGGGGTTTCTGGTAACCCCCCCCCCAAAAAATGGGGTTGCTGGCGGAATAACTTTTCTATTGAGGCATATGAAATTATCCCAACAGAGAAGCCTAAAGACTTTCATTTCATACTATTTCTGTGCTACAGGAATTTGGGAACAGCTTTTCTGGATGTTTCTGGCTCTGAGTCTCTCATGAGGTTGCGGTCAAGATGTCAAGCTGTGGGGCTGCACTGATCTGAAGTCTTGAAAGGGACCAGTGAACCTGCTTCCAAGATGACGCACTCACATGACTGCAGGTAGGAGGCCTCAGTTCCTCATCATGCCAACCTCTTCCCAGGGCCGTTGAGTGTCCTCACAACATGGCAGCGGGTTTCCTTGAGAGTAGCTAATACAAGAAAGAGAGCAAAGCAGAAGCCACATGCCTGTGACAGTCTATTCCTGGAAGTCACAGTTTCACACTTCTTTAAGAGTGAGGACATAATTAAAGGAAGGGAAATCAGTTTCTACCTTTTAAAGAGAAAAGTATTGAAGAATTTGCGAACATTTATTAAACTATCATGCCATTTCTCTGTCTCTTTGGTCCTTTAAACAATTTCCATGAACAACTTCATCCCAAGAGTTGAAACTGAAAAAAAAAAAAAAAAATTGGATAAAGAGTTTAAATGACCAACAAGACTATATATAGAACGAACGATTATGTCAAAATGAACCCCACTATTATGTAGAGCTTTAATACACTAATAAAAACATTAAAAAAGAAAGGGAAAAATTCCCCCAAGAGGATTATATATAGAAAATTTCATTCTAATTTAATTTATCCAACTCATTTAATCAAATTAGTAGTTAACATCTTAAGCCAAAGAAATGAATCCATCCTTTGTAGAAATTGTGTCATTACCAACTTGGCATGGAAGAATGTGTTTTTTTTTTTTGGAAATAAACTTTTTATTTTAGAATAGTTTTTGAATTACAGAAAAGTTGCCGAGATAGTATTGAGAGCTCTCATTTCCCTTCTTGTTAATATCTAATGTTACTGTGGTACATTTGTCACAACTAATGAACCCATATTGATACACTACTATTAACTAAAGTCTAATTTATTTGGGTTTCTTTATTTTTGGACCGAATGTCTTTTTTTCTGGAACAGTTCCTTTGTGTGTGTGTATGTGGTACTGGGGATTGAACCTAGGGGTACTCTACCGCTGTGCCACATCTCCAGCCTTTTTAATTTTTTTTTTATTTTGAGACAAGGTCTTACTAAGTTGCCCAGGCTGCCCTAGAACTTGCAATCCTCCTGCCTCAGCCTCTGACTCACTGGGATTACAGGGGTGTGCCACAGCATCCAGCTGGAGAAGCACATTTTTAAAGTGGGATTTCACCTAGTATCTCCAGGGTCTTATTGGTGTCTGGACTTTTTGAAGTCAGCAACAAATACAATTAGGTGTGGAGGAGAGGAAAAAGAAAAAAAAAAAAAAAAAAAACCTCAATGGACTTGGATTTGAATCTTGCTTCTGTCACTTCTTACACAGGGTTCCTAACCAAGTTACCTCTTTTCCACCTTAGTTTCCTCATCCGTAACATGAAGATGATCAGGTATCATGGGTATGTGGTGAAGATTCAATGAATTCGTATGTGTAAAGCACCTTGGATAATTTTTGACATGTTGATCAACTGGGGAATAACATAATTATTTTGTCGAACTTGGGATTTTGTTAGGTAATCTGATCCAGAACAAAGAATGGACTATATAATGTGCCAAGTGCAGGATTCCCCATGTGGCCTGGGAATAATCAGTAAGGCCTCCTGCAGAGGAGGACTGAGTCTTGAAGAAAGGTTGAGAGTTGGGAAGAAGGTGGAAGGAGCTGCGCGCAGTGGCTGTGAGACAGCCTGGTGGCTCTGGAGACTGGCGAGCAGCTTGGTGGTGTGAGGTGGTGAGTGGCCAGGAGTTGGATCTGGGGAGACTTACAGGCTGCAGCAGGGAACTCTCCCCTTCCCCCTCTCCAGTGGGCAGTAGGGAGCCACTGAGGTGCTTTCAGCAAGGGATTGGCTCTGGTCAGAATAGAGGCTCTCAGAAATGGATTAGACAGGAAAGCAAATCAGAACTCAGCCATCAGGACTGGAGACTTTTGCAATGTAATGGTGAGGGACGGTTCTTGGTTTCCGACAGCCTGACTCCAGCCTCGGTCTCCATCTTCACATGGCATCTCTCCTGTGTCTCTGTGTCCTTTCCTCTTCTTATAAAGATACCAGCTGTTGGATTTAGAGCCCACCCTAAACCCACGATGATTTCATCTTGAGATCCTTAATTAATTATATCTGCCAAGACCCTAGTTCCAAATAAGGTTTAATTGAGGTGTTGAGTGGACATGAATTTTGGTGGGGGTACTATTCGAGTTACTACAGAGACCCCAAACAAACAAACAACAAACAGACAGAAAATGATTATAACAGAATCATTCGTAGAGTTCACATGAAGAGTGAGTGATGCAGAGACAGAGGCTGAGGTGGCGGTGACTGCAAAGCTGTCCCTGAGTCTGTCTCCTTCTCATCTGAGCACATGGCTACACTCCACTCTCCAGCCTCCCTTGTAGTTGGATATGGCTCTGTGACTGAATGTGGCCAATGGAAATGGATAAAAAGTGGATAAATGCCAATCGTGGGCCTGTATCACCTGCTTTTTCTCTTCTAGAAGGTTGACAGGAATGGAGACCACCCCCAAAGGACTTTTAGAAACCAGATGTTGAAGATGGCAGAGTGAAGGAGCCCGACCCTTCAACTCCCACCCCTGAATCATTGGAGGAGATGCCCAATGAAGAACATTTGTTTTGGAGTTTTCATGAATGAGAAATAAACTCAGATAGTGATAAGGCATGGCTATTTAGGGGTTATTTATGATGGCCTTCAGCCTATCCTGACAAATACAGCTTCTATGAATTGATGACAAGCAGGAAAGAGTCTCAAAGCAATTGGAGTTTAGATTTAAACTTCTAAATTGCAAAACTCCACGAGATGACTTTGCCTGGTCTGTTGTGAAGATCTATAAAGCAGGCTGCATGTATAACAGAGATGACAACAAGACAATTCTAAACCATTTCCAGCAGCTCAGACATAGAGGGAAATGAGATACATAGGCTTACACACTTCATCAAAAAAAACAAAACAAACCAAAATACCCAACAAAAGTTTAATTATGTTAAATCTTCCCTGTAAAAAAGTTAAATTATAGAAATAACTTTCTTTCTCTCAATAGCATAATAAGGCAAGACTACATAAAGAGACAAATGATTTTTATCAGACTTAAAGTGTCTTTGGGTCTTAATCCTTAATCTTCTTTTATGGGGGTGGGTGGGTACCGGGGATTGAACTCAAGGGCACTTGACCACTGAGCCACAGCATCAGCTGTATTTTGTATTTTATTTAGAGACAGGATCTCACTGAGTTGCTTAGTTCCTTGCTGTTGCTGAGGCTGGCTTTGAGCTCGAAATCCCCCTGCTTCAGCCTCCTGAGCTGCCAGGTTGCAGGCATGCTCCACCACACCTGGTTTAAACCCTAATCTTGCGCTACAAGTAGACAGGAACAGTTTTATCAAGTTTTCTTGAGAAACATTTCAAGAAACCTTTCTTCATTACTTCTTTTCAAATTTTAATTTTCCTCTTTAAGGCTAAAGAGACATTTTATTTGTGTTTAAGAATGTTTTAGATTAACTTAACATTTGATCTCCTCATTTTCCTCTCCCCTCCTTTTTAAAAGGAAGTGACTCACCTGATTAATTTCAGCTGCAGATTAAGCTGTCTTCTGTACTATTTTGGTAGGACTAGAGATTGGCAAAGAAAACCCTGTCAGTAGATTCTTACATTTAGTTTAGGATGGGGCTATGAGGATGGTCCAGAACAGGCCTATCTTTACAGACTCCTGTCTGTGGGAGAGAGAAGGTGGGGAAGGGACCCTCCTGGAGGCAGTCTGGGATGACAGCATGCTTTGGCTGCCCAGGTAGGGCATTCTCAGAAACAATGGAAGGACCATAGCTACTTCTGGATCTCCAAATTTTATCTTCCCATTCTTAAGCAATATTTGGGTAATAAATACTCCTTTAAATCATAAAATAAAATAAGGAAGTTCCTATTGCCTCTGCCCTTCCTCTAGGATGAAGAAACTTCTT
Organism: Callospermophilus lateralis; assembly: GCF_048772815.1. Taxonomy (NCBI): domain Eukaryota; kingdom Metazoa; phylum Chordata; class Mammalia; order Rodentia; family Sciuridae; genus Callospermophilus; species Callospermophilus lateralis. The sequence goes on along the minus strand of NC_135307.1, from coordinate 168,123,438 downwards.
GAACCGTATCATTACCTGTTAGAGGTTTTCAAAGTAGGAAATAAGTTCCCAGACAGAACACATCTACAAAACACATAAAGGATACATATTAAAGTTCTATTGAATATAATGTGACTTATCCAAGTGGGTCTAGGGTATGGTGTTTATGAAGACAAATTGAGGTGATGTATATAATGTGTTCAGCATAGCTGATATGCAGGTGTTCCAAAAATTGTGGGTTTTTCAATTTATCATTTAATTTTTTAAGTCATGGTTATCATCATGACTTTAGCAGTGACAGCGCTTGGCTTATGTTATTCACTGTATTTGTGGCTGGCAAAGTGGTATTAAATTAGAGAGTAATTTAACTTAACATAATCATTCTAAGACATTTATTGATCTACAGAATTTGACCCAGAGATATCTGGTCAGGTGTATTGAGCATCAATGTACTGAGCATGTAAATACACCTGAAACCCAGCAATTTTTTTAAATCCATATATTGAGTATTATATATGCCTGATACTTAGGTGTGATTACGTTCCAGGGTCTTTGTTTACCCAGCCCTCCCCACGTGGCTTTTGGGTTTGGAGATGTGCACCTGAGACTGTGGAGGGAATGTGACCACTGGGTGATCTTCAAACTTCTGGATAACTGTAGAAGAAAGACGGTGATTCAGGCTTAGCTTCTACTAAGATTTTGTAGACTAGCCTGAAAACCTATGGGATCAATGTCTGGAATTCCCCAATAGTGAGCCGCCAATCAAGGATGTCACTGTTTCATTAGGAAACCACGACAGCTCTATCTTCAAAATATGTGCAGAAGCTACCACCTCACACCACCTACACTAATCCCATCCTGGTCTGAGCCTCCTTTGTCGCTCATCTGTGCTACTTCAAGAGACTCCTCACTGGTCGATTTCTGTTTCCATCCTTGTCCCCTTGCAGAGTCTCTTCACGCTGCAGCTGAAGGGACTTCCTTAAAACACAAGAAGATGCTTAGAATTCTGCTTTGCCTTTTGGCTTGTGCACAGCCCGGTTGTACCAGGGCGATGTAGTAGGTTGCAGACACGTCAAAGAAAGTGCCCAGAGACAGCATGAGAGACATACGGTTTATGGGGGAAAGCTCAGAAGAGATCAGACTACTCCAAGAAGGGTTCCGTGGTGGCGGGCTGACGGCACCTCCATCCATCACGGTGCTTTGCCAAACAGTGCCTCCCCTCCCTCATGGTGTTCTCTCGGGTGACACGTATCCTTTCCACAGTGCCCTTAGTTCTGTTCCTGCCTCCACTCTGAGATGGGCTTTGTATATTAGCTGCAGAAGCAGTGACATCATCACCATCTTTCTGTTCCTTATGCTTAGCTTGCTTGTATGACCAGCATCCTGAGAAGCAACTGCAAGACAATAGCTTTCTACAGATGGCACTCACTTGCCCTACTTCCCAATGTACAAAAGGGAAACCAGTGTCCTTCAAGTTAGTACGCATGTACATTTGGAGGCCCAGACTTGCTCTCATTATTCTCTTGACTTGGCAACTTTTTGGGAACAGAAAACAGAAATTCTGGGTCATGATGAAATATCTTGATGATATATCTTCCTGGTCAAAGGCCAGACAGTAGCTTTCAAGATCCCCTAGTAGCCATACTTCTTCTCTGATCTCATCTTTGCCCATTTCCCACTCACTTCACTCTGGCTTACATGCTTCTCTTTGTTGTCCTTCAAACACTTGGGGCCTTGTCAAGCACTTGCTGTCTCAGGGCCTTTGCACTTTCTGTTCCTTATGCCTGTAATACTTTCTCTCAGACATGCAGGTTTCTGGTATGTTTTTATTTTCAGAGTGGCATTTTTTGAACATTTTAGATAACATAACATCCCTTCCTCCCTCTACAAATGTTTGTCACTCCCCCTTTTTATTATTTTTTGGTACCAGGAATTGAAGGGGACACTTAACTACTGAGCTACATCCCCAGTCCTTTTTATTTTTAATTTTGAGGTCTTGCTAAGTTACCGGGGCATCAATGAGTTACTGAGGCTGGCCTCAAACTTGTGATCCTCCTGCCTCAGCCTCTCAAGTTGCTGGAATTACAAGGGTATACCATTTGGCCTAGCTCCCCCTTATTTTGATTTCTTTTAGCCATAGGACTTATCTGATATATTATATCATCTGATGCATGACACGTTTACTTGTTTATTGTGCCCCAACTATAGTGTAATCTGTAAGAGGGGCCATGGTGTTAGCCATGTTCCTAGGACCAAGAACAGGACAGGCACAGAGCAGCTCTCAATAGACATTTGTTGAATGAATGAATGAGTAACTGAGAACCGGCATTCCATTTTCATCTGCATTAGTTTACTGTTGCTGTTATAACACATTGCCAACAACATTTCTTACATTATAGTTCTGCAGGTCAGAAGTCCAAAGTGAGGCTCATGGGGTTAAGATCAGGTTGTTGGCAGGCCTTCCAAAGCTGCGACATTCCCAATCTATTTTCTGAAACTTTGTCCCCTTCTGACCATGTTCTTCCTTTACCCCCAACACCTTTTGGTGAGACAGGAGAGGGAAGGGTCCGGCGGAGTCCTTTTTCCTGGATGGCAAGCCCTTGTGTTGGAAAAGGCTCTGGATGCACTTTATCAACATTATTCCTCTGCCCCCTACTAGGGCCACAGGGGGTCTTTCTTAGATTCTCAGTATGAAAATCTGGTGGGATTCCTGGAAGGAAAGCTCACCCCTGTGACTGTACCCCAGGAGTTTCCTGCTCTCCTGCTAGTCCATACCAGGTCTCCAGCAATTTCCATGTTCCTACCAGTCTCTGCCTCCAGTAGCTTCTGCTTCAGAGAACATTTTGTTTGCTTTTTTCCTCTGGATGCATCTGTCCCTTATATTTCCAGGTAAGGTTTGCTCTGAAAACTCGGTTTGCTGATGGGTCCAAGAAAAATGTAGATTTTCAGTTTGCCCAGCTTTGTGTCTCAGGGTCGGGAGCTCTTTACATGTTAGGGCTGAAGTTGGTGCTGTCCTCAGCTGTGAGAAGCACACTGGGCTGGATGTTGAGGTCCCAGGATGCAGGCTGTCTTGTGGGTAGTATAAGCATGGCATTAGAAGACTTGGATCTGGCTTGAGGGAGCTCTCACTGCCTCAGGGGACATCCCTTTCCTTATTTGTTAGATGAGAGCAATCGCACCCACCCCAAAGTGTTATGAGAGAACAAATGCGACAGTGAGAAGGGTCACCCGGCCTTTCAGTCAGTGTAGAGAGATAACGCACCACTTCTGTGGAACCAGTATCTCTGGTAGGACATTTGCTTTTTCCAACGTGCTTTGTTATGGTTTGGATGTGAGATGTCCCCCAAAGGCTCATGTGTGAGACAATGCAAGAAGGTTCAGAGAAGAAATGATTGGGTTACGAGAGCCCTAACCCAATCAGTGAATTTATCTCCTGGTGGGATTATCTGAGTGGTTACTGAAGGCTGGTAGGGTGTGGCTGGAGGAGGTGGGACATTGGGGGCGTAGCTTTGGGGTATCTACTTTATATCTGGCCAGTGGAGTCTCTCTCTCTCTCTCTCTCTCTGCTTTCTGATCGTCATGTGAGCTACTTCCCTCCATTACATGCTTCTGCCATGATGTCCTTCCTCCCCTTGAGCCCTGAGGAATGGAGTTGGCCTTCTATGGACTAAGACCTCTGAAACTGTGAGCCCTCAAATACGCTTTTCCTTCTCTACAACTGTTCTGGTGGGTCTTTTAGTCATAGTGGTGAGAGAGCTGATTAAAACATTCTCTCTCTCTCTCTCTCTCTCTTTTTTTCTGGCTTGCCCTCGTGACATATAGGCAGCCCCACATTTATAAAAACAGCAACTTCTCCTTTTCCTTTTCTTACACACACACACACACACACACACACACACACACACACACACAAACACCCCTGTCCCAGCACAATTGGCCTCTGCCCATCAGAAACATGCACTCTGTCAGTTTAAAGGGAATTGACAGAAGTCACTGGGAAAGCACACTGGTTCTGGGATCTGGGTTCATGGAACCTGCCCTTGCTGAGCACGCCTGGGCCCTGAGTGATGCCAACACAGGGCAATGCCATAAGCCACCCCTCTTGGCCTGACCGTCCCACGTCCATGCCTGGATGACCTTGGAAGACAGCTCTTGGGAGCCAGCCCCGAGGGAATTTTCTTCTTCTTCTTTTTTTTTTAGAGAGAGAGAGAGAGAGAGAGAGAGAGAGAGAGAATTTTTAATATTTATTTCTTAGTTATCGGCGGACACAACATCTTTGTCTGTACGTGGTGCTGAGGATCGAACCCGGGCCGCACACATGCCTGGCGAGTGCGCCACCGCTTGAGCCACATCCCCAGCCCCGAGGGAATTTTCTTGAATGGGGCCATCCAAGGGTAGTCCCATTTCCTGGTCCTGGAGCAGAGAGATTAGAAACAGAAAGAGTCAGGGAAGGATATTTTGCTCAGAATAAGTAACCCCTCTTTCTACCAGAAGTTCAATAAATATTCTCTTTTACTTGGGTATTTTTATGTTTAAAAGTTTAATTTAGCACTTTTAAAAAACAAAGTAGCATAGTTCAGAAATTGATAGCAACAGCGACAGCAAAAGACACTTGTTTTTGTTTGTTTGTTTTTCTGCAGGCCTCTCCTGGTGGGACTCTGCTCTAAGCACTGACTTTCTCCTGGCTCTCCTTGGACTGCCTTTCCAGACGCCCACAGACAACCCAATGGCCCTCCTCCTTCCTTCTTTGAATTAGGGTCACTGTTCCACATAGGCCACCGCAAGGCTGGAAAGGGTTGTAGGATGTTCTCCTGGACATCATTTAGGGGACAGAGGGCTTATGAGGCATGGGACTCTTCCTTCCTGAGGTTTGGAAATGGGTGTGGCCTCTTTTTCTACTTTTGAGAGACTCTTGATCAATTTCCTGGGAGGAGCTGGGGTAAGAACAGATCCTTTGGATGCTGATATGATCCATCCCCAGTTAGGAGGTTTTCCAGCTCATGGCCGCTCCCAGAGGAAGCAGCCTGGGGAAGGAAAGGCGGTTCTTTCCTCTGTCTTTCACATTGACTCTGAGAACTCCCTTTGGCATCTTTCTCCTTTTCTGTCATTTTGCCTCATGCTGATGAGTTGCCTTGATGTGTTTCTTTATGTGATCATTTGTTTAGGGCTTGTCCCTTGTGCTAAGGTCCAATGAGGGCCTCGATCACTCGTTACTGCATCCTTAGGGCCCAGTACAGTGCCTGGCACACAGTAAAACTGTGCATCATTTCAACTAACTCCTCACGTTTAACTGAGTCTATGAATAAGCTCTTTTATTATGCCCATTTTAGAGAATGGAGAAATGAAGACAAGTCGATCTCACAGGAGCAGAGGGTAGAATAGTGGTTGTCAGAACCTGGGAGGAGTAGGGAGGAGAGGGACAGAGAGGAGGTTGAATAATGGGTAACAAAACAGAAACAAGGAGTACATGTTTAACACAGTGGGATGACTTACAATAAACTATTGTGTACTTAATAAAGAACTAGAAGAGAGGACTTAGAAGCTTTCCAGCATGAAGAAATGATAAATTAAGGAGATGCAAATGCTAATTACTCTGATTTGATCAGTACACCTTGTTTATGTGTGCTGAATTATCACAGTTTACCTCACACATAAGTACGTTCATTAATTAAAAATCGAAATTAATTAAGAATTGAAAAATGTAAAGAAAAAAATAGATATTTTAATTTTAAACCAGTCTTCAGTTGACACGCCATAAATCCTCTGCTAATGGAGGGAATGAGATAGAAAATAAACACACCGTGGATCTAATGGCACTTAACAGGAAGAGAAATGGAACATGCTCAAGGGTTCTGCAGAAAGCATGGTTTAGAAAAATGTTTCAGGCAAGAACCCTCTGGAAGACCATTTCAAATGTCAAGCACCAGATCTGTTGGACAGAGCAGTCCTGGTAATGCTTTTTTTGTAGAATCAGAGGTAGAAACTTTCTCTTAGGGAAGTCACTAGAATTTAAAAAAAAAAATCTATAAAAGGATTGATAGTTCAATTTTTTTTTGATGTCGAAAGACATGAGTTAATGATTGATTTCAAGTTTATTCGACACTGCCATTGTTAAAATGGCAATTTAAATTTTTTTTTAACCTGGTGGAAGGGTGGCATTATTGCTTTTTGAGCATTTATTATATGGTAACCCTTTCACATGGAGCCATATGGGGACATCTTTGGAGATATGTTATATCTCTTCCCTTACTTCACTGTTTCAATACATGGTGCTCAATAAATGGCTGGAATTGGGAGATCCTGGGTCTGTTCTGGGTTCTGCCTTCATCCTTCTAGACAATCCTGTGATCTTTCTAAAGTGCCATTTTCTTCTAAATTAAATAGAAAGGGGTGATGGAGGGAGATTATGTAAGGAAAGTATGTAAGGATCCTTCTGGGTTAAAAGCTCAGTGAGTCTATCATTCCAGATGTGTTTTCTGGTCCTTTTTACAGCCCTTTCTCTTTAAGAATAATGGAAGAGCCAGAGAAACAAAGCCAGGTGCGGTCAACACCTGCAGCGCCTGTATGACAGGTGGGCCCTGAGAATGAACAGCCTCTGTGTGCGCTGGCCAACGGTGGAGCCTGCAGCCTGCAGCTGGCCTTGCTGGCTTCCGCCGACCCCTTGGCCGCTGTGTCAGTCTTTTGCTTTTCTGACTTTCCGGCAACTGTTCAATTATTTATTTTTTCTCTTCCTAAGCAACAGTCAAGGGTGCTGCAGGATGGGGGTGGGGTGGGTGGGTTGTTACTTTGGGAAGTCTGCCACACTTAGACTGCCTCGTAACCCCTTATTGAGTGACAGATTTATTTGGCCATTTTTGATAAGTGGGTTGTTTGGGGACTCACGGATGGAGGGAATTATTTGTAATTTCAACTTGAAAGGCTGAGCCTCTGAGAGCTGTGACTAAATGAGTGTGTGTATTAAAAGGTCATTCATACTTGCCTAACATCTTGTCATTTATCATCTTTTGATCTTTCTGTTTTTATCGTTTTGATCTTAATTTTTTTTTTTTTTTTTTTTAAATATAAGAGCTAGAAATTGGGAAATGACAGAACTATTTATGGTCCCGTAAGCAACTGACCCACTTTGGTGACAAATGTTATAAACATGTTGTGTTAAAATCCCCAGTCCTTTGCTCTTGGTTTTAATGAGTTGGAATCCATTGAACTTGAGGCACTCTGGATTCTGTTTCCTGCTGAGATTTGGTCATGGTGACATTCTGACTTGGCAGACTGAGAGCCACTCTGCTGAGTCATGGTTCTCTTAACTCGGTCCAGGTCTCTGCAAACCGAAGAACTAGAATTTGGTCACTTTGCAGGTGTCTGGAACTGTTCCCGGTGCCTATTGCTAAGGAAAGAGACAGACCATAAACTTTTGGCTTTTAAAGAAATGTAAAGCAATTTCTTCTCTCCTACCAGGGCCCTACCTCTGGTAATTTAGACATTTTATGTTTCCTATTATTAAAGATCGGTTCGAAGGCTAGCATCCATAACTGGTGCTAGTTCCAAGCATTTTATGTAAATTTTTCCCATTTAATCCTCACAATACCCCTTCGAGGTAATTGCTATCACTGGTCCTATTTTCAGGTGAGGGTTGGATAGCCGAGTTTGGTTGATGCTAGTTCATGGCAGAGCCAAGATGTGCACCCTAGGGAGGTCTGAAGCCAGAGCTTATATTATGGTTATTCACAATTCATTCTAAATTAAAATGAGTCTAGTTCTTGGCCACTTACCTCAGGGAGTCACCTGGAAACCATGTAAAATGGTCATGGTCAGAAAAGAATGCAAAGAGTGACAATAACCACCAGATAGATGAAGGAAGGGAGCTACTTCCAGAAAATTCTCTCAAAAACCAACCTCAGACACACAAACTAATTTGAAAAAAAAAAAAAAAACAGAGTGAAGAGTTCACCTAAACATCATATTATATTGTTTGCGGACAAAATTCAATATTTTGTGGCTCAAAAATCCTAAAATAATATGAATATCTTGTTCCTCAGGAAAAAAAGACAAAAGAAAAGGATAATATTTCAATGGTAGAAGTCAGGCTACAGACAGAGAAAAGCTCTGAGGGGCCATTGACATCAATGACTGTTTTCTCCCCCCCTGAAAGATATAAATTTATGTGGGGCACAGTGGCACACATCTGTAATTCTGTATTCCCAGTGACTCAGGAGACTGAGACAGGACGATTGTAATTTTGAGGCTAGCCTCCATAACTTACTGAGACCGTCTCCAAATAAAAAATAAAAAAGGTTGGGATGTTAATTCTGTGGCACAGCATTCCTGGGTTCAATCCCCAGTCCCAAACAAACAAACAAACAAACACATAAATGATACAAACTTCTACTGAAATATATTTTTCAAAGGCCCAGTTCAAACATTAGTAGAGAATGGAGCAATAGAAAGGTAATGATGAAAAAATAAGTTAATTAGAACACCAATTCAAGGATTTCTCCAAAGCAGCTAAAACATAATTTTTATGTGTGTATACTTTCTTAAAATGTAAAATATTTAAAAATGTAAGAAAATGCAGAAAAATGATGATAGAAATTTTAATTATATTTCTTTTATGTGTCATCCTAAGGAATGACGCTTTTCATAAATAAACCAGATTCTTTTGTGGTCACAGAAAAAAAAAAAAAAAGAATTCTGCAAGTTTTAGGTAATTGATTGAATTTTTAAAAATTATTATTTTTTAACTGTGTGATATCTGGAACATAGATTCACGTTAGTACATGTAGATCTATCTGGTTCCTTTTAACTGTCCTTCAGAGTGTGGATATGTAGTTATTTTGTTGCCACTTTATTAATGCACCATTGAAGTTGTTTACTTTTTCTGCTGGTACAAACGGTGTTGCAAAGAACATCTTTTGTGCTTGTCCCTTAGCGGTGGCCTATTCTTCTTAAGAGTTTGTCCCAGGTCCAGAGCTGATGGACAGTTTCAGTTGCTGCACCTGTGAATCCATCATAGACAGACCCTTCTTCTATCACACTGCTCCAGCCAGTGACTGGGCACAACGGGGTACTATAACTGGGCCATTCCTGCCTGATGCATGAACCCAAGGCAGTGTGGACTGTTGCAACTCCCTACTGGCCGGGCCTAAATTCTTTCTTTAAGAACTGTTTTCTGGTGTGAGGTTCTTTCTTCCCAATCTTTTCTTCCCTCTTTCCTTTCAGAGATACCAGATCTTTGCCATAGCTGGAAGGGTCTTTCTGACTTCTGCTCCATTACGCTCCATTGCCCTTTCTTCCTTACAGGTGTCTCCCTGAATCAGTCTCTTGCATGCTCCATCTTTTCTTGGCACCTGCTTCTCAGAGGACCTGAATGGACCCACCTCCTGATGACCTCACCAAGCATTTCTCTAGGAAAGAACATTGGAGAAATAACATTTTGGGTTCATTAAGGATATATGCATTTGTTCATGTCAATGGATTGGTTTTCCATTGGTAAGTATGAATGTAAATAAAATGCACACATATCATAAACAAGTAAATTACGGGATTTCACAAATTCAGCATGCCCAGGAAGCCAGGATGCATATTAGGAAACAACATTTTTAGCTTTTCAGAACCTGCCTCATGGCCCCTTTTACTCATTTCTCACCCAGCTACCTAATTTAACCACTCCCCCCCCCCCGTAACACCATAAATCAGTTTTTTCTATACTTAAACAAACCAGATAATCATTCAGTATGTATTGGGATCATGCAGTGTGTATTCTTTAGTGTTGACTTCTTTTTCTCCACCTTGTTTGTGAGACTAACCCATGTTCATTTATTATCACTGCTGCATATAATATTTTACTGTGTGACTAAATGATTTACTCATCCATTTTAATATAACTGTGATTTCCAGTTTATGACTACTAAAAATAGTGCTGAAACAGAACAATCTTATACAAGTCTTGGTGAGCATGTGAATACATTTCTGTTGGGTGTTTACTTAGGAATTGCAAGCCTGCTTCTTTGTGGAGATGTGCTTTTTTATTTTTTTCTTTTGGTGCTGGGGGTTGAACCTAGGAGTGCTCTTCCACTGAGTGACATCCACAGCCCTTTTTATTTTGAGGCGGGATCTCACCAAGTCCCCCAGCCTGGCTTTGAGCTTGTTATCCTCCTGCCTCAGTCTCCTGAGTCGCTGGATTACAGGCATGTGCCACCATGCCCACCTGGAGATGTGCTTATATTGGATCCTTTCCTGTGCAATCTTTTGTGTTAAATACTTAAGAAAACCCCAATAATATGGAGAAGTAATGACTGTAGCAGAAGATCAAAATAATTGAAACTTGGCTGTGAGAGGCAATCAGAGTTGTAAAGAACGCTAGAATCGTAGATGTGAGGAGTAGTTACGAGGCTTAGGATTGAGTTAGTGTTCCAAAGAAAGGATGGAAGTGGAATGCTCTCTCTGAAGTCCTCATGAGAGGCAGAGAAGTGTAGGTTCTTGGTCTTGTAGATCCAAAGAATGAGACCCATGGACAATTGAGGGTGAGAGAAAAGTAACAGAATTTGTTTTGGAAATGGAAAGGAAGAAAAGCTCCTACAAGGAAGTGGTTGCTAGCGAAGTTGCTACTATCTAGGGATTTATATGGTGTTGCTGGAGGTGACCTTTAAAACTGTTGGCTGATAACATTTAGGGAGGAGGGTAGGTGTCTACATGCAATCAGAGTGAGATGCTCTGTCCAATCAGGATGTTGATCATGCAGTGCTCATGTCCAATTAGGATGTTGATCACGCAGTGCTGATCACTTGCTTGATCATGTGCCACTTCTCCCCATGGATTGGCTCTGATGCATACCTTCGGGCTCTAGTGAAGTTAATGATCATGGGCTCCATAGAATCTTCCGCTCTTATCGAGGTCTGGTCCTGACTGCCTATCATATCTCTGGCTCCTGCTATCACTCTGACCTCACTGGGAGGACATTGCTGTGGCTTCCTGGATGGTAGGTATTGGCCAAGGTGTTGTGCCAATGGAACTTGCTGGAAACCTGCCCTCTGAGATGCTGGGTATCCGTAGAGAGGTGCCTTGGTCGTGTTGAGCTGCTGCTAGCTGCTGGGTGCTGCTACTTGTTGCATGCAGAAGACATCATCCACATCAGGAACTGGACCCTGGAGCAACCACTTGCTGAGGGAGCTGGGTGGGAGGAAGGCATGAGACCCACTGACAATACTTTTCATCATGCCAGCTGGCAAACGGGGAAGAGGCACAGAGTCCCTCTTCCTTTTTGGCAAAGGAAGCAGTGAGGATGGATTTGGAGTTCAGGGTCCTCAAACTCCTAATTGGCGCACTATTATCTGTGATCAACAGATACTCAGTGGAGATAAGTTGGAATCCATTGAACTTGAGGCACTGAACCTGAATGTTGCCTGTTATCAATAAAGACACTGTACTATGTTTTAAGTAGCTTCCTAATTCTATGGGAAAGTAATGACATTGCCAAAGCAAGTCATAAGGCAAGGTGAGATAGACTCTTCCTGTTGATGAGAAGAGCTTAAAAATCATATTGCAAACGGATGGATAAAAGTATGCCATTAATTGGGGCATCAGTGCAACCAGTGCCCTATATTTACCAAGAACTGAATTCATTCTGCCTAGATCAGGCAGAAAAGAATTTATGGAATGTTATTTGTATCTTAGAGAATCAGTGCAGATTAAGACACTTGCTGTTGTATTTCTAAATATCATGTGTATACAGCTCTATCTTGATTTAATTTTTTTTTAGTTTCTGGTATTATCTACTAAGTTTCTTTTTTTTTATTTGTAGTTTTTAGTACATGACAGTAAAATGTATTTTGACACATCATACACACATGGAGTATAACTTCCCATTTTCGTTATTGTACCTGATGTCGTGTTACAATGGTCATGTATCATATATGAACATAGAAAAGTTATGTCTGATTCATTCTACTATCTTTCCTATTCCTACACCCCCTTCCTTTCCCCCACGGCCCCTATCCAGTCTGGTGAGCCTCTATTCCTTCCCCCGTCCCCCTACCTATTGTGAGTCAGCATCTGCCCATCAGAGAGAACATTGGCCTATTTCACTTAGCATGATAGCCTTCAGTTCCAGCCATTTACCAGCAAAAGCCATAATTTCATTCTTATTTATGACTGAGTAATATTCCATTGTGTATATGAGCCACATTTTCTTTATCCATTATCTGTTGAAGGGCACCTAATTTTCTATTGTGGAATATGAGAATTTAAGACAGTTCTCCCTTTGCACATGCTTTTTTATACACATGCTCTTGTGTGCACACATGCACATTTTTGTTCCTTAAATTCCTCAAATACATTTAAGCAATTTTTTTGTAGCTCACTAGTATTTATGTTGTGGGTTATTTCAAGACTCATGGGTTGAATTATGTCTCCCATTTATACACTGGAGTCTTAACCCCCAGCACTCAGGATGTTACCATATTTGGATGTAGGATCTTTATAGAGTTAATGAAGTTAAGATAACCCTAATATAATATGATTAGAAATGCGGAGATGGACATGCACACAGGGAGATGCCATAAGAAGATCAGGGCAGAGACTGGGTTGAGTTTCTACAAGCTGAGGAATGCCAAAGAGTGCCAGCAAAGCATCGGAGTTTGGGAGAGCGATGGAACCGATTCTCCCTCATAGCTTTTGGACTTGCAGTGTCCAGGACTGTGAAACAATACCTTTTGTTGTCTAAACCACTGGGTTTGTGGTTCTTTGTTACTGTAACCCTAGCAAACTCATGCATCAAGCCATATACTATTATTATATTTTCTTTCTTGAATTATATATTTTTTTTTCTTGGCAGTAGTCTTTTTTTCTTTCTTTCTTCCATTACTTTTCTTTATATGTTACCAATCTACCCCTAAATGTTCGCCAGAGGGGTACTTTTCTTTTCAATTTATTTAAGAAACATTAGGTTGTTCATTAAGGTCATCTTCATTTCCTTGAAGATGTCCTTCCTGGATCTCTCAAATTTTGTGTTCCAGCCTGAGCGCGTTGCTTCCTACTGATTGATGATCTGGCATTGCCCTTCCCCAACTTTTTATTTTATTTTATTTTTTTTTTATATTTTTTTTTATTGTTGGTTGTTCAAAACATTACATAGTTCTTGATATATCATATTTCACACTTTGATTCAAGTGGGTTATGAACTCCCATTTTTACTCTGTTTACAAATTGCAGAATCACATCAGTTACACTTCCATTGATTTATATATTGCCATACTAGGGTCTGTTGTATTCCCCAACTTTTTAATTAAAAAAAAAATCTCAGGAATTCTCTCTTCTTTTTTTTTCACGTTGGTTTCCTTATTTTCCTGATTCCACGTATTTATTTTCTTATTTCTAAGAAAAAGTAGAGCAATGGAGATAAAGTCTTTGAGGAATGTTTGAAGTTATTTTAACCATACTGGATGGATCACTGTACTTTTGCGATAGTTTTCTATTGCTGCAAAACAAATTATCCCCCAAATCAGTTGCTTCAAATAATAAAAAAAATACATTTTTAAATCTTATAATTTCTGTGGGTTGGGGATCTGGCTGTGTCCTCTGGCTTAGGGTGTCTCATAGGCTGCAAGCCACGTGTCAGTCAGGGCTTGCAGCCATCTCAGGACTTGGCTGGGGAGGATCTGCCTCTGGACTCACTCATGCAGTGATGTTCAGGGTTCAGGGTCTCAGTTTCATGCCACATGGGCCTCTCCATTGGGTAGCTTGCAGTGTGGCAGCTCTCACAATCATCTCTGCTGGGGAACCACCTTAGTTTTCTAGAATCCTTGAGCTCAGATTCCAATTTCTGCACCCTTTAGAGAAATCTTGATGTCTAGCCACATTGTACCTCATCCTCTCTTCCTTCCTGTTAGATTAATGCCAAAACAGAGACACAAGTGGTTTGGACATCTTCACCTAAGTAGAGTTAATCCTTGGATAAAGCTAAACCAGCTATCCATTTGTTTAAAAGATGATAAAAGTTCTCAGGCAGAGTGTCCTTTAAATCATAGACTACTCAGAAATAGCCAGGAATCTCAGGATACAAAGGGAGTGTATCCCCAAACTGTGTCCTTCTTAGGTTTTTTTTTTTTTTTTTTTTTTCTCCAGAACATTGGAACTCATTTTGTGAATAGCTGTGTCTACTGTGCCCACTGAGTCATTTAGCTCTCCCTAACCCTCAAGGACCCTAAATACATGAGTCTGTAGAACCCAGTTTTGAGATACCAAAGCTTCTCTTTAGGGTCTTGCTCTGGAACAGGACAAGGATTTTAAAAAAATCCAGATTTTAGCCATTCAGCTACTCTTGCCTGCTGTCCTTGTAAACATATGTCAAAACGTTTGCCAGGTCACTGTTATGACTGATCAGATACTACCTTTCCTGTAAGTTAATGATTTCCTGTGCATATGCTGTGTGTTTTTTTTTATCTACATAGAAAATTGCTTTATTTATGTTGATTTTATGGGTAATGCATCCTTCTTGGAAACATTAAAACAATACATAAACTGAAGCTTCCTGAGGTCTCACCTACATCCCTGGAAATGATCATCATTCACCTTTTAGTGATGGCCCACCACATAGCTGGAGCATATACGGTTTATTGCAAACCAGTCTAAGTCCCTTGTGGGAACCCAATGGCAAGGACCATAAATTTTATTGATTTGAATTGCAAACTAGAGAAGTGAGCTAAACATATCAAGATTATAAAAGTAAAAGGTTAGATTCTGCTCTCAACAAGAAAAATAAAAGTAGGCAGGTACATTGCTATCAGAGAAATCTGAAAACTGATACCAGGGGCATGGGAACCCTGGGAGTTCAAAGCTACTACTAAATCTCATCCCCAACTCCATGCTCCTATGTGTACTTCATCACACAACATAGTTAGCAATGACTTTTTTTTTTAACATTGTCTCTTTTTTTATCGATGCATAATAATTATATATAATAGTGAGATTTGTTGTTACATATTCATGTGTACACATAATTTGACCAATTTAATTCCCCAGTACCTCCCCTTTACCTCCCCTGCTCCCTTCCTCTTCTTCTACACCACTGTTCTCCCTTCTATTTTCATAAGACAGCTTCCCTTTTTTCTTCTTTCTAACTTCTACATATGAGAGGACCCTTGACTTTCTAAGTCTTATTTCGTTTAATGTAATGCTTTCAAATTCTACTCATTTTCCTGTGAATGACATTTTTTTTTTACAGCTGAATAAAAACTCCATTGTGTTTATGGAGCACATTTTCTTTAGCCATTCATCAGTGGATGGATACTTAAGCTGGTTACATAATTTGGCTACTTGTGACTAGGGCTGCTGTAAACATGGGTATGCATGTGTTGCTACAGTATAGCAATGACTTTAAACATGTGCATGTTGACATCTTTTGAAACCACAATGGGATTATTCCATTGTTCCCAGATCATAATTCTATAATCACTTTAGTGGTACATTTGGAAATGTGGAATCCAATCTGGAATTATTCATGTTTATAAAATGTTTAGTGTTTGTAGCTCCTAAGCATTTAAAACAGTCTTTTTATATAATGTGTGTGTTCATTCAACAAATACTATTGAGTTCCTACTATAGACTAATAGTAGACATCCTCTTGAAGGAAATATGTATGGTGTATTGAGAAAGCGGAGGTTTTTTTTTTGCTTTTGTTTTTGTACCCAGTCCCTTTTATTTTTTTATTTTGAGGAAGAACATTGCTACCTCGAACTTGTGATCCTCCCACCTCAGCTTCATGGGCCTCTGGGATTATAGAGGTGCATCATTGCACCTGGCCAGGGTTTCATAAATTGGAGGCTCAGAGGATGTTTCTTTGACGAGGAAACATTTAATATGATAGTGGAGGATCATTATTTTGGAGGTATACAAGTTTAGCAGCAAACAAGGTTGAAGGAACAGCAGTACAAAGGTTCTGAGAAAGAGTTCAAGGGTCTGAAGGAAACCCAGTGTGACTGGGCACAGCGTGAGGTGGAGGGTGATGCGGGGAGGCTAGAGTAGCGAATGGGGCTGGACCAGACAAGGACTAGACTGGCTAGCATGGCTCCCAAGTCCTAGAATGAGCAACTGGATGAATGGACCTGTCACTTATAGATATGGGGCAGGTTGGTTAGGATCAGTAATTCAGTTTTGGACAGGTTTGGCTTGATTTCTAAGTGGAAATGTCAAATGGGTGTTTGCAGTCCATGAATTCTGGAAGTAGGATGTATAAATGCTTAGCTCACAGAAGTTCTTTAAAGCCCTGGAAAGGAGTAAGAACACCTATGTTGAAAGTGGAGCATGCCAAGAGAGTAGGGTCAAGGATAGAGCTCCCACTGATGCATTAGACAGAGGAGGAAGAGTCATCAGAGGAGACTGAGAAGTGATTATATGGAAGTATGAGGTAGACCAGGTATCCCAAAAGCTGTGGAGAAGAGTGTTCCAAGAAGAACAGAGAGCAATTGTGCCAAATGGTACCAAAGGTGAAGTAAGATGAAAATTACCCAGCTATTCCTCTCCTCCTTCTATACCCAAAGGACTTAAAAACAGCATACTACAGGGACACAGCCACATCAATGTTTATAGTAGCACAATTCACAATAGCTAAACTGTGGAACAAACCTAGATGCCCTTCAGTAGATGAATGGATTAAAAAATGTGGCCTATATACACAATGGAATATTACTCAGCAATAAAAGAGAATAAAATCATGGCATTTGCAGGTAAATGGATGGAGTTGGAGAAGATAATGCTAAGTAAAGTTAGCCAATCCCCAAAAACCAAATGCTGAACGTTATCTCTGATATAAGGAGGCTGACCCAAAGTGGGGTAGGGAGGGGGAGCATGGGAGGAATAGAGAATTCTAGATAGGGAAGAGGGGTGTGAGGGGAAAGGAGGGGGCAGGGGGTTAGCAATGATGGTGAAATGTGATGGACATCATTATCCAAAGTACATGTATGAAGACACGAATTGGTATGAACATACTTTATATACAAACCGAGATATGAAAAATTGTGTTCTATATGTGTCATAAGTATTGTAATGCATTCTGCAGTCATGTAGTTAAAAAATAAAATCAATTAAAAAGAAAGAATCACCCAACAGAAGGCATCATGGAGGCCTTTGGGATTCAGTAAGAGTTGTTCTAGAAGAGCAGTGGGAGTAGGTGATTGATTAAAACAGGCTGAAAATGAGATCCCTCATGAGGATTTTTTAGAAAAGATTATACATAACACACTTACCAGAGTCAGAGAGAGAGAGAGAGAGAGATCACAACAGCCCAACAGCCGGAGGAAGTCAGGAGAGGGCTTTTTTTTGGTTGTTGTTGGATGACAGACTACAGAATGTTTTTACTAGCATGTGATTTACTGTTGAAGAAAAGATCCTAGGTGGAGGGAGCCTGAAGTTGCAAGAAAGAGAAGGGTTGCAGGTGGAGCGGGATCCCAGAAGACAGGAGGGCAGCAGAACCTGCAGAGAGCCACATCTGGTCTTTGCCAGAAGGGGAAATATCTCCTGCACTGTAACAGGTGGAGAGGGGAAAAGAAAGGCCAATTCGGTGATGAGGCCAAGAAGGAAGGAAATGTTCGGCATGCAGGAACTTGGCAAAGCACCATAAAATTACTCAGTTTTTCATTTCTCTGAAAAGTTTTAGATTTTCACAAGAGGTGAGGACATCTCCTTTGTTATTTCAGTCAAGTTGATATCATTCATTTGTGCTTTTAATCTCATCAGGCACGTGTATGGATTGATTCTCTGTGGATTGAGAGGGTGAGCAGATTTTCAGTCCACAGGGGTCTTTACTGCCTCCTAACCGGACCTCGGGTCTCCTCTGTCCCCCCTCCACCCTGAGGGTGACCATCCTGCTCATTCTTTCTAGGTTTGCGTTCAGGTGGACTTCAGGTTGGCCAAGAAAAAAAAAAAAAGTAAGTAAGTAACTAAGTACCAACTTTCATTTTGAACACCTGGTTGGCATTTCTTTAAGAATTTGGAAACAAGGACACTCGGATGGCCCTCTAGAGTTCAAGTGTAAAAGAGAGCAGAGATGTGCGAACGTTTTGGAGGGAAATGGCGGTGTTCCCCACAGGTGAGACTGGGCAACCGGAATGTGTCAGCCTAGCTAATGACTGCCGGGGCCTCATCACTTAAGTGAGGGTTGAAAAAAGAGAAGAGCAACCATTGCAAATCCAAGAGCTGTCCCGGGGTCCAGGAGCTTTAGGTACTGGACGTTGAATAGTTCCCATTTCACCAGCGGTGATGACTGATCTTGATGGTCAACTTGACTGGAATGAGAGACAATCTAGGAATTAATAAAGCACACACTGTCTGCAAGGGCGTTTCCAGACACCATGGGAACGCGCGACAGCAAACTGAGTGGGGAAAATCCCCGGCACTGACTGTGGACAGGCTGGAGACCCGGATGGAGCGGAAGGAGAAAGCCCGTCAGTGCGCGGAGCTGCGTCCTTCAAGCTGAGCGGATGGATATTTTGCGGCGTCACTCAGGGAAGAGGCTCTTGAGTTGGACTCACGCCAGTGCCTCTCCCGGGATCTTCCAGGCCTTAGGTCTCACCCTGCATCGTTGGTCCCTCTTGTTCTGAGGATCCAGCTTCTTGGACTGAGCAGCTGCTGGTTTCTGTGGCTTTTCAGTTTGCAGGTGGCCATTGTTGGACTCTGCAGCTTCTGATCATGTAAACCAACCAAATAACTCCCCTTTCATAATTACATATAGATTCTACGTATGCAATTATATATAGAATATATATAAACTGTATATATAAAAATATATGATGTGTGTGTGTGTGTGTGTGTGTGTGTGTGTATTTCTGCACCTCCAGAGAATCCTAATATTTCAGCAAAGCCATTGCTAAAGGAGATTGATGCAAATGGTATTTGGGGTGTATCAGGGTCATTCGGGGCAGCTTGGTAGACTTACAAAGGCCAGTCCTCTTCCACTTCAAAGGGCCAGGGCCTCTGTGTTCTTTGTCAGCTCTCCAGGAGATTCTCATGTATGTCACAGCGTGAGAACCACAGCGCAGGCCCCTGACTTGAAGCTGCCTTGTTCTGTTTTCAAGACCTTCCCTCCTAGGAGAACACAGCAGCCTTTAAATGCTAAGGTGGAATGCCTTCTCTGTGAAATTTGCAGGCAACTCTAGGGTCCCATTTCCCAAAGAACTGGACTAAAGCAGGAGGAAGAGGATGAAGTAGAATCATCAGTAGTGGAAGAGAAAGCATACCCTTGACCCCTTGCATAGAAACCCCCTTTTTGCTAGAAGAGTGCCTTAGAGACACTATTCTCATCCTGAGGACTGGCTGACCATTCTCCAGTTTTTTTTTTCTCCAATCCAAATCTCAAAGACTGACAGGAGATTTTTGCTAAACCTCAGAATCTATTTCTAAATCAGAAATCGTCCACACCAGCCATAGGTTCCATGTCCCACCCCACCACTGATGCAGCTCCCACCCCTGCCTCTGTTGGTTAAAGTTACAGGTGTTGAGATGATGGTTTTAATCCTTCTTCCACTGGCCTTGATTTAATAGGAGGAGAGAATTTCTGAGCAGTCTTGCAGATTAGTGGGGACTGTGAAGAACTTCCCCTAAAGGAAGGCTCCTACCAACATTTGTTCAGGAGACAACAAGTCATTCAACTAGAATAAGGAAACAGAGAAGGAGGGTGGGGAGGAAGAGGGGAAAAGAAACACAGGGACGATCTAGAATTTAAATTTCAATGATTTTGGCTTCTTCCACCATTACTAAGTTCCGATTGGACCAGGAAGTGAGCAGTTTTCCTTTGTCCATTGAAATGCAAGGAAAAAAAAATCAGAATATAATTCTTTTTTCTTTTCTTTTTTTTTTTTTTTTGGTGAGAAATATGATGGGTAGTTAAGTCCATGAAATTTGTCTTTCACACTTAGTGGAAAAAACTCCCAGCAGAGGGCATCCTCATGTCACGAATTTCTCTTAACCCTCGGAATTATTTGTAGCTTTTTGAAGTGCACCAGGGAACACTTTTGCTTCTGAAGGGCTTTGCAGTTTTTCTTATTTTTGGCAAGTCATTTATACACAAGGTGTTAAAGTGTTAAGAAGACTTGTTCCAATATTTTTCTTAGTTGGGTAAGTGATAAGTTGTACTGTTAATGATGGTGGTAGCAGATCATAAAATGGTTTAACTAAAATTCGGCTGATTTTATTTACTTATAAAGTCCACAGATATTGGTGGAACACCTTCTGTGGGCAAGGCATGGAGGCAGGAATGGACCTACAAGAATGAACTTGAATTCAATCTTTCTGAAAGAGACCTTCTGATAGAGGGAATAAGATATAAATGCAGGAAGAGAACAAGCAAGAAAAAAAAGATTCTTGTTTCAAGTGCTTGCTTAATAGAAGCACTGACTTCCCTGATATTAATTGTTGGTAGGCTTTAGAATTCTTTCCATTTCCTGTTGTAGATGGCAGCCAGAAAAACTGAGTTGTTTTCAGATGTTTTAGCTTCTGCCAAAATTGATTTGTTCAGGCCTTCTTTCTTCCTATGTTCAAACTCCAGCTATGTTTTAAGAGGAAATTAATCTGTACATTGCAATTCCAACCATAATTTTTAAAATAGATTATTTGGAAAGGCTTGCTCATTGTCTCGGTATCTTCTCATGTCTTTCCATTTCTAGTGAAAAAGAGGAATTATGGTAGCTTGGCTTTTTTTTTCCTCCCAGAGGAAATCTGGAGTGACATTTGAAAGTGGCAGAGTTGCTTAACGTTTTCCTGTCAGAGTGTTGGCATTGGACAGTTGGTTAAAAGTGTGATGGTTGAATGATATGCTGTAGGCTGGGACTGGACCACAGGCTCTGGGTGATCCGTCTTAACCTCATGTTAGCCAGTTTTCAGCAAATAAAAGCAGATTATTCTCCAGGTTCAATTGCTTTGTCCACTCAGGAATGAAATTTCTCAGACCCACCAAGAGAACCAGACCAGCAGTTGCAGAAACTTGTTAGTCAGATGGTATGGCCTGTAGCACCTTTAGATAGGTGGGCAGAGGGTGGAGCTGGGCAGATAGGATCATGAATGCTTTTTGTTTTTGGTTCCATGTCTGGTAAAATCTTTGAAAGCAGTACCTGGAACTCAGGCTGTACCACTGGGAGCTGAGTTTTGGAACATAAAAGAAGGTTGAGCTTCTCGAGAGGATGAACAGGTGTTTTCCCAGAGCCTGGGGTGACCACACTTTTTGTAATGGTCCTGCCAGAGGAGCCTTGCATGCCAGGCTTTTGGGGAGAGTGCCGTTCTGAAGGCCTGGTAAGTTTCTTGGTCCTCACTTATTTCCATAACAGCATCCATGGTAGACACTGATAGTGCCCTGCCCAGATGCCCTCTGCTGGACCAGAGCTCACATGCCCAGCTGTTGTGAGTAGTGGCTGCTAATGACCCACAGCTGCCCCTTTCTCCAGAGCATTGTCCCCATTGAAGGGAGTCACCTTGCCTTGCAGCCTCTTCCTCTTCCCGAAAGGTATCCCTGCTTTGGGACACCATTAAGATGCATGGAGTTTGTGTTCCAGTTATCTCCTTGGTCAATCTGTTTGTCCATTGCCCCACTAAAACATGACCTGAAACTTGCTCTGTCCTCTTGACCTAATCACTTCTCAGAGCCTTCACCTGCTATACTCATCACCTTTGGGGTTAGGATTTCAACATATGGAGTTTCTCTTTCTCTGCATTTGCCTTGATGATTGTAGAGGGCATTAGCCATTCCCTCACCTCCCACATTCAGATCTCTCCTGGCAGGAAGCAGACACCAGATTGTATTTACATATCCTCTCAACTCCCAGTGACTTTTGAAAATTACTCTAAGGGCTCCTGTACATGCTTTGCCATAGTGGCCTCACCAAATAGGTTTTGAAATTTCAACTTTCTGCCAGGGAATGAGAAGCTAGTATCTGTCTTGTGGGTACCACATTCTCTAGAAGGAATTCCATTGGAAGTCTGGGGCAGGAGAAAACCAAGCCAAAGAACTTTCTATTCCAGTGAATTCCTGTTAACACTTTTCAAATTTCTAATTTTCTCTGATGGAGGCTGGAGGTTTGTGATGGGAATTGATAGTCAAGGGGCAGGCTGGTCACCTCATAGGGGGTCCTGAAGGAGGGTTCCCCTATTAGTTTTCTCTGTATCTTAGACCATTTGGTATCCTATAAGAAAATATAGTCAGAGAGCCTTCTGAATAGCAGAAACTTATTTCACAGTTCAGAAGGTTGGGAAGTCTGAAATCAGGGTGTGAACATGGTCAGGTTCTAATGAAGACCTTCTTCTAGGTTGTGGACTGCCAATTCCTTGCTGTGTCCTCACATGGTAGAAGGATGAATGAGCTCTCTGAGGTCCCCCCACATTTAAAAAAAATAAGAACACTAATCTTATTCATTCAGATAAATTCCCATGAAGACCCCCATCTTCTAACACCATCACCTTGAGGGTTAATTTCAACATATGAATTTTAGGAAGACATAAACATTCAGTCTATTGCATTATGATCACTGTATCAAATTACTACAAACTTGTCAGATTAAAAACAAATTCATTATTTCAAAATTCAGGAGGTCAGAAGCCCAGAATCAGTCTCCGTGGTCTAAAAAGTCACTGTGTCAGTAGTGTCTTCTGGAAGCTTTAGGGAAAAATCTGTTTTCTGCTCTTTCCAGCTTCTCTGGCATCTGCATCCTTTGGCTCTTGGGCTCTTCCTCTATTCTCAAAGTCAGAAGCAGTCCATCTTCAGATGTCTCCCTCTCTCCTTACATTGTCACCTTGACATCTCTGACTCTGGCCTTCCTGCTGCATTTTATAAGGACTTTTGTGATGATATTGGGTTCACCCAGATATAATCCAGGATCATCTACCCATCTCCAAATTCCTAATCACATTTGCAAAGCCCCTTCTGACTTGGTAGGTAAAATATTCTCAGATTCTGGGAATTAGGACATGAACATTCTTGGAGACTGTTATTCAGCCTGCTTTGGTTGCATGAAGCATGAATGCGACTGATTTCCTGATCTATGGTTCAGAGCATACAGTGATCAGAATTCCCTGTTCCTTTCAAGTTCTGTGTGGCAATGTGACTAGTTCCGGCTAATGGCAAGTGAGTTGTAAATATGCATTTCACTTCTGGATGGAGGCATTTAGTTTCCAGTGCTTGACTCCCCTGGCCTTCTTTTGCTTCTTTATGGCAAATTGTGAAGCCTTGTTTTTGAGACATTGCAGTGGTAAGATGATAGTGTCACTGTCAGCTTGGATCCCTGAGTGACAGCATGAAGCAGAGTACCCTCTCCCACCAAACCTGCCTTAGATGTAGTGGAAGTAAAATAAACCAACAAACAAACTCCAAACAACCTTTGTTCCTGAAGTTTTACTTTGCCTATCTTCACTGATAAAGTCAAGCGTTTGGTTCTTCCACTAAAACTGTGAGATAAAAGGAAAAAATCCCACTCAATACACAGTCATTCTATAATTTTTATCTTTAATGGCATATTTCTGTACACTTCCTGAGAGTACCTATGAGAAAACTTCAGTATGAATTCTTTATTGTTGAGAGCCACAGCCGAAGGGGCCCCAGCAAACTTCCAGACTGCCAGCTGATGATTGGCTCACAGCCGCCCCAGCAACATCTAGCTGATTGGCTCCTCTGCGGTGATGCTCATTGGGCTGTTTCCCTGCCCTTTCAGACCACGGAGCTGCTCATTGGGGGACTTTTTTGGCTCCGCCCATGCGACCCAGCCAATCGGCCTCAAGAGCAGGAGGATTGTGGGAGGAAGAGGTTGTTGGGGTGTGTGGCTTGTGGGAAGCCGGTGGTGGCAGTTGGGCTCTGAGGGTTTTTTCCTGAGGAGCTGTTTTGTTTATCGTGTGTGGTTCTAAAAATAAAGTTAGTTTCTTTTGACAAGTGGCTCCTGAATTGTGCCCAGCCAGACTGCGGCATTTGGTGGCTCGCAGGGGGAGCGACTGAGGGTAAGTAAACCGCTCGCCCCTGAGGGCAGGGTGAGAGAATGGGGAGCCATTTTAAGATTCCTCTTTTGTTTTGCTTCATTTTTGTTTTAAGTTGCCTGTCCCTGGAGATGAGTGAGACGGAAGAAAAACAGCTCACTTCTGAGGAAAACTATTTACGTCTGAGGAACAGATAGGGAGAAAGGACGGATGCACATGTAAGGAGGATAGAAAGGCTATAATGAATTTTTGTTGTTCCATTTTTATTTCATTCTGTCTCGGTTTTGTTTGGCGTCATCTTGTTGGGTTGTATTATAGTAGAAATACGGGATCAGAAACTAGTAAAAAACAAACTGAAAGAGTGTTAAGTAAATTGTTAGAGGAAGAAGGCATCTCAGTAAAATCAAGAACAGTCAGGGCATACGTTGATACAATGCAAAAATGTAGCCCATGGCTTTTTAAGGAGGAGTTGTTAAATATATCACAATGGAACCATCATGGTGAAGATTTAAAAAGAATAGAAAAGAACAGCCCAGGAACTCTGCCAGCTGGCACATTGGCATTGTGGGCGTTGGTATCTGGTTTTCTTAGTCCAAAGCCTTCAATTCAGACAAAGGTAGAGGAAGGAGAAGACATATTGATTCAAGTAAAAGAGGAGGTCTCTCAAGTTAGTCAGAAAGAGGAAAAGATTCAAGTAAAAGAGAAGGTCTTTCAAGCTAATCAGACAGAGAAAGAAAGTTTAGAGCAGAAAAAGCCATCAGGGGGAAAGTTACAAAAGGAGACTGCTACTAAAACCTTTCTATCACCAGAGGGCTTAAGTATCCAACCAACAGCACCACCTCTACAGGAGACTGCTACTAACACCTTTCTATCACCAGAGGATGTAAGTGTCCAACTGACAAGGCCACCTTCATATGCTGAGAGGCCCCCAACCCCCGCAGTGGATAGTTCAGATCCTGAGACAGGATCTCAAGTATTAACATGCCCTGTATTTGAGGTAGGAGGGCAGCGAATTTACCATACTTTAAATTTCAAAACAGTGAAGCAGCTAAAAGAGGCTGTAACAACCTATGGTCCTCAAGCACCCTTCACTGTAAGCTTGGTCGAATCCATTACCAACTTGAACATGACGCCAGCAGATTGGGCTAATATGTGTAAAGCTGTGCTAAATGGAGGACAATACCTGTTATGGAAGGTTGCCAATGAGGAATTTTGCAAGGAGATGGATAGGCGAAATTCAGCAGCTGGTTATCCTCAGAGAAATCTAGATATGTTGTTAGGAAAGGGACCTTATGAGGATCAGCAGCAACAAATTGCATATGATCCTGGTGTATATTTACAAATTGCTGTAGATGCAGTTAAGGCATGGAAGACTTTACAAGGACATGGAGGTTTACAAGGTCAATTATCTAAGATAATACAAGGAACTAATGAATCTTATGCTGAATTTGTAGATAGGCTTATTCAAACAGCTACCAGAGTTTTTGGGAATACAGAATAAGCAATGCCATTAATAAAACAACTGGCTTATGACCAAGCGAATCATTGGTGCAGAGATATCATTAGACCATGGAAACATGAAGATTTAAACACATATATTAAATTATGTAGAGACATTAATGAACAAGAGCAAGTCATGGCAGCTGCAGTAAAACAGGCTTTAGATGCCAGAGACATTAATGAACAAGAGAAAATTGTGGCAGCTGCAGTAAAACAGGCTTTAGATGCCAGAGACATTAATGAACAAGGGCAAATTGTGGCAGCTGCAGTAAAACAGGCTTTAGATTCCAGGCCAAGAACATGCTACAATTGTGAACAAACAGGACATTTTAAAAGGAATTGCCCCATAGGAGGAGGGTTTAACAAAAGTAGGTGTCAAAGGAGTAGAATACCAGGTATTTGCCCACGATGCCGTAGAGGGAGACATTGGGCTAATGAGGGTACTCCATTATCAAAAAACGAACAGGACCAAGTGTTTATCCACAATATCGTGGAGAAAGGCATTGGGCTCCATTGCCAAAAAATGGACAGGGGGGCCCAATGTTCCGGGGCCCAAAACCACGAATATACGGAGCACTGGAGGAACCCAGCAACCCCATCAGGGTAGTGCCCAGGACACATTGTCCATCAGATCCCTCATCAGACAAACCAGAGGGAGCGCAGGGTTGGACATCTGCGCCTCCGCCAGATCAGTACTAACTCCAGAGATGGGAGTTCAAATCATTCCCACAGGGGTGAAAGGACCTGTTCCCAAAGGAACAGTAGGCTTATTATTGGGACGCAGCTCTTCTACTCTAAAAGGACTTATGATAAGTCCTGGGGTAATTGATCCCGATTATGAAGGTGAAATAAAAATTATAGCCAGTTCTCCAAATGGTATATCAGTAATTTCACCAGGAGATAGAATAGCACAGTTACTAATAATACCAAGCCTACATGATAAATTTTCCAGTCGTGCTATAGAAAGAGGTTCCAAGGGATTAGGCTCCACAGGTGTAGATTGGGCTATGCTGTCTTTAAATTTAGATTCTCGCCCCATGCTAAAACTAAATATTCAAGGACATGAATTTAATGGGCTACTGGATACAGGTGCAGACCTTAGCATCATCTCTCGTCAAGAATGGCCAAAACATTGGCCATTACAACAAGCCACTCAAACACTTCGAGGCCTAGGAGTGGCGACTAATCCCTATAGAAGTGCAATGGTATTAGATTGGAAGGATCCTGAAGGATGTGAAGGAACTATACAGCCATATATATTGGATCATCTTCCTATAAATTTATGGGGATGAGATGTCCTAGATCAATTAGGTTTGACATTAACAAATAACATCAACCAAAATGCAACCACTATTATGACTAGACAAGGTTTTAGGAAAGGAAAAAGATTAGGAAAACAAGAACAAGGTATAGCAGCACCAATACAAATAGATCAAGGAACAGACAGACATGGGTTGGATTTTCAGAAAGGGCCACTGAGACAATAAAAATTACTTGGAAATCAGAAAGACCAGTATGGGTTCCTCAGTGGCCCCTGACTAAAGAAAAGATACTAGCAGCCCATGATCTGGTCAAACAACAATTAGCAGAAGGACATATACAACCTTCTGTATCTCCCCATAATACTCCCATTTTTGTCATCAAAAAGAAATCTGGTAAATGGAGATTATTGCAAGATTTAAGAGCCATTAATAATGAGATGGTTATTATGGGACCTGCTCAATCGGGGATTCCTCAATTGTCTGCTTTGCCAAAAACTTGGTATGTTTTAGTTATAGATATTAAAGATTGTTTTTTTTCAATTCCAATTCATCCTAAGGATAGTCCACGTTTTGCATTTACTATCCCTGCAGTGAATCATGAAGGTCCTGATCAGAGATATGAATGGAAAGTACTCCCTCAAGGGATGGCTAACAGCCCAACTATGTGTCAAATTTATGTTAACAAAGCAATCCAGCCACTTAGAAATCAAAATCCTGAACTACAAATATTTCACTATATGGATGATGTATTATTAGCACACAAAGCTAAAAACACATTGCTAGACTGTTATGACACACTTACAAACTTATTAAAAAATTATAATCTAGAGATAGCAATAGATAAAGTACAATTAAATTTTCCAATTAATTATTTAGGAGTTCTATTATCCTCAACCATGGTCCGTCCACCAAAAATTCAAATACGAGTAGATCAACTCAAATCACTTAATGACTTTCAAAAGTTATTAGGAGACATAATTTGGATAAGGCCTTATCTAGGTATACCAACAGGAGAGTTGGGACCTTTATTTGATATCCTAAAAGGTCCATCAGATCCAAATTCACCCCGAATGTTAACGCCTGAAGCAAGAAAGGCATTAAAAATCATTGAAACATATATGGAAAATATGCATTTGGATAGAATTGATATAAGTTTGCCTTTATTATTTATTGTACTACCAATAAAAAATATTCCTACAGGAGTATTTTGGCAAGAAGGCCCATTATTATGGATATATTTATCTTATTCTCCTAACACTATTCTTACTAGGTATCCTGAGGCTGTAGGACAATTAATACTCAAAGGAATAAAAGCAGCAAAGGGAGTGTTTGGAATTTCTCCCAATAAAATTATTACTCCATATACTATGAATCAAATTGATGAGTTAGCTAATGAGTTAAATACTTGGGCAATAATCATGTGCAAATCTAATGTTTCATTTGATAACCACTTACCATCTAATCCTTTATTGTCTTTTTGGTCATTGCATCCTGTAATTTTTCCAAAAATGACAAGAAAAACACCTATCGGGAATGCTCCAAATATATTCACTGATGGGTCAAATAATGGTACAGCAGCAATAGTTACACCTGATCAAACTTTTACATTTTTAGTACCCAAACAATCAGCTCAAAAGGTAGAGCTTAAGGCAGTATTACAGGCTTTTGTGATGTTTAAAAATTCTGTATTTAATTTATTTTCCGATAGTCAGTATATAGTTAATGCTACAGTATCCCTTGAAGATGCTGGTAGGATTTCCCCTTCCTCTACTATTTTCTTTTTGCTTTCCACTATACAAAGTCTAATCTGGGACAGAAAAGATCCATTCTTTATAGGACATATCAGGGCACATACAGGATTGCCTGGAGCCCTTAGTTTGGGCAATGATTTAGCAGATAAAACTACACATGACATACATATTTTCTCTACACTAGAAGAAGCTATAAATTTTCATAAAAAGTTCCATGTCAATGCTAATACTTTACAAAAGCGTTTTAAAATAACTAAGGAACAAGCTAGACAAATAATAAAACAATGTCAAAATTGTGTGACCTTTTTACCACAAGTTAATCTTGGAGTCAATCCTAAAGGATTGATACCTAACCATATTTGGCAGATGGACGTCACACACTTGCCAGAATTTGGAAAATTAAAATATTTGCATGTTACAGTTGATACTTCTTCTGGATTTTTGATGGGCTCCCTTCATGCCGGAGAAAAAACTAAAGATGTTATAGCTCATTGCTTACAAAATTTTGCCACTGTGGGCGTTCCAAAACAGTTAAAAACAGATAATGCCCCTGGTTATACTTCTACCTCTTTTAAACAGTTTTGCTCATCATTTGGCATTACTCATATAACAGGAATCCCATACAATCCACAGGGACAAGGCATAGTTGAAAGAGCTCATCAAACTATTAAAATGTACTTATTAAAGCAAAAAGAAGGAATTGGTAAGGGGTATATATTCCCCAAAGATAAACTTAAAATAACCCTTTTTACTCTAAACTTTTTAAATTTGGATTCATATGTGTCCAAAAAATGTATATAAGCCCAAGGTACTTTGGAAGGATATTCTAACAGGACAATGGAAAGGTCCTGATCCAGTAATTGTCTGGAGTCGGGGGTCTGTTTGTGTGTTTCCACAGGGAGAACAGCAGCTGATTTGGATTCCATACAGATTAACTAAAGCGATTTCTACAGACCAAAAAGAAGATGTGATATCCAGAACTCCAGTTTGGTTATTCTTACATCTGCGACAGAACCAGAATGCTTTTTTCAATATCTATTTTATTATTGCCCTTTCCCATATTTTTTTTTTGAGCTCATACAGACCTAGGTTAATGTTTTGCTGATCAGTTCTATTTTTTGACTATAGAGTTTTTAAACATTGCAATGGAGATTTCACCTGTAAAAAGTTATAAGGCCTTTACTATTATGTTATGTGTCGTATGTATTATGTGTGCACACTTGTGTTTTGTGTTTGAATGTGCGTATGTCCATATGTCATATATGATGAGCGCTCATGAAAAATTGGATCCAAATAATTTTTTTTTTATTCACGTGATTTAAATGGTTTAATTTAAATTGGGTAAACAGCTGTTGAAGATTGTTTTAAAATGTGAACAAAAAAGGAGGTTAACAGATCTGTTTGTTTACTTTCACCTTTCCTTTTCATTATATTTAATAATTCTCTTAAAGATAATGTAAATTGTTAAGAAAATTGTTTTCTTTTAATACCTTCTGGAACGTTACATAATTTTTTCTTTAGCCATTATTGCCAAAATTCCTATCTTCATCCCAGTGCCGGTGAAGACAATGTAAATTGTTAAGAATAGCTTCTGCAATAGCCATCACTGAACTGCTTGCAGAACTTGCCTGGACTATGTGTCACTTATATGCATTGTGAACTCACTTGTATGCATTGTGAACTATCTGTTGGTGCAGCAACTTCTGGTAGTGTTGGGGTATTTATGCTGATGGTGTCATCGGTGGTACAATTTTTCCAAAAGGAGCCGTCAGCTGGCTTGGTGTATCTTCCTCCCTTCTGTTTGTCATGATCGTTCAGCTAAAATTTGGGGGCCAACAGAGGTGAGGCAAAGAACCTCACCCCCCCGCTGGTACGAAGACCTCTACACAGGTGTGGCTGTATACTGGACTGGTAGTCAATGACGGGTAAGATCCAATTACTATGGTACCAACCTAAGACAGGAGGCTGACGCCTTGAGGTCAGCTCATCCGATAACGGGTAAGGACCATATGTACTATTGGACAACCTAAGGCAGGCACGGTCCCTAAGCCACATGCTTCTTGTTTAAACAGAGAGGGGGAGATGTTGAGAGCCACAGCCGAAGGGGCCCCAGCAAACTTTCAGACTGCCAGCTGATGATTGGCTCACAGCGGCCCCAGCAACATCTAGCTGATTGGCTCCTCTGCGGTGATGCTCATTGGGCTGTTTCCCTGCCCTTTCAGACCACGGAGCTGCTCATTGGGGGACTTTTTTGGCTCTGCCCATGCGACCCAGCCAATCGGCCTCAAGAGCAGGAGGATTGTGGGAGGAAGAGGTTGTTGGGGTGTGTGGCTTGTGGGAAGCCGGTGGTGGCAGTTGGGCTCTGAGGGTTTTTTCCTGAGGAGCTGTTTTGTTTATCGTGTGTGGTTCTAAAAATAAAGTTAGTTTCTTTTGACAAGTGGCTCCTGAATTGTGCCTAGCCAGACTGCGGCACTTTATATGATTTCTTTGTAGTTATTTTACAAAGAAATGAGATTCTACAAAGAGATTCCAAGAGAAGCTTGTGAGGATCTCCTGGGGAAGAGCAGTGTCATAAACATCTGGTCTCATCAGTCTTAACTGCCCTTTTCTCCAATCTGTAACCTCCAGGTTAGGAAGAACTTTGTATTCTGCTCATTTTTTGTCTTTGAAGATTTATTCTAATATTTAGTCACCTTTTTTGGAGTTTGATTTCTTCTCTTTTCTTTTTATATTTCACCTTTTCCATGAATTTAAATCATCTCAGCAAATAATGGTATGTATTGAGCATTGTCTTAGATTGGATTCTCCCAGGTAGACTTTAAGGATACCAGAGCAGGCATTTATATGAAGGTGATCGCAGGAAACGTGAATTTGGAGGTAGGGAATTGATAATGAGAATCGAGAAAGGAACCAACACAGAGTGCTTTAATGATCAGGTAATTGCTCAAGACAACTTGGGCTCAAATATGCTGGAGACCTCTGAGACTGGGTAGAATATGCCTCTGGGAGTTGTTCTACTTAAGGGGCAAAGGAATCAGGAATATGACTCACCAGTCCATGTCCAAACTTGGTGGAGGGTTGTTCCAAGGAACACTGATTCCAGTTTTTATGTTTCTTCTATATGGTCTAGAATCCAACCACCAGAGATACCTCCCAGGGCATATCCCCGGGTACATGCAGTAGAAATTCTGGAGGAAAATGTTGAGTAAGAAGGGCTCTGCAACATCGTCTGTGGTTATGTCCCATGTTCAGCCTGCTAGTTGGGTACTCATAAAATTCATGATTGAGGCAGACAGGCAGGCCCCCATGTACCTTACCATGTGGGAGGATGCTATATGATAATAGGAATGGCTAAAAAGAAGCCACATGTACCTAGAAGGAGGAGAAATTAATTTTCTTGGGAGAGCAGAAAAGGTGGATTTTCATTTGGCTTTAAAGGGTGGAAAGGATTCAATGAGGAGAGGAGCTCGTTTCAAGAGTACAGACTAATAATGTTCATAGGAATGGCTGTTGCAGCATCAAATTATATTTTGGGAAAGTTGTAAGCCGTGGGTTTGACTGGGACAAAATATAATTGAGATGAAGTAGGAAATTGAGTTGGAAGAGAATGGAGCCAGATGATGGCGGGCCAAGAGTTCAATTTCTGATATTTTCATTAGAAGAAGAAAGCATTACATTTTAAAGACTTACAGATGGACATTTACCTCTGGATCCTTCAGGCAATGCCATATCTCAACCTTTGTCTGTTTCTTCCTCATTCTCCTTGAATGAGCTCTGGGTTTGCCTTTTCTGGTGTCTGGATATTTATTTCTAAATTCTTTTAGTTGATTCCCCCTTGGCTCATTCTAGGTACAGGGTTCCACCCATTGAGCTCAGGATGGCTCTGTCTCCCAGCACTTGAAGCAGTGGCGGCCATCTTGTGCCCTTATCTCCCTGTCTCGAATTCCTGTCTGGGTCCTCTCCACTTCCTGCTCCAAATTGCTCTGCCTTGACATTCTCACTTCTTTTTTTTTTTCCTGTCAGGTGATTCTTCCTTTTATGCTATTATATGGAACATCAAACACTTATCTAATAGTTGCAGTTTATAAGGGTGTTTTAAAAGAACTGTTATCTTTTGAGTCCATTGTAAGCTACAGACTGTGACAAAGTCTGCTTATACCTTTGGAAGAGGTTCTAGATCATAGAAAAATCATGCTGTTCTCTCATTTGATGACTCACTATTTTATATGTGATATTTAAGAACAGATGATAATTGTATTTGTATTTATAATAAAGTGGCTGAATAAGTAAATACAATATAATTTTTTTCCCGTCTCTCTCTCTTTTTTTTTTTTTTTAAATGCTGATAAGGAAAGATACTTTTGCTGGTTAAAGCTAGTACAAAAATAGTTTCTTCTCTTTAGTATGTATTGATTCATATTTGGCACCGAGAGAACTTTCGTGGTTTGCTAAGCTCTGTTTTGTACCATTTATGTGAATTAATGTTTCTAATCATTATGACAACTCTAAGAGGTAGTCCTGTAATTGTCCTCATTTTACAAAGAAGCGGAGACAAAGAAAGGTTAATTAATTTTACCTAGGCTTACACATTTTGAAAGAAGCAGAGTTGGGATTTGAGCCACACAACACTGGCTCAGATTTCTAATTCCCTAATTGTAAGCCACAGCATTATTTACCATGCTGTACTATGATGGGTCTCTTCAGTAGTCTTGGGACCCAATGGCATCAGCAGCTCTTCAGGACAGATTAGAAAGGTACATTCTTTGGCGATGGCTCAGCTTCCTCAATTAGAAATTTTGGGAATGGACCCAGCAGTCTGTATTGAAACAAGCTCTGGAGGTGATCTGATACACACAACCACTGTAGACTGCCAACAAGTCCAAAGACCTATGTTGAAAGGAGTTTGGATTTACCCTTTGAGTTATGTCTCCTTTCAGATAAAGAGTAGAAACTTGTGCTATCCAAGCATTTCTATGGGAACTGGGTTCCCCTATCTTGATCTGAGGCAGGAGGATGCAACCAATACTTTGCTTTAGGCCTTCATTTTCTCATCTGTGAATTGATATGGCGCTCCCTTCCCACCTTGCTGGAAGCTTTGTGGAGGATGAGGGGAAATACTGTATGTGATCGACTTTTTAAATAACAGATTGCACTGATAAAGTTTGAAGTCCATGGTTGAGCCATAAAGTTAGTCATCTCTGATAGAGGATGAACTCTAACTATACTCCTGCTAACTGAATAGGGAAAAAGTTAAGATTTGTTTTCTTCCTTTCAAGTTGTAACTTTCACTGGCATGTTATTTACTGTAGATGGCCCAGGCTAGGATAAAGCAGTTTTCCACATTCTTCTCAAGAAACCTCTAGAGCCATACAGTGAGTATAGTATTACCCCTGGCCTCAGACCGATGACAGCAATTTTGCTGTCTTGTTTGATTTTTGTCCTTTAAGGCAGCTCTTCTCTGACACCCTAATTTTTACTGATCACCCCCTGGAGTTCTTTATTTCTCTTTGACATGGAGAGAAGTTATTTGGTCTCTCCTGATTTTCCCACCTGTCTTTTCAAGTTTTCTTTCCTCCCATCATTTTGGCATTTTGAAGAATTGTTTTATAAAATGCTAAGCTTAGCTTTTCTCTGGGCACTTGTTTGCAGTTCCTGCAGCAAATGCCACATGTACCTATATGTTTGATGTACAGTTGCTGTCCATGTCAAATGTGCCCCGAGGTAGGGATTAGAGTGGAGATTCTCAAACATGAATGTTGTACAAGGCACCTGGGCACTCTTGTTGAAATACATATTTTGCTTCTTACAAGCTCTTGGGCTTGCAATTGGAGTAGCAAAACTCTTTCATTTTTTTTTTTTTTTTGGTGTGTATTGGGAATTGGACCTAGGGTGGTATTTTACAACTGAGCTACATCTCCAGTCCTTTTTATTTTAATTTTGAGACAGGGTCTTGCTAAGTAGCTGAGGCTGGCCTGTAGCTTGCCCTCCTCCTTCCCCAGCCTCCTGTCACTGGGATTGTAGGTGTGCATCATCACATCCAGCTATCTTTCATTTTTGACCTTTGATGAACATTGGAATCATGGGTGGGATGCAGGGCATTTTTTAAAGATTACCAATGATTGTGCCTCAGGCATTGATTTAAGTTTCCCATGTGAGTCTATGCAGCTAGAAAAAAAGGAAGTCCTCTTTCTTTCAGTGGTTCTCTGAAACTTTCCTTCACCCTGCCCACTTCCCCATAGACACGTTCTAATAGATCTGAGATAGAGTAGAGAGTAGTAGTTGAGAGCAAAACATTGGATACCCTGGCTTCCCAGGTTTGGATTTTCACTCTCTTCCTAATTAGCTGTGTGACTCTAGACAATCTAATTAAACTCTCTGTGTCTTGGTTTCCCTATGGTAAAATGGGGATAAGTTAGGTTCTATTAAAGCATTATTATAAATTAAAATATGCAAAGTCCTCAGAACAGTATATCATCTGTCTATTGCTATATAATTAATTACTTAAAAACTTAATGGCTGAAGAAAAAAATCCTTCATTATAGTCTCTATGGGTCATGAATTTGGAAGTAGCTTTGGTTCAGGGTCTGGCATGAAGTTGCAGTCAATATGCTAGATTTGGGGGAGATATAGGTCAAAGGATACAAAGTAGTAAACAAATAGAATGAACATGTCCGAAGATCTAATGAGTGATTTGAGGATTATAGTGAGTAATAGCGTTTTGAGCCTGGAGTAGTGGTGCACGCCTGTAATCCCAGCAGTCCAGGAGGCTGAGGCAGAAGGATCATGAGTTCAAAGCCAGCCTCAGCAAAAGTGAGGCGCTAAGCAACTCAGTGAGACCCTGTCTCTAAATAAAATACAAAATAGGGCTGGGGATGTGGCTTAGTGGTTGAGTGCCCCGAGTTCAATCCCTAGTATTCCCCCTTCAAAAAAATTGAGTATTGTATTCAAAATTTTTGCAAAATGAGTGTGTTTTAGTCAGCTTTTTCACAACTGTGACAAAAAGACCTGACAAGAACAATTTTAGAGGTAGAAAAGTTTATTAGGGGCTCATGGTTTCAAAGGTCTCAGTCTGTAAATGGTTGACTAAGAACAAAATATAGACCCCAAAGGCAACCCCCACCCCCCTGACCTATCTCCTTCAGCCACACACTTCCTGCCCATGGTTACCACCCAGTCAATCCCTATTAGGGGATTAATGCACTGATTAGGTTTAAATTATTATAATCCAATCATTTCACCTCTTAACTTTCTTGCATTGTCTCACACATGAGCTTTTGGGGGACACCTCAGAACAAAATTATAACAGAGTGGATTAGAGATTTTTTTTTCTTTTTTTGCCACAGGGAGAATAATGGGCAACTATGTGAAATGATGATATGTTCAACTGTTCCGCTTTAGCGAGCATTTTATTGTATATGTATTTCTTATAATATTATGTTGTATAGCTTAAATATACATGATTCACTTCTTAAAAAGAAAAAATACCTGCTAGGAACGCAGTGGTCTTGACAGGACTAGAGGATTATCTTCTTCCAGAAGAACTCCATCACTTGGCCATTGACTGCCTGAGTTTCTCTACATGAACAACTTCATAGGGATGCTTAAATGTCTTTACAACATGTCAGCTGGCTTCTCTTAGACTGAGTGATCCCTGGGAGTCATGATGGTTTTTTAAGACAGATTCAGAAGTCACACCATCATATCTGTCCTATTTTGTTTTTAACAGTGAGGCCACACTTGAGGGGAGTTAAATGAAGCTCTACCTGTTAAAAGGAAGAATATCAATTAATTTATGGATATATTTTTAAAACCACCACAGTTTTGGACTCAGAGTAAACAGTGTGTTAAATATTAGCTATTTTCACTAGCTGGTAGCATATCCCCCTTTGAAAATGCTTCATGGTGCCATGTTGTTTTCTTGACACAGCCCTGACCCATGGAAACTTTTGTGACGATGGTATTGATATAAAATAGTGACTTTGCTTAAAGGAACCTAAGAAATTTTTGAGACAAATACAAGTGGCCAAGGCTCAGAAGCATAGTTAACAGACTCAGAACTCACACCAAGCTACCAGGAACAACATGTTTTACCATGCAAGAGTTTACATGGAATTTTATAGTCACAGAACAAAAGAAAGCACAAACCAGGACATTGACCAATTCCAATGGTGGGAGGATCAGGTAGGTGGGCTCCAGAAAAATGGGGAAATCTCTTGTTTAGGTTGTAGATGTTTTATCATTCTTAGGGTTAGTGGAGGCTAGAGATCTGCTGAACTTATTGACACATTCTGTGAAGTTTTATCTATTAAGGTAATTGACATTAAATGGTCTCAGGTAGCCTAAGATAATGGTCTAAGATAGCCTAAGACTCTTGACCTACTGCATTCCATCTCTCCACAATCAAGATGCTCTCCTTAGCCAAGTTCAAGCATACTGCAGAATCTTTAATATAGATGCAGCTTCTTCAGAGAAACTCAGTTTGCAGTTGAAATCTTCTATTTCTTCTTTGTACTGTACAGTAGCTACTAGCCTATTGAGCTTTTGGAAAGTGTTTGGTACAACTCAGGAACTAGGTTTTAACTTATATTTAATTTTAATTAATTATAATTTAAATTTAACTAGCACATGGGGTGGCAGCTACTATATTGGACAGTTCAACTCTAGAACTTAGCTTCCAACAGTAGTGCTGTTGTGACCAGCAACATCTGCATCCCTTTAGAGCCTTTTAGGAATGCAGAATCTCTAGCCCCAACCCACAATTCCTAAATCTGAACCTTAACAAGACTCCCCATTGATTCTTATGTACATTAAAGTATTAGAAGCACTGGGTTGAAGTCTAAAATCTTTGACTTGCTAAATCCTTCAATATCTGGGATTTCCCTTTTCTGTTTTTCTCACCCTTCCCCATACATTCCACTCAATTAATCTCTCCTGAAATAACCATTTTGTTTGAGCCTGTGGTGGAAGAGTCTCAATCTGGCTCCCAGACCAAGACTCCAATGTGACATCTTCCATGACTTTCCCCTTTATTCACTTAGGAAGTATCTGCTCTTTTGTATTTCTAGAGAACTTGCACAATTCAGATGGAGAACTGTTGTGTTACAGATTTTTTTTTTTTTTTTTAGCAGAGTAGATGTTTACTCATTTACTGGTATAAAAGCAATATCTAGATATCAAAGATTGAATGAGGATAGAGGCCATGTCAAAAGTATCTAACACTCATGCACATATTCTTAAGGGCTGTTCTTTCTCTGCACCCTTAGTAGCATGCACACATTGCCCTTTGCCCTAGGAAACTGGATACCAGGGAAATAAACTGGCTATTAGACCTAGAATTTTTTCTACCTGCAGATTTAAAAAAATAGAGCTTTACGTTTTGGCTAAATCCCTCATACAGGCAAATGGTCTTAACTCGCTGGCAGTTTCCTAGGGTATCCCAGGCTCTGAGGGTGCATAGACCTAATGCAGCCAGGCAGCAGTATTCCAGTCTGCACCTGCAAGAGGTTCTTGAAGTTCTTTGAAGAGCAATTGGCCTGATGGCTTCCTAGCTTGTTGAGGCCTGGACCCCACTTACAAAGGTATTGTAAGCTCATGCCTGCTGGTGGCTGAGAGCCAGCAGCATTTTTAAGCATTAATTCTCAGGTCTTCAGAATTTATATAATCAAATCATTCCAGAAACAAATTGGGATTCCCTGGGTCAGGGACAAGCAATATTTTTTCACTCCTCAAATGAATGGCAATGTCTTGATTCCTTTCTTCTTTCTGATACCCACATGAGATGTCTGTAAATCAGGGCCAGAAACAGGAAAATTGGGGAGGCCTAAACTGCCAGGGCACAGTGACTTTACCCAAGGCTGACACTGTTCCTGTTGAGTAGATTTCCTTCATTTCTCATTTTTTTTTGTACTTTTAAATTTGTTCTAATTTGTTCTACATGAAAGTACAATGCACTTTGATGCATTATACATACATGGAGTATAATTTCTCATTCTGGTTGTATATGAGGTAGAATCACACTGGTATTGTGGTCATATAAGTACATAGGGTAATAATCTTCAATTCATTCTATTATCCTTCCTACTCCCCATACCCCCTTCCCTCCCTTCACTCCCCTCTGCCTAGTTTAGAGTACCTATATTCTTTCCTAGGTGCCACCCCTGACCTCCATTGTGAATTAGCATCTGCATATCAAACAGTTGGCCTTTGGTTTTATGGGATTGGCTTATTTCCCTTAGCATGATATTCTCCAGCTTCATCCATTTACCAGCAAATGCCATGATTTCATTTTTCTTTAGACTGAGTATTCCACTG
Organism: Callospermophilus lateralis; assembly: GCF_048772815.1. NCBI lineage: Eukaryota > Metazoa > Chordata > Mammalia > Rodentia > Sciuridae > Callospermophilus > Callospermophilus lateralis. Next base: position 168,084,698 of record NC_135307.1, on the reverse strand, counting down.
TGTATATATACCACATTTTCTTTATCCATTCATCTCTTGAAGGGCACCTAAATTGGTTTCATAGTTTAGCTATTGTGAATTGAGCTGCTGTAAACATTGATGTGGCTGTGTCCCTGTAATGTGCAGATTTTAAGTCCTTTGGGTATAAATTGAGGAGTGGGATAGCTGGGTCAGATGGTGGTTTGATGTTTTCTTTTGAGTTAAATCCTGAGTCATCTTTTGTTTAGGAAGCAAGTGGTCAAGATGTTACTTTTGTTTTCAGTTGATTCTAAAAGGGGAAAACTGACAGGTGGTTCAAGGGGAGGTTTACTTCCAAGGTTTAGAAATGAGGTTAAAGATAAACATTGTATAATGCTTTGAATAGGAAACCCTCTGTCCGTCCTAATGTCCCTAAGAATAACATCAATTCTAACATTATTTAAAAAAAATTAGCCCTGAAATCACTTTATTACCTTTTTGTTTTTCAAGCCCTGTCCTAGCAAGGCTGACATTTGCCCCCAACTTTATATCAGCTCTGCTCAGCCCTAACATTTAATAATTATCTCTAGAATCTTCATATTTTAAAAAGCATTTTCTGTATGAGTTTCTTAGATATGCTTAGTGAGACTGGTTAATCATTTCCACTCACTGCATCTTAATACTTGTTGCAAATCAATTTCTCTTAAAAGCGGACCTATTGGGTACAGTGGCACACATCTGTAATCCCAGTAGCTTGAGAGGCTGAGGGAGGAGTATCACAAGTTCAAAGCCAGCCTCAGGAATTTAGCAAGGCCCTAAGCAACTTGGTGAGACCTTGTCTCAAAACTAAAAAATAAAAATGACTGGGAATGTGGCTCAGTGATTAAGTAGCCTTGGGTTCAATCCCTGGTACAAAAAAACCAACCAAACCAAATCAAACCACCACCACCACCACCACCACCACAACAACAAAAATTCTTTTCCTTATTAAGTTCCAAACAGAAGCCAAAACTTTAGTAGGAATGATTTTAAAGTAAGATGATTTAACTTTCTACTCTTTTCCAGTTACTGATCTCACTCTATACTGGTCCTATAACTCTTTGCAAAAGTCCATAAAATTCACTTAGAAGGAAATCTGATATATTGAATTCCATGCACAAGATTTAAAAAAAAATCTTTAAAAAATATTTATTTTACAGTAGAATGCATTTTGACATATTGTTCAGAAATGGAGCACAACTTCTCATTCCTCTGGCTTGGTACAGAGTCACTCCAGTAGGGTAATTACACATATATGTAGGGTAATAATGTCTGTCTCATTCTACTGTCCTTCCCATCCATGCATGAGATTTTGAATTAGCATAGGAGAATAATTAATATACATAATAGTTGATTTTCTCAGATTATAGAAGTATTATAAAATTAAAATTTCAAGCTCAAGTATTTGGGTCCACTTTGTGGTCCAAGTAGGTCCATAGCTCCTTACATCACCCACATCAGAATTCTCACCTCAGTCCCAAGGAGAGGAAGCAAGAGTTCCGAAAGCAGTGGGGGCCAAATGGCTTGAATGGTAAGTCTAACCCTTTCCGAGCTAAAAATATTGCACATGTGAAGCAAACACACCCTCAGGCATTTTTGGGTCATCCCTTCAGTCTTACACTAAAGATTCCCAAATCTTTATCCATGATACAGATATCTTTCCATAGTTCCAGACGTTGTCCATCTGTCTGCTTGCATCTTCCGCTGAATGTTCTACGGATATTTGGCTCCTCACTGAATTTGTCTTCCTTCTTCTGCTCTTTCTTCCAGAACTCTTGCAGAAACTCCAAACTTGCTTCCGTCTCCCTAAGCCTTCATTATTATTAAGTGATCATAGAGGAGGATAGGAAATAGTCTTCTTATACTGGATTTTGCTAACTTGTTTTCCAAAAGTAGTTGTGCCAGCTTGTGTTTCCATCAGTAATACTTGAGAACTTCTGTTTTTCCAACATTTGGAATATTAGATTTGCATTTTTACCACTGTGATGAATGTGACATGGTAATTAATTTTGAATTTCCCTCATTATCAGTAAGATTGAGGATACTTTCATATTTTTTTGTGCACCCATGTTTCATTCCATGAATGGCCTATTAATATCATCAGTACAGTTTTTCCGCTGATTGCTACTGGGTACTAATCCTTTGTTGGTGTTACATATGGAAAGCAAACCAATTAGAACCCAGCCATGCCAGCTGCCAAAAACCTTTAAATTGTTAAACTGTTTCAACTGTCAAACCACCCCCGGCTCTATAAATATACACAAATTTTCTCAAATTGTGTCTTGTCATTTCTCATTCTTATGCTGATTTTTTTTAAAAAAAATATTGTAGTAAATTGGTCAACGTTTTATTGTCTACATTATGCTTTTGTATATTTTGTTTAAAAAGATCCTGCCCTACTTCAAGGTCATGAAGACATCTCACATTTTATTATAATTTTCAAAAGTTTTGAGTTTTTAAAAATGTCTTTAATTCAGCTGGTATCCACTGTATATGAGATAAAAAATCTATCCTGCTTTAAAAAATATGAAAAACTAAATATTCTATAAATTATCAAGTAATCTAATTGTTGGTAGTTGCCCCGGCTCCAAAGACTAACTTCCCCATCACTGTCCAATGGTGAGTCCTGCTGACTCACATGATCCTTACCCACCAATTAGAACACACCCCATGCCAGCTGCCAAAAACCGCTGAATTGTTAAACTGTTTCAACTGTCAAACCACCCCCAGCTCTATAAATATGCAGAGCTGCCTCAATAAATGGGCATTTTCTCCATCAGCAAGCCTTGATTATTCTTTCACTAATCATTTCCTATTGATCTAAAATGTCATTTCTACCAAATATTAAGTGTCTAAATAGGTACGAGTTCATTTCTGGGCTTGATGTTTTGAACCAGTAGTTAATTTATCTATCATCATATTAAACACTTTTTCTAGATTTCTATAGCTTTAAAAATAAGATTTGATATTTGGTAAGGCAAGCTTCTCTAGTTTATTAATCTTCAAATATTTTTGAAGATTTATATTTATATTTCCACTAGGGCATTATAGTTTTACATAATAGTGGGGTTCATTTGACATATTCATAAATGCACATAACATAATTTGCTCCATTTTGATCCCCAGTGCTAACCCTTATCCACATCCCTTCCTAAATATTTATTTTTATTTTTTTAGTTGTTGATGGACATAATATCTTTATTCTATTTATTTATCTTTATGTGGTGCCAAGGATCGAACCCAGTGCCTTGTGTATGCAAGGGAAGCACTCTACTAAGGAGCCACACCCCAGCCTCCAAAGTATTTTTTGATTACTTATGAGTCGCTTCTCTTTTTGAAAATTTTAGAATCAGTGTATCAAGTATGATGAAAATTTATAGATTAATTTAGAGTTACTGATTTGCTTATTTACTTTTTTTTTTGTGTGTGTGTGCTGCTATGGATTGAATTCAGGACCTCATGTGTGTTAGGTAAGCGCTATATCCCCAGCCGTTATTTTAACATTTGAGTCATCCTTTTAATTAATATTATATTTTAAAAGTCATATTTTCTAATTCTTTCTGACACACAAAAATACAATTGAATTTTTAATTTTGATTCTGCTTCTGGCAACCTTGTAAATTTAAACTTGTCATTAATTATAATAAATTGTACTCATTTTTTTTTTGATTCTCTATGGTAATAGTTGCTCTTGTTTAGAAAATGTCAATAATTCTTTGATATCTCCCTTCAAGAGGCGGAACCTAATACAGACCTCTTTCTTGGTGTGGACTAGACTTACAGAATTTATTTTAACAAATAAGAAAACAGTGGAAGAGCTGATGAGATTTCTCAGAGTTGGTTATAAAGGACACTGTAGCTTCCATTCTGCCTTCTCTCTGTCTTTTTCTATCTCTGATAACTTGCTCTGGGGAAGCCAGTTGTCATGTCATGAGGACACTCAGGCAGCTCTGTGTAAAGGCTCAGATGGTTTTGAGCTGAGGCCTTCAGCCAACAGGGAAGGAAGTGAAGCCAGCAGCCGTGGGAGGGAGCCATCTTGGAAATGGATCCTTTGGTTCTCGTCAAACTTTCAGAGGGCCATGGCCTCATCAGACATTTTGACTACAACCTCCTGAGAGACCTGGAGCCTCTAAGCTGCTTCTAGATTTCTGACTCTCAGAAACCTTTTGAAGTAATTCAGTCTTTTAAAGAGAAAAATTTAGCATTTATTTTATTATGACTATATAAATATTATTCACAGCCAAGTCACATAGTGTACTAAGAAAAAATTGACTTTCTCATGTAACCTTTTGCTTTTCCTAGAGTTAACAATTGTTTCTTCTCTTTCTTTTATATTTTCTTGTTTTCTTTGAACCTCTTAGCAGTTCTTTCATCTTTAATGTCCCAGTTACCCTCTATCCTCAGGCCAAGATTCAGAGTTGGAAAGGCTATTAGAATTCTTAATTTCCTTTCAACTTTAGGAATCTCTCACTCTGTACCCAATGAGATACAATTCTTAAAAAAATAGTTGGCTAATCAAAGAAAGATTATCTTTTCTCATTCTTAAATTTGTTTTGTTTTTCCTCTAATGACTTCATTGATAACTTGACATATAAAAATTCTATTTATTTAAAGTGTACAACTTGGTGTTTTGATACACATAAACGTTGTGAAATGATCACCACATTTCAGACAATGAACATATTTATCACCTCTGCATAGTTACCATTTGTGTGTGTGTGTGTGTGTGTGTGTGTGTGTGTGTTGAGATTTACTTTAAAATCTATCTGCTCAGCCGATTTCAAGTATGCAATGTAGAGTTGTTAACTACTGTCATTATGATGTACTTTGGGTCTTTAGAACCTATTCCTCTTATATAACTGAAGCCTTATGCCCTTTGACTCCTATCATTCTATTCCACAAACCCCATATCCAGGCACCTGGAAGCCATCCTTCTACTCTGAGGTTATATTAGTTCAACTATTAAAATTACCCACATAGGCAGATCCCACAGTATTTCTCTTTGTAGCTTAACGTAATACCGTCTAGCTTCATCTGTGTGGCTGCAAATGGAACTATTTTCTTTTTTTCTTTTTCTTTATTTTTGAGCGAGAGAGAGAGAGAATTTTTTTTTTAATATTTATTTTTTAGCTTTCGGCGGACACAACATCTTTGTTTTTTTTTTTTTTGTATGTGGTGCTGAGGATCGAACCCGGGATGCATGCATGCCAGCCAGCACGCTACCGCTTGAGCCACATCCCCAGCCCATTTTCTTTTCTTTTTTTTTTTAAGGGCAGAATAATATTCCATGGTATATAGGAACCCCATTCATTTGTCAAAGAACATTTAGGTTATTTCCATGTTATGGCTGTTGGGAATAAAGCTGCAAAAAATGTGGAAGTGCAAATCTCTCTTCTACCTACTTATTTAATTTCCTTTGGGAGAGCAAAGGGTCTTCAGGGAAGAATAACCCTTCTAGGGCCCACTCCCAGTGACCTCCTTGTACCCCACCAGGAGCTAAGCAGTTTTCCTGCTCTGGCCTCTCCTACCATGATGAGCTGCATCATCTGGGGCCCAGAACAATGGAGTCTATGGACTGAAGCTCTGAAGCCATGAACCCCAAATAAACTTTTCCTCCTCTAGTTTGTTCTTTTTTTTTTTCCTTAAATATTTATTTTTTAGTTGGAGACAATACCTTTGTTTTCTTTATTTATTTTTATGTGGTGCTGAGGATTGAATCCAGGGCCTCAAACGTGCTAGGCAAGCACTCTACCGCTGAGCCACAACCCCAGCTCTCTAGGTTGTTTTTGCTGGGTATTTTGATCACAGCAATACAAAATATGACTTAGGCCCTTCTGGATTTCTGGGTGTGAATCAGGCACTTTGTACTGTTTTCTTTCCTTCCACAGACTGGTTCTGTGTTTCATTTATTTTTCTACCCTGATGCTTTGCTGCATCAATTAACAACTTATTGAGCTGTGTTCCTTTCAAACTTTTCTTTCAACATGTTTTTTTTAATCTCCTCTTCTGTTACCTTATGTTATCAGGTTTATTCCTTCAAGAAAATTCGGGGCTTTACAGGAAAATAAGGATCGTTAATTGGTTTGCATTTCTAATATTTAACTGGAAGTCCTAATTTATCTCCTTTATCTCTTTCTTCAACAATTTCTGTGTCATCTAGATTATCACATCTTCTATGATCTGCATAATGCTATTGACAAATCTGCTTAAAAATCCAACTTAAGAATCTTTGTTTCTTTACTGGTAAGTTTAATTCATTTATATTTATTGTGAATATTACTTTCTCTTCTTTATTAGTTTGGAAATTATAAATTCTATTTTTATGGCTTTAGGGATTACACTTAAATTTTGATTTGCATACTTGATTTAGCCAACTCAAGTAATACCTCTATCCTTAACCTGGTCGATACAAGCTCCTTAAAATCATTATCTGATTACCAACTCTTGATTAGCAACCTCTTCCACTGTTCAGAATCTTTAGTGTTATATTCAGCTATACATTTTTTTACACATCAAGTTAGACATTCTTTTTATCATAACTGTGTATTTTACAATCTCTTTGCTCACAATTGCTTTTTGCATTTAATATTTTCCTTCTGGGTTCAATCAACCTATAATGAAGAACATACTTCAATAGTTTCTTTCAGTGAAAGTCTTTGAATAATACATGTTCTTAGTCTTCAGGTAAGCAAAAATGTATTTATTTCATTTTCATTTTCAAATCTTGGTTAACTGGGTATACAGTTTTAAGGCTGTAATTTGCTCTTTCTACACATTGAAAATATTTTTTATTGTCTTCTGATGCCTATTATTGCTGGGGAGAAGTTTTCTAATGTTCTTCAGAGTTAAATTCTCTCCATTTTTTTCCTTGTAAGATTTTTTCTTTGTCTTTTTTGTTTCCTATGTTTGTTAAGATGTATATAGATACAGATTTATTTTCATTTTTATTGTTATGAGTTAAAAATATAGCTAGGTATGAATTTTTTCTTTTCATAAAAAAGAAAAAATTACTAGTGTTTGTTTCTTTAATCTGAGAATTTATGTTTTTCATCAATTCTGAGAAATTCTTAAGACATTATCTTTTCAAACATCACCTCTGTTCTTTCTTTCCAGTTGCATGTAAGTTAAATCTTCTCATTCTACTGTGATCCCATATCCCTTATCTTTTTTTAAAATTTACTTTTGGATCATTCTTTCTAATCTATCTTCTACAGTACTCATTATTTTTTCTTTTGAAAATTTAACTAATCTGTATTTTAACCCATCTGTTGAGAATTAATTTCATTGTCATTGATATTTTTTCTCTAAAGCTTTTTCCCTAGAGTATTCTGTTCTTTCCTTATATTTTCATTAGCTTTTTATTAAAAAGATACCTTCTCTTTTACTCTTTCTCAGATTATTCTAGTATCTAAAATTCTTGGTATGGTCCATATTCCAGTTTATTTTATCTGCTGACTTTCTCTGATAGTAGATGGTTTCCTTATATGATGTATAATTTTTGAATGTGAATTTATCTTCAACAGACTTTAATTGTTTTTTCTTTTTTTTTGCAAGTGTGTCAATGTTGTCTGCAACCTGCCATGGGAGTTTTACTTTGCCTCTGTCTAATACCCTGGGATTTTGAAGTTATCCAGTTAGCTTAGAATTCTGGCATTACTTGAGTAGAATTAAACTCTAGAATTGTTCAGGCTTGATACTTCAATTTCTTATGGGAAAATTTGATTTAATTTTGACCATCATTTTTGGAAAGTACAGATTTCCTTGATACTTACATACACCCAAAAGCTAATTTTTGAAAATTTCTGTTTTCACAAAGGGAGAAATCTATTCATTATCTTTCTTTATACAGTTATTTCAGAAGTACCTGTGCCCCAAATCATAGGTTTGTCATTTCATTTATGATAGATGCAGCCTTCCAGCTGTGAGTGTACATCAAGGATTATTAATGTAGGTCTGATGTCCCCACATGTACTTGCTCCTCTTTACCCATTGCATCTACAGATTTTCTTTTTCTCGTTCTTTTTGTATTTTATACAAATACTTTTGTATCTATAGTGGGAGAGAATCTGCATTGAATTAGTACGCTTTGGTTTAGTTTCTAGGGCTGGAAATAATAAACCAGGAGAACACATTAAATTAAAATATGTTCTGTCCTCCTATCTTACCAAATATGACAAGTCTATGAAAGACCAAAGATGATGGATTTATTGTTGTTGTCTATGTCCCAGTGTTCTTTTGATAGATTAGCAATGTTTGGATAAGTAATAAAATAGAAAACTACATAATTATAATATTAATTTTATAAAATTTGTTTTTCTTGCCCTTATTTCAGCAGAATTGCTATGCTTTCTGGTCAAAAATTTCACAAAAATAATTTCTGAATTGTCAATATTGGTATTGAATAGATCTGAAAGGTTTAAAAAAATAGAATGCAATTATAGCCAATGCAAAAATTTTTAATATTTTCACCAAAATGTGAATTAAAGTAAATTTAAAACAAATCATGGAATTTAAATTTCATTCATTCATTCATTTTCAAGATGTTTTCTTCTGAGATATTAATATTTATCAAAATGAATAAGTGAAATATAAATTGTATAACTATAATTAAAAGTTAACTTTATTAAAAGTTTTAACAAAAATAAAACTTTTTCTGATTTTAGTGTTCAGTGACTCTCTAGTTACCAATGTAAAGTATTTGAATCAATCTTCTCATATTTGATCTAGATCTAAGTATATACAAATACAAAGGTTCTATAAATTAATAGCCTTCATTGTCTATGCAACTGTTGAGGATGTCATTCAATTCACAAATGCCAGTAGACCTATAACTGCCTCTGGAGAAGCAAAAGATACCTAAGTTTTATGGGGAATGAATGTTCATTTTTCAAGAACCTGTGAATGCATTTCTCTCAGTGGAAAGATTTGATAAGGTGACTTTTCTTATTACTTACCCAAATGTTTCTACACTCAAATATTCAAATCCTCCTCTTACTCTGAATTAGTTGCTCAGCATTTGGTTCTAGGTGCCCTTTATTTTGAGAACATACGTGAGAGATATGGAAAATAGTTCCCCTGGGGCCTGAACTGTATTAACCCTAAGAATGAATGTGTAGAATTCTGCTCCTTCTCTGCCATCTCTGTGCACCAGATTCTCAGTAATGCGGCACCCATGTGTTCTTAAATAAATTTTCTCATTTTTGTGATATGTGGAACTTTCTAATGTCAGGACAGGGACCTTGATTGGATCTAAAGGTAATGTTTTTTCAATCACATTTAATTTTCATTTTAATTGTACATAATAAACATATGTATTTATGGATATAGTGTGATATCTCAATATGTGTATATGGTGTATAATGATCACATTAGGGTAATTGGCACATGCATCACCTCAAATATAAATACTTTTTTTTTGTTTTAGGATAGTGCAAAATCCCCTCTACCTGTTATTTTGAAATGTGCAATGAGTTGTTGTACATCTGTTTGAATAATCTATGCTTGAAGAAAAAACATTACATACCAAGAGATATTATATGTTATATATTCTAGGGTACAGCACTTTTTTTTTGCTGAGCCACTTCCTGGTTCTTGGTCACCTTCCTCTTGAAGTGAGAGTCATCACACACTCTGTTCTACAAATCTCTGGTCATAGTGGTTTTCAAGAATTTCTTGGAAGGACGTTCTCTTTTCTTTCATGATTGTGAGTGCCAAGTCCATGGGGAGTAAGCCAATCATCGCTGGTGGCTGACATTGACATCACTGGAATCATCAACATGAAAGAAGGCAAAGTCACACCATCACTTATAAATTAAACTAACACTCTCTCTCTCTCTGTCTCTCTGTCTCTGTCTCTCTCTCTCTCTCTCTCTCTCTCACACACACACACACACACACACACACACAGATGTAGACTATGTACTGATGAAGCCATCTCTATCTATCTATCTATCTATCTATATATATATTTAATAATTTAGTTATAGTTCGACACAATACTTTTATTTTATTTATTTATTTTTATGTGGTGCTGTGTATCAAAACAAACTCAGTGCCCTGCATGTGCTAGGCAAGCGCTCTACCGTTGAGCCACAACCCCACATCCCCCTATATTTTTCAGTTATACAAACTGTTATGTTTTTTCTTTTGCTTAAGATAGTTTCGATTAGATTTTTACCATTTGCTACTAAAACAACCCTATAAACTCCCAAAAATTTGACTGGCCTGATTTTTCCTAAGTAGAAGACTGAGACTGATCCATGTGATAAGCAATAAGAGAATTGTGTTATGTATTCCTAATCTGATTCTATTGATCTAGAATATCTCTTCTTTTTTCCCCCTCCCCCCAATAGTAGTACTGTTTTCTTGACTCATTTTTTTAAAAAATAGTATGCCCTCCATCTTGCTCTTCGTAGTATTTATATAAATAAATCAGATTGTTTCATTCCTTAAGTAGATGTAATTTATTGTGCACATGATTATTGAGAATGAAGACTAACTAGAGAAGAATTACTCAGAATTAGTTTCATTTATGTTGTATAACAAGAAGATCATGAATAAAACAGATTATATCTCTTGGCACACAGAAAAGGAGACTGATGTACTACAGTGACTCTCAAATTTTACTGTGCGTAAGAATTTTCAGATGAGCTTGTTAAGTACATAGATTCCTAAACTTAACACATAATGGCTCTCTTTCAGTAGATTGGCACAGAGCCCAGAGCTATGCATTAAAAAATGCACTTCAAGGGCAGGCAAAATAATCTATGGTGGAAAAAAAATAAAGAACAATGGTTGCCTTTGGGATGGGGTGGAAATTGACTGAGAGAGAGATATGAGTAAAACTTTTGGGGGAGGGTAATGTTCTGCTTTTTGATAAAGGTTTGGATTGCACAAGTATATATAGAATCCATTGATTGGTACACTTAGGATTTGTGCATTCAATTATATTTAAGCATATCTCTGAAGAGAACATCTGAAAATGAATGTTGAACACTAACAGTATCCATACTGAAATGTTTATGGTGAAATGTACTGATGCCTGCAATTTATTTTGACATGTATCAAAATTAAGAATAGATTTGTAGATAGACAAGTGTGATGTAGCAGATCGTAGGTGGTTAGATATATGGGGGTTTGTCACATTCTTTCAATTTTTCTGAATGATTGAAAATATTCATAGTAAAATGCTGGGTAAATGGAAGCTCTCCAGGCAAGTTCTGTGACATGAATGTAGTGAAAAGAATGTGAACTTGGTAGCTGGACAGCTGTGGATATCAGCTCTGATTCACCCTTTTTTTTTTTTGGCACTGGGGATTGAACAAAGGGGCGTTCAACGACTGAACCACATCCCCAGCCCCGCTTATATATATATATATATTTTATTTAGAGACAGGATCTTTCTTAGTTGCCTAGGGCCTCGCTAAGTTGCTGAGGCTGGCTTTGAACTTTGCAATCCTCCTGCCTCAGTCTCCTGAGCCGCTGGTATTACTGGTGTGCCCCTCTACGCCTGGCTCTGGTTCACCTTTTAATAACTGCATAATGGGGGTTTTCTTTCTTTGTCTGGTTTTCCCCATTTTAAAAATGGGAAATGTTGTGATGACAATCTGTGACAATTGTAGTAAAGTTCAATGCCCAGAACAGGGAGATTATGTATATATAATTATATAATGTAATTATATATAATGATAATATATATATGTATGTATGTTTTGATACCAGGGATTGAACTCGGGGCACTTGGCCACTGAGCCACATCTCAGTCCTATTTTGTATTTTATTTAGAAATAGGATCTCACTGAGTTGCTTAGTGTCTCGTGATGGCTGAGGCTGGGTAGATTATATTTTTAAAGTAGCAGCTATTATTATCCATATAAATTCAAAATGTTATTAGAAAGCTACTTAGCTCTAACTGCAGTGCTACAATCTACTCTGCATTGGTCTTGGCGATGGTCTTGCTTATCTCTGAGTCTTGTGAGCATGTGAGGTGGATCTTGAGACAAAGCAAGTGCATCTTCAGGCTCTTCTGGAGGTAATAGTTCCCTTGACGTATTCTTTGGTTGTTCCAAGACACAATTGCCTTTTTAAGTCATTCCATTTTTGAAAGTCAATAGTTAAGGCAATTCCCTGGAGTTTTCTGGTTCATAGTTCTCTGCCCTTAAAAAGTTCTTTCTCTGCAGACGCCCTGCTTGTACCACAAATGATCAATTCCATTTTCAGTGTCAGTTTTCAATTTTTTGTTCTTTGCTGTTTTGTTAACCTTCAGTGTGATGTATTACCCCCAAGTCACCAGTCCCCATGTGTGCTACATTTTATCTCATCTACATTTATCTAAATATTATTTAAGCCAAGACCCTCCCAAGTTATACTGCTATCTCCCCTTGCCAGTTTTCATTGTTCTTAAGAGTTAGTAACATGCCATTTAGTCCTTTAATATTTCCTAGTGTGTTGCTCAAGATAGCAATTGGAAAGTTAGGGTTATATCTTGGAGAAACTTTGTAGTTCATATCTCAGGTTCCTAGGTACATATATTATCAGTATCCATTGTCAAAGTATAAAATAGGTATTTTAAAAGGAAACAATGGTGGGCTATGGGCTATGGATTCCTCCTCCCCCATTAGAACTAGAAATATAATTTATTGAATTTGCTTTCTCTCTTTTTCCCTTCTCTACTTGTTTGTATTCTTCTATGTGAAACATATTTTTGATAGTATGTAAATGATAAATATAAATGAAGCAACTTTTAGAAACTACTTTTGCCCTCAGGTCAGAAAAATGGGGTGATTTGCTTACTTTGATGAAAGAGATCACTACTCTTTAGTTTTAAAGTTTCTGCTTAAAATTTATTGACATTAAACCTGATGTTTCCAGTGATGGCTTTTTCTGATTTTATCATGTTTTTTCCTATTGTACCTATTAGAGGACTGACACATTTCTCTTTCTTTCCATTAAGAAAGGAGAACAGAATTATTTAAGTGCTAACAGGTATTTACAGAGATGCATGCATATTTGTCTAGATCTTTTTTTTTTAATTAAACACAGGGTTTGAAGAGAACTAGTATACAGACTTTATAGTCAAACAAGTAGCATGAGAACAGAAAATATCAGTTTTTCTTTACAAAGTCAGAATATCTCCTGTATTCCCCAAAGTGTGTTATTAATTCTCTTGGCATGTTACACAGCAAAATGAAAGTATTTATGAATGTGGCTACTTCTTTTAACAAGTTCCAATAACTGCTTCCTAAACCTGGTGTTTTTATATCAATTACGTACAGTAAGCACTGAAATCAACCAAAGAGAACTGCAAGGCCAACTTGAGATATTCATGTTAAATGAGGACTGTGGCCTGCCAAAAGTAAAATGTGGATATAATTTTATAACACCATTTTATAATTAAAGTCATAAGTGAGGTTTCCTGCTATTGTTTAAAAATGTGTCATGATAAATTTAAATCAAAGATATGGGCAAAGAAAGGTCTACAAAGTAACACATGAAGGTAACTAAGATGGTACAGGAACATGGGCTGGTGCAGGAAAGAAACACATGCAAACAATTTCAGTGCAATAATTACATTTATTGTAGATGGGGCTCTGTTTTAGAAACTATGACCACTTAGAAATGGTTTTCATTCATGTCAGATTGAGGTTAACTTGTTGGTACTGTTTGTCTATAGAAAGATTTTTTTTTTTTTGCTAGCAGGGAAATTTTATACATTGATTTAGTGATAATATCATATCTTCTGACCAAAACCCACCAAAGTCTCCTGAAATTGAACAATGTGATCCCAGCATGTAGAAGTCCACAGTAGTTAGTGTTGCCAGATTTAGCAAATAAAAACACAAAATACCCAGTTAAATTTGGATTTCAGATAGACAACAAATAATTTCTTTTGTATAACTATGTCCCAGATATCACATGGGACATACTTACACTAAAAATACACTCATTTTTTTTTAATCTGAAATCCAAATTTAACTGGGTGTCTTGCATTTTTATCTGGCAACCTTAACAGTAAAACTATAAAATTTGGCCACGGAGTTTGTATTTTTAAGCTAAATATTTGAAGGAGAATAAATTTAAGTGATCAGAGCTGCAGCAAATAAGGTGAATTTGTTTTTGTAGTGTCAGCCTGTTAAATTCAAACGTTCACAGTTACATACGTCAAGGAATGATGATTTCTCAAGTGATGGGGAAGACTTTTTTTTTTTTTTTTTTTGCTTTGCTGTTGGACTAGCTTTTCAAGCAAACACAACTCATTTAAAAGACTTCTCCCCCAAGGAGTTGTGTTGATTCACGTACATAGATAGATTTAATCATTAGGACATTCCTGGCTTTAGTGAGTCATGTTTGTCTAATGTGAAAGCTGTTCCCAATGCATCAATTCATTCATCTTGTCTCTAATACAAGCCATGTGTTTCACATGGAAGTTGAAAGGACATTAATCAGAGTCTCCCTGCTTCAACCAATCCAAGGGGATGCAAAGTCTGTGGTTCCATCTCAAATGTCAAGATACAGGGAAATGGATAATAACATTCAAAGCATATCACTTGTAATTCATAGGGTTGTTATAATTGCTGTGAAATGGGTTGGGGGAGGGGAGGCATTGTACCACAATACAGTGTCTATTCCATGGAAACTGTGGCTGTTAGGGGCTGACGGCTCTGTCTGCTTTTCCTCAGCAGACCCAGCTCCCATGGATTCCACAAGAAGGCAGGACTTATTATCCTAACTTATGTTTAAGTTGATTGTCTTTTAAGAGTAGAGGCAGTGTGTAGTCATCTATGACCTGATTTCCTTATTATAGATCAGTGGTTCTCCATCTTGGCTGCACATGGTAACCACTTGGGAGCTTTTAAACTCCCAAAACTCAGCCCACACACCAGACCTATTAAATTACAATTTCTAGATTTGGGACCCAGCATTGCTCTATTGTTATTAGAACTCCCCAAGGGGTGCTTATGTGCAGCCAAATCTGAGAACTTCTGGATCATCACAGGAAATTCTAGTTATAGACATGGGAACATCTACTGTTTTACAGTCATCCATGGGTATTTGATTTCTTTTTTCTTCTCTCCACATTTTTAATGGTGCATTATAGTTGTACATGGTATTTGATTTCTAAACCAATTTATCATGTTATATTTGTCAACTACTTTATTGACAGAATTTGTCTAGTTCATCATGATCACCATCATCACATCATTATGATCATCATCTCTTATGCCCTTGGAGGAAAAATGATAAGAAGCTACCACACCAAACAAATAACTTTTAATAAGATGTCTGTGTTGGTCAGCTTTTTTTTTTTTTTTTTTTTTTGCTGTGACCAAAACACAAAACACCAGACATAAACAACTTAAAGAAGGAAGACTTTATTACAGCTCATGGTGTCAGAGGTTTTAGTCCATGGTCATCCAGTTCCGTTGCTTTGGCCCTGAGGGGAGGGGTCAAGGGTGAGAAGAGAAGACATGTCCTTCCAGGGCACATCCCCTGTGACCTACTTCTTCCAACTAGGTTCCACCTCCTAGTAGTTCATCCAGCTGTCAATGGATTAGTTCATCAAGTGGATTAATTCACTGGTGAGGTCAGAATCCTCACAATCCAATCACTTTCCCAAGATCCCCGCCTGTGAACACATGAGACTTTGGAGGACATTCCATATCCAAACTATAACAATGTCAAATGGCTGGGGATGTGGCTGAGTAATAGAATGCCTGCTTAACCAGTGACCAAAAACAATGTAAAATGAATGAAATGTACTGGATATTGGGTTAAGTGGTCAGAGAAGCCTTTTTTTTAAAAAAAAAAAAATAGAAGACATTTAAATAAAATAGTTGTTCTCAAAATTGGTCTTAGGACCAGCAGCCTGAAAGTCATCTAAATAATGGCCAAAATGTAAATTCTCAAGCCCCAGTTCACTTTCTGAATCAGAAACTCTGAAGTTAGAGCTTGGCAATCAGTGTTTTAATAAGCTTAAAACTGATGGATGGTCAAATTTGAGGCTATAACATTTCTTCCAGTATTGATTTATAGTCATAATTCATCTATGTGTTGATTTTCTAGAAATTGAAATGTGTTTTCTTTTTTTATTTGTTCTTTTTAGATGTACATGACAGTAGAGTGTATTTTGATATATTATGCATACATAGAGTATACCTTATTCTAATCAGGATCCCATTTTTGTGGTTGAACATGATTTGATATGGAGTTATACTGGTTGTGTATTCATATATGAACATAGGAAATTATGTCCAATTCATTCTCCTGCCTTTCCCATTCCCATCCCCCTTCCTTCCCTTCATCTCCCTTTATCTAATCCAATGAACTTCTATGCCCCTCCCCCTCCGCCTGCCCACCTTATTGTGAGTTAGCATTCACATATCAGAGAAAACATTGACCTTTGGTTTTTTGGGATTGGCTTATTTCACTTAGGGTGATAGTCTCTGGTTCCATCTATTTACTGGCAAATGCCATAATTTCATTCTTCTTTAAAGCTGAGTAATATTCCATTGTGTATATGTACCACAACCTTTTTATGCATTCATCTATCAAAGGAAACTAGATTGGTTCCATAGCTTTGCTATTGGGAATTAAGCTGCTATAAATGTTGATGTGGCTGCATCTCAGTAGAATGCTTGTTTTATGTCCTTTTGGTATAAGACAAGGAGTAGGATAACTGGGTCAAATGGTGGTTCCATTCCAATTTTTCTGAGGAATCTCTGTACTGCTTTCCAGAGTGGTTGCACCAATTTGCAGTCCCACCAGCAAGGTATAAGTGCACCTTTTCCCCACATCCTTACCAACATTAATTGTTGCTTGTATTCTTGTATTCTGACTAGAGTGAGATGGAATCTCAGTGTAGATTTAATTTGCATTTCTCTAATTTCTAGAGATGTAGGACATTTTTTCATGGTATGTGTTTTTATTCACTTAATGTAGTTTTAGTTTGAGCTACTTTATTTATTTATTTGAAGTACTGGGAATTAAACCAGGGGTTTTCTGTCACTGAGCTACATTCCTAGCCCTTTTTATTCTATTTAAAAAAATTTTGGGGGTACTAGGGATTGAGATTGAACTCAGGGGTACCTGACCACTGAACCACATCCTCAGCCCTGTTTTGTATTTTGTTTAGAGACAGGATTTCACTGAATTGCTTAGTGCCTTGCTTTTGCTGTGGCTGGCTTTGAACTCATGGTCCTCCTGCCTCAGCCTCGCAAGCTGTTAGGATTACAGTTGTGTGCCACTGTACCTGGATTATTTTTTAAATTTTTAGACAGGGTCTCAGTAAATTGCTGAGGTTGGCCTTGAACTTGCAATCCTCCTTTCTCAGTGTCTTCAGTCTCTAGGTTTACAGGGATGTGCCCCTATATCCAGTTTAATCCACTTCTAAATTTAATGTTAAGACAGAGACATATTTTAATATTCTAAGTTGGGTGACTTTTTGGGATTTCTTTTTATTTTTTTTGGTATTACATTTAGAAAAATGACAGAGATGATTTTAGTTTTTGTGTTTAATTGAAAATTTTCCTGAAGCCATGAGAACAATTTTTCAATGTTTCATAGTTGCTTGAAGAGAACATCATGTATTCTTTAAGAGTATGTTTACTCGTGTCTATTAAAACAGGTATGCTAATTCAGGTATCTATTATGTATTTGATCTATTTCTATCATTAAAGTGTGAAAGACTTCTACTATAGTTATAGTTTACCAATCATTCTTTGACTTCCAACATTTCTATTTCTTGTGTTTCAAAACTGTGTCCTTACTTAAAAATTCATTACTGTCTAATCTTCTGGATGATTTTATTAGTATATATAGTATTTTATTGGCTTATATAATCCTCAGTGCTGTTTGTCTGATATTTAATTTGCTTAACGTATCTTTGTTCATCACTCTTTTCATATTTCCTTTTACACATGGAGGTGTGTGTCTAAAAATAGCTATATGGGGCTGGGGATGTGGCTCAAGTGGTAGCTCGCTCACCTGGCCTGCATGGTGCACTGGGTTCGATCCTCAGCACCACATAAAAATAAAAAATAAAGATGTTGTGTCCACCGAAAACTAAAAAATAAATATTAAAAAAATTCTCTCTCTCTCTCTGTCTCTTAAAAAAAAACAGCTATATAGGAGGAGATGTTCTTTTGGTTTGTTAATCCAGTTTGAAAGTCTCTGTATTTTATTTATTTATTATTATTTTTATTTTTTCATTTTTTTTCAGATACACACGAGACTAGGGTGTATTTTGACATGTTCTACATACATGGGGTGCAACCTAATACAATGTTGATTCCATTCTTGAGGTTGAACATGATGTGGAGTTACACTGGTCACATATGAGCAAAGGGAAGTTATGTTTGATTCATTCTACTATTTTCCTATTCCCACCCCGTCCCTTTCCTTCATTCCCCTTTTTCTAATCTAAGTCTCTGTCCTTTAAACACTAGATATATGCCAGCCATATTCATTGTAATTTTTGAAATGTTAAAAATGCTGTGTTCTTCACTACTTTTTTATTGTTTCATATTTTTATGGATGGTATTTTTTCTTTCTTTTTAAACCATTAGTTATTTTCTTAGCAACAATATATCTTAAATAATTAAAAGACTTTCCTGCAAGTTTCTTGATACTTTCCAAGTAAGAGGTGGATTCTAAACTCCCTCCTGAATGAGGGCCAGGCTTAAGGACTCATTTCTAACAGTGTGTAGAGAAAGTGATGTGAATGGCTTCTGAAGCTGGTTCACAAAAGGCATTACACCTTCTGACTAGCATGCACACTCTCTTTTAGGATGGTTGCCATTGGAACCCAGCCACCATGCTTCCAGGAAGCTCAGGCTGCATGGAAAGGCCATGTTTAAGTGTTCTGAGTAACACCTCCAACCAAGGTCCCAGAGGAAAGTCAGCATCAGTTGCTAGATATGTAAATAGAGGAGTCATACCTAGTTGCACTAGTTATCCTGCAAACCATAAGAGATGAGAGACTTATTCTGTTAAATTTCTATTTAAATTCATTTTTCAGAACCTGATAGTTCCTGTTCATATATATACATACACACACACATATACATATATAAAAATTATATATATATATAATTCAGCTAACTAGTGGTCTGTTTGCTTTATTTGCAAACAACCCCAAACTTAGTGAATTAAAGTGACATTCAATTTATTATATAATGCTTTTATGGGTTGACTGGGGTTTAGCTGGTCAGTTCTTCTATTGGCATTTGGTGGACAAAAGCATCCACAATAATATTCTCCATTTTATGTGCTCTTCCATGTTCCTACCACACTCTGATCCAGTGGTGTAGTTTATATGCTCTACTGTTAAGCTGGGTAGAGTATTGGGAATAGTCCAACTAAGAGAGTGTGTCAGAGGAGATGCTCTGTGGCTTTGGGCTAGTTTATAATGGATGTTAGAGTTTCCTCTGGTTCTCTCATGGTGCACTTTACTTAGAATCCAGTCACCATGCCCTGAAGAAGCCCAGGCCATATAAAGCCTCAGTCCTGGCTGAGACTCCAGCTAATAGCCATTTAACTGAGTGAGCTTAGATGTGAATACCCTAGTTCTCAGTTAAGTTTACCTCAGCTGAGGTGACATAGAGCATTACATGGAGATGCCAAGGTTTGTTTAAAAGAAGATGCATGAGTAAAATAAACATTATTGTTTTGAGCCACTAGGTTTTGGAGTATTTTGTTATGCAACAGTAGGATAATATGCTCTTTTATGTCATGTAATCAAATGGTCTTGTGGGGTTGGATATATAGTGCTTTGGTATCTTCCAGGTGGCTTCTCTTTTAGATTGGGAGCTTACACTACCTATGTGACATTCAGTGTTCCAAAAGAAAGGAAGTGGAAACTTCTAGGTCTTTTTAGTGCCTGAGCTTGGATATCTCAGAATGTCACTTCATCAATAGTCAAAGAAGTCACAGGCCCTGCCCAAATTCCAGGCTGGGAGACATAAGTTTCACTGATGGGAGAAATGAGGGATGGCTTGTGCATATGGGAAGGAAGGAATTGATAGTGACTATCTTTGGAAACCAGCTGCCACGCTGTCCCTCACTAAAATGTTAGGTCTACAAAGTCCTCAATCGTGGACTCCGGGGACCTACTGCTGTATTTGACAAACCATATCTGTGTAAATACTTATTATAAAAATGAATGAATGTGTAGTGTAAAGTGAAACTGTAACTTTTGCTTGAAACTGTTTCCTTTGACCAGAATTCCTTCTCCTCTTCCCTCCCATTCCTCCTCAAAACTCAGATTTGGAGGCCATTTCCTCATGGCCCCAGGCAGAGTTAGTTAATCTCTCCTCTTGGCTCCCTCTGTATTTAGCTCATGCCTCATTGTTGTGTTGGGCATTTGTTGGTTTCCTTTTGGGAGAATCTCAAAGGGCAAAATCATATCTTAGTCATATCTTTGAATGACTTCCAGTGTCTGGCAGGTAATATGCTCAGAAATACAGACATGGCTTAGAATAGACGAACACTCAAAAGTGGAATCAATTACTTCTAATTCTGGGCTCCACAGCTCCATAGGGAAATAAAAAATTTGAAATATATTTTAAGAAGAGTTTATGACTAGAGGCCTTGGGAATGGAAGCTAAGGGAGAAATCCTTTAGTCCAGAAAAAGAAAACCATGTTTTCCTTTGAAAAAAAGATCACCAAAATGTTAAAAATGATTATGTGAACTTGCAACAATAGGAATATCTAAATGTCTGAACTTCCTCTGTAAAGTGGGCAACCTCATTTAACGTTGATGTAAGGAGTATGTCTGGGACATAATACATGTTTAATAAATGGTAGCTTATTACCTACTTTCTTATAACAGTAAGTAAAAAATAATAACTCCAATATCTGCTATTTATCAACTGGCTGTTTTGTGCCAGGTATTCTACTCAGAAATCATATGGGTGCCAAATAGTAGTTTTTATTTTTTTAACTAAAATATTTCAACATGAAACAAGAAGGAGGAATAGTCTTCTCTGAAACATCAACAAGGTTGATGAGTTCCCTTCCTGGAACTCTTTGCCACTGGTTTCTGACACACTTTGCAGTGGCTATAATCTTCTCCAAGGCAGAATGGAAGAGCAGGTGAGCCTGAGATGTGCAGATTTTGCATTTTCGTTTGAAAGCCTGGTGCATGCTCCACTATCAGAAGAGCAAAGAAAGTCACACCAGGATTTCTAGCTCTTGTGAATTTGAAGCTTGTTGTATGTAGCAGTTCCTTTCCATCCATCCATAGAGCTAGAAATAAGACTGCTATATCAATATTGGCTTTCCTATGAAAGTCATTCCTAATAGAGAAATGGTGTAGACCTGTCCTCACTGCCATGGAGATGTTGATGAAGGATCCAGCAGGCAGTCATGTAGCTGGGGTGGCTCCTCATGCACACCTCATAGGTAAAGCCTCTGGGTTTCTTTTAGAATCCATCATCAACTGAGGTTGCTTTGTTTGATACCTTAGGTGGCTGGTTCAAGGGCAGACTGCCCAGACAGACCTCTTTTTTTTGCTAGCTGCCAGTTAATTAATTCACCTCCAAAAGGCAAAAATGAGACTCATTGTTTTTTTTTTCTTCTTCCTTCTCTTCCACCACTGGGAAATTTATTATAATTAATTTATTTTAAAAATAAATCCTACTTTTACCTTTTTTTTAAAAAAATTGACAACAGTTTAATGGCCATTTCCTTTATGTACAAGCAAATTTTTTGACAAGTAGATAATTAACTACATGTATCTGAATCATCTTTTGACATCTGATGTCATAGAGATTTACTCTCACCTTACATGCAGTCCCCTTATGGAATTAATGAATGCTCTTTTTAAAACCTTCTTACTATAAATGCTGTTTTTGGAGCTTAGGTTTTTGATACAAAAATGAAGGCAGATGCTTTGTTGAAATAGGAGAAATCATTATCCCAGTGGCTCCTGGAGATTGATTATTCTGGACTCCGCAGATTTCTAGAAATATCTGGGCATGTATTGGCTAAAGATACAAGTAAGTATTTAAACCAGCATTGTCCAGCGAATATTAATACATAAGTGAAAGAAAGTGAATCATTTTCTGAGATCTTTAGGACATATAAAATCTCTGAGATTCTCAACTAGGGGCAGTTCTGCTGTCTCAGGAACATTTGTCAATTTCTGGAGATATTTTTGGTTGTCACGAATGGGGTTGGGGGCAGTGGAGTGTTACTGTCATCTAGTGGGCAGAGGTCAGGGATGCTGTTAAACATCTGGCAGTGCACAGCTTCTTGCAATAAAAAAATTATCTGTCCCAAGAAGTGTCAAGATTGAGAAATGTTGCTCTAGGGCTACATCCTGTTGGTAGTCACCCCAAATGGCATTACAGATGCTCCTCCACTTATAATGGAACCATGTCCTGATAAACACATCATATGGAAATAAAAAATGCACCTAAGTGTATGGGCACAATGACGGTGCCTGGAGTCCCAGCTACTCAGGAGGCTAAAGCACAAGGATTGCAAGTTCAAGGTCAGCCTGGGCAACTTAGACCCTGTCTTGGAAAAAAAAAAAGAGGTGGGGGATGGTGGGGATGTCACTCAGTGGTAGAGTACTTGCCTAGCATGTGCAAGGTCCTGGGTTCAATCCTTAGTGCCACAAAAAATAAAAATCTGATGGAATGGCAGCCATCAAGAATGTAAACAGTAATAAATGCTGGAGAGGATGTGGAGAAAAAGAAATAATTTTACACTGTTGGTGGGATTATAAATTAGTGCAACCACTATGGAAATCAGTATGGAGATTCCTCAAAAGACTAGGTGTGGAAAACCCATCTGACCCAGCTATACCACTTTTTGGTATTTATCCTAAAGAATTAAAGTCATCATACTACAGTGAGACAAGCATGCCCATGATTATAGCAGCACAGTTCACAACAGCCAAACTGTGGAACCAGCCTAGATATTCATCAAGGGATGAATGCATTAAAAACATAACACACAATGCAGTTTTATTCAGACATAAAGAAGTATCAAATTATGTCATTTGTAGGAAAATAAATGGAAGTGGAGACCATTTTGTTAAATGAAATAAGCCAATCTCAGAAGGTCAAAGGTCATGTTTTCTCTCATATGCAAAACTAGAAAGTGTATGTGTGTGTGTGCGCGCGCGTGCGTGTGTGGTGTGTATGTGTGTGTGTGTGGTGTGTGTGTCGGTGTGTATGAGAGAGAGAGAGAGAGAGAGAGAGAGAGAGAGAGAGAGAGAGAGAGAAAGAGAGAAAGAGAGAGAGAGACAGGGCAAGGATCTACTTAAAATCAAAAGGGAGATCAGTAGAGGAAAGGGACCAGGGGTGAGAGGAGGGGAGGAGGGGGAAGTGCTGGGAATGGTACTGGCCACTATTATATTGTGTGCATGTATGAATATGTAACAACAAAGCCCATCATTTTGTATAACTATAATGCACCAATTAAAAAGTGTGGAAAGAGAAGAAAAAAGTACCTGACCTAATGAATTATGGCTCTTAGCCTACCCCAACTTAATTGCACTCAGAACACTCATGTTAGTTTACAGTTCTGCAAAATCATCTCATTAAGAGCCTATTTTGTAATCAAGAGTTGAGTATCTCATGTAATTTATTAAATAGGGACTGATATGAAGAAACAGAACTGTTGTGTGGGTACCCTTTTGCAATATTATGAAGTCAAAACTTCACTAAGTTGAACCATGAAGTTGGAGACTGTCTGTAATTGGTTTAAATGTACTTGTTATCCTTCTACCCTTACCTTTGTTGTAGTCCAGTCTTCCTTCCTCACTGCTCAAAGCTAGTTTCAAACATGAGGCCTGAAATATACTATCACTCCAATAAATATTTCTTCCTTGAATAAATACGTGACTCTTAATGAACATCTGCTGAATGAGTGAAGGGGTTAAATTTACCAGCTATTTACCAGCTAATTACACTGTTTATGCAAGTTTTCTTGTTTTAGTTTTCGATAGCTTTGCTCTTTCTTTACTGGTACTTCATCTCCTAATTAGCAAGGATATAAATTCTATGGAGATATGGAAAAATAATAATGGGACTACAGGCAGCAGGGAGGTAATTAACATTTCTGTGGGTGAATACTGAGATTACAGAGCCTGTTGGCTGACATGAATTTATAAGGGATTATGCGTTTAGTGGGGACATTTCTGCACAAAATAGACTTATTTTAAAAACTCAGGTGAATGAACTAATCTCTACTATAATCCGACAAGGGACCTTCTAACAATCTCTGTACCTATGAGCATTTATTGAATGCCTTTTGCATACTGAGAGTCAATTATTTCCCCAGACTGTAGTGAGACCAAGAGACTTTATATATTAGCTGATGAGCTGTTCTAAAAGTGTTGGCTTGTTCATGACCAGAGAGTTCCATCTCTTTTGTGGTCTTGGCTAGATTTTATAAAGCATAGCTTCTTGTTTATTTATAATGGACTTTGAGATCCTTGGACGAGATGTATTACATATGTGTGAAGGATTAGAGGCAGTTTTTAATAACAACAGGAATAATACTGCTTTGTGCTGTTAAACTGTAGATCTTTTCTTCTAAAGATTTAAAGCCCATTATAGACATAATTTGATTGTTGCTCTATTGCACCAATGTTTTTCCTTCTCTCCTCATCCAGGCGGATTTTTTTCTTTATTAAAGATGGCATGAATACTTTCTCATGTTACGACCTCTTTGATAAACAGCTCAGGATGTTATAAAAGCAAAGCAGGAGATGTCTCAAATAATTAGCGACAGAAGGCTTGTTGATGCTGGGGTGTTAATGTTGCCAGAAAGCTCAGATATTTGTGGGTTGCTCAGTGCATTTTTTGTACTGATGTGTGTGAGGTTGGGTTTCAGCCATATGCCTGTACGGCATCAGGAAACATTTTGTCATGCTACTTCCTTGGGTGATCTTTTATGACCAAGAGAAAAAAAAAAGTCATACTTCTGTCTTGTGAAATTGAGCTCGAATTCTGGGTAGTTTAGCAGTAATCAGTATGTGCCTGAATCACAGCTGCATGGGATGGTTTGGATTATAAACCAATGGCAACTACTGCTCTAAATATGGAAATTAAATACTTTAGGTTCAGGCTGATTCAAATCTGTGGGTAGGAAACGTCTGATCTTTCCCAAGATAAATTTAGAAGTGTGTGGAGGTTTCTCTAGGGCTACGAATCCTGTTCACATTCATATGTGTTGCTTTTGTGATGGTCCCTTGGAGCCTCTTGGCAGCCACCTTCTTTAATAGGGGAAGAGATTGGGATCCATAGGAATGCCAAGAAAAAAAAAATCCTCAGAAGATTATCAGAGTATGTTGATCCAGAGACCAAATCTGACAGTTCCAAGCCTCAAATGCTGCGTATCAAACAATACTGGGCTTTTCCTCCCTCCGGGCATGAGACATTCATATTCACCCGGAATTTGTTCATAATTTGGAAGCTTCTTGTGTTACCGACTTCTTCAGATCCTGCACCAAAATTTTCATCCACTTTGCTAATCATAAGTAGTTATATATATATTATGGTTGTGGTCTTGATGCTTCTATTATCAGTTGATCGTTCTGACTATTTCTTGGAGCCTCTGTGGTCATGGAAAAACACTCTAATACATAGAAGATGACCCATGGAACTCGCCTAGTAAGAGACGGGGTTTCCTTAATGTGGTCCAATTAGAGAGTATTAAAGCTTATTTAAAAATGTGTTGGGTACAATTGACGGGATAGCTCAGAAGTCATTTATTATTTTCTAGCCAATCTGAGCTCAAGACTGCCTAGATATCATCAGAATATGCTATATGCCCTACCGTTGCCCTCTCCACCCACCCCGGAGGTCACCTTCTCCTTCAGTGGATACTTTGAGCCACATGGATGGCTTTGTAGCTCAGATACTTGGAACCCTGCCTGAGGTCTGCCATTGGTCTTGGACTTTGCTCAGCCTGACTTGGGACAGGCCACAAGTGCTAGGGAATCAGCACCCTCAAGACTGACCCTCAACTTCCGAGGGATGAGAGGTGGTGGATGGGTACCCCTCATCCCCAGCTCCTTTCTGAGCTGTGTTCTACACAGCATCTGAGAGTTTCCCAGGGAGACTGAAACCTAGTGTCCACATCAGTGGACCATTAACATGGTTTTCCTTATTTCTTCTCTCACCTGTCTCCCTTCCTTGTGCTTCTTCTCATTCCCAGTTGTTGTCTCAGGATCTGTGGATGGAGTAAGGCAAACCAAGGAGACGTTGAATACAGCAGCCCACCAGGGAGCCCCCTTCCTCTTTTCACCTACATTCAGGGAATTATTAAGAACTTTGTCTCTGCTTCCTAAATAACCTTGGACTTGTGTCTTTCTCTACTTCTAGAACGTAGCTCAAATCCTTCATGTTATTTAGTTTGTTATGACGGTGTTGTAACTACTCTCCATAACTACTCCTAGACAGAACTGCAAGAAATATCTTTCCCAAGACAGACCTGATGCTGTCTGTCACTTCCCAGCTTCAAACCTTTCGTGGCTCATGCCTTTCATTATCTGGCCTTGCTCACCCATCCCATGTCTTTCTTAAGCACCGTGGTCATAGTGTGGGGCATAGACTCTATTTTTTGTCCACCTGTGAACTTCAGCACAACTTTTAAAGAATACAATATATTGTTCTTAAGTATACTTATCCCATTGTGTAATAGATTTTTTTGAACTTCCGGAGTCTAAATTAAATTTTGTATCCTTTGTTCAACATTCACCCAGTTCCTCCCATTGCCCAGCCCCTAGTAACCACCATTCTACTCTCTGCTTCTATGAGTTTAACAATTTAGATACAATATATTAGTGAGATGATGAGGTATTTGTCTTACCATTCATGGATTACTTAATATAATGTCCTCCAGGTTCATCAATGTTGTTGAACATAACAGGATTTTCTCCTTTTTAGGGCTAAATAGTATTCCATTCTGTATACCACATTTCCTTTTTTTTCTTTTTTGTTAATTAATTAATTTAGTTTAATTAGGTATATATGACAGCAGAATTCATTGTACACAATTGCAGCACAACTTTTCATTTCTCTGGTTGTACATGACATAGTGTCACACCATATGTTCAGTCATACATGAACTGAGGATAATGATGTCCATTTCATTCCACCATTATCATGCATCCATTGATGGACACTGGTTGATTCCCTATCTTTCCTATCACAGATAATGCTGTAATGAACGGGGAAATGCAGTGTCTTCAATGGACTGATTTCATTTCCTTTGGATCTATATTCAATAGTGGGTTTGTGTTTGCTGGATTATGTGGTGGTTCCATTTTTTATTTTTCCAGGAACTTCCATACTTTTTATCCATAATGGCTCTACTCATTTACTTTCTCTCCACTAGTATATAAGCATTCCTTTTTCTCCACATCCTCGCCAACCCTTATTTGTCTTTTTGATAATAGCTGTTCTTATGGGAGTGGGGTGATATCACATTGTGGTTTTAATTTCCATTTCCCTGATACTTAGTGACCTTGGACACTTTTTCATAGACCTACTGGCTATGTCTTCTTCTGAGAAATGCCTTTTCAGGTCCTTTGGCTATGTTCAATCAAGTTGTTTGAGCAACACGGTTTTAAAGACAACATGAAATTCACCTTTTCTTTGGAACTGCCCTTTGCTGGCCATTCCCTGGCAGTGGCTTTCTCCGTCCTTGTACATCTTGCTATGTGTGCCTTTGTCCCTGTTTCTTGGTGTGTGAGCATATTGGTTTTTACTACCCAGCCCTGAGTTTCTTGAGAACAGGAACTAGATGCAGTTCCCAGCTCTGGCTCAGCACCAGGCATGAAATCAACGCTTGATCATTTAATTTGTGGACAGTTGACCATTTAATCTGTGCTTCAGGAGTTTTCTCTGGAATGTGGTGGGGCTGCAGGTCGGGAGAAGCATTAAGAACTGCTATTAACGAGAAGACACAAATTGATGATGATAGTTGCATGACCCAGAAGTTTGATAGAAGAGTGTTATTAAAATAATTGCCAAGTATTTTATACTAAAAACTTACTCTAGTGCTTACTTGTTGAACCTACTTACTCTGCCATGTTCAATTTCCTTTGAATGGGCATGCTGAGCCCTTGCCGAACAGGTACAAGGGAATGGAGGCATATTAGCAGGAAACTTCAGTTTTCCAGGGTCTCCTTTGTCCCCACCCCCAGAGTTTTTTGTTAAGATCCAGAGCCAATGAAGTCAACTGAAACAAAAGTTATAAAATAAAGCAGTGTTCTATCTGTTTTGTCTGGATACCTGGATTTTGGTTGGTTAGTTTCATCTCTATTGGGAACATGATATGGTCCAGTCAAATGCCCAGCACTGTTCCTTCTGAGGGAGGATTTTCCTAGTGCTATAGCCTGGATATGGACTTTGGCTGTCTTCCCGATGGAAACTTTTCCATTCTGGAAACCAGATTCCAATCTACTGTCCCAGGGAAGGGGTGGGGCAGGCTTTCACCATCATTTATACATGGTCTAGAATGGGGAGTTGATTCTAACTCTTTGATGTTACTCTCCTCGACTTCAGTGTCATCCCTATTACTTCCTAGTTTAAGGGCAAGCTGGTGAAATGGAGGAAACATCATGCTTCATGAGTGTCTCTGTGGAGACTCCATTGTTAGGAGTCACCAAGCTGAGTTGCAGTCAACTGTGGATATCCTTGCTGTACTGAAATACATAGCTACACTTGTGGTAGCTGGGACATGTCTTAAAGCAGATGGAAGCTAGGTGTTCCCAGCCTAGGAAGGGGCTGGGAACTTCATTTTAATTGGGTAGAGCCCTGAGGCCTGTGTGATGGGACATAGGCGTACTCTGCAATACAAATAAAGCCACAGGTGTGGGTCTACCCTGGGGAATGGAGACAGAAGATACTGGCCAAGATCAGGTAGAGAGGACGCTGGGAAGCACCTACCTGTAAGCAGGGCCCAGGGGTCCAGTTCCCACGCACAGCAAGAGCACTGTCTTTCTGTCTGGGTTCCCACCAGAGCAGTCCTCTCTGACCCAACCTGGGGTTTCACTTTCTGGTATTGGTTTCCTCACTTTTTCCATGGGGAGCCCAGTGTGATGTGTTCTCCTGTGTGTTTTCCCATCCTGCCCAGGCCCATTTGATCTTGGAAGGTTGTGAGTTTTGAGTTCCAGGCAAGAGCCTTTACCTCCACCTTGACCCCTGCCTTTCACCTCTGTTCTCCAATGAGTCTGTCTTTTAAAAACAAAAAGCAGAGATAGAGGAAAAAGAAATTCCATCAGTGATATCAGCACTCCTGATGATTTTGTTCTATTCTGAGAAGTCTTGAAGAATTATGTATTCCCATTCTAATACAAAATTGCCACAGCTTATGTTTAAAGAGTGTTTTTTTAATGTGGCTCAGTCCTAGGTGAAGCACTTGTTTCCATGGTTTTGTATCATCTTTGTATCACTTCTCTAAAGAAGGTATTATTAACTCCATTTTATAGACAAGAAAGCAGAGGAATCGAGAAGTTTTGCACCTTAGCCAAGGTTGCACAGTATGTGTTCCCACTGAAGTGTTATATTTCTCATGATTCACTCCTTGCCTAAACAAGCATAAGGAATACAGACTTAGGTGTCTCATAGCACTGAGGCAATATGGAGATACTTGAGCACTGCTGTGAGGGTACATTTTATATTGAAAGAGACCATGGGCGCAGGTGTTCATATTTTTATTGACTTCTTACCTTCATTTTCAAATTAATCTCTCTCCCCAGGAGTGTTCTGGTGCTCATTCCCTCTCACCTTGGATTTCCAGGCAAATTGTTCTCTGGCCCCTGTCTCTATGCAACTTCTAGACTTTGTCTCCCTCACCTCCACTGCCTGCCATTTCCTTTCCTTCAGAACAATAGCTGTAACAATGATACCAATTCCCAGAACAAGTCCTGGGTTGTTCATTCCATGGGAAAGGATGCATCTATTTCTTCAGGAAATCCCAACTAAGAAATGGCTATCTTCTAAACATGCCCTACCCCAAATAGGACTCATTAGCCCCGTGTGGTTTCTGAGCCTTTGAAGTGGCAAGTCAGACTCTCGAGAGGTTCTCTGAGTATAATCTACACACCAGCTTTTGAAAACTTGGTCTGAGGTGGCTGGGAGAAGAATGCAAGATATTTTATTAATAAATTGTTAAGGGCTGGGGTTGTGGCTCAGTGGTAGAGCATTCACCTAGCATGTGCGAGGCACTGGGTTCGATCCTCAGCACCACATAAAAATGAATAATTAAAATAAAGGTAAAAAATAATAATTTATTAAATACTGACCATAAATTGAAATGATGGCTTAGGTAAGTTATACTATTGAAAATAATTTTACTTTTTATTATTTTTTCTAATGTGATTACTAGGAAATTTAAATGGCATATGTGGCTCATCTTGGGGAGCACTGCTCTAAAGCTCTGCTTGAAGAACGGAGAGACCCAGTTGCTGCCTTGAGGGAACCCTCCCCAAACTCAGGGACCTCTTTTTAGACTCTGGTGTTCATGGATCCCCTGTGTCCTTTCCCTGTTGAAAGTCTGGCATTAAGGCCAATGGCTTAATCTCTTGGTGCCATGTAGGTCAGTGACCTGCTAGAGAGATCAATGTTGGTTGTAAGTTCCTGGAGGTCACACCTTCTCTGTCGTTGCCCAGCACTATGTCCAGAGCAGAATTTTGAGTAATTGGTGGCAGTCCAGTGATGAAACATATTGGCTTCAGAATGGTTTTTCCTGGTGTTCCTTGAATGTTTTCCTGTGGGCAGTTGCCTCCTCTGCTTGTTTCAAATGGGTTCTTACCTCCCTGTTCTCATACCTGCTCAGTCATCAGTTACTGTATAGGACAGTGCAGCCTTGGAACCCCCCACCACCTGCCGTCATGATACACAGGCTTGGAAATTTAGAAATATATTCTAAAATCAGCATCAAAAGAGTAGAGAGGTATTCTGTGCTCTGTGCTGTCCAGCACAATCCTGTTATCTGCGTATAGGCTTTCACTAGTTTTTCAACTTTGAAGTTATTTTTTAAAATGTAGAACTACAAGGGCTGAGACTACCAAAATGAAAAAAGATGAGCAAGAATTATCATTAAGAAATAAAAGCAAGTTACTGAATAGCAGGTATAGTATCATCTGATTTGATAAAAATAAAGATGGTAGAAGTGTGGATGCTCATATGAAAATGAATAAAAGGATAAACAAAATGCTGTTAGTGGTGGGATTAAGGGAAGGAAGGAGAACTATTAGTTTTTACTTACTATGTTTTATATTTTTCTATTGTGTGTGAATAATTTAATTTTTTTCCTTAAACATGTATCAAATTTACCCTGGTATATCATTTTTTATCCTTTCACTTTTAATCTGTGTCTTTATATTTAAAGTAGGTTTTTGTAGACAACATATTGTTGGGTCTTGTTTTTTGATCCACTCCCAAAGTCTCTGTCTTTTGAATGGTACATTTAGACCATTTATAGTCAAAATGATTACTGACATAGCTAGATTAATATCTACCACATTTGTTATTGCTTTCTTTCTCTTGTTCTTTCTTCCTATTTTAGTCTTCCACTCATTCCTTTAGTAATTTAATTGAGCATTTTATATGATTCAATTTTCTTTCCTTTTTTAGTATATCAGTTATTTTTCTTTCTTTGTCTTTTTCTGATTTTTCACTTTTCTTAGTGGTTTCTCTGGAATTTGCAGTGTATATTTTTAACTAATCCAAGCCAACTTTCAAATAAAACTGAAGAACTTTGTGACTAGTGAAGTTCTTTATAGTAACAAAACATTCCCAATTCCTTCCTCGGGTCCCTAGTATCATTGCTATCATTCACTTCACTCATTCGTAAACATCCACAAACCAGGTACATAACACATGTACATAATACATTGAATACGTTTTTGCTATTTTATTTTTAACAAACTATTATCTATTAGATCAACTAAGAAAAAGAAAATCAAAGTTTTTCTTTAACTTTCACTTACCTTTTCCTTTTCTTTATATTGATCGGAGTTTCTGACCTGTAGTATCTTCCTTATTTCTAAAAAAACTTCTTTTTAACATTTCTGGCAAGCCAGGTCTACTGGCAACAAATTCCCTTAATTTTTGCTCATCTGAGAATGGTTTTTATTTCTCTTTTATTTTTGAAGGATCATTTCACAGAGTACAGCTTTTGAGGCTCCTAATAGTTTTCTTTCAATGCTTTTAATAGTTCATGCACTCTTTTCATCTTGTGTGATTTCTGAGGAGAAGATGGATATAATTCATATCTTTTGCTCCTCTACAGCAAAAGTGCTGTTTTTCGTCCTCTATCTTCTTCTTTTGGGAAGTTTTCTTTAATTTAGATTTTTTTTTGTAGATTTAATATAATATGCCTAGGTGGTTTTTTTTGGGTGAGGGGAGGGTGGGACAGTTATCCTGATTGGTGTTCTCTGAGTTTTCTGGAGGAGAATTCCCAGAAATAATTATTCCAAATATTTCTTTTGTTCAAAAAATGTCCCAGACATTATTCTTCCAAATATTTCTTTTGTTATTTATCTTCTTAAGATAATTCCATTACAGTATGTAATACTCTTTGTAGTTGTTCTACAGATCTTGAATATTCTGTTTTTAATTCAGTCATTTTTTTCTGTTTATTTTTCAATTTTTGAGGTATCTATTGAAGTATCCTCAAGTTCAGAGATTCTTTCCTTACAGAGTCCAATCTTGTAGAAAACCCACAAAAAGCATTCTTCATTTTTGTTAGTGTTTTTGGTTTCTAGCATTTCTCTTTGGTTTGCCTTGGATTTCCATCTCTTGGCTTACATTCCCCATACTGTTATTGTTCTTAGTGGTCAATGGACATTTATTTATTTACTTACATGTGGTGCTGAGAATCGAACCCAGTGTTTCAAGCTATAACCCCAGCCTGCCAGTCTATTTTTGCATGTGGTCTAGGTTTTCCATTAGGTTAGAGATCCATTCCAGCCCTTGGCATATTAATCATAGTTGTTGTAAATCCTTAGTCTGATAATTCCAATGTCTGTTGTGTTAGAGTCTGATTCTAATGCTTGCCTTATCTCTTCAAGTTGTTTGTTGCCTTTGTATGTTATAATTTTTGCTTGGTAGACCGACATGATGTGTTGGGTAAAAGGAACTGCTGTGAGTCTTTGGTAATGTGATGGGGAGATGTGGAGGGAAGGCAAACATTTTATAGTCCTAGGATTAGATCTCAGTCCTGTATGGAGCCTGTGTCACTGGATTGTGAACTGCACAGTTGTCCTCAATCTCCCTCCCTGCGTAGATGGGACAAGACAGTAGAGGGGGCTGGAGTTGAATATTCTCTTCCCTCAGGCCAGTTAAATTCTGATAAAACCTACCCAGGTTAGACTATAATAAAATAGATTCTATTGAGGGCAGGCCTTGTTAGGAACAGAAGGCTGTGGCATAGTCCAGAATGGTTCCTTTCCCTTTCCCTGTTGGGATTTTCTTCTCATTTCACTGGGAGAACCTGATAGAGCTACAGGATGTAAAACTCACAAAAAATGGGGCTACCTCTCTATGACTTGGAGTCCCCCCCCCCACCATTCACAGACTTGTTCATACTGAGCTTTTGGTTATTCTTCAATTGCAGTTTAGGCTTTTCTACCCTGGTACTGGTTTCTACTCTGGGAAGTTGTAATTCTCTGTATTTGCCTGTCAGTCTCTCCAAATTTGGGAAAGCAAGTGTCCCTGAAACCTCATTTCCCTATGACCTAAGAAGAGTTATTGATTTTTTTTCAGTTTGTTCAGGGTTTTACTTGTTAGATTGGAGTGACAGCTTCCAAGCTTCCAGCAGGCTGGACCAGAAACTCCAGAAGTCCACATGTATTACTTTATGATGAAAGTAGCCAAACAAAACAAAACACAACACTCAAAGAAATGTTATTACATTCATATAGAATAGATTATATATACCGCTGAGCTTTGTCATTTATTCTACTGAGTAGAATTTAGTCCTTTTCTTGATGATTTAGGGTTGTCACTGTGAATTTCAGATTATGTGTTAGATATGTGTTAGTTATGTCTTAAGGGTGCCCAGGATTTGTTTTGATCAGATATTCTAAGACACACAGACATGGAAATGACTATTATGAAGGAACACATTTTTATACTCACAGATCCCTAGAAATAGGAAGCACTGCACACCATGTTGGACCACGTAGTTTGGTCAGGAGGCAGAGGGAAGGAGCCTTTATTATGGTTTCTGTGGGAAGCAAGAGGCAAAGAAGGGTAAACAGGCTCAGGATTGTTTAGTTTGAATGATTTTCGAAGGTTCTTGGGCAAAGGGGCTATCCTGAATTGCCTGGTACCTGGCCTTGGGTGATTTGGGCATAAAGTGGCTCAAGTAAGAGCCCAGGGAGCCTGATAAGGAGGTGGTTAGTGTTTGGGCTCTGGATGGTTTGGCTTGCATAAGAAAGACATGGGGGCACGTTGTTTGCTGACCCTAGAATTTGGCTAACCATGGGAGGAGCAGTCTTTCCCAAGGCTCCAGATTTCTAATCATCAGAAATATAGAAAATAAAGAGACAAGATTAATACATATGATAAAGTCTTCAGTAAAGTAGGTGCCATGGTTTGGATATGGTTTGTTCCCCATAGGTTTATTTTTGGGAGCTAGGTCCTCAGTTTGGTGAAACCTTTAAGAGGTGAACCCTAGCGGGAGGTGCTAAAGTCATAAGGACACGTCTTTGGGAGTTATTGTGGGGCTTTGACCTCTCTAGCTTTCTTTCTGAGGAAATGGTATCTTACTCTGTCATAAGCTTCTGTCCTCATAATGCCAGATGGCACCATCAGGTGCTTTCTTTCCAGAGCAGAGCAGATGCTGGCATGATGCTCTTGAATCTCAAGAACTGTAAGCTAAATAAACCTCAGCCTGCCTCAGATATTTTGATAGAATAATGGATAAACTTTTTTTTTTAAATGAAGTTAGTCTGCCTTAGATATTTTGTTATAGTAATAGAAAACAGACTAATATAGAAAATTGGTGCTGAGGAGCAAAGTTGTTACTGTAACTTAAAACATGGAGGCTTTGGAACTAGGTCATGGAGAGAGGTTAGAAGAGTTTGGAGCAAGAGGATAGAAAATGCCTAGAATGCTGTGAGCAGTGTCATGAGTGATTTTCCTAAGGGGTCAGAAGACAAGACTAGGGAGGAGCTAGAACATTTTAGAGATTGGATAAATGCTCATAATCAGAATACTAGTGCAAATGAGGTGGGACAAGACAGTAGAGGGGAGCTGGAGTTGAATATTCTCTTTTGGAATTTGGACTGAAGGCCATCCTTGTTACATCATTGCAAAGAACTCAATTTCATTTTCTCTATGTTCTAAACCTTTAGGGAAGGACTAAACTATCTGGTGGAGTAGATTCCAAAATGGCAAAGCACTGGAGTTTTGGTATGGGCATTATCATGGCTTTGAGTCAAATCTTCCTGTTCTATTTCCTTTGGGAAAAAGGAATCAGAATAGAAAGATTTAGAAAATTCAAATCTGAAGATAAAGTATGTTTGAGACAGGGAGTTATAGTAGAGCAACCACTTACTAATGAGATTAGCTTGGATTTAAAAAAAAAAAAAAGGCCAAGTGCTTTGCATCAGGACAATTGAAAAAAGACCTTGAGGCATCTCAGAAATCTTTGAGGCTGCCCCTTAAATTTGTTAGACTTATGTCAACTAAGAGTAAACTGGATCTGACTGAAAGCCTATGGTGTTTGCTCTTCTGTTAGCTCTCATTATGAAATTGCTGGTGTCTGGTAGGCTCTCAGTTTTGTTTTTTTTTTTTTTGGAAGAGACCACCCCTCTGCACTGTAAGGATAGATGGTTTCTAAGGACATGGAAAATATCATTAAAGGCCTAGGGACAACTCTGTATAGGATTTATGCAGCAGAACTGACCCTGCTGCCCTAAGCTACTGCTTCCTCTTTCTATGCCGAGCTTGGGCCTGCTTTGGGCCGGGTGTCTTGCTCTTAGCACCCAGTTCTTTAACCTATGGAGCCTGAATGATCACCCAGGGAAAGCTTGCTATAGCAAACAGTACCCCAAATAGGAACCATTTATGGCATTTAGGACCATTCTGGTGCTTGGGCCAATGTTAGCATCAACAAGGCCATGTCCTCATCCCTGGGGTCTCCAGAGTCTTAGAATAATATGGCTAGCTCCAGCTTTTTAGGATCCTGGAAATCCTACTTTCCTTCCTTTTTCCTTCTTTCCTGTTTCCCTCCCTCCCTCCCCACTCCCTTCCTCCTTTCCTTCCTCCCTCTCCCCCTTCCTTTTCTTTCTTTCTTCCTTTTTTTTTTTCTTTTTAGCTATATACTGGGTTTGTTACTAGAGTTCTAGGCCAGAGAACTGCCTCTGGGGGTTCTAACAAAACTAGGTGCAGCTGGTTAGGAGCGCCCCCCCCCCCCCAGCAGTCTTCTGTCCTAGAACTCCAGTAACAAACCCAGTATGTAGCTAAAGAAAGGAAAGGAAGAACCCAAAGAACCCAAAAGAATGGGCAACATTAAGAAGCAGGAAAGGAAGTTTCATTGGTGTAGTTACCCTGGGAAGAAGAGGGGACCTTCATTCTTAGTCTTGTCTTCAGGGTGCTTATACAAACTTTGGGCTTAAGTAGAGGAAGAACTGGGGTATGAGGGGTAAGAGGGATGTGTAATTAATCAGTCTTGGTCAAATGATGTTCTGGTTGATCTTTATCTCATTTTGGTCCTACATGGTAGCTTTGGAGAAATCCTTACTACTTGAGGGGCAGTTTCCACTCAGAAGGCTTGTCTATCAGACCTGAGATCCTGGAAGGGGACAGTTCAGCTCTCCTGAGACGGCTGTTCCTGCTTGGGCAGGGAGCATTCTCACTATGGGGTGATCTGTCTACAAGGCTCCTGTTGTTCCCAGATGTAGGACAACCACCGAAGACTTCTAGGTGCCACTTCAGGGATATGAAACATGATGCTGTAAAGGCTGGCTGTCAAATGCCCCTGCAGATCTTCTCTCAGTCGTGAAGGGGGTGAGATGGGTTAGGTAAACTTAGGGATAATAAAACTCACATTCCTAGTTTTTAGATGAACGCTCCTTAAATGATTAGCATGCTACATGCAGAGCTGTGCATGGCTTGACTCAAATTTAAAGTAGTAAAGGAAACAGATACAAAACGAAGGCAGAGATGCAGAGCTTTATCCTGCTTTGGTAGACATTGGGCATCTGCAGGCCTAAGTAAAGAGTCACTGCTTTTAGCCAAGGCAGCCTCTCAGTCTCTGTTATAGATTCTTGAGGCCTTGGTTTCTAGATAAATACAGTCACTATTTTTGTGGAGTACCCATTTTCACGTGGTTTAGTCTAAAAATGACACAAAGCAAGCCCCTAGACATGGTAACATGAATTTTGTGGCTGTATAACTTGGGCAACTTACTTAACCTTCCTGTGCCTGTTTCTTCAATTATAAGAATCGTAATGGGACCTGTCTCATAGGGTCACTCTAAAGGTTAAATGACTGAGTTTCTGTAAAGTCAGCACTTTTACAGTTCAAGACAAACAGGTGGTATCCAATATGTAGAAACTTGCTTTCAAGAAGTTAGTAAAGTAACTGTGAGTTTAGTATACAGGCTTTATAAAAACTCCTATGAGATATTGAGAATTTCTTCCACTGGAAACCAAACTCTTTTAGAAGGGTCTGCCTCTTAGAGGTCACATAAGCATTGCATGTTGGAGGAGTGCCTATTTGAATCCCCGAGTCCTGTGTCTGCTGATTCTGCTGTCCCCGTGCAGTTCTAGAGGAAATTTCAAGTTTTGTTACTCCCTTCATTGTGGGTTAGTAAGCACAGTTATCTGTTAGTTCCATGCTGAGATCAAGTACTCAAAAGCAATAGTCAATAGACAAGGGGGCCTGAAAACAAGCGTGCATTGGGGTGGAAAACCCATTCTGGGTCAGCCTTCCAGACTCTTCTTTCCTGACTCTTGGGTGTCACAGAGATGCCTACTGAACTTGAGCTGAATCTCCCTACCAGAACCTGGACTTGCAGATTTATTACCTCTGATTCTGTGCCCACCCCTGGGGATTTATTGCTTTCTAACTGGGAAGTGGGAAAGAAGGATTTCATATATAGAATTTCTACAACAAATTATAAATCCTTCTAATGTAGGGTACAATAAATTTCTTAGTAGCTTTGTTTCTGTTTGCCACACCATGAAGTCACCTCAAATATGCATCAGGAGGGGGAATGGATAAACTTATTATTGTATATCCATGCAATAGAATTCTAATCAGCAACACAAAGGAACAAATGACCACACTCAATAATACTGGCTGAGATTTAAAAACTTTTTTTTAATGAAAGGAGCCAGAAAAAAAGAGTATGTACTGTGTGATTCCATTTATGTGGTAACTTGTTACAGTGATAGAAATCAGAATGGAAGTTGTCTCTGTTGGGGGATGATATAAAGGAAATATACAGGAAAAGTCTATGCCCAGATATGGATGATGTTCATATGGGTTTAATGGTTAATTTTATTCAGCTATAGGCTCAAGGTCTGTGCAAGCTTCTCTCTCTCTCTCTCTGTGTGTGTGTGTGTATGTGTGTATATATATATCCAATAAAGTACTATTAGCATATTAAAAAACTTTCTAATGGGGAAAGTTATGGGAAAAATGAAAAAGAAAATTTAAAAATACTTTATCAAATGGGAATCCTTTAACCAAGGGGAATCCTAAATAGTGTGCCTTTGGTTCATATATCTTCCTTGTTTGGTCTCTTTCTAGTCTCTTGATTTCACTGTTTATTTTTAGAGCATTTGAAAAGAAATTAAAAGTGTTGAGGTTTATGACTGGAAGGCATTGTGGCCTTCAGAAAAGGACAGTCATGACACCTATTTGGAATTTTAATAGCAACTTGTAAAGAGGTCACCAAGTTTTGTTTTTAAATTACAGACTCTTAAGACACCCTATTCACCATATTCATGATAATAGCAATTAAATTATAATGATTGATGTAGTTTTAAGATATTATCCCCTCCACAATACTGCAAAAGCTCTAAAGTAGCTCACAATTCTACAAAGGCATATCTGTATCTCTGATGCCCAGTGTGGGTGAATGAATGAGTGAATGTGTTTGGGGAAGTGGGAAGAAGGTGCTCACTGAGGTAACTTCACATATTGATTAGTGTATCTACTTAAGATAGTTTTGCTGCTGTCCACACCAATCCTGGCATATTCTTTAGTACTCGGCTTATCACCTATCTTGCTGTGTATTCTTTCCTTAATTCATCATTTATAATGCCATTTAACACTAATCAGTCTGTAAAACCCATAAGCCATGCTTTTCCAACAAGTTTTAGTTGTATGTCTGCAATCTAACTCATCACAGAGAGGGATTGGTTAGAGTCTTTTTGGCAGTAAAGGTTGTGTCTGGTTTCTGATGTCTTGAGTACTTCTTTATTTATGCCTTTTCTGTTACCTGCAAAAAACTTCTCCCAATAATCATCTCTCATTAAAATCCCCCAAAGACCTGTTCATGGGCCATGCCTTTAGTGTTTAGTCCAGTTGTAAATTGCCTTTCTCCCCTCTGAGTTAAGGCAGCACTTGTTGTTCCGGCTCTGAAGATAACTACTTTCCCTTCCCTGTTTGGTGGGCATCCCTGTACACAATGTAATTCTTCTCTACGCTGGTTTGCTCCTTCTTAACAAGACCAAACACCAAGTCCAGCAGTTCTATGTATACTGTAGGTGCACAGTAAGTGTTCTTGTATGGCTAACATAAATGTGTAGATGTCAAATAATGAATGTTATAGGGTGACATATAATACATTTGAAAATGGAACAGGAAGGGAGATGAATTTTTAAATTTTTTGAAGTGATTCAAATTTAGTTTTGAACACTAGAAGAAGGTGAAAATAGGAGAAATACATCTGAGCACTGTGTTAATGGAGATGAATTGGGATTAAGAGAGACTCAGCCTGGTATAGAGTAAGGCATCTCCCTGATTTTTCTTTTTTTCTCTCGTGTCTAGCGGGGGTGATGCGTACCACAATTAGGTGATAGAGACTTTTCTTCTGTAAGGTCACCAGTCCCACATTTCGGGGCAATTCCTCCCAGAACCTGAGTCACTCAGATCCGAGGTCAGGATGGCCTAGCCTGTGTTGCTGGAGCTGGAACAGATGTTGATCATTCCTTAGCTTTAAACAAGGATTTATAGTGCTAGTCATGCATATTAAATGAAGCCTATTTCCTCTATAATGTGAGAGTACTTTCCTGATCATTCTTTAATCAAAACAGATTTTTTTTTGCAACCTAGAACAGGATATGAAAAATTTGTCAGTGATCAAATATGGGTTAAAAGGGAGATCCCTGATGGCTCCCCACTAAGCCATGAGCACTGTCTAAAGATAGAACGTGAATACAATAGTTTAGATATGCATCTAATTGCTAGAGATTGCTGCTGAATTCTAGAAAGCAGTTATAGGATTTCGCCAAGATGCCAGCTGCACTGTGGAGGGCAGACATGGTGTGGGCTTCTTGTAGAAGAGTCACGTCAATGGCTGTTCTTTGAAAGACTATAACTCAACTCTTAGAATCTCCCCATATGATATGTCAAGAGCTTTGTAATGTTTTGAACAACCAATAAAAAAAAAAGAATCTCCTCATATTTAAGGAAGTGGAGTCACTGTTTTCAGTGTGTAGTTCTAGAAACACAACACATGTGCCTTACTCTACTTATTGGGGAAACTTAATTACATGCTATAAATATTAATTAGGACTTATAACTATGCTGACTTGCTACTGTAATGGATCCAAAGACTTACCAATGAAGTAAAGTGGTAAAGTGGAGAATTTATTTGAATTGAAGAATTAGAAGGGATTTTAGGGACTAGCTATTTCAAAATCTTGATTATCATGATGATGGATGGGAAGGAAGAGAAAAGAAAATCAACATTAATTATATGATGGTTATGTGTCAGTGTACTACTTACTCCTCCCCCCAACTCTATAATTCTATGTAGGAAAAGGTGGGAATGAATCTATTCATCTGTCGAACTGTATTTAAATTGAGTGCAAAGGAGATGTTGTGCTGAGGTCTTTAACTAACTTGAGTTCTCACAAAAATCCCTGTAGATTGATGATATATTTTTCATTTTATAGAATAAGAAAGTGAGCCTCAGAGACATTAAATGCCATTGCTGGGAAGTGGTCCAGTTGAGATTTGAACTGGTCTGTCTATAATCAAAGCTCTTGGTCCTTCCTGGTCCCCATATTTCAGAACAGGACATGAAGGTGCAGAGAGATGTGGTGTCTCAACTGAGCTTTTTGATCCTGGGCTCTGTTTTCATTGAGAGTCAGTTTTACAGTGAATGTGCCTGCAACTAGAGTTGAGAAGGAAGGAAGCCATCTAACTAAGAGCAGCGCTGGCTTCCTGTTGAATTCTTCTTCCCAGATTACATGCCCTCAACCAGCAAGTTTAATTCCAAATTCTCTGTGGGAAGGAATTCCCAAGACCAGAAAACATAATTTTCCTTTTAAGATGTTTCCAAAGTTTCTGATGAGGCTACTTGGACTGTTCCTCTGTTTTCTTAACTGTTTGTTGATTCCTGAGATTTTAATCCATTCTTTTCTAGAGTTTTTATTATCAAAAATCTGTCTCCACACTTTCCTTTTTTCTTAAGGTAGCTGCAGACTGCAGGCCTAAATAGGATTTTTCTGATTGACCTATATAGTATACATTGTGCACTTGCTATCTAACCTAGCAATCATGTTTCCTTCCTTTGCACATGTGACTATATTGCTTATTTGTTTCCCTCTATTTCCCATCTCTGTACTAACCTTAAAGACAGGGACCAAGCCTCTCCAGTTCACAGCTGTATCTTATATTCTGACATGGTGCATGAAACACTGTAGAAGTTAAATAAAGATTTATTGAATAAA
This sequence comes from Callospermophilus lateralis, assembly GCF_048772815.1. Lineage (NCBI taxonomy): Eukaryota > Metazoa > Chordata > Mammalia > Rodentia > Sciuridae > Callospermophilus > Callospermophilus lateralis. The sequence continues at coordinate 168,042,810 of NC_135307.1, read as the reverse complement.
TTAAATGTCAGGAGAATAATGTGCATTTAAATAATGATAGGTTCCAATTTTCTAAGACAAAAAAATCTGTTTCCAGCCTCCCACTCTCCAGAGTGTCCTATTCCTCCCCTCTCCCTGGTGTCTCTCTTGGATCCCACAAGCTGGAATTGGAACAATTTACTCATTTTTTATTCAGAGCTTCTGTAAAAGAGACAATAATTATTCTTGGAACAATATCCATTGCATATCTGTATGTAATTGCAGAATTCTCCTTTCAGCTTTTATCAATATGAACCTTTCCCTAAGAGTTGGGTTATTTAGAGGAGAGAAATTGGGTATCACAAACCTTAGACATATTTCTTAGATTGGGACAGGGAGTGTGAAGCAAGGAGGGGATATGGAGGATTCCCCATTCTGTGATTGAGCAAAGTAGAGCTCAAACATGCATGGGTGGTGACTAACGCTGAAAGATGTCATGCTGCCTGAGTCTCAGGTGTCTTCCACTCAGCTTAATGGAGAAAGGAATTAGTTTAGTGGCAGCTCTCAGGGGATCAATACAATTTTATTTGGAGTGGTCAAGCATGTTAAACTGGATTCTTGCATCTGGTGACAAAGCAGTGTGGTCAGTGGATTTAGCAGTGACCTGGGACTTGGCACACCTGGTAACTAATTGTGTAATTAGAGTGAGCCTCTTCACCTCTCTGGGTTCTTCCTTCTCTTGGGTGGAATGAAGGGTTGATATAAGAAATCTCTAAGAACCCACTTAGATTCATATCCTGTGTTTTAGAAGAGATTTTTAGGAGGGACACACCACTGATGCTGTCTCCCCTTACTTAGACAGGTGTGCAAGAGATGGGTTACTTCAAGGACTAATGGAGGACATGTCTGATACTGGAAAACCCACCAAGAGAATACAACATTGTGTATCGAACCAAGAATCAGGTAATCTGAGATTGATTCCTGGTCCTGACATTAATTTACTGAGTAACTTTATTATTTTAAATTTGTTCTTATTAGTTAAACATGATAGTAGAATGTATTTTGACATATTATACATTTATGGAGTATATGTTCTCATTCTTCTGCTTGTACGTGATGTAGAATTATAATGGTTGCATAATCACATATACACATAGGGTATTAATGTCCAATTTATTCCACTGTCCTTCTTATTCCCATACCCCCTCCCCTCAGTCTAATCCACAGTACCTCTATTCTTCCCTAGCCCCTGCCCCTGATTGTGAATTAGTATCTGCATATCAAAGAAAACATTCAGGCTTTTGTTTTTTTTGGATTGACTTATTTCACTTAGCACAATATTCTCTAGCTCCATCCATTTGCCAGCAAATGCCATAATTTCATTTGTTTTTATGGCTGAGTAATATTTCATTGCGAATATACACTATAATTTCTTTATCCATTCATCTGTTGAATGGCACCTAGGTTGATTCCATATTTGAGCTATTGTGAGTTGAGCTGCTATAAATATGGATGTGGTGGTGTCACTAAAGTATGCTGATTATAAGTCCTTTGGGTATAAACCAAGGATTGGGATAGCTGGGTCAAATGGTGGTCCCATTCCAAATTTTCTGAGGAATCTCCATACTGATTTCCAGAGTGGTTGCACCAATTTTCAGTCCTACCAGAAATGTATGAGTGTACCATTTTCCCCACATCCTCACCAACATTTATAGTTGCTTTTATTCTTGATAATTGCCATTCTGACTGGAGTGAGATGAAATCTTAGTGTAGTTTTAATTTGCATTTCTCTAACTGCTAGAGATGTTGAACATTTTTTTCATATATCTATTGACTGATCATATTTCTTCTTCTGTCTGTGAAGTGTTTGTTCAGTTTCTTTGTCCATTTATTGATTGGGTTATTTGTGTTTTTTTTAAATTTTTATTGTTGGTTGTTCAAAACATTACATAGTTCTTCATATATCATATTTCACACTTTGATTCAAGTGGGTTATGAACTCCCATTTTTACCCCATATACAGATTGCAGAATCACATCGGTTACACATCCATTGATTTACCTACTGCCATACTAGTGTCTGTTGTATTCTGCTGCCTTTCCTATCCTCTACTATCCCCCTCCCTTCCCTTCCCCTCCCCTCCCCTCTTCTCTCTCTACCCCATCTACTGTAATTAATTTCTCCCCGCTTTTTTCCCCTATCCCCTCACTTCCTCTTGTATGTAATTTTGTATACCCCTGAGGGTCTCCTTCCATTTACATGCAATTTCCCTTCTCTCTCCCTTTCCCTCCCAACTCTCATCCCTGTTTAATGTTAATCTTCTTCTCATGCTCTTCCTCCCTACTCTGTTCTTAGTTATTCTCCTTATATCAAAGAAGACATTTGGCATTTGTTTTTTAGGGATTGGCTAGCTTCACTTAGCATAATCTGCTCTAATGCCATCCATTTCCCTGCAAATTCTATGATTTTGTCATTTTTTAATGCAGAGTAATACTCCATTGTGTATAAATGCCACATTTTTTTTTTATCCATTCGTCTATTGAAGGGCATCTAGGTTGGTTCCACAGTCTTGCTATTATGAATTGTGCTGCTATGAACATCGATGTAGCAGTGTCCCTGTAGTATGCTCTTTTTAGGTCTTTAGGGAATAGACCCAGAAGGGGAATAGCTGGGTCAAATGGTGGTTCCATTCCCAGCTTTCCAAGAAATCTCCATACTGCTTTCCAAATTGGCCGCACCAATTTGCAGTCCCACCAGCAATGTACAAGTGTACCCTTTTCCCCACATCCTCGCCAGCAGTTGTTGTTGTTTGCCTTCCTAATGGCTGCCAATCTTACTGGAGTGTGATGGTATCTTTGGGTGGTTTTGATTTGCATTTCTCTGACTGCTAGAGATGGTGAGCATTTTTTCATGTACTTATTGATTGTATGTCCTCCTCTGACAAGTGTCTGTTCAGGTCCTTGGCCCATTTGTTGATTGGGTTATTTGTTATCTTATTGTTTAATTTTTTGAGTTCTTTGTATACTCTGGATATTAGGGCTCTATCTGAAGTGTGAGGAGTAAAGATTTGTTCCCAGGATGTAGGCTCCCTATTTACCTCTCTTATTGTTTCTTTTGCTGAGAAAAAACTTTTTAGTTTGAGTAAGTCCCATTTGTTGATTCTAGTTATTAACTCTTGTGCTATGGGCATCCTATTGAGGAATTTGGAGCCCGACCCCACAGTATGTAGATCGGAGCCAACTTTTTTTTCTATCAGATGCCGTGTCTCTGATTTGATATCAAGCTCCTTGATCCATTTTGAGTTAACTTTTGTGCATGGCGAGAGAAAGGGATTCAGTTTCATTTTGTTGCATATGGATTTCCAGTTTTCCCAGCACCATTTGTTGAAGATGCTATCCTTCCTCCATTGCACGCTTTTAGCCCCTTTATCAAATATAAGATAGTTGTAATATTGTGGATTGGTTTCTGTGTCCTTTATTCTGTACCATTGGTTCACCCGCCTGTTTTGGTACCAGTACCATGCTGTTTTTGTTACTATTGCTCTGTAGTATAGTTTGAAATCTGGTATCGCTATACCGCCTGATTCACACTTCCTGCTTAGAGTTGTTTTTGCTATTCTGGGTCTTTTATTTTTCCATATGAATTTCATGATTGCTTTATCTATTTCTACAAGAAATGCTGTTGGGATTTTGATTAGCATTGCATTAAACCTATAGAGAACTTTTGGTAATTTTGCCATTTTGATGATGTTAGTTCTGCCTATCCATGAACAGGGTATATTTTTCCATCTTCTAAGATCTTCTTCTATTTCTCTCTTTAGGGTTCTGTAGTTTTCATTGTATAAGTCTTTCACCTCTTTTGTTAGGTTGAGTCACAAGTATTTTTTTTTTTTTGAGGATATCATGAATGAAGTGGTTGTCATTTCCATTTCAGAGGATTTGTCGCTGATATACAGAAATGCCTTTGATTTATGCGTGTTGATTTTATATCCTGCCACTTTGCTGAATTCATTTATTAGCTCTAATAGTTTCTTTGTAGACCCTTTTGGGTCTGCTAGGTATAGAATCATGTCATCTGCAAATAGTGATAATTTAAGTTCTTCTTTTCCTATTTTTATGCCTTTAATTTCTTTCGTCTGTCTAATTGCTCTGGCCAGTGTTTCGAGAACTATGTTGAACAGAAGTGGTGAGAGAGGGCATCCCTGTCTTGTTCCAGATTTTAGAGAGAATGCCTTCAATTTTTCTCCGTTCAGAATGATGCTAGCCTGAGGCTTAGCATAGATAGCTTTTACAATGTTGAGGTATGTTCCTGTTATCCCTAGTTTTTCTAGAATTTTGAACATAAAGGGATGCTGTACTTTGTCGAATGCTTTTTCTGCATCTATCGAGATGATCATATGGTTCTTATCTTTAAGTCTATTGATGTGGTGAATAACATTTATTGATTTCCGTATATTGAACCAGCCTTGCATCACAATGAATCCTACTTGATCGTGGTGTACAATTTTTTTGATATGTTTTTGTATCCAATTCGCCAGAATTTTATTGAGGATTTTTGCATCTAGATTCATTAGAGATATTGGTCTGTAGTTTTCTTTCTTTGAATTGTCTTTGTCTGTTTTAGGAATCAGGGTGATGTTGACCTCGTAGAATGAATTTGGAAGTTCTCCCTCTTTTTCTATTTCCTGGAATAGCTTGAAAAGTATTAGTATTAATTCTTCTTTAAAGATTTTGTAAAACTCTGCTGTATACCCATCCGGTCCTGGGCTTTTCTTAGTTGGTAGTCTTTTGATGGTTTCTTCTATTTCCTCAATTGATATTGGTCTGTTTAGGTTGTCTATATCCTTCTGACTCAATCTGGGTAGATCATATGACTTAAGAAATTTATCGATGCCTTCACTATCTTCTATTTTATTGGAGTATAAGAATTCAAAATAATTTCTAATTATCTTCTGTATTTCTGAAGTGTCTGTTGTGATATTGCCTTTTTCATCCCGTATGCTAGTAATTTGAGTTCTCTCTCTTCTTCTCTTCATTAGCATGGCTAAGGGTCTGTTGATCTTATTTATTTTTTCAAAGAAACAACTTTCAGTTTTGTCAATTTTTTCAATTGTGTCTTTTGTTTCGATTTCATTAATTTCAGCTCTGATTTTAATTATTTCTTGCCTTCTACTTCTTTTGCTGTTCTTTTGCTCTTCTTTTTCTAGGATTTTGAGATGAAGTGTGAGATCATTTATTTGTTGGTTTTTCCTTTTTTTAAGGAATGAACTCCAGGCAATGAATTTTCCTCTTAGCACTGCTTTCATTGTGTCCCATAGATTCCGATATGTTGTGTCTGTGTTTTCATTTATCTCTAAGAATTTTTAAATTTCCTCCTTGATGTCTTCTATAACCCATTGATCATTCAGTAACCTATTGTTCATTTTCCAAATGATGCATGATTTTTCCTTCCTTCTTTTATTGTTGATTTCCAATTTCATTCCATTATGATCAGATAAGATGCATGGTATTGTCTCTACTCCTTTATAATGTCTAAGAGTTGCCCTGTGACATAATATATGATCTATTTTTGAGAAGGATCCATGTGCTGCTGAGAAAAAAGTGTAACTGCTTGATGTTGGGTGGTATATTCTATATATGTCAATTAAGTCTAGGTTGTTAATTGTTTTATTGAGTTCTATAGTTTCTTTATTCAACTTTTGTTTGGAAGATCTGTCCAGTGATGAGAGAGGTGTGTTGAAGTCTCCCGTAATTATTGTATGGTGGTCTATTAGACTCTTGAACTTGAGAAGAGTTTGTTTGATGAACATAGCTGCACCATTGTTTGGAGCATATATATTTATGATTGTTATGTCTTGTTGGTGTATGGTTCCCTTGAGCAGTATGTAGTGTCCCTCTTTATCCCTTTTGATTAACTTTGGCTTGAAATCTATTTTATTTGATATGAGTATGGACACTCCTGCTTGTTTCCGAAGTCCATATGAGTGATGTGATTTTTCCCAACCTTTCACCTTTAGTCTATGTATGTCTTTTCCTATCAAATGCGTCTCCTGTAGGCAGCATATTGTTGAATCTTTTTTTTTGATCCATTCTACTAGCCTGGGTCTCTTAATTGGTGAGTTTAAGCCATTAACATTTAGGGTTATTATTGAGATATGGATTGTTCTTCCAGCCATATTTGTTTATTTATGTTACTTAACATGGTTTGTTTTTCCTCTTTGATTATTTTTTCCCTTTACTGTACTACCTCCCACTGTTGGTTTTCATTGTTATTATCCATTTCCTCTTCCTGTAATGTTTTCCCGAGAATGTTTTGAAGAGATGGTTTTCTAGCTGCAAATTCTTTTAGCTTTTGTTTATCATGGAAGGTTTTAATTTCATCTTCCATTCTGAAGCTTAATTTCGCTGGATACACAATTCTTGTTTGGAACCCATTTTCTTTCAGCGTTTGAAATATGTTGTTCCAGGATTTTCTAGCTTTCAGAGTCTGTGTTGAAAGATCAGCTGTTATCCTGATTGGTTTACCCCTAAATGTAATCTGCTTCCTTTCTCTTGAAGCTTTTAAAATTCTCTCCTTATTCTGTATGTTAGGCATCTTCATTATAATGTGTCTAGGTGTGGATCTCTTATGATTTTGCACATTCGGCATCCTGTACACTTTTAGGATTTGGGATTCTGTCTCATTCTTCATGTCTGGGAAGTTTTCTTGTATTATTTCATTGAACAGATTGCTCATTCCTTTGGTTTGGACCTCTATACCTTCCTGTATCCCAATGACTCTTAAGTTTGGTCTCTTTATGTTATCCCATATTTCTTGGATGTTCTGCTCATGGTTTCTTAAGAGTCTCACTGAGCTGTCTATGTTCTTTTCAAGTTGAAACACTTTGTCTTCATTGTCTGATGTTCTATCTTCTAAGTGTTCTACTCTGGTGGTAGTATTCTCATTTGAGTTTTTAAGTTGGTTTATTGCTTCCTGCATTTCTAGGATTTCTGTTTGTTTTTTATAACCTCTATCTCCCTGTTTAGTTGATCTTTTGCTTCTTGGATTTGTTTATGTAATTCATTGTCGAAGTGATCTTTCATTGTCTGATTTTGCTGTCTAATGTCTTCCTTGAGACTCCAGATCATCTGAAGCATGTAAATCCTGAATTCTTTATTTGACATTCCATCTGCTGCAGAAATTACCTCTTCTAAAGTTGAGTTGACCTGCATTGCTTGTGGTCCTTTCTTTCCTTGTCTTTTCATACTGCTCGTGTTTCTTTCTGCTTGGTGAAACTCTTGTGTTATTGAATTTTCCCCCTATATATTTATATTGCTCTTGTATAGTTGCAAAGTCTCCCTTGCAGGGGCGGGAGGCAGCTGTGCTCCTCCTCCAATTGGGGTGATATGTCTATCATGCCGGCGGGCTGCTGGGCCTGTTCTCCAGGTTGCAGGTTTGCCCACCTTGCAGGCGTTGGTGGCGGCTGTGCCCCTCCTCCAATTGGGGTGATCTTTCAACTAGGCCGGCGGGCTGCTGGGCCCCTTCTCTGGGACTTGCGGTCTGCCTACCTTGCGGGCGGCAGCTGGGCCCTTTCTCCAATTCGGGTGATGTGTCTACCATGCCGGCGGGCCGCAGGGTCTGTTCTTCCTGTCTGTTGCAAGTCTGCCTATCTTGCAGGTGCGGGCGGTGGCTCTTCCCCTCATCCAATTGGGGTGGTGTGTCTACCACGCCAGCGGCCCACTGGGCCTGTTTTGCCAGTCAGTCGCATGTCTGCCTACCTTGCAGGTGCGGGCGGTAGCTCTTCCCCTCCTCCAATTGGGGTGGTGTGTCTACCACGCCAGCGGGCCACTGGGCCTGTTTTGCCAGTCAGTCGCATGTCTGCCTACCTTGCAGGCTCGGGCGGCAGCTCTGCTCTGCCCCTCCTCCAATTGGTGTGACGTGTTTACCCTGCCGGCGGGCCGCTAGGCCTGTTCTGCAGGTCGGTCGCAGGTCTGCCTACCTTGCGGGCGTGGGCAGCGGCTCTGCTCTGCCCCTCCTCCAATTGGGGTGACGTGTCTACCCTGCCTGCGGGCTTCTGGGCCTGTTCTGGTCGGTCGCAGGTCTGCCTACCTTGCGGGAGCGGACGGCGGCTCTGCTCTGCCCCTACTCCAATTGGGGTGACGTGTCTACCACGCCAGCGGGCCGCTGGGTCTGTTCTGGTCGGTCGCAGGTCTACCTACCTTGCGGGCGCGTGGGGCGGCTCTCTTATTTGTGTTTTTGGTGTTATGTTTTTTGAGTTCTTTATATATCCTGGACATTAATATTCTGTCTGAGGTGCAGGTGGCAAAGATTTTCTCCCATTCTATAGGCTCTCTCTTCACATTCTTAATTGTGTCCTTTGCTGTGAAGAACATTTTTAGTTTGATTCCATCCCATTTGTTGATTCTTGATTTACTTCTTGCACTTTAGGAGTCTTGTTGAGGAAGTAAGTTCCTAAGTTGACATGATGTAGATACAGGGCCTACTTTTTTTTCTAGTATGCACAGGGTCTCTGGTCTAAAGCCTTAGAGTTGATTTTTGTGCAGGGTGAGAGATAGAGGTTTAATTTCATTTTGCTACATATGGATTTTCCCAGCACTATTTGTTGAAGAAGCTATCTTCTCCAATGTATGTTTTTGGCACCCTTGTCTAGTATACGATAACTGCATTTATGTGGGTTGGTCTCTAGGTCTTCTATTCTGTACCGTTGGTTTACATGCCTGTTCTGGTGCCAATACCATGCCGTTGTAGTTACTATTGCTCTATAATATAATTTAAGATCTGGTATTGTGATACCTCTTGATTCACTTTTCTTGCTAAGGATTGTTTTGGCTATTCTGGGTCTCTTATTTTTTCAAATGAATTTCATGTCTGCTTTTTCTATTTCTATGAAGAATGTCATTGGGATTTTAATAAGAATTGCATTAAATCTGTATTGTGCTTTTGGTAGTATGGCCATTTTGTCAATGTTAATTCTGCCTTTCCAGGAACATGGGAGATCTTCTCATCTTCTAAGGTCTTCCTCAATTTCTTTCTTTAGTCTTCTATAGTTTTCATTGTAGAGGTCTTTCACCTCTTTTGTTAGATTCATTCCCAAGTATTTTATTTTTTGAGGCTACTGTGAATGGGTTTATTGTGAGGCTGCCATTAATTTACTGGGTGACTTTAAATGAATAAGTTTCCTCATTCCTTAAGAGACAACTAAATTCAGTGATCTCCTGAACATCTGTTATGGGTGCCTTTTACATGAGGCACCAATCGAACTAAGGGTAGAAAGAACAGGACATGATTCTTGACTCTGGATCTTCATAATTTGGAGAAAATAAGTTAACTATTAAAGTGTTTACACTAAGTGCCACGAGAGAATAATGTCCAGATGCTACTCAGATGAGGAGTTTAGAATTCGTAGGAGTAAGAGAAAGAACGGGAAGACTGTAGTGGTCCAGGCTGTCAAGATAAGAGGATGAGGGAAGGGCATGCCAGACAGAGGCATGAGCAAAGAAAGGGAAGAACATGGAAACTGGGGACGATGATTCTGAGGCAATAACATTGGATGAGTGAAGAAGTGAGGGTGGGGGAGGGGGCTACAGTAAAGACTGCATCCTCCTGTAATGGGCATTTATGTCTTCTAAGGAATTTGATTTTTTTCCAGCTTGCAGTGAGGATTGTTTGAATGATTTTAAGGATGTATAGATGAGATCTGTGTGTTCTGGAAGAAGAAATGGAGGTAAAAAAGACAAAAGGCAAGTAGACAAATTAATAACTCTTGCAAATATCAAGGAAGAGGATATGAGGGTTTGAGTTAAGACCTTAGCAGAGGAAATGAAGGAGCAAGCTTCAGGCTGGAAATTGCCTTAAAGGTGGAACCAGAATTAGCTACATAATTTGTTGGGCCCAGTGCAAATAAAAATTGATGAGATTCTTGTTAAAACAAGAATACTTTAAAGGCAGTGGCAGCAGAGAATTGAGCCAGGCACAGGGCCTTCATGATATGGGACCTTGGGTAACTGCAGAGGGTTTCATGTCCTTGAATTTGGCTCTGAGTAGAATAATACTTTATTTCCTTCCAGTCTTATAGTTAGAAAGACTTTACGATCTGTAATCATATATTTAGGGGCATCCATTTTGCAGGTAAGTTCATTATGCCATTATGCCTATTCTGCCACTTTGGATTTGATCAAAAGTATTTTTTTAAAACTGCCGTGCCATAAGTCAAGTCCAAACAAATGCCTCAAAGTCAGGTTCCCGTTTTTTTTTTTTTTTTTTTTTTTTTTTAGAAAAGGTGTTCTTTAATTTATAAAACAGCAATGGAGTTTCTTATAGAGAAGGGTAAGAAAAGAAGAAGAAAGTGGAATAATTTAAAAATAGGACCTAAAGATAGGGAGATGTTGAGCTGGGGTTAGCTAATCAGGATAAGGTAATAGAGAAGGACTTTATTGTGGTATTTTATTACTCACCTGTGTTATAGTAATCTTATGTGACAAATCATCCTCATACTCAGTTATATAAAATAGGTATTTGTTTTAATGCTTGTGAGTCTTAGGGAACTGTGGTTTAGCTGGTATAAAGTGGGCTCAGAGGGGTGACTCTACTATAGTTTGAGGGTTAACTAGTCTTAGATCCAGGCTGTGAATTGGATTTAGGTCTCCACCTTTTTTTCTGGGGGTCTCATGCTAATGAGATAGTGTCTAGTGAGGTATGTTTTTCTCATAGCTATCATCAGAATGTGGGAGGCTATTTTAGTCAGCTTTTTGTTTCTGTTACCAAAATACCCAACAAAGACAACATAAAGAAGAAAAAAAATTGTTCTGGTTTATGGTTTCAGAGGTTTTAGTCCATAGTTGACCAACTCCATTGCTTTGGGCCCGAGGTGAGGCAGAACATTGTGGTGGAAGGGTATAGCAGAGGAAGGCTGCTCAACTCCTGGAAGATAGGAAGCAGGGTCAGGGAAGACCAGGGACATAATATTGTTTCTGAGAGCATGCCAGAGACCTAATTCCTCCAATATGTCTCATCTGCCTATGATTACTACCCAGTTGTCCATTCAAATTATTAATTCACCAAAAGGATTAGTCCACTATCTTGATTAAATTCCTCATGATCCTATCACTTCTTAAAAGCCTGACTTCTGGACATTGCTGCATCACCTTCATCACATGAGCTTTTAGGGAACACTCCAGATACAAACCATGGCAGAGGCCACGCCGGCAAGGTGGAAGCAGAATTCAGGCCTCTGTTTGCATCGTATCTGTTAACATTCCACCGACTGTGACAAGTTGTGCACCAAAGGCCAGTGCCACTGGGGCAGGAAAGTAAACTTCACCCACAGAGGAGGGGATATATGGATGAATAAACCAGACTTTTAGGATTCAAGAGTTTACATGCTTTTACAGGAGCGAGTAAGCCTAGTTGCTGGATTTTTAACCTCAGGATAATACCGAAAGGAAGAGGGAGTGAAGAAAACTCTGGGTACCGACATGATTCTATTTGGCAGGAAAATTTGCTCAGTTTGTCGGAGGGTAGGTTTTCTGACGATCTTCACAGTAAGCTTGTTTTTCATCTGAGAGATATTAATGACGTGCTGAGAAGAAGGGACAAGTATGAGTGACAAGATGATAAGTTACGTCATCTTTCTAGGTTCCTTCAAGTCACGGACTCTAGCGATTGAACACTGGCCTCTGGTAACCATCTGTCACAATGGATAATTATCCCGATTTTCAGGGTCTTCTGGCCTTTGTCAGACCAACTTTCAGGAAGTTAGAGGTCTCTTGACTTTAAAGAATCAAACATGAAGAGCCATATCTTACTTTAATTTTAATTGATGACTCTTCTTTTCCCAAACAAATAATTCAACTTTACTTATAGGTACAGTGAAGAAAATTTTTTTCTGGTACTGGGAATTGAACCCAGGGCCTTGCATATACTAGCAAGTACCCTGCAACTCTTTTTTAAAGTTTTATTTTGAGTTGGAATCTTGCTTAGTTGCCTGGTCTGGCCTGGAATGGTCATCTTCCTCAGTCTCCCAAGTAGCTGAAATTATAAGCATGAGCATTTGCACCTTGATAATTTCAAGTTTTTGAAATAATTTGCTTAAAGGTTTGGAGGGTTTTTTTTTTGGGGGGGGTTATGTAATATTAGCCTTTAGGATTTAATACCCACAAAATTTTCAGAATCCTCTTTCAATTCAAGAAGCAGATTACATCTTTGTGAGTCATGCTTCTCATTTGCAATTGGGAGCTGCAGATCATACTGAAATATGGTAGGTTGCCTTGCAATGTGAAAAGGATGATGGTGTTAGAAAAATCACTGTTTTGAAATCATCATTAGTAATTAATTTAGGAAAAAACATCAGTGCATATCAAAACTAGGGGGGGTATATTTTATGAGGAACAGTACATTTTCCAAGTCTTAAACTACCTTCCTCCAAGTTAGTTATTAATTATGAAGGGGAAACTGTTAGTTTTAGAATGGAAAAAAGTTGTTGAGCACCACTTATCTCTAGTAACCAAAGTCAACGTTGCCAACATCATGTTTCTCTTGATGTGATGCATTGAGAACACAGCATCATTTCTGTGACAGTCATGTCAAAGGGGACATAACCCTAAATGGGCAAATTGTATGAATGAGCTTGCCTGGACACTTAAAAAATGTCAAAGTCATGAAAGAACAAGGCTGAAGAACTATTCTAAAATAAAGTAGACAAAAGAGACATGATAATAAACTGAAAGGAGTGAATCTGGACTTTTTGTCAGACTAGAATTAAAAATATAGTTAAAAGGGACTTTGTTGGGACAACTGGTAAAATTTGAATGTTCACTGTGGATTAGATAGTAGAATTACACCAACGTTAAATCTTGATTTCACTAATTATGTAAGAGGATATTTCTCTTTGTAAGAAATACAGGAGCAAGACGTTTATAATTTAGTCTCAAAAAGTTGGAAAAATCATATTTATAGAGAAAGTTATAAAGAAAAAAGAACTCAATTTTTATAGTTTTTACCATTTTGGATCTAGGTTAAGTTTCCACGGAGAGTGGTGTTATTCTGGCAACTTTTTTGGAGAGTTAAAATTGTATCAAATGAAAAAGTTGTCCCAAAGACAAAAACAAAACAAACCAAAACAAAAAAAACTATCCCAATATGAAAAGTACAAAACAGATATTATTGATGTGGTACCATTGCATTTCAAGGTTTATGTTACCATGAAACCAAAGCCATATATATGCATTTTATATGGTTAAATCTCATTAATAAAAACAGAAACAATACCTTTTAGGCTTAGTAATAATAAAGTGGTTACCTTGACAATACTGACAGTTCTTAGTGGTCTTCTTAATTTTATACTAGTTCAGTTGTGCTGCTCATTATTTATAATGAAATGTGGGAAAAATGCACTGATTTCTCTTTTTATCTGGGATAGAAAGCTAGTTTTTGCCCAAAAAGCATTTGAGACTTGGGCTGGGGCTGGGGCTCAGCGGTAGTGCACTTGCCTGGCATGTATGAGGCACTGGGTTTGATTCTCAGCACATCTATAAATAGATAAATTAAATAAAGGTCTACCAACAATTAAAGTAATATTTTAAAAAAGCATTTGAGACTCACAGAAAGAATAAAAAGTAGAGAAGAAAAGCAAATTTCCTTGTTGGCATTTTCTTAATCCCATTTTGAGAGAGGAATAGCATAATCCGTTGTGGCTGAGGGAGGCAGAAATTAGATAGGAAAGTTTGCCACAAAGGAGGGGCATTGATTTGGAGATTTGGTAGCAGTGGAAATAGTCAAAACAAAAGAATTAATTCCACTGGAAATTGTTTTTTGGACCAGATCCTGTGTGGGTGAGCCATGAAAAAAAAAAAAAAAGACAAGGAAGTTGAGAATTGGATCATTTTAAAAGGACCATTTAAAGACTTGGATTCTCTCACTTCTCTCTTGACTGCAGCTCCCATTTCATCATTTTCTTCAATTCCAGGCAAAACAAGATGCCCTGATACCATCAGTCCTCATGTTTGTGATTATTTTGCCTGTGTTTTAAAGTCAGTTTTTCTTTTCTTTCTCCAAAGTAGTGTATTCTCCAAGGACTTCTTTGGTCATCTCAGTTTTCAGCAGATGTTGGCAAAGATGTTGATAGATGTTTCAAAATACTCAAACAATTCACTCTGTGCCTGCTTTTTATTTCCTTTATTTTGCTAGTAATGCCTAATGCATGGGCTCTATATATTTGTTTTGCCCGTGGTAGAAACACATTAGCTTACTTTTACTGAAAGCAACTAAATAGATTAGCTGTGTTTTGAAAATGAAGCTGTTTAACTGGGGGGATCTTAGTTTTCATTTTTCAGTACTGAAACCCTAGTTGTCATCTTTGGAAAAGCAGTAGGTGGAGCTACAGGCTTGTTATCACAGAAGAATTTTTTCAGTAGCTGCCAAATGCCAGAATAACCTGAACAAGCACCCATTTCCAAAAATAACAGAGGCATTTCCAAGTATTCCAGAAATATATGCATGACTGTTTAGTCATTCATAATCACCGCTTTGCAAGTACTAGATTCTGCAGAAAATATTTCAGAAGCAGAAAAAAGATTCATAGAATTCCCCATATTTTTAGAAAAGATGAAAAAAAAATGAATTCAAGAGGGAGTGAGAGGCACTTACTCTGCTCAATCATGTACCACTCTTTCTTTTTCTCTAGGTGGTGAAAGCGCCCAGAGAGGTAACTGGGGGTGGAAAAAAAATCTTTTCCATTTGCGTCAGAACTGAGGAACTCTTGAGTTCTCCACTTGATGAACTGTTTTTAAGGCTCTGAGCTGTGGTTTCAATTTTCTCTGAATCACAGAGAGGTGGCCTAGGTTAAGTGATTCTGAGGAGGCCAGAAGACACCCACCAACAGATCTCTCTTGAGGACATTCCTCTCATTGGGTACCCTGATATTCTTGACTGTCTTCCTGGGACAGAAAAACCATCAGCTTTTCAGTGCTATGGAAAAGGTAGATTCTCTTCATGTTAAAAAAAAAATCACAACCTCTAAGAAATGCTGTAATGGTCCTGGATCAGTTAGAGTTTTCTAGAGAAACAGACCAAAAGGATATCTCCATATCTCTCTATCTCTATGATCTATAATTAGCACGTGTGTGTGTGTGTGTGTGTGTGTGTGTGTGTGTGTAGGGAGGAGAGGTAGAGAACACTGGTATAAGAAATTGGCTCAGCTAATTGTCGGAGTTGGTGTGTCAGATCCATAGGTGCTGGCTGTCACAGACTTGGGGCAGGATTCCTCCTTTACTAGGTGGCCTCAGTCTTTGATTTAAAGCCTTTGACCAATTGGAGGGGACTTGCCCACAACATGGAAGTCAATCTGCTTTACTTGATGTACTTATTAATCACATCTACAAAAAATACTTTCAAAGCAACATGGAGACTAATGATTGACCAAACAACCGAGCACCAAAACCTCTAGCCAGGTTGATGTGTAAAATTAACTATCACAGGTTTCATTTATGAGCTGGTCTCAGAGAAGCCCCACAGAGAAATGATGAAGAATATCTTCAAGCATACCAACATCCAGGTGTTCAGTGTTCAGGGAAGACTGCAGATGACTGCAATAGAAGTACTCACCTACCCACCCTGTCCCTAAACCTCTCTATCCCCTTCCAGTCCCATGCTTTCTTGGGGGAAAGTAGATTATGATACAAAAACAGCAAAGAGACATAAAGGGAGATGTTGCTAGCCTTTGGAAGAAAAAGGTTGCTAACGCCAGACTTTTCTACATGCTAGAGAATGCACCTCTTCTGGATCTTGCTGTTGATGATGAGTTGTAGCTGGAAGACCACACTGTGGTGTCTCATGACTGCAAGGCAGTCTGGGGTAGACTTAGCTGCAGCTGGGATAGACTTGGCTACCAGAGAGGTCAGTTCTGTTATGCTGTGTTCTTTAGTCCTGGCAGCAGTCCTCTGATTCATTAAACATCGAGGGGTTGCCATATGCTGTGCACTACCATGGGTGGCAGATATATACATGACAAGATGAAAACATCTACATTTCTTTCTTTATGGCTGTAACATCCTAATGGGGGTTATAGAGAATAAGACAAGTGAACAGACAGGTAAAAAATGCAAGCTACAGCAAGTGATAGAACAGAAATTAATAAATGGCCCAGGATCACTTTATCAGTAAACTTTATAATGAGATGGTACAACTAACTATGTTCTAGTGTGTCATGAGGAAGCCTTCTCTGGGGTAGTGCATTTAATCTGAGATGTTAGTGAAACCAGTGGACTCAACCAAATCCTCCTCTGATAAGGGGGTGGGGCTGGGTTGCACACCAAACTTTTGTTGGTTTGTTTTTTTACTCAGATCTGTTAATTGTTATGTGTTGCAACTGTGTCCTAGCTTAGGAATTAAGGGGAAGAAAGAGGCCTAATATTCCTTCTCAAATGTAAGAGAGAATTGTGAGTATGTAAGCCAGGGCAGGTGTGCACATGCAAATGAATATAGGTTTCTGAATCCTAAGAAAGGAGATGCTAGAGTATCTTGAGCAAGCCCAGATAGAGGCTTCCCACTATATCTGTCGGGAGACTTCTTCCTTCTCTTGTAGGTACATCATTCAAGCTGTACCTGTGGTCTTCTTCCTTGGCCTTATCCCTGGTTGATGTTGGAGAACTGCCCCTCTGTGCAAGAGTTGCTTAACATGCTTCTCCCTTGGATGAATGTAACATTTCTTTAGTTAGCCTTTCACTCTGGGTCTTATTTTTTGGCTGTTTCATGGTCGGGTTCCACACAAGTTTTGTGGATTGTCCTTGACACATCCCCAGAGGGTGCCATTCATGTTGCAGATGTTATAGACCATCATGGAGGCCATTTATAACAGGATGTAGCAGAGTCTAAGGGAAGGAGCTGCTTTCTGAATTCTGTACAAAACAGCTGCCCAGCTAGCTGTGGCTGCACATCTCTCTGAATTATTTATCCACCTTCTTGTTTCTTCCCAGTTCAGAAAAACACTTTGGACAATGGAGATTTGTAAATTGCTGCCCTAGACACTGTAAAGGCACAGGAAGCATATCTTACAGGACATTGTCTATTTTCTTCTTTTTACCATCGTTGACTCTGGCTTTTCATTTAATGTCTAGCAATCTCCTGAAGTTACATGTTGAATATTGTTCATCTATGGTTCCCCTGACCCAGGGCTACTGTCTATTTCTTTCACAGGTCTCAGAGTGAACCTACCTAATTAAGGAACTTCCTTTCAGGATGCCCTTAAGTGTAAAAGAGATGGCGAAGGCAGAATAAACATTCTTTATTTTAAATATCTGGCGAGTTGTTTAAGATGATAATTGGGTGTGACCAGTGGGTGGGGTCCATGTGGTCCTTCCTTGATTTTTTTCCATCACTTCTTCCCATTCTGCCCTCTGGAGTTCTGTCAGAGACTCAGAGCAACATCCCTTCTGTTGAACCTTCTCTGAGAAGGCTCTGACCTCTTGAGTTTTCCCCAACTAAAAAGCCAGTTCTTGGGTCTCATGCTGCCTGTCTCCATTGAGCAGTGAGCAAATCTGCATGGTGGTTTAGTGGTCACTTGTCTTAACCATTCTAGGCCTCTTTTATTGATAATAATATGAACAAATGACATTTGGAAATAACTCTCACCTGAATGAAAGATTGTCATCTTGAACCAAAAGAGGGATGTCAGGTGGGAGAGTCAACCTGGGGGAGAGAAGAATTGGCCAGTTAGTGCCACATGTACTTCTCAATATACTTCTGTGGAGAGTTGAGTCTTTCTAGTTCTTTCCTTTATAGGTCAATAATCTCATTGGAAGGAGTTTACTGTACTTTATTTATTCACTTAAAAGCGCAGGTTGAAACTTCTAAGGTGGGATTATAACAGATTTTTGATTCCTGGGCTGGTGGCTTAGTAGAATTGTAGCTCTACCACTTAATAACTTTTTGACTTAAGTCAAGCTTCACTTTCTTTTTTCTTTTTTTAAGGTTATTTTAAAAAATTTATATATGACAGCAGAACGCATTACAATTCTTATGACATGGAGAGCACAATTTTTCATATCTCTCGTATACATAGTATATTCACACCAATTCGTGTCTTCATACGTGTACTTTGGATAGTAACGATGATGGTGGAATGTGATGATCAAGCTTCACTTTCTTAAGCTTTCTCAGTTTTGTCATCGATAAAGCACAGATAACAATAGTTCTTCTCTCATAGGTCGTTGTGAGGATTAAATGACATGATTCACATAAAGCAGTTAGCATATTACCTGGCACATAAAAAATGTTAGCAAAGTTAAATATTTCTGAAAATGATTTGAAGTTTTAAAACCAGTATATCTTATTTTTTTTATTGGTTGTTCAAAATATTACAAAGCTCTTGACATATCATCTTTCATACATTTGATTTAAGTGGGTTATGAACTCCCATTTTTACGCCAAATACAGATTGCAGAATCACATCGGTTCACATCCACATTTTTACATAATGCCATATTAGTGACTGTTGTATTCTGCTGCCTTTCCTATCCTCTACTATCCCCCCTCCCCTACCCTCCCATCTTCTCTCTCTAGCCTATCTGATGTAATTCAATTCTCTCCCTTGCTTTTTTTCCCCTTTCCCCTCACAACCTCTTATATGTAATTTTGTGTAACAATGAGGGTCTCCTTCCATTTCCATGCAATTTCCCTTCTCTCTCCCTTTCCCTCCAACCACTTGTCTCTGTTTAATGTTAATCTTTTCCTCATGCTCTTCCTCCCTGCTCTGTTCTTAGTTTGTCTCCTTATATCAAAGAAGACATTTGGCATTTGTTTTTTAGGGATTGGCTAGCTTCACTTAGCATAATCTGCTCTAATGCCATCCATTTCCCTGCAAATTCCATGATTTTGTCATTTTTTAGTGCTTCGTAATACTCCATCGTGTATAAATGCCACATTTTTTTTTTTATCCATTCATCTACTGAAGGGCATCTAGGTTGGTTCCACAGTCTAGCTATTGTGAATTGTGCTGCTATGAACATTGATGTGGCAGTGTCCCTATAGTATGCTCTTTTAAGGTCTTCAGGGAATAGTCCGAGAAGGGCAATAGCTAGGTCAAATGGTGGTTCCATTCCCAGCTTTCCCATGAATCTCTATACTGCTTTCCATATTGGCCGCACCAATTTGCAGTCCCACCAGCAATGTACAAATGTACCTTTCCCCCCACATCCTCGAAAGCACTTATTGTTGTTTGACTTCATAATGGCTGCCAATCTTACTGGAGTGAGATGGTATGTTAGGGTGGTTTTGATTTGCATTTCTCTGACTGCTAGAGATGGTGAGCATTTTTTCATGTACTTGTTGGTTGCTTGTATGTCCTTCTCTGAGAAGTGTCTGTTCAGGTCCTTGGCCCATTTGTTGATTGGGTTATTTGTTATCTTATTGTTTAATTTTTTGAGTTCTTTGTATACTCTGGATATTAGGGCTCTATCTGAAGTGTGAGGAGTAAAAATTTGTTCCCAGGATGTAGGCTCCCTATTTACCTCTCTTATAGTTTCTCTTGCTGAGAAAAAACTTTTTAGTTTAAGTAAATCCCATTTGTTTATTCTTGTTATTAACTCTTGTGCTATGGGTGTCATATTAAGGAATTTGGAGCCCGACCCCACAATATGTAGATCGGAGCCAACTTTTTCTTCTATCAGATGCAGAGTTTCTGATTTGATATCAAGCTCTTTGATCCATTTTGAGTTAACTTTTGTGTATGGCGAGAGAAAGGGATTCAGCTTCATTTTGTTGCATATGAATTTCCAGTTTTCCCAGCACCATTTGTTGAAGATGCTATCCTTCCTCCATTGCATGCTTTTAGCCCCTTTATCAAATATAAGAAAGTTGTAATTTTGTGGATTGGTCTCTGTGTCCTCTATTCTGTACCATTGGTCCATCCATCTGTTTTGGTACCAGCACCATGCTGTTTTTGTTACTATTGTTCTGTAGTACAGTTTGAAATCTGGTATCGCTATACCGCAAGATTCACACTTCCTGCTTAGAATTGCTTTTGCTATTCTGGGTCTTTTGTTTTTCCATATGAATTTCATGATTGCTTTATCTGTTTCTACAAGAAATGCCATTGGGATTTTGATTGGCATTGCATTAAACCTATAGAGAACTTTTGGTAGTATCGCCATTTTGATGATGTTAGTTCTGCCTATCCATGAACAGGGTATATTTTTCCATCTTCTAAGATCTTCTTCTATTTCTGTCTTTAGGGTTCTGTAGTTTTCATTGTATAAATCTTTCACCTCTTTTGTTAGGTTGATTCCCAAGTATTTTACTTTTGGGGGGATATTGTGAATGGAGTGGTTTTCCTCATTTCCATTTCAGAAGTTTTGTTGCTGATATACAGGAAGGCCTTTGATTTATGCGTGTTGATTTTATATCCTGCCACTTTGCTGAATTCATTTATTAGCTCTAGTAGTTTCTTTGTAGACCCTTTTGGGTCTGTTAGATATAGTATCATATCATCCGCAAATAGTGATAATTTAAGTTCTTCTTTTCCTATTATTATGCCTTTAATTTTTTTGTCTGTCTAATTGCTCTGGCTAGTATTTCAAGAACTAAATTGAATAGAAGTGGTGAGAGAGGGCATCCCTGTCTTGTTCCAGATTTTAGAGGGAATGTCTTCAATTTCTCTCCATTTAGAATGATGCTAGCCTGAGGCTTAGCATATATAGCTTTTACAATGTTGAGGTAGGTTCCTGTTATCCCTAGTTTTTCTAGTGTTTTGAACATAAAGGGATGCTGTACTTTGTCAAATGCTTTTTCTGCATCTATCGAGATGATCATATGGTTCTTATCTTTAAGTCTATTGATGTGCTGAATAACATTTATTGATTTCCGTATATTGAACCAGCCTTGCATCCCAGGGATGAATCCTACTTGATCATGGTGCACAATTTTTTTGATATGCTTTTGTATTTGATTCGCCAGGATTTTATTGAGAATTTTTGCATCTAAGTTCATTAGAGATATTGGTCAATAGTTTTCTTTCTTTGAAATGTCTTTGTCTGGTTTTGGGATCAGGGTGATGTTGGCCTTATAGAATGAATTTGGAAGAGCTCCTTCTTTTTCTATTTCTTGAAATAGCTTGAAAAGTATTGGTATTAATTCTTCTTTGAAGGTTTTGTAAAACTCTTCTGTATACCCATCTGGTCCAGGGCTTTTCTTGGTTGGTAGTCTTTTGATGGCTTCTTCTATTTCCTCCTTTGTTATTGGTCTGTTTAAATTGTGTGTGTCTTCCTGACTCAATCTGGGTAGATCATATGACTTAAGAAATTTATCGATATCTTCACTATCTTCTATTTTATTGGAATATAGGGTTTCAAAATACTTTCTAATTATCTTCTATATTTCTGTAGTGTCCATTATGATATTGCCTTTTTCATCCCGTATGTTAGTAATTTGAGTTCTCTCTCTTCTTCTCTTCATTAGCATGGCTAAGGGTCTGTCGATCTTATTTATTTTTTCAAAGAACCAACTTTTTGTTTTATCAATTTTTTCAATGTTTTTTTTTGTTTCAATTTCATTGATTTCCACTCTGATTTTAATTATTTCTTGTCTTCTACTACATTTGCTGTTGTTTTGCTCTTCCTTTTCTAGGGTTTTGAGATGAAGTGTGAGCTCATTTATTTATTGGGTTTTTTCTTTTTATGAGGAATGAACTCCAGGCAATGAATTTCCCTCTTAAAACTGCTTTCATTGTGTCCCATAGATTCTGATATGTTGTGTCTGTATTGTCGTTTATCTCTAAGAATTTTTTAATTTCCTCCTTTATGTCTTCTGTAACCCATTGATCATTCAGTAACATATTGTTCATTTTCCAGGTGATGGAGGATTTTTCCTTCCTTCTTTTATCATTGATTTCCAATTTCACTCCATTATGATCAGATAAGATGCATGGTATTATCTCCACACCTTTATATTTACTAAGAGTTGCCCTATGGCATAATATATGGTCTATCTTTGAGTAGGATCCGTGTGCTGCTGAGAAGAACATGTATCCACTTGATGATGGTTGATATATTCTATATATGTCGGTTAAGTCTAGGTTATTGATTGTGTTATTGTGTTCTATAGTTTCTTTATTCAGCTTTTGTCTGGAGGATCTGTCTAATGGAGAGAGCGGTGTGTTGAAGTCACCCATAATTATTGTGTTGTGGTCTATTTGACTCTTGAACTTGAGGAGAGTTTGTTTTATGAATGTTGCAGCACCATTGTTTGGTGCATACATATTGATATTGTTATGTCTTGTTGGTGAATGGTTCCTTTTAACAGTATATAGTGTCCTTCTTTATCCCTTTTGATTAATTTAGGTTTGAAGCAAGCCACTCCTGCTTGCTTCCGAGGACCATGTGAGTGGTATGATTTTTCCCAACCTTTCACCTTCAGCCTGTGTATGTCTTTTCCTATCATATGAGTCTCCTGAAGGCAGCATATTGTTGGATCTGTTTTTTTTTTTTAATCCAGGTTACTAGCCTATGTCTCTTGATTGGTGAATTTAAGCCATTAATATTTAGGGTTACTATTGATATATGGTTTGTACTTCCAGTCATGCTTATTTATTTATTTATTTCAATTTGGCTAGTTTTTCCTCTTT
Source organism: Callospermophilus lateralis (assembly GCF_048772815.1). Classification (NCBI taxonomy): domain Eukaryota; kingdom Metazoa; phylum Chordata; class Mammalia; order Rodentia; family Sciuridae; genus Callospermophilus; species Callospermophilus lateralis. Next base: position 168,020,240 of record NC_135307.1, on the reverse strand, counting down.
GGTTATTTTTCTCCCCCTTAACTGAGATACCTCCCACTGTTAGTTGTGGGCGCTGTTTTTCAATTCCTCTTCTTGTAGTATTTTGCTCAAAATGCCTTGCAGTGCTGGTTTTCTGACTGCGAATTCTCTTAACTTTTGTTTATCGTGAAATATTTTAATTTCATTGTCAAATCTGAAGCTTAATTTTGCTGGATACAGTATTCTTGGTTGGAATCCACTATTTTTCAGCATTTGAAATACGTTGTTCCAGGATCTTCTCGCTTTCAAAGTCTGTGATGAAAAATCAGCCGTTAATCTAATTGGTTTTCCCCTGAATGTAATCTGCCTCCTTTCTCTCGTAGCTTTTAATATTCTCTCCTTGTTTTGTATGTTGGATATCTTTATAATTATGTGTCTTGGAGTTGGTCTATTACGGTTTTGTATGTTTGGGGTCCTGTATGCTTCCAGGATTTGGCAATCCATTCCATCTTTCATATCTGGGAAGTTTTCTAAGATTATTTCATTCAACAGATTGTTCATTCCTTTGGTTTGAACCTCTATACCTTCTTCTATCCCAATGACTCTCAAGTTTGGTTTTTTTTATGACATCCCATATCTCTTGCATGGATTGCTCGTGATTTTTTAACATCCTTTCTGCATTGACTATATTCTTTTCAAGTTGATAAACTTTGTCTTCATTATCTGATGTTCTGACTTCTATTTGATCTAATCTATTTGTAATATTCTCATTTGAGTTTTTAATTTGTTTATGGTTTCCTGCATTTCTAGGATTACTGTTTGATTTTTTTTATATCTCTATCTCCTCATAGAGTTCCTTCTTTGCAATTTGAATTTGCTTATGTAATTCATTTTCAAAGTATTCTTTTATTGTTTTGACTTGCTGTCTGATGACTATCTAAGATTCCATTTCATCTGAGTCAGGTATTCCTTGAGTTCTTTCTCTGTCCATTTTCTGATGCCTCTAGGTTCTCCTGTAGATTTTAGTTGTCCTGCATTGTTTGTAATCCTTTTTTCCCTTGTTTTTTCATGTTGTTTACGTTACTTTCCAACTCTGTTTAACTGCTGTTTCTGTTTTCTCCTCTAAGTTTGTTTTGGTTTTGTATATCTCTGTGGTCTCTCCTTTGGGTGGGAGACTATGCCTAGAAATGTTGGGCTTTATTGTACTTTAAAGCTGATTCATTCAATTCATAAAAGGCTTCCGGATTCTGTATGCATATAGTAATTTGTTGTTTTTTCTTAGGACTTTATTTTTAGGTTGGGTGTTATGATGGTATGAGGGTTAGTATGTCTTGGCTGCTTTGGAAGTTTGCTCTACTGAAGGGGGATATTAACAGGCGATTGGATCAGGGTGTTTGGTAATAGCTAGGTATTTAGGAGCCCTATAGACAGCCTCAAAACATTCACCTATTTGCATTTAGACAATTACACGTAATGGAAACCGTAATGCTTGGGATGAAAGTTGAGGAGTAGGGGAAGGAAGGTGCTCTTAAAAAGAAAGAAGGAGAGAGAGATAGATAGAATAGAGGAGAATGGAAAGAACAATAAAACTTGAAAAGGGAAAGAAAGAAAGAAGGAAAAGGGGAGGAAAAAACTAATAAAATAGAAATTAAAAAAAAAAAAGAAGTCTTAGAGATCCATTTTCTTCTCTTCCAGTAGGCGGAGCTGTGCCCTCCGAGCCGAGCTTCTGCCCTCTATGTGCCGACAGCAATCCCTGTAAGACGGCTCCTGGGAGTCTCTCAATCCTGTTAGTCCAGAGCCGTTTCACTTCTCCGGCCCCTCCCCCCTTCCTCCTGCCAGCCAGCCAGGTCCTGCTCACCGGAGGCGGTTCCCCAAGGATCTGGTTACACTTGCAGCCTACCGCGTGCCCTATTTCCCGAACGACTTAGCACTCTCTCTGTCATTCATCTAAGCCCCAGTGCTGTGGAGCGGTGATCTGGGAACTGACAGTTTAATTTTTCCGGACCCCTTTGGTGGGCACGCCCTCGGAAACTGACACCTTGGGTGTCACCGCTGGTGGTAAGGGGAGTTGGGGATGGAGAATCCCCTCTACTTCCTTCAGCCCCTACAGTCATGCCCATGCCGTTGGTGGTTGGGGGAGTTGGGGGTCGGGAGTCCCTCGGCCCCTACAGTCATGCCCACGGAGAGATTTTTGAGGTTTCCCGGCTGTTTGTATCTGGTGGGGGTGGGAGTCACACACCTGCTAAAGCAGATTCCGCTGGGAAGGAATCTCATCGGCCGAAGTCTGGTGATGTCACCTTTCTGCTATGGTGGGCCCCAGGCTCCTTGCTGGAGTGTCTGAAGGGAGGGGCGGGACTGGCCTGTCTCTGGTCTGACCCAATCTCGGTTGGTTTGGTTCCCGGTTCACTATTTCATGAAGGCTTCTTTAGACACCTCTTCATAGGGTCCCTGCGCCACGCCTGCTGAGCCGCCTTGGAGGCTGGTCACTGAGCCGCGCAGCAGTGGGTGGCGGGTCTGGACCTCCGCACTGCGTGGCGGAGATTCACTCGTCTGGGGCAAATTGTCACCTCCAATAATCCTACTAATTCCCGGCAGGTCTCACTTTAGCGGAATTTTGCTAGAAGTTTCTCAGCAGGTAGAATCTAAGCATATTAATGCGTCTCTCTGACCCCGTTATTGAGGAGGTACTGAAAGCGCTGCCTCCCCACCCGCCACCATGTTGGGTCTCCAGTATATCTAATTTTTATAACCCTAAAAATTAGACTAGAAGATAAAGAAGTGGAGTCTGTGTTCTTCAATTCAGGCTCGTTGTAAATCTGCTTTTCATACTTTTCCTGTACAGGGAGCATCATGAATCACTCCTCGTATTGAGTAGGAGATAATTCTGAGCAAAGACTTAAAACATTAAAGGCAGTGAGCTGAAAAAAGAAAGAGTTAATTGGATTTTTTCTGCCAGTTTAATAGATAAATTTTGTAGTTAGTAAATGACTCTGAGAGTAAGATTTTTAGGAAAACTTTAAATGAACTTGTGGAATTTTAAAAAGGGAAGCTTAAAGTATGTTTAGGGAATCATGAATTATTTCATTTGTTTAGAGCAGAATACTTTTGAAAGAGATAGTTGGAGATAAGGCTGAAAAAAGGAGTTGACTTTTAAGGGCTTTTGTTGCTTAGGTGCGAGGTGTGAATTCTGAGTCAATGGGAGACCAGCAAAGGTTTTGGAGAAGAAGAGTGATTGAACCAGAGAATGAAGTTATTTTTATTAGCTTATTTAATAATTTAAAATAAGTCCACTTAATCCCAGCAATTCAGGAGGCTGAGGTAGGAGGATTGCAAGTTGCAGACCAGCCTTGGCAACTTAAGGAAATCCTGACTCAAAATAAAAAAATAAAAGAGGCTGGGGATGTGTCTCAGTGGTTAAGTACCCCTAGGTTCAATCTCCAGTAACCAAAAAACAAAAACAAAACAAAACAAAAAAATCCTCCCAAAACAAAAAACAAAATAACAAAACAAACAAACAAAAAAAGCAAAAACCAAAAACCTAGCAAAATAATCCTTATTTTATTCCTAAGTCTTTGTGAGAAGTAGCAACCTAATTTTTTTTTTTTAAAGTATGCATGTGCAATAGATGTTACTAGAGCTCACCAACATCTGGCTCTTATGTCTTTCCTGGGTGTATGGGAGCCTGTATTCCTGGTCCAGAGGCAATTAAGAATGTGAGACTTGTTCAGTCAATAAAATAGCAACCTAAAAGAATCAGGTTGCTTTCAGCCTCTCTGCAATTCTCTTTCTTTCTTTCTTTCTTTCTTTCTTTCTTTCTTTCTTTCTTTCTTTCTTTCTTTCTTTCTTTTCTTTCTTTCTTTCTTTCTTTCTTTCTTTCTTTCTTTCTTTCTTTCTTTCTTTCTTCTAATTTGTTTTACATGACAGCAGAATGCATTTCAATTCATAATACACACATAGAGTACAATTTTTCATTTCTCTGGTTTACACAAAGTAGAATCATACCATTTGTGTCTTCATACATGTACTTAGGGTAATGATGTCCATCTCATTCCACCATCTTTTGTACCCTTAAACCCCCTCCCTTCCTCTCCATCCTCTTTGCCCTATCTAAAGTTCCTCCATTTCTCCCATGCTTCCTGCCCCCATCCCCATTATGGATCAGCATCCACATATCAGAGAAAATATTTGGCATTTGTTTTTTTTTGGATTGACTTACTTAACTTAGCATAATATTCTCCAACTCCCTCCATTTACCTGCAAATCCCATGATTTTATTCTCTTTTAATGACAAGTAACATTGCATTGTGTATATATATATACCAAATTTTCCTATCCATTCATCTACTGAAGGACATCTAGGTTGGTTCCACAGTTTAGCTAGTGTGAACTGTGCTGCTATAAACATTGATGTAGCTGTGTCACTGTAGTATGCTGTTTTTAAGTCCTTTGGGTATAAACAAAGGATTGGGATAGCCAGGTCAAATGGTGGTTCCATTCCAAGATTTCCAAGGATTCTCCATACTGCTTTCCATATTGGCTGCACCAATTTGCAGTCCCACTAGCAATGCATGAGTGTGCCTTTCTCCCCACATCCTCGCCAACAATTATTGTTGTTTTTATTCTTAATAGCTGCCATTTTGACTGGAGTGAGATGAAATCTTAGAGTAGTTTTGATTTGCATTTCTCTAATTGCTAGAGATGTTGAACATTTTTATGTATATATATATTTGTTGATTTACTGTATATCATCTTCTAAGAAGTGTCTGTTCAGTTCCTTGGCCCATTTATTGATTGGGTTATTTGGTTTTTTGTGTTAAGATTTTTGAGTTCTTTATATATCCAAGAGATTAGTGCTGTATCTGATTAGTGCTGTAGCTGATGTGCGTGTGGTAAAAACTTGCTCCCATTCTATCTCCAATCTCGATTCATCTCGCTGATTATTTTTTTTACTGAGAAGAAGCTTTTTAGTTTGAATCCGTCCCATTTGTTGATTCTTTTTTAAAGAGAGAGAGAGAGAGAGAGAGAGAGAGAGAGAGAGAGAGAGAGAATTTTTTAATATTTATTTTTCAGTTTTCGATGGACACAACATCTTTATTTTATATTTATGTGGTCCTGAGGATTGAACCCAGCTCCCCACGCTTGCCAGGCAAGTGCATTAGCACTTGAGCCACATCCCCAGCCCCCATTTATTGATTCTTGATTTTATTTTTTGCACTATAGGAGTCTTATTAAAGAAATCATTGTCTAATCCAACATGAAGGAGATTTGGGCCTACTTCTATTAGGCACAGGGTCTCTGGTTTAATTCCTAGGTCCTTGATCCACTTGAGTTGAGTTTTGTTCATGGAGAGAGAGAGGGGTTTAATTTCATTTTGTTGCATATGGATTTCTAGTTTCCCCAGCACCATTTGCTGAAGAGGCTATCCTTTCTCCAATATTTGTTTTTGGCACCTTTGTCTAATATGAGATAACTGTATTTATGTGGGTTTGTCTCTGTGTCCTCTATTCTGTACAAGTCTATTTTGGTGCCAATACCATGCTGTTTTTGTTATTATTGCTCTGTAGTATACTTTAAAGTCTGGTATAGTGATGCCACCTGCTTCATTCTTCTTGCTAAGGATTGCTTTAGCTATTCTGGGTCTCTTATTTTTCCAGATGACTGCTTTTTCTATTTTTTTTGAGGAATGTCATTGAGATTTTGATTGAAATTGCATTGAATCTGCATTTTTCTTTTGGTAGTATGGTCATTTTGACAATCTTAATTCTGCCTATCCATGAACAAGGGAAATCTTTCCATTTTCTGAGGTCTTCTTTAATTTCTTTCTTTAGCATTCTGTAGTTTTCATTGTAGAGGTCTTTCACCTCTTTTGTTAGATTGATTCCCAAGAACTTTATTTTCTTGAGGCTATTTTAAAATGGGGTAGTTTTCCTAGTTTCTCTTTCAGAGGATTTGTCACTGATATACAGAAATGCCTTTGATTTATGGGTGTTGATTTTATATCCTGCTACTTTGCTAAATTTATTTATTAGTTCTAGAAGTTTTCTGGTGGAATTTTTGGATTCTTTAGGTATAGAATCATGTCATCAGCAAATAGTGATAACTTGAGTTCCTCTTTTCCTATCCTTTTAATTTCTTTCATCTGTCTAATTGCTCTGGCTAGAGTTTCAAGAACTATATTAAATAGAAGTGGTGAAAGAGGGAATCCCTGTCTTGTCCAGTTTTTAGAGGTAATGCTTTCAATTTTTTCTCCATTTAGAATGATATTGGTCCTGAACTTAGCATAGATAACTTTTTCTCAACATTGTAAAACTATCCCTAGTTTTTCTAGTGTTTTGAACATGAAGGGGTGCTATATTTTGTTGAATGCTTTTTCTGCATATATTGAGATGATCATATTATTCTTATCTTTAAGTCTATCAATGTGATGAATTACATTTATTGATTTCCATACGTTAAACCAACCTTGCATCCCTGGGATGAACCCCACTTGATCATGGTGCACTATCTTTGATATGTTTTTGTATTCGACTTGTGAGAATTTTATTGAGAATTTTTGCATCTATGTTCATTAGATATGTTGTTGTAAAGTTTTCTTTCTTTGATGTGTCTTTGTCTGGTTTTGGAATCAGGGTGATATTGGCCTCATAGAATGAGTTTGGAGGTGTTCCCTCTTTTTCTATTTCCTGAAATAAACTGAAGAGTATTGGTATTAGTTCTTCTTTAAAGGTCTTGTAGCACTCAGCTGCATATCCCTCAGGTCCTGTGCTTTATTTGGTTGGTAGGATTCTAATGGCATCTTCTATTTCATTGCTTGAAATTGATCTGTTTAACTTGTGTGTATCATCCTGATTCAGTTTGGACAAATAATATGACTCTAGAAATTTTTTGATGCCTTTGATATTTTCTATTTTATTGAAGTATATTTTTTCCAATAGTTTCTAATTATCTTCTGTATTTCTGTAGTGTCCATTGTTATATTTCCTTTTTCATCACAGATATTAGTAATTTGAGTTTTCTCTGTTCTTCTCTTTGCTAGCATGGCTAAGTGTTTGTCAATTTTATTTATTTTTTCAAAGAAGCAATTATTTGTTTTGTCAAGTTTTTCAGTTTTTTCTTTGTTTAAATTTCATTGACTTCAGCTCTGATTTTAATTATTTTCTGTCTTCTACTGCTTTGGGTGTTGATTTGTTCTTCTTTTTCTAGGGCTTTGTGATATAATATTAGGTAATTTATTTGTTGACTTTTTTTTCCTTTTAAGGAATGAACTCCATGCAATGAACTTTCCTTTTAGAACTGCCTTTATAATGTCCTAGAGATTTTGATGTTGTATCCATGTTCTCATCTACCTCTAAGAATTTTTTAATCTCCTCTTTGATGTCTTCTGCAACCCATTGTTCATCCAACAGCATATATTGAGTCACTAGGTATTGGAGTAGATTCTATTTTTATTTTATCATTGACTTCTAACTTTATTCCATTAAGATCTGATAGAATTCAGGGTAGTATCTCTACTTTTTTTGTATCTGTTAAGAGTTGCTTTGTGGCATAATATATGGTCTATTTTAGAGAAGGATCCATGTGCTGCTGAGAAGAAAGTGTATTCACTTGTTGATGGATGAAATATTCCATATATGTCTGTTGAGTCTAAATTATTGATTGTATTATTGTATTCTGTAGTTTCTTTGTTTAGCTTTTGTTTGTAAGATCTATCCAGTAGCGAAAGGCATGTGTTAAAATCACCCAGAATTATTGTGTTGTGGTCTACTTGACTCTTGAACTTGAGAAGAGTTTGTTTGATGAATGCAGATGCTCCATTGTTTGGGGAATATACATTTATAATTGTTATATCTTGTTGATTTATGTTTCCCTTAAACAGTATGAAATGTTCTTCTTTATCTCTGTTGATTAACCTTGGCTTGAAGCCTACTTTATTTAAAATGAGAGTGGAAACCCCTGCTTGTTTTTGCAGTCCATATGAGTAGTATGTTTTTTTCCCAATGTTTCACCTTCGGTATGTGGATGTCTTTTCTTATGAATCTTTTCCTATGAGATGGGTCTTTTTAAAAAAATTTAATCTTCCAGTCTATGTCTTTTGATTGGTGAGTTTAGGCCATTAACATTCAGGGTATTATTGAGACATGATTTTTTATTTCTGGTCATTTTTGTTTATTTTTGGTATTTAACGTGACTAGGTTTCTCCTTTGATTGATTTTTCCTGTAGTGTAATATCTCCCTTTGCTGATTTTCATTTTTATTTTTTATTTCCTCCTAATAGAATATTTTGCCAAGTATGTTCTGCAGGTTTTCTAGTTGTAGATTCTTTTAACTTTTTTTTTATTGTATGGAAAATTTTTATTTCGTCATCAAATATAAAGCTTAATTTTGCTGCATATAAGATTCTTGATTGGCATCCATTTTCTTTCAGAGGTTGTTCCAGAATCTTCTAGCTTTCAGGGTCTGGGTTGAAAAATCTGATGATATCCTAATTGGTTTCCCCCCTATGTGTAATCTGATTCCTTTCTCTTGTGGCTTTTAAAACTCTCTCCTTATTCTGTATGCTAGGCATTTTCATTATAATGTGACTTGGTGTGGATCTGTTGTAATTTTGTATATTTGGTGTCCTATAAATCTCTTGTATTTGATTTTCCAATTCATTCTTCATGTTTGGAAAATTTTCTGATATTATTTCATTGAATAGATTTTTCATTTTTTTGGTTTGTAACTCTATGCTTTCCTCTATCCCAATAATTCTTATATTTGTTTTTTTTATGTTATCCCATAATTCTTGAATCTTCTGTTCATGGCTTATTACCATCTTCCCTATGTAGTAAACATTCTTTTCAAGATTATATATTTTGTCTTCATTGTATGAGGTTCTGTCTACCAAGTGATCTAATCTGTTGGTTGTGCTTTCTATTGAGTTTTTAAATTTGGTTTATTTCAAGGATTTTTGTTTGGCTTGTTTTTTAGAACCTCTATCTTCTTATTGAAGTAATCTTTTGCTTCCTGTGTTTGCTTATGTAGCTCTTTATTGAAAACATCTTTTGCTTCCTGTATTTCCTCTCATATCATCCTTTAATCTACAGAACATTTTAATTATGTACATCCTGAACTCTTTCTCTGTCATTTCTTCTGTTATGCTGGCCATGGACTCTAATAATGTAGTAACTTGGTTTGCTTGGGGGCACTTTCTTCCCTTGTTTTTTCATGTTGTTCATGTGTTTTCTCTTCTAGCAATGCGGATATGAGGCATTACAGTTTTTACCCTATAAGCTTATAGTGTTCCTGCAGGGTTCCAGTACCTCTCCTTTAAGGGGGAGAATAATATTAACATATCCCATTACAAACAATATACAGCCTTAAACCAAATAGCTGCTATTAAGATATTTACGGTTTTGTCACAATATTCAGAAATGGTGAGTTCAGTTATTATCTGTAATGTAAAAGTAGGTTTGCAAAACTGTCTACAGTTTCTGATGGTGAACCAAGAAAGTACCAGGGGTGAGGTGTAGGATGAGATGTTAGGGGGGTAGGAGGTGAGGATATAGAGTTATTAGATCTTATGAAGCATGAAAGAGGAATCTAAAGAAGTTGGTTAGTAGTAGGAGAAAGTGATTTTCAGGAGACAAGTAAGACAAGTCTTTGGGAAGACAATAGAGAGAGTACAAAAAACAAACAAACAAATATTAAGAAATAAAAAATGTAAAAATAGGAGATAAAAAGAATATACAACACAACTGTAATATATTATTGAGACATCCCAGTCTCAGTAGCCTAATTCATGAAAAGTACTTGGTTTCACAAATGTTGGGGATGTGAGGACAGGAGTAGAGAGAGAGAGAAAAGACGGGAAAAAATCTTGAAGGACGATACAAGGATTGGTTTTGTTGGAGATCAGTATCTGTCCTGCTTCCCTTCTCATCCAATAGGTGGGATTGTCTATTGTTTGCTGATATCTCCATCCTCAGGATGGTGAAGGTTATCAGGGTGGGAGGGTTGGTCTTGAGGGTGGAGCTCCTGGAGATGGGGTATAGCACTTGCTGGTCCCTCATGAGAGACTGCACCACAAGGATCTCCTTTGGGGCCCACTCATATGATGTGGGCGCCTAGTCTTATCTCCTTATGTTGCCTGTAGACCTCGCAATTCCTGGTCTCTAATGTAGTCTAAACTTTATCCCACTCACCCCCTTCTTTTCTACTTCCCAATCAGGAACCTCTCTCTCTGGAAGTCTTGTGGGCTGTGCTCTAGGGGCTGCAGACCTGCCACAAAGAGCTGTTTTGTATTGGGCAGTTCAGGGCCAGGTTTTGAGAGCTACAGATTGGCCATGAAGCTGCAAGTATTGTGCTGGATTAATAGCTGATGGGGAGATGGGGGAGTTGGGGATTATAAGTACCTTAATATTGCTTCTAAGCCCTAGTGGGTGCCCCAAGCTGGGAGTTGCCCAAACTAAAGATGGCGACAAAAGTGTCTCAAAATGGAGGTAGCTGCTTTCAGCGATGGAGTGTTGGGTTAGGTGGGGCCAGGCGGGTGGCATTGGGTGGGGTGTTCAGAGATGCAGCTCTATGGCACACAGTATTGTTGCTGGAGGCTCTCTCTAGACTCTGAGTGGTGTCCCCAGGTGTAGGCTACCATGAGTATGGGACTATGGCAGTTAGGTTATCCCAAGATGGAAATGATCTGGGGAGCCCCAAGTTGGTAGATAGGTCCACATGGGAGTGGCAGCCAGAGGTCCTTTGAGGGTGGGTACCCAGGAGTCTCGCTCAGGTGCTGATGCTGGTGGTCCTGCTAGGACATGGCGGCCAGAGGTCCTTTGTGGGCGAGTGGTCTTGAGTCCTCTTTTTTTTTTTTAAATAATTTTTGGTTGTCAGTGGATCTTTATTTTATTTATTCATATGCAGTGCTGAGGATTGAATCCAGGGCCTCACACATGCCAGGCAAGCGCTCTACCACTGAGCCACAACTTCAGGCCCCCCCCCCCCCCCCCGGAGTCCTCTTGATCATGGATACGTTTTAATGTTTGGAATTTGCTCATAAGTTAAAGAAGCATAGATTGTGAAGTACTAGATGGAAGATGGTTGCTATGGAGAATCCTTCAGATTTGCGGTGTATTTTGTATGAGTGATAAATCTTGTGTGAAGCCACTGAGATTCTTTTGTTGTCTTACTGCAACATAACCTCTCTTATCCTGACTGTTCATGATAACAGCCAATGGTGTGCCTTGTAGGCAATGTGAGTTACTCAAGAATCAAGAGGATGTTAACTGGCAAGTGATGGTTGTATAGGCACAATCTCTATGCTCAAATAGTTTTTCTGGCCCAGGAGAAATAAAATATATGCAAACACGGAGGAATAAGATAAATTGCACACAACCAACCCTGACAAGCTAGGAACTTAGCTATGCTTAGGAGATGTGTGCTTATGAGTGTTCATTTAACACAAGGGTGGGGAAATTAAGGTAAGGGATTTTTGGAAACATTTGAGTCATGTTGTATGGATTAGTTTCCTGAAAAATCTGCTCCAAGTTGAGAGGAAGGGAAGGAACACAAAGAAAGTAATTTTGTGTGATAGCGTCAAGAAAGTCAAAGCTAAAATATAATGACTACCTTTAGGTAGGATTTTAGATTTGTATAATCACTATGGAAATCACTATTGAGGTTCCCCAAAAGACTTGAAATGAAACCACCATATGATCTAGCAATACCTCTTTTCAGTATTTATTCTAAAGAATTAAAGACATCATATTATAGTGACTCATGCTTACCCATGTTTATAGCAGCACAATTCACAATAGCCTAACTGTGGACCTATGTGTTCATCAACAGATGAATGTGGTGTATACATACCCGTAAAGAAGAATGAAATTATGTCATTTACAGAAAAATGGAGGAACTAGAGACCATTATATTAAATGAAACAAGCCAATCTCAGAAGGTCAAGGGTCTTTTGTGTTCTCTTCTATATAGAGGCTTGAGAGGAAAAAGGAAAAGAAAGGTGTGATGTCTCATGAAAATTGAAGATCAGAAGAATAGAGAAAAGGGAAGGAGGTGTGGGGCGGGGGCGGAGAAGGGGAAGGAAAGGGAAAATACTGGGGAACGATTTGGCGAAAATATATTGTTATACTGTGTGCCTGCATATATGAATATGTAACAACAGATCCCCAAATTATGTACAACTGTATTGCACCAATTAAAATATAGAAAAAATAAAAATACTAAGGCAAAAATTATACAGTTAGGAGATACAATGAATGATTAAAGGTAATTGGTGTGGGGGAAATAAAGCTAGAAAAATTGTCTAGCAGGAGGAAGAGGAAGAACTAACAGGTGGCAGTGCAGCCCAGGCAGAGGGAAACATCACCAGTCATTAAGAATTTCAGTGAAACAAACCAGTTGTTAAGAAAAGCAGGGCTGTTTCTGACTGTAAGGTCTAGAGAAAATCTCTAACATGTGCCTGTGAAATTAGGGGACGGTGATTGAATAACTACATCTAGGTAGGAGGAAAAAAAAAATCCCCACAAATCTCTTAACAGTACAAGCTGGCCAGGAGGAGCTGTGAATTCTTTCTCCAAACAAAAATAAAACAGAAAAGCTGGGAAAAAATGTATGCTTTATTCTTTTATTGAACAATGGCCATGTTGGGGGCACCTGTATGATTTATTATTTTGATTATTTCAAGATAAGTACAAGAAAGTTTGGGGAAGTTAGTTTCTTGATATTGCATTGGCTACACATCACTTGTGATTTGTTTGGGAAAGAGGCATGAGAATTTTACTTTCACTGTGTGTTTCATGAGTATGTAGAGTAGCTCTAGGTAATGTTGAAAGAGTTCCATTGCAATACCTGATATGTTGGCTTAAAAAAAACTCCTCTCCAACCTTTAGAAAGATATTCCAGGTGTAATAAAAGTATTGATCATTAAGGACCAATAGACAGCCACAATAGATAGCTCTCAAAGGATTGCCAGTCAAGTGAGATGGCGAGATAATTTTATAGTTGGACCAAATAACCAGAGAGCTCTTTTACAGCTACTTAAATCAGTTAATATTGATTTTATGATGCTTTTTATATTATTTTATTAGGGAAAACAGTGAGAATATGAGGTGTTGGAGTCTGTTACCCACTTTTATGAACTGGTCTGCTTGCTTTTTTTTTTTTTTTTTATTAACTATTTCCTGCTTTCCAAGATAATTGGGAAGACTGTTCATTGGCCAAACACTAGGTCAGAAAACAAGTGTTTTTTCCTTAAAAACAAATTTTAACATAAAAAAGATTGAAATAAATAATCCAATAGACTTGCAACCCTAGCACCCATTGGTACATAATTTTGTCCTAACTTGGATTACTTTATTTACATGTTAACAGAGCCAGGTCTCTTGTTGAAATGCTAATGGAGGTCTCACAAGTATGTCCCAGGCATTTTTATAAAGCTGTGTTTTCTCTATATTGCATCCAGGACATGCTCAATTACTTCTCCCTTAATGTTGTTTAAACATGTGACCTACCAAAAAACAAACAAACAAACAAAACAAAACAAAACAACAACAAAAAACACCAGAAAATCATTTTTGTGGCTACCAGATTAATTCTGCTTTCATTCTTCTTTTGCATATCCTTGGGGGGCATTATATGACCTGATTTAGCCATTGGTTTAACCATTCTGATTTGCATATATTCCTTAAAAGAGTCTCCTTTTCGAAAAAAGGGTTCTGTTTCAGTTATGAGTCTCCTGAAGTCAGGCGTCATCCTCCCTGGAAGTATGAACCCACTGGCACAATTACTTGTGTAGATTTGTATCTCAGGCATTCTATTTTCTCTGAACTTCAAGATCTTAGGGCATGGTATCAGTTGAAATACATTTACACTATTTCCTCTAACACAGTTTTCCATGCGCTGGCCTGGCTCGGCAGACCCTCGGTGAGCTGAGGGTATTCTTGGGTTGGTATTCATGCAATTCTAAGGAAGTGAATGGTCAGTGAGTCTGGGGGTTCTGGGTGGCCTTGTTGCCTAAAATTGAACTTGGCCTAACGCCCTTTTCCCTCTTTTCCTTCAGAACTTGTAGAGTTCTTAAAAATTAATCAGCACTTACAGGAAATTTTGGCTGAAGAATTTTTATTTTTAGGCTTTTGCCTTCAACATGTCTTTTTTAAAAATATTTTTTTAGTTGTAAAGGATACAATACCTTCATTTTATTTATTTTTTATTTTTATGTGGTGTTGAGGATCCAACCCAGTGCCTCACACGTGCTAGGCAAACACTCTACCACTGAGCTACAACCCCAGCCCCAACATGTCTTTTTTTGAAACGCAAATACAGTTTCATTATGCAGTAGGATACAGGGGTTTCCCATTGGATGTACAATAGTTGTGCTTTCAAGTGAAGGCTGGTGCTAGGTGGAGATTTATTTCAGACTGATTGCGTGGATTATGGCATCTTGGCATGAAACCATTAGACCCACTCTTTCTTAGCTCCTGGGAGACTAAGGCCAAATTATAAAAGGAGGCCCATGTACCCTATGTCAGGCAATTTAGAAGTCAGAGAATAAGCAGAAAGCCATCAATAAGAAGCATAATTTAGCCTCCCTTTTTTGATACATTCACCTTCATCTTTACCTGGAAGGCAAGGTTCAAATTTATAATTTTTTTTTTTTGGTACCAGTGATTAAACCCAGAGGTACTTAACCACCAAGCCATATTCCCAGCCCTTTTTAATATTTTATTTAGAGACAGGGTCTTGCTGAGTTGCTTAAGGACATACAAGTTGCTGAGGCTGGCTTTAAACTCCAGATTCTCCTGCTTCAGGCTTTCAAACTGCTGGGATTATAGGTGTGCGCCACCGCACCCAGCTCAAATTTAGAATTCTTAAAAATGAAAGGTAATTAATTTAATTCTGTGTTGGATTGTACTGTCTCGGGATAGCTGACCTCAGTCCAGGCCTGCAGCCTTTCTCTGCCAACCTCTGTCTCCCTCATGTACCAGTGGAGGTCTCTCTCAAGTGCAAGCTGGTGTATACATGCCTCATGAACAGCTGTCCCTCAGCCCTGGCTTGGGCCTAGAGGGCACACACAGAGGCACATTCTGCCCTCAGTGGGCCCTGGAGGGGTCCTGGGTCCTGACTAGAGATGCATGCTCCAGAAGGAGGGTGTATTAGTGTGCCAACACTGTTGGAACAAAGTACTACAGCGTGCCTTAAACAACAGAAATTCATTGTCTCATAGTTCTAAAGGCTGGATGTCCAATATCAAAGTATCTAAAATTTATTCCTCTGAGGGCTGTGAGGAAAAATCTACTCTGTGCCTCTTCTCTAGCTTCTGTTGGTTTGGCCAATAATTTTTGGCATTTCTTGTCTTGTAGACACATCACCCCCATCTCTGCCTTTATCTTTGCATGGCATTTTCCCAGTGTACATGTCTGTGTCATAATTTACCCTTTCTACAGGGATGCCAGTCATGTTGAATTAGGGCTGCCCTCATCCTAGCTTGACTAGGATGATCCTACTTTCAGGTTTGATAACATTTCAAACAAGTACTGGGGATTAAGGCTTCAACAGGTGAATTTGGGAGGACTCAAGCCAACCTGTAACAGAGGGTAAGTAGGGGTTCCCAAGAGAGGACACATCTCATTGGCCTCATGACTGTCTCATCGCATAGGGAAAGTTGTGGCTGGATAAGGTCCAGAGTGGGGCTTTCTAGAGCTTGGGATCAGTAACAGTGACCCCTCTAACAACAACACAGGACATAAATTTTTTCTTTTCATGGATATCACCACAGTCTTTGACATAGGCTGACCCAACAGTTTAAAAAGCAATAGAAAGATCATGACCTTTAACTTCCTTGGAGTCTCCCCAGTTGGCCAAATTAATTATGACTCCTCCCCACTCTCTGAAGAATCTTTCCAGTCTGGTCCATCTCATCAGTTCTTTCTCTCTTCAACACCAGTTCCCATTACAACTTCTCACTTAGTTCACTTAATAGATTACGAGTCACTACTTGAACCCAAAGGAGGGCTGGTCTTTGGTGCCATGTTGGAGTGTGACAAATCTTCAAAAAAGATGTGTCGGATATCCAGGCCTCTGACTTCTGTCAGTTGCATATTTCATGCATCAGCTTTTGACTCTGGATAGTATATTTCTAGTTCTGAGGGCACTCAGGCCTTCGATGTTCTGCATGTGGGCTATTTCTGAGCTTGCATTTTAAAAATAATCCATGGCGGGAAGGAGGGGTATTCAATTCTGTGACTAAAAACAATCTCCTGGGAGCCAAAGAAACACACAGATAATGTTTATTCTCCTTGCTAAAAATAGATGGACTGGTATTTTTAGTCATTCCCCAAAATATAATGTCTGGACTCAAATTCAGTGGTGGGTGCCTGGCTTTATGGGATCGAATGAGACTAGCAGGGTGGGGAGGAGCTGGGGTCAGATGTTAGGGGAACAAAAAGTTTCTAGGAGAGAAGTCAGGCCTTGCTACCAATTTAAGGTTTCCAGCTAATGAGGGTGTAGTTCAATTTCAAACATTTTTAGAGTTTAAAAAAACAAAAACAAAAACAAAAACGAGGCAACCTCAAGGAATTATCGAGAGCATAAAGGCCAGCAGTTGTTATATCCAGGGCTGTAAAAATGAGCTACTTCTTCCCCACAGATGAGGGCAAAACGTGGTCTGGAATCACAGCAAAATTAATTTGTTTGCTTGGGTATAAATTTAAAACGACTCACCTGATTTTTTTTTCTTCTTCTTCTGTAATTTGCCAGAGTTAATTCAGTCCCAAGAGATTGGCTTTTTACCACCTTGCTATAAAATCTGATTTGGTTTCGTACAGTTCTTTTCCCCCCTCACTAATGCCCAGACTAAATGTATACTTTAAGAAAACACCAGAACTATAGCTCGTATTTTTGCCATGTTTCTTATATAGACTTTCTGGTACTCGGGTGTGGGAAAGGAAAGCAGGGTCTTCAGGGTATTTAAATAGTTTAAGAAATCTTTCCAAATCAACATTTTTTTTTCTCCCTTCTATAAAAGTCAAATTAAGGGATCATTTCTTTACCAGATCTTGTATGTACTGAGTTATTGTTGGGCTTGAAATCAGTAGTCAGTCTTCAAAAGGAATGGAAAGAAACATATTTAGTGAAAAAGTGCTGAGGGTTGAGTGTCAAACTTAAAAATAAAAATAGAATTTGAGTTATTCCTGTGTTGTATGACAAAGCCATTTTCCTTGTCTGACCAGCCTAAGACCAGAAATAAGAGGGCCAGAAGTCTTTGTCCACATCGCAGGACTGCACGTGGGATTCAGACTAACCCATCTCACGGCACAAACTTTTGGAAGATGTTTAATGTGAACATCAGGATGAGCAATGTTGGTTTTACTGTGTTTTGCAGATGCATGTGTCATCCAATGGTCTGTGTGAGCGTGTTGGGGTACAGGACACAATGTCTTACCAAGATGTTGTCATTGTGTGGGTTAAGCCAAGTGAGACATCTCTGCGTGCTCTTTCAAGCTGCTTGGAAATTCACTTGTGACCATGAGTGGGTTCAGTATCAGACTATATTTCTTATGTTCAAATCAAGTCCTTGGTTGCAAAATCATTCCATTACTCCAAACGTTAAAATTTGATAACGTGAGAGAGCAGATCTATGCTCAAAAACCACACAACTTAAAAAAAAAAAAGGAAAGAAAAGAGATATGCCAAGAAGAGGAAGACGATGACCTTTAACTCCATCCTAAATTAATCCCCTTGTCTATTGTGGACTATTTTACATCTTTTTTATGGGCATCATGGGCATTTTGAGGGATGGTGGTACTTAAATTCCAGACTAATTTTTCCAAATGATTAAATTTTTAAGTTCATTTATTATTATATTTTATATTTTACACATTTTTTATTGATACACTATAGTCAAACATAATGGTGGGATTCATTACTACATATTCATACATGTACACAATACAACAATATAATTTGGCCAATGTCAAACTAGTAAATTTTATATTATGACCATTCTGAAATTAATGACCATAATTTTGGAGTCATTTTCTTCTCCTAAAACTCAAAGTGCAATCTCTTTCCTTTTTGCTTTCAACAAATTAAGTAACTTTGTGTCTCAACATCACCCACTCTATTGTTAAAGATGGGAACCTGGAAGCCAGGTCACACCTAAAAAGGTGGCAACCCACGTACTGGGGCCATCTCTCAAACATCCGTGGGTTCTGACAAGATGCTTTCTGTCTAGAGATTTTTCTATCACTTGTAATTAAAATATAAAGAGCTTTCCTTGCTTGCCTGCCTGCTTTCTTTCTTCCTCTGCTTGATATTCTCTACACAAACTTTTGGGAGGAACTTGAGGATTTTTCTGGACTCCTGGAGCTTGTCTGGCTACCTCTTAGGGACAGGCCTGGATACAGTCCTGTGTGTGTTGCACTCAGCAGGGCAGCAAATGGCAGGATCCTGCTGTGACTTCACAGTCCCACCTTTCTTCTCGGGCATCCAGGCTAGGATATATATACCATTACCACATCATTCACGGCTTGCTGTCAGTAAGCCAAGAATCACATCACCTTATCCTGCACTCACATTAGCACGAATAATTTAAATCAACATTTCTGTTGGGCTGTGTTGGGGATACCGTTGTTTGGGAAGTCGGGTGCATCCACTGGGCTGGCTGACAGTGGTAGGTTTTTCTTGCTCTTGGTGGGCTCAAGTGCTTGTCTAAATAAGGCCCCTTAACACTGCCTGGTTGTCTTGGCCCAGCAGGCAGTGATTTTGGCTCACTACATCACAGTTTCTGGTGTCAACAAAGTCTTGTCTTCACAGTTTTCCTGGTGTTAGCCCAAGGGATGGATGTCCTGTCTGTGAGTGTGTTTGTTAGGAAAGTTTTCCTCCCTGATTGGGGAGAAGGAAAATGGAAACAAGCCACAGATTTCTCTAAAAATGCCCAGGATATGTTCAGATTTCACTTTGAGGTTACGTGTTCTTCTTCCTCCTTCAGTCTCCTGAGGCTGTGCATTGGCACATCGTGAGACATCACAGAGGTCAGTGATCTCTAACTTGGACAGTGTGCCAGAAGGTGATCCAAATCTAAATACTTTTCTAGTCTCCTTGGTGTCTTTCAATAGGGAGACAGCAATAACTGTACAGCTAGTGGATTACCCCAGGCCTTGATTTTGGGCTTCCCCATTTGTCTTCTTTTGATGCCATGGGATATTAGTTGATGTGAGGCCCAGTGATGTACCTGGGCTCTTGGCCTACCTTTTGTAGTCTGCCAAAACTATGCAAAGAACACGTGTATCTGTTGGTTGCCCATAGTATGTTGGTTTCAGGAGGATGGGAAAGGTGAAGGAGCCTTGAAACTAACTCCAGCCTAAAGCCAACCCCAGCTGAGCCCAGTGTAAATCATCTGAATTCAGCTTAATCTACAGATGCATAAACAAGAAATAAATGCTTTTTGTTGCATTCCTCAGATTTGGGCTTCATTATGCAGCCATGGCTGATTCTTTATAATGCAACTATGCTATCAATTTTTTGTTTTGTTTTGGTTTTGGTACTGGGGATTGAACCCAGAGGTGCTTTACCACAGAGCTACATTCCAGCCCTTTTTATTTTTTATTTTGAGACAGGGTCTCACTAAGTTGCTTAGGGCTTCACTAAATCGCTAAGCTGGCTTAGAACAAGCAATACTCCTGCCTCAGCTTCCCAAGCTGCTGGGATTACAGGTTTGTGCCACTGTGCCTGGAAAGTCATTGATATTCTATTTTTCCTTCTTTACTCATTAGCTGGAATTCTTCTATAGGTACTATTTGGTTATTGACTACTATGGTTATATAGTAAGGGCAGGATAAATGCATGCTTCCTTTTCTTTATCTTGCCCTTTATTGAGCATTCTATAACTGTGGCACATGAGCCTATTATTTTAATTTTTATTAAAAATTTTGTTTCTTATGTTTTGATCTGTTATAATTATTATCCTTAGTGGTACTCAATTTTTTCATCTTTGGTCACAGAACATCTCTTTAAGGTGGCTCCTGAGTGCTTCTGACCTGACTTTAATAGGTTTTAATTGTGTATTTTTATTTTCTAAAATACAAGATGTGACAATTCTGTCCATATATATATGTACATTTATGAATATATCTGTATACATGTATGTATATTTATGAACTTATGTGTATCTTGTACATGTGTATTTGCCTACCTATTCTAGTATCTGCTAGGTCAGGTACCTTATGGATACATGTTAAAAAAAATAAGATGTACTCTATCTTTTTTCCTAGCTATCTTAATTTCTTTTTTGCCTTGCTGCCAGAATGCTCTTTCTGAAATATACAAGTTAAATTTCAAGTAAAATGACTAAATGATTTTACTAGATGTTCCTTCCTGAGAATCATCCAAAATATCACAATAAAAGCAGTGATAGAAATTAACATTGTTCAATCTTTCACCAAAACTAAGCAATGCTGTAATTGCAAACGTGGGTTCTGATTATAAGTCCAATACAAGAAAACCTAGATGCCAATAGCTGAGAGGCAACATAGCTTTCTGGGTCAAGAGTAGGGTACAAATTTTTCTGAGGAAGGAAAAAAAAGGTAAGAAGGCCTGTGGATTACTTTAATGAGAACAAAAAGGAGGAACTGCAGGAAGAATCGCTAAGATGCTTCATTTTTATCCTCTCCAAATTCCTCATCAAGAGAACCAGTCTGGTGCTAAAAGAGAGAAGGAAGGAAACAGGAAAGCTTGGCAGCTTTGACCAGAGGCAGCTGAGCAGAGATAAACAAATGCTAATCAGCAAACCAAAGATTCCTGCCAGTTCCTGCCAAACTCCCACCTGGCTGATGGCTTGCTGCAGGAAACCCTGAACACTGAGGGGAGATGTCTCCCTGAGGGCAGAGGACATATTGCTTTTCTGAGACAACAGATCCGAAATGAGACTTTGGACTGCATCAGTGCATACTTCCATCGCTTCTCTTCATTATATTTGAACAAACTAAAGGCCAAGGAGATGTGAATCCACCCAGAGAAGAATAATGCACAGAATATGCTCTATATTGTATATATAGCATAGGCTCTGTGTATCAATAAAAAGGAAATATTGACTAAAGAGCACAAACAATTACTTGTTCAACTGTCCCTTCCTCTAGCATGTTTATCCTACTCCTGCTGGCCAAAGTAGATGATTCTTTCCATTTCCGTGGTTCCATGCATATCTTTCCCTATTACACTGTTCCAATTTTTAGTTTTCTTGGTCACTGCCTCACTAGGATCTAAGATTCTAGAAGGCTGGTGCTTGGTTTTTATTTGTACCATCCTCAATAATGTGCTACTTGGAGCATAGATAAGCTTTTGGATATAAGAGTTAAAAATGCAATTGGTATTTATTTACCCAGCATAGAAGTAATAAAAAATAAGATGTGAAATCTTTGATTCCTTATTTAGATTATCATTCCAAAAGTGAATTGGAGGATGAGTGTGATTCTCTAGGTCAAGGCTGCATGATAGAAATACATGAGTTATATAGGCAGTTTATAATTTTCCACAAGTCACATTAAAAAGCAAAAAGAAGTAGATAAACTGGGCACGGTGGCTTGCGCCTGTAATCCCAGCGGCTCAGGAGGCTGAGGCAGGAGGATCTTGAGTTCAAAACCAGCTTCAGCCAAAGTGAGGCACTAAGGAACTCACTGAGACCCTGTCTCTAAATAAAATACAAAATAGGGGTGGGGATGTAGCTCAGTGGTTGAGTGCCCCTGAGTTCAATCCTTGCTACCCCCTTCCCCCTTTTGGGGGAAGTAGATAAAATTAATTTCAATGATATTTTATTCAATTTAGTATGCTCCAGAGATTATCATTTCAATATATAATAGATATGAAGATGATTAGTATTTTATATATTTTTTTATACAAAAATTTAGTTTCTCAGTTGTACTAGCATATTTCAAGGCTTAATAGCCACCTGTATTGGACAGTGCATTTCTAAGTAATGCAGATCCCAAGTAATGGGGTATATGGACAAAGATGGGTCCTTGTCTCAGAATTAATCAACCATTTTTCTTTTGTACTATCATTATTTTCAGGAATCACATTAATCACATTTGTTTACTAATCTGCAGACAATAGTTCTGTCATAAGCAGAAGCTTTTTATTTTTCCTCTCAGGAAAGAAAAAAAAGGACAAAATTCTTGATTGTACCTCTGGGGCTGAATTTAGTCACTTTGCGTGCTACAAATGATGTACTTTTGAGTTTTTTAGCTGTCCTGAGGGGACCTGGTGTTTTTTCAGCTTGCAGCTGCACTATTGTTAGGTCAACAGTTAGCCCAGTCTTTTGAGTTGCATAACAAATACACTAGCTCCCAGGAAGTGAATGGTGCCAAGACAAATGTATGCCAATTCAGGTGGGATCACTTTCAGACATCCTTCTCTATATTTGTGGCAAGATAGGGCTGTGAAATAATGTGGTATTGTACCATATTTTTCCAAGAAAATTTTAGAGAGACAATAAAGGGCTTCATTTTTTTTCCTTTCATATCAATATTTACTAAGAAAAGGTCCAAACTAGAAATCTAGAAAGGTCCAGAATTGAACCTTGTGTGTGTAACTGAATTTAAACTTTAGTCAAATTCTGTCATGCTTTATAATTCCAGATGCCCACAAATAGGAAAAGGCAAGAAAGTTATAGATATTTAAAAATAAAGAGGCCAGTATGTGAAAATCCCTAAGTTAACATCAGACTCAATGGTAAAAAGAGGAAAATGTTTCCTCTAAGATCAGGAGCAAGATAAGTATGCTCACTTTT
Source organism: Callospermophilus lateralis (assembly GCF_048772815.1). Lineage (NCBI taxonomy): Eukaryota > Metazoa > Chordata > Mammalia > Rodentia > Sciuridae > Callospermophilus > Callospermophilus lateralis. The sequence goes on along the minus strand of NC_135307.1, from coordinate 167,997,508 downwards.
GACATTCTGTATAGTATTGAAAGTCCTCGGCCACAGTAATAGGTCAAAAGAAAGAAAGGAAATGTACCCTTGAATAAAAAAAAAAGTAAAATTATCTGTTTATAGATGACATGATTTTGTATGTAGAAAACCCTAAGGATTCTGTAATATGTACAAAGAATACTATTAGAACAGATAAATTCATCAAAGCTGCAGGACACAAAATCAACATGTAAAAATCACTTTCACTTCTATAACAATTAACAGTAAACAATCCTCAAAGAAAATTAAATAAACTATCCTATTTATAATGACATTAAAAGTAATAAAATACTTAAAAATTAACTTAAGCAAGGAGGGGAAAGGCTAGCACACTGAAAGTCACGAAACAGAGGTGAAATAGATTCCAAATAAATGGAAAGATATTCCGTGGTTATGGATTGATTGGAACATTTAAAATTGTTAAAATGTCCATAGATGCAATGCATTCTCTATCAAAATCTCAAGGCCATGTTTAAACAGAAATAGAAAGAATAATCCTGAAATCCATAGGGAACTATGAAAAACCACAAATATCTAAAACAGTCCTGATAAGGAACAACAAAATCTGTGTATCATAGTTTCTGATTTTAAAACATATTACAAAGTAATAATAATCAAAATGGTATGGTTATGGTGTAAAGACACACATAAAAATCACTGGAATAGAGACCTCAGAAATAAATTGATGTATATATGGTCAAATGATCTTTGACAAGAGTGCCTAGAGATCTTTGACAATCCTAGCCCTACACATGGCAAAAGAAAGTATCTACAACAAATGGTGTTGGGAAACTGGATATCCACATGTAAAAGAATGAAATTGGACCCTTATCTTATACCATACACAAAATTCAACTCAGGAAGCATTACAGACTTAGGCATAAAACTTGCAACCATAACACTCTGAGAAGAAAACATGGGGAAAATTCTTCTTGACTTTGGTCTTGGCGATAATCTCTTTTATACAACACCAAAAATAGAAAAGAAGAGCAAAAAGACATGTGTGAATACATCAAACTAAAGAGCTTCCATACAGCAAAGGAAATAGTCAACCCAAAAGAACCTATGCAATGTGAGAAAAACCATGTATCCAATAAAGGTTTAATACTAGAAATATATAAGAAACTCTTACAATAGTTAAAAACAAAGAAAGCAAAACAAAACAAAACAACAAAGTGAAAATTAAATAATCTGATTAAAAATTGGGATAGAGATTTGAACAGACATTTCTCCAAGGAAGACATACCTAACAGGTATGATGCCAGTATTAATAATTATCAGGGAAATGCGTGTCAAAAGCACAATGAGGTATTGACTCATATCTCTTAGGTTAGCTATTATGAAAATATGCCCCAGAAAGTAACAAATATTAGCAAGGATGTGGAGAAAGTTTAGAATCTTTGTTCACTGTTGGTGGGAATGTAAAATGGTATAATAACTATGAAAAATGATATGGAAGGTACATACACACACAAAAAAAATGGAACTACTGTATAATCAGCAATCTCACTTTGGGTATTCATTCAAAAAATTGAAAGTAAGATCTGAAAGAGATGTCTGTAATCCCATGTTCATATTAACACTGTTTACAATAGCCAAGAGTTAGAAATAACCTAAATGCTCCCCATGGATGATTAGATAAAGAAAATGTGGCATATATATACAATAGAAGATTATTTAACCCTAAAAAATAGCCAAGTTCTGTCATATATTATAATATCCATGAACCTTGAGGACAAGATATGAAGTGAAATAAAGACAAATATCTCATGATTACACTTAAAGGTATCTAAAGTATTCAGTCATTGAAATAGTAAAATGGTGGTTTGTAGGGGCTCAGGGGAGGGGAAATGAAAAGTACAAAGTTTCAGTCATACAATATAGATATTCTCTAGAGATTTACTGTACAACATCAGGCTCATAGTTAGCTATAGTGTACTGGACACTTAAAATTTGCTATGAGGATAGATCTCTAACTGCTAGATTGTTATAATTAACAAGACTGTACCATATATCTAAAATTTTAATAAGTAGATCCTCTGTGTCTTTTGCCACAGTGAAAGACAAACAATAGGTCAGGGGCTGTAGCTCAATGGTAGGGTGCTTGCCTAGCATGTGTGAGGCCCTGAGTTTGATCCCTGGAACCACACAAAAAACAAAATAAAACTTTAACCAAAGCCAAAACCAACCAACCAACCAACAAAAAAACCTGGAAGCGGCACATCCTGAGACAGTGCAAAATCATTTCAATCTGTGATTTAAGTGGAGAATTTAATTTTTAATTTGGACAGTCTTGGCCAAAGTGTATAATACATCCCTAAGAAACACTTAAAAAAATCAAGCTATTAAAATTTTTATTTGTAGTAAGTTATTATGACAAATAATCATAATTTTCTAATCTGGTAAATGGTTATCCCAGTAGAAGAAAGTTTGAGTCCAGTATTATTTGTTGTTTAGAATGAAAGCTCATATAATACATTGGTTTTGACACTGATGAAGTTCAGGATGAAACAAAAGTAGTCAGATTACTTACCTAAAATAACTACAAAACACACACCATATTTTGTAATGGTGCTGGACCTGGTGCTGTCAGGACATTGGACACTCAGACATAATAGTTTATTTATTTATTTATTTATTTATTTATTTATTTATTTTGAGAGAGAGAGAGAGAGAGAGAGAGAGAGAGAGAGAGAGAAAGAGAGAGAGAATTTTTTAAAAAAATATTTATTTATTTTTTTAGTTCTTGGCGGACACATCATCTTTGTTTGTATGTGGTGCTGAGGATCGAACCTGGGCCGCACGCATGCCAGGCGAGCGTACTACCGCTTGAGCCACATCCCAAGCCCAGTTTAAAACATTTAAAAACATTTTATTGAAGCATAAAACACACAAAAAAGTGCCTAAATAATAAGGGGGACCACTTTTATGAACTTTCAAACTTAACATAACTATGAGTAAGTAGCTTCCAGACCAAGAAACAAAACACAATTGGCATCCCACCTATACCCCTCGTACCCACAGATGGTCACTACCTCTCCAAAGGTAGACACTAACCTCGTGCACTAACCCTGTGCATAGTTTTGTCTCTTTATGTGCTTCCTGTGAATGGGATCATTCAATATGAATTATCCGTGTCTGGTTTATTTTATGCAGCATTATGTTCATGAGATTCCTTGATGAGGATGAAGATTATGGATCCTTCATCCTCACTGATATTTAGGATTTCACTGTGTGATTCTGTCACAAGTTGTTCCTCCATTTTATTCTCAGTGGTCCTTTACATGATTTTTACTTTTTCTCTATTAGCAAATGCCATGGATGTTCTGGTACATATATTTTGGTGAACAAATTAGCATTTTTTTTTATTAGGCAATGTTATGGTTTGGATCTAAAAATGTCCCCCACAGAGCTCATGTGTTAGTTAATGCAGGAATGTTCCAAGATGAAATAAGTAGATTAGGAGAGCTGTAACCTCATCAGTGGGTTGATCCATTTGATGAATTAATAATTTGAATAGACCACTGAGTGGTAACTATATGCAGGTGGGGTGTGGCTGAAGGAAATCGGACAATGGGGAGTGGCCTAGACTATGTCCACGACCCCTTCCTCTCTCCCTGCTTTCAGGCTGCCATGAGCCAAGTAGCTTTCCTCTGCCACATCTTCCCACCATGATGTTCTGCTTCATCTCAGGCTGAGAGCAATGGGGTAGGCTGACCATGGACTGAACCTCTGAATCCGTGAGTCTGAAATAAACTTTTCCTCTTCTAATTATTTTTTTTCAGGTATTTTGGTCACTGTGACAATAAAGCTGACTAACACAGGCCTCTATGTAGGAGTGGAATTGCTGAATCACAGGGCAAGCATGTAACAAGCTTTGGTAGACATAGCTAAACAGTTTTCCTACTAAGCAAGTTTACACTGTCATCAGTTGTCATGAGAGTCCCATTTGCTCAAAATTTTCACTAACACTTGGGGTTTTCTATTTTTACCTTATAGTTATTTGGGTGAGTGTTTAGCAGAAAATTATGGTGTTGTAATGGCAGACTATTCTTATAAGGACTTTTGATTAATGTGAGATTTCCTCAACTTGCTTTAAGCTGTGGCAGCTTTACTCTAAAGGAGACAGGTGCACAAGTACCAAGGAGAAGCTTAGCATCCACATCTACACAGAGCAGGATCTAGCAAAAGCAGAGTGTGAAAGGGCAGAATTGCATTAGGGCCCAGGCATGTGACTTTACTTTCAGATGATCACTCAGTCTCACTGTTCGTCTTCTCTTTTGTCTCCTTTGCCTTTATTTGGACAATTTGCCTTAGTTCTAGTTGAAATCTGAGAAGGAGATTCTGATTTAGCAAATCTTCTCATTTCAGATCACAACATAAGTTGTACAGTTTGAACTGGTAGCCTTGGGTCCAGTGGCAGCTCCTCTCCAAAGAACATTATAATTCTGCCTCCCAAAGGGGCTACAGAGGGTATGATGGACCCAGGTAAAGGAAAAGTTTTTTTTTTTTTAAGACAACACAAAGGAACTATATATTGACATGAGTGTAGTTTGAAGATGTTGTTAGTAACAACAGTGATGGCAACAACAACAGAAATTACATATGCACATGCATCTGTGATATATAGACACATATTGAGAGATTAACTGTGTATGCTTTGATCAGAATGAAAGAAACTCATCTAATAAAAAAGTTTGACTTGCAAATTGATAAATTAGTCAAAATTTAAATGTTGTTAAAAATCAAATGATGTTAAAGTGATGTTAAAAATTAAATGTTGGATGTTAATAGTGACTTAACACTTGAAGTACAGATAATTGATAAAATATTTTGAATAATAGGCTCTATAGGGAAAAACAATGACAGTCTATTGGTGAGAAAAGTTTGGAATTTACGAATGTTAGAAAAGGGAGAATGAACTGTGGCATTAAGCGGCAGTGTTTATGGATATTCTGATATATATGGAACCCTTTTTGGGGTACCTTGGTTTTGACAGGATACTCTCAAGACAGAAGGAGAGAGATACTTGAAGATTGGAACATCCAGAACCTAATCCTCAGGATTCAAACCTCAAAATTCAAATTATGTTTCTGTAAACTCATATTTCTCAAGGAGTCAGTGACAAGTAGTCAAAGAAATTGTATTTCTTTATCCATTTTCTATTCTATCTAGAATGATCAAGATTTCGAGCTGTAGAAGAACTTACTGTTGGAAGAGTCTGAACCACAGTACGATGTGACTAAAACATTGAGGTATTTGGGAGTCAGGAGCTTGGGGCATTGGGGGCTCATCTTTAATTTCCCACTCTGATGGGTTGCTGTTACGGATCTGTCCCTCAGATGTTCTCAAAGGGGTCCAGGACCACACTTTCTCTCCCAAATAGTTTTTCACCTCTCCTTTCTTCTTCTGCAGGATGTTGGGTGACTGCACCCTTCTCCTGTGGTCTCCCTCTTCTTGCCCCAGGCCAGGCTCAAGGTCTAACTGGTTATTTTTACCTCAGGTGTTGAGACCAGCGTTCAGCTTATCTGTTGCTACATAACACACCACTCAAACCTAGGACAAGGGTCATTTATTGTGGTGATCTCTCATAGATATGGGGTTGATGTGTTTGGCAGGACAGCTTTCTTTCACTCAGAGTGTCTCCTGTGGGACCTGTCAGTCAGCAGCTGGGGCTTTGTTCTTCACTGGTCTGGTGTTTGATGTAGATTTTTGTCTAGGACCTTAGCTGAGGCTGCTATGTGGAACATATACTCAGTCTCCGTCCATATGGTATGGCCTTTGAGTAAGCACAGCAATAGAGTTCAAAAGTAAGTTCCTTGAGGGGGGTGCCAGGCAGAAGCTGTACTGCCTTTTATGACCTGGCCTTGGAAAGCACAGAGCATGACTCTCGCTGTGTTCCATAGGCTGAAACAGTTACAATGGCCCACCCAGTTTCCAAGGGACAGTTTACAGTCTTTATCTTCAAAGGACAAGAGGTGACACAGACCTTCAGTACTCAAAGCATTGTTGGTTTTCCCATACCATTCTTTTTTTTATAAAAATTTTTTTTTGGTTGTTAATTTCTTTTTTTAGTTGTTATTTTTATTTATTTGTGTGTGGTGCTGAGAATTGAACTCAGTGCCTCACACATGCTAGGCAAGCACTCTACCACTGAGCTACAACCCCAGCCCTCCCATACCATTCTTGTTTGGGGGGTTGGGTGAAATAAAGAAGAATTTGTGAGAAGAAAAGATCACTGATTTCTCAGTCTAAAACATCTAAAAGAGAAGTTAGTTTCTCCATTAAGTTAACCTGCTGCCCTCATTAAGTGAATTAAAGGAACCTTGTGGTGGAGTGTAGTGATCTGATTAAAGCTAAATAATCCATTTATCTGTTGCAGTACAGCAAGCTATACCAAAACTTAGTGGCTTCAAAAATATTAGTTTTATTATATTTTATGGTGTCGAGGGTCAGAAATTTGGATGGGCTCAGCAGAGCAATTTTTTTTGCTCCATGTGGTATTGACTTAAATCACTCTGTGGTCTGGGTTTGCCTAGAGGGTCCAAGGTGGCTTCACTAGCATGTCTGGGCCTTAACAGGCATGTGTGGGAAAGGGCTTAGCTGGGTACTTTTCTCTTCCCTCATGTTCTCGGGCCTCTCCATAGGGTCTGTGGGGTTGACCCTCTCCACGGGGTATCTCCAGCAGACCAAGTAGAGACATGGCAGCTGATCACTTCCATGGTCTCTACTGGCTAAAGCAGTCACTGAATGTCCCCAGATCCAAGGGGAAGAGAAATTAATTCTACCACTTGATGGGGGAAGTCAAAGATCACATTTCAGAGAAGGGTGTGGAATGGGAGACATTGTTGTAGATAGTTTTGGAAAATAAAGCCATACATTTTGGGTCATGAAGTAGAAAAGAAGAAAACACTCACTTTAATACTGGGATCAGTGGTCAGACTGAGTATGATTGTTGACTAAAGGTGATCCAGTGATTTGCTAAGTTAAAGAAGTTAAGGCTGCTTAGTTTCTTCTTTTGAGCGTGATATTATTGAGCATAATTGATGTATTTTTTGACTGAGCATTGGCAATTTATTATTTTTTTTTCTGAAAAACACACTCTATTTTAAGATTCCCAGGTGCAAAATTTGACTCAGTGATTTACATAAAATTTTGCTCATTTTGTTTAGTTTTGACCAGGAAGGCTCCATCTATGTATCTGTCTCTTTCTCTATCCATCCATTCCTCCTTCTTTTTCTTTCTTCCTTCTTTCCTCCATTTCATTTCCATTGATTGGTATTTGTTTAGTGTCATTATTTATATACCAGATACTATTTCAAGTGCTAGGGGTACAGCATTGATCAGTACAAAGTCCCTGGGCTTATGGAATTCACATTCTCCATAATTCTAAATTGGAAAGCAGCTGAGAACAGGGAAGAGGGCTAGTTATAACTAATGAGAATTGGGAATTAAAATAAAATGTCTGTAAGACTCTAATGGTATGAGCAGAAATACTTCCCTCTTAAGCAGTACATAAACACATTGGGGGAAGCCCATTTCTTTTTGTACATGTGGGAAAAATAAAATATATGGGGGAATGTTGCGGAAAACTTTTCTGGAAGCCTGGAGTGACTTTAAATTTGCCAGAAGACCACAAATGAAATTAACCATTGTGTTCACTAGGTCAGATGAAAAAACTCAACCAGGAAGTTCTTAGAAGCTATTCCGATCAGCCAAAGTGTCCCATGGTCCTTTTTTATTCACTTACCTGCTGGGAGGCTATAGAATGTGAGGGGCTTCTGATTTTATCCACAAAGACACCAGGCACCTGAGAAAGAGAGCCTCACATTCTATAAACAATTCCAAATCCTGCTTTTCTTCACTTAATATCATGAAAACAAGACTTTCTCTATGTTAATAAATATCTCTGAAATGATGAGTTTTAATGAACTAAGATCCTGTTGTATGAAGATACCAACCCCTATCTGGATATTTACATAGTTTCTTTTGTTTTTAATACTGCTGCAATAAATATCTGTGTGCATTAATGTTTGTGTGTGTCTCTGATTGTTTCCCCACTTAGGATAAACTCCTAAAAGGGGAATTTCTTGGTCAATGATGCAAACATTTTTAAGGCAAACAACTTTTATCTTTTCCAGGCAAATAAAAAAGGGGGATTTGAATATAAACTAAACTACCCTGAAATGGCATCTGAGGGTTGAGTAGGTGAGAGTGTTGTCTTGTTACCAGGATGAGTATTTATCATTGCTGTCTTATATAATTTCTTAATGAGGGGAAACCTCAATGATAGCATTCTTGAAGCTGTTGGAGAACAAAGTCCTCAGTCAAACCAGGGTGTGTTTCTTTTCTTTATTTCCTTCTTTTTTTAAAAAATAATTTGCCTTTCAGTTCCCAAGTCAGAGCAAGACAAGCAGACACGTAAATTGGAGGGCAAGCCCATCACTTACAGCTGCTCCTGATAAAAGAGAGCAGTTCCAAGTGCTTTCCTGTTGGCAGTTCCCTCGTTGCCAGCTATCATTCCTTTCTCTGTATCATCTCGACTTTCTCATTTTGTCCCAAGTGCAGAGGCGAGAGGGCATCTGGTCTCCAGCTTGAGACTTGGTCACCTTATCGCTCCACATTGCATCCCACCAAGAAAGGGGCTTTTCTGTTTCTTTCCTCCTATCCTTTCACCCTCCCCAACCTTTTAGCAGTTTATAACAAGTTCCTCTCTTGTATACAGAAAAAGCAGGCTCTCAACAGGGTCTGAGTGTGCTGTTTGGAACTGTTTATGACTTATTTTGGACTCTCCAGGCAGGGCCATAAATACACAGTTAATCTGCCTGATAGCAAGAACAGTCACCTTGGCCCCAAGAGATTAACCACATGTGGAAACACAGAGACCCCATCCTTCTTGCACCAGCCTTGCAGTGCAACTGCCTGGAACTCTGGACTGGACCTGTGTGTGTGTGTGTACTGGGGATAGTGATGCCCCAGCTGCCTCCTTGGTCCATTTCCTTCCCATGCATAGTCTTTCAAACACCCAGTGCCGCCCGGCCTTGATCTTTATTTGCCCTTGGAAAAGATCTATCAGTTGTTGCTCTAGCCACGGTCTTGCCTCTTTTAGCATAAATTTGTAATTTAATGTCTATCACTGTGCTTTCAAAGCCTTGTCACCTCTGCTTTGTCATTAGAGCTGCACTGTCCAATAAGGTAGCCACTAACCACATGAGCTATTTAAACTTCAATGAAATAAAAAAAGAACTGAAATAAAAAATTAGTTTTCTCTATCACTATAATCACATGTTAAGTACTCAATAGCCACATGTGCCTCGTGGCTACTGAATTAGCTCATGCAGATATGGAACATTTCCATCCTTACAGAAGTTTTTTTTTTTTTTTTTTTTTTTTTTTTTTGATGGAGCTGATTTATGACATTAGCATTGGAGGAATCAGGATTTTTTTTGACAGAGAATGGAAAAAAATAACAGTAGCTGACATTTTTTTGAGTTTTTACCCCATGCCAGGCAATGTGCTGAGAACCTTCTGTGCCTTATCTTATTGAAACCACAAAATAAACCTACAAAGTGGAGATTATCCTTTTTCTTATTTAATAGATGAGAGTAAGTAGAGTAAGTTTCCTGAGATCATACAGCTAGATTTTGAGCCTTGTGCCTGCTACCCTAGCCTCCATCACTGTGAGCGCCTCACATCTGCATCCACTCCTAGCTTCAGGGGGTTTTAAGGTTTCTCAGACTCTGCAGGGGCCTTGGGTGAGGGTCAGGGGCTGGGAGGCTTCTCTGGCCTGGAGTCAGTGCCTCAGTTTATGGCTCTCCAGATTCAGCCATAGTTGGAGGACAGCATTCTAGAAACTCTCATAATTTTAGATTTTGGGCTCTTTGAGTAGATGAAACCTGGGAGTTCATGGAGCATTACCTGGAAGGGGGTAGCAGAGGGTCTCTGCACTTTTTTTAGCTTAAGATAAAAACTGACTTGGAGATCCAACATCCTCAGAAGGAGTAATTCTAGCTACCTAGAAGGCCCTTGTATGTCAGAGATATACTTGGGGTGGTGGTCACATGGAGGGATGGAAGGATAAAGAGGCCCCAGGGTGGTCCTCCATAGGACTTTGTATTATGTCCCAGGGTGGTTGTCCTATACCCAGTTGCTCCTCAGTTTTATTAAGAAATAATTGACAAACAAAATTATATGTTTTTTGGGTATATCTTGTGGTATTTCGATACACACACACATACACACACTGTGAAATGGTTAATCAAATTAACTCATGTGCTCATTCATTTTTTTGTGTGCTTTAGGGTGAGAGCATTTATGATCTCTTGCTCTCTTAGCAATGTTTAAGAATGTAGTATATTATTATTATCTATAGTCAACATGCAGTTCACTAGATTTCCAGAACTATGTTCTGTGTACCTGAAATTTGGTGTCCTTTGACAACATCTCTCAATCCTCTCCTCCCTGTGTGTCACCTCCCACCTCAATCCTTGGGCAACCAATATTCTATTCTCTCCTTCTATGAGTTCAACATTTTTAGATTCCACATATAAGTATTATTCTTTCTGTGTCTGCTACTTTTACTTAGCACAATGTCTTCTAGGTTGATCCATGTGTGAAATGACAAAATTTCTTTCTTTTTAAAGGCCGAATGGGATTAAATTTTGCGTATGTGCCACATTTTCTCTCTCTTCACCCATTGATGGACCCTTAGGTGGATTCCACATCTTGGCTACTGTGAATAGTGCTGCAGTGAACATGGGAGTGTAGATGTCTCTTAACCACACTCATTTTATTTCCTTTGATATACACTCAGAAGTGTAATTGCTGGATCATATGGTTATCCTATTTTTAATTTTTCAGAAAACTTCTCGTTGTTTTCCATAATGGCTGTACCAATTTATGTTCCCACAATATGTACAAATGGCCAGTGCCTCTCTTGCACACAGCTCCAGTCACCACCCTTGTTGCCCCACCTCCTGTGTCCTCCCTTCCGGACGTTTGTGGGCACTGAAGTTTTCTCTTCAGACTGGATGTGGGCCAGCACCCCAGTACTTTGTGAGTCAAGTGTCAGGACAAGGTGTGACTTGATTCTCCCAGAAATCTCCCTTGTACTAGAGATAGCCTCCTGGGTCAGGGAACTCTTAAGTACCACAGTTCAGTTCCCACCACTCCCCATCACATTGGGAGTCTCAGAAGGTGCAAGTGCCACATTTCCTGGTGGTGACAGATCAGAGGAGGGCCAGACGCGACAACACAGCTGCTGCTGGAGGGGCTGAGAGGTGACTGATTGGTTAAGCCTGCACAGCAGATAGAAAAATCCCCCCTTCCTGCCTTCTCAGGCAGAGAAGCCTGCAGTGGAATGCAGAGCCCCCTGCTCTGAGCATTTAAAATCTTAACTGTTGAGGGAGAACTCTTTGTAGATCTTTCTTCTGTTATTGTGTTCTTGAGTAACTCCTTAGTCAAATTGTTCCCACAATTTGGAGAGTAGGGATTGTATTTTGGGTTTTTGTATTTATGAAGTGGTGGGTTCTAGCTTTTTACTCTATGGCCATGGTTAAAAAAAGAAAAATGTTAGGAGAGACCATTACGAGTGTCGACCATATTTTGTTCAATAAAAAAGAGAACTTAACCACCAGTTTATATTGTTTCATTCATTTTATGGAAAAAAAAATCATCTTCATGAAACATGCCTTCCTTTTCATATGGATTGTTGTTCTCTTTTAACCCAGGCAAAGAAAAACAAAAAACAAAATGAAAACCCAGGATATTTTCTACAGTATGTTAACAGCTGGTTACCTCTGGCAGTTGGGGTCTGGCACAATCAAGAAACAATTCTTGAGTAACTGAAGTAAATACGGAATGTCTTGGAAGATGTGGTCAGAACACAGATTTGAGAAAGACCCCCAACACCTGGGCAGTGAAAGGTCACTTTCAAAGGCATCTCTCAGATATGGAAAATCAGAAATAAAGGGCACTGGTGCTAGAGTTCCTCAGCTCCAAGCATTTTCCATCCTTACATACATCCCTTCAAGAATCAAAATCCTTAGCGAGGGTAACCTTGTTGTTCTAGCTTTGATCATATGACCATCCTGGGTTCCATGAAAGCAGAACACTTTGATGGGAAACCAGTGCTACTACCAAAGAAAGGGGAGGGGTTCTGGGAGGACAGAAACAACAGATGACCATGACAGACCACCAACACTTATTTTCCTTTCTTTAAATTATTATTATTATTACTTTTGGCAGCACTGGGAATGAAACCCAGTGTCCCAAACACACTAGGCAAATATTCTGTCTCTAAGATATACCCCCAGCTTCGGCACATTTCTTTTTATCTGTAGTTTTTTATTTTTTTAAAAAAATTTTCCACGATTTTTTATTCGTGCACTATGGTTATACATAATACTGGGATTTGTTATTATGAATTCATATGTGCATATAATATAACAATATAATTTGGCCAATATGGCTTTCTGACTTTTTGCAGTAAACATCTAAAATATTTTAATATATTCCTTATATACTACATAATGTACATTATAATAACAAATCTTTAAAAATTAATTTTATTCATAAAAAATACAACAGGCCATTGACCCTCTGAGAAGGAGGTGATGCATTGGAAGAGATTCAGAGGTGACCATTTGGGAAGATAAAATGACAGGAAAATATGCAAAATCAGTTCTTAGGAGGAACATGGGCTATAAAATGGGGAATGAGGAGACTCAGGTGTATTTGAGAGGTCCTTCCACCAACCGTATTAGGGAGCAGCACCTGGATGTGGTGGGAAGTATTCTGCAGGTCTCTAGGGGTGAGGTGGAAGACCCAAGAATGCTTCTGAAGATGTTTGCTGCCCAGCGATAGGAGAGGCAGCCTCTAGAGCTCACATGTGACCTTGCCCAGGGTGTCCATGGAGAAGCTCAGTGATTCCTGCTACAGTTGGTTTCATTAGATGAGAGGATTCTGACATCTGTTCAACTCTAACTCCTAGGATTCCACCATTTTTCACAGTGCATGCATCTGTGGGGGAAGCCGACTGTCTAACTTGTTTGGAAAGTCAATTGAACTCAATCCTGATGACTAGAAAAAGGTATAAAAAGAATATAGTTGTAATATTTCTATATATTCAAAAATATGTCCAAGAGTTATTATTAAAGATTCTTATCTCTCAGGACACCCTTCTCTTTGTTCCTTCTCTGATCTTTAGTTTCTCTTTTTTTTCTTAGCCTCTAGCTACAGCAATGAGGAGATGAGCAGAGGCAAATTGAACTTTTTTTAAAATGATAATATTGATAACATCAAAGTTTGTGAAATAACCAGATATTAAAAAAAACCCAAACATTTTAACTCAGAAAATTACTCCTTTGGTGATTTGACATTCAGGAAATTAGGTTGTGATGACCTGAACTTCAGTGAAGTGATTTAGAGCCATTATGGGTTGTTTTCTGCAGACACGGGAATTTGAACTGACATTTCTCAATTCTTTCAAATCTCAGCTGATCTACACCAACTTTTTTGAGACATATCCACCTTCTGAGTTATCTTTGAGTATTTTAATCCTGGGATAGGTGAAGGACTCTTTGGGGCACAGCAGGCCTTGGGATGTCCTGAATTAGATGTTCTAGGTGGTTCTTAGGGGTCCCTCATTGTTCCAATTTGGAACTGTTTTGGAAGGACTTTGGGAGGCCAACTGCATCCCTGCCAGAAGGATTTCTGAATCAGTCAGGGTTATTTTTAATGATTCCTGGGAGCTCATATATGGACACTATGCTGAGCCTCTCAGATCCATCTTCATGGATGAACCTACTCCCCAGAAGCTGAAAGTGCTGCCTCAAGCTAGCTAATAGTGGCCAGAATTCTTTGGTAATTTCCCTGACTGAAGAAAATTGCCTGTCCAAGGCCACACTCCCTTCCTAGGTGGCCCATATTTGAAGACTGTTCCCTTGCTCCACCTCGACAGCTCCATTCTTAGCTAAGTTACCCTTACATCCCACTGGACCATCCAGGTTGCTCTGAAATTCTTCATGCTCTATCATTCACCTTACTTAGAATATAGTCTATTAATTTGTTTTGCTTTATTTACACATGATTTTTAAGTGTTTCTAGTCTTTCTCAAGATTAGAAAATATGTCCAATTTTTATATGAATCCAAGTGGTTTGCACATAGTAGGTACTCAATAGATGTAAGTCAACCATTCTGTTATTAGCATTAATGATGACTGCTAATGTTTTTTTCAGACTTACTACATTCCAGTTTTTGATCAAAGAACATTGTGTACAGGTGTTCACTTGATCAGTGTATAGCCATAGAACATATGGTATTATTACCATAATTTCAGAGATAAGAAACCTGAGGCTTGGAGAAGTACAATAACATGACCAAGGTCATAGATGATAACTGGTGATTTGTAGTAATCATTATCTTATGTTATAATATACTTTAAAAAAAGAGGTCTTTATTATTTAATTTTTTAAAAAAATATTTATTTTTTAGTTTTAAGTGGACACAGTATCTTTATTTTACATTTATGTGGTGCTGAGGATCAAACTCAGTGCATCAAGCATGCTAGGTGAGCGCTCTACCACTGAGCCCCAGCCCCAGCCCCGATATTATTTAATTTTTAATTTTACTTTTCTCATACTTATGTGATTGAACCATTTTACAGATAAGGAAATAAAGGTTCATACCATCTGAGTAAAGTCACATAAGGTTTAGTGAAAGTCACAGAAGGGTGACTGAGGGAGGTCTAAAGTCAGGACTTCTGTTCTACCTTGAATCTGGTGGACTTTCCAACAACAATGGGGATGATGGAAGTTGGATATGAACTCAACTGGCAGCTGGATGAACTTGAGATGCACTGAGGATACTTATGGCTCCAGAAACAATAAAAAACTGTCAAACTCCTGGATTGCTTTGTAGTTTCAGAGGAAGTCACAAATGGTGCCAATCCACATCAATCCAGTATAAAGTAGAGAAGGCAAAAAAGATAAACAGGAGAAATATTCAATGGTTTCTGAAAATACAACCATATAGTCACGACCAAGAAAACCCAAAAAAACTTTCATTGGAATAACTAGAAATACTCGATTAGTAATAATTTTTATATTTTAACTCTTCTAATGTTGAACAAGGACCACAAATCTGTCACCGAAACCTCTTGCATTTTTTACAAACCTAAATGACTATCTAATTCAAGGAAAAAGTATGCCCATACCGTGTTTAGAATTTCACATCAATAACCCTCCAAAGATTTACAGAAATTGTGTCCTATTTCTTAGGAATTCTTCTACAGGCTACATCACTACCCTCCAAGTATGTTTACTGCTTAAAAATAAACAATGTAGACAGGAAACCCATGTGGGATAAACATGATCCTTATGTTTTAGTCCCACATTTCAGAAGGGTCAAGGTCTTAATGACTTCATGCTGCATCTATCAGTAGTTTAGCTTGGCTATTTCTTCCTCTGCTTTTTTCCCTTTAATTGACAAATTATAGTTGTATATATTTATGGGGAACAAAGTGATGTTATGATTTTTGAGGCAGATGGGAAATTGGATGACTAGAACATGGGTGTTAATAACTAGACTTTTGATTGTGATCTGTGACCAGCTGGCTTGTCCCAATAAACAAGGTGCACTTTTGTCAGCAGGAGCATGGACAATACAGAGGAGCTTATCTTCAAACTCGGGGAAGTATACACAACACAAGGTCAAGGCCAGATTTCAGCAGCTGCTTGGCTCTTCTTGGAGTTCTGGTCAACCAGGAGTAGCTAGGGCTTTCCTCCCTTTCTTAACAGGCCATCCTCCTTCCTCTCTTTCTTCCCTTGGTATCCCACTTCTTTAGGTGCAGTGGACAAAGCAGTTGAGAGGTCATTTTTGTCCTTGAGGAGCTCAGATTATAATGAACATTTCATTTGTTAGGGTCTCACCAGGAAAATTCATGAGCATTTAAGACAGAGGGACTTTAGTGACTCAGGCAATAATGATAGCAAGGAATCGTAGACACAGGTGATAGAAGAGCTGAGACTCTAAACAGGGACCAAGGGAACCACCAGAGATTAGCAACAGCAGGCAGCTGTTTCCATCCATGTTAGGAGAGAGAGAATTAGGGAGTGAAGTTGGAGGAATCAACTCATCCAAGCTGGAACTTTGGTGGGTTGGCTCAGTGAAAGCAGGAATCACAGTGGGATTTAGCTGCATTGGAGATACTGTCCAAGGTAGAGAAGGTAGAACCTGGCTTCTCCACCCCTCCTGTCTTTCCATCCCTGCCACTGCCTATTTTGCATTTTCTGCTTACATTTACAACTAGACAAAATCAAGAATTCTGTGAATATCGTTTACCTGCTGGGATGGTCTTTGGCCATTTGATCTTCAACTTCACTTCTAAGACCTCTTTTTTCTGATCTGAACTTCAGAGGCTAATAGTACCTGAGAATTACAGCTTATGTGGACTAGCCCCGAGATTCATAGCAGAGCAGAGGAAACACAAAGATTGTATGGGTGGGTATAGGGGGTCAGGGCCATCACAGCAGGTATCAAATACTCACCATAGTATTCTCCTGGACTGTTCTTTCTCTGATTGTTCATCTTTCCACTTCCTGCTTGCCTTAGAGCCCAGATCAGAGTCCCTCCTAGAAAGATCTCTTTTGACTCTGCTAGTCTGAGGTCTGTCCCCGGTGCTCCTATGATACCCAGAAACTTTTTGTTAAGACATGTATTATATTCAGTTGTAATTGACAATGTACTGCTTTGTTTTTCTCCATCAGCCAAAAAAATCTCAGTGATATTTCTTATCCTTCCTTCTATCCCAAGTTCCAGCACTCTTCTATAGTAGGAGGCTATGAGTGAAGACATGCCTGAAACTTATTAGCTGAGAAGATGTGTAAGACATCAACAGCTGTCTTCACAGGCTGGTTACTTGCATTATGAAATACCAAAATTGCAAATTAAAGAAAAAGTGGCTTGATTCACTTTTTTCTTTTGAGAATATACTGTTTTATTTTTAGAGCCAAACCTAAACTCCATAGGTGGGGAGCAGGATATCCTTTATCATTGCTTTTGGATGCTAAATGTGTGTCTTTGGCAGATAGAAACTGTTGACAGATTGCTGGAAGGGCAACCAGAGATGTCAGAAGTGTGAAATAAATGGTCTCGGGAGCTGAAAATTGATCTTCTGAATGCTCCCTTCTCTTACACTGATGGTTATCTGCCAGAATAATATGTTGATTTGTCCTTTGGTCTCTTTCCCCTTCATTCCATCATAAACTGAGTGTTGATACTATAGACAGGAAACAAGAAAATAGTTTTTATTCAATCACTGTACTGCAAGAGTGCATAATCTTCATGTTTGAAAAGAAAGGATTTTATCCCATTGGTCCATTTTAATTTGCAACAACTGCTCCCTTTCTGTACTGAATTTGATTTGATGGCTTTTTTTTTTTTTAAGTAAATGACACTCTTTCTGGCCAAAGTATCTTGTCTCTTGTCTTTCTTCTGAGTTTATGGAGACTGGTTTGACATACTTTGTCAGAAACATTTCTTTCAAACCTTGTAGGATTTTTTTATTCATGAAACAAGGAATAGCTTTCTTCATGAACTTTGTTGAATTAATTAAAAAATTTCAGAATATATGTGCCTACTGAGATATAAAAATTTTAAAGCAAGAAATGTTTTCTATCTTGTTTCTGCATGTAATGAAACATACGACTATATAAACACAATTCATTGTATTTCAGATTTCAAGTACGTCTTTTATGCATTCTAGTCTTCCCATCACATTGCTTTCCTCTCCAAAATCAGCTGTCATTGTTTGTTTCTTGTGTATCTTTGTAAAATTATTTCATACATATGCAAGCAAAGTATACCCCCCACAGCAAAGAGATAGTACAAATAAAGCATATTGTATATGCTATTTTGCATTTTCTGCTTACATTTTTTTAAACATACCACCATGCAATCCATAAATCTATGCATACCAGGAGGGCTCTTCTTGCACCTTAAATTTCCTAAATAGATCTATTTCTGATGTTTAAAAAGTTACATTTCTGTAGTAGATTTTTCTGCAAATAAATCTGCAACCCGAAAGGAAAGACACATTAAGCTTCCTAAAGGATTCAACACTTCTTACAAACTAGTTAAGAATCTAATTTCCAAATATGCTAATGGGAGAAGGGATTGGTGAAAGCATAAGACACCTTGAATTTTGGGAGAGAAAGATTGCTAGGACAAGGAAGAAAGGTGCTAACTGCAAACTTTCCCTGCTTCTGCAGTCTGTGGAGTACACTTCCAAAGTGTAAACAACCCAGAAGGGGTGAAGTCAGGAAAGGCAGAGGGCCAAGGAGAGCAAGACTTGAATCAATATTGCAACACTAATGTGATTGTCAAAGACAAACATATTCTAACCCTGGGAGATAAGGATTGTTTTGTAAATGCTGCTAAAAACTAGTTGGAAAAATATGTTAATCGGGATGATTTCAAAGAATTTTTTCAAAGGATCTCAGATGTATTCAGCAATATAACTGTAAGGATGTTTGTTCACCACAGCATTCTGATGCTTAAAGAGTTACATTTTCTATAATAGATTTTTCTGATGAAGTGGTGAAGAAGTTTAAATGACATCAATATCCAACAATGTCATATAAATGACAGTATGCCTGTATTGTGAAGGATCTTGTCAGGAATTTTTAATAAGGAAGAAAGGGTTTGCAATGTAGTGTTAATTAGGAAAATAAGTGTGTAGACTATTTTTCAATTTTGCAGAAACATATCACTATTAACATTTATAAGAATGTATGTTTAGAAAAAGTATACATTTATATTCAACCTGTCTGGGTGGTAGGATTGTGAATGGTTTTAACTTTCCTTTTTGCTTGTCTGTATTTTCTAAATTTTCTATACTGTGTTCATTTTGCAAAGATAGTTTAGAAAAATGTTAAGATGTGACATAATGTGAAGTAATGTATATTGTCAGTTTCAACTTCACTTCCACTTCTTCTGTTTTGCCACATGTTCTTTTTAAAATGATTCATAGAAGTTTAATGCGAAATATGTATTGAAAGGAAAGAGAGGAACTGGGAGACGAGAAAGCGAGAAATGAAAGATGGAGACCAGGCAGAGATGCGCACGAGATTTTGTCAGAGCTGACAAAGACACATCTCTCCATAGATGGAGAGAGGCAAAACAGGCTTGGGGTTCGGGACTTTTATGGGGCAGGCAGGCTCAGGGATTAGAGCTGAGTAAGTCCTAATGTGGGGAAGTTAAGAATGGGGTTGGTATGAGGGAGTGGTGAGCCTTTCTTAGAAACACCCTTGGGCAGGAAAGTGAAATTTTTCTTAAAATGCTGGTTGTCACTTAAGATGGCTGTCCAGATGCTAAGCAAGGACCTTACATATATAATGTTAAAATAATAGGCAATGTAACCCCTGATGAAATAATACTCAAGTAAATCCAGTCTTCTTTCCTGAGAAAGCATCATCTTTTTTTCTCTTCCTCAACTTGAAAGATAGTATTTGCCCTAATATTGTGTGTAGTATCTGTAATGAAACAGAAAAATCACATCATGTCCACTGGTTTTTGGAAATTATAAATGTGGTCAGTCAGCTGCCTCTATTTTCCCATTTTACTCTTCTGATACTGGACTCTTGGAGGTTGGATGATGGTACATGTTTTTTTTCATTCTAGAGATGTGGGTGTTTTCAAAAGAGGCTTGTCGCTCTGAAGCATGTCTGTGATGGGCCTTGGCAGGGATCCCTAAGTTTATGTTTGACTCCACTGATCCACATAGCAAGGAGGTGGCTATATTTGCCTTTGTTGCCATCAGATACCTGAGAACTTAGGTGACAGCAGAGACTGTCCTGCAAACATGGCTCTTGAAATTAAGTCCTCCCACAGTATCTGTTAAAGAAGCAGGAAGAAAATTATTTTCTCCTACCACATAGAAAAAATAAAAACAAACTCACAAAACTTTGAGTAAAGCAAAGATCATAAACAAAACAGAGGAAAAAACACATTAAAATAAATAAATGTGTGAATAAATTCCATAAAAAGTGAATTTATATCCTAATTAATAAATGTTTTGTTAGGTTTCCAGTTATTTATTTCCATTATAGTGCTGCAAACATCCCTAAAACTTCAGTGCCATAGGACAATAAGCATTTGTTTTCTTTTTGAATAGAAGAAAGCTGGGTGATTACATTTGGTGATTTTATGTGGGTTTGTCTTGCATCTAAAGGGAGCTAGAAGTTTGTTCTGCTCTTAATGGACTTTTATTCTCCAGCAGGTTAATTTGGCCTTGTTCTCATAGTGGAAGCAGAGGTCCAAGAGATAGGGGAAGTTTTCAAGGCCTCCTGAGTTCTAGGGTTGGAGCAACTCAATGTCACTTCTGACACATTTTGTTGGCTGAAGCACATCACAGGGCAAATTCAAGGGGGAAATAGACTCCAACTCTTGATGGGAATTGGTGCAAAGACATATAGTAAAGGGCATAGATTAGGGAATGGTGGAAAAACGGTGTTGGTTTTGCAATCAACATACAAAAACAACACCATTTTATATTTTGAAAAATAAAAGGTTGCTTCTTGTTGATAATGGGGATGAATACTGGCTGCTCTTCTGTAACAGATTCATCACTTAATGATATTTTCATATTCTCTCAGTTGATGTTTCACAAAGATAAAGTCTACATAAAAATATATTCATGGTATCTACAGTTCTTAAAAAGGGTAAGAGGAATTGACTAAGATGAAACAATACTTTAATTTTCTAACTAGAACTTTATGTTTTGGTTATAAATATGATGCATTTACAGCGAAAACACTTTTAGTTCTCTCTATATTTGACTTTGAATAAAATTAAGAGAGTGTTTATAATCATAGGATTAAAGAATATGAAAGTATCTGAAATTGCAGTTTTTAATTTCATTACTGAAGACACTGTCACTAAGAGAGATAAATGATCATATCCATGACTTTATTTTTTAAAAAAACATAAAATACAAATGCAGAAAATGAAAACTGTTCTAAAAGACATAAAAGCCAAAGTTATGGTGAGGGATTTAAGATAAAATATACCTCTAAGAATATAAATTTTATTCTTTTCTTTTTATATGTTTCCCCTCTCTGCACCATGTTAAGGATGATTTCCTCAGATTTGTTTTCTGATTCACTAAGATTTTCCTCAGCTATCTCTAGTCTACTGTATAAGCCACTTCATTTTCTAATACTTTATTTTTCAATTCTAGAACTATTTGGCTTTTTTTCTCCCCATAATATCCTGGAAGTGTCATAGTGGATGTTTTCAAATAGTATATGTGATACTTTCTTAATTGTGATTTGGGAACTATGCTACTTGGCCTTATTCACTTTCTGACGAGTACCGCTGTGAGGGTAAGTAAGAACTGGGCTTAGTGCAAGTCATAAGCCTACTGTGCTATAGCTTTGAATTTAAGAGTTATTTTTCCTTTTGGTGTTTTAACTGACTTGGTGGCAGTACCTGTTGTGATTGGCTATGAAACTGGACCACAACTTAAGGAGGACTCTTGACAGTTCTTACTAGCTTTTAAAGTTTTATTTTTAAAATTTGAATAATACTTTGGAAGTTATACATTCTATTTTTTATTATGTAGTTGTTTCTATTAAGCTAGACATAGGGAATTTACTGCCTAGTCCCATAAATCTTAAAAGCTTATGAGATCAATCTCATAAGTATTATAAACTTCTATTCCATATCATTCCACCATGCCTTGGTTTATAAACCCCTCCCTTATATTATAGTGGAGCAATAAATGATGACTTTTCTGACAACCATTTAGAGGCTACAAGACATAGACTCAGGACAGAATGAAAGATGAAAGTCATGGCAAATAGGATGTCTGTCTGGAGAGGGCAAAAAGTACATTTTTTACTTTGTGAATTTTTTAAGAAAATACTTATTTTAAAGCTACTTTAAGATTTAGCTGCATGATCTCTAGCTCTTCTTGGGGAATTCTTCATTCTTTCCAGCTGCTAACTATATCTCTAATGGTGACGTGTTTCCATTGTGCATGGTGGTGAGTTTCCTTTGTGTGCTTTGTTATTTCTGCACGAGCTCATTTTTGATGGTGGATATTTTACTCAAAAGTCCCTTGATGCCTGAAGCTACGCAGTCATTACCTACTGCAGTTATGCTATAGGTTCTGTTGGGGCTTTGTTGGGTTTACTGGCTCCAGATGAGTTATTATACTATGTTTTCACTTAGCTTTTATGTGCCGTTAAGGTTTGCATCCATATGCAAGATGGTCTAGGACTTCGAAATTCTCTGGTAATTTTTTTTCCTACTAGAGTCTGAGGTATATGTTTCACTTTTGTATCATAACTTTAGGCAGGGGTGGAATTTTCTTAGATTCTATTCAAGGATGGAGCATCTTCCCAGGCTCTTGGCTTTTTGACCCAAACTCTAGGGCATCTTTCTAATCTGATCATCCTTGAAGGCTATTGTGGCTTCAACTCTTGCTCAGCTTTGTGACTTTGGATGTGAATTTCCTCTGTGTTTATGGCACCTGAATTTACCCTGACTTATTTTCAGGCTCAGCTATGTGATTTTACTTTTTTTAAAAAACATATTTTACACATATGGGGAAAGACAGGGTTTCTAGTATCAAGTTTTGTGCTGATTAGAAAATCTGTTGATGGCATACTTACAAAGATCGTGCTTAGTCACAAACATAATATATAGGCAAAGTCACTCTAGGTAGTAATAAGAACAGTAAAGATAAATACAGCTGGAAAAGAGCTAGGGAATTGGGCTTTATTTTAGAAGGAGGTCATGGAAAACCGCTCAAAGGAGGTAACATTTGAACAGAGTCCCGACTGAAGCAAGGAAGTGAGCCACACAAGAGTAAAAGTGATAAGAACGTATTATGTGTGTTCTATGGTAACACTTTAAAAATCTAGTGGAAATGCATAATGTCCTAACACAAATAAAAGCTAAAATTGCCCACAAAGACAATAGAAAATGTTAAACAGATTAATCAAAATGAAAATGTGTTCAAGATAAAAATAGAATTTTAAAAAGGCAGTAGACTTAAGAAGTTTTATAACAATTTTTTTAAAGACTTCAAAGAAGAGTCAATTTCTAAGTTGCCTAAATTTTCCAATTATGGAGTAAGAGGGAAAATTCATAGATTCATTTTATGAAGTTGGCATCACCTTAATACCAAAACTTGATAGTTAGAGAAAAGAAAACTATGGGAATTTACACTTGAATAAACATGAAAAATTCCTAAATACGATATTAGTGGGAATGGTATTTTGAGTGAGCAGGACTCAAAAGATGTCCTCAGAAAAGCAACTTTTCTCCCCTCTGTGCTAGGATTTCTCCTCAAATATACAGCAAGTTCCGTGACTTTAAAAATTACAACTATTAACACATATTAATTGTAAAAAATTAGTGTTTTCCATTGTGACATTTCCATATGTGTATATAATGGTATATAATGTGATTTTATAGCCATTTTCACATAATAAACACTCTCTATGTCATGTGTGATTCTCAATGATATTCTTATTTCTATAATTAAAATTTCCAGACTTGTATAATAATTAAAATTCTAAACTCAGAATTAACACTAATCTCCTCAAGTTAGGGCCCGCTCCTGGATATTCAGTCACGTGGAGAGAGGGTGGTGTTGTGGGGGGCATGGTGGGCTTCTAATTATTTTTCTGCTTTCTAATTCTCTCCCCTCAGTCACCTCTACTCTGCCATCATATAGAATCTTAGGCAGTTTCTTGCTCCCTAGATTTTTCAGGTGTGAATCAAACATCTTGTACATTGTGTGACTCAAGATTCAGGAGATACACATTGAAAGACACAGAAGTATAATTTTCTTACAATTGTAAACTCTAATAAAATTCTTGCAACAACAACAACGGAGATAATTGTTAAGAGTTTTTGTCATTATTTACATTATAGTCTCCACCAGGGCAAGAACTTTGGTTGCCTTATCATTGAGTGAAAGATATAAAGGAAACTTTCTACCCTTGAAGGATCATTTGTATTATATTATTATAATCATCAGACAGCATTTATTGAATGTGCCCTATGTTCACATTTACTCTAAGGTTAGCTATATGAATTTACTCCCTGAGAAACTATGTCATGTTATGCAATTAGCAACAAGATTGGAGATTTGTGCATAGCATGCTTGAGGTATTCAGTAGGTAACATCGTGGAAGAACTAAAGGAAGAAATAGATAAACGGGGAAGCCAGCTGGAGAAGTCATTAAGCATGTGAGATTTTTGTTTTTAATGGTGTGGTTTTAAAATACAAAAAGTGTTTTATGTCTCTCATATCAAATGTACTTTAACGTTTATGCTTGTTTTTGAGTTGGCCTTACAGATAGGCAAAATTATTAATGCAATGTAAAGCAGTACTGGAGGTTGCCAGTAGATGGAACCATAGATTTTAGAAATTCAGACTAAGTTTTCCTTCTTAGTAAAAGGTAATGTAACAGTTTTAAGAAAGCACCACGTTTTTTTTTTTTTTTTTAAATAACACTTTTCTGGACACATGTCAACCATACTACAGAGTAGCAGCAGCAGCAATAAAATTTTAAGTACAAGGTTCATTTTTTGAGTTTACTTTTTAAAGGGTAAATCTTGGCGAAATATTTTAAAATTTCATGTTTATAATGTAATGCAAAGGCGAAGGTTTAGAAAGTAAGCCTCCCCGGAGACATCAAATGATCAATGAATGCTGTAGGTAGAGAAGAGGAAGGTGGTATCAAGGGATTTGTTTGTTTGTTTGTTTATTCATTTTGCAGTTAACAATTTATATTTTTTGTTTATATTCAATTCCATAAGTGTAACTTATACTGAACATCGTAGTTGTTATACGTGAAGAGCTTAATTAAAGTGCATTTTACATTTTGCCAGTATTTTGAGGGACAGAATTAAATACATGTGCTCATCAAATTTAAGGATTAAGCTTAAAAATACAGATTTATTGTTCAGAAAGAAAATTCTAATATTTCAACAAAAGTGATTTAATGATGTTCCTTCATGCTCAAAATAAAAAGGACCAAGTGGACAAGTTAAAAATAAGAACACAAACAGAACTCTATTTATGGCTGCAAGATTAGTATTTTTGCTTCTTTAAGATAATAATCATGTGTTATACTAAATTAGTTTTGTTAAATAAAATTTTGCTAGTTTATGGGTTTATTTGTGTTTGACTTGAATTTTATATAGTGGTGTAAGAAGTTATGAGTTAAAAAGAGTTTAGATGCTGTTGACTATTTGTATTATTTAAATGATACAAATTTTATAATGATTGACTACCTATAGGAATTTTTCCCTTTATGGAATAGTGAATCCATTATCCCATATTTTTAATATTTTAAATTTTTTTTCATTTTTATTTGTTCTACTTAGTTATATGACAGTAGAATGCATTTTGAAATGTCATACACGAAGAGTATAATTTCTCATTCTTCTGCTTTTATATGACGTGGAATTGCACCAATTGCATAATCATATATGCACATAGGGTAATCATGTCTAATTCATTCTACTATCTTTCCTCCCCTATACCCCTCCCCTCCCTTCATTCCCCTCTGCCTAATCCGAAGTACCTCTATTCTTCCCTAGCACCTCCCCCCGCCCCCTGCCCCGCACACCTTATTGTGAATTAGTATCTGCATATCAGAGAAAACATTCGGCCTTTGGTTTTTTAGGATTGGCTTATTTCACTTAGCATGATATTCTCCAGCTCCATCCATTTACCAGCAAATGTTATAATTTCATTCTTCTTTAAGGCTTAGTAATATTCCATTGTGTCTATGCACCACATTTTCTTGATCCATTCATCTGTTGAAGGGCATCTAGATTGGTTCCATAGTTTAGCTATTGTGAATTGAACTGCTGTAAACAGTGATGTAGCTATGTCACTGCAGTACGCTGATTTTAAGTCCTTTGGGTATAAACTGAGGAGTGGGATAGCTGGGTCAAATGGTGGTTCCATTCCAAGTTTTCTGAGAAATATCCATACTCTTTTTCATAATGTTTGCATTAATTGAAGAAGACCTTTGAAGATGGAAAGATCTCCCATGCTCTTGGACAGGCAGAATTAACATTGTGAAAATGGTCATATTCTCAAAAGTGTTATACAGATTTAGTGCAATTCCTATTAAAATCCCAGTGACATTCTCCATAGAAATAGAAAAAACAATCATGAAATTCATTTGGAAAAATAAGAGACCCAGAATAACCAAAACAATCCTTAGCAAAAAAATAAAGCAGAGGCATCACAATTCCAGATAAACTATACTACAGAGCCGTGGTAACAAAAAATGGCATGGTTTGTGCAACCAAAACATACATGTAGACTAATGGTACAGAATAGAGGACATAGAGTCAAACCCACATAAATATAGTTATCTCATACTAGGCAAAAGTGCCAAAAACATTTATTGGAGAAAAGATAGTTTATTCAACAAATGCTGTTGGGAAAACTAGAAATTGATATGTGACAAAATGAAATTAAACCCCTATCTCTCACCCTACACAAAACTCAACTCAAAGTGGGTAAAAGACTTAGGCACTAGACAAAGACCCACTCCCTAATAGAAGAAAAAGTAGACCCAAATCTTCATATGTCAGCTTAGGAACTGAGTTTCTATTTACTTATTTATTTGGTTTTTGTGTTTGTTTTTTTCCCATATTTTGTATTGGTGCATTATAGTTGTACATGATGATGTCATTTGTTTTTACATATTTGTACATGAACACAATGTAGCAGTATAATCTGGTCAATATCATTCTCCAGTGTTTCCTCTTCCCTCTCCTCTTTCCCCACTCTAGTGTTTTTCCTCTACTCTGTTGATCTCCCTTTGCTTTCCATGAGATCCCCACTGCCACCTTTCTTTCCCTTTTTCCTCTCCAGCTTCTACATATGAGAGAAAACATATGACCTATGACCTTTGGAATTTGGCTTATCTTGCTTAAAATAATCATCCCAAATTTCATCCATTTTCCTACAAATGACATAATTTCATTTTTTATTTATGGTGTTGAGGGATTTCAATACAAGACTATTATCATGGGCCATCTTGTATGTTTTTATAATTTTTATCTTAATCATTCATTGCTTGACTGGAGAATAGGCCTGTTGCTTATGGATCTGGTATAGTTTTCATGCCTAACTTTGTGTTATATTAAGACTTATGTTAAGGCTTACCTGATAAATAGAGCCAAAGTTTAGGAAAAGCGAGGTATCAGTGGGCTGAGGGTCATGCAGTTTGGTATCAATAGAGATTGAGTTTCCTGGTATCTGAAGTTTTGAAAGATGTCCTTTGGGCAAGGACCAATTGTCACCAAGTCATGTCCATAGAGAACTGGTCTTGATTCAAAGGGAGCCAGCTAGAAGTTCTGTGGCTTAACAAGTGACTCTGAAAACTATGATGTCATCAAATGAGTGATAAGTTTCCACCTGGTTGTGGGGATATCCCTGCTTATTTGAAGGAGGACTTTTCTACCAGCTCTCATGTTCATCCTTGTTCCAATGTTATCTGAGTGTGATCCCTAACCCACTGTTTTTCAAAGCTGACTGGGGACATGTCATCTTCTACATTCTCTTTGCAAAGTGGTATTATGTAAAGTTACTTCAAACCTAGCTCTTCTGGTTTCAAGGTTGCACACCCATGAAAAATAACTGAATTAATAATAACAATAAGAGTAGTAAATATTTCAAAAGCAGTTTTCTGGGGGCAATATGATAAAAGGTTCTTATTCTTCTCTCCTGTGATCTCTATTCTTTTTCTCCCTAAAAGTTCAGTTAAGTTTTAGGTGCAGTGGCTATATTCTAAAAAGTCTTGATCCCTGAATTAGCAAATACTTAATTATTAATTTGAAAAAAAATACAGAGTGAGTTTCTCATGAACCTCTAATCATATTTTTATCAACCAATTAACATATAACCTTGTTTTTACATATGTGTTCTGTTCAAAGACACTTATTTAATATATACTATTGATCTACTAATATAGTAGATCAACAACAATTACATTAGAACAAAGCTTAATTAATAAATGGATTTTCTTTGTAAGACATCACAGTCTTATTGCAATTAGGAGCATGAACTGTTCTTTAGCAAGATGCTGGGGGACCATTTTAAACAAGGGAGTCACCAGCACAAAAAATGTGAAAAATGCCACACTAAATAGGTTGCAAAAAAGACACTTGTCTATAGAATGAGAGCTGAAATAACAAGGTAGAATATACCCTTTTTTGATCTCAGCTGAGAACGTACGATTCATTTGACTCAAATACTTTTGCTACTCTAAGAATGTCCACAAATGCTCATGAAAATGCTGTCTTGATTTTGAGGTTGCAAATATACTTTAGCAAGCAGATAAGTTTGCAAATGTGGCATCCGTGAATGACAAGGGCTGTTAAAATGGGCAAAACACTTGTAAATATATCAATACTTTTGCATCTAAACTGGTCACAATGTATTTTTGGTTTTTATCATTGTGATGATAAGCCTCTGGTCTCATTCAGATGTCCTTTTGAAACAAATGTGATTATTGGGACATTGATAATTTGGAAATGCATTTCACAGGTGGTTTAGAACAAAACTAAGACTGGAACTCAAAGTCCCAAGTGTGAATGGGGTCCGGTGTGTTTTTAATCAGGTCAAATGACTTCAAAAGCTTTGGAGGCTTTGAGTGTTTCCTCTGTTCTCCTTCATTGGTTTGCAATGAACCTGATTTTGTTAGCCTTCCTACTTTGGTGGGCAAGAGGGAACCAGCAATTGGGTGAATACCCAAAAACCTCCCATTCACTTTTTGATTGTAGTACATGAATCCAGTTGAATTAAGATCTAACTTACTCCCATTAAAATGCAAATGTATAACACTGGGCAAAATTAGCTACTAATTGAGCATTTGAGTATTAATAAATCAATCATAGGAGTTAGCCCCAGAGGAACTAGATGGAGGCCAGGTACCCTTGCTTGAGAAGCAGCCCTCAGTAAGACAGGCAGAGTGGGAAGACCCAACAAGAGCCCAACAGCTTAGAGAAGAACGTGCTCCATAGCCCATACCTGTGCTCACAGTCAGGGAGGTCTCTCTGAATGTAAATTGACAATTATGTTTGTGCCCCAGAAGCTATTGTGCATTGATTTGTCTGGTACTGTTCTGGTGTATACCTGTTATCCCAATATATTCAGGGACAGCATCTCCTTTTATTTGTACATGATCAATTTTATGGTTATGTTATAGATAACACCCATATTAGAAATTTAAAAAATTAAGTACAAACGGGGTCAGTGTTTTCACATCTTCTTAGTCCAGACTTATAGGTAATGTCAACTAGTGTATAAGTCACTTGAATTTGTGTCTTTGTGAAATATAAAAATTAAAATGAAGTTGACCAAATAATATTGTTATTTTGTGTGCATGTACAAATATGTAATGATGAATTCCACCATTACATATAGTTATAATGCTCTAATAAAAGAAAAGAGAAATGAAAATTAGTTAGAAAGCTCATTCTGAGATTTGAATAAGAGAAATATGTGAAAATGATCTGTATTTTCTTTAGTATTTCTTTGATTTCAAAAACTAAGAGGAAACTCTTCTCAATAGTTGACTTATTCTGTGTTTTAAATACACTTTTTAAATTTTAAAAGAAACATAAATTTCTTGGGGAAGATTTTAACAATCACAAAAAAATTTAAAAAGAGAAAATATAATCTGATTTATAATCTGCACTCAGAGATAACCACTGATTGTATTTATCTTTCATCTTCTGTATTATTTCTCTGGAAACTATATATATCATGCATCTTATGTCACATGTACATACATGTGTTATAATTAGAAAATGCAATTTTGAGAGTTTGCTGATGTTTATTTTTTCACTAATATATTATGTTTTTTTTTCAGGTTATTTAATATCCTCATACAATAGTAAGTTGAAGAGAGAATTGAACAGTATCAGGCTATTTGAATTCATCATATGTTTTTTTTTTTTTCTCAAAGCAAAATTTTGAAGTCTTGAGATCCTTCTCAATATGGGGCAGAACAAACATTGCTTTTTTTACCTTCTTCCTCTGGTATCACTGATGAGAAGTCTAACATAAATCGCAATTTTAAATCTCAGCAGATTATCTGTTTTCAGTCTCTACCTCAGGTAGGACTTTTCTTTTTCCTTTTGGCTTTCTGAAAATCGTCTATATTGGGTTTAGATGTAGGTCTATTTTATTTATCCTGCCAAGGACTCCATGACTTCTCTTAACCTTAAATATTTTGATTTTATTTTTTGTACTTCTAGAACTTTAATAGATATCCATTGGTCCTTTGGCAGGTATCTCCCATGTCTCTCTAACTTTTTCTTTTTATGTGTCTATCTCATTTTCCATTTGTGTATTCTTTTGGAGAATTTTACACCTGCTTTTTTTCTTCTTTCTATGTTCAAAGTGACTTTTCCATTGTATTCATTCAACCAATATTTTCATCTTTTTTAAAAATTTAGGATTAAATTTTAATCTTTTAACTATGATCTTACATTTCATATAAATATTAGTTATGTGTATTCTAGGATCTTATTTGTCATATTTTCTCTTCTTATGCTGCTTCTGCAGATGGAAGTTGTTCCAGAGCCTATTTGATGACATTTTAAACCCTGAATTTCTTAGGGTACATTCATACACAGTTGATGGGACTGAAAAGTGGTGCAACCACACTGCAAAGTAGTATGGAGATTCCTCAAAAAACTAAGAATGGAACCACCATTTGACCCAGTTATCCCACTCCTTGGTCTATACCCAAAGAATCTAAATGTAGCATACTACAGTCACCCAGCTACATCAATGTTTATAGTGTCATGATTCACAATAGGTAAGCTATGAAGCCAACTTGGGAACCCTTCAGTAGATGAATGGATAAAGAAAATGTGGTATATCTACACAATGGGGTATTACTCAGCCATTAAGAAGAATGATTTTATGACATTGGCCAGTATGGATGGACCTGAAGACTGTCATGCTAAGTGAAATAAGCCAATTCCCAAAAGCCAAAGGTTGAATATTGCTCTGATATATGGAAGCGAACCTATAATAAGTGGGGAGGGAAAGAATAGAAGTTCAGTAGATTAGACAAAGGGGAATAAACAGAAGGGAGGGGGAACAGAAAAGGGAAAAACAGTGGAATGAATCTAACATAATTTTCCTATGTACATATATGAATGCAGCACAGTGAATCCCACCACTATGTACATGCAGAAGAATGGGGGCCTAATTATAGTAAGATATTTCATGCTTGTGTAATTATATCAAAATGGATTCTACTGCCATGTATAACTAAAATGAACCAATAAAAAATAAAAATATGGCGACGTAGTTTAAGTGCAAAAAAATTTCAGCTACTGTACTTCTTTAATGTTTTGCTCTCCTGGACAATCTCTTTAACCTCTGTACAAATGCATTTCCTTGTATAAACATAGTTAGGCCATTTCTGTTTTCAGAGTTTGAACCCCTTTCAAATATCCTTTTTGACATTTACTAGCTTATGTCCCCATAATGATGTTCTTCCCCTCTGCTGCTGTGGAAAAGACACATCTTCATTCCTGTCTGAATATCATAAGCACCCTGCTCTACTCCCTTGCCAACAATTGGGAATTTTTAAAAGGTGTTCTCTTGTTACTCAGCTACCCAAAAGAATAAATATAATCTTGACATGGTAAACAAATAAATAAACATTGACTTTCTTTGCATATGGTAGATATTTATGTATGTATTTAGGTTACCCGGGGGTAAAGGTAATGAAAGCTGTATAAGTTCATGTCAGCCTATCTTCAGAAATTTGGAAGCAGGGTATTCTGGTAGAGGTTGAGCATTCCTAATCCAAAAATCCAAACTCTGAAGTGTTTCAAAATCTGAAACTACTTTAGCGTGGATGTGGTACCACAAGTGGAAAATGTTACACTATGAGACTTGGCATCATGAGCAACGCTATAGAAACTATTGTATAAAATGACCCTCAGCCTATGTCTATAAGGTATCTACAAATTTCCTGCTTAGACTCTGGTCCCATCCCCAAGATATTTACTTACATATACATAAATATCCCAAAATCTGAAAAAATCTGAAATTTAAAACATTTATGGTACTGAGCGTTTCAGATAAGAGATACTCTGCTTACAACAGGACATTCTGGGAAATGAAGCAGTGATTAGTTTCTCCCTTCCAAGTGGGATTCAATTCTAGAGAATCTTTCTCTAAGCCTTCCTACCTCCCAAGCTCTAACATGGATACCTCTCTTGCTCACTGCTTGGTTTTGGGAGGATGGAGAGATGTGGATGAGTCAACCAGCCTGCTTGCTCCCTTGGTCCCTCCAACCCTCCGGTCTTCTTTCTGGATTACCTGGAGCCCCTCCCATCTTTTGGAGGAGATCTCCCATGAACACATTTTTGAACTTTTAAAATGCAATCTCATCTTCTTCTTTTTGTAATTCTTCATAGATTTATGCTCCCCTTCTATTTTCTTCAAACACAGTTCCTTATTATTTTTTTTTCTCACACTTTTTGGACATTGCAGAATTTAGAATAAGACAAGAAGTAGGAAATAGCTACATAATTTATACGATCAAGTGCAAAGTGAGAAAGCGAGGTATGCTGTTCAAAACATAAGAAAGGCATAGAGATATGAAAATGGAATTTTTCCCCCTTTTTAACCTCTTAGTAACTTAAAATATCAATAACAGTTTTCTAAGTCACTAAATTTTCTTTTATAACACCATTCTTTTCCCCCTTCAAACAGCTTCAACAAAACATTTATCTTGCCCTTAGAGGCAAAAACGACCAGCACTACCAAATCTACATGTGTAACACTATTGTTTCCCCTCACGTTAAAATTCTTAATTTTTAAATTTTTAAAATTATGATAAGATTATACATACTATAAAATTTACCATCACCATCCTTTTTAAGTATCCAGTCCAGTGGTTTTATGTCCATTCACATTTTTGTGCAACCATCACCACCATCCAGCTCCAGAACCCTTCTTATCTTGCAAAACTGAATGAAAAAGTAAATCTTTTCTCTTTAAAAATGTTTACAATTTATAAAACATAACAGGGGTAACAGTGACGTATGAGGAATAATATAAACTTAAAAACAGCAAAAATAGTATTTTTAGCATTGTAATGAGTGGAATAGTGTTTTCCCCATATTTATATTCACCTGGCACCTTGGAACATGACCTTATTTCATATGGGGTCTTGGCAAATGTTCAGAGGAGGTCATCCTGGGCTTGAGTATACTCTAAACCCATTGATGAGCCCCTGTGTTCAATCGTTAATCCTCAATACCACAACAAAACAAACAACAACCACCACAAAAAAATCAATATGAGGTGTCCTTGGAAAATGCAAGGTAATTTGATGTTTTGATAATTTTTCACCTTGAGGAGGATATTTTATTGATGTAACTGTCACTAGGCCTGTTAAGAGTATTTGAATGCTATGACAATATGGGGATAATTTCTGATGAATTATTTTAAAATATAAATTTTAGTGCATCTATAGGTATTTATTCTTTTTTTATTATTTTTCCTTTCTAGATCTACATGACAGTAGGGTGTATTTTGGCTTATTATACATATATGGAGTAAAATTTATTCTAATTAGAATCCCATTCTTGTGGTTGTACATGATTTGGAGTTACCCTGGTGCTGTATTCATATATGAACATAGGAAAGTTACATCCAATTCATTCTACTGTCTTTCCTATTCCCATCCCCCTTCCCTTCATTCCCCTTTGTCTAATCCATTGAACTTTTATCCCCCCATTTGTGTGTTAGCATCTGTATATCAGACAGAACATTTGATCTTTGCATATCAGAGAAAATATTCGATCTCTGGTTTTTTGGGACTGCCTTATTTCATTAAGTGGGATAGTCTCCAGATCCATCCATTTATCAGCAAAAGTCACTAAGTCACTCTTTCTACCACACTTTCTTGATCCATTCATCTGTTGAAGGGCACCTAGGTTGGTTCCATAGTTTATTGTGAATTGAGCTGCTCTAACACTGATGTGGCTATGTCACTGTAGTATGATGATTTTAAGTCTTTTGGATATAAACCAAGAAGTGGGATAACTGGGTCAAATGGTGGTTCCATTCCAAGTTTTCTGAGGAATCTCCATATTGCTTTCCAGATGGTTGCACCAACTTGAAGTCCCACCAGCAATGTATGAGTGTACATTTCCCCCTCCACATCCTCTTTAACATTTATTACTTGTATTCATGATAATTGTCATTCTGAAGTAGAGTGAAAAGAAATCTCAATGTAGTTTTTTTTTTAATATTTATTTTTTAGTTGGACACAATATCTTTATTTATTTATTTTTATGTGGTGCTGAGGATTGAACCCAGGGCCTCGCACATGCTAGAAGAGCACTCTACGGCTGAGCCACAACCCCAGCCCTTAATGTAGTTTTAATTTGCATTTCTTCAATTGTAGAGCTGTCGATTCTTAAGGAACGTTTTTTTCTAAACTGATTTATTTGTATGCACTAATAAGTTTTGTGTTACTCTGAATCTAACTTTAAATATTAATTTACATAGTTGCATTTTAAAATTTCTTCTGCTATTTTCAGAACTTGTGAGGTTCTTCTTGTAAAGAAACTGAAAATTCCTTAATAATTTATATAACTCAAAATTCTCTTTTAATCCACTTTCTCACTGTATCTTCAATTTCAAGGAAAGAATACTGAGAAAATTTATTTTCACCTTCAATTATAATTTTACAAAATATGTTATTTTCATCAAATGTGATATTCTCTACATTTCTGTTTCTAAGACTGTAGATATTTGTTTTGCAATGTTGCAGCAATTATCTAATGTAGCAGTATCTCTGAAAATATAATAACTCCACGATATATTTTGTGGTGTAATATCCATGTGTACTTCTCTTGGTAATTGTACACTGATAGAGTTTATTGCCTGATAATGGGCAG
Source organism: Callospermophilus lateralis (assembly GCF_048772815.1). Classification (NCBI taxonomy): domain Eukaryota; kingdom Metazoa; phylum Chordata; class Mammalia; order Rodentia; family Sciuridae; genus Callospermophilus; species Callospermophilus lateralis. Next base: position 167,962,494 of record NC_135307.1, on the reverse strand, counting down.
TTCCTCCCTGACCCTTATGCTAGAGAGTTCACATAGAAGACCCCTCTACCTACAGCTTCAGTTACCAAAGATCAGTCACAATCTGAAAAGATTAATAGAAATTTCCAGAAATAAAGCAGTTCATTTCATAGGCTGGGGATGTAGCTCAGTGGTAATGTGCTTGCCTAGAATGTGTGAGACCCTCAGTTCAACCCCAGCACTGAAAAAAAAAATCCTAAATTTTAAATTGCCATTCTGAACTGTATACCATCCTGCTCCATCCCTCCTGTATATATACACTATATATGCCACTCCAGAGAGGGGCAGGGAGAAGTCACCATCACATAGCTTTTATTGCAATATGCTGTTGTAATTATCCTATTCTTGTTACTTGTTACTGTTGCCAGTCTCTTTTTAAATTTGTTCTAATTAGTCATACATGACAGTAGAATGCACTTTGATACATCATACATAAATGGAGTATAATTTCTCATTCTTCTGATTGTACATGATGTAGAATTACACTAGTTGTGTAGTCATATGCACATAGTGTAATGTCTGATTCATTCTATTATCATTCCTACTCCCATAGTCCCTACCCTCCCTTCTCTCTGTTCTACCTAATCCAAAGTAACTCTGTTCTTCCCTAGGTTCCCCCATTGTGAATTAGCATGGCATATCAGAGAAAACTTAAGTCTTTGGTTTTTTGGGATTGGCTTATTTTGCTTAGCATAATATTCTCCAGTTCCATACATTTACCTGTAAATGCCATAATTTATATTGTGAGTTGAGCTGCTATAAATATTGATGTGGCTGTGTCACCTACACAGTATGTTGATTTTAAGTCCTTTGGGTATAAACTGAAGAGTGGGATAGCTGGGTCAAATTGTTATTCCATTCCAAGTTCTCTGAGGAATCTCCATACTGCTTTCCATAACGGTTACACCAATTTGCAGTCCCACCAGCAATGTATGAGTGCAAGAGGCATCACAATTCCAGACCTTAAACTATACTACAGAGCTATAGTTACAAAAATGGCATGGTATTGGCACCAAAACAGACACGTAGATCAATGGTTCAGAAAAGAAGACACAGAGACAAACCCTCATAAATATGGTTATCTCTTGCTAGATAAAAGTGCCAAAAGCATTTACTGGAGAAAAGAAAGCCTATTCAACATATGGTGTTGTGAAAATTAGAAATCCATATGTAACAAAATGAAATTAAACTCCTATCTCTCACCCTGCATAAAACTCAACTCAAAGTGGATAAAAACCTTAGGCACTAGAACAGACATCCTGCACCTACTAGAAGAAAAAGTAGGCCCAAATCTTCACTATGTCAGACTAGGATCTGACTTCCTTAATAAGACTCCTAAAACAATAAGTAATATCAAGAATCAATAAATGGGATGGATTCAAACTAAAAAGCTTCTCAGCAAAGGAAACGATCAATAACATGGAGAGAGAGAGCCTACAGAATGAGAGAAAATCTTTACCACATATACCTCAGATAGAGCACTAATCTCTAGGATATATAAAGAACTCAAAAAAACTTAACACCAAAAACCAAATAACCTTATCAATAAATGGGCTAAGGAACTGTTGCCAGTCTCTCTTTTTGGTACTGGAGCCACATGCTCTGCCCTATTTTGTATTTTATTTAGAGACAGGGTCTCACTGATTGCTTAGCACCTTTTACTGAGGCTGGCTTTGAGCTCATCATCCTCCTGCCTCAGCCTCCTGAGACTCTGGGATTACAGGAGTGTACCACCATGCCTGACCTTGCCAGTCTCTCTTACTGTGCCTAATTTATAAATTAAACTTTATGGTAGGTCTATATGTACTAGAAAACCAATGTATGTAGGATTTGATTCTATTTGTGATTTCAGATCCATCGGGGATCTTGGAACAAATTCTCTATCGAGAAGGGTGGGGGGGTCTGTGGTCTCAGGCTGGCCTCTGATAATGGATTGGTAAGCTGACTTCCTACCAACGGTTCCAATGCTGCTCCATTCAGAGATCTGCTTTCCAGGGAGCATGGCCATTCCCACTACTGTTCCTGCTTCTATCATTACTCCCGCCTGGTCCCAGCCTGGCTACCTCCTTGGGGTTCTGCAGTACTGCAGACCAAGCCTGGCATGGTAGTGAGCACTGTCACCACAGGCTGGCTGTTGGAAGGGGCTGTGTCTGCCCTATCTCTGCGCTTGCTTCTCTGTGTGTGCCGCTGCCTGCAGTATTTCCTCCATTCATTCACCTGCTGTACTGTGCCATTAGGCTTCATTTACAAACATTAAGTTTGAAGGAAAAATCATTATGAATATCATATCAACAACAGCAAAACATTACACCAAGTTGGAGGCTTTTTCTGAGTACAGGGCCCTTGGGGATTGCACTTGTCACATGTTCACAGACTCAGCCCTAATAGGGAGGCTGCAGTGATATTCCATTTACCACCTTGAACTGATCTCTTGAGGAAAGCCATCACTGCTTTACAAAACCACTCTTATATGGCATGTGGTTCCTTTGCATCTGAATTATCTGATCCTATCTGTATTTTCCATCTGGACCAAGGCCAGGTTCGATAGCTTTACAGAGAGGAAATAATCTTAGTACACAGTGTGATCCTGATCCTATGGGTAGTGTCTAAACAGACTTTTAAATCTCTTCTTGAGATTCAAAAGTCACCTTTGCAACTTGGAATGAACAGTTTCTATTATTCAGCAAATGCGAGTGAATGTGCATGAACACAGCTCACCCTCCATGTCTAATCATCTTGGTCCTTAAAAATGTAAACCCTCTTTTGATTTTCCAATTAGAACTCATGGATCAGTTTCTGGTATAATCTTTTCACTCCTTGTGACTTTTTAACTTACATTTTCTGCCTCTCTCTCTGTCTTGTGTTTAGGCATGGGAGAACACATCTAATTTGAATATCTGAGTGTAACAGCAAGTTTATAAAAATTGTTGAAATGTAAAGATTAGAGATTCATGTCTAGATACTTATCTGAAAACACATGCAACTTATCTAGTATTGTTGGACATGATTGTGGAAGAGAGATATTACAATAGTTCCTTTTTTTTTTTTTTTCCAAATAGGAAACAACATTGGGAACAGCTTGTCAAAGTATTTTCTTACCATTTGTGCCATTTTTGGTGATAGAAGAATAAAAGTAGCAATCTGTATTACTTATCTTCTGAACTCTTAATATGGCATGCTACTGAGTGGTATTACATGTACTAGTTATAAAATGTCTAACACATAAAACCATATTGTAACTGGAGGGTTAGATATCAGCAAGTTAACAAATTAGCCAGATGTGCTTAATGGATTCTTGTAGATCTTTATTTGATTGTCTAATTATGCCTTTTGTTTTATTGGAGATGGTTCTGCATAAAAATATTTGGTAAGCCTGACTTTCTGCCAGACCAAAGAGATTCCAACTTACTTGAGAAATATAAGCAGCTTTCATTTACTAAGTGTCTGTGATTAAGGCAGAATCCCCTGCTTAAATCAGAGCTTTGGGGAAGGAATATAAACAGAAGTGGAATGCATGCGTGTGCCCATTTTTCCTCTGATCTGGACACTAGCCAAACTTCAATTTAGCATCATCAAGTATGCAGAGCACATTGCTATTAAAAAAATCCAAAAACAGAGCTTATATTGGTTTAAGTTTTATTATCTTTTTTTTTAAAAAAGAGAGAGTGAGAGAGGGAGAGAGAGAGAAAGAGAGAATTTTAATATTTTATTTTATTTTATTTTTTTAGTTTTCGGCGAACACAACATCTTTGTTTGTATGTGGTGCTGAGGATCGAACCCGGGCCGCATGCATGCCAGGCGAGTGTGCTACCGCTTGAGCCACATCCCCAGCCCCTTAAGTTTTATTATCTTTCAAAATAAATCTGATTTAGTTGCTATTATAGGTAAGCACTTGAGAAAACAGTAGAATTTAGCATGGTATGAAGTGAAGAGGCAAAACCTGCTATGTTGAAACTCTGATGAGGGAGATCCGTTTTTCTGTTGGATTCATATTTTTGTACTTCTTGTTGAAATGATGTTTCTGGGTAAAAAAGCCTCTTTTTGATGTATATTTACTCACATTGCTAATAATTTCAAAATTATTTTCCTTTAAGCATTGCATGAAGGAAAAAAAAGGTGATGAAACATCTATTGGTCTTTGAAACCTGATGGAGTTGAGGCCTTAGCCTTTTATCTTTGAGGACTTCAGTTTAAACCAGGCTCAGTTTAACTTGAAACAAGTCTGATCTTGTAACCCGTACTTCTCCAGGCTTTCAGGGTGAGCAGTAATTACAACAGACTCAAATCATTCCAACATATTTTAGCCTTACCGTCTACTACCTGAAGAACAGGAACAAAATATTTTATTGTGTAACCAAAAAGGATTGATTTTTTTATTGGAAATCATTACATTGTAGCCTTGATTGGGAGAAAAATAATCACAGTTACAGCTTTTTGATTTTTATAAGCCATGGAAAATGCAATCATTTTGGATTGCAGTGCTTTTCACAACGTTGTGATTGAGAGTCTGTGTGTCTGGTGACCTTAGAGGACAATCTCTACTCCTTGCTGGGACATTTCCCTACCCTTCTGGTCCTCAGCCATATTAAGTTTTTTCTTTATTGCTCATCAACTCCCAATTTAGTAAGTCACTGATTTTTCAAAGACCTTGAGTTCCATGTTGAAGATAAGAGTCTGAATTACAATCCAGCCTCAGAACATTGTATTTTAATAGGATTCATAGACTAAAGCTGAAAAATGAAGCCTGAGAGTCAAAAGTTTTGGTAGACAGAGAAGTGAACTCTTCAGTGCTCAGGAAAGCCTTTGAGCCCTCCTGATTTCACATTGGAACTTTGTATTTTGGGGTGAGTTTATGAGAATAGCAAAGCATCATTTTCACAAACTCAGCTTTTTCTGCTACTTTTCCTCAAAGGTAACAGAGCATCCTGGGAGTCCTGGGGCAGTGCATGGTTGCTTCCTGGCTGGAGTAACTTGCAGAATAATTGCTGACTTGGTCTTATACTCAAGTGTCTTTGAACTCTTGGAGTGGCCTAGGCTTACCCTCAATGAGATCCTTGGATTACCTCAGCACTTGGTGAGGATGTGTGTGTGTGTATGGGGGGGTGGTCTTTTATTTTGTTATACTTTCCCATTTTTTTTCCATATCATTATGACAACTTTCTAACTCTCCCTCAGGGTTTCTGTAGCCAACAGGCATCTAACTTCTTGGGAAAATGTCTTGGGTGCTTCTTGGATGGAATTCTGAGTAGCTTCCTTGAACGAATCAGGTACAAACTTTGGGAAAGAATTTGCTGATACTCTTAGTTCTATTATATATTGATAGTTTAAAAATATTCAAAATATAAAATTTATCCATGAACTCACATTTGTTCCTTCACTGTGTGGTAATTGGAAGCCCAAATTATTTTCTGTGTGGTAAAAATGCTTAATTTTAGTGTTGGAGGCTCTTTATTTATTTTTAATTTTTTTAATTGCACATCTCAGAGGTGTATAACAGCTCCAAGATGTATACATAGCTGTATAACTGACTATGTAACATGTCAATTGTATATGACAGAGAATCAATTTTGATAGAATTATACAAGCATGGAATATATCTTATCCTAATTAGGACTCCATTCTTGTGGATGTGGAGGATCTTTAAATGCACTAATTCAGGTCTTTTTGGTGTTGTCTCAAATAGAAGCTCACCTCTGCACTGCCAGATGGTCTCTCTGTCAGTTTATTTGTGTAGATTTCAGGTGTGAGAAACTGAAGTGAGGTCAGAGACCTTTAAGGGGAGGTTGCTTGGGCCTTTGAAAGCCTTGATATCCCATCTGTTCAGAGATCTTGAGGCTCAAAATGTTGACTCTTTATTACTGAAAATCTGTGAAGCTAAGAATGATAATTTGTTAAGCCACAGTGAGAAATAGAGCTGTCACATGGAACAGGTTGGTGGAGATCTGTGATTGGCTATTTTCTCCCTCTCAACAAGATCTGTGGTTCTTCACTTTATTTGTTCACCAGGTGAAGCCACTGCTATGCAGGTGAGGAATGTTCCTATTCAGAGGTCAGTCCCTTGTCTCCCACGGTAACTGACTGACTTAGAAATTTGAAAGTCATCTGGGCGTCAGATCATCGGACCAAGGGAATTGAATGAAAAATCATTATTGATAGTTGGCCAAGGTCATTGAGTCTCCAGCACACACATAGTAGCCTTGTTAAGGGGGCCAGTCTGTTGGTTTCATGCTGCATCAAGTTCCACTGGGAGTAGGAACACATCAGCTTCAAAATCTAGGCTTTTCTTCTTCTTGGACTGTGATTTGCTGGGCTTTGGTAATCAATGCTCCTGTCTAATCAGTGCCTACTTTGATTAATGTGCTGATTCTTTGAATGTGTGCATGTCGTCCATATGATGATAGTCAAACATTTTGGCCTGAGAGCCAGTCTGGTGACTTGATACAACTAAGAACCAAATCACAGTATATTGTTTTTATACTTAACTCTGAAGAAGAACTACTATTTTTGTGTTCTTTGGGTTATCTTAGCCCCAAAGTATTAACAGAACACAATTATTAGCAGAAATAAGGAAGATTGACAGTCATTAATAAGCATTTTTTAGTTACCTTCCCCCTGCCTTTTTAAAAATATTTTCTTAGTTTTCAGGTGCTGTGAGTTGAACCCAGTGCCTCACACATGTTAGGCAAATGCTCTACCACTAAGTCACAACCCCAGCCCTATCTTTTCTGTTTGATGCAGTACATTAAGTCTGATTTTTGTTGTAATTATTTTATATTGAGTACTTTGACTCTTTTAAAGAGAATACCTTTTTATTAATTTCTTTGATGAATTAAACTAATTCATGAATTAAATATTAATCACAAATTAAATATTTCCTGGTGGCTTTTCTAGGTTTTAACTTCCTGGTCACCAAAAGATATGGTGTGGTGATCTTATAAGCAACACATTAAGTAGAAAAAAAAATTAAAATCTAAAACTGGTTGCTCACATGACTCGACAAGATCATTTAGATAAAGTTATTTAGAAGCTACTATTACTAATGAACAATTTTATTAAATATATGATTAGCAGTTATGATGATGAAAAATGTCAGATCTTCTCCCAGAAGTATTTTTATAGCATTTTCATTTTGGTCTTTTAAATTTTTTAAAAATCTTTTTCACAGTCACTATAACTAGTTTTTATTACATTACAATAATTAGGAGCAGTATAGTTCCTGACAAAAATATTACATATTTTAGATCCCTTCTTAGCACATATTCTAAACATTTAGAAATCAAACTTAATTAAAGGAGTGGTCATTTTAAAATTTAGTGTCTGAAATGACCAACATTCCTAGGTCAGCCCAACCAAATGGTGGGAAACAGCTGAATCACACTGCATATATTGTGCAGAAAAAGCACAATATATAAAATGTGCACTATACAATAATATTTAAAATATATTCCAGGTAGACATGTTACATTAAGAAATAATACTAGTAAGAAATTGGCACTCAAAGGAAAAATACAAGATAGTGATAAAACATTATGTAATCCCTTTAGCTTTATTGGGGTGGACCCTCTGAAATTAGTCTTTTTGGTGCCTCATCAAATTGTTCTCATCAGAGCAGGATCCAAGGATACTTGAGACCAGATTTTAGTTTCCATATTCTCTTGCTTATGGAATTGCTGGCTTGGTTTTTAGTGGCCTTTAAATATACTGACAATATTGATTATATATTGTTATGTGAAAAAAGCAGCTTTCAAAAATGGTACGTAATGATGACTCCAATTTTGTAATGGATCTGTGTGTATGTGTACGCATGTCTATCTCATTGAGAATAGGCAGAAAGGATATTGAACAAAACATGAATCATGGGGCTGGGTATGTGGCTCAGTGATAGAGTGCTTGCCTAGCATGTGCTGGTTTGATACTCAGCATCACATAATAATTAAATAAAATAAAGGTATTGTGTCCATCTATAACAAAAAATAAATAAATAAAAAATCAAAACCGAAACAATCAAACAAACAAAAAACATGAATCATTCATTTTCTTTCAGGGTGATAGGAATTCATAGTGAAATTTTAGTCCCCCCTCCACACAGTTTTGTATATGAAATTTTACTTAAAAATATAACTAATATGCTCTGTTTACTGTAGGATGGTAATAAGTTAAAAAATACTTTGAGGGATTTGTTCTTCATTCTAAAATGGCAAGGTATTCAGCAATTACTTCACCATATGCTGGTCTCGTTCTTTTCTTTTTAAAATTAGGGCTCTTAATTTTTTTCAGTTGCCTTTCATCTTTACAACTGATGAATAACCTAAAACCATTGAGTCCAAAGTCACTTTTCTACTCTCGTCTTTGAGCTGGCCATCAACATTTGCTTTGTGGTTGTTAACATAGAAATGAAATCTATTTCCATAATTTTTTGCCCATTTCACTAATCCAATGGCATCACTGATTAAAATACCTTATTCTTTATAAGGAAAAATTTTGAATTACTACTAACTGGAATACTTCATTGGCTGGAGAAATTGTTGCAGGACAACCTCCTTTTTAGATGATAGTTAGTTTGCTAGATAAAGTTGTCATTACATTTAACTTGGTCTTTAATTATAAGCAGATGGATGAATTATTTTAATCGCTGCTATATATCTTAACAGTAGCTCATACATTGACACAAAGTGAAGAACATCAAACAGAAATTAAATGCTAGGGCAGGAAAGGAGCCAGCCTTCAAGGGAAGCAATTGATCACAACCTGTCATCTTTAAAGGCCAGAAGAATGCAAAATAAACACTTGGGATTAGGGTACTAAATATGGCTCGTCAGTCCCCAGCTCTGCCCTCTGATAATTCATCTATCTCATTGATTTTAATGCTTTATCATGTATCTCTGCAGCTCTGTAATTAGCCTTTCAGGTATTCTTCTTTTCTTCCTGCCTTTGAAATTGTGTGTGGCGCGCTCCTGCAGGAGAAGATATCATTACCATCCAGCAAAAAAGAAGCAACTTTTGAAATGATTCCATTTTATAGCTCACATGGTACAATTCTTGCTAAAACTTAAGAGGGTGTGTTAGACTCAGTTTAAAGATAAGGTCTTAGCCAATTTACCTTATTCTTTTAAATAAAGAGTTTTGTTTGGCTTATAGGTAAAGTGATTTTTACAAGGATTTAGACATTAAATTTCTTAAAAAAATTTAAAAATGCTAAAATTAACTTCTGAATTAAAGCCATTGAATACTAGTGTTCTAATACTTTGTTTTAGACCAAAATTCATCTTTCCATGAGTAAAACAAGTATCATGACATATGCATTTTCTCCTACAATAAGGAATGGTTACAAAGTAAATTATGTTTGAGATTTATATCCTGCCATAAATTTGTTCTAGAACAGAAATGTTCCCAAGAACCTACTACAGGATATAGACTTACTAATTAATTCATTGATCTCAGGATATTAACAGTGGTGAATCATTTTCATTATTTAGTACTAAGCTATGAAAACCTGAATCCACAGATACAATATGAATAGATACATAGTTTTCACCTTGACATCATCAAATTGAGGTGGTTTCAAGGTTTAAATTTTCTTGAGCATGCACATAATGTCAAAATGTGGAATTATCATATGCTACTTTATAGACCCAAGAGTGTGGAGCTTTCTAGTTTGAGCTCCACTTTCAATTGTGTAAAAAATTGTCATTCACTTTATAGAATATCTGTGTGAGTTTTAATTCTATCAGACCTCCTGTTGTATCTAGACTTCTTCCCCTGGCTAAATATTGGAGAGTTCCTGTGAGCTCAAATTTTCCTAGGAATTCACTAAAGAACAATATCCCAGTTTGTGTCAAATCTATGTTCTACAGTTGAATGGATTTTTGTGTTAAAAATTCAGTGATGCTTTAGTTTATTTATGCAATTGTTTCCTTTTACTGGTGAGGATCTACTACTTTGGGAGAAATTATTCTACATATGGTACTATCAACAATGGTATGGTGTTTCAGTACAACAGGTTGGAAAGTTTTGTACAGAAATGTTGAGAAAGGCTTGTCAGCAGAGTACGATGAGCCAGCATGGAATTTGTTTGTAGATGACTCCAAAAGAAAAAATCTTATGTGACCTGTCTACCAAACTCATTTCTCTGAGTTTGTATAGAAATAAAAAATACTAGTGGAAATTCAGTTCTATTATTAGCTTCTGGGTGACAGAAAATGTATTATCCTCTTGTAACCTCATTTCTTTCTTTCTTTTTTTTATTTGTTATGTATGACAACAGAATGCATTACAATTTATATTACATATACAGAGCACAATTTTTCATATTTCTGGTTGTACACAAAGTAGAGTCACATCCTTTGTGTGTTCTTACATGTACTTAGGGTAATAATGATCATTGCATTCCACTGTCTTTCCTAATGCTATGCCCCTTCCTTTCCCCTCCCTCCCCTTTCCCCTTTGCCCTATCTAGAGTTCATTTAATCCTCCCCACTCCCAGCATATTATGGACCAGCATTCTTAAATCAGAGAAATCATTTGGCATTTTTTTGGGGGGGGATTGGCTAATTTCACTTAGCATTATATTCTCCAGCTTCATCCATTTACCTGAAAATGCCATGATTTTATTCACTGCAGTCATAATGGCAGCTATTAAAAATACAATCAACAATAAGTGTTGATGAGGACGTGGGGAAAAAGGCACACTCATACTTTGCTGGTGGGACTGCAAATTGGTGCACCCAATACAGAAAGCAATATGGAGATTCCTTGGAAGTCTGGGAATGGAACCACCATTTGACCCAGCTCTCCCTCTCCTCGGTCTATACCCAAAAGACTTAAAAACAGCATACTACAGGGATACAGTCACATCAATGTTTAGAGCAGCACAATTCACAATAACTAAACTGTGGAACCAACCTAGATGCCCTTCAGTAGGTGAAGGGATAAAGAAAATGTGATATATATACACAATGGAATATTACTCAGCAACCTATATTTCTTTAGTTATAGAATGAAAATGAAACAAAGTGTATGGGACACACAGGAGTACTCAATCAACTTTCCTCCCTCCTTCCTTCCTCTTCTTCTGTCCTTTTTTTGTTCCAGGTCTAAATGTATTTTGAGGAACATAAAATAAGCCTTTGGTGCTGGCACTCATAGTTAGTCTTTTGGGATCCCCTGTTGAACATAAATAATTTTACAGTACATCAACATCAGACAAGGTTATTCTGTGATGCTGATGGGGCACAGGGAATCAAGACCACCCCATTATCATGGCAAAGCACAAAAACAACACTGTTACACACTGCCCCACTTTCTGACAGCACACAACCTGAACCAAAGTCCCACTTCCTGAACCCTCTCCAAAATAACCTTTCAGAAGCCCCAATTTGCAAGTCCTTCCAAGCACTGGGATGTTCCATGGTTTATGGTGGCACAGTTCTTGGTACTGTTTGACTATTGGACTTTGATGGCATTTAGGAATCACCATAAAGTCTTCATTGAGTAAGCCTGAGGTCAAGAAATCAGTTTCCCCCCGCAATGGGAAAAAGTTGTGGATGTCTAGAAAGCTTAGTTTTAAATTTGGTGCTGTCATTTTCTAGCTTTATTTCATTAGTCTAAAAACTTACCTGTCCAGGGCATATTTTCTTAATGACAAGGTTGGGTTAGAACCGTCTTGCAACTCTTACGACCCTAAGGTTCTAGGGATGATTTTATAGAAATTGTGAGAACAAATGTTAATACAATTTCAAGGTGAAAAATGTTGTGTAACTTTAGATGAATTCCTTATTGCTTTAAAACTTCCATGGGATTGTAGTTAGGGAAATAGTGTTCATTCAGGTTAGGAACAGGCCGACTGATCTCCAACTACTTGTAAGGGAAGAAGATACCTCTGTAGCTGTACTGCCTTTTATCATTACTGATTGCTGTTATCATTTTGGGGAGGGGCATTATTTTTACGCCTGGTCTTCTCCACTATTTACTTTATAGGCTGCTGGGACAATTACTCATTGCTTGGTGTTGTACATATAGTTGTTACTAAATAGATTCTCCTACTTGTCATGTCTGTGTTTGTCATCAACTGAATCGAAGCAAACAAACCATGACTTCAGGCACCTGAGGACCTCTGGACCACAGACCCAGTGGGAGCCTTTATAACCTGGGGAGTGAAGAGTGCACTTTTAACTAGAGCACCAAGCCGTTTTGTTTTCCTATTCAGCCTCATGTGGCTGTTCAATTATCAAATGAACAGCAGCAACTATCAAGTATTAAGAGCTTATAAGTGTTCCTGGTGGCCTATCCAGCTTTATTTTAGGTAATTATCACAAAACTCTTGTGAAGCAAGTTTAATTATTTCCATTTTACAGATAAGAAAATGGGGGTCTAATGAGGTTAATCTGTCTTAAGGCATGAAGCTAGAGAGTGATGACTATGTATGTTTGGTCTCCAAATCTTTCCACCATTTGCATGATCTTTATTTTTATATGATCTTGAAAAATGGCAGAAATACCAACAATTGATAGCATGACATACAGTTGTTTTAAAAGGCCACATCCCTGGCATCAGACTTCCACATTTCAAGGACATACAGGTCCTTTACCATATAGGCCAAGATCTCACTATTTTCTCCCCCAAAGTTGTATGGAATCATCGTCGTACATTTTTTTTTTTTTCTGATTCTGGATCTTTGCTTAGCTTCTAGAGTACTGTACACTTTACTGGGTTGTAAATATGGGCTTCAGAATTACACATGGTTATTGGTTCCTCAACTCAAAAGCTATGTGACCTTGGCACATCACATATCCCTTCTGATATATAAATTATTTAACAATAAATGATAGGTTAATTATGGAGATTCAATAAGATTTTGTCTGTAATACATTTGGCATAGCACCTGATGCATATGATTATACATTATCTGGCATTAAATATCAAAGTTATTGGTCAATTTGCTGAAACCTTCCTTGGTAAACACGAGCTATGTTGTTCAGAAGCTCCTCTAGATATCTTTGTATTATAAATTACCTCTTAAACACCCAATCTGTTCTAAATGAACCCTTTCAAATCTCAGTTTGAGAGCAATTGGTGAAAGGAAGGAGGGGGTCGTGGATGGTATTTTAGGTACAGTATTGTCATCGTGCCTCAAGAAACTTCTAGTCTCAGATCAGGGCATGTACTAGAGCAATCTTCTCCTATTCAGGGACTAGAGTTATGGTCCTAATGGGAAAGGGGCAGAGTCCTCTCTTCTATAGAAACACGAGGATGAAGAATCAGTCTCCTCACACCTGTGTGTGGTGATTACAGTCTATGTGTCCTCTCTGGGTTTCTCTTAAATACCATTAAAAATCAAGACCCATCAATTCAAGAACTATGGGGCTTTTTGTTACACCTTTCTCTTAACTTGATCAGGGTAGAGGAGGAGATAGATACTTTTTGTAGACCATGACCATGTCCTTGGTTTAGATGATCTGTCCCTCACCCCAGCTGCCTTGGTCTATCTGTGCTATCCAGGGAAGGGTGGCATTGTTAGTTTCTCTGGGGTGCCATGTCTCATCAATTATCCTAATTATCCTCCCGTTTACTACCATGATTCTCTCTCAGATCCAAAAGGGTTTGAATCTAAGCTCTACTCCCTGACACAAAGATGACCACAGGAGGTGCACATCTGCCCATGTCAAAGGGATCAAAGAGCCCACTGGACACCTGGGTTCATCAGTGCCACATCATGCCACTGCACACCCTGACTCCATACCCCTACTCCAGTTCATCCTAAAAGTGTGATTCTTTGCACTGAATTCATTCCTTGCCTCCCCCCCCCCACCCCCCGCAGATCTCGATGAGTCAGTTGATGGTTGTAGATACAAATCAGGCTTGCTAACTGGAAAGCTTCCAGAATATATCAGCAAAGATGATTTAGAAAGCAATATGCCATGGAGTGTTGTCATAAGGATAATGGTTATTTTTTTTTCTTGTAGAAGCTCAACTTCTCCTCCCCTGGGTAACTTTCCTTTCCTTTTTTCCCCCTTCTTTTTTTTTTAAATCTAAGATAATTCCATAATTATGGGGGGGGCTCTTTGTTAATGGCAGGGCCAGAATGGGGATAAGGAGAGAGAAGGTACATACAGGCCCTGTGGTCACAGAGCTCACAGGGAGATGGGCTAGTAAACAACACTGATCTAATACTGTGGTAAACCACGATGAAGTTTAGTGCAAGGATTATGAAGGCAGAGCAAAAGGGTCAGGAACTGCTCCTGAGAGACGCACTCACAAGTTGAGCTTTGGAGAATGACAGGTGATTAGTCCCCATTCCTCTCTCTGCTACTCTGAGTTATGTTCTTTTTCCTTCTTTGCCCATCTTGGGGTTCCAGGAAGCTTTCCCCTATCATAAAGGATACTGTGATGTCTCACATGGGCCTCACATTGAAGAACTAAGGACTCAGTCCCTCAACTGCTGGAAGAGAACCCTCAGGTCTGGTCAGTTCTTTTGCTGGGATTGCATCTTTTGAAAACTGCCTCATCTAAGGTTATGCCTCCTTCAGGAGAAAGCTCATTTCTTTTTTTTTTTTATTGTTGGTTGTTCAAAACATTACATAGTTCTTGATATATCATATTTCACACTTTGATTCAAGTGGGTTGAGAAAGCTCATTTCTAATAACTGATCATCATGGTCCAGCCTCTTTGCTCCAAGTCGAGGGAGGTTTGAAGGGTCATGTCAACTCTAGGGCTGGCATGGACTCATTCGAGGCTTCTATTAGGAGTCAGCCTCAGGTCACCCTGTCTGCCCAGCTCTGTGTATATCTCCTCCTTTCCACAGAGGATTACCCCAAGAGCATTGCCCTATAAATGGTTTGCACATTAATCTATATATCCTGTAAACCCAACCCTTGGTACACCTGTGGGATACCGGGCCCAGACTTCTTCACTGGCTGGATTCCTGTTGGGTTCAGTCAATGATATCTGATCAGAGGTGGGAGGAAAGAGAGGGGCTTACTCCATGCACCCTCCCTGTTTCCACATTTGTCTATTAGAGAGTATTCACTCAGACATCCTTTCTGCTTTCTGTCTCAGTCTTTGAGTCCTAGAGTGGTAAAGCTTCTCTCTGTTGCTAGTCTCTGGGGCTCAACATATTGGGTTTCCCCAATTCTTCTTCCTTAACTCAAATAAACCCTTTGGCTTACCCCTTTGGTACACTGGCAAATGTTTAATTGGATCCTGGAAAACAAGCACCAAAAGCCCTGGTTTGTAGCCTTTGTCAATTTTTGTTGGGTAAATATTCCCACTGTGGTCCAACATGATACTGATAAATACAGACTTGAAAAAGATGCTCAATAGTTCTGTTACACAGGTAAGACAGATATAAATGATCTCCAGATTGTATGTAATAGTAAAATAATGAGAAAGGGATGGGTTTTGAATATTTATTTATTTTATTTTTTTAATATAAGTTAAATCATTATGAATTGATATTTAATGACTGTGTCTAACATCCCGTTTGCAGAATTCCTGAGAATTAACAATGACTCTTGCTGGTTATAGAATGCTAGTGAGTTAAAGTATCTGAGTGAGGGTTGGGGTTGTGGCTCAGTGGTAGAGTCCTTGCCTAGCGTATGTGAGGCACTGGGTTTGGTCCTCAGCACCACATAAAAATAAATAAATAAAATAAAAGTATTGTGTCCAGCTATAGCTAAAAGAAAAAAAAATTTGAGTGAATTTTGTTTGACGCTGGGACCCTGTCGGGTGCAGGTCAAGGGCAGCTAACCAGGCAAGTTATAGATGAGATTGAGAGAAGAGTGGTGGGGGAAGGGTGGGGCTAAAGTATGAGTCAGGGAGAGGGTGGGTGGTATCCAGGGCAGAAAAACCAGCGCATGTGTATGGATCAAGGTGTATCCACTTATCAGATTCTTAGCATCCCCAGCAGTAGTAATTATTTATGTTACATACCTCCTTCTTCTTTGACAGCTCTGCTTCTTTATGGCTTTTGGCTATTTAGGTATGCCATAAAATTTAGAAAGGAAAAGAAGTCTGGTGATAAAATCTTAGAGAAGGGATTTAATTTTTCAAATGAGCTTTGCCAAATTTCAGGATGTCTTGAGATCAAGGGCTCAGGTTTGAGGTCTTTGGCTTTAGAGCCTGGGTGTATCTGGAGAGGAAGGATTGATTGAGTTGGAAGAGGATGGAATCCTATCAGTAAAAAGTAGGTCAAAAGACACTGAGAAGATTTGAAAAGACTTTGAACAGATAAGAGTGAGTTTGCAAATGAAGTTTTCCGTTTTGTTTTCAAACAAGATCTTTTCTAAATTTTTATTTCTTTACTTATTCAGAAAATATGGAATGACTGATCAGTATTTTGGCAAATCTATCATGTTGGTCTACAGTGAGAATATTTACCCCACAAAAATTGACAAAAGCTACAAACCAGGGCTTTTTGTCCTTTTTTTTTTTTTTCAGGATCCAATTAAACATTTGCACACTGAAAAGTGGAGAAGTAGGGAGGCAATAGATTTTGAAAAGTCCCCTGCCTGCATCTTCAGGTAGGACTGAAGTGACATTTAGATCATACTCAGATTATATGTTGTGCATTGGAGATGTGTTAATAGAGCATCCATAGCTATTCTAGATGGTGTCAAAGTGCTTCTTGAGTGTTCATGTTCCATGTCTGACCTTGGCTGTGCCAATATTTCAAGAGAAAAGGACATCTGTCAAATGCTGAAAAATGACCTGGGCATTTTATAACCCATGAAATGTGCATGCACTATGTAAATGAGAAGGAAATATGTTTTCCCTAACTGATCAAGGGAAGTAATGGTTTCAGAACTTGTAATGAACACAGCATCAGTGCTTGTCCTGGACATTCTAGGTGCAAAACCCTTGGGCCAAATGGATCAGTGGGAAATTCATTATTAGCACATAACCAGAAGCATTTCATTAATAAGTAAGTCACTGCATATTAATAATGGATGTGTGTTAGGGTAACTTTCAAAAGTCACCTAAAAGCAGAAATACTCTATGATCCTCTCCGAACCAAACCTGAAAATTATTCTATTTCTTGGAGGCTACACAATTTTAAAAAGTATATTCATTGACACAGTTCAAAATGAAATTCCTTTTAGGAAAGGCTTTATCACATGCATCTGTCTATAGGGAACTTTTGCATTTTTGAAGTACATTTGCTATTTTTGGTACATTGTTTTTATAGACAAGGCCATTTGGTTACATTTTTTTTCATAAGACTTTTTAAAATTTATTTTTTAATTTATATATGACGGTGGAATGTATTACAATTCTTATTACATGTATACAGCACAATTTTTCATATATCTGGTTGTATACACAATATATTCACACCAATTCCTGTCTTTATACCTGTATTTTGGATAATAGTGATCATCACATTCCACCCTAATTAATAACCCCATGCTCCCTCTCTTCTCCTCCAATCCCTCTGCCCTATCTAGAGTTTGTCTGTTCCTCCTTATCCCACTATGAATCAGTCTCCTTATATCAAAGAGTACATTCAGCATTTGTTTTTTTTTGGGATTGGCTAACTTTACTTAGCATTATCTTCTCTAACTCCATCTATTTACATGAAGATGCCATGATTTTATTCTCTTTTATTGCTGAGTAATATTCCATTGTGTATATATGCCACATTTTTTTTTATCCATTCATCTATTGAAGGGCATCTGGGTAGGTTCCACAGTTTAGCTATTGTGAATTGTGCTACTATAAACATTGATGTGGCTATGTCCCTGTAGTATGCTGTTTTTAAGTCCTTTGGGTATAGAACGAGGAGAGGGATAGCTGGGTCAAATGGTGGTCCCAATCCCAATTTTCCAAGAAATCTCCATACTTCTTTCCAATTTGCAGTTCCCATTTGGTTACGTTTTGTATTGCATGTTGCACTTACAATATGTAGGATGTTCTTTTACCTTCCCTCCTCAATTTCCAATCTAACATCTTAATAATCTAAGGAGAGCCACTACTATCATTTGTGTGGAGCTTGAGAGTTTGTAAATTCTTACACTTGCATTATTTCAGTTAATTCTTACCATTTATGTGGAGAGACCTGTGTCAGAGAGTTTAAGTAACTTTCCCAAGGTTAAACAGCTTGAATGTACTATGCCTGGGATTTAATGCATATCCCTCATATTCCCACTTTTTTTTTCATTATTAGCACGTCCTGCCAGATGCAGAGGTCTGAATGGTCCTTGACCACTCCATCAGTGTGATCATATCTGTTCCCTGCCTCCATCTTCATTTTCATGGTGAAGATTTGAATAATATCTTATGCTCAATAAAGACACTTGGGGGCTGAGAGGTGGGAAAGACCTCTATATCTAAATGAGAAGCCATTTCTGTTCTCTATCTTTCTCTCTCAACTACAGTAGAGAAAAAAATGAGGTTCTGCAAAAGCGTTTCCATAACTGAATCTGACCACCCTGTGTTTATTGTTTTGTCTCAGTGTTTGCAAACAGTTTTACAGGTAAGAGTGAACCTCAGTTTTAACAATATCCTTGGCACATGTCCCTGTGGCTACTGTTTAGTCTGGGGACAAGGAAGGAACTAGGTTTTTCAGAGTACTGGGAAGAAAAAAGTTGAACTGATAAATTATCCACTGAGGAAAAAAAACTTAGAAGTGGGGGGTCCAGGGGAGAATGGCAAGTAAGAGAGAGTGGATTTACATTTTTTGAGCAGTAAATCTAGCAGGCACTATGCTAAGTGCTTTTCTTAATTATTTCATTTAACCCTTAAGACTATTTTATGAAATAAAAGCTAATGCTATCTCCATTTTATAGGTGGGAAAATTTAGAATGGAAAAATTGATGGACTCGTCCAAATCTATGTGTCATAGACAAGTAGGGAGTGGCAAAGCACAGATTTGACGTAATCTTTTCATGGCAATACTCTTGTCCTCTCTCCCTTAGGTGATTATCCCATTCTGAATAGTAATAGTGCATAGAAATAAAATCTGAATCCGTAGCAGGATTTCTGGGGTGCTTTACAATGGACTTACCTAAAACTTGTCCTGCTTTTCCATATTTCCCAATTCTTTTAACACTTTGCTACAGTCATGGTGAATGCTGTATAGTTTACAGAATCTTCTGTACCCCTTCTTCTGAGTCTTCTTCTTTTTTTACCTTGACTTTTTAAAAAAATATTTAGTTTTTAGGTGAACACAATATCTTTATTTTGTTTCTATGTGGTGCTGAGAATCAAACCCAGTGCCTCATGCATGCTAGATGAGTGCATTACCACTAGAGCCACATCTCCACAGCCCCCCTTCTTTTTTTTTTTGAATAGTCTTTTCTTTATCTCATTCTCTTGGAGACTCTTGGGATAATCAGCCCCCTCTTCTGAAGACTACCATATCCTCTCAATTCTGAATTTGGAGCTCTGAGCACCTCAGACCATCCATATGTCCCCCAGGAGAGCACATGCTAGACTTTTTGCTTGCTTCTATCCTCTGTTGCAAGATAACCTTCATGAAAGCACGGACTATCTGACCTGTTTCTTGTTGTCTCCATGGTATCCTGACCCAGAAAGTGTTTAAGAAATCCTTGATGCACAGGGAATGAGAATACTTTGGCCTCCCTGTCTCTGTACAATGCTGTTTTCTCTGCCCCAACCCTTTTCTTTTTCTCTGATGAGTTCTTGTGTGTGCTTTGTGCCTCCCTGGACCTTCCTTCTGCACCCCCATCTGGGTGAGGTGCTCCTGTTAGGTGTTTATGGCACCCAGCTCTTTGCTCAAGCTTATCATTCATCAGGCCCTGTTGCCCCTGCTTCTCATTAACTCTGGACTGAAAACTCCTTGAGGACAGAGTTTATGTCTCAATTACGCAGTGATCCCATTAACTGGTGTGGTGCCTAGCATGGTGAAATAACAATTGGTAGAATGAATAGATACATTATTTTGGACACCATTAATTAAGGACCATGACACTAACAATGCTCATTCATCTAACAAATATTAATTATGTGTCAACTCTATGCCAGGCAATGCAGGTGATAAAGGTACAATAGTCAACAAAACCGACATGTTCCCTGCTCTCACATTTCTTAGAACTCAGTGGTAGAGTTGGCAGATGGTGGAAGGAAGCAGGTGTAGTTAAAGGTAACTGTGTAGAAGCCTAGTTTCAACAGTGAGCAACTTTTACAAAGTGTTATATTAAGTATCATTCATTTTACTTCCTGGTTAGGGTTGAGGATAGCAGAGGTTGTATTCTAAAACTTCTGCAGATTTCACAGTTTGAGTGTGTCTTTCTTGATTGTGATGTGGTCTTCCCTAAACAGTAGCTAACCTCCCAATTACCTAAGCTGAAATGCACTGGGCAGCTCATTATGGAGAGGTTTTGTCTTTTTACTGCTTACTTTCAAACCAGGTTTCTTCTAGTGAGGCTTGCGTATCAGCCTGTCTGAGGCAGGGGGATGGATGACATGACCTCTTAAAGTTTGAAGCCTTTCTCAGTTATACAAATTAAATGGAAATTTTGTCCTGGTTAAAGAACTCAACAGAATGTGATGATGAAAAACATGAGCAGAAAAGATGAGACTAGTGCAGATTTTTATTGTAGAAGAAGGCACCAAGATAACCAGAAGTCTAAAGTGGACAGTGAAGCCCCACGAATATAGTGCAACCTGGACTTATGAGGTTCGTGGCAGGGAGGTCACAGGCATCACTGAAAGAGGCACTTGAAAGTCTACAGCTTGTGTTGGCAAGTAAAGTCAGGTAATGATATGAGCAGTGCATGCCTGTAATCCCAGTGGCTTGGGGAGGCTGAGGCAGGCAGATCATGAGTTCAAAGCCAGCCTCAGCAAAAGCCGCTAAGCAACTCAGTGAGACCCTGTCTGTAAATAAAATACAAAGTAGGGCTCGGGGTGTGGCTCAGTGGTCGAGCGCTCCCGAGTTCAATCTCTGGTACAAAAAAAAAAAAAAAAGAAAGAAAGGTAATAAGTAAATGCAGGTTAAGAAGAAAATTAAGGACTGAGCAGAGCCCAGGAGTGCTCTGACTCCAAGAGGTAAGTGAAATAAAGAAGAACCAGTAGAGGAGAATGAGAAGGAATAATAGCAAAGGAGAGAACAAAGCATTAGAGAGTGTCCTGACAACTAAGTGAAAAATGGCGTGGAGTGATGCTCATAGGTCCACATAGATAAGGATAGAAAATTGATGGCTTCTAGAAATTGTTGGTATGGGTGCTTTTTCTTGTCACTTGTGACCTTGACAAGAGCGGTTTTTATGGACCCATGAGGGCAAAACCCTGACTGCAGTATGTTGAAGAAAAATGAGGAGAGGAACTGGAGTCTTCAAATACAGACAGACCTTTAAACAAAAATTTCTGTAAAGAGAAACAAAGAAAGTACTTGGTGGGGAAAAGTAGAGACAAGAGAAGGGTTTTCCTTGGGATGGAAAAAATGATAGCGTAATTATATGATGATTGAAATGATGTAAACTGATGAGTCAGGACAGAGGCGGCAAATTGTTTATAGCAATGGGCTGGTATTTGGTGTTTCAAGTGAAGCATTGGGTCAGATAGGAGTTTGGATAATTCAGGGATATGCAGAAAGAAATAGAATAAAGTAGGTGGTAGTCAGATGGGGTAGTGGTGGGCTATGGAAATTCTCTTTTGATTGTGCCTTGAAACAGTCCAGTTATCACAACAAAGGTTTTCACTCTTCCTCACCAACTCTAGGCATCCAACCTTAGGACACTTCTAAGATTCCTGTCCTTTGCAATTTGTTCCCATGAAGGACTCCCTGCCTCCTGTCATTGCCAACTCTCTTCTTCCTCTTGTTCATCTGAAATGGTACCATTAGCCTTCCAGGTTTCCCGACTGTGTCTCTCATTTCTTCCTTTGCCTTGTCTCCGGCCACCTGTGCTCTGTGTGCAGTCCTCATTACCCAGACATGGATGCCCTCTCCTACAAGAAAAATCTCCCTCTCCACAATTACTCTGGTTGTTTATCTTGGCAGCTACAATATTGACAAAGGCAATCCCTGTAGCGTTCTGCCCCCTCAATTCCTTGACCTCTTTTACACAATGTTTTTTTTCTTTTCCTTCATCCAACCTCAGCCACCCCATCATGGCCACTACCCAGATCTTGTCATCAATAGCAATCAGCCATTCTGAAATCTGTTTCACATCTTCCATACTCTGAGAATCAGCTTGTTACCCTCCATCTCATCTTCCTTCAGGGCCTCCATTCATCCTCCACTTTCCACCATCTATTGGCCCCTTCAATCTCTTAATTCTCTCTTTGTATAATTTAGATCTGATGGTATGGAATCATACGCACACCCTTGAAAACATCCTGATGCTCTTGTTCTCTCTCCTCTGTCATACTCCTCTGCAAAACCCCACCCTAGTTAAGCCATTCCTTCCCTCTTTCCCTCCTTACACTCAAGCAGCTGAATATAAGTGATGAAAATCAAAACATAGTGTCATCTTGGATTCACTTCAGCTTTTGACCACAAATCTCAAATGTGTACTCAACTCTTCCAGACAATTCTACTATGATACTGAATAAATTGAATTTCCAACTCCCAGAGATGACTGTATCTTATCAACATCACTTCCTCTCTGCATCTTAGCTTTTGCTCTTATCTCATATTTTAAGATATATATGTGGATGAGAATGACATCTTCTTTTTTTTTAAAAGAGAGAGAGAGAGAGAGAGAGAGAGAGAGAGAGAGAGAGAGAGAGAGAGGTTTTTTTAATATTTAATTTTTAATTTTCAGTGGACACAACATCTTTGTTTGTATGTGGTGATGTGGTGCTGAGGATTGAACCCGGGCCGCACGCATGTCAGGAGAGCGCACTACCGCTTGAGCCACATCCCCAGCCCCTGAGAATGACATCTTCTAAAGATGAAATTTGTCAATCTATTTCGTTCTTTACTTGTATACTCTGATGTGAAAGCTATTCTTACTCTTATTTTGGCCAGTCTTTGGTTCCATTCTCTTGACTCTAAGCAGCTTGCTCCTAAAATTATTCCTACTCTCTTTCACTATGAGCTTCTCCCATTTCAGTATTGATAGTTATTTGGATGGTTTCTTGACTTCTTTCTTTTTTATCAGGAGCAATGACACTATGAACATTCTCTCTCTCTCTCTCTCTCTCTCTCTCTCTATATATATATATATATATATATATACACACACACACATATACATATATATGTGTATATATATAGATATAGATTTATATTTATATAAATGTAGATTTATATATAAATATATATTTGTTTAATATATTATATTAATATATTTAAATATATAAATAAATATATAACAGTGCATTCATGCAAATGTTTTTCAGCATAAAACCTGTGGTGGGTAGCTGAATTTGCTAGTGCTGACCTGCACTCATGTTTTTTGGTTCTTCTGTGGATACAGTTATTTCAGATTCCTTTGGATAGTAAATAAGGCCTTTGCATTCTGGCTAATTGAATACAGAACAGAGTGATATGGGCCACTTCTAGGGCTGGCCCATGAAAATGTCCATGCAGCAATCTTCTCTCTCTTCCCCCACATGACTGTGTGGATTAATGCAATGTACCCACTCTCGTCCTCATGCTGATCATTCCATAGTGTCCTAAAGAGAAAATTAACTTTTATTATGCTTAATTTCTGAAAGTTGGTGCACTTTATTACAAAGTTAACTTACTTTGACAATACACTGTATCTTAGAGAATAAAATGTGTAGTTTTACAAGGTTAGGGCAAGATGTTTTGCAAAGGCATTCTATTTTTTATAAAAAATTTACCTTGAGGTTTAATTTATCTTGTATTTTATTAACAGTTGTTTAAAACCTATGTACCTATTTTATTAGCAGATATAAAAACCTATATAGGTTTTTCTTAATTTTTCCTGCTTTATCTTTTTCCATCATTTTACTCTGAGTCTTTCCGTATCCTTACTTTTTATGTGTTTCTTTGCTTGGGGAAATCTTGTACCTTAGAGGAGTTGCTAATATCTTAGGTAACCACATCCAGGCTCAGAATGACTCAGAGTGTTATAGTTGTCCCTCGTCCACAGAGAATTGGTTCCAGGATCCCCTGTGGATACCCAAATCTGCAGAAACCCAAGTCCCTTATATAAAACGGCATAGTATTTGCACATAAAGTATTGTACATATTTCTGTTTCTGTATGCTTTAAATCCTCTCTGGTTTATTTATAAAACCTAATACAACAAATTCTCTATAAATAACTGTTATACCGTATTGTTTAGGGAACAATGAAAACAGAAAAGTCTGTACATGTTCCATTCAGATGTACTTTTTCCAAATATTTTCCAGCCCTGGGTGGTTAAATACATGAATGTGGAATCTATAGATGCAAAGGGTCAGCTGTATTCATGGTTTTATTCTAGGGAAAATAATACATGTGTCAGGTTGCTTCTGTTATCTTTGTGCAGGTATGAAGTAACTTAACCACATTTTTCTTCAAACCTAATATTCCCATTAAGAACGTTCCTCAGGGTTCAGTTTGTTTAGAATGTGGTCCTCAGGGCCTGGGGGTGTACCTGATGCTACAGTCCACTTAGTCTATACAGGAGAGGAAGAGGGAAGTCTGATTGATCCAACTCCTTTAATAGCCTGTCTAAAATTAGTGGTCCCAGTGAATACTGCAGGTTCTCTTTAATGATTTTCTTCCTATGTATAATTTGATCTGTGGTTTTCCTTTCTTATGTTTCTTTTTCTATCTAATCCCTTTTACTCTGTTTGAGTACTTCTCCAAAAACATCTGACTTTCTATTTCCTGCCTTGTGAGGACTAATTTTATGTACTAACTACCTTGGAGAGATTTTTTTGGATGAAATCAATGGTTAAGTTGGTGCACTTTGAGTGAGTAGATTGCTCTCTATAAAGTAGGTGGCTTCATCTAATCAGTTGAATGCCTGAATAGAGCAGAAAGATTGGCTTTCTTGGGCAAGAAGAAACTCTCCAGCAGACTGCTTTTCAACTGGAACTGTGGTGGCTCTCCTGATCTCCAACCATTGGTCCACTCTGCAGATTTCAGACTCCTGCCTCCATAATCGTGTGATCTAGTTCTTTATAATGGATCTCTTTCTTTCTCTCTGTATGTCTCTCTTTATATAAAAAAATGTAGTCCCTCCTTACCTGTGGGGCATGCATTCTAAGACCTCCAATGGAAGTCTGAAACCTCTGATTGATACTGAATTCTATAGACACTCTGCTTTTTCCAACACATACATACGTATGATAGTTTAATGTGTAAGTTAGACACAGTGAGAGATGAGCAAGAACTAATGATAAAATAGAACAATGATAATATGCTGTAAATGTTCCGCCTCAAATATCTTATTGTACCATACTATATTTTCTGACCACAGTTTACCATGGGTACCTAAGCAATAGGAAGTGAAATTCCAGATAAGGGGGACTACCACACGCACACACACATACACCTCCCACTACTGGTTCTGCTTGTGTAAACAACCTTGGATCATACACTCTTATACCATTTGGTTTATTTCTGCTGTTATTGACTTACTTTCTTTAAATATTCCTTTTTGTACTCTAAGAGGGAAGGTAGCTGAATTCCCTCAGTTCAACATCAATCCACTCCATCTTACCTTTATTGTTGTCTTTATTACCAATATCAGTTAGGTTTTACTACATACGTGTCTTGGTCTGAAGTAATTCTATTAATACTACTTTGCATATTTCTCATCTAATTAATTTGGCTTCTGAATTTATATTAAACTTTCAATTGATCACTCCATATTCTTCCAGGAGGGATCTCAGAACTGTGCTCACTTGGCTTCAAATTTTATGGTTAGCTCCAGGGCCAACTTTGTAATTTATTGTTTTTAAAATCTGATCAATTCACTCAAATTCTCTAAGCTCTACTTATTGAATAGCCTTAATATTTCAATGCTATAATTTCTACAACATAAATTTTGAAGTTAAATGGTCTTGAATTCGAGTGCTGCATGTGTCATTTTTGAGAAAGTTGCTTCATCACTTTAAACTGCAATTTTCTCATCGTTAAAGAGGACTAGCTAATAGCTATATCACAGGGTTAACAAAATAATCAAATGAAATAGTTTATTACATACCTAGGAGTGCATAGGATATAATAGAGTCTATGTAAGCTGTATCTATTATTGCTTTTTACTATTATCACTATTATTTTATTTATTCATTTCTCAATTCACTATTATCACTATTATTTTATTTATTCATTTCTTAATTCACTATTATCACTATTATTTTATTTATTCATTTTTTAATTCAATAAATGATTATCAAAAGCCAACTATCTATTGGCACTGTCTGTATCTCCTGACACATAGTAGGCACTTAAGAAACATCAATGGCCAAAATTGAAAATCATATGCTCTTGTGGAATTTAAGAAAACTAAGGTGTTAGTAGCAAGCTTGAAACTTGTGTTCCAAGTGGGATACATTCAGTCTGCACACTGGCTGGTTGACTTTTCAGGTCTGGACTGGTTTGTCTGAGGATTTGTGGGCTATGTCTGACCTAGGGTGTCTATAGCAGGGATAATGAGAACAGAAAAAACTCAGGCCCTCTCTATGTGTCCCAGCATCTGGTGGGTTATCTCAGGAATGTTCTCATGACAGTGGTAAAGAGATAAGAGCGAGTGGAAGCATTCAGTTGCTTTTTTAAGACTTTGCAGCAAGTCTGGCCATATCTCCTTGGCCATATCAAGATACTTGGCCAGTCCAGTGTCAGAATGGGAGGGCAATATACACTTTATAATCACAAAGGACACAGATATAGATGGGGTAAAGACTTAGAACCATCACTGCAATCATTCTATTCCACCTGTGAAATACAATTTAGTGTGATGACATATGCAACATACTTTGGAGGTTACTATCCAAGTCGACTCTATAAGGTCACAATGGCATAGTATGTAACATTTATTTCTACATGCATTACTATTCTGCTATAAGTCTAACTTTGACAACAAATTTACATGATATGTACTAGCCCAATATTATTTAATCTCCTGCAGTATGGTGAGGGTCTAAAAACTATTGGTTTAAAGAAAATGTCTTTGTGTTTATATGCCACATTTTTTAATCTATTCATATACTGAAGGGCATCTAGGTTGGTTCCACAGGTGGAATTTAATGGACATCATTATCCAAAGTACATGTATGAAGACACAAATTGGTGTGAATATACTTTATATACAACCATAGATATGAAAAATTATGCTCTATATAATATAAATTGTAATGCATTCTACTGTCATTTATTAAAACATATCAATAAAAAAATAAAGAAAACTTCTTGATTCGAAGGATCTAGAAAACTTGACAATGGAGTTTACAGGCCACACAGATATTTGATCCACAGACCTTGGATTTGCAAAAACATCCTATGAAGATCCTAGGTCTAAGTTAGCTCAGGCAGCAGAAGGTTGGGCAGGCAAGTGGGAGTGAGGTGTGTGCTGTTTCCAGATGTCAGGGCCAAATGTTGGGTCAGGAAGTTCAAGACAGGCAGGAGAAGTTAATAGGTAGCCTGAATGCCAGGAGTCCGTGACATCACCTTGATGCTGAAGCAACTCTTTGGCCCAGATGGCAGCGTGGGATGTTTAGAACCTAAACATGGGGTCAAGAAAACACTTGCCTGGAGAGAGGGACCATGTGAAGGCTACTGAGGATAGACACAGACAACATCTCTTAGTGGGACCACTTCTTCATTTTCACTTACACATATTACTCTTGTGCCGTAATGGCTTCGTGTGCATTACATGGCTCCTTGACTACCCACAAATGATCCACTCTCCTAGGAGTTTTGTTGATGAACCTCCCTGGCATTGCTTTCCAGAATGGAAGTTTTAATGGTGCACCTTTTAACAGGTGTGCTTCCAGTGACTTCATTTGACCTTTTGATGAGTAGCTAGGAACAATTATGATTCATGTCTCTACTCCCTTTCTCTCAATATCCAGCATATTGGAATAAGGACCTACTCCTGGGTTGTCTCTCCAAACTCAGAAGTTTTCCTAACAACAATATTATGTACCTTAAAGTCAATATTAAAACATGTATTTTGGGCTGTGGATGTGCCTCAAGTGGTAGCGCGCTTGCCTGGCATGCGTGCGGCCTGGGTTCGATCCTCAGCACCACATACAAACAAAGATGTTGTGTCTGCCGAAAACTAAAAATAAATAAATAAATAAATATTTTTAAAAAAGCAACAAACATGTATTTTGTCACAAAAATGTTATATATAGCTCATACTTAGTTGTATATGGACATAATACCTTTATTTTATTTATTTTTATGTGGTGCTGAGGATTGAACCCCATGCCTCAAACGTGCTAGGCAAGTACTCTACAATTAAGCCCCAGCCCCAGCCTGTACATCTCATTCTTTCTGCTTCCCCACCTCCAATAATGAAATGGTCTTCATCTTCATAAACATGGTTTCTTTGCTCAGTGTTTGACCAGATGAAGGCCTAACCAAGATGGAAGCTCCACATGAGAGGAGTCATTGCATTGTGTCCAGGGCAAGGTTAGGTCTGCTGTCACCCAGAAGAGGGAATGGTTTGGGTCCTCCCTTAGAATTTTCATACCTAAGTTAATGATAATAAAGGCTAAACATGGGATTATAATCAAATGATGGGTCTTACAAGACTAGGTTATTGAAGTAGAATTGTGATATAGTAGAAATAGCTCTAGACTGGAAGCCAAAACATTTAGGTAAAAATGGTAATGTGATCCCATTGTTACCTGTTATGGGTGGAATTATGTCTCCTCCTCCCTCAAATTCACATGTTGAAATCCTAACTTCCAGGACCTCAGAATGTGTCCCAATTTGGAAATAGAGTTATTGCAGATATAATTAATCAAGATGAGGTTATACTGGAGTAGGGTGGGTTTCTAATCCAGAATGACTGGTCTTCTTTTAAAAGGGGAAAATCCAGATATAGACACTTAGGGAGAATGTCATATGAAAACTGGAGCCATGCTGTGGATAAACCAAGAAAAGTTGGGGGCTACCAGAAGCTGAGAGATACAAGGAATGAAGCTTCCCCTACAGGTTCAAAAGAAGCATGGCCCTGCTGACACCTTGGCCTGGAACTTCTTCCCTCAAGAGCTGCAAGACAACACACTGCTGTTGTTTAAGCCATTTGATTTGTAATACCTTGTCATGGCAGCCCTAGAACGCTACTACATTTGGCTCAAGCATGCTACAGCATTGAGCAAACAGAGGTTTGTCATTTGAGGGACAGGCTGGATGGTGGAGCCATAAGTTGCCCTTGGATACTCATTTGGATGAGGAAAGCTGTCCTCTGCTGTTCAGGGCTTCCTCAGGAATGTGGTATGTGGTGGGTGCTCTTAGTGCCCCACCCAGACTGGGAAACTTATTCCCTAGATACTGATTTTTCCATAGGATTTTCCTCAGCTGTAGAAGAGATCCTTTATCAGGGAAGCTACCCCTTTTCCCTCCCCTTTCAGTCTGAAGCTAAGAATTGATTTAACTCTGTGATGTCATTTGTGCGTCAGAGCCCCCATCAGATTAGGCTGCAGCTAGGCTCCAGCCAAGATCACACCTCTGCTCATTTTCTTCCCCTGTTCTCTCCCACGTCCTCCTCTCTCCTTCTGAGGGTTCATCCTTGATAAATCCTTGTCTCAATCTGTACTCCTGGGGTACTTTACACTTTAGAGCTATTGGTCTTTTTTCCTTCACGAGCCAGAAAAAAGTGGCCACGCTATTGAGAAGGAGACAGGGGCAAGGAAGAAGTGGCTCAGGGGAAGGCCATGGTTAAATGAAGGTAGGTGTTAAGGTGGTGGAGTTCACCTGGGCACCGTCTCTCTTTCATTGCTGTCCTTATGGAGTCATCAGCCAACAATCATACTTGTCTCTGTGGTCATTATGGGTGTATGGACCTTGTTCCCATAGCCATCTTCTCATTGATTCCATCCTGAACTTTCCAAATGAGGGCCAGGTGGGTGAGAAGACTTGCGAAAGATGCCCTTTCCCAATCAGGTGAGTGTTGGGAGCTTGTCTGGCCAGCGTTTGCTCCTCCAGACCTGGCCTCGTCTGCCCTGTGTTCTTGGCATTGGCACTTGCCAACAGGACCCACTCAGTTGACAAAGAAACCCTTGGTGACCACCTTACCTCAGGTGAACCCTCAGGAGAGAAAGAGCGGAGGAGGCAGGGATGGGTGACTCAGACACGCTGGGTACATAGGTCCAAATAGAAATAGAACATTTGGGACTTAACAAAAGCAGTAAGAGGTCCTAAAGACCAAAGGTAAGGGCTGGGGATGTGGCTCAAGCGGCAGTGCGCTCGCCTGGCATGCGCGGGGCGCTGGGTTCGATCCTCAGCACCACATACAAATAAAATAACGATGTTGTGTCCACCAAAAGCTAAAAAATAAATATTAAGAAATTCTCTCTCTCTCTCTCCTTAAAAAATATTTTATAAGACCAAAGGTAAAAGAACAACAAGATCCCAGAAAAACAGTATGGGCCAGAACAATTTGGATCATGAGTTTCTTGGGCATATTTTCTTGACAGAGATTCCTTTAAACCTTGTGTCTTACCTATCTACTGTTAAAAGGGCCTGACTGAAAGTTCATTTATATATAATGTACATGTAAGTAACATGAGAACCACAGCTAAAAATTCTGGTTCAAAAATATTCACATTGTGAAAAGATGGTCTCATTCTTATTCTGCTCGCACACACTCAGTTCAAGAGGGCATCTTTTTTGTAGCCTTCCAGTTATCAGATGTTTCATTAACTAATACATGTGTGCATGTGTCTGTTACCACCTAGGTGATAGGGTCATGTTTCTCTCCTGTATCTTGCTTTTTAATTTGGCATTAAACCATGGGATTCATTCCATACTAGTAATTGAGGCCTTTTTATTATTTTCACAGTTGAATCTTATTCCATAGTATAAATATGCCCACTACAGTTTAGTAAGCCTTTATTAGTGGAGCTTTAGGTGGTCTCCAAAAGTTTGGCTGCAGTGGACATGGCATTATTTCATATACTTGTGAGTATTCCTATGAGCTACAGGTGTAGAGTTAGAATTGCTGGATTAAAATATATATGCCCTTGAAGATTGACATGTTATGCCAGACTGTTCTCCATGAAGGTGGTACAAATTAGGTTCACTTGTGTAGCAGGCAGGGTGGACACCAGTATACCAGCAGTGGACAAACTATTGCTGACAATTTTATAAATGAAATTTTGTTGGATCACAGACAATATTTATTATGTGATTCTTTATTGAAAAAGCTTGCTCTTTTTTCACATGAGCCAAGATATGGAAACAACTTAGATATCTATTGATGGATGATTGAAGGAAATAAATGTGGTATCTATCTATCTATCTATCTATCTATCTATCTATCTATCTATCTATTT
Organism: Callospermophilus lateralis; assembly: GCF_048772815.1. Classification (NCBI taxonomy): domain Eukaryota; kingdom Metazoa; phylum Chordata; class Mammalia; order Rodentia; family Sciuridae; genus Callospermophilus; species Callospermophilus lateralis. Next base: position 167,931,105 of record NC_135307.1, on the reverse strand, counting down.
ATCTATCTAGAAATATGATTCAACCCTACCAGAGAATGAGATCTTGCCATTTGCTACAACATGGATGGATTTGGAGGACCTGTGCTAAGTGAAGTAAGTCAGATACAGGAAACACACACACACACACACACACACACACACACACACACACACACACAAAATCTCACTGACATGTGGAATCTTAAAAAAGGGAGGATAGAGAATAAACTAGTAGTTATCAGGGGTTGAGGTGGGGCGAAGGCAAATGATTGGGAGATGTAGGTCAGAGAACTGAATGTATCACATATATGGAGCCAATATGTCTAAACACAAAATATACAGCATGAGAGTTTATAAAATTACATCACATTAGGTATTTTTGTTAAATAAGCAGGTTTTAGCTACTCTTGTCACATAAAAGTAACTGTGACATAATAACACTGATTTGCTTCACCATAGTAGCTATTTTACTGTCTCTATGTATTGTATATCATATTGTAAACCTTAAATATATGAAATAAAATGTAACAAGAATAAAAGTTTGCTGATCCCTGATCTATATCCTTTCAACATAGAATAATACAACACTTTCTTATACTTCTTCTTTTTTTATTTTATTTTTATTTTTTGTGCTGGAGATCAAACTCAGGGCTTTGCACATGATAGGCAAGTGCTTTACCAGTGAGTTACACCTCCAGTCCAGTATCAGACTTTTTAATGCTTGCTAATTTGATGTAAATAAAAGGTATTTTATTTTAGATTTATATTTCACTTTTATGAGTTAGGTTGAAAATTCTTTCATATTTTTTTTCTATAAATCTTAAACTTGTATTCATATTTTTGCCTGTTTTTTTTCTTTGAGGAAATCAGTTTTTGCTTTGATGATATAAATAGCAAGTTGTTGTTTTTCTTTTAACTTCAATTATAGTGTTGATTTTTGGCATGCAGAAATGTTTGGTTTTTATGTAGTTGAATATATCTGTCATTTTTTTGTAATTTCAGATTTTCTGTCATATTTACAAAAATCTTTCCCACTGTTCTTTTCTTCTTTACATTTGAATACACACTTTATGCATTTGGAATTTTATTGTAGGGCATGACCTAGCAATGAATTCTATTGCTTTTTTCCAGAAGGCTGGTCAGTTGCCTGAAGTCCCCTTTACTAACTAGTCAGAATTGATCAGAAACACTGTCTATATCATGAGCTAAATTCCACTTTTATTTAACTCTATTTCTGAATGTTTATATTGTCTACCATAATAATTTTTCTAGTTTCATAATATATTCTATCTTCAGAGTGGGCTCATTTTCCCTCATCACTTCTCTTTCTTTCTTTATTTAATTTTATACCAGGTATTGAACCCAGGGGTGGTCAACCACTGAGACATATGTCCAGTATTTTTTTATTTTTTATTTTGAGACAGGTTCTCTCTAAGTTGCTTAGAGCCTTGCTAAGTTGCTGAGGCTGGCTTTGAACTTGAGGTCCTCCTGCCTCAGCCTCCTGAGCTCCTGAGATTATAGGTGTGTGCTACCACATCTGGTATTGCTTTTCTTTTATAGATGAATTTTTCTGGTTATCTTGCCATTTTCTCTTTTTTCTATATGAATATCAAAATTAGCTTCTGGTTTTTAAAGAGGCTTTGTTACTTCTTATATCTCAAACCCCTATTGAGAACTAACTCAAACCTAAGCTAGCCTACTGGACCTTGAGACCAAGTGGAACAGCTGAGTCCTCCCAGCTGAGACCATCCCAGACCAGCTGCCTCCAGTTGACTTTGCAGTTGACTGCAGATAGAGAAGGAAATCTATCAGATAATAGCTTGTCTGATCCAGATGGGCAGAGTTGCCCAGACAACCTATAAATTAATAGGGAAAAATGAATACTTATTGTTGTTTTTCATTGAGGTTCTATAGTAATTGTTACATAGCATTATCATGGCACTAGACAACTGATAAATGAATAAATGAGAGGCAGAACCTACAGAGACAAAGAGGTGCCCTATACTGGACTCTGAGGAGGCCAAACACAGGGACTCAGATGTAGTCTTACCTTTAATTACACTCTTATTTCTAAATAATAATACTAAATGACAATGTCTTACTCAGAACAAGTGATATTTAACACATATGGGCAATGTCCTGTATTAATAATTTGAGACTGATAGATAAATTTTTTTTTCATTTAGTTAATCAAAAACTTTTAGTAAGTGCTTTGTCATATCTGGTATGGTCAAATATTCTAAAATAAAAATGAAGTCAATGGTCTGTATGTGTGATTGCTCATTCCATTGAGCAGTCACACATACAGATCATTACGAAGTATGAAAAACATTAACGGGAGTTTTAGTAAGGTCTCTTAATCCTTTACTTTATTTGGAGGTGTCTTGAGAGAAATGATTACAGTCTCAAAGAAGTACATTCAAATTAAGCAAAACCAAGTACATAGAAAATATACACTGAGTTGGGACAAAAGGTCAGAAAACTGCCTTATAATACATATTGTGGACAAGACTGATCATAGTTCATTGGTGACCCAATCCATTTTCATTACATTTCTCACCTTCCTTTGTAGTTTGGTGTAGTCTGTGACTGAGTTTTTAGCCAGTGGAATGAGCAGGTCCATCAAAACTCCTCCATGTGATCCTGTTGAATTCTTTTGCCTTCCACTGGCATGAGGCAGAGGAGCCCACTGACCTTGGAAACCAGTATTGAAGATGGCAAAGCAGCATTATAAAAAAAGCCTGATCACAGATTGGTCAGAATTTAGAATGTTTTAGAATCTGTTGCCTGCCAATTAGGGACACCAATTTTGCACATAATGATGGCCAGAAGAAATTTCTGTCGTGTTTGAACCATTATATATGTTAATATTTGTTACAGTAGCTAATGCTATCCTCATACATCCTTACTAAGGAAATTGTACTAAAATCTGCTATCTGTTATTTCTAGAACAAGCTTGTGTAATAGTAATTATTTTAAAGGACATATTTTGACCTTCCCCTCAATTCAAATCAAGTAATAATAACCTATGTCACTTAAATAAACTACAACATAAAAACAGTAGATGTAGACATAGTTTAGAAGTAGAGGGGTTGCTGTGATAAACTAAGGAGCCTCAGTTTGGAAGGCTCCTTAGAAAATGTGAATAATAAACAGCATATTGAAGGAGGGAAGGGAATGTTGTAGTAATGAGTAAAAATGGGCATTTTAAGAGAGAGGAACAGTTTTGTCATTTTTTTAATAAAAAATGACCAGTCCAATGACCAATGATCTTTGATTATCATCTATGGAATAACCTAGGTTATTAGTGAAATAATACAGCAAAGGTTCTGTAAGAAATTACCTTGGTGCTTGTATTACATATCTTTAGCTTACTTTAAGTTTTATCTGCAGCAGTGATGGATGATGCTTCCAGCTTCAGTGCCCTCTTCCAGAGAGTTACTGATTTCTGTTTTAGTAGCTTCTCCCACACCTGAAAGATCCAAGTGAAGCCCCATCATGTGGCATTAGTGCCCTGGTGTAAAATCTTCCCCAATAGGGAGAATAGCAGGGTGATTGATGCCTCAGTTTCCCATATCTTAGGTGAATAGTCCTAGGAAGCATTCAGAATGCTCCTCAGAATGGTGGGACCAGTTACATACTGTTACATACAGCAGTGACTTTGTGGCAATGTCTCCTACATTAGCCTACCCTTCCTTTTTCTTTCTCTCTTCTCTTACTTCTCCTTGGGATCAATTCCAAAAGAAGGTACATGAATCCATGTCTTGTCTCAAGGCCTGCTTTTAGGAGAAGACAAAGTATAAACCCAATTTCAACTTTTGTCTTTGAACAAAAGTTTGACTTTGTTGTAAGCACAGACTAGATTCTGCTTCTAATGCCAGCTGTTATTTCCTTTGGAAATTCAAGATCTTATGACATTATGTCTAATCATAGTAAATTAAATTTTATTTAACACAACATATATACAAACTCCAATATATGTTATTTATGCAATTTTCAACAAAGATTTTTTGAATACCTTCTTGATATATCAGTTTTTTATTTTTATTTCTGAATATATTTTCCTTACTCTTTTCCTGATCTCAATCATGATCTGCCTGAAATTGATAAATCGTGTATCTTGTGCCTCTTACAGGTAATTCTAGAAAACTGTCTTGCACATTTTAGGTGCTCCAATTTTTGTTGAATGGAACTGCACTATAAAATGGTTCATAGTGATTGCTTAGAACCAAATCTCTTTGAATGGAGTGTGTGATATTTAGAGTCTTATTTAGAATAAATGAATAAGCTGAGCTAAAGTTTCAGAGATCCATTGGGTGCGTCCTCATTCACCTTTATTTTCTGACAACAAACTAAAAGCTCCAACAGGTTGGAACTGCCCTAAGATGGCAGAAGTTTTGACTATTTTTTTGTCATTTTATTTTCTTCCTAGTGTGTTCTACAGGACCCATTTGTCCTCTTTCCTGATTTTTAGTATCTTATGATGCTACCTTGATCTATTCGTCCCCACGTTAACTCATCTGCAACATTTATCCTCTTTTATAATAATTAGCATTTATGGGCTGGGGATGTGGCTCATTGGAAGAGAATTTTCTGGCTTGTGTGAAGCTCTGGGTTGGATCCCCAGCACAATAAAAAAGGAAAACAAAACAAAAGAAAACATAAACAAACCAACATTTACATATTCCATTCTGTCCTGGCTCTGCTCTGTTGCATTTATTCCTCATAAAATCCCATTTTACAGGTAAGTAAAGAAAGTAAGAGAGATTTGTGTGTTGCCCAGTTTCACAGAGCTAGATGTGATTCAAATAGTCTGCATCCAGACCCACAGACTCCAGCATTATGCTATATGTAATTTTGAGTCTGTCCTTGAAAACCTTTCCTGTTTTCAATAATTTAATTCCTTTTTCCTGAGTTTACTTGCACTTAAGTTTTGTCTAATTTATCTGTAATGCACGTGGGCACACTGATGGATCTGTAGCCTAGTACAGTGTCTTTAGTGGTGTCTGTAGGCACCAGTGAATTAGATATTTTAGGGAAAAATTGTTCTTTCAGTGTCTCCAAGTCTCAGCTTGTCCTGGGCCAAATATCTGTGATGCTCTTAGGAATAGGATGGGGATTGAAGATGCCCAGATCCTCCAACTGGTCTGCCATATACATTTATTAGCAAATTTCTGACTAAATTGGAAATATGGCCAGAACATAAACAAAACCTATAGAAAATTGAAAATTATTTTGCTTCTCACCATGAATCTCCCTCAGACTTGTTATGTCCCTAAACACCTGGAATTGTGACTTTGTCCCATTCTTTGCTGCTTCATGACATTTTAAAACCATTCAAAAGCAGTACCCTTTGGCAGAGGTAGTGAGGGATGGGAGTTAATCTGAAAAACTAAGTTCTTACTGCTTACGCCTTGACTGATATTTAGTGATGGCCATCTTTGTAGAAGGCACTGGGCCATATTCTGTGGGTGACAGAGAGATATAAGGAGGTAAATGTGCTCATATTTTGGGGGCTCGTTAATTTAGAAATTACAACTCTACAAACTCTTCCTTGAGATTCTGCAGAAATTGAGAAATAGATGCAGAATCCAGCGTAGGATAAAATATATCTGTTTGATTGCTGGTCAGCCTGCACTGGGGAATATGGCAATATGTACTGACAACCTAGCTTTCTAATATCCTCATTGTCTTACCTAGTGGACTAAGCCCCTTACACTTGTAGTGCAGAAGCCCTCTCCCAGTGAGCTTACTCCAGGTGGGAGCACACAGGATGCAAGCAGGGTGGTCCCAGAAGGGAGAGTTCAGAAGGGATCCTAGGCCTTTCAATCTTACTGGGGAGATGAGTCACTAAGTTTCCTTTGGGAGAAGAGTAAGCCAGGATAGAGGGAAGAGACTAACCCCACCCCCCATGTTTCTATAAATTAGAGTTTCTCTTTTGTCAGTCAAGGCAAAAATGCATAGATGGGCCAAAACACCCTTTTCTGTTTGATAACAGAAGGTATCGAGTGATTACACTCAAAAAAGGGGGGTGGATAAAGGGCTAAAGTTTGTCTTTATGTAACATCACCTGGGGTTCTTGGTGTGTTTATAGGGAAGACTGAAAGAATCTATAATTGTCTCTACATTTTTATTGTGCTCTAACAGCCTCTTCATCATACTAGATTTTTCAATAGGTAAAAGATTAATTTCCAACAAATGTGTTTTCTTATCTTTTTAAAAATATTATCTGATATACAGAAATATAATTGTTGTACATGTTAATGGAGTTCCATGTAATGCTTGATGAAAGTATATATTACACAATGTTTAAATCAGGTTAAACATATTTATGTCCTCAAATATTTATCAATTGTTTTTGATAAAAACTTTAATATTCTGTCCTCTAGCTTCTTGAAATGTACACTACATAATTGTTATGCATAGTCACCATACTGAGCAATAGTATTCCAGAGGTCCTTGTTCCTCCATATAACTGAGCACCCATTGAGCAAATTTCTCTCACCCTTCCCCTTATGTATTTTCAGAGTGGATTTATTAGAGAAAATGAATGTCAAGTGCATTGTTGTGGAAAAGCATTCTTCTGGAATGTTCTGTAGATTTATTACTTACATGGAGATAAAATGGCGTGTATGTTTGCATATAGAAAAAATTTAAGAAACAGAATCCACAGCCAAATAAAGAGGAGAAAATCAATAAAGGAGACCTTGATTCAGAATGTTTCAGAGCTATTAGCATATAACTGTGAAATCATGACTTTCTAAAGGGTTGATGTAATAGGAAGCATTAATTAAATGTGTTCATGGAACTGATATTGAGAATTGAACAGGGAAATTAAACTAGAGAAGCAGGTTAATGTGGTCTAAGGAGCACACTTTGTGAAATGTAGTGACAAGGACTGAGCTTTGCAGAGATGGCACTGGACATGAAGGAAAATCTCTCTGGACTGAGCAGTCAACACAGTCTTAGGTTGAACATAGAACTTTATTGGACATTGACAGATGGGAGAATCTAATGGCAAAGAAAGAAGTTGGTATTCCAGCTGGGGAAACCACACTGTCCTGGAATCACTGAGGAAAAGTCACAGAAGCAAAGAAAATGAAAGTCATTGTGCATGAAATTAGATTTAAAATAAAATTCTAGTTTTGGAGATGATCAGTGATGAAGAAAGTGTTGACTGGCACCTATGTAGCCATGCCAGCCCCTCACCTTGGAGGAATGGTGTATATATTAAACAAATGTGCCCCAAACAGTGGTAACCTCTTCTGGATTTTTGCATGATAACGTTATAATTTCATTTTATGTGTCTCACTAGGCTGCCTTTGGTATCACTTCTTTTGGATTTTGTCATGTGTTTGCATTTCCTCTGTATCTCCCCTGAGTACACAGCTTTGGATGCTTAGGGAGGGCTTCCCAGTTCTGTTGGCATCCAAGAAAATGTTTCCAGAAAGAATCAGGAGCTTGTTGCTGAAGCCGAAGCTTTCTGACTAGTGTCTGTGGAATGGAGCTGTCTCATCTGCTTTGGGATTTTAATTACCTAGGGGTGTTGGGTGCATTCAAATTACCTGTCTCTTCCATGAGTTCATCATGACAGTACAGAACCTGCCATCTAAGAGAGCCAAGCACAGATAATTGCCATGGGAACCTGAAGGCAACATACCGGCTCCTGTGGGACTGAGCTTTGGACTGAGCTGGCACTGAACAGTGTTCATTCATTGTAGATGCTCAAGTGGAGAAGTCATCGTTTCTCTTCCATTGACTTTACTGTGTTTTTGGTAGCCAAATAGATCCATAAAACAATAACTTTTAGGGTAGTGATCAGGATCTCCAGAGGCTTTTCATATCTATGCTTAAGTGTCACATAATTTCCATGTGATGTAAATTTAGGCCATAGGTGCTAAACATTTTTTCCTCTTTTCTTCAAAAATTCAAAATTTCCTGTTTGTAATTAATAAAATGATCATAAATACATGCATGTGTGATACCATGGGGGTAATAACAAATGTATTCCTTTGTTTAAATATTTTTCCTATAATCTTTGTCATACCATTAATTGCTAACTTTAAAAAAAAATCCAGGTATGATATGTGTAGTATTTTGCTACCAGAACATTCATATTCAGATTCAGATGTCATTTAATGAATCCATACTAGGTATCAGGATGTGTGCTAAATGCTTTATGTTTGCTTTCTCACTTCATCTTTACAACTGTGATAAAATATTGTTTCTATTTTGTTGATGCATAAACAGACTAAAGAGGGCCTATAACTTTCTGTCTTATTTCTATTTGTGCTGCCATAACAGAATACCTGAGACTAGGCAAATTATAAAGAACAGAGATTAATTTCTTACAGTTCTGGAGGCTGGGAAGTCTAAGGTCAAGTGCTTATGTCTGGCCAGGGCCTTCTTGCTGTGTCATCCTATGATAGAAGGCAGAAAGGCAAAGAGAATTGCATGTCTGAGAGAGCAAGAGATTGAACTTGCAGGTTTAAGCCCTTTTATAATGGCATTGAGATGACATTACCCAAACACCTGACCTCCCAACCCTATTGCATGGAGGATTAAATTTCTAAAACATGAAATTTGGGGAACACATTTAAGTCATAGCATTTACCAAACACCACACAGCCTGTGATAGAGTGAGGGACTGAAAATCACGTTTTTGGTCCTTTCCCTACTTTCCACAGGACCTGTGAATGAGGCGTGCTGAAGACTAGTTGTGGCATATTCAGTGTTTTTGGTTTTATTTAGATAAAAAAGTCAATTTTCTTTTGGTGGTTCATTTTAACTCAAGGCCATGATAAAATTAGAAGCATAAGTATTGGACAGATTTTGAGTGGAGGGATGCTCAGAGTGTGTTTCCTAAGAAGAACCTCCTGCAATCTCTTAGGGAGATCTCTTTGCTCACCAATGTCATGGTATCCTTAGAACTTTCAGAGGATCTATTAAGTGATAAGGACTACCTGCCTGTCACCTCACCTGTTCACTGAGACATTTACTCTGGCTGCCACTGATAATTGAATCAAATCTGAACTCTGCTTCTGATCACTCACCATTGGTTGCCCTCCCTTCCTAACAGATATAATTCCTATTTTTCCCTCAGACCCTCTTCCATGTGGCTCCTCTCTATTTGTATCCTCTTCATTCTTAGGGGTTTGATTCAAGTCTTGTTGGTCTGGGAAGACCCCACTAGTGATGCTCTTTTCTCAGATACTTGACTTTTCAAACAATGGCACTGGAGTTTGAAGCCTCTGGAGAATGTTTCCCAGAAACAATGAAGGAGTTGCAAAGGGAGGGAATCCTTGCTCTTTACTCCAGTGGACACTAGAACAACCAGGATTTTTTTCCCCCCTTCTGTTTGGTGGATAGGAGCTCTGCTTGCAAAAAAGCTTCACATTTTCCATTTTGATAGTGTGTAAGCACCAGGGGGTGGTGTTGTCTATAGGGCTTATGAGCGTTAGGTTTTAAACTGGGGTGTTGGCTCAGGCCAGAAACACCTTGCAGGTGACTGATTCATAAAAGTCAGGAAGCTAATTTATTAATTTAGTTTGGGAAACATAGCACTGAGGACTGGAATGCCTTAGTCAGCCTGGTTAGGGCACTCGCTTCTTGAAAGCAAGCCTAGTTACCTGGAAAATCATGCTTTTTCCTAGGTGCCAGGAGATCATGGAAACAGAACTAGACGTCATTTGGAACTAGCAATGTTTCAGAGCCAAAGTAAATCTCTACACTCTAAACTGGTAGTTCTCATACTTTAGTATGCCTCAGACTCACCTTGATTTGAGTCCCAATCCTAGAGTTAATTGTGTGTGTGTACAAGGAATAGGATTTAGTATTTCTAAGAAATTTCCAGATAATGCTGGTGCTGCTAGTCTGAGGTCACAGTTTGAGAACCACTGGTCTCAATCATTAAAAGGAAACCTTAATCATACACACACACACACACACACACACACACACACACACACACACACACACCCCAACTTTCCTTTGGATATTCCTGGTGGGCATTGTTAACTTCAGATTATTATTTTTTTTTCATGTGATCTAAGACTTACTAACTTGTAATTCCACGGCCTTTCTCCAAATCTCTACATGAGAGTCAATATAATGGATGAATCAATTTCTCTTGACTGGTTAAAATGAACACTTTAGATCTGTATTTTTGAAATGACTCCCAGGCCACCCGTCTTTCTTGGAGTGTCAATATTTTTAAGCCCTTTAGTCACAAACTTACAGTCCATCTTTTTTTTAACCTCTTCCACTCCTTCCATAGACAAACATACTCCCTGAGGGCTAAATCTTAAACTATTTGCATAGTTTACTAAATTTTTTTTGTGAAAAGCATTATTTATTTTGGAGAAAGAGGACTCATTTTTTCTTCACATATCTTTGATTTCACTTTTCCACCGTGCCAAGTGCCCAGTGAATGTGAACAATGGTGCTCTTCTTCTGCCTATTTTTGCCATGAGGTAATAAAGTGAAAGACAGTTGGTTGTAATTTGCCACCAATAGAGATTTCCTGCCTAAAAGTTTAACAAGAGCATGAGTCACAGTGTCATGGATATATGAAAATAAGCTGTGACCCATGTCCGGAGAGTAATTAAACCCAGGCTAATGAGGACCAAGTGGTTGGTGTGCACAGCCTAAATGCAGTCATGGATGCTTTCTGCTTTTTCTTCTATTATCTTTTAGGCTTCCTGAGGAGCTGGCTTGGCTCCCCAAGGGATCTAGTAAGCCTTGAACTATGGGATCCATTATGGGAATGGTGATTGTGGAGGACTGAAGTAGATGCAGCTGGTGACTGAACTGGAGAATGAGATCTAATACTCAAAATATTAGATGATTTCGTTTTCCCGTTTAATGGTTTTTGAGAGTTCTTTTCTAGCCCACAATGAAATGCTTGTCATATACTCACATGGGTCTTGGGTGACATCATAATGACATCCATTTCAGTAGATATGCTAAGGCAGGACCTCCAGAACCTCTATTTCCCACTAGTTGACCTTGGTTTAATCAGAATGGTACAGAAGATTGGGAGCTGGAGATTGTTAGGCTCACTGCGACCTTTTAATTAAAATTTCAGTTAAAATGTTCTGTGTACTGACTTTTGTTCCAAGCCTGGACAATTTGTTACCTGTGATTATTCTCTCTGTGTTACAAGAGGCTTTTCCTCTTTTTCTGTTTCTTGCTCCTTGGGTAGTGTGCTAAGCTTTCCTCCATCTTACTTCTTGCTCCTGTTTCCTTCCTCTATTCTCTTCCCCTCTTTCTTACCTGTCACATGGATGAAAAAGACAATCAAGAGAAGTCTGCTTAGAAGAAACAGGTAGGTGCTAGACATCCAGTCCAGTTTGGGCGGGGGTGGTTGTAGTGTGTCAACTTAGCTTGGCTAGAACTGCCAATGTTTTTCTCCCCGCTTCAGAAAAAGCATGTGACTCATGATCTGGTTCAGAATTAGCTTCCTCATACAGTTCTGGGTTTCAGTGGTCCATGAGAGATACCTTATGAAAGATTTAAAAGATGGAGGTGAACCAAACAGCCATATAGTTATCGTACTTGGGAGATCTGGGCATCTGGTGCTTCTGCTGATCATGCATGTCATCAGTTAGCCACAGGTTTATTCAGAGAGCTGGTCTTGCAGTTCCTGTCACTCCTGCTGCATCTTCCTTCATCTGCTCCACCACCTCCTGGGCCAGGTGCATCTGGTTCTGCGATGAAAAACCCCAGGAGAATACTCTGTCATTGAAAGTTGGAAGCTTAGGAGAAATTAGAAAATAATACAGGTTCCAGTGAGACTTTGAGGAATCCAGCCCATCCTTGCAGGTCCAATGTGTCCTTGCTTTCCTTACTTCACAACCATATTTCCTTTCTGAGAGTTGACTTTTCCAGCTTCAGACCTCAGCAACAGATTTGAAGGCACAGTCTCATGTGGGCCATTTAATCAGCTCCCACCACTGCATAAGAACAAATCCCTGTGATAAATCCCTTATTAGCCATCTCCTGGAGATCAGCTTCTTTGATTAAACCCTGGCTTGATATACCATACCTCAGTTATGATTCTTAGGCAGGAGAACCACTTGTAGCATCTCTGGTTGGAATCTATCCATGGGGAATTTAGTCAGTGAGTTTTGGAATTATCAAGCACCTGGTGCCCATCCTGGGAGCTGTTTTAGAATACTCTAAGTGTTTGAATCTGAATGATTAACTAGACATTATTAGCTGATTCCACTGATCGCACTTTATGCAAACCAACCCTGGGAAGAGGAGTCTCAGGTCCTGTGAAGCCACTCTGCAAACTGTCCTTAAGATTCAGGAACTTCCAAATAATAAAGGGATGAAATTTCTTTGCGTCTTGGGCCTGGAACTTCCAAATGGCAGATACCATGTGCTAAATTGTTTTGACTAATGCAAAGGAAGACGGCAGGAAGAGAAAGGAAACTTTCTCTGTTATTGTTCTTTCTGTCCTCTTCCATATTACCCATCATTTCACAGTTCCAGAGCACCTGCATGTGACTATCAAAAGTGAATATCATGCTTGGAAACTTGACAGTCTGGGAGAAAAAAAAAAGAAACAATCTTCATGTTGATGGAATTCCATCTTCAGCTTGGGAAGTTGCATAGGACAGTACTATTCATCATGGCCCTTCTCTTTTTATCTGGTTACTTGCTTTAGGATCTTTCTAAAGAAGCAGCCAGAAAAAGAACCTCCCTGAATTCTTTTTTTGGGGGAGAAAAGAATTTTTTTAACCATGATTTAGAATTAAATTATAAGCCTTTAATCTACCTTTTTTAATTCAGAAAAGCACAATACAAAAAGGTCCCAGAATTTTTCTATTCTAAGACTCTTAACACAAGCTTACTTTTAAGTTGAGGTTATGACAAACCACTTCAAAGCAATGGAAATGGCATGAAGCAACACAGTTGAAATCTTTGCTTATGTTTTCCTGCTTTATTGCCTTATTTCTTTTCTTACAACCATAGCAGACAAAACAAAGTAGAAGGTGTGGTATTCTTGGTGTTCTCAAGCTCCACTTTAGGCAGGGGGCCCTTTTATATCTTTTATTACATGACTGTACTAATCCTTAATTCACACTTAAGTAAGAAAGGTGGACCACATCTTTCCAGACAGAGGGATGGGGATGGATGGACAGTTTTTGAATTTAAGAGTTTAATCTTTAGGAAGAATAATTTAGACTTCACCTGAATGTTTGGAGAGAGATGTTTTTGTAGATTGAAGACCTTTTCTCTACCTCTAAAATCATTCCCATCAGAAAGTAACAGTGCCACTTATAACAAGATCTCTTCTGCCTTCTTTCCTTAGTTTCTGAGTTGCACAAAAAGCCTAAGAGTAGAAGTAGAAAACACCACCAGATCACATCTGGATGTGTGCATGGGGTATTTAAACTCATCTGGAGTGAGCCCAGGTCACCTTTGAGAGTACTGGCTAAAAACCTGTTTGAGTGAATTTCTTCACTTCTTGGATAAAGTGAAGGTGGAAGTGGGAACAACTTTGTGCCCTTAAGAAAAAGCCACTCGCATGCGCTCTCTTTCTCTCTCTGTCTACACACACACACACACACACACACACACACACACACACACACAAACATAAGTGCTTTATATATTTAGGTGCATTTTGAAACTACTAGACCAGGGATAACTGGGTTGGATGTAAGAGGATATCTGAACAGTATGGCAATTGTAGATTTGGGCTTATTATAATTTATATTTGGGGAAAGAGAAACAGAGGCAGGTTTCTGGGCATTTTCTGCATGCCTTTGGGCCATAAAATATTATATTTGAGCAACAAAAGCAGTTGCTTAGTTTTGGCCAACTCACTGAAACTAAAGGTTTGCATTAGAGTTTGTTTGGCTGTTACTGTGGCCATGGACTAAATCACTTTTTAAAAAGTCACCTCTTCCCTACAGAGTTGGAAAGATGAAGGCAGGTGAGTTAGTTTCTCTGAACACTCTCAACCAAGCACCTGTTTTGCTGATAATATTTGAATACTTATGAGAAGTAAACTGAATTACAGCTTTAATCCAGGAATGCACAATATAATTCAAGGTTATCTTATTTGGGTGTAGCTCTATACCACAATCTCTGGATACCATGTTAGTATCCTAACTAAGAGGCCTGTTCATGTGGGAAAAAAATTGAGAATTCATACCCTTGCCTACATTGTGCATTTTGGTCCTTATTGATTACTGTCTTTCTGCTTACTCCAGATGTTTTGTATCTATTTAGTAAGGCTGACAGAAGGAAAGAAATATGCACCACTTGTAGCTTACATTCTGACTTCCTTAACTATAGATTAGTTTGATTCAGACTTAGCCTTAATATAAATGGAATCATTTAGCATGGTTTTTTTTTTTTTTTTTTTTTTTTTTTGCTAAGCATAGAATCTTTGAGATTCATCTGTGGTATTGGCAATTTCATTGTATGACAATATGCAACACACTATGCTCTTGCTAATGGATTTCAGCTTTTGTTTTTTTGACTTTTATGAAAAAAGCTCTTATGAACATTCTTATTCGTGTCTTTTTGATGGATATAAGCACTTATTTTTCTTGAGAGTAGAATTGCTAGGTGATAGGATAAGCATGTGAACAGTCTTAGAAGAATCTGTCAGCTTTTACATGAACTTGTGCTTTCCAGAACAATTTATCCATTTCCAAAGTGTAATGAGAGGAAGGTATAGTTAAACTGATGGAAGCAGTTGTTTCCATAGTGCTTTATGGTGACAAGTCTACATGAAGCCTCTAAAGGATAGAAGAGAAAATAGGAGTGAGAAAAGTTATTTGCTGAGGTGGTTTGGAGTTGGTTGTTGGAGTGACATAAAGTCAGTAATCAGTTTTTTTCTGGGGTCTTTAGTAAACTGACAATCCTTGTTTAGATTTTGAGGGGTAGATTCTTGGAGACTTACATGGAGGTGAGAATGAGATGTCTTATGTTGGGATTCTATTGGAGTGAAACATTGCCTTCAGATTAATTGAGAAATGCTCTTGGGAATAGCACTGCTAAGAGAATGAGGGTAGTAGAATTAAGGAAAGGTGAATGTTAGGGGAGTTTGCAATTAAATTAATTCAATGAATCTCACTATTAATTAGCTACTAGTTGATATAATTAATAATTATAATATAATATAATTGATGATAAATTAATTTTAATTTTTAATTTTTTTGTGGTAGTAGAGATTGAACCCAAGGCCCTGCCCATGCTAGGCAAATGCTCTACCACTGAGCTACATTACCAACTCTTTTTTGTTTTATTTTGGCATGAGGTCTTTCTAAGTTGCCCAGTCTGGTTTCAAACTTGTGTTCCTGCTACTTTCAGCCTTCTGAGTAGCTGGGATGATGGGCAGGTACCACTGTGCCCAGCTGCAATTGTAAATTGAAAAGGTGAAAACTTGGTAAACACCTGACTGTGGTAAGGAAGGTGTTGTGCAGATAGGTAGGAGAACTTTTTAGGTAGATGATACAGCAAGTTCAAAGATCTGCATGGTAGGGCACTTGAAAAATTTGAGAAACAATTTGACTAATGTGGCTGGAACAGGATAAATGAGGGGAAGAAAAGAGAAAGAAGCCAGAGAGGTAACAGAGACAACAGGAGCAATGGGTAATAGATCATGTGTAAGCTTTGACCTACCACACAGCAGTATTACAAGAAGTCACATCCTCTGACCCTGAATAACCCTGGAGGTGTATGCATCCCAGTTTGGGAGCACTTCCCTAGATAACTCAGAAAATGCTTTTGTGTCCAGGTGTCCAAATCATTCTTAATTTTTTGCCTTCTCAGTACTCTTCAGTGACCTACTGAATACTTTGAGGCTCATCTCTTCCTTTGTCAGTTCTTTCTCTTCTTTACTGTTGTACTCCTCAGCCATCTTATTCTTTCTCCATGGCTACATACCAGTTTGAGCAATCATGAAAAGAAAGTGACTCCACCTGACCATGTTGCCATGGGTCGGTAGACCTGCATAAGGGGAGAAGAGGACAGACCATTGAAACGATTTTCTAAAATGAGACTGGGAATTTTTTCCCCCTGGGTTATCCTTTGTCAATCTAAGTGGACAATACTGTATTCTATGCCAGAATGAAAGGTAAGGATTCAAATTGTACTCCATCAAATCATAGACCTGGGCCTATGTGCAGACTCTGACCCCACAAAAATATTCAAATACTTGACAGCGAGAACTAAAATGAAGTATATATTAGGCTTAACATAATATTAGGAGTGATATAAATCTACCACAGTGCCACAGCCTGACCCAAAGCAACACTTTTTTGATACTCTGAATCTTCTACTTATTTGAACAGTGTAGAATTATAGATTAGAATTGAGATCTTAGCTGAGACTATGATGTTTTAAAAGACCATGTTTATTTTGTTTAGTTTCTTTCCCATTTCCAGTTGACACCTATTTGGCAATCACCTATGTCACTTTCAAAATTCCTGTTCAAGATTAGCAAATATAGAGATTGAATAGTTAGTTATTCCTCTAAATAAAAGCTTTTCCTTGGACTTTTTGAATATTTTGCTTTTTTAATGTTGGTAAAGTGCTCTCCTAGTCAATCTTGGTATGCATTTAGGGAATAGTTAGGTTAAGATGAATTCTGCTGATATATTCAATTGAATTCTGAAAGCCCGATTTTAAAACACTATCTAATGTATCATTGTTTCCAGTTTTAGATGGTAGATAAGGCTTTTTTCTACTCTTTTATTAGTATTTTATCTGCTACTTAATGCTATCTTTTAAAGCACCATGAAAAATCTGAGGGCTTATATTGGAATGCTTATTATGTGAGCATTTGAGAAAACTCAAATCATGAATGCTCAAGCCCCTCATAGGATTACAAGTGATCAGAACAGGATCTTCACTTTTTTTCCCCTCAGATTGGACACTTGTAAGGGTTAGTGTGTGTTTTATTTATTCATTCAGCTAATGATTATTGAACCTCTACCATGGATACTAGACTAGACTTAAGGATGCAAAAGTAATTGAATTGAATCTTGACCCAGGGAATGTATATTTTAGCTAAAGAGAGAGACATACCCTAATAATTAAACACTAAGAGTGGTCATAAGGACCTCAAAGTGTCTGAGAGAACAGAGCTAGGAGCCTTCTTAGAAAGTTGGAGATGACTTGCCTAGATAGTGACACTAAATTGCACCATAAAGTACAAGTAAAACTTTAACAGACACAGAATAGAAGAATAAAATCTCTGAACAGTGGAAAGAACATGTACACAGGAAAAGAATGGTGAAATATCCTGACAAATCTGAGAAAGTTAGAAGTTAGCATAGCTGGCATTTAGCATGCACATTGTAAGATGTGAGTAGGAAACAAGAATCCTGGTGACAAAATAGAAGAGTCAGCCATTAGAAGTTTGCATTCCATTTGCATAGGCACTTGATATATAGGCCATGGTGGCCAACTTAACCTCTAAATGAAATATCTACACCAGAAGACATCTTTTCAAGATATATTTATTTGGCAGTATTCACATGGACATCGCAATTGTTCAGATAAGATATGAAAGTCTGAATTAAGAAGTGATGAGAGAAAGAGACAAATTTCTACAATTTTTTTTTGGGGGGGGTACCAGAGATTGAACTCAGGGGCACTCAACCACTGAGCCACATTCCCCACCCTATTTTGTATTTTATTTAGAAACAGGGTCTTACTGAGTTGCTTAGTGCCTCACTGTTTCTGAGGCTGGCTTTGAACTTGTGATCCTCCTGCTTTAGTCACCTGAGCTACTGGGATTACAGGTGTGTACCATCACACCTGGCAAATTTACACATAGTTTTTAAGGGGCGAATTATTAGGAGTCTGAGACTAGGTATGTGGGACATACAGAGAATAGCAGACAGATAAAGACCACTTTGGAAGTTTTCTTGCTTCACTTATGATCTCACTTGCAACTGTGATGGGTGGTTCCCAGCACATTAGAAATGCAGGGAATGCCCAACTCATGTCTCACTCCTAGTAACCCTAAGCCACTAGGAAATGAGAATCTGTAAAGATGCTGCAGCCTTTCATTCCTCAATGGGAAAATCTGAAAGCTTATTCCATTTGGTTCTCAGAAAGTCCGGAGTGGAATTTCACTACAGTTGCCCCCAGCTGGAACCCACTCAATCACAGTCTCTTTATTGGTTCTTTCTCTTTTCCTGCCTAGTGGTCCCTACTCTCTCACTCCTGCCCCCTAGGTTTGCCTTCCAGTTAAATTCTCTGGAGTTGTTTCTTGATTTCAGATTCTGCTTTGGAGGCACTTTTTAAAGAAAAATAATTAAAGAATATCCTTAAGGTTCATGATGGGATAAACAAGGAGGCTAGGACCTACATAGGAAATGCTGGCAGAAGAACAAAGTCGGAGAATAATAGGAGATGGTGATTAGATTTTGGTCAGAACGATGGAATTTGATGTATCTTTGGAATATCCTATGGAAGAGCTATGATGGGGAGAAGTGGGGATTTTGTGAGCCGTTAACATGAAGGCCAAGTGAAGGGACGGTCCAGGGAGCATGCTAAACAAGAGGAGAGGTAGCTGGGACCATGGAGAATGACAACATCTTAGGGGTGGGCAGAGACAAAAACTATTGTTTTCACTGCCATTTTGTTTGGTCCCAGGGTTGCCTGGAATGCTCAGTAAATATTTATCTGGTAACTGAACCAGAAAATGAGACTGAGAAGCATTGAACAGAAGGCCTGAGAACTAGGAATATCTGGGTTCTGTGAAAGAGAGAGAGTAAAAATGAGAACGTGCCAAAGGTCACAGTGGTTCCTCTGGGGCATTGGCTGTACTTGGCCAGTGGGTGACTTTGCTGGTTTGATGAGGGAAAAAAGAGGGGTAGGTGCAAAAAGGGAATAGCGAGGGACTAGAATTCCTGTGCCTCAAAGAAGTGAAGATGGTGGTTTTGACTACATTTTTTTAAAAATTATGATTTCAAAAGTAATGTAAACTGGTTGAAAAAAATTGAAAATGTAGAAGAATGTTGTTGAAAGTAAAGATAACGACCAGTGAAGATCGCTCCATCCCAGCATCATTCCTTCTAAATAAACATTGTTATTATATTGGGGTATTAGGTTGACCCATGTGAACAATTCTGTAGGTCAAAAGCAGTCAAATATTAACAGTTTTCTGAAATTCAAAGTGTAGTTCTTTGCAGATAGATAATTATTCTTTCAAAGGAAGGACGAAGAGCATGTAGGAGTAGCTTGTGGGGCTTGCAGAATCTAGGTAAAGTTTTAAAATTTAAGTAGAAACTCATTTTTTTAAGGTCCTCATCTTTAAAAACATCTTAACATATTTTTATAAGCCAAGAAGTGGAAGGAAGTTTGATGACAACTGATGACAGTCACTTATAGGGGTTGGAAATGTGAAAATTGTTTTGCTTCCTGTTGATCTGGATGTGTGCTTTGCTCCAGCAATGCTGGTGCAGGGCAGCTGGGGAAGCTGTCGTGCAGGGATTGCAGGATGGCAGCTCCTAGAAAAACAGCTTCTTTGCTGTGCTTGCAGGGACCCAGTGAGTGTCCACCTCCTGGGCCTTGCCCTGTACATGAACCCAAACAGCTTGGATAGAGAACATGCTGAGACTCTTATCAGGGAACGAATCACATTTGTAAACAGGCTGTTTGAAGTGACTTGAGTTTCAACCTCAAGATAGGAAGCAAGATGTCTTTTGCTTATTTTTGGAGTGGAATTTTGTGGCCCAATCTGCAGAGAGTGCCAGAGTTTGTTTCCTCATCTGGAATACCACTGGAGCATTGTGAGACCGGAATTGCAGTTGGCCTCTGGGGAGCCCATCAGATCAGGCATTTAAGCTCAGCCACTGTGACTTCTTGCAGCATAAAGGTGAGCAGGGAAAGGCAGGTTTCATTTCTTAGTAGGAAGAGAATAGGTGCTTATCAAGTCTCTGTTCTATTAAAAATAGGCTGGGCTATATTAGCAAGACTGACATTTACTGTACAAAGGAAAATAAATGATCTTGAAACCAAAAACAATGACCATGAAAGAAAACCCAAATCTCTCCAGAGAAAGCCCCTCCACCTGCCACATTATTCTATGTAGAAGATTGAACTAGACCCCTACCTCTAATCAGTTACAGAAATCAAATCAAAATTGAAATGATTAGAGATTTAAATGTAAGACCTAAAACTATAAAACTATTAGAGGGAAACATAGGGAAAATGCTTTAGGACTTTGGATTGGGCAAGGATTTGGGGGGGCAAATCTAAAAAGCATAGAAAATGAAAGCAAAACCAGAAAAATAGGATGAAACCAAACTGAAGAGCTTCTGCACAGCAAAGGAAGCATCAACAGAATAAAGGACAGCCTATAGAAATGGAAAAAAAAATTGCAAACCATACATCTGGTAATGAGTTACCATGCTTAAAATATAAGAAACCCAAACATGTAATAGCAAAAAAAAAAAAATGTTCAAATTAATAAAAAGGGCAATAGACCTATATAGACCTAGATAGACTTTTCTCAAGTGAAGACATATATATTGCCAACAGATAAATGAAAAAAAAAAAAAAAAAGAAGTTCAACATCACTATGAGGGAAATGAGAACCAAAACCACAATGAGATCTCACCCATTCCAGTAAAAAGTGGCTATTATCAAAAAAGACAAAAGGTTAACAATTGCTGGTGAGGATATACAGAAGAGGAAACCCTTGCTCACTGTTAGTGGGCATGTAAATTAGCATAGCCACTATGGAAAACAGTATGGAGATTCAGGCACAGAAAGACAACTCCTGCTGGATCTCACTCGGGGTTTCATATTCCACATGAAATCACTAAATTCATCAATGTGAAAAAGTCAATTTCATAGACATTGAGAGTATAATGGTGGTTATCAGGGGCTGGGGAGAGTGGGGAGGAAGGAGGAGTAGGGAAAAGTTCATCAATGAGCACTAAGTTATGGTTAGATAGGGATAAGGAGCTCTGGGGTGCTATTGCTCAATAGGGTGACTACAGGTAGGAAGAATGTATATTTCAAAAAGCCAGAAGAAATGATTGATAAGTTTTCAACACAAATGATAAACATTTGGGGTAATATATATGTTCAACTTGATTTAAACCTTACATGATGTAAATATGTACAGAAGCATTTCAGGGCACCCAATTAAGTATGTATAATTTTTATGTTTTGGATGTATAAGTTAAAAGTAAATTTACATTAAACAAAGCAAAGCATGGATTCTCCTGTTCTTCAGCCTTCAGCCTTTTTCTTCTCAAAAGCTGGACACACAGTTAGTTTTAGGTGTATGTAGGTCCACAGGTGAGTGAGCTCTGAAAGAGCAGAGCAAACAAGAAAATCATTCTCCCCGGGGTAGGATGATCCTGGAGTGGAGTCTCTTCTTATTAGTACTCCTAAAGCTGCATCTTAGCTGCTCATTAGACCTTCTAATGAGACCCTTGTGATATTGCATCTAAGAAGGACTCTTAGGTAGAAATTTTCCCATGTGTTCTTTTTGAAAGTAACTACAGTTAGAAAGAAGTAATCAAGGTCCAATCAACTTGCTTTATAGTGGCTCCAACTTTAGGCATTTGTTATCTCTCCATTCCTGTCCCCTGCTGTCCTTGGCCCTGTGCCTTAACTTGATATGTTAATAACAATGA
The DNA here is from genome assembly GCF_048772815.1 of Callospermophilus lateralis. Lineage (NCBI taxonomy): Eukaryota > Metazoa > Chordata > Mammalia > Rodentia > Sciuridae > Callospermophilus > Callospermophilus lateralis. The sequence goes on along the minus strand of NC_135307.1, from coordinate 167,909,494 downwards.
CCCTGGCTAACCTGGAGCCTTCTGTGCTGCAGGCACTAGGCTAATTGTTTTACATACCCTTTAACCTTCAAACACCCTTGGAGGGCTGTTAGATGTTATTCCTAACTTGCCTAAGAGAATGCCAAAGTTCAAGGAATCCTGAGTTTTAGGTCTGAGGACTGCCTGCAACTACATACAGGTGGTAAGATGGGACTTTACACCTGCGATAATCTGCAGTCATGGAACCTCTGTGGAGAAGTTATATACATGACAATCCAGAAAAGCCATTGGTGACCCAGCAGATGTGTCAACCTGTAGAGCTCATGGCAAAACTGTTATAGGGCTTTGTTTGGGTTTTGTAAGGTGCTGAAATACAAGTTTCAAATAGATCTCATTAGTCTATTCTAAGTAGATTCTGTTACTTATTTACTCTGTGTTTGCCTTCCAGCCCACCTAGGATGGGTGGCTGGTACTTAATAAATATTTTCTGGGGTAAGAGCCCTTCATATACAAGATGGTGGACAGATGAGTTTTCTCTGTTTCATCTTCTTACAATAGAATTCCACTCTTTAGTACATAAAGTTTTACAAGATCTCGCTAAACAAATTTCTTCTTAGCTTTCTTATCCCTCTACTTATCTTTCCAATAGACCCAGCAACATCCATGTACTTTTATTCTTCCTAGTTGAAACACATCAGAAATTGGCAATAATCTTGTGTCATATATATTACCCAACTAAATTGTGTGTGTGTGTGTGTGTGTGTGTGTGATTTATGATTTCATGATTCTGACAAGTATACAACAGGCAGAAAAAGACTGTTTTTTCCTTTTATAAAAAGGAAAGAGAGAAATTCTGTATAATTGAAAGTAATGATAAGCTCTGGAAATTATGAAGCTCCTTATTTTTTATTATGTATCTCCTTTTGGCTTTGGAATTAACTTTATGTTAAACAAGGCTTGATAATGGCTGGATTTATTTGTTAATGAGCATATTCTAGAATTAATCCCTTGCCTGCGAAAGGATAGCATCTAGCAGATGGAGGAAAGTGGTTAATATTGGTGAGGTTTCTGGAGTTTCAGAAACTTTTTCTTTTTCTTTTCTTTTTTAAAAATATTTTTTCTTTATAAAAATTTGTTCTACTTCCTTATACATGACAGCAGAATGCATTTCAATTCATTATACACAAATAGAGCACATCTCAATTCTCTGGTTGTATACAATGTAGAGTTGCAACATTTGTGCAATCATATCTGTACCTAGGGTAAAGATGTCCATCTCATTCCACCATCTTTCTTGTCCCATGCTCCCTTCCCTCTCCACCCTCCCCTTTGCCCAATCTAAAGTTTCTCCATTCTTCCCATGTCTCCTCCCACCATTATGGATCAGCATCCACTAATCAGAGAAAACATCTGGCCTTTCAATGGTGCTGTATGGTGGCAGGCAGTCCAGATACCCATCAAAGGAAAGTGGAGGTGATTCAATTTCTGAATATGAACTTTTCAATTCCCTAAATCTACATAATCTAAAAAAAAAGAGGCTGAATTAGAGAAGGGGTATATCTTTCTGTCATTTGCATGCAGCCTTGGGAGGGAATTCTAGTAAAATAGGCAGGGATGATTGTGTAGAAAAAGCTACAGGTTTAAAAATGTGTGACATAGGAACTACCAATGAAACCAGTATTCTACTGTTGGGGATTCCTCCAATAAAATAAATACCTTTTAAAAATTTGTTAATCTTTTCATGAAATAATACTGTGTAAAGTTGTTATATTAATTACAGTTCCTCAACAGGTGTGAACAGACAGTTTCTGAGGTTGCCACATACATGTAGGAAAAAATGGTTGCCTTGTAAGAAATGTTGATTTGATAAGTACCACATTTGGAACCCTAATTATGTCCCATTAGTGAACTGGTTTGGCCAGTGGTCCTTCTCCACACCACTTCAGTTTGTCTTGCAGAAAACCATAGTATTTTCTTTTCTAGAAAATTCGTTATTACTAAAATATAAGATATGTCCAGAAAAAAAGCTTTCTTTGCCTATTCTAAGGTAATAAAAATGAGTTCCTTTATCTTCTAGAAACTTTATTGTTTTACTATTCATGTTTAGGCCTATGCTCTGTATATGTAAGAACTCCACATTTTTTCTTTTTTCATTTCTTTGGCTATTCTTGGTCTTTTGAATTTCTATCTTTATTTTAGAAATACATCAGTTTATACAAAAAGCCTACTGAGAATTATGATTGGAATTTTGCTGACTATAGATTAGTTGGACAGAATGTACTTTTTACTATGTTGTGTTTTCCAACCCATAAGCAAGGAGATTTTTATTTGGGTATTATTTAATTTTTCTCATTTCTATTTTGTAGTCATCTGAGAGTTTATTAAAATATATATATTTTTAAGTATATATAAAATGTATGTATACATATATATCCATGAAATTACTTTCTAATATAAATTATAAATCTGCATAATTACATATATAAAAGCATATATATAGAAAAATTATTCCCATGTTTTATACAATTATTATTTTTTGTATACTACAATTATTGAAATATACTTGACAGAAATTTATACTTTTTAGGTGTTCAGTGCTGTGAGTTTAACAAACAGATATATAACCATTTAAATATCCATAATCAAGGTGAAGAATATTGGGAGATTCCCCCAAAGCCCCAGATATTTCCTGTGCCCCTTATAGTAAAATTTCTTTCTCATCTCAGTCTTTATCAATCATTGCCATAATTTTCATTAACAGTTTGCCTTTTCCAGAATATTGCTTAGACATAATCATAAAGTTATACAAATTATATTTTGTGTAGAACTTCTTTCACGTATGTAATGTTTTGGGAACCATGCATACTGTTGCATGTATTTGTAGTTCATTTCTTATTGTTGTAGACCAGTGTTAGATTGTTTAAAACATCACAATTGGTTTATCCACCCACTGGGTTGATAAATATTGTTCAAAAATTTTGGTGATTATGACTGAATCTGCTGTAAACATTCTTTAGAGGCCCTTGTATAGACATATGTTCTAATTTGTCTTGCAAAATACATATCTGATAAAGATCTCATGTTCAGAATATATAAAAATGCTCCCTACTCAATAATGAGAAAACAAATAACTCAGTTTACAAATAAGCAAATGATTTGAACAGACACTTCAAAGAAAACGAGGATAGAAACAAGCACTTGAAAAGATATGCAATATTATTAATGATAAGAAAAATTCAAATTAAAACTATAAGTAGGTATATACACTCTTTGAATGGCTAAAAATAAAAAATAAAGTGTAAAAACCAAGTTCTTATGAGGATCTGCAGCAACAAGAACTTTCATATATTGTTAGTGGAAGTGTTGGCTAGTACAATTAATTTGTTTCCTTTTATTTTAATGAAATGATACCACAAGCTATTATTGTTTTGTTATGATTCATATTTATTTTATTTATTTAATTAATTAATTTATTTTGGTGGTAATGGAGATTGAACCTGTGGTGCTCTACCTCTGAGTCATATCCCCAGCCATTCTAATATGTTGGCAAAGAACATGATTAATTTGTCACCAAATTGTCTTTGACTTTGGTTGTGTGGAAATGTATTTATTTTGCCTTTGCTGTTATAGGATATCTCTTGGTACATAAATCTAGGCTTGCAGTTATTTTCTTTTAACACTTAAAATACTTTATTCCATTGTCTTCTGGCTTCCATTATTTCCATTAAGAAGTCAGACATAAATCTCATTGTTTATGTTGGTTTTCTTTGCTATGAACTTCTGAGCTTCTTGAAAAAGAGATGTTTTATTCATGACTTACATATTCCTCAGATTTCTTCTTGTAAGGAAGTAGAATATGCCCAGAAATGTTTCAGATATCTAAGAGAACATTTGGTGGGTTCATTCTCCCATGAGTGTCATTTAGCTTCATAGGAACTCAACCTTAGTTTCACAATATTCCTTGAATATTGTGCTTGGCAGACTTTCTAAATGAGAAAGTTCCAGAGCATAGGACTTTCCTGAGGCCATTCAAGTGCTGTTGAGCTTCCAGTAGAACCCTGCAAAGGAACCTCCATTCTAAGATTCTAAAGGTTTTTTTCTGGTACACAACAATGAATAAGCCTTTAATATTGCCATTGGTGTTATAAAGATCAGGCCTTCATTTTTAGGCATTTTGGGGGCCACATGGAGAACCTAAAAGATTTGGGTGAAATGTGGTCAGGCTGCCACCATGAATGTTCAAGAACCAGGAAGGGGGAGTTGCAAAGCTTTTCACTGAGTGAAGCAGCTGTTGTCAGCCTCAGTGCAGTCTGCTCGCATCCTGGAGTCCTGGCATTAATTATGTAAACTAACTTCAGTGAACTTCTTGTTCTAAGTTGTTTTTATTTGGGGGAAAAAATGAAAGGGTGTTATAGAAACAGGAAGAGGGAGAAAAAAATCAAACCTTGCTCGTCTTGCTTAACAAAGCATGCTATTTCTTGTCATGGTCCAGAATGTTCTATATGCAAAGTTGGGGGCCACTTTTTTTGAATATTCATTGTCTTTTATACTTTCTTAAGGGTTGAATCATTTATGAGTGGAATTAAATTTTTCAGAAGTAAAAAAGCTCTTATTTCCTTGTTTTGTTATTTGGAGGTGTTTGGTGGAGAGACAAGGAAACATGAACCAACAGGATGCTTGTTTAAATGGTTTCAACTAATGTTGTACACTCATGTTTATGTTGGTGTGCCCTTTCTATTGGCACACTCATTGGTACCATCGACACTATAAGAACACCAGATCATATAGAGACCCTCCTTTAGGAAAGAACAAATGAAATTTTATCAGGCACACTTATTTCTAACATTGCTCCATAGATCCAAATTGTTTATTGTAGGTTAAGCATTATTATTTCAGAGAGGTTCTTTTTCCCCCTTTCTCTTCCTTGTCCTCCTCCTTCTTTCCCTTAATCTTCTTCTTTTATCTAGCTTTTTAAAAACCACTTCCCTATTTGATTTTGCTGTCAGCTAAAGTTCTTGCTCTCAGCTGCTTTAAATAATGTGAATCTGGGCTTGGGAGAAGTTCACTTTTGGGGAGCTGAGTATAGTTAGTGTTGTAAATAGTCCATGATCTTTTCCAGTTTATCAGAGTTCACGATTACTGCACAGAGGAAGGCTGGAAGGCACAATGCTTGTTTATCAGAAAGGGATTTTTGTTTCTAAGAAGTAGTTTTCATACAAGTTCAAAATATTGCTTTGAGCAGAACATCACATTAAAACAGGAATTATTCATATAGAAACAGAATCTACACCCAAATTTGGGAAAGCTACTCAACAAAATATATGATATATTTTTATGGTATTGTGGCCTAAGGACATCGAATGAAAAAAAATACACACACACACACACATATAGACACACACACACACACACACACACACACACACATAGAGAGAGGAAGGGAGGGAGAGAGAGGGTGGAGAGAGAGAGATACAGAGAGAGAGAGCGAGAGAGAGAGAGAATACACTCACACACACACATAATGATATATACATATTTACATTTGCATGTATTTGGCCATAAGATATTGGAGATTTTACACACACACACACACACACACACACACACATAAACACACATTATACACTCATCTACATATACCTAAAATATAATGTGTGTATACACCATATAATGTATTAATGAAAAGTTTCAAATAATTTAAAGGATGCTTTTATTTCTGGCCATTAAACAAACCTCTCGGTTGATTACAGTGGATTTCAGCCCAATCTCCTCATTGAGGATTTTTCATAAATGAAAGAGATTTAATACCTTTGAGATTAGGTTTAAATTCATTTGTTTTCCCTAGGATGCATGGATGTGTCTTCTATTCTTGGAGTATTTTCCTTCATTAGCCTAACCTGTGGTAATTAAAATACCCTGAACAGACTTGGAAATACCCTACGTAATTAAAGGCGGAAGGTTGTAGCTCTGTACATGTAAGGGATGAGGGGTTTCTGTGAATGTAGGAAGTAAACTAAGTTTATAAAGTTGCAGAGGATCAAGTGGGTACACGATTCTGCAAATGAATTCTTACGAAAAGATCACAGACTGTGGATTAGACAGACCTGGGTTGGAAGTCACCCTTCCACCTGCCATATGCATAATACTAGACCAGTTTTACTTTTGTGAGTGCCAGTGTCTTTATTTCTGTATCAGAGAACTGTGGATCATCATAGCTACAGGAAGAAGAAGATAAGGAGGGGAAAAATGTTAGGGAAAATAAAGAAGTAAATCCATAGGAGAGGAAGAAAAAAGAGATAAGAAGAATGATAAAAACTAGAAGATAAAAGAGATGATGTAGTAAAAGGGTTGCGACAATTAGAGACATGTTGTGAAAAGCACTGTACCTGGCACAGAGCAAGTACTTAATAAATGGCTGTTGTCGTTATGCTGTGATTCTAATTATCTTCCTACATATAGTCATAGACTGGAACACATAATTTGACCTAAAAAAAATGACTGCAACTTTGGAATCTTTGGGCACTAAACTAATTTCAAATTATTCTCATAAGATCAGGATTCTTTAAATGTTGACATGTAAAGAGAGACTTAGACTTCCCACGCTTGTTAAAATGACTCTAAGATAAATGCCATAAATAAATAAATATAACATTTATCGTGGTAAAAGGATAACTAGGAGAGAAAACCAGAGACAATGTCTTTTTAAGTCTTTAAAAATAGATTTTTTTAAAAAGATAGATTTTCATTGTGTTTTAAAAAGTAGATTTTCTGAAATTTTCTACATTTTGAATATCTTTTAGAGGTTATTGATTCTCATTTTTTCCCACTTTTTTATTGGTGCATTGTACGCACTCTTGGGATTCGTTGTGACATATGTGCACAAACATACAGTGTAACAACATAATTTGGCCAATGTCAGATTCCAGCACTCCCCCCTCCTGCCCCCGCTTCCTCAGTTTTTAAATATTATCTTAACTATGAGATCCCTTTCTTGTTACAATTTCTATAATTCTATGCCCTAAGTTATAATTGAGTTTTTTCTTTTTCATCAAGTTAACAGGAGAGAGTCGTGTTCCCACTTACAATTATTAGTCTATTACTGAGTAGGCCATTAATTAGTGAGGAGGAAAACAATAACGTGGACGAAGTGCCCTAGGGAAAAACTAGCTTACAGTGACTTCTTGTGCAACCAGTCAAATTAGGGGATTGATTAGGAGATTGATGCAGGGACAGGCCTTCAAGGAGACATTAAAAAGCCCAGATGGCTCAGGGCTTTTTATGCAGGAGCTGGGGAAAGGCAGCTAAATCCTGTAAGTGCCATTCAGTCGACTAGAAGATTTCCAATTGTGAGGAAGAGAAACAGTGAAAAACAGGTGAGTGAAGAAGGAAAAGAAGAGAACGGAGGAGGAAAGGAGAATAGGATGATAAGATGATGACACTGAAAATAATGATGCCGAAGATGAAGGAGTAAAATGAACATTGGAATGCATCAGAGGGGTGAAGCAAGGTGCAAAAGGAACATGGAAATGACTGTGAAAACCAAGAAAAGACTCCAAAGATGCTTAGATTTCTAGTAACTGATGTCTCCATTTGAATTCATTCATGTTATAGTTGAATTAAATGGTTCAGGGAAAAACAGAAGAGATTTTGCAGCTAAATTCAACTCTGCTGTATTCCACTGGGCAAGGCAGAACCTGATTTCTAAGGTGGATTGACCTCTGTTTACTATATAATGGTGACTTTTACGATACAGTTACAATAGCTTTGGGAATCATCTGCGATGTATTTTGTTATGGTTTTGTGACAAAGACATTAACAAAAGCAACAATAACCCAAATTAGGTATTTATGAAGAGCGACATTAGAGCGTTGCCACATGGCCTCTCTTGTCAGTGATGGGGGTAGGATTAATTCTCCAAGAATGAAAGGAGCCACCAAAACTTTGAAAGTCAGTGAGACAAATAGTTCTGGATGGGGAAAATAAAGAAGTAAGTATACATCTAATAATGATGAAAATCAGTTTAGTCTTAAAGGCAGAAATTCCCAAGAGTGATACTATTGACCTTTCTGACTGCATCTTTGCTGAGGGGTGGGGGTGTTTTCTGTATTATAGGGTGTGCAGCATCCCTAATCTCTATTCACTGGATATTAGTAGCACTAACCCCATTCTAGGTCACGACCATCAAAAACGTCTCCATACATTTCCAAATGTTCTCAGTGGGCAAAATTGCCCAAGGGGAGAACCATTGCTCCAGAGGCATTGGCTAAAGTTCATTAATTCACCAGATCCAGAACCAAAAGTTGGCTAGATTTAAACCAAGAGACCATATGTCCGTATGCCTCTGTTGAAAGGTTTTCCAAAATACTCTCATATATTTTATTCCTTTCTCATTCTTACACATTCCTTAGGAGAACATATTAGGGAATGATATTGTATGTCTTCCCAAGGACACTGAGATACTGAGGAAAAGTGAGGTCCAAAATGAAGCATTTTTACTTATGTTCCCCAATAAGAAAACCTTGGGACAAGCACATGACTGCAAAAAGCTTATTTAGGAGATGATGAGGAAACTTTAGTTGAGGAAACAAAAAGAGGAAGGAAGGCAATTATTAAATAGATGATGTGCATCTGTCAGCTCATCAGGACATTGAACTGAAGTTTAATCCTTCTGGGGAACTCTGGGGCCAGGATAAAACATATGAAGTCATCCTAGCTGCAAGGCAAGGGACTGGAGGGTTTATCTCTCAGTTCCCGCCAGTCATTGATTAGCAGCTGATCCCAGGATGAGGATGCAGGAAGTGGAATAATAGGGCCCCAAGATGGTCTACATTTGATTCCCTGGAACATGTGAAGATGTATCTCACAGACAAAAAGGGACTTTGCAGAGGTGACTAAGTCATGTACCTTGAAAGGGGAAGTTATTCTAGATTGATTTGGGTGGGTCTAATGTCATCGCGGTGTCCTTGTAAGTGAGAGAGGGGAGGCGAGAGGATGAGAGTGAGATGAAATGTGAGCTCCTTATGGTGAGAAAGATTTGATTATTTGTTGTTAGCTTTAAAGACAGAAGGGAACAATGAGCCAAGGAACTTGGGAAGTCTCTAAAAGGTGGAAAAGCCAAGAAAATGAATTCTTCCTGAGAGTCTCCGGAAAGGAATGCAGCCCTGCTGACACCTTGATTTTAGCTCAGTGAGTCCCATTTTCGGCGTTTGACCTCCAGAATTTGTGTGTGTGTGTGTGTGTGTGTGTGTGTGTGTGTGTGTGTGTGTGTGATGTATATGTACTGCATAAGATAATAAATATATCTCAATAATAAATATATATTGCTTAAGCCTTGAAATTTTTGTTAATTCATCACAGAAGCAGAAGTAAGAAACAAAGGGTAATTAGGTCTCTGAAACTTCTGACCCACTGTGGATTCTGTCATTACAATTGGATTGGTACACCATGAGGGGAAGAGTCAAAGACATAAGTAGACAGGCTCCAAATCTGTCTACTACACAGCTGTGGCAGAACTCAGTCTCAGAGTTATAGTTTTGACTCTAATTCTGTTATACCGTGAGTGTTAAAGCCATAGAAGCACTCATCTCAAAATGCTTAGTTTTTTTAAATGTTTCAGTCAGTGGCCAGTGATGGAGACTTCTATACCTGATTGTTCAATAAAGGAAGTTTCATGTGAAAACTAATTGCAACCGTGTTGGAAGGACGGAAAGAGCAAATGGGAAACTGAGATAGCCCCATAGTGAGTCAGCCAGGTTTTCTAAAATGGTTTGATACATTTTATTATTTTTTTTTCTTATTCATACACATCTCTTGACTCTGGAGCAACAAAGGCTGGAGGCTGTGTTCTCAGAACCCAAGGGATCCAGCACACAACTAAGGCAACTCTGCATTTCTGAATTGTGGTATTAAATCATTTATTACCCATGATCTACTCTGATGGAAGACAGCAATGGCATGGTTCATCAGAACATTTTAAGGACAGGTTAATTTGTGGCTAATATTTTTAGTAGTCATTTTACCTTTTTGATTAAGTTTGAAGAGCATTAGAAAGGCTTACCCATTGTGGTTAAATTTTTTCTTTGGTTGACTCACAAAGCCTGTGATTTTCCTTCCTTCACTGATTCGTTGATTTGTTTATTCATTATAAATCAGTTCATAGAGCTCCTCGTTTGTGCTAGTTTCTGGAGAAAAATGCAGTAAGTAAAAAAACACAAGGTCTTTGACCTTTATAAGAAAAGCACAAAAACCTGAGACAGGAATGTGTTGGATGATTCAAGGGAAAGCAAAAGGTCTGCTGCCTTCTGAGCGGGGGTGTATGGAAAGAAAGCACATTGAAGAGGCTGATCAAAGGCTCCAGAATGCTTCCTTAGCAGGAGTACATTCTCTAGTGATGAACAGAGGAGGACAGGGAAATGAACTCACTGGTGCTTTGCATTTATCAGTTGTTCTCAGCTGTTTGAGTTGTTTCATCTCAAGGTGAAACAGTGCCCTTTTGTATTCCTGGAAATCTTTCCTCAGCACCCACTGCATTTATTCCATTTGTTCTGAGCTTGTGGGTATCAAGGAATTTGAGATGGCTAGATGACCACATTCCCTGAAGCGCAGCTGGATCTTGGAGGAAGAAGTTTTCTGTAAAGCTTATTTCTGTCAACACCTCATCAGGAAATGGATGGCATCCCCAGATGGGGAGTTGAGAGTTGTAATGATAGGACTATAAATGAAGCTACAACAGATTCAGAAAAAGGAGTGAGGTGTCAAAGCAACTAGGGCTATTAATGTTGGGGAGTATTTCTCCCTACTAGACCTAGCTCCACCCCTGGTCCTAAAGGGGTGAAGGGAGGGAGAAGTTACCAGAATAGGAAGGGTCTGCAGCTACAGCTGTCTATGGGAGATGAGCCTATCAATAAAAGATGTGACCCTGACAGAAGAAAGCAGGCATTGCCAACAGAAGCCTGAAGTGAGGTAGCTGAGCGAATGATTCCATTTTATCCATCTCCCCCAATGACTCCATGCATCTGATTGTGCAGGTCCTCCCATTGGTCAAACCCAGGAAAAACCCTGTGGCCGTTTGTAGAAGTCAGGGGATGCAGAACAGAGTGGCAGTAGTTACCCACTGAATCCAGGGGTCCACAGGAAGAATATTCAGATCAGCTGCTTTGAGCAATGCTACCTTAATAGTATTAGTAAATTCCTCCAATTGTCACAATCATTTTGAGTTTGTGATCCTTCATAAATGATGCAGAATTAAGCTAAACGTTGTTCTTTTTAAAAATGGAAAAAATATTTGCTATATAATTGAATGGCATAAATGAAATTGCCTTGGGGTGGGATAGTGTCACTGAGTAAAAGATAGGAAAGCACTTGGAAGATTTTTATCTGCAAACAATTAATAACCATTATCCAATTTTTAAAACAAATATGCCCCCAAAGTCCTGTCAATTCTTATTTGCCTTCCCCCCAAATGAAGATAATAGAACTCTTGCTTTAAAAAACATTTTCTGAATGCACATTTCAATATCCCTTTGGCTTCACTGAGCCCAGTCTGACCAGGCAGGGATTTGCTGTAGTCACATGTTTGTATCTGGTGTGTCCATTATGAACATGACAACAGCCTTTACATAAGCAAACCATAGAGGGTCTGATTTCTCACTTGATCTTGTATATTATTTCTTTTCCTTTGTGTGAGCTCTTCTGCACCTGTGTTTGAGTTTAACTCTTGGCTCCAAAGACATTTAGGGGATGATTAGAATATTTAAAAAGCAGGGAGTAAACAGATCTCGTAATTAGTTGATTGCCTGTGTGGCCACACAGAAGGATTGTTGTATTGTTACAGGCCCTCAAAGCGAGCACCCCCCTTTTGAGAACCTAACACACTTCCACCTTCTCAGGCCTGACCTGGTCATTTGGCGTCAGAAACCATGAGGTCATGACCGGGACATAAAGCTTTCTCTAGAACCTTTGCTGGAGGTATTTTGTTTTGAATGAGCAAGAATTAAGCTGGCAGATTTAGTCATTGAGAGAAGACTTGAGGAACAGATTGGGCGGGATTGAGAAGGTGGCATTTTATTTTAATTGTCTTTTGGGATGTGAGGGCTTATGCTCCCACCAGGTAGGATAATAAAGAGGAAGAAGGAGGAGATGAGAGAAGTAAAGGGAGAAGTATAGAGAGAGCCAGAAATTCTAATACGGAGTCAATGGAATAAACATTTGTGTTTATTCCTTGACACTTTCCCATCAGCATCTTAGATAATAACCCTTTTTCAGTGCTCCAGTGCTTCCTGAACTTCCCTTATCATAGTGAAACCACCTGCATCGTAATTGCTTAATTTCCTTTCTTCTTCTCTGATGACATTTCCAAAAGAACTTTCTACTGTGATGGAAATATTCTACATCTGCACTTGGGGCCATAGAGGACTTGAAATGTGGCTAGTACAACAAAAGACTGAAATTTTAATTCTGTTTAACTTTAATGAATTTAAATCTAAATAGGCACTTGTTTTTAAGTCCTTTGGGTATAGACCAAGGAGAAGGATAGCTGGGTCAAATGGTGGCTCCATTCCCAATTTTCCAAGAAATCTCCATACTACTTTCCATATTGGCTGCACCAATTTGCAGTCCCACCAGCAGTATATGAGTGTACCTTTTCCTCCACATCCTCATCAACGCTTATTGTTGTTTGTATGCATAATAGCTGCCATTCTGAATGGAGTGAGAAGAAATCTTAGAGTTAAAATCTTAGAGTTAAAAGTCTTAGAGCTAAAAAATCTTAGCGTTAAAAACAGCATACTACAAGGACACAGCCACATCAATCACAATTCACAATAGCTAAACTGTGGAACCAAACAAGGTGCTCTTCAATAATTGAATGGATAAAAAAGTGGCATATATACACAATGGAATATTACTCAACAATAAAAGAGAATAAAACCATGGCATTTGCAGGCAAATGGATGGAATTAGAGAAGATAATGCTAAGTGAAGTTAGCCAATCCCAAAAAATCAAATGCTGAATGTTCTCTTTGATATAAAGAGGCTGATTCATAGTGGGATAGGGAGCATAGGAGGAATAGACAAACTCTAGATAAGGCAGAGGGGTTGGAGGGGAAGGGACGGGGCATGGGGTTAGAAATGATGGTGGAATGTGATGATCATTATTATCCAAAGTACATGTATGAAGACACAAATTGGTGTGAATATACTGTGTATATAACCAGAGATATGAAAAATTGTGCTCTATATGTGTAATAAAAATTGTGCTCTATATATGTAATAAGAAATTGTATTGCATTCCACTGTCATATATAAATAAAAAAAGAAGTAGGCACTTGTGACAATTATTGCCATATTGGCAGATTTCTAGACTACCAGCTTTGTGAGAGTAGGGACCACACAGGGCACCTAGACCCTAAATAGTAGCAGCACTAAAGAAGTATTTGTTATATGTTGGGAAAAAATGAAGGAAGAAAGAGGGAAGGGATAGAAGGAAGAAGGAGTCCCACAAGGGGTGAATATATGGCTGGGAATTTTAAAGGATGCTAACCACTGTGGCTGTGTGATGTTTAAAGAGAATTATAGTCTAGAACTCTGAGCAGGTATTCAGAGTCATTCCCAGAAGTGTGGCAACTCAGATAGGGTGTCCCATGCAAACATGTGAACACCTGGGATATTGTGGTGGCTCTGCCCCTTAGAAGCAGTGTGACATTAACTAGTTCATTTCCCTGTGTATTATTTCCACTTTTTTTAAGATTGCGAGCTTTAGTGAACTACTTGCTGAACTGCCTTCTAATTCTGACATTGTAAAAATGTATTAGGGCACTTGTTGGCCTTCAGAAAAAAAAACAGAGCCATTTAATATAAATTTACAAAAAGAGATCTGTTTAGTTATCCACTCACTAGTTTGAAGGGTTTTCTAGTTGGATGATCCGGGGAGAAAGCAATTGCTTGCAAAGATAATCTGTGATGACCAGAAGTTGCAGTAGCATGTTTTTTTTAGGGAGAGGCAAAAAAAATATTTTAGAAGCATTGGCTTGACCATGTAAATAAACACTGACTCATTGAAGTTATTGTAACTACTGAATTCAATATTTACAATGCTAAATTTAAAGGCATTTATTATCAAAGTGCAGCCTCAAAAGGAATATGAGTCATTTTTTTATCTCTTAAAAAAGACAAAATTTCTCCTATTGAAAGATAAGAAAATCCAACAATTCAGTTTCATAGTCAAACCATACATTTTACACACTTTTTAGTAATATATGCACAGTGAACAAAATTTGTACACAAGATAAAAGAATAGTTTATCAATCATTTAACCCCACTGAAGCTACTATGTTTCATTTGGTGTTTTTTTCTATGCATGTTCCTTTTTATGTATTTTATTTTTAGTTATGAAACATATAATAGGTACATGTTGCTTGGATGTTTAATGATTAATTAAGAAGTTTTAGGACTCTCGAATAGTATGGAAATAATATAGCCCATACCTACATTTCAGAGATGAGCTTTAACACATTAGTTTCAGGTCTATTTCTTTTTTTTTTTTAACTTTTGATTTATTTATTTATTTATTAATTAATTTTTATTGTTGGTTGTTCAAAACATTACATAGTTCTTGATATATCATATGTCACACTTTGATTCAAGTGGGATATGAACTCCCATTTTTACCCCGTATACAGATTGCAGAATCACATCAGTTGCACATCCATTGATTTACATATTGCCATACTAGTGTCTGTTGTATTCTGCTGCCTTTCCTATCCTCTACTATCCCCCCCCCCCTTTTCTCTCTACCCCCTTCAGGTCTATTTCTTGTTTTAGATCTTTTTGTTTTTAAATAATACTGTGGATACAGCAACAAATTCCTCATTTTCCTCTTCTGTTTTCCTCATGAAATTGTTCTGTTTCCATCCATGTTCTCCTACTGTTTCTTCCAAATTGTATTACTTCACAATTTATAATACTGTGTGTGTAAAATGTGAGTTAAGTGCTCTCACATACAACTTGCATTTATCATTCATTATAGAGTTTTTCATAGGCATCCATGTTGGCATATATATATTTAGTTCATTCATCTTTACTATCTTTTTAGTTTTATTGATATTTTTTTAAATACATGACAACAGAATGAATTACAATTCTTATTACACACATAGAGCACAATTTTTCATATCTTTGTATATAGAGTATGTTCACACCAATTCATGCCTTTATACATGTACTTTGTTTTTTTGCATTACAATTCTTATTACACATATATACCACATTTTTTCATATCTGTTTATATATAAAATATGTTGGCACCCAATTCGAGTCTTCATATGTGTACTTTGGATAATGATGTCTATCACATTCCACCATCCTTGCTAATCCCTGTCCCCTCCCTTTCCCTCCTACCCCTCTTCCCTATCTAGAATTCATCTAATCCTCCCTAGAATTCCCTGACTCGGGGCAGAACATCATGGTGAAAGGGTGTGATGGAGGAAAATAGTTCAGAACATGGCAATCGAGAGGCAGAGAGAGCACTCTGCTTATCAGAAAGAAAATAGAAACCCCAAAGTTATGCCCCCAGTGACCTACCTTTTCCAGGGAATGCTTAGAAGAAAATCCATGACAGAGAGTGAGGCCAGACATTCTTGCAGAGGAAAAAGCCTCCTCTACCTAGGTAGTTCTTAAGATTGTATTTAATAGTTGTATTTCCAAGGCAGGTGTGGGAACCAAAAATGACTCACAGCTCAGATCCCACCAAGGACAGCATTGTGGCACTGTGGTTTGGTTGAAGGAGTTAAACTCATATTAAATGGGAAGAAAATGCTTTTCTGCAACTGGTCATTCCATCATAATGGTAGGTAATTGAGATTTTATTATGCAGAAAGATTTTAACTTTCAAAGAAGGCATTGTTTGCTGCAGTTGAGTGTTCCAAACAGTTTAGGGTTTAATACCTTCAAACATAAACACCTCTTTAAAAAATTTACCCATTATGTATAGGAATCATTCTAAAATATATGCTTCGTTACTCTGTCTTTCAAAGCAAAACATACTTATGTAATTTAATCTTTTCTTCCTGAGTCAAGAGAATCATTATGCATTTTAGTTTTTATATCATGTCATAATATAGTGATGCTCTTGGGATCTATTAACATATAAATGTCTGCACTAGCCTGTTTGAATCCCAGGTCTGTCTTTAAAGTTTTATTCTGTTTTCTCTCTTGCTTTTGTTTGTCTTCTGATGTGCTGTCAAACATGTCACAAATATTTATAAAGTGAAAATAATTAGGCTCTGAGTAAAGGCCCAAGGAGCTCTCTTTTTATAGTTCAAACAACTTCGGTCAAAATGTGTTGAGTGCCTATTATGTGACAGCACCGTGCTAAGTGCTCAGAATATCAAGATGAATAAACCTTGGTCCCCAAGGACCCCATGTGCTGATGAATTATAAATGTTCCTGTGTATAATAGGCCTGTAATTTCTTCTGTAAACTTCAAGACACCTGTTTTCATGATTTGCCAAGCAGTCTCTCTTGATCATGATTCTCAGCTGAATTTTCACTCCTTGGAGTTGATGCATAACTAACCTTTCAAGAGTTGATAAATTCCTTTTACATATTAAATAGTTGTTGCATGAGAAAAATGAGCAGAGAAAATGCTGAGAGAAATCAGAGGATGTGAAAATGACTTGAAAGACTTTACAAGGCTTTCTCCTGGCATGATGTTTCAATGTCTGACTTTTGGACAGAAAGCTTTTGTGAAACTCAACTTTAAACTATCTTCTGTTCCAAACAAGGTTATGATAGACAATACTTCTAAGCACTAGAAAGACATAGATATGCTGTGAGTCAGACAGAGACAAGGCAGAGGGTGGCAAGGTGAGGCTAGAGGTATGAAAACCTCTGTGCTCCTGGTCTGGAGATAGAGGTGGTCAAGGGTTTGACTCCTGAGGGTGGGCAGTTGAAGCACCATCTTATGTTTGGAATTGAATTTGCCTCCTTGTATGAAACCAGAGATGGTGTTGGAATGTCATAAAAAGGGCTCAAAAGAACCAGAATCAACACATTTATCTTGGGCGTATATCTTGGGTTTTTGTACAGCTGCTGGAAGGACAGTCCTGCAACCAGAGCTGGGCTAACCTTTTGGATGGTTCAGAAATGTGCTGTTTTGTAGGACAGGAGTCCTCAGCTGACAATAGAAGCTTAGTTCTGGAAGGTACCGGCTCTAGAGTTGATAAACTCCTTTTACATATTAAATAGTTGTTGTGTGAAAAAATGAGCAGAGAAAATGCTGAGATGGAAGGAAAGTTAAAACCATTAGCCAAGAGAGGGAAGCAAATCAGGCGAGGGAAGTTGTACACCAACTCTTCTTGCTTTGCCGGGGTATTTCCCTGTGTTTGCATGGATAACCCTGACTATAGGAACACCATTAGTCCTGGGCAAATCAGGATGATGGGTGACCCTAATCTTCCTCAGCCCTCCAAATAAATCTGAAAATTACAATGTTGAAGCACACAAGAATTACAACTAACAAGAAAGACAACCAAAAAGATCACTAATAGGCACAAATTCACTCCTGATGAAATGCAAAATAACTTTCATAATAAATGTTTCAAGAAAGTAGTGAACATTATATAACAAAGACAGACAGCTATGTATTAAAGCATATAGATATGGAGGAAAATCTTTGAGAAATCCTGGAAATAAAATAAATGTAGTATCATGGAAATCTAAAAACATTTTAGTTGGTTATTCATAGTAAAAATAAAATTTGTGAATGGAATGATGTTATTAAAGATTCATCCCATACTGTTGCACAGACTGATGAACTATTAGAAGGGAAATAAGGATAATAGAAAATGAATTAATAATTATCCATTTGTCTATCTGTGTATAAATATATAGGTATATTTATTTATCTATCTGTATATAAATAAATATCTATTTGGGTTAGGAGATCAAGGAATGGTTGAGAGGAGATATAAAAATGAATTACTGCTCACACATGTAATTTTTTTTTTTTGTGGTGCTGGGGGTTGAACCCAGGGCCTTGTGCTTATGAGGCAACACTCTACCTAATGAGCTATATCCCTAGCCTGATATTTTTAAAAATAATATCAGAAAGACACAATTCTTCAGATCAGAAGTGAACACCACTAAATACTAAATATATTACATGAAATAAATTCAGAAAGATTAATTGTCACGGAGCATCAAAGATATATTGAAAAATTTTAAGTTATTAGACAACAGATGAATTACCTATAATGGATAGACAAATAGGCAGATGACTGACATCTCTGCTTCAAAAGTAGGTATTTAAAAGAAATACTTAAAATGCAAAAGAGAGAGAAGCAAATGTTCTGTAGTAAGCTAAACTGTCATTTGAGAGTAAGTATGAAATGAGAATTTTTTTTTTTTTTGGTAGTACAAGGAATTAAGCCCAGGGGTGCTGAACCACTGAGCCACATCTCCAGCCCTTTATTTTATTTTGTTTTATTTTATCAAGATAGGTTCTTGCTAAGTTGCTTAGGGCCTTGCTAATTTGCTGAGCCTGGCTTTGAACTTGCTATCCTCCTGCCTCAGCCTCCCAAGTCTTGGGGATTACAGGTATGCACTAGCACTCCTGGCTAATGAGCACATTTTTAAATGTGTAAAACCCAAACCAGTACAAAACCAAAACCCAAGAGTTCATTCACCAATCACATTCCTTCACTGAGTTTACTAAATAGGAATTCTATACCAAGCTCAACTGTCATTTGAAAGTGAATGTCAAATGAGCCCATTTTCAGATGTGCCTAAACTAACAGAGGGCAATCATTCAATGAAGATACCATATAAGAAGAATTTTCTAAAAATCAACTGTGAATAAAGAAATTCATAGATTGCATTGGTAAATATTGACTATAAGAATAATAGCCAGCAACTTTTTTAAAAGTAAAACTGAAATTCTGGATAAAAATGACCAGGAAGACAGAAAGGGGAATTACAGACAAGAGCCACTCAGATGATTGCACTGAATATGCTTGTTTGTAAGAATGTTGACATCTCAAATATTCTATTTGCTTTAGATTCACAAAAGTCCTTTGAAACTTAAATTCTTGGCCATTTCTTTTTTTTTTTTTTAAACAAGGGACATTTGAGAGAAGACAGATATTTTACCAACTTACTGCCAAGCAGGGTGGGAGAGGAAAGTGGGAAGAAGCAAGTAGGAAAGATTTGAGACAACTTGTAAACGCACTGAGGCTTTCATAATGTGATGTTAGGGTTTTATTTGTGATGGAATTCCTAGAAATCTTGGCATACATATTAACATTTTATTATCTAATTTAAGTAATTTAAACTTATTTTTTACTTGAGATTATTCAGTTTTTTTTTGTTTTTGCCTCCCTCAATATGAGTATCTGTGAATTGACTACAGTGCTTTCCTTCAAAGAACTTAAGAATAGAAAGTTTAGAGAAGATAAATGTTAGCATTGTAACAGAAGGAATTTATTGATGATCAAGCTTGACCCCAATGTGACTGCATATATTTTGATGTCATCATTTTTAAGCTGTCTAATGAATTAATCCACAAACTTCTATTCAAATGAAGTGAGGGTAAGGCTTACATTTTTCTTTTTCTTTTTCTTTTTTATACTATGTATACACAGTTGAATACTGATACATTCCATTCTTTATTTATTTATTATAATTTGTATATATAACATCAGAATGCATTTCAATTCATATTACACATATAGAGCACAACTTTTCGTGTCTCTGGTTGTACACAAAGTAGAGTCACACCATTTGTGTCTTCATACATGTACTTAGGATAATGATGTACATCTCATTCCACCATCTTTCCTACCCCCATTCCCCCTCCCTTCCCTTCCCTCCCCTTTACCCTATCTAAAGTTCCTCCATTCCTCCCATGATACCCCTCCCCCAACCTCATTATGGATCAACATTCTCATATCAGAGAAAATATTTGGTATTGGGGTTTTGGGGATTGGCTTACTTCACTTAGTATAATATTCTCCAACTCCATCCAATTACCTTCAAATGCCATGATTTTATTCTCTTTTAATGCTGAGTAGTATTCCATGTGTGTGTGTGTGTGTGTGTGTGTGTGTGTGTATGTGTGTGTATCACATTTTTAAATCCATTCATCTACTGAAGGGCATCTTCAGTAGATGGGTTGGTTCCACAGTTTAGCTATTATGAATTGTGCTGCTATAAACTTTGATGTGGCTGCGTCCTTGTAGTATGCAAGGACTTACAAATAGCATACTACATTCTATTCTTTTATGTAATGTTTTTCAATCTGATTGCCAAAAGAAACATATTTCTTACAAAATAGGTTCAGATCACAGAACTTGAGTTTTAAGGCTTTTGTTTTCAAATGTAGAAACTGGTAAGAAAAAAGGAAGAGACCAAATAAGACAACATTTTGAAGGAAGTAATTGCCTTTGCATGGTGGTTTTGAGTCCACATTGTTAAGTGGTTTCTGGCATGAGACATGATTTTCCTATATGATATCCTGAATATTTACCATAAAAATTAAAGATGTATGCTAAGAAGTCAAGGCAAACCTGTTAGGTTGCAATAAGATTTATTCATGCATCATAGATTTACACATATATACACACATTCATATATGTATACTCAATCATATTTAAAGAACATCTTCTTTCCCTTTATTTTATATATATATATATATATATATATATATATATATATATATATATATATATATACTGTATATGCATATTATGTTATTATCCTGAGAATACTATGTTATCCTAACTTCTGTGGGATACAAAAGAAGCAATATAAAATCTCTAATCTCCACAGTTTATTTCATGATAGGAGAGAAAACAGAATATTAACATACTGATATTTAAGCAGAAATATTTATGATGATTGCATAATACAAGTGACAATAGGAAGTATAAAATTCAGAGCTAAAATAAAACATAAATTAACACACTTTGGAAAGTTACTGAACAGAAGAAGCCATGGGTGTTAGGGCCTTTTGAGGAAGTTGTGAAGGAAAAATGGGACTCTAGGCAACCGGCGAGGGCAAGTGTGCAGAAAATCACAATCATGGGATCCTGACTGGAGCAAGTTACATTTACTCTATATATGAATAACATGTCCACATGCACTCCACTGTCCTGTATATGTAGAAAGAAGAAATAAAAAAGTGATCATCAGAAAAAAAAAAGAAAAAGAAATGGCTGCAGGGTGCTTGGGAGAGACTGTGTCTGTGTACCTGGCTGTGGCAGTAGGAAGCAGAAGTGAGAGGAATATTATTAGAAAGGTAAGTTGAGCACTGTCTGTCAAAAGTCTGAAATGGAGACTAATAAGTAGCTTTGGAAGTTACTTTAGCAGAAAGTGACAAAAATAAGGTTATATTTAATTGGCAGACGATGATACAATGGAATGGCAAGGAAGTGCCCAGAAGCTAGGTCAGTTGTAAATCATCCAAATGACCTTTAAAGAGCCAGATAACAGCATGTTTGGGAGGAAAAAAAAAATACACACAGAGAGAAGTAAGGTGAAAAGGGTTGATAGATCTGAGTTAAGATTAAGATATGATAGGCTAAAACCAATAGAGAGAAACAGAGATGATTCTGGAATCTGCCAACCTGGGTGAGCTGATTTTAGCAAAGACAAATAATGAGTTTGCCTTAGTAAATTCCATTTCTCTTGCAAACATTAATGGAAAGTACTTTATAGAAATGTAAGAATGTCATGAAATTTAGCTGCAAAAACCTCTTAAGGAGCTGAATGCTGGGCAAATTGTGCTTTGGCTAAGTTGAGTCAGAGCCTTAGGATTTGCAAACTGATTCTTAGAAATCAGACAGTTTGGGAAGCTTCACACTCCTTTGAATAATTTAACAGAGAATAATTTGGTTGCTTATTTGAATGTTTGCTCTAAAGCAGGTCTGTCCAGTAGAACTTTTTGCAATGATAGAAAGTTTTTTTTTTTTTTTTTTTTTTAATTTGTGTTGTCCAATATGGTTTCTGCTAGTCCCATTTGGCTTTTGAGCACTTGAAATATGGTTAGTGCAAGTGAGGAACTGAATTGTGAATTTTACTTAATATAAATTAATTTAAACTTATTTTAGTAGCCTCATATGACCAGTAGCTACCATATTGGACAATGAAATGCTAAAGGATCTCTAAGCATGCTTGATGACATATGGCTGTTCCATTAGTTCAGGGATAATGTTGACTTTAGTGTAAGTGAGTGAAACCTGAACTTCCACTGGTAACAGAATATGCCACTTGGGGAAAAAAATACCTTTTATTGAGTCAACAAATATTTATGCACCTCTTAGAGGGTTAATGTTGGTGTCAGTGGTGAAAGCAAAGTCATGGTCCTGCTCAAGTGGATCACAAAAGAAGAAAGGCATTGGAATAAGGTCATACCATCACACATTCTATATGATTAAAATAGAGCAGGGAAAAATGGAAGATCACGATGGCGTTGTGACTTAAGCTGTGGGCAGGGGGAGCTGGGAAAGGCTTCATGATGAAGTAGCATCTCAGCAGAAACTTGAACTATGAGTAGGAATTAACTAAGAAAAGAGTGAAGCTATGAGGATTTCTAGCTGAGGGAGCCTTTAAGTGTCCCAGAGGACCATGTCTAAGGAACTGGCAGAAAGACTCTAGCCTTAAAGTCCGTGATTTGTATTTGTCCTAGGGAAGGAAAGTACAATTCACCTTAGGTTACACTCTGGATTCTGGGAATTACTTCTTCAAAATTTAATTATGTATTGATTAGGGGTAAACAACCTTAGACCCAGGGTTCTGTTTTGTTCATTCCTTTCCCTTCTTTTCATTAAAACATGGGAGTTCTGAGCGATGCATTAAATAATAGTTCCTAGCTTGCACTGCCTCTCTTATAGAATGACAAGCCTAATCCCTGTACCATGGGCATGGTAGTATTTCTCCCTGAGAATGTAGAGTAGACTCTCCACTCCACTGTGGAATGGGAGTCAAGGTGATATGTATGAAGAGCATAAATATGTTTGCATTATTTGGCTTGGCATCTTAAATGTCTGCCGTCCTCTGTGAAGAGACTCCTAGATAGATGCTGGTTAATGATCAGGTGGAAACTTAAGTCCATCTGATATCCTGGAGCTAAATGCTGCTAATCCAAGATGAGATGAGATCAGCCCCAGCTATTAAAGTGAAAGAAAAGAAATATCTGTCATAGGACACTGAGCTCTTTGGGTTATTTGGTGTGTAGCATAATTGCAAAAGAAACCTGACGAAGACAGAAGACTGTTATTTATTTTTATTCATCAAATGGCTAGTCACATCCCAAAATGTTTACAATAAGCGTTTGAATTTTTACTTTTTATGTTTTTTTTTCTTGTTAAAAGTATTCAGACATGGCTAACAGCTGCAGAACTTGGGGCTGTTTTGTGAGGGTCAGTTAAAGCAATGAGAACCTCACATTAATCTTGCTCAGATGGCTGTTAAGAGTTGGGATGTTGAATGTTTCCCAAAGATCAGTGTGTTCAAGGCTTGGTCCCCAGAGTAGTGCTACAGAGAGGTGCTGTGGACCTTTAGGAGGTGTGGCCTTATGGGAGGTCCTTAGGTCATTGGTTGTGTGCTCTTGAAGGGGATTGTGCGACCCTGATTTTTCAGTCTTTCTCTGGTTCCTGACTTGTGGTGTAAATAACTTGCTCTGCCATGTGCTGCCAGCATGATGTGCTACCATCACCAAAGGTCCAGAGCAATCTGGCTGTCCAATCTTGGACTGACATCCCAGAACTGTGAGCTAAGTAACCCTTTTCTATTTATAAGTTAGTTACCTCAGGTACTTTGTTACAGTAACACAATGCTAGCTAAAAACATTAGGCTTGCTGATTGTTCTATTTTAGCATGATGTGAGCATAATGAGGGGGACATAACACATGTGACATGTCTTTCCCACTTCACAAGTGTTCTCATCCACTTAACAAAACCAGGAAGTACACTGGAGGAATATGATATAGCTCCTCTCAAATAGATCCCACAGACTAATAGGGAAAATGGATAATCAAATAAATCTTTAAGACAAAGAGTAAGGAAAATTATGGTGGTGTGAGAGGGTTCTGAGCATCACTCTAAATTTGTTCCTTCTAGGCATTTAGTCAATGTAACTAAATGTTGCATCACATGTGTTTGCAGTTATTACTTTTTTCTAATTATTTTTTTTCCTGTGCACAATTTAGCCTCTTCCTTCAGCTCTCAGAAGCTTCAAATCCTGGGCTCTCTCCCAGTTACTCTTGTGCCTATGTATGTATTTTTGAGTTGGCTGAACATTTGATGTTGCTCTAATTGGTGCTCCTTGATAGTTATACCATATTTTCTTCTAATCCAAGTTGCAAATGGGATTTTAGTTTTGCCACCTCTAGCTATTATTTTTAACAAGGAAATGTGGAACCCATCTTCTTCATTTTGAAAAGAATCACTACAGTCCATTGAATAGACAACGCTTTAATTTTCTGTGACATCATTGGTCAAACATCTTCCCTTCTCCTTTTATGTGAAGTTTGTGGAGTTCTGCTGACTTCCTGTTCTAGTGTCAGCTACTGACAGAGTACTCCATAGGGTTTAGGAGTTTGAGCAAAGAATTAATATTTTTTTTAGTTGTAGATGGACATAATACCTTTGTTTATTCATTTATTTATTTTTATGTGGTGCTGAGAAGTGAACCCAGTGCCTCACATATGCAAGGCAAGCACTCCACAACTGAGCTACAACCACAGCCCATGAGCAAAGAATTTTTTAAAGGTCCTGTATAAACTCTTTATAAACCATGACATAAATTCTGTTGAAAGGAAATTAAATAAATACTTAGTAATATCCCACTTAATTGCAAGCTAATTATGGAGGTGTATGTGAGTCAAAGTAATTCATTAACTAGTTTTAGTTTCTGACAAGATCCCCCTTAGGGGATCTCTGTTGTCTTATTACTTGGAGAATTTGATATAGACCTGTAGAAGTTGGGAAGAAATACCAAAGACTTGGATCACATCCTCTTCTTCCTCTTTCCATCTCCCTTGCCATCCTCCCCTTCACCTCTCCTCCTTCTACCTCCCCTTCCTTTCACAAGGAAGAACCAAATTCATCATTATCCATAGATACTATAATCGTGTACAAGAAAATCCAGAAGGAAAAAAAAATAGGAAAATGATTAAAATTAATTAAAGTAGAAATGATGTTGGTTGTTAAATTAATCTGTAGAATTGATTTGAATTTCTATATATATTAGCAGAGAATAGAAAATCAAACTCAAAAGATGACTTTGTCATAATAATTTTGTATATATATATATATATATATATATATATATATATGTATCTATAAATCATTATTTCTGCCACTGATCCTGGATGATAGATGATATTTATAATTAAATCTAAATTGAATGTGGGACCTATAAAATTTTATCAAAAGACATTTTAAAAGAACTAAATAAGTAGAGAGATATACTATGTTTTTGGAAGAGAAGACAATTTTTTAAGATGTCAGGGCCCCTTCAGATAATCTATAGATCCTGCATAATCCAGTGGAAACAGAGCAAGGTATTTTCTCAAACTTTAAAAGCTGTTGGAAAACCTCATACAGAAGAATAAAAGACCAAGGATAGCCAAGAGACTCCAAGAACATAAATACCATGTGAGGCTGTGTAGGGGCTTGCCATTCAATGTATCAATATTTATTACAGAACTGCATAATTTAGGCAGAGTGGTATGGTATGAGGATAAAGAAGGAGGAAAAAAATCAGAAGAATGGAACTAATATAAAGTCTTATTTATATATATATAACCAAACCATCAATGAAGATCAGTGGAAAAAAATCAATTATCCACTGAATCATGGCTAAGACAACTGGTTATCCATAAGGAAAAATGTGGAATTGTATCCTTGCCTCATAACATGCATATCTTGATTTGTCTTATGGACCTTAGTGCTTCAGAGGGATTTCTTCTTCACGGTGACCATTGAGACTATGGCCAGTGTCTTATTATCCAATAGGGATGAGAGAGATTCATGGTGGAAAAGCCCTACATAGAGGAACTGGTAGAAGCTCCTGAAGGCTAGCAAGCTGACTCAGCAGTTGAGCTGAGAGTGAGATAAGAGATTCAATCTTAACATTTTAAAAATGGTATACCATTTGTTCCAGTGCCTTTACTAAAAGTTCATCTTTACCCTCATGATCTCAGATGCCTCTTAATCAGATATTAAAGTTCTATGGTAACTTTGGTCTGTTTCTGGATTGTCTTGTTTCATGTAAAGGCCATATCCAAATGCTGGATCCAATTCTCTAGTGATTCTAACTAACAGTTTGGAATCCTAGTCACTTCTAAGTACATTTCCTTTTCTTTAAGGAAAGCTTAAGTGGTAATGTTGTTGCTAGTTCAACAAGTGAAATCTGGCCAGTCTTACAAGTGCATATGTAAACTGTAATTAAATTCTTCATGTAAAGCTATACATTTCACTGCTTTGAAAATAATACTTAGCTACAAAGCCATCCTACATTTTTCTGCTAATAAGTTTTGACTGGGGTTGGAGAAATGATTTTTTTCCCCTGGTTCTCTGGCTGATGAATTCAAGTGACAAGTTTTGCGTTTTGTGGGAGGCTGACATTTTCTCAGAGGAGGTAAGAAAATTTTAACCTGTCTAAGCTATGCAAGGAATCTCAGAGGGTCCTTTTGATCAGAGAGGAAGCCATTTAGGATGTGCTGAGAAGGAACGATTTCACAGAGATAGTTAGAAAACACTCTAAAGGAGGAAAGACCACAGTTTGCCCTTTGTGAATGTTGAGCAAGTCTTGTCCTCCTGAGTCGCACCTGAATGAAGTTAGGAGATCTCAAGTGGTCCAGATGAATGAAGCAATGAACAAGAAATGCCTTGCATTTTTGAAAACTAAAGAAAAAAAATTGTACTAACACATATCATAAAATTCTATGTGAGTTTCCACATAGGCCGATTATGTAGGATACACATATATTTTCTCAGCTACATGTATTTATGATAGCTTTCTGTATCACCTGTAGGAGCAACCTGCATCAGAACCATGTGGGGTATATTCTAGTGCATCTAAATTTTACTCATAATCAGAAAACCTTTTACTAACTCCAGGTTTAAATTAGTCCATCCATGCCCAATTCTAATACTTGTATGATCTGATTTTTCTCTAATAGATCTTTGATTTAGTGATAATTTATTCTTATGTATGGTGTGAGATAAGAGATTCAATCTTACCATTTTAAATATGGTATACCATTTGTCCCAGTGTATTTACTAAAAGTTCATCTTTATCCTCATGATCTCAGATGCCTCTTAATCATATATTAAAGTTCTATGGTAACTTTGACCTGTTTCTGGATTGTATATTCTATTCCATTGGTGTTCCTTTAAAATAGTCTTCCCCAAAATGCCCCATGCAAGAATCCTTGTGAGTAGATCTGGAAATCAGCATTCTAGATAAGTTTCCAGGGTGACTTTTATGCCCACTGCTTTAGTCATGTTTTTTTCTGCTGTGACCAAAAGAACTTACCAGAACAACTAGAGTAAAAGAAAAATTTATTTAGGGCTCATGGTTTCAGAGGTCTCAGTCCATCAATGGCCGACTCCATTTCTTCAGGCTTGTGATGAGTCACAACATCATGGCAGAAGAGTGTGGCAGAGGAAAGCAGCTAGCAGCAGGGCACCGTGAAGGAGAGAGAGAGAGAGAGAGAGAGAAGAGAGAGAGAGAGAGAGAGAGAGAGAGAGAGAGAGAGAGAGAGAGAGAGATTCCTCACCAGAACAAAATGTAAACCCCAAAGGTACATCCCAATGACCCACCTCCTCTAGCCAGAACCTACCTTGCATCAGGGGATTAATTCACTTAGTAGGTTAAGGCTCTCAAAACCCATAATTTCACCTCTAAGCTTTCTTGTATCATCTTACACATGAGATTTTGGAGGACACCTCATGTCCAAACCATAACACCTGCACAGCTGTTCCATTCCAACTTCTTCAGGAATTTTAACAAAGGCATCACCTTGAGACATATTGTAACCATATAACTGTGGCATGGGGAGTTTATGTTCAAGTTTCCTCTAGGAAAGTGTTTATCATTTAAATAAAATGATCCTAGGTCTGGTATGAGAGGGTGGATTGCTTGCAAATATTCATGTTTCCTTCTCTGAACCTATAAACATGGCATTGAAAAGTTAAAGGTAATAAGTTCATAAAGTTATTAAAATGAATGAGGAAGGGATGTGGGAAGACACAAACCAACCAAAGATTCTGTTAATTTCTGGAGCATAGGAGACTACCTGTGTCTGCATTTGTTATCTATTGCTGTCTAACAAGTGTACCTCAAGTGTAAGTGACTTGAGAAAAATAAACATTTATTATTTCAACTGATGTCTGATGGCCAGAAAATTGAAAGCAGCCTACTTGGGTGGCTGGAGCTCAGGAAGTCAAGATGTATCTTGGGAATTAAAGGGGATTTTAATTTTTCCAAAGTGTCTTGTTCATGCAGCGGGCAAGTTGTTGCTAGCTATTGTCAGGAAGTCTCTGTTCTCTTCAAACAGATTAGGAAAATAATAAACTTACTCAAATTGTAATTTAGGAGTGACCAAGTCAATAAATGATGAAAACTGAGAAGAGAGGTGGAGATGTATAGTGGATATAAAAATGTTAAAAAATTAATAAAATAAGCTATAGAGATAGCTGGAAAAGTGAGTGGTTTAAACAAAATGTCCATGCAATGGAATAGAATATTATTCACAAATGAAAAAGAACAAATGATTGACATATGCTACAATAAGGACGAACCTCAAAAAGGTGAAATAAAAGCAGCCAGATAAAATCAACATGTTGCATGATTCCATAGTTTTGAAATATACAGAAAGGCACATATTTTGAAATATTCAGAAATATACACAGAGTAGTGGTTTGCTAAGGCCAGAGTGGGAACAGATATCAACTATAAACGGGCATGAGAGATCTTATGGAGGAGATGAAATGTTCTAAAATTGATTTATGGTGACAGTTATACCACTTGGTGAAGCTACTAAAAATCATTGAATTATACCTTTGAAGTGGATGAATCTTATAATTTGTAAAATAAAGTTGTTTAAAAAGTAATTATGTTGAATGTAAAAAACCTCTGCAGTTTATAGGACTATTAATAAAATTATTTATTAATAATATAGTTAATAATATAGAGCTACTTAACAACTGTGATAAGAACAAAGAATGAACTTGAGTGCTAGCATGATTTGTGGCATCATTTAAAATAAATTTGTAGCTGGACAAAGTGGTTCACACCTGCAATCCCAGGAACTCAAGAGGTGGAGGCAGGAGGATCAAAAATTTGATGCTAGCCTCAATAACTTAGCAAGGCCTTAAGAACCTTAGTGAGATCCTGTCTCAAAATAAAAAATAAAAAGAACTGGATATGTAGCTCAGCAGTAAAGTGCCCCTGGTTTCAATACCTGGTACCCCCTACCCCTAAAAAAATTACAAAACATACCCTTCATTTTCCTAGATTACAAATACATATTCATTGTGAAAATTTTAGAAAGTTTAATATGTACATGAAGAACATGAAAATTATGTACATTCTGTCTCCCCAGGGTAACCATTATTTAAAATATTTAGTGTATATATTTCCATTTCCCCCATTTTTAAGGTGGACTTTGAATTTCTATAAACTCTTTAAATTTCATGAAGCTAACTGAAATCTTTAATTTTGCAATGATGTT
This sequence comes from Callospermophilus lateralis, assembly GCF_048772815.1. Classification (NCBI taxonomy): domain Eukaryota; kingdom Metazoa; phylum Chordata; class Mammalia; order Rodentia; family Sciuridae; genus Callospermophilus; species Callospermophilus lateralis. Next base: position 167,879,777 of record NC_135307.1, on the reverse strand, counting down.
TTATCATGAATTATGTGATCTTACACATCAATAAATATGAGGTGAATTTAAACTTTAAAAGAATGTGTTGAAGGGACTTTAAACATGGCTGGTTCAACACAGCATCAAAACAAATTTAAATGGCAACTATGAGTTGGAAAATTGAGACCCTCCTGTAGATTGTAGTACTGGAATAAAACAGTCTTTAATCCAATGCAATAATTTCACAGATGGGGAAACTGGAATCTCAAAGGCTATGAGTTTTCAAAGCTTGCACAGTAGGATCAGAGTGAGAACACACATCTCCTCTCTCCCTGCCCACATTCTTAACCTTGAACTTGTGGTAGATCCAGAGATGTGGGAAAACATACGGGCTACTTGATGGAATTTCCTGCTGTTCTTATACAGGATGCCCTATGGTGGGTTTGCCCCATAATTGCAGATGTTGCTACTTGTCTAGGATACAGTTAGACCTCCAGAGAGAAAGGGGGTCGCTTTAATTTCTGGTTGCTTTTCCTCTTCTTGTAGATTGTTTCTCTAGGTAAAACCAGGTATCTTCTCTCCCTCTTTCCCCTGATCTCAAATTAGAATCAATGATCAGTGATCCAGATGGCAGAGAGCTACTTAACAAACCTTTAGAATCCATGGAAATGACATCATAACTTTCATTCCTGGGTGAGAAATCTTGAGATTGCTGTTTGAGAAAATAATGGTACTTGTCATATATTTCCTCTAAATAAATCTGGCTTTAATAGCAAAAGTCCCTGCTTTCTTCACTTCTGTTTATTTTCAGTCACTCAAACTGACGCGTGCTGTCAATATCTCCTCATTGTAAGTATAAAGCTGAAGTATTTAAAGAAAGCAGTATTGTTTTATTTTGAGGTTAGCAATTTTCCAGGGCCAGCTGGAAGAAGTACTTAGTTTTAAAGAATTGCATGTGTTTGCTTTGTTCTAAATATAGGCTAAACAGTATGCAGCATTGCCTGAAGGATCCAAACCAAAACACTTGGAATATTAAAAAAAAAAAAAATCCAGGGAAGCAATATCTCTTGCCCAGAACTAAACAAATAAGCAGGTTTCTCCTAACTGCAGGAAACAAACTGATGCAGATCAGATTTTCTTCTCAAATTTTTTGGTGGTTTTTGGACTTTTTTCCTGTGGTAAAACCAAAGTCCAGCCTTCAGTGCTTCAGTAACTCCTTGCTATATTGGTAAATGGCAACCAATGTGTGGTCTTGCCGGACCACGGGGAAGGACTGTGCTGTAATGGATGTGACGGCTTTGAAAAAGCACATCATTAAGATTTTTTTTTTCTGTGAACTCTGCCCTTTAGAATATTTTTTTCACGGTCCTGGCATAATGCCAAAGATCTTCTAATGCAAGTCTTTTGCTTTTGTGTTATATTGCCAGTGAGAAGGGGAGGTGTGTACATAACATGTGGTATTAATATTATTAAATTCTGTTTTACATTGTTTCTCAAACTGGAAACTATAGATCCTTGTGGCCTTTGGACATATTTTCGGAGATATAAAATTTCTCTAAAACACAGACTTTCAAATATAAATATGTAATTTACATTTATATAGACGTATATTATTTCCAATTTCAAGGATGATATGAGAAAATTAAACCAAGCATATTAAACAAAGCCTTTATAGATGGTCATCTTCTGTATTAGTTTGTTAGAGCTGCTGTAACAAAGTAATGCAAATTGAGTAGATTAACCTACTCTTTATTGTTTGACAATATATAAATATTATATAATAATTTTTGGAGGCTAGCAGTCCAAGATGAAGCTTCTGGCAGGGTTGGTGCCTTCTGAGGGCTCTGAGGGAGAATCTAGCCCATGTGTCGTTCATGACTTCTGGTGTTTTTCTGGCAATCTTTGTCATTTTTTTGCTTGTAGATGAGATGGACTCTCCATCATGGCATTTTCCTTGTGTGTGTTTGTCTCTGCGTATTAATTTGCCCTTGTCATAATGACATTGGTCATATTGAATGAAGGCTCACCCTCATGGTCTCTTCCTAACTTGATGATCTGCAGACTCCATTTCAAATAAGGTCACATTTGTGGTTACTAGAAGTTAGGATTTAAACATCTTTTGAGGGGCTGCAATTCATCTCAGAATATCTTATAAGTTAGAGTTTGTAATTGGGATAAAGGGAGGCAGTACTATTTCAGTTGTCCTGTCCTCAAGGAGAGAGAGAGAGAGAGAGAGAGAGAGAGAGAGAGAGAGAGAGAGAGATACATAATATAATATGATAAATATATATAATATATTAATATATTACTGCCAAGACAGGTCAGACAGTGTCATGTCAAGACAACATTTGGGAATTTTTTTTCATAGTAGTAGTTGCAATAAAGAACAGTTGTGCTATTTGGTAGAACAAACATAATGAATTCTAAGCAACTTATACCACAAGAGCCCTATTTGTGAAATCAAAGTAGCAATTCATGTGCATTTTTACCCCAACATGAATTATGACTGAATTGGAGTCCAGGAGACTGGCAATTAGTTTGGCATAACCATATTAAAGTGAAGAGCTTATGTTTTCCTCAAAGAAAAAGGTATAGAAAAAAAATCTGATTTTAGATTTTAATTATAGTAACTATAATAAGAATTGTCACTTATTAAAGACCTTCTTTATGCCAGGCATTGCATAAAATGCTAATCCTTTTCATCAACTGCCAAGTTGGGTAAATGAAAGCATTTGATGAGACTGGCATTTGTACCATTTCTATCTTAACTCAAGGTTTGTGTTCTTTCCATTGATATTTTTTTTTTTTTTTTTTTTGTACCAAGGGTTGAACCCAGGGGAACTTAATCACTGTGCCACATTCCTAGCCCTTTTGTTTATTGAGACAGGGTCTCATGAAGTTGCTTAGGGCCTTGCTAAATTGCTGAGGACTGGCTATGAATTTGCAATCCTTCTGCCTCAGCCTCTTGAGTTGCTGGGTTTTATAAAATATTTTTTATGTATTTATATATATTTTATATTTTTCTGACTTCACTAAAAATTTGGGCAAGCCAGCTGAGTATTTCTTAGTACATATCCTAGACATTGACTTTGAATATTCATAGCTTTTTTTTCTTTTTAAATTGTTTGTCATTTATTTTAGACATGTAAAAATCAAAGAATAATGAAGTATATAAAGTGACATTTGGGCCATGAATCTAGTGGAAATGTAAAACCAATGCCTAGCCAACAAAGCCTTCTGGTCTTACTTAACAGGGCACTGTTCCCTGAGGGTACCCCATGGAGAAGCCCGAGGGAGCAATGGCTCACCCTAATGAGATTAAGTCACATAATAATTCATAAATTTAACAAAAACCTCCAGCAATGTTGATATTGGCACCTCTCATCCTCTAAGAGAGAGATCAAGGAAAGTCTCTTGTCTCTACTCCTAAAATTATTAGCTGGGAGTTTGTTTTCAGATCTTTCATGGAAAGTTGATTTTGTTTTCAAAGTTTTCAAGGTTCTTCACTGTGACAGCATTGTTTGTTGGGCATGTGGAAGATCTTCAGGATTAGGGAGGCCCTTGAGAGTTAGTCAACTAAAATTGCCTCCTGGAAAACTTAAGACGACAAAGTTTGACAGAAAAAAAACCAATCATTTTTAAAGAAGCTAATTTCTTGGAGGATTAGGCACTTATGATTGTTTATTGAATCATCCAGTTCCCTCTTCCTTCAGACCAATCTTGTGCCATAAAATATTCCAAACTTTAAGGCAGGCTAGATGTAAATCAGGAATGAAATTGTAGTTCAATAATAGAACCAGCTTGTTTCCATTTGGGGATAGTCCCTGATTGAAAAAAAAAAAAAAAGGCTTTGCAGTGTCATTTCAAAGATTTTTGTTTCACTTTTTGCTTTGACAAGTAAGTGCAAAGATCAGAAATCGCATATGCAATCCAATATTTCATTTGTACCCCTCCCACCTGGCAAGGACACCAAAGCTATTTCACCATTCTATTGGTGGCATCTAGGAACATGCATTGCAAAGGACATAATTTATTATAACTAAATAATTGTCTCATCCTAGCAGTGCTTTCAGGATAGGAAATCTAGGAAGAAGGTTTGATCATGTCAAAAGTTGCTTGGCTCAAATAAAAGTAGCATATAATATATAAATAGAATGGAATGTACAGTTTAACACTTGCTTTGCTTTTCTGCCTTCCTTCCTTCCCTCTAGTTCGATTGCTATTTATTTTGAATTGAATAAAAGTTATTTATTTTAGAATAACTAGGTAGTATATTGTTTATTTTCTTTTGTTAGATTATGCTGCTGACTTTGATGTTTCAAAGCCAGAAAAACACATAGCTCTTGGTTGCGGCTTCTAAAAGTTCCTTTTTTTGTGCCAGGGGTAAGGTGTTGGGCCTATGAAATCCAGCACATAGATGACACACATGGCGGTACATCCATTTCGACTCTTTGAAGCCTCATGATGTGAAATGTGACTGCCTCAATGATAAAAGATAACTTGACTGAAGGGTTATCATCTCAACATAGCTTGAGGAAAATGAGAGGAACAGGAGAAGAAATGGGTGAGGATTCAGAAATAAAATAAGAACTTCATACAATTTTTCAAACACTTACTATTTCATTCATTTGAAAAATATCCCAAGTCATATAATACCCAGTTTTCTAATCTCTCTTTCTTGTTGGGAATCATTATTCATTCATTCAACACATATTTACTAAGGGGCTATCATGGATAGACATGGGTTACTCAATGCATGAGAGATATAATCAAGCTCAAGACAGATTTTATGCAGCTGATGCTCTTAAAAGCTTCCATGGGAACCCCTGTGCTCAATATCAAATTTCAGAAGACTCAGCACTTTCACATTGTCCACTACAAATTACCTAGGTATTGTCCTCTTGAAGAAGCTGAGATCTCTGCCCCTGGACCAATTGGAGAGTTTCTACAAGAGCTTACCTGACACTTTCTTTGTATCTTTTATAGAAATTTTTAGTCTGTTTTGCATTGGTTCTCAATGTGAGTTCTGTGTTCCCCATTGAACAACAGCAGGGGAGCGGGGAGCCTGTCTATGCATAGTGGAAAAGGTATACCAACCTGAGCAACTAATGTTAGTGTCTAACATTAACTGGATACTTTGTAGCTTTCAAGAGTATAGCCATGTTATCATTTCTTCCTGACAGAAATCCTGTATGGATAATATAAATGTACATAAATGTGAAAACTGGCCTGAAGAAATTAATTGACCCACCCAGTTTCACTTAACTGATAAAGGAGAGGTATTATGGTTTGAATATGAGGTGTCCTCAGAAAGCTCACGTGAGACAGTGAGACAATACAGGAATGTTCAGAGCTAAAATTATTAAGTTATGAGACCTGTAATCTCATCAATAGATTAATCCATTCGATGGTTTAATGATTTGAAAGAACTATTGTGCTAGAAAGTAACTGTAGGTAGGTGGGGCATGGCTGGAAGAAGCAGGTCCCAGGAGCCTGCCCTTGGGTATGACTTTTGTACCTGGTTCCTCACTGTCTGTCTGCTTCCCAGCTGTTGTGGGCTGAGCAGCTCTCCTGTACGATGCCCTTCCACCATGATGTTCTGCTTCACTTCAGGCTCAGAGTACTGGAGTTGGCTGGCTATGAACTGGCCTCTGAAACCATGAGCCACAATAAACTTTGCTTCCTTTAAGTTCTTCTTTTCAGGTATTTTGGTCACAGGGATGAAAAGCTGACAAACACAGGAGGGAACTGACTGTAGCTGAAACCTTTTGTTTCTAGTTTCAATGTTTTTTTCTGCTATAAAACATTTCTCAATTTATGTGAATAATTTTTATGGCTCTAATTGTGATTATTCCCCTAAATAGTTATTATTATTTTAAATATTGGTATAATACGCCTATTTTGGCAAATGACTCCAAATACACAATTAAAAAGCCCTCATTTGTCTCTTCCCATTGCTAGTCTTCCTTAAACTCAGATAAACAGTACTAATAGTTCAGTATATATTCCTTAAGGTATTTTTATTCCCCTTTTTAATAAAAACACAGAAGTCTTTTTTTTTAAAAAATGAGAATGTGTGTTTTTTCACCAATTTACCTTTTATACTTTCTATCTGTTGAAACTTATTCCAAATCAGCACATGCGTATCTGCTTTTTTCTTTTAACAAATCATTGGATTACTCAAATTTAAAAATATGTATTTTGATAAAAATTATTTACTTAAGGTTTTTCTTGTTTTAAGAGCAGCTGGTGTGTTGGGCCTTACTTGTATATAGTCTGTCCTAACATCTCTTTTGAGATGAGAGGAGGGTGCAATATTTTTGGTCTTCATATTGAAATAAAAATAATCAAATCTGTTTTTGAGGGATATCTTTAGATGCAGAGTCAGAAGGACTAACGTAACATGAATAACATGAATTATTCTCTTTATATAAATATATTTTTTAAGTAAATAGGTATATACTTGACAGTGGGCAGACTGGATGATACAATTTTATGTCTAAAAATTAAGTTCATCTTTAATCTCCTTAACTCCCTATGTCCTAGCATAGAAAGATTTTAATAGGATCGATAGTTTTAAGTGATTCCCCCCCCCCCCACCTCTTTTGGTTACTGGGGATTGAACTCACGGGCACATGACCACTGAGCCACATCCCCAGCCCTATTTTGTATTTTATTTAGAGACAGGATCTCATTGAGTTGCTTAGCGCTTTCCTTTTTGCTGAGGCAGGCTTGCTTTGAACTTGCTATCCTCCTGCCTCAGAGCCTCCCAAGCTTCTGGAATTACAGGTGTGTGCCACAGTGCCTGGCAGTTTTAGGTTATTTAAAGGAATCATTTTTCTTTAAGTTTAAGGAAATTGAGTTTTTAATAATTTATTAATCTATATCTAGAAAAGATGGGTGGACTACAAGTGAATACAGGCCTTATTTCTATAAATTTTGCTAATGATAATACAATAATAAAGAAGTCAAAATGGGAAAAGGAGACTAAATTCCATGTTAGAAGATACAGTTAAGAATACCCAGCCTTTACCAATGTGGCAGTACATAAATTATGGTGAAAGTATAACATAAACAATTACAAAGAGAATTTTATAGGCAGTAGTGTCCTTGAACTGGAAATTTGGATTTATAGTATTGGTATAGACACATATTGAGAAGGTTTTGATAGTTTGAACTACTTTCATTTTATTGCATTTGTGTGACCATGTATTTATTGGAGCATTTATTTCCTTAAACTGATCCCAAATTAAATTGTGATTCACAGTGCTTTAACATCAGATTGAAACATTTTCAAGCAGTAATTTCTTTTTCCACTGTTTTGAAATGTCCTTGTAGGAAATGAAAAGCAAGTGTATGTCACTGTAGTACTGTTATTGGTTCATACCTTTGGTTGCACATGGGAATCACTTTGGGGAGCTTTTGAGACCCTCCCCGAACCCTGATGCCCAGCTCACTCTCCAGGTCAATCTTATCACCATCTCTGGGAATGGTATCCTGGCGTCGTCAATAATTTTAAATATTTCCGAGTGATTCCAATGTGAGCCCAAACTGAAGAGCCACCGTTCTCCAGTCCCTTGCTACTTAGCATAAGATGATTGTTTTGTTAAGATATTGAGATGTTTTCGACTTATTATTTAAGAAATGGTTTACTAGAGTGAAGAACACCTTGAAGATAGATAGGCTCAAGTGAGTGTCTTGCAGTTGTTGTGAAACTTGGTTAATTTAACGTTTAGGTACTTTGGTGTTTCTCATCTGTAAAATAATTTGGTAAACAATGCCTGATTCCTGCTATATGCTATGTGTTACATCATCTAGCCCATAAATGTCTCCCATGTCCCTCCTTGCTGGGTTCTGTTATTTATGCAGCTTTAGCATAGCCTGGGAACTTTGAAATGCAAACTCTTCAGGCTGCTTCCCAGACCTACTGAATCAGAAACTCTGGCAATGGGGCCTCAAAATCTGCTTTTAAGAGGTGCTTAAATAATTCTCTTTTCTGCTCTTCTTTCAGACTTTGACCATAATTCATTGAGACTTGCTACCCTGGCTGTTTTTGTGGTTTTAGAAGTAGAGTTCCTAACATTGATTTTTTTCCTTCAATTGTTTTGATGACAGTTTGGCATAAATATTAAACATTTTATAATTTCTGCCAGAATGTGATATTGCTAGCTCTCTGACCCTCTCCCCAAATGACGTATTCCCTCACCTTGCACAGATGGGTATTTGAGATTCTTTACTTAACCTTAACCAAAATTTAAATTAACCAAAAGTTATAGTTGCATCATCTTTATTTGCTTCTCTACCTGTGGGACAGTATTATCCTCTCTGCTGAAATAACAAACATGGCACTAATTAATTGGTGATGTAAACACTGATGATAATCCTGCTGCCTCTTCTCTTTGCCATCAAGTAACCCCAGTTATTTTCCTGCTACAAAAGCACATTTTGTTATTCTATTTACATCCCAATGAATAGATTTATGCTAAGGGACAGGCCTTTTATGTGGAAGCCATTAAAACCATTTGGAGGTAAAAATGCAGGCAATTTAGGTTTTAATAATAAGGCTAACCAAAAAATGTGTTTGCAAGCTTTTGTTCATAAAAAAGGAAATTATATGAGGTCAGAGACCATGGCCATAGACTTACATTCTGAGCCTTCATTTTCCTAAGGGGTTTCTGAAACAACCCACAACAAATTTCATTCAAGGTATGTTCAGAATGCTATTGTCAAAGAGTTATTATAAGTTTCAGGGATTAGAGAAGAATCAACTAGGGGATCACTGAATTATTGTGTCATCTTCTTCTGATGATAGATTTTCTTCTCCTTTATGAGGCATAGTTTCTGCATCTATGACAAGTGACTATTCATTTTGCTTGTTATTGTACATATCTAAGATAAAATATTCAATAAAATATATTCAGCAACTCTCAGTAGTCTCCACAGGAGAGAGAGAGTATTTATTATTGTCTCCCATTGTTGTTTGTCTAAGAGGCAAGGAACTACAATGTCATAAGTGGTTGAGCTAGGTACAGTGAATGGGAATGGGGCTGCTAGATCCTTCAAAGGAGACAGGAAAGAGTTAGAAGAATAAACCTTGCAAAAAAGAAGTTCTCCAGACATCCAAAGCATTGAATTTTAGATCAGATTCTCCAGAACTTGCAATGGGGATTCTTATGCTAGTGATTTATTGAATGCTTTCAGGAGAAATCTGTAAGGAAGTGAAGCAAGCAGTATAGGAAAGAAGAGGAAGCCCAGCAAAAATGTAGATTCAGCTGAAGTCTACTTTGAGCCAATGGAAAGTTCTAGAAAGGCACTCAGAGTTTTTTTGCTTTGGACATTTACATCTCAGTTATTGGTTGCAGGATGTTTTAGGGGGTGGGGGTCATAGCCTTCAGGTACCTCCAGGGAATATTTTTGTTTGGTTTTGTTTTGTTGGTCAAGAGTAATTCCCAGAAAAAGAAACCATCTGTAAACCATTAGCAGCTAACACAGTGCTTGGGTAAAAGGAATCTAGAAGGGGTGGCAACAGAGCCTTTTACCTGGGGTTTCTGGGGACTAGTGTTGGTTCAGGTCAATGGCTTCTAATGGACCGATGGATTCTAACAGGTCTATTACTGGTATCCCCAAAGGAGGCAGGATTACAAAAAATAGAAATGTCAAGTTTGAGCAATTCTCTAGGTCCTTGAGAAGAACAGTGAGGTCAGACATCAAAGGTCTACGTGAATTTCTGGAATAGAAGCTCAAAATATGGATCTTTTTCAATGAACTCTGAAAAGCAGGACATTACAACCTATTCTCAGAACAATGTTGGGTGTGTGGTTAGAGGGAGGAGATTAGTGTATTCTGAATCATCCTGCTTTTGGGGGTAACTTGATTCTAAATATTCGAAATGTGATTAGATGGTGATACTGGATTTACTGTCTTCCATTTTTTTCAGGTCATCTGAGAACCGAAGCCTGTGGGATAGAAATCAGCGGTCTAACTAAAGAAGAATTGAGTAGAACATGGCAACAATGCAGAATTAAGCAGAAGGCCATGAGTCATGCAAGCTATGAAAAGGTGACGTAAGTTAGTTCATTGGGTGTATATAGATATATTCTTTCTTTGACTTATTTTCTAGGATCATTTTTTTTCTACTAATGTTCATAAATGATTTCTTTTGTGACTAAACCTAGATCTATCTCTAGAAGTTTGGCAATTCATTGATGTAGCCCAAGAATAAGGCTTTTAGAAGTGTTACTGGCAACCCGAGCAATGGGCTTCACTCTTCTATCTTTCCAGTGTGCCCCTTATTTTAAAATCTTCCAGGTTTCTATAGCCCCTTAATCTCCTGAGAGAACTTTTTCAATCAAAATATCACTAATATTTTGTGTTAGTCATCTTTCCATTGCTGTGACAAAATACCTGAGATAATCAACTTATAAGAAGGAAAGATTTGTTTTGGCCCATGGTTTTAGAGATTTCAGTCTATGTCATTGATTCCAATACGATGGACTTATGGATGCATAGTACCTCTTGGCGGGAATGTGCAGCAGAGGAAGTCTTTTCATTTCTTGGTGACCAGGAAACAAAGCAAGAGATAGGGCAGGGGTGGGGAGAGGGAGCAGGGGAGGGGTCAGGATCCCCAAATCCCCTCAACTTCCTCCCAGTAGGTCCCACCTCTTAAAGGTTCCACCATCTCCCAATAGTGCCACATGGTGGGGATCCATCCTTTAACACATGGCCTTTGGGGGACACTCTAGATCCAAACTATAGCATACTCTAATCAACATCTCATGATAAAAGTCCCTCAAATCACAAATATATGGGTGGTTCTATCTTCGTGGGGAATGTCATAAATCATTTGTAATCATCATTTCTAAAGGGAAAATTATAACTGTATGGACAGATGTTCAGATTGTAGTGTATTCTAAGGAACCTTATGTTATATTTAGTCTCACCCTGAAACTGTTACCCAGAAAATGTGACAGTGTTAAATGCTAATAGCTCATTGTGCCAATCTTTTAGCCTCTATCTGGATTCAAATTTAAACTCCACCATTTGTTAGTTATATGAGCTCTGTGTTTCAGTTTCTGTCTTGTATGAAAGGGTAGCCACAGTACCTCCTTTGTGTTGACATGAGATTTAATGCACGGAGCTGACAGGAGCTTGTAACCTTAACCAGCGCGGACAACCACAATTCTTAAATTCGATAATAATCTTTTAGTACAAATATCAGGCAGAGTTTGGGACCCTAGTAGAGTCCATGACAGGGACATTGGGAATAAATTTCTTATGAGCAACTGTGAAGAAAGTTTTTAAGAGATATAAGTCTATCTTATTAAAAAAATGGAAATGAGAAATTTCCAATGAGGGAAAAATCACTGAAAATTAGTGGTCACAATGCTCTAATGTGTCTCATTCTCGGGGTAAAGGGAGAACTTGTTGAAAACTACTCAGTTCTTAAAGGAGGCTCATTTTATTTTTGAAGTGTGTGATTTGATGAACGTGGGAACCCAGAACCTTCCTTGGCTTTTGTAAGAAGTTGGGTGAGAAGAAAAGAAATTCATTTTTTGCACAGTTTTCTTTCACTGTTATTCACAAAGGAGGATTTCAGGGTTAGATGAATTCTGTCCAAACACCCGGTGTCTATAAGATCCCTGTCTTATGGCTAGCTGCCTCTGTCTTGATTCCATGCAGCAATGAGGAACTTCATATAGCTTAGATAGTTTGGGAATGATTTAATAGTTACAGAAATTTATATTTTGAACTTAAATCTGTCTTATCATGCCTTCTATAATTATTATAGTCATTTCCTTTGCAGCTAGTTGAAACAAGTCTAATCTCTCCCTCTCATGACAACCCTTTAAGTATTTGAAGACAGCTCTGTCCCAAGGCCTACAATCACAAAACTCCCCACGATCCTTCTTACTCTATGGAAACTGTGCTATGGATTTGCTTTTGTTTCTTTTTATAGAAACAAACTCTTTACTCAATGTATGAGCAGCATAGAGTGGGACAGGGTCAAGGGGATGTGGCAACTTTCTCTGTTTTGGACATACCTCTTTTACTGCAATTCAAGATCCAAAGACATTGGCAGCCACACAATTGCTTGACTCATAATGAATTTACAGAAATATATGATCTCTAAGTCATCTTTATCCATGCTACTGTTAAAACATGTAGCTTATACTTGTTTTGGAGGATTAGTTCCAGGACAGAACATTGTTCACATGAAATTTCATTTTATCTTAGATTTGACTCAACATTCCAGATTGTTGATGGCATTTTTTTCCTTGTAACCAATGTCTTTTACTACTAGTATTAGTTTTTGCAATGATATTTGTATCATGGATCAATCAATAGCTAGTCTTGACTACAGAAAATCCAAGAATAATGCTATTCTGTCAATCAGTTGAGAAGTCATTTACTACTTTGGAAACCATGCTATGATGTAGATATCATATGGTGTCCATGTGATATGTTTGATTTTAATGTCTCCATTTGAAATCAATATGAAAGTTGTCACAATCGTTCAAAATATATATAAGAAAAATACAGTCAATATTCCAGGGGTGTGCTTTACATGTTCTGTGGAGAATTCAGACAGTATGTAGCTTATCCGCCCAGAAGTGGGTGGTCATTTAAATCTTCATGGCAGTGGTGGAATTGAGCGATGTAGATCTGGAAAGTTAACTAGAGTTGGGTCAGATGAGGGAAGGGCAACACATATTTGAGAGAGTCTTTAAGTCCAGGCTGATGAGGCAGGGACATCTTGGCTGCATTCAGTAATGATGTAAAGATGAACTCCTAGGAACAGAGCTTCTGAATAGGAGAATGTTGGCACTGAGCTCAGAAAGGTGGCTAGCGTGTGATGTGAATATTAGAATCAGCGCTCTGAAAAGGAGCAACTCTTTTTTTTCTGGCCAAGTAAATCCTCCAGTCCTTCCAAGTGAACATGCTTAATGTTCCTGCATGTTACCTGTCTGCAGAAATGTCTCCATCAGCTTCAGTTACACATGAGTATTGATCTCAAGGATGAATTTTGCAAGTAGTCATGACTCCTAGGATACTGAAAGGAAAATATCTGTTTTTCCATTTAAAATAAGCTGGAGTTAGGATTTCTTTTGGGAAGCATGCTCATCTCTCATCAAATATGTTTTCCCCTAAGTTCCTTTTAACATAGCCCACCTGGTCATTGGCTTTTCTCTGAGAATACTTTGAAGTGCTTAAATTTTAAAACCATTAAACCTGTATTTAAAGCATATGGTTTACTTTGATTCAGTGAGTTGATATTTACTTTCTTGTCCTGTCTTATGTGGCTTGTATGGCAGAAACATCTGCTCTGACAATGGAAGAAACCATGAACTACTAACTCCTCATTAAGTTATGCAAGCAACGTCATTCTCGTGACATCCATACCCAGGGACCATGGCTGACTAGCAGTGATACTGCAGCTTCTCTGAGCATTATTTTCTCACCCTGTGAGTTAAAAACAATTTTTTTGGTCTTGTATTTTACTAATGACATATTTAATAAGGGAAACGGAGGAGAACAGGGCACCAGTGATCACAAATATCTACATCTGGAAGAGGATTGAAAGGAAAACTGATCACAGCTGCATTTGACAGTTAATGTTATTAAAATGCTCAATGTGGAATTTCTATTTTAAATAAGAAACACTTGAAAGAAATGGTTGGTATTAGCAGGAGCTTAAATTGAAACCACGTTGGTTTGTAGGTAACAGAATGCTAGAGACAAACACTGTTTTTAATATAAAAACATTCTTTACCCCCAAATTATGCATGTGGCCCTGTTTGGACCACTCGAATTTGATTAGGTTTGGCTTTTTTCAGGAAACCAGGAGGTAAGAAGAACCCATTTAATCTTCTGTTAAGGGGTTTATTCCTTGCCCAAGCCTTTGAGTAACTCAGTTTATGAAAATGTTCTGGAGTTCAGGTCTGTTAACTCAGTACTACATCATCTATGTGCCTGCCTTCTGGCCTGTGCTGAAGTCTGACATTGGGTTTGCTTGAGATAAGGGTAATAGAGTCAGTATACAATGGAGAGCCTTTTGGGGAGCCCAGGATGTGAGGATCAGTTCATTGTTTGTTGAAGCTCTTAATGCTCCCATCTGGCAGTCTCTTGGTTGTCATTTGTTGTGTGAATGTAAATTAATGTACCTACTGAAGTAGAATTGCTGGTTCTAATTCTTCTAAAAACCCAGAAGCCTCAATGCCAATCACAAATCAAAATTCCACGCACCATTTTAGGAGAACTTACATTGATTTACAGCCCATCTCTTTTCTGTTCCTAGTGTGTCTTTATTAACTCAGAAAAAAAAAAAAAACCCTAAACTATCCATTTCCTTAGGAATTTTCCACCAACTGGTATATGAGTATTCATGGGGAAAGTCCATTCTGCAGCACTGGCAACAGCATTTCCTAAGAGCTATTAGGGGAGATAGATACAAGAAACAAAAGCCAGCTAAGGATGTAGATCAGAGGGTGCCTAGGTTGCATGAGGCCCTGGATTCAATCGCCAGCACTGGGAAACAAAAATCTACTAAACTGTTCTTAAGAGAAAAACAGTTTCTGAAAGAAGCCAATTTTTTTTCATTAATCATACCGGGAAAAAAGTGTGAAGATTCCACAAAGCTGTTGCTCTTGGAAATAGGATTTCTCAGGAGTAACAGTTGCAGGTATGGCATGTCTATCACCAATGTCTATTCCATCATTAGATGCTTGATGAAATTAATGAGAATGAGTTCAGGTCGTTATTATCTATTATTCTTATCCTATTTTATTAACCTCCTAACAGATTTTTTTTCCTTTCAGCAGTGCACACACGTTTTCCAAAGTGAGTCTGCCAATATTACTCTTTTGGATGTTATTCATTATTCAAAAACTTATAGTGCTGCCAGCTTGCCCATGGGATAATTTCAAAACTCCTTTGTCTTACAGCATTTAAGTCCCAGCAAAATAACAGTCCTGATTGTCCTCTTGTCTTCCACAAAATCCCCCTAATCAAATAGTCATTTCCAACTAGTGTTTTTTGGTCTTAGCATGAATTGTCTGGCACTCATCTTGACCCAGGCCATCCCCATCCCAATGCCTGCTGTGCCCTTCCTGGGCTTCTCTGCCCAGGTGTCTTCTCCTGATTCTTTAAGAACTCTCTGGAGTTTAACACTGTCCATGAAGCCCTTCCTGGCATGTCCAGTTAGAATATACATGAAACTTTGCTTGTCCGATGCTGACAGTAGCCCCAGGTAAAAGAAATCCTATATCAAGCCAATATTTTTTTTCTTGCCTTTTAGTACTTTGTTGGACTAAATTATTCAATTGGAAAGTCACTTTCTTCCACCTTTGATATTTCTCTGGATCCACTTTAATGAAGTATAAAACAAATCTGTTCAGTAATTGGTTTCCTGCTCATCTGTGTGTCCTGGAGATTTTTCTCTCTTTGCACATCCTTTGTTCAAACCAACCATGATATTTTCCTACTAAGTCTTTTTTACTTCCAGAAAACATAACAGACAAGTATAAAGTATCTCTTTTCCCTGTTCCCTGAACACTTATACCCATGGTAGGAACTGGCCCTAACAGGTGAGGATGAAGACTGAGTCCCAGGTGGCAGGACATGCTTTATTCATCTATGCTGGCAGTGAATGCTCCCTCTGATTCAACTTTGATGGTGATACTTGTTCAGCTAACAGTTTACATGAATGCTTCTCAAAGTATGTCTGATCTTCAGAAGAGAGACAGGCATATTAACCCACTTCCTACTTGAGTAGTGGAACAAAGGTAACTCTCTTAACACTGCCAATGGGAATGGGAATTTTTATATACCTTCTTTGGAAAACAGTTGGACTTCATCTAATAGAATCCAAAATGGGCATGATCTATGACCTAGCCATCCTGTTGGTAGGTCTGGATGCTAGGGAAATGTACATGTTTACTGCAGTATATAATACGAATGTTTACAGTAACATTGTTTGCACTGTATTGACAACCAAAGAAAAACATCACAAATGTTTACTCATAGTAGAATGGCTAAGTCAACTTTGACTATTTATGTGTTGGAATATGGTGGAATGTGAAAACAAATGAATTTTAGCTACTTACAGAAACGTGGATAAAATTTTTCAAACATAACACTAAATAAAAGAAGTAAATCACAAAAGACACAGCATAACATAGAAGAATAAAGCCTACGGAGTCTTCAAAGAAAAGGAGCTTGACTCAGGAGTGTTATACTCACTTATATTAATTTTGAATATAACAAAATGTAAGCATGATTTTGAACTTTCAAGGACTTAAAATTCCATTTTTTTACACCAAAAAACTCTGGACATTGAAAAATTTGGAATTTAGCTCTCCATCATATACTGGACTGTGGTTACTATTAAGTATTCATATAAAATACCTAAGTAGCTTCTTTAATTCTGGCTTATATGTATGCAAAAATCAAAAAATACAAATGCATACTCTTATTGTACATCTCAGGAAATTCAGGTGCTTCCAAATGAGATTGACACAATGTTGTCATTGTAGGTCCTTCAGATTATGAATGATATCTGACGGTTTTAAGATTTTTTTGATTGTTGGTGTTTGATTTCCCAGTGTTAATGGTTTTAGTATTTTTTTTACGGACCTCCTTCCAAAAGATTGGTAATTCTTTTAACTATTATTTATTTTTTAAATGGTGCAAAATAGAGGAAATGGGTTAGGGGAGGGAGAGGGAAGGAAAGAAAATAGTATTGTGGATTGACATGGAGAAAGTTCTGTGGTATGCATGAATGTGTCCAGATGAACCTCACTATTACGTGTAACTACAATGTACTAAAAATAAAATAAAAATGATTGATATCTCTAGTTATCCCTAGTATCCAGAAAGGTTTTTCGGGGGATTAAATGTCCCCAAATTTGGTTGCTGACATACCAGAATTTCCATTTAAATTTCCAAAGGACACAACCACTAAGTTTTTAATCCCCTTTTATCTCAGAAAATCACTCTACCTGGTCCTCATTCCTGAGCATGAGCTTTTTTTCCCCCCAGAAAATTACATTGTGCTTAGATGTTTCTTATTGTGGACAGATTCTAACTTGTATGCAGAGAACAGGAGAAAAGATGGAGTAGCCTATCCTATGGGCTTAACAAATGTTGGCTCAGGAGGATCAGTGTGAACTAAACTGAGAATAACCAAATGGCAGAGATCTACTCAGGGAAACTAGGCTCAGTCAACACATCAAAGAGGCACTAGCAAATTTAGGGGCTGAAATACAGAGTTGAATGGAAACCAAAAAGCCAGTAACAAATCTAGGAATAATCAGGAGGAGGTCCCAAAGGAGACTATAAATACAGTTTGTGCCTTTATTGGAGAACAACTATGCATGACCTTTGATGCTATCATAAAAGTAAAAGTCAGAGAACACATCCAGGAAAATTGTGTTAATGGCATATGATTTATTCTGATTGCAATAGCAGAAAACGGTTGCAAAAATATAGGCTAGTGATGATGATGTCTTGGAAAGGACAGCTGAGAGCTTTGGTGGGAACTGATTCTACTTTAGCTATAGTTTGAAGGAGGAGATGATAGGATGATGGGCATGAGAGAGGGAGAGTTGAGGAGAAATAATTCTATTGGCTGAGACGGGGAAGACTGAAGGAAAGGTATTTGAAGTGTCTGTTGGAAATTAAGAACTTGTTTTTGGAAAAGTTAAGTTTAAGATGTCTGAAAGATATCCCAGTGGAGATGTTTCTTTCAGCAGGAGGCTCAACAAACAACAGCTGTGGTAGCTGTTACTTTTCATCACTTTGACATTCAGTGACATAAATCCCTGGAAGTTGGAACCTGCCAACATCTGTCTCAGAGAACAGAATTCTTACTCATCAAAAACCACTCCATTTAGGTTTTCCTTTCCATATAGCATTTTAGTAATCATTCTATTTGGTTCTCACTATTGTCAATTGACTTTATTTATCATTCCTGGGCATCTGGATTCAGAGGATGTCATTAGGAAGCTCAGGGACATTCTATCTCCATTGCCAATTCTGTGGGCCCTTTAATTCCAAATATGTTTATTGATCTCTTACTCCATTGCCCATAGCAGTGACCTCAATAATGTTCTTTAAATTGGTATGCCCTCCTTCTCCTTTTTATTATCACAATTTCCTTACTCCTGTTTGGGGGATATTGGTCTCAGGCTCTGCTTTTGAAAGATCGTGAAGATGCCATTCAAGCAACAGTTAACACTGAGCTAAAATATACTATTGAAGGCTTAATGGACCATTCACTTCCCCTGGCCTTGGGGAAGTGGATCTGCAAGAGTGGCCTTACTGGCAGCAGCATAATGCCTGTCCTTGTCAATCAGATCATGGCCCACTCTATATAGAATCTCCATGACTTCACATTGTACCCAGAGTAAGATCTGCACCCCCATAACACTTACCCTCTCTACAACCGCTCTTGGCTTTGCCCACTATACTCCTGAAATACCAATTTACCTTTGCTTTTGGTTCCTTTAATATGCCTTGTGTTCATCTTCGGGTCTCTGTGCTTGCTATTCCCTCTTCCTGGGTTGCTCTTATGCTAAAAATGCAAATCTGACTCTTTCTTGTTTTTCAGTGTCAGCTTTTGATCAAACTAAAATTGAGAGACATTCTACAAAATAATTGGCTAGTTATGCTTAAAAGTATCAACACCATGAAAGACAAAGCAAGACCAAGAAACTGTACTAGATTAGAGCAGATTTAGAAGTCATGATAATGACGTGTTCTAAGAGCAGTGGAACAACCTGTAAAATTCACATAATGTCCACAGATCAGCTAATAGTATTCTATCAATGTTAGTTTTCAAGTTTTGATGGTTAAATCTCCTATTAACAATGAAGAAAACGGGTGAATGATATATGGTAATTCAACTTTTCAGAAGTCTAAACTATCTCAAAATAAAGCAGTTGATAATTAAAATGTTGAGCATCTTGTCATATACTCATAGGCTGTTTGTATATTTTCTTTAGAGAATGTTTATTTAAATGCTTTGCCTATGTTCTAATGGGATGACTTGCCTTTTTTATTTAGACCTCAATTAAAAAGTCATTTTCAAAAACATTCAGTAGTGTTGGCTTTTCAGAAAGTCTTGTCTGATGTCCCCTGCTGAAGGCAGAGGTCCTATCTTTTATTCACCACTATGTGCTCATTTCTTGCTACAGTGCCCAGGTGTCTGTCACATGGATGGGCCTTGCAGCAGATGCTTTGGTCCTCTGCAAACATCCTGTCTGCACTCACCTTTACATGTTGATACTTGCTTTGCTGACACCCACGACTCTCCCAGAGTCCTTTTCTGGCTGAAGGTGCCTGCTATATTCATAAAAAGGGCATGCCAGAAGTGTTGAGGGGTTCATACCCTCATAGCAGTGCTCAAACGACAAATGGGGGGATGTGTGTAAATGTCCTGGTTTCCTTGTCTCTTGATGGTGTCACTCTGAGGAATGAATTCCACACTTTCTCCCAGAGTACCCAGTTGGATTTGCCCACATTTGCCTGATGATGTAATATCTACTTACTTATCTTCTTTTCCTACCTCGCTTCTCCTTGCCCACCAGTACTTCCTGAGATTACTCTCTAATGAATCTACTTGCACTGGGATTAACTAGTTGTGTTCTATCGATATGGTGTCAGTTCATCAACTCAAATTGATAATTTTTTTTTTGTCAAACCCAGGGCCTTGTGCATGATTGGCAAGATTTCTCCCCACTGGTCTGCATTAGTATGCTTTTTAATTCTTCTCCCTCAGGGAAAAGATACAATGACATATGTTGTGTATGCTACTTAAAAAGCAGCTACATTAACAAATTACTATGTGCTTGTTGGTGGATGATTTTTGAGTGAATGGGGGAGGGAAGTGACAGAGCCTGTCTCTGTATGAAATTCCACCATGACGGGAAGATAGAAATTTTTATTAAAGTCAGAAAATTTCATGACCTTTCATAGACAAAGAATATGGTCTTAAGAGAAGGAAAGACAGGAAGCATTATGTGGAGAAGGAATTTATTTACTGGGATTTCAACCACACTGGAATTTATTTTTATCAAACTGAAACCATGGGTAAATCAACAGGACTGAGTGAAACTAGGCGTGTATGATGTTTAGATTCCCAACCAGGATGGTATATATACTGGAAGGATGTGAATGCATTTTGATCTTTCTAGAAGTTGTGTTCCTGGAAAACTCTGGATTTCCTTTACTTTTATTTTAAAATATTTGATTAATGTATTACCCCTATATATTATAGCAACTTCCTGGCCACCTACCACATGTTCCCTGACATCATGTTCTGATTTTTGAAATGCAAAGTATTTTCTTTTGGGGAATGTAACATATCTATCAGAGTTTCCAAAAATGCATCTTTAAACTTCAGACTCCAATTTCTAAAAGGCCATCTAGCATTTGCTCATTAACACTGATCAGCATCTGAAGATACAAGCAATCCTTACATTTTGCCCTCCTATTTTGACCTTGTTTGAGAAGGTAGTAGAATTTTGAACCAGCCTCTTATTTCCTTAATGTTTAGAGAGGGGGCAAAATCTCCACGATGGCCAGTGGTCCAAAGGGGACCATGTATAATGAGAAAGTGTATGTTCTTGGAGTCTCATGTGTGTGTGGGAGCAGTGACATGGGATTTCTGACTTTTTCGGAGAAACCTCAAATCTGGATTTCCTTAAAAAATTTGTTCACTTTTAATAGCGGACAAAGTCATCATGTGAGAGGAAAAATAAAATCATCTTGAAGCTTGTTTTTCACTTTTTAAAAAAATTAAAAAATTTTAAATTGACATTTACTCTTTGCACATATTTATGGGTTTGAGTAAAATATACAATGTGTAATGATCAGATCAGGGTAATCAGCATTTCCATATCCTTGAATCTTTATCATTTCTCTGTGTTGGGAAACAGTGAACTGTTCTAGTTATTTCAAAATCCATCATAAATTGTAACATTTTGTTTTGGCTTGGATTTGAAATGTCCCAAAGCTTGTGTGTTGAAGGCTTGGTTTCCAATGCAGCAAAGGTTCAGAGTTTGGCCCTTTGATGGGTGATTGGATTATGGGGCTCTAACCTCATCAATGAATTCATCCACTGATGGATTCCTACCTCAATGTATGTTGAGAGGTTGTAGAAACTTCAGTAGTGAGACCTACTTGAAGGGCTTAGGTTGTTGAGGGCATAACCTTGAATGCTATATTTGGTCCCTGGTCTCTCTCTTTTTCTGCCTCCTGGCCACCTACTTGGTGCTTCCTCCCATCATGTTTTGTCTCTCCACAGGCCCAGAAACAAGAGCCAAGTGGGAGCCAAAATAGACCTTTCCTCCTTTAAGCTGGTTTTCATAGATATTTTGTCATAGCAGCAGAAAGCTGGCTAACCACCTATAGTTATCCCACTGTTCTGTGAAACCCAAGAACTAATTCTTTCTGTGCTTTAATACCTATCATCTAACCTCCCATTTCCAAACTCTAGGGCTACCCAGGGCTATTTTGATATCATAATTAAAAAAAGGGATTCCTGGTGATGAAAGTATCATTAGGGTCAACGGTTGAGGTCTATTATCTCACTGTTTGAAGAGTGGTCACTGGTCTGCTCCATTGCTATCACTTGAAAAATTGTTAAGAGATGTAGACTCACATCCCTCTGAATCAGAATATGTGTCACCAGGTGAGTCGTGTGAATAGTTAAGTTGGAGAAGCAGTGCTTGAATTTGCCTCTTCAGGAATCAGACTATAAATGCAGCAGCTGTGATTAATTCTATGAGAGATGTGTGTGTGTGTGTGTGTGTGAGAGAGAGAGAGAGAGAGAGAGAGAGAGAGAGAGAGAGAGAAAGAGGGAGGGAGGGGAATGCTCCATTATTCATAGACACTGACAATAGTAACAGCTATCAAAAAGATTTTTTAAATGGCCTTTTGGAGATGAGGTACAGTCGCTGTTTTGGTGTTTACGGTCCATTAGTTGTGGAATGTAGGTGCTCAAGGCAACCCCTATCAGTATTTTTAGCCAAAATATCTATGTGTTCAGTAATGAAAAGATTTTTATGTTTGAGTTATTTGGTCAAAACTGTATTAAGACTCTGTCAGATGCATGCCACTGTTCTGAGCTTTGTACCAGGGGGTGAATAAGGGACAACTTTCACCCTCTAAGCGCTTAATGTCTCCATGAAAAAACATGACAAAAACATCCACAGGGGCATATGCAGTATGAGAATTCAGTACGAAGAGGCGCCCAGTGTCATTGTCACTGAATACAAATTGTACCTACATTTTCTTTTCTTTTTTTATTGGTGCATTATAATTATACATAACGGTGGGATTTGTTATAATATATTCATACATGTACACAATAAATTGGTATGATTTGATTAATTTCATTCACCAATACTCCCTTCCCTCCCCCTGACCCCCTTTATCTAGTGTGGTCTCCCTTCTATTTTTTAAAAATTTGTTCTAATTAACTACATGACAGTAGAATGCCTTTTGACATATCGTACACAAATGGAGCACAACTTCTCATTCCTCTGGCTATACATGGTGCAGAGTCACATCAGTGGTGTAATCATACATGTATATAGGGTAATAATGTCTGTCTCATTCTACTCTCCTTCCGATCCCCAAAACCCCATCTCTCCCCTCACTACCCTCTGAAAAATACAAAGTTCCTTCATTCTCCCCCATTACCCCCTCACTATGGATTAGCATCCATTTATGAGGGAAAACATTTGGCCTTTGTTTTTCGGGGATTGGCTTATTTCACTTAGCATGATGTTCTCTAGTTCCATTCATTTACCTACAAATGCCATAATTTCATTTTTCTTTAAGGCAGAGTAATATTTCATAGTGTATATGTACCACAGTTTCTTTATTTATTCATCTATTGAAGGGCATCTAGGTTCATTCCATAGTTTAGTTATTGTAAATTGAGCTCCTATAAACATTGATATGGCTGTGTCCCTGTGGCATGCTGATTTTAAGTTCTTTGGGTATAAACCAAAGAATGGGATAGCTGGGTCAAATGGTGGTTCCATTTCAAGTTTTTTTGAAGAATCTCCAGAACTCAGAAAACTTAAAACCAAATAAACCAAAAACCAAAAAACAAAAAACAAATAACCCAGTCAGTAAATGGGCTAAGGAACTGAACAGATATTTTCACAGAAGAAGAAATACAGTCCATCAACAAACATATAGAAAAGTGTTCATCATCTCTAGCAATTAGAAAAATTGCCAAGATTACTATAAGATTTCATTGCTCTAATATTTTATCTCATTACAGTCAGAATGGCAATTATCAAGAATACAAGCAATAATAAGTGTTGGCGAGAATGGGGCGGGGGGAAGGTGCATTCATACATTGCTGGTGAGACTGCAAATTGGTGCAACCACTTTGGAAAGCAGTATGGAGATTTCTGAGAAAACTTGTACTCACATTTTTATTTGAGTGTTTATTTACTTGCCTTTGTCTACACTTCCTCACTGAAAAGCATCATACTTGCAGGGATCATTGCTAATTGAGTGATACATTCATTGCTTCTTTCTGCATTTATATACTGCTCTACCCAGGGAGGGAGAACACAAATGAAAATCACACTCACAGAACCCAACCAAAACCAAAATCAAAACCAAAAAACAACTTTGGGTGACATACCAGGGTCATTTCCTATAACTTCTGTATTTCTCTAAAAAGAATATGTTTGAAGTACAATTAAGTGAATTTAAAAATAGCTTTATCAATATATACAGCTCACTCACTCAAAGAGTGCAGTTCAATGTCAGTGTTCAGAGTTGTGTGACCATCCCTACTTTCAATTTTAAAGCCTTTCTACCACTCAGAAAGAAACCCACCCTGTTAAGTTTCACTCACTGCTTCCCCCATCGTCCCATTCCCCTGTTCACCAGCCCCTGTGCTGGGCAATTACTAATCTACTTTCTGGCTCGATAGGTTTGCCTGTTCTGGACATGAAATTGTACAATATGTGATCCTTTGTGACTGGATTTTCTCACTTAACACAATATTTTATGAACTCCCTGAAAATTCTTTTTCTTTTTGATACCAGGGATTGAACCCAGGGGCACTTAACCACTGAGTCACATTCTAGCCCTTTTTATATTTTATTGAAAGACAGGGTCTTACTAAGTTGCTGAGGCTGGCTTTGAACTTGTGATCCTCCTGCCTTAGCCTCCTGAGTCGCTGGAATTGTAGGTGGGCACGCATCCAGCAAACTCCCTGAATTTTACTTTTGTTTTTCTTTTCCTTGAAATAGAAAAAAAAAAGAATTGTAGGATAAAGAAGATTTAGAATACCATGGAAGCACAAATGATCTCCAAACTTTATGCTGCATTGAGCTTTTGTTTATAAACCAAAAAGCACACATGTTCCCTCTGTTTCCTTCCAGTTGTCATGAACCAAGTTTTTATTGGGTGTTGTGGTGGGGTTTCTAGGAGAACAGGCTGGTTGTGGGAAATGTTGTGAAATGAATGATGTTTACTTTCCATGCTTTTTATTTTCATTTTTTATATATTCCTTTTCTCTTTAGATATTCATTATTCTAATGGTACATCCCTTTTCACCTTGAGAGACTACATTCTGACAATGTACATTTGTTCAGCTAGTTAAATAATATTCCATTTGTATAGAGGCCTTCAGTTTTCCTACCTAAAGGAAAGACAAATGGCATATGTTTCAGGAAAATAGAGGAATGCACAACTATTTTTGTTTAATTCAATTTCTTGGACATTTCTTGAGAGCCTACCATATGCCAGGTGTGCAAATGGTGTATCAGAGAGGTTAAGTAACTTGCCAAAAGACCCAAAGCAGAATTTGAACACAGTTCTTCCTGATTACAGAAGCTTAATTATCATGGCATACTATCTCCCCAATACTCATTAGTAAGCCTACAGAGGCTGCAGCCAATGATGATTCCATCTTGCCCCCTTTAAAACAGACACAGAATGTATCATTTTATATTTATCTTGTCTCTGGTTCTCTTTCTACAGACAATGTTACCAGTTCTTTCAGTTGTAGTTCCTATTGATCATTTAGAAATATGAAAGTTAATATTTTGTTTGTAAATTTCCTTCTCTACCACTTACTAGAAAGATTTGAGATTTAAGATTTTACATCTAAATGTAAGATTTACTTGCATGCATGTGTAATACCTAGCATGAAGATATGGTTACTATCACCAGGAAAGGGTTCAGTTGTTTTACATCTATTTGATGAAAATTTCAGGCTAACCTGAATGAGAATTTATTCAACTTCACAAGTATTTATTAACTGTCTAACCAAGATATGCCAAAGGCAGTTCTTCAACTTTGAATGAAAGGGTATGAAAAAGCAACACAAGGTCACAACCTCCTCTACCCCGCCCCCCCCCCCCCAAAAAAAAACCTCCTGCTAAAGGTAAAAATATAAACACATACAGAATACTGTGGAACTGTGATGATAGTGGGTAAATCATTGTGCATCATAATACTGTAATTGTGGTGGGTGAATCATTTTTAATTTTGGTATTAAAGTTAAGAGGTGAAGGGCTGGGTGTGCAGCTCAGTGATATTGCACTTGCCCAGCCTGCATGAAGCCCTGAGTTCAATCCCCAGCACCACAAAGAAGTAAAAAATAAAAAAGATATAAGCTTAAAGGTGAAGACATTAAAAATAACTATAATATACTACTATAAATAGATACAAACTATGACATTGATAACAAAGTATGGGGAGAGAGAAGTAAAAGTGTAGAGCTGTATGTAATTAGCTTAAGTTATCATCAACCTAAAATAAACTCAACAAGGAAGACTCAGCATCATGGGAACCCTTGGTGTCTTTTTAAGTAGGTGCTGGAAAAGCCAGGACTTTAGTGTATGCTCAGTGATCTAGGCACTATTTAAGGAAGAAGAGCTTTGCTTTTAATCAAAGGCTGTTGGGAAATAATTCTGTAATTGGGCATAGTAATCATTTTTCTCTAGAAGGCACATAAAGTGAAATGAGGCTAGGACTGTAATTGGTAAGGCATCAGCAGCCATTCACATCAGCCAGGATATAGGGGGCATTTGGTCATTTTTCTAGCATGCACAGTATTTGGGTTTTGGTCTGTGCTCACACATGGTGATGAAGTGTTCTTGTGTGTGTCTTGGTCCACTGTGGTCAGAGTGGGTTTGTGCAATGTTCGTGTTCCAGGAATTTTTTTATGTTCAGTAGGACATGCAGTGACAGCTATGACCATGAGGTCAGCTCCTCAACACTGAGCCTGGCTGTCAGGGGCTGTCTGTCTTTCTGTCTTTCACCATGCACTCCAATTTGCAGTGTAAGGTGTTATGGAAACCTGGGTTTTATTCTAGTCCTTCAATTTAGTAGCTGTTTAACTTAAGAAGACACACATGCCATCAAAGTTTCATTTCCTTACATATAGGCCTTAGTTTCCTTGTATGTTTTCCTAAATAGAAATAATAAAAACTACCTTGAAGGTTTATTGAGAGGATGAAAGAAAATACACTGCACCTTTCAGATAATTAGTTCAACTTGATGAATGTTTGAGAGATAATATTCTCCATTTTTATACTGTTAAAATGTCACTTGATTAAATTTCAGATTTATAGAGGATGTCTGTCATAGCAAGTAAGGCATCATGTGACCATGTGATACCTATGATCCTCAAGGTGATCTTAGTCATGAGAGGGTATCACAGGTTCATCCTGTGCACTCTGTCTCACAGGGAATTTTGGGGTCTACACTACAGGAACTGTGCCCCCAATATGGTCACCTTTCCCATTTCTTCTTTCACTTCCACTTTTCCCATTTCTACTACTCCAAAGATATAAATGTTTGGGTCATTTGTTATTCTTATGTGCTATATACTGATTCTCAAAGTATATGCACATTGAAATCACCTCAAGGATTTTTAAAACTGGATTCCCCCTCCAGGGATTCTAATTTATTAATCTTTGCTGAGGATATTTAGTCATTGGATTAAAAAAAAATTCCCAGGTGATTGTAATGGGCAGTAGAGTTTGAGAACCATTGATACAGATAGTGTTTCTCCAACTTTAATTAAGACTGTGAATCATTTAGGGAATCTTTTAAAATGCAGATTCTGATTTCAGAAGTCAAGGGCCAAACCTGGGAGTCTGCATTTCTAGCCAACTCCTAGATGATGTCATCATGGCTGGTCCAAGGATTATACTTTGAATCACAAGACTGGACACGTCTCCTTTCACTTAGCCTTGTGGAATAGTCTATGAACTTTTCAAGGGTGTTTCAGGTGGGATCTTTCAATGGAAAACAAATAGAGGGAAGGAGGGAGGAATGTAGTCATGCAGACTTATGTTCCCACTATCAAAAGAACACATTCAAGAGGTGAAATTCGCTGTGTGTGTGGTAAGGTTTGTTACTAAGGGTGACTGGACTGTGTGTCTGTATCCATGAAAACCAAGTTCTTCCATTCCTGGTTGTGATGAGTCTCATAAAACAAAGAACCTCAGTCAGTCTCAATAACAGTAAATCTAGGTGGGGGATGGTCAAGATAAAATTTCAGATTATGTCATGTTTCATGGCTCTGTGCTGTGCAACGTAACCTTGTTGTAGAAAGACAATGCCTGACTTTCTACTCCCTGCCGATCCCATCTAAAGAGGGTTTATCTATGAAGAGTGTGCCCTTACTGCCTGGACAGAGAGGCAAAACACTGGGGCCTGCCTCCTAATCCCTTTACAGAATATGTGTGAAAGAAGTATTGGGCAAAGTCTTTGTAAGCGGTAGGTGCTGTCGCTAAGAAAAGGCTTGTTTTGTTTTTTTATGGAGCATGGAGAGAAATATAAACTATGGGTGACTGTATCCATTTTAGACTTTACATATTTCTTTTCTCATGGAAAAATTTTGTTCATTTCTTACAGACAGAGATTGCTAAGGCTGTAACTCTGAGCTTTGTGTCCAGATCATTTTTAATCCCCTCTGCTTGAAGAATTTATAAAATGTTTGCTTAAGCATGCCCAGGAAAAGCACAGGCCTGGGTTGACTAGGTGAAATGGGAGAACCTAAGTATTATAGATAACTGTGGAAGAAGATTTAAGAAAAAGAACATTAGGGTGTGAAAAAAGATGGATAAAGAAAAGGCTACCGCTATACTGTTTCTTTTATGGCTGATGGCTCTAGAAGGATCAGATAAACTTGGAGCTGATATGGTGAAGGGAGTTGGATTGGCATAGTGGATTCTGGAAAGAAAATTGAGTGTCTTAGTCTCTCCTACTGTCTTCCCATTTTAATTCCTCCAGAGTAGTGGGACAGAGAAGGGAAAGAAATCCTGTTAAAGAGAAGGTCTGACTTTCACAGGTCAGAGGAGGTGGAAACTAGAATAGAAAGTGAGGTTAGAACTTGGCTGTTTGACCCCAGGACTCTTCTCACTAGATTGTGCTGTAATATTTCAAGAGAGTGTGAGTAATGGGCAATGCATATGGACGACTTTTGTTGTGCAAGGAATAACATTTGAGAAACTTAGGCTCAAGCTGGGTATGGCTTTGCCTCCTGCTAATTCCCCCTAGCTCAAAGCAGAGCAATTTCTAGCTGAATCAGCCCTCTAATCTGAAAGGACTCAATGTTGCTTTCTTTGTATATCTGCTCCCCGGAATTCCGAAAATAAGGCTTAACATGGGCTTTGAAACTGGGTGAAATGACTTCTTGTTTCCAAAGAAGAAGTGATGCTGTAGATCTTCCCAGGAATGGACATGGAGGACTGGGACAGAGAAGATGGACATAGATGGCAGGTAATTTGGGTGCCACTTAACTCCATAGTCAAAGTGTCAGCAGCAGAGCTGAAGTCAAATATTTTACTGATCTGCTGAGATTGTGCAGATCAGTCCACACACATGCATATCTCCTGCATGGTCATTAGAAGGATATATTTTTCATTGACAAGGCGTAGTGGACCTTAGCCTAATCTTACTGAAAAATCAACTAGATAGATGAATTGTTCTGCTGAAGAGTGCCGAGAATGAACCCAGTCTTCTCTTAGCAATAGCACAAGACTGCAAAAGGAAACAGTTGAAAGATAATGATGCAGAAGTAATTATCATGCTTTTTAGGAAGCATCATTCCCTGTATTTATAGTCAGGCTAGCCCCAAATCCATGTTTTAACATTTTCCAAGATTTCACAGTGCAGAATCAATCTACCAAAAACTTTCATGTATGCCATATCATTTAATCCGCCAGCACCTGTTTTGTATGTAATGTACACTCACTCACTGGTCCTATTGCATAGACGATATGGACACATTTCAGTCACTATGAAAATGAAGATTGAAGTTTCAATCCTTTAAAAATGGTTTAAAGTACTTTTTAGGATCTAAAGTAAAGTAAAATTGGGTTAAAATTGAACCACAAGAACTGAATGAAATGACCATTAATCTCAATAGGTTTTATACATTTGTGGAACATGATTTTCAAAGGAAATTTTATAAGGAAGACTATTTTTAATTTGTTATACATGATGGCAGAATGCAATTCATTTCATATTACACATATACAGCACAATTTTTCAAGTCACTGATTGTACACAAAGTATTTTCACACCATTCATATCTTCATACATGTACTTAGGGTAATGATGTCTAACTCATACCACCATCATTCCTACATCCTTGCTTCCTCCCTGTCCCTCCCTCCCCTTTGCCCTATCTAAAGTTCTTTCATTCCTCCCATGCTCCCCTCGCCCGCCATTGCTATTATGAATCAGCATCCTCATTCAAAGAAAACATCCGGCCTTTGGTTTTTTGGGATTAGTTTACTTCATTTACCATTATCTTCTCCAACTCCATCCTTTTACCTGCAAATGCCATGATTTTATTCTCTTTTAATGCTGAATAATGTTACATTGTGTGTGTGTACTAAAGTTTCCCCATCTATTCATCTACTTAAGGGCATCTGGGCTGGTTCCACAATTTAGCTATTGTGAATTGTGCTGCTATAAACACTGACATAGCTGTGTCTCTGTAGTATGCTGTTTTTAAGTCCTTTGGGTATAAACCAAGGAGTGGGATAGCTGGGTCAAATGGTGGTTCCATTCCAAGTTTTCCAAGGAATCTCCATACTGCTTTCCAGATTGGTTGCACCAATTTGCAGTCCCACAAGCAATGTATGAGTGTGCCTTTTCTCCACATCCTCACCAACAGTTATTGTTGTTTGTATTCTTGATAGCTGCCATTCTGACTGGAGTGAGATGAAATCTTGAAGTAGTTTTGATTTACATTTCTCTAATTGCTAGAAATGTTGAAAATTTTTTCATATGTTTGTTGATTGATTGTATATCCTCTTCTGAGAATTGTCTATTCAGTTCCTTGGTTCATTTATTGATTGGGTTATTTTTTTTTTTTTTGGTGTAAGGTTTTTGAGTGCTTTATATATCCTAGATATTAGTGCTCTATCTGATGTGCTTATGGTAAAGATTTGCTCCCATTCTGTGGGTTCTCTATTCACCTCATTGATTGTTTTTTTTTTTTGCTGAGAAGAAGCTTTTTAGTTTGAATATATCCTATTTATTGATTTTTGGTTTTAATTCTTGTGCTATATGAATCTTATTAAGGAAATTGGTGCCTAATCCAACATGATGGAGATTTGAGCTTACTTTTTCTTTCATTATTCACAAGGTCTCTGGTTTAATTCCTATATCCTTGATCCACTATGAGTTGAGTTTTGTACATGGTGAGAAAGGTTTAATTTTATTTTGTTACATGTGGATTTCCAGTTTTCCCAGCACCATTTGTTGAAGAGGCTATCTTTTCTCCAATGTATGTTTTTTGCACCTTTGTCTAATATAAGATAACTGTAGGTTAGTTAACTGATAGGTTAGTTAGATAACTGATAGGTTAATCTCTGTGGGGAGATGAATATTTTTAAAGTGAAATGATTGAAGCAGCCTTGGTAATGGCAGGAACGGGGACCACAGCTTCTAGCCTTTCCTCCTTACCTTCTTCTTTCCCTTTCCCAGTGTACCCTGTTCCCTTTCTTATATTCAGTCAAGTCCCATTTAGATCTCATATGAACCTCTGCAAAGACTTACAAAGAAGTTAGGAAATGTCTGTTATAGCTCACTCCTATCATATAACAATTTGGTAAACTGAGGAAAAGATATCTCACCAACTCTATGACGACTCTTTTTTTATGTATAGTTTTATTTTTTCTAATTAGTTATGCATGACAGTAGAATGCATCTGGACACATGATACATAAATGGGAGTATAACTTCTCACTCATCTGGTTGTGCCTGTTGTGGAGTTAGACAGGTCATGTAATCATATATGCACATAGGGTAATAGTGTCTATGACTGCTCTCAATGACTGAGGACCTCACTGAGGTACCTCAGAGTACCTCACTTCCCTCATTGTTCCTTGATGTTGTAGTTTAGCATTTCCCCCACTGTCCATCTTGATGTCCACTATTCAGTTCTAACCCTTGGATGGTTGGGAAAATGTCTAGCAGTGTTTTTTTTGTTTTGTTTTACATATATTTGGAAGTCAGAAAGTTTTCTGAGCTGCTAATAATGATTCCAACTTGATGTACCATCTGCTGGGTCTGATTCATGAGAACAAATGCACTGGGATGTTACCTCCCACAACGTTAGTGACACAAGGGAAAGAGAGGATGGGAGGATAGCTATTAGACATTGACTTTTCCTCTTGTCTTGGATCATCTTATCCATGTGACATCCTGGAAAATGTTGTTCCTTGTATCAACATTGGATATGTCTTTCATACCCTTCATATGTGTCCTGATGAAAAAACTGTTTTGAGATCCACTGAACTGAAGGCTTTTACCATGACCCATTGGTATTTAGATAGGAAACAAAGTGTACAAAGAACCTTACAGATTTGGACAATTCATTTTCTAGGACATATAAAAGTAATGTGAGTATATTCCGGAGGTAAATTATAGTATTTTATTAACTTCCCCTTTAAATTCTTTTCCATAGCTTGGCAGACATAATTTCCTGCTCTTTTAGCATTGATATGCTTGGAATCTCTTACATGCCCATCGTCAGTACCCTGGATCTTACTCAACACAATATATCTCCTAACTGACCTTTTAGTGTTCAATATTTTGCATCTAATCCATCTTGAAAATTACTGCTTAAGTTATCATCATTAATCCAAGTTGAATTCCCAGCATGAATAAATGAGAGAACACAATGCAAAGAATGATCTTTCATTAGAGATTCTAAATTATTACAACTTAAGTTTGTAAAGTAAAGCATAGATTTAAAAGGATTTTTATAAAACTTATTTTTCTCTACGAATAAATATAACAAACTGTTATTGGAAATGTTAAATCAGTGCTTATGAAGAACAAATGATAGAAAAGGATGGATCCAATGATGATGCCTTTTCTAAACATTATAAATAATCTATAACTATTTTTAAGTCATGTTTGATAGGTGAGGGAGTGTTCTATGGACTCCATTACAGAGTGGTTCATTCTCTTCCCAGTTGGTCCTGTATGTAGGCTGGTACTATACAGGAGAAGCATTGTTTCACTTCTCTGTTACAAAGTGATGAAGTGATTCAGCAGGATGTGAGCCTTGAACTTCACAAGTGAAGTTTCTCTCTCTCTCTCTTTCTCTCTTGGTGGTGTGTGTGTGTGTGTGTGTGTGTGTGTATACGTACGATGGAGCCCTCAGTTTCTCTTTCATTTCTCATCAAGTCCCAGATATTGGTCTTCATCTCTAGTCCCATGCCTTCTGTTCCCCTTGCCTTAGTCTCAGAAATGATGCTGTCCCATAGTTCTTGATGCTGAGCTATGGCTAGAGTAATAAGATTCTTGCTAAACCCTTTCTTCCTAAGTGACACATGCATCTAAGATAAGGACACTTTCACATACTGCCTTGGGAAATGGGTAAGAAAGAAGAGGTGAAGAGACCCCATAGCCTGATGATAGTGACCTTTGATGTGCCATCCCAGGGGTCTAACTCATGAGGACAAATGCACTGGGTGGTTACATCCCACACTGTAAGTCTGAGGCTGTAGAGGGGTTTAGCATGAAACTGGGTTTATCTACAAGGTGAGGGCATGTGCCTGCAGTAAACTGGTGGTCCTAAGTCTCTTCCAACCACACCAAGAGTATTGATATATGATTGAATTTTAATGGATCTGAAAATATAGTAATTATTAAGAAGAAATTCTCACTATAGTCCGGTGCAAGAGTTATGAGAGGTTTCTCCAGAAATAGGTCTTATCTAGAGAGCACATCTGTCTTTTAAAAATTTCTCTGCCCTATCAAGGCTAAAATATATGTAATAATAGAAATGCATGAGTGTTGATTGTACTTGACTTGGGAGGTTGGAAAGAGAGGGAAATTAATATTTGAATTAAAAGTATTTACTTAAATTGTCATAAGAAACATAAATTAAGGTGAAACTGAAACATCAGTTACTCAACCTCACAAAAATGTTTTTAGTAGCAGATATTATTTCTCAAAAGTATTCTTTTAGAAAATTAAGGTGGTCAGAGTTTTTATATTATAAATACTTCAACTTGGGAATCTATTGGCTGCCTACAACAAAATATTTTTTAAAAACTCATTATTTTCCCCCTAATTCTATTTCTCCTTATCCTTCAAATTCTTGTGAATTGTATTAATTTTACACTTAAGGTTTATAATATTAATATTTATTCTTTAATTTCTCATCCAACTTATTTTATTTTTTATTTTTTGTTTCTATATATCCACTTCCTATGTTGTGTTTATAACAATACAAACTCATATGGGAATTTGTAGAGGTAAGATGTGTTATTCCATGTAAATCACTTTCAGCAGTACCTAGCCCTGTTGACCATTTTCATTTTCTCTGGGACAGATAAGCAACCTCATACACAAGATGTAGCCAAGTGCTACAATGGAGTCTTTATAAGAAAAGTCTTACTCTTAATATTTTTCTTGGACTTCAAAATTCATCATCTCCAAGTTAGCCTTACCTTTCTCTTTCTTCCCAAAGTGTGTTTGTACTCTCTCTGATCCTTTAGAAAATTAGCTAAGGTTTTCGGCCACTCCTTAGTTTAATTGAGCCAGACCTTCTCTAGTGAACACATGGTAGTACTTTATACACTATCATATTCCATCTATTCCATATTTTATAATTTTCCTTATCATATCAAAAACCACAGCTGGGGGACTTCTTTTTTTATTGATTTTATTTTTTAAAGTATACAACAGTGGAATGTATTACAATTCTTACTACACATATAGAGCTCAGTTTTTCATATCTTTGTATAAAGTATGTTCATGTCAATTCATGTCTTTATACATGCACTTGGTTTTTTTGCATTTCAATTTTTATTACACATATATACCACAATTTTTCATATCTCTGTTTGCAAGATGTCTGGAGAATGGGCGATAACTTATTACCTTTTCTATGGTTAAACTTAGTGAAGTCTCATATGTTTATCAATTGAACTGAGCATTCATGTGGATTAAGAATAAGGTCATTGGGTAGAGCTCCAAATAGCAAAGTATCTGTAGTAGGTTGACACCCAATTCGTGTCTTCATATATGTACTTTGGATAATGATGTTCATCACATTCCACCATCCTTGCTAATAATCTCCTGCCTCCTCCCTTTCCCTCCCTCCCCTCTTCCCTGTCTATAATTCATCTATTCATCTGATGTTCCCCTCCCTACCCCAATATGAGTCAGCCTCCTTATATCAGAGAAAACATTCAGCATTTGTTTTTTTGGGATTGGCTAACTTCACTTAGCATTGTCTTCTTCAGTGCCATCCATTTACCTGCAAATGCCATGATTTTATTCTCTTTTATTGCTGAGTAAAATTCCATTGTGTATATATGCCACATTTTTTTTTATCCATTTATCCACTGAAGGACATCTAGGTTGGCTCATACATTGCTGGTGGTACTGCAAATTGGTGCAGTCAATATGGAAAGCAGTATGGAGATTCCTTGGAAATCTGGGAATGGAACCACCATTTGACCCAGCTATCCCTCTCCTTGGATTATACCCAAAGGACTTAAAAACAGCATACTACAAGGACTTCTTTTTGATAGAGATGAGAGTTGTGATTAATTAATTCTATAAACTTTTATCAAACATCTACAATATTTCCCTTTTTATCAGCAATCTCATTTTCTACAATCTCAGATGCCTGTGGTCAACTACGTCCAAAAATATTAAATGGAAAATGAACTATTTATAAGATCTAAATTGTGCATTGTTATGAGTAATGTGAAGAAATTGTACCCTATACTGCTCCATTCTGCATGGGTCTGGAATTATCCTGTGGTCCAGCATATCTATATTTTATATGCTACTCACCCTTTTGTGACTTAGCTGCCTCAGTTATCCGATTAACGTCTGTGGTAGGTATACTGCAGTGCTTGTATTCAAGTGACTCTTATATAGTAGTCTAATGCTACATCTTAATGTCTATAGTATTCACCTCACTTCAATTCACCACATAGGCATTATATCATCTCACATCATTACAGAAATTAGAAGGGCTAGTATGGTACAATTAGATATTATGAGAACACACACATACAGAGCTAGCTCACATTCACATAACTTTTATTACAGTATATTGTTGTAATTGTCCTAGTTTATTATTAGCTATTGTTCATCTCTTATTATGCCTAATTTATAAATTAAGCTTTATCATAAGCATATGTGTACAGAGAAAACATAGTGTACAGGTTTTGGTTTGATTTGTAGTTTCAGAATGTATTCCCAAGGATAAAGGAGTACTACTGTGCTTTGTGCAAAAAATCTTTTAAAACACTGTGGGAAGGCTGGGGTTGTGGCTCAGTGGGAGAATGCTTGCCTCGCACATATGAAGCACTGGGTTCGATCCTCAGCACCACATAAAAAAAATTAAAAAAAAATAAAGGTATTGTGTCCATCTACAACTAAAAAAATATTTTTAAAAAAAGCTACTGTGGGAACTATAATGAAGTATAACCCCGGCAAGATATCTGGAGAATGGGCAATAACTTATTGCCTGTTCTATGGTTAAACTTAAGTGAAGTCTCATACATTTATCAATTGAGCTGAGCATTGAAGTAGATTAAGAATAAGGTCATTGGGTGGAGCTCCAAATAGCAAAGTATCTGCTCCTGTCAAGGAGATGTAGTAGTATTTCTTTAAGAGAATGATCCACAGAACTGAGGTTTGCTTCAGATCTCACTGTTGTGAGCAAAATGGGAATGTCCAGTATGGACCTTGATATGGGGATGCAAGGTGATGAGGGCCTGTTTGTAGAGATAAAATAGAAGAACAGTTGTTAAATTTGAAACAGAAATTTTACCTGAAATTTAATTTCAAGAGTTTGTAGAGGACTGTATCTTAAATTCTTACAGAGCCCTGGAATCTGGATCAGGACAAACCTGTAGCTTGGAACTGAGTCAGCTTCAGGTAGGAGGGGAAGGTGTGCCAGAGGATTGGGGCCTGGGAGGGCCATTATGAGTCTCTTTGCTTATTTCCAGTTCCTTGTCTATTAGTTCCTATATTCACTGTCTGGCAGCTTGGTTGTACTTTTGGATTAAGTTCCTCTTTTGAACCTTATCTGAATTCTGTTTGCTCAGGTTTCCAAATTGCTCTGGGTGACATCTGCTTGTCACCAGTAAAACCAAAAGGACAGCAGGGTAGATTGCCTTGCACAGGGCAGACAGGTAATTGCAGCTTTAATTTTGTTTTGTTTTTGGAAGGATCCAGGTGTCCAGCATCTTTATCTCACAAAAGAACCTTAATAAATGTGGGAGTGTTGGCAGACAAGATGGCCCAGTGGGCAGTCTGCCCATCAGATGTGTTAGCCCTGTGCTATTGAAATAGTGCTTCCCGTGGAAGCATCACACATCAGGAATTCTTTGCTGCTCCAAGCACCCCAGCAGCTTCCAAGTTAGGAGCACAATTAGAGACATAGAGCCTTCTAAGCAGCCAAGAGACACATTTCACCCTGGAAATTCAGATCTCAACAGGGAGTACTCAAGCCATGTGAATGTAAATCATTCCCCAGAAAAAACTTTCTTCTTGTGAAACCAAATTTTCCAGAGCTGGAATCTGTTGGCTGGTTGGTGGATGCACCTTTGGCTTGGAAGGATTGACCATTTTAGAATCTGCACATGTAGAATATAAGCTGGGTTTTGTAGAATCTGGCCTTTACAAAATTAACCTGCTTTGCTTCATACATACTCAAATAAGAGTCAGATGTGGGAAAAATAGGGCTTAAGTAAAAGTGCTAAGGTCTCCTTTACATAGAGACCTGAGTCTGTAGGTAGAACTGTAGTTCCTGGTGACATTAGGGATAATAAGAGGCAGGAGACACAAACCAACCAGGCATTCAGCTAGGGGCTTAGAGAAATTTCCATCTATTAAAATTATGAACAGAGATTGGAAGGGTTTGATCAGAAAGAAAAAACTCACTGACCAGAACGGATTAAAATTAGGGACCCAAGGACACAAGTAAAAGCATTCTTCTCTCCTTTAGATCCCAGGTAAGTGCAATTTCAGATATACTATTCAGTAGGTACTATTTTTAATAGGCAAGAGTATAGAATAGAGCTATATATATATACTATATTCAGATATAGTATTCAGTAGATACTGTTTTTAATAGACAAGAAGGAAGGATTGAAAAAGACCTCTTGGGCTTAGAGTACTTAAGTACTTAAAGAACTTGTTTTTAGCTACAGATAGATCTAACACTGCACTCTTGCAGAACTACTTTGATTCTTGAATTCTGGCATGTGTCTATTCTCTGGGAATTGGAAAAAGATTGACTGTGACCCACTCTCCTGAGATGTTGCAGGGTCATGGGTGGAGGTTCAGAGAGACTTGATTTCAGTGAACTTTATTGCATTAGAATGCTTTGCTTCTTCCTCTGGCCTTCCACCTTCAAGAATAAGCAAGCAAAATTCCTTTAATAGGGTAGAAAGAATTGGAGCTAGGACCAGTCTGGAAGAGACATCTGGACCTAGCCCTGGACAAGTCAGGGAAGTAGCTGAAAGCAGAAGTCTTCCTTAATTCTAAAAATGTCTGCCCATTGAGTACCCAGCACATACTAGTACAGATGTTGGGTATCTTGTCACATGGATGCATATGTTTATGAAAGATTTATCTGCTCAGATGTAGCTTTCTTTGATAATGAGGAGAGGAACAGGTATAATGATGTGCATAATTTAGTTTGGAAGTGGAAACTAGATCACAACTGGGTTCTGTTGTATTCTTCTGGGAAGCTACCAGTCTTCTCAGGTATTCCACTCCACTTCATTCAGTTTGACGTGATTCCATTCCATTGCATT
This sequence comes from Callospermophilus lateralis, assembly GCF_048772815.1. Lineage (NCBI taxonomy): Eukaryota > Metazoa > Chordata > Mammalia > Rodentia > Sciuridae > Callospermophilus > Callospermophilus lateralis. Next base: position 167,841,504 of record NC_135307.1, on the reverse strand, counting down.
TTACTCCACCCATTCCAAATCATTCTGTTCCAATTTAGTTTTTCTCGTGGCTAAGACCTTGCTAGTAGAGTAGTCCAATGATAAAGGGCAAACTGTTGGTTTACCAGGAGAGTATGTTTCATGAAGGACTAATCTTGTGAATACTCAAAAAAAAATGTTCCATTTGATTCTTGTGTTATCACCTGAAAATTACAAAACATTGTAACAAATAAATTGTTTTACTTTTATTCAAACTAAGTTTCCCTAAGATACTCGGCCACAGAACGGTTTTAAAATTTTTAAATATACTTGTCAATGACTGTGGAATTATTTTACTGGAGCCAGTAGGATTGTTACATGTGGTGGCTGATAGGGTGATCTAGGACTGGTCCCCAAATTCAAGTGTTGAGGAGACTGGCACTTTTAGCTCAAACAGGGTACCACTGGAGTCTTATGGATATTGAAGAGCTGGTGCAAGGCTTGATCACATAAATGGACTTTGATCCTAGTATTTACTCAAGAGATATAGGTAAGGTGTGAATGGGAAAGCTCTGAAGGGAGAAGATGCATTATTTTTTTTCTATTGCTTGGCTTGAAGTTTCAAGGGTAACCAAAATTAGCTAGTGAAATGTGTCTCAATTATTTAAAAATCAGAGAACATATATCTGAAGATATTCAAATGAAAACTCATGTCTGTAGCTATACCCAAAGTTTTCTATTAATCCCATCCAAGATCCTGACTCCTATGCTCTGGACAAAATACATTAGCCCTTGAATATTTGAAGACACGAAAACACAGGTCAGGCCTCAATCTTGTGGTGTCTAGATTAGGAACATAAGAGCCAGCAACTCTACAAAGGGTTGCTGATGCTCCTCATAGGAATTTGGTGATTTCAGTGCCTAGTGTGTTATCAAAGTCAGACTAAGAGGCCTCTTCTGAACACGGCTGGTTTCAATATTCCAGATAAACATGCAGTGATGAGAAAGGTAACACAGGAAACCAGGGCAGTAATTGACTTGCAGTTGGAGCCAATGGCAGAGGGAAGCATAGGTCAGAGTGAGGGCAGAACATCTATGCTCTTTTTGCAGCCTGTAGTAAGATCTGGAAGAAAGCCTGCTCTCATCAGAAAACCCTGGTGTCAGAGCATGAGGAAAAACTAAATGTGAATATTAAGTTTCAAGCTGGTTTCAAGTTATCTGGATGGAGTTGGGGCTGGAATCTCAGTCCCACAATCACAATTAAAACAGTGGCTGGTGCTTGGAGAACAAGTGAAGTCCAAACAATAGACCAAAGCTACATACTGCCTTTCCTACTCAAAAAGCCTATGGCCAAAATTGGGCCTGTGTGTTAGTTGAAGGGCTCAACTTTGATGTGGTTTCTGTGGTTATAGCTGAAACATTTTCAGGGAAGCAGGCAAGGGCTCATCCACTTATACAAAACCAAGTATTCACTTGCTACCCTTGTAATTCATTAACGTTAGAAATCAATGTAAAGACACAATTAGAATTAAATAATGGTGTTTGAAAATATTTTCAATGACTATTCCAGATTCCATTGATATTATCCCATAAATATGTCAGGATTCCTAAGACCAATTAAACAGAAACATCCACAAATACCTAAGAGTGTCAGTTTCATAGTGTGATACAATACTGTTTGTGGCATTGTTCACGTTTCTAATACATTATAGGAGTATATCCATTATTCTATTTCTATTTAATTAAATTTTTAAAAATCCAGTTATTTTCTAGTCATGGAACAAATTTTTTTCTAAAATATTTTTTTAGTTATATGTGGACACAATATCTTTGTTTATTTATTTTTATGTGGTGCTGAGGATTGAACCCAGTGCCTCATGTGTGAGAGGCAAGCGCGCTGCCACTGAGCCCCAGCCCCAATTTTTTTTTTAAAACTTCTTATTTAATCTTTTTTCCTTTTCCATAAATTTATATTTTCATCCTTATTTTCTTCCTCTTCTTTTTTCTTAAATGTTTATTCTTCTGGAAAGGGACTCTTATTAAGTTTTATTTAGACTATTTGTGGTTTCTGCCTCATAAGATCCTTGTTACCCCATGATTTCTTTCCTTTAAACATTTTTTTCTATTTTTTTTTAACAAGACTGTGAAAGATTTTTCTCCCTTTTCCTATGAAGTAAGTAGGGTGAATGGAATTTCCATTTTAGAGAAAAAGAATCTGAGATGGAGGCAAACAAAGATATATCAAAAGACTTCTGAAATATGAGGGGAAATTTTTCCATGGAGAGTTTTCAAAATCTCAAAAATCACAGGGTCAACTCCACACTCAGGGATTCTCTGGTGTTGATTGAAATTTGGGCAATTGTGATTTTTCTCTTGAATGCTTAGGATTGAGAACCTTCATCCCAAAGTATATCCTATCTGCATAGCCTCATTTATCACAGGCAGGCAACACTGTCATCAATTTCACCTTCTTAATAGCACAGCATCAGCTTGGCCACACAGATAAGAGCGATCCAGGAAGACAGAGTTTCAAATTAGCCTCTGAGAAGCAGATGTTAACTGTCACTTGCCAAGGAAACAGGAGGAACTGGACACTCTTTGATATATTTGGAGGTGACAAAAAATGACACTTTATAAATCTATAGCTCTTTTAAGAAGTATATTTGAATATCAGTACAAGCTAGAGGCCATCAGATTGAGATTATAAGCACCTACTATCATTTCTTCTGTAGCAGTTTAATGAATCTTGTCACATGGTATAGTTGATTTATTATCAACATTACTTGAAAATCTAACTATATATTTATTCCACAATTTGGACATAAAGAAGGTAGGTCAGAGCCCTGGTTAATGCCTGAAATTTCTTAATTAACGCTCATATAATTTTTGTTGGTTGCGTTGTTTATTTTATGAGAGAGATAGTCTCAAGCTTCCATTCTTCACATGTGGATGCTGTCCTTGGGATGTCCTTTTTATATCCCAATCTCAGCACAGCAGGGAAGCAAATAGTCTCACACAGGTTATCATTACCTATTCTATAGGTGAAGAACACACTAGAAAACTAATCTCCTCCACACAAAGATGAGGTGATTATGTCAGAGTCTAGAGACAATCCTTTTGGGGATGAAGATGAGGGCTGTGGGATTTTGCTGTGTCCTACTCTGGGGAGAAGAACCAGTTGTTAACATGAAATGTTATAGTGGTTGGACCAGAGTTTATCCCCAGAGGTTTAGTGACTGTCTCTAATTGGCTTTTCCCAAAAGTAGACCTTGAGACAGGATCTTGGGTCCAAACATTTATTTGGGAGCTGATGCCAGGAAGGATGGTATGGGGATTTGGGAAGTGAGACAGGAAAGCCAGTAAAGGGTGTGTTTATGAGTGGGTCACAACACTGGGCTATGGGATCACTCCTGCAGTGCACCCTCTGTGTTGCAAAGAAGCTAGGGAATTGAATTCCAGACTTTTATTGCACCCTATGGGCAGAGAGTCACACGTTACTGTTGCATGTTTGAGAACTTTGGGGGTTTCAGGTGTCCTCTAGGGTAGGTTGAAATCATCTGCTTTGATTAGAAAGTCCTCATGGCTTAGACTGTAGTCCTGGGTGTATTCTGATATACCTTACAGATCACTTAGATACTTAACTCAATAGAGAATTGAGGAGGGTGGGATACTCAACTTGTTCAAATATTTGTACACTTCTGAAAATACCAACTATTAATAGCTTATTTTGGGATGGTTGATTTTTATATATTCATTTTTAAAAGATCTTAAACTTACTTAATCATTTTACATTTTTTTGCATGCTTAGGAAGGTATAGTGTGTGTGTGTGTGTGTGTGTGTGTGTGTGTGTGTGCTTGTATATTTGACAATATGCATAAGCCTTAGTCACTCAAGGAAAATTGGTTGTGTGTGTCCATGGGTATGTGATATAAAACCATACTCATTGCTTGGACATGAACTTCTTAAGATGAAATGACAAACATCTTAATTCGAAAATTTCCCTTACATTTTAATGCTGAGTAATATTCCATTGTGTATTTGCAGGTAAATGGATGGGGTTGAAGAATGTCATGCTAAGCAAAGTAAGCCAATCCCCCCAAAACCAAAAGCTGAATGTTCTCTCTAATAAGTCGATGCTGATCCATAATGGGGAGCGGGGAGGCATGGAATAACTAGAGGAACTTTGATTGCACAAAGGAGAAGGAGAGTAGAGAGGGTGCATAGGGGCAGGAAAGTTGGTGGAATGAGATAGACATCATTATCCTAGGTACATGTAAGGCTGCAGATATGGTGTGATGCTACATCATGTACAACCATGGAAATGTAAAGTTGTGCTGCAATTGTGTATGATGAATCAAAATGCATTCTGCTATCATATATACCTAATTAAAATAATAAATAAATAAAATTTCCCTTCTGCTCAATGTGATATGTATTGTATGGAGTATTTTCTCAAAATGGAGTTGAAGTCAATATAGCTGCTGGATGGGAACCATGTGTTTTTCGTGGGTCTTTTTTTCCCTTCTTACTGAGTAGTCTGTGCATTAAAATTAGGAACAGGAAAGCTGACCGCACCAAAGCTTCCCTGTACTGGAATGCTCTTGGGAATGAGCATGAACAGTGAGAACCAGTGTGGGCAGCTGTGTTAAAGACAAAATCTCTACCCCACACAATCTGGGGGAAGGACAGATGACCTTGCACAGCAAGAGCTCGAGAAGGGCAAATGACCATGCTTCTGGAAGTTAGTCAAGGTAAGCATCTCAGAGGGCCATTTGTGTCAAGTCTAGGCAGAGTTTGTGAAAATATGAGTGAAGTATCAGAATGAATCACTCATCAACTTTACTTTTTCAAATAAACCATGGACAAAAAATAGATTCATCATTTTTCACTATTTATCATCATAGCCTGATTTGGCAGGTTAAGAGCCTAGAGATTTTAGACTGCGCTAGTATGAAAGCAACAGATGGTTTTCCTGCCACTTGGATACATTTTCAGTGGACTTGGAGGAGGTTCAGCTTGAAGAAATACATAGTTCCAATAGCCAGTATGGTCTGAGTAGATTAAAATGTGTATGGTACTCTTGTCATTTTAAGGTATTGTATTTTTCTATGTCTCTGTTTTTCTCCACATATGTGAAATAAATGTGTATATAAAGTACACATTTTAAATATGTATACAAACTATATCAGTCAAGATATGGTCAGAGAAGCTGAAATCATGCCAGTTTTTTAACAGAGAAAATTTAATACATGGAGCTTGTTGAACATTTATGGAAGATTAAAATTTGTTAGAGAATTAGCAAATATTGCATGCAGCTACTACCTCAGGCTATGAAAACAAAAGGAAGACCTGGATTTAAGAGAAGATAGGAGGAGGGACTCTGCCAATATGGATTTGAGGGAGTGTGATGAGGCTAGTTCTTGGGGCAAGCATAAATGTATAAAACCATAGTATTGAAGACTGAAATCCAAATCTGAAGAAACAATGGTAGAGAATACATATTGGAATAGTAAACCAAGAGAAAAAGGCCAAACTTCCTCCCTCTTCCCATCATTCAATCTTCCTCTAGCACCTTTACTGGTCTGTGCATGCAGAGATCAGGTAGCATCACTGAAAGGGTCTGCAGAGCTCCAGCCCCTGCATCTACATCAGCCTTTTAAAGAGGACCTTAGAGGTGAAACACTACAGCTTAATAATCACCTTGCATACATAATGGATCAAACACTTGATATGGCTGATGCCCATTTTAATTCTGTAAAAGTATTTTTAATTCACAATTTTATATGGGCCAAAAATACAGGTGAAACCATTTTGTAAGTAATCAAAATATATTTCATGTGTTCATATATAAACTTTTGCATCTTCTAAATGTATGTATATACATAATCAAACACATTTAAGGTGGAAGAAGACATTTATACACCTAATTAAATCAAAGGCAGCTAGTATTCTTCTCTGAATGAGATAGAAATCTATCAGACTTCCCCCTGTGTATAGGTAGCACTCGACCTGGGACCTGATGATAATCACTGAGACATGAGTTTGCATGGTGTAATTTACCTCTGCAGAGTGCCTTCCCATCATGGATCCCTCTTTGATTCATCGTCCGGCTGCCTTGACTGTGATCCATTGAGTCTTCAAGGATCCATAGGGCAATATGTTCCAGAGGCAAGTGGTTACCTTACAAATTCCTCCAGTATCTAGATTAGAAGAGGGAACCCGGGCCTTATGAGGAGTTCCTTTAAGGATGTGAAGTCCCTTGCAACTGCTGCTGCCATGGGGCTACCATGATGCTTTAATATAGAGCTGCTGTCTCTTAGAGAGGCAGCTGTCTGTTTGGATACCCATATGCATTTTGGAACTGAGCTCTTCTAGTGTAAAGAAAAGTATGTTTGCATTTTCATTATGGGAATGATTCAGAGGCCACTGAGTAAGTCATCAGTAAAGGCACAAGGTGTGCTCATAACAGGCCAAGTGCTCCTTGGGCATTTGTCAAGGGCTATTGTGCTGTTCCCAGCAGCCATGGTACAAATTTCCATTTTGTTTATTTTTTTTTCCATTACTCGATTTAAGTAGAGTATAAGAGAAGGGGGTGTGGGGCCTGAAAAAAATTGGAATAGAAAGAATGAATTCAAGAGATGTCTGAATTGTTTGGGTAGCAACAATGTGCAACTCATTTCAGGGAATCCCACAGACAGCTTTCCCAAAGTGGGCATTTCCTCTCCAGCTCCCCACTCTCCTTTCCTGCAGTCTCCTCTCCGCCTGACAAACCAATGCCACAATTTCAGAGTGATTCAACTGCCTCCTAATTCTGCCTCTTTCACAATAGCAGGCAGTAGAGGAAACTGACAAATGGACTATTTTTGAACCAGAAGCTGACCCAACTGTCAGGCTTAATAGCAGCCGAGTGATGTTTGTGGGATAGGCCCTGCATGAAAGATGACTTTATAATTGCCTTCCAGATCCCAAGGATAAGAGCATATGTTGAAATCGGCATAGCCCTCTTAAGCTTTTCAGACTCCAACCTCTAGAGGTCCAGGAGATGTGTCAGCAGCACCAGCATTTGGCCGTTCTTGAGATGATCATCTCCCTCTTCACCTGAATGTGTTCTGGACATTTTGTTCAGCCCTCATTTTCTCTGTTTGTGCCCTCTAACAGATCAAATCACACCTATTAATACACTGTGGCCTCTTTCCAGAGGACTCATTATTGCCTTTACTGCTTATCAAGTCCTTTTGTGTTTAAGCCTCTAGGCACTTTCCTATTTTTTTTTTCATTCCATCTGTCAGTGGGCTTTTGTGCCCTGTGGATCAGGGTATCAACACTTCACTTTCCCTCTGAACGCAGCTCCTGTTTCTGAAGTCCTTTCACTGGGGAAGGCTGCTGGAATAACTTCCACAGGACAAGTAGGAGAGATGGAGGAAAAAATAAATAAATAAAATCATTGCATTCAGCTCAGGACAGTTTGGTGAATAGCCTGGTGGGCTCCTGCTGATCTCCCCTGAACCATAGTTTCACACTCTGATCTTGAGAGCACCCACTTTCTGCTTTCTTTGGTATAAAGCAAAAGTGAATTGTAGGAAGCAGTTATTTGCTGGGAAGATGGAATCTTCTCAATAAGATGGTGGTGCTGTCTCCTATTTGCTGTTTCCGTGAGACATGTGGATATTTGTGGCTGTTTCTAATTTTGGAGCAAAGGACACTGAAAAAGAAAAGATCCTTAGCTTTTCTTGATAAATCTCAAACTCTTGCACTCTTTTTCAATTAAGTTACTTGCATGTTCTCAGAGAATTTCTAAAGCATAGAGCAGGGTAGAGTTGGCATTGACTTCAGTTAGTAGGCAGGATGGGAGGATGTGTGCGACCTTGATTAGATGACAGGTGTGCATGTCACCAGGTAGTGCACTGCACCATTCCTAAGCTCAGTGTTAGAAACAGTGGGACAAGGTCTCAGAGGTCTTGTGTTTTCCAAACTCCCATCTTAATTTTTGAACTGTTCCATGACATTGGGACTGAGACTCATCAGTTCAGCACCAATGGAATGTGGTAACAGGTTATAGGAGTCTCATTGTGCAATCCATGAGTCTCTGCATCAGAATTGCTAGGAATGATTCACAGAAATGCAGTATCTAAGACCCACCCAAAAAGGCTGATTCAAAATATTAGGTCTGTGTGTTTTAATACATACTACCAGTTATTCCAATATACACCAAATTTTCAATATTATTTTTTATAGAGGGTCAAATGGTAACTATAAGTGGGATCAAAAGATATATTCTAATATTCTATATTAGAATATATTCTCATATTCTAATATCTGCCTTGATTAGAATAATGTCTTATTTATACAAGGAAGTGTATATTCCTTACCTATGAAAGTATTTTATGTGGAAGAAAATAATGAAAAGGGGGGACTTTTCTCCTCCAACTTAGTTCAAATAGACCAATTGGACATATTCTCAATGTATGCATATTTTATTTCCTCTCAGTCCTTCTCATTTAGTACTGTAAATGTGACAAATAATAAAAGCACAGGTAATCATCTCCTTTTTATCACCCTTAGGGCTGGGTGAATTGGAGATACCCTGAATATCAACCAGCAAATCCTTGTTGGAATACTACCTGTCAAGCATTTTTCTAACCATTAATCTGGAAAGCTCCAGTGAGGATCTTATGGCACCTCAAGGTAACCTTTTGGAGAATATATTCTAACTGTACAATTCACATTGTTGCTGAAGAATATGTCCATGTAACCTCTGGAGGAGAATGTTTTTTTTTTTTTTTCTCTTCCCATTTAGATGAAATTCCATCATGAAAAATGATTTGGTAATGATCACAGAACAACAATTGGATAAAGTAACTATAGAATTCAATAAGGAAGGGAGGGAAGGGAGGGGGCATGGGGGCAGGAAAGATGGTGGAATGAGATGGACATCATTACTCTAGGTACAGGTATGACTGCACATAGGTGCGATGATACATTGTATACAACCAGAGAAATGAAAAGTTGTGCTGCAATTGTGTGGAACGAATCAAAATGCATTCTGCTATCATATCTACCTAATTAGAATAAATAAATTAAGTAATTTAAAAATTTTTTTAAAAAGAAGAATTTAATAAATTCAGGCTTCCCTGTATATGGCTCTGAACCCCAAATCAACGTTCAGAGTCTGGACAAAGGAGACAGCTGCTTTTATCACAGGCACATTATTCTGCCACTAAGGCTGTCCTTGCATCTCTTGGCAAAACACCACAGAAAGTAAAACAGGCTCCCAGAACATAGTTATTTCCATACCCCGCCCACATAGTATTCCCTTTGGAGCAAGCAATTTGTCTGCACTCAACTTTTCCCTGTTGATTCTCTGAATCAGACAGGCTTTCCCCAAACCCCTAGAGCTATTAGTCCTGTTAATCTTTGCCCTTCACAAATGAATCTTTTGTATTGCTTGTTTTGGGATTTGGATTGCTGTCTTCCCTTCCCTTTCATTCTTTAAAATTTTTTTTTTTTTTTTTTAATGAACAATAAGAGCAAACAGCTCAGGATGAGGGAGAGGGGGATGAGGAACGCTGACCTCTGGGGCTGGTCAGTCTTGATGAAGTTTTATGGGTTTGGAGGACTCCGTTGTCAAGGCACCCAGGGCAGGGTCAGCTCATAAGGAAATAATGTGGTCATGTGACAAAGAATAAGGATGAGAGAAACCGCAGGGTTTCTGCTGCTGAACAATGACAAAGTTCACTGGTGTTCTCAGGTGCAAGGGAGAGAATAGACTCTCATTGTTAAGGCAGCATCAGCACCTGCCTTTGTTTCTGCTTCCCTTGCTGTGGCATTAACACTATCTTGTCAATCTGTAGACAGGCTGGCATGGATCATAACCACTGATGGATAGTTAGCCAGTCAGTGCACCAGAGTGGCTCGTCCCTGTTGATATGTGTCTTTGTGCACTCCTTCACTAGGTCCCTAAGTACCTGAAACCTTTACCAGTCACCCAAGTCTCATGAGGAAACTTAACTCTTCAGTGACCAGTCACATCTGTTTGCCATAGTGTCATTATATATTCTAATTTAAAAGCTTAACAAATTAAACTTGGCAAGCTGTGAACATTGGCATCTTAAATATTCATTTTTTTTCCTTCTAATTCTAGGTGGGATTTTCTTTTATTGTTTTTAAAAATTGAGGTGTAATATCCAGGGAGCATCTACTTGTAGTCTGTAGCCTGTGTATGTGTACCTATGTAAACATCTACCATTCAGATTAAGATGTGGGGCGTTTCTAGTTGTCCAAAGCCACCCTTCTTTCCCTTCCCACTCATATTTATTCTCAAGCAATTCCCAAAATTATGGTTAGAAGAATGAGATGATGGCTAACTGCCATTTTTCATAAATAGTTGTCCATTTGATTCATAGAAAGATAAATAGAAAGGAGAAAAAAAAGTTACTTATGAATCAGAATTGGCTGTGCATCTTCCAACTTAATTATCTCCATGGATTATAAACTGTGGGAAGAGGTATGAGTTATTGCTATTTCCTGAAACTATAGGCTGAAAGTTAAGGATCCCGTAACTCCACCTCTTCTAGGGTAAAGAAGATGAGAGCAGGACAGATTGATTTGGAATAAGCAGGACTTTGGAAGCAGAAGCCTTTTTCCAACTTGGAGACATTTTTCATGTTTCTATGAAAGTCACAGCTCCTGGTGCATAAGATGAATGTGAAACTTATTGTTGGTACACCTTACAAAAGGGTAAGAGGAAAGTGTTGCTTTGCTGTTTTGAGATCCAATCTCATGTCCATTGTTACCAGGGATGTCTTTTCTTGGGGAAAAAGAAACATACGATTTTATCAGAATGGTCTCTCAAAGATCTGTGAAGTCAATAGAGCAATATCATTGACTCAACATATATAATGCTCTTTATATTAGGTATTATGGGAATTATAGGAGTAAAGACAAATTCCTGCCTTGAGGAGTTGAAGTTTAACCTGAGGAAAGAAACTCATGAAATTGTTTTGGACTTAGGCCTACCCATACAACGCTGATGACAAATTCAATAGCACTCAGACAAAGAAAGATGTGATCCATGAAGGCTGGTGTAGTCATGTGAACCTGTGGAAGTCTAGGTTAAAGGCCAGTGCTGAAGAATAGGGAGGAGTCTAGGTGAGAGGATAGAAGGGACATCTGTTTAGAAGAGGCTTATATGAGAAAGAAGTGGTAGAAAAAATCTTTCAGGAAAAGTATAGGAGAGGAAATTCAGATTCTCTTTCAGAGGAAGGATGCGTATCTTCGAAAGATAAATTTCAGGCAGTTCTTTTTAAAGTGGTATGGCTTTAGTAGTATGGCACAGATATTGCATGATTCGAAGGTTCTCTTATTGTATAAAACCTTGGGGATGCAGATCCTTAGGTCATTCCTCAAGAATATGTGGTATCAGTCAGTCATGGCTGCATAACAAACCAGCCTCCAATTCAATGTCATACAACAGTTTATTTGCATACTCAAGTATGCATTTGGCTCAAGTGTGTTCCATGTGTGATTATTCTGGGACCCAGGACAAAGAGCAGCCACCAGGAGCATGTTCTTATGACAGAAGTTGAAAACTTCCATGAAATATTCCTCTGAAGGTGCACGCTGGATAGTTCTACCCATATCCCATTGGTCAAACAAAGACCATGCCTCACATCAATAACACAGGGAAATAAACTGCCTTCAGTGTGAAAAACTGCCTACCTAGTTCCATAGGGAAAGGGGTGGATATAAAGAGGGAGGGGGGTGAAAAACCAGGAACAATAGCTCAAAGGACCACATTTACTAAACCTTAAACCCATTATCACACAACCTCAGAAAAACCCTGTAGAGTTGGCCCTATTATTATTCTAATTTACAGATAATCAAGTAGTGACTTAGGCCAGGAAGTAAAAACAAAGTAATCTTATTAGGAAAGTGGCCAAGATAGAGCTTCAAAAATATTTTAAACTTAAAATCTTCCCAATAGCACGAATTACCATTAAGACCTTAGAAGAAGCTCTGAATAGTGTTAAATGCATGTTGCCTGAGCTGTTCCCTCCAGACCTTCTACATCTACCTGAAATTTTCATTTTCCAGGTGGCTCTTCACAACCTCTCTTGCCTGGATCCACTCATCTACTTGTAAAACAAACTGTCTTTGGCATCTGCTTTCCATCTCAGGAAGAACTTTGGCCAGGCCTGGCTTCCTCCCGCTTCTTTACTTCTCCATTATGGACATCAGTTAACCTCAAGAATTCACTGGCATTGTAGTAAATTTAAAAGAATTGAAAAGAGCAAAATTATAACCAAGCATTGCCTTGTGAGTTGCTAGGTCAGTTAAGGATACACGTTTGCCAAGTGGTATGGTGGGACACTCCTGTGAACTCAGTGATTCTGGCTGAGGCAGGAGGACTGCAAATTCAAGGCCAGCTTCAACAACTTAGCAAGGCTGTCAGCAACTTTGCAAGATTCTGTCTCCAAATTAAAATATAAAGGGCTAGGAATATGGCTTTGTGGTAATGCACCCTTGGGTTCAATTCCAGGTACCAAAAGAAAAAAGAAAGGGTGTATGTTTTACTGAACCCTCAGCCCCTTGCTACTTAGCAAAAGACTGTTCTTTATTTTTCTATTCTTTATAAGACTTATGAGGAAAATTTGGGCTTTGCTAAGTGTGAATAGCTTGACCCATACCCTGATCACTTTAGACCCTGTATTTTATGCTTTTTCTGTTCTTCTGCCTTTGCCTCCTACTCTACTGCCAGTGTGCACCTTCTCTGCAAACTGACTCCCCATATTCTTAATTTTCTCAAATGTTAAAGCTCTCTTTGGGCAGCCATCATGGCCACCACAACTCCTTGCTTACACATTCCCAAGCCCAGAGCCTCCTAACTCATTGAACCAAGATGAGCTGTGAGATCTCCAAAGGCATTGTGGTTATTTGTCCAGTATCTCGTGGTGATGCTTAACATTGTTCATTGATGTAGGCCCGTTGGGTCTCAGAGTTCAAGAGAATAGTGATTATGGACCTGTTTAGAAGCTGCCTGATGATATTTCCTGACATAAGGCTCATTGAGGAGGGCACCTTGGCAGATAGTGCTGTGCCGTGTCTTGCCCTTTGGATTAATGGGTCAACCTAGAAAGTAGCACTTTAAAGAGTGTCTGAAGGACCACTTGGCCTCTCTCTGCCCTTTGTGAGGTGCTCTTGGATGTGGACAGAGGCGCCTGATTTTCCCAAGGGTCTTTTGTTCTCTTCCACGCCCTACTTTCCACTCACTTGAATATTACTCCTTTCAGTTTTGGTTGATCTTAATATTTCTGTATTATCTTACATTTGGGGACATGAAGTAATGGAACATTTGGGCCATTAAACATTTTTATTTTTATAGTAACACTGGAAAATGTAAAACTAATAAAATATTATAGAACTTAATCAGAAAGAAGAAAGAATGGAGAACATGATATGTAAATGTGACCTAGAGTCTAGATTTTATTTACAAATTACCTTTTTGCAACATTCAAAATTTTGTTTATTAATTTTAATGAAAATATCTTTTCATATATATCATTATTAGACACTTGAACAACTTTACATGTGTACTGCACCATTATCCAGTATACGCATAGATTTTTCAGTTCTTGTCTCCTGTTTCTTATCCTTTAAAGAAGCAACCACAACTATTTTTGTGTCTGTATCTTTATTTGTATTAGATTACTTTTTATTATAAATTGGAAATACCTGCTCACTCAATAGCCCTATAATACTATAATAAAAACTCTTCTTTCTTGAGTAATTTATTTTTTTAGGTAAGTTGATTGGTTTATCTTGGAGAATTCTTTAGCAGTAAACTACAAGATGAGCTGGGGCATTTGGGAATGCTTCAATGTTCCAACTTATTATGAATAGCAAGATCAGCAAAACAATTTCTCCAAAGTCTGAACTCAGAGGAATGTCAACTTGGCATTTGCTTCAAAATGAAGACAGGTAACTTCCCTGCAGAACTGTGTCTTCTTTTTTTTTTTTTTTTTTTTTTGTTAATCTTATCATTCCAAATTAAAACTGAAGAACTTTGGCCAAGCATGATGGCACAGGCCTGTAATTCAAGAGCTCGGGAGGCTGAGCAGAAGGATCTCAAGTTCAAGGCTAGTCTCAGCAACTTAGTGAGACCCAATCTCAAAATTTAAAAAAGGACTTGGGATGTAGTTCAATGGCAAAGTGTCCCTTGGTTCATTCCCCAGTATTTAAAAGAAAAAAAAAAAAAAAAAAGGACGAACTTTGGAGATCTTTGAAACTTGAATTCCAAGGAAAACTATTATTTAAGTTGCTCCTTTCAGAAATTTCCAGTAATTTACAATGAAATTAAATAGGCAATCATTTGAATGGAATAAATAGGTAATCTATAGAATGGTATTCATGGTATTTTTTAAAATCTCTGTTGATTTGCTATGTCCCAGAAAAGAAAAAATCTGCATGGAGGTAGAATATCCAAACTATCAAATTTTTATTTTAAAATTTCGTACTTATTACTGATAAATAAAGTATCAGTTTTGTTAGGGAATATCCCCCAAATCCATCATTTCTAGGAACATTCACTACTTCTGGGTAACAGAAGAAACTCTCTGCTGTTGTTTAATGAAAGTTATTTTTGACCTTAAAATTTCAAGTCTGCATTTGAGGGTCAGCATATTCCCCCTATCTAGGCTTCTAAATAAATTCCTGTTAGTCGTCTGTTTGGATTAATCTATCCCAAGTTGCTGTGACTGGGCAGAGTAGCCACTGGCACAGGAGAGGGTGAAGAGGAAGTTGCTGGCACTTTCTGGGATTGTCTCAGATGCTGACTTGTCCTTGCTTTTTATAGAGCTTTCTACCTTTTCATATAAGTGGCAGCAATCAGGCTGCTGGAGTCTATCTATGGGAGTGGGGACAATCACACTTCCCACTCCTCTTCTTTCTGGATCAGGAAATGATTTTGCACATATATCAGAAATAACCTCCCTGCATCTCTGAACAGCTCAAATTCACAATGCCATCCCTCATTTCATCAAGCTTTTCTGGCCATTTGTGCTTCAGGAATCTTCCACTCTGTTCTTCAGTCCATTCAACAAAAGATTGTTGACATTTTTAACCACCAGCAAAGTAAAAACCAGAATGACCAAAGTGTAAGAATGATATCAAGTGAATGATGTAGAATGTCAATCAAATGAAATCTGGCCTAAGGAAGACTCTGTTTAAGTCCACACGCAACAAACTACACTCTAACTTAGTATGCATACATATTGAAACCTAACTTAAGAATCTACTTTCTAGCAATAACTGAGTATCAGTTAGTTGCAGATGCAGCCAATCACAGGTGACCCAATGTTTGAATCATATTCAAATAAGACAAATATGACCAACCCAGCTGCATTTGTACCTCACTTCCATTTTCTGTATGTCATTTCCTTTTCTCTGGCTATTAATATAACATGCATATGAGATGGGGTGAAGCATTGTGAACCATGTCTACTACTGCAGGATTCTAGAAGAATAAAAGCCAAGAAACATATGTAAGCCAACAATGTGAGAAGAGATTGCAAGTCACCTACTAGAGGAAACCTTTAGAGCCACAGTGAAAGTTACCATTTTCTATCTTCCCTTGGCCATGGTGACCATCAATATTCCAAAAAGAGGAGTCTCCTTTTTTTTTTTAGTACTCAGCCTGGTGCTCAGCACAAGGACAGTGCTGAACTCAACTCCAGCTATAGCATAAGCAATAAATTAAACCTTTGATATTTTAGGCCACTGATTTTTCTTTCTTTCTTTCTTTCTTTTGTAATTGCAGCATAATCTAACGTATATTGAACTTTAAAGATGGTGCCCATAATTTGTGTCTTTAAAAACCTTTTTTTAATTTTTTTTTTGTTCCACACATGCCCCAAATAACAGGGCTTCATACACCAGAGAGCACAATCATTCCCAGGAGATAAAGAGGACTTGGAAGATACCTGATGAGTCAGATCCTGGGCACAGGGGAAAACATTCTTTGTTGTCTTACCCTTCTTTGCCAAACTCTTGAGTACAAGCGAATCATGGGTCAGTGATTCACTATGTGACTAGGGTCACAGAGAATGACTAAACCATTGCATTTTATATCAGGGGTCCAACAGCATGTTGTGTTGCCCATGGCTCAGGGCTTTGAGGACTTAGTGGCATTTCCTGGAAAATTACAGTTGTTTATTCTAACACCATCTAGATTCTTTGTACTGTCCATGATAAGGAGTAGAACTAATTTGCTGGAAAGATAGGTATTTAGTAAAAGATGTAGATGCTCTTATGTATACTTATAGCCATGGTCTGTTCTTTCCAGTTATTCTATTCTGATTTTTTTTTTTTATTTTTAAGAATCTAAAGTCTAATGAAGTTAAGTGACAAGGTAATAGCTATATAGAAAGTAAGTGGCAGAATCTGGCCTGAAATCCAACTCCATTTTACTATTAAATGACTCTCCACACACACTAGACTGTGTGTTTGCTTGGAACCAGAACCGAAAGAGAGGGTAGGTCATTCTTGCATTTGGTTCTCAAAACACCTGCTACAAGTAATCTCTAGACAGGTCTTGAGGGCTGTTTGCACTTGTGTGTGGTTGATAGACCTAGCTAACAGTGAGAAACTAGAAAGTTTGGGGACTCGGGAGAGAAGAGAGATTAGAAAAGGTAAAGCCGTGCATTCATTAGTGACTTTATACTCCGACTTCACTGCTTCAGCCTAAAAGAGTCAGGCTTTAATTTCTAGTGCAGACACACATTCATCGTGAAACAAAGCCCTGCTGCTCTTATCTCAGCCACTGCTGGTTGTCACTAGGGAGAGAAACCATGCCAGAATGGAGAGCAAGATGAGGCCAGGAACCTCCCAACAGATTATAAGCATGAGGTCAGCTCTCGGGTCTCAAGAGACCTGCTGTAAATGATGAGTGGCTCATAGCCTCTGATTTGGATGAAAAGAAAATTGGCTGACTTCCCCTCTGCTTATCAGTGAGTTCCATGTCAGAAGCTGCCTGAAAAGGAGGAGTGAGAAGGAGAGTTTGTGAGCGTATCCCTGAGGGGGATAGCAACAGGTGACCTAATCCCCTCTAGAACTCTTCTTTTCCAACTTTCCCAAAGGTTTGGCCTCACCAGGATTCTAGTCCCTTCTTCCCTCTGTTGGCTCACAGGGAGGACAAAGGTTAGAAGTCTCCAAAGTAGCATGGATGAAAGAGTGAGGTGCACCTGATCATTGAGCCCACCCATATAGTTCCTATCTGAAAAATTCTAAGTTCTCCTGACTGGAGCAGATTCCATCTGTGTGTATGTAGATGTCTATTTTCTAATTAGTATATTTCTACTTCATAATTAATCTTGATTCAAAATAAAACAATGCCTGTTATTATTTTGTCTTATTTTAAAAATTATCTCTTCATGTGGCTTTGCCTCCCATTCCCTTCCAATTGCAATGTTTATGCAAATGTATACTCTCTGCTAAGTGAAGCCCGGGGTCCGTCAAGTATTTCATATGTATCTTGTATATCTTGTATTGTGTTTACTGTCTGAACTTGAATCCTCCCTATAAGTATCAAATGTTGGGTGATGCTCTATGGTATTTGAACCCCACAGAAGTGCTGAAAGCTTTAGATGAAAACAGGAAACTGCCTGAGAAGTAAGAGGGTGCCCCCTTTCCCCCCGTAACCCCTCTGTCACACTTATCTCTGGGAGGCTTTGTAACAACATCTGACCCTCTAACCACAGACCTCCTTGAGCTAAAAAGCCCAGCTTTTCCCAAGGGAGGGGAATTTCTAAAGTTGATGACCTATTTCATAATCTTGAGTCTCCCAAACAAAGTTCAGGCTTGCTCAAAATAGGCAAGATGGAGACCAAAAGGAAAAAAAGTGTACCAGGTAATAAAATAAAGAATTTCTGATAGTTTCTTTCTAGAGGTAGCCCAAGAGAATAGGGAGAAGGATTCGTGAAATAGGAGGAAGGCAAGGTAATTAGAGTGTACTAGGGCTCCAAAGATACATGATAGTTAATTCCAGTGTGTGAGAGTGGCTTATGTATTTTTAAGAACACTGCTGGATGATACTCAAAATGGTTTTTCTGTGCTCACCATTATGTGTAGCTTTTCACACAA
Organism: Callospermophilus lateralis; assembly: GCF_048772815.1. Lineage (NCBI taxonomy): Eukaryota > Metazoa > Chordata > Mammalia > Rodentia > Sciuridae > Callospermophilus > Callospermophilus lateralis. The sequence goes on along the minus strand of NC_135307.1, from coordinate 167,823,410 downwards.
TCCTATGGCATATATCCCTGCTTTTCATGATTGACATTTTGAAGGAGGCGATTTAGGCTAACACAGAATGAGTGAGAGTCAGACAGAGGCTGTGAGGAGAGAGCATTTGAGAATTCATTAGAAACAGAACATTGGAACAAAACGTGAATAGCAGAGGAGTAATCCAAATCATTTTCTCTTCCTCCCTTCCATCCTGCTTTGGAAGAATCCTCAAACATAGGAAGGCAGGGGTAAAGGGATTTAAGTTTGGGACACCCCTTTAAGTGTTATGGATTTAGACAAGCTTTTAAATGTTGCGCAACAGAGGAACTCCTGCTGTCTGCAAAGCTAGGGGATATCCTTGAAGAGTTCCAAGAGGCTTGCTTTGCACTGAATTGCATTTTCTTTATTTTTAAAGACATAGCAGATTATACACATATATAGCACCATAGAAGGTAAATAAATCTATTGGCCATGCCTGCCAACAAAGACCCTCTAATAGAACCGTGTTTTATGATTTAATCACCCTATCTATTTCTAGCTCACCTCCATATTCTGCAGAGCTTTCCCTTGTAGTTCAATCTTATGGGTTTATGTCTTCTAAATTTTTATTTGCATTTTGTTTGTTTGTTAGAAAGTTTAAGAACCAAATCTAGTAAGATTTATGAGCAGTCCATTTTACCTTTGAGGCTTTTGGATTAGTAATAAAAATGTCCGAGCTGATTAATCTCAACCGAAGGACCCAAATTTATGTTTCAAATTGACTGAGGACCCACAAATCACACACAGAAACTTAAACAATTTGGAGTGAGGTCTTAGAGATACAGAGTTGGGGGAGTAGGGTAGGAGGGTCCAGAGTATAGTGGTTTCAGACTTGGCTTTCTAGTCAGATGGATCTTGATGCAAATCCTGTTTCGTATGTATCATGTTCCCTGTTGTTTAACCTTTTGAGTTCCAGTTTCCTTATCTGTAAAGGGGGATAATAATGTCCCAGTTGAAAATGTAATGAAGTGCATTTGGCACAGCCCCTTCTATACAGAAAGCACTCCACAATAGTAGCTGTTGTTTTTATTATTGATAATGGAATTATTATTATTTAATTCATACCCTTTATTTAAGGTCTTCGTGGCATCTTAACTGAGACCACATAATTAATTAGACATCCCAACTGAGTCTAGCTCTCATTCAATTACTTGGTGAGATTTCTCACAGCCCTTGCCAAGCTGCTGTTTAGTTCTGTCTTGCAGGTCTATATAGCTTACCTGGAAGAAAAAATGATGTAGACAGACCTAGCCAAATGGATCTGTGGAACAGTGGCTGAATGGGGACATGCTGTGTTGGTGAGCTCACTGTGAAGGCTTTCTGCCTTTCCTTCCCGTCGAAACCAAACACGCTCACCTGGAAACTATGCATGGTCCTCAAACGTGATGCGTGATACTCCACCAGCATCCCAACCCTACCTATGGCTTGAGTAGTGTTTACCTTCCTCAGACCTCTACCTAGCATTTTCTAATGAAGGAGAACAGTGTGATGTAGTGGAAAGAACAGTGAGGTGAGAATTGAGAAATGTACTTTCTAGTTCTAGTAAGGACACTGTCAACCAAGGGGTACCAGGAGGTAACTCAACCTTTCTAGACTATGGCTTATTTCTCTAAAAATGGAATTAAGGATCTGGGGTTGTGGCTCAGTGGTAGAGCGCTTGCCTAGCATGTGTGAGGCACTGGGTTTGATCCTCAGCACCACATATAAATAAATAAATAAAATAAAGGTTCATTGACAACTAAAAAATATTTTAAAAAATGGAATTAAGAAATCTGTCTAGAACAAACATGAAAAGGAAGAAGATTTGCTAAATATATAAAGTGGATCTATTTACATGGCTATTTGATGTCTTATTATTTATAAAAATGGAAGAAAAGGAAGTGTGATTTTTTAAAAAATACAAATAGAAATGTTTTATCAGGATGAATTTTAAAAGTCTTTCAAATATTTTATTTTTGGGCTAAGCTTGAAAATATAATAGACATGTATGTGTCTATTTTGGGTTGACATTGGGTATCAAGTACACAATTCCCTGCATAAAGATGCTAGTCCTCTTCTTCGGGCAGTGTTTTCTCAATCTATGTTTTATTGAGATCTGGGGAAAGATTATGTTGTCTTGTGCATAGTAGGATCTTTGGGGGCATTCCTGTCCCACTAGATGCCAGTAGCATACCCTCCCCATTGTGACAACCAAAAATGTCTGCAGATATTATCAAATGTTCCCAAAGGGTGGTGGGGCCATGAACATGCATCCTGGACAGTAACTAGGCATATGTATATGACATTTTAGTGGAATGCTTCTCTGCAACCAATTGATATATATTTTTTCATTGTATTAGTCCAGATAGGGTAGCAAAGATTGAAGTAATAAACTCCATTATCAATGACTTAATGGAAAAGGTTTATTTCTTGTTCCAAGGCTGTTCTCCTCCATGTGGTTAGTGAATGGTCCGGGCTTCTTCCATTTGGGTTCCACCATCTCAACTCAAGGGCTCCATGGCTGTGGAGACAATAGTAACAAAAAGCATAGAGAACTCACCACCACTCTTACATGTGTTGGCTCAGAAGTGACTTGCTTCTTTTACTTCCACAGACTGCGGTGAGATATAGTCACAAGATTCTTCCCAACTGCAATGGAGCTGGGGAATATCTGGGAACACATAGATGGTTTGGTGAACATTATTTTATCAGCCACACCAAACATTTACAGCTTGGAGAGTTGGCTACATATGGTGGAAGCCCAGAGGGAATTTTCCATTCATCTGTCATCTTTCATCTTGGGAGAGGCTACTAATAACTAGAACAGAGAATGTTCTCAAATTCTTCCTTGTGCTTTGTTTTACTCTTCATTGAATAGGTGCTAATTCAAATCATCATGGTGATATTTTCATTGCTCAAGAGTATTTTTTTAAAGTCTTACTCCACCTCTTTTTCCTCAAATGTCTCCAGAGAATCCCAGAATTTAAGGTTGAACTGGAGGGGTTGAAGTGGGGATGGTTACTTTGTTCTTCTAAATGTCCCAAACATCCAGTGCCTAGTGGGACTACAGATATGTTTGCAAGTCTGGTATCAATGCAATTTTAAACCACTTGCCCTAAATGAATATAACACATCTGATCTGCTTGGAGAAGAGCACTGGAATGGATATACACGAGTATCCCTCCCTTTGCAAGCTAAGAGAGGTGTCCCTGAAACCTAATGATAAAATTCCTGGCATCCCAACTGCCCCTGGCAGTCACTTGTGGCTCAGGAGCCCTATGCTCTCACTGACATTTTTTTCCCTTATGTCCAAACTTTACCCTATCCATTGCCACCTGAATCATAGTTCTAGTATACCTCTGTGTATTAGGATGAGCTTGATAATTGGTATTGACTGTTCCCCAGGCCTCAACATACCAAATGACCACTTCAGAAATCCAGAATCTTCTTGAATTTCTAGGGGGACCAAAGCAGGTCCCCTTAGGCCATAGGAAGGATATCTTCTCTCAAATCTCCAGGATAGATTTGCTTCTACCTTTCTGACCTGGCTCCATTCATCCTTAAGTCTTCCTCCAAAGTGGATTTTCTGGGTTCACTCTGTCTTTATGATCCTTCCTTTTGGGAGAGGCATTAGCAACAGTGCCACTTGATATTGCTCATTAAAATATTTCAAGCCACACTTTTTTTTTTTTTGCTGTTAAAAGCAGGTAGTTTCTTTTCATTGACATGAAATTAAAACATTTTAGAATTGGAGAAGAATTTGTGCCCCTGGGTTAAGGCAGCTTATTATAATAATTTAACAAAACCAATTCTGGTGCCAGCTTGCTTTGGTTCAAGATGTTGATCTTATAAGTTGCCTGAACGTGAACAAATTACTTAAGTCCCACTATCTCCATTTTCTCATCTATAAAATGGAAATAATAGTGACATCTACCTCTTTCCATTGAGTTGCAAGCACAGGTCTTAAAATAGTTTAAGTATTAGAAGAAGTTCATGGCAGGTAGTATGTGCTCACATGTGTTTTAAATTAAAATAGATAAATGAATACATCAGTAAACTTGCACAACTCTGTTTCCAAAAGGAATATGCTGTACCCTCAATAATCCCTGGACAAGAGGCCTAATTATGATTCTATAAAGATAATACTAGCCAGAAAATCTTAGTACAACAGGTTAGCTATTAAAGTAGATGTCAGGTTGTTTCCAACTCTAATATTTAAAAGTGAATTTGCTTGTTAGCATTCTAGGGTAAGAAAGAAGTTTCTGTAATCTCCCCAGAATGAAAGAATTGGAGAATCACAATTTTATAAGAATCATCAATGGATGCTTAGGGACACAAAGAGGTTAAAATTTGAGGAAAAGGAGGATATTTGGATAGTTTCAAATTATCTCCCCAGATTTTACATATTGATTACAAAAGGAAGCACAGTTATGTACCAGTGGGAAAACAATACAATGGTAGCAAAGTGATCAAAGCTGACACTGCTAGAAATAGAACAAACTGATATAGATGTCTTCATTGAGATATTATGAGAATACATTACTTTTGTAGTATTTCTGCCTAACTTTGGTAAACTGACCTAATCCTGGGAAACATAAGATCAACCCAAACTGAGAGATCATACATAAAATAAGTTTTTTATTTATTAAGATGTCAACATCATGTAAGCAAAGAAAGGTTGAGGAACTCTTCCCACTAAGACCCTTAAAGGAGAACACAATGACACATAACATACACGCCACAAGTGATTCTGAACTGGGGAGAGGGTTACCTATAAAGGACATTGTTGGGTCAGTAGATGTAATTTGAAGAGGGGATAATTATGTCAATCTTAAATATCCTAAATTGAATAATTATACTTTAGTTATGTAAAAGCATGTCCTAGTTCTTAGGAAATACATGATGAAATATTTGGTGGTGAAGATTCATGATGTCCAAAATAGAAGAGAGATCAGTGGAGTAGGAGAAGGGGACTGGAGGGAAGGAAGAAGGGATGAGAAAAAGGAAGAACAGTGGAATAAATCTGACCTAACTTTCCTAGGTTCGTTTATAAATATACCATAGTGAATCTCACCTTTATATATACCCACAAGGCACTGATAAAAAAGATAAGGAATTTATCGATGCCTTCACTGTCCTCTATTTCATTAGAGTATAGGATTTCAAAATAATTTCTAATTATCTTCTGTATTTCTGAAGTGTCTGTTGTGATGTTGCCTTTTTCATCCCATAAGCTAGTAATTTGGGTTCTCTCTCTTCTTCTCTTTGTTAGTGTGGCTAGTGGTCTATCAATCTTATTTATTTTTTCAAAGAACCAACTTTTAGACTTGTCAATTTTTTCAATTGTTTCTTTTGTTTTGATTTCATTGATTTCAGCTCTGATTTTAATTATTTCTTGCCTTCTACTGTATTTGCTGCTGATTTGTTCTTCTTTTTCTAGGGCTTCGAGATGTAGTGTGAGGTCATTTATTTGTTGGCTTTTCCTTCTTTTAAGGAATGAACTCCATGAAATGAATTTTCCTCTTAGAACTGCTTTCATAGTGTCCCAGATATTTCGATATGTTGTGTCTGAGTTTTCATTTACCTCTAAGAATTTTTTAATTTCCTCTTTGATGTCTTCTGTAACCCTTTGTTCATTCAGTAGCATATTGTTTATTCTCCATGTGATATAGGAATTTTTCTTTCTTATTTTATCATTGATTTCCAATTTTATTCCATTATGATCAGATAAAATGCATGGTAGTATCTCTACTCCTTTGTATTTGCTAAGATTTGCCCTCTGACATAATATATGGTCTATTTTTTAGAAGGATCCATGTGCTGCTGAGAAAAAAGAGTATCCACTTGATGTTGGATGGTATATTCTATACATGTCAATTAAGTCTAAGTTATTAATTGTATTATTGAACTCTATAGTTTCTTTATTCAACTTTTGTTTGGAAGATCTGTCCAGTGGTGAGAGAGGTGTAGCTAATAAAAAAAAAGAAAAAAAAAGTAAGTAAATAGCAGAAGGATCAGTAGAGTAGAAGGAAGAGAAGAGGGGAAGAGAGACACTATTCTTGAAATTCTTTGTAAACTTGAAATTATTTAATATTAAAGGCTAAAATTATAGAAGGATAAAGACTTTTTTTCTTTTAAAAATATATATGCTACCCAGCTCTTAAGGCCAGTGTGAATCTGAATAATTAGCTCAAAAATTCAGTAAGTACCAAGTACTATGCGTGATAGATCAAGGTCTTTGGGAGATTATTAAAGAAGATGAAGAATTCCCTGCTTTAGGTTTAGACTAAAATAAAAAGAAGGTGGGGGTGGGGGTGAGGGAGTTATTAGAGGCCTGAAGTATTTGCTGCATACTTTCCTGATGCAGCTTTATCTAGTTGACTTGAAAAGATGTTTTTGGAATTTTACTACATGAAAAAGATTGGCATAAGACCTTCTGGGGGTGGCTATGTATGTATCACAACAGGAAAAAAAAATCACCCTAGGATGAGGGGAGTGTTTGGTATTCCTTATAGCTAAGGTGTTACAATGATGTACACAAGGACTTATTCTAACCAAATGCACTCATTTAAAGGGGGATGGTTTGCTTGCTTACATCACTTACTTGTTCCCTGGCTGTGCATGAAATCCAGGCTCTTATAAGGACATTAAGCCTCATCACAGACCATGTGCTACTAAGCTGATATCCTTAGCAGCTACTCAGGCAAGCCCTGAGCAAGGAGAAAACAAACAAACAAATAAAATTTTGATAATTCTCTTTGGGTATGGAAGAGGAAGGAAGAAGAATCTATAGCTGAAAACACATGTTCCCTGAGCCAATGGTTGGAGATTATAGCCACTTTTGAATGTATAAGACATTTCTGTGCATAAAAAAGAGGAAAGACTATTAAATTTGAGGAGTGGCAAGAGAAATGAGTTCCTGGGAAATGAACTACCCATCAATTAACCTGGAAAGAACCACTTAAAAAATTCCATCAAGAAGGTAATTTCATTAAAAAGTTTCTCTGATTAGCAATCAGAGAAATGCAAATTAACACTACTCTAAAATACCATCTCACTCCAGTAAGAATGGCAGCCATGATGAAGACAAACAACAACAAGTGCTGGCGAGGATGCAGGGGAAAAGGTACACTCAAACACTGCTGGTGAGGCTGCAAATTGGTGCAGCCAATTTGGAAAACAGTATGGAGATTCCTTGGAAAGCTGGGAATAGAACCACCATTTGACCCAGCTATTCATCTTCTTGGACTATACCCAAAGGACCTAAAAAGAGCATACTACAGGGACACAGCCACATCAATGTTTATAGAAGCACAATTCACAATAGCTAGACTGTGGAGCCAACCTAGATGCCCTTCAATGGATGAATGGATAAAAAAAATATGGCATATATACACAATGGAATATTACTCATCACTAAAAAATAATAAGATCATGGCATTTGCAGGGAATGGATGGCATTAGAGCAGGTTATGCTAAGTGAAATTAGCCAATCCACCCCCACCCCCCAAAAAAATGCCGAATGTCTTCTCTGATATAAGGGGAGTGACTCAAAATGGGAAAGAGAGGAAGAACATGGGAAGAAGATTACATCTACATAGGGAAGAGGCATGGGACAGAAAGGGAGGGAGAAAGGGAATTGCATGTATGGTCGGAAGGAGACCCTCATTGTTATACAAAATACATGTATGAAGATGTGAGGAAAAAAAATAATAGTGTCACCCTAGATTAGGTAGAGAGAAGTGATGGGAGGGGAGGGGAGGGGTTGGGGAGATAGGAAGGATAGTAGAATGAAACAGACATTATTATTACTGTGTGTATATATGTGACTCCATGACCAATGTGATTCTGCAACCTATATACACAGAAAAAGGAGATATTATATCCCATCTGATTCAAATGTATGATATGTCAAGGTCATTGTACTGTTATGTGTAACTAATTAAAACAAATAAAAAAAGAATTTAAAAAAATAAATAAAAAGTTTCCAGAAAGTGTTATGTCTACAACATTGTCTTTCTTTCTGAATATTCCAAGATTATTTTGGCTACTTTGGATCTTTAATGGTTATACATAAATTAATTTTTTTTCTATTTCAGTAAAAATTCTACTGAAAAGTTAATAAGGATTGTGTTGAATCTGTTGGTCACTTCGAGTAATAGGGTATTTTTACTATATTAATTCTTCCCAATCTAAGGGCACAGAACATCTTTCCATTTGTTTGCACCTTTCTCAGTTTTTCACCAATGTTTTATAATTTTCAATGTATTTATCTTTCACTTCCTTTGTTAAATTTTTTCCTAAGTATTTTATTCTTTCTCTTTAATGCTATCATAAATGGAATAGATTTCTTGATTTTTTTCAGAAATATTATTATTGGTATAAAGAAATGCAAAGGATTTTTATATATTGATTTTGTATTCTGCTAACTTTTCTGAATTTAAGCAGGTGTGTTGTGTGTGTGTGTGTGTGTGTGTGTGTGTGTGTAAAATCTTTAGGGTTTTCTACATACAGGATCATGTCATCTACAAATAAGAATAATTTTATTTAATTCTTTCCATCTTGAATGCTTTTTCTTTCTTTCCTTGTCTGATTGCTCTTGCTAGTATTTCTAGTATGATATTGAATAGAAGTGACAAGAAGGGGTATTCTTGCCTTGTACCGAGTCTTAGAGGAATAGTTTTCAGTTATACTTCATTGATTATGATGTTAGCTATGAGGTTTTAATAAATGGTATTTATTATGTTGAGGAAATTTTTTTCTGTATATTCTTAAATTTTAATCCTGAAATAATCTTGACCTTTGTCAGTGTTTTTTTTTTTCTCTATTGAAATACTTTTTTTTCTTTCATTCTATTAATGTAATACATAGCATTGACTGATTTGCATTTGCATCTCAGGGATAAATATCTCCCTTAATCATCACATTTACTCTTTTTGACGTGTGGTTAAATTTGGTTTGCTGGTATTTTGTGGAAGATTTTTATATTGATGTCCATCAGAGATAGTGGCCTGCAGTTTTCTTGTCTGGTGGCTTCTTTGTTTGCTTTTCCTGTCAATGATGCTGGTCCTACAAAACAAATTTGGTAATGTTGCCTCCAATTGTTGAAGAAGGACGGATATCAATTTCTTGAAACTTTGGTAGAATTCAGTCATGAAGCCATCTGGTCCCAAGCCTTCCTTTGTTGGATGGTATTTGTTAATTACCACAACCTGTCTGTTATTTGTCCATTCAAAGAGTGAATCCATTTCATCTGGATTTACTCTTAACAGACTGTATGTTCCTAGAAATTGATCTATTTTCTCTACTTTTTCCAATTTATTGGCATATAATTGCTCATTATAGTCTCTTATGGTTCTTTTTATGTTTTTTTTTTGTTTTAAATTCTTTTTAGTTATGTATAACTTTAGGATACATTTTGGCATAATCACAAAAGCATGGAATATAATTTGCTCCAATTCGGTCCCAAGCAGATTTCCACCCCTCCCCTTTCCCATCTCCCCTCTACTCCCTCCCGCACTCAACTGATCTTTCTGTAATTTATTTATAATTTTTTTTTTAAAAATTAGTGTCTGATGGATATACTTGATTTTGGGCTATATTCATGTATGTACATACAAAAGTTCAATCAGATTCATTCTACTCTTCTTCCCTTTTATGTTCCTCTTTGTATTTCTGAGGCATGAATTATACAATTTCTCCTCTTTTATTGTATTTTAGTTTTCTATCTTTTTCTCTTAGTTTAGCTAAGTATTTGACAATTTGAAAAAGTACAACTCTTAGCTTTCTTGATTTCCTTAACTGGTTCAACACTTGTGGTCAACAGTTCTTCCCTGTACTCAGTTCCTCCCTGTACTCTGAGTTGCTGATGGCATCCACTGGGAAATGCTTTGGAAAGTCTCCAAGTCACTGCTGAAATACAGGTCAGGAGTATCTGAATTTTAGAGACCTTGCCTGGGTCGCACCTGAATAAGCATCCCTACATAGGTAAAATCGCTACAGGATGCTTCCTCCCAAGTCTATTGAACCAAAAATCTCACAGGACTCTGTCCCATCTCTGTTTTAACTGGTATAACAAGAAGATTTCTCAGACCATCAGCATTTGAGCTGAAGAATCTTAACTCAGTCTTCTGTTAAAAGGAAGGTGATTATTTTGGTCTCCCCATGTAAGATAAAACTAATCATTTAATACAAAGCTGTCCTATACTTCATCAACTTTTCAACACAGCTTAGCATTGTTCAACATTAAGCACTTACTAATGGATTGCATCTGCATCAAGAATGAATGAAGAGCTACACTATTGGCACCATGACCTTGGCAGGACTCCTCCAAGTGGTTAATCATGCACTACTTCATAGAATCAGCCTTCCATTATGCCTGATTAACTGGTGGTCAGTTTATTCCTCACCTGCTGAGGGGACATAGTCTTAGATTAGCTTAGATATTCAGCCAGGCAGCAATTCCATATGGGTCTAAGAAAAGCTACATTGTCTGTTCAGGAAGTGACCCCAGCCTAGAAGCATTTTTATCACAAAGTGGGTATGGATGTTTGAAAAATCCCTCATTAATGCACATCCTCAATCTCCTTCCTCTTTCTTTTTTCTTCAACACCCCTCTCCTACCTCAAATTGGAAAGGACCTTTTAACTTGCAAATGCCTTCCAGAATGGAAAGCAATTTACCATCCCTAGATGATGTCAGTGGACTGATAAGAGGGCTCTTGTTAGGGCAGTGCTGATAGCAGGCTCTAGATATGCTTTTTTGGGACTGTTGATAACTTCGGATGTGAGCAGAGAGTGAGTAACACCCCCCCCCCTTTTTATCTTAAGGTTACTACTTTTATTTTGATGCTACTTAATCTATAATTGCAAGCATAGATTTTATTCATTCATTTATCTGAGATATTTTAGAGCACATACTATGTCTCAGGTGCTGTAATGATTTAGATCTAACTCATTGTAGGAAAAGACTAGAGAAACACAAATAATCAGATCAAGCACTTTGATCAAGGGCAGGAGGCTCATAGTTCTGCTTTGATATCCACTGTAATCTTTGTCTTCCTGATGCAATATTTTCACTTATTAATATCTAATTGCCATAGATAAAAATAGTACCCCTGTTACCTTCTACTGATGCTTTTCAAATGGTCAAGTTTATTTCTCTTCAACGGTATCTTTCCAACCTACTTAATAAGTCCCCAATCCTCTTATTCATAACCCTTAATTGGCCAGAATGTACTTTTGTTGTGGTGGTGGTGGTGCAGGGAATGAAACCTAGGACCTTTTCACCATAGGCAAGTGCTCTATCACTGCTACACTCCCAACCCCATAATGTAGTCTTGGAGCAACTTGCTTTGCTCTCTGTTGGAATTTAAATTTCTTGTCATTTTAAAAATCAATTATATTCTAGAACATGAAAGAACCTGAGTTCTAGTCTTCATTCTGTGGTTTACTGGTTTTGTGACTACAAGCCAGAAACTTGGTGTCTTGGGATTTTAATACTCCAATATAAAAATGTGATATTTGAATTTGATCATTTTCACAGTCCCTTTAAGTTTTAAAGTCCAGAGAATGTCCCACAAAGCACTCTGTTTCAGGGTCTAGAGCAGTACCACTAAAATAGCTCCTGTCCACTTACATTAGAATGCAAAGTTTGCATTTAATAGTCTTGAGAGGGAATGACTGGCACTTTTTGAATTACTGTATAGATCCATTCTGAATACTTGGAGTTGTGGAATCATCAAACCACTTTCTTGGGAAAAAGCCAACTATCCTCCCCAAATAATAGAGAAGCTATATTCCAGGACTAGTAGTAATAAATGTTTAAAAGAATGAAACACATTATATGTAATGGGGAAACCACCCTTCGGGCTTTTTTTCCCTGGAAAGTCTACAAATAATGACCAAATTAAAACAATAATATAACAAACAAACAAGTCCAACTCTGGATATGTCAATTTAACCATACTATACTAAAGAGAACCTGGAGACATTAGCCAAACATATTATTTCTGCCTGTAACAGGCTTGATTTTGTTAATTTAATGGCACTGGCTCACACACACTCCTGAAACCTGGAGTTTGTTTTACTGAGGATTGTTTAGAACCAGAGAGTTACTTTATTATTCCTTTAAATTGTGGGCAGGTGATCTTCAAAAGACAAGGGAACTCAATTAAAATGAAATGGTATGCAAAGTTGAAAACTCCATTGCCTTATATAAACCTGTTCTGGTTTTCCTTGTGGTACTTTATTGCAGCAGCATTATGATTCTTTCTGCTTCTCTTACATCTTCTGGCTGGCTTCACTTCTGAACTTTCTTAATTTAATCCTTCAAGTGTCTGTTGGCACAGTAACAACTCAGGTGACAGAAGAAGACAAGCACAAGTTGATCATAGTTGATTTGCCACCATGATTCTCCTTCCCGCCTGTGTCTGGACTGTGAAAAGAAGTGGTAGCAGATAAACCCCAGACAGCAGCACTTGGATAACTGGCCCATCAAGAACATGATTTACGCAGCCTCCTTCATGAGTTTTCTTTTGGGATAACTTTTATATTGCTGCAGAATGGCTCTGACTATACGTGTGACAGTCCTCATTCTTCTACCAAGAAATGAGGAGAGGAATGTGGGGACCACAGAGGAGGTGGCCCTGCAAGGAGTTACCAAAAATTGGTCAACTGGTCAGATGGCCTTTGGGACATTTTCTGTATCACTGCTCACAAATCTTTTTATGACAGTGGTGAAGAACTGGGCTCTCATTACTCTAAATGATAGCCAGAAAGGGAACATCCAAAGCTGAGTTTAATTAGAACTCGACCTTATTGGTATCACGGAGGGACTGAGTTCCTTAGAGGAATTCTGACAGATCCTTAGGGTTTGTTAACTTAATTTTAGTTGACTTAGTTATCTAATTTAAGAATAGTTTTTTTTAATTTTAATTTTTTTTTATCAATAATAAGAATGACTTGTGGAATACACATCATGGTTGCTTCTCATATCAATGTTAGAAGCCTAAAATCATGAGTTAACAATCTCTGGTCTACATATTAACCTATCATAAAGCTGTCATCCACAGACTAATTTCATTTTGGTGATGGACTAAACTCACAGTGTTATCAATAAAGTAATGTGTTGACATTACACATTTTTCTGATCTGTCGCATCTTAGGATCATAAACTTGGTATGCTTGTTAATCACAGGGAACTTTCCTCTATTACAATGAAATTCATTTTGTTAAAATGTGTATTATAAGCTCCTTATTCTTCTTAGCCTAACACTGTTATAGCTTAAACTCTTGCTATATTCTAAAGTCCTTATAGACTAAAGTCCTTTTGCTATATTCTCTTTGCTATAAAGTTCTTATATTTCTAAACTAAAGAATTCTATTTCTCAGTCTAGTCTCACAAGGAATATCCTTCTGTGGCTTAGTAGCTTTTCTCTGGCTGTCTTATGCCAGTTCTTGGTTTTCTGGAGCAACAGTGATACACATAGTACCAGGTGTAAGTAAGCTATGTTTCCAGAGAGGCGATGGGTAACATCTTCTGCTTGTTTTCAGTTCTCTTTCTGGGGCGGCTCAAGGTTCTCTGTCTTTTCAGCCACAAGAGCACATTGTGCTTATTTCTTCAAGTCTGAAGTATGACTCTTTTCTGAGTCATAATTGTTGAGAGTATCTTGAGAATAAGGTACATTTCTATTCTTTGTTGATCTAACTTCTGTTGCTTCTGAAACATTTGGTCACTACTAGGGATCTTTCAAACAGTGTAGGAAAACCTCAACCTATTGATTCCAAGATTTATTTTCTCCCATGCAATTTTCTTATTTTAATTGAATAATTTTTTCCATAGCTAGAATTTTATCTTCTAAAAGAGTGAAGTTTCATATATGGCCTGGAAATCATAATTTTATCAAAGCTCATATGTGAAACATACACTTACCTCATTAGAATTTTGTTCTCCATAACAGTATATGTATAATATCTCCATTAAATACACAAATATATAAACATTGTAAGTTTAATGTTCCAATGATGAAGACAGAAACAGGAGGCAGAAAACATATGTCTGGTTCAGGTGAAGTCTGAGCAGCGCAGTGTTAAGCTTGTTCTATCTCAGAGACTCAGTATCAAAGAAGGTAACTCTTCTCTGACATTGCAATATTGATAGCATGATCCCTGTAAAGGGTATTCAGATATCTTTGAGAAGAAGAGACTATTTATATTTAATTGATGATAGTATCAAAGGAATGGGTTAAAGCAAGTTCACATACTAGTTAAGGCAGTATCACCTACTAGTTAAGAGAAAGACTCCCTGGACTCAGACTCAGAATATGACAGCAGCACATATTGACTCAGTAATCTTGGGTGACTATGTTGAAACTCCACCCCTTCAATGGTTTTATTGAGGTATGATTGACAAAAATTGTGTAGTTATTTTGTATAGGGTCATGCTTTGATATAAATATATGTTGCAAAATGATTACCAGAATCAGGTTTGCTATCATAATATCACCTCGTCTAGTTATCATTTTTTTTGGGGGGGGCGGGCGGGTTGAGAAGATGTGAGAGCTCCTTTCTCCACCAATTTCAAGTGCACAAGACCTCATTAATAATTTCATCATATTGTATGTTAGGTGTTTAGAATTTCAGAATTTGTTCATTTTGTAACTACAGTTCATATCCTTTGACCAACATCTCACCTTCTCTTCTGTCCTGAGCCACTGGTACCCACAATTCTACTTCCTGTTACTATGACTTCATTTTTTTTTCAGTTCTACAGATCAGTGAGATTGTGCAGCATTTATATTTATGTGTCTGGTTATTTCAGTTGGCATGATGTCCTTCATGTTCACCCACATTGTCACAGATGATAGGATTTCCTTCTTTTTAAGGCAGAATAGTATTCCATTGTGTGTGCATTACATTTTCTATTTCCATTTGTTTCTCAATGGACACTTGTACATTTCCTGGCTACTGGGTATAATGCTGCAATCAATGCACGTGGATGTTCAAACATATCTTTGAGATAGTGACTTTATTCCTTTGGATATATACTCAGAAGAGGAATTGCTGGATCATATAGAAACTCTACTTTTAATTTTCAAAACATTTACTTATATATTATTAATTGTATATATTTATGGTATACAACAAAATATTTGAAACATATTTTGATACATGTGTACATTATAGAATGGCTCAATCAAGTTAATTAAATATACATTATCTTACATACTTTTTTACTGTGACAACAACACTTAGAATTTATTCTTTTAGCAATTTTCAAGTGCATAATATATTGTTATGGATAATACTCTTGAATTTATTCCTCACTCAAACTCTCTTTAAATTCTAAATCCTTTGACCAACACTTCTCTGATGCTCCTACTCTCCAGCCTCTGATACCACTCTTAAAGTCTCTGCTTCTGTGTGTTCAGATTTTTAAGATTCCATATATGATAAAAATCATGTGGTATTTTTCTTTCTGTAATTGACTTATTTCACTTAACATAATGTCTTCCAGGTCCATCCATGTCACAGATGAAAGATTTCTTTCTTTTTTGTTTTGCAAACATTTTCTCAGATTTCATAGGTTGTTTCTTCACTTTGTTGATTGTTTCTTTTGCAGTGCAGATGATTTTTGGTTTGATATCATTGCATTTGTTAATTTTTGTTTTTGTTCATATCCAGAAAATTATTGCTCCAACCAATGTTATGTAGTTTTTCTTCTATATTTTCTTTTAGTAGTTTTATTAGAGTTTCAGGTCTGAAATTTAAGTCATTAATCCCCTTCTTAGTGGTTTATTTTTGTTATTGTTGTTGTTTTTGGTACCAGGGGTTGGATCCGAGGGCATTAACCACTGAGCCACATCCCCAGCCCCTTTTTATATTTTATTTTGAGACAGGTTCTCACTAAGTTATGTGTGCCACTGTGCCTGGCTCTGCTAGATTTTTGATTGTGGTATGAAATGATGCCTATTTTCATTCTATTACATGTTATCATCAGTTTTCTGAGAACCATTTGTTGAAGAGAGCTTCCTTTGTCCATTGTGCATTCTTGACATCAGTGGAAGATCAATTCACTATAAATGTGTTGATTTATTTAGAGATTATACCTTGTGTTTCCTTGAGCTGTTTCTGTTTTTATGTCAGCACCATGTTGTTTTGATGATGTTAGCTTTGTAGTAGATTTTGAAATTAGGTGGTGTGAGGCCCCTTGCTTTTTCCTTTTTTTTCAAGATTACTTTAGCTATTAGAAGCCCTTTTGTGAATCCATAAGAATTTAAGACTATTTTACCTATTTCTATGAAAAGTGTCATTAAAACTTTGTTAGGGATTATATTGATCTGCAAATTGCTTTTGTGGTATATACATATTAACAATATGAATCCTTCCCATTTATGAACATAGGATATATTTCCATTTATTTGTGCCTTTTTCAAGATCTTTCATTAGTGTCTTATATTTTTAATGTAAATATCTTTCACATCATTGGTTAAATTTATTACTAAACACTTTAAGTTTTTGTAGCTATTATAAAGATGATTATTCATTTCTTTTTCTTTTTTGGAGAGCTTATTGTTAGTGTTTAGAGATGCTACTGATTGTTATATTGATTTTGTATAATGCCACTTTGTTGAATTATTTTATTTTGAAATTTAATTTAATTAAAAAAATTTGCAGTGCTGGGGATGGAACTCAGAACCTTGTACATGCTAGACATGTATAATTGTGTGTGTGTGTGTGTGTGTGTGTGTGTGTGCTTGTGCATGCATGTGGGAGCATGTAGGAGATTTAGCAGCAACCATGAATTTTACCCACTAGATGCCAATGACATCCTCTGAATTATAGTAGATAAATACATCTCTAGACATTTTCAATCTCCAGGGGTCCCAATTGCAAATCAGTAAGATACTGCATCATTTAGGGTCCTGATGGCGTGCAGATGGTGATCTTAAATTGGTTAGAGTTTAACAAGGCTAATGTGTTTCCAAAGGTATAGTCAGGCATAGGGGGATTCAGGGAGGGCTGGTAAGAAGAGGGGAGATTACCACACCAGAGCCTGGAGGACAGGAGAGCAGAGGACTGCCTGACGGGAGCTGTGCTAAGTCTCCAGAGTTGCCACCCTTGCTTGAACCTAACCAGAAACCGGAAAGAAAGCCATCCAAATAGTGTTTGGATCAGCCTCTTGGGGTACCCAGCAAGATGAATAAGAGTGTGTTTGATGTATGTAGATGCTGCGTTGTTTGGGGTATAAATATTTACGATTGTTATGTCTTGTTAATGTAAACTTCCCTTAAGCAGTAAGAAATGTCCTTCTTTGTCCCTTCTGATTAACTTTTATCTGATAGGAGGATATAAACCCCTCTTGAGTACCAGAATCCATGCAAATGTTGTGTTTTTTTTCCCCCCATCCTTTTTCCTTTAGTCTGTGGATGTTTTTGCCTTTGAGGCGAGACTCTTGGAGACAGTATATTGTTAAATCTTGTTTTCTAATCCAATCTGTCAGTCTATGTCTTTTGATTGATGAGTTTAGGCCATTTACATTCAGCGTTATTATTGAGAAATGATTTTTATCCCCTGCCATTTTGATTTATTTATGGCTTTTAATTTGAATTATTTTATATCCCTCAATTTCATGAATCTGAGGATTTGTGTCTTTTGTTTATTTTGGAAATGTATCAGATTTTATATTTATTGAATATTACATTTTTCTAAATCCATTTTTGCTTTTTGGAACTTGAATCAGATATATGTTGGAACTTCTTATATGAATTTCCTTGTTCCTATTGGTTCTTTCTATTTTGGGGCTATTTATCTCTCTGTATTGCATTTTTGGTGATTTTTTAGATCTATCTTTCCATTTCTTTTTTTTAAACTTTTTAATTTGTTGTTAGATGTACATGATAGTAGAATTATTTTGATATATTATACATACATGGTGGATAACTTCATTCAGTATGTCCATTGATTTTCTAACTGAATTAATTTTTTATTTTTTTATACCTTTTGTTTCATTTTCAACTTTAATGTCTTGTTGTAGATCATAATTTGGACACACCCTTATATTTCTTGAAATTCACTATATCAATATGATTTTACATATTATATACATTATATGATTATATGTATTATGTATATGTTTATACATGTAATTCATATCTAATACCTTTAATATCCTTCACCTTTATGGGATATATTATGTGTCTGAGTGTGTGTGTGTGTGTGTGTGTGTGTGTGTGTATAAGCACATGTATTCCTTGCTAATTGCTTGTGTGGTTTATTTCTCTGTATTTTACAATTTTTTATTATGATCTCATGATACATGAAGTTTTATCTGTGGGAATTCTTGATGTCTCTTGGAGCCTCCTCTCCATTTAGAGATTTACAGTTGACTCTCCACTTTGTGGGGGCCCCTGGATTTACTTCCCATCTCAAAGTCTACAATACTGAGAACCAGAAGCCACCAATGATTGGACAGTGTCTCAGAGTAGCCATCAGGATGCCTCTGGGTTCATACTTTCATGTACTGTTCTTTCGACCTTTTTTGTAGATTTGGTAATTTTCAAATACAAAAATGGAAAAAAATATAATTATTTTTTGGGAAAAGGATCAAACTCACTAGGCATTCCTCTGCTAAAACAAAAATGAAGGTGCCTGTTTTTTAGAATAGAAATTGTCTGCTTTTCTTTTTAAAAAGAGGAGCTTTTGTAGTTATGAATTCTATTGCTCTGCTTTAATTTTTTGATTTCTTTGTCATTTTTTCTCTTGCTATTTTAGCAGTGTTTTTTTAAATAAATTCTTATTTGAAAATCATATTTCACTGACTTTCATCATCAATTTATCAATGACACCATTCAATGTTATACATTTTTCTCTAAATCACACTTCATTTGTTTCTCAGAAGAGCTAAGATATGATTGTTGTCTATTCTAAATAGTATTGAATTATATATTTTAATTGACAAAATTATTCATCATAAGACTATTTTATAATTTCCATCTGAAAACTGACACAAACATAAATATGAAAAATAAGAACCTTATATCATGATACATAATTAATATGTATAAATATAAAAATACAGATAAGCATGAAAATAAAAATGAAACTGTTATTCCAACCCTCTCTCTAGTATACAAACCAGCATGGGCATTCTGATAGCTTTTTTCCCACAATCCACAAATTTTTTGTTCTAGAAAAAAACCCTAGAGATCCCATTACATGTAAGGCTTTGTATCCTAAATTGGATCATGAATATTTTCCTATTATCATAATTCTTCTACAAAATGGAACTATTGGCTCTGTGTCAGTCTATTGTGTGTAAGTATTTTTATGTTATTTGTCAATCTGTCCTTTGTAATTAATTTTATTCATTTTTGCTGTTAGAAATTACATGATTATATATGTCCTTACATGTAAATCTCAGTGAATCTAAGAATACTTGGTTAAAAAAAATTTCCAGAACCAAATTGTGGGGCAAAATAGGCTAAACATTCTTTAGGTTTTTACAATATTGCTTACTTGTCCTATAGAAAAATTGTATACATTATGCAACTACCAGTTGTCCATGTTAGAATCTCTTCTCTTATCCAAGAGAAGAACTAAGAGCAATTCTGTGCCCGCTTAGTTGGTGGTATATGATAAATTCTTTTTTTTTCTACTACTGGTGAAACTTAACAAGTTTTTCTCAAGCTTGTTGTTTGTTAGAATTTTTTTTCTCTATGTCTATGCCTATCTTTTATGCACTTGTTGGGCATTCGTCTTCTCCTATCAAGTTTATATGGTCTTTGAAGAATGTTAACTTTGTCATTAAGTTGTGAGTATATTTTCCAAAAAGGTTTTTCAGAATTTAATTTATGGTATACAGAAATTTTAACTTCTTATACACTAAAAATATTTGTATTTAAATAACTTCTTCTGTAATTTATTTTTCTTTCCTGTTTGGAGAAATCTCCCTCTACTTACCATGAGATATTCACAACATCCTTCTCTATTTCTTTTATAGTATCTACCTTATATTTAAACCTTCAATCATCCTGAAATAAATTTTAATATATGTTATAAGGTAGTGACCCAAACTTTCATTTCCACATACTTAATGTCCCCAAACCACTTTCTTATATTAATTTCTCCCATTGACTTATATTGCCACTTTTGTCACATGGTAGATTAGAGTTTTGATTCCCCCTTTTGAAAAAGAATCATCTAGGAGATGATTTTGAATTGTCAACCTTTTTAATAATAATAATAATAAAACTTGAATTCAGAGATTGTGGTCTTGCTATTTCTGTATTTTGTCACTTTCTGAGTCTTTCATTAGAATTAATGAAATATAATCTTAAGTTTAGTCAATGTTCAACATATTATTACAATGAAGACATATATATATATATATATATATATATATATATATATATATTACATAGTATAAAATATATAGCTATCCACTTCTATTTATTACTGTTTAATTCACTTGTGGTATTTATTCCAATCATTCCTTATTTTTAAAATGGTTAAGTTTAACAAACTTTTTTTTTTAAAGATAGAGAGGAGAGAGAGAGAGAGAGAGAGAGAGAGAGAGAGAGAATTTTTTAATATTTATTTTCTAGTTTTTGGCGGACACAACATCTTTGTATGTGGTGCTGAGGATCGAACCCGGGCCACACGCATGCCAGGCGAGCGCGCTACCGCTTGAGCCACATCCCCAGCCCAAGTTTAAAAAACTTTTAAAAATCATTTGGTAATACTTTTCTATGGAGAAGCTATTCCAGATTCTCTGTAGTCTGATATACCTCTTTAGCACTTAGGTCATGTTCCTGGTTCATCTACTAACTAAGTCATAGTGAATCATTTGTGTAATTCTTATGTCATCATGAACTATGTGGTGGTAAAGCTCATGCATTCCTTGACCCTATCCTGGGACATAATTTGTAAACAATAATTACTCTCTAAATGCATGCGAATTTTTCTCAAATTAAACTTATTCAAATCTGCAAAAGGAAATTCCTGAAGAAAGTAAATCCCAGAAGTAGTAAATAAAATTATTGTTCACTCAATAATAGACTTCTGGTCATGGAGTAGAAACTGGTTCCTGTATAAATATGTTTTTCCCCCAGACATGCACAAGATATTGTCTATTTCCTATGCAGTTGTCCTGTGAAGAACTCAAGCTTAACAATGGATTGAATTAGGTTGGCTGGCATATGGTTCTTATTCCTAGAAAAACAGGTGCTTATTGAATCAATATTCTTCCTAGGGAATGGTACATTAATGCAATAGTATGGCCAAGAGCCCCCTCCACTGTAGGCCATCAAGATCTGCCAGTATCCTTACCTGGTTAAGTTTTCATGGGACTTGGAAGACACACTTTTGCTTTTTCTGTGAGAAATTTTAGCACAGGATTCTTTATCTGTATTTGTAACCCTAATATCCAGCTTTGGCCTTCCTAGATAAGCAGCCCTTTCCCCTTGATGCTCTCAGTGTGTGGGTGGCATCAGCTGACCCCTGGGACCCATCAACTACCCCCACTTCTCCCAGTCTGGGAGTCTTTCCTTTTCCACTCCTGTGGCCTTTCCCTTATTTGAAGAACTCGCCTCTCTCTTCTTCCCTGGGTTCTTCACATGTAGCATTATCACTGCAAGGGTTTAGATTTTACAAGGATAATTAGAAAGGTGATCTGGGAGAACTTCCTTTTCAGCTGTCACATAAACCTAAACAACCGTGAAGGCAAGAGAGGCAAGAAAGGGCCTGGCCAGCTTGAGGTGTGTGTGTGTGTGTGTGTGTGTGTACGCACACATGACGCATGAACATTATACATGTGATGAGAGAGAGAGAGAAGAAAGGGAAGGCTGGTGTGATGAGGGTGGGAAACACAAATGATTAGGTCAATGGGTTGTTCCCTAAATGCACTAGACTCTCATTCTGTGTGAGATAAGCTGAGTTAGCTCTTTCAGGGTCTGTTCCAAGGAAGAGTCGGAGAAGGTTCTCACCTCTTTCCTCCAGACCTTCCTACTTTCATTCCTCGCCTGAGTGTCTTTGATTCTTTCCTGCTTTCTTTATTCTTGCTTCACTCTTTAGTTGTTGCTCCCTATGTCCCAGGAAACTCAGAGAAATCAAAATGGTGGCCCACATATGAACCCAGCATTCAATTTGAATTAATGGCCAATATTTAAGCATTGGAAAAATTCATGTAACAAACCTCATTTGTAACTTCTTTTTATATTTGGACGATCTGGCCACATTGGGCCCACATTTGTGGCAAAAAATGGTTTGGAATCAAAAATGGCTTGAAAACATGATACCAAGTGAAAGAAACCATAAAACACCACATTTTTATGATCCCCTTTATAGGAAATGTCCAGAGCAGGCAAAATCTATAGAGACAAAGTGGATTGGTGGTGTCCCAGGGAGAGCAGGATTAAAAAGAAATGAAGAGTGGCTGCTAATGTGTACAAATGTTCTAGAGGGGTGCACAAAATGTTCTAGAAGTGATTATAATAGATAAATTTATGAGTGTACTAAAAATAATTTGAATTGCCTAATTTCATGTGTGAATTACTTGGTCTGTGAATTATATCTTGATACAGGTGTTATTTTTCAAAGACGATGGTTGAAGTTAGGTGCCATACATCTTCTTCAGATGGGTTCATGAACCCTAGTCGCCATTCATCATTCTACCTCAATTCCACCACAGTAAGGCCCAGCTTTTCTCCTTACAGCCTCTGTTGGCATTTGACTTCTTAGCCTCAGTTAATTTTCATGAGCATCTTCCTTTTTCTAACATCTTTATATGACAAGTTTCCTTTTCCCACCCTCTTGCTCATGAAAATTACCTTTATATCTCATCTCAGACCACATCTTTGGCATTTTTTTTATATGTAGCTGTCAAGTTCCTGACAAAAAAAAATATATTTCCTTATTAGTAACAATATTGCGATGATAGTAAACCTTATCAACCCCACTTTCTTATGAATACAAACTGGATTCTGGATTTCATAAGCAAATATGCTGCACTATGCCAACAGAAGAATAACAGGAAACGGTTTATGACCCCAAATCATTTAACTCTTCTCTGCTAAACAACTGCAGCACAACCTCGCTGGAGATGCTGCAAGACTGGAAACAGAACTGTAATCACTGGCATTTTCAAACAGCTTGTTGACGGACCGGCTTGTGAGAAAACCAACATTACCCTGAAACTCTTAGGGATACTTTAAATTGGTGGATTATATGGTTGCTTGATTAAGTTTGGGTTATGTAAATAGTAGAGTGTTTAGATTTAGGCTTGGCTGTTGGAATCCGGGCAGCTGTTTGTACTTAAGTCCAGCAAGAAGTCTTGTTAATCAAAGAACTGACTGAATTTCTTTCTTTCTCCTACCCCCGCCCACTTCTTTTTTTGTACCTGTGTGTTTTTCCTCATGTCCAAAGCCTTTGGGCTCAGGATTGTCAGGAGGCAAAGGCAGAGCATTTTGAACCCTCCTCTGAGGACTGGGAACTTATTTTTTGATTACCTAGTGATGTGCCTCACAGATTTCCCTCACCATGAGGTAATCAGCCCATTTATCCAAGTTCTACAAAGCCTTTATTATTTCAGTTAGTTCATATTTTCGAAGCTAAATCATCAGTTTGATGCATTTGTTGTAAAATGTGGTTTAACAGCTTGTTAGCACATTTTTTTTTTTTAAATGGAATCCAAAGATTTTTCATGCTTGAGCAGCAGTCGATTTAAGAGCCGATGAAAAGTCCCACGAGCTGGGAGCATTCAGCATAGAACAATGTGGGAGAAAGTGCTAGAACCCCTCCTGGTTGGGACCAGAGGGGCTGTGCTCTTTCTCCTCCAGGAACTTAAGTTCCTTTTCAAAAAAAAAAAAAAAAACTTTTCTCCCTCGGACAGTGTTTCATAAATAGCAAGTGCTTCATTATCCTTATTGGTTTCAGGTGGTCCGCAATGCCCTGGCTCATTGGAGCAGTCTGAGTTCATGTGGTTTTTCCACCCTCTGAGATGACTCGACTCTATTTTGTCCACAGAACGAGCCAAGGGGGAGCTTGGGTGGTTCTTTTCTGTCTTAGGTCTGTGGCTTTGTAAAGTTGTCTCAGAACCAATGGGTTGGAACTGAGAGCTATTGTGGAGCTTGGTGGGTGTCAGGCGGCCAGCCAGGGAAAAGGAACAAGGCTACAGCTGCGTCACAGATACAAACTGGGTCCTTTTCCTGGGAAGAAGCAAAAGGGAACATTCTGTGTTTGACCAAAGACAACCTTTCAGCAGAGGTTTTGATAACCTGGGGATGAAATCAAGGCAAATGGTCTCTTTTGTCTAAATACAGACCTATTTTTGGACTGGGCTAGGTGTTTGTGGGTGTAAAAAGATCTGCAAGACTCGGGGAGCAATGTCCGGAAACTGAAATTGCCCCAAATGGACTTTCTGATAACAGCTGAGTTTCCTTATCCATCTCCCCTTGTTGGGGTTTACGTATTGGGTGTCTCCCAAAAGCTCATGTGTGAGACAATGCAAGATGGTTTAGAGGTGAAATGATTGGGTTATGAGAATTTTAACCCAATCAGTGAATTAGTCCCCTGATGGGATTAATTGAGAGGTAACAGAAGGCAGGTAGGGTGTGGCTGGAGGAGGTGGGCATTGAGAATGTGCCTTTGGGTATATATTTTGTATCTAGTGAGTGGAGTCTCTCTCTCTTCTTTCTGATCATCATGTGATCCGCTTCCCTTCACCACACTCCTCCACCATGATGTCCTGCCTCTCACCTGGATCCCCTGAGAATGGAACCTGCTATCCATGGATTGAGACCTCTGAAACCGTGAGCCCCCAAATAAACTTTTTCTCCTTCACAGTTGTTCGTTTCAGGTTTTTTAGTCATAGCAGCAAAGGAGCTGACTAGAACACCCATTTTGTATTTCTCTTATCGGTGCATAAACCAGGCCAGAGTGATGGTTCACCAGGTTAGAACACACGCATTCCTTAGAGATTAAGAACAAGTACTGAGAAGAGAAGGCAGGTTTCTTAGATAATACTTGAAATTCTCTGAGTTGTAGTGAATGTTAGTGTAGTGTTTAGAGCCTAGATTTATTCTGAATCTTGAAATTTAGATTTCTCTTTCAAGTAAGTTCCTTCTGTTTTCCCTCCCTCCCTCCCTCTTTCCTCTCCTTTCTTTTCTTTCTGTCTCTATCCATCCCATCAGTCCATTTTACCTACCTATTTATTCTCTCTACCTAATCTCTCCTTCCTGTGATCCTTATCTATTGATTGATCAGTTGACAAGTCTATCTACCTGATGCTGAAGCACTTAAATGAGGGAGAGACCATGTGAGAAAAAATGGCCAACTCCTCTTCCAGAAATGGATGAGATGTGTATTTCCAATCTGCCCACACCTCCAATGCCTTCGTGAAGCTGAGAGCATAAAATGGAACACCTGTGAGGCAATCTTACTTTGTCAAAGAAAGAAGCAGCGAGTGCTGTAAATGACAATGGTACTAATTTACAGAAAGATAACAAAAGCTAGCCTTGGAAGAGACCCTTTGCATAAACTGACTTTCTACCCAAAGAAACTGAGATAAAGAAACTTGTCCAGTATTCTTTCACTTTCCTTCTGACTTCATGGACAGCCCCTATTTTGGATATTTCATACAAATGGAATCTTGTCCTATGTGACCTTTCATTTCTGGTTTATTTCCCTTATCAGAATGCTTTCAAGGTCACCCATATTGGAGTACATATCTATACTTCATTCCTTTTTATGACTAAATAATATCCCATTGTATGATGAGTATTCCCTTTGGTTCATCTGTTTGTCAGTTGATGTACTTAGAGTTGTTTCTACCTTTTGGCTATTGTGAATGGTGTGGCTTTGAGTATTCAAACACAAGTTTTTGTTTGAACACCTGTTTTTAGTTCTTTTGAAGTAGAATTGCTGAGTCATACGATAATTCCTTGGTTAACTTACTGAACAGCTACCAAGTTGATTTTGCAGGGGGTGAACCATTTTACATGCCCACCTGGAGTGGATGAGGATTCCAGTTTCTCCACATTCACACCCATTATTCTTTATCATAGCCACCCTAGGTGGCAAGGAGAGAGAAAACTCACTGTAGTTTTGGATCCCATGTTCCAAAAATCTAGTAATATTGAGTTTCTTTTCATATATTTGCCATTTGTGTGTATTCTTTGGAGAAATGTCATTCAAGTCCTTTGCCCATCTTTAAATTGGGTTGCTGACTTTCATTGTTGAGTTGTAAGACTCTTACGTATTTTGGACACCAAATCCTTTTCAGACACATGATTTGCAAACGTTTTCTCCCATGACACAGATAGTTATTTTTTCACTTTCTTGACAAATTTTTTAATACACTAAAATCTTTAATTTGATGAAATACAACTCATTTTTCTTCTATTGCTTGTCCTTTTGGTATCATATCTTAGAAAATATTACCAGATTTGGGGCTATAAAATTTGTTGCTCTCCTGGAGCAGACTCCTCTTAACTGTTTACTACCTAAGGTGGCATTATTTAGAGGGTACTCATAGGCATGAACCTCCCCCATACTCTGTTTCAAATAAATTCAAATCCTTTGGGGACAGCCTTACTCTCCCCCAAGCAAAACCTCTGGGCCACTGCCCTGGCACAGGTAGTGGGTACAATGGCTTTTGAAACCTCTTAGCTTGTTTCTCCT
Source organism: Callospermophilus lateralis (assembly GCF_048772815.1). Taxonomy (NCBI): domain Eukaryota; kingdom Metazoa; phylum Chordata; class Mammalia; order Rodentia; family Sciuridae; genus Callospermophilus; species Callospermophilus lateralis. The sequence goes on along the minus strand of NC_135307.1, from coordinate 167,796,732 downwards.
TGTGTGAAATTCTTTGCTCCCTGGGAGTGAGCTGGGATGAGGAGGATCAGGGATCTAGGAGCCTCAGACTGCTGCTTCTGGATGGAACCTGCCCTTGGTGGGACCTATGTGGAAGAGAGGAGCTCCTGACTTCTTTGCTGTTCTAGCCTGAAACACAGCCTCTGAGAACATGAAATTGGAAGGAGTCTGTCCCTACTGTCACCCTTTACTGGGGTCCACAGTGAAGATTCTGTCGTGTTGAACTGGAGTTGGGGAAGGAGGGAGCAAGTCAGGTTCAAGGGTTCAATTGCCACAAATTCTCAGCCTTTTCCTAGGGGTGGGCCGGAGGGCGGTTGTGCCTCAGTGATACAGTGCTTGCATAGCGTGATCAGGCCCTGGGCTCAATTCCTAGCACTGGGGAAAAAAAGAAGTTTCTTCATTTTCTGCATGCCCTTGACACAATTTCCAAAGACACCTACACTTAAAAATATAAAATTTTCACTAGTTACACTGTTTAAGGAATAAATGCCTGAGTCGTTTAATGCCTCTATTTTCTTCTTCCTTCCTTTCTCTCTCTCTTTTATTGTTTTTTGTGAAAATCTTGATTTGGAAGACTTTACACTTCCTCCTTTTACTCATATATCTGTATCTGTAATTGGTGTCATGCTGCATTTTTTGAGATTGTTTTTAATTTGAGTATAGGGACTTAGTCCTTAAACAGTTTCTCTTAAAAAGAACTCGTCTGTACTTCTTGTGTCTTTTCTTATATTTCTTTCCTTTTTGTGCTTTGTGGTTTTTATCCATAAGTCTGTAACTGATTCCTTTCTCTTTATAACTTACCTTTAAAAGACTCAGGCTATTTTCTAGTGGATTCCAGGGATAAGAAGAAACGTAGAGCAGTTTGAAATTTCTGCTTGGATTTCTTTTTTTTTTTTTTTTAAATGTCTCACCAAAAAATAAGTTAATTAAATAATTAATTTAAAAATTTTAGCTGGGGAATACAGCCCTCTCTTAATTCCTATATGGCTCACAGGGGTGCCCACTGAGTCATACCCCCTGTGCTAAATACTAGGAGTGACTTTCTGTCCTTTGTGGCTGTGCTTCACCTCCGGCACCTTTCTGGGCTCCCAGGACAGGTCATAGACAATTAGAAATAGCGAGCCTCCTTCTCCTTCAACTTTGACTCTGCTGCTGAGCTTTGGTTTCAGGTTGGGTCTCTTGAGGGCCATCATCTGCCTTTTCCCATGCCCAGTCCATGCATTTTGGTTTCTTTGTGAACAAAGAACCAATAGTGGGGCCTTCAACATTGTGCCACATGAAGCAGGACATCTGTTTCCTGCTCTGTGTTTGAGGGATTCTGTGTTAGCTGCCACATCATTCTGCCTTTGGATCTGAGTATCACTGTTGGAGCTACACATGCTCCCGAGTTTCCATTTCTAGCAGTTCTTATTTCATTGAAGATGAAATTGGATTTTAAGAAAATCCTTTATTCCTTATTGTCAACACATATCAATCAATAAAATGCATTTATCCTGCATATTAAGCCAGGTATCAATTTTCTGCACATCTATTTTAATAACTGATAGCTTCAAACATTTTTCTAACATCTCGTTTGCAGTTTTGAGATCTGCCTTTTCCTTCCTTCCTTCCTTCCTTCCTTCCTTCCTTCCTTCTTTCTTTCTTTCTTTCTTTCTTTTTCTCTTGATGTTCCCTTCTTTCTTTGTATATGCTACCTTTAATATGACCAATGCAGTATTTCTTTTAATGCTTGGTATTTATTTATAGGTTTCTCTTCCTTTAGGCAGTACCTCTAAATTGCTTAACACTTTTTCTATTGACCTTAATCTAGTTTAATTAACTCTCTGAAGAGTCAAGGCTTCCATAAATCTTCCATTATTCTTTATTGCCTTAAGCTCTTACCCTGCCTTCCCAATGTTGTTGAAATCATATTGTGGCTAGAATCTAGATGTACCTGGAAACAAACCTCACCAACAGATGGCCTGAGATTTGATCCCCCTGCATCTAATAGACTTTTTCTTACTTTTTTCAGTTTTGGTGCTGGGAATTGAACCTAGGGCTGTTCTACCACTAAGCTATATTCCCAGCCCTTATTATAATTTTTGAAAAATTGGAAACAAGGTCATGCTTGGTTGGTGAGGCTAACTTCAAACTTGTGATCCTCCTGCCTCAGCCTTCTGAGTAGCTGGCATTACAGGCATGCAGCACCACACTGGGCTCTAATGTGCTTCTTTAAGTAACTTTTCTTACCAACTGAACCAGGCTAAACACTCATGATGCGTGTGTGTGTGTGTGTGTGTGTGTGTGTGTGTGAGAGAGAGAGAGAGAGAGAGAGAGAGAGAGAGAGAGAGAGAGAGAGTCTGAGAGAGAGGTGTAGCTTTATAATACTTCACAGAAAGTTGTGTTCATGAAATTTTAGTACTGAGATGCTTCTGAGCACTATGGAGCAAGGAGATAAATCCTGTTCATTTAGGATGTATCTATAGAATCTGTTGAGACACACCGCATTCCATTTGTCTTCTTTGCAGAAATTTGCCTTATTGCAGTACATCTCAGTGAATAAAAATGATGAATTAATTGCAGAAGATACTTACGGCAATCCAAATCAAGAACTCCCTTCTTACACTATTTTCTTCCATGGAGCATAGCATTTGGCCTTATTTATTATGTCTTGATATTGTTCACTATTTTGGCACATGGACGTATTAGTTGTTTTTCCTAACACCAGGTAGAAGAGATAAATACTTGCTTTTTTTGTGCTTGATCTAACTATGGAAGGTGAATGAGATGGGCATAAATGTATACAATTTGCCATCTTGTGAGACCCTGAAAAGGAAATGCAAACTGTAGCAGGGCGGGTCACTGGAGGAGGGAATGCCATGGATACCGTGCTTGCAGCGTGGTCCTCATTCTGGTGTCTTATAACCTTGAACCAGTTCTTTGTCTTCCTCAACCTCTATGTTCTAATCTACAAATTGATGATAATGATATCTAGTTCACAGAGTTATTTTAAGGAGTATGTGAGAAAATATTTGTGAAAGCACTGAATTAGAGGCTAGTCACTGAATGGTAATTGACCCCGAACCTGTTAGAAAAAAGACCAAGACATACATATTGACTGGCACATATAATTTTCAAATGTTGCAAAGTAACATAATAAGGACTATTTCTATATTTATAGCTGATTTTGTGGTATACAGATGGGGAGAATGCCAGCTGCCTAAATGATATTCATTTTCCCTTTCTTTTTTTCTCTAATAGAATCCTTTTGTTATTGAGGGTGACAATGTACCTAACTAAAATTCTGCATTTCATAACCTCCTTTGCACATAGGGGTGACAAATAGAATATAAAACAGTTATTGGTAGGGCTTCTGGGAGATGTTCTTTCAAAGAGATGATAAAACTAGGATGTGTGTCTATTTCCTCTGACTCCCTTTCTCCTGTTGTTGCCTGGAATACAACTTTGATGGCTAGAACTACAATGGCCATCTTATGATCATGTGACACTGTTGTAAGGGAAGAAAGCATAAATTATGGTAAAGCCAAGAGATCAAACAAATACCTTGAGTTTCTGAAATTCACTGTACTATCCCTGGATTTCTTTAATTTGACAGAAAAATAAGCTTACATCCTGCTTAAGCTACTGTTACTTGTGTTTTGTGTTACTTGTAACCAAAACAAATCTAAATCAATTTGAGTTTCTTTTGAAACAAGCCCACACATAGTGAACTGAGAGTGTTTTATGATTTAATATCCTTTCTTTTAAAAACATGACAGATCAAATGGATTTCAAACATAAGTAGGAATATTTAGTCAACTGTTTTCTAAAGAAATTGGATGTTACACTTCATTTGAATATAATTTGAAATAGTGTACATTCATACTCTAACAATTTGTCCTTCTCTTTGCCTTGTGGCACATATTTTTGCTTTGTTGAATATTTCCATTTTCCCCATTGATACTCCTTTTCTCAAATAGTTGCTAGACACAACTAGCTGTGTCTTTCCTTTGATGGTGAGCACACCCACAGTGGAATTGCAAATGTGTAAATGTTACCTCTGCATTGATTGAGGTACAGGGAAAATCAGAATAGAAATAGTCCCTGTAATATTTTGACTCTAGAAATATAATGCATTCACCAGAAAAAGTAAAACAGTGTTAGAAAACAGTTGTAACACACCAATATATTCCTGAGAAACAAGATTTCCTCCGCACATTCAGAAGAAAAGGATGGGCATTGTAAAGGCCCCTGATATCTTATTTGGCTTCTGCTCAGGTTTGGTCCACAGTGTCCCATGATTTCCTGGCCTCACCATCTACAAGAGCCAAAGGAGGCCCTGAGCTGGAGAAAAGAGGGAGAGGTACTGGTACACACTTGAAAAGAGGAGAGTACTGGTACACATTTGCAGCTAGGTAAATGGCCTTGTTTTTAACCAAGCCCTAGGAATGCCAAGCCAGAAGCCCATGGGCACACGAAAAATGGGGCTGGCTCTCAAGTCAATAATCAGAGCAACTAGTTAAAGATCTTCTATAGAACACCCAGGCCTATCACCTGCCTCCCACCCAGAGGTGATATGATATTTGTCTCTAGGGTAAAGCTCTGTAACAGAGTGGGAGAGATATCGTAAGGATCCTGGAACCAAGAGGAAATCAGAGAAGTGTTAAGATATAAATCTAGAATTTTCCCTCAGAGAAAAGAAATAAAATGTATGTCCTGAAGAACCTATCCCTAAAATGAGGTTGTGTTAGGCTGTCACTATGTTGAAATACCTGAGATAAATAACGTAAGGAGAGAAAAGGTTTACTTTGGCTCACAGTTTTAGAGATGCCAATCAAAGATCAAGTAAATCCACTACATGGGGCCTTTGGTGGATGTGCTGGATGAAAGGGAGTTCATGGCTGAGCAAACTGCTCACCAGGCCCTTTCTAGGGCATGCCCCCAATGACAATTACGGACCTTCCACTAGGTCCCACCTCCTAAAGGTTCTGCCACCTCCTGATAGGGCCACCCTGGGGACCAAGCCATGGACCTTTGGGACTGCTCATCCAAACCACAGAAGACTTTGCTACTTTGTCATTTTATGTTCTTTGTAAATTAAAGGCTGCCTTGTTTGCACAAAATGGTGCTGATACAACACTGTGAATATATTGAAAATGTTGAATCATGTAGTTTAAATCAATGAATTTTATAGTTTGTAAATTATTTCCCAAAGCTGTTACAGAGGAAAAAATATAGATGGTAGAGAACAAGGATGAGATCCAGAAAGCAGGCAGTGGGTTATTCATGGTCAGGAGCAAACACATTGCTTTCACTCTAATCAGAAAAAAAGGCATCTCTTGGGCTAATTTAGCATGACTCCTTTTTCTATAATGACTATCATCACTGGTGATTCTAGCTTGATTTCATTTGTATAGAAATATTCTGTGAGTCCCACACCATGTAATTTTTCCCTAAGCCTTGAGTGATGACTTCTGTTGCTGGTCATCTGTACTTTGGACATGAAATTCTGCGCCTCATCTCCTGGATGACCACAAGCTTTTCGAGTCCACAGACTCCAGCATCTACTTCACTCTCCTTTCCATCCTCCCTTTCTGCTGGAAATAATTTTGAGTCAGTGCTGCCCACAGAATAGAGTGTCCAGCTGCCTGGAGCCACAGATGGTGTTGTGTCCTGTCCTTGGAGCCTCACTCACACACTGCTGCTATTATGCAGCGGTTGGAGGTTAAAATGATCTAGATACAGCTGCCACATCAAGAGCCTCTTGGGCGGTTCATTTCTAGTCAGTGAGCAAGTATGAAAACCTGGGAAATTAAGTCATTCATTGCATAATCCTTGTTTATTGAAGGAAGGCATTTTAAATAGTGCCCACTCTTCTTTTGTTAATAACTACTTTCTTTCTCATTTGCGTATTTGGGGATGAAACTCTGTGGAGGCAGAAAGGTGATTTTTTTTTACTAAAATTTAAATAAAAATTCAAATAAAATATTAATAAGATGAAGGATATGGAACTGAAAAGAGTCGGATGTCAAACACTCACCTCCTAGAGATACCACCACATTTAGAACTCATTGCCAAGAAGATGTGCTCAGTTATCTTCAGGGAAACTGATCTATTATAATGTAATTAGTGAGCAGGAAATATTCCTTACTTGACCTTTTTTCCCACAAAAGATAATTGGATATTTTGTTGGCAGAAGTGTTCCCTTTCAGAAAGCAAAATGGAAAGGATTGATTGTTCTATAGATAAAGATGTGAATTGTACGTACTTGATTTCGAGTAGACTTTTGTGATGGTGGTTCTGTAAACTACTTTCAAGTGACAAACAAGCATAGCCAACCATAGTGGTATGGTATGTGAGGTATGCCTACCATATAATCTAGCCATTTTACAACTAGGTATTTAGCTCAGAGAAAGGAAATCATATATCTACACAAAGACTCAGTGAATATTCAAGGCACGGTTATTTATGATTGTAAAAAATATTGGAAATGATCCAAGTGTGTGTCAAGGGGTGAATAGATCCACAAATTGTGGTGTATCTAGACAATGAGATTCTACTTGGAAATCAAAGGGAATGAGCTATTGTTAGAGTGATAGAGATGAATCGAAGTAAAAGAAGCCAAATGGTACATACCATTTGGAAGTGGAGGAGAGGATGGAGAGATCACAAAGAGATGCAAGAGGACATCTGAGAGTGACATGTGTTTCTGGACTTTTCTGACAGTTTTACAACTATATACCTATACCAGAACTTTTCAAACCGATCATTTTAAACATAGTTGAACATGGTTATTGTATGTCAACTATGCATCAACAATACTGTTTGAAAATAAAAAGTCTCTGGTGTTATGCAGACTAGTTGCCTTCTACACTTTCTGATGTTTATTACCATATCATCTGGCTGCTAATCATATCAATATTTATGTGAAACACCAAGAAGCAATAACGTAGCATAACCATAACTATGAAATAGCAATCAGTCTCTACAATGAACCTGGATTCACTGCAATTAAATATCAAATATTTACTCTACAAGTTCATTGTAGAATAATCCTTTCTATTAAAGTGTTACAGACAAGTGCACCAGTCATAAGGATTACAGCTCACTGAATTTTCCCAGAGTAAGCGCACCTGTGTCACTAGTACCCCGATTAAGAAAGAGATATTATTAACATTCCAGAAAACGCTTGTGTACTTTTTTTCCAAAACTAGCCCCTCCCAAAGGGCAACCTCATTTCTAAAACTATAAATTAGTTGCGTCTGTTTTTGAACTGTACATCCTTGGGATCATACAACATGTGCTTTCAAAAAGCTGGTTTCACTCATACAAACATTATTCTGGTTAGATTCATCCATGCTATTATGGAGGTGGCAATTTTCATTTTAGTTGCCACTCTATGACTGTACAATTTACATAAGTCTTCCATTGCTCCTGGGTAGGTATTGGATTGTTTTCATGTTTTGTCTATTATATGAATGGTGATTCTATAAACATTCTTCTATATGTCTTTTGGTCAGCATATGTGTGTACTTATTGGATATGTACCTAGTAGTGGAACTTCTTAATTGCAGGATATATGATATTAAGCTTCCTTAATGACTGGACCATGCTAGCAGCACATGAGAATTCTAGTTGCTCAACATTATAAGTGTGTAATATTTTATATATATTTTTTTCATTTTGACTGTTCTAAGTAGTTATGTACTAGTATCTCAATGTGGGATTTTAATTTTCATTTCTATAATCATTAATGAAGGTGAACTACTTTTCATATATTATTGACTTTCTGATATAATCTTTTGAAATGCCTGATGAAGCTATTTAGACACATTTCTATTTTCTTACTGATTTTCTGGGCTTTAAAATATGTCATATGTACACGTCTATGTTGTGTCTGGTCCCATTCTGATGCTTTCTTTTTAAATTTTTGATAGAGAATTGATAAACAAGTTTCAAATTTCATGTAGTCCCACTTACTAATATTTTTATTTATGTCTACAATATCATGAGCTCCATTTGAGTAGATATTTTGATGTGACTGCTAAAATAGCTAATGCTCTCCAAGGCATCCATGCTAAAAGTGGTATTATAAAACAAATGTCATTCTTACTAATCTCTGAAGTATTCATACCTTAAAGAGATAAATTTTTTCAATGCACATCATACAGTATGAAAGGTTTGGAACATCTGGAGAATCAGAAAAGAGCTTCTAGGATGCTGAAGTGTTTCCAAATCTAAGCTTCTGAGGAAGAGTTAAAGGATGTGGGGGCATTTAGAATGATCCCACATGACAGGTGTAATAAAATGTTGCTTTGGATGCAGAAGTCAACTTGTTCCTTATCATTGCAGTAGGAGGAACATGTCACATAGGTTGAAAGTGACAGGAGTATCTATTGCTTATTAACGTTATAGAACATTCATTGTCACTGCGGTCCAAATATGGAATAATAAATGGAGATCATTCCACCTATATGTAGAGTAGTCTGCCCCTTACCTTAGGTTTTATATTCCATGGTTCCAGTTACCTATGATAAACCACAGTCTGAAAAATATTAGACAGAAAATTCTAGAAATAAACAATAAAATTTAATTGCCATAATTTTGAGGAGCATGATGAAATTTCTTGTCTTTGCATTCCATCCACCTGGTTTGTGATTTAACCCAGAGTATCTGTGGTGTATACACTACCTATCCAGCAGTCATCACTTGATGATCTAGAAAGTGATCCTCCTTCTGAAATATCATCAGAAAGTCAATAGCAGCCTAATGCTACACCACAATGCCTACTTCATTCATATTACTTCATCTCTTCTCATAGGATTGATATCATCTCATATTATCACAAGAAAAGTGAGTATAAGACATTTGAGAATGGGACCACATTTATGCAATTTTTACAGCAGGGCATTTTAATTATTATATTTTATTATTAGTTATCATTTTTAATATAATACTGTGTCTAATATATAAATTAAAATTTATCATGGTACATATGTGTAGGAAAAAATAGTATATATTTGGTTTGGTACTATCTATAGTTTCAGGCATTTGCTGGTTGTCTTGGTATGCATTTCCCATGGGTAAAGGTGTGTGTGTGGGATACTGCAATGTTAATAAGGGATTCTGGCATTAGTAGAAAGTATTCAATAGGAAAGTGCTGGATCATCTTATCTTTGGTCCAAGAAGCAAACAATGTGATTGGGGAGAGAAGGAAGCAGGAGTGGGAAGGAGAAACTGAGCATTATGTAGTCTTAATGTCAGCCTTGGCCAACCCAACGGGGAGCTCTGGAGCTAAAATGGCCCTTTAGTGTTGTATCAAATTAGGCTAATATGGCCAGGTCTTGATAACTCCACAGTGATTAATCTTTGCATGCATCCTGCCACAGGGTGGCCTGTGACCTGGGATGGACAACTCTGCTACTGAGATAACCTATGAAGGTGCTGAGAACTGAAGGCCATTTGCTGACCACTTTCCCTGGGACATGCATCTAGTCATTCCTTGAAAGAGAATCAGTGTGTACTATAGAAGATTTTAAATATTATGGTGAATTTTCAAATAAACCTTTTTACTTATAGTCTTCATTTCCTTAATGTATCTGGCTTAATCATAACCTCCCCAGATGTCCACTTTACCACAATTCTAAGGACAGTAGCAATGAATCTAGAAGCCATCTCCATTGGATAACTTCCCTTGTGGTCAGAAACGCCCTGCTCAGTGGACTATCAAGCTGCCCCATGACCTTATGCATGCCCCACCCCATCATTGCACAAGCCTACCTGTAATGGGGTTTTTGTGTAAGAAACTGGGTTTCTGTGTGCTCTTGTGTCCAGAAGCAATGAGCAGCACATAATCCAATTTCATTAAAAAACCACAAAAGACCATGTCTGCTGGGATATGTTCTTCCACAACTCCCAGAATCACTGTTCCAAAAATGTAATGCCCATTTATAAAATATTAGATGGAACTTTCATTCCAAATAGGAAAAAAGAGTCAGATGTTTAAAAGATTCCTAGACAACAAGAAAAATAAATATTTAATAAAATTATATTTTGCATTTAAGCCACAGTTTTCAGGTAGAAGGATAACTTGCTACTTCCTTCTTTACAAAAGGGAGTTGCGGGGGGGACATTGGGACATTGAATCTTGAAGCTGAACCTGCAGTACATACACTGGATCTACTTATGACTCGTTGGTATGACTAATTTAGAGTTGGTGTGCGCATGTGTATGTGTGTGTGTGTGTGTGTTGCTATTAGCTATAGAATTTTTTTTAAAAGTATTTTTTAAAAGCACTTTTGGATTCATAGCAAACTCCAGGGAAAGGTACAAAGATTTTCCATTTCCTCCCTTTCCTCATGTGAAGAATCCTCTCTTATCAGCATCTACCGTAGTGGCATATTTATTAAAATTGGTGAACCTGCACTGACACATTATAATCACCCAAACTCCATAGCTTTCATTAGGATCAATTCTTGGTGTTATACACTCTCTGGATTTGGATTAATGTACAATGACACACATACACTATTACAACATCCCCTAGAATATTTTCAATGCTCTGGAAGTTCTGTGCTTTGCTCATTTATACTCCCATCATCTTCACTCCCTGACAGTTATTGGTCTTTTTATTCTGTGCTTAATTTTGTCTTTTTCAGAATGTTTTAGAATTGGAATTGTATAGTATGTAGCCTTTTTAGATTAGCTTCCTTCACTAGTAATAAGCATTTAAGGTTCCTCTATGACTTTTCATGGCTTGAGAGCTCATTTATTTCAGTGCTGAATAACATCCCATTGTCTGGCGTATCACAGTTTATTTATCTGTTCACTTACTGAAGCACATCTTGGTTGGCTCCAAGTTTTGATGATTATGAATAAGCTGCTATAAACATCCAAGTGCAGGGTTTGGCATGGAAATAGGTTTCAGTTCCCTTGGGTAGACAACAGTGAGCATGACTGCTGGATCATGTGTATAGTTAGTTTTTCAAGAAACGGTCACACTGTCTTTCAAAGTTGCCATACTGTCCCATTTTATATTCTCACCAGCAACAGATGAGAATTCCTATTGCTTTACATCCTCACCAGCATTGTGTGTTGCCAGTTGTCTAGATTTTGGCCATTCTAGGACATGTGTTGTCACATTTTACTGTTTTAATCTGTATTTGATGAGGAGCATCTTTTCATATTTTTATTTTGTATTTGTATTTTTGTGTCTTTCTTTGAAGCATCTGTTAAGACCATTAGGTATTTTTTTTCAATGCTCACAATTGAACCTGGTACCTTACATATACTAGGTAAGTGCCTTACCACTGAACTACGCCCCTGATTCTCACTTTTAAAATTGAGTTGCTTGACTATGGAATGTGTTTCTGTTTATTTATTACTTTGATATTCTTTCATCAGAATTTTGTAGTTTTAGTCATATAAACATTGTAGATATTTTGCTAAATATATACCTATACATTTCATTTGGGGGTTGATAATATAAACAATATTATGATTTTCATTTCAAACTCCTCTCATTAATTGCCATTATAAAAGAAAGTAATTGACTTGTATATTAACCTTGTATCTGGAAATTTTGCATTACTCAGTAGTTTAAGGAGCTTTTTCTTGATTCTTTTCCATTTTCTACATATAATCATGTCATCTGTGAACAAGGATAGCTTTACTTGTTCCTTTGCAAATGGTCTCCCTTTTGTTTCCCTGTCTTATCACATTAGCAAGGAGTTCTGGTACTATGTTGGAAAGGAGTAGTGAGAGGACAGCTTTGCTTTGTTTTTTATCTAATTGGTAATGCTTCTCATTTCTCATCAAGTACAATGTTACCTACAATTTATTTTGTAGATATTCTTCATCAAGCTGAGGGAATTTTCTTTCTTCCTAATGTACTGAGAGTTTTTGTCATGAATTGAATGGGTATTAGATTTTGTCATGTATTTCTTTCTTGCATGTATTGCTAAGATTAAGGTGATTTTTCTTTTTTAGCTTGTTGACATGAGAGATTACATTAATTGACCTTTGAATGTTGAAACAACTTGCTTAAAGAGATAAATTCCACTTGGTCATGTTGCATAAGTTTTCTCTTTATACATTGTTGGATTTGACTTGTTAATATTTTCGCATGTAGGTTCATAAGAGATATTGCTCTATAGTTTTCTCATGCCTCTTTCTGATTTTAATATTAGGGTAATGTTATCCTCACAGAATAAGTTAGGGTATTCTCTATGTTTGTATCTTTTGAAAGAGATTACAGAGTATTTGTGTACTTTCTTCTTTAAATGTTTGGTGGAATGTAGATATTTTAAATGTTAATGTCCATTTGAGTAATTTATTTATTTGAATACTTAGATATTATCTAGGGGCAGGATAGATCACTAATAAACAGTTGGACTATGCTTTAGTAGCAGGTGTTTCAGGAGGGCCCATCAGCCTGTGGGTATACTCAAGCTGGAAAGTATTACTCGAGCCCCAGGTGTGTGCAGGCACTCCTAATCACTGTTGCCAAACTCACAAACCAAAGGTGCAATGCAGTATCTTGTTATGAGTGGATTTTACCTGGATTGGCTTCATTGAGCCTGCCCAGTACTCTTTGGGAGTAAGCAACTCTAGTTAATCATTGAGTTGAGGTCAACTTGCAATGACCCTAGCATTAATGCCCTCATGCTCCTTAATGTCTCCCTTTTGGAATGCAGAACTTCTTTTTCAGTTACAAGGAAGCTGCAGAAGACAGCTTTCAGGTGTCTCCTCCAAAGTCATATCTTCTCCAAGAGCAGCCTCTATCCAGTGATTCATCACCAGAGGAGTATAAAATCCAGGCCCATCACTCTAGCTAAATGACCACTTTAGGACCTGAGATCCCCAAGGGCTGAGATCTCTGTTGGAACTTCCTTGTAGCTCAGTTTCTCTTTCTGTTCAATCCTGCTTTTTCTCCACCCTTCTACAGGTGTGGATCCCCAAAACTATCCAAAGATGGAAAAAATACTGATCCTTGCTTTAAAATTATCTGACAATCCTCCATCTGGTAGCTTGAGTTTGGTAATGATACTTTGTGTCTGTAGGCTCCAAAGTCAAACTTTCTGGGTTCAAATCCAAGTTCTCTCATCTATGTACGATAGGACTTTAGGTAGGTAATTTAATCTCCCAATTTACTAATCTCTAAAATTGATAGAATTTTTACACCAACATGGGGTATATCCCAGATTCACTCCAACTGTGAGGTGAATCAGCCAACTTGGAGGTGAAATTTAGTGTGTAGGTGGTTTATGACAGAGAAAAATAAAATCTGGAATTGTTAAACACTAATGGGTTGTTGGGTGAGAGGTAAGGAGAAAATGATTCAAAGAACGGCAAGCTCATGATTGAGGAGTACGACTGGATTCCATCTTCCAAAATATCCCAGACATTTCCTTGCAACCATTGAGCAATGGAGAAAATGTAAAAAAGACTTGGTCACAGGAAAAGTAGGGAAAGGTGATAGAATAGTAAACAGATGATATTTATGATAAGTGAGGTGCCATTCTTTATTACACTCCATCCACTTCCAAAAATGAAATGGAATACAACATATAGCAAAGATAATATTTTCTAAAGGAAAAAATTAGTAGGATCAACAAGTATAGACAGAAATGTCAGGTACCTGGAATGAAAAACTCATCTCATATGATTAACAAATTCTACTGTTTGGTACAAAAACCATGTGTTTCCCTGGGACTCAATCTATGGAAGAATGCATCAGAAATGTTATATCTTCAATGTATTACTAAATATTCATAGCAGAAATATTGTTTGTATGTTTCCATTTAATTTCTAGGAAAACTGATGGCATAGCATTGCCTTTATTCTCTAAAGGTATTTTTATATGAACCTTAGGAAATGTGGTTCATTTACTTTGCTTGGGTTTACACTGCTAACTTAACTAGTGGATAATATTTATAGACTACAGAGCAATGATTCTCAACTCTGACTGTTCATTAAAATCACTGAGAAAACTGCCGATTCTGATGCCCATACCACATCCTGGATCAATTATACTGAGATCTCTGCTGGGAACCCAGGTGATTTTCAAGTTTCTCAGATAATTCCAATGTTCAGGAAAACTAAAGAACCATTGATAGAAAGGACTGAAGAATCCCCTTTTCCATTAACCTATCCCTTTTGTATATCATTATTTCTCAATGGAACTTTGCTGGGTTGCAACCATATAATATACCTACAGCTATCTGTGCTAGTCTAATGAGAAATTGCTTACATAATAAAGTCATCAAAGTAGGCTTAGGAGTGACCAAAACCAGTATGCTATGGGGTAAATTAGTGGGGAATTGAGTTATTATCTCTTGGTTGACCAAGAAATAAAATAAGTGCTTTTACTTTTCAGGGTTCAAAGCCTGTGACTAAGTAACTTGCTTCAGGAGTTTGCCTCAAAACTGCAGGTTGATGACCAGTGAACAAAAGTTTCATAAAATAGATTGATGCAATGAAATATCTGGAAACATGGGACCAGTTGAGGAGATGCTTTGGGTTCCAACATTGCAGTTCATCAAATGATTGTGGACTTGGTTGAAGTTCCCAGGAATTAATATGAATGTGATTTCATGAATTGAAATGTGTTTGTAAATAATAGTTTCATTCTTTACCAGTGTAAGGTGGTGGCCTTATATCTTATCATAAGATCTGAGGCTCTAATGGAATTGCAAATCTTTCCAAGAGCTTTCATTCTTTTCCTGTTCAAAAAGAGAGCTCTGAAAGGCTTATAGCTCTGCTCCTTTATTGCCAAGACTTTCTGAGTCATTTTAGGTCCCACGGTCCACTTTGGCTACAGGCCATTACTCTTTTCACCCCCAGTTTATTTGGGGTGATGCAGCTGAGAAGTTCAGCTGAGAAACAGATTGAAGTTTTGGCCTTTTGGCCTGTTCTTACCCCTGAGACTCTGAGCAGGCTGCCAAACTTCTCTGAACCCATTTTCTGATGTTTTATGTAGGGCTAATAATCTATCATTAAAATGTTTAATATGATGCTACATATGCAAGAAATTATATGTGAGAGAATTAGATAAAATGTTTAGCAAACATTGTTTAAGGGAAGAGAAAGATAGGATAACTAGAGGTTTTCTGTGCTCTACCTAAATTTTAACAGTGTTAAGTAAAATATATACAGAGAGAAGGCCCTAACCAGACTCATTGGCTATTAGAGAAGAGAATGATTATTTTCCAGAGCTCTGTGAAATACAGAAGTCACTGCCCATTGGAAATGTGACTTGTCTGAAATTATGGTGCACTTCAGATAAATATACGTGGAATTTCATAGACCTCAATTAAAATAAGAATGTGAAGTATCTCACTAATAATTCTATGCTGATGATATAATCATATTTGGGACATATTGGGGTAAATTAAACGTATTGTTAAAGTCAAGTTTACCTGGTTCTGGGCTGGGGATGTGGCTCAAGCGGTAGCACGTTCACCTGGCATGCGTGTGGCCCGGGTTCAATCCTCAGTACCTCATACAAACAAAGATGTTGTGTCCGCCAAAAACTAAAAAAATAAATATTAAAAAATTCTCTCTCTCTCTCTCTCTCTCTCTCTCTCTCTCTCTCTCTCTCTCTGTCTGTCTTAAAAAAAAGTTTACCTGGTTCTTTTTGCTTTTAAAAACATGGGTAGTAGAAAGTTTTAAATTATATTTGGGGCTCAGTTTGTGAATTGCATTGTACTTACATTGAAGAGCCTAGCTCTGGTGTTTCCTCACAGACTGATAAAATTGGATGAGAAGAAACACTAACCTTATGCTAGCTACTTTTTCTGGAAACTACTGTATCTTTGCATTTTCATACATTTGCCTACTGACATATTGTTAGGGTCCTCTCTTTTTAAAAATTTTTTGTTTGTTCTAATTAGTTACACATGACAGTAGGCCCTACTGAAATGTTGTTAGATTCCATTCTTTTATTTTTTTAAAAAAATTTGTTCTAATTAGTTATACATGACAGTAGAATGCTTTTTGACTCATCATACATATTGTACATAAATGGAATATAACTTCTCATCCTTCTAGTTGTACATGATGTAGAGTTACACAGGTCATGTAGTCATATATGTACATAGAGTAATAATTTCTGATTCATTCTAGTGTCATTCCTACCCACATACCCCCTACTCTCCTTTGTCTAATCCAAAGTATCTCTAGTCTCCCCCACCCATTATTGTGAATTAGCATCCACATATCAGAGAAAACATTTGGCCTTTGCTTCTTTGGGTAGATCTCATTCTTAAAATCCTTCCATCTCATGTCTGTGTTTGTGTAGAGCCCTAGAAATTGAGCATCCTTGAGTAAACACAATTATGACTTTTTCTAAAAGCAAAACTCCACATTATTGTGAACAATGAATGTCATTGCTGCATTTTCACAAGGAAGATTGTTTTATTCTCCAAGTTTTTTTTTTCCTTCCTCTTTTTACTGAAATACTTTGTAAAAGCCCTCAATTGCTCTTTGGGTCACTTGAGATATCACCTGTCATGTTGAGAGCTGTGAGCTATACTGTGTTAGTCTGACCTCTTGAGGGCTGGTTATTGGATTAGTTAAGGTTAGTCACATGGATGCTCCATGCCTATGTGAATGATCTTTAATAAAATCTCTGGACACCAGGGCTTGGGTAAACCTCTTTGGTTGGCAATATATGATATGTTGCTATATATCATTGCTGGAAGTATAAAGTGCTGTTCACATGAATCCATTGGAATAAGAGTACTGCTCCTGCCTGGTTTTCCCCAAGCTCTGCTCTATGTGTGTTTTTCCTCAGTTGATTTTTTTAAGAATTTTTTTTTGTTTTGATTAGTTACATATGATAATAGAATGTACTTAAACGCATCATACAAAAATGGAGTATAACTTCTCATTCTTCTGTTTATATATGACATAGAATCACACTGTTCATGTGATCATATATGCACATAGGGTAATAATGTCCAATTCATTCTATTAGCATTGCTACCCCCATACTCCCTTACCTCCCTTCACTTCATCTGTCTAATCCATAGTATCTCTGTTCTTCTCTAGCCACCTCCTCCACACTTATTGTGAATTAGCAGCCACATATCAGAAAAAACTTTGGCCTTTGGTTTTTTTTTTTTTTTTTTGGAGGGGGGTGGATTGGCTTATTTTGGTTAACATGATATTCTCCAATTCTATTCATTTACCGGCAAATACCATCATTTCATTTTTCTTTAAGGCTGAATAATATTCCATTGTGTATCTATAACACACTCTCTTTATCCTTTCATCTGTTGAAGGACTTCTAGCTTGATTCTATAGCTATTGTGAGTTGAGCTGCTATAAACATTGATGTGACTATGTTACTGTATATGCTGATTTTGAGTCCTTTGGGTATAAACCAAGGAAAGGGATAGCTGGGTCAGATGGTGATTCCATCCCAAGTTTTCTGAGGAATCTTCATACTGCTTTCCATATGGTTGCACCAAATTGAGGTCCCACTAGCATTGTGTGAGTGTGTATCTTTTTCTTCACATCCTAGCTAATATTTATTGTTGCTTGTATTCTTGATAATTGCCATTCTGACTGGAATTAGATGAAATCTTAGAGTAGTTTTGATTTGTATTTCTCTAATTGCTAAAGATGTTGAACACTTTTTAATATTTTTTTTGCCGTTTGGGAAGTATCTGTTCCTTTCCTTAGCCCATTTATCAGTTGGTACTAGGTATTGAGCTCAGGGGCATTCAACCACTGAGCCATGTCCCCAGCCCTGTTTTGTATTTTTATTTAGATACAAGGTCTCAATGAGTTGCTTAGCACTTCACTGTTGCTGAGGCTGGCTTTGAACTCACAATCCCTCCCACCTCAGACTCTCCAGCTGCTGAGATTACAGGTGTGCACCACAGCACCTGGCTTTGAGTTCTTTATATATCCTGGACATTAATGCACTATCTGCAGTGCAAGTGGTAAAGATTCTATCTCATTTTGTAAGCTTTCTCTTCATGGTATTGATTATTTTCTTTGCTGAGAAGAAGCTTTTTAGTTTGAATCCATCACATTCATTGATTCTTGATTCTACTTCTTGTACTTTAGGAGTTCCAAAGCCAACATGGTGAAGACTTGGGTCTACTTTTTTTTTTTTCTATTAGGTACAGGATCTTTGTTCTAGTGTATAAGTCTTTGATCCACTTTGAGTAGAGTTTTGTGCAGGATGAGAGATAGGGGTTTAATTTCATTTGTTATGTATGGGTTTTCAGTTTTTCTAGCACCATTTGTTGAAGAGGCTATCTTTTCTCCAATGCATGTTTTTGGGCTTTTGCCTAGTATGAGATAACTGTGTTTATGTGTGTTTGTCTTTGTGTCTTTCTCTGTTGATTTTAATATGAATTATTTCACCAGAATAAACCCTAACATGAGCATAAAATCTTTTTTGAGTTCTGTGAATTCTTCTAGCAAATTGACAGACTTAAGGGTGGTCTTGGGGAACCCTGACACACACATGAACCCTATGTGGGTTCACTGTCCATTATCTGTCAGTGTTTTTAGTACAGGAAGGGGAAAAAAGAGACTGGAGCATGGGATGGGATTCAACCCTAAAATCTCTGATATGCTCATTATAAACCAATAACTATATTAGATGAATTTTATGCATCCATTATCATATTTCATCCTTGCAATAAATTTTGTTATCTGTTTTACATAAGGAAATGGAAGTTCAGTCTCTAGCCTCTAAGAGGTCAGGTTGATACATACAGTATGGCCTAAAACTGTAAGCATAAAAAAAGCATTCATCACAAATGCATGACAGAACCACATTCCCACTGTGTTCTCTCAGATCTCAAGCTTTGATTCCAGCATACCATGACAAAGATGTAGTCACATACACAGAGCCATGACACTGGTTGCAGAGACTGTGGGGTTTTGACCTGAATTGGAGCTCTCTGTGAGGTTCCGGGGCGTGGCTGCATCTTTGTGACTGACAGCTCTCTTTGATGGATTGGTCATGTTTCTCTTGCACATGGCGATGTAAAAAATGTTCCAAGGGTGGCTCTCAACTGTGGAGATATTGTTGCCTCTAACTGGGGCAATTCTGAATCCTGTTCCACAGAGCCTTTCATGGGATCCCCAGGGGGACTGTCCCCATTCATGTACCACTTTGCAACCTGCCCTTTACGGGCATTCTTCCTTACCCATCTTGCCTCCCATTCCTTCTCTATCTGATCTGCCATCTGCTCACAAACTACTTGAAGCCAAATCTTAAATTCAGCATCTGTTTTTTTGGTGGGAAATCAAACTTAGAAAAGGGATAAGATCACATCTGAATAGCTATATACAAAGCAAAGTAACAACAAAGGATTTGAAGGACAGTGTCACTGCTGTTACGCTCTTCATTCTGTATGCTTGTGTTTCACCTTCATAACATACATATGGTCCATGGACCCATATTTGACTTCAGTTGGATCACTATATTCAATTCTAGCATGAATTATGTACTTGCTGCAAGTTGCTATGCACACACAGTTCTGTATTAGAATATGTTCTTTATACTTTAGCTTACCTGGCTAATTCTTCTTGTTTTCTATCCCTAATACCACTAAAGTATGCGCCTAAGTGAACTAGCCATTTGTAAGGCTGAAAGCTGATATTTACTTAATCAAAATTAGACTTCCTAATACCTGCTACAGGGAAAACCCATTGAGGGAAGAAAAAACATAGAGGATAATGCTCATATTATTTTTCAGACAATAAACAACTTTGTGTAATCCTATTATTAACATTAGCATACATTTCACAGCCCATCTGGCAAACAATAAAGGTGGTGACTCTGTGTATCTGAAATGCTATCTAGGGCATTGTCGTAAGGAAAATGGTAAAAACCTACAGCTGTGTCAGTGGGTCAAAAAGCGGTCACGGCACATTTCTCAGACACCACAGATTACCCAAATAGACTTTTATGGAGACAAGCTGTGTGTTAGGGAACATGTTTTTCAAAGTTAAACAGGTCTGAAGGAACAGTGATGTGAGTAGCTGGGGGTGGAGGATGGGGGGCGGAATATTACCTGGTTTTAATGATTCATGGCTATATTGAGCTGTGACAAAACTCTAGTGCCTTGTGGAAAGCAAATTGTTATAATAAAACCATCCTTTATGAGACAGAGAAAATACAGTGTCTGCTTTCAGTTACAGAATTCTTTTCCCGAATTTCTAGAGTTCACTCTAATACGTGTGCCTGAGAATTTCTAACCTCAAAGAATAGCAGCTTTTCCCCCCAATAACTCATATTTAGTAATAATAACATATTTTATCAGTATACTTAAAAATCCAATAGAAATACTTTAAATAATATGAGGTATTAGGGATCTGTTGAGCTGAGAGGTCCATGTATACATTTCATATTTCTGCTATATAGATTGGCCTGATTTTTTATTTATTGCCTGTCTCTCTGCGTATTTCTTTCTGAATAGACTGTGAAATTCAAAATGAGATGTCATATCTCTCAGAAATCTCTGTGTTATATGATATGTTCTGGCTTTGAATTCTATCTCAACTAAACCTGGAAAGTAGATACAACCTCTACGTTAAGTGTTATTTCATTAGAGTTAGCATTTATCTGAATGTCTATAATTATTGTTCTAGATATTTTGTATTGTTAAAAGCTAAAATTTATGAGCATGCCGACATTATTGTTTCATCACTCACAAGCTTTATAAATATGAAGGATGGTCATGGTCATGCTGAGCTATTTTTAATTATTTCACACCTGTATTTTACTTACCTTGTACTCCTGTTCAAAGGCAATCGCAATTGTCACATTCCTTTCTTGGACAATAATGACGAAATCTGCCTATTTGAAAGGAAATTTGAAAGTCTTTATCAAGTATGACAAAATTACTATGTTCACTGTACACTAACACTCAGTGCAAAATTGAGTGTGAAATCGGTAACTAGTCAAATCCCTAAGCTCCACCTTTCTCTGGAAGTATCATAGACCCAATGCATAACTTTAAATGAACATGTATTTTCAGTAGATTCAAAAAAATAGCTTCTATTTCTTGCCATAAGAGCATGACAGAGCATGACACCCTCTTTCCCCATGCCAAATCCCTTAATATCGTCTCATTCCAGAAAACTTGGGGTAAGAACGCAGAAACCATTGTCCTGTTGGAAGAAAGTCCTGAAATGCCTTGTAAACACACACATATCTGGCTAAACCCAATGCTAGCAAGAGGAATTTGTAGGGTATCCAAGAAGGCAAGGCCTTCTTAACACACTATAGATGAGATCATTCTCTTTATTGCAAAATTGAACAATTGTAAGTGGAAATAGAATTGTGTATAGCTTTAAAGTTCTCTTGCAAGGACATGACCAGACCAGGCAAAGTTATAGGAAAGTAAGCAAAATCCAAGACAACACCAGAAGAGAAATACTGTATTGCATCAGAGGAATCGCTGCTTTGTAATCTCCTCTGGGAAAAGATTTTTGTTAGTTTCTTAGTAATGAAGACATTTCTGTGACAAGAAGTTTTAATTCAATAGAAAGTATGATGGCTTATATCTAAGGTTCTAATTAGCAGATGGTTCTTCTCTACATAAGCAATGGTACACCTAGTCTCTTTCCATCTATGCCCCTACCATCCTATAGGACAGTTGATGGAAATGGCAAAGAAATCATGGCAGTGGTATACCTGCTTCTAACAGCCCTGACTTGGGAATGTCACTTGTCACTGCTACTTACTTCCCATGGTGAGAATTCATCACATAGCCAGGTTTAGATGCAAGAACTGTGAGACACATGATCTGTGGCTGGACAGCACCTTCCCAGTTACAAGCTCATTCTCTCCAAAAGGTGAAAAGATTGTGGTGGGCAGCAGGTAGCCATTGCTGTAGAAGGAGTGGGAAATACGAGAATTTCATGTAAAGTATCTGCAGTGTTTACCATCCGATATCGAAAGAACAAGGCAGAAACTTGCCAAATAGATCTTTGCCCATTGAGGTTCCATCCATCTTTCAAGGCTGTTTTAAGTAATGTGTTTTTCAAGGAAGCTCACCAAGTAGATTTCATATTGCCTGTTGGAGGATCATGAATGACACAGATACTAACAGAGGACTTGGGTACTGCTGATTCCCATTTTGGTTTGCCTTTTCCAGGCCGGCAGACTTATCCCCCAGCTGCTATGACCATCTGATGAACAGCTGCTAATGGCTCAGAGTTGCTTCCTTCTCTGAAAAACTGCCAAATAGAAGATACTTTGCCTTGGAAATTAACCATCTTCCCCCACACCCAAGATGGGGGCAACCCATAGTTAGTGACAGACTGATACTTGAAAACATGAGGCCAGTCCCAAGGTAGGCCCCACTCTGGTGCTGTTCACATTCCAAACCCTCCTGGGATCAGGCTGAGGCTAGACTGTAGCTCACCTCCTTCCCTAGACTCTTCCTGCTCCCTTTGTCCTCCTGCTTTTGAGAGCATTCTCCTCCCCGACTCACCTTGTCTCCAGCAATAAACCACATGCACTCGAATCCCTGTTGAGCTTCGGTTTTCCGGGAGCTAGGACCACAAGCCATCTTAGCTTCTAAAATTGTGAGACTATGTAATCTTCTTGTATTCCCTTCTACCTGCATTTCATTTTTCAGAGGTGAGTCAAACCTTAAGAAACAAGTATCATAACTATAATTTTATCAGAAAATCAAATTCCAGGGTTTCATCCCCATCAGTGAATGCTCCCCTCAGTTTCCCAAAGCCTGCATGTTCAAGACCTTACACTAAGAATTGAGTCTAGATAATGACCATGGCATACACTATAATGCTTTTTGTGATCCTCCATTGTGGGAGGATTTTGGGAGGCTCTGTATACACTAAGCAGGAAAATGGACACACATGTTTCTCTTTTCCCATAAGGGAAACCTCACTGAACCCAAAATACAAATAAACCATGGTTTCATCCTATAAGATTTTGCCGTTATGATTGAGATCTTAAATGTGCCCCAAAGGCCCGTATGCTAAAGGTTTGGGGACCAATCTGGGATGCTATTGGGAGGTAGAGAAACTTTTAGGAGGTGGAGCCTGTGGAATGAACTTAGGTCATTGGAAGCATGTACTTGAAGGGGATATTGGGATTCTGTCTTTTCTTCTTTCTGTTTCCCAGCCACCATGAGATGAGCAGTTTTGCTCTGCTACATGCCTCCTGCCATGATATGCCACCTTGCCAATCTCCAAAGATCAGAGCCAACCAACCATGGACTGATATCTCTGAAACTGTGAACCAAAGTAACCTTTTTCTAGTTTTTTTTTTCTGTTGTTGTTGTTGTTGTTGTTAAATTTTTAAAAATTTTTAAACTTGTTTATAGACCTTTATTTATTTATTTATATGTGGTGCTGAGAATCGAGCCCAGTGCCTCACATATGCCAGGCAAGTGCGCTACCACTGAGCCACAGCACTGACCCCCTTTTTCTACTTTTAAGTTAATTTTATCAAGTATTTTGTTCCAGCAATAGAAAGTTGACCAACAAAGTTGCACTAGATGAACTGAGGATAAAATAAAATATGAATTGATGCAATGCTGTGTGCTGGGATATTGCAAAACATTCATAAATTTTTGTTCTTGTTCCCCTTTACTCTCATAATGAAATATTCCCACTAAGATTTTCTTGTCTCTTTGTAGCCTCAGATGAGATAGGAAGGGATAGCCTCGTTTTGGAAGTAAGATTTAAAATATCAATCTCAACTTTAGATCATCACTACTATAGCAGCAATTTGGAATGCCATTGATTTGGCTTGAATGTCCCCAAAATTTGTTACTGGAGTCCCCAGGATGCAGTCAATGAGGTAACTCCCACTTG
The DNA here is from genome assembly GCF_048772815.1 of Callospermophilus lateralis. Classification (NCBI taxonomy): domain Eukaryota; kingdom Metazoa; phylum Chordata; class Mammalia; order Rodentia; family Sciuridae; genus Callospermophilus; species Callospermophilus lateralis. Next base: position 167,772,909 of record NC_135307.1, on the reverse strand, counting down.
GTTTTTATAATGTTCATACTTGGCTTATGACAGACAGCACATTTTAGGTTCTGTAAAGAATTAAGGCCTCATTAATATATTTAATAAGAACCAGACATGACATCAGTGGTGTATTCCCATTAATTCCTATGGATATCATCTATATGGAAGTATTCCTTGAGATGATGCATTTAAAGATGCATTTTAGAACTGATGGTAAAGAATATTGAGTCTTTTTGGATTTATTGGGAACTATAGTCTCATAATTTTCTAGATTAACTAGACAGATGCTCAGCTTCTCTCACAGACTTTCAGATGTGCACCTAATCTCTCTATTAGCAGGTAAGTGGATTTCTCTCTCCTAATCAAATTATACTAATTTTTACCTTTCTTTGCTTAAGCTATTTCTTCTACTTGAAATAACTTGACTCCTCCATTTTGCAAATCCACATAATTTTCTGTCTTTCAAGCTCAACCTTCACTATGAAAACTTAGAAAAAAAAAACAAAAAAACTCCAAGCTACAATTATCCGATTATTTTCTGACTACCTAAAGTGTGTCATGTTTGTACAGTTCATTCCTGGATTATGTTCAAATTATCACTTAATTTCTTTTTCATGAGTTGACAAGTTTGTCAGTCATACCCTTTCTCTAATAGTGTACTGCCTGAAAGCATAGATTATGACTCTTGTATGAGTATACCCCTCACTGTGCCTAACACACAGCTGAGCATACAGTAGGTGCTCAGGATATGTTTGAATATGTGAACGTATGCACATCTCATATTCCATGGCACCATCATTACTGGGTCTCTGAGATGAAAGGGGGTCAGAAATGTCATATGCTTATTCATCTCACTTCCTTGACCCAGTGTGACCCAAGGGTGTTGTACAATCAAGTGTGGAAAGGAATTCACTCCCTTGCCCCCCTCTCCTAACACGTACTGCCCAGAGACAGTTTTAGACATCACTGGCAGGTCAGAAGAAAGGGTCATGCCTGTCTTAGGAAAGGTCTGTGGAATCTACCCCTCAACAAGGAGCAAGACCCCCTTAAGTGCCAATCAAAGCACAGATAATATAACAGTATGGAAGAATATATACACACAGAGTTGTATATTGTGACATATTAAATGTTACATATTAATTTTTTCTGTGGTTATTTCCTGAAGAAGTGACTATAAAGTAAATTCACACACATATTATGAAGTGGCCTAATACTAAAGTGATAAATATATATTTATGTCACTGTAGATTTTTGAAAGACATTTGGGTTTTACAGAATAAAATAGCTACAAAATTTCTTCCAATTTCACCTATCATTTATTATCTTTCTCTAGCTGTACCCAAATTTGGAAAGCTATAAAGAACATGCAGAACAAGATATTCTTTGCTACCAATGGTCAAGATGTCAGCGCTGTGATAAAGGGAGGAAAACTCCAAGTCTGTCTTGCCTTATGAGACTTGAGTGATGGAGAGAAGCATCTTTGACAATCCCAAGCTCTATCTTCACAGGAGGATTGAAGAAAGCAGCCTATCAACCTTAATACTAATTATCATTGATTTCTTATATAACAGAGAAAATACGGGTGTCCATGGTGGTAACCTTCAAATGCATTTTTTAATAAGATGAAACAAAAGGGATTTCTCATGAGCAACAAATGATATTAGAAGAGAATATGATAGTATACTCAGAGTGATAAAGAAAATGAACTCTTAACCTTGGATTTTATTTGGACTGCCATTCTCACTAAGGTAAAGGTGGAATGGAGACTCACATTCATCAAGTCCAACACCCTTGCTGAACAAACTGGATGTAAGAGAAAGGCTGAAAGTATGGTAAGAAAGAAAAGATTCCACAGGGATTTAGTAGGAAACAAGTGCAGAAATTGGTGAAATATTTTAGTAAATTCATAATAATAGTATCAATAACATTAATTTGTGCTTAAAACCAAGACACCTATGGATGACAAAAAACAGATATTACAAGTCACATGAGAATTTATTCTGCAATACTTCATGGTCAGTATCAACAAGAATTATGACATATCCATATACAAATACATCTTTTATCTTATGAGAAGAAGTACAGAGATATTAACTATAGAATTTGTGAAAAATATAAAGGTAACTGTGTATTAATGAACAGACCAGTTATGTAATTGCAACTTCTCAAGTAGTTCAGGGAAAAGTAAAGAATTTGTTAACCTTAGGCATAAAAAGAGAACAAGTAGACAGAAAAATCTTAATAAGTATAAAAGAGTTGAAGATAGTTGAAATAAGTCCACATATATCAGTAGGTGAAATAAATATAAACAGATTCAATTCACCACTGAAAAGGCCCTGGATTTACAGACTGAACTGAAAAAATACAAATATCTTAGGAGATACATTCAAAACACAACAAATAAGAAAAGTTGGGAAAAGTTGACTAGATACTAAAATAACTCAATACTAAAATGAGTAGCATTATTTCCTTTCTTCCTGACTTTGCTTGTGCTGAATTACTTGTTCAATTGAATCTTTTAAAAATAATATTCTCTATGTGTTTGAGTTTTATATTTGATGCACAACATAGACACAAACACAAATATTGATGATTTCTGTTTTGTTTTTCAGAATATGTTCACTAGAATATATTTCACATCACCCCATTCTCCAAACCTTCCCATTTAAAGTAAGAGATAGAAATCATCTGCAGTCTATCTGGTCTCCATCCTGACTCATAATATTTGTTTGTTTGTTTCTTTTTTTTTTTTTTTTTTGCCATGGAAGAAAAATGTAACGTTATAGAAAAAAAATCAGTTAATTCCTGTGCAAATCCCTTCAGTGATTTTCTAACTCTTTTAAAATGATGACTTAAATTCTTACTGGAGTTTAATCTGGATCCTGTTTATCGGATGGACTTTATTACCTGTTGTTTTCTACCTCACTTGTGTGCGTTGCCTCTCAGTATCTTGGGCACAGGACGTGCTTTTCCACCAAGCCCTTTGCACACATTGCTTTGTCTTCCCAGAATGCTCCCCATCACAGTTTATATGTTTGAGCTGGTCTCTTTCTTTAGATTGTGATGGTTAAGTTTTTGGTCAACTTGACTGAGTCATGGGGTGCCCAGAAGTTTGGTTGGATATTTTTGCTGGGCCTGTATTTCTGATGAGATTAACATTTGAGGCAGTTGAGAGAGCAAAGCAGATTGCCTTCCCCAATGTGGGTGAGCCTCATCCAAACCATTGGAGGCCTCAATAGAATAAAATGGCTCAGGAAAAAAGATGTTTCTCCTGCTGCTTGACTGTCTGAGCTGAGGCACTGGTTTTCTCCTGACTTCAGATGTGGACTGCAACATACCATTAACTCCCAACTTGCCAGCTATAGATTTTGGAATTTTTCAGCTCCCGTGACCATGTGACCAATTCTTTATAAAAATTTCTCTTTCTCGCCTCTCACTCTTGCTCTTTCCAATAACCTAATTTTTCCCATTATGGAGAACCCAGACTAACACAGAGCTCTGTTGAAAAGTCTTCCAATTCTTTATATCTGTCTCAAACACTTGTTTCCATCATAGTACATCAAGGTTGAAATTGTTTCATTTTTTTCCCTCTTTTTTTTTTTTTTTTTTGTTATGGGGGATTGAACCCAGGGGTGCTCTACTGTTGAACTACACCCGAGCTCTTTTTATTTTTCATTTTGAGAAAGGGTCTTGCTAAGTTGCTGAGGTTGGCCTTGAACTTGTAATCCTCTTGCCTTAGCCTTCCCAGTCACTAGGACTACAGGTATGCACCACCACACCCAGCATTTTTTTCCCTTATTTTTAATTGGCTTCCTCAATTACAGTATGCTTCCTAAAAAAACGGAGACCAAGTCAACTACTCATTTCCTAAACCTTACCCAAAGCCTGATGCAAAGTGGGCTCTCAATGAATATACATGGAATAGTGATGAGATGAGTAAATGAATGCTTGAGTGATTGGTTATTTTGTCTGGGTAATTATACTTTTTTCTAGTGGACCAAAATACTGTCTCTATATTTCTGACTCCCAAACCATAATCTCTAGTTTTGAATTTTCATCAAAAAAACTCAAAATTCATATTTCCAAATCTATTTGTCATGTAGACTTAAAATATCCAAAACTAAATTCAATTCTTTTACCCTCTAAATTACTTTTTTTTTTTTTTAAGCACAGGGAATTGAACCCCAGTCTTTTATCACTGAACAATATCCTCAGCCCTTTTCTGAGACATGATCTCACTAACTTTCTGAAACTGGCCTTGAATTTGCAATCTTTCTGCCTCAGCCTCCCAAGTAGCTGGGATTACGCGTGTCCCCTACCTAAGCTCCTGGCTTGAACTGCCAACATATTTTTGGATAATGGCCCAAGCATTTACCAAGTCGCTCAGGCACAAGACCATTCATTATTTTGCACTTTATTTGCTTATAAGAGCAACTGTTATGTGGGTCATACCATGTGAAGCATAGTAAACGTAATGGTGAGCAAAGAGGCACCATCCATGTCCTTATGAGGTTTGTCCTATAAACTGTTGTCTGCTGAGACTTGACTGTTCATTATACTTAAGAAAGTCACTTGATCTCTTTGTCTTTCTTTCTCTCTCTCGCTCACACATATACACATGTGTGCCTTGTCTAGCTCAAGCCAATATTATCTCATCCAAATCTTTATAGCAGTTTCCTGATTGGTTTCCTTGCCTCTGTGCTCATCTCACCCTAATCCATTTGTCATACCACTAGCTAAGTACTTTTCCTAAGACACAAATTGAACCACCTGATTGCATTTTAAAAAGTCTAGGTCTCCCCACCACTTACAAGATAAAGCTTAAACACCTTATCCTGCTTTATGATTTTGCTCCATCAGATGATGTTCAGGTTCATGTACATAGCCCTGGTTTTGTATGTGCTGTTCCCGAACCCCGGAGTCTCCTCTTTCTGTTTTACCTTATCTGCCTGAAAATCCACTCAATCTTTTTTTCTCACTGAGGCTTTTTCCTCTGCTCATTCAGGAAGAAGCAAGAGCTTTTGAAACCATATTCTTATACCTCACAGGAATCTGTGCCTTTAGGCTTCACTATTAATGTCAAACGTGTTTACACATCTGGATTCCTCACTTGACTATGGGCAAATTCCTCGTTTGACTATGGGCAACTTTCAAGCGTAGGGCATGGCTTAGACAAGCTATCTGCACAGTGCCTGCAGCATTGAAGTGTTTTTACTAAGTCTATTCAGTAAATGACCACTGAGGGAACGAATGACATAGATTCAGTCATTTGCCTTAAGTGACACAGTAATCAGTGGAAGGTCTGACTCAAATTTCTATGTTCTCATCCTTATGGTTTTCCACTAGATTACAGCCTCATTGTAAGTTATGCAATGATTTTTTTAATGGACAGGGGAGAAGAAAGAAATAGGGTATTTCCTGGATTAGGAAGGTGGACCTTCAAAGCACTTATCCTCAGCTTAGAAATTTGGAAACTGATTCCCTAAAAAAGATCACCGAATGCCGTATACACTATATACAGTGAAGTATGAACAATGCTCATAGGGGAAGAATGGGTTGGGAGTCAGGCAGATGTGGATTTGAACATTGATTCTTTCATTTTGTTTGTGGATGAGAAAACAGGCTTTGTACCATTTAACTACTGCATGCCTTGGTGTCCTCATCTGCACGCATGGCACCCTGCTTGCAGAATTATAACAAGGATGCTATCAAGTGACTGACCCTTGGTGAAGGATTAGAATATTGCCTGGCATATGCTAGAGATACTAACATTTAGTGTCTTTTTCCATCTTCTTTCCCAGGCTTTGATCAGAAATCCCCCAAAATGGCTTTTCTGTTTGTGCTGCTCATGCATTGTCTGCATTTCACACACACTTTAACAGTTCTGGGGTGTCTTCAAATTAGAGCTCCTTATCACTCATTAGCACCCATGGCCGAAAAGCCGATAAATGTCACCTCTTCTTGGGCCTCCAGTGCAAAACTCCATTTTCTTTTATCATCTGGATTCTGACCTTACAGATTTCCCTCTAACCCCAGGGGCTTAGTTTATCTCCTGTTAAAAGCAGTGGTTTTCCCTTACATGGAAACAGTCTTCCTGGGAGTATGTACAGTGAAAATGAAACAGCCTTCCTGCTTCATCTCAGACACAAGGCTAAAGTCCCTTCACCCTTCCCTGCCACTGTGGACAGATGGCGCTTTGATTACAGGGCAGCACATTGCAACTTGAGTCTGCTGTCGGACGCCACGTACTGTAGAGGCTTAAAAGTTGACAAAATGCCAGGAACACCATTGTGCGAAGTCAAACTCTGGTTTGTTTTACCTGCTGTACATCACAGTGCGCTTTCTGATAGCTGAGTTTGTGTTGTTTTGACTAATTCTGGACAAATATGCGTAAAATATGTATTCAACAGATATTTCACTTAAAAAACAAAGAAAGGTTTGTGTCTTTAGATTGCCCCAGAACCTGAGGGCTACTGAGAATTATAAATAAATTTGGCTTCACAGGCCTGCAGTCATAAATGACATTTTTCTAAAATGATGGAAGGGGGGAGATTTGAGTTGTACAAGAACCTTCCGTTTAATTCCCCTCCTCCCAAATATGTCCAAAATGTAAAGAAAGCTCCTTTAAATATAACTCTCTGTTGAAAAAGGGCTTTTGATTCTTGGTTATTAGGGAAAGACCTGTTTAACTATTTATACCCTTGCTTTGTTTTCTTAAAATTGATGCAGAAAGAACACGGATCCAGGCCTTTTAAAATCCTATGTTTTATCACTCTCTGGCTGATGGGCACAATCCAGGCCAAGGAAATTAGAAACAGCTGGGGTAGACACAATACCTTCTTTTTAAAAGATACTTCAATGGTCCTGGAGGAAAATAGAGATTGCACTAAATTGAGTATCTCAAAATGCAAGTTTCTGGGTCAGCAAAATCAGCATCACCTGGGAACTTGTGCAAATGCGAGTTCTTGAGCCTGACCCGGCTTTAGTGGATTAGGAATTGTGAGGATACAGCTGGACATCTGTAATTTGACAGAACCCCTTGTCCCCAAAATTCTGATGCACAAAAAGGGGCTAAAAAATGCAACCTAGACGACAGGAAAGAGTAGCAGGAGGAAAGGAACCTTGAAGATCAGACCAACAGCCAGGAGAGATATTATTTGAGAGCATTTAATGGTTCAAACGGGACACTAGGAAGGTACTGATTAGGTTGTCTTAACATCTGGGCTTCAACAAGCATCTGTTTCTGAATCTGAAATCGGTAGAGGGACTAAAAATACCTTCTAAGGACGGTGGAAAGTACATATTGAACAAAAACAAGCCAGAGTCAGGAAAGACACTGGTCTTGGCATGACAGGAACAGCAATACCACGTGTACTTAGTTATTTTTTTCTTTGAAGACTACACAGTTATCTTAACATTAATAATAGAGCATAAAATTAAATAAGTGCATAGAAGTTAGTTATGAACATGTATGAGCATTACACATTTTCTTCCTTTGTGAAAGAATAACTTACAGCAGGCCTTCTGCTGAGAATAACTAGAAAAGGTGCATAGAATACATAAATCATGTGCTTGAAGGCCTCATAATTCTATCTAGGCAATCATATCTTGGAAGGAAGGGGAACTCATGGAGAGAAGCCTAACTCTTGCATCCAAGTCTCCCTTGAACATATTGTTTGACCAGCAAGTCCATATATACCACACTCAACTGCATATGTAAATTCCCCAAAAGATATGCACAGAAATTTCATGTTTATTATTTGTAATAACTTTGACCTGAAAACTACCAAAACATCCATGAACAACAGAGTGGATGAATAAATTGAGGTATATTCACATATGAGACATCAAGAATGAATTTATTATTGCTACATGCAACAACATGGGTGAATCTCACAAATATAACATGACGTGTCCAGTTGCATAAAATTTGGCATCGTGCAGAGATAATCTATGGTGTTAGTAGTCAAGATTCTCTCTCCTGGCCTGGGGGTGTGGCTTGGTGGTAGAGTGCTTACCTGGCATTATGAAGCACTGGGTTTGATTCTCAGCACCACATATAAATAAATTATATAAAGGTCCATCAACAATTTAAAAAATAAAAATAAAAAAAGTTCTCTCTCCTAAAGTTAGAATTTCCCACTCATATTTTTAGTAGATCCTCTTTACCAGAAACTGTTTTGGTCTACAGAATTAGCCCTTCCACTCTGGACCCAAGACTACACGTGGAAATAAATAGTTCTGAAGGAATTCTCCCATAAAGGCAATAAGATATTTCAATACATGGTTTTATACCAAATCTACAATGATCACCTACAAAGAAAGAGTCTTCTGTGCTCTGAATTTTTCAGAACTTCTTTTCTTTTTTGTGTGGCATCTTAACACAAACTAGAATGAAGATGGCTTACCACTAACTGAATAAAAAGAATGACCTCATTCTATTACCCTGCCTGGAATCCACAGCCATGCACCGAATCACTTTGTATCAATACCCACCTCTGATCACAGGGTTTATCAGTGTGCCCCATGGGGGCAGCAAGACAATGGCCACTGGAATCCTCTCCACTTCCTCTCTCTAAACATACTGATCTGGCACAGAAACACCCATGACGATGGTCAACTGCAGCATAGGGAAAGCCAGGAGAGCAAATATCTTGATGGCCCAACCTTGCAAGGGACCTCAGATACCTGTAGTCCCAGGCTGCATTTTCTAAGAGTGAAACATTTTGTGCTTTTCTCAAAGGCAGAGGCAGCTTTGCCTGTGCACGGCAGTGTGGGTTACAATCCTCCAAGTTTGCTTCTGAGTATTACATTATTAAAATAGCTACTGAGCAAAAGGCTGCAATTCCCAAAGCCACTTTGAATACATGAAATAGGAGGCAGAGATTAGGTCATCTCCCTAAGGATTAGCCGCATCCCCAGATGTGCTCTTACCTCAGCCCTCACTTGAAGAGAGCCAGAGAATGTCTCATCATGGGGAAAGTGCGAGGACTTATGCCTACATGTCCACAGCAGATCTAGCACCTGGCCAGGCCTGGCGGCCAGGAAGGGCCCCGCCCCTAGTTTTCTGCCAAATATTGTTCCTTGTACTCACCTAGTGCCTGGGTTTTGTAGCCTCGGACATCTAACCACCTTTTCCAAAAGGACCTCACCCACTTTACCTCTGCTCCACCCCATCCCTCCCTTTGGCCAGACCTGTAATTATCTGACCTGAAAAGCAGCCCCAGATACCACACGGGGGCAGGGCAGCCCCCAGCAAGTGGCCAAGCCAAGTGGGAAGATTTTCTTTCTACAATATCCCTTCACTGTGGTCATCCTGCGTTAGCCTCTTGTTACTTCCATCAGGTGGCTGCGCCAGTCAGGTCTGCCCTTCACATTTTGGGGGCCAGAACAAGAGGACAGTGGAGTCCCTTATCTCATAGTCTGTCTCCTTCTCTTCCTGGCTTTGCCCACATGGAAAGGCCCACCCATACATATAATGCCCCATCCCACTCTTCCACCCCCACCCCCAAGCAGCAACCACCTGCCACCCCTTGGGCCTAGGTACAAGCACAAGCATATCAGTCGCCCCTTGGGGGACAGAACTGGGAAAGACACTCCCACAGCTCCTGAGACCAGGCCTGGGACCACTGGAGCTAGGAATTCTGAGATCCCAGATGTTTAGGCTGTGGGCTAGATGAAGTCATGTGGACCGTAGCCATTGGGTCCTAAAGATTCTTTGCCACAAAAGGCCAGAATTGAGCTCTCCAAAAGGGGATCCAAGGTAGAAGCACCCATTGCCCGCTCTAGGGGTTTGCTACCATCTAGCCCCAGTGGACTACAAGGTTACCTCCTGGCTTCAAGCATGTTCCTTCTTCCCACTGAAAAAAAAAATTATATGTATATTGCATAAAATTAAATTTTATCACACAGTAGGGTGTCTACAGTTAACAATGCTTTATCGTATCTTTCAAAATGTAGAGATTTGGAATGTTTCCAATACAAGGAAATGATAAACATTTGAGGTGAGAGATAGGCTAATTACTCCAATTTAATCATTACATATGTCAAAATATACTTCAGCCCATAAATGTGTACAATTCTTAAGTGTCAATTTAAAAGAAAAAATTTAAAAAGATGAAGCTGTTGAGAGCTCCCATCATCCTCTTAAATAAATACAGCTTCTCTGCTGGGTGTTATGCAATGGGAATCCAGCCTGGCTTCCCAAATCCTTTTTTTATTTTATTTTTTTTCTTTTTCCTACTTGAATATTCTGTGACCAGCAAATAGAATCTTAAAAAAAGAGAACCCTGGGAGCAAAGGACCATGAACCATGTAGCTGCTGCATCTTCTGAGAATGAGGGTTCACCTGCTATTTTCTTCAAGGTCCTTGGCTCTACTTTCCTGATTTTGTTCCACTGTGTGAGAATAAATCAGTTGACATAGAATACACTTCAAGTGATATATACTACAAAAAATTTTAAATACAATAATAGAGCTTATAGGTTTGCTATTTGCTAATGTGGGTAGGCTTAGGGAGAAAATGACATTTAGACAAAGACTAGGAGATAGTTGTCCATGTGCCTATCTGGGGAAAGAACTTTCCAGAGGGAACACTTAGTGCAAAGGCCCCATGGTGAGTGCACATCTGGTTGGAAAATAGGAGCTTTGCAGTAAATGTTCCTGGAACTAAGTAAACAATGGGGAAAGGAGGGACAACAGATGGTACCAAGATCACATGGGTTAAGATTATCTTAAGTTCAAGAACCTTCACTCACTGATGAGTGAGTTGAGAGAGGGAATCTTGGAAGGTCTGAAGTTGAAACATGATGACTCCGTCTTGACTGAGAATAGCCAAGAGTAGAAGCAGGAGGACCAGGCAAGAGATGAGGGTGGCTCAGGCCAGCGCGGTTACAGTGTAGGTGGGAAGAAATGGTCCGAATATGTATATATCTGTGTATACATTGAAATTCAATGGAATTTTCCGATTTTCTTCATTTGGTGAACCCCCCTCTAGGGTTAATCTGAGTCACTATTACTGATCAAAAAACAGTGGAAATAGCTTTTTCCAGTGAAGCTAATTGATTAGATTAGTGTGAGGCCCACTTCTTCATCCCTTGCTTCCCCTAGAGTCCTTGCCCCTTACCTCTGGTGACTCATGCTTTCGATTTGCCCAGTTTCCCTCCATTCATCTTATCCATAAATACCTTCTCAGGTTGCCCCTCTCCATAGCTCTGAAACAAATTGGAATGTGAGTGACCATATATATTCCTAGATAGATAAATGAATAAATAGATGCATAGACTCCCAAGTAGCCAAAAAAAAAAAAAAAGAGACACAATGATCTCTATGTTGGGCCATGTGTTTGCTTAGATGGGATTGTAATATAAAACAGTGCACCTGGAATTCAGCAAAAGGTCTAGTATTAGTACTGTTAACTCAGTAGCTCAGTAACAGCAAGCAAATTTCTCTAATCTCTTTGGTTTCTACCTTCTCTCTTGGAAAAAGAAGTGGTGGCAGAACTTCCTCTAAGGACCATTTAGGTTTATGCATCACACTTTCTGCTCTTCCACCATGGCACCTGAGCCTTTATGTCCTGCCATCTCTCCAGTGTTTCCTCCTGGTAGCTCAGCTCTTCCAAGTCTTCTCTTTCTTGCTTGCCTCTTTTCCACAGTGTGCCCTTTTCTTCCAGTAGATGGCAGTATTCAGTCTTGTTTCCCAGTGGTACATTTCCCTGTTGGAGGGCCTGGGCCAGTTGCCTTTTTTTTTTTTTTTTTGTGAAGCTGTGTTCTCTTTTGCATTACAGGTGATCACAGGAGAGGAAATGAGGGAAGAAATGATGAGCGATGAGAGGCCTCTCTGAAACACTTGGCAATGCCAAGTGTCCTCACCTTGTTTCTTAAGCAGGGTTTTTTTTTTTTTTAATTTTATTTAAATTTGGGATTAGATATAAAATCAACAGCTTTCCTTCTCCATTCAAAGAGTTATCCCAGCTCTCCTGATCTTTAGACCCTAAGATGTAGTTAATATAGATCTGATTTACTGTGGGTCTTGGGCCAAGAAATTGTAACAGGATGACTCCGACTGCTGTTGTTAAGGGTTAAGGTCAGAAGCTGAATCAGAAGGGCCAGTTGGGAGGCTGTTGCAGTGGTCCTCATGAGAGATGGGGACTCAGTTGGTGGCTGCAGGCAAATAGCAGCAGAGCTGGACAGTGGTAGAATGACCTCTGGAGAACTAGAGTCCCTCTAGCGCTGCTCTTCACTGATATCAGGCAAGACTCTTGTTTTCTTTGTGCGTCTGAAGTTACTCCCTGCTCTAGGATTCTATGGAATCATGAAAGAAAATTGATCTACATGTAGCTTTCAGCCCTTTGGCAAGGGACATACTATAGATTAATAGTGATATGAGAACTAGGAGCCAGATACTCATTGGGTGCTTGACCTAACAAGTGACCAAAGATAATGTGGAAAAAAAAAATGTCTATTTCTATAGTGGAGGTACTTTGCTTTTCAAAAGAATTTTCTTTGGAAATTTTCTGTAACAAATAAAAGCAATTTGCTCTGATAGAAAGAGAATAGAGTCCTGGGCCCTCTGAGCCCCCACCTTCCCATAGGTTGCAAGTAACAGAATAAAAAAATGCCAACATAATCCAGGCACAGTGGCACATGGGGAGGCTGAGGCAGGAAGATTGAAAGTTCGAGGTCAGCCTGCGCACCTTAGCAAGACACTGTCTCAAAATAAAACAATAAAGAAGGCTGGGATGTAACTCAGTAGCTCAGTAGTACAGTCCCTCTAGGGCTATGCTCTGTTATATTTTAATCAAGGGATCCTGGGATCCTTGATACTAGTTTTTCTGTAACTGCGTTGAGAAGATTTTGCAGGGAGTAGAATACAGTGAGGTTATGGAAGAATTTTTCTGGGTATCAGATGCTCCCTGGGTGTGGATTATATTGGGGTGAATGCTGTCACATTCCTACATTAAAACCTTTTATGGTTTCTAATATAGAATCAAGTTTAGGCTTGTTAACATATACAAATAAGTTTTCTAACCTCTGTTGACCTTGAGAGCACATTGACCTTCTAGGATGTCCTTGAAGATGCCCCTTGAGACTCCCACTTATTCTGGAAAACAGCACTCCAAAATTTGCCTTACCACCCCAGCAAATATTTATAGCATTTTGTACCCAGTCCTGTTATAGTCCATACCACAAAGCTTGTTCCCCCACCAGCTTTGTCTCTTGTTTGTCACTTGCTTGAGAACAGTGACCACATATTATTTTATCGTAAGCATCCAGCATAAGTCAGAGAAGGGCTTGCTCTGGGGTATCAATGAATAGCCGGAGGTATTTGGGGTTTATTTACATTGTTAGAAGGTGAGAAAATGCCAAAAACAAAGAAGTTTAAGAGATAACTTAGAGATTTATTACAGAGTATTTAGTCAAATTTCCGTTGTCATATAACAACATTTTGGTCACCATCAAATTACATATATAGCCATGCAACGTTGTATAAGATTATAGTACAGCTGTGGTTGTATAGATTATAGTGGGACTGCAAAATTCATATTGCCTAATGTTTTCACTGTATTTTTTCTCTTGGATATGTTTAGGTAAGCAAATATTTATCATGATATTCCAGTTGCCTACAGTATTCAGTATAGTAAAATGCTATATAGGTTTTTAGCTTAGGAGCAATGGGTTGTACCATATAGCTTAGGTGTGCAGAGGGCTACACCATCCAAGTTTGTGGACACACAGTCTGGGTTGTTCCAACAATAATGGAATCACCCAGCAATGCATTTTTCCAGAATGTGTCCCTATCATTAAGCAAAGTGTGGTTCTGTGTGTGTGTGTGTGTGTGTGTGTGTGTGTGTGTGTCTGTCTGTCTCTGTGTGTTTTTAACCAAAATGTCAAGTGAAGGTCTGTTTAGTAATAAAGAGATTACATACTTTGTTATTATTGTTTGTAAATGACCTTGGCAGAGTTGCCTTACAATTCAGCAGGAAGATAGAACTTCAGTATAATGAAGAAAACTGGAACCTAGGTATTCAGAATACACAAAATTCAACCAACAATGGTTGATGCTACCATCATTTGGGTGGAAAAAAGGCAAGCCAGAAATAACTGTCAAAGCAGGGTTGTAGCAAAAACTCTGACCTATTAAAAAATGAGTTATATTATTGTACTAATGATATTAGTTTGTATGTAAATGATAATAAATGAGCTATGTATCTACGAACATCTGTGTATCTACATTTAAATACTCATTTGTCTTTTTTAAAGGAATACAATATTTTATACTAGAACTTTTCATTATTTCTCCTATTGCTGTAAATAAAATTGTACAGTTAGTGATCAAGGATGATACAAAGAAAATGATTTACTGGCTGATGCTAACCAAGTATTAGAGAATATAGCAAGTGCTATATTTTATATTCTTTAGAGTTTTTTTTTTTTTGTTGTTGTTGTTGTTGTTGTTGTTTTGTTTTTTGCATTTGGAGTTTTAAAGCTCTGCTCCTTAGGAGCTGTGTGACTCAGCATAAGTAACTTTCCCATTCGGTACATCATTTTCCTCATCTGCAAAATGGCAGAAATAAAAATAACAATCTCCCAGGGTTGTTGTGAGCATTAAACAGTTGTGTAATGTTCTTAGCTAGAAAACTGAGGAAACAGATTCTCTCCTAGAGCCTGGAAAAGGGACCAATCCTGACAATTCACTGCCTTTAACCCAGTGAAGGTGATTCGGACCATAATAAATTTGTGCTGTTTTAAGTCATTATGTTTGTGGTAATATGTTACTGCAATCACGGGAATCTGGTACAGATTTTGGTAACAGATCTCACTATTACACAAAAATCAATGGAAAAATCAAATTCCATTTGCATAAATCTAATTTGAATTATATTTTTAATAAATCCCATTAGTTTCTAGCAAATAGAAACTTTGTAAAAACTTCAGTAATGTGTATTTTATGAGTGCATTAAATTACATATAATTATACATAATAGAGGGGTTCATTTTGACATATTCATAGATGCATAGAACATCATTTGTTCCATTTAAATCGCTGGTACTTCCCCCCTTTTTCTACCCTCCTCCCTCTCCTTGATCTCCTTCCTCTATTGATTTTTTTTCTTACATTTATTTATTATTTTTTTAAATTGGTGCATTATAGTTATATATAAAAGTAGAAATCATTGTGATACATACATCCACGTACATAGTATAATTTGGTCAGTTTCATTTCCCATCTTTCTCCCTCCAGCCTCCAGTTCCTTCCTCTACTATTTTCAAAGAGATACC
Organism: Callospermophilus lateralis; assembly: GCF_048772815.1. Classification (NCBI taxonomy): domain Eukaryota; kingdom Metazoa; phylum Chordata; class Mammalia; order Rodentia; family Sciuridae; genus Callospermophilus; species Callospermophilus lateralis. The sequence continues at coordinate 167,757,646 of NC_135307.1, read as the reverse complement.
CTTTAGAAAATTCCTTATTTCTCTCTGTCTTCTGCATATGAGAAGAATCAATGCCCTTGACTTCCTGAGTCTGGCTTATTTTGCTTACTGTGATGTTCTCAGGTTCCATCCATCTGCCAACAAATGACATAATTTCATTCTTCTTTATGGCTGAGTAAAATTCCATTGTGTATATATACCAGTTTTTTTAATCCATTCATCGGTTGATGGATCCCTCTGCTGACTCCATAACTTGGCTATTGTGAATTGTGCTGCTTTTTTTTTTTTAAAACATGGGCATGCATGTATCACTGTGGTATGTGGATTCTAGTTCTTTTGTAGAAACAACAAGGAATGGGATAGCTGGGTTATATGGTGGATCCATAATACAAATGGCCAACAAATACATGAAAAAAAAAATGTTCAACCTCCTTAGCAATAAGAGAAATGAAAATCAAAACTATATTGAGATTTCATCTCACTCCAGTTAGAATGGCAATCATCAAGAATACAGATAACAATAATTGTTGGTGATGTGCGGTTGGGGGTGGGGAAGTACACTTATGCAGTATTAGTTGGACAGAAATCAGTTGGGAAACAGTATGGAGATTCCTCAAAATTAATGCATATTTTGAAATTGACTTTGTATTGAAGTCACAGGTATAGGAATTCCATATGTTCTGATTAGAATAGAATATTTCATAGGGAATCTGCTTAAGTCTTCCTAGTTTAATTAAAAATAAAGTTTTGGAATCCTATTGATCTTCATATGATTTGATCTGATGCTTCTTCTCAGACTGAATGGCTCCTTACTTTTGTGTTTACATGAGGAATAATTTCTGGTCACTTCTATTTTCCACTGAGTATATTTTGTATCTTAGATAATGAAGCAGGAAGGAATGGAGGGAGGGAGAGAGAGAGAGGGAAGAGAGAGGAAGAAAGAAAGAAACAAAGAAAATCCTGTTTATATGTAAGAATAAACTTGACAGCCACCACCAGCAATTTACAACTGTACCCCAAAATACATGCAGATTTATAATCTTCTTTCACTAAGTCTGTGGAGATTTAAATCACTACAAAGGGTAGAAACATTTTTTAAAATACCCCAACACCCTCAAAGTATATGCATAATACACATCCTCCAAGTATACACATGCCCATAGTCAATGTTACCATTAAATAATTCTTATTTCAAAAGTTACCCCAGGGGGCATATGGAATTTATCACCCATTCCTCCTTAAGTAATTCCTGTTTTTTTTATACTTTCTGTTATCTGTTCATAAACTTGGTTCCTGGATCATGGATCATGAACCAAGTTTATGTACAGGCCATGAATCAAGTTTACATTCAGGCAAAACAGAATTATAATTATACAGAAAAACAATTATGTGTAAAACACAATTAACCTTTTATTTAAAATACATAAAAATAAACTTTCTGGTCCCAATATATTTAAAATCCTAAAGACATGTAAATTACCACTGAATAGTTTTCAGTAATGATTTCAATAATCAGCTCATTCACATTTTCTAATTATCACATTTTTTTTCCTGTATAAAACTTGGCTGTAGTTGACACCAACAATAAGACTGGTGCTGGACAAATTTGCTTGGGGTAGATCCCTGGAAATCTTCTAGTTCTCAAGCCCCATCCATTATCTTTGCAAAGTAAAGCATTATTTACAATATTAGCAAAAATGTTATGTATAAATCAAAAAAGAAATTAAAAGCATACCTTGAAATTCATATATCTGCTATATGCAGGTTAACAAACTCTTTTCTGACCCAATTTTGCCATTTGTACAATTGGAGAAATGGTAAATTTTGCTAAAGAACTAGTGAAGCTGGAAAGAATTCATGTCCCCAGGATTGGTTTTCAACAAAGGGCATCATCTCCATGGGCAAGAAAGTCAGTCAGTAATAGTGATGACAATATGGAAGCCAGAATTTTGGGGGAGCAGTTTTACAGTCCTTATAGCAAATTTAACAGGGAGTGGGGAGAGATTTCTATCTATAGATAAAATTTCCACATGGACATAGATGCAAAATGGTGTAAAAATATTTCCTATGAAGCCACTGCAAGTTAGGAGTTGTATAGTATCCATTCACAGAGTGCATCAGTGAAGGTTTCCATGGTAGCTAAAAGTACGCACAGCAGAGAGGCAGACTGTGTTGTATATAAACTATTGATCGGCTTAGGTCCCCAATCCACACCTCTAGGTGTGCTCATTTCTGAGTGTGCATTGTGTTGGACTGATCTCCATTTCAGCAGCCCTCTTTCTCCCTTTGATTGGCAAATTCCTTCCTATCCCTCACGAATCTCCTTCCATCCCCAGCTCTGACCCTGAATCTCCTATTATTGTAGCACACGTGGATAGTCACTTTCTCTGAACTGCTGCCCAGTCTGGCATTAGATCAGATTCTGAATACTGCAGATATGAGCCTTTCATAGACCCGCTGAGCTGGAAGGGGCCCTACAGAATGTCTATTCCAACCCCCTAATTTTATAGATAAAGAAGCTGTACTGCGGAGAGTGTGGGCATCTCGCCAAAGATCACTCAGAATGAGTAGGATCCTGGCTTCTTGGCGCCTCCTCTAGAGCTCTTCCCACTTCACAGCTCAGATATTATGTTGTTGCCCAGATTTCATAGTTTTTGCCAATGTCTTGTTGTAAAATCACATTTCTAATATTTTGATCCTTTCCCTTTCATTGGAGAGGACAGTGAAAAAATGCTGCTTCTTGATTATTGGCATGCAAAGGTGTTTGCCACATTCACCTTAATTGGGGAGTTAAATAATTTCTGGTCTCTCTTGGTTTGTTGAAACTTAGGGAGAAGGTAAAAAAAATGCTGTCAAACTATATTTTTTCCAAAATTGCAAAATTTGTTAATCTCCTTTCTCTTTACATAATATTTTATGAATGCCTGCTTTTCAAGCTGTATAACCTGCTAATAATGTATGCCTGAAGAATATACCCATATCTATAATTTCCATACAATATCCATAAGTGCATTTAGATTTCCATATGATATCCATAAATGCACTTGAGGTCTAGATTATTTTAAACATGCATATGTCCAGGAAAGGGAATGAACTGATCTGATTAGCTCAAATCCTGAGCTCAGTGAGCTTAAAACAATCTAGACCTCAATCCCTATTGACATTGTAATAAAAACTAACCTGGATTCAAATAATGATAAAATCAACAGACAAAAACAAAACAAACACAAATCATATTTCAGATTAAAGGAGTATAAGAGGAGATGACAGTAAAATGCAGTGACTATGATCTGGGACATGGAACAAACAAAAATGAAGTATCTATAAGAGACATTTTTGGAAAAATTGACAAAATTTGATTATTAACTATGGATTTAGAAAACAATTCTATATTAATACTAAACTTCTTGGTTTTATTAATTGCATCTTGGTTATGTAAGGGAATAAGATGATATCTTTTTCCTTAGGAGATCCATGATGAAGTATTTTAAAGTAAGTGGGCATGATGTCTACAACCTACTTCCAAATAGTATAGTATAGAAGAAAGTGAGGGAAAAAGAAAGAGAGGAGAGAATAGGGAAGAAATAGGAGAAAGAGAGAAAGACAGGGTGGTGGTGGGGAAGGGGAGGAGATTTTAAATATAATATAACACAAGTAGGTTGGATAAAGCATTTTTAAAAAGTTAAAATTTCTACCAGTACGTATTCCAATTTATTGTGCATTTCCAAGAGTCCCATTAGGGTTTCCATCATTTCTCAAAGGGACTAGCCCTATCATTCCTATCCAGCCAAAAAAAAAAAAAAAAAAAAAAGGCATTTTGTTCCAATATTCCATAAACCCTTCCCCTTCCAAAAAAAAAGTCCTGTGCTACAAGCTGATTGGCCTGACCTTATTACAGGGTTAACTCTGAACCAATTACTGCTCACTGTGTCCAGGAAAGGGAATGGTTTGATCTAATTAGCTTAGATCCTAAACTCTAATCTTAGAGTTCAGTATGTAGAGTTGGAATTCTTGGAACTCACTTGATACTCAAACCACACATAAAGGAGGGCAGGGGAAAGCTAGATTAGGTTTTAACTCGAGCTTAAGATATTAATAAACAGTGGTAGGTTCCCAAAGTGAACAAAAAGGAAAGTTGGAAATGAAATCCCAAATAACTTCATTTTCTTAAATGACTAGTTAGTTATTAATCATGTTGTAGTTGAACTTCTCTTGCTTCTTAAGTACTCCTTAAATCAAAGCTACTCTAAGGGCTATCACTTTCCAAACTGATGCCAGCCATTAACACCTTGGTGTTAATGAGTTTCTAGACTTTCTGGGGAAAAAAAAAAAAAAAAACCCCGTAGAGTTCTTAAAAGCCAAGAAGATGGAGTACAAAAGGTCCCTGTACAGAAAGGATCTAGAAACCCCTAAAACCAGGCTCTGTTAGATAACTCACAATCTTTCCTGATAATGTTTCTCCTATAATACTAATCCGAATTAGTTGTAAAGTCTTTTGTTTCTAAGTGTGCCTCCATTGTGAAAAATTTAACTCCATTTAAATAATTTAAGATGAATGTAAAAACAAATGGCCCCCAATTTTACATTTATTAAAAACCATCAGGAGTATTATACTCAGACTTTGAAAAGTGATGGAAATCATGATCTCTTTAGCCATGAGCAACAGTAGTTTCCTTTTCTTAGCCCACCCACCTGTCCATCAGTGGGTCCAGCTTAAAAGTAGAGCTATGTTCTCTCAATGAATAAATAAAATTATTAAGAGGGTTCCCTGCAGTCTGGGAGGCAAGGGGAAGGGAGGGAGAAAAGGGGAATAACAGGAACGTCCCCTGCTGGAGAATATTCATTCACCCAGGCTTTGAGAGATTTCTTCTATCATCAGTTTTGTGTTTGCATCATAATCTCTAGGATCACTCCTCTCCATTAGCTTGGGGGAGGAAAGAAGTAGCCACATAAGATTTCTACTCAAATCTAGATGTATTGCTGGCTAACTATGGGATTTTACATTCAGGCTTTCTACTTTCTGAGCTTCCCTGCCAGGAGATGGCTCTATTTTAATTACATGGATGTTCTGATAAAAGGGTAAAAAAAAAAAAATTTTTTTTTTCAGGAAAGTTTAACATTTATGAAGATTTACTCTGAGACCCAACTAAAAGACCTGAAAAACCAAAAGTTTATCTGCCTTAATATTTTATTTGTTCACTTATTTAGAAAAAAATTTGATTCTGGAATTTATTTGGTTTCATGAAATCCCTTCCTGAGTGTGCATCAAGATATCCAGGAAGTTATTTGGAATACAGATTCTTGGGCCCTATTCTAGATTTCTACTAAATCAACACATCTGACAGTGTGGCCAATAGATTTTTATCTTTAAATAATTCTTCACAGCCAGAGCTCACTGGTCTAACCCTGTGGTGCAACTGGTGCTTGGCATGGTGATCAAAAACCTAAATTTTATGCTTGGCTCTGCCATTGATTGCATAAGATCGGCGGATTGTCAAGTTATTTGGAACCCGATTTCTTCATCTATAAAATAAAGAACAAGATTATCTCTATGTTTCAATAATAATGTTTATGAGTTTATTGAGCAGTCCTTTGGGTTATTCTAAAGAAAATGGGGATATGAATTGGAGACACGGATAATAATGTGTTCTTAATTAAGAATGCACTCTCAAGGCCACGAACTCTGACGTGCGTGATGTGCCTCTGAGTTTCTCCATCCATCTTCAATCAGCCGAGGCTCTGTGACCACAACCCAGTAGTTCTTTCATCAGAAACTGCCTGGCAACAAGGGTGTTTCTGACCCAGTGAAAAGCAAGACCACATAAATGCTCCCACCCCTGACCATTGCTGAGGGAATTTTCACGGGAAACTCCCAAACCTACAAATTGGGTTAACGTGTGAAAACCTCATTGTATTAATGGAGGAACAGTCAGTAGAAAGGAATGCTGGGAGAGATGAACCGAACTGATTGTTTGGCAAATGTGGAGCACAAATTCTGCTCCATATATAGGCACCTGGGTGTCTCCTGCCTCCCCTGCCTTATCTCACATGGCAAAAATGGTTTAGATGAGATATGTTTCTCAGGGCTCATGAATTAGCTGCTGTTGATGGTTCTAGGTCATCATGGTTGTTTAGAGCTTCAGGGAATCGCAGTCCTCAGAAAATGACCTTCAGGCCTGTCCGTCGTGCTGAACATCTTTTCTCCCTCCATTTATATCTGGTGATTGAACAAAAAGGGCCAAGGTGGGGAAACGCACTGGCTGGAGCTCTTGCCCTTGTCTGCACTATTGAGTCATCACCTCATGCCAAATTGCTCAAATAAGTCTGGTCATGTTCACGTTCGGCAGTGAGGAGGATACTCTGCATGACTCGCATGAGGACATGAAATGCCAGCGGGATTCGTATAATCAACGTCTTGGCTTTTGCCAAGAAGGGTGGGTGGAGTCGTGTGCCACATGCAAGGGATTCCTAAATGTTTACTCTAATTTGCTGCCTGGTTATATTTGACTTCTGTGGGTTGGCACAGCAGCCGTTCGATTTAACTCTGGCTCTTCTAATTGTTGGAAGAGCAGTCAGGGACTTTTAAACTAATGTTTAAAATACAGTTGTGTGGGGCCTTTTTTCCTTCTTCTTCAGAGTTGGAACTCGATGCTGTGGTTCATCTGTAGGTTAGGGGTGGAGTAGAGGATGGGTTAAATTTGGATTCTGGATTATACTCATGAACTGACTTCTTCATTCTCCTCTTCCTTTCTGTTTCCATAATATGGCTAATAACAGCACCTGCTTCATGGAGTTACTGGGAAGATTAAGCTAGTTAATACATGTTCAACACTGAATATGATGCCTATTAGATAGTAAGCTCTCAAGAAATGCATCTGGATTAGAAACACTCATTAAACATCGAGTCATATGTGTGCATCTTCCCGGATGCCTTGGAATTTTAAACCCTCTTATGTAGGAAAGGTCCTACCTGGCAGTCAAACAGAAACCAAGATTCATGAAGTCTAAATTCTATGCCGGGAACCCATGAAGCCATAGGACCTTGAGGGTTGTTACATTTCTGGCCCAGTTCAGAAGATTTATTGAGGGCTGATTACAAAATGTCATTGATCATATGCTGCTGTAAAGCTGAACAAAAGACCTGAAAAAATATATTTTGTTTCTGTTTTCTGCAAAACCATGCTCAGTGCATGTTCTTTGCCTCTCTTTCTTCTAGACTGGTGCATTGCAAACTTTGATGCACACATGAATCACCTTGGTTCTTGTTCAAATACAGATTCTCCTGCAGCAAGTTTGGGTAGAGCTTGAGATTGCTACCAGCGGATGCAAACTCTATTGTTTTATTGGACCACACTTTGAATAGTGAGGTGTTGGCTGCCAAGGCTATTATTCAATTCTGAGGGTTGTTTTTTTTTTTGGTACTGGGGTTTGAACTTAGGGGTATTCAACCACTGAGCTAAATTGCCAGCCCTATTTTGTATTTTATTTAGAAACAGGGTCTCACTGAGTTGCTTAGCACCTTGCTTTTTGCTGAGGCTGGCTTTGAACTTGCAATCCTCCTGCCTGAGTTTTGATTCCATTGTTCTGGGAGAGGTCAAAGGCACTGGTGCAGTGACACTAAACCAGTACCCATTTTATAGGTAATTTTAGGTGTGGTGCATGTAGAAGATGTAATGGGTAGGACAACATTTTTCAACTGTGACTACATATAGAATCACTTGGTGAGCTTTAGAAAAGTACTCCAGAATCCACACTACTCTAATGGAATATAAAAGCTTGATGGTGGGAGATATGGTTCCAGTATTTTTCCCCATTTTTTATTGGTGCATTAAAGCTAGGCATACTGATAGAATTTGTTGATACATATTTATACATGCACATAATGCAATATAACAATATAATAGGGTTCAAGCATTTTTTTAAAAAACACCACAGGTGATCTTAATGTGCATCCAAAAGTAAGCATTGCTGTTCTAAGATAGTGGTTTTCCAATGTTAGTATGTCTCAACATCACTTGAAGAGCTTGTTTTAAAGCTTGCTGGATCTCGCTCCCAACATATCATATTTAGTAGGTCTGTATGGAGGTCTGAGAAGTTGGATTTCTAACAAATCTCCAGGTGAAATGATGGGGGTAGTCTGAAGACCACACTTGGAGAACCAAGCATCTAGTAGGTCATCCATCCATCCATCCATCCATTCATCCATCCTTCCATCCAATGTTTGCAGAGGTACTATGTGGCATGCAGAGTCCTTATTGTGTGGCATACAGCATTTTAGATGGTGATATAGTGATGGTTCTTAACAGCTTAGGAAGAGGGAACTTCAGTCAGTGAGCAGGAAGCATTGGATACATTTGGAAACACAGGAGAGGCACTGATCCCAGGAGGTTATGTCCAAGTGGAAATCTTAATGATAACTCAGAATTAACCACAATGTAATTCAACACTGACAAGAGGAGCAGACTAAATAGACTGTGCCAGGCAGAAGGCCATTTTTGTGTTGAGGGCAATCCCAAGAGCATCAGAGCTCATCAGTGGAGATTGAGGTGCCAGGAAGGGAAGGAGGAAGAGTGGAGAGTGTTCAAGAGACAAGGCTGGAGAGATAAGCAGAAGCCAGCTTACAAAAAAAAAAAAAAAAAAAAAACCAAAAAAACTCTGTGTGCCATTCAGACGTTATCCTGAAGACAGGAGGGTGCCAATGAAGCATTTCAAGTAGGAGAGTGACACAATCAGTATTACTTCTTCAAAGTATTCTGGCTACAGGATGGAGAAAGGAATGGAGTGGAGGTAGGGAGACTGGTTTCGTGGAAGAAAGGCAAAGATATTGTCATTTTAAGATGTTAACTTGCAAATTCCCTAGTGGCCTTTCTCCTTAGACAACCAGATATACCTTTGCATTCCAGTGTGTAAAGTGTGGAGCAGACATAGGACAGTAGAGAAGGGAACTTTAAGGGTGAGAGAGGTATGGTGGGGTAGAATATCTCCATGAGAGACATATTTGAATTGGAATCAGAAGTGAGCAAAAAAAAGAAACTTCTTTTCAATTCAGGACTTATCTGAAACTTATTTGGGGGAATTATTAACCACTTCAATAAATATTTAGCATTCTTAGTTTAATTTTATAATCTTGAGAAGGTTACTTGAGCTTGAAAACACTTGATCAAGCTGGTCTCTAGTAATTAAGCAATGCAACCATGAGAATTTTCAGTGCTACCTGGACAGTTGGGTCCTTAGCCATCCTAAAGCCACTGCCACCCTTGATCAGGACTATTGTTCTTTCTGAGACTCTGCCAATCATAATAGAGATGTAGGCCTGAAGGGGTAATGATGATCAACTCATCTTCCTTTCTCATCTCACAAATCTGAGCAGTGTCCATGTGTCCTTGAGTGTGGAAAACTACAAGGGCACCTGGTCTTTCTGACGTTTGTGTGGATTCACAAACTCCCAAAGCACCATATTATTTTTAAATTAGAAATTTCTGAACAGATGGAGAATTCAGAGCTCTTACAGCTAAATGCTAAGGAAATATTTATTGATGTCAGGATATTTTAAATTATGGTCTTCTCTCTCCTAAAATATTTCCTGGCCATCAAATTAGCCACCAAAGGAAATCCTTCAGCATTTCTAATGCTCATTCTGCTACTCCTAGTAGAATTTCAAGCTGCTTTGCAGACCAAGTTGTTCTAGTGTTTTTAACAATTGGAAAGACAGGTACATTTGTTTATTTATTTATACTGAACATACTTGGTCTATACATTAGATTATTTGGGATTCACAACAATTGTGTGGGGTAAGTTTCATCATTCTAATCTTGCAGAAGAAGTTTAAATATGGAGTTCAAGACAACATGGCTGGCATGCTGGGGCACCAACACTGGGTCCGTGTGACAGAAAAGCTTATCAGTGAGTTTAAAGAGTTTAACTCAAAAAAATGACTCTACTTGGAGAAAACTAAAACTAAATTGAAAAATGGCCCCAGGCTCTTTAGTTGAGAGAGAAGCAAAACTTGGGTTATGGTGAGAAGCTACAACTTGCCACAAGTTCAGACCTGTTAAGGCAGAATGTTCTTGTGCTTTGGATCTCACCCTTGATCTTCATGTTAGTCACACGGAATTGTGCCTTAAAAGGCTATACCCTGGTTAGGTGTCCCCTCAAAGTGGCCTGTAAAACCTTCTGAGCTTAAAAATCACCCTGGAGCAAAGCTTAGCACAGAAGAAATAATCATTATTTCTCTTTAAACTTGGGATTTTGAGGGCAACTAGGATGAAAGTTATCTCCCCTTGTCAATCTTCTCACCTTAGAGACACACCTCTTTTTGCCTGGTTTCTTCATTCTCATAGGACCTCTGGGGGTTAAAGCAAAAATGTTGCTAATCACAACACTGAGTGGTAGGTGTTTGAATAACCACACATTTGGCAGTTCCTAATGTATTTATTCCCACTGCACCCAACCCGATGTCACTCAGCAAGAATGCATGATGCATTGTTGGATAACTTTTGAAGCCAAGACACTAATGGGTGGGAATGTGACTACCTTAACTTCTGTTAGATTCCCCAAGTTGTTTTTTTTTTTTTTTTTTTAGTTCTTTACTACTCTAAGTGTGATTCATGGATGTGGCTTTTATTATTTTTAATATTTTTATTATTCTTTACTACTCTAAGTGTTATTTCACGGATGTGGGAGTTTATTAGAAACCCAGGAATGCAAAATCTCAGGCTCCACACTTGACCAGAATATGCATTTTAACAAGAATCCGCCCTCCCTATCCTTGAGACACTTTAGGTTTAAAATACCTAGAGAACTGTTGTGAGGGGAGCGGGTCTTCCATTCTTTCCAGGATGCACTGGTTACGAGAAAGAGCCTTGGCGAGAACCTCCAGAGACACAATGCCTTTCAGAGTTTGTTTCCTGTTTGATAACTCACCAAATCTTTAAAACTGGAATGTGAATCGTGGGTTCAGCCAAGGAACTGGGTGAGAGTTAATGGATCAATCTGCTCTCCCCCGACAGCGCTTTTACCACTGACTTCTGGAATGTGTTTGATGAAAAGAAAGCAACTTCTTCAGACAGAAGATACTGATGTAGCCTGCTGAGGTTAGGACCTACTGGAACAATACACCAATGTTATCAGGGCTTCATTTGACTCCAACTCCATTCCAAAACTGAGGATGGGGAGGGATGTTTTAAAGCTTTTGCTGTCAGTCGTCATTATTATAAATAGACTTAGGCTTTGCCTCTCCCTGGGGGAAGGTAGGCATCATTGTTCAGTTCTTGTTTAGATTAAGAGTTTCTTTTCAATAGCTTTTAAAAAAAATGGGTCTGAAAAATGGAACTAGTAGCAAAGTCACATTGCATCATTTATCTTTCCAGAAGCTTGGATATATTGGAAGTCAAACTAGGAAAAGGAAGTTCTTTATTCTTTCCCATCATCAGTGAATGCTCTTTATCAATGAATAACTAACAAAGAGTTCACCTCTAGTTACTATTGTGTTTGCCCCAGAATTTCAGGATAATAAAAAGTAAGGAGAGTCAAAAGAATCCCAACTCACCGAGGTCTCTCTATCAACCTCCACCTGGGGTTTATACTTTATTATCGCTTGGAACCTCTAATAGCTGATCCCCCAAATAAACATCTTGCATCTTTCTCACTATGGTTAAGTGAGAGTCTGAATATAAACCAATCAACCTCAGTCCAAGTTCAAAATGTGGCTGTCAGGGGAAAAACTAACCAATGATCTGTAGGTAGATGAGTGTAAAATAAGGCCCACAGGCTGTCAGAAAGAGACAATTTTGAAATAAAGTTGTAGTGGCAGGTGCAGGATGAGCTTTAAGTTCATTATGGCTGCCTTTGGTTATTATATGCATCCAGGACCCATTAAGAATAGTACCCAGGATTTGACTTGTATTTCTTGGAGTGGGTCAATTTCTGGGAGTTGGGTCAATTGACCTGCTCTCTATAACATACCCCTCTTTTGTTAGGGTTGGCAAGCATTACAGAATAACTGGAGTCAGTTAGTTAGAAAACCCACCTGGGGTTTGTAAAGATATGTTGTACTTCATTAGCACCAAGAAACTGAGCCAACCAACAGCCAAGGTCATTGAGTACACCTGGACTTGGAAGGACCGTCCCATCAGAATTAATCAAAACTGAAATGTAAATGGCTTTCCTGAGCAGATGGGGAATCTAGTGTGAAATTAGCACATTGGAGCCCAAAGAAAAACCACCTGAAAGACTTAAGCTCACCAAGGAACTCTGTTGGCTCAACAAGCAATTTCAATTTTTCCCACTTAGCTAAGCCCATTAACATTAAGAGCTTTATTAGATTAACTGGCTTCTGGTAGAATTTTCAAGGTTCAGCCATCATAGCACTCTTCCTTAGCAAAAGTTTCCCTTGTGAACATGGTTTATTTTTGTATTTCTTCAACTCCACAGATACATGTGGTTCTCAGAAAGGCAAGGCACCTGTCTATGAATGTCGTTTTCAGAAAGGTGAACTGCTTACGAAGAGGACAGACAAGAGCCTGGTGTTCAGTCCTCTCCCTTGTGGCGCTTCCTAGATGAGCTTGGGAACACAGATGGGCCTTTATGCAAAGAAAGGGTTCCCCTGGAAGCACACCTGATTACACTCAACCTGGATTCAAAGAGCCCTGTGCCATGTCAGAGGAAAATGTTCTATCATAAATCTCCAGAAATGGAAAAGGTCAAAGTCACTCCTGGTAATTAGCCTGCTGAAATACAGTGGCTCTGCTTTTTGTTTAACCTTTTAAGAAAAGGGCTCCACTCCCACAAGGCTCAACAAGCAGCCTTTCATTAGGCACATCCTCACACTCCCACCCCTCTTCTTAACCCCTTCCCCCACCTGCAGCCCCAGTAGGGCATGATTTTGGTGTGTTGGAACTCCCTAATTTGGGGTGGATTGGTGTTTTCTTTCAGGGTAGTCTATGCACTCCTAACCACTTGATATTCATGGAATGGTACCATTTTGCAGAGTATTAGTAAATTGCATATAGCTTGACCTCTCAGAAAGAAATAGCATCATTTTTAGCATCCAGAAAAATCTGTAAGTATGCACTGAGAGTTAATTTTTTTTTCTTTTTTGCCAAGCAGTTTAGCAATATGCATGTGAATTTTGGTGTTCTGTTACTGTGTAGAACTGCTCTGTCCAATTCAGTAGTTACTAGCTATGTGAGCTCTTGAGGTGTAGTCTGAACTGAGATGGGCTGTAAGTGTAAAATACGCATTGGATTTTGAAGACGGAGTCTAAAGAAAAGCATTTAAAATATCTTATTATTAATTTTCATGTGGATTGTGTGTCAAAACAATATTTTGGGTATATCGGGTTAAATATATTATTAGGCTTGATTTCATCAGACCTTCTGCTTTTTATAAAGTGGCTGTAAAGAAATTTGAAATTACAAACATGGCTGGCTTTTTATTTCTATTGGACAGTGCTGATGCAGCAGGACATTTTGATTTTCTGTGTGTAGATAGAGGAAAAGGAACAATGTGATCTATTTCATTTGGGAATCAAAGATTTGGCATACAATTTTGCCCTGCCTTGTATTATTATATATTTGTATTGTTCTTCCAATGATCTTCTAGATACATTGGAATCTTCTAGAATATAAATAAAACAATTTAGACTTATTTTGTGTCTTTTATTATACCTAGTACAGTGCTGGGCACATAGTATGGGTTTAGTCAATGCTTGTTCATGGGGTACAACTAATAGAACATGGTTATTTAACTATAGGTTGGCTGTAGGCTATATGTGGCTCTAGCTTTGAAAACCTTGTATTTTAATAATGTTTATTCTAACTAATCAAAAATAGAGGGTGGTGTTACACTCATCTCTTGAACCAATGCTGATCTTTGCTTACAATGTTGGAATAAGAGTTTCAGTCATGCTGGGGCATGGTGGTGCATGACTGTAATCCCAGCAGCTTGGGAGGTTGAGGCAGAAGAATCATGAGTTCAAAGTCAGCCTCAGCAAAAGCGAGGCACTAAGCAACTCAGTGAGACCCTGTCTCTAAATGGAATACAAAATAGGGCTGGGCATGTGGTTTAGTGGTCAAGTGCCCTGAGTTCAATCCCCAGGACACCTCCCCGTGGGAAAACAAACAAACAAACAAAAAACCTTAATAGAATTTTTAACAATAGTAATAAGTATCAATCAAATTGCTCCAGGAAAATTCTCCTTTGATCAAAGGAAGTAACTATAAAGAAGTCAACATACTTAAAAGGGCCTGTTGCAGATCTCCTCGAATGGGACCAATTGATGCATGTTGGATCATTTGAATCCTTTTAAGCCACTGGTTTTGAGGACTAATTGTGCTTCCTGCCTTACTCCACTGAGTTGATGTAACACGGATGCAGGTCCATGGCCTGGGGGGTGTTCAAGGTTAAGAAGCATGACTAGACTATTACCAAGGAAGAGAGAAGTAGAGGAGAATAGGGTTAGTCACAGTGAAAAAGTCACAAGGAAAAAAAGTAAAAAGCGCTAATCGAATCAGTTGGCAGTCCAAGCCAAGTCCTGAGTTTTGAGTTGACTAGTCTGACTTAACTCTGGTCTACAGTGCTTATTTCAGGCCTTGTTATGTTTTACTTCTAAATACAATACTCATTGTCTCTATGCATTTCAATCTCTGGAGCTCATCTCAATTTGTAGAAGAGTTTCCATCTGAAGCACTGATGAATAAAGCAGAAGATGAACGAATCATTTTACTATAAACTAGAATAAGGCAGTGTGGCCCAGGGAGATGTGTGCTTACCCCAATTGCCCCTGGGATGCTTCACACTGGAGGCACTGCCTCCTATTGTCTTGGGAGACTCAGTGCTCACTGTGTCACCAGATGAAGTGGGGACCATGTGCAATCCCTAAACGGAGACCCAGCATGACTATATATTAAAGGAGGAGTTTTAGACTTGACAGATCTTTTTTGGGGTGAAACTTTGGAGAGAAGAAATGAAAGAAGGGGAAATCCTTAGTTCTTCTGGGAGAAGCCTGCTTCAGGCTGTGTCAAGTTAGCCAAAAACTTAGTATTTCCCTTCTTCAGCCTGGTCTCATGGGGAGCACAGGATCTTGCATTATGCTACAGAAACACTCCTGCCTTCATGTCAGGAAGCTGTTGTTTTATATCCATCTCAGTCACTATCTGTGGTCTGGGTAGGGGACACCACCTTCTAGGCAAGGTGGCTTCTGGTGGCTCTTAGCAGTTCTCTGGAAAATGTGGAATGAGCCCTGAGCGGCGGATGCTCTCAGCAGTTGGGAGAGGAGCATCCCCCTGCCTAGTGGAAGGATGTGGGCAGGGCCTTAGAGGACCCACCATCCTGAACAGCTCTTTCTCTACTTGTGCTCCTGTTTTTCCAGGTTTCCTTGTCCCGTTCCTCCATGTTCCTTGCTTTCTGACCTCACAGTTTCCTAATCTAAAAACCAAGGGCCAGCTGCCTCACTTCTACAATGAGGGGGCAGACTCACAGTCCTCTAAAGCCCCCTTCCATGTTCTTCTAATAGGACAAAGACTGGGGAATTATCTTTTCTTGGAAATCAAGGGGCTTCTGTAGAAAGATGAGGTCTGGAGAAAGCTGGGTACGGAACCTGGCCAGGGCTGCTCAGCCACACTTTGAGAATTGCCACCTACACTGGTTTTCCACAGAGCTGAATTCTGTGGTACCTTATCACCTCTTCTGGGTGGTGCTGTGCTGAGCTTAGACATTAAGGAAACCTGACACCATCAGGGCAAGTGGCAGTCAGGGCAGACATTGTCTGAGTACAAAGGGGATGAAGGCCCATTCTGTCCTGCTGTCCTCTGCATGTGCAGGAACAATAGCATCCCCTGCTTCCATCAGTGTGTATGTATTAAGTCTCATTTTCCTGCTTTATTTTTTGATCTGTTACCTTTGTCTTTCCATCTTCTCCCTCCACTTCCTTTCTCTTGATCCAAAAATAATGCAGTAACACATTATTATTATTATTATTATGACAACCTCTTTGTCACTAGATAGGGACACCCAAATGATGGGGGAATTGCTCTGTACCTGACAAATGCAAATGTCCTTGGAGTAAATTATATTTAGCTATCTGACCAATCAATTTAGAATGGAGGTAACTAATGCACTTCTTCACCAGGATAGACTGTACTGTATGACAAGGAGATGTGTTCTGGAATCATAACAGCTGCATTTAGATCCAGATCCTGCCATTTACTAGCCGTGTGACCTTGAGCAAATTACTTGACCTTGCTGTGCTGTGAGTTTCCTGAAAGTTGCCCAGAAGACTTGACTCTTCAGATCCAATGGGTACATATCGTCCAAGGCAGAAATAGTATAGTCACCATCATACATAAATATAAATCATTAATATAAATCCTAGTGAAGTCATTAAAACACAAATATGAAGAAAGACTTTTCATGGGCTTTTAGACAAACATTCATCCATTGGGAAGCAGTCAGAGTTTTCTCAAAAATAAGCACAGAAAAATAATGCCAAAGAAAGTAGAATAGTGTTCACAGGATCCTGAGGAAAAATGTTAGCTGAGAATTTTAGATTCAGCCAATCACCCTTCAAGCGTAAATTTAAATAACAGAATATTCAAGAGCCTTCCTTGAAAACAAACAAAGCAGACTAAATGTTGGAATAGTCACTCCATTCAATGAACCAAAGAATCAATATTAAGGACTTAAAAATGGAGCTGCCATGATAAAAGGGCCATTTATGGAGAACATTGGTGTTATTTAACTCTAGCAATAAAAACTGAACTGCCATTGAAGTTAGGTTACAGAACAGAATGTAAGTGTCATAAAACTAAAATATAAAAATAATACACTTAATAAATAAGGAATGCTAGAGTCCACATTTTTCATTAAGAAGAGTCAATAGATACCATCTAATGGCTAACGGTTTTCACATTGTTCTTTAGAGACATACTTTACAAACGGATTCATTTTGTGAAGAAGCATTCTTTTTCTGAAGTTGAATAATTTTTTAAGCTTTCTTTCTTTACTTTTAAATTTGAGAAAAATTACATTTAAAGTTTTTATTTCAAAATGTCATAATAGCAGTGGCACATGCCTGTAATCACAGTGACTTGGGAGGCTGAGGTAGGAGGATTGCAAGTTCAAAGCCAACCTCAGCAACTTAGTGAGACCCTAAGCAACTTAGCTAGACCCTGTCTCAAAATAAAAAATGAAAAGGGATGATCACTAGGTGGTTAAGGGATCCTGGATTCAATCCCTGGTACCCCCCTCCAAAAAAAAAAAACAAAAACAAAACTCATGATAATGATTCTTATGCATATAAATATTGATTGATGGGTTAATCTACCGTCCTTCTTTCCTCTTTTCTCCCATTCATCCATCTTTTCATCCCATCCTCTGGGTTTATTCATAGAAAGAAGTCTTTGGTGAAGATCTTCAAAAGTGAATAGCCATTGTTCCTGGGTAGAAATGATCTAGGTAATTTCAAATTTTACTCTTCATTTTTTCAGACTTGAATGACTTACTGTGAGTGCACATCATTTAAATACAAATCATAAAGACGCCACATTCAAGAGAATGATGAAGATCTGCTGATATTGTTAAGTGAAAATGGGCACCATGCAGCCTCATCAGTGTTTGACAATAGATGTGAATACATATACCTAGACATTCTCTGGAATGGTTTCCAACAATCAGATAATAGTGGTTACTGAAGGTGCGGGAATGGGAAAATGTTAAGTGGGAGATATCCTTCTTTATTTTTTTTTTAATTTTCTACCACATTTCTGTAACGCTTTGTAATGATATTGGAAAATGCTAGGAGAAAAAGGAGAAATGCTAAAGACCATCTTTAGGCTGTAAGAGGAAGACCACTGACATGTTTTGGGTTTGTTTTCTTAAAGAGTCCTCAAAGCTTTATCGTCAATGGATTCCTACAATTCCTCCTCCAGTGCATCATAGGGAAGCCAGCATCCAAGCCATGGTCCTGTTTCCAGGGCATCCTCTTTTTCTATCTGCCTTACACAAGCTCTTTAGTCTCGAAATCAAGTTCTCATTTATGTGAATGGGTTCGCCTCTCATTTCTTAAATGATTCTAGGTCAGAAGCACATGGATCAGAAGCACATAGAAAAAACTAAGACAGAAGGGGATGTGGAAACAGGCCTAAGAGAGCAAATGCAATGATAAATAGCAATGGAAACTTCCTGCAACTAGGAAGCCGTGGGGACTGCATGAACAGAAGATACATACTGTCTAGAGAGAGTGGGTCATACTAAATGGTGACACGTGTTTTCATGTTGGGATAGGGCACCATCTGACAAAGGTAAAAAATTCTGAAAAAATTTTGAAATGTAGATTTGTAATTTACATTTCCCAATTTTAACATGCTGTTTGACTCATTCAAATAATAATTTTAAAAGGGTACCGTGGGTGACCACTCAACACATCTGTGCGGGCTGGAATGGGACTATTGGCTGCCATTTTTCAACATCTGTTACAGCTCACAAAGGGTGTGCCTTTGAGCTTCAGTGGTAATTGTTACAGGGCACTCATCACCACAGGTATGAAGGGTGGCAAGGCAGGCTTTAAACTGTGCGGGCTCTAGAGAAGGGTGTTTTCACCCTTCAGCTCCCACTAACCCTTTGGAAAGCTTTTCTTAAGAGATTTGGAAGGCCAACTAGAGAGTGTCCACAAGGAGGTGACACTTGGTGTCCACTGTGGATGAGGATCATGGAATTTCTCAGGCTCCTTGAATGAAAGCAAGAGTGAGCTTCAGTTGTAGGCAATAACCCCCAACAATGTCTAGTTTGTGAGCCAAGCCAAAGAAACTCTGTCCATTCTCCTCTAGTATTTGGCAGAGAGAGATAAAAATTCTAGCATTAAATTGTGGGTGGCATACTTCTGAATATTTGTCGGCATTTTTAGCTTCTACTGGCCTACTTGTACCACCTAAGATGTGGCTTCTGCAACTACTCTGATTTATTGCGCTCTTTTTCATGAAAAAAGTACCTTGGACATAACAAACAAAGCGTCAGCCTACACAGCGACGTGGTTTTTGCCAAGATCTTACAGTCATATTACAAGATAAAGCCCAGGACACCTCCTGCTTAGAGATGTTCTGTAAGATGGCCCAAAGTACTAACAGCAATTTGATTAATAATCCCATCTGTTTCACTCCTTGAATTTGTTTCCAGGGAAAACTCGCCTTTGATCACTAAGCGCTGACGAGGGTATAACCTCGTCGGCCCGAGGTGTTTCTCTGGAGTGAAATATGCAGCACTTCTCAACTCCCAATTCCATTTAATTTATTGTTTGTTTTTGCTCAAGAAGAGCCTGTTTTTACAGCTGAACAGAATGGGAAGCTGGTTTGGGGTGTTTCATTTCCTTACATGAAGAGTTATAATGCAGGGGATGGTAACCAGCTGTTTCTACCCTCGCTAAAGACAGAGAAAAGGGGAATAGGCTTGTACTGAAGCACAAGGGACTTAGGCTAGTTGTGAGAAGGAACTTCCCAAAGTTGCCCAGGGAGGCTGAGACTATCTTCCATGGCCATGTGATTTCCAAATAAATGGCTGTGGTGATGGGATGGAGTGTCAATTGTTGAATGTGGAATGATTTCTTGCAAATTAATTATTATACACAGCTGCTGATAAAAAAAATAGATTATATGAACCTCCACTTAAATCAATTATATTGAAACTAAACATAAAGAACTCACTACTTCCTAATAATTTGAGTTCATTTTAGTTTTATGTATGCGCCTGAGGTTATTTACATCTATTGTATTGGTTTGGGTCCATTTTGTGTTGCTATCACAGAATTCCTGAGACTAGATAATTTATGAAGAAAATAAATGGGTTTTCTCATAGTTCTGGAGAATGAGGGAGTCCAAGGTCAAGTTCCAGCACCTGGTGTCAGCTTTCTTGCTGTGCCCTCATGTGATAAATGGGAGAGTGGGAAAAGAGGAACGCTATATTCTCGTATGGCAGAACCGAAGAGCCAGAAAAAGGGGCAGACTCTGTGCTCTCATATGGAACAAAAGCAGAGGGGTGAGAATCCATTTTTGCAAGAGATTTTTGTGGCAGCATTAATTCTAAACAGCTTTTGTTAGTCCCTACTTCCCATCACTGGTGCATTAGGGATTAAGTTTCTGACACATGAGTTTCACAGGACACTCAAACATCATAGTAGTCTTTGTGCAGTGGAATTGTGGAATTGCGTTGCTAGTTTGAAACCTGTCTGGGGTGATATTTACACCATGGGAATTGAAGGACTCTATAAATCAGGGTTTTCCCAGAGTCAGAGGAGAGGGAGGGAGGGGGTGAGAGAGAGAGAGAGAGAGAGAGAGAGAGAGAGAGAGGAGGGAGGGAGGGAGGGAGAGAAGAATAAAGGAAAATCATTCTAGTGACTTTGATGTCTGCCTTCCTGATATTATCTCAAATCTTTTTGCAGTAAGCATTATAAGTAAAAGCTCTTTTAGGAAAAAAAAAATATACTCAGAATTTCTTAAGTCCAGAAACTCCCTTCATTTTGCCTTGTACACAAAGTAAAATACAGACTTGATGGTAATGATTATATGTTCAAACCCTGTGGTTTACCACTTACATCTAAGCCAAAGCTATTCAACAGTAATTTAATGTAGGACAAATATGTAATTTTAATTTTTCTGATAGCTAAATAAAAAAATAAAATCAAAAGAGACAGGAGAAATCAATCTTAGTAATGTTTCATTTAACCCAATATTTCAAATATTAGTGATGTGCAATTTATTTATTTATTGGAAATATGTCTTTGAAATCTGGTATGCACATTCACAGAAATTCTCAATCAGACTAGTCTTGTCTTAAAGAGCTCACTAGCACATTTGGCTAGTGGCTACCATCTTGGAAAATGCTGGTCTATGTTTTTGGGAATACAAAGGCTGAGCTATGACCATGGCCATTGCCCATATGGACTTGTACACTGGTGCACATAGAAGTTTATCTCTTATTAACCTTACTCTCAATTTATAGACATGGGGGTGATTGACTTTCAGTGAGCTTGTGGAATTGTCCTAATGTATACATTGCTATATTTAGTGCTTTCAACTGGATTCATACCTCAGTTTCTGAATTGCATTGTGCATTGGATCAATGCGTGAATCAGATTCTCAACTATCATATTCCCAAGGCCTCATCATCTACCAGTGGAGTGACTTTGGACTAATTATTCAACTCCTCAGTGCCTCACTTTGCTCATATATAAAATGATAAAAATTACAGGATCCACCTTACATGTGTGGATGTTTATATATACGTTCATTTTAAATACATAATAGAGTGCTTACAGTAAAGGTTGGAATCCATGTGTTCAATAACTGTTCACATTAGTACAATATTAAAAAGTAAGTATTTAATGGTTTGAATAAAGAGAATAGTAATTATGGAAATTAAGAGGATATTGTTGGATAATTCTTAATCTGGAAGAGTTAAGTTGCTTTATGAGTATATTTGTATATTTAATATATTCATATAATATATACTATTATATTTAATATAAATATATCAATATGATTAATATATTAATTTTAATATATTAATATCTGTATATTTATTTTTATACAAATGGAAGTTTTCTGATTACAATTTCATGAATATTCATATAACAATTTTGCTTTTTGTGTGAAAGATAAAGGTGTTATCTTTTGTTTCTAGTATTACCATTCTTTTAAAAGTAGTAAATTTGTATTTTTTCTCAATGAGACAATGCTCATATATAATGATACCAATTTATTCAACATTTTTTCAGTCTGATATTCCAAAATATTTCAGAAATCAGCTGCCATCTATTTCTACACCATCCTACCTGAAGTCCCCTTGAGACATGAGGGGAAGAATACATAGATTTTCTATTCTACACTGAACACTTCATGGGGGAGTTTGAAGAAAAATTGATAGGCAAATCAAATTGTGTGGGTGAATATGCATGTGTGTCTGTGTCTCTGTGTGTGTGTGTTCATAATATTTGGGAACCAATCTGTGTTTCTCAACAGAATTTTCGTTTTGCTTTGTGGTGTCCGTGTGGGCCATTCATTATTTGATCAACACAAGCTTTGGCATGCTTTAAAGGAGTCAGTTAATTCAGCTATGCTGGAATTTCTTTAGAAGTTGGGATGATATTTCCATTACCCAGAAGGGTATTGTAATTAATGAGAACAAATGCCATTGGTATAAAATTATGATGGGGCTAATACTTTTCGATGCTGTCGGTTTTTTAATATCAATGTAATTTTTCTCCTAAATGTATATTTCACACTTGGCCCGGGAATTATGGAAAACATTATTTAATTCAATTGAAAAAATGTTAAATTCCTGCAGTACAGTAAACACTGTTCATGCTGTAATTAGAGAATACTTTTTAAAATGCATATAATACAGTCTTTCCATTAAGTACCTTTAAATGTCGTTGGGTAAGACTAGACATCAAAGAGTTGGATAGCAATATAAAATAATGAGTGATTATGTCCTCAGATGAATGTTTAGCTTTTACAGTTGACTTTTCTTTTTCTTTTTCCTTCTTTTTTTCTTTCTTTCTTTTGGATTTTACTGAATAACAAGCCAACTTAAAAGTTAACTGGCTTAAAGCGGCAACCATTTTATTTAGCTCACACCTTGTGGGTTGTCTCTGATTTTCTGCTCTGGGCCAGGTTTGCTGATCTCTGCTGGGCTCTCTCATGGCTTGTAGTAAGTTGGCAAGTTGTGGTTTGACCCACCATGACTTCATTCAGATCTCGGGCGGTTGGCAGGCTGGTTAGTCCTTGTGAGTCTTTATTGGGGCAGTTTTTCTCTGCTCAATATCCAGCAGGTTTGGGTTCCTTCAATTGATCACCCAAGAATCCCAAAGAACTTGAATTTGGGCACTTTTCAAGACTCCTCCTGTTTCACATTTGCTAATGCTGATTCTATAAAAGCTGGACATTATTTGCAGTTTTATTATGTATACAACTCCTTTTTATAGATCTCTTCATAAACAGAAACCTGAAGATGAAGTTGGAAAACTCTATCAAAAGGTGTCAGGAGTGGATAAAGATTATAAATTATTATATTATAATATATATGTATATCATATGAATGAATACATGTATAATATGTATAATATATATGCATATAATGTGTACATAATTATATATATAATATAACATGTTATATTACAAATGTTATAATACACATAATATGTTACAAATATATTATTTACATGCTATAAATATATAAACTATTTTATTATGAAGATTATTGTAAAATAGTCTAGAAAAGATTTAAAGTGTATAGGAAGATGTATGGAGATTATGTGCAAATACTACAACATTTTTATACAAGGACTTGAGCCTCTACAAATTTTGTTACTTGAGGATCCTGGAAATAATCTCTCACAGATACTGAAGGATGACTGTATATTCAGAGATTCAATGTCATGCTTGTCCTTAGTAAGTGCTTAAAGATTGCCTGCTATTATTTTTACTCGTTATAGCCCCCTTAACTCAATATATGATTCCTTCTGGATCCATTTATAACCCTGACCTTGGATAGTTTGTTGTTAACATCTCTGGGCCTCAGTTTCTTCTCAGTAAAATGAGAAGTAAAATGACCTATTTCAACCTCACATCTATATAAAAGTGAGATAATGTTTGTAGACATAACTTCTAAAGATGGGAACTCAATAAATGGGGGGGAAATGGAATAGTATCTCCTTTAACACTGTTTTGTGTTATATGGGGAAATGATGGAGTCTTATAAGGAAGTTTTCAAAGGGAAGATTGATATTTGTCTAAATGGTTTAAATTTTGATCTAAATTATTATTTGCATACAATCGACATATGTCCTTTCAAATGCTTTAAATCATCTCTAAATTATTTTTAATAATCTTTGTAATAATTTATGGTATTACATTTATAGTATTAAATGATATATTTATAATCTTATAATTTATAATGTCTACCATTCTTGACACCTTCTGATAGAATTTTACAACTTCATCTTCTGATTTAATTCTATAAAGAGATATAAAAATGAGTTGTATACATAACAAAAGTGACCATCTTTTGATTAGCAGGTTTCTGTGAAGTGAGGCAGAAATCTGGACAGCTTTCAAATTTGTATAACAAGGCTTCTTGATAAATTTACAGGTCATTGTTTTTATCATCAGGAATCTATTCCAAATATCAAAATAGTTTTGGAAAGCTTATGTATTCCAGAAGACCCCTCAAGAGTAACCCACGGATATCTGTCCCTTCATGTCAACCCAGAGGTGACATACAAGCATTGAAAGGACGTCACAGTGTATAATGGCAATTTCAATTCAACTGGCATTTTCGGTCAGTACCTCCTGCCTGTTGCTGGTGACTTCTATCCAGGACTCTGGTCCACTCACAGAATCCTTTCCAAAGAGCACAGCTGAATTCTTATGTGCAGAGTCTCCAGAAGTGTCTACCTCAAAAGAGATTATTGTACTGCTTTTTCTGAAGCAAAAATCTTCACAATTCTAAAAGAAACGTGGCTAAGAGAAAATAAAAGGATAGCAAAAGTAATTCCCCTGAGAACAGGGAAACATGAAAGAAATTTACAAATTTACTTAATACTATGTATAAAACCACTCTAAATCTAGTGACTTAAAAGCCAACATTCATTATTTCTCACCATTTGGAGCCTTGGCTGTGCTCATCTTCTATGGTTCTTCTGCTCCACAGGCATTACCTGGCCTCACTCACGCCAGTCAGTTCAAGTCTGGGTTGACGTGGACGACAGCCTCTGAGATGGCTTTGCTCACATATTTCAAGATGGCTAATCTCAGCTGGGTTGGGGTTCTGGCTGGACCTTTCTCTTTCCACGTAGTTTTTCTAAACTTTTTATTTGCATGGAAGCTGTATTGCAAAGCAGCCAAAAGAGGGTTTTAAAAAAGCTTTCAGAATTCCTAAGTCTCAAACTGTTAGTTCAGCACATTCAGTTGATCCGTGTACAATACAAGGCCAGCCCAGATTCAAAAGGAGAAGAAATAAACTTGTTTCTTGATGAGAAAGTGATGATCACAGATAGAGCCAAAGAACTACATGGATTGTCTATATTTGATATCCTCCTGTCTCTAGATATCTTAGATTTTAAAGCTGGATTTTCTGATATACACACAACTGAACCATCCTTATTGATGAAAATCATGTGGACAGATAGAAATAGAGAAAAGCAGATAAGAAAAATGGTCATATCAGATAAACATGATGTATGATATACAAAATAAGAGGAAAAGCTATCCACTGAACAGCCTCACTGGGTGGCAATTGATTTTTTTTTGTGTGTGTGTGTGTAAGTATTAGCATCTAGAGTCTAGGACTCAGCTTTGCAAACTGAGAAACAAACTTGCCAATTGATCAAGAACTATTCTATCTTTGAGAACTGAACTCAGGATAATCCAAACTCACACAATTTGGATGCCATCTTATGAGTCATTTAAATTCACAAGATGGCATAAAATTGAACTGTCAATGACAGTTTATAATAAATATTAACAGGGTGAGAAACTTTGAGTTCCTCATGACCTGCGTGGTCTGAAATCAGAACAAGAGGAACTGGGTGAATTAAATATTTAATGGCAACTAAAGTAGCCTGGTTCATCTACTTTAAAATGAGATTGGTTTTATCAGCAGGATAAGAAATGGCTAGCTATTCTTTGTATCCACTTTCATGTCCTTGCTAGGAGAATAGGATATGCCAAATGATGGCTCATCATGACCTCCTTTCCCTGGATGGTGCTGAAACAGACATCACCCATGATGGTCTCTGTTTTTCCTTAAGTGACCATGCCCTACTGAAAAACAGAGTCAGTATGGGGAGATAGTTTCCAAATGACTTTCTGAACCAAAATTGATCCATGATGAAGGGTTTTTTTTTTTTAATAATCTGAGACAAAATGAGAGAAATAAGGACACAAATTCATAAACCCTGACACATGTATTCCAGGTTGATTATTTATGTAAGAAAATCAACATGTTTCCTAAAAGAGACACCTGTCTTGAGTGCTGTCCTGAGAAAATTTACCTGTCAATTACTCTTTAACTCCTGTATCCATCATGGACCATGATGTAAGTAGATAATGAATAGAGTCCCTCAATGGGCTGTCTCTCCTTTTGTACAGACTACTATTCTTCCTTGGTCTATCTCCTTAATCTCCATTTCACCAGCACAGTAGGCTGTAGCTGTATTTCCATTTATTAGGGAAGATTACCTGCCAAACACTATATCTCAAATCTCAATAACTTAGTTTTATATACATGTTCTTCTTACTCATGTAAAGTCCCGGTGAGCTCTGTTGGTTGGATCTTTTTCATGGGGTAGATTGGAGTCTCACAATTTCCCCATCTTCTAGCTCTGCCATCTTTATCTCATGGCTTTTGAAGTTACTACAGAAGGAAAAAATGAAGGAAGCCTCATAAATGGCAGCTGCATGATTAGCCTGTTCTGAAAAGGACATACCTCACTTTACCTGCATTCCATACATGTGAACTCAATCATATGGCCCACACTGACCATCCAGAGATTGTAATTTTGCCTTGTGTCAAGAAAAGGAGAAAAATGGGTGAATTCTAATAGTCTGACCCAACTGAGTTTTCCTGAGGATTTAAGAGTTCTAAAAATAATAATAGGAAGAAAACCAAAATTGATTGTGTACTAAATATGATTGTCTACAAGGCTCAAGAGAAAAACTATTGGAAAGTCAAATTGTTCCTTCTTTAAGGGTATCTGTAACCTTACTCTACTGATTTCAAATTGAGAACTTTCCTAAAAATACAGTTTTTTAATAAATTCTATTTTTAGTGCATTTTTCTCCATTTTGACCTTTACCAACTGCGTTGCATTTTTGTAAATCTGATTTATTCAACACAGAATAGCACTCTGGGGTAAAGGTTGTGGTTATGGTAAGGTATTCAAGGTGACCACGTGCATTCTTATGTCCAGGCAAAAATCCAAACAAATGACTTAAGATACCTCCATTTATTCTCCTCCATTTATTCTTCTGACTCACCAATAGGACTGGCAGCACACACATTTATATAATCTTATAAAGCTGCATAACACTTCAGTTAAACTATGGCCTTAAGAGTCAAACCTAGCTCATTGCCTATTTTTGCAAATAAAGTTTGGTTAGAACACAAATACTCATTTAGTTCCCTATTGCTATTGTTGCTTTTGTGCTATAGTGCCAAAGTTGAGTATTTGTGAAAGAGATCATGTTGTTCATAAAGTCTAGTATATTACATATCTGGTCCTATACAGATGTGGTTTTATCCATGGTTGCTCTAAACTATGAGCAGATTAGTCATATCACTAATGAACCAGAAAGGTAATGTTGATGAGAAAAATGAAACAGCTATAATATAAAAAGCAATATAATTTTTCTTGAGATGAAAAGTACACATAAACCTATCTGAAAGCATTCAATTGTTAAAAGTCTGTGGGTCAAAAAGAAAAAAAAATTGCACACCAAATTAAACTCATAGTCAACCAGTTTACAACATTTGAACTAAGTTCATAAGGACAAGGAAAACCATCCTCCACCACCCCATAATGAGCAAGGCTGCCTCTTTACAAACAAGCTTGGTCACTGGCTCTTCCCTTTATTATGTGAAATAAGGTCACTTCCTTTACATAACAGCATCCCAGCCTCTTGCCCACACCCATCTTCAAATTGTGACTGCTTGGATTTTCCTTAAATAAGAAACTTGTCATGCTCAGCTATATCCTATTATTGCTGTTCCCAAACCACAAAGACCAGCAGAGATCTGGCATCACAGCTGGTAAGGATTGGATGAAATTGCTTAGCATGGGGGCCATTTCACTCCTTGGCCCATGGAGGGGGAAGGTTTTCATCCTGATAATTTATAATTTATCATTATAATAGTCTTACTTGATATATATATAATCTGGAAACTCTGGATTTTATTTCATTTTCAACTTCCTTGTTTATGAGATTTCAGAGTATGGGAACCACAGGCCTAAGGCCATGACAGTAGTATAAGATCATTTGCTGATCTTTGCTTTGATCCTTCATTTCTATGGTGTAAAATCTCTACAGGGCACAGATGTCCAAATCCTGAGGAAACTTCTCATTGAAATCAGGATTTATAACTGAGAGAAAATGCCTGTTTCTGGCCCAGGTTTTAAACAAGGGAAAGAAGAATCCTGTAATGTTTTGAAAGAGACACCAAGTATAAGAATATTAAAGACTTTATAATTATGTGTGTCATAAGGGCGAGAAGACAGAAACCAAAGGTTTTGAAGATGGAGCATAGAAATTTTTTCTCTATGTAGTTTCTTCAGCAAACCTTGTAAAATAGAACTCACTGTTTCCAACTCATGGATTAACAACTTGAGAATTATAATTAAGCAAATGTGCTCTGGGTTGAACAGCAGGTGAAAGGTAACTCAATATGAGGCAACACCTTTTATTCCACATTGAAACAATAGCTAATATTTCTATTGTCCTTTCTCGTTATTTTTCCTTTTGTTGAGCAGAGAAAAAGGTGAGTTAGAGCAACCAGTGAATTAAAGAAATTCTTTGAAGAATGCATAGACTTGATTATTGAACAGAAGTATTTTGAACTCTAAGAAGGACAAATACTGATCTTCTATGTACCAGTTAGTTTGTAGGTAATAGAAAGTTGGAAGAGCCATCTTCTCCAAAGAGAATGCTGTTGTGTGCTCCATAATTTAAAAGGGCAAACAACTATATTTTTTCAACCTGTTCATCCACTCAAAATTCACAATCTGAGGAGAGAAGCTCTGACTTAGTCCCCAGCTTACCCCCTTGCCCTATCAGGGAGGATAAAAAAGAAAACCCGGATTGTGGGCCATCATGGTTTGAGGCAGGAAGCTAGGTTTGCCAAGGCACAGAGGGTTATTGTTCCTTCTCTAAAACAAACTCAGTGTGCATTTTGGAAGGAAAACAGGATTCTAGACTACAAAATGTTGGCAATCGTCCTCAACAAGTAAAAAATATATTGGAATCATGACACACTTGCCTCTTATTTTTTTTGGATAAATACATATCATGTACCTGATTCATTCATCAAGGTTCTTAGAAGAGTTTCTGGTGATATCCTTGCCAAAATAGCTGGTAGGATATCCAAACCATCACCAAACCTCAACAAGGACTGGTCTCTGGTCAGAGAGCTCTCTGTATTCTGTTTCAGTTCAACATTTGAGTGTGTATATGGGTGAGGTTAACATTCTTTTAGTGGCAAGTGACAGAAGCTCAACCAGAAAACTTCAGAAGTGAAGCTACAAGCAGAGTTTAAATTATGAAACTTGAGTAATGTGCTAAAAAATAAAAGCCATTTTCTCAATATCTCTTGGCTATGCTTTCTCTGTTGCCTTTATGCTCTGAAAGTTTCTCTATGTGCAGCTAAAGATGGCTCCATGGCCCATTTTTATTTTTTTTTTTTTAATCAGGTTAATAACTTCAGGCAAGAAGTGTAACTCCAAACAGAAGTTCATGGTCTGGATTAGTCATGTGTCCAATTCTTAATCAATTAACAGTGTCCAGGGTGACACAATATTCTGATTAGCCAGGCCAAAATCACATACCCACCTACAGAGTTACAGGTAACAGAGGAAGAATGATTCTCAAAAAAAAAAAAAAAAAATGGAGATTTTGTTACAAAAAAAGGAGGAGGATTTATACAGGAAGAAATAAATTGACAAAAATAATTAACTTCTTTCAAAACATGCTTATCCAATTTAATGATGGATGAAATAGTTAATGTTGATAGGATTCACATTCAGTTTATTACAGATCCTTATAGGTTGACTATATAATATCCAGAAAGTAAATATATTATCCAAACACCTATCTAGTTTTTCTTAGGCTTGGTATAAGGAAAAGCAAAGTACACTGTGTTTAAACCTTTATTGCCCAAGGACAAAGAAATGCTTTGTGTACATACTCCGTTAAGCCACCACATCAAATAAAGAACACTTTGGGCTTAGTAAAATGAAGATTGTCATTAATTTGTCTTTTTTATACAGACACACATATCATGAATATGTTGATGAGCATAGCTACGGACATGTACACAATATTCATGAATATTAACACAAATACGAACAGATGTGACCACGGATGGATTTGCTTAGGAGTACTATTAGGAAAGTGTCTCTGCATGAGAGCCATTAGTACAAAGCACTGGATCTATTCTAAACCCCGAGGAAGGGCTGTGTTATCTTAAATGTTGTCTTTTTGAACCTTCCTTTAGTGACACATTAACTTCTGTGCTTTTGACCACAGCACAAACCAGTTTCCTTACTTCCTGTTATCTTGCTCCTGTTTTATAGTGAGGCTCAGAGGGTATTTGAGGGGAGGGAACATTTTGGTACAAAGGCAACAGGCAAACAGGAAGAGCAACTAGCCTGCTGGTTACAGGTTAATAAGGACAGCAGGCAGAGGAGTTCCTTAGACTTCCCCTGGGCTTGTCAGCGTCCCTTGAGGTCAAGAAGTCATAGGGCAGGTTTAATTTGATTTTTGAAGACAAGGAAAAGTGACTTCTGGTTTACCGTAAACAAAAAGAGTTCCTGGCTTGATCAGATATGCTGTGGTGAACTGGTATCTGCTGGTTGTGAAGAGGGAATAAGGTGTGTGTGTGTTAGAATGCACATGGGGAAACAGAGAAATGATTTATTATTTTTAGCCAAGGGATAAATCACACTCTTTTAAAAATCTTTTATTTTAAACAATTTTGAATGAAATCAATCTGAAACATACTGCTTTTCAGTCTTTAAATAGAATGTCTTGATCAAAACAGATTCTTTCTGACATAATCCAAAGTAACTATTATGATCATTGGGTCTTGCAATATGGTTCAATAGGTAATAATTGACACTTTTTTAAAGTTTACTGTGTGCCAGGAAATATTCTAAGTCCTATTTAACATTTAGATGATTTGATTTGTGAAACAACCCCCCAAAGTCAATTCTATGTCCATTTACCCATTTTATGTATAAAACTAAGCTAAAGTCAGGAAAACTTAGGTAACTCACGTGAAGTTAAACAACCAGCAAGAGATGCCTAGGGAACTGGATTCCACATATAACAAAATGCAAAATCTATGCTCAAAACCACCAGTGTGTACCTTATGGTGGTATTTAGAATACTACTAGGCTAGTAAATGTTTGACAACTGGTCTTCCAGAAAGTATGTATTTACTTGTATACACACACACTCACACAGATCCCCACTTACATTTATTCATCTATTATACATTTTACTGATGTTAAAAGTATGTAACAACCTTAAAGTAATTAAAACACATAGCATTCTAGTATTCTTTACTATAAAAATTCCATATAACCAATTAAAAATCATATAACACTTTTGATAATTTTTGCCAAACTCTTACATTACTGTCAAGTATAAAATTTTAGAGGCAAACATAGGAGAGAATCTTTGTAACCTGGAGCAAAATGAGCATGTACACAAAAGAATTCTTAGATGTGAGACCAAAGCAAAAAAAGAGTTTCTGACTGGATCAGAAAACTGCAGAGATATTTATGGGTCAGTTGGGATCTCCCAGTGGTAGAGATTTATAAAGGAAGAAATAAATTGGATTTTATAAAAATTAAAATCATTTCTCTTCAAGAAACACACATTAAGAAACTAAAAGATAAGCCATGGATTGGGAAAAATATGTACAAATCATACATTGGATAAAGGACTTGTAACCAGAATATATAAAAAAATATATTTAAGAAGCTCAACACTAAGAAAACAACACTTCATTAAAAATAGGCAAAGATATTGATTATATATCACTAAAGAGGATATAGGGATGAAATATAAGCAAATGAAAATCTATTCAACAAAATACTTCTGCACAGACTGACAATATCAAGTGCAATAAGGAGGCAGAGCCACTGGAATTCCCACACATTGCTGAGGTGATGCAATATGGCACAACAACTTTAGAAGATAGGCTTCTACTTCCTTGTACAGTTAGGAATACCCTTAGTGCATAACCCAGCAATCTCACTTCCAGGTATTTAACCTAGAGAAATGAAAACATACATTCAAGCATACATATTCTAAAAAATCCAACAATTCTTTTTGCATAGGCCACAATCTAGTTATTGAAAAGAAATAACTCTCTCTTAGCTTCTAGATTAATTTTCAGCCTCTCATCCCATTCTTTAGACAACTCCCATTCTTCAAAGTCAATTCTCGGGACACTGAATTACCTGGTTTATCCATGCTCCTATCTTTATTCCTATTGTCCTCCTATTAACTGGATTGTACCCAGTCTGGGGCTCCAAATCTTTCCCCCCAAATCTCCCAATACATCTTTGCTAAAACTAGAGAAAGGCTTTTTGCATAGGTGAAGTTGTCCAATGCAATTAATACTTAGTCATCACAATAGTGAAAAGAGGTGGGGTGCTCTCACCATGGGGAGATTCTGAGTATATGCAGCAGCTTCCCCTGGCTTTTTTGCAGATGAAGTTGATAGGTTTATGATACCTACTTTTTTCTTTTCTTTTTTGTGGTTCTGAGGATCAAACCCAGGGCCTCACACATGCTAGACAAGCACTTTACCATTGATCTACATCCCCAGCCCCCTACCATTTTTTGAATGGACAAACACCACCGGAAGTCTAATATTTTGTTATTTCTGCATTTGGTCATGTAGCATAGCTGTTTTCAGCCCCCTATCTGAAAGGTTCCTTTTCTATTCCTTTCCTTGTCTCTCCATTCCCACAGATTTACTTTAAAAAGGGTTTAATATTATTGAGGGATAACTGTAGCTATCTTCACCTTTCTCCTGCAAGGTGGTCAAGACCTAGTATTAGCTTGCATAAAGTTGTTATTTTGTTTTGTTTTTGGGCTTGGGATTGATTCTGCCATTGAAAGTCAGTCAAGCAGAGGTCTGAGCTGGTCCTGATAAAGTAGTCACAAAAGCTAGTGTTTCTCTTTTTGAGTTAAGTGCACTATGATTTAAAATCTTAAAGCCTGACTTTCTAGGCCATATGGAGTCACAGCTGTTTAAGTGTACTAAACCCTCAACTTCCACCAACCACTTACTCATGCAATACAAGAGGAGAATCAATGAAGGTTGATTTCAGTTTGGGGTTCTCAGATATAGGAAGAGAAAGCACTACTATAGTGAAAATTTCTGACAGCTTTCTCTTTTGATGCTCTCTGGCTTGGAAGGAGAATCAATAGCCTTGTTTTGACCTCAGGGAAAGTTTATGAACCTGGCTTTTGGACCTGGGATGAAGAATTTTAGTTGCTAGTTACTACTTGCTTTAATTGTCTCTGGCCTCTGTTGTGTCCAAATGGAATTGATAAATTAGTCAGGGTTGAACTGGGGACCACTGGAGTTATTTTAAAATGAGAAAAATAAGATATAGGATTAGTTATACAAATGATGGAAGCTCTAGGGAGCCTAGCAAGGTATAAAAGGCAACCCAGTAGTTGGCAAACAAATTAAATCCTTTGCCACCTGTAGGCTGAAGGACAGAGGAAAGAGGTGGTTTTACTGGTGTCTAAAGACAAGAGACACATGGTAGAAGGCAGAAGGGCCACATAGAAAAAGCAGAATCCACCAAGAAGATGCAGCCGTCATCAGGGGTGCTGCCCAAGAGAGTGAAGGAGTGAGAGTGGGGGACAGATACCCTGGTTTTTCTCTTCTTCCTACCTTTGGGTCTCCCATAGTGTCTTCCAGTGACCAAAGTCAACCGGAAATCAGCTTATATGTGTTGTTGAAAATTTCAGCCAGATGACATCAATTTATTTTCTTCCAAGATAAAGAGCAGATCAAGAAAAGAGCAAATAATAGATCTATGAGAAAGAGGCCTTCAACTAGTTCAGTCAATATGCATTCATCACAAGCCAGTCTTGTGATTGCAGTTGGGATTGCTGGACCTAGGGTTTGGACTCTCTGGCCCTGTAATGGAGGATTTTAATTCAGACTTCGAAGCCCTCTGCCTGATTCAATAATCTGTTGCAAACTCTATCTGTTAACCCCTATCCATGGTATTCCACTCTCCATCCAATTAAACTATGCATTTATAGCTTAAAATATGTGGGCAAACACATCAATGTAAATGCTGATAGCTAATACAACATGCATGCAATTAATAGCAAAGAATGTGTAAATTATTGATATACTTCTTCATTCTCCATCAGTCACTGGCCCACTAAGATAATTGTATAGCTGATAGACCCCTCTCACTTCTCATCTTTCTCCTTCATGTTACCTTTTCTTTTCCTTTACTTACCTTAATGAATTCTTTCATGCTTGTTTGCCAGTTCTAAACCACATGTGAAAAGCACATACGACCACATCAGTGATTTATTTTGACTATGAATATGTATGAAAATGTTCTTGAATTATTAATGTGCTTGCTAGATTCATGATTCTTAGTTACCCATATCTCCCACTGTGAATGTGAGCTTTCTTTCCTTCAATATGCTGTAATTTCTCCAAATTGATTCTGCTTTATACTCAGGAGAGGTTATTCATTATTTTACTTTTTTTTTGCAATCTTTTTCTTGTTCTGTTTCTTCTAACTGGTTTGTGAGATTCTCTGAGGGTCCCTACTCCCTCAGTGCAAAGCATTAATTACATTTGGTGGGCCATAAGACAAAAAGGTTCCTTTAGAGTCCACAACTTAATGGACAAAAGAGAGACAGGGTTAAGGGTGGCAGGAGTTAGTGCTGATTTAAAATGTTCTCCATGTTGAGTTAGCAGCAGCTACCTGACACTGCCACCCCGACTTTCTGCTTTTGGAAAGTTGAAGGAGCAGAGAACAACTCCTGGTCCATGACCTCTTTTTCAGAGTACTGTCTTTTTTTTAGAGTTACTTCTTTCTGTTCCTATTGCTCTCAATATTGTTCATGCCACCCAGACAATTGCAATGGTCTCCTCTTGGTTCTCACACTATAGGTTAGTTTTGCATTTTTGTATAAATGGAACCCTACACTTTCCACTCTGAACAATTTTGACTCTGGAATCTTTTGCTTAACGTTTTGCTTGTGGAAGTCACCCTATAGTGACAAACAGCATCAGTTCATTCATCCTCTTTGCTGAATATCCTTTCATGGCTTTTGCTTATTTGAATAGATTTCTCATTTCTTGCAACTAACAAGCCATGACTCAGGGAGATAATGAAGCATGAAACTGTTCTTCCCAGAGAAACCATGTGCATGGATTAAGAAGTCCCTGAGGAGACCTTTTCTGTCCTTCCATCAAGCTGGGACATTCCTTTCATATTCAGGGAACTTCTGAGCAACACTAAGTTTCGCTGAGTGGGTTCAGAGCTCCATATGGCAAGTGTCTCAACTCCTGGCACGGGGCCAAAGGATGACAGCTCTTATCTCCTTTCATGTTCTTTTGCCCAACCTCAGGGAATATTTCTTTACATTGTGATTGCCCATATCTGAAAATCTTACTCACACTCTACAGTCTTCCATCAGTCCAAGGCCATGTGGTGTTAACCCTTTGTGTGCTTCAGTGTTGAGCTGCAAATTTTCCATTTTCATAGAGGACTCCAAGGTGGCCAGAATAGCTTGAACAGACAATATTAGTTTATTAAGCATGTTCATATATAATCAAACCATCGCTTCCTTGCCTATGCTTCTAGGCATGGTAGCTTCTTTGTAAAATCAAGGTTGGTGTTATCTTTTGTTGTTGTTGTTTCATAATTTGTTGAGAAATTTAAATTGGGCCCAACTGAAGCTACTATGACCCTGGCAAGCCTCCTCTCTTTTGGCATGTGCTTTCAGACATACAGTTCTGCTTGGTCAGAATAAAATTGTGTGGATGGTACACACTTTATTATGTAACTACATCCTGTTTTTCCCATCCGTAATAACATCTTAAAGAACACAAGGAGAATCAGGAGGGAACATTTTGTAATTAAAAAAAAAATATGATGCTAAGGAAATTCTTCTACAGAGTGAATCTGAGAGAAGGGTTGTCATGACCAAAGTCAGCAGAAATTGAAACATTATGATGCCACTACATGTTTTCCTTAATATAATATAGAACCATCATTTAAAATTTTCTTAAAATTTTTACTTATTTATTTTTTTATCTAGAGCCATCATTTTAAAAGCCTGCTTTTTGATTTTGCTAGCTGAATATTCTATACCTTACTGCCACTCTTTTCACAGGGTGACTTGTAATCCTGTTGACTTCTTGCCTGGTAATGGGGTAAGTGAAGGTATTTACTTCTGACAATGCCAATCAAGGAAAATATCCGCAGTAGTTGGACAATCCAGCCCCATGAACCCAACAAAATAGGTGTTATTTGATGTTCAGGTAGGAAGAGAAAAATGCTCTCATAGTCAGACTTCACTGTCTTCCTTTAAAGAAAATCAGATGCAAAGAGAAGTCAAATAAAAATAAAAAATGATCATTTGTTTGCCAGGGGATAAAAGACCTACTGAGAGATCAAGATACTTTCGAACTGGTTGATCCCCTTGAAACTGACACTTGTGTTTGTGGGTTTTCTTCTTTCCTTCTCTATCTGTCTTGTTTTTTGTGTCCCCTCCTGTCCCTCTCTCTCTTTGCCCTGCCCAGGGTGGAGACATAGGCCTTATGATGCTGGACTTCATGTGTAATATTTTCTTCAAGGGCCAGGGGAAAGAGAAATAAATGATTATAAAAATATCTATAAAATAAACAGCTCACCAGGAATTATTAATTTAAAAAAGTTGAAAGTGCTTCAAACATCATACAACTCCCCCAAATAATCTCACTTTTTTAAGTTAAAGTGCTTTATCCTCTTTTTCCCTTGCACAAGTCTATATTTTCTTTGATTGTCTTTTCACATGGCAATAGATTTTATTATTTTTAATAGAAAGATAAGTTAGCTTTAGGTTCAGATGGCTGACCAAAATCTATTTTTAATTATTGATGGAACATAAAATATGGCACCTCATAGAAAGGAGGAAGACAGCCTCTTTAATACTGCAATGGATTTTTGCCCTGCAAACTAAGGAATTTCTATATATTCTATTTCACTTGTTTTCCACCAAAAAAAAAAAGAAAGAAAGAAAGAAAAGAAGAAAGTTATATGGTGCATTTACAATTATATGTGTTACAGAACTCAGTAAATTCTTATAGGCAAGAACTTGTGTTTTGGCAAGTGTTTCTCCACCTACAGCTTCCCAAGTCCAGGCTCGTGTTTGAGTCCTTACACTCATGCCTTTCCTCTTCTCTCCCCCTCAGTTATCTATCATGTCAGCCACCATAGAACTCCTTAGTGCTGACAGATCTGGACCCTGGTCCTTCTTGTCATGACATTGAATGTGTTTACATAGCAGACAATGGCAGGTCATTCCTGCAGGAGGGTGGTATTTCTGCAGGTTGTTACTATGTTGTAACAACAGCAACATATTTTACAATATACAAATGACTGTGAACTACTAAGCTATCTTCCACTAAATGAAAACCATCCCCTATTCAACTCCTCCTTATGTAGATCTCTAGAGTACCCACTACCACTCAATAGCACCTAACACAAAGGGAAGAGTGACAGAGTAGAAGTCAGAATGGAAAGAGACAGTTGACTTAACTGATGATGATGAACATATGGTGCTTTTGAAAAATTTGCACAATGGAGTATTACTCTGCATTAAAAAATGATAAAATCATAGAATTGTCAGGGAAATGGATGGCATTAGAGCAGATTATGCTAAGTGAAGCTAGCCAATCCCTAAAAAACAAATGCCAAATGTTTTCTTTGATATAAGGAGAGTAACTAAGAACAGAGTTGGGAGGAAGAGCATGACAAGAAGATTAACATTAAACAGGGACGAGAGGTGGGAAGGAAAAGGAGAGAGAAGGGAAATTGCATGGAAATGGAAGGAGACCCTCATGGTTATACAAAATTACATACAAGAGGAAGTGAGGGGAAAGGGGGAAAAAAACAAGGGGGAGAAATGAATCACAGTAGATAGGGTAGAGAGAGAAGATGGGAGGGGAGGGGAGGGGATGGGGGATAGTAGAGGATAGGAAAGGCAGCAGAATACAACAGACACTAGTATAGCAATATGTAAAACAGTGGATGTGTAACCGATGTGATGCTGCAATCTGTATACGGGGTAAAAATGGAAGTTCATAACCCACTTGAATCAAAGTGTGAAATATGATATGTCAAGAGCTATGTAATGTTTTGAACAACCAACAATAAAAATTTAAAAAAAAATTTGCAAACCGAAAGATGTTATAAACCATTTTTTTCAAGGTCTGTCTCAGGGTAGGGGAAGGTCTGCAGAAGCTGGGATCACATCTTTTGAATCTTCTGGCAACTTTTTTATTAATATTGTCAGTGCTGGGCTTGGTATTTTGTCTGCTGCTTCTCCATCCCAGTAACATGAAGCTATCATTTATGAAAATGTCTCACTCCTCAGGCAGGATGATGCCACACATCCTTGACTACAGATGCTGCTAGGATAGATAGCTTTGGCCACCTAAAAGAACAGGTTTGGGCCTCGGCTTTCCAAATAAGAAAGATGTGACTGATGGCCACTATAGTTGGAGCTTTGGAAATTTGGTTCTTTCCACCCATGGATAAATCCTGAGATGTTACCCCCAGTGTTTAAAACTTACATAACCCATGTAACTTATGTAAAACAAAGGCTTTACCTGTGCATTTAACACACAGTGTTTTCTTTGTTTTCCTCTCATCTGGTTGTTTTAAAAAGAGAGAGAATTAAAAACTAGAATCCTGAGTTTTTTTTCCTGAGGTGATCTGCCATACATACTGTGTGTCCCTGAGTTATTCTCTAAGCCACTGAGCCTCACTTTTACCATCTAAAAAGATAGCAGGTGAATTTGATATTCTCTCAGTTCCCTTTTCTAACATCTGATTTCTCCAGGTCTTAAAATATGAAAATTTTATATGATATTATTATCTGTGAGGTTATGCTGTTACCACTAAATCATTTCCATAAAATGCATCTTAATACATAAAAGCTATTAAGTATATAGTATGACCCTAGTCCTAGATGAGACACTTGATCTGTATATTTCAGGCAATTCCCAAACAACCAACATCTTTGAGAAAAAAAGTATTGGTGCCTTCAGAGGTTTCAGGTACTATCATGAGTTTTTTTCTGACAAAGCCCATGTCATGTTAGTTATAAAGATGTCATAAAACTGAATAAATTACAGAATTAAATTCTCACAATAAGTTTAGGAGATAAGTAATATTAGTCTCTTCTTTATTTTAAAGAAGTGAAAATCAAGATGCAGAAAGTTTAGTGTGATAACTCTAAGCAGTGATAAAGTGTTATAGCCACCACCTCCGATTATCTCTATGTCCCAGATGAGAGCGATTAAACAATTTGCCCTGGAGTATATCACTTCTAGATGACAGAGGTAGAAACAGAATTCCACTGCCTGTAAATAATGAGATGATGGCCTAAGAAAACCCCACTAACTTGACGTCCTCTCTATTTGCCAAATGCAGTTGGCAATGATTTTTTTTCCAAGAGAAATATTTTTTCCTCTTGCTTTTTGACTTATCTCCAGTTAGGAGGACGGGAACATTACCTTTGTGTGAAGAACTAGGAAATAAAAGTGTTGAGTTTTTCAGGTAATCACTTAATCTTTGAACCTAGTTTTATTTGGTGATATTTAAAAGAATGTTTTTGAGGGGAAAAACACATCTGGATAAAATTGCTTTCCTGGCATCAAAGATGGAAGAAATGGTAAACACTTCCCAGGACCTAGGCCTTTCCCCTGCTTAGGTAGGATTTATTGCAATACTCCACCAGGTGGTGCTCTGGTGAAGACATGCTGTCAAAGGCTCTCCAACCCCTTAACTTTATGCCTGGAAGTATTTTGAGTAGGTGAAGTCATTATCCCTAAGAAAGAGGCTACCAGTTGAAGGGGATATGGTGGCCCATCTTGCCAAAAAAGACACAGTGAGCAGACAGAGGAGGCTCTTGAGCAAGAATGCTCAGATGAAGGACAATGGCCCTGGAAAATGTCAGTCCCAAAACATTTTCCAAGGAAGTGTGAGAACAGTGCCAGTGGACTTGGATAAGTCCCAGGGGACTAGAATAAAGAGTTTGGAGCCTGTATCTCTGCTACCAACTTGTAAGATCTTTGGAAAAGCTTGTTTTGCTGGATCACAGTGTCTTAATCTGTAAAGCAGATTTACAGATTGCGTGTGGGGGTGGGGTGGGGTGGTAAAACTACCAGGGATTTTTAGTTGAGTGTCATGGAGTCTGTGATCCAATCTTCTGAAGTTGCATGGGAAACTTGCTGTGTATATACTTTTTTTCTGATGAGAAAGTCTGTTGCTCTTGATAAATTCTATGGAGAGTCAGTGATTCCCAAAGCGTTCACAACATTCAGATTAGGTAATCCTAGGGTATGTCTGAGCTTCAGTATTCTATGATGCTATAATCTTTCTGGGGAGGAATCTATGGCTGTCAAATTAATTGGATTACCTCCCTGGCTCCATCCCTTCCTTACGCACTCTCTAATGGTTTTGTTGGGGCAGTCACACCTAAGTCTGAGTCCTACAACACCCTCCCCTGTAGATTAGGTGGCGTGTCATGTGACTGATGTGGTTCATTAGAGAGCAGTGGCCAAGACAGACTGGAGGAACTGTGACGGGAACTTGCCTGATCCCACAGGAGTTCAGTGGTAGAAGCAGGTGCTAATTATCATTCTTTGGATGAACAGGATATGCATTTTTTGGGAGTGGGTAAGAATTTCTGGTTAGACAAGCTCCAAATTCTTTGGCCTACTTTGAAGGCACTACCAGTTCCATCATCAAGGATGAGATTTTGTTTCCTGATGAGCACGTGCTTAGCCAAAGAGAAAGGCTGAGATAGGAGGTGGGGATATTCTTTTTGGAAGCCTTGTCATGCAGATAAAGGTTCTTTCCTGAATCAGGCCATAAGGGAGTGTCAAGGTTCCACCTTTCTGGTTCAGGGGAAAGAAAAAAAAAAATCTCTGAAGTCTTCTTACAGCAGTAAGTTTGGTAGTTGAGTAATGTAATTGCATAGATTACCATTATACAGCTACAATTATGTAGAAACTGAAATTTCAACCTGTCCTAGATACACATTATTTATAAGGGGAGGGGCTTGGAGAAGGGCAGGAATACTGGTTGGGAATGTAGCCAATAGGAAAACCCCGTTATTAAACAGAGCGTACAGCTCAGGCTGTGCATCCACAGGAAGGCCCACATGTGTGGAGATGCTGGAAGTGGACATCGGTATGCGGGAGAGAGAAACTGAGAGACAGAGCGATTCTTCCAAAATCTGTAAGTGAGAGTGTTGTACAAAATAGGAATTGAGTTTCTAGGGTGGAAGGTCCTTTCTTGAGCTTTGAAAGACAGAGGCTGTAAAATGGTCTAACCTGTTGCCTAAGTTCTCAGCCCTGGCTGCACTTTAAAAATCACCTTGAAAAATGTTACTGATATCTTGATTCTACCCCAAATCAATAAATTAGAATTTCTGTGGGTGGGGCATAGGCATTACTATTTTTTTTTTTAAATCTGGCCCTAGTGACTTTAGTATGTTGCTGAGGTTGAGAACCACCTGTCTAGAACAATGATGATGCACATGGGGCATGAGTGCTGATAATCTCCCAAGCTCACAGAATGTGTTTAGCAATGACAGCGTGGGTACTGCTTCTAGTTTAAGACTTCAGTGAAGGAGACAAAAGAAATATTTCGGATG
The DNA here is from genome assembly GCF_048772815.1 of Callospermophilus lateralis. Taxonomy (NCBI): domain Eukaryota; kingdom Metazoa; phylum Chordata; class Mammalia; order Rodentia; family Sciuridae; genus Callospermophilus; species Callospermophilus lateralis. The sequence goes on along the minus strand of NC_135307.1, from coordinate 167,715,968 downwards.
CACACGAGGGCAAGTTTAATTCTCAGGGATTTAAAGAGCTTCTTTGAAATAGAGTATGCATTTACCCTTTATCCCATAGGTGCTTCAAGAACTTTTTTTTTTTAACACACAGTTACAGATTATCGGTATTTATTCTCTACTTCTCTCATTACTTTCTTGTTTCCATGAGGATTGATCTGTGAATATGTGTTCACCACGGAAGCCCTAATGCCTTCTATATTGGCATATAGTAATCACTCCAAAATATTTTTTCAATGAATAAATAAAGAAATGAGTGAAATGAATCTAGTATAGTAGTAAGAAGCTGGTAGAAATTTTAGGAATTATTATTATTTTTAAAATTTTTGATACCAGGAATTGAATGCAAGGGTGCTTAACCATTGAACCTCATTCCCAGCCCTTTTTATTTTTTATTTTGAGATAGAGTTTTTTAAAGTTGCTTAGGGCCTTGCCTTACTAAGTTGTTGAGGCTGGCTTTGAATTTGTAATCCTCCTGCCTCAGCCTCTGGAGCTGCTGGGATTACAGGGGTGCACCATTGTGCCTGGTGATTTTGGAGATTTTTTTTAAAAGTTTGAGCATGTTTAAGTGATATGCTAGCCATCACCTTCTCTTTACCATGTCCCTTATTATTTTTTTAAAGTTTTAATTATATTTAAATACGTACTTGCTTTATATGACTGCATGAAAATTCTCACCATATTTACACAAAGAGGTAGAGAATCAGTGGTAGTAATTTATAATTATTCTAGTTATTTATTTAAGCTTTCATTTATTATATCAGTCCTTTGACTTTTCTTCTTTAAGGCAATTTGCCTAATTTTGATGGGAAGAATGACATAAATGCTTCATGCATGTCTTATGAAGCCTCCAGGTGTCTGGAAAGACAGATAATTAATGGGAAAATTTTGAGAGCACTGATCCCAGGTCTCAGGGTGCCCTGTGGACACAGACACCTTACCCAGACATGAGTGGTTTCCAAGAGGATGTTTGAGAAGAAAACTAGGGTAAGCAATGCTATGAAAACCAAGGGAAGGGTTAGCACAAAGGAGGAGAATGCTTCTACCTTGGGAGCAAGTAAAGCAGATCAGAGGGGTGAGTACAGCAAGGTGAGCAATGCAATCAGTGAGGTGGTGGGATGGAGGCTTGCAATGGAGGAGACCGTGGGAATGGTAAAGGGGCTAATATAAATGTGGTGGAAATGAAGGAGTTGAGGACAGAGACTGGTGGTGAGACATATTTTGGGAGTGGTGGAGAAATAGAGGAGAAAATGAAAAGGAATATCTCTAGTTCTAGTGAGTACTACTCTAGTAGCACTATCTGAAGTACTGCCTCCTAAAGTAGTCATATCTAAAGTACTATCTTTAAATGTGAGAAGAGCAGGCAAAGAGGAATTAGGAAATTGAACGGGTAGGCTGTGAACAGAGGGAGTGGTCAGTAGTGTCAAATGCTGTTGACTTTGGCAGAAACAAAGCAGTGGTGAAATGTTGACAGGAGGCAGATCTCAGATGAGAGAGGAGCAAAGAAGTGCAGATGACTTTTTCTAGATGATTACCTTAAAAAAAAAAGGAAAGAAAGAAAGGAACAAGGTAGGATGGTAGCTAGAGGGAGATATAGGACCAAGGTATGACTTTAAAATGGAAGAAATTTTCCTTTAGTTATAGTTGGAGATGAGGTATCCAAGGCAAAGGGAGAGGTGGAAGACAGGAGATGGAGAATGTTCCTCCCTTTTGCAATGGAAGGCTCCTTTAACCATTTTTGTTACCATCTTCATTAACTCCCCTCCCTGGACTGTTGTTAGATTCCCCTGCTGAAGTGAATTCTCAATCAGACCACCAGCATCAGACAGCTTCTGGTCAAATCTGGTCTGTCATGCCCACTTAGCAGGCTCCTGAGAGTTGGCTTACTTTGTCCCTTGGTTCAGGGATTCTTAATCTGGTATTTGCAGATGTCCAAGAGCACTTCATCGAGAGGCTTTAAATTATAAATGTGACCAACTCTATATTTCAAAATAGATGCCTTTCTCCTGCCTCCCCATTTACCTTCTCTGTTTCAGATTGACTGAAATGGATGAATCAAGGAAAACAATAGACCAGAAATGTATCCTGCCAGTGATTCTCAAAGATGTATAAGAATCATCTAGAGAGGGGGGACAAAAGGACTGATTTCAAAACCCATACTTAAAAAAAAAAAAAAAAGTCTGGTTGGATACCTTTAAGAGAGAAAACAAGAATTCAAGAATTTGTACTTTTAAAAACAAGCACCTTAGGAAAACTTTAGTGCAAATTGACCTTTGGCCAACACAAGTTATGGTTACCTTTCTCTGGGATTAAAAAAAAAATAGTGCCCTAAATATATTTAATTTTATCAAATGTTTTTAGTTACTTTAAAAGACATCAAGTCCTCAAAAAGAAAACATCTTCCAAATTTCCCAAAAGGGATGCTGACATTTCTAATATTTGCACACGTGAACCAGCCAACTTTTATTGGCATTTTTCTAAGTGTTCGCAGAGGCTCATCCTATCATGGTCAGAGATAATACATGAATCTCTGCACAAGAGGGAGGGAGTGTCTGGCTTTATGGAACCTGTGAGGATCAGTATTCTTTGAGAAGTACAGTGTTAAGCTTTTGTAAATAATGACATTTGTAAATACCAAATGAGTTTAAGAGAAGATAAAGTCTAGTAGGTGAGAAAGCCTAAATATTACAGTCCACAGTTTTTCTTATGAAATAGCTACAACATAAGCTAGGTCTTTCCTATAATACCAAACCTCCGGCAGGTTTTCCAGGGAGTCACTTCTGAAAGCTGCTTAAAATTTCAGGAGATCTCTAGAGACACAGTGTGTCAAGATGTCCCACTCGGAGAAGGCCCAGGATTTCAGAACTCTTGCAATACCACTAATGCAATTCAACCAATGAATGCATTTGCCAGATCTGATTAATGGTTCCAGGGAACCATGGAGTCATTCATTTTCCAGATCTGGGAAAACCTTAAGTGGGGCCTTCATGTTCCTATCTTTCTGAGTTGAAGAAGGAATTCATCCTTCATCTCCAAGTCAATGGCCCAGACTGAAGTCTATGCCCAGGTATGCCAAATTCCTGCCAAGAAAGCTGAGATAGAACATTTCACCAACTTGTCCTTTATCAAGGAATTTGAGTAGAAGTGGAGCTAATCAGAATAGGGAGGCAAAAATACAAAATTTGTCTCCAGCACCTACGGCTAAAAACAGATATTCCAATCATGAAATGAATGCATCTTTGACTTCTCAATGACATCAGACCTCAGGATAATTGCGAAGACTTGCCAGATACTATGTCAACACATTGAGTATACCCTTGACCTTTTTGGTCCCCAAATACATTTCATCTATTTTATATGTTCATTGGGTGTTTTGATTAAGTAGGTGACTGAAAGCAGCTTTTTAATTTATACGGAGCAGAAAAATGAACAAGAACATAAAATACTACTTCTCTGGATTCAAGAAAATCTTTTTATTGTAATAATGGTAACTAATGGACAATAGCCATTAGTTAAATAACATCAGCCAATGGAGTACGTTTCTGGCATGATTCTCTGATCAAATAGAGGTTCAAAGCCATCTTCAAGATTATCATGTTGACAGAGTTCTTTTCTCATGAGACACAGGATGTAACTCTTCATGAAATTCACATTTTTGTTTCACCTGTGTATCCTACCTCTTTGGATCAGAGAAAGCTGTATGAGTATATATTTTCCTGTGTTTTGGGGAAAAACAGAGCTCATATTTTAATGGAAGGATTTTAAGAATAATGGTAAGTAAAGAACATAATCTTAGGCCTTTCTGACAGACACTTGATTACTACCCAGTTGTCACTTGCCCACCTTTTTCTCTTGCCTGCAGACTCCAACCCTTGTGATAGACATGAAAAATTCCAGACACTTGTTTTCCCAGCCTTCCTTGCATATAGGTGAAGGACATAAGACCATATCTTGGCCAGTGGTTGTTGAAGGGGAAGCCTACATAGAAGATCCCTGAGAGAAAGTTTTCTTCCCTAGTAAAAGATTAGTATTTGCACAAAATTATCTTTTATGGAAGGAGGGGTAGATCTGAACCCAGGGGTGTTAACCACTGAACCACATCTCCAGCCCTTTTTAATTTTTTTATTATTTTGAGACAGGGTCTCACTAATTTGCTTAGGGCCTCCCCAAGTTACTGAGGCTGGCTTTGAACTTGCAATCTTCCTGCCTCAGCCTCCAGAGTCTCTGGGATTATGGTCACGTGTCACTGCACCTAGCTGAGACTGATGTTTGGAAGTGATCCTTTTCCTTTCTCTTTCCTGGCTTTTATCTCAGTTGCACCAGAGTATATGCTTATGATAGTGGCAGCCATGTTTGTGACTATGAGGGAAATGCAAGAGACTAATAGCGAAGTCAACTTAGTACCTTGACATAGTTGAGTTGCTCTAATAAGCAACTCTGAAAACATCTGCTTCTGGACATCTTATTAAATGCAGTCAGGTATTTCATTCTTTGCAAAGATTTCCTAACAGTGATTTACTCATTTTTTAAAAAAATGTTTACTGAGTATCCACTGAAGACTCGGTACTATGCTAGGTACTATGCTCTGAGCATAGTAGGCATCGTGTCTACACTTCTGTGGATTCTAGTCCAAGGGAAGAACAGAAACTAATTAGTAATAATACTTGGCTTGATTTTGCCTGTGATTGGAGACAGTTTCTATGTGAAAATGATAATGGAGCTGCTATCTGAAGAATGAATGGGAATTAACCAGGTGAAGAAGGCTGTTCTTTTTATGCTTCTGTGAATGAACTAGTCAATTAAAAAATGAATCCTCTAAGAACTAAATAAGTCCATGAATATAATCACCTTAGAAAGAAAAGTCACCTCCCGTTGTCAATTGTGTGGACAGCTGACTCCTAAATCAGAGTGATCTATGGTGTGGATGAAGAAGCTTCCTAGGGATCCCCATCCTGGTAGTCCTACTATGGGCCCCCCACAAACCTTATTGTGATCACTCGTATAAATAGAAAATCTCACCATGCCTGTGGTAGCTGAGGTCACAGACACTAGTTTTCATTTGCTTGTTGTGTTCCTTGTGATAAATGATCTAATAAATTATCCCTTTCGGCTAAGAATTTCCATAATTGGTTTCAGCCTCCGGGCCCGTTTTTGTTTGTTTTTAAACATTCAGCCATTTTGATTTATGTGAATGTGAAAATATCTACATTTTTCCCCCCCGTGTTTCATCCAATCTACAGAATATTATTTAGCGCAAGGAAATCTCCAAAATAGCTGAACCTTTCCACTTATTTAGATTTCACCAAAGAGTCCCCAGGGTAGAATGAAAACATCTCCAAGCTAGGGTAATTTTACAAAAACTGCTTAGAGTTCAACAGCTATTTCTGTACTTTCGGAATTCTGTAAACATATGGGGGAAAATCTGTCCACAGTTATGCTGGAGCTGTGCCGGGCCCTGAATTCCCCTCTCGTCTCATTGTTGGGAAGGGCTAGAGCCTCCACTCAATGCCAGTGTTGGAAAGGCCCTGGAGATTTTGGACCTTCCCACCTCGGCCCTGTTCGTCAAGGTCCCTGTTCTCTCTTCCTTGAAAATTTGTTTTGTTTGTTTTTTTTCTATCTCTGCCCTTCTCTCCTGTTCTCCCTCTCTTCTCCCTCCCTCCTTCCTCTTTTTTGTCCTTATCTCATTTCCAGATATCTGCCTAATTTCCTTTTTTTCTTTTTCCTCTTTTTTTTTTTTGTGTGTGTGTGTGGTGTGTGTTACTGTGGATTGGATCCAGGGGTGCATTACCACTGAGTAAATTCCTAGCCTTTTTTTTTTTCTTTTAAATAATCTGTTCTTCTGAGTTGTACATGGCAATAGAATGTATTTTGACGTATCATACATACATGGAGTATAACTTCCGTTTTTGTGGTTGTACATGATGTGGGGTTACACTGCTCCTGCCTTCATTATACGAAAGTAGGAAAGTCTTTGCTCTTTTAATCACCCTTTCCCCTTCTGATTGGGAATTGCCCTCGGATGTCCTAGGCCAAGCATATCCTTTATCAGGTAGTCAGAGAATACTTTCTATTTACATCAAAAAGTGTTGTCATGATTCATGGCCGGAAGTATTTTGGTTTGTGGGTGAGGAGAATGCATAGTTTTGAAGTAAAATATCCACTCCTCATGTGTGTCAGAGGCCCTGATAGCTCCAAAATATCAGCTTGTATGTCATGTGGCCCTTTCAATGTGACTTCAGATTTAGACTTTGCAGCTCCAAATGAATTAATAAATAAAGGCTTTGGCATTTTCTCCAGGTGAGGTTGTACCCATGTGTGCACTGTTATAGAGGTCAGTAATGAACCCAAAGATGTCCATTCTACATCTTTAAACTTATGTCCTTTTAACAGATTCAATAATTCTCCAATTCTCTCTTGTTTCATGAAATAATATGATGTATAAATACACATATGAACATAAATATCACAACTACATAGAATTTTAAAATAAGTGTTACAATGTTCATAGTAAATATTTAAAATATTTTATAATTTTAAAAATCAAATGAGAATCTTTCATTTTTTAATAATACCGGAAATTTTCAAAATGTTATACATTATACTTGACCTCTAAGAGAACTTGATTTGCCTGTTTCACTCAGAAAAGTATTCTGTGGGTATTCTGACCATAGTCTTCCTAATTATGTGAAATTTAATAATTGCTGTTAGCAAGTAAGTATAAAATTTCATTAAGTCAGGCCTTTTCTATTTGACTTTGAAAAAAAAAATTGACTATTGATTCTAAAATGTATTGAGACAAAGTAATCAGTATTTCTTCCTGGGTGCATTTTTTTAAAATCTTATTATTTTTGAAACCTTAATACCTAGTACAGTGCATAGCAAATAACAGGAGCTCAGTAGCAACAAAGTCTCAAGTAAGAGAAATATATTCTGAAACTGGCAGTTTTTTTTTTTTTTTTTTTTTGAACCAAGAAGGACTCAGGGGAAACAAAAGGAATCTCAACTATGTACCTCAAATTTCTGAGTCTAGGAGTTCATTTTTTAGTGGCAGAATAAATGTGGGACATTTTGGTTAAAGTACATATTTTACTGTATAGGCCCACTGTGATTTTAAATTATATTGCTTCATAGAAATTGCTTATATCAACTTTAGAATGTACACGGGACTTCACAGGGGGAAAAAAGCTGATGTTTAAAAATTGTAGCCTTTAAGTAACTCATATATATCATCTATATGCTTCCAAATATTTAGTCAAAAAGAAAAGAATAAAAAGATCCATTCTCAAAAGAAAAGAGGATGAATTTGCTTAGAAAATTTTGAGGATTTTGCATTATCTAAATTCTGATGTCTATAAGACCTTCTGTTTTAAAATTCAACACCAAGGACACAATGGGCTGACTCTTATGCTGAATCTTAGAATTCCAAGAGCCAATTTACATATTTATTAAAATTAGTATTCTTGTGTTATCTATAGGTCTATTTTTCTCTCTATTCTTAGATGTATGTCTATTCCTCTCTAAATAGATGTATTACCTGAAACCAAGAAAAATGCCATATATGGAAATATAAAATAAAAAGAAATCTTAAAATAATTCTTCATATTAGAAGAATCCAAGCTAATACTGCTTCATTTTTTTTTTTTCATGGTTGTTTTCAGTGCATTTATTCCAGAAGGCTCTCCTATGCAGAGGCCCTGGGGTAGGATCAACAAGAGTGATAAATGCAATGGAAACAGAGGAGCCAGGATAGTATTCAGAGGAAGTAGTTGTTGAGTCAGGTATTTTACATTTTATAAATATAATATTTTATGTTTAAATTAACATAATATTATATTTTATATTTTAAATTAACTCATTTGCATGTCCAAATGAGTTAATACATAAAGGTTTTGGCATTTTCTCCAGGTGAGGTTGTACACATATGCATACTGTTACAGAGGTCAGTAATGAACCTAAAGATGTCCATCTACACCTTTAAACTTATGTCCTTTTTACAGAATCAATAATTCTCCAGTTGGAATGGAGGAGAGGAAACCATTCTTAGGTTAAGCAAAAATGGTGAACACATGAAAGAGCACCACGTTTTCCAGAAATACTGAGGACTCTGGTTGACCTGATGGAGGATTATTTTAATGGAAAATGGTGAAAGAGGTGGCTGCCAAAATAGATTCACACCAAATTTTGAAGGACTGTGGGGTATGCTCAGAAGTTCAGAGTTTGTTTTTTAGACGCTTCCAATGCTAAGCTCCATTAGGGGCAGTCTTTTCATGGTTGAGTCCACAGTGTCCATTACAGGGCACTGAATGTCATAGGAGCTTCATAAATGTTTGTTACTCATGTGAGCAGATAGGTGTTTTTGGAAAGAGAAAAGTTACAGGATGAGATCTGTATTTTATTTAGTCAGACAAGGGGAGGAAAAATTCAGAGTATTTAACATTGTAGAAGAGGGCAGCCCTCAAGCAGTAAAGGTGGGTGTTAGAAGGTAAATACCACAGCTTCCTCACCCTCCTCAGCAGGAATGAACCCCACTTGCTCATGGTGGCAACCTATTTACTAACGTGCCCTGTATTGCTTTCTTTCTTTTTTCTTTTTTTGCTTTGCTTCCTTACTTCTGCACAAGTGCTTGCTTGGCTTACCTTGCAAATACTTTTCTCAAACTTGTAACATGATGTCTCAAGTTCTGCTCTTGGGAGAGTCCTATTTAATATAGAGTCAGAAGGTCATTGCAATAGTCTACACAAAGCTTATTAGGCCCTCAACTAAAACAGTGGCCATGGAAATTGTGGTAGGCAGAATTCTAAGGTACCTGGCCACCACCACCAAATTCACATTTCTTGGTATGCATGTATCTCCCAGCTATTCAGTCAAGTTTTAATTGCAGTGCTTCTGTGAAGGGATTTGCAGAAATAATTAAGGGCCCAGTGAGTCGACTTTGAGAAAGGCTGATTACCTTGAGTGTGTCTGAACTAATCAGATGTGTCCTACAGAGAAACAGGGATCTTCCTGGTGAGAGACTCAGAGCATGAGATGTGATATGAAGACATTCTCCATTGCTAGTTTTAAAGGGGATTTCATATGGCAAGACATGTGGGCCTTCAAGAGCTGAAAGCAGTCATCAGCCAACTACTAACCAGGAAATGAGATCTCAGTTCTACAATGGCAAGAAACTGGATTTGTTAATAACCTGAAAGATTATGGAAGCAGAATATTCCTGGGAGCCTTCACATAAGAACCATCCTGATCAGAGAACGAGCTAACCCATGCCCAGACTTCTTACCCAAAGAAATGGTAAGATAATAAGTATGTTCTTTAAACTGCTAAGTTTTGGGGGAATTTGTTAATGCAATCATGGAAATCTAGTACCAAAAGACAAGGTGTTAGATTTAAGATACAGATAGAAGTCAAGCATTCAAATTACTAGAATTTTGGCTGGGCGCAGAGGTGCGTTTCTGTAATCCCAGTGGCTGAGGCAAAAGGATTAAGAGTTCAAAGCCAGGCTCAGTAACAGCAAGACGCTAAGAAACTCAGTGAGACCCTGTCTTTAAATAAAATACAAAACAGGGCTGGGGATGTGGCTCAGTGGTTGAGTGCCCCTGAGTTCAATCCCTGGTACCAAAGAGAGAGAGGAGAGAGGAGAGAGGAGAGAGGAGAGAGGAGAGAGAGAGAGAGAGAGAGAGAGGAGGGAAATTTGCTAGATTTTAGTAACTTATTGTGTGAATCATTTAAAAAAACTCATTCAAAGAAAAAGAGAAATAAGTTTCTAGAATGAGTTTAGAAGGGTGCCATTCATCATAAAGAAAATATGCAAAAAGGATTATTTTTTTAGAGTAAGAGGAATTTTGTTTTGTTTTGTGTTTTGTTACCTTTGAGATGAATATATCTAATAAGGAATTGAAAATATGCAAAGCTGAGGGAAGATTCTGAGTCTGAAGAATAAACATTTGGAAGTCATTGGCATGTTTCATGTTGAAGTCATGGGACAGTATTGGGTATATAGATGTTCTTTACTGATCAGCTCCTTTGATTTTTTAGTAGTAGAATTTTCTTGACTGAGGAGAGCTATAGGGTGCTTGTGAAAATAGCACTTGTATATTAGATAATATAGTAAGATTGTGTTCCATTTTATTATACACAGTATAATTGTGTATGTGTTTGTTTTGGGGGCTTGAACCTAGCACCTCTCTCATGTTAAGCATGTGGTCTACCACTAAGCTACATCCCCAATACTTACAGTAAAAAAAATTAATTCTTAGTACTCTGGCTTAGGAAATAGTATATAAGTGGCAAATCAATAGCAATAAAGTTACTAGTCTCCAGTTCTGTGTCTATGGGGGAATCACTAATCAATCTGATTATTTCCCCTTCAAAACCAGTTACAGGTTTCAATCCGGTGCTCCAGGTAGCAACTAATTGATTGCAGTTCACACACATTTGCCATCTGGGTTTGGTTTTCAAACCTTATCTATTTAATAACAGATATATTGAACTGAAAAAGAACTTGATTTTTTCACAGATTTTCCTTCTATTATTCTTAAAAATTCTGTATTCTTCTTTCTCTACAACATATTGAATGAGATTAGCTAGTCCTGTGGGGAACCTGTTGAAATGGCTAAATGTGGTACTTTTTTTAAAAAAACCAAACATTTACTTTTTAGTTATAGGTGAACACAACACCTTTATTTAATTTTTATGTGGTGCTGGGGATCAAACTCAGTGCCTCACGCATGCTAGGAGAGTGCTTTTCCTCTGAGCCATGGTCCCAGCCCCTAAATGTGGTTCTTGCAGCTGCAGTCTCCTGGAAAACAAGTGTTGGGGAAAAAGTATAAATAATGATTTCATTGATTGCATTCACTCCTGCAAATGGGGCTGAAGAGCATCGTGTCCACCGTTAGGAGGTTCAAATTTTGTCGTTTCACATTCCTATCCTGGGAGTGATGTATAACTCTTGCTATTCCAAGAATGATGACATAAAATTGAAAGCCAACATGAATACAAAGAAATTGATCCTTTTACAACCCCCAATGGGTAAGATTCACACAAGTTTGTTCATAGTGATTATCCACTTTTTTTTTTGGCGGGGGGCGGGGATGTCTCATTCTGCCACGGTATCTTGGAAGACATTGAAATCTTTAGAACTACTACCTGAGACACAATTTATATGACCCAGCCTAAGAAAAGGCTTAGGCAACTCCATTTCTGGATCACAGGGTGTTAACATATTAGTCAACCTATAAAAGCTCCCACTGATTTATATGGAGTTGTATCATTGCATCACAGGTGGAGGGGCCTAAATTGTTTTTGGAGAAATATAGGGCTCTGTCTTTAAGATCATGACCCATGAGTCATACCCAGGGTTCCTAAAGCTGAGGCCAATGGGGACCTGGAAGAACTTGGCTTAAGCATAGGGATGTGACTCATTAGAAAAGATGAACTGGTTTTTAAAAAATAACAAGAACCACCTTCTATTCTCTGCCTACCTACCTTTATTCCATAAACAAACAAAAATCCCAGGAGATTCAAAAATATTTATAAGACATATAAACTTATTATCATTATCATTAAGTACTTTCAGAGCTCTTGGTCCAATTTGCTCTTAGAGGAAGTGTTCAGAGTTATCCTTTGAATAACCAATAGACAAAATGACACTTGTTTTACTTTAAAAAGAAATCACTTTTCAAATTTACACAAGAAACTGAGTGTAGTGGTAAATGCATACGATCTGGTTCCAGCTTTCTAATCATTTGAAGGACTCTGATTTATCATTTACAAAGTTTATTAGCTGAAGGTACAAGGTAACTGTCAACTTACCACTGTCAATGTAGTGATAGGTAACATGCATAAGGCGTGACGCTGTGTGGATGGTGGTGATTGTCACATCATATTCCCATGGCAAGGGAAAGCTTATAATCTTTGGAATGGTAAATCATATATGGTTTAGGTCAAAGAGAACAACACCATAGTTTCAAGTCACTAGAACTTTTTTGGGGGAGGTGTCACTGGGATTGAACTCAGGGGCACTTGACCACTGAGCCACATCCCAAGCCCTATTTTGCATTTTATTTAGAGACAGGGTCTCACTGAGTTTCTTACTGTCTCACCAGTGCTGAGCCTGGCTTTGAGCTCTCAATCCTCCTGCCTCAGCTTTCCGAGCCACTGAGATTACAGGCATGTACCACTGTGTCAGGCTACCAGAAATTTTATTTCATGATTTTCAAAAATTAAGTTGAACAAAAATTTAACCTTTTAATATTAGAACATCCGTTTCTATGACTGCTGAATTAAGTGATAATGGATGAGAAGCTGTAATTCTAAATATGAAAAGTTTGTCATTTGTATCTCCTGTTTTTGGACTTCAGGCCTCGAAACTTCACAATACAGAAAGAATAAGAAAAAAAAGCTAGTCTATGGGGGAAATGAGAATATTTGTTGAATGGATAGATGGATGGATGGATGGTTGGTTTGATTTAAATCTTATTTTCTCACTTCTAAGTTGGGAGGGCAGCTGGCTTCAAGAGCAGCTCACCCACAGTACTCTGGTGAGTCTGCTGGAGCTTAGAACCTGCTGTCTGTCCCAGGTCTCATCCTACCCAGCTGTGCCTCCGTCAACCATTCAACAGCAAAACCCTTTCTTTTTTTCCCATTCACTTGCATCCCCAATACAGGCTCTGATTTCATTCTCTTCTGTGGGCTTTTTCCTACATATACCTTTTATCCACCCTTTGTTTTCTTCATCTCCACCTGAATAAAGGTAGGTAGGGACTTAATTCAGCAGTATCACCACTATCTTGTCTGATTGAGCTGTTCTGCTCCCAGAAGCCAGAAGGATAGTTTCAAAAGGCTAACATCATAGTATCTCTCCAGGCGGGAAGCCATCAGTAGCTTTACATTATCTTCAGCATAGCCTACAAGACCTTAGATATTTGGCACCACCAGCCAAAGAAGCCTTCAGACATTTCCTTGGAAGTGCCAAGCTGGTTCTCATCATAGGGCTTTTGGACACACTGCTTCCTCTTGAGCTTGTAGACCAATCATACGCTCAGTTCTCACAGAGCCTGCGGCATTTACCATGATACAAACATGTTTTTTGTGTCTACCTTCCCAGCTGAGCTGGAGGAGCTCTGTGAGTGCATCAGAAGAGCTTGTCTGTATTTCCAGAGCCAGTTCAGACCCTGCCATTGTAGTGTGCACCAAAATCAATAACTACTTGCCACATACTAACTAAAATGTGTTAATTGTTGGTGTGTGATCTATTTCCTTGTTTAATGGTTGCTTATATATTTACTTAGAGTTCCACTTGGCTCATAAGTTACCTCTTGCCTATTTCATGGTCTTTGTATGTGCTATACCCTCATCTACAACTGGTGTTGCCATCGCTCTTCTGGTGTTGGGCCCTCAACAAATATTTGTTGAGGAGGTGGATGGATGGATGGATAAATGGATGGATGGATGGATGGATGAATGGATGGATGGAAAAATGCATGGGTTTATGAATGTATGGATGGTAGACAAATATATTGATGGGTGTTGTTCTGTAGATGTGGACAATATGAAGAATATTTTTTAGCCTGTTTATATCTAAAGTATTTTTCCCCTCTCTGTAAATGCATGAACAAATCCCTTATTCTCTAGAGACACTGTCAAGTAAAGCATCTAGTAGTGCCTGCAAAATAATGGAAGCAAGAAGAAATAACAGCAGAAGCCTCTATCCTTGAAGTGGTTTCTAGGTTTACTTCATATTTCTAACTACTCAAGTGACTGTGAAAGAACAAAAATCTACAAATAAAATACAATGAAAGGTTATGGTAGCAGACTCATGGTCATTGCTGTGTGCAATTCTTCACCTTAAAGTCCCCTTTTAATTTGTTTTGAGTGAGGTTGGAGACTCAGTTCAGTTCCTGTCTTCTTACTTGAATGAGTCTTCTCCAGTAGGCACCAACATCACCAGGGGATGCAGAGAACCTCAGCACATTCTGGATGGGCTTTCCTCTCTGTAATTTATGGTGAAATCTTGCTTTGGAGTGAGCTGGCCGACCTCCTTCCTTCCTCTCCTCTGGTTTCCAAGGCAGCAGACCCTCGTCTCCTTTCAGACCTGGACTCCCTGAGCTCAGTCCCACTTGGCATTTCTAAGTGAGGTTATGGACACACATTGAGCCCAGAACTCACTGCTTTTTTGGAAAAGGCAAAATAAGAGAGGGGATTTTCCATATTCACATTTTTCCACAGAAATGTATTCATAAGCTTTAAACTTGCCCAAGCTATGTTAATGTATGTGGTTGGCTTCTGTGCCAATTTTCATTGTGAATAAGATGCTAAATAAAAGGGTTCTTGTTTTCTCCACTCTCTCCTCCCCTCCCATAATTTTAAGTTCATAAGCCCATTTTGTAAGTGAATCAGGTCTTAGCAGAGAATCAGAAACGATGTTGTTCTTTTAGCCGCTGACAGTGTTTGCTTTAAACCCTTGATAGGAACATGGGGCTTGTGACAGCAGCAGCCGAGGTAAACAGATGACTTTATATATAATGCTTTTTACAAGGTGGTTCAGTTCATTCCTAACCTTGGTCTTGGCGTCATGGAATGAACCAGGGAAATTCCGCCCCTTAACCCTGCACTGTTCTCCTCCCTTCAAGGCCAAGAAAATATCTATTTTGCTTTGGTTTCACAGCCCTTTCCCCTACAGGACAGCTTACATAGTACAGTACCTTCAAATCAGACAGAACCCCCAATAGTGCCTGCACTGGTGGTGGTTGTTGTTATTATTACTATTTTAACCAGGTGACTGAGTGTTCGCAATAAAAGCTACAACCTTTATAAGCCATGAATAGGCATGTCCTGGCAAGTCCTGGTTGTCAAGTCTCTGTGCGTCTTGGTTCAAATGTTCCTGCCTGAATTTACCCCTGGTCATACCACACCTCCTGGAACTGTCTTTGTGGCTTTTGCTCAGCTGCTGACACAAGCTGTAGAAGACATAGGGGGATAATGGAGGGAAATGTCTATAACTCTGGCATGAAATAAAGCCCCAAGGACACCACACTTCTGAGGTGTTGAGGCTGCCTGTCCCTCCTCTCTCCCTTTTCCTGAAAGTTTCCATGACTGGTTCTCAAATTGTAACTAGCCAGGGATATGTGGAACCAGAGGGGAATTGCCATAAGTGGGGACCAGAACCTCCAGTGTAAGGGAGCCTCACAGAGCGGAGATTCAAATACCAGGTCCCCAAGGAAAGAACTCATTTCTTGCTGGGGACCTTGGGTAAGTTCTTGGCCCTAGATTTCTCCATCTAGAAGATACGAATAATAATAGTATATACATTTTAGAAGGTTGTGTTGAAATTATATGAAACAATGGAACTGTAATGCACAAATCTGAAATTGTACATGACAGGAGGCACCACTATAAATAATATTAAGATTTGTGAATATTATTAAAAGTCAAGGATTAGCTATAACTAAACAATAAATAGGATTATTGCTAAATTTATAATCAAATTAATACTTATAATCTATAATTAATCATTGATAATATTATCAGCAGTGATTGATAATTAATATAAGTGATATATATGTGCTCTTGTACATCCTGTTTTTCTTCATCTGGAAACTGAAGATATTAACATGGACATTGGAAAAAAAAAACTTGACTTTGTAGGGATTTTTGTGTGAAGATGACTAAATGGCTTTACATGACATCTGGCCAATCAGCTTGTAACCCAGGGTTGCCGTGTTTAATATGCACTTAGTTGTCTTTCTCAGACCCTCCCACAAAGGAATACATTATTTTGTTCAAGGCAAGTGTGACCCTCTCCTCCTATCATTGCCATAACTGTCTAAAATGGATGACTGCTAAATGACTTCAGGTCAGAGGCCTGATGACACACAGGCACAAGGCTGGGCAGCTGGCCTCATCTCCCAGAGAAGATAGTACCTCAGCCTTGTATGTCCTCATCCAGGCCTGGCAGACTAGTAGATATAGTGTACAAGCAACTGATTGCGTCTACAGACACCTTGTAGCTACCCTGAGGGGCCTTCTCTATCTGTGGCCTCAGCTCCATTTGGCTTTGGAGAAATATATCAAAATATTTTTTTATATTCCATTTTCAGTGATGAGTGAGAATGGTACTATATCTGAATATACCAAAATATTTTTTATATTTAATTTTCAGTGGTGAGTGAAAATGGTACTATATCTCTCATGCAAAATTATCTATGATTTCTTTTAGAGACAAAGGTATGTGTCCTGCTAATGCTCCTGTGGTTTATTGCCTACATTCATAATTAGAGGCAGTGAAACATTTCAATCCATGGTTAGTTCAAATAAGGTGGAATTTCCTCTCCAATCCAGGTTCATGGATCCTGTGATAAGGCAAAGCTCCCTGGCTCAGCTGATCTCCTAGTCTGTGTGCTGTGTAGCCCCAACCTCTTGGTCTTCTAATCTCATTTTCACCATGCCCCACTGCATACTCTGACCTCCATGTAAAACCCCTGGCGCTGTGGCCCTGGTTATATCAGCTCTATCTTTGCAATCCCAGGGTTGGATAGCAAACCTTCTGCACTTAGCTATCTAAAGAAAGGCTTGGCTGATTTCAAAAACTATAATGTGCAACAAAATCACTGGAAGCACTTAAAGAAGTAAAAAATTTTGTACGGGCACTCTCAATTTGAGTTGATTGATCGAGGGAGGAACTCTGGTTTCAATATTTTAAAGAACTCCCTAGATTTCTTCTGCAGCAGGTGCTCCTTGAACAAAATAGTACTTCTGCTAAGAAATATGCCTGGCATATCTTGAAACTTCTTATTTTACTATTTTATTTTATTTTTTAATTGTAGATGGACACAATATCTTTATTTATTTATTTTCAGGTGGTGCTGAGGATCGAACCCAGTGCCTCACATGTGCGAGGCAGGCGCTCTACCACTGAGCCCCAGCCCCATTATTTTAATATTTTATATTCAGAACGAGAGATGAATGAATAGCGAATATTCAGCAGTGTGATACACAAACAGGGATGAACTATAAGAATGTGAAAGGAAGGAGGGAAGTAGGAAGAATGGAAGAAAAGGAAAGAGAAAGGGAGGGAGGAGAAGAGTAAGTTATGGTTTGAATGTCCCCTCTAAAATTCATGTTGAAATTTAATTGCTGCCTGTAATTGTGTTGAGAGGTGAGAACATTAAGAGGTGATTAGTCCATGGAAGGCATCACCCTTGTGAATGGATTAAGGCCATCATGCACTGGAATTGGTTACTTAAAAAATGGGGAAAGTCAGTTTCCTTTTCCTCTCTCTCTATGTGCTCTCTCACCATGTCATGTTTCTGCCATGTTATGATGTAGCAAGAAGGCCCTCACCAGATACAACCCCTTGACCTTGGACTTCCCAGTCCAGAACCATGAGCCAAACAAATTTTGTTTATTATAAATTACCCAGTCTTGGGTATTCTGTAATAGCAGCAAAAAATGAACTAAGGCAGAAGATAAAAAAAAGAAAAGAAGGGAGGGAGGAAAGGGAGAGGAAGGAAGGAAGGAAGAGAGGGAGGGAGGGAGGGAAGAAAGAAAATACAATTTAAGTGCTGTTAAAATTATGGGAAAAGAAAATTTTAATTAGCAGAATCCAGAGAGAAATAGAAAATCAGCACAAAGGATGGACTGATTTCAAAATTCAACAAATATTTGTTATGTGCTTACTGTGTTCTAGGGCAGGGGTTACAAACAAACACATAAGAACAAGCCAAGAAGGTGCTGATAGAAAAGATCCAGGGCTCTCACTGCCTTTTATTTACCTACTTCGAAGGAAACAAGTTCTACTGCATAAGAAAACAGCGGGCTGCTCATAAGCATTGGTAACAAACCTTGATTCATGGTGTTGGGGATGGCTCTCTAGCTCCTTGTTTGGTAGACATATGGGCTCGATCCGCCATACTCTTGAGTTCCTCAAGATAATATGATGTCTTCCTTTATGAAAAAAAATATTGGAAACTTGTGGTTACTGTTTATGTGTAATGGATTAACTCAAAACTTAGTCACTGAAAATCAACCTTTCTACTATTCTTATGGATTCTTTGGGTGGGATTCACAAACATAATGGGACTGACTGTTTCTGTTCTGCCATATTTGAAGTCTCAAGCTAGGGATATTCAAAGACGGGAAAGTGAAGTGGACAATGAGTAACTGGGTCCTGGAAGCAGTTAAAGTCCTGTTGACTGACTTCTCTGGTATTTGGGTCAGGGAGACTCAACCACCAGGATTACCAATTGGAGTCAACAAGTGTGGCTTCCTCCCATCATGGTACCCTCAGGATAGAGGGACTTCTTCAACAATGGTAGCTCAGAGCTTCAATTATGAGTGTTTTCACAAACAGGAAGGGAACTTCATGGTCTTTTATGACCCTGTTGTCGAAGTCATACAGTGTCACTCAGCCTTACTATCTTGGTCAAAGCAGTCATGAATCTATCCATATTCAAGGGGAGGGGAATTAGGCTTTATCTCTTGGTTGGGTAGTGACAGGTTTATATTTTAGAAGAAGGTATAAGGCTGGAGATATTGTCGCAACCATCTTTGAAAAATATAACCTGTCATAGTATCTAATTAAAAACTGTATTTTAAAAATGAGGTAAGCCAGGTGTGGTGGCACACATCTGTAATCCCACCACCTGGGGGAGGCTGAGGCAGAAGGATTGCAAGTTCAAGGCCAGCCTCAGCAGCTTAATAGGACCCAAAGAACTTAGCAAGACCCCATCTCAAAATTAAAAAAATAATAATTTAAAAGAAAGGACTGGGGTTATATAGCTCAGTGGCAAAGCACTCCTGGGTTTAATCCCTCTTATAAATAAATAAATAAATAAATAAATAAATAAGAGTTAAATACAAAATATGTAAATAGCTATATACAGAGAGGGGACAATTGCTTTTTTTGGGGGGGGGGGGTGTCTGCTGGGACTTGAAGACATTGTATTTAACAAATACTTTTGAAAAGATTTTGAAGTATGAACTCTCTACTGATCCC
Source organism: Callospermophilus lateralis (assembly GCF_048772815.1). Taxonomy (NCBI): domain Eukaryota; kingdom Metazoa; phylum Chordata; class Mammalia; order Rodentia; family Sciuridae; genus Callospermophilus; species Callospermophilus lateralis. Next base: position 167,696,959 of record NC_135307.1, on the reverse strand, counting down.
CATTGAGAAGTACTATTCAAAATAGACCTCCATGTTGGAATTGTTACTCATGCATTCAGAAATCACTGTAGTATAATGTCACCTCAATACTTCATTTGTGTAGAATATAACATGAAACTCCAGACTTAGAATAACACATTGCTCACCTCTCTCTATCCCTAATGAATCAGGTATTTCTAAATATGTTTGGAAATTGTCATATGGATTATAAAAACAACAGGTTGTCTAATAGTCCATAACATGCTTTGCAGTTAGAGTACTGCTCTTTGGTCTCCTAGTACAAACAGTGACTTTGGAAAAAAAAAATATGGAAGACATCTCTCTCTTCTCCCTGTTACCAGTCCTCATGATCTGAAAGGAAATGGCTAAAAGTTTCTGTCCCTTTTTTAAAAATCAATAAACACTGCTTCTCACTATCATATCATTTTCAATCTGCTTATTAACTCACAGAATGTGTCTTTGCAAGGTTATGCTTGAATTAGGAATTCTGCATCTTTCATCATGAACCTGTGTTTCAGGGTGCAGTGTGCTCCCAGGGGAGGTCTGGGTTTATCATCCAAATGTTAATTGTATAAATAAAATGGCAGCCCCAGCAGTTCTACCCCAGCCCCCTCAACATTGGCAGATATCCAAGGAGGTATGTGATCACAACCTCTGTTCTGAGCTCACCTTTGCAGGTAATGGGGCAGGTATGTGGCATTAAAGAGCAGGAAGGCCATCAAAGGTTGGTAATTGTTTAACTCTTCCAGCACACACCTCTGAGTACATGGACCACACCCAACAACCTGGCAGGACGTGCTGTGCATGACTGGACAGAAGTGTTTGATATACCTGAAGCCAAGGAATGGGTTTAGGCAGGAGCTTAGGGCTGACATAGGAAGCCCAGCCCCTGGTCTGCTTGAAATCTCAGCCTCAAAATGCCTGTGCTTTAGGGAAGCAGCTGCTCTAGGTGAAATTAACCAGTTAATCAGTCATGTCACTTTTTAGCACCTGTATTTCCTCTTCAGTGTGTAGTGAAGGATTTGAGCATGTTATCCCTTAGATACCTGACAGGTTCTATTGAAGTAATTCTCAAATTAGGGAATCATCAGAACCACTTGGAAAGCTTGATGTAGTACAAACTGTGAAGGAGTCATGTTCACGGAGTTATTGACCTAGAAGGTCTGGGGTAGGGCCCAAGAATTTGTGTTTCTAATATATTCACAAGTGTTGCCGAACTTCTGGTTTGGGAGCCACGGTTGGAGAACTATTTTTCTAATCTCTAATCCCTGGGTATGCTCTGGGAATCTTAAGCAGGGTATGAAGAGGGTATCTTTGATCAAGGAGTAGGGTTTTGGTTTTAGAATTATCCAGGTCCTTTGCTGTTGCGTCTCCCACCGGTTTGAAAAGAGAAAATAAAATAAGACATAGCTCATGTAGTCAAGTGATCAGGCTATATCTTATTCTGCTCTCTATCTTGTGACTTGCCTAAATACTGTTTCTTAAATACAAGAAACATTTGAGAAATATTTATTGAGTGAAAAATAGGCTAGTGTAAAGGAGGAGATTGAGTATGATGTTCAAATGAGATTTATCTTCAAATTACCATCATCAATGCCAAGGAGTCCCAGATGCAAGTCACTGAGGGACCAGGCAGTTAGTCTAACAGTGTAGAACTGTACTGTGTGAAGCAAAAGGGTACAGTGAAGTGTACCAGAGCAGAGGACAAGCCGGCATAAAACACCTCAAGCATTTTCGACATTTTGTTTGGCAAAATTGAAGCTCTACCAGTCAGCAATCCCTAACTGTGCCTTTTCATTTCTCCCATATCTTAAAGACAAAAAAAAAACCTCAGAGGAGTTATTAAACATTTTCATTTTGCCTAAATTAACATTGTTTGTAATCTAATCTGGAATATTTTCATCATGGACAGTGTGACATGTACTCTGGCGTTCATTTGTATCTATAGAGTCATCCCTTGGTATCCATGGGGGATTGGTTCCAACATTCATTGCAAATACCAAAATCCAAAGATGCTCAAGTCTCTCAGATAGAATGACATAGTATTTGCATATAACCCATGTGCATTCTCTCATACTCTTTAAGTCATTTCTAGATGACTTATAATACCTTGTACAATTAAATGCTATTTAAATAGTTGCTAGTCTGTATTTTTCAAGAGCTAATGACAAGAAAAATCTATATGTGTTTATTAAAGGTACAGATTTTTCCCCCAAGTATTTTCTATCCAAATTTGGTTGAAGCTGAAGATGTGGAGCCCATGGATATAGAGGACTGACTGTGTTCTAGGAGTTCATGGTATATTGCTTCTAAAATAGATCCTAGTGATCTCCATCTCCTAGAATTCACACCCTTGTATAGTCTCCTCCCTTTGTGCACTGAACCTAGTGACTCATTTTTTAAAAAAAGAATACGGCAAAAGTGATGCAATGTCACTTTTGAGATCTGATTATACTCAATGCTGATGTAGAGCCATGTTGAACCAGCTGGTGAAAGTCAGTTATACATATCTCTTCTTAATTCTGCATTCATAGATGACATGTTCATAGCATGAGATCAGTAGGATGAGAGTATTTATACAATGGCAATCAGAACACAACACAACTTTGAGCTGTAGTTTACCAGCACGTTAAATTCAAAAGCTCTACCATAATCCCTTGTTCTCACTTTATTTTTGGTGAACATCAGAAACTAGTGAATTAGCATCATGGGTAATAGAAGTGGTTTTGTGTTGGTGACACTGAGGTTGTCCATGGGGGCTCCTCCTTTGCATGAACAGAGTAGGTGACCCCACGAGGCTTCAAATTTCTGAATAGTGTTTCAGTTTAGGAATATGAAATAGTCTTATCTCTAGCTGTTTATGAAAGGATTGTGTTACCTGACTTGGGGTAAATTTTACCCCTGAAATATGTTTTCATCTGTCTCTATAAATCCTCTAATAGGACAAAACGTTAAGTCAGGAATTCCTAATACCTGGTAACTGCTTGAAAATAAATACTTGTACTTGGGGAAATTTTCTGAGAATTGCTTTTATTGTTACATATTAGCTGATGGGGAAATTGGGGTGGGGGAGCTCTCTTGACTCTTCGTTTCACAGCTGAAAAACTTGGAGACCTGGGGTCATCTGAGATTTTGTGACTTGCTCATGACACTGTTAGGGGTCTCCAAATCAGCTCTCATTCAGAAAGCCACGGAGTTCACCTCTTCCTCTTTTGGTGTTGTGGTCTAAAATTCTTAGAGGGGAAATTCCGGGGAAGGAAACTCTATAGACTCAAGTTTCATGGCTTTCCCTGACAGGAAATCCTCACTAACCTTGAACTTCAGGGTTATCTTCTGTGGCTTAACACCACTTTTTCATTTCCAGTTAAAAGAGAAACTCTGCTTTCTGTCCATCGTAAGTCATGAACTTAAAACATATTTAACTCCCTCTCATTGCTGAGACACTGATTTCTCAAAATAATGAGTCCTTTATATTCAGATGAATTTATCCCTTTTTAATTAAGGACTATATCATCATTTATAATATTGGAAAATCTTATTTTTAAGAGAAATTGAGCCACTGTTCTGAATAATCTTTCCATCTCAGAGCACTCCAGGGTCCCTGCATGCAGATGAGTACGCAGCGAGGTCCTGGGACCCATGCACTGTCTGTCCCCAGGGGCAGTTATTTTCTCTGGGCTTTTTACTGTGTTCACGCATCTTTTTTGTGAACAAGGTCTTATGGATAACATCCATCCAATCAGCTAAAAAAGCCACTTCCCATAAAAATCATGGAGGTAAAGACAATGAATATTTAATCATTGTCTTTTACAGCTTGTACATTCGTAGGGATAATAATTAGCTTCTTCAAGCTTGTATTTTCTTATCTGTGAAGTGGAGGTGTTAGTTCTGCCTACCTCATAAGTCATTGTAAGGTTTCAATGACTTAAGACAGGTGAAATGCTTGGAAAAGTGCCCAGCATACAGAAATGCTCAGTTAATGTCACAGTTTATGAGCCTGCTTGTCACTGCCGCTTTCTGGAAGTGCCCAAGCATGATGGAAAGGATGGCTTTGTGCTGTTCCACGTGTAGTCAAACTGCCTTTTAGCATTCAGCTTATCTTTAACTCTAGAGAAGCAGTGTATTTACTATCTGTTGCCCTGTAACATATTCCCCCCAATTTGGCTGCTTATAACCACAAACATTTACTATCTCACAGTCTTTGTAGGTCGGAAGTTCAGGAGTAGTTTAGCTGGGTGGTTCTGGTTCAGAGTCTCTCATGAAGTTTTAGTCAAATTGTCAAGTTTGGCCACAGTCACCGAAAGGCTCAGCAGACGAATCTGCTTCCAAATTCACTCACAAAGATGTTGGAAGGCCTCAGTTTCTTACTATGTGGGACTCTCCACAGACTGCTTAGGCCTTCTCATGGCATGATATCTGGATTGTGGGGAGAGAGAGAGAGAAACACACACACACACACACACACACACACACACACACAGAGAGAGAGAGAGAGAGAGAGAGAGAGAGAGAGAGAGAGAAAAGATGAAAGGTGCAGTCTTTTTTATAACCTAATCTCAGAAGTGACATCATATAACTTCTGCCATATTCTATTCACTGGAAGTATGTCATGATGTCCAGTCCCTATTGAAGAGGTAGGGCTCTACTTATTGTGAGAACAAATATCAAAACAATTGTGAGCACATCTTTACAATCTCCACAAGAGTCTTTCACAAACTAAAGATTTGGGGAATTCTTCCAGTTTCCGTGCACTTTGGAGATCAACTGGCACAGACAGTAGCCTGAAATGACAGACAAGGAAAGAGAATTGTAGTGACTTGTTCAAGATTGTACAGAGAGCTGGATACAGGGACTAGATCCAACTCTTCTCCTCGTAGTGCCTTCTTGACTGGGCCTCTCCATTGGCATGCCGTTGTGTATTCTAATGCCTTTGGCTACTGAGAATTAAATCTGTGGTTTCTTGAGATACTGTCTGATGTGGTAATCAATAGCCACATGCATTGTAAGTATATGTGATATCAAATACTCACCAGAGTTCTTTTCTTTCTTTCTTTCTTTTTTGGTACTGGGGATTGAACCCCCTGGGCACTTTGCCACAGACCTACATTCCCAACGCTTTTTATTTTTTTATTTTGAGACAGGGTCTCATTTATGTTGCTGAAACTGGCTTCAAACTTGTGATCCTTCTGCCTCATCCTCCTGAGTCATTGGGATTACAGGTATGCACCACTGCACTAGGTTACATCAGCTTTCTAAAACTATGAAAAAAATGAAAATTATCTCATTAATTACTTTTACATTGATTTTATATGGAAGGGATAATATTTTGAATATAGTGGGATAAATTAAGCATGTTATTAAAATTCATTTTTCCTACTTCTTTTTATTTTTTTTAGTGTGGCTTCCAGAAAACTTAAAATTAAAGGTATGGCTTGAAACACATTGTATTTCTCTTGCTTCTCTAGACTAGCCAAATTGCCGTCCTCATTCTCTACATCTGTGGTCTACCAGGGTCTTGCTTCTACTCCTAGCCAGGGTACTTAAATCAGAGCAATACAAGATGTTCATAGGCCTCCATTCTCCCAGCCCAAGTGACTACTGACTTGGCAGAATGAGCACCTGTGATTTCCCATCTGTTCTTGAAGGATGTTAATCACTGACAATATCTCGGTAAATTTGTCTCAAGGGTTTCTGATGATATCTGTCCTCTCGTGAGCTTGAAATCTTCCCTGAGGGGCTGAATTTCCCAAAACTGAGTTTGAAAATTCCACTTCCTCTTTGGAAAAATAATGTCAGACCAAGAACCACGAACTAGACACGTTACATACCGTTATGTCACACCTTTCTTTCTTTTCCTTTCCTTTCTTCTCTCCTTTTCCTCCTCACACCTTCCTTCCTCCTCCTTGTTCATTTGTTCATTCTCGTTCATTCCTTCATTCGTTCCTTCCTTCCTAATATAAGTCAACACAGAAAAAAACCTCAAGCCCAGATCTGGTCTTGAATCTATTATAAATAAAGTGATCCATTGCATCTTCCTGACTGAACTGGACATTTGGGAGGCTGATTAGTGAGAGATGTTGAAAGACAAACAACACAGATCTCATCATTTATTGAACAGATTTCCATCGCCATCACTGTGGGCTATTGTATTCAGAAGATGTGCTTGCTCAGAATTCTTGGGTGTAATTCATCTCATGTCTGGGGAAGAAAAATCTCTCCAGCATGGTAATTTAAAGTGGTTAGTCTGCACATTCTTTCCAAACAGCTTCCAACATTGTCTCCTTTCCCTGTGTTGATCAATGAGTGGGCCATGAAGCCTCTTACAGGCCTCTGCCCCCAATCACCCTTTTTTGTTGACATTCCAAACTGCTAAGCTCACACATGTACTGGGAGGACAGTAGCTCGAGGACACTTATTCCCTAAGAGAGAATCCTTGACTTTCACGGTATGTGACTTTGTTATTTTCCCATCCTTGTAAGGGCTTGACATTGTTTCAGAAAATAATGTTGAATTGGGGAATGTCGTTTCCAGTTTCTTTCTCACTGACCCATGCCATCCAGTTTCTTCACTCTCCTCAAAACCTTTTTTGGAAGGAGGCAGGATGTAAAATAAATAAATAAAACTGTCTCCAATGCAGAAGGCTGGGCAATTTGCAGACTCTTCCCTCCCAAACACTTGAAGGAAAATATTAACTGAAAAAGAGGAAAGTTCCTCTACTCTAGATGCAAACAGAAACACAGCAAACAAGGATCATCAGGGGAATATGACAAATTATAAAAGGCTAGCATTTTCATAACTTGTGATTTGATGAAGGCATGAAATAGTGCTTTTTTCGTGTTTGGCTAATTTTGTGCATCACCGAAATTTTAAACACCCTAATTTTTTATTCTAACTGCCATTTGAAATTCTACAATTTCCATTATTAGTGACCCAACTCATGTGGCCTCAGGGGATGCTGAGATCTGCTAAGAAGTGTTAGTTTTAAGCCTAGAATCATGAGAGACAGTTAAAGGACAAAGCAGAGAAGATAGTTTGGATCAGAAAGGTCCTCTTCCTACAGAATTTTCTGGAGGGTGGCATTTTGTAACAATAAATTGGGATCCATGTTGTAAATCTTTTGGTTCCAAAAATATGCAACACTGTCTGTGTCAAATCATGCAGGTTACAATTGGATCATCATGGCAACAACACAAGTAGAAGCTAACACCTCCCTTGCACCAGGACAGTAATCCTCATGCATAGGGGTGGTTTTGGTGGAGATGTTGCATCTAGGGGACACTTGTGATGTCCAGAGACATTTTTGATTTATCATAACCATGAAAGAGGACACCGGTATGTAGTGGGTAATGGCTAGGGATGTTACTAAGCATCCTTCAGTGCCTGAGACAATTCCAAACAGCATATAATTAACAAACTCAAAATACAAATGTGCTAAGGTTGGAAAGAAGGACAAGAAGCTATCCCCTACCCACACCACGCCTTGTTCCATGGAGGACCCTTACAAACATCCAGAGACAATAAATCTTGTGTTGGTTTTCACTTTCACGAGAGAATTCTTTACTCAAATGTACCAAAGGGAGTTTTAAGACAAGAGAAACTGATAAGAAATAAACAACAGACCTGCTGATCCTAAAAGTGAGGTGTAGATTCAGAAAATGGACTTTGGTTTCCAGTGGAGTTTCATCTGGAGATGATTATACAAAATCAGTATTATTTATGTACTGTAAGTGATAGATCAGGATTAGGGTCTCATCCTCAAAGTTCTACTGAGTGACTCGATAACACTCTACTGAAAAATAGTGATGCAACATTTTAACACAACAAACAAAAGTTCTCTTAAAATTGCATCCACATTATAACTTTTCAATATCTTGATCATCATTTTTCAATGCTTTTGTATACTCCTCCTGACTCCACCTTCTCCCCCATCCTGCAGATCCATTGATAGGCCTTCACTTCCCTACTCTGTGTCCCCAGGTGCTGACTCTTCTTGACCAAGTCACATGGATTTTCTTGTTCTTTAACTTTGAACTGGCTCAGTTAATGGGGGCACAGACAGGGAAACAGAGAGCAGGAAGAGAGCAAGATTAGGGTACATATTCCCCTGGTCCCTCCTGACCTTGGCATGTGTTTCCTGGCATTGGCTACTGACATCCAGGAGTGCAGCTCCTGCTGGTTGGCACCTGCTGTGGGGGGTCCCATTTATCCAGGGCTCTGTCAGCCTTGCCTTCCTTCTTTTGCCCTCCAGGTTCAAGAGTGTTAAAGGCTGCCGGCTGTTGCCAGTCTCAGAGTTTTTCAATATCTTTTATTGGTTCCTCTAAAACTATCAAAAGCTTTTAGAGCAACAGAAATCCTCATTCATTGCTAGTGTGATTGCAATGAATGGTATGGCCACATTGGAAGACAGTTTGGCAGTTTCTTACAAAGTTAAACCCAGTTATAACCCAGGATCTAGCAGATGTGATCCTTAGTGTTCACTTCAATTAGTTAAAATCTTATATCCATACAAAACCTACAGGTGCATACTGATAGCAGCTTTATATATACTTGCCAAAAATCAGGTGATCATAATGGCATTGAATAGGTGACTGGATAAATAAAACTGTGGTCACCCATTCAATGGAATATTACTCAGAGATAAAAAATGAGCTATTAAGCCAGGATAAGACATTGATAAACCTTAAATGCATATTGTTAAGTGAAAGAAGCCAGTCCAAAAGACTACATGCTCTATGATTACAGTATGTGATTCAACCAGAAGGCAAAACTTAGTTGGAAGACAAAAGATCAGTGGTTATTAGAGGTAGGGAGAAGGAGAGAGGGATAACTAGGTGGAACACAGAGGAATTTTAAGGCAGTGATAACTGCAGTCTTGGACAAAAGTCACTATGTACTGGTTAAAAATGTAAAAATGTACATCCCAGAGTAAAATCTAATACTACCTATGGGCTTTAGTTAATAATAATCTACTGGGCTGGGAATGTGGCTCAAGCGGTAACACGCTCGCCTGGCATGCGTGCGGCCCGGGTTCGATCCTCAGCACCACAATACAAACAAAGATGATGTGTCCGCTAAATACTAAAAAATAAATATTAAAAAATTCTCTCTCTCTCTCTCCCTCTTTCTTTAAAATAATAATAATAATAATCTATTAATATTATTTGGTCTATTATAACTAGCGTACTACATTAAATGGAAGATATTAATAATAGGGGCAACATTGGGAGGTAGAGAAGGTATATGGAGACTCTGTCCTTTTGGTTCAATTTTTATGGAGACTTAAAACTACTCTAAAAATAAAGTTTATTGTTAAATATATTAATGGGAAAAACCTACCCACTTCTATCTGTATAGCCCCATCACTGATTTCTCCTTAGTTAAACTCTTTGTTGGGAATTTTTTTATGCCCAATTCAAGAATATTTTCAGTTGTATCCAGAAAGACATTAAGAAAAACAAACAGGTAAGAAAACATGATCAAAACCTTGCTGCCCATGAAGCGCGTGTCAGGCATCAAAATATCAGTGGCTCTTCATTTTACCAATGCTAAAAAATTAATTAAGGTGTGTGACAATCTCTGAGCTTTAGAAAAATAAAAAATGAACAAACATCCTGGTTTACCTGGGGCATTTTAGATTTAGGCCTGTTTTCTGGATATAATTAATAAAGGCACCCCGTTTACCTCTTGAAACTGTCCTCATTTGGATAATAAGTTATTTCGCAGTTGTGTTTCATTGCCTTTACTTGGGAGAGGAGTTACAAAGCAAAATGAAGAGTCCAGTCCTCTTTACCCCCGTCTGTCTGTTTGGGCAATGTCTGGAACACATAAACTAGACTAAGGACCAAGGTGTGTCTGCCAGGACCAAATGTTCCCAAAACAAATGGTTTTATCAGATAAAACTATAACCAAGATTTTAAAATGATTGAATGCAACTTCTCTGGTTAGAAAAAAAAAATCAGTTTACATAGTGTAAGGATATGCTAAAGTTGAACTTTGGGCCACAGTGTATCCTTAAGAAATTGAACTATGAGAGTGTTGTGGATGGGGAGTCTTAGAAGTTATCTATCTACCATCTGGACTGCAGGTAAGTTGTGAAGTTCAGAGGCCCTGACTCTATACACATTTGTCTATAAGACATTGCTGGAAGCCAGTTTTCCACCTGTGAGCGTGGGGACCTTCTAATTACCCTTCATTATTATCCATTCACTCAACAAATATTAGCTGGGCATTGAATGGAAAATACCACCATGAATAAGAAAGACCATTGCATTCTATTGGGAAGAGACTAGCAAAGAACAAGAAATCAAATCAGTGAAATAATATAGAATGATGAATGCTCTGAAGGGGAGAGATAGAAAACCCCTCTGGAGATGCTAGTTCAGCTAATTCTGAAGAGGACAAGCATCCAGCCCTGGGAAATGCTAGAGGTCTAGCCCATAATCCCTTCTGGAATTAGTGGAACTACTGAGTAAACACTGTGCCAAGAGGAAATGTGATAAATGTTTGAATGGTTTTTCTTGATAAGCAAAAAGGAAACCAGAATTCCAGGTGATTTTTGTGGGCACTTCAAGCACTGGAAAAGGATTGTTCTCTTGTTAGGAGCCCTTCACTTTTATTGTAATTGCTCCGATCAAAATGCATCCCGAAAAGTAACCTAGATCATGTTGACCCATCTCCCTCACTCCAAGCTCTCCCGGTGACTATGACTGTTACAAGTTACCCAAAATCTAAGTGGCTTAAAACAAGGACAGCAGTTATTTTATTCATGATTCTATAATTGGGGCAGAGCTCCATGGGAATAGCTCATCTCTGCTATACTCATTATTAGCTCGCTTAAGAGAAGATCCCTGGAATCATCCAAAGGAATATATACATGTCTGACAGTAGGTATTAGCTTTTAGCTGTTGCTATTGGCCAAGCTAATGCTATAGGCCAGAAAAATTATGCATAGTCTTTCTATGTGACCTGAGCTTCCTTACAACATGGAAGATAGTGTGCTGAGAGTCAGATGGGGCACATGGGGGCACCTGGCAAATGAGTGCTGTGTTATTTTTGTGACTTAGCTTCGAAAGACACATAGCACTGTTTCAGCAATATTTGATCAGTTATAGCAGTGCCAGAGGCTGCCCAGATTTAAGGGATGGGAACAGAGATCCCATGTTTCATTGGAAGTCACCGTGTAAGAAGAGTGTGTGGTGTGAAATATATTGGTGCTATCACTTTTAGAAAATACAGTCGTCCATAAAATTATGTCCTTTAGATTTCTGATAAGATACTTCTGCTCTTCCGTTTTCCATAACTGAAGTCCAGAAGAGCATGTTGGGCAACTGTAGAGGGTGGAGCAGTGAAATAACCTGGGAATAAAAAACGCCAAATCCTCATCAGTGAGCAAGCAGACAAGAAAAACCAAGAGACTCATTCATTAGTAAGCTTTGTCCTATGTATTTGAAATTAAAATGAGTCATTGTAAGTAAGTTTAGAAAACTTTGGTTTAAGTAAAATGGTTTTCTATATATCCTACCTTCTTGGAAACATTAATATGTACATGCATGCATGTTCTCCAAGTGGGAGATGAATGGTATGAAATGTTCTTCAACTTGTTTGATTGATCATGGAATTTTTTTTTTTTTTGCATGTATCTCTTCTTTCAACAGCTCATGGAACCACTTAGAAAATTCCATCTTGCCAATTTGTGGAAATTTGTAGATCCACAGAGTAGAATATATCATGGGTTTCTGAGGGGGTGGAATGTTAACAGGGGCTTTTCAACTCCGATTGGCTGAATTTTGTATCCTCTGGTAACATGAATGAAATAACTGAGCTGAATCCCTCCAATGGATGTGTTGCTTCTGGTATGCCTCAATTCACAAACCAGAGCCTAGTAGCACGAGTATTTCAAGGGATTGCCACTGAGGTAAGCTTTCCAGGGAGAGCTGGTCCACCTATCAATGACTCAAAATGTGATGGGCAGTGGGAAGCCAAACCAGTGAGTAAGGACGGAAGTGCGCTGCTGACTGAGCTGAACTTCACCCTGCTTCGTTTGACCAAGGTCATTACTGAGAGTGATGAAACAAGGCAAAGAAGAAGGTCCTCCAAGACCACACAATGTACACAAGGTCTGTAGGTTCGAAATCTAGACCGAGCTTCGAATGCCAAGATTCCACTTAGAGAAAAGAAAAATACAACTCTGGAAATTAATGAGAAACACAGAGATTCCATGGGACTTCAGAACCTGGAGATTAGCAAGGCCAATAAAAGACCTAGAGGAATATGACAGAAGGCAAATTTCATAGGAGTTTGTAACATGATATTTAATGAGTTTGGTTTGATTTCGACAGCAGGAGGAAAATCTTCATTTTGCACATGAAAAAAGGAACATTTTCACGGCTCAGGATCCTGATGAGGCTTCACCTGGAATACCATTTCCATATTTGGCACCTTATTAAAATAGGGGAAGGCATGGCATGGCTAGAATTACAAGAATCAGCGGAATCCCTTTGGGTTTGGGTTTTCTGGTTAAATAAATCCTATCATTTTGGCCTCCTGGGTATCTTAACAACACCCAATGATCACTTTAGGACACATTCAGGAAGACAATGAAAATCCTGGAAGATTCCAAGGGAAATGTTCTTGCCCACAAGTATATGAAGGTTGAAATAGCCAAGGAAGGAAGGAGATTATTGCTCTTGGAGAGTGTGGAATTTCAACCTGAAACCAGAGGAGACACTCCATCCTCAAAATGCTGCAAGTTTTATATGAGACTGCTTGGACTCATCCTGCCTCTGCACACTTCAGATGAGCTTCTGTAGAGTGATGACTTTTCAAACAGGGTGTCTCTCTGATGCTGGCAAGGAGGCTTGGAAAAGATGAGATGCCTTGTGGAGTTTAGTAGCTAAATGATTGTTAAGTGTTGTTCTTCCCTCTTTCTGTTGGGTAAGAAAAAAATATGTGTTTGAAGAATAGAATGTATTAAACAAAAGCCATTTACTTTTAGGCAAAAGTACTGTTTCAGACTGGGGCCCATTTTCACTGAAATCATGATCAAAATCACAACTGTATGATTTCTAGTATCATGAGGAAACCTATCCACACCCTGAAATAATAAGATTGTTTGCTTTTACCTTCTTTGGAGAGGATCCAAAATGACTTAGTTTTAACATTCTAGTTCTATATTGCTTTGTTTATCTGACTTCTGGTTTTTATACTGCTTGCTTTTTTTTTTTTCCTTCTTCATATCTCCCACTCCCCACTCTTTTTCTGCCTAGAATTGTATGCTAGTCGGTTTAGGCAGCTATTGGAATACCACCGGTTGGGTGGCTTATAAAGAACAGAAATTTCTTCTTTCTCATAGTTCTAGAACTAGAAGTCCAATATCAGATGCTAGCATGGTCAGGTTCAGGTGAGGGCTGCCTTTCAGGTGCAGGCTGCTATCTTTTCCACTTGTTCTCACATGGAAAAAAAAGTCAAGGACCTCTCCGAGGTCCCTTTTGTAAGAGCAGTAATCCTATTCACAGTGGTTCTACCTTCAAGACTTAAGTTCCTCCCAAAGGACCACCTCCTGAAACCATCACATTAGGCTTAGAATTTCCACACATGACTCTGGAGGGCACATAAACATTCAGTCTATGACAATTTGTCCCTCTCCTCTTTTCACTTCCTTCTCCCATTGTAGACTCTGACCTGCCCTTTATTTACCCTCTCTTTCACCTCTACTCATTTCCCTTTTTCTCATCCCCTTGGTTATAAACCATCCATTATATGTAAGGAAGTGTCTTCTTCAAAGGAACATTTTAGCAATTGACTTCTAATTCCCAAAGAACTTTGTGCACAAGATGAAATGACCTTTTGAATACAGATGACCTCTCTGTGACTTGATTGGTGTTCTTCCCAAATTTGGAAGAAGGGAATTGATGTTGATGAATTCACTTATTTAAAAAAATTACTGAGCATAAGATAGGTACTCGGAAGGAATATATAGATTGTACCCTTTTCCTCAGCTTGTCAATTGGCAGATTTCACAAAGTCTAAGTGAGAGTATGATAACAGACACTGTGGATAGGTATAGATTGCAGCTCTGGGAGATTGGAAGTCAGAAAGCTTTTATCCACTGGGAAATCAGAGGATGGGATTTGAAGCAAGCCTTTTAGCACAGAGAGAATTTGGATGTCCAGAAGGTAGAAGGAAAAGAGAATATGGCATTTTAGACAAAGGATGCATTATAATGTAGAAACAGTTTAGAGATTGGTGGGCAAGAGGGGGAGGAATGATGGATGGAGTTGGGAAGTGGGACAAGGCCAGTGGTAGAAGGCTTCAGTTAAAAGCACGTGTTGTAGAATCATATGCAAAAGAGTATGAAGTCAGGCTTTTCCATACACTGGCTGAGTTACTTGGTTGAGCTTCAGTCTCTGATCTTTAAAATGAGGCTTATATTACTTACATGTCAATGTTGTGAAAACTATGATTTCTAAGTTGTAATAGTTAAATTAGGTGGTGAGCAGAAAATCCTTTGTACAGTGTCCAGTATTTGATAAAAAATCTCTGACACATGATGGTATTCTCCTGATTGAAGCCAGTACATTTGTTATTGGGAAAGAAGACAGGGCTCTCAAATCATCTTCAGTGTACAGATAAGGACTGTAGAAGGAAATGTATGCTCTCCCCCTATATGTGGCGCTCTCTTATTGTGGGAAATATGCTGTTTTCACCCTTGAGATGGCCAATGGGACTGGTGGCAATTATGACAGAAGTATGGTCTTGCAAAGTACTTGCATGATTGGATTTGCTTGCATTTTCCCTTCTGCCATCCTCATGAAAAGAACATGCCCAGGCCAGCCCACAGGTCCCAGGAGGAGGATCAAAGTCATCTGGAACAGAGACACCCCTCTAGCACAGTGGAGATCAGAAGAAATCCCCAGCCAAGTGCAGTCTTGATCAACCAAGTCTGTCAGCCTGCAGACATGTTTAATCAACAAGCTTGTGATTTGTTCTGTAGCATTATTGTGACAAATGACAGTTAATATAATACATATGTATGTGTATGAATATATATAATATATATATGTTTATCTGTATATGTGTATAACCCAGAAAAACTTTAATCATAATATTTAATTTTCTTTTTCAGGTATTGATGGTATTAATATTTGTATATTTTTAA